>NC_071994.2:63452500-66032500 GCF_028885655.2 Pongo abelii
ATTTCAAGGACGTCTAAGCCCCTATTTTTTTCTTGCTCATGGAACATACTACATATCTCATGCAGGTGAGCCCCAGAACCCCAGCTCTAGACGTTCTGTGGAAGCTATCACCCCAGCACCTTCAGATTGTTAAGGAGACACATTAGGGAAGTCCAATAAATGCAGCTCCAACAAAGTAGCCATCTTGCTTTCCTCTTTTGGGGAATGATGGAAAATAATTTTTGAGCTTCCCAAAGAGTAGGAAAAACTGAATTTAAAGTAGTCTTAATCTGCATTTTTTGGTAACATAACTAATTTCATTTTACATTTTTTCTTTGTTGTGATGATCTTTTAACTCATCTAGATTTGAAAATTATTTGCCCTGTTATCATTAGTAACACCCCAGAACCAGAATCTGCCTTTACTCAGGAGCATCTATTAATTAAAAATTGACATAAGCATCTGGGCACGGTGGCTCATGCCTGTAATCCCAGCAATTTGGGAGGCCGAGGCGGGTGGATCACCTGAGTTCAGGAGTTTGAGACCAGCCTGACCAACACAGAGAAACCCCATCTCTACGAAAAATACAAAATTAGCCAGGCTTGGTGGCATATGCCTGTAATCCCAGCTGCTCAGGAGGCTGAGACAGGAGAATCTCTTGAACCCGGGAGGTGGAGGTTGCGGTGAGCTGAGATCACGGTACTGCACTCCAGCCTGGATAACAAGAACGAAACTCCATCTCAAAAAAAAAAAAAAAAAAAAAATTGACATGAGTTCAGTGTCCTGTGAACTCAGCTTCAATCTCACCAAGACAGACTGAGACAAACCAAGGAGAGATGCAGGCTTTGGGGAGGAAACTTCCGACTATGAAAAAGAAAGCATATTTCTTAACAAACATCATGAAATAATGACCCAAGGCGAGGAGCACTGGTACAAAGTGTGTGTTAGGGGACTTTGTAACAAATGCTGACACTGCTTTAATGCCAGCTATAAGAATCAAAGCCTAGCACTATCTCCTCCTGGAACAATTATCTATGTTCTTTGGATTTTTAGGAGACAATTAAGCAAGAGAAGCAGAAGATGCTGTCCCCAGGACCCTTACAGACCTCCCCAGATAAGGGAAATGCTGAGGTGGCAGGAAGCCTCCAGTGGAGTTTCTGTTAAATCCCTTTGGTATAGCAGGAAAATCCTTTTGATGTCAACTCCCACAGGGACTTTTCTGCCCTATCCTCATAAAACTGAAGAAGTTTCTCCTACCTGCTTTCTAAGGGAGTGAATGTTTCTGTTTGCCCACTCTGAGCACCAGGATTGTGACTCTAAATAGGAGATTGGGTTGTTCTCCACAATAATACTTCTTTCAATCATTGATTCAGCAGTCACTTACAGACAGCCTTCTCTGTCCCAAGTACTAAGGATAATAATGGCATAGCTAACATGTTTATTATGTGCAAGGTCTGTGTGAACCATCTTATATGCATTACCCAATTAATCCTCACAACAGTGCTGATTGGTTACCATTTCCCCCATTTTATAGATGAGATCACTGAGGCTTGGTGAGTCTAAGTAATTTGCTCAAGGTAACAGGAATCATGGCAGAGAGGATTCTAGCCTAGGCACCCATTTGGAGAGCCCATGTCTTCAACCACTTTACTAGACAAGGACAACCACCAGGAACTATTTAGGATACAAATTTAATAAAGTAGGATTATTCCCTGTTTCCACTCCCCTAAGGAGCTTGGTCTGTCTTAATCAGGAAGAGTCAAGGCAATATTTCAATACTGTCTGGGAGGGGCTCCTGTAGTGTATGTGTTATTCAAGATACACTGGGGATATCAAAAGCACAAGTAACAAGATAAATCAATTAGTTCATCAAAATTTAACACTTTTGTGCTTCAAAGAACACTATCAAGAAAGTGAAAAGACAATCTGTAGAATGGGAGAAAAATTTTTGCAAATCATACATCTAGAACTCCTATCTAGACTGTATAAAGAACTCTTCTATAAAGAGTTCAGATAGCCCAATGATAAAAAGACAACTCAATTAAAAATAGGCAAAGGAGCTGAATAGTCATTTTTCCAAATAAGTATATAAATGACCCAATAAGCACATAAAAAGATGCTTACCATCCTTAGCCATCAAAGAAATGTAAATCAAAACTGCAATGAGATACCACCTCATACCCCCTAGGATGGCCATAATTAAAAAGACAGACAACTACAAGTGATAGTGAGGATGCGGAGAAATTGGAACCCACATACCCTGCTGGTGGGAATGGTTTTTTTTGTTGTTGTTTTGTTTTGTTTTGTTTTGTATGTGTGTGTGAGCAACAAAGCTTTTTAGTTACCTGGGTTCAGGCAGGCTGAGTCTGAAAAGAGTCAGCGAAGGGAGATAGGGGTGGGGCCGTTTTATAGGATTTGGGTAGGTAAAGGAAAATCACAGTTAAGGGGGGTTGTTCTCTGGCGGGCAGGGGTCGGGGTCACAAGGTGCTCAGTGGGGGAGCTTTTTGAGCCAGGATGAGCCAGGAGAAGGAATTTCATAAGGTGATGTCATCACTTAAGGCAAGGACCGGCCATTTTAACTTCTTTTGTGGTGGAATGTTATCAGTTAAGGCAGGAACAAGCCATTTAAATTTCACTTCTTTTGTGCTGGTGGGAATGTTAAATGGCACCACCGCTCTGGAAAACAGTTTGGCAGTTCTTCAAAAGGTTAAACATGGAGTTACTATATGACCCAGTTTGGGGTTACACAAAAACTTATATACAAATGTTCATAGCATATGAACATTCATATTCAAAAGCTAATATTTATATAGCCAAATAGTGGAAACAATACAAATGTCCACCAACTATTAAATACAATGTGTTTTATCCATAAGCTAAAATATTATTTGGAAATAAAAAGAAACAAATGACGAATATGTGCTACAACATGGATGAAATTTGAAAAAAAAAACAAAAAACCATGCTAAGAAGCCAATCACATATATTATACAATTTCATTTCTATGAAAGATCCAGAATAGGCAAATCCATAGAGACAGAAAGTAGGTTCTTGGTTGCTAGAGTTGGGCACCATTGGGCAGAATGGAGAGTGACTGAGAATAGGTATGGTGGTTCTTTTGGGGGTAACAAAGTTGTTCTAAAGTGTGGCAATGACTGCAGAACTCTGAATATACCAAAGGTATTGAATTGTATACTTTACACAGAAATTGTATATGAATTATATCTCAATCAAGTCATTTTCCTATTTAAAAAAGGGATATGTTGGTAACAAATAAGAAACCATCAGAATAAGAAGACACTAGGATTCTTTCATTTGAAAAATATACTGGGTCAGGGGTGGGGTGCCAGGCCCCAGGCAGGGAGACAGAGTGATAGAGAAGTGGGTCAGATGCTGCACCTGCCCTCAGGCTGGTCACAGTCCTGCTAGAGCACAAGAGGAGTTCGGGCAACTGCGAGATCAGTCTTTGGGGAGCACAGGGTCTTAGGAGCTCCTGGGAGGCATGTAAGGTTACCTTCTGGGAGTGAAACTGGATAATAGATGTATGTAGGAGAGCAGAGGAATGCAAAATCTCTAGGAGCAGAATGGGTCCCTGATCCTAGGGTTCAGCAGGAGCTCATGGTTTCACCTAAAGCTGTGGTTCCCTACACTGATGAACTTACCATCTGGGGGAAATTTCAAAATGTCTGAAGACACTTTTCATTGTCACAGCTCAAGGGGTGGGGTGCTACTGGCATCTAGTGGGTAGAGGCTAGTGATGCTGCTCTACATTCTACAGTGCAAAGGACAGCTCGCCAACAACAAAGTATTGTCTGGTCCAAAATGTCAATAGTGCTGAGAATTAGAAACCCTGATCTAAAGCAAGTAAACATTGATCAGCAGGGAACAATCAGGTCCCACAGATAAGTTTAGAAAAGGGACAGTCACGGAAGCCAACTTCAGAATTGTGTGCCCAGAAAAGATATGTTGAAGTCCTAACCCCCAGTACTTCTGAATGTGACCTTATTTGGAAATAGTCATTGCAGATATACTTAAGATGAAGTCATACTGGAGGAAAGTGGGCTCCAATCCAGTATGATTGGTGTCCTTGTAAAAATAATGCCTTGTGAAGAACCATGCAGACAGGGAGAATACCATGTAAACATGAAGGCAGACATCAGGGTGATGTGTCTAAAAGCCAAAGATTGCCAGCAAACCACCAGAAGCTAAGAGAGGGGCATGGAACAGATTCTCCCTCACAGCCATAAGAAGGAACCAGCCCCTGGGACACCTTGATCTAGGTCTTTAGCATTCAAAACTGTTAGGCAATAAACTTCTGCTGCTGTTTAAGCCACCCAGTTTTTTCATTGTTATGGCAGCCCTAGAAACTAATACATCTGAAACACTGTTTATGGGAGGTGACACGTTGGCCAGTGGACTTTGCCCATCCTGGGCGCCCTGGGCATAAGCATCATTCAGTCCTTGTGCTTTCCTTGGTTCTGTCTCCAGGGTTACCAAGTTATGATTCTCATCACCTACTCACACCAGGGTAAGAATGTTCTGACTGTTCAGCATAAGTGTGCCAGTCCTAATACTTCTCAGGGCCTGAGCTTTCCAGAACTATTTTTTTTCAACTTTTATTTTAGATCCAGGGCGTACATGTACAGTTTTGTTACCTGGGCATATTACATGATGCTGAGGTTTGGGGTACAAATGATTTCATCACCCAGGTACTAGGCATAGTACCCAGTAGTTTATTTTGCAACCCTTGCTTGTCTCCTGCAGTAGTCCCCAGTTTCTATTACTGCCATTTTTTATGTCCATGATTACCTAATGGTTAGCTTCTACCTAAAAATGAGAATGTGCAGTATTTGGTTTTCTGTTCTTGTGTTAATTCGCTTAGGAGAATGGCCTCCAGCTGCCTCCATGTCGCTACAAAGACATGATTTCATTCTTTTTAATGATTGCATAGTATTCCATGGGGTATATGTACCACATTTTCTTTATCCAATCCACTATTGATGGGCACCTAGGCTGATTCCATGTCTTTGCTATTGGGAATAGTGCTGCAATGAACATGCAAGTGCATATGTCTTTTCAGCAGAATAATTTGTTTTCTTTTGGGTATACATCCAGTAATGGGATTGCTGAGTCAAATGGTAGTTCTGTTTTAAGTTCAAAGAGAAATCTTCAAGCTGCTTTTCATAGTGGGTGAACTAATTTACATTCCTATCAACAGTGTATAAGTGTTCTCATTTCTCTGTAGCCTTGCCAACATCTGTTGTATTTTGACTTTTTAATAATAACCATTCTGACTGGTGTGAGATGCTATCTCATTATGGTTTTGATTTGCATTTCTCTAATATTAGTGAGGTGGAGAATTTTTTCATGTGTTTTTTGGCTAATTGTATGTCTTCTCTTGAGAAGTGTTCATGTCTTTTGCCCATTTAAAAATAAGATTATTGGGGTTTTTTTTTTTTTTTTTTTTTTTTTTTTTTTTTTTTTTTGCTTGTTGAGTTGTTTAAGTTCCTTATAGATCCTGGATATTGGATTTTTGTCGGATGCATAGTTTGCAAATATTTTCTCCCATTCTGTAAGTTGTCTCTTTACTCTGTTGATAGTTTCTTTTGCTGTGCAGAATCTCTTTGGTTTAACTAGAGGTAAATGTTTGTTTTTGTTGTAATTGCTTTTGAAGACTTAGTCATAAATTCTTTCCCAAAGCTGATGTCCAGAATAATGTTTTCTTCTAAGATTTTAAGATTTATGTCTTACATCTAAATCTTTAATCCATCTGGAGTTAATTTTTGCTTATGGTAAGAGATAGGGGTCCAGTTTCATTCTTCTGCATATGATTAGCCAGTTATCCCAGCACCATTTATTGAATAGGGAGTCCTTTCCCTATTGCTTATTTTTGTTGACATGGTCAAAGATCAGGTGGCTGTATTTCTGGAATCTATATTCTGTTCCATTGATCTATGTGTCTGCTTTTATATCAGTACCATGCTGTTTTGGTTACTATAGCCTTATAGTATAGTTTGCGGTTGGGCAACCTAATGCCTCTGGGTTTGCTCTTTTTGCTTAGGATTGCTTTGGCTATTCTTTCCTGAACATTGACAAGAGAGAAGAATTTCTGTCCTCTGAGCAGAGAACTAGATAGAGCTGGCCTTACCTTAAACCAATGATTTCCAGAGTATACACAGCAACAGATAAGAAAGACCTTCCACTGGAGTGAAGGAGGGAAGTATTAGACATTATTTAGAATGTATTTAAAATTAGAAATAAATTAAGGTTTAATAATTTTTAATGTATGGATTGACAATAGAACCTGTAAATTGTGAATAAACATTCACATATTGTGGGTGCCTGCTCCAGAACAATTTCGGTAATGATGATCAGTGGTCACTGCCTTAGACATGGCCTCAGATAATAGCACTGCCATTTCTCTGATCTACTCTTGCTTGAAATTGATTCATAAAAGACCTTGCGTGTCAGGCTAAGGGGGCTGGCCTTTATCCCATGGCTTTGAAAGCCCTCAGAAGGTTTTAAGTACAGCATAGTAATTAACGGTGTGGGTTCTACACCCAGATGAATAATTTATTAGCTCTAATATTTACTACCTCTCTGACCTTGGGCATGTTATTTAGCCCTTTTAAGCCTCTGTTACCTCATCTGTAAAACAGGATAATAAAAGTAACCACCTCCTGATGTTGCTGTAAAGATTAAAAAAGAACACATTCAGAGCACCTCCTGTGGAGCTTGGCATGCTGTGAGCCATCAATAAGTGTTTGCTATGATTCTATTTTAGGATTCCACTCTCTTGGCCCCGACATCTCCATGTAAGATTCAGACCTCAAGCCACCGCATTCTAGAACTAGCTCTTCAAATATAGGTGGAAACTGCCTAAAACGCAGTATTTGAAGATGTAAATTCTTAGGTTTTTAAGACCTCCTCCCTCATTACTCAGTTCTGGGCATAATGGCTTTATAAGGGGCTCAGATAACCTGCTAAGGCACATCTGGAAGGTGTAAGCCAATATATTTGGCTTTTGTCTCCAAGATTTAAATCCAGGTCTACCACACTCCAGTGTACCAACCTGTCTTTATTCTATTATGGTAAGCTCTAAAACTAGTTCCTCCTCAAATGACTTTTTCAACTTCAAAATATTATTACTTCCTGGTTTAACATCACAGCATTGGGGCTGCACCTGTCCCCACCACTAATCAGCATTAATTAAATTTTTAAATCCAAATTAAAAATGACAGGTGGTGTTATTATGTTCTTAGCTACTCAACTTCTAGCTGGTTTTAAAATTGCATTCTTCTCCCCCTCAGAAAATCCAAATCATTTTCTCAGTTTAAGAAGGAAGTATTTGCAGGTGCTGAATTTGTCCTTGTAGCGCCAATTCTGAGTGATCCTCTGCCAAATTACATTCAAGAGCGCCATCTCCTGTCCAAAGTTTAAAAGAAAATGAACAAATAAGCAGGTGCCTAAATAGTCTTGTGCCTTTAATCAGCTGCTTAACTGGTTAACCATGAAAATGAGCTTTTTAGGGCTAATGAGAGTTACCCAATTTGCAGACATTGGGTGTTTTTTTTTTTTTTGTACCATGATTTTCCAGCTGCTTGCATCCCGCCTCCTTTACAGTGTGTAGCATCTGCTTATGCTGCATTGTTGGTGTACATGGTGTTGCTTAAAGACCCCTCCTGGATGCTGAGGGGCATGGCATGTGCTAGGTCTCCTAGGCTGAAAATCTGATTCAGGATTCCAGGCAGGCTTCTGGGTTTAGCTTAGGACCCGGGAATCAGGTATGTGTTCTTTATATTTAAATATGAGACAAGAAAGTTATAAGAAGTCAGGTTGAACTTTATCGATACTCTATAAAAGCAAAGAAATGATTGAAAACCAAAGCAACCTGGTCCAGAGTCAACACATCTATGGCTATCACTCTGCCTATAAAAAAAAAATGCAGGTACTTCTGCAATAATCAAATATATATATTTCCGATGGGAAAAGAGAAACATCCTTTCTATAAAATTGCAAACTAAAAATAATTAAGACTTGTAGGGAAAATAGGATTGAGGCAGACAATTCAAAACATATGCAGCTTTGCAACCAGAACATTAACAAAGGTAATAACAATCTTAATTAAAATACCAGCACAGTTTAAAGAGTATGCTCACTCAGTGACTAATAAATAAATTCTACAGGAAATAAAGGACTTTGCCTTAAAAAAGAAGAAAGGCCAGGCATGATGGCTCACGCCTGTAATCCCAGCACTTTGGAAAGCCGAGGCGGGCAGATCTCTTGAGGTCAGTAGTTCAAGACCAGCCTGGCCAACATGCTGAAACCCCATCTCTACTGAAAATACAAAAATTAGCCAGGCGTGGTGGTGCAAGCCTGTATCAGCTACTCTGGAGGCTGAGGCAGGAGAATCACTTGAACCCAGGAGGTGGAGGTTGCAGTGAGCTGAGATCGTGCCACTGCACTCCATCCTGGGTGGCAGAGCGAGACTGTCTCAAAAAAGAAAAAGAAAAAGAAAGATTGGGTAATTTGATGAAAGGCAATGTAAGAGAACTCATAGTCTTCTGAGTCATGAAAATAAGGAAAAAAACTGCACAGGATCAGGGAGAACTGAGCCATGGGCACTCCTGAGCCAGAGATTATGGCTCGCCTAAGGTCAGAGAGACTTGAAGCAAATGAGAACTGTGGACCACACTGCTTCCCTTATCAGCCTGCTGCATTCAGCTGTTTGTGCCTTCCGCCTTTGTCTTCTGACATTTGCCTGTGCAAAATGCTGACTGGCTGGGAACATCACAAATGAACCAGTGTAATATCCCATTTTACTGACATTGTTCCACCATACATCAACCACATTTGAGCTAATTTATGTTAAAATCACACACAAACACACAAGTGTTATAGCAAAACAGACTGAGCGTGGGATGCTTCTCCAGCACACAACTTAACACTAACCCCCGCTAAAAGGATGAATTCTATCAGCCCTGCTTCCCTTTCTGGCCTGTCTCCCTATGCCTCAATGTTGGGTTCACACCTGTCCCTGTATGCCAGACAAATGGGGTCAATCATGGCTCTGGGCTCCAAGGTTCCTACAATGTCCAAGGTGCTGTGCTATACTAGTTAGCATGACAGTATGTATTTGACAAGGTTATTTTGGTTACATGTGAGAGACTCCCAACTAAAACTGTCCTAAGAAAGGGAGAAAAGCTTGGTTAACCTAATAAAGAGTTCAGATGCGATGTGGCTTCAGGCTTAGCTGGAATCAGGGACGAAAATTTGGTCCTTGTGCCAATCTCCCTCTCCCACCTCCCCCTCCCCTATAATCTGCTTCCCTTGGTGGTGGGGGGTGTCACTCTTTTTCCCAAGCCCTCACCTGCAGATGGCACCTGGATTCTCCAGATTCATAATCCTCAGAACTAGCAACCCTAGAGGAAAATGAACTTTTCTTTCCCAATTTTTGCCAAAAAGACACAAAAACCAGGAACTGTCTCATTGACATTATTTGTTGTACATGCTCCCCAACCTTGACCCAGTCTACTATGGTCCAACTATGGTCTCTGATTGGCCAGGCCAGGGTGTAGGCTGACCCTTAAATTCAGGGATTGATTCAGCCCCACCCAAACCGCAAGTACAAAGAGAGGGAGATGTCTCTCACCAAAAGGAAGACAGATGCAGTGCCTGGGAAGGGGAACAGATCAGCTCAGACACTCATCACTCACTGTGGTCCAAGCCAGGCACCTGACAAGGAAATGTGGTTTCTGATGAATATACTATCTGAAGGAGATTATTTATCTTGAAATTAAAAGAATAGTATCTCAACACACCATGAATTTATAAGCAGATTTACTATGGAAGTATATAAATAATTATGGACTATCTAACAGAGGTTTAAAGTCTTCAAGCTGACCTGGCCTTCTTGTGTGTTTTGTTTAGCTCAATAGTACCATTTTTTTTGTTTTTGTTTTTATTGTTAAAATTAGTTGCCAACATTTAGAATTCACACATTTTAGGGCTTTCCTTAAACTGGAGCCACACTGGGCTTGTTTTTCCACATGGCAGCAGTAGTTTGTGTGAAGTCACAGCTGCCCCTTTATTGAACCAGCCTCTCCTGGCTGCAATAGTCCCCACTATGCCCTATGCCCCTCCAGCCTCCTTCACTCTTAGCTACCTGGAGGTGGAAGCATTTAAGTTTGCAATCTGCGCTGTGAGTTTAACTCTGGCCACACACCTCTTTGGTCGGCAGCTGGCAAGTGTTCTCTGATGAGGGAGGGCTGAGCTAGGTTTCTTCTGTCTTGCTCTGCTGTCCTAGTCTTATGATGTTTCTGGCATGTCTGAAATTGAGTCAATGGTCAGGTACTCTATTATCAAGGCATGGCGGCCTTAGCTCTACATCTTTAAAGTTAATTAACAGGTAATTTATTGAGATATTTATTCTAGCTTACTCCCGCAGCTGTAGGCGAATAAAAAGGTAAAATTTCCCTCCCCCATTACTGGAAGAACAGTCAAACATTTGTGCCTTAGAGACCTAAATGACCTTTGCCTTATGGGAGAATTAACAGGCTTTTGTTTTCAAAGGCCTAGTCACATAGAACCTATAGAGCTGGATTGTTCCCGAGTGGAAAGTATTCCAAGAGTTGACAAAGAGGGAAAACACTCAGAAAAGAATTACATTCTTTGAGACTTGAACAATAGAGGAGAGATGCTGGATTCATCAATGTCCATGACCTTTGCCTCACACAAAGTCCTCCAGTGGGGCAGGACTCATTATCTGTTAGGATTCTTTGTATTGCATGTGACAGAAAACACAGACAAACAGGCTTAAGGAAGAAGAAAGACAAAAGGAGTTGGGTAATTTTTTGGTTTACGTTACTGGAAAGTCCAAGAGTAACTAACCTTCAGGTATAGGTTGATCCAGTGATCCAAAAAGATACCATGAAAACAAATTCTATCCATCTTTCAACATTGTGGTTCCCTCTGTTGGTTTCGCTGTCAGGAGCCATGAAATGGCCCCTAGCAGCTGTCTCAGACTCCACCCCGAATTGGCTTCTCAGTAGAGTATATGTTAATTACTAAGCCAACCACTAAAGTCATAAGATACAATACTCTAATTGGCCAGTCACATGTGTCTTCCCTGAAATGGGGGGAATTGGAATACTACAACTGAGGACCAAGAGAGGACATGGATGCTGAGCAACTACTAGAGACTCCAAATGAAGCCACCTTTGCAAAAATTATAACGGTGAGAAAATTACAGCACTTAAAAAAGATCTGATATAACCCCCACCCCACCCACCCAGAACACACACACACAACTTGGCTTTCTCTTAATCATTCCTGGGCTTAGGCTAAGCTAACTTTGGGAGACATTTAGTTTATAGTTTAAATGATAATAGGCCCCAAAACTCAACTGCTCTTGTAAAGCAAATGAAAGGCCATCAGGCTAGGGGAAGGAGAGGAAACCAAATACTGCTGAAGTGTAGACTGGTCACAAGATATGTCCTGTGGATAACATCACTATTGTAGATTGGCCTTTTGAGAGAGATTTTCATGTTTTTTGCATGTCTGACATCCATGGCTCCACCTGGACCTTCTAACTCCACTCCTGTGGCCCCAGCCAGAAGCAACTCACCTCAAGAATACAATCAACCCCCTTGATTTCATCTCCACCCTAATCAATCAGCAGCAAGCACCCATTACCTGGCCATTCCTACCCCTTCCCCCAGACAGCCTTTAAAAAACTCCTGACCTAGGAGCCTTCAATGAGATTGATTAGTCTGTGTCTCCTGCATCACATGGCTGGCCTCACATCAATTAAACTCTTTCTTTACTGCAATGCTGTAATCTTAATTTGTGCAGCAGGCAGGATGAACCCATCAGGCAGTTATACAAATAGATGGTCAAGGACACTGGGCATCAGGCTTAGGAATCTTGGCAAAGATCTGTATTCTTGCCTGCTGTAACAGGCATGGGCTCCACTGCTTCTGAATGGATCCAACAGGACACAGGCAAGTACTACCAAGAGCTGTACCTACCTGCAAGGAGACTTCTTTTGGAAAGACCCATAAGCCCCTAGGGCTCTGCACAATCATTAGGTGGGAAGGCCATGCGTGGGTGCACAGGTGCAGACACACACAGGCACACACACAATGGTAGATCTGCTGTCTCACTAATGCTGGAAGATAAAGGGCCTAACCACATCTATTTGTTTTGTGATGTGATGTCTCTACCACTTAAATAACCATAGCAGATTCATTTTCATCATAACAACTTTCTGCTTTCCTCTACTGTCTCTTTCCTGCAGCTTCTGAACAATTGTTGCTGTATTCCACTGTATTCTACACCCTCGCCTTTCATCTGCTCTAAGTCAACCCTCTCTCCACACTCTGTTATCAGGTGGTGCCACATTTCACTGGCCACAACCTGTCTTTGTTCTGCCAGCATCAAAGCTGTGTACTCTAGGCCATCCTGGCTGCTACAATGTAATCCTGATCTACACAGAGGAAAGAGGTAGTTACCTCCCTTCAAAAGCTTCTTCATTTATATTAGAAAGAATTGGCCCCCTGACCAACCAGAGATTTTTTTCAAATAGTAAAAACATATATAAGGCAAGCCCAAAATGGCCAGGCACAGTGGTTCATGCCTGTAATCCCAGCACTTTGGGAGGCTGAGGTGGGAGGATCGCTTGAGCCCAGGAGTTTGAAACCAGTTTGAAAATCTGATTCAGATTTTCAGCCTGGGCAACAAAGTGAGATCTAATCTCTGTGAAAAATTTGAAAACTTAGCCAGGCATGGTTACGCACACCTGTGGTCCCAGCTACTTGGGAGGCTGAGGTAGGAGGATTGCAATTCCTTGGGGCTGGGATGTAGAGGGCTGCAGTGAGCTATGATCATTCCAGTGCACTCCAGCCTGGGAGACAGAGTGATACCCTATCAAAAAAAAAAAAAAAAGACAAGCCCTTTATTGTGGTGCTCACTTAAGAACAGAATTTTTCAATCATGTTTACCCTCTGTCCTCTTGTTAAACATAAAAATCCCATATCTTCTTCTTCTAAGGTAAATTTAGTTTTATTTTTATTTTGAGATAGAGTCTCACTCTGTCACCCAGGATGGAGTGCAATGGTGCAATCTCGGCTCACTGCAACCTCCACCTCCTGGGATCAAGCAATTCTTATGCCTTAGCCTCCCCAATAGCTGAGACTACAGGCGCCTGCCACCACACTAACCTAGTTTTTATATTTTTAGTAGAGCCAGGTTTTCACCATGTTAGCCAGGCTGGTCTCAAACTCCTGGACTCAAGTGATCTGCTCACCTTGACCTTCTAAAGTGCTGGGATTACAGACATGAACCACTGCGCCCAGCCTTCTAAGGTAATTTGAAATAGTCAAACTATTTTGGCTAAAAATTAAATCAAAGCAATTATACTTTTACATCACACCCACTCCCCAAAAAGATTCTGATGAAACCTCAATGGATCAGCTGCATAGACAATTATTGCTCAGCCAGGATTAAAAAAAAAAAAGGCAAGGACTTCATATAGTCATATAATAGCACATAAAGGTTTGTAGAATTTACTACCTCTTTTAGTCCTTTCTGTTCTTTATTAAATTTTGCTGAGAAATGTTAAATTTGAAAAGCAAAGTGGTGACAAAGATTCTTTGCTTGGCCAAACTTTAGTCAGGCTTCTGAACCTTCTCCTAGGCCTATCTGTGTACTTTGTTGTAAAATCTCATTTTAGCAAAGAGCCCTGCTAAGTCAGTTTAGCAAGAACATCCCCGAATAATATCTAACACCTTGGATATCTGACCAGATTCCTCATCCTCCACTATCTCCCAGTTGATGTCTGATTACACTGGCCTATCTTCAGCAATAATCTTGTTAGATCAGTTTAGCCAGTTACATCAGAATCCTCCTTAGTCCCGATGTTTCCTCTTTTAGTAATTTTCCACCCACTGACCCCCAACCTGCTCCTTGGCTATAAATTCCCACTCCATGCTGTAATTGGAGTTGAGCCCAATCTTTCTTCCCCACTGCAGCAATTCCTGTACCTATCTCCTGAATAAAATCTTCCCTACCATGCTTTAATAAGAATCATTGAATTTTTTCTTTAAAAGTGGACACTAACCAAACTAAAGCCTCAATCTTTTACAACTCAAGATATACACACATACATATAAACACATACACATGTTACATGTATGTTTATATACATATGTGTGTTTATATATTTACAATTTATTCATGCAAGAGATATGTATCAAGTGTCTACAATGTATCTGATACTGCTGAATCACACAAACAGCAAAAAACAGACCCCAGTCCTGTCCTCATGGAGCACAGTGTCTAGCTGGGGAGACAGACATTAGTCTCACAAATGTGATAGAGCTGTTTGACTCCTGTTCCAGCTCAAGGGAAATAACAAATTTGTTCTACTCAGGCTCCTGTTGAATGGGAAATAGTTCCCCTTCTTGCCCCCCTGCACCTGTCAATGTACTAAACCCCCTGCCACCACGTCACATTCTGAGGGGTAACTGGCATGCTGGGCAACAGAAAGGGGGCATGTCCACAGGGGCTTATGAGTTTTCCATCTGTTCCTGCCTTGTCTTCCGCCCAGGGCAGGACTTGGCCTCTTTTTAACTAATCTCTTGAAGAGAAAGAAAAAAAAAATCCACTCACTCTGCAAGTTTACACTGGAATATTCAATCTTGTGCTTAGACTAGCAACATTTTTTTGCTTGCTTGCTTCCAGTTGAATATCTGCAGGCTTTTCTTCTACTTCCACAGTGGGGGATGTCTGTCTAGCTGCTCCGACCCGGCAGGGAAGAAGCCTTCCTGATCCAGTATAAAGGAAGTTACAGAGCACAGGGTGGGTGGGGTAGGGAAAAACATGCTCAAGAATATTTGGAAATGTGATCAACAAACACAAGGGAGGCTGGCATGGTGTTTGAGACCTAACAGAGCGGGTGTTTACAGGGAACTAAGTGGAAGGGGCCCATCCTGAAGGCAAGGAGACCAGTAAGGAGATCATTAACAGTAGATCAGAGAGGGAGAAAAGTGGTTAAGACTTGGATGGGGGCAGTAGCAATGTGGTGGCTGGATGGATCTGAGCTGCATTTTGTAAGTAACACTGATAGGACTTTCTGAGGGGTGAGGGAAAAGCAGGATGGAGAATAATTCCTAGATTTCCAGCGTGAGCAAGCTGGGTGGGTGGTGGTGCCATTTACTGAGATAAGGAATACACGGAGAGGACTGGATTTGGGAAGAGGGGGGTTCTAAAGAGTCTTGACTTGAAATAGCAAATTTCTCTATTTGATTTTTATCTTAGTAGGGTCAGGAGTGGCTCTGCAGTAGCAGTAGGTGCTGTTAGGGGAAAAGGCAAAGGCAGGCAAGGATTTAAATCCTCTACCACCCACTACTTGTTTGACCACAAGCAATGTTAGTGACCTCTTGGTATAACAACTGCCTAATTTGCAGGACTAAATGGAATATTGCAAGTGCACAGGATTCTTGGCTGGGTCTGTGGGCTGCTCCTTAGCAAGTAAAATTAGCTAACACTGCCCAAGGATCCATTGGCTGGAGTTAAGAATCCTGAGAGTTAGTGAGAGTGTGGGTGGGGTAGAAAGGCCCTTGGTGTGGGGCAAAGGGGACGATGAGAACCAAAGTGGAAGAAGAAAAGGCTGATAGATCCCTGGCCTAGTTTGAGGGACTGATTTTGGGCCATCCCCAACCAGGGCCAGGGGTGGAGAGTGGGGGTAGGGTGTGCCAGAGGTGACAGGGAATAGAGTTAGCTTGGCTGGGGAGTGGGGCAGAGGATGGGGAAGGTCGGAGCAGGGAGTCAGAGGCTGAGGATACTCTGTTCAGGAAGTCATCTGTGCTGCTGCTTCAAGAGCCAGGTGACCCAGTGTGACTCAGAGTTGAGGAGAGGGTGTTCACATCACACCAGACCCCAACTGAAGGCTTAGGCCACCAACAGAGGACAGACAGCTGCACCTGACAGAGCAGTACAATAAACCAAGGGCACCATCAGCAGGGACAGGATGGCTTCCAGGCAGCAGCCTGCAGGCGGGAGTGGAGAAGCATGAATGGACTCACACCTGAGCGCAGGTAGGCAGAAATACCTGGGGGTCACTATGAGAGCACCTGAAACTCCTTTGTGAGCAGATGGGACTCATAGCTCTCATGATGTGAGATTCAATGTTAATTCAATCATATTTTATACTCTCAGGCTGAGGAAGCCAGGGGACTTGAAGTGACACAGGTAAGGCTAGCAAGGGCCAACAAATAGTAAGTGTGGCTTACATGGCTTTTTGCCTCCTGCTTAACCCCCTTTATAATAAAAGGCCCTTCTGGTCCAGATTCCACTGTTTCGTATTTCAATAAGAACCCTCTTTACTTCACCTTATTGGCATCATCTTGCACATAGCCCAGCTCCTCCATATTATACTAACCATAAAATGAACATACATTCTCTGTTGCCTGGCAACATAAGAAAAAGCTGATATATGAGGCTAAGAGAATAAGCAGAGATAATGATATTTTCTCATCCATTCAACAAATATTTAGCTTGATATGTGCTAGGCATTGTGTTGATTCCAAAAAAAATTGTATATTTATTTCAAAATAATCTTGATAGTACAACAGATACATCTACAAAATACATTTTTGTTTTTGTATTATGCTTTTTACCTCTTGTATGAGACTTTACTATAAGAAAAACTAGTATTTGCTATGACATAAAACACACACACACACACACACACACACACACACCAAAACCTTAGCAACTGCTGGCTAAACAGTGTAACATGTAGCACGCTTTCCTGCTTTCATATGTCATTCACTTTTAAAAATCATAGTTGGACAAGCTGCCCCTCAAGTGGGTGATCACATGATTTGCATGCAGACATAAGCTAAGAGAAAGCAGTACCAAAAAAATCCTTGCCCTCCAAAGAGCTTATAACCTGACTGGAAAGGTAAGAGATATTCCTGAAATAACTACATTCCCCACAAAGAGACAGGCACTCAGTAGACTACCTTCATAGCCCCCTGTTAGGGAATGAAGCCATGTGACACGTTTAGTGTCACTTTCAGGCCAAGCATTTAATTGTCTATTCAAGACCTTCCAGTGCTCTCTTTTCCTCTGGCACAGCAATCAGCACCATTTGAATTGTGTCAGTGCTATCATTTTGGGTCCCTGGGTGTTTGCTGTGAGCAGAGCTCCCTCCTAATGCATGATAGATACATAGCAGGAATGAGAAAGAAACCTGTTTTTGTTTTAAGCCACTGAGTATCGGAGATTGTTTGCTATCACAGCATAACCTGGGTTATTCTGACTAAGAAACACTAACAGGGTGAAATGGCCAAACGTCTAGGGCACTTTAGAGAATAGAGGATCTTGAAGAACTGAGACCAGCAAACACAGGTATTTTTTAAAGGGTGTTCCAGAAACTACAGGCTGCCAAGCTTGACTTTTGCTCTCTACAAGAATCTAGATGGTATAGGTAAAAAGAAAGGTCTGTGGGCCTGTAGAAAAGAAAGCAACAATCATAAGTAATCAGTGCAGTTCACCAAGGACAATCACAGCGAACTAATTTTCATTTGCTTTCCAGACACGTTTTATGGCAGGGTCTTGGCAGGTAACAGATGGCATGCTCAAATTAGGATGACATTAAAAGAAAGTTGTATAAAGGGACTATATACAAAGATGAACACGATATACAAAAATTACAAGGAGTAGTACAGAATCCTGAGCTAGTAACAGTGGGGATGTTGCTACCTCTGAGCATGAAGGGGTGGGGGCAGCCTGAACCCTGGAACTAGCAGCGTGCAAACAGAGGGACTAAATGCAGAGACACTTGCCCAGCCAGAAGTGACCCTGCATTAAGGGAATTTGGAGATATCCCAAATTCCGAACTCATCCTTCTCTTTCCTTCCAATCTCCTTTTTCTCCATTGACCAAACTCAACTGAAAATCCAACCAGAGGGCCAAAAAGCCATTGATGTAATCCATACGGTCAGCTCCTGGGGCACAGAGCAGGGTGGACAGGGTGGAAAGCAGGTCTGCAGGGGCCAATAGAAGATTTCCAGCTGAAGACTATTATGGAAATCAAATATTCTAAATGTATCTGGACACAAGTGAAGTATTTGACAAAGAATGTCAGGAATTCCTTGAGGAAAAAGTGAAGAAATTCATGCCAGATACACATATCTGGTTGAACAAAGCACATGTTATTGATGTGATATAAAGCTGCTTATAGAAAGTAAAGTACCGACTTATAGAAATCAAAAATAAAGGTCGGGAGCCAAGATGGCCAAATAGGAACAGCTACGGTCTACAGCTCCCAGTGTGAGTGACGCAGAAGACAGGTGATTTCTGCATTTCCATCTGAGGTACTGGGTTCATCTCACTAGAGAGTGCCAGACAGTGGGCGCAGGTCAGTGGGTGCACGCACCGTGCGCGAGCCGAAGAAGGGCGAGGCATTGCCTCACTCGGGAAGCACAAGGGGTCAGGGAGTTCCCTTTCCTAGTCAAAGAAAGGGGTGACACATGGCACCTGCAAAATCAGGTCACTCCTACCCGAATACTGCGCTTTTCTGACGGGCTTAAAAAATGGCGCACCAGGAGATTATATCCTGCACCTGGCTCAGAGGGTCCTACACCCACGGAATCTCGCTGATTGCTAGCACAGCAGTCTGAGATCAAACAGCAAGTCGGCAGCGAGGCTTGGGGAGGGCGCCCGCCATTGCCCAGGCTTGCTTAGGTAAACAAAGCAGCCTGGAAGCTTGAACTGGGTGGAGCCCACCACAGCTCAAGGAGGCCTGCCAGCCTTTGTAGGCTCCACCTCTGGGGGCAGGGCACAGACAAAAAGACAGCAGTAACCTCTGCAGACTTAAATATCCCTGTCTGACAGCTTTCAGGAGAGCAGTGGTTCTCCCAGCACGCAGCTGGAGATCTGAGAACGGGCAGACTGCCTCCTCAAGTGGGTCCCTGACTCCTGACCCCCGAGCAGCCTAACTGGGAGGCACCCCCCAGCAGGGGCAGACTGACACCTCACACGGCCGGCCAGGTACTCCAAGACCTGCAGCTGAGGGTCCTGTCTGTTAGAAGGAAAACTAACAGAAAGGACATCCACACCAAAAACCCATCTGTACATCACCATCATCAAAGACCAAAAGTAGATAAAACCACAAAGATGGGGAAAAAAACAGAGCAGAAAAACTGGAAACTCTAAAAAGCAGAGTGCCTCTCCTCCTCCAAAGGAACGCAGTTCCTCACCAGCAATGGAACAAAGCTGGATGGAGAATGACTTTGATGAGCTGAGAGAAGAAGGCTTCAGACGATCAAATTACTCCAAGCTACGGGAGGATATTCAAGCGGAAGGCAAAGAAGTTGAAAACTTTGAAAAAAATTTAGAAGAATGTATAACTAGAATAACCAATACAGAGAAGTCCTTAAAGGAGCTGATGGAGCTGAAAACCAAGGCTCGAGAACTACGTGAAGAATGCAGAAGCCTCAGGAGCTGATGCGATCAACTGGAAGAAAGGGTATGAGCCCTGGAAGATGAAATGAATGAAATGAAGTGAGAAGGGAAGTTTAGATAAAAAAGAATAAAAAGAAACGAGCAAAGCCTCCAAGAAATATGGGACTCTGTGAAAAGACCAAATCTATGTCTGATTGGTGTACCTGAAAGTGATGGGGAGAATGGAACCAAGTTGGAAAACACTCTGCAGGATATTATCCAGGAGAACTTCCCCAATCTAGCAAGGCAGGCCAACATTCACATTCAGGAAATACAGAGAATGCCACAAAGATACTCCTCCAGAAGAGCAACTCCAAGACACATAATAGTTAGATTCACCAAAGTTGAAATGAAGGAAAAAATGTTAAGGGCAGCCAGAGAGAAAGGTTGGGTTACCCACAAAGGGAAGCCCATCAGACTAACAGCGGATCTCTCGGCAGAAACTCTACAAGCCAGAAGGGAGTGGGGGCCAATATTCAACATTCTTAAAGAAAAGAATTTTCAACCCAGAATTTCATATCCAGCCAAACTAAGCTTCATAAGTGAAGGAGAAATAAAATACTTTACAGGCAAGCAAATGCTGAGAGGTTTTGTCACCACCAGGCCTGCCCTAAAAGAGCTCCCGAAGGAAGCGCTAAACATGGAAAGGAACAACTGGTACCAGCCACTGCAAAATCATGCCAAAATGTAAAGACCATCGAGACTAGGAAGAAATTGCATCAACTAATGAGCAAAATAACCAGCTAACATCATAATGACAGGTCAAATTCACACATAACAATACTACTTTAAATGTAGATGGACTAAATGCTCCAATTAAAAGACACAGACTGGCAAATTGGATAAAGAGTCAAGATCCATCAATGTGCTGTATTCAGGAGACCCATCTCACATGCAGAGACACACATGGGCTCAAAATAAAAGGATGGAGGAAGATCTACCAAGCAAATGGAAAGCAAAAAAAGGCAGGGTTGCAATCCTAGTCTCTGATAAAATAAACTTTAAACCAATGAAGATCAAAAGAGACAAAGAAGGCCATTACATATAATGGTAAAGGGATCAATTCAACAAGAAGAGCTAACTATCCTAAATATATATGCACCCAATACAGGAGCACCCAGATTCATAAAGCAAGTCCTGAGTGACCTACAAAGAGACTTAGACTCCCACACATTAATAATGGGAGACTTTAACACCCCACTGTCAACATTAGACAGATCAATGAGACAGAAAGTCAACAAGGATACCCAGGAATTGAACTCAGCTCTGCACCAAGCAGACCTAATAGACATCTACAGAACTCTCCACCCCAAATCAACAGAATATACATTTTTTTCAGCACCACACCACACCTATTCCAAAATTGACCACATAGTTGGAAGTAAAGCTCTCCTCAGCAAATGTAAAAGAACAGAAATTATAACAAACTATCTCTCAGATCACAGTGCAATCAAACTAGAACTCAGGATTAAGAAACTCACTCAAAACCACTCACCTACATGGAAACTGAACAACCTGCTCCTGAATGACTACTGGGTACATAACAAAATGAAGGCAGAAATAAAAATGTTCTTTGAAACCAACAAGAACCAAGACACAACATACCAGAATCTCTGGGACACATTCAAAGCAGTGTGTAGAAGGAAATTTACAGCACTAAATTCCCACAAGAGAAAGCAGGAAACATCTAAAATTGACAACCTAACATCACAATTAAAAGAACTAGAGAAGCAAGAGCAAACACATTCAAAAGCTAACAGAAGGCAAGAAATAAGTAAGATCAGAGCAGAACTGAAGGAAATAGAGACACAAAAAGCCCTTCAAAAAATCAATGAATCCAGGAGCTGGTTTTTTGAAAAGATCAACAAAATTGATAGACTGTTAGCAAGACTAATGAAGAAGAAAAGAGAGAAGAATCAAATAGATGCAATAAAAAATGATAAAGGGGATATCACCACCGATCCCACAGAAATACAAACTACCATCAGAGAATACTATAAACAGCTCTACCTAAATAAACTAGAAAATCTAGAAGAAAGGGATAAATTCCTGGACACACACACCTTCCCAAGACTAAACCAGGAAGAAGTTGAATCTCTGAATAGGCCAATAACAAGCTCTGAAATTGAGGCAATAATTAATAGTTTACCAACCAAAAAAAGTCCAGGACCAGATGGATTCACCGCCGAATTCTACCAGAGGTACAAGGAGGAGCTGGTACCATTCCTTCTGAAACTATTCCAATCAATAGAAAAAGAGGGAATCCTCCCTAATTCATTTTATAAGGCCGGCATCATCCTGATACCAAAGCCTGGCAGAGACACAACAAAAAAAGAGAATTTTAGACCAATATCCTTGATGAACATTGATGCAAATATCCTCAATAAAATACTGGCAAACCGAATCCAGCAGCACATCAAAAAGCTTATCCACCATGATCAAGTGAGCTTCATCCCTGGGATGCAAGGCTGGTTCAATATACACAAATCAATAAATGTAATCCAGCATATAAACAGAACCAAAGACAAAAACCACATGATTATCTCAATACATGCAGAAAAGGCCTTTGACAAAATTCAACAACCCTTCATGCTAAAAACTCTCAATATATTAGGTATTGATGGGACGTATCTCAAAATAATAACTGTCTATGACAAACCTCCAGCCAATATCATACTGAATGGGCAAAAACTGGAAGCATTCCCTTTGAAAACTGGCACAAGACAGGGATGCCCTCTCTCACCACTCGTATTCAAGATAGTGTTGGAAGTTCTGGCCAGGGCAATTAGGCAGGAGAAGGAAATAATGGGTATTCAACTAGGAAGAGAGGAAGTCAAATTGTCCCTGTTTGCAGATGACATGATTGTATATCTAGAAAACCCCATTGTCTCAGCCCAAAATCTCCTTAAGCTGATAAGCAACTTCAGCAAAGTCTCAGGATACAAAATCAATGTACAAAAATCACAAGCATTCTTATACACCAACAACAGAGAGCCAAATCATGAGTGAACTCCCATTCACAATTGCTTCAAAGAGAATAAAATACCTAGGAATCCAACTTACAAGGGATGTGAAGGACCTCTTCAAGGAGAACTACAAACCACTGCTCAATGAAATAAAAGAGGATACAAACAAATGGAAGAACATCCCATGCTCATGGGTAGGAAAAATCAATGTCGTGAAAATGGCCATACTGCCCAAGGTAATTTACAGATTCAATGCCATCCCCATCAAGCTACCAATGACTTTCTTCACAGAATTGGAAAAAACTACTTTAGTTTTTTCTTTAAAGTTCATGTGGAACCAAAAAAGAGCCCGCATCACCAAGTCAATCCTAAGCCAAAAGAACAAAGCTGGAGGCATCACACTACCTGACTTCAAACTATACTACAAGGCTACAGTAACCAAAACAGCATGGTACTGGTACCAAAACAGAGATATAGATCAATGGAACAGAACAGAGCCATCAGAAATAATGCCACATATCTACAACTATCTGATCTTTGACAAACCTGAGAAAAACAAGCAATGGGGAAAGGATTCCCTATTTAACAAATGGTGCTGGGAAAACTGGCTAGCCATATGTAGAAAGCTGAAACTGGATCCCTTCCTTACACCTTATACAAAAATCAATTCAAGATGGCTTAAAGACTTAAACGTTAGACCTAAAACCATAAAAACCCTAGAAGAAAACCTAGGCATTACCATTCAGGACATAGACATGGGCAAGGACTTCATGTCTAAAACACCAAAAGCAATGGCAACAAAAGCCAAAATTGACAAATGGGATCTAATTAAACTCAAGAGCTTCTGCACAGCAAAAGAAACTACCATCAGAGTGAACAGGCAACCTACAAAATGGGAGAAAATTTTTGCAACCTACTCATCTGACAAAGGGTTAATATCCGGAATCTACAATGAACTCAAACAAATTTACAAGAAAAAAACAACCTCATCAAAAAGTGGGCCAAGGACATGAACAGACACTTCTCAAAAGAAGACATTTATGCAGCCAAAAAACACATGAAAAAATGCTCACCATCACTGGCCATCAGAGAAATGCAAATCAAAACCACAATGAGATACCATCTCATACCAGTTAGAATGGCAATCATTAAAAAGTCAGGAAACAACAGGTGCTGGAGAGGATGTGGAGAAATAGGAACACTTTTACACTGTTGGTGGGACTGTAAACTAGTTCAACCCTTGTGGAAGTCAGTGTGGCGATTCCTCAGGGATCTAGAACTAGAAATTCCATTTGACCCAGCCATCCCATTACTGGGTATATACCCAAAAGACTATAAATCATGCTGCTATAAAGACACATGCACACATATGTTTATTGCGGCACTATTCACAATAGCAAAGACTTGGAACCAACCCAAATGTCCAACAATGATAGACTGGATTAAGAAAATGTGGCACATATACACCATGGAATACTATGCAGCCATAAAAAAAATGATGAGTTCATGTCCTTTGTAGGGACATGGATGAAATTGGAAATCATCATTCTCAGTAAACTATCGCAAGAACAAAAAACCAAACACTGCATATTCTCACTCATAGGTGGGAATTGAACAATGAGAACACACAGACACAGGAAGGGGGAACATCACACTCTGGGGACTGTTGTGGGGTAGGGGGAGGGGGGAGGGATAGCATTGGGAGATATACCTAATGCTAGATGACGAGTTAGTGGGTGCAGGGCACCAGTATGGCACATGACATGTAACTAACCTGCACATTGTGCACATGTACCCTAAAATTTAAAGTACAATGATAATAAGTAAATAAAAATAAATTAAAAAAATTGAAAAAAAATCAAAAATAAAATTTATTATTGTTTTTATTATTGTACCATAACTAAAAGGTGCTAAATAAGAAAGCAATATTGGTCACAGCCTCATTTGTGCTCCAATGGCACATTGCATTCATTCCCTGGAGTAGGTGGTGGACAATGGAGTTTCACTACTTCAGCCTGCACCTCCATCTCACCTCTGGCAATAGCACCTTCATATTTTCCAGGGAACTTACCCCCAATCCTTGTGTTTCAGATGTGGCCAATTGCCATACCGCATCTTCTCCTAATCCCCAACTCCAAAGGGTGGACACCGGAATGAGTCAGGCCAACGTTTCTGCAGCCGCTAGCCAGAAAGGTGTTATCTTGCCCATGGGTTACAGTATTGGAAAGATGCAAGTCTGGAGCAATGGACAGCCATCTTCCCCAACTCAGCAGGAGAAGCCATTTATTATAAGAGAGTTCATGATCCTCACACGAAGAGAAGTAAGGGAAAAAAATATCTACTGAAGAAAAATAATTCTAATAATATTGCCTGAGTTCCTGGATCAAACTTACTGATGTTAATCCCCTCTAAATTTCTCAGTTATATGAGCCACTCTATTAACTTTTTCGCTTTTGCTAGCTTGAGTTAGATTTCTTTTGTTCACAACAGATGTCTAATTAATCTACCTGTATTATACGTCTTCCAATATTAACCTCATAGTGCCATCAAAATTTATTAAAATACATTTTAACCCAAATAAAGGCTAGAAGAGTAATAACAGCAGCTACCATTGTTGAGTGCTCAGTAAATGTTCATGAGATAAATGATTGTCACCAAAGTAAATGAAAGCCTTGTCAAACAATAGGGTAAGGCCCAGCTGAGGCCACATAGTCTCGGATCCTTCTCTAGGAATTTCAGTGCTTGCCTTCCCCAGCCCTCATATAACATCTGCACTACTGGAGAAGCCACAGAAGGAAAGAGGGCTGTGGTCAGTGTTGTCCCTTCCTTGCTCCATTGCTTTCCCCTTGCTCAAGCTGTGACTTTAGGCCTTCTCTTGGGTCACATGCAGGGAGAAACAAGATTTGAAGAAAAGAGCAAGGCCCTCCATACATAATATTGTAATCCAGCTTTAGATCTCTGTAGGTAGCAGATGCCAAAGTACTAGCTCTTTCTTTCATGGAATACTTTTCATGGGTTTCTCAGAGAGCCGCTACCCGGGGCTCCCTTACTATACCATCCACAGCTGTGAGTGATGCAACTGCTCCCATCCTCAAGCCCCTGATCCTTTGATACGTTCCAGGAAGCTTCTCTGTAGTGGCATGAGGTCCCTGGGTTGGATCCCTCAAGCTGATTAACGTCCCATGGAGGGCATGGCCCTTGCCCGGCTATCAGCACAATCCACCTAATTCACTCTGTAGTCCTCTCTCCTTGTTCTGACATCAGAGTCATCTCCAGCCAGGCTCACCTCTTGGCTTCTCCAGGCATGAGTCAGGCATCAGCTTCTCTACTGTATAAACTCACGAAGCCTCCCTTACTTGTCTGAAATTGGAGGAAGGGCACTACCCTCCTCTCCTCTATGGGCAGGGGAAGGAAATCACACAGCACTCCAACAACTCTTCTCAAAGAAATCCCCACTCCCCAGCTCTCTTTCTCCAGCCCCTACTTTCTCTCACAAATGGTCAGAATGGTGGGATAAGGCTCATAATCTTGTTGGAGATTTCCAGTTGGCAAGGCCTGCCTAGATGGCCAAATTCCTTTCTTTAGAACTTACCATCCAATACGGCAGCCACTAGCTACATAAATATGGCTAATGAGCTTTTGAAGTATGGCTGATCCAAACTGGGACTGTACTAAGTGTAACAACAGACACAACAGCTTTCAAAGACTTAGTATAAATAAAATAATGTAAAATATCTTATTAATATTTTTTATATTCATTAGTTGTTGAAATAATATCTTTGACATATTGGAATAACAAAATATCACAAAATTGATTTCATCTCTTTTTTTAAAATAAGATGTGGCTACTAGAAAATTTTAAACTACATACATGGCTTACATTATATTTCTATAGGCACTGCCTTAAAATGTATGGGCACTTGGCTTTAAGGCCTGGACAAAACTCAAGAGTCTGTTATATGATATTTGTAAATCCCTTAGCCCGCTGCCCGGCACACATTAAGCATGCAATCATTAGGATAAGGGAGAGACTGGAGGTGGAAGAAGAGGAGGAGAGGTTGTTGTTATTTTTGTGGTAGTAGATGATGTTGTTACTGGTATTATTCACCTCTGTCTACCTATCTGTAAAATAAGAATAATAATTGCTGTTCCACTGACTTCACAAGATTGAGGGTGGCTTGAGGGAAATAAAAGCTCTTTAAAGTGTAAATAGCTGCATAGACAGCGGTTGTCCCAGTACTAATAATCATGGTGGCCACTGTAACATCCTGGCTCCTGGTGGTAACCGGACCTTAGCCCAGCTGCTCTGGCCCGCTAGCCTGGGGCCCAGCAGCTTTTTCATTTGCATGAAAACCTGCACAATGGGTCTGCCGCCAGGTGGCAGTGAAAGCCACGCTGCGGTCCCACTAGGTCCCCTGAAGTTCAGTCCCACCTTGTTGAGGAAGAAAAGTTAGTTCCCTGAGGACTTCCGAGTGAAGCACTTTTTGCTGCTAGGCGCTGTGAGGAATACAAAAAAACTTGTAAGGGACGGTCCAGCTCTTCAGGAGCTGCAGTGTGTTAAACAAAAATGATCCAGGCTGTTGTTTTGGACTGAGCTCCTGTGCTAGGCCCAACAGACCAGACCAAATCAAAGTGGAGTCACGCATAGTAAATGCCACATAATCAAACTGAAACTTAAGGAAGAAACAGATCCCAAAACAGACCTTTCTTTTTTTTTTTTTTTTTCTGAAAACAGGAGATTCCAGTCTACCCAAATCAGCAAAATAAGAAAGTCCCCTCTGCTTTAATCCTTACAAAAAGGTAGCCTGAAGTAACCTGATGTAAACCGATCAGCTTTTCTCCTCTTTGATTCTGTTTCTTCATCCCCACCTCACAAAACCCACTCTTCGGCCATTGCCTAGTGGGAACTCTTATTCTATCTTGTTGAATGGAGGCTGCCCCAATTCAATCACGAATAAAAGCCAATTAGATCTATACATTTGTGGTAATGTTGTCTTTTGACAAGTGTAACAAAGGAAATTGACCCCCAAACAACCCATCCAATAGAGGAGATCCCAGCTAGATCAGAGGGAGGACGGCCACTGTCGGAGCCCTTGGGAGGCTGTGGGAACAGTAGGAACTCCCTGAGATGTGACATTTGAGCTGGAGTTTTATGAAGGACATCTTCACTTGGTTGAGAAGAGTAGACGAAGTTACAGGAAGAGGAATAAGCAAGTGCAAAATACACATGGCCCATTTGGGAAAAGGTATGGGCATTTGGACATGAATGATGAGGGGGTTGAAGCAGATGAAATTAAGAGCAATGAAACCCAAAATCCTCATAAACCATCAACTAGTAAGGTGTCAACAGGTGCTTCTGCTGACACTGACTGGGATTAATGGCATTGAAGATGCGTATATTTTAGAAGCTACTGAAGATGCTGAATTAGCTGAAGCTGCAGAGAACAGTCTTCTCAGTTACAACAGTGAAATGGATGAAATTCGTGATAAACTAATCACTGAAGTACTATACAAGTACCTAATTCACTATGGACACTTATGTCACCAGGCTATAATTTGTCTGATGTCTGTGAGATTTGATAACAAATATATTGTCATTAAACCTGTTTACATAAACTAAGTTTTATCACTTTGTTTTCCAATTTTTGTTTTTTACTTCTATAAAGTTTTACTGAAAATTAGCTTTGGTGTACTTAAATTCAGTAGAAATCTCCTCCTTAATCAGAATTAGTTTATGTTCACATCAAGTTAATTTTATGTTTATTAAAGCTCTTATATCTGGGGCTGATTAAGATACGATGTCAACAGTTTAAAATTTATTACTCAAGATATTAGCCAGAAAAGATGATCATGGCCTTTAAAACTATTTGAAAAATGGATGCCATTTAACAGTGTTCACAGTCATTTAATTTGAATGACAAATATTAGGTTCTCATAACTAGGCCATACTTCTTTGCAAAAAAAATTATTTATAAAAGTATAGTTTCAGAAGGTAACAGTAGCATGAAACTAACATTTCTATAGGCACATTTTAGTAGGCTGCGCTTCTTCTTTCTGGTCAAGGAGCTTCTCTAATTGATGGTTGATTTTGCAGGTGATTTTCAGCTCCCAAAATTGTCAAAATAATAGAGCTGGAAAGCTGGATGAATTATACGTTTCCTTTATGTTTGGTTCTTTCCCCTGAACATCTGAATAATCTTGATAAAGCCGTTTTAAATTAGATAAGAAATATGCTGCATTCCTAAGGGAAGATTTTCTCTCCTTAAGTTTATCACATTTTGTTTGTAGTTGTTTCAGCTGTGGCTCTAATGGAAGCAGTTCATCCTAAACTTCAATCAAACATTGACTTTTCAATATCTGAAATCATCTTAGCATTCTTCCTTTTCAAGTTTTTCAACATCTGGACTTCTTTAAACATTTTGATGGGTTCTTTTTAATGTTAAAATAAAATGTGTTGATGGCTTTTCTTACAAATTTTAGATTCTATTCTTTGTTTATACTCTAGGAGGATTTTCTCAAATGTGGGCAAAACAATATTCAACTCCATGATGTTACTGGTTTTCTTATAGACACCAAATATGCACAATGTTGGAAGTATCTGAGTCAATGGCTTTACTTCTTGATTTCTTCCTTTTGTCATAAGAGATCTTTCCTTTTTTCTGAGTTTTCAATTAAATTTCTGTTGCCAAGGTCTCTTTCTCTACAGAGGGCTGGGCACTAAGAGGTTCTATCTTTTTAGAAGTGATCAACTCAGCTGGTTTCTCTGAAAGTTCTGAAGATGCTGTAGTTGGAATAGCCTCATGTCATTGTGTACTCATTTTGTCTGCTGATTTAGCTTTTCTTCTTACATCACTTTCTTCAGTACTTTCCCAGTCATTATGAATGGGCTTGCGTTTTCTTCTTGGCTTTTTTTGCACTTTTTTTTTTTTTTTTTTTTTGAGATGAGTCATGCACCATTGCCTGGGCTGGAGTGCAATGGTGTGATCTCAGCTCACTGCAACATCTGCCTCTTAGGTTCAAGCGATTCTCCTGCCTCAGTTTCCCAAGTAGCTGGGATTACAGGAGCCTACCACCATGCCTGGCTAATTTTTGTATTTTTAGTAGAGACGGGGTTTCACTATGTTGGCCAGGCTGGTCTTGAACTCCTGACCTCATGATCCGCCCGCCTCAGCCTCAAAAAGTGCCGGGATTACAGGCGTGAGACACCATGCCCGGCCTTTTGCACTAATTTTTGCAGATTTGTTTTCACTTGCTTTATTTTCAGAAGTGTCTGAACTTCTTTTTGCTTCTTTCCCTGGGGGAGTTGAAGAGATACATAATCCACAATGTCGGGAGAATAATTCTTCATCAGCATATATAGCTGTGCTGTGTAAAGGAAGATGAAAGCCTTCCTAAGGTTCTTTATCTTTCTCATTTTCACCTAGGCTGCCAATGCTTGAGATATCAGAATTATCAGGAAAATTGAACATATCAATAGACTTGCACTTTTGACCAGCTTTACTTTTCATGGAATGTGTTCTTTCTAAAGTGTTCTTTGAATATCTTGTACCCACAGGCCCGGGAGGCTGCACCTACCCACTAGTGGTTATTTTTCTTTGCATCTTCCTGGGTGAGGGCCAAGTCACTTTCAGAGGGCTATTATCATGCATAAAGAAACAAGAGAGACTAATTGCTGTTGGGACTGACCCATGGCCTCCTCTGTGGCCTCCCCAGATCCTTTGGATGCAAGGCAAGGAATCAACAGAATAGCCTTTTTATCTGTCTATCCGTCCATCCATGTATCCATCCATCCAGCCAGCCAGCCAGCCAGCCATCCATCCATCCATCCATCCATCCATCCAACATCTGCAAGGTGCAGACACTGCTCCAGGTAGCAACAACAACAAAAGTATAAGAATAGTTCCAGTCCTCAAAGTTTGTGGTGCAGTTGTGGAAAGACTGAAAATAACAAACTCAATGTCCCCAGTCCTCATCAGCCTATGAATATAAACAGGAGTCCATTAATTCAAATAACTCCCTCAGAACTATTTAATTCCCAGCAATGTGTCTCTCAAATACTTCTTTTTTAAAACATTTTTGATTTCCATAGGTTATTGGGGAGCAGGTGGTGTTTGGTTACATGAGTAAGTTCTTTAGTGGTGATCTGTGAGATTTTGGTGCACCCATCACCCAAGCAGTATACACTGCATCCTATTTGTAGTCTTTTATCCCTCACCCCCTTCCTACCCTTTCCCCGAGTCCCCAAAGTCTATTGTGTCATTTTTATGCCTTTGCATCCTCATAGCTTAGCTCCCACTTATGAGTGAGGACATACAATGTTTGGTTTTCCATTCCTGATTTACTTCACTTAGAATAATAGTCTCCAATTTCATCCAGGTCGCTGCAAATGCCATTAATTCATTCCTTTTTATGGCTAAGTAGTATTCCATGATATATACATATACCACAGTTTCTTTATCTGCTCATTGATTGATGGGCTGGTTCCACGTTTTTTCAGTTGTGAATTGTGCTGCTATAAACATGCATGTGCAAGTATCTTTTTTGTAAAATGACTTCTTTTCCTCTGGGTAAATAACCAGTAGTGGGATTGCTGGACAAATGGTAGTTCTACTTCTAGTTCTTTAAGGAACCTCCACACTGTTTTCCATAGTGGCTGTACTAGTTTACATTCCCACCAGTAGTGTAGAAGTGTTCCCTGTTCACTGCATCCATGCCAATATCTACCGTTTTTTAAAATTTTTTTTATTATGGCCATTCTTGCAGGAGTAAGGTGGTATCACATTGTGGTTTTGATTTGCATTTCCCTGATCATTAGTGATGTTGAGCACTCTTTGATGTTTGTTGGCCGTTTGTATATCTTCTTTTGAGAATTGTCTATTCGTGTCCTTAGCCCACTTTTTGATAGAATTGTTTTTTTCTTACTGATTTGAGTTCGTTGTAGATTCTGGATATTAGTCCTTTGTCAGATGTATAGATTGTGAAGATTTTCTCCCACTCTTTGGGTCATCTGTTTACTCTGCTGACTGTTCCTTTTGCTGTGAAAAAGCTCTTTAGTTTAATTAAGTCCCAGCAATTTATCTTTGTTTTTATTACGTTTGCTTTTGGGTTCTTGGTCATGAAATCCTTGCCTAAGCCAATGTCTAGAAGGGCTTTTCCAATGTTATTTTCTAGAATTTTTACAGTTTCAGGTCTTAGATTTAAGTCTTAATCCATCTTGAGTTGATTTTTGTATAAGGTGAGAGATGAGGATCCCGTTTCATTCTCCTACATGTGGCTAACCAATTATCCCAGCGCTGTTTGTTGAAAAGGGTGTTCTTCCCCAACTTTATGTTTTTGTTTGCTTTGTCTAAGATCAGTTGGCTGTAAGTATTTGGGTTTATTTCTGGGTTCTCTATTCTGTTCCATTGGTCTATGTGCTTATTTTTATACCAGTACCATGTTGTTTTGGTGACTATGGCCTTATAGTATAGTTTGAAATCAGTAATGTGATGCCTCCAGATTTGTGCTTTTTGCTTAGTCTTGCTTTGGCTATGTTGGCTTTTCTTTGGTTCCATATGAATTTTAGGATTGTTTTTTTCTAATTCTGTGAAGAATGATGGTGGTATTTTGATGGGAATTATGTTGCATTTGTAGATTGCTTTTGGCAGTATGATCATTTTCCCAATATTGATTCTACCCATTCATGAGCATGGGATGTGTTTCCATTTGTTTGTGTCATCTATGATTTCTTTCAGCAGTGTTTTGTAGTTTTCCTTGTAGAGGTCTTTCACCTCATTGGTTAGGTATATTCCTAAGTATTTTATTTTTTTGCAGCGATTGTAAAGGGGTTGAGTTCTTGATTTGATTCTCAGCTTGGTCACTGTTGGTCTATAGAAGAGCTACTGGTTTGCATACATTAGTTTGTACACCATTTATATTATTAATTTGTATTTTTCCAGATAATATATTATCTGGAAACTTTGCTGAATTATTTTATCAGTTCTAGGAGCTTTCTGGAGGAGTCTTTAGGGTTTTCTCAGTAAACGACCATATCATCAGCAAACAGCAACAGTTTGACTTCCTGTTTACTGATTTGGATGCCCTGTATTTCTTTCTTTTTTTTTTTTTTTCTTTTATTATTATTATTATTATTATTATACTTTAGGTTTTATGGTACATGTGCACAATGTGCAGGTAAGTTACATATGTATACATGTGCCATGCTGGTGCGCTGCACCCACCAACTCGTCATCTAGCATTAGGTATATCTCCCAATGCTATCCCTCCCCCCTTCCCCCACCCCACAACAGTCCCCAGAGTGTGATGTTCCCCTTCCTGTGTCCATGTGTTCTCATTGTTCAATTCCCACCTATGAGTGAGAATATGCGGTGTTTGGTTTTTTGTTCTTGCGATAGTTTACTGAGAATGATGATTTCCAATTTCATCCATGTCCCTACAAAGGACGTGAACTCATCATTTTTTATGGCTGCATAGTATTCCATGGTGTATATGTGCCACATTTTCTTAATCCAGTCTATCATTGTTGGACATTTGGGTTGGTTCCAAGTCTTTGCTATTGTGAATAATGCCGCAATAAACATACGTGTGCATGTGTCTTTATAGCAGCATGATTTATAGTCCTTTGGGTATATACCCAGTAATGGGATGGCTGGGTCGAATGGAATTTCTAGTTCTAGATCCCTGAGGAATCGCCACACTGACTTCCACAAGGGTTGAACTAGTTTACAGTCCCACCAACAGTGTAAAAGTGTTCCTATTTCTCCACATCCTCTCCAGCACCTGTTGTTTCCTGACTTTTTAATGATTGCCATTCTAACTGGTGTGAGATGGTATCTCATTGTGGTTTTGATTTGCATTTCTCTGATGGCCAGTGATGGTGAGCATTTTTTCATGTGTTTTTTGGCTGCATAAATGTCTTCTTTTGAGAAGTGTCTGTTCATGTCCTTCGCCCACTTTTTGATGGGGTTGTTTGTTTTTTTCTTGTAAATTTGTTGGAGTTCATTGTAGATTCTGGATATTAGCCCTTTGTCAGATGAGTAGGTTGTGAAAATTTTCTCCCATTTTGTAGGTTGCCTGTTCACTCTGATGGTAGTTTCTTTTACTGTGCAGAAGCTCTTGAGTTTAATTAGATCTCATTTGTCAATTTTGGCTTTTGTTGCCATTGCTTTTGGGGTTTTAGACATGAAGTCCTTGCCCATGCCTATGTCCTCAATGGTAATGCCTAGGTTTTCTTCTAGGGTTTTTATGGTTTTAGGTCTAACATTTAAGTCTTGAATCCATCTTGAATTGATTTTTGTATAAGGTGTAAGGAAGGGATCCAGTTTCAGCTTTCTACATATGGCTAGCCAGTTTCCCCAGCACCATTTATTAAATAGGGAATCCTTTCCCCATTTCTTGTTTTTGTCAGGTTTGTCAAAGATCAGATAGTTGTAGATATGTGGCATTATTTCTGATGGCTCTGTTCTGTTCCATTGATCTATATCTCTGTTTTGGTACCAGTACCATGCTGTTTTGGTTACTGTAGCCTTGTATTATAGTTTGAAGTCAGGTAGTGTGATGCCTCCAGCTTTGTTCTTTTGGCTTAGGATTGACTTGGTGATGCGGGCTCTTTTTTGGTTCCATATGAACTTTAAAGTAGTTTTTTCCAATTCTGTGAAGAAAGTCATTGGTAGCTTGATGGGGATGGCATTGAATCTGTAAATTACCTTGGGAAGGATGGCCATTTTCACGATATTGATTCTTCCTACCCATGAGCATGGAATGTTCTTCCATTTGTTTGTATCCTCTTTTATTTCCTTGAGCAGTGGTTTGTAGTTCTCCTTGAAGAGGTCCTTCACATCCCTTGTAAGTTGGATTCCTAGGTATTTTATTCTCTTTGAAGCAATTGTGAATGGGAGTTCACTCATGATTTGGCTCTCTGTTTGTCTGTTATTGATGTATAAGAATGCTTGTGATTTTTGTACATTGATTTTGTATCCTGAGACTTTGCTGAAGTTGCTTATCAGCTTAAGGAGATTTTGGGCTGAGACAATGGGGTTTTCTAGATATACAATCATGTCATCTGCAAACAGGGACAATTTGACTTCCTCTTTTCCTAATTGAATACCCTTGATTTCCTTCTCCTGCCTAATTGCCCTGGCCAGAACTTCCAACACTATGTTGAATAGAAGTGGTGAGAGAGGGCATCCCTGTCTTGTGCCAGTTTTCAAAGGGAATGCTTCCAGTTTTTGCCCATTCAGTATGATATTGGCTGTGGGTTTGTCATAAATAGCTCTTATTATTTTGAGATATGTCCCATCAATTCCTAATTTATTGAGAGTTTTTAGCATGAAGGGTTGTTGAATTTTGTCAAAGGCCTTTTCTGCATCTATTGAGATAATCATGTGGTTTTTGTCTTTGGTTCTGTTTATATGCTGGATTACATTTATTGATTTGTGTATATTGAACCAGCCTTGCATCCCAGGGATGAAGCCCACTTGATCATGGTGGATAAGCTTTTTGATGTGCTGCTGGATTCTGTTTGCCAGTATTTTATTGAGGATTTTTGCATCAATGTTCATCAAGGATATTTGTCTAAAATTCTCTTTTTTTGTTGTGTCTCTGCCAGGCTTTGGTATCAGGATGATGCTGGCCTCATAAAATGAGTTAGGGAGGATTCCCTCTTTTTCTATTGATTGGAATAGTTTCAGAAGGAATGGTACCAGCTCCTCCTTGTACCTCTGGTAGAATTCGGCTGTGAATCCATCTGGACCTGGACTTTTTTTGGTTGGTAAGCTATTGATTATTGCCACAATTTCAGCTCCTGTTATTGGTCTATTCAGAGATTCCACTTCTTCCTGGTTTAGTCTTGGGAGGGTGTATGTGTTGAGGAATTTATCCATTTCTTCTAGATTTTCTAGTTTATTTGCATAGAGGTGTTTGTAATATTCTCTGATGGTAGTTTGTATTTCTGTGGGATCGGTGGTGATATCCCCTTTATCATTTTTTATTGCATCTATTTGATTCTTCTCTCTTTTTTTCTTTATTAATCTTGCTAGCAGTCTATCAATTTTGTTGATCCTTTCAAAAAACCAGCTCCTGGATTCATTGATTTTTTGAAGGGTTTTTTGTGTCTCTATTTCCTTCAGTTCTGCTCTGATTTTAGTTATTTCTTGCCTTCTGCTAGCTTTTGAATGTGTTTGCTCTTGCTTTTCTAGTTCTTTTAATTGTGATGTTAGGGTGTCAATTTTGGATCTTTCCTGCTTTCTCTTGTGGGCATTTAGTGCTATAAATTTCCCTCTACACACTGCTTTGAATGCATCCCAGAGATTCTGGTATGTTGTGTCTTGGTTCTCGTTGGTTTCAAAGAACATCTTTATTTCTGCCTTCATTTCGTTATGTACCCAGTAGTCATTCAGGAGCAGGTTGTTCAGTTTCCAAGTAGTTGAGCGGTTTTGAGTGAGATTCTTAATCCTGAGTTCTAGCTTGATTGCACTGTGATCTGAGAGACAGTTTGTTACAATTTCTGTTCTTTTACATTTATTGAGGAGAGCTTTACTTCCAAGTATATGGTCAATTTTGGAATAGGTGTGGTGTGGTGCTGAAAAAAATGTATATTCTGTTGATTTGGGGTGGAGAGTTCTGTAGATGTCTATTAGGTCCGCTTGGTGCAGAGCTGAGTTCAATTTCTGGGTATCCTTGTTGACTTTCTGTCTCGTTGATCTGTCTAATGTTGATAGTGGGGTGTTAAAGTCTCCCATTATTAATGTGTGGGAGTCTAAGTCTCTTTGTAGGTCACTCAGGACTTGCTTTATGAATCTGGGTGCTCCTGTATTGGGTGCATATATATTTAGGATAGTTAGCTCTTCTTGTTGAATTAATCCCTTTACCATTATGTAATGGCCTTGTCTCTTTTGATCTTTGTTGGTTTAAAGTCTGTTTTATCAGAGACTAGGATTGCAACCCCTGCGTTTTTTTGTTTTCCATTTGCTTGGTAGATCTTCCTCCATCCTTTTATTTTGAGCCTATGTGTGTCTCTGCACGTGAGATGGGTTTCCTGAATACAGCACACTGATGGGTCTTGAGTCTTTATCCAGTTTGCCAGTCTGTGTCTTTTAATTGGAGCATTTAGTCCATTTACATTTAAAGTTAATATTGTTATGTGTGAATTTGATCCTGTCATTATGATGTTAGCTGGATATTTTGCTCGTTAGTTGATGCAGTCTCTTCCTAGTCTCGATGTTCTTTACATTTCGGTATGATTTTGCAGTGGCTGTTACCGGTTGTTCCTTTCCATGTTTAGTGCTTCGTTCAGGAGCTCTTTTAGGGCAGGTCTGGTGGTGACAAAATCTCTCAGCATTTGCTTGTCTGTAAAGGATTTTATTTCTCCTTCACTTATGAAGCTTAGTTTGGCAGGATATGAAATTCTGGGTTGAAAATTCTTTTCTTTAAGAATGTTGAATATTGGCCCCCACTCTCTTCTGGCTTGTAGGGTTTCTGCCGAGAGATCCGCTGTTAGTCTGATGGGCTTCCCTTTGATGGTAACCCGACCTTTCTGTCTGGCTGCCCTTAACATTTTTTCCTTCATTTCAACTTTGGTGAATCTGACAATTATGTGTCTTGGAGTTGCTCTTCTCGAGGAGTATCTTTGTGGCGTTCTCTGTATTTCCTGAATCTGAATGTTGGCCTGCCTTGCTAGATTGGGGAAGTTCTCCTGGATAATATCCTGCAGAGTGTTTTCCAACTTGGTTCCATTCTCCCCGTCACTTTCAGGTACACCAATCAGACGTAGATTTGGTCTTTTCACATAGTCCCACATTTCTTGGAGGCTTTGCTCATTTCTTTTTATTCTTTTTTCTCTAAACTTCCCTTCTCGCTTCATTTCATTCATTTCATCTTCCAGGGCTGATACCCTTTCTTCCATTTGATCGCATCGGCTCCTGAGGCTTCTGCATTCTTCACGTAGTTCTCGAGCCTTGGTTTTCAGCTCCATCAGCTCCTTTAAGCACTTCTCTGTATTGGTTATTCTAGTTATACATTCTTCTAAATTTTTTTCAAAGTTTTCAACTTCTTTGCCTTCCGCTTGAATATCCTCCCGTAGCTCAGAGTAATTTGATCGTCTGAAGCCTTCTTCTCTCAGCTCGTCAAAGTCATTCTCCGTCCAGCTTTGTTCCATTGCTGGTGAGGAACTGCGTTCCTTTGGAGGAGGAGAGGTACTCTGGTTTTTAGAGTTTCCAGTTTTTCTGCTCTGTTTTTTCCCCATCTTTGTGGTTTTATCTACTTTTGGTCTTTGATGATGGTGAGGTACAGATGGGTTTTTGGTGTGGATGTCCTTTCTGTTAGTTTTCCTTCTAACAGACAGAACCCTCAGCTGCAGGTCTGTTGGAGTACCTGGCCGGCCGTGTGAGGTGTCAGTCTGCCCCTGCTGGGGGGTGCCTCCCAGTTAGGCTGCTCGGGGGTCAGGGGTCAGGGACCCACTTGAGGAGGCAGTCAGCCCGTTCTCAGATCTCCAGCTGCATGCTGGGAGAACCACTGCTCTCCTCACAGCTGTCAGACAGGGACATTTAAGTCTGCAGAGGTTACTGCTTTTTGTTTGTCTGTGTCCTGCCCCCAGAGGTGGAGCCTACAGAGGCAGGCAGGCCTCCTTGAGCTGTGGTGGGCTCCACCCAGTTCAAGCTTCCAGGCTGCTTTGTTTACCTAAGCGAGCCTGGGCAATGGCGGGCGCCCCTCCCCCAGCCTCGCTGCCGACTTGCTGTTTGATCTCAGACTGCTGTGCTAGCAATCAGGGAGACTCCGTGGGCGTAGGACCCTCTGAGCCACGTGCGGGCTATACTCTCCTGGGGCACCGTTTCCTAAGCCCGTCAGAAAAGCACAGTATTCGGGTGGGAGTGGCCCGATTTTCCAGGTGCCGTCTGTCACCCCTGGAAGGGGAACTCCCTGACCCCTTGTGCTTCCCGAGTGAGGCAATGCCTCGCCCCTGCTTCGGCTGGCGCACGGTGCGCTCACCCACTGACCTGCGCCCACTGTCTGGCACTCCCTAGTGAGATGAACACGGTACCTCAGATGGAAATGCAGAAATCACCCATCTTCTGCGTCGCTCGCGCTGATAGCTGTAGACCAGAGCTGTTCCTATTTGGCCATCTTGGCTCCTCCCTGTATTTCTTTCTTTTATCTGATTGCTCTGGCTAGAATTTGCAGTACTATGTTGAGGAGTGGTGAGAGTGGGCATCCTTGTCTTGGTCCTAGTCTCAGAGGGAATGCTTTCAACTTTTCCCCATTCAGTATTATGTTGGCCATGGGTTTGTCATAGATGGCTTTTATTATATTGAGATATGTCCCTTGTATGCCAATTTTGTTGATAGTTTTAATCACAAAGTGATGCTGTATTTTGTGGAATGCTTTTTCTGTATCTGTTGAGATGTCATGTGATTTTTGTTTTTAATTCTGTTTATGTGGTATATCACATTTATTGCCTTGTGTATGTTAAACCATCCCACCATCCCTGGTATGAAACCTACTTGATCATGGTGAATTATCTTTTTGGTGTGTTGTTGGATTCAGTTAGCCAGTATTTTATTAAGGATTTTAGCATCTATATTCATCAAGGATATTGGTCTGTAGTTTTCTTTTGTGGTTATGTCCTTTCCTGGTTTTGGTATTAGGGTGATATTGGCTTCATAGAATGATTTAGGGAGGGTTCATTCTTTCTGTATCTTGTGAAATAGTGTCAATAGGATTGGTACCAATTCTTCTTTGAATGTATGGTAGAATTCTGCTGTGAATCTGTATGGTCCTGGGCTTTTTTTGTTGATAATTTTTTAATTACCATTTCAATATCACTGCTTGTTGTTCGTCAGTTCAGAGTATCTAATTCTTCCTGGTTTAAGCTAGGAGGATGAGAGTCCTGGAAATATCTTTCCAATAATTTATCCATGTCTTCTAGGTTTTCTGGTTTATGAGAGTAAAGGTGTTCATGGTAGCCTTGAATAATCTTTTGTATTTCGGTGGTATCAGTTGTAATATCACCTTTTACATTTCTTATTGAGCTTATTTGGATTTTCTCTCTTCTTTTCTTGGTTAATCTTGCTAATGGTTTATCAATTTTACTTATCTTTTCAAAGAACCAGCTTTTCGTTTCATTTATCTTTTGTATGTGTTTTGTTTCAATTTCATTTAGTTCTGCTCTGATCTTGGTTATTTCCTTTCTTCTACTGGGTTTGGGTTTGATTTGTTCTTGTTTCTCTAGTTCTTTGAGGTATGATCTTAGATTGTCTATTTGTGCTCTTTCAGACATTTTTTTTTTTTTTTTTTTTTTGAGACAGGGTCTCACTCAGTTGCCCAGGCTGGAGTGCAGTGGCTTGATCTCCGCTCACTGCAAGCTTTGCCTCCTGGGTTCACACCATTCTCCTGCCTCAGCCTCCTGAGTAGCTGGGACTACAGGCACCAGCCACCACAACTGGCTAATTTTTTCGTATTTTTTTAGTAGAGATGGGATTTCACCATGTTAGCCAGGATGGTCATGATTTCCTGACCTTGTGATCCACCCACCTTGGCCTCCCAAAGTGCTGGGATTACAGGTGTGAGCCATGGTGGCACCTGGCCTCTTTCAGACTTTTTGATGTAAGTGTTTAGGGCTACGAACTTTTCTCTTAGCACTGCCTTTGCTGTGTCTTAGAGGTTTTGATAGGTTGTGTCACTATTGTTGTTCAGTTCAAAGAACTGTTAAATTTTCATCTTGATTTCGTTTTTGACCCAATACTCATTCAGGAGCAGGTTATTTAATTTCCATTTATTTGCATGCTTTTGGAGGTTGCTTTTGGAGTTGACTTCCAGTTTTATTCCACTGTGGTCTGAGAGAGTGCTTGATATAATTTCGATTTTCATAAATTTATTGAGGCTCATTTTGTGGCCTACCATATGGTCTGTCTTGGAGAATTTCCATGTGCTGTTAAATAGAATGTATATTCTGCAGTTGTTGGATGGGATATTCTGTATATACCTGTTAAGTTCATTTGTTCCAGCATATAGTTTAAATCCAGTTTCTTTGTTGATATTCTGTCTTGATGACCCATCTAGTGCTATCAGTGGAGTATTGAAGCCCCCTACCATTATCGTATTGCTGTCTATCTCATTTCTTAGGTCTGTTAGTAATTGTTTTATAAATTTGGGAGCTCCAGTGTTAGGTGCATATATGTTTAGGATTGTGATATTTTCCTGTTGGACAAGGCCTTTTATCATTATATAATGTCCCTCTTTGCCTTTTAACTGCTGCTGCTTTAAAGTTTGTTTTGTCTGATATAAGAATAGCTACTCCTGCTCGCTTTTGGTGTCTATTTGCATGAAATGTCTTTTTATACCCTTTACCTTGGGTTTGCATGAGTCCTTGTATGTTAGATGAGTCTCTTGGAGGCAGCAGATAGTTTGTTGGTGAATTTTTATCCATTCCACAATTCTGTATCTTTTAAGTGGAGCATTTAGGCCATTTACATTCGATGTTAGTATTGCGATGTGGGGTACCACTCCATTCATCATGCTATTTGTTGCCTATATACATTGTTTTTTTGTTTCTGTTTCTTAAATTGTGTTTTTGTTTTATAGGTCCTGTGAGATTTATGCTTTAAAGAGGTTCTGTTTTGATGTGTTTTCAGGATTTCTTTCAAGATTTAGAGCTCCTTTTACCAGTTGTAGTAGTGGCTTGATAGGGGCAAATTCTCTCAGTGTTTGTTTGTCTGAAAAAGATTGTCTCTTTCCTTCATATATGAAGCTTAGTTTCACTGGATACAAAATTCTTGGCTGATAGTTGTTTTGTTTGGGGAGGCTTAAGATAGGGCCTCAATTCCTTCTAGCCTGTAGGGTTTATGCTGAGAAATCTGCTGTTAATCTGATAGGTCTTCCTTTATAGGTTACTTGTTGCTTTTGTCTCACAGCTCTTAAGATTTTTTCTTTCAGGCCAGGTGCGGTGGCTCATGCCTGTAATCCCAGCACTTTGGGAGGCCGAGGTGGGTGGATCAAGAGGTCAGGAGTTCAAGACCAGCCTGGCCAACATGGTGAAACCCCATCTCTACTAAAAATATAAAAATTAGCTGGAGATGGTGGTTCATGCCTTTAGTCCCAGCTACTCAGGCAGGAGAATTGCTTGAACCTGGGAGGCAGAGGTTGTAGTGAGTTGAAATCACGCCATTGCATTCCAGCTTAGGTGAGTGAGACTTTGTCTCAAAAAAAAAAAAAAAAAGAAAGAAAGAAAAGAAAAAAGAAAAAGAAAAAAGATTCTTAACTTCAGATAACCTGATGACAATGTGCCTAGGCAATGCTCTTTTTGCTATGAATTTTCCAGGTGTTCTTTGTGCTTCTTGTGTTTGGATGTCTAGGTCTCTAGCAAGGCCAGGGAAGTTTTCCTCAATTATTCCCCAAAATGTTTTCCAAACTTTTAGATTTCTCTTCTTCCTCAGGAATACCAATTATTCTTAGGTTTGGTTGTTTAACATAATCCCAGACTTCTTATAGGCTTTGTTCATATTTTCTTATTCCTTTTCCTTTGTCTTTGTTGGATTGGGTTAATTTGAAGACCTTGACTTCCAGCTCTGAATTTCTTTTTTCTACTTTTTCAATTATATTGTTGCAACTTTCCAGAGGGTTTTGCATTTCTTAAGTGTGTCCATTCTTTCCAGAAGTTTTGATTAATTATTTATGTTATCTATTTCCTTGAATATTTCTACCTTCACTTCTTGTATGATTTTTTGGATTTCCTTACATTGAGCTTCACCTTTCTCTGGTGCCTCCCTGATTAGCTTAATAACTAACCTCCTGAATTCTTTTTCAGGTAAATCTGGGATTTCTTCTTGGTTTGGGTCCATTGCTGGTGAGCTAGTGTGATTTTGAGGGTGTGTTAAAGAACCTGGTTTTGTCATATTACCAGGGTTGGTTTTCTGGTTCCTTCTCATTTGGGTAGGCCAGATGGGAAGATCTAGGGCTGAAGGCTGTTGTTCAGATTCTTTTGTCCCATGGGGTGTTCCCTTGATGTAGTATTCTCCCCCCTTTTCTTATGGATGTGGCTTCCTGGGAGCTGAGCTGTAATGATTGTTATCTCTCTTCTGGGTCTAACCACCCAGCAAGTCTACCAGGCTCCTTGATGTTATTGGGGGTTGTCTGCATGGAGTCCTGTGACATGAACCGTCTGTGGGTCTCTCAGCTGTGGATACCAGCACAGTATTTGAGGTGTCTCCCAGGTCCTGCAGGAGCAACCTGCTTCCTTTAGGGGGTCTGTGGGACCTCTCAGATTTCCTGATGTATTCCTGCAGTCACTCTGGAGCAAAAATTCATGATGCAAGCCTCCTCACACTGCTCTGTCCATCCAAGTTAGAGCTGCAATCTAGTCCTACCTCTGGTTTGCCATCTCTCAAATACTTCTTGAAGTTCCCAAGGAATATTTGGCATAGAATCATGAACCAATCCATCAGTTTTAACCAACGCTTGGCCCCACCCTCCAGCTTGCCCTGGTTCTCCCTTGTCAATGTCCTCTGTTGTCACATCTGCATAAGGGAGCATCCCCACACCCAGAAATGGCTGTTCCCTTTCTGCTTGAGCCCAGAGTCTCACAACATCTGTAACTCACCTCTCCATCAGGACTCACAAACATTTCAAGGGGCTTGGCAGAAAATATACACCCCCCAAAAATATCCTATCTCCCTCTTCTCTCAGTCTTCCATCCCAATTAAATTATAATTGCTTATAATTTTAAGCAATTATAGTACTATATATTATCCATGGGGACTAACAGTACATACTGTCATGCATATCAGCTCATGTAAATAGAGTCCAAGAGGGTGACTAGTCCACCAGTTCTGACTCCCAATTTGGGCTCAACTAGGACACTCTTGTGCATATGTAACTACAATGTAGCAGTGACAAAAGCTAACTAGTTGCAAGACAGGAAAAGGGCATGTAAACCAGACAAGTATATCTTGGAGGAGGGGCATCTAAATTATCCTTAAGCAATTAATAGGAAAAGTTGAAGGGATGACATAGGTATGACATTCCAGACAGGAGGAACAGCATAAGCAAAGTTGCAGAGGCATCAGCTTGGTGTTGGCTGGCGTGTAAAATGCAGGGCAGGGAAGGAGAGGCAAAGTTGAAGGAGTCAACAGAAGCCAAATGAAAGATGGTTTTATAGATGACATTGAGGAGATTGTACTTTCAGGCAGCAGGGAGGCCATTGAAGGTGTTTAGCAAAGGAGAGGATGACTAAATGTGTGCTTTAGAAAGATTCTTCTGGTCACCTAGAATAAATTTGAACAGTGTCAAAGAGGAGGAGTGGACCTACCAGGCAGGCTGTTGGAAAGATTGGGGTAAGAGGTTATAAGGAACAAGGCTGAGCAGTGGTTAAGGAGAGCAGGAGGAGGAAAAGGAAGAGGAGGAAGAGGAGAAGCAGGAGGAAGAGAAGGACGAGGATTGGGGCAGGTTGATAAGCAGAGAGAAGGACAGCTCTCAGGATTATGGCTTAAATAACCACATGTATTGAAGCCACTGACTAAGACAGATAACATAGTAGAATGGAGAATTAAAAGATGGGAAGTTCCTTTCTGAAGATGTCTATGATACCTTTTGGGAGTTGACAGGTAGACCTGTGGAAGTATGCGTCTGAAGCTCAGGAGAGGTGTCTGAGCTGAGGATATAGATTTGGGATCATCAGAGGGGAACTTTTGTTTGTGGATGGGTTATTGCTGGAGAGCATCTAAAGGACAGAAGAGTGCTGAGGGCAGAGCTTTGTGGGACATTGATATGAAAAGAGAGGTCAAAAAATAAAAATAAAAAGTCAACAAAGTAGATTGGGATATCATTGTGATAGGTACAGTCAAAGGAAGGGAGAAATTCAAGGAAATGAATTGGTCAACAGTACCAAATGGTGCCGAGAGGTCAGATGCAATCAGGACTTAATTTTCAGCACGTCCTGATTGCATCTAACTGCATCAGATGTGCCTAGCCAGATTGCAATGTGCTGAAGTGTGGGTGGCAAGGGAGGGAGTTGAGAGAGAAAGGATAGACAACTCTTTGAAGTTTAGAGGTGGAAGGAGAGAACAATGAGGCATTCGTGTGAGGAGGAGCCAGTACAGGGAATGCCTGTCTCTCCATGGAGTACATCTCAGCAGGCTGCCAGGATAAAGGGAAGGAAGTGGACAGCAAAAGGCTAGAAGGAATCATTGATAGGTAGATGTCCTGGAATTGTCAAGGGGAAAAGGGCACATTAGCACAGGTGGGAGCCTGGCTTTGAAGGAGAAGGGATGTTGCTGAGACCCAGGAGGGTGTAGGTCAGAGTCTGTAAGTTAGAGGGGTTTCATGACCGATGTTCTCTGTTATTTGAGAGAAAGAATCTGGACTGATTATGAACTTGTGGAAAGTGGAGAAGGCACAAAATGGCCACCATGGGGAGTGGGCAAAGCAGCCCACCAGGGCTGTTCAGACAAGTTGTGCTTTGGTTTTGATTTTCTTTCCCTACTGCCTGTGTGCAAGAGAATTTGCCCCAGCAGAAAACAACCTGAGAGTTCATGCTGATCCCCTTTTTCCTTTCACTTTTCTCCAAAAGAAAAGTGTCTTGTGAAAGTGTAAGCTTTCTGGGTCTGTGGCCCTCCCACCTGTCACAGACACCCACTGCTCGTGCCCCTGACCTCATTCCACTCCTACATCTTCCCTACATCATCGTCACCCCTCATTTCTGGATTTACTGCAGCTTCCCCAGTTCCTCAAAGCTCAGCTGCATCCTGTGCCCAGACACCTCAGGCTTTGGGACCAGCAAGATTCCCATGGAGCCCAAGGCCTAGCTCTTCTGTGCCCACCCATGCCTCCTGAGTCCAGGCCTAGACTCTTACTGTGGCAGTTATTGCCTGCCCAGCCCTGCCTGTGGCCTCATGACTAGTACTTTCTCCCATGAGGTGACTTCTCAATGCCTGACACTGGCTTCTGGGCTCAGAGGCAATGTGAATATCTGACTAGCTGAAGCCCTCTTGCTGAGGATGCAGTCACCTGTCTGAGGGTTGCTGTGCTCCAGGCGATGTCACCCTCACTATGAGTTCCTTGAAGATAGAGAAGGTGTTGGAGCCACAGTTATTTCATCAGTCCCTGGCCAAGAACCTGACACAGGGTCCATTTGTGGACAGACACATGAAAAGATGGACAGATGGGTAGATGTGCAGATGCATGCACTGACCACTGCTGGAGCCTGCCACGTGACCCCTGCCCTGACTGCCTCTCCGTGAGGCTCCGTGATAAGTCTAGTCCCCACTGCCTCCTGGTGTTTCAAAAGATGAGTCCAGTTGGCTCCAGACTTCCTAAATAGGAGGCTCTTAGGAGTGGTAAGCCGGTTGGAAAAGTCAGCGAGAAGATCTGTCTTAAATTTGCATTTCCATTGCAAGCACCATTTTTTGTGTGGTAGAAATAGAGATGTACCACTGTACTCCTCTTTGAAGAAGGGCTTGCCGCACAACTGCAGGAGATGTAGCCAGCAGACAGCCTTCAATGTCAGTTCCTTCCAGGTCTACCTCACCTGCAGATTTGCCAAGCCCAAAGTCATCAGTCTTTATCTGGTGCCTGAGAGAGGTAGGGTATCAAGGCTTAGCCATTGCAGCTTGATGCACCACACTTTAACAGGCAATACTGACTCCTGCGCTCCCCACCGTGGGGCTGAGACTTTATCAGGCCTGCAACACAGCTTGATTTCTTTCTTTGCCCAATCCAGCTTTCACTCCCTTCTTTTCACAGGTATTGATCCCTCATACAGATCTTGAGCCCAAATTTAAAACCAACCCAGAGTCTATTCTGAAGAACCCAAACTCCACATTATTTAACTTACAGATCAATATAAGTAGCAATATTTTCTAAAATGCTTATATGCAACCTTTTTATGATAGAACAATTATCCCTATCAAAGAATAACAAGGGAAGGCTAGGGGATGTTAGTGGAAATTATGAAGAGGCTAAAACTCCCTCCAGTCTCCCCTTTTCTCTAATACTGACTTCTGGTGGGGCTCTCTGGTTTGAAAGCCCTAAGGGTGCCGGTGAACTTAGCAAAGGGTACATCGGCAACAGGGAGCTTGTTGCCCTTGCCTAGTGAGTCAAAGAAAGCTTCAGGATTCTTTCTAGATATTAGGCACTTCCTTATTCAGACAGCCAGAAACACTACCAAGATTAGATTGAGGGTCAAAAGATGAGGAAGGAAAAGTGTTCTCTACCTAGTGACACACTGTCAGCTTGGACCAGGCTGCTTAGAATCCACGGGAAGTGTGAGTCAGGCTAGCCAGGAAGATGTCGGCAGGGTACAAACAGCAAAGCAAAGCCTCACACAGCAGGGTGGTTTCCTAGTTGCCTTTGGACCATTCTCTGTCCAGCAGGGAGCCAACAGTAAGTTCTCTGGGCCCAGCCAGTGAGGCCAAGCTGGGAGCTGAGTGACTCCCCAGATCCCTTAAAATGAAAGCTAAATGGATCTGACTATATACATAGGCAGAAAAGTGGAGACTAACGGAGAGCAATGGTCCACCTGCATGGAGGAAACAGAGATCAGAGGCTGGAGCTGCTAAAATGGCTGGAAATTGAGGGTCAGGATACCAGATGGAGGGAGTTACACAGGGAAGGAGCTCCTGAAATCTGCATATGGGCCTCCTTGAGTCTTTGCCCAAGTGCTAAGCAGAAGATGCACAGAGCAATAGACCACAGGCCTGTCAAGAAACAGCTAATGGGGTCCCTATCAGCTAAATGATAATTCTGAAGCTTGCACACTGCTGGAGATACTGGTCTTCCATCTAGCCAGAATAAAGAGACTTCACTGAGTACCCCAGGCATTCAGTTGAAAGCTTGGAATGACCATACCTTTGGAGTAGGTCTGCTCTAGTCTTAGAATAAGGGGAGGCCAAGGCAGGAGGATCACTTGAGGCCAGGAATTCAAGAACCACAATGTTCATCAAGCAATAATAATTACTAGATATGAGAAGGAGCAGGAAAATGGGGCCTATAATTAGGAACAGCAATAGCAACAACAAGCAAAAAAGTCCAGAGAAACAGACCCAGACAGGATATTTATGTTTTGTTTTGTTTTGGAAACAGGGTCTCACTCTGTCACCCAGGCACAATCATAGTTCACTACGACCTCAAACTCCTAGGCTCAAGCGATCCTCCCACTTCAGTCTCTTGGATAGCTAGGACTACAGGTGCATACCATCACACTTGGCAAATTTTTAAAAATTTTTTGTGGAGTTGGGGTCTCACTATGTTGCCCAGGGTGATTTTGAACTCCTGGCCTAAAGTGATCTTCCTGCCTTGGCCTCCCAAAGTGCTAGGATTATAGATAGGTATGAGCCACCAAACCCAGCCCCAACATATATGTTAAAATCAGCAGTCAAGGACTTTAAAACGCTATTATAAATATATTCAAGATTCAGAGGAATAGATGGACATAGGGACTCTCAATAGAGAAATGGAAAGTAAAAAAAGATAATTACATGAAAATTCTAGAACCAAAATTTATAATATTTGAAATGAGATTTTACTGGATGGGCTTCATAGTAAATAGGACACTACAAAAAAAAAAAATCAGTAAACTTGAAGACAGGTCAATAAAAACTATCCAAACCAAAGCATAAAGAGAAAAAGAAATGAAAAATTAAACATAGACTGAGTAACCTATGAGGTAACACTAAAGGGTCTAATATATGTATATACGAAGTCTCAGCGTAAAAGGGGGTGAGATTGGCACAGAAAAAAAATTTTTAATTGCCAAATTTTTCTAAATTTAATAAAAACTATAAACCCCTAGACCCCAGAAGAAGCTCAATAAAACCTAAGCAGCATAAACATTAAAAAAAAAAAAAAACCTTAACACATCCATTATAGTTAAATTGCTGGAAGCAAAATAAAGCAGCCAGAGAAAAAGGGTGTAGTACATATAGGAGACCAATCCTAAGAATAATCACTGATTTTTTATGGGAAGCAACAGAGATAAAAAGAAAATAGAATGATTTATTAATATTTAAAGTAATAAGGAAAAAAATTGTCAACCTAGAATTTTTTCCAGAGATAAATAAAAATATAGACAAAATAAAGACATTTCCAAATAAAGAAAAAAAGCTGATGAAATTCATCACCAGCAAAGCTATATACTACAAGAAATGTTAATGTTTTCAGGCTGAAGGAAAATGTCAGCAGTTGGAAATATGAATTGACCATGGAGTTTTGGAATAAAAAACTTCAGAAATGTTTTTATTATTGTTTAAGTTCATTACAAGGAAAACAGTTGATTATTTAAACAAAAATATTAACTATGTATTGCAGCTCTGTGTACCATTTGGAAAAGTAAAAAAAAAAAAAAAAAAAAAAAAGGTTGACCACAGTGGAGCACAAAATAGGGAGGAGATAAATGGAAATATACTACTGTAAGGCTCTTATATGTTAGGTGGTGTAACATTAATTCAAAGTATACTATGATAAGTTAAAATATTAGCCAAATAAATTTAGTGGTCTATATGAAAGCTAGTATAACATGACTAATTGAGTTTAATCCTAGAAATGTGAGGTTTTATCATTTAAAGTGGAATAATTCACCAGCTCCACAGATTAAAGGCAAATACTCACAATGTTTTTCCTGTTCTAGAACTGTCCTTTTCCATCCTGACAAGGTAAATGGAAAACTGTATTAACACCAGGCTGCTTACAGATACATAAGTTTGACAAAAGATGGCAGATACATAGCACACATTGTCATGTTTTTGTTTTCTGCACCCGTGACAGACATGACTAAATGATCATGCATGGCATTCTCTTCCGCTGAGCCCCTCCTGGGCCTTAACATTTTTCTTAACACAGATATCAGCTATTAACTAGCTGATTTGCAAAAACGTCAGCTAAAACCTGGTTCTTTGTGATCCCTGGTTTGGACCAGGAGAATGAGAATATGGAATAGAGTTTTATCAGAACCATGGGAGCAATAATTTAAAAGACTAATCTTACTGTTGTAAATAAATAATAATTTCTATTAAAAGTAATAGTGATAAAAATAAAAATATAGTGAGTCAATGCTAGCCACTGCCACTTTCCAGACTTCTTACATAAAAAACAATTAACTGCAGCCTGGGCTTCTAGATATTTGCAGTTGAAAGCATTCCTGATACAGACATGATGCCCACATTGAAACTTGAAAGACAGGTGAAAGTAGACAGAACTTTGCAGGCAGAAGGACATAATGATGAAGGCAAGAAAGAGACTAGAATTTTGGTGGAACGAAAAGTGCTTGGGGCGTGAGAAGTAAGAAAAATGTGAGACATGAGAAGCTATTGTCTAGACCATAATGAGCTTAGAAATTGTTTATGAAGTACGGACTTGATCCTGGGGCCGGTATACAAAAGGGATGATCAGATTTGTGATTCAGAAAGATTATTCTGGCTGCTGAAAAGAGCATGCTTTGGAAAGGAACCCCGCTAGAGGCACAAAGACCAGTTACAAAGATGTTATAATCCATGTAAGAGAAGTGTTGGTCTTCTGGATCACAGTAATAGTGGTGAAGATGTAAGAAAGTTAAGGGACTAGGGTGGAAAACATGCGGTGACTTATGCAATATTTAGTATAAGGAGAGAGAAGATTTAAGAATGATTCCCGGCTGGGCACAGTGGCTCACGCCTGTAATCCCAGCACTTTGGGAGGCCGAGGCAGGCAGAGTATTTGAGGTCAGTAGTTCAAGACCAGCCTGACCAACATGGTGAAACCCCGTCTCTACTAAAAATACAAAAATTAGCCAGGTGTGGTGGCGGGTGCCCGTAGTCCCAGCTACTTGGGAGGCTGAGGCAGGAGAATCGCTTGAACCCGGGAGGCAGAGGTTTCAGTGAGCCGAGATCGCGCCACTGCACTCCAGCCTGGGTGACAGAGTGAGACTCCATCTCAAAAAAAAAAAAAAAGATAATTCCACCTTGGGGAACCTTGAGCAGTCTCTTCCTCTTCCAGAGCAGAGTGGATCTCAGGGAATGGATGAAGGGCACTCTACTGAAGTGCTATGACTTCCAGACGGGGTAGAAAAGAAGTTTGTGAAGGCAAAGAATTTGGTTTCTGGACATTGGTGGACTGACCAAATCTGTGGTCTCGGCACTCTGCCATATAGTGACACGTGAAACAGCACACATGAGTCCCAAGTAATGATAGTGTCCTTATGGTACATCAGGTATTGACAGGGAAAGTACTCGCCAATTTGAAAAACAGAAAAAGGCAGTGACAATTTTTGTCAAGACTGGTCAACAGGCTTTATTCCGTCATATTTGGTGTCTTGAACCAGCACTACCAAAATGTATATGAGGAGCTGTACCTGAGTCCAGCAGGAAGCAGCATCCTCAGAAAAGTAACAGAGTTTAAGGAAATGACTATTTACAAACATGTGAGCAGGGTCATGGCACCCAACAAGAGATGGTGAAACACAATGAGGAGAATGTCAGGGCAAAGGAAGGTGGCAGTTATTGAAACTCTGAGAAATGTGTAGCCTTGAGAGTAGGGCCACCCTATGGAAGCACTGGCATTTGGTAGAGGAAGGCAACCACTGCTAAGCCAGAGCCCATAGGGAGTGACAGGAATAACCCCTCAGTCCTCTCTCTGGTCCTCTACTTCTGCCAATGCTCCTCATTGGCTGAACCCCACCAGAAGCCAGAAGGCAAGGGAACCCAAATGTGTCATCCACAAAGGTCAGCTTGCCGTGGCAAAGAGCAGTGTGGAAAAGAGAGAAGAGGGCTCTGCAGGGGTGAAGGAGGAACACTGAGCATAGGAACCCCCATTTAGGGGAAGGAGGTTAGGGCGGGGATTGAATCAGAATTAGAAACTCACCTCAGTTGAAATAACTAGGAAGTTCTAGCCAAGGAAAAAAGATAAAAGATAACCAGGTTTATTTTGTGAATGTATTCATTTAAACTGTAATGGAAAAAAAGAGTAAATTAGCCTAGAAAAAAACCCTGGCAACTGACTGTGGAAACATCATACACACTCCTTTGAAAATGAGAATGGCTGAGAAAGCTGATGGAATGCCTGGAGCAACAAGACCCAAATCGTAACCACGCCAGGTGTGCTGGCTCACACCTGTAATCCCAGCACTTTGGGAGGCCAAGACAGGCGGATCACTTCAGGTCAGGAGTTAAAGACCAGCCTGGGCAACATGGCGAAACCCCCCCATCTCTACTAAAAATACAAAAATTAGCTGGGCATGGTGGCAGGCACCTATAGTCCCAGCTACTCAGGAGACTGAGGCACGAGAATTGCTTGAACCTGGAGGCCAAGGTTGCAGTGAGCCAAGATCATGCCATTGCACTCTAGCCTGGGCAACAAAGTGAGACTCTGTCTCAAAGAAAAAGAAAGACCCAAAACTAGAGCTAAGAACCTGTGATTTAACCATTTCTAAACACATGTGTTTTCCAATTTCTAGTTGTAAGTGAAATTATTCTGGCATAGATTTTTGTCCTGAGGAAGGAACCTAGCTCAATTTCAAGATTTTAAATGCATACGCAGCTAAGTGGATGATTTCCTTCCTGTTTCAGTTAACTGGGAGCTTGTTTCCAAGACAGTTTAAAGTTTTTATGAATTATAAGCCACTGCTCATCCTGTGCCTAGAATTTTTCAGCATGGAGGACTGTAAGGCTAGTGCAATGTGAAATGTTCTTGGGAGCCAAGTTACACAATTAGAAAAATCAAATTATTTTGTGTTTCAGGTTTATCTCTTTTAAATACATGCAAAAGGAGGGAAACTCCCAAAATGTTCTTGGGAAACAAATAGGGCCCAAGTTACATGCTGTAAATTTCTCAAACCCAGAAGGGAAGACAAACCCTTGTTTGCTTGAAAACTGGCTGCCTACAGACCACTGGAGGTGGGAAAGAGGGTGAGTTGTCTCGAGGTCTGGCTAACAAAAACAAAACCATGGGATGGATTATTTGGAAACTGCAACCTGAGGAATTCTTCTGCCTGTGGGAGAAGTAAGTAGGAATTGTGTCGTTGGGTGGGAAAGATTGGAAGGATCTTCTCTATCTCTGAGGCCAAGAACTGCTGCCTGCAGAAAAGCCACAGTAGGGGAGGTGCTCAAGGAAAGAGATATTATTACTAACACCACAAACAGAAAAGGGAACTAATGTTTTCTATTTTTTCTCAAAATTTTAGAATCTGTAATCCTTAAAAATAGTTTTAAAAAAGAAAACGTGATAGAAATAAAATGTTAGAAATCAGAAAACCATAGCGTAAAAGTGGAAAATATAAATTAGGTTGCATTAAATGTAATTCTAATATAATTCCTTTTATAGTTTGGGACTTTTTTTGGTGATTCTGAGGGAAGAGTTACTGAATACTTACTATGTACCACACACTTTCTATTCATTGTACCATTTAAATGCTTACAACCACCTTCCCAGGTAGGTATTTTACAGATGTGGAAACTGAAGCTGAGAGGCTAAATGACTCATTCATGACCACACAGCTGGTAAGTGGCAGTGAATTTATACCTAGTCAGTCTCTCTCTTTCCACAATACAGTTCTGCTTCTCTATCCTTATGGAAGAGTTTTGTTATCACAGTTTTTCATTTGTTCTTTTAGACAGGGTTTCTCTCTGTCACCCAGGCCAGAGTGCAGTGGTGTGATCACGCCTTGATTTCCTGTGTTCAGCTCCCCAGCCCTACCCACCCCCGCCTCTAGTAACTGGGACAACTGGCACATACCACCATGCCAGGCTAATTCTTTATTTTTTTGTAGAGACAGGGTCTCACTATATTGCCCAGGCTGGTATTATATTATTATTTTTTAAATTTTAGAAGTGACCAGGTACTTCTGCTCTGGAGTTACTATGGAATAGTATGTTAGAGATGCAGATAAGGTATATTTATTTACAAAAACAACAATGTTTATACCAAAATGGCAGTGGAATTTGCTGAAAAAATGCTAAAGAACTGAAATTGTGTACATTGTTGTCATCTACTTTTGTCTTATTTGGAAAAAATGCTGGAATTTTTTTCCCAAGAGTGGCAAAACATATTTCTTGAAAAGGTTTGGGTGGCTCTTAAATACCCTAAGTATGTCAAATCACCCACAAGGATTATTATAAATGTCTAGTCCGCGTCCCAGTTGTCTGGGATACGTGGCTCCTAGACACTCTATGTATATGGAGCTCTTCAGATGATCCTGCTGCATACCACTGGCTTAGGGCAGAGAAAATCAAATCTGGATCATCAGAGTCACTGCGAGAGAATTTTAAAATTCAGATCCCTGGGCTTTTCTCTAATCACAAACTCTAGGGGTCAGGCCGGGCATGGTGGCTCACACCTGTAATCCCAGCACTTTGGGAGGCCAAGGTGGGTGGATCACTTGAGGTAAGGCATTCGAGACCATCGTGGTCAAAGTGGTGAAACCCCGTCTCTAGAAAAAATACAATTGGCTAGGTGCAGGGGTGCTAGCCTGTAGTCTCAGCTACTTGGGAGGCAGAGGCAGGAGAATTGCTTGAACCCAGGAGGCAGAGGTTGCAGTGAGCTGAGATCGAGCCACTGCCCTCCAGCCTGGGCAATAGAGTGAGACTCTGTTTCCAAAAAAAAAAAAAAGAAAGAAAGAAACTCCAGGGGTCAGTCCAGGGAACCTCTATGTTTAAAAAGCCAGTAATTTTGACCTGGCCAGATATGAGATCCTTGTTTGGGGGTTAGCTAGAATGAACTCTGAGCTTGTGGATTGCAAAGTGATTGGCATCATCCAATGAGATGGCATTTTCAGTTTGGGGCTTTATAAAGTTATGATCTGATTCTTCAAGAACCCTAGCAATAATGTGAAGAGTGTGAGCTCAGAGAAATCATCTGAATTAAAGAAGAATTAAATAAGCATAATGTTTGACAAATCTTTTCTGCTTTTTAAAAACTATTATGTTTCAGAAAAGGTCTCCCCCCACAAACCAATATTCTCTGACAGCACCTTTTATTTGCTGAGTTATGTGACATAAAAGGAATAGGATATATATATTAACATTATATATATAATATATATATATTTGCTGAGTTATGTGACATAAAAGGAATAGGATATATATATTAACATTATATATATAATATATATATATTTGCTGAGTTATGTGACATAAAAGGAATAGGATATATATATTAACATTATATATATAATATATATATATTTATATATATTAACATTATATATATAATATATATATATTTATATATATTATATAAATTTTACCACTGACCCTTGGGTCAGTGGTAAAATTGGAGTCAGTTTAGCAAGTTAGCAATATTCAATGCTCTTTAAGAATCCCTTTCAACACTAATCTTTAACTGCTTGGTTATTTCCAAAAGTGTCATTCTTCTTGTATGTGGACCTTATAGGAGCCCAGTCCCCTGGAAGAAGAATGCCAGCTGATCCTGGGAGGCTCATTACAGCTGGCAAGGGAGCTTTCAAATGGGAGATGGGGAAGGCACGAGCAGACAGGATCAGTCAAGGAACTATGTGACAAAAAGAAGAATAGCAAATGAGACCAGGGTAGGCAAACAAGCATAAGTGGCTTTCAAAGAGATGAAGCTAGGTTTATACAATATACTCAGGCTTTGTAAAAAAGCCTGTGAACTGGAGTTTTAGAATGCCTTAAAGTCAACATTTTCCCCTTGCATTTTTCTCCACTAAGTGAAAAAAAGATTTCCTTTCTGCTCTAAGGGGCTCTTCCATTTTCCTCCTACAGGATGGTTTTTGTGTGTGTTTTTGATGCTAATATGTCTACCTAGTGCCAAGGAGGATTTCTGGGTACTCCAGGACCCAAGTACTGACATTTATTTAAGAACTATCCATTTACTCTGTGATAACCCAGAATCTAGTGGTCTAGTAAAACTAACAGAGTATGGATATATACAATGTACTTGTAGGTGAAGTATATCTGACAATACATGAGAGGCAGAAGGGTGTTTATAATGCGGTATGAGTTAGAACAATATTGAATACTGAGGGAACTAAGGCTTGAAGTCTGGTGAATCTCAGAGCAAGGTAGGCAGTTCTTACAGTGCACTGCGTACTATCTCTTGTACCACATGGAGGAAAAATAAAAAAATCAATGCAGGTCTATAAGATGCATTCTGGCATATTGCAGAAGGCAGATCACATAGGCAAGACAGTGTTCCATCTTCTGTGCTCTGTCAGGTGTCACATGCACAGCCCACCCTCCTAACCACTTCAGCACTACTGAGCTCAGTGGAGTCACCAAACCTACCCATAAACCAGAAATCAAGTTGCCCCTCAATCTAGACAACTAGATCTCTTTGGAAAAATGTCTTCAAAGAAAAACCCTGGAGGTGTAAAGGCATGTTAGTACTTTGATTATGATCTGTTAACAATTTAGAAAAGAGCACTTAGCATGATTTTACATTAATGGACCACAAACAGCTAATCAATGCTTATTGAATAAAAGACAGTAAAGTTTGTCAACTGTGGAGTTTCTAACATGGGGTATTTGCATTACATGTTGCGTTAACATCTCTAGGTGACCAACAACAAAAGAGTTAGTGGTGGTAACTTTTATACCCTTCTTGGCAAAGTCTTGATTGCAAAATCTTATATATAAGCAGGAAGCTTAAGAATCCTGTGACTGATGGAAGGAAGGACAAACTTCATTCTACAGTTAAGATGAAATATTCATTGAGTAACTTCTATGTGCCAGGTACCTTAAAAAATAGGCCCTGCCCTGTAAGAATGCTCATACATCAAACAGAGGAAACAATGTAAATTGGCGTTTTTAATGTAATGGGGTAGGTTAGGCCGTTTTCATAGAGGTTAAGGCAAAAGAATCTTGATTATTTCAGATTTCTTCTAATAAGACATTTGAAAATTAGCAATACTTTCAACGGTTGGTGCCATGCTATGGTAGTTAGATGTTCCTATAGTACAGGCTCTAGAACTCAGCTTTATGGACCAGAAATACCATCTCAGTCTACTATGAGTTGAGCAGTCTCTGTGAGAGCTGATTCTCTATAAACTCAGTTACTTGATTTATAAATGAGAATGCCAACATAGCATTATAATGGGAATCACAAAGGAAAACTAAGCTAGCTGGAGGAGTGATTACTTATTATATGGACAGGATGTATACTCGGGGGTTGGCAAGGTCATCAGAGAAAGACCAAGTTAGAAACTGGTAAGGGTGGAAGTATTTACCAAGTCAACCAAACACACAACAAAAAAAACCCTGGACAATTTCAAGGGCCATAGCAGCCTAGTAAATTGTTGTTCCCTACTCACAAGAAAAATTGTCTCAAGCTAAAAATTCAGAATGAATGAACCCTCACCTTTTATTGGAAATAAGACATTTTTTACACTTTTTGTTATTTTTCTAGATCCAAGCATCCTCATCCTTACATTACTTTAAAATAAAAACTTTGCTTTGGTTAAAAAATCATTCAGGGTCACTGCAGAAAACTAATATAAAAGAACAAGGGGCTCATAACCACCACATAGCGCTAACTTCTTTAATATTTTGGCCTTATTCTTGCCAGTTGACCTTTTTCTATGTACACACGTTTTGTTTTTTTTTTTTTTTTTTTTTTTGAGATGGAGTCTTGCTCTGTCACCCAGGCTAAAGTGCAGTTGTGCTGTCTCAGCTCACTGCAACCTCTGCCTCCCGGATTCAAGCAATTCTCCTGCCTCAGCCTCCTAAGTAGCTAGGATTCCAGGTGTGTGCCACTATACCTGGCTATCTTTTTTGTATTTTTAGTAGAGATGGGGTTTCAACATGTTGGCCAGGCTGGTCTAACTCCTGACCTCATGATTCGCCCACCTCGGCCTCCCAAAGTGCTGGGATTACAGGCTTGAGCCACCGCGCCTGGCATTAAACATTGATTTTTAAATGGTGCTTACTTCACCCTGTCCCAAAATCCCAGGAAAGCATTACACCTAGTTCGTGTTGGTATGGCATGAAGACTGACTCTTAGACCAGTGGTTCTCCAATCTTACTGTGCAACAGAAATACCTGGAGGACTTGTTAAAATAGATTGCTGAGCTCCACCCCAGTTTCTGACTCAATAGATCTGGGGTGGGGTCCAAAATTTGCATTTCCGGTGAATTCCCATGTGATGCCCACGCTGACTTCTCTGGTCTGGGGACTGTACTTTGAGAATCATAGAAAACTGAAAAACAAAGAGACTGGTTGTTTAAACACTGGTATGGTCTGTATTCTCAAAAAACAAGTGACACTATACCAGTATTTTTTTTCTCTTAAATTTTCATTTAGAAAATATATTTAAAAGTCTGTTCATTTAAAGTACAAAATCTACTCATATTTAAGAGAAATTGGATATGTCAGAGACATCTGAACCAGAGCAACTCCATCTTGAATAGGGACTGGGTAAAATAAGGCTGAGACCTGCTGGGCTGCATTCCCAAATTAGGCATTCTAAGTCACAGGATGAGACAGGAGGTCAGAACAAGATACAGGTCATAAAGACCTTGCTGATAAAACTGGTTGCAGTAAAGAAGTCAGCTAAAACCTACCAAAACCAAGACGGTGATGCGAGTGACCTCTGGTCATCCTCACTGCTACACTCCCACCAGGGCCATGACAGTTTACGAATGTCATGGCAAAATCAGGAAAGTTAACCTATATGGTCTAGAAAGGGAGGCATGGATAATCCATTCCCTGTTTAGCATATAATCAAGAAATAACCATAAAAATGGGTAACCAGCAGCCCTCGGGGCTGCTCTACCTATGGAGTAACCATTCTTCATTCCTTTCTTAATAAACTTGCTTTCACTTTATGGATTCACCAAGAATTCTTTCTTGTACGAGACTCAAGAACCCTCTCTTGGCGTCTGGATTGGGACCCCTTTTCCAGTAACACATGTGCTTTGGCTAGGAAAACCTTCTTAGTGTTTTTGTAATAGCCATTCCACAGCCTATAGTGCATTCTGAGCGTCTGAAGGCCCTCAGATGGCCCAGCAATCTCTACAGCCTCATCTTTCTTTAGCCATCCTCTCCTTTAGCACCAAAACATTTCCTCTCGGTTCCTTACACCTCCCAGCCTTTGCAAATGCTCTTCCTGAAACCTGGATGCTTCCCTACCCCAGCATTCCACCAACCTGACATAAAACCACAATTCAAAAGTACTGTTTGTATGAGCTTTCTTGAAATAAGCAAGAAATCGCTCCTCTGTGCTTAGTATTTTGTTCTTACCTGTCATTACATATTAAAATTATCTGCTTATTTATATCAAATCACAAAATCCTAAGGGAAGGCAGTGTGTCATATTCAGGACTGGGCCACTGAGCAGCTTAGTTTGGTATGTGATACAGATAACTGCAATATAAGACACAGTGCCTCAATCATAACAGGCACTCAAAATTTGTTGAAGGGATGAATGCTGGGTTTTTGAAATGAAGTCAACAAAGACATTTAGTACAAGTCAGGTAACCTCTGAATAGTCCAGAAATATCTGTATTCCTATGGTGAAAGACAGTACAGTATAATGGACTGGAGTGTGGGCTTTGGAACTAGTCTGAGTTCAAGTCTCGGCTCTGCTACTAGCAGTGTAACCTGGGGTACTTTATTAACATCATATACCTTAGTTATCACATGTACAAACACAGAAGGCATAAGTGGGTTATTACATGTAAAATGCTTATAGTAGTGCTTGGCACATTTTAAGAACTTAACAAATGTTATTAGTGTTGTTTTTATAACATAAAATGTGCAATGCTGGTTTCGCTCTCAAGAAACCAACAACCAACTTGGGAGAAGTTAGGGGAAATGACAAGAACCTGTTAAAGATGTGACATAAAGCAGAAAGTTAGGTATTAAATGTCAAACAACTAAATACTGATAAACAATCTGGATGACTACTTTAATAAAACTACACCCATCTGTTTAGGTTCAGGTGTGTTTGTTAGAAAACAAAAGAAAAAAAGGCAGCTATAATACTAGACTGAGCCATATGAAATTTCTTACAGGTCAAAGACATATTAGCATTTTTATATGGCTCAACCTAACACTTTCTAGTTACACCTTGCTCAAAACAAGTGAAAGGAAGCTCTCTAGATTTATATGAGAGAGAAAGAATTAGGTTTACTGTACAACAGCAGAAAATAAAGAATTCTGCCTCCAAAGCATCTTTGGAAGACACCTAATTCAACTTCATGGAACTTTAAAAATGAAAATCAAATGTCTAGAAAAGTATTTTGAAGACAATAACTAGGAATGTTAACTTTGTTTTAAATAAATGAATTCAGAAAAATCTTGATTGTCTCTCTTCCCCCTTGTATAAAATTACAGGTATCATAGCTATCATCTGTGATCTCTGGCCAAAAAACAATTATATCCTTATTTCTCTGAGTTCAGGCCCACGGTAAAGACATTAAACTTATGCTTACCATTTCATGTTTTTCTAAATAAATGAATTTTAGAGACATCAACTTGCAAAGGAGCACATCAAACTTAATGTTACTCAAATTTTTCTTTAATAAAGACAAAGGATTTAACAATTTTTGCGCAACTATACTTAACTGACAAAGATGATTTGTTTAGGATCTTAAGGATAGCAAAGATATATGCTAAGAGGGTACCACCAGGAAAAAGACAAATACATTCTATCACTAGAAAATGCTTCAAGACAAAAATATTAATTCAATAAGAAAATATTTCTTTTTTTTTTTATCACAGAGACTATTAACTCATTTCTGTAATCCAGTTACGTGGCATACATTCCTTTTTCTAGTTTCTCATGCAGAAGTTTGGAAAGTTTTTCTCAAAACAGAGCAAGTTAGCGCTAATGGTTTCAAGTCAGGGCTGGGAGTCAGCCTAGAAGAGCATGCTCAGAAGGCCATTTACACTTACCTGACCCCAGCCTGATGCTCTCCCCCGTCCAAAAGGGGTCAGTTAATTCCTATTACTAATGAATTAGCTCTTATACTTACTCAATAGACATATAAATTACTATAAATGTGCCTATAAATTAACAAGATATCATTCAACGTGGAGGAGAGCAGCTGGAACCTAATGATACCCTGGAGGTATCTTGCTTACTCTTTTTAGAAAACAGAAAAAAACCTGCCTCATTCCAGGTAATACATAAAAATAACACTTTAATACAAAGTGTTCATCCTGCCTGTATGCTTTCCCTAAAATGCTGTATGAGCAACTCAGAATTAAATAAAATTAGGACATAAGAATTAACAAGTACACCTGAAACAGACAGGAAGTGTAAGTAAGGACTGCTTCCTGTAATCCTAACCATACTGTTCCATGGGTAATTTTCAGAACATAAAAATACAATAAATACTATAATGGAAATATAGGGATTCATTTATTACTTTTTGGTTTACAAACAAAGGCACCCAATAATGCTTTTATTTACTTCTTATAAAAGATTCTCAATTTACATTTAAAACAAAAAACCCACAAAACAAAAAATCCCAAGTTAATTCCTACAGACAACACAAAAAAGGGGGAAAAGGAAATTCTTTTCCCTGCTTTCAAGCTTTATTACACAGGTTCAAAAATGATTATTTTATGCCATCCTTAAGTCAAAGAACATACTGCCAAGCTTCTCTGCACTAAGTCTTAGGACATGTTAATGTTGCCAAGTCAAATATAAATATAGTCTCAATGACATCACAATTTACAAATGCATATTCCAAGATTAAAACTGAATAGGGGAAAAAACCCCAAATGTTTTAGAATACAGTTTAATCAAATGAGTTAAATGAAATAAGAAACATTTAATTTAGTAGGCTATCCTGTTAAATAAGAAGTTTGTGTAGGAAATATCAAACAGAAGTAAAAATCACGTCTAGTAAATGACACAAATAATTTCTCAAATCTTTAAGTCTGACTTAAGTTCAAAGTCTAGTTGGTGGGGATTAACAATCTATATACTCTTTATACTAATCTTAGAACTTTAAATTCTAGAATGACAAACTAATTTATTCATTAGTTTTCTTTTGACAACAGAACTCTAAACACACAAAATTAATGCAGTGGCCTCAGCACCCTCCCAGTTAACATTTCTTTAAGCTAGATTACAAGAACAATAAAACCGTTCAGAAGACATACACTCCCTATGCACTTCATAGGCCTGCCCAAGTTGTCCCCAACTGTTTTGCAAGACACACAGACAATTCATCTGATTCTAAGTCTATTCGGCAGAAGTATAAAAATCATACAAATGTTAGCATGTTTTCAACACATTATGGAAATACATTTGGAGAGATGGAGTACTCAATGGATATTATGTGGGCCACTTTAAATAAAAGGCATCATTATCTATTCCATTTTCAGACATTGTCATGGTCTCTTATACCTTTATATAAGGTATAGTCCTAGACCACAGACTTTAGTATCACTCCGAAGAATATAGAGATATTTATATACATATTTCTTTTAAAATAATATTTAAAAGTTTTACTACAGAAAATCTGGCTTCAACATGGAAGCATTTTTCCTTTTCAAGATTATACACCTGCATGAAAGTAGGTGATTTCCTTTACATTTAGTTTTTCATAATAGCAAAATAAACTTTTTATACATTGCATTTAAATTGACAAAGTTAAGATGTAAAGCTCCATGTAACTTTTTGTATTGCGAACTGTTCTCTTTAAACATACTCCAGATACACTGCTGATTATTTAATACAGTACAACTTGATAAACTTAATTAGAAGTGTTATGCTGAACAATTTGTTAAATCAAATGTATGTTAAAACAGTAAGTAAACTATTATGATTAAAAGGGAATTTTAATGTATCATTAAACTATACATCAATTTTCTTGCTATTACTTGTTTCTATAATGCATTTCTTTCTAAAGCTAAAACCACATGCATAAAAAATAAATGATACCTTCAAACTCATTCAACAGTTTGCTACCTTATGTGGTATGTAAATAAAGTCCTTTATTTAATTTCATACACATTATCTTAAGCATTATTTTATTTTTCTTGAAGGAATTCATCTTTCAAGGTCAAAATTAGTATGTGTTTACACACGAGTACATTTTTTTAATGTTATTACTACCTGCAAATACATTCTTCCATAATAATGCACTTTCAGTTTTCATTGGAAAGATAGCACAAGCCTTTTAAAAGTCCTAGGAATAAAATTTATAAAGGGAGGAGAACACAAGTATGGTGAATCCCTCCCAACTCCCACTTCCATCAAAGTCTCAAGAAATCCTCCTGCTTCAAAACATAAACAATCTCACAAGATTTTTATCTGATCATAATGTGGACAAGAAAACTGTATTCCTATTCTTTTTGATACTAACAGTTTTACTGAATTTGTTTTCACTTTCTGTCAAAAAACACATATGTTGCTGATATGGATTCTCAAACCCATTTAGATTGAATAGGGTCATTAGAATAATATAGCCTTCTGATTTTAAAAGCAACTGATTGCTTATAGAAAAATGATATGCATCAGACATTTAATCAGAAAAAGAAAAATGAGAACATGTCTTTCATGTTTGATATAATTTAACTTACAGAATGAAGTGAAAATAGGTTGGTTATAATTTTAACAAAAATAAAACACACTTCAACTAATGAAAAAAACAAACGCTGAAGAATCAAATATCTACCAACTTAGCTAGTATTACTGTCCAAATAAATGTCTTCCATTGCACTGAACATTAGAATTAGAAATTCACCATATGTTAAGGCATATTTTAATTAATATGTTCCAGAATTGCACAGTTATACTGGTCAGTGTTCCTATTTCCCCACTGTTGTCCTTAGCACACCCCTTTCTTCTAGGGCTCAAAATATTAAGTCATGGTTTTGGTGGCTACTGTAGATTTGAGCTGGCATAACACAGTGTGTTCACTAAGTTTTATGAGCATAAACATTAAAATGTTACATAAAATATACCATAATTTACTTCACACTCCGATCTAAGATCGTTTAATGTCTTGACAAAAAGTGAGATGACTTAAGTGCATTTTACATTTTGTACATTTAGATCACCGTATGTATAGATGTTCTAATGCTGAATTCTTGGTCTTCAGTATCTCATAGTGCTGGATGCTCGGAAGTATGACAGAAACTTGTAACACAGACTAACCACAAAGTACCAGATATTTCTTGCCATTTGTGATCTTGCAATAAAAATGCGCCAGATGAGGATCACAAGGATAGTATTAAAACCATAACGTATATTCCGCAACCTGGAAAGCAAATCAAGAGATGTTAGACGGTACTTTCTAGAATAAAATATTGTTAGATGGCAGCTAATTAATACTGAGTTTTTAATCAAAGCTCAAATCCATATTAATTTGAAACTTATGATAGGCATTAAGTATACTGTAGGTAAAACAGATATGTACCTTGAATTACTAGAGCTTCCCATCTAATCTAAAAAGGTTCATTCATTACATACATCACAGTACAGAAAAAATACAGCAAACTTTTTTTTTGACATCTGTAGTTGCTTACAAGTTGTCAGACAAGTAACTTACTCTTTCAGTTACAGCTGACAGTCACAAGATCAAAGGCTAAGTGGACAAGCCCTCATCCAAGCATAAAACATGGCATTAACTTGATAAAGGAGGATCTTCCCTTTTCTCAAAGAGTAACAATATGTTACTCTCATGTTTCAGCTCATGTTTCAAAAAATTTTGATGTTTCTGATGGTGTTTGAAAGAAATACAAACCTTTAGATATGTAATAATTATACTGACTTCAGCAGGCAGTGCAAGATAGGACTGCAATGTAAGAAAAATGATGTAGAGAAAAGAGCTTCGAATATGGAGTCAAAGATCAATATTCTAGTTTGCTTTTCCACTCAATACAATATGGCTTAGGCAAATACAACTTTCCTAAGCCTCAATTTCCTCATCTATAGAACTGGCTGCCCTGCAAAATCTCATAGAGTTATGAGGCATGAGAGGGATAATAATGTGAAAGTCTTAAAAAGTGTCATAAAAATCATATTAAAAAGCACTACAAATATAAAAGATTACCATTAAAAATTATCTGCATCTTTGAATGATAGATTACCAGCGATTTTTCCTCTATTTTCTGAGTATTCAACCAGTGTGTTACTTGTATAAAGAGATAAAGATATAGCTCTATTTTATATAAGAAAAAATATTCTACGCCGAATAATGTATTCTCTTCTCTTCCTCCAAAGATTATTGAGGATTAAAATAAAAACACAAACCTTTAAAATAGATCATCTGAACTATCTTTCTTCTAATATCTTTATTTTAAGTAGCAATATAAAGAAAGATAATAGTAATTTCTGAAACTCAATTCCACCTGAACTTCATACTAAGAAAGATATAAACTGATGAAGACAGTTAAGTTTCAACAATCTTAGGCTAAAGTAATACTACCATAGTTCCAGTCCAAAGGTAAGTACTTTTCCTAAATATAACAGATTATTAGCAATATCTTTTATTCAATATACCAGTTTACCAAAAAAATTGTGGAGTATTTCATAAGGAAGACAAGAAGCAATCAAATCCATGCATCAAACTCACTTGTTCAGATGTTTTCTGGCTGCAGGGAGGCCAGACATTTCTTCGTTCAATACGTACTTCTTAGTTCCCAAGCAGTAGTTCTCTATATATTCTGCCCAATGTAACTGCCGTACATCAATATTGAAGGTCTACGTTAACAAAAAGATTACTGATTATTTTCTTGACTAATTTTTCTCACAACCAGTCAGAAATTCACACTTTTTCTAAAGGCCAGTTCCAAGTGACAAAATTACAAAATTCTTAAATACAGAATTAACTTCTGAAATCTTACTGCTAGTCACAGAAAAGTTTGTATTCCTAGTTCATACCATCCATTAAACATGGAAACATTTGAGAAGATAATCTGGAAACTAATGTCAGCATTTAAAGAGTAGGTTAAATATAAGAAGAAAAAAGCCTGTACCATTTTGCTAAACAAAGAAAAAAAAGACAAAATTATATTGTCCAAATAGATCTATGTATTCCTCACTACTTTATGCATGTACTGATACATTTCCAGTTCCTTTCTATCTGCAGTCTCTTCTCTCTTCCTGTACATCATGCCTACTGAACAGACTAATTTTCCTAGAGAATATTTCTGACATCAAGAGGCATTATGAAAACATCTCTGACATCAAGATATGTTATGAAAGCTGGCTAAGGAGTTTGGATAACAGTAATTGGATTATTTGATGAAAAGGATAGGTAAATCCAGAAAAGAAAGCCTTCAGAAATGTTATGGCAAAGTAAGAGGGCTATGCATTGCTCAGTGCTCCTTAGCATATAATAAGATAACTTTTTGGAGTTACAAAGATATTATTCAGTATATACCATCACTTATCTAAAAATAGCCAATTGTAGGAAGGGAAAGCTACTATAAAAAATTCAGTAAAATATAAAAATGCAGTAACTCTGCATTAAAATGAAGACTTATGAAACATTTTGAGAAGGTATATGTGTATGTTATTGGGAATCCCATAAGAACAGTTATTAAAAAAAAAAATGGAAGAGAAGCAGTATCTGAGAAGACAATGCCTGGAAATTTTCCAAAAATAAGAAACCAAGTCACGAATTCAAAACACAAATACAACTCCCACTCCCCCCATCCCTGCCCCCACACACATCTAGGCATATGAGAGTCAGAAAAAGGTCCTATAGATTACCTCCAAAAGAACAACTATTAGACTGTAAGTTGACTTCTCAACAGAAACAGTGAAAGCCAAAAGACAGAGATGTTTTCCAAGTACTCAATGAAAATAACTCTATGCCAGTGTAAATATCCTTGAAAAACAAAGGGTGAAATAAAGATATTTCCAGAGAATAAAACCTGAGACAATCTGACATCAGCAGAAAACCCATGTTAGAGAAAGTAAACTTAAGGATATTCTTTAGGCAGAAGGAGAATGATTCTAGATTTATGTCTGGGGATGGAGGAAGAAATAAAGAGCAATAAAAGGACAGTTTACGCTGGTAAATCTGTATGAATATTTATTGCATAAGCCGCAATAAAAATACTGGCTTGTGTGGCTTGATATATATATAGAATTAAAACATGCATTATGGCCAAAACCGCAATTACTTTTGCACCAACCTAATAACAATAACATAACAATAACATAACATAACAATAACATAATAACATAACAATAACAATAACATAATAACAATAACATAACATAACAACATAACAACATAATAACAATAACATAACATAATAACATAACATAACATAATAACAATAACATAATAATAACATAATAACATAATAACAATAACATCCTTTACTATCAGAGAAGGATAAAGTATCAATTTATATTAGACCTTGCTAAATTAAAGGACATTGTAATCTCTAGAGTAACCTACTAAACCAAAAAGGAACATAATTCTATGCAACACATATAGATGGGAAAATATTAAATTATTCAAAATATAATCTAAAGGGCGGCAAAAAAAAAAGAAAAAACTTAAAACCAGAGTGACAAATACAAAGCACTACTAGTCAGACTAAATCTAAAATGACAGGAATTACATAGGGGTTAAGTTCTCCAATTAAAGGTCAAAAATTGTCAGACTGAAAATAAAAACTAACAACTATATGCTGCTTAGAACTAACTATATGCTGCTTACAAAAGACATATCTAAAAGGTAAGATACAAAATGATTGAAAATAAAAGAATGGAGAAACATACACCATATAGTTCTACCAGCAATATGTAAGGATGCTGATTTGTCCAGGGACTCACCAGAGTACATTGTCCAAGTCTGCATTTTTGTAAATTTGATAAATAGTAAATAATATCCCAGTCTAACTTTAGTCTGCATTTCCACTGAGTAAAGCCAAGTATCTTTTCAAATACTTGGGAATCATTTTCTGTAAACTGTTCATCTCTCTAATCTACTTTCCAATAGGATTAATTACTTTTCTTTTTTACTATTTTAAAATAAGCATTTTATGTACTAGGGAATATATACTAAAATCATTTTGTTATACCACTATATATCACCTATGTGGCTAAAATTAAAAATCAAAATTAAAAGGCCAAGTGTTATGGAGGACGTGGATTAACAGGAACTCTCATACACTGTCCTTTGGAATGTAAACTGATACAACCACTTTCGAAAACTGCCATTACCTGCTAAACTGAACATATGAATGCCCTATGCTATCCTATTTCTAGGTATATACCCTACACAAATGTGTACATATAGACATAAAGAATGTTCATAGGATAATTATTCCTAATAGCCAGAAACTGGAAATAACTCAAATGTCTTATCAACGGAAGAATGAAAAAATACCGTATAATACATTTATGTAAAGTCAAAAACAGGTAAAACTAATATTTAGTGCTAGAATTCAAGAGTTGTTCCCTCTGGGAAGACAGAGGAGGTAGTGATTAGGTGCATTAGTCTATTCTCGCAACCCTACAAAGAACTACCTGAGAATGGGTAATTTGTAAAGATAAAAAGGTTTAATTGGCTCACGGTTCTGCAGGCAGTACAGGCTTCTGCTTCTGTACCCACCTGTGCCTCTTGGGCACTTTTAATATGGCTAGTCCAAACTGAGACATGCAGTGGAGTATAAAATACACTCTGGGTTTTGAAGGCTTAGTATGAAAAAATAGAAAGTAAAATATCCTTTAAATAATTTTTAGGTTTTTGATATGTTCAAACAATATTTTTTATTATATATTAGGTTAAATAAAACATTATGAAAATTAAAAAGTAAGTGGGAAGAGAAAGGAAGCTGGCACTGGATGAAAAAAGAAACTCTTGAGAAACTGTAATGAACCAAATCTACAGTCTTTTTTTTTTTATTGAGGCAGAGTCTCGTTCTGTTGCCCAGGCTGGAGTGCAGTGACACAATCTCGGCTCCCTGCAACCTCTGCCTCCTAGGCTCAATCCATCCTCCCACCTCAGCCTCCCAAGTAGTTGGGACTACAGGCATGCGCCACCACGCCTGGCTAATTTTTTTTTTTTTTTTCTTGTAGAGAGAGGGTCTCACTTTGTTGCCCAGCCTGGTCTTGAACTACTGAGCTCAAGTTATCCGCTGGCCTCCCAAAGTGCTGGGATTACAGGTGTGAGCCACCACGCCTGGCCCCTACTGTCTATTTAAGGCCTACATTAATCTGAGTTGTGCTAAAAACCTAATCAGATATTTTAAAGGGGCCCTGGCTTATAAATGCCAGCTAGCTAATTAACTAGGCTACTGGTAGAAGCAAAGGCAAATCCTTATCAGAAAACTGCAATTTCAATCCTGGCCTCAAATTCTCACAGAAATCCTCAAAGAATATAAATTTATAGTCAAACAAATTTTTTTTTTAAAATTAGGTGCCATGGGTGAGACCTAGCTCAAGCAACAGATGGCAGAATCAGATGCTGCAAATCATCTGGAAGTTTAAATTATCAGAAGCAGAATGTAAAACAATTATATTTAATATGTTTCAAGAAAAAATTCTAGAGACTGTTTAAGAAACATTTATAAGATCTGAAAAATAAATTATACTTTCTAAAACTGAAAATAAAACAACTAAAACTCTAAATTCAATTGCATAGTTTAGACACAGCTGGCAGACTGTCACAGAATCTTAAATTATCTAGAGTTTAGCCCAGAAACACAGAGATACAAAATATGAAATTAAGATTAAAAGATTTGGAGGACAGAATAATCTAACATACACTAGGAATTTTGGAAGACGATATAAGAATAGTGAAGAGGCAATATTTGAAGAAACACTGGCTAAGTATTTCTCTGAATTGCTTAGACACCAAACCTCAGATTCAGAAAGCCCAATCCACTCTAGGTAAATTTTTCAAAATTACACCCACTTTCATAGTGATACTGCCAAGCAGCAAACATAAAGAGAAAATGGAAGACGAGCCAGGAATAACAGATCACCTATAAAGCAAGAGCCAACTACCGACTTTTCAACAGCAAAAACGTAGACAGAATATAAATAAAAAAGTGGTTTTTTTTTTTTGAGAGACTCTCACTCTATTGTTCAAGCTGGAGTGCAATGACGTGATCACATCTCACTGCAGCCTTGACCTCCTGGGCTCAAGTGATCCTCCCACCTCAGCCTCCTGAGTAGCTGGGACTACAGGCACATACCACCATGCCTGTCTCATTTTTTTTTTAATTTTTGTGGAGATGGGTCTTGCTATGTTGCCCAGGCTGGTCTCGAACTCCTGGCCTCAAGCCATCCTTCCACCTCAGCCTCCAAAGTATTGGGATACAGGCATGAGCTACTATGCCCAGCAAAAAAGTTCTTTAACGTGCTGAAATCATGTTCCAAAACCAAGGGTGAAACAACACACATATCAGACAATCAAAAACTCAGAATTCACTACAGAACGGATTCCCTAGTAAAATATATTCTAGGTATGCTGAATATATTTCAGGCAGAAAGAAGATCATAAGGAGAAAATCTGAAAGCACAGACACTGGCATACATATATACATTTTATATACATATATACATATATGTGTGTGTGTGTGTGTGTGTGTGTGTGTGTGTATATATATAGAGAGAGAGAGAGAGAGGGAGAAATCTAAATAAAAACTAAATGAACAAAAGAGTATCTCAACATGGGGTTTAAATAGAGAACTGCGCCAGGTGTGGTGGCTCATGCCTGTAATCCCAGCACTTGGGGAGGCTGAGGAGAGCAGATCACCTGAGGTCAGGAGTTCCAGACCAGCCTGGCTAACATGGTGAAACCCCGTCTCTACTAAAAATACAAAAATTAGCTGGGTGTGGTGGCATGTGCCTGTAATCCCAGCCCTTGGGAGGCTGAGGCAGGAGAATCGCTTGAACCTGGGAGGCAGAGGTTGCAGTGAGCCAAGATTGTGCCATTGCACTCTAGCCTGGGCACAGAATGAAACTCCATCTCAAAAAAAAAAAAAAAAAAAAAAGGAAAAAGGAAAAAGAAAAAAAATTAGAGAACTGAAGTAATGTATTAATACAACCATTTTAAGTGAGTGGGAGTGGTAATCACAACTAAAACATTTTAAGGTTCTAAATATTATTAAGAAGGAGGCTATAAATATTGCTTAACTTAGTCTGTGTTAGATATACATGTTAAAACATCTAGAGTAAGCTCAAAAAGAACATACGCAAAGAATTTAAGTTCCAAATCAACAAAGGGCAAAATGTGGAATAACAAAAAGTAAAAGAGTTTATAAAAAACAATTTCTTAAAGAAGCTTTTTCTCAAAACTCAAGAGAAAACAAAGTGTTTGAAAGAAAAACACATAAAGATAAAATTCTCTCTGAAACCAACATTAAGGGAAAAAAAGAAATTTCAATCATGCTTTGAAAATACCTTTGCCACTCTAAAATACTTACACTAGAAATGTTAAGATACAGCAATTTTATTTCACCACTAACAATTATGACTAAAGCTTTATGAGAGACTATAAATAATGGCTTACTTGTTGCATAACAGCTGTGGAAAATATTTCTCAGGTTGCCAATAGTTCTGTAATTAGTATGCTACGTATTTTCTAATATGAAACAGAAAATACTTGCTTGCCTTTTTATCTTCAGGGTTTAGTTGATTCATTAACATATTGACATTGTCAGTATTCCAAACCCAAGAATTACTTGTGAAATATTCAAGAAACACCATAGCTTTGTGAAGACGAGTTATTGTTTTCATCATCCTGTATTGTAAGAAAAATTGACAGATTCATATTTTGTATAGATTAGGAAAAATCCTATCACCACCCAGGGTGCAAGTTTCCCCCTATAATATAGACATTAGTATTAAAATTATAACATTTAATCATTAAGTGTACCAAATCAGCAGAGAATAAGACTATTTCTGCATCTTGGATGAACAATTTATAAATCCAAAAGGAAAACAAATTTTTTTTGAAAGCAGCAGCAAATGCATTTAATACCACCTAAACAGAGTTCTGCTGATATACAGAACTAATTCTCAAAGGGTATACAATACTCTTAAATTTTCTACATAAAATACTAAACAAATGAATGGATTCAATTAATATTTCCTTGCTTTCTATTCCTTAAACTACATTTTAATTCACAGCTGCATTTACTAAGATTTCCTGTGAATTCATAACATACTGTTATATTTATATTCCAACTCTTCACTGCTGAAGCAAAGAATACACACATATTCGTTTGCCACATAGTCAACTCTATTCATTTAAAAAAACAAAACAACTTTTCTTTAACAATGATTGGCGCCACTCTTTATCATCTGGATGTGCTGTGAAATCAATGCCTCATGCTGAAAACTATCTGAAATAGATATCCACTCACCTCTCCATACCCCACCAATACTCATCCTTACAGAAATAAAGGAGTGTGACACTCTTTTTAATGTGTCTTTAAAGAAAGAGTGTGATTCTTTGCTTTTAAAAGTACAAGGAGCTTTAATCTTTAAATCTGTCATTTTATATATCATGGCTCACTGTAAGTCATTGATATCATACACTAACTTGAGCAGTAACATCTATACAATAATATTTATGATAAGTAGGGAAAGGGAAGAAAGAACTTTTTGAAACAAAACAAACACCAAAAAAATCCCAACTTCTGTGAACAGAAAAATAATTTGTGGAGAAGTACTTTTTAAAGATTTCATTTATATTATAATAATGATTAGGATTATATGTATCATATAGTTTAGACAGTCTCAAAATTAGGGGTTTTAGAAATGGGAGGGGCATGGAGGGAAATTACATTAGAAATAAGGAGAAAAAAATCAAAAAGTATCATTAGCTAAGCAATTCTGATAACACATTCAATACATTTAGAAATATACTCTGAATCCAGAATACTGGAAGAAAATGAAGCAATATAAACTATGTAAACAAAAACTATATTTCATCCAATAAAGTAATTTCAAAATAAAATCTCAAACACAAAACCAATTATCAAGCATCGAAGACAATTTCTGGACAGGGATAGTTCTGTAGATAAAAAGCATCTGAGGGGGAAAAACACATGCTGCTCTTAGAAAAGATTAGGTGATTAGTTTTTTCTAAACAAAAAGATACAACAAGTTTGTCACTAAATCAATACATACTATCACGCCATTTTAGCATACTTAAGTCTCTCACACATACACAGCTAACACGGTTTTCCTATATATATACCTTGTTAAAAAGTTTTTCTTAACTCTTGTTCACTGATAATTCTCTTACCTAATCTTATCTTCAGATTCATTCGAGTAACACAATCACCCTAACATCAATCAGTAATTCAGCCATTCAAAAAACAATTGCAATAAAAAATTGGGGAGGGGGAAGAAATTTGAAAGGCCATATATTTGTGTGTGAAATTTATAGAATATTTATCATGCAACAAAAATACTGGATTGAAAACTATTGGGGAATAAGAAATGTAAAACTTTTGCACCATCACTCCTTGGTTAAACACACCTTAGAACAGATGTTTATGACTACATTGCCAGGTATGTTCTGAATATGTTTTTATTCTTTATTATGGCAACTTAAAAAAAATAATCACAATCCTTTAGAGTAAGGCAAGATCTTAATGATTATCTAGTCCAGGGTTTCTCAACCTTGGCAATATAAATATTGTGGGTCTGATCATTCTCTCATGTGGAGGGTTATCTTGCATGCTATAAGATGCTTGTCACCATCCCTGGCCTCTAGGTGCTGGTAGCAGCCCTCCCCCAGTTGTGATAACTAAAAATACCTGCAAACGTTGTCAAATGTCTCCAGTTGAGAAGCACACAGATTAAAAATAGATATCTGGTTTAGAGAAGTTAAGCTAGATAAAGTTATGCTAGTTAACCAAAACATAGATCATGGAGCCATTTTTAAAAAAATGTCAGGTCAGATGCTTATCTAGCTCACATTCAGAATTATTACATAAACGAGTAAACTGGATGAAATGAATGACATCACTGACATCAGTTTAATGTAGAATTAGACATCATAGTAAGGCCCCAATATAAGGCGTAAAGTCTATTACTGTGCTCAATACATTTCTGAACAAATGAAATAATATAAATTATAAGACTTTGTATTTAACATTTATAAAATTGTCTAAGTAAAAAAACCTTTATATTCCTTGTTGCATTCAGATTATAAGCTCCCGGAGGTCAAGAATCTGTCCTGCTTTGATACTTAGAAAGCCTCACACGGCACAAACCTCAGGTAAGAAGACTGTTTCCTTAACGTTTCCTATTTAGGAAAGATATTAATTTCCAAAGGTGCCTATGATATTATCTCCCATCCTACGTGCCCACCTACAATACAATGTCACCTTGACTGTCTTCTCAATGAGAGTTGAAAATAACTTAGAAACAACAGAATAGGTGGAAGTGACACGATGTGACTTCCGAGGCTAGGTCAGAAAAGGTGTAGAGGTTTGTCTTGCTCACTGAATACTCACCCTTGAAGCCTTCAGTCACTGTGTACGCTGTCCAACTCCCCCTGAGGCTGCCATACTGCGAGGAAGCTCAAACTAGTCCATATGGAGAGGCCACATGGAGAGGGTCTGACACTACTGGAGAGAGAGAGATGCCCAGCCACCCCAGCTACTCTGTCCCCTTCCCCCCTTTACCACTCCCTCCACAGCAAAGCTGCTCCAGTCCCTGTCTGACTAAAATCATTTGAAAGATCCTGAGCCATTACCATCAAGCTAACCCTTCTAGAATTCCTGACCCACAGATATTGTGACACACAAATAAAATGATTGCTTTATGACACTAAGTTTGAGGTGACTTGTTATGTAAAACAGATTAACAAATCTCAACACAGATCTCAACACTGGGAGGGGCTGCTATAATAAAAACCTAAAACGTGGTATTGGCTTCAGGGTCAAGTGGCAAACAAAATCTGTAAGGCCTGTGAGGTGATCAGTAGTGAAATGTGAAAGGACCAGGAAAACATTATTAATGGAAGCCTTAAAGGGTTTTAAGAAAGCTGTTGGTGAGGGCTTGAAGTGAGGACAACAAACTGTCACCTCTGGTTATATGGAATATAGAAAGAGTACTAATGAACTCAATGATCTAGCTGAAATTTGCTGAAAGAGGGCAAAAGAGGACAAAGATGATCTTAAAAAAATGAACTATTTGAGTGGAATTTGGAGGAAATGTAAAATGTCAGCCAGGAATTCTTTAAGAAACAGTTTCTGAGCATAGCAGGGTAGGGGAAGATGAATCCTTTGCTAAGACTTTAGAAAGACCTAGGCAGTGCCTTCTAGAACTTTCAGACAGACAAAAGGCACTCTCCAGATCTTAAAGAAATGTGTAACAGAAACTCTTATTGTTCAAAAGGCAGGATCTAAGAGGCAAGCATCTAAGATCTAAAAGTGTTATCCCATAGCAACCTCACAGGGGACCCAAGATAGAGAAGGGCTTGTGTCAAAGAGACTTATGGGTATGGCTTTCATCTAATAGGCTGGATTCCTTGAAAACAGATACACCGGAAACTCACACAATTTTTAAGCAATCATGTCAGATTACATGTAAAGGGAGAGACAAAAAAAAAAAAAAGAAGAGACTGCTATATCAAGGGTCAGCAAACCAGGGCCTATATACCAAATCCAGCCCACTACCTGTTTTTGTAAATAAAGTTTTACTGGAACACAGTCATGTTCATTCATTTGCCTATTGTCTACGTGGCTGCTTTCATTTTTAACAGCAAAGATGAGTAGCTTCAACAAAAACCGCATGTCCTGCTAAACCTAAAATATTTACTATATCGCCCTAATTTATAAGAAAAGCTTGCCAGTTCCTGCCCCGATCCCCTAACCTTTCACGGGCACGAAGCAGGATAAGAAGGCTACTTGGTTGCACACAGAGCCCACAGGCCAGTTTTTACACATAAGGAAGGATGACTCAGAGGGCAGAGCCAAGAACCTCAGAGAACTCCCAGAGAATAAGACTGAGCTCCTAATCAAGAAATCATCAACACTATCTGACTGGAATTCAGAAATGTTATAGACCAGTGTTTGCTGGGTGCCTCCCAATTTCTCTCTTTTTGAATAAAACTGTCTAAAGCCATTATCCTATGCTTACCATCATTTATGATGGGCGTATGGGCAGTCAGTAACTCATTGCTTTAGTTCACAGATCAATTATTGAGGAACTATACTTGAGGAGCTATACTGACAAAATCACTCCTAAAGAGCCTCATCCGCCAATTGACCAGATTTAGATGACAAAACCCTGGCTTCCAGCTGATGCCACAGGGATCTGGGGCGGTGGCGGGGGTGGGGAGGCGTGAGGGGGAAGGCAGGATGAGGGGGGAAGAAGCAACTGTCCTTTCCATGTAGAAGAAATATGAATTGTTTTGGCCAGAAGGTTGACTATAGCAGATTGTCCTTTCCAAAAATGATGGCAACAATACCCTTCATTTTGACCACTTTCTAAATCCCCTTACTTGGACACAGGGTGGGGAATATCACACACTGGGGGCCTGTCGTGGGGTGGGAGGAGGGGGGAGGGATACCATTAGGAGAAATACCTAATGTAAATGACAAGTTAATGGGTGCAGCACACCAACATGGCACAAGTATACATATGTAACAAATCTGCACGTTGTGCACACGTACCCTAGAACTTAAAGTATTTAAAAAAAATTGTGCTATGTCAGGCACCAAAATAAAATTATGAACATATGAAAAAAAATTTAAGATTTGTGACTCGTGACTAGAAGAATGAGGCAAAAGTGATGCTGCATGACTTCTATGGGTAGCTCAGAAAAGGCAACGCAGCTTCCACCTTACTTGCTAAAAGACTTCCCCCTTGAAGCCATCAGCTGCTATATAAGAAGTCTAATTCCCCTAAGGCTATCATTAATCCTTGCAAAGAACTATATGAAGAGATCCTTATGACACGACAAAGAGTAACATCACTCCCCTTGCTGTTCCATTGCCTCTCTGCCCACCTGCCTCTTTCATCTGATCACAAACACATGAAAGACTCCAAGCCAAAACTGCCCAGTGGATTCTTTCTCAAATTCCTGATCCTGACAGAAATAATTGAAAGAAATAATAAAATGACTGTTGCTGTTTTAGCTTCTAAGTTTGAGATGATTTGTTATGCAGCAACATCTCCTCTGAAGCATTTAGTAAACCAGCTATTCACTTATTTTTTAAAAATTTTACTAAGTCCCCTTTCTTTGGGTAAGGCAATGTGATATATTTAACCTGTTTTTTTTTTTTGACCCAGTTTTTACTTTTCTGCCCTAAATTATAACAATCTTATTAATATAAAGAAAGCATGCACTGCCACCATTCATGAATTTACATCTGCTTTTTAGCCATGAAAGAATGCTTCCAATGACAAGTATTGCATTTTGCAAATCATTCTAGAAAAGCCTGAAAATATTTCTTTACCTGCTCTAAAGTTGTTCAACACCTCTCACATATTTCAATTAGCTAACATATAGGGTTAGAAACATCATGGAAAAGTGAATCCACAGACAATACCTACAAGGAACTCAGATCCTGATACACTGTAACTGGCAGATACCTCACTTTTATTTTTTGAGCAGTTGATGGAAGTTCTGGGATCAGCATCTTCTTTATACAAAAATACTCAAATCCTGAACTCTCCAATCAACGACTCCACTGTAATGCCAATGTAGTTTAAAAAAATTAAGTATTTTAATAGTATATTCCACTGTAATTGTGTGGTAAAGACAGTAGGAGATCTTTAAGTTTGTGGGATTTCACCAAAACCAAAAAGAAAGGCTATAACAACTATAAGAAAACAAAGTTTTCCATTTATTATTAACTTTTTTTTCATAACTATGCCATTCCCAACCTGGAAAATTAGTCAAAAACTGAAATAACCATATTATAAGCTGAATGGGCAGCTGAGATATTTCAAGTAATTTCCTAGAAGCATCCTATATTTTTCACATAAAACTGCACCATCCATTTAAAGCAAAACTTTTGCCCTTAATCCCCTATACAAACTCATCCCTAGGTTTTTAAGAGGGAGAGAAGGGCTCAATTTCAGCTTATAATAACAATGACAACCATGATGTAAGACATTTCCTATATTATGGAATTTTGGAGGATGAACGACCAATACGATGTGATCCATAGTTAGTGTCCCCAAAGATCTCCAACTTCTAAGAAATGTTCTAGCATTCTGATTGTGATTAATCAGGTGAGTAAATCTAAAGGTAAAGCTCATGCTAGTGATTTTTTCATCTCTCCAGCAAGCTTCCACCACCTTACCAATACATAGTGTATTTACTGCTATTCTTCTTACCGCGGTTTCTGACCTGTCAACATGAGTGCAATCGAGCAATAATGCAGACACTCTATGGCTGACACCCTTCCGATAATGATGCGATAGGCTGCTGGAATTAAACTTAAAACTGGGGCACCTGAATACTTGGTTTAAAGGATTCATCTTGAAGGAATGACTTACATAATATCCTGTAGGAAAAATAAGCGTCAAAGCAATTTAAATATTGTTATTCAGAAAGAAACCTAAAGTAAGACCTAGAATTCAATACATGACAATAACTTATCCAAACTTTAAACAAATTAGAGTGACTTACAACACTACCTTTGCTTTTCTGACAAAGTCTTAAATTCAAGAGTCTTCTCATTCACAAAAGGCTACTAAGCCTTATCATAAGCATAAACAAATACAGAGTTAATATGCATTTTAGTGTAAGCATGGGTTGTTTAACAGAGGAACAGATAAGACAGAGCTAGTCACCATTACCTTGGGCTTCTTCCAGTCATCCTGAGGTAGATATCATACAGGAATGCTGGGGCCTTATGGCTTACAGCAATCCAGTAATGATATAAAAGATGATTGGAGGTTAGATTTACATTGGGCCGTCTGAAGGCCTGTTCGAGAGGATTCCTCTTGAAAGTGGAAATTACATGGTACTCTGAAGAAGAAAAGTTGTGTAACAGCTTTGATAATAACCATGTAATGAAGTTTTGAAAAAAAAAATCATGTTTTTACAATGCAAAATATTTTACCAAAGATGTCAGAGTTCGTACATTTAAAAAACAAACTTTTCTACTCTCTAGTAGCTAACAGAATATGGTTATTAGACTGCTAAACTCAAGTGGTTTTAAAACTGCCGCTATTTATGAATTTTAGATGAATGAATTTTTGCTAAAATTTGCTCTTAAAATCCTTTTAATGGTTTACCTATGTCAGTTTACAGTGTCACTTTCTATATTTCACCTCTCATGATAGCTTCTTCCTTTCTGTTCCTCTTTCCAGACTCTTATTACTGTACTTACTTAAAAAAGAAAAGGAAAATAATCATCCTTTGCTTAAGATGCTCAAATTAACATACATTAACAGGCTTAAAACAACCCAAAATTAACTTCTGTTGTAATTTATATAGGCTATGTAATGTCAACACAATCAAACCTAGTATCATCTATATTAATACTTTACTGGAAATGTATATTGAGATAGTCACTAAAATATAATGCTCAATTTCAGCTTTTACTAAACTTTACAACACAATAAAAGATTACAAAAAAACCTAACTCATTAAAAATGTTCAAATATTCTTAAAAGAATACTGAAAATAATTATCATAAAGTTAAAATCACCTTAGATTTTATCTTTTTCTTATATGCTCTAATGGTCAATTTTACACTGAAATAAAAATGCCACAGAAAAATCCTAGGACAAATGTCATAAAAAATTTACATTGAAATCAAAATTGTTCTGCAGGGGTAATTAATCAATTAGAGGTTAAATAAGACCTATCACTAAATCAATGCCAAAAAAATTTTACTTTAAATTTGAACTCATCAACCAATAATTTAAAAATGATTCAATTTCAATGGGTTTTAACTATTCCTATTTAAGTTATACTATTCCTATAGAACTAGGAACATGTATATCTGCTGTGAATCTGTGAATTTAAATAGATTAAAGGTTAATAGAAAATATTTTGGCAAACTGTATCCTACTTCCTAACTCCTTCATTTATTACTCTGGGTACCACTTGATATACCACCTCTTGTAAGAAGTGATACTGCCTATGGATAGGCAACATCAAGACCGAGGGTGCTCACAAGGGAGAAAAAAAGCACTGTTCCCATGCCATAGGTATCTATGAGGGCTACTGCAGATGGCAGCAGAAAAACAGCAAGGCTTAGACAAGGGTAGGGTGGGTGGGTAAGAATAGACAGCAGGATATTTTTAAATTTGTGAAACATTATTAAGGACCACAAGGTAGTACTGGTAGATAATACTTCTAAGATGACAATTAAGAACAAATTGGTAACTCAGTGGCCTTAATGCCTCACAGGTATTCTAACATTAAAACTTCAGGGAACTTGGTTCTTTAAGATTTATTCTAACATTCAAAAACACAGGTAAAATCATACCAACTTCACCCCAGTGGAAAGGATTAGTGCTGCCTGTTGTACAATTATACACCATGATGTTTCTTGGTCTGCAAAGACAAAGATGAAACCAATTAATCATAATAAGAGGCCAAACATATCCAATATAAATCCTACAAAGTATTCAAGAAGACATGAGGATGATGGGCACCTTTTCTATACTAATTATTTTTTTTAAATTATCCTTAAAGGATTAGTTTTTACTTTAATGACTATTTACAACTACCCTTTCTTCTTCCACTACCAAAAATAATTACTTATTTTAAAAAATACAGACTTTTTTTTCTTTCACATTTTTCCTCCTTATATTAGCAGGAATGTCTATTTTTAAACACGAGGAGAACAACAACCTCATCTCTTCTTGTCTCATTTTCAGGGGTAGCTGAAAAAAAATTATGAACTAAGTTTCCTTTTGCCAGAAACAACATATTCATATAATCCTATCTCTCTTTTTTTTAGGACAGAAAATACTGATTATCAAAAATTAGGGTAGTTTACTACCTAGTAAAAAAAAGTTATTGGGAAGTTTAAAGTTTAACTGTTACCTGTAAATGCTACTATTATCTTTTAAAGGAAAGATGTTCACGAGCTGATTAAAGCTGCTCTGGTGTACCATGTTTAATATATGTAAACCATATTCTGTGAATTTCAGGTCTTTATATATACACCAAGTTTTTTTTTTTCATTTTTAACCTCTAGTGAACTTGTCTATCCTGTAAGTAATACATGAGCATTAACATTAATTCTTCATTACTACTGATGGGAGCACTTGCTATTATTGTCTGTGATAATACCAACTTGCAGTTGGCAGTGATATTGCCTAAATATTGGTTTGGCAATATCTGGATAGAGGGATTAATTAACATTACTCAATAGCTATGTCTTCCCTTTTCAGTTACTATATATTTAATAAGCGACATTGTCACCTCATATACCTATTAACTCCGGAATACCAGGCTGCCGCAAGACTCATGTTGACAACTACATCTACAGGAACAAGATCTGCAAGGGCATTGTTGGAGGCACGTATTGTTCGAAGAATTCCTTTCCCTGCCTTTGTTGAAATTAAAAACAACACCTTAAGATATATAAGCCATTGTGTATATATATTTAAAGATATACAAAAAGAAAAATGTATAGAATATTAAATAAATCAAAAGGTTTACTTACCGCAATAAAGAGACCACTTGGTCCATTAAAGTTATCAATCCATCCCTAATACCAAAAATTTTAAAAGGGGGAGAAGCTTAGAAACATTATGAAGCTAGAGATTTATTATTTGAACTCTACAACCCCAAATATATACTTGGTAGCTGTCTTCTAAAAACTAAAAAACAGACTAGATTCAGGCCAGACTATTTCTACCAGTCCCAAACAGAAACAGTCTTCCTCTGAGATCAGAAATGATTGAGTAAAATCATTTTCAAAGGGCTACCTACTACTCTTCCATTAACTCTCTGCAAAGAGAAATTTATAGAAGAGGGTTTATATTGTTGAATATTTTCGCAAAATTAAGCTTGTTCAAGTTTGATTTTATGCTATTTACTAATTCAGTATCCTGAGATTAGGGAAAATGGTAAATCCTCCTCAAAATTATGAATAAAACAGAGAAAAATAGAATAATTGTCAAAGCAACAAGAGATGCTATCACTTATTACCATTACACAGACCTAGGTTTTGCCTAAATCAATTGACCCAACTGGTTTATATTTCTGCTTTCTCTCATTCCAGGCATTCACAAATACCCTAACACCCTGTCCCTTTTTTACTTTGTGATCTACAGAGGAAGGGGTCTACCTCTTGGAAGGTCTGCCTCTTTTTGGTACTAAGAAACAAACCAAATCTCCTCTGACTTGAGAAAATGTCACAGCTTTTAATTTCCAATTAGGATTTTTAAAATGTTGATCTACATTTCTATATACCCAGCATCACATTATAGAAATGAAAGTAACAATAAAATTAACTCTATGAACACAAAACAGCTTTGCTATGGTAATTCACCTTTAGTAAATAATACCTGTTCTTAAAGAACTGCCAGCTCTTTTTATATAGACTTACAACTTAAAATTCTCAACTCCAGTTATTTATAAAGGTTTCTAACAACTTACCGGAAAAGGTTCTTTCCAACTGGCACCAACAATCGATGGCCTTACAATTGCCACATTTAGTTTTGCTCCTTCTTGTTGTACAACATATTCTGCCAATGCTTTTGTGTATATGTATGTATTAGGTCTGTCTCCTATCAATTTTGGCGTGATATCATTTACTAGGCCATCATCCATCCACCTGGTAAAGAAATTGCATACAAATATATTTCCAGATATTTTACTATAAAATAAAAAGCTACTTAATTGAACTTTGCACATTCAAACATATCTGTTGTTCTGACTCAAATCATTTGACAACTTTTACTGAAAAATGGAACTTCGTCTTATTTTTCTTAAACATCAACTACAGGTCCACAATCCCTTATCTGCAATTTCTGTATCCAAAAAGATCTGAAAACTAAGAGTTCTTTCATAAATCATACAGGGGATAGCAAAATCTGATCTACACTGACTTATGGTCTATTTTTGATACAACTTAGTTTAAACATTCATATATTTTATATGTATTTGATCAGGTATACTAACCCAGATCAAGTTGAAGTTTTTTCTTATTACACAGTACGTAAATTATATTCCCTCTCTAAAGTCCGAATAAATTCCAAAATATATCTGAAACCTTCTGGAAGTTTGAAGGTTAGGAAATACGGATCTGTATATAACCCAATGAAGTAACATGTTAATTATATACAGTTACAATTAACATACATTTATAATGAACATAAAAGGCATAAAAGGCCTAGTATTTAAGGTGCAGCACTGCAAATCATATGCTCTAATGAGATAAACAAATACTATGATGAACAATAAAAATAAATTGAAGCATGCTATAAAAATTCAATTAGCCACCTACTATGAAATAAAAAAATTACTCCCATCCTCTTTGAAGAAATGGTCTACTCTGTTCATCTGTAAAAGGAGGGCGATATACTAGGTGGTGTCCATGGTTTTTCCTAAACTTCTGATTCTAATACGTTATGTACTTGTTTTTCCCTCTTGTCGATAATGCTGTGTATGCAAGTAGACTCAGTATATTGTCATACTCTAATGATACCCATACTAATTGATAAGAAAGCATAAAACGGAGATTATCAAGATAAAATTTTCTTCTGTATATGGAAGTACTTTTTGTATATGAAAGGAAAAGAACATTAATTAAATTGAAGAGAAATTGCTACCCAACTTAGGAAAAATTCCACCATGGAGATGAGATTTGAAAAATGAAAGGGATAGTCGATACATGAGGAAAAAAAAAAACCTGCCTAAACTCAGGAGAAACTTTAGCCAGTATGCCTTATTACTAGAACGAGTTTACAGAACAAACCCATGAGTTATCTTAAAATTATCTGTTAGCTAGATCTCTTTGCAGCAAGGAAAGGGGATACAGCATTAGCTTACAAGTTCTTTTTCAGTTTCTCAAATGTTTGTATATATTGTTAGTAAAAGTAAAATGCTCCATTAACTTCCACACTCAACTTTTCCCACAGATATTAAAACACTTCTGTTTATTGACCTATGAAGAAAATGAAGTAGATATTTGGGACCATCTAAGAAAATGAGTGAGAAAATAGAAATTAGGGAATTACAATGAAAATGTCTTGGTAATTTCTCATACTTTTTTTTTTTTTTACAATCTATCTGTTTCCTCATATTAGCAGGAAAGCCTTAAAGAAAAGACTGCTTATTTTAGGAGAAAGCAGCAGATGTTAACTAAGTAGTCAAAGTGGATAGAATCTCTGGAAAGAAAGGAGACTAAAAGAGGGAAGAATAAAGGAGGAAAAAATTCAAAGATATTATATAAGGATTAACAAACATGAAAATATGGTGGATACTGGAATGTTTATATAAATTGTAAAAGTAAAAAAGATCTCTTTTTCTTGTCTGAACCTTGTCTGTTTGATGAGAAAGCCTGAGCTGCAGCAAATGAGAACAAGGTCATGGTATATACTCCCTCATTTAATCCCTATCTATCAATACTCACAAATAATTTTCATGTAACAATTGCTGACAGGATCTCAGTCCTCAGAAAGATGATAAAAAGTAAGGGTATGAATTAAAAGACTATGATTCCTCTGATTCTCTAATAATTAAAGGCCCCTCTATATATATACACTCCATGGGTGGGGGGTGGTGAGGGCAATCCTTTGATAAATTAGAGCCTTGCTATTAAACAGGCAGTCATGGGTCTCCATTGGTACTTCTTGGTTGCTAAGATTGATTCCCTGAAAAAGAGAGCCCCTAATATTACTAATAAGATGTTCAGGAGCCTTCCTCCAAATATTACCATTATACTTTGTCAAAAGTGAAAACTATACATTGACTTCATTAACATTTATTTAGATATTAATCTATACAATAAGAATATAGGAGATATGCAAAAATTTTTGAAGAGATAAATGTGTGTGTGTGTGTGTGTGTGTGTGCATGTGTGTATGGGGTGGGGTGAGGAGAAGCGGGAGGGACTTGAATTCAAAGGTTGTTTTTTTGTTTTTTTGAGACAGTTTCACTGTGTTGCCCAGGTTGGAGTGCAGTGGCACCATCTCGGCTCACTGCAACCTCCCGGATTCAAGCAACTCTCCTGCCTCAGCCTCCTAAGTAGCTGGGACTACAGGCGCCTGCCACCATGCCTGGCTAGTTTTTTTCATATTTTTAGTGAGATGGGGTTTCACTATGTTGGCCAGGCTGCTCTTGAACTCCTGACCTCATGATCCGCCCACCTTGGCCTCTTTTGGTATCAAAGTAAATGTATATAAATTTCAAACAAACATACTCTAAAGAATCAATCAGCTTCTTGGGATCCACAGGTGGTGGATAGACTACTTCATCAATATGCTTTCGATTACAGTAGGCATATGCTGTTGATACATGCATGAACACTTCCAGATTCTTCATTTGTTGTGCAAGGAGAATAAGCTGTCGCGTTGCAATCACATTTAACTGAACAGCATCTCTGTTTAAAAAGAAAAAGTGACAATAGAAAATTGGGAAGCTATGTTATTTTACCTGTTAAAAAATATTATTTTCATTAGAGAAGTAGAGAGATAGAGAAATTTTTGTTTCTTTACAACTTATCCTTTAGCTGTGATTTTGTGTATTTTATTTCCATACTATATGTTTATCAGCTGTGTTAAAAAAATTTGATTATAAAATAACCTGCATTGTAGCCCTTAAAAACTAAAGTAGAAATTTAAAAATTATATAATTGTCCTGGAACAAACAGATAATTTCAGTCTTTAGCTTCTATGCATACATTTTTAAGTCATGCTAGACTTATTTTGCATCTTGATTTTTTAAAGTATAATCTTGCATAATATGGATGTGCCACAGGGAGGAAAAAAATAGAATGGTTAAGTAATTTTAAAATGTTAAGGTAGAGTGTCACTAATAAGGGTGATACAGCCAGAGAAAACTCAGAAACATTAAATTATATTAACATACAATGAAGAAAGAATATGTTTATTTCCCTCTTTGTAGCAATCAATCCAAACACTTTTCTAAGGCTACCCTACAAAATTCAAAGGGATATTATAATAAAACTGGTACATTTGTTACAAGGCATATGCAAGACCCCAAAATAATCTATATATTCCCTTCTTGGAATTTACTTGAAGTAAATAATTCCACAAAAGCAGAAGTATATGTGCAGAAAAGTTATCAATGAAGCATCATGTAATTAATAAAAACCTAGACAGCCCAAATATTCACTATGGAATATGGAATGACTCAAAGTATTTTATCACAATGAAAGAATATAGCTACTAAAATAATTATGTGAAATCTATAAAAACATGAAACATTTGTATGAATAATACCAAAAAAATACACACAATTTTTTTGAAGCAGGATTAAAAACAAGGCTCTGGAATCAGACCCGTGTTCAAATCCTGACTTGGCCTACCTATCAGGACATAAACTGAAGCACTCAGGCCTCAGTTTTCTTACCTGGAAATGGGAACAATAATGAAACCTACCTACTAAGACTGGTATAAAATTAAACAAATAGCTTGCAAGCATTTAGCAGTATTTCTAACATAGTCACCAAACAGGCAGTCAACAAATATTCCTTAAGGTAATGAGATGGTGGATAGATTTGCTATTAAAACTTCTGTTTACAGCTTTTAAAAAACTGACCAAGAGATCTATTGTACAACATAGAGACTACCGTTAATATCAATATATTGTTATTTTTAAAAATTACAAAAAGAGTGGATTTTAGGTATTCTCACCACAAAAAGTATGTGAGATAATGAATATGCTAATTAGCTCATTTGACCATTACAATGTATACATATTTCAAAACATGTTGTAAATGAAAAATATATCTTTGTCAATTAAAAAAATAAAAACAAACAAACAAAAAGATTTAAATACTCAATACCAGTGACAAAAATGGCAAAGTAATACACTGTTGTTGATACTACAAACTGACACAAATGATTTGAAGGAAATTAGGACAAAGCACCAGGAATTACAGAAATGGTATATTTATTAATCTAGTTAACCTGTTGAAATTAACTCAGAGGAAAAACTTGTTCTAATCCTCATTTTTCAAATAAAAAGAAACTAAAATTCCTTAAAGTTTATTCTAAGTGAATAATAACATAAACTGTGGTATGTCAACATGATGGAATATCATCAAATCACTGAAATTATAACTATGGAAGAAATCAGAAATACAGAAATTTTCTATATTAAGTTTTAAAAGTAAAATTAGAAAGTCTATGTTTATAATAATGAAAAATAATGTTCAAAGGAAATTTTTTTAAAAAAACAGTTTTCAGTACTATCTAAAATTCTTATATTTTCAGTATTTAAGAAAAAAATCCAACTATTGTTTTAAAAGACCAGGAGATGTCATAGATAGAATCCAGTCTACTTCACTGTAAAGCAGTGCTTTGATGTCTATCACATTTGCAAAACAATGGGGATAGGGAGGGTACTGTTTGGGAGAGGAATACAGAGAATATTCTGTTACAGGTTCCTGAGGACAGGGCAAGTTCTGGGTCACCAGGAACAAGGAATAACTCCAGGAGAGAAAAAAAGTCCTGTGCCATAGTTTTTCTTTTAATAGTATCCAAGACCCTATGAAAACACATTAGAAATAATTTTTTTAATGAAATAATTGGGTTGAGTTCTTAAAATCATGGATGCATTTTTTTTTCTTCCTTATCTCAACTGAGGGAGAAAATCTGTTCAAGTGAAAATCCGACAAGAAAGACATTTCACATAGAGGATACTGTCCACTAGACTATAAGGGAATGCACTATTTTCTTTTGCATTTGCAAAACAATGGGGGCAGGAAGAGCCATGTTTTGGGAAAAGTATACAAAGGATATTCTGTTACATGTCCCTGAGGATGGTGACAGAGTTTCTAGGTCACCAAAAATAAGGGATAATTTGAGAGGAACACTTCTATGCCTTGCCTTTTTCCCTTTGCATCTGTACCTGAGAGCCCAAACCTGAAGCCATTCTGCGCCCACATGAGTAACGTCTAGTATCTCTCTGCCAGGCTAGTTAACCTAACTCTGTTTTACCTCAATCCAATTTCTACTCCACTGACCTTCAGACTGAGACTCTGACATGTTATATCAGAAGTCATTTTGTACTAAACAAAAATAATGTTCTCGTTGTTTTGGTTATATGGAGTCATAAATGTATCTTCAATAAGACAGGCTTTTGGGAGAGGGGTACAAAATGAGAAAGTCTTTGTAATTAAAATCCTTCACTAAATGAAGACATGGAAATCACTTCAAAGAAAAATTTAAAAAGAAAAAAAAGCTCAACGACCTGAAGTGCCAATACATTTTCTTGTTCGTCTTTCTTCTACAGGCATCTTAGGTTTTTCAAAGAAATCTATGTTGATAATACTTCTAAAGACCTTAAACCAGGGTTCTCATACCTGGCATAACATATACCTAGCAGTTTATTAAAAATGCAGACTCCTGGACCTCATCGTCAGATACTTTTAACACATGAAATGAGGTCTGGAAGACTATATTTTAAATAAGTTCTCCAGGCCATTTTGACACAAGTCTCTTTTCCACCCTACTGCCCCTGAGAAAATACTGTCTAGATGAGATCTCATCACTACTACCGCCATTTTTTTTTAAATCTTAATGAAAATATAGACACAGATATTTAGGGAACAATGAGTCAATCTAGGGTAGGGGGCTCAGTCATCTGTAATTTAAAAAATGTCTCCAAAGCTGATTCTGACAGCAATGGTTCTAAAGGGGCAAAACAAGGTCCAACAGTGACTAACACCTAAGGCTCTTGCTAAAAAGAACAACTCTGGAGTATGATTCCAAAATTAAAAAGTCAAAATTTGGCAAGTGCAGTCTAGGAATATGCATTTTTAACACACTTTCCAGTAATTCTTAAAATTCTTAATACATTCTAAAGTTTGATAATCAATGCCCAACAAACTCAACAGTTTCTTGATCTTTTCTAAGCATCAATCTTAACTTCCATTCCTCTCTGAAAATCTTTCATATTCATACCTTGGGTTTTATCACTGAGAATTGCTCTATTTCTAAAATTTTGTACTATGAATTTTCCGCAAACCACATCATTTGTCCATCCATCTCTCCCTTCAGCCTGGTTTTTGTTCTCACATTCTCCAGTTTCTTGCCTCTCCATCACTCTCAACTCTAGTGACCCTGTCTTATTTGCACTTTCTTTACTAGTACCTTCCCTTATACCAGCTAGTACCTTCCCTTATGCCAGACCCCATGATGAACTACTTAAGTTACTCCATTTATTATCTTCACTTCTCCTGTCACTTTTTTTTTTTTTTTTTTTGAGACGGAGTTTCGCTCTTGTCGCCCAGGCTGGAGTGCAATGGCATGATCTCGGCTCACTGCAACCTCCACGTCCCAGGTTCAAGTGATTCTTCTGTCTCAACCTCCCAAGTAGCTGAGATTATAGGCGTGAGCCACCATGCCTGGCTCATTTTTGTATTATTAGTAGAGATGAGGTTTCACCATGTTGGCCAGGCTGGTCTTGAACTCCTGACCTCAGGTGATCCACCTGTCTCAGCCTCCCAAAGTGCTAGGATTACAGGCGTGAGCCACCAGGCCCAGCCCTCCCCACACTTTTTGTCAGTATTTCCTTATGAATCCTAAGCCTATCTATTTTTCTCCCGTCTCAAGATTTAGGAACCACCACATCTGAAAACAAGTGAGCTCCATCTACCTTCTCTCAACTCTTAATAGCATTTCATGTGTGCTCCTTAATAAATTCTTATTTTCTATCCTACATTATGGTTATTTTGCATATCCTATCTCCTCTAGATGACATGCACTTTGCAAATAAGATCTGTGTGCAATTTGGTTTCTCTCCCAAGGTATTGGGCTTAATGTTGGTTTCTCTCCCAAGGTACTGGGCTTAATGTTGGTTTCTCTCCCAAGGTATTGGGCTTAATGTTGTAGTAACATCTGAAAACTTCCCCCCAACAGTAAAAGCTTCATGCCATTTTTTATTTGTGGGTTAACTTAACAAGTAGTTATAAAGAGTAACTGTTAGTGAAACCCTGTCTCTACAAAAAATACAAAAATTAGGCGTGTTGGCATATGCCTCTAGTACCAGCTACTAGGGAGGCTGAGGTGGGAGGATCACTTGAGCCCAGGAGGTCGAGGCTGCAGTGAGCCGTGATTGTGTCACTGCACTCTCAGCCTGGGCAATAAAGGTGAGACCCTATCTCAAACAAAAACAAAAACAAAAACCAACAGTAACTCTTTCATACGAAGTTGTTATATGCCTGCCTGGAGTATTAGAGTGTCTGACTCAAACCTAATGTCCTATCCCCACTTGGAAGTCAACATCCATTAAAATTGCTTCCCAGAAATAATTTCAATGTAATGACAAGGGCTAGGTCAGTGAACATACATGCTTTGACAAAGGAAAAGAAAAACAATGTAATACATGAGATGCCTTCTGCTATGGCATCTCTAGTAAAGGAAGAAAATAATAACGAGAAGATGTCCTTTTCATTAATGGTAGCCTTGCTTACCCTAGGGGAACAGAAAGAAAGTTCCCTGAAAGTGCTGTACTTTGGTCCTCCTTGTAAAGCTTCCCTTTATGAGTTTTACCCTAATCAATGTTTCCTGTTCACCTTTCAAAGCATATAACTTTCCCCGTTAAGTCAATGAGGACTATTAGCCAATATCTACATACGTTTTTCATGAAAACATGCTAAGCTTCATAAAGCTGTGTGAACTCTTTCTTTTGTCTATGAAGGAAATAATAAAAGCCAGAACTATGGGGGAAAAAATCTACTTTACTGACCGTTTCACACTAATGAATTTTAGGAAAAGATAAATCACTAAAAATTAGAGACCACATTCACAATCTTGGAAATGCTAGTTAAAAACAAATAGTTAGACCTATATGCAAAAATATACACACACAACGAAAATTTTAAATGTAAAAAATAAGGAGATTTGTTAGTTGATGAGGGTATCAGTCCCTTTAAGATTTCTTATAGGTGTTACTTTTAAAAATAATTTTTAAAAGTCATTTGTATACACCTTTATTTGAAGACTAATACATGTTCATAGTAGAAAAAATAATATACACGTAAGACTAAAAACCTACCTGTAACTGCAACATTCAAAGATAAATATATTATCAGCAAATATAGAAAGACGTGTACATAAATACATCTACATATATTTTATGAAAATAAGATCATATTATAATCCTAATAACATACTTTTGTCACCTTTGAATCATTAACACATAATGGCTGCACAATATTTTACCTGTCAGCTGCATAGAAAGAGCTAAAAAATAAATAAAGCAACTGCTACAGATTCAGATTTCCTGCCATGGACAGTCAAACTGAGACATCACTTAAATTTCCTGAAGGAAAAAAAAATAATCTTTTGAGAAATGTTACTTCAATTTTATAAATCAGGAAGCTGAGGCTTAAGGAGGTTAATAACTTACACAAACTCACCAGTAAATGAATGATATGGTCAAGATTAGAACTAATGTATGTAATTCCAAAGCTCATAGCCCTTCCATTACAATGCTGCCTCAGCTTCCTCAAGCGTACAATGGATTTGCCTATAATATTACAGTAGGTAAGGTGACCATGGAATAAAATAATTAATGAGAAAATACACTGAAAACCCATAAAGGACTACTGCAGAGATCTAAGGGACTATTACAGTGCCCTCACCTGGAATACAGGCAGAACACACTGTAATGCTTTGGCACTGAACTGTCACCTTATATAATGTTGACTGACGTTTATACTTCCATATCAGATAAAGACAATATGGGAATAATATCAAACCTTTTGTAATCAGAACTTAATTTTTAATTTCTTTAATTCTTAATTAAAATATTTTGTTTGTAGAGACAGGGTCTCATTATGTTGCTGACGCTGGCTTCAAGCGATCCTCCCACCTCAGCCTCAGAACTCAATTTTTTAAACTTTTAAAAATGTATTTTATTTTTTAAATTGACATATCATAACTGTACATATTTATGAGATACATAGCGGTGTTTTGATGCATACAATGTATAGTAATTAGATCAGGGTGACTGGCACATCTATCATCTTAAACACTTATCATTTCTTTGTTACAGCATTCAATATCCTCCTTTTAATTATTTATCTTTAAAACATTTTAAAGACAACATTTTACATTTCAAGTAGCTTTGAAACCTATACCAAGTCTACACCATTTTAATTGGCATGAGACTATACAATTAGATTAACACTATAAAAACTGTATTTTTAGCTACACTGTCAGAAAGAATGCTCTGAATTCAGAACCATTATTTGAAATGCATACTCATTAGATTTTTTAAGAATAGTGGACATTTAGAGTCTTTTTCTTGCAACAGGAATCTTGAAAGAAGTCTAAATTATTTTTTAAATTAAATTTATGTCCAACATACCTTGCCCCTAGCACTACCACAAAAGTTTGAAAATAAAAAGGTGTGATTTAAATTTATAAGCAATTTTTCCTTATCCTGTAAAACCTGAGTCTAATTTTGTTTATTTTCACATGGATATGATGTGGATTAGAAGAATAAAGCTGCTGGGGTATAGGCTTCTGAAGAAAGAGAAGACAAACACTATTAGTTGTTAAGACTAAGTTTTCTTCTACTCCACTTTTTGCCTCTTCCCTGTTGCATGTTTAAATTCATGGCAACTTCTTCCAATAAACATGTATTAGTTATCCAAGGTTTTTAAACTGAGAAGAAGAAGAAAATTCTTTTAACACTCTGTAAGACACTGAAAGCCACAGTTAACATATGGCAAATAGTTTCAAATCACATTCAAAACAACTTGAGTAAAAAGTAGAATTAAAATGAGATTTTTAATAACTATACTTAAGTTCAAATATTATATAACTACCTGTACTTACCTTAAATTTTCATTAAACCTTACTGTAGCTGCACAGTGGAATATAATATTGGTAGACTCTATGATCACCTCTTTATCTTCTTCACTGAGAGCCAATTTAGGTTGGGTGAGTTCGCTGTTGATTGCTATAATTTTCTCTCTAAAATCTGGATTTTCATCTCTCAATCTGTCAAAGAGCTATCAAGGGGGAAAAATATTTATTTTAGGGCAGTATTTTTCCACTTTCTAAAACTCATTATCACCATTTTTTCCCACCAAGGATGACTATTTTTTTTAGAAACTTAAACTATACAATTCCTAAAGTTGCTATTCTTAATTGCTATTATTCTGTATAGAAAACACCCTATGAGGCCCATGCTATTATCCTCATTTCACAGATAAGGAATCTGAGACTCAGAGCAGTTAAGGAGTTTGCTAAGCACACAAAGCTGGTAGTTCACAAAGTTGAATTTGAATTGTCCATGCCTTGGCTGATTAGATTGTATCACCCCTCAGAATAGACTTCAGCAATACAGACATTAGGACAATGTTTAAAATGATCATTCAGATTTCTAAAATCTAGATCTTAATTTTTCACTTCACTTAATTTTTATTTTATTCCCTTTCAGTAGATTAGAAAAAAACACGATTTACATTCTACCTAAAATCTTAGAACAAATTTTTAAAAAGGAAAACGAAGTCAATATGTTAAAGGAAAAAGTTGGTAAGCAAATGCAAACTAGAAACTGAACAAACTTCAGAAGTATTACATATATAGGATTTAAGCTGAAAATTCAACATTCTTTAAGTGTACCCAAAGGAATTTTGCTAGACAATCAGATCACAAAATGATTACAGTTTAAAGGCATATTCAATTGTGAGTCAAGTTTAACTTTTTATCCCCGATTGGACAGAGAAACGCTGATGCTACCTCTAGGTCACTGCTCTATCACACTTTGACTCTCCATTTGAAGTTCAAACTTGCAGTTTAAGCAGGGTTCTTAACCTAAGAAGAAAGTCTATATAACATATTAGTGCTCACTTCCACCTTCCTGGATGACTTTAGTATATAACAGTCTTCCCGCTCCTACTGATAGCTCCTACTGCTACTTCCATTCCTAGCACATGACTTGAATATTAATGTTTTCTTATATTAATAAAAACTTACTGAGTATTTCATATGAGCCAGGCAGGCACCTTCTAGATTCTAAAGACACAAGGAAACGGCCTTTGGTCCAAGTAAATGTACAATTAAAATATAGTGTTAGTACAACAGGTAAGTGTTATGGGCCTGCATAGGAGAAACAACCCAGCTTTGAAAGACCACACACAAGCTAGCTTCTCAGAGAAAATGACATTTAACAGAACGTGTGTGTGTGTGTGGTGTGTGTGTGTGTGTGTGTTAGGGACAAAAGTGAGGGAGGAAGGCCCTGAAATTACAAAGTAGAATAATAGTGTTTCCAGGCAGAGGAAGTAGCATGTATAACCCCTTAGAAATCAGAAGCCATTAATATGCTTGGGAAATTAAAAATAATTCAGTCAGCCTGGAACATAGAGTATGCAGGAAAAGCAGCTAGAGTTGTATGGAGATAAGAAAGGCCAGATAACTGCATCTTTTAAGCCACATTAAAAAGATGAATTTTATCTGGGAGTCATGGTGAACTACTGATAAAGATTTTTTTTTTTTTTTTGAGACAGAGTCTTGCTCTGTTGCCCAGGCTGGAGTGCAGTGGTGCGATCTCGGCTCACTGCAAGCTCCGCCTCACGGGTTCACACCATTCTCCTGCCTCTGCCTCCAGAGTAGCTGGGACTACAGGCGCCCGCCACCACGCCCGGCTAATTTTTCTGTATTTTTAGTAAAGACGGGGTTTCACCATGTTAGCCAGGATGGTGTCGATCTCCTGACCTCATGATCCCCCCGCCTTGGCCTCCCAAAGCGCTGGGATTACAGGCGTGAGCCACCACAGCCGGTCGCTGTTGACAGATTTTAAGCAGAGAGGTGATACAAGCATGTTCATAATTTTTAAAAAGTCCTTTGGCAGTAATGAGTTTTAGGACACTCCTGTGGTTGCCCATATCAAGATATTTACTGGTCTGAATCAAAAAAACGGCAATGAGATTCAGGATGTAACATTCAGGATGTAGTCATTTTGGCTTATGACTGAATTTGAGAGATAAGGAATGCAAACTTCATTAGGGTAGGGTCCATACCTATTTTGCTCAGCATACAAGTCCAAGAGAGCAGATCTTGCCTGGCAAGATAAAGACTTTAAACATTTGTTAAGTGAATAAATTCAGTAGACTAAGGAACACAGGGAGAGAAAGAAGTACTGTTTTGGAGATACAAATTCAGTCTTGTGAATGTCGAGTGTAAAGTGCCTACATGACACCCCAGAAGACAGGTCTAGTAGAGGTGACTGGCTTTGTGGGTCTAAGTTCAGGGAGAGAGCTAGACTATCAACATAGATTTTATTAACCACAAACGGGTAGTAACTGAAGCCCTGGGAGTAGAAAAGAGTTTATCCAGGTAAAAGCAATAATAAGTACCCAAGATCCTAACTATATGAAACTAAATCCAAATCTAATTTAAAGGACATCCATTCATCTCACATAAACAGAGGGAGGCTGAGTAACCATCTCACTGGACCTAGTAAGATATCAAGGCCTAAGCCTGAAACTTGAAGAATATCAATCCTTATGGGTCAAGCAGAGGAAAAGGAACCTAAGGAATGACTAAAAAAGTACTTTTTAACACCCTGAATTCATACTTCTTCATTCTCCTAATTGCTGATGACCTTTAATTCCCTTTAATATCAGTTATCTATACCACTACCACCAGGACATGATCATGCTGCTCTTAAATTTGCTATATCTTAAATGTGACACTCTTCCCTTCTCTAGCCAACATCTCTTTACTCAATACCATCTTTTCTGGTGCTTTTAACCCACTAGTACCCAATTAGTTCCTACTTTACTACGTTTACTAATGCCTTTTTAATATCCTTGATTCTCTTTCCTGAATTTACTTCAAGATCAACTACTTCATTTTATTTTTTTTTTGAGACAGGGTCTTACTCATCACCCATGCTGGAGTGCAGTGGCGCAATCTCAGCTCACTGCAACCTCCGCCTCCCAGGTTCCAGCGATCCTCCCACCTCAGCCTCCTGAGTAGCTGGGACCACAGCATGCACCACCACGCCCGGCCAACTTTTGTATTTTTCAGTAGAGATGGGGTTTCTCCATTATTGGTCAGGCTGGTCTCGAACTCCTGGCCTCAAGTGACCCACCAGCCTTGGCCTCCCAAAGTGCTGGGATTATAGGCATGAGCCACCGTGACAGGCCATGATCAATTATTTTAATTCAATCTTCATCACCCAATGGAGTTTCTGTTACCTGAGACATTCCCGTAAGTCATGGTACTTGACCAGGGGTGATTTTGGTCCCCAACAGACATTTGGTGATGTCTAAAAACATTTTTGGTTGTCACAAGAGTGAGTGAGGCCAGGAATGCTGCTGATAACCCTACCATGCATAGAACAGGCCTCCAGAATAAAGAACTAGCCAGCCCAAAATGTCAATGGTGCTGAAGCTGAGAAACCCTGCTATAAGTCCATGTCCCATATGGTGGTATGTGCTTTTGGCCTTATGTTCTTTATACCTATTTCAAAATCAGAGTAGACCATACCTAAAATTTCTTACTAACTTTAAGTGTACACTCACTGCTATTTGACACAAAAAGGACTCATTTTTATGGACTCACCAGCAATGCTATACATAATGGAGAATACATGGCTTTAGGATTAAGTGGTAGGATGTGCCAGGAGGTAACTGAAGGCATAAGATAAAATTACATAATTTTATGGAGTATCAAGTTTAGTCAAATATTTGGGGAAAAAACTTTTTTTAATTGAAAATAATAGCTGTATGTTCAGGCTAAACCACGGAAGTTCAATGAAACCTCAGGCTCTAAGTAGAAAATACTCCTTCTCTTAGGCTTAGTGTGGAAGAAATTTTAGAAGCACTGCTCTGAAGACCCCGAAGAAGACGCCCAAGTCTTCTTCATGTTTTACTCAGACCCCCAATTCTGGCCAGCACATCAACTTAAATATCTGTTCCTATCTCCTCCTGACATGTCTATCACTCCCTCTTCCTTCCCTCTTAAAAACTGTCTAAAAGGCCAGGAACGTATCTTACTTATCCCTGAATTCAACCCCCTACAACAAGTCAAGTGCCCAGGACTAAGCAGGCACAATAAATATTATCTAAAAAATAAAAAGCGAGTAAGAACAAATAACCCCTCACTGTGGGGAGAGGAGTATCAGGAGAAAAATTAAAACATACCAATTACAAGTGGTTCATAATAAAAATGCAAAGATGAGTAAACAAAGGGCAGAGACGGCAACAAAACACACATGTAGACATTTTACTTAGAACAAGCCTTGTGGTTTTATAGCCCCATTGATGACTCCTTCCTTGTAGGTTTTAAGGGAAGCAAAGGATTCCAGAAGGGTTCAGCAAAGAATCAGAGAGAAAAAATGATTAAGGGAGACTAATGTAGACTAATTTGAATAATTTAAAAGTATAATAGTAATTTTTAAACTTCTAAGAAAGAATCTTACATCCCATCATTAAAAAATAAAACCAACATAATGAGGAATATCTGTTGCATGGTGTCAAACAAATGCTAATGTGATGTGACAATTAATTCCAAAGAACTATCATAAAGGTATATGAAGTTCATTCAAAGTCAAAAGTCTGGTTGGTTGCTATGAAGAGGCTTGCTACAATTTCAGGATTTTTTAAGAGGCCTATAAGAATGTAGATATTCAAATGAGTGTTATTCTAATTATAAAATAAATGTTCTACTTGAAATTCCTTTTTGAGATATGCCTGCAGTCAGATTCCTTATGTGTACCAAAATTGAGCTTATAGCCTTCCGATTCCACTTACTATTTGTTAGTAAATGTCAGATAAATTCATTCATTTTGAGAGAATTCACAAACTTATGATCGTGAAATAATTTTATTCTAGCTCATTTCCATTTTTTCTTAGTAATATTTTTCCAAAGGCTCAAAATATATGACATATTATATTCTATATGGCCCCTCTGTCATCTGTCAAATGGGAATATGTGACTTCTCTACTTCCTAATACTGTTGTGGGGGAGTAAGTGGTGTTTATAAATTTTATCAAAACATAGTGTCTTACAGAATAGTAGGTAGTCTCACTACCTAATTACTATTATTATCAAAAGACTATTTAAATGATTTAGTAGTTACAAACAACCTGCCTCAAATGTTCTAAAAACATACTTTAAATACCTACCATAAAGATAATTTAGAGCTTGTTATACAATTTTGCCAGTCACAGAGGAAAATTTTTTCTCCTTGTGATTCACAAGTCATATCCAGTTTCTTGCATCCTGTAGGAACTCACTAAGTTTTTTTTTTACTAATTTTTTCAGAATACTGAAGAAATATACCAAGCTATTGACGACTACAATAATTATATACACAAGCACACGCTTTTTTCTCCGTTCTGAGTGCTCATTTTCCATACTTACCTTGCCACTAAGGACTTCTTCCACTCGCTCTTGTGGTGTCTGTCCAGCTTTCTGCCTCACCAAAACATATACTGAATTCACCTTAGGACAAGACCTCAGCAACTTTTCCAGAAGCACCTTCCCTAGAAAACCGGTAGCTCCTGTGAGGAGGACATTCTTGCCTTCATAGTATTCTGGGATTGAAACCATTTTGATCCTAAGAAAAACACGGCAAATAAGCATTAGTTTAAGGATTCACCATCATCCTTACATACTAAAAATCTCTTGGTATTCAAATAAGTATTTTAAAAAGCAGGCAAAAGTCAAAATAGAACATTAACAAGAGAGGACTCTAACCTCAAGTTCATTATAGTAAAGTGGAAAGAAGAATGAGAACTATAGCTTATTTTTAACCCTGTGTTTTTCCCTTGGATCACCTCAGACAAGTCACTCACCTTCTCTGGACCTGAGTTTCTTTGGTACAATTTGTACTAAAGGATGTCTAAAAATTCCTTCTAGCAATAAGAACGCAAATCTTCATTCAACCTCAGTTATACCCTAAACACAAATGAATGGTGTTTCTCTGACTCCAAAGGGATTTATAACACCAAATACAGGTCAGCAGCAAGACTCAACTACCTAGCTTGTGTAACACTGGAGGTGTCATATTCGCCTATCAACACCAATTGAAACAAGAAGAGGTAACACCAAGCCCTTTCTACTACGTGTCTCTTAGTGACAGTATATCCAAAAGGTGCTTAAATCTCCCCTTTTAAAAAGTTAGAGTAAGAAATACATGAGCTGACTTATCCTCTCTACCCAAATTCCTCTGAAACAGCAGAAAAGATATATTAAGAAAACAACCATAATGAAAGGAAAAATAAAAACAAGGTGCAGAAGAATTCATGTATTATGTCACTACAAAAAGCTCTAACACATTCAAAACAATGCTCTGTATTGTTTAGAAATGCATACAGATGGAAAAATATTAATAGATGCATGAGAGGGAGTGCAATACAACCAAAGAGAGAATAAGGAGCTTGAATTTTATTTATGTCTTATTTAAGCTGGGGAGTAGATACATGTGATTTATGTCCAAATTTTTCATAATAAAAAAAATATGTTCATAACAACCTGGAAAAAATAGCTCCATTAAACCAAGTCAAACAAAAAGGAAGAAAGAAAAGAAACAGAAGAATTTCTAGAAGAAACATATAAGACTGAATTGGTAGAATAGCCATACCAGAAGAAACAGCAACCCAAGCAAAACAAGGACAGGAAAGGACTATAATGAGGCAAGAGCTCTTTTTACCAATCCCCTAAATGGAACCTGGGAGAAAACATCAAGGTCAGGATCCAGAAGCTGAACTAAAGCATAAGGAAATCAAGATAATTAAACGATTGCTCACAGAACAGCAGAGCTACTCATGACAGTCTTACTTTCTGCATAAACGTTGGCTCCCAGGCTTAGTATCTAGATCTGATTGAGAAGAGCATCCAGCATGGGTACTAGGGACAAAAGAGAACTGGAATTGAGCCTAATGGTTGCTCCAAACATCCACAAACGAAGGTGGGGGAGGCAGTGGATCAGGAGAGAGCAAACAAAAACAAACAAAAGAAAAAAGCATTTATAGTGCTCAGAATACATTTTAGGTCCTCAGCATCTGCTGCTGGCCTTAATGCAAGCTTGTCCAACCCATGGCCCAGGATGGCTTTGAACGCAGCCTAACACAAATTCATGAACTTTCTTAAAACATCATTAGTTTTTTTGTGATTTTTTTTTTTTTTTTTTTTTTTTTAGCTCATTAGCTGTCGTTAGTGTCAGTGTATTTTATGTGTGGCCCAAGACAATTCTTTTTCCAATGTGGCCCAGGGAAGCCAAAAGCTTGGATATCCCCACCTTAAAGGAAACTCATGCAGAGTTCTCAATCATACCATCTGTGGAAAAGTTCTTTTGAGAAAACAGACCTCAAAAAACTAGACGAAGCCAGTATCAGCTACCAAAACCAACCACCCTATTCCATTATAAATACAAATAGATAACCACAGATCACCAGATATTTGAAAAATACCTACAAAATAAAGAAAGACCAAAATGAAAAGCAATAGAACTACAAAGGAAACTAAGGTAAGGAAAAATTTTAAGAAAACTTAAATTCTTATATTCTCTAAGTTGTTCACAAGACTGCTGCATCCATAATATAATTACTAAAAAAGGAAACAAATAATATGAAAGCATTTAGAAATTGGAAATTCAGGTGTAAGTACAAAATCCAATAAATAAGTAGACTATTAAAATTAATAGCCCCCAAGTGAATTTAATGTCACCTGATTACAAGGTTTATATGGAGAAAAAATGTATTTCTATGTACCAACAACAAATAGTGAAAAATTTTAAACTCAAAATTATACCACTTAAAACACTATAAAACACCAAAATTACCAAAAAAAAAAAAAAAAGTGTTGGTGAAGACATACAAAAATCAGAACAATCATACACTGTTGGTGGGACTGTAAAATGGCTCAGCTGCTGTGGAAAAACGTTTGGCAGTTCCTTAAAAAGTTAAACAGAATTATCATATGACCCAGCAATTCCACTCCTAGGTAAACATACCAAAAAACTGAAAACAGGTTCTCAAACAAGTTGACACAGGTTTGTAAGGTTAAGTATCCCCTATCCAAAATGCTTTGGACCAGAAGCATTTCATCGTTCAGATTTTTTTCAAATTTGGAATATTTGCATTACGCTTACTGGTTGAACATCCCCAATCTGAACATCTGAAATCTGGAAGCATTTCCTTTGAGCATCATGTTGGTGCTTAAAAGTTTTTCCTTCTGGAGAAAGTCTCACTCTGTCACCCAGGCTGGAGTGCAGTGACGCGATCTCGGCTCACTGCATCCTTTACCTCCTGGGTTCAAGTAAGTCTCCTGCCTCAGCCTTCAAGTAGCTGGGACTACAGGTGCCCGCCACCATGCCCAGCTAATTTTTGTATTTTTAGTAGAGATGGGGTTTCTCCATGTTGGCCAGGCTGGTCTTGAACTCCTGACCTCAAGTGACCCACCCACTTTGGCCTCCCAAAGTGCTAGGATTACTGGCATGAGCCACCACACCCAGCCAAAAGTTTTGAATTTTGGAGCATTCTGAATTTCAGATTTTTTGGATTAGGGATACTCAATCTATAGCAGCACTGCTCACGACAGCCAAATGGCACAAACAGCCCACATGTCAATCAGCAAATGAATAAACAAATTGTGGTTTATATATACAATGGAATACTACTGAGCCATAAAAAAGAACAAAGTTCTGATACTTACTACAACATGGATGAACCTCAGAAACATATCAAGTGAAAGAAGTGAGGCACAAAAGGTCACATACTGTATGATTCCTTTCATATGAAATATCCAAAACAGATACATATACAGAGACAGAATGCAAATTGGTAGTCGCCTGTGCCTGTGGCACAGGGGAATAGTGAGTATACAGAAACTGCTTAAGGAGTTTTACTTCGGAATGATGAAATGTTTTGGAACTAGATAGAGGTGGCAGTTGCACAACACTGAATGTACTAAATGCCACTGAATTGCTCACTTTAATGGTGCTATGATTTGAATGTGTCTCCTCCAAAACTCAGGTTTTGCCAATGTGATACTATTAAGAGGAGGGTTCTTTAAGAGGAGATAAGGGCAGGAGGACTCCTTCCTCATCAATGGGATTAAGGGCCTCATAAAAGTGGCTTCACTCAACATTGTGCTAGTTTGCTCTCTTGCTTTTCTTTCTGCCTTCTACCAGGTGAGGACACAACATTCTCTCCCCCTGGAGGGTTCAACAACAATGTGCCATCTTAGAAGCAGGGAGCAGCTCTCACCAGACAACCGAAACAATCAGTACATTTTGATCTTGAACTTCCCAGCCTCCCAAATGGTGAGAAATAAATTTCTGTTCTTGATAGATTACCCAGCCTAAGATATTTTGTTATAGCAGCACAAAACAGACAGACACAAATGGTTATTTTATATTATGTGAATCTCATCTCAACAAATTATTTTTTAAAAAACCATCAAGAATTGGAAAAGGATAGAAAAGATATATAAGACCTCTATTCTAAAACCTACTAAATACTGACAGAAATTAAACAACACCTAAATAAGTGGAGACATATACTATATTCCTAGATTGGAAGACTGAAGATGTCAATTTACCATCCTTAGAGTCAATATAATCCCAATCAAAATCTACGCTGTTTTTTTAATATGGAAACTGAGATTTTAAAATGTTTATGGAAATACAAAGGGCCAAGATTAGCCAAGACAAACATAAATAACAAAGATGGAGAACTTACATTACCATATATTGAGATGTATTATAAAGCTACAGGAATGTGGTATTGGGACAAGAAGAGAATGGTGCAAAGTCAATCATCCATATAGAAAAAATGAAATTTTGAACTCTATCTCACACTATACACAGAAATTCAGATAAACTGGAGATCTAAATGTGAAAGGTAAAACAATTATGTTTCCACAAGATTACAGAGGAGGACCATTTCCATGACTTTCATGCAGTCATTTCTTAAATAGAACATAAAAAGGAAAATATTGCTAAACTGGACAAAACTAAAATTAAGCTTATCCCAAGACATTAACAATAAAGAGAAAAGGCAAACCAGAGTAAAAGATATTTGTAATATATATATAATGAAAACATTAATATCTAGAATACATAAATATGTAAATTCCAAATCAATAAGAGAGAAACCAATAGAAAAATGAGAAGGGCTTGAACAAACAAGAAAGTATACAAATGGGCATTACAAAAGAGGATTGGGCCAGGCGCGGTGATTCACACCTGTAATTCCAGCACTTTGGGAGGCTGAGGTGGGCGGATTACCTGAGGTCAGGAGCCTGGCCAACATGGTGAAACCCCGTCTCTACTAAAAATATAAAAATTAGTCGGGCGTGGTGGCACATGCCTTTAATCCCAGCTACTTGGGAGGCTGAAGCAGGAGAATTGCTTGAGCCTGGGAGACGGAGGTTGCAGTGAGCCAAGATCGTGCCACTGCACTCCAGCCTGGCCGACAGAGCAAGACTCTGCCTCAAAAAAAAAAAAAAAAAAAAAAAAAAAGATCGAAATGACAGCACATGAAAAGGGGGTCAATTTCATTAGTTATCAAGTTACAACCCCTATGTGATCTCACTACACTGACCCTCAGAAGAAGGATGCACAATAACTGGAACTCTCATCTTACTGCTGGAGGAAGTACAGGTTGATATGATACTTAGGAAAGATGGTACTACCTGCTAAAGCTGAACATTCACATATGTTATTCCACTCTTAATTATATACCCAATAGAAATGAGTACATATGTTCATCAAAAGAACAAGCAAGTATGGTTATAACAGCACCATTTTTGTTGGCCCAAAATAAAACCCAAGTGTTCATCAACAATATAACATATATAGTGTGGTATACGCATATGATGAAATATTTAAAAACAATAAAAATGAAGGAACGATTGCTAAAACACAATGTGGAGGGATCTCACAAAGGGAGCATTGAGCTAGTAAGGCCAGGTAAAAAAGTGTGTACTACTATATGATACCATTTATATAAAGTTCAAACTAGGCAAAACTTATCTATGGCCAAAAGTCTTGCAGGGAAGGAGAGGGAGTGACCAGAAGGTAACATGAAGGAGACTTCTGGGATACTGGCGATGTTCTATTTCTTGATCTGGGAGGCTCATTTTTTAAAAATTCATCAAGCTGTCCACTTACAATATATGGACTTTCTGAATTTATTATATTTCCATAAAACATTTACTTTGAAAAATAAAAACAAACAGGGTGATCATATGTCCTAGTTTGCCTGGAACAAGCCTGGTCTATACATGCTGCTCCCACTTAATTTTGATTAATTTCTCAGAACTGTCTCAGTTTGCACAATAAATTATATGGTTACCTTCATTATAATCTACTTCAGGTTTGAGACTACTTCAAGATTTCAGTGACAAAAAGCCTAATTAAAACTACAGAGCATTGAAGTTCAAATGAATGGTCCCAGCTACTCTGAAGGCTGAGGCAGAGGGATCACTTGAGCCCAGGAGTTCAAGGTCAGCCTGGGCAACACAGAAGACCCCATCTCTTAAAAAAAATAAATAAATAAAACGGTTTGATGTCAATAACCTCATATGGGAGATATGAAGAATAATTCTGCATCAATATACTTCCTAACAAGTAGGTATTAATGACAATTACATACTCAATATATATTAAATAGTATACTGAGAACATACCTAGAACAGCTAATTCTTTGAGCTTTATTTTTTTCTTATGCAAAAATGTATTCAACAAATATTTATTAAGGACCTACTAGGTACCAGGCACCAGAAAGTTTTCCATAGGTGTACATATGCATGTAAGACAGGGAAAGATATTAAGCAGTTTTCCCTCTAACAATTGAAAAATTAGAGCCTGTGATTAGTTCAACCCTAAAAAAAACCCAGAATGATGTATTTCCTTCAGTTATCAACACATCTGCCCTACCAAAGCCTAAACAGCTAATCTGTCACCACCAAATAGCAGAAAATTTTTACCAAACTTAATTCTCCTCAAGCCTAACAGAATAAAGATTGCTTGCTAAGAGAGTTGTAGAATGAAGCGGCTTCTTTCAAAGCTATTAACAAGTGATTTTATACTACTATAATGACTTACGCAGTTTTCCTCCTAGGGAAAAAAAAACAATTCCCACAACTTAGCATAATGCCACCAAAAATTTTAGAAGCACTAAAATTTTTTTTTTTTTTTTGCTGCCAACAAGAGACTCATTTTATTTTATTTTTTTATTGTGCATTTTGATATTTATTTTCAAAATTTTTTTTAATTTTATTATTATTGTACTTTAAGTTTTAGGGTACATGTGAACAACGTGCAGGTTTGTTACATATGTATACATGTGCCATGTTGGTGTGCTGCACCCATTAATTCATCATTTAGCATTAGGTATATCTCCTAATGCTATCCCTCTCCCCTTCCCCCACCCCACAACAGTCCCCGGTGTGTGATGTTCCCCTTCCTGTGTCCATGTGTTCTCATTGTTCAATTCCCACCTATGAGTGAGAACATGGGGTGTTCGGTTTTTTGCCCTTGAGATAGTTTGCTGAGAATGATGGTTTCCAGCTTCATCCATGTCCCTACAAAGGACATGAACTCATCATTTTTTATGGCTGCATAGTATTCCATGGTGTACATGACAAGCACTAAATATTTTTAAACTCTGCCTCTGGCTCAAAGGAAAGCCGCACTAATTTGAAAGAAATGTATTCTTGGCTTCCCCATCCAACCAATACACTTCACCCTACAAACTTATCGGCAAAGCCAATAAAAATGAGAGTTCTTTTAAGGGAAGTTCAGACTTGTCCTATCTTCCACAGTCCTGCCAGAGTGGCCAGAAGCAACTAGAAAAGCAAAAGCCATGAAAGGAATGCTGACAATGCTTCCAGAGCATGCTGTTCAGATTCCTGCTACACAGCAAGATATCTACAAGCGCCTATCATCTGTTGAGAAGTAGCTGCACCACTGCAATATGAGAAAAGCTGCAGCATTAGCATTCCCACACACTTGGGGAAGGGGACGACAGGACTGTGAAAGGTGATTTACATTTATTTTCACTGTTCTTGAGCTGCTTTAGGAAATATCACCTAGCAGTCGTAGGTGATATTTTGTTCAAAACACACCTTATCTTCTGACTCAAGTTAAAAAAGCAGAAATCTTTCTGAAGATCAGCAAAATGCTGAGTACCATATATCACCATTATTTTCAAGGAATTCACTTAGGCTTACTTTAAAAGTGGGTTTTCCCAGTGGCTGTAAAAAAATATTATCACATATTTGCATTTATAAGTGCATTAAGAGAAACATACTACAAAGCTACTTGAGATATATTTACTTGCTAGGAGTTCAAGTCCAAACTCTGCCATTTAGCAGCTATGAGATCCTAAGATGAAGCTACTACTCTGAACCTGTTTCCTCATTTGCAAAAGAACACGCGGGTCTCATGGGCCAAAAGAGCCTGAAATGGCCACAAATGGAGAATCACAGAGAACTTCTAAGGTAACACCCCACTGAGTATAAATCTGCACTTTCGTAACACGATTGTATTCTGTTAATAAATGCCCTAAGATTAATGGAAAGCTAATCATGTTGTTTCATTAATTTTAGAAACTTCTGGGTAAAGACAAGATCCTCTCATTTTCAACTTTTTAAAAGAGTTTTTTTAAATAGATAAAGCAATTAAAAGGAGAGATTGCAGTATTCCAATAATCAGAAAAGTGTAAAGCTGGTCTGAAGATAGTGAGTTATCACAACTGATTGTTCACAGTTATAGACTGAACTCTTTGTTCTACTTGCTCCCTTCTTCTCACTATTGCACTTGACTAGTCATTTTTTAAAAAGCACAAAAAATTACCATTTTTTAAAAAAAGGCAACTTTTTGGTGCCAAGAAATGAGAATTCCTTTTTCTGTATTAGAATTTAAAACAACTCAAATTAATTAAAACTTTTAACATAATATTGGCTGATTATTTCAGATACTTGCTAAGCAGTAAGACAAATATGAACAAATACATAAGAAGTGGGGTATGCGGAAAGGAAATGAGAGGAAATTCCATGGGCCAGCCAGGTAGAATAACAATGAAGTTTTAAAGAAGACTCACCAGTGATGAGAAAAATACATAGTTAAGAGAAGAAAGGGAAAGAAAAATTTATTTAGCACAAACTGTCTCTCTCTCATGCCTTCAGATACTATTTTCCAAAAGTCTCCTTAATAACTTTTCTTGCCTAAGGTCCCTCAGCACGTCTGTTATGGGTAGGGTGAAATTGGAACCAAATCTTCTAACTAAATCCCACTTTCAGAGAAGGCACATAAAGTTTCTACTTGTCCTTCAGTGAGGTCAAGGCATCACATCATGAATGAGAATTGAGTGCACAGCACTAGAAGAGAAGTTCAGAGAAAGTGAAAGGGTTAAAATAGATCGTCTGGAAGGTCCTACCCAGTTCTAAAGTTGTATGACTCACGACAGGAGGAAACAACAGCAGTCTTCACTACAAGGCCTCAGCTTTTACTAACTGCATACAATGGACAAAAATCTGCTCCACAGAAAATTTTAACGTATGAAATAAGACAAACTCTTCTTGAGAATCCTTAAAAATTCCACATCATTGCATTAAAAGTTGATGGGCCAAACTAGCAACTCAGTATAGAAATTTTACTGTTAAGAAATTCAGGCTCTCTCTTCCTTTCTCCACCATCATTGTGTGTGCTGGACTTGGCTTCTCACCATGTCTTCTCACAAGAGTTTCCGGATTAAGCGTTTCCTGGCCAAGAAACAAAAGCAAAAAACTGTCCTATTCCCAGTGGATTTAGATGAAAACTGGTAATAAAATCAGGTACAACTCCAAAAGGAGACACTGAAGAAGAACCAGACTGGGTCTATAAAGAATTGCACATGAGATGGCACACATAGTTATGCTATGTCAAGGTCACGACCATGTTACCATATCAAGCTGAAAATGTCACCACTATCTGGACAGTTGGACACGTCTTATTGGGAATATACTTTTTCTCTCTGTATGTGCTATGAAGGTGCCAGTTGGCTGGGTTCAATAATAAATATGTGAGACCTTGCATTTCAAAAAAAAAAAAAAAAAATCAGGTAGTTAAAATCTAAAGGCAATTAGACTTTACCAGGATTTCCCTGAGGGCCATTTCCAGAGGCAGCCAAAACGAGAGGGAGAAAAGACAAGTGGTCTATTGTCAACCTTAGAACACTACTCAGAAGACCATCTTCTAGGTGGATTTAATTATTGACACTATCAATTTGAATAAAAAGACATCATTTTCAGTTAAGATGCACATATCAAAGATCAGTGGCTTTATTTCCAACCCCACCCTACCTGACCCACAGAGAGATCTTACCTAGATAGAATCTTTTATTGAAATATTAGAAACAAAAATCCCCCAAGGCAGTAGAGTTAATAAGGTAAGGTAGAAAACAAGAAGATTTGGGGTCTTGCTTAAGACTAATAATACATTCAAACATGTTTCTACAAATACCTATACCAAGGTAATCCTATGGATCACTTCAGTTTGAAAATATACATTGTAACTGTCACCATGTTCACAAAGCAATAAAGTACACAGACTAGTGAGCTATTAGGAAACTAAATGTTTAGTGAAAACATTTTCAATACTGAATGAAATGAGGCCCAGCTTATAAACTGCTCCTTCCTAAATAAGGTAGGCCCTTTATAGAAACAAGCCTTTCAGATAACCCGGTGCCAAGACACAGTAGAAATCCCTGGGACTCCGAGTCTAGCAGGTTTAGGTTAGAATCTAAACTCACCTGTTTACCTTGCTGTTGAGCTTGCTTACCTGTTTGGGTCTGCAGTTTCTTTAATACAGATAAAACACCCAACCCACCCAACTCCACTTTATAGCATTTTTGTGAAGATAAACACAAAAGACTGGGCACACAATTACATTTCCTTATGCATCTTCCCTTTACTTCTAAGGTAATGATTCTCAGTATGGTCCTTCAGCTGTCAGTCTGATCTGTAATATTTCAGAAATAGTCTAAAAATTTTTAATGTGATGCTCAACCTATATTTTCCTTCTTTTACTAATCTTTATTACTTAAATTCATTCCATTTCTTTATTAGATGGAAAATGTATTAAAAACATTAGATGGTTACTTATGTATGAAACAAATAATTAACAGGACACTAACAGGATGGATTTCCTGAATGGAATGTGAAAAATTATTTTCCCTCTCGAGATAATGTTGATCTTGGAAATGGATGTACCTTCTTCCATCTCCTGCGAGATTCACCTCATTCACAATGTTCACCATGTTCACAAAGCAATAAAGTACATAGAATATACAAATACAGTACAATACCCAATACAGTACTGCAGTCAAGTCTAGACTGGCTCTACTTGTATGCATCTTTCTGTATCATCATTTATTGTACAAACCCAGTAACTCACAACAGGTATATTTGTAAGGACTCTTAGTTCCATGTTTTAGCTGCTACACATTTATTTAGGGAAACTAAGTACTGCAATGGAAAGTCTCAAACTGAATATCTAACCATTAAATCCAGCTACCTAAAAATTTCTACCACCTATAGCTATACCTGGAAGCCCGGCCCATTTATGTGTTTTTTCTATTAAAATTGGCTCTTCTATGCCTTCTGCAAGTAAACAAATTCAAGTCAAAACCTACCAATGAAGCTAAGCACAGTTGTTCACGCCTGTGATCCCAGCACTTTGGGAGCCCAGGCAGGAGGATCACTTGAGGCCAGGAGTTCGAGACCAGCCTGGGCAACATCACTAGACCCCATCTCTATGAAAAATTGTTTAAAAAAAACAAAACACTTACCAATGGAGATAGGGTTTTCAGCAAATGGACAAATAACAAAATATTAGTATTTCATCTATGTTTTTATTTTTTTACTCCCAATCAGGTGCAATTCCTGTGTTTAACACACCCATATCCAATGCTGCTTTGTCTTTTTTTTTTTTTTTTTGAGACGGAGTCTTGTTCTGTCGGCCAGGCTGGAGGGCAGTGGCGTGATCTCGGCTCACTGCAACCTCCACCTCCCAGGTTCAAGCAATTCTCCTGCCTCAACCACCCAAGTAGCTGGGATTACAGGCACCCACCACCATGTCCAGCTAATTTTTGTATTTTTAGTAGAGACGGGGTTTCACCGTGTTGGCCAGGCTGGTCTCGAACTCCTGACCTCAAAAAATCCACCTGCCTTAGCCTCCCAAAGTGCTGGGATTACAGGCGTGAGCCACCACTCCTGGCTGTCATTATTTAATTAATTCTGCTTATCTCATTATCTTATCCCTTTCAGATGGAAGACCACATGGAAGGAGTACTGAAAGAAATTCAAGCAGCAGATAGAAAGTTACGTTAAATAATCTTTGAATATTCATTAGATTGCATGACTTTAAAAGTAAAAGAAAAAATAACTTCAAATATATGTCCTTTAAAAGGGGGAAAAGGCCGAGTGCAGTGGCTCATGCCTATAATCCCAGCACTGTGGGAGGCCAAGGTGGGCAGATTGCTTGAGCCCGTGAGTTTGAGACCAGCCTTGGCAAGAAGGCAAAACCCCACCTTGAAAAAAAAAAATACAAAAATAAGCCAGGTGTAGTGGTGCACACCTGTGATTCTAGCTACTTGGGAGGCTGAGGTGGAAGGATCACTTGAGCCCAGGAGGTTGAGACTACAGTTAGCCATAATTGCGCCACTGCACTCCAGCCTGGGTGACAGAGTGAGACCCTGCCTCAAAAGTAAAAAACTAAAAAAGTAAAAAGGATAATCAACTAAGAAATAGTCTAAACCAAGAGCTGGCAAAGGTTTCTGTAAAGGGCCAAGTAACAAGTATTTTCCACTTTGCAAACCATACAATCTCAGCAACAACTTCTCAGCTCTGCCACTGTACCAGAAAAGCAGCCATGGATAATAAATAAATGAATGGGTGTGGCTGTGTTCCAATAAAACTTTAAAAAAACAGGAAGACAGTTTGCAGGTCATAGTTTGCCAACCTCTGTTTTAAACAATGATTTCCAATATTCCACAAACAGTCAGAAAAATGAAGTATAAATGAGAAAGACATCAATGGGAAAGCAGTACAGTCTAAATATTCGTTGTCTATGATTTCACTACTACTATTGTTACTCACACACTGTAAAATGGGCAATAAATGCTTGTTTGATACAATAATATCTCCATAAACAAAACAACACATTAATGCCAGGCTTCAGAAATACAGATATACCAGAGGCTGAATGCAAAAGGATGACATGACCTATAGCCTTTTTCAAGATATACATTTTTTAAAATCTGTATTTCTAAAAGGAAAGCCCATTAAGATATGCAGGGATGAGGCTTGGGCTGTATTATTTTGCAGAAAAGACTTCAAGTGAAGAAGAGCACATAACATAATCCTGTCACAGACTCAGAGAAACTCTTGCCCACTACTTTGTTCAAAAACTTCATACAATAATAAAAAAAAAAAAAGCACAGAATTTAAAAGTATGGATGGAAAAGTAGTATGGAATGCAGTATTCTGGCTACCTATCACTACCTAACAAAATCACTCTAAAACTTAGTGTTTTAAAACAACCATCATTTTATTTTCTTCCACAATTTTTATGAGTTAGGAATTTGTAGAGGGCTCAGCTAAGCAATTCTGGCTGAGCAGTTCTAGCTCCGGACTTTAGCCTCTTCGATTTTCCCCATGAGATAGTTTGGGCTTCCTTATAGCATGGGGACCTCAGAACAGTCAGATGCTTACAAAGCTGCTAATGGCTTAAAGACCAGTATTCTTGTGAGCTAGGCAAAAGCACTCTCGCCTTTTCTGACCTAGCCTTGGAAGTCATACAGTGTAATTTTCTGCCACATTCTATTGGCTACAAGTGATTTACAAGACTGCCCAAATTCAAGGGACTTAAATCCCACCTCAGAATGAGAGAACAGTTAGGGTCTGTACAAGCTCACACATGTGCGATGGAAAATATTGTTGCAACAATCCTTACAAAATACAGCCTGTCACAAACAGCATCAAGTAAAGTAACCGCCTGTTACTCCTGAGACTGTCAACCACCAACCCATGTTGGACCTATTTCACAGGACTACGGTACAACGAAGAGTTGTTTCTCACTACCTATTTTTTTAGTCACTCAAAACCCATTTTAAAAATATGGACTCATGGACCTCACACTTTGAAATATTCTGTCTACCCAATAACCTCATCTACTGAACAAGAATTTCACATTCTCATGTTCAATTAACTTTCCCATGTTCAACTAACTATGAACTCCTGAGCCTGGTTTTAGCTGAACTAAGGAGCAAAGTTCTGCAGCATTACCATCTGGAGTTGACACACCTCTAGTCAAAAGCAAGACAACTTGTTTTACAGAAGTTAGACTATGAAGAAGCCTCGAGCTAAGAATATCCATTAAGATTTTCTGATAGATTCCCATCCTGAAGCATTGAAAACCAATGATCCAGTGTTTTTTTACTATATTTTGGTAACTGCAATCATCACTTAATATTTTGATTAAGACTGCTATGGTTTAGATATGGTTTGTTTGGTCCCACCAAGTCTCATGTTGAAATTTGATTCCCAATGTTGGAGGTGGGGCCTGGTGGGAGGTGTTTGGGTCATGCAGGCAGAGTCCTCATTAATGGCTTGGTGCCACTAAGCGTTCTCACTCATAGTGAGAACTGGCTCAGTTCTCAGCCACAAGAACTGGCTGTTGAAAAGAGCCTGGCAGCTCTTCCTCTTTCTCTCTTGCTTCCTCTCTCACTGTGTGATGCCTGCTCCCCTTCACCTTACACCAGGAGTGGAAGCCTCCTGAGGCTCTCACCAGAAGCAGATTCTGATGCCGTGCTTCTTGTACAGCCTGCAAAACTGTGAGCCATATAAACCTCTTTTCTTTATAAATTACACAGTTTCAGGTATTCCTTTATATCAATACAAATGGACTAAGACAGACTCAACATCAAAGAAAACATCCTCTGAGCCAGGCACAGTGGTACACAACTGTGTGCCCAGCTACTTGGGAGGCTGAGGCAGAAGAATAGCATGATGCGAAGAGTTTGAGTCCAGCCTATGCAACAGGGTGAGAACCTATCTCAAAAAAGAAAACCTCACCTGAAAGAAATCTATAAGCAACAAAAAAAGAGCCAGAATGCAAACCCAAAGTGTACAAACTATTTAGTGTAGTCAAGCTCATAATAACAGTGGGTTCCTTTTTCCTTTTTCAAAAATTAAGGCTTATTGAGCATTTTCCACAAATAAAGATCAGCTGTAGCATCCTGGTTAACATTTCTTTTTTCAATAAAAGATGCTAGTGTCCAACCCTGTGGTAAGTACCCATTGAAGCAGACATAATGGCCACTCTGTTTGCCTACACAAGCACTGATTTACCAATATTTAACTGTCTATATCCTATTTTCCCCAATACTTCCCCCCCAAGGTACTTCTCGGTAGTAAGGAATCTAAAGACGTTCATTAATTCTTAGGCCACTATGCAACTGTTTCATATAATGATGCTGTTCCATAAGCATGGCACTTTGACAAGAGTTAAAATGCTTCTAGGATCTTACTATCCTGGGAAATGTTACACATTGAGAAAAATAAGATTCAGAATTCCTCTGATGTAAAAATCAAACATAAAGACATCTTTAAAAAGTCAAATTCTACTCTATCAGAGAGGAAATGTCAGTTTTGCAGCACTAAAACTATCTGCTGATCAGAAAACAAATTTTTCAATAATATACATTTTCCTTTGTTTCTGTTCCTGTCCTTAAGGCCAGAACCAGTAGGGTAACTTCTCCACTATAAAGCCTACAGAAGGTGGGCTGTGTTCTTGTTAACACACAGCTTGATAACACTGAATAATAAACAGGAAGAAGCACCCAAAATAACAAAAAAGTAAATAGTTCTAACAATTAGTTAAGTTAGTGAAATTGGAGGGGGAAAAAACAGTCTGCTGCTTGCAAAAACATGTATTCAATTTCCTTCTAGGGGAAGAAAACAGTTTTTTTAAATAAAGTAATTCCCGTAAGTCATACATGACTCTTTTTTTAGGTAAACTATTGTGCTTGATCACTTTTTACCTTAATAATAATGTTTTCATATTAAGACATGAAATTTTAATCCTAATACTTTCAGACTCAGAGAAGTGAAACACAGTATTCCAATATACAAAGATATACTAATATTTTAAAAGTGTACTACCAAAGACAGAGCTTTTCAAACTTTTATAACAGAATTGCAATATCTTTTTTGCTAAAAAAATTTATAAAATTTGACTTCACAATATACCTAAAGATTTATATAAAATATTTCAAATTACTGAGTAAAACTGATGTTATAGGAAAACATACCATATTTACCCTGAACACTACATATACACTACATACAGCTTTACCCAAAATTAACAAAGGTAAATTATATATGCTTCATATATATGCTGTATTTTCTCTCTATTTTTCTTGTGTCACTTTCTTATTGCTGCCTTCTGAATCTGTTCTCAAGGCTGAACCTAAAAACAGGACTCAGTCCTCCAAAGCAGCATTTGTGGTAAATGGCGCTAGGAAACTATATGCTTTATCCCAAACAGATTAAAAATGTATATTAGCATATCAAAGATTACAAATGTCCTGAGGTTAAAAAAAAAAAAAAAAAAACCCCACTAAATTCTATCTAAGCCCTGCTCTTCATAAATTTCCCAACACAGCTAGGGAAACAATGCTAATGAGAAGCTCAAGGATTACTAAACCAGCCTTCAAAAGTAATGATTTCCAAGAAAGGGCCAAGCCTCCTGATGGACTATAAGTGATTTAGAAAGCATGACCTTCGTGGCCATGCCTGTAACCCCAGCACTTTGGGAGGCCGAGGTGGGTGGATCACAAGGTCAGGAGATGGAGACCATCCTGGCTAACACGGTGAAACCCCGTCTCTACTAAAAGTACAAAAAATTAGCTGGGCATGGTGGCGGGCGCCGGTAGTCCCAGTTACTCAGGAGGCTAAGGCAGGAGAACGGCATGAACCCAGGAAGCGGAGCTTGCAGTGAGCGGAAATCGCACCACTGCACTCCAGCCTGGGTGACAGAGAGACTCAGTCTCAAAAAAAAAAAAAAACAAAGAAAACATGACCTTCCTTTAATCCATAAAGCTACTTATGAATAAACTATTAAGCTAGTTATCAAGAGTTGCAGAAATGAAGACTTTACTAGAATGTACCAAAAACTTCAATTTGTATTCCACTAGTATATCCAGTTGCTGCAACTGGCAATGCTGCAAGCTCCTACCACATATGCATACTCAAAACGTGGAAGTCCGTAACTTTCAAGAGGGGCACTTGCCATCAGTGAAACTGTGTTGTCTTTAGTTGATCTTCGTTTTCAATTGTTATTATTCTTGCCTTTTAATTAAATTACCATTAGGTTTGGCTCATCATTATCAATTTAGTTTTTGGTTATTTTATTATAACTGTAGAGAATATATTGATACAATTCCATCACTAGGATTTGAGGCCTGCAGTTTTCTAATTAGTCTAGACTTTATGACAAGTATATTTTTTGTGATTCAATTAGGAACCATCCATATAGCTCTTCCCAAAAAATGCTTATACCTTCACAATTGTTATTATTTCATTAGAAAGTAGAAATTATTGAGCTAAAGAATGACTCAGCTAAAAGGCTAGGACTAAAAAAGCTTGACAGGCACTGTTGTAAGGGTCCTCACTCTGGCTATGATGCCACTAATGTACGGGCAAGTCTTAGCCCCAGCCAACCTTTCCACATGAACCAAATACGGCAAAAGAACTCAGAATTGGGATCAGTCATGTAAGTAGTAACTTCTTTGAACCTGGATGAATGACACTTCCAGTGTCTAGTTTTGAGCGGGGAAAAAACAGCTTTTAGGAATGTATTTAAATGACTAAATCCCATAACAAACTCTCTTCTCAAAAATCTTTTCCTAGTTTATTTTTAAAACTTTGCCAGGTTCATAGACACAGCTTGCAACTAAATGCTGTTAGGCAAAGATCGTCCCAGAAAGGTATAAAAAAGCATGAGGAAAATGTTTTAAGAATTGTGGATTCTTAATTTCTGTTTCCAACTGTGGAATGGAATTAAGCTCCTAAAACACGCCTACCCTAATAAATCTTGTAACTATGGGTTATTATGTTAAAGATGGAAGGAGTATATGATGGCAAAGTAAAAACATTATGGTATAACAGTTCAGGGAATTCTTAGCCAATTTACCAATAATTTAGTTACCACGCTAAAAATCCTAATGTTAATATACTTCCTTCTCCAAATACTGAGATCCAGAATTAAAAGAAATAAATAAGCACAACAGACTTACCAAAAATCAGATAATGAGAAACAACGCTGTCGGGATTGCCATAACCAACAGATCTTAGGCAAGTCAACCTCTCTGATCGCTCTTTAAATTCATTGAAGGAGAGGCCAGATCACTGATTGTTAAAATCTCTTCTGGCTTTCACAGTCTGTATTTTTATTACTATGTATTGGAATAAGTTGCTTCCTACTAGTAGATTAGGTACTTGAAAAATTATTAACTCCAACAGGTCACAAGGGTATCACTTTAAAGCAATTCACCTAATATTCACTGAACTTCGAACAGTCTGTGCACAGTTCTGCGGGGTCAAATGTCCCATTACCAGCTAATTCACCTGTTCCTATCTCCTGAGAATTCTGCTTAGGCTAATAATCATTATCATAATTACATTTTAATTACAATCCACAAGTTTTTAAAACCACCTATTTCTAAGAAACTCATTTAGGACCATTCCTCAAACTAAGTGAACGATGAGCACTTGCATCTCAGGGCTCCACTGAGAATCAATCCTTTGTCAGCCAAAAACAGTTTCTAAGCTCCTGCATTACTTCCGGTTGTTTCAACACAGATGTCAACCTCAAAATACTTTAGCAGATCCTTTCCTCCACAGATCTTAACTGCCTAAGGACACAGTAAGTCAAAGTTTTTACTTCTGGGGGAAAAAAAGGTATTTATGCATTTATTCATTCGTATGTCATATATTCTACTTCTTGTTAATCCAGGATAGACAGGAGCCATAAATAAAGTACCACACACTTATTCCAAAATCTTCAGTGAAATAATTCCTATTTATTAAACTGGCTACAGCTTGTTTTTCCCCAAGAATTCAATTAAGAATTAGTCTAATTTTTTAATTAGGCATTTGCAATAATAAGCTTTATCATTTTATCACTCTTAATAATTAAAAACACTTGTTTGTAAAAGGCAAGCATAACACACAGAAAGATAATTGAGTTGAATTTTAGCAGTATGCTTTCTGCCTACACATTAAAGAATAAATTATTAAGCCAGAATCCACAGACATCCCCCAAGGATATTTGAATGTACATTTTTCTGATGAGATAGCACAACACTTTGAGGAGATGCTCAGAGAAGCTCATGACCTTTGACAAGCAATTTCTGCATTAGGGAATATACTTTAAGATTTTATTCTCAGAATACTTCAAAATAAGCTATAATGGCAACAATTCCCTAAATTCAAGGATTTCTCATGAATTATGCCAACATTTCTGGAAAAAATTTCATGCAAGACAAGAATGATCTAAACTAGATATTTCAAAATAATCTTAAAATTGTCAAATAGTTAACATTTAAGTTAAACACACACACACACAACTGCACACCAAAGCTGATGGCACAAACCCACAAACATTCTAACAAGAATGGATCCATTAATACATGTGGTATTAAGATATTTAGAAGGCTTTTTAACAGAATGTGCCAAAAAATTAACCACGAACAGTGATATATTCACAAAGTAGTGTGTCCTAATTTCTACTACAGCAATTGGCTTTGTTCAAGTTCTGATATAACATCTACACTATGCCAATTACATGTTGTAGTAGTCTAAAAGATAAAGACAGAGAGATACAGATTTAGATATAACTTATTCTATGAAGTCAAAATTAGATTTTCTAACTGCATGCTTTATCCATGTGATTACCCTCACCTTATCCCTGAATGTTCTTTCTCTCTATTGCCACTTGTTTAAGTTCTACTTTCATTCTAAAATAATGTCAGTTCCCACTTAAGAGTCTCTACCACCAATTTTGGCACATGATTCAGTGTTGCTACATTCTGTTTCACATATGTACATAGTCTCTTCAATTATATTATCCCTGCCCTACAGTAGCTTACTATATCTAATTTCTCGTGCCCAGAACAGTATAATGCTCAAGTCTCAAAATATATTTATATGAACAAATTTGCACCTCACTTGGATTAACATGTCTATTATTATACTTATCACACTGCATGGTAACAAGTGGTAAAAAAAAAAAAGTCTAGGGATTTGCTTCAAAATAAAGAAGGAAGTGGATGGAGGTATGGATGAAGCAAGACTGACCACAAGTTGGTAACTTTTAAAGTTGGTGATGTGTGTATTATTGCTGTCAATTTTCCATAATACAAAGTTTAGAAGTTTGCCTCTCCTACTAGTAAGAGGGCTTCTTAAAGACAAGTTCAAGAGTTTTCTTCTTTGTACATCTATCCAATACAGAGCAGACGAATTGAACTTTACTAAACACGTTTCATTCTTCAGGTAGAACTACTTTTCAATGAAACTTCAACATCTTTTTGATGGTACTTTATTTAAAAAATTTTTCATTAGCTCAAATAAAACATATATTCACTCATTCATTATTTTCTGGCTCCCTACTTCCTAAGATATGCTGTCCTGGTAAATGTAGGATACCAAAAATAATTTATCCTCTCTAATAAATTAAGAAGGGAAAGAAGAAAGATGAAAAGAAAATATTGTAAAATGCAGTAATACAGTTTTTAAGAAAGGCATCTAAGGCATCTATGTCTTTAATTAGAAAGAAGGCATACAACCTATTCAAGGAAGACGGGTTTAAAATTTCTCCTCCCCCTCCATTTTACAGATGAGGAAACTAAAGCCCATAGAGGGGAAGTGACTTGCCTAGCAAGTTACACATCAAGTAGCTGACAAAACCAAAATTAAAGCTCAGATCTGCTGATTCACAGTTCAATTTGAATTTTCTTTCTTTCTTTTTTTTTTTTCTTTGAGACAGAGTCTTGCTCTGTTGTCCAGGCTGGAGTGCAGTGGCGCTATCTTGGCTCACTGCAACCTCTGCCTCCCGCGTTCAAGCAATTCTTCTGCCTTAGCCTCCCAAGTAGCTGGGACTATAGGTGGGCGCCACCACACCCGGCTAATTTTTGTAGTTTTACTAGATGGGGTTTTCACCATATTGCCAGGCTGGTATCGAACTCCTGACCTCATGATCCACCCACCTTGGCCTCCCAAAGTGCTGGGATTACAGGCGTGAGCCACCACACCCGGCCCAGTTTGAATTTACTACATCATAATGCTTTTCTCTACACTGTAGTGTTAACTAATGAAACACAATGAGTTATTTTATTGGTAGTATATATTTCAATTATTTATTAAATCATATTTTAAAAAATAATAGGATAAAATGGGGAAGGCTGGGAAGAAAAAGTGCACAACAAATTGGTAAGATACTTATGTGTGAAAACTACAGGCATATGCCATGCTTCATCAATTTTGAGATACATTTAAGACACAGTAACCATTTCACAAACATTTTGAAGTAAATATAGACAATACACATCTTCAAAAAATTCTAAAATATGAAAACATACATCTCTAAAGCAAGAAAATATAAGGTATCCTATAAGACACTAAAAAATCACTGTCATTTATTTAGAGGTAGTGTCACAGAGCACAAACACTCAGACCAAGAGTCTCATCTTCTAAGGTAACAAATAGTTACTAAATACCTAAGGCTTGTGGCATTTTTTTTCAATTGAAGGTATAAATCAGTCCTCCTTGCTATTAGTTTCACAAGCATGAGTTTTGGAGTTAGACAAAGAAAGGTTTGAATCCCAGCTCTGTCACTTAGCTCTCCAACCTTGGAAAGTTACTAACTTCTCTGAGTCTCACTCTTCTCATCTATAATATGGTATGCACATTTTAGAGAATTATATGAGAATCAAATGTGGTAATTTACTGAAGGATTATGGTACAGTGCCTAGATGAAATAGGAATCACATTAATATTGTTTCCTCTCAGAACCCCTATGGGCTAAGTGAAATTAAACTAAAAGCTAGATGAATTTCCTCTCTGTTTAGGAGACTGTAATAAGTCTGTACTGATCCTAGGGCAAATCCTACTAGTTTGGGAATCATTCTTTGAATAAGAAAAGCTTATTTTCTTGACGTCTGTCTCCACTCTTCAAAGTGGGAACCGAAAACAATGGTGAATTTATAAGTGTTTAAGTTGATCAGCTATACCTAAATCCAGCACTTCCATTTTGTCTTACTGAACTGAAACTCTAAGCCTGTTACAAACCCATTAATGAGAGGAACTATAGAACCAATGTGTAGGAAAAAGAAGGATATAAAGCCAAAAGAAGCAGTTAAAATGACACAATTCTATCAGTGGTTTGTTGGGCTCTTTTAAACCTTAAATTCATGTATTAAACTCTAAGAAAACAAACGTTCAGGAAAACAAAGACTGTATCTCCACCATTCAGGGTGGGTTAGTAACTGGATCCTTCAGGTTAAGCAAATACCACCTTTCAGTACATACAGTTTCAGTTTCCATCAGTGACAATCCAGTCATTTCCAAGATGGGAACACACCTACCAAGGTGGCTCTTACGGAGTAGGGACTGAAATAAGACTATCTTCTTTCCCACCCCAAGTTCAGACTAGCCTACCCACATTTTCCTGAGTATTAGCTCAATTCAGTTGGATGCTTGTCCCCACTAATTATAAAAATAATGCTCACTTTTTTTTTTTTTTGAGACAGGGTCTCACTTTGTCACTTAGGCTGGAATACAGTGGCGTGATCAAGGTTCACTGCAGCCTCAACCTCCCGGGCTCCCACCTCAGCCCCCCAAGTAGCTGGGATTACAGGTGCGCACACCACCTTGCCCAACGATTTTTTTTTTTTTTTTTTTGGGTAGAAAAGGGGTTTTGCCATGTTGCCCAGGCTGCTCTTGACCTCTTGAGCTCAGGCAGTCTGCCTGCTCATTTTTTTAAATTTGAAAAAACACTAAAAAGTGCAAGCATTTTAAAGCATCCATGATCTTTCCAGCCAAAGATTAAAATATTACAAGGGGCCACACCATCATCTTTCCTATGAATCTGACCATAACTGTGAAAATATTTAAATTTGTATAGAGTACCTGCCAGTAAACACAATTAACTACCAGCCCAAACATTAATATCTTCATTCCAGCTTTCTTGTGACTAAATTCACATTACTTTTTTACTTACTTAACTCAATGGTTTCTTCTCAATCATTCTGAGTCTCTTAGCTATATATTTTGTTGCTAACCACCACCTCTTTAAAACTCTATCCCAGGTTTCTCTAAATAGTGTATTCCTCAGCATCTACAGAAATCTCTCCAACTAATCTTTTTCTTTCTTCACTGGCTCTTCTTCCATAAACTGACAATCTCTAGAAAGTAGATGAGGTCTGACTTGAATTTTCTTGTCAATGTTGAACACCCAGCACTTAGTACAGTGCCTGGCATCAAGCAGATGCTCAATTAACATTTACTGACTGATTCTGCCAATCCTGACCTGTCCCCTCCTAGCTGTGTGACCTTGGGCAAGTTATATTTCTCTGAGTCTCATCTCCCTCATCTATAAAATACAGATAATCAGAAGATGAGATAATATTTGGAAGGTTCAAAACAGTGTCTGCCACAAAGTAGCACCCAATAAATTTTGCTATTATTATCAATATACTCTACCACAGGACTCAAAAATGTTTCCGACTTATGATATATGGTTGGCTGTTAAACCTATCTCTCAATAACCCTACTTTCACTTCATTCTCCTATAACTATCAAATAATATTTTTATGCTCTTTCCTTTATTACCTATCTCCAATCCATTATCAACTGTTAATTTTCTCTCCTAATCAACATAAAAAATTATTTATCAGCTAAGCTGCAACATAGACTTGGTTGATTTCCAAACCCCTAAATCTTCATTCGAATCTTCAATTATCCTTAAAAACCATTTTTAATTTGTCACTCTTGTCCACAGTTGCTTATACCAAGTACAAACTACTGGAATGTCATCTTCATGTCTTGTAATAACCCATATCCCAACCTCTAGTTCACATGACGGCTCAAAACTCACCTCTTTCAGGAAAACTTCCCTGATTCACTCCACACCACTCAGATTACTCCTCTACTGCAAGTCGCCTCAGCACTTAGGTATTGTTATACTAAGGGCAAATGTGATCACAGTAAATAGCATCACTAAGAAATCGCTTTCACAAAATTGTTTCTAGATCATAAATAATGGTCCATTAGTTAAAATGCTTTGCTGATCTGGTTAACAAGCAAACATGTTACACAGCAAATGCTCTCTTTGGCTTCTGTCCTTGACTCTGTAACTCTTCATAAACCTTTTGTCCCATCCTCAAACAGAAACTCTATCTCCCATTTAAATACACTGGAAATACGGTAGTGGGCCACCTTCTTTTCTACTACCTCTTCTCTGACCTCAGTCTCTGCCTCCAGCCTCTATCCACACCCCATAAATAAAAATTCCAAAAGCTTCACATAGAATAGCAGTGATGCATACATACCATGTCTTTCCTGAGTGAAAGAAAAAAAAAAAACTGAATCTACTTAGCTACAAAATTCTTCACAAGTGTGATAAATTTCCCAACAAGCCTAATACATAATCAAACTCCAGAAAATTTATGTGGAATTTTTATGGATAAATTTATGGAATAATTTTGGCCGGCACGGTGGCTAACGCCTGTAATCCCAGCACTTTGGGAGGCCGAGGCGAATGGATCACTTGAAGTCAGGGGTTCGAGACCAGCCTGGCCAATATGGTGAAACCCCGCCTCTACTAAAAATACAAAAATTAGCCGGTGCGGTGGCATGTGTCTGTGGTCCCAACTACTTGAGAGGCTGAGGCAAGAGCTGATCACTTGAACCTGGGAGGTGGAGGTTGCAGTGAGCCAAGATCGCGTCACTGCACTCCAGCCTGGGCAACAAAGCGAGACTCTGTCACACACACACACAAATTTATAAAATGAAAAAAAATAAAAAACAAAAATCATAAAATAATTTTATGGAAAATGTATGGAATAACAGGGCCTGGGTGGGGTGGCTCACCCCTGTAATCTCAAGCCTTTGAGAGGCCACGGTGGGAAGATCTCTTGGGCCGAGGAGATTGAGGCTGGAACGAGCTATGGTCTCGCCACTGCACTCCAGCCTGGGCGACAGCAAACCCTGTCTCTGTTTACTTTTTTAATTAATTTGAAAAAAAGACATCAGGATTGTACTTATACGTTAATTCTCACTTGTGTTACTGTAAGAGATCTTGCATCATTTTTATGCTATATTACACATGCCCAACATGACAGCTGAGAAACTTCCCTGGAGGGCAGATTTTCTGAGAGTATCTTCTGATGTTGTCTTTAAACCAACACTTTTTTTTTTTAACATAAAGAATTAAGGGATTCCTGACTGCCATTCAGTCAAAAGCAAACAATATGTATGCCATTACTTCGGAGGGAGTGAGTTTTTGTGCTGCTGAGGCAAAACGAGATGAACTGTCACAGGCATGGCAAGAGGGGTGGAGTGTAGGAGGAGGATCAGCCCCAGTAGTGAGAATTAAAAACGCTTGAGTATTTGGCCCTCCACTAGCAGTAAATTAACCTTCAAACCTGACCAAGACACTACCTGAGACCCTCCACTCTCCGACACTGCAGAATCAGACAACTGTTCTTGCTCAACTACTCATAAAAGATTCACAACCTTCACCTACCACACATAAATCTACCGCGTTTGCTGCTTGTATACTTTGTCCTAACAGACCAACTAATGCCTTCTAGTCCAACAGCCTCCCGTCCACACCTCACACAAAACCTCCTCTCAGCCACCTTCCGGTTTCAGTAGGTGCCTCTTACTCCAGATCCACGTGTCCCCAGTTCTCCAGAGACCTTCACCTTCAAACCCCAAGCCCGTCCTCCCTTCACTCCCAGCTGATCTCCCCCCAAGCCCTATCAGTCCTTACTTCTAAGAGGCCAACCACACTCTCCGGCCCCGAGCCTTCTCCCTGAGCACCCTTTTCTGAGCATCACCTATTTCCCACCACTTTCTTCCTCCCCAGACCCAGAATCCTGCAATCACTAGGCCTTCCTTTGCCGCTACCCTCCCGCGAGCATGCGGAGCCCGCTGCTCGGTTAACCACCCCGCCCCGGACCTTCGCCACCTCTACGCGGCCTCCCACCCCAGGCGGCCCCCCGGGCTCCGCGGCTGCAAACCAGGCCCCACCGTACGTCCCCCTCGCGGTCCTGGCCCTGTGAAGGGCGGCGGAGGGGCCAAGAGGCGCAGAGACCACCCGGGGTGAGGCGGGCGCCCTCACTTCTGGGCGTACCCGGGCGGGGGCGGGGGCGGGACGGCTGGTCGGCGCCCCAGCCTCGGCCAGGCCTGCAACCCGGGCTCCCGCAACCGCTGCCCGAGCCAGGCGAGGAGGAGCCGGCAGCACGGCCGCTCCCCCTGGCGCACCCACATCTCACCTAGACGCAGAGGCTCAGGCCTCGCTCTCCCACTGGCCGTCCAGCAATAGCTGCGCCGCCACCGCCGCCGTCGCGCTCTCTTCACTCGCTTTTTCACCGCCCCCGACCGGCTGCTGAAGAGCGGACGGGCAGTGGCACGCCCATTGGCTGAGGCCCGCACTCGCGTCAGCCGGCCCCGACCGCACCTCGCGACGTGACTGGCTGGCGCGGCGCCTCTTTTCGATATCCGCTTCTGATTGGCTCTCGCGCACACCCTTACCCGAAGGACCGCTCATCCTCCTCCCTGCTTTAGCCTCCCACCCCCAACCCGGTTCCCCTCCGGGCGGGAGTGGGGCGGGAGCGGACGCCAGCGGAACGCGAACGGCCAATGGGGGCGCGGAGAGAGGGCCGGGAGGTGGGCCCTGCGGCCGGGAGGCTCGCGGGGGAATGCTCAGCCAATGGGCCTGCGCCCCACATCCGGAGTCCTGGAGCGCCCCCACCGGCTGCTGGCGTCCTGTCGGGTCGCGCCCAGGGCCACGCCCGGCTGTCCGTCGCGCGGGAGGGGCGCTAACTCCCAAGGTTAGGAGCACTCAGCGAGGCCCGCGCGGGAGACGGCGGGGCTGCCATTGTGGCGTGCTAAACGCTATTATGGTGGGGCCCGGGGGCCCTCTGGCCATTGCTGGGCGTGAGGGATCCATTCGGAGAACTACCAGCTTGGCGGGTGTGGCCCAGGTCGGTGAGAGCGGAGAGCTCTATGGACCCCTGTTGCCTCCACGGGTCTCGCCCAGCCCCAAGGGGCTGTGGGCCCATTCATTCCACCTTCCACTTCCTCCAAAATAATTCCGTACAAAACTTATCGGTAGTGACAGGAGTTAGAATAACGTTTACTTCTGAGGGGTGGGGCACGAGGGAACCTATGGAAAGCTGGAAACATTGCGTCTTGATCCTGGTGGTCGTTCCGGGCTGTGTACACACGGAAAAATTCATCGAGCGGGACACTTAATAGTATTACAGCACTCATACGGCTCATTTTTAAAAAATAATAAAAGGATCATGAGAATTCTGTAATAATATTGCCACAACCTTTGGGCTCCGTGGGACTCCATTGTATAAACAGTCCGCATTAGGATTTAGCTGTCATTCAAAACATGCAAGCCATAGGAAGAAAAAAAAGGATTTGTGAGAAGCAAAAATGAGTGAAGCTCTTGGCACGGTGAATAGCATGCACAGGTTGGTATTTAGGGATGGGCCAGGATGGCTCAGAGTGATTTTTCTGTGGGGATTTAGAGCTTGTTTCAGTGCCTGGCCCTGTTAGTAGCTAAAAGCAGTCATAGTGTTGCATCCAGTTGGAAACTACAAAAGCTCACTGAACTGCCTACTTTGTGGCAGATGTTAAGTTCTAGCTCAGGAAACTAATTTGAATGCCATGGCTTCTGCCTCGATGAGCTCACAGTCTTGCAGCAAGTACTGTCATTTCTGGAGGAGGGCACAGAACACAAAGCTAACACACTTGCTTACCCTCAGGGATGTCGCATTCTGCTACTTTAGGCAAGACAGTGTATGCCTGGAACCCATCCAGTCCAATAGCCATTTTCATAAATAGCCAGGATCAGGTGAAACACTTCTTAGAAGTAGGTCAAAATATTCTCCCAAAACAAACGCAAGAACTATGGACCAAATTCTAATCTGTAAAAGAACACAAGCAACAAAACAAAGATTACAGTATTCATATTTATTAATTTAGTCATTAAGTTGTTTAAATCAGGTAAATGCCTTTATTTAAAGTGCTTGTCACTACACTAGGCATATAAACTTGGATATGACAGTATTCCACAGAACATAGGGTTTAATGGAGAGACAAACATAAACAATGCCAGTGTAATACAGGATGAGGGAATACGTAGAAAGAGGATGTAACCCAGCATGGGGGATTCAGGAGCATCTTAAAACGTGTAGCTAAGTTAACCACTGCTAAGGTTTATCAGTATACTGATAGGGTAATATCACTATAGGAAATAGACACTATTTCCAGAAAATACTTAATAAACTTTTTGTTGTTTGTGCATATGTCTTAATTTAAAAAACTGATATAAGTACAAAAGCAAAGTAGTGCTTAGTTCTGAGGGAAACATGATGTCATTATTAAGTAATCACTTAATAAATGATTCTCAAAAATAGCCGTACACTTGAGAGCATAAAGGGATCTCATTTGATTCAAGTCAATGTGTATGAAATGTGTGCCTCCGGCAGACCCCCACAAATGGACAGAGTGCTTTCTGGAGGAAGACTTTAAAAAACAATAGATCACTCTCCAAAACGGTACAATTTCATGGGTAGAACATGTTGTATGACTCAAATCTTCTGTAATATACTATCATTCTTAAATGAATTAGGAGAATTAATAAATCTACAAAAAGTTAGTAATTAAATAAAAGGCAGTGAAAGATTTTGCACCAGAGTTTAAACTAGAAAAATGTAATGACATCAATCATTCATTCATCTGCCTTTCCCATCTTTATTCAGCAAGATCCCTGAAAATTGGGCTGCCATATATTGGTATCAACTGCATTATAATTTTATTCAAACATGAAACAACTCTACATCCTTTTGATCCATGCTATAGAAACAATATTTTGTAAATGAAGGTAAATTACACCAAGCCAAAAATGTACTATTATAGTTTCTAGCCTAAAGGGAGATACTATATATCGAGAAAATATATAGGAATAAAGACCAAAACGAATATGCTACCCTTAACGTGGTTAGCATATTGGCCATAATGTGGCTATTATGACTCTCAGAATTTCATAACATTTTTAGAAACAAAAAACAAGTTCAAGCATTTTTATGCAAATACTGCTCTGAGGAAACAGTTTTCTTCTGGCATGTGTCATTTTCTAACACTTTTTTTTTGTGGGAATGTCTTATTCAGTATAGTTCTGATGAAGTCTTCATTTTATCCTCACAGCAACCCTATGCAAGTATTCATCTATTCATCTAAATTCTGTAGAAGACGAACTTGAGGCTCAGTGAGGCAAGTAACTTGTCTAAAGACACATAGCTGTTAGGTGGCAGAAGTAGGATTAAAATCTAGATAGATTTGATGGCAAGCCCCATTATCTTCCTACTCATGCTACATTGTGCCTCTTCCAAAACCAGACCAAGTCATTATGTCTTGTCATTATACATCTTTGTATTCCTCACAATAAGTAGTACAGAGTCTTTTTTTTGAGACGGAGTCTCGCTCTGTCACCCAGGCTGGAGTGCAGTGGTGCAATCTTGGCTCACTGCAAGCTCTGCCTCTTGGGTTCACGCCATTCTCCTGCCTCAGCCTCCCGAGTAGCTGGGACTACAGGTGTGCACCACCACGCCCAGCTAAGTTTTTTTTTGTACTTTTAGTAGAGATGGGGTTTCACCATGTTGGCCAGGGTGGTCTCAATCTCTTGGCCCTGTGATCTGCCCGCCTTGGACTCCCAAAGTGCTAGGATTACAGGTGTGAGCCACCGTGTCCAGCCTTCAGCATTTTTTTTTTTTTTTTTTTTTGAGACGGAGTCTTGTTCTGTTGCTCAGGCTGGAGTGCAGTGACACAATCTTGGCTCACTGTAACCTCTGCCTTCCTGGGTTCAAGCGATTCTCCTGCCTCAGCCTCCCGAGTAGCTGGAATTAGAGGCACCTGCCACCATGCCCGGCTAATTTTTGTATTTTTAGTAGAGACAGGGTTTTCACCATGCTGGCCAAGCTGGTCTCGAACTTCTGACCTCATGATCCACCCACCTTGGCCTCCCAAAGTGCTGGTATTACAGGCGTAAGCCACTATGCCTGGCCCAGCATCTTATATACACACCCCTCATGGAACTCACCGAATTAATCCTTTTCACCATGCTTTACTTTACAGATTGCATGACAATAGAAAGTATAAACTATTTAAAAGTAACTGTAGCACATTAAAAATATTTGTTTTGATAAAACTAATGAGAATACAACTTTCTTTGTAGATGCTGTGGAAAACCCATCATAGCTGTCTAGAATGCACCAGAGATGTTCACTCAGCATAGAAAGAGTTACAGGCAACTTTTCCCAAGTGAACTAAATTTTAATGAGAGCAGTATTCTGTGTAGTTCATTTTATGATATCTGCCTTGCCCTGCACCCAATCATGACTTCCAGAATAGGTCTGCTTTAAAAATATTTTTAAAGCCCGTTAGTAAAAACAAAAACAAAAAAATCCTATTAAGGTTTTAACATTTCCACCAGTACATTGATTGCCTGTCTAGGCAAGTACACACAGGTTCCTGTGGCTTCATTTCCTCAGTATCTGTTCTGGGTGTTTCAGAGATCTGTGAAATAAGTTTGGTTTTCATCTGGAGGGGAATGCTCTGACCCTCAGATATTCCACAAGTTTAATCTAAGTGGAACAAAAATGGAGCTGCTATGTCCCTTGATCTTCTAAATTATTCTTTATGTCTTGACTATTGACTTTCTGGTTGTCGACTGTCTCCTCTAGACGTTGTTTATTGATAAAAGTGCCCTGGTATTACTGAGCTCCCAGGTCTTGGAAAGAAGAGGCACAGTATTTGTAACATGTTTTAGATACCATCTGTTGTCAATTTCCCAAGCATCATTGTGAAAAGAAAGCATCTTGTTGACCAATTTATTTCCACATCTCATTAGATGGTCATTGTTCTGCCTGTCTTTTGTGGGTAGCATTGCCATGGTTTGGAGCTCATTTGGGAGCAATAGTAACTGTATAGAACTCTGGAAATTATTCTTCTTTTTCCTGTCTTCTTTTTCTTTCTTTCTTAGGGATTTACTCCCTTTGCACATGAGTCAGAACAGAGCTGCCACAGATGCCCAGAAATGAGAATGACTAATTCGACATCTTTTATCTAAGGTCATAGCATGTCCAAGGTGTAAGCCCCAGACTCTGACTTGCCCTGTTCTTTGGGTGGTGCTTCTTGAGAACAGTACCTAAAGTCTCTAAAGTCACTACCAGCACACTCTTGGGCTTCTAAGGTAAGGCCTCCTCCTGGATATATTTGCAAACAAAGGCCTAAACTGGGAGAACTTCACACAGCCAACCACACCTATGTGTAAAAAAGCTTGTCAGTGTCTACAAACGTATGACTCTTAAGGAAATAAAACATTTGACTCATTTGCTAATCTCCAGTTATCCAAAGTAGAGAACAGTGCACAGATTACAGTTTCTCCATAAACAAAGCCATTCAATCATTCTGTTACGGTATTTCTTAGAGCAGCCAGTTATTTATAGATTTAAAATTATTTTCATCTGTTCCTTTTTTTACGTTTTTTTTAATGTGGCTACTAGAAAAGTTAAAAATATGTGGCCGTTAGCCAGGAATGGTAGCATATGCCTATAATCCCAGCTACTTGGGAGGCTGAGGCAGGAGGATCACTTGAGCCCAGGAGTTTGAGCTTACAGTGAGCTATGATCACACTACTGCATTCCAACCTGGGGAACAGAGGTTTTCTAAAAAACAATAAAAATAAATTATATGTGGCTTGTATTATCTTCCTGTTGGACAGCATTTGTCAAGACAGCAAAAAAGGCCGGGTGTGGTGGCTCACTCCTGTAATCCCAGCACTCTGGGAGACCAAGGCGGGTGGATCACTTGAGGTCAAGAGTTCAAGACCAGCCTGGCCAACATAGTGAAACCTTGTCTCTACTAAAAATACAAAAATTAGCCGGGTATGGTGGCAGGCACCTGTAATCCCAGCTACTCTGGAGGCTACGGCACAAGAATCACCTGAATCCAGGAGACGGAGGTTGCACTGAGCCAAGATAGTGCTGGTGCACTCCAGCCTGGACAATAGAGCAAGATTCAGTCTCAAAAAAAAAAAAAAAGGCAAAAAAGATAAACATAATAAAATATAACTGCTATAGGAAAAGTCAATAGAAAGTATTGTGGGCACACAGAGGAACAGCTGTGTAGGAGATTCTAGGAAGGCATCACAGAGGAGGTAATGTATGACTTGAATCCCAATGAGTGAGTAAGGATATTGATAAGTATTTCCCAGGCAGAAGATGAGCATGTAGAATGTTACATAAACATGAAAGAGTGACTAGTAAGTTGAAATGTTAAAAATAGCTTGCTGTTTCTCAAGTTTGGCATAGAGGGCAGGGTGCTCGCTGAAAAGTAGTAAGAAATGAAGTTGGAAAAATAGATTAAAGCAAGATATGAAAAGTCATGAAAGCAACACACCATTGATATTTTTAATAAAAAGGATTGATGTTTCTTGAGCTTTAGAAAGATAACTCCAGTGGACACATGGAAGTTGAACTAAAGAGGGGAAAAGACTTGGGGTGGGAGAATAGGAAACAAAGATAGGAAGTTTAAATGGCTATAATTTTGGGCAATGGTAGTGAGAATGCAGAGGACAGGGCCACAAAAGGTACCTCAGAAGTAGAATTGACGAAAACTGGTAACTCATGTAGGAGAAGTAAAGGAAAGAGAAGAATTAAGAGAGATGCCCAGAAGTGTTCCCACTAGGTCATAGGCTAGGCTGGAGTGACAATTTCCTTCTGTTCATTCAACAAATATTTACTGAAGGCCCATATGGGTGCCAGGTAGTAGGGTATTGGTGCTTAATGGGCTGCCGGTGACAATGTCATAACGTTGTGTGATTCAGTTTAAAACATTTACTAGAGATCAGGCATGAGGCACAGTGCCTGTAATCCTAGCACTTTGGGAGGCTAAGGTGGGTGGATCACTTGAGGTCAGGAGTTCAAGACCAGCCTGGCCAATATGGTGAAACCCATCTCTACTAAAATTACAAAAAAAAAAAAAAAAATTAGCCGGGCCTGGTGGCACATGCCTGTAATCCCAATTACTTGGGAAGCTGTGGCGGAAGAATTGCTTAAACCCAGGAGGTGGACATCACAGTGAACTGAGATCGTGCCATCGCACTCCAGCCTGGGCAACAGAGAGAGACTCTGTCTGAAAAAAAAAAAAAAAAAAAAAGAAGATTTCTATTTTATGTACTGTTCCTTGTGTAAGAGCATGTACCTACCTTAAATCCTGTCCTTAGGTCAAAACAACCTTGACCATAAATCAGGCCCTAGGTATATTCACGTAACATTTTTGGCTTTTCCTACAATTGCCCTACACATTCCCTCCCTATGGTGTATAAGCCCTGTGTCCAGGAGGTAATGTTATGGGGGATCCACCTTCTTGTCTTGCTGCTGCCCAAAACACAGACATGGCTTCCATTTGTAAGTCCCTATTAAATGGTTTTTTGTTTTGTTTTTGAGAAACTTAGTTTTTCGGCCTCTTTCTTCAGCCTCTCAGCTCCCTTGGACTTCTGGGGGTAGATTTGCATAGACCTGCCCACCGCAGAAATGTGGCAAGCCAGGCAGGAGCTAAGAGACCAAGGAATGGGCAAAGGAAATAAAGCATCCATGGGGGAAATCCGAAGCTGGCCAGCCACTTCAATGTGTAGTGGTGTGGCTTACCTGTTAGACATTGGTGGGCCACAAAGCAAATCCAGAAATACCCTGAAAATGCTGATGGGTTTAGAGCAATCGTTAACTGTGAGCCGTCTGTCACACATCACACTGCTGTAAGGAAGGGTGCTGAGTAGCTGATGCAGTCAGATGGTGCTTCTGTGGGTTGTCCATTTGACAATGGAAGCCCAGCTACCAGCTGAAGCAAAGTAAGATGGCTTGAGGAAACACTTTTAAAAAGTGTTTTTTAAAGAGCTCTATAGTCAAAAGTACATATATACTGTTTTAAGACCTTTGTTCTCTCTGTAAAACTTCTCAGTTAACTGAATTCTGTTTTTCTATCTGTCTGTCCCTCCTTTCTCTTGACGCCCTTGATATCACATGAGGGACCTGAAAAAGAGAATTTCAAATAGCTTGGTGTGTTAGTCCATTCTAACACTGCTATAAAAAAAATACCTGGGACTGGGTAATTTATAAGAAAATAGGTTGAATTGGCTCAAGTTCTGCAGGCTGTACAGGAAGCATATCAGCTTCTGCCTCTAGCGAGGCCTCAGGCAATTTACAATCATGGCAGGAGACAAAGTGGGAGCCAGCACTTTGCATGGCTGGAGCATAAGTAGGGCAGAAAGTGCCACACACTTTTAAGCAACCACATCTCATGAGAACTCTATCTTGAGAACAGCACTAGGGGGAAGGTGCTAAACCATTCATGAGAAACTACCCCCATGATCCAATCACCTCCCACGGGGCCCCACCTACAGCATTGGGGATTACAATTCAACATGAAATTGGGTGGGGACACAGATCCAAATTATATCATTCTGCTCCTCATCCCTCCCAAATCTCATGTCCTTCTCACATTGCAACATACAATCATGCCTTCCCAACAGTCCCCCCAAATCTTAACTCATTTCAGCATTAACTCAGATGTCCAAAGTGTCATCTGAGATAAGGCAAATTCCTTACGCCTATGATCCTGTAAAATAAAAAACAAGTTATTTACTTCTAAGATACAATGAGGGTATAGGCATTGGGTAAGTACTCCTGTTCCAAAAGGGAGACATCAGCCAAAAGAAAGGGGCCACAGCCACCATGCAAGACTGAAACACAGCAGGGCAGCCATTCAATCTTAAAGCTCCAAAATAATCTTTGACTTCATGTCTCACATCCAGGACACACTGGTGCAAGGGGTGGGCACCCAAGCCCTCGGGCAACTCTGCCCCCAAGGCTGCTCTCATGGGCTGATATTGAGTGCTTATGGCTTTCCAAGTGCATGTTGTAAGCTGTTGGTGGCTCTACCATTCTGGGGTCTGGAGGATAGTGGCCCTCTTCCCACAAATCCACTAGTCAGTGCTGCAGTGGGGACTCTGTATGGGGGCTCCAACCCCACATTTCCCTTCCACACTACCCTTATAGAAGTTCTCCATGAGGGCTCTGCCCCTGCAGCAGGCTTCTGCCTGGACATCCAGGCTTTTCCATACATTCTCTAAAATCTAGACAGAGGCTCTCAAACCCCAAATCTTGAATTCTGCACACTCCTAGCCTTAACACCATGTGGAGGCCACCAAGGTTTATGGCTGCACACCATCTGAAGCAGTGTCCCAAGCTGTACCTGGGCTCCTTTTAGCCACAGCTGGAGCTGGAGTGACTGGTATGCAGGGATCAGTGTCTTGAGGCTGCACAGTGCTGCAGGGCCCTGGGCATGGTTCACAAAACTATTGTTTTCCTAGGGCTCTGGGCCTGTGATGGGAAGGGCTGCCATGAGGGTCTCTGAAGTGCCTTCGAAGCATTTTCCCCATTTTCTTGGCTATCAGTACTTGCCTTCCTTTTAGTTATGCAAATTTCTGCAGCTGGTTTGAATTCCTCCCCAGAAAATGGGCTTTTCTTTTCTAACACATAGTCAGGCTGCAAGTTTTCCAAACTTTTATACTCTGCTTCCCTTTTAAATATAAGTTTGAGTTTTACATCATTTCTTTGCTCACACATATGAGCATAGGTTGTTAGAAGCAGCCAGGCCACATCTTGAACACTTGGCTGCTTAGAAATTTCTTCCATCAGATACCCTATATTATCACTCTAAAGTTCTTTCACAGATCCATAGGGCCAGAGGCAATAGTGCAGCCAGCTTCTTTGCCAAGAGGTAACAAAAGTGACCTATGCTCCAGTTCCCAATAAGTTCCTTATCTCCATCTGAGACCTCATCAGCCTGGACTTCACTGTCCATATCACAATCTGTGCTTTGGTCACAACTATTCAACAAGTCCCTAGGAAGCTCCAAACTTTTCCTCATCTTTCTATCTTCTTCTGAGCCCTCCAAACTCTTCCAACCTCTGCCTGTTACTTGGTTCCAAAACTACTTCCACATTTCCAGGTACTTCCACATTTCCAAAACTACTTCCACATTTCTTTGTAGCACTGCATCACTCCTCAGTACCAATTTTCTGTATTAGTTCATTCTCACACTGCTATAAAGTAATATTTGAGACTGGGTAATTTATAAGAAAAAAAGGTGGAACTGGTTCATGATTTTGCTGGCTGTACAGGAAGCCTATACAGGAAGCCTATACAGTGGCTTCTGCTTCTAGGGATGCCTCAGGAAACTTACAATCATGGCAGAAGGTGAAGGAGGAGCCAGCACTTCCCATGGCTGGAGTAGAAGGAGAGAGATGGAGTGAAGTGCCACACATTTTAAAATAATCAGATCTTGTGAGAACTCTATCATGAGAACAGCACTAGGTGGATGGTACTAAACCATTCATGAGAAACCACTCCCATGATCCAGTCACCTCCCACCAGGCCCCACCTCCAGCATTGGGAATTAAATTTCAACATGACATTTAGGCAGGGACACAGATCCAAACCATGTCACCTGAGATCCCTGGGAAAAACAGGGAAAGGTGACAAAGACTCCTTTTTTGGAAAGGAATCTCTGTTTTTCCTCATGGAACCCTAAAAGTTGTAAATGGATAGATTCCACTCAGGTTTAAAATTGCTCTCTTTTGTATCGTTTTATCTGATCTCTTTGGGTATGGGGGGACACCAGAGGTTACTTTGTACTATGAGAGGACTTAACATCAGTGTGTATAATGACTGGCAGTCATGGGCAAGAGCTACAGTGTTAGAGGTGACTGATGACAGTTGCTTACACTAGTTATTTCCACAAGGAGCTACCTGTTTTTCTTTGGTTTATGTACCTAGAGGACACAGAAACTCTTGACACTGAGAGGTAAAACTCCATGGGGGATGGGCTGATCACTGAATTGGCTGATTGGCATTGGGTTGCCCACCAGCCTCAGGGAAATGGTCTTACAGGAGGTGCACTGTGGTAGCATTGCATTAACCAGTTCATGGTTTTTCTTTTTGAGGATCCAGGATTCAGTGTAAAATGGAATCCTTGATTTTGTGGGATCTAAGTCTTCTGCCTTTCAGTAAACATTAGGCCCTAAAAACTGCATGCTTTCTGTCCTCTGTTCGTTGAAGGGTCATATGGTTTGGCTCTGTGTCCCCACCCAAATCTCATCTTGTAGCTCCCATAATTCCCATGTGTTGTGGGAGGGATCCAGTGAGAGATAAGTGAATCAAGGGTGGGTCTTTCCTGTTCTGTTCTCGTGATAGTGAATAAGTCTCATGAGATCTGGTGGTTTTAAAAACGGGTTTCTCTGCACAAATTCTCTCTTTGCCTCCCACCATCCTCCTTGCCTTCCCTTATGATTGTGATGCCTCCTCGGCGACATGGAACTGTAAGTCTATTAAAGCATTTTCCTGTAAAAATTATCCAGTCTCAGGTATGTCTCTATTGGCAGCATGAAAACAGGTTAATACAAAGGGCTTCACCCTGAAGCTGGTAATCTAATTAAGAAGCTAAGTTAAAAAGAAGACACTTTCTATCAATCTTATCTTCAGATAATGATGTTAGGTCTAAGTTCTGCACCTTCGAAATTAAACTTTTCTTTTCTTTTTTTTAATACTTAAAGTTCCAGGGTACGTGTGCATAATGTGCATGTTTGTTACATAGGTATACATGTGGCATGTTGGTTTGCTGCACCCATCAACTCGTCATTTACATTAGGTATTTCTCCTAATGCTATCCCTCTGCGAGCCCCCCACTCCCCAACAGGTCCCAGTTTGTGATGTTCCCTTCCCTGTGTCCATGTGTTCTCATTGTTCAACTCCCACTTATGAGTGAGAATATGTGGTGTTTGGTTGTCTGTCCTTGTGATATTTTGCTGAGAATGATGGTTTCCAGCTTCATCCATGTCCCTGCAAAGGACATGAACTCATCTATTTTTATGGCTGCATAGTATTCCATGGTGTATATGTGCCACATTTTCTTTATCCAGTCTATTATTGATAGACATTTGGGTTGGTTCCACATCTTCCCATTGTGAATAGTGCTGCAAAATACATGCATGTGCATGTGTCTTTATAGTAGCATGATTTCTAATCCTTTGGGTATATACCCAGTAATGGGATTGCTGGGTCAAATGGTATTTCTAGTTCTAGATCCTTGAGGAATTGCCACACTGTATTCCACAATGGTTGAACTAATTTACACTCCCACCAACAGTGTAAAAGCATACCTATTTCTCCACATCCTCTTCAGCATCTGTTGTTTCCTGACTTTTTAATGATTGCCATTCTAACTGCCAATCTAACTGGTATCTCATTGTGGTTTTGATTTGCATTTCTCTGATAACCAGTGATCATGAGCATTTTGTCATATGTCTGTTGGCTGCATAAATGTCTTCCTTTGAGAAGTGTCTATTCATATGCTTTGCCCACTTTGTGATGGGGCTGTCTGTTTTTCTCTTGTAAATTTGTTTAAGTTCTTTGTAGATGCTGGATATTAGCCCTTTGTCAGATGGATAAATTACAAAAATATTCCCCCATTCTGTAGGTTGCCTGTTCACTCTGATGATAGTTTCTTTTGCTGTGCAGAAGTTCTTTAGTTTAATTAGATCCCATTTGTTTATTTTTGGCTTTTGTTGCCATTGCTTTTGGTGTTTTAGTCATGAAGTCTTTGCCCATGCCTATGTCCTGAATGGTATTGCCTAGGTTTTCTTCTAGGGTTTTTATGGTTTTAGGTCTTACATTTAAGTCTTTAAACCATCTTGAGTTAATTTTTGTATAAAGTGTGAGGAAGTGATCTAGTTTGAGCTCTCTACATATGGCTAGCCAGTTTTCCCAGCACCATTTATTAAATAGGGAATCCTTTCCCCACTTCTTGTTTTTGTCAGGTTTGTCAAAGATTAGATGGTTGTAGATGTGTGGTGTTATTTATGAGGGCTCTGTTCTGTTCCATTGGTTTATATGTTTGTTTTGGCACCAGTACCACGCGTTTTGGTTACTGTAGACTTGTAGTATAGTTTGAAGTCAGGTACTGTAATGCCTCCAGCTTTGTTCTTTTTGCTTAGGATTGTCTTGGCTATGTGGGCTCTTTTTTGGTGCCATATGAACTTTAAAGTAGTTTTTTCCAATTCTGTGAAGAAAGTCAGTGGTAGCTTGATGGGGATAGCATTGAATCTATAAATTACCTTGGGCAGTATGGCCATTTTCACGATATTGATTCTTCCTATCATGAGCATGGAATGTTCTTCCATTTGTTTGTGTCCTCTTTTATTTTGATGAGCAGTGGTTTGTAGTTCTCCTTGAAGAGGTCCTTCACATCCCTTGTAAGTTGGATTCCTAGGTATTTTATTCTCTTTGTAGTAATTGTGAATGGGAGTTCAGTCATTTGGCTCTCTGTTTGTCTGTTCTTGGTGTATAGGAATACTTGTGATTTTTGCACATTGATTTTGTATCCTGAGACTTTGCTGAAGTTGCTTATCAGTTTAAGGAGATTTGGGGCTGAGACGATGGGGTTTGCTAAATATACGATCATGTCATCTGCAAACAGAGACAATTTGACTTCCTCTTTTCCTAATTGAATACCCTTTATTTCTTTCTCTTTCCTGATTGCCCTGGCCAGAACTTCCAACACTATATTGAATAGGAGTGGTGAAAGAGGGCATCCTTGTCTTGTGCCAGTTTTCAAAGGGAATGCTTCCAGTTTTTGCCCATTCAGTATGATATTGGCTGTGGGTTTGTCATAAATAGCTCTTACTATTTTGAGATATGTTCCAACAATACCTAGTTTATTGAGAGTTTTTAGCATAAAAGGCTGTTGAATTTTGTCGAAGGCCTTTTCTGCATGTATTGAGATAATCATGTGGTTTTTGTTGTTGGTTCTGTTTATGTTATGGATTACGTTTATTGATTTGCATATGTTGAACCAGCCTTGCATCCCAGGATAAAGCTGACTTGATCATGGTGGATAAGCTTTTTGATGTGCTGCTGGATTCAGTTTGCCAGTATTTTATTGAGGATTTTTGCACTGATGTTCATCAGGGATATTGGCCTAAAATTCTCTTTTTTTGTTTTGTCTCTGCCAGGCTTTGGTATCAGGATGATGCTGCATAAAATGAGTTAGGGAGGATTCCCTCTTTTTCTATTGATTGGAATAGTTTCAGAAGGAAAGGTACCAGCTCCTCTTTGTACCTCTGGTAGAATTCAGCTGTGAATTCGTCTGGTCCTGGACTTTTTCTGGTTGGTAGGCTATTAATTATTGCCTCAATTTCAGAACCTGTTATTGGTCTATTCAGAGATTCAACTTCTTCTTGGTTTAGTCTTGGGAGGGTGTATGTGTCCAGGAATTTATCCATTTCTTCTAGATTTTCTAGGTTATTTGCCTAGAGGTGTCTATAGTATTCTCTGATGGTAGTTTGTATTTCTGTGGGATCAGTGATGATATCCCCTTTATCATTTTTTATTGCATCAATTTGATTCTTCTCTCTTTTCTTTTTTATTAGTCTTGCTAGCAGTCTATTTTGGTGATCTTTTCAAAACACCAGCTCCTGGATTCATTTATTTTTTTAAGGGATTTTTGTGTCTCTATCTCCTTCAGTTCTGCTCTGATCTTAGTTATCTATTGTCTTCTGCTAGCTTTTGAATTTGCTTGCTCTTGCTTCTCTAGTTCTTTTAATTGTGATGTTAGGATGTCGATTTTAGTCCACTCCTGCTTTCTCTTGTGGGCATTTAGTGCTATAAATTTCCCTCTACACACTGCTTTAAATGTGTCCCAGAGATGCTGGTACATCGTGTCTTTGTTCTCATTGGTTTCAAAGAACATCTTTATCTCTGCCCTCATTTCATTAGTTATACAGTAGTCATTCAGGAGCAGGTTGTTCAGTTTTCATGTAGTTGTGTGGTTTCGAGTGAGTTTGTTAATCCTGAGTTCTAATTTGATTGTACTGTGGTCTGAGAGGCTGTTTGTTGAGATTTTTCTTCTTTTACATTTGCTGAGGAGTGTTTTACTGCCAATTATGTGGTCAATTTTAGAATAAGTGTGATGTGGTGCTGAGAAGAATATCTATTCTGTTGATTTGGGGTAGAGAGTTCTGTAGATGTCTATTAGGTCTGCTTGTTCCAGAGCTGAGTTCAAGTCCTTGATATCCTTGTTAAGTTTCTGTCTTGTGGGTCTTTCTGTTTTGCTGATAATATTGACAGTGGGGTGTTAAATTCTCCCATTATTTTTGTGTGGGAGTCTAAGTCTCTTTGTAGTCTCTAAGAACTTGCTTTATGAATCTGGCTGCTCCTGTATTGGGTGCATATGTATTTAGGATAGTTAGCTCTTCTCATTGAATTGATCCCTTTATCATTATGTAATGGCCTTCTTTGTCTCTTTTGATCTTTGTTGGTTTAAAGTCTGTTTAAAGACCAGGATTGTAACCCCTCCTCTTTTTTTGCTTTCCATTTGCTTGGTAGATCTTCCTCCATCCCTTTAGTTTGAGCCTATGTGTGGCTCTGCAAGTGAGATGGGTCTCCTGAAAACCGCACACCAATGGGTCTTGACTCTTTATCCAATTTGCCAGTCTGTGTCTTTTAATTGGGGCATTTAGCCCATTTACATTTAAGGTTAATATTGTTATGTGTGAATTTGATCCTGTCATCATTATGTTACCTGGGTATTTCACCTGTTAATTGATGCAGTTTTTCCTAGCATTGATGGTCTTTACAATTTGGCATGTTTTTGCAGTGGCTGGTACCAGTTGTTCCTTTCCATGTTTCCTGCTTCCTTCAGGAGCTCTTGTAAGACAGGCCTAGTGGTGACAAAATCTCTTAGCATTTGCTTATCTGTAAAGGATTTTATTTCTCCTTCGCTTATGAATCTTAGTTTGGCTGGATATGAAATTCTGGGTTGAAAATTCTTTTCTTTAAGAATGTTCAATATTTGTCCCCACTCTCTTCTGGCTTTTAGGGTTTCTGCTGAGAGATCCGCTGTTAGTCTAATGGGCTTCCCTTTGTGGGTAACCCGACCTTTCTCTCTGGCTGCCCTTAACATTTTTTCCTTCATTTCAACCTTGGTGAATCTGACAATCATGTGTCTTGGGGTTGCTCTTCTGGAGGAATATCTTTGTGATGTTCTCGATATTTCCTGAATTTGAATGTTGGTCTGTCTTGCTAGGTTGGGGAAGTTCTCCTGGATAGTATCCTGAAGAGTGTTTTCTAACTTGGTTCCATTCTCCCTGTCACTTTCAAGTACACCAATCAAATGTAGATTTGGTCTTTTCACATAGTCCCATATTTCTTGGAGGCTTTGTTTGTTTCTTTTCACTCTTTTTTCTCTAATATTGTCTTCTCACTTTATTTCATTAATTTTATCTTCAATCACTGATATCCTTTCTTCTGCTTGATCAAATTGGCTATTGAAGCTTGTGTATGCTTCATGAAGTTCTTGTACTATAGTTTTCAGCTCCATCAGGTCATTTAAGCTCTTCTGTACACTGGTTATTCTAGATAGCCATTTATCTAACATTTTTTCAAGGTTTTTAGCTTCCTTGCAAATGGTTAGAACATGCTCCTTTAGCTCAGAGAAGTTTGTTATTACTGCCCTTCTGAAGCCTTCTTCTGTTATCTCGTCAAACTCATTCTCCGTCCAGTTTTGTTCCCTTGCTGGCAAGGTATTCTGTTCCTTTGAAGGAGAAGAGGCATTCTGGTTTTTGGAATTTTCAGCCTTTCTGCTATGGGTTCTCCCCATCTTTCTTGTTTTATCTACCTTTGGCCTTTGATGTTGTTGACCTACAGATGGGGTTTTGGTGTGGATGTTCTTTTTGTTGATGTTGATGCTATTCCTTTCTGTTTGTTAGTTTTCCTTCTAACAGACCCCTCAGCTGCAGGTCTGTTGAAGTTTGCTGGAGGTCCACTCCAGACCCTGTTTGCCTGGGTATCACCAGTGGAGGCTGCAGAACAGCAAATATTGCTGCCTGATCCTTCCTCTGGAAGCTTCATCCCAGAGGGGCAACTGCTTGTATGAGGTGTTTGTCAGTGCCTACTGGGAGGTGTCTCCCAGTCAGGCTACACGGGGGTCAGGGACCCACTTGAGGAGGCAGTCTGTCCATTATCGGAGCTTGAAGGCCGTGCTGGGAGAACCACCACTCTCTTCAGAGCTGTCAGGCAGGGACGTTTAAGTCTGCAGAAGCTGTCTGCTGCCTTTTGTTCACATATGCCCTGCCCCTAGAGGTGGCATCTAGAAAGGCAGTAGGCCTTGCTGAGCTGTGGTGGGCTCTGCCCAGTTCGAGGTTCCCTGCTGCTTTGTTTACACTGTGAGCATAGAACCACTTACTCAAGCCTCAGCAATGGCAGACGCCCCTCCCCCAGCCAAGCCCCACCATTCCAGGTCAATCTCAGACTGCGATGCTAGCAGCGAGCAAGCCTCCATGGGCGTGAGACTTGCTGAGCCAGGCACGGGAGGGAATCTCCTGGTCTGCCAGTTGCAAATACCATGGGAAAAACTGCAGTATTTTGGCAGAAATGTACCATTCCTCCAGGTACATTCACTCACAGCTTCCCTTGGCTAAGAAAGGGAAATCCCCCAACCCCTTGCACTTCCCATGTGAGGCGACTCCCTGCCCTGCTTCGGCTAACCCTCCATGGGCTGCACCCACTGTCCAACCAGTCCCAGTGAGATGAACCAGGTAACTCAGTTGGAAATGCAGAAAATACCCGTCTTGTGCGTTGATCTTGCTGGGAGCTATAGACTGGAGCTGTTCCTATTCAGCCATCTTGGAAGCAACCTGAAATGTAACTTTTCTACCTTGTTTTACCTAAAAGTCATGTCTCTGGAAATGACTGATAGTCTCTAACAGGGGTAGAGAAACTATTTGAAAACTGGCAAATGAAGAATGTTATAAATCTATAAGATCAACTTCTGTCTATGTCTCTGTATGTCTCATATGTGTCATGTGTATTTGATATTTACTACCAAGTTATATTAAGGAACTCTAATTAATTGGCTTAAAGAAAAAGTAGCACTTATACAAAAATAAAAACCAACTCAAATGCCTTTTAGTTCACATGACTTTAGTGGTCTTTGATAAATAAAACTTGTTTCAACATTTTCTTCAGTAATTTAAAATTTTAAAGTCATGTTACGTTAAATTAAGCAATCCTAGATTTTTCACTGGAAATTAGGGTTACTAGGAGTTTAAATAGTAGTTAGTATGTGTAATTAAAACTACTATATATAAGAGAAACAATTCTATATAGAGAGTATGTAAAGAAAGATGTGTTTTTGGTAGAGAAGTTTATAAAAAAGACATAAAGATGTGGTTTTTGCTAAAGAAGAAGTGATTTTTGTCTAGTTTAGATGTTAGTTAAAGGTTGTTTCAAAATGAAGGAAAAGACTGGGTGTGGTGGCTCACACTTGTAATCTCAGCTTTTGGGGAGGTCAAGGCGGGAGGATTGCTTAAGGCCCGAGTTTGAGACTACTCTAGGTAACAAAGCAAGACCCCATCTCTAACAAAACAAACAAACACATAAGCAAAATTAGTCAGGCATGGTGACACATGTCTGTAGTCCTTGCTACTCAGAAGCCTGAGATGGGAGCAGTGCTTGAGCCCAGGAGTTTCAGGTTACAGTGAGATATGATGGCTCCACTGCACTCCAGCCTGGGCTCAGAGCAAGACAGAAGGAGGAGGAGGAGGAGGAGGAGGAAGAGAAGGATAGTATAGGTAAAATTAAACTGACAGAAAATAAAGGATAGGCCAGGTGTGGCGGCAAATATCTGTAATCCCAAAACATTGGGAAGCCAAGGCAGAAGAGTCACTTGAAACCAGGAATCTGAGACCAGCCCTGTAGTCTCAGCTACTCAGGTGGCTGAGGCAGGAGGCTGAGGTGGGAGGATCACTTGATCCCAGTAGGTCAAGGCTACAGTGAGCTGTGGTCATGCCACTGCACTCCAGCTTGGGTGACAGAGTGAGACCCTGTCTTGAGTTAATGTATATATGAATATATATTATATATATAATGAACACATTATGAATATATGTTCATTTATGAATACATATACATTCAAATATTACATACATATACATATTACACATACATATATACACATGTATACATATATACACATGTGTATACATATATACACACATGTGTATACATATATACACATATGTATATACACATATGTGTGTATATGTGTGTGTGTTTATATAAAGAGAGAGAGAGAGAGAAAGGATAAAAGGGTGGGGATGAGGAACTTTTCATTCCCAGGTGGCCATGTGGTCACCATCCATGGTATAGAACTGCAGCTATGCTGCACTCAGTTACTGAAGGTAAAAGTTACCAGTGGAATTCAGAGATGGATTCAACTCCTGGGGGAATGTTCACTGGATGCATAAGGAAATGCAAACTAATAGGGAAAAAGCAAAATATTCAATCCCTTGGTTATTGTTATCTATAATAGCTAAAATGAAAGTAAAAGAGAGTGCTGGATTAGCCCTTGAGGCTGGACCAAGCTCAGATGTGGTCTGTCTGAGCTCAGGTCACTAGCCTCAAAACTACCCATGAGGAGCAAAATTATGCCAGGGCAACAGAAAGTAACTTTAAGACCTGTGGTCACCAAGAAGATAGTCAATGTGGGTGAAAGGAAAAACCAAGTTAATTATTGAAACCAGAGGATACAGTGTGAATAAAGCGCTCCATTTTGTAGACAGGTATCATCAGCTCCCTGAGTAGCCTTTAATAAAGTGGATTGTGAGAGTAACTAATTTAGGGGCAGTATCTTTGGTTTTAAATGCTGCAGAGTGAGAGAGCATGTTTGGGCTGATGCAGGACCCAAAGCTCAGTATTGAACAATGTATAGCAGATAGCTATACATGATCCAGATACACAATAGGTTATACCTGAAGGAACAGCCAGTCTGGTGGACTAGATAAAAGCCACTGTAAGATATGTTTACCCGGAGGAGGGGGCCTGCCCAACGCCCCCTATAAATGCCAAGTGAAGTACCCCAGCTGCATTAGTTTGTTCTTACATTGCTATAAAGAACTACTTGAGACTGGGTAATTTATAAAGAAAAGAGGTTTAATTGGCTTATGGTTCCACAGGCTGTACAGAAAGCACTGCTAAGGAGGCCTCAGGAAACATTAAATCACGGCAGAAGGCACAGGGGAAGCAGGCACATCTTACATGGCCACAGCAGGAGGAAGAGGGTGAAGAGAGAGGTGCTACACACTTAAACAACCAGATCTTGTGAGAACTCACTCACTATCACAAGAACAGCAAGGGGGAAGTCTGCCTGCATGACCCAATCACCTCACCAGGCCCCTCCTCCAACACTGGGGATTACAATTCTATATGAGATTTGGGTGGGGACACAAATTCAAACCATATCACCAGATGAAGAAGCTGATATGTTTCATATGCAAACCATGTGGGACTGGCTTTGTGAGCACAGGGCCATTCAAATGGCCATTCAAAATGTCCATTACCCAGGTCATGATAAATGCTGTGGCTTAGGAGACCCCTTCTACATGGGCATCCCATGGGATGCCATTACTTCTGCAAATCCAACAATGGTTTGGTTCCAGGAACCTTATCAAATGTGCTATCACGGCTTTCTCTCATGGGTCTTACAGATGGTAATAAAAACATTCAATTAACAAGAAAATGGTGAAGAGTAGAGGGAAGAGTCAAAAGAATTATCTCATGAAGGTGAGAATTTTTGAAAAGTAACTAAGCAATAAGGTGAATAAAGAAAACACTGGATTGGATGCAGTGGCCCACGCCTGTAATATCAGCACTTTGGGAGGCCAAGGCAGGAGGATCACTTGAGCCCAAGAGTTCAAGACCAGCTTGGCCAACATGGTGAAACCCCATCTCTACTAAAAATGTAACAATTAGCCAGGCATGGTGGCATGTGCCTGTAGTCCCAGCTACTTGGGAGGCTGAGGCACGAGAATCGCTCGAACCTGGGAGGCGGAGGTTGTAGTCAGCCAAGATCACACCACTGCACTCCAGTCTGAGCAACAGAGTGAGACTCTGTCTTAAAAAAAAAAAAAGAAAGAAAAAAGGAAAAAAAGGAAAGAAAACATTGATGGGGTGAAACTAAAAGAAAAAAGTCACGGGACTCATTCCAACAGGGTGGAAATCTGTAGATGGTTATTAAGAAATGAAATGAGTAAAATAGAAATTGATGACGTTAGAGCAAAGATTTTAATACAACACTATCAAAAGGTGAGTGAACCAAAGAGAGCCCCAAATGAGTTTTCTGTATCTACTCCAGATTGAAAAAAAATATTGGAAGGCAAAGGTTACAATGAGAAAGCTGACCAATTGCCTGGGGCAATGTTGAGGTGAGTTACTTGGAGCAAATATGGGCCAAAAGGCTCCACCCTGTGCTGGGAACTCAAATCGTTTTTCACAAGAGAGGGTAAAATGTCATGAAGGTGGAAATATGAAGTTTCTGGGACCAGAACAGAAAATGTAAAGGTTGACATCATTATGAAAGTTGAAAAGTTTAAAAAAGCTTTATGTAAAGTAGTGGTGTATCTTTTACCTAAATGTTTTATGAAAATGAATCTTATGTTTAAATGGGGAATGTTTTCCCTACCTAGTACTTCAAAAGAGAAGCATGTAATTCTGCTCTTTGAGCAATATTAATTGGGCATGCTAAATGTGAACTGGTAAGGTTGCCCAAGCCCACACAGTGTAGAGTAGAAGCTGGAGTGCTGGTAAGGACAAATTCTCCACTCGATGGCCCTTAGTGGAACATTTATTGGGAATCATGGGGTGATATCAGGGAACCACTTTCATGGGGATAGCAGTGCCCAAAAGAGTTCCATGATGAAGTTGAAATGGTTTATATAGTGTTTTGCTACCTACAGCATGCAGAGATACTCATGAGCAGGGAACCTCTTTTTCCCATAGGACTAACTCTGCAACTGTGTGAGGAGCTGCTGGATTCTAGGGAGACTGATAAACAGCTCTCACCTGACTGACAAAGAGCTGCTTGGTTTGTGGATGGCAGTTCTAAGTGAAAAAACAACATCTTGTTTGGAAGTCTGCTACTCTGATTGAAGAAGAGTCAAGAAAACCTTTTTCGGCCAGGCAAGGTGGCTTACGCTTGTTATCCCAGCACATTGGGAGGCCAAGGTGGGCAGATCACCTGAGGTCAGGAGTCTGAGACAAGCCTGGCCAACATGGTGAAACCCCATCTTTACTAAAAATACAAAAATTAGCCAAGCATGGTGGCAGGCGCCTGTAATCCCAACTACTCTGGAGGCTGAGGCAGGAGAATCACTTGAACCCAGGAGGCAGAGGTTGCAGTGAGTGGAGATTACGCCATTACACTTCAGCCTGGGTGACAAGAGCAACACTGCATCTCAAAAACAAACAAACAAACAAAAACAAAAACAAAAAAAAAGAAAGAAAACCTTTTTGTTTTAAGCTATTTATAGCTTGAAATTATTTTGTACCCAAATTATTTCCTGGCTGCAAGAAGTCTCTAAAGGAGAATAGGGTTTTAATTTTCTTCCTGTGGTGGCTTTCTAATGGAATAGGTTCTTTTTGTTATTGTTCTGACATACAAATTCTCTTTTGACGTAATCATTGTGTGCATCATATTTTTACTATTCCAATTATTAATGTTTTGTATCTCATTGTTTTACTTTTTCAAAGAAAACTGAAGCCATGGTATTTCAAAGACAAGAGATGATTCAACAGAGCCTGTTAATCTCCCTCATTTGGAATCCCACTGGGCCTGATCTGTTTTCCGTTGCCCGTGCACTGCTGCTAAAGCTGTACCATATTAACCACTCTCTCTAAAAGCTCAGGGACCATCACAGAAGAGGGAGGTGCATGAGATGATAAGAGCCAGGTTAGCGAGGTGGAGTGTGGAGGCCAAAGCAACTCCATCTTAAATACTAATCTGCCATTTTGATTTTGGATTAACTGTAGTTCCAGGAATAGCTCTAAGATTTCTATTTTATGGATGGTTCCTTCTGTAAGAACACGTACTTACTTTAAATCCTGTTCTTAGGTCAGAACAACCTTGACCATACATCGTGCCCTTATGCTACTCCTATAGCATTCTTGCCTTTCCCTATAGTTGTCCCACACATTCCTTCTCTGTGGTATATAAGCCCTGGGTCTGGGCAGTGATGGAGCCACCATCTTGCCTCACAACTACCTGAGATATAGACACGGTTTCTTTCTGAGAAGCTGAATACGTCAGCCTCTTTCTTCAGCTTCTCTGCTTCCTTGAATTCTTAGGGATAGGTTTGCATAGGCCTGTCTACTGTGGAATGAGGAATCATCAAAATAAGTTATGTGCAATAAGATTTGAACAATGAAGAGGAAACAAATATTCAGTAACTTTGGTTTTCATTCTGGCTTACCTAAGAAGATATCCTGCATGCCTTATGCTTGACTCACTGACACATTCTAGTTGACAATACAGCATAGCATTTGGTGATCTTTGAGTGGGAAAGAAAAGCTCTCAGTTACAGTAAGTACTAAAAATTATTGACAACCACGTTACAGTCATGTTGGCCAGAAGAACTTGAAGTTCAAGGCAAAGTCTTAGAAGCTATAAAAAATAAAGTGATAAAGAGGAAGGACCTAATATTTGAAATACAAATGAAATGTGTATTTTTCTCTTTATCTCTGAAAAGAAAAGTGGCAATTCAGGTTACACGGGCCTTCGAACACATAATGATTAAAAGCACAAGGAAAGTACACAGAGATTAAAGAAAAATTCATTACACAAGAGGGAGTGAATCAAGTATTTTTCTTTTAACACGGTAAAAACCTAGTTGAGACTGGATTCTAGGGCCATTGATTATTATTCTGTATTTTCCACAACACAGCCAAAGCTTTTAATTAATAAAAATGGCAAGAGAGAGAGGGATGACACCTAGTGTTCTTATTATTTAAGAAAGTAAAAGAAATGCCAAAGTATCAGAAATAGGCTTGATTGCATGTAGCAGCTTTGGTGTTGCTGGGGCTATTCCTGAGAGAGCTGGCTACCAGGACAAATGGGCTAGAACAGCAACAAGGATAAAAGAGTGAAGGCGTAAGAGAGTAGGGAGGTGACTAGGGGTGTGTGTGTAGGGGAAGCCCATGACAGGGTTTGGATTTGTGTCCCCATCCAAATCTCATGTCGAATTGTAATCCCCAACGTTGGAGGAGGGGCCTGGTGGGAGCTGATTGGATCACGAGGGCGGATGACCCCCTTGCTGTTCCTTTGATGGTGAGTTCTCATGAGATCTGGTTGTTTAAAAGTGTGTAGCACCTCCCCCTTTCCCCTCTTCCTCCTGCTCCAGCCATGAAAGACCTGCCTCCTTCATTTTTGCCTTCTGCCATGATTGTAAGTTTCCTGAGCCCTCCACAGTCATGCTTCCTGTACAGCCTGTGAAACTGTGAGCCAATTAAACCTTTTTTCTTTTTAAATTACCCAGTCTCAGGTAGTTCTTTATAGCAATGTGAGATCGGACTAATGTAGCCCAACAGTTTGCAGGGCCTCATTTTGAGCCTTGGTGGTCCAGAAAGCAGACTTTAGATCCTAGGATGAGAGAGACTCAGTAATTAGATTTTCTGAGGTTGATGCAGTTGTCTTGAATGCCAGTTAATTGATTTACAATTTGAGGATATGTGATGGTTAATACTGAGTGTCAACTTGATTGGATTGAAGGATGCAAAGTATTGATTCTGAGTGTGTCTGTGAGGGTGTTGCCAAAGGAGATTAACATTTGAGTCAGTGGACTGGGAAAGGCAGATCCACCCTTAATCTGGGTGGGCACAATCTAATCAGCTGCCAGAAAAGCTAGAATATAAAGCAGGCAGAAAAATGTGAAAAGAGAGACTGGCCTAGCCTCCCAGCCTACATCTTTGTCTTATTCTGGATGCTTCCTGCCCTTGAACATCAGACTCCAAGTTCTTCAGTTTTGGGACTCAGGCTGGCTCTCCTTACTCCTCAGCTTGCAGACCACCTGTTGTGGGATCCTATGATCATGTGAGTTAATAGTTAATAAACTCCCCTTTATAGGTATCTACCCTATTATTCTGTCTCTCTAGAGAACCCTGACTAATACAGGATATATCTTCCTAGTGACAGGATGCTCATGTTTGATGCATTCCTTTTCTCAGGACCACAGTCCCGTGTTTGCTGAATTCCAAAATTTGCTGGTTAAGCAAGGAATTCTAGCCAAAGGAGATAGCTAGACTTGAGGCATTTTTCAGACAACTCATGCAGAGGCCTGCGGAAATATTCCTGACCTACAAAATAATACTTTTCTTATACTAGACACTGCCAGAATTTGCTTTTCTGAACTTGCTTAAACATTTTTATATTACTTTTGAAATAATTTTAGATTTACTAAACAGTTGTAAAGATAGTCTATAAAGTTTCCATATACCTTTCACCCAGCTTCCCCTAATGTCCACATCTTATACAATCATGGTGCAGTTGTTAAAACTAAGAAATTAACATTGCTGCAATACAAGTAACTATGGACTTTATTCAGATTTTGTCAGTTGTTTCACTAATGTCCTTTTTCTGTTTGAGGATCCTATTCAAAATCCTACATTGCATTTAGTCGATATGTTTCCTTAATCTCTTCTAATCTTTGATGGTTTCTCAATCTCTCCTGTTTTTCATGGCTTTGACAGTTTTGAGGGGTTCTCTGGTCAGATATTTTGTAGAGTATCTTTCAGTTTTGTTTGTTCTGATGTTTTTCTCATGATTATATTAGAGTTATGAGTATTGGAGAAAATTACCACAAAGGTGAAGTGCCTTTTTCATAACATCATACCATATCAGGGAGTACATGCTATCAACATGAATTATCACTGATGATGTTAACCTTATCTACTTGTTTTGAGTAATATCTGCCAGTTTTTGTCACTGAAAAGTTACTATTTTTTTTCTCCCATATTCTATTCTTTAGAAGGAAGTCACTCAGTTCAGTCCACAATTAAGGTGGGGGAAATTAAGCACTACCTCCCGGAGGAACAAATATCTACAAATACATTTAAAATTCTTCTGTACAGAAAATTTTCTGCTTTTCCTGCACTTACCTATATATTTATCATTTATTTATATCAATACAGGCTCTTGTATATATTTTTTATTCTTTGGTTTATAATAGAATACCATCATTATTTTGTTGTTCTAATTGTTCTGGCTTTGGCCATTGAGAACTCTTTCAGGCTATCTCCTGTGTCTTTTTACAGTAGAATTGTATTTAGAAACAATTCCCCAAAACTCATGAGGATTTTGGTTTATGAGGGGAGTCTTGGAACCAACCCACTGTGTATACCAAGGGACAACTACATGTGCACACACACACACAATCTCCTATTGGTTCTGTTTAGAGATCTCTGGGAACTCTGGCTAATGCATACATCAAACTGTAACAAAAACACAGTGAATTCCCACAGAAATGTCTAGTTCCCATCTCACTATGAAAAATGGTGAAAACTCTTAGCGCTTATTTTAGTCCATTTGATCTGCTATAACAAAATATCTAAGAATGGATAATTTATAAATAATAGAAATTTATTTCTCACATTTCTGGAGGCTGAGAAGTTCCAGATCAATCTGTCAGTAGATTTGGTGTCTGCTGAGGGCTCTCTGCCTCTAAGAGATGCCCTCTTAGAAGGTGCCTTCTTGCTGTGTTTTTGAAGAAGGGCAAAAAAAAAATAGTGGGGAACCTCACTGGTTTCCCCCTACCCTTTCATAAGGCACTTATATAGGGAAGGGCATATGATCCAGTTCTGGATGATGAAAGAGAAAATCTGTTTAGGGGCTGGGGGAGGAAGGAAAAGAATTCTGAGGAAGATGTTCCTTTCTGGAAAAAAAAAAACAAAAAAAACAACAAACTAAAAAAAAGACAAAGTCCTTTTAGTCTCTTCTTCTTTCTTGCTGCCGTGGAGGCTGATGGACTGAATTATTAGAGCTGTGGCCACTATCTTCTGATTCTGAGGTATGGCAGAGCAGAAAGATAAGAACAGCCCAGGTCCTTAATGACATACATAGTTAGATTGCTGAATCAACCTTGGAACTGACTACCTTTAGATATTAGATATATGAGAATGTCTTTATTGTTTAAACTGTTAGATAGAGATTCTGTCATTTGCAGCCCAAAGCACTGTAACAGATAGGATTAAAACATAATATGACTAGGGATCTATATTAAGAATTCTGCCACTCTCTGAAAAATACCCAAATGGTACAAGTGTAGAGAGGTGTGAGGTGTTTAAAAAGAAACAAAACTGGGTGTGGTGGTGAATGCCTATAGCTGTAGTCCTCGCTACTCAGGATGCTGAGGTGGACGATCTCTTGAGCCCAGGAGTTAGAGGCCATCCTGGGCAAAGTATTAAAATTCTGTCTTTGAAAAAAAAGTATTAATCTGTAATGGGATTAGAGTAAACATAAACAAAGAAAATAAAAAGAAACATAACTTCAAATACTGTGCATATTCAGTACTAAGGAACAGGAGAAAATGTAAATGAGTGCTTTACCTAGGAAAATTTAATAAGAATAGCAATTCAATAAAGCAAGAACTCAAATATCAGATAAAACAACAACAGAAGATGGAAAGGGGAATAGCAGATTTAAGAAAACAATTCAAGGATCAAAGTAACAACTGTCAGTTAATAAAGTAACATGAAATGGAATGGACACAACTGAAATGAGATTTCTAACACAAAAGCAAGCCTGCTTACTCACTACAATGGTGAAGGAAAAGCAAATCAAGGTTAAATCAATTGGAGATAAGTTAGTCAATGTAAAAGACAAACATACAGCATAAAACTAATAACTGTTCCTGAAAGAGCAAGCCTAAAACATGCAGCAGAACAAAAAGGTGTTAAAAAAACCCAAAATCTGAAAATTAAAGGGGCCATCTTGTTCCAGAAAAAAAAAAAAGTGATTGAGCTGAGATGACACATCAAATTAAGTTAAATTTTGAGGATTAAAGAATGTTCTTCAGGCATCCATACAGAAAAATAAGAGGGGAAAATCAGATTATCCTCTAATCCTCCTCAGCAATATTCAATGCCAGAAGATAACAGAGCAAAATCTGGAAGGTTAAAATGTGATATGAGAATATTTCATAGCCAAGTTGTTGCATGTAAAAGAAGCCTATTTACATTCCTAAGCATCCAAGAACTCGGAAACTACAGTACCCAGAAGTTCTAGAACAAAACTACTTTCAATAAAATCCATATATCCATGTGATTTGAGTGTAGACAAAGTAAGAAAAAAGATTGGTGGTAAATAATGAATACATTTAAATATAGAATTAAACAGCTGTGATACAAAGCATGGTCGGAAATGGTATTTACCAAATACTTTCAATGATTGTTGCTAGGTAGTAGGACTTTGACTTTTTTTTATGTTCTCATTAATATGTCATTCTGTTGATTGAATGCTTATCCAAGAATATGCTATATTTCTATTTTCATAGATACAATCATTATAAAAATACATTTATGATATAGCTTAAATTATTGTATCTTGTTCAAAAGAGTATCTTTGTAATACTTTTGTATCCTTTTAACCCAGAAGAGTAGACAAAGCAGAATCTATCATTTTCTTGGTCTTAAGTTGTGAAACTATAGGTCTTCTCAGACTCTTTGAAAAATAAAAGGAGGGAACACATTTTAACTCACTCTATGAGGCCAGTACTACTCTGATACCAAAACCAGACAAAGACATCACAAATAAAGAAAAAAAACTACAGACCAATATTCCTTATGAAGATAGTCACAAAAATCCTCAGCAAAATACGAGAGCATAGTTTTATATATGCAAACCAAATTCAGCTGAATATACAAAGGAATATATTATGACCAAGTGAGATTTATCCCAAGAATGCAAGGTTGGTTTAATATCAACCATATTGATAGAATAAAATTTGTAAAAAGCTATATGATCATCTCAATATTTCTGATAAAAACATTCAACAAACTAGGAATTGAAGGAAACTTCCTCAATCTTATACAGGGCACATATGAAAAACCACAGCTAATATCATACTTAATGATGAAAGACTTAAAGCGTTCTCCATAAGATCAGGAATAAGACAAGGATGCTTGCTTCTGCCACTCGACTTCTATTCCACATTGTACTGGACAGTATAGTCAGGGCAATTAGGCAAGAAACAGACATTTAAAAAGCATCTGTATTAGAAAAGAAGAAGTAAAACTACTTCTACTTGCAAATGCCATACTCTTGTACATAGAATATCCTAAGGAATCCATTAAAACCACTAAAATTAACAAATGAATTAATTTGCCAAGGTTTTGCAGGATACTAGATCAATATACAAATACCATTGTATTCATATACGGCAGCAATAAACAGCCAGAAAATAAAATTAAGAAAATTCCATTTATAATGGCATCAAAAAAGTTAAACACTTAGAAAGAAATTTAACAAAACTTATTTAAAAATTTGAAGGAAATTAAAGATCTAAGTAAATGCAAAGACATCTTATGTTCATGGATTGGAAGACATATTATTAAGATGGTAGTACTCCCAAATTAATCCACAGATTCAGTGTAATCCTTATCAAAATCCCAGCTGCTTAGCTTTTGCAGAAATTGAACAAGCTAATCCTAAAATTCACATGGAATAGCAAGAGACTCAGAATAGCAAAAATAATCGTGAAAAAGATTCAAGGTTGAGGACACAAATTTTTTGATTTTAAAACTAGTTGCAAAGCCTGGTAATCAAGACAGCATGGTACTAGTATAAGGATAGAAATATGAATTAATAGAATTGAATTGAGAGTCCAGAAATAAATGCTTACATTTATAGTCATTTGATTTTAAACAAGGGTGCCAAGCAATTAATTCATGGGAAAAATAAAAATCTCTTCAACACATGATGCTGAGACAATGGAATATCTAGAAGCGAAAGGGTGAATTTGGATCCCCTACCTCACACCACACACAAAAATAAACTAAAAATGGACAAAAGACCTAAATATAAGCACTAAAACTATAAAACTTTCAGAAGAAAACAGGTGTGAGTTTTTGTTATCTTGGATCAGGCAATGGTTTCTTAGATATGCCACCAAAAGCACAAGTAACCAAAGAAAAAATAGATAGATTGAACTTCATTATAATTAGAAATGTTTGTACTTCAATGTCAGAAAAGTAAGATAACAAACCAGAGAATAGAAGTCCAAGTGTGGTGGCATGTGACTGTAGTCCTAGCTGCTTAGGAGGCTGAGGTGAGAAGATTGCTTCAGCCCAGGAGGTCAAGGCTGCAATGAGCCATGATTGCACCATTGCCCTCCAGGTTGGGCAACACAGAGAGACTCTGTCTCAAAAATGAAAAAAAAAATTAACAAACCACAGAATAGGAGAAAATATTTGCAAATCATTTATCAGATAAGACTAATATTCAGAATATGTAAAAGATACTTTCATCCTTTCAACTAAACCATGAAAAGACAATCCAATTAAAATATGGGTAAAAAATTTGAATAGACATTTCTACAAAGAAGTTACACACATGGCCAATAAGCACATGAGAAAAATGCTCAACATCATTAGCCATTAGGGAAATGCAAATCAAAACACAATGAGATACAATTTCACACCCCCTAGGATGGTTAACATTCAGACAAGCATCTGTAAAATTTAGACACACAAGTGTTGATGATGTGGAGTGGAACCCCCAATGTATTGCTTTCGAGAATGTAAAATGGCACAGCCACTACGGAAAACAGTTTGGCAATTCCTCAAAATGTTCAACATAGAATTACGATAATTCCACTCCTAGGTATATACCCAAAAATAATTGAAAACATGTCTACACAAAAACTTGTACATGATGTTCATAGCATCATTGTTTACAGTAGCCAAAAGTGGGAATAACCCAAATATCAATGAATGGCTAAATATATTGTGGTATAATGATACAACAGAATATTGTTTAGCCATTAAAAGAAATAAAGTGCTGACACACACTATAATATGGATGAGCCTTAAAAACATTATGCTAAGTAGAAGAAGACAGGCACAAAAAGCTGCATATTATGTGATTCAATTTATGTGAAATGTTCAGAATAAGAAAATACATAGAGACAGAAAGTAGATTAGTAGTTGCCAAGAGTAGAGTGAGGGGAGAATAGGAAGTAACTGATGGAAACATTCTGGAATTATACAGTGGTGATGTTTGCACAAGTTTATGAATATATTAACAACTACTGAAATTTATTCCTTAAAAGGGTAAATTTTATGGCATGTGAATTATATCTCAGTTAAAAAAAAGAATGAGGGAGTGTGAGAGTCATGGTATTGCCCTTGTTTGGGCTGGTCTTCTGAGCCATACTAGCCTAAAGCATTAACTGGGAAAGGAAATAACTATAATATTATGACCCCTTCCTTTCCCACATGAAAAATGCCCCAAGAGAAAGCTGACAGAAAAGACAAGTTAAGAGAATCCAGCAGAACCAAATACTCCCAGAAGAAAGTTGGAGTCTTTTTTGAGAGGCCATAATCATTGCTGTCGAAAATATACAAAGAAAAACAGAGCAGCACCCTTTTCCTCAGTGGTCTGACTCAGCTGTTTTGGTTGCAAGACATTGAGAATCGTCAAGTAACAGTTATGGGATAGCTGGTGTAAGATACTCATAGGAACAAAGACAGAAATGTCAATCATGTGAGAAGGCCTATGGCAAATCAGGAAAGGACAATAAGCCATGTTGCTTGGCAGTGGACAGTTCTAGCTTTAGCTTTCCAATATTCATCTTTTTCTCTTTTTCCCCTTCTCAGCACCCCAATTTCCATTTTTTTCCATTGCCTTGTCCACTTTAATTAGTAAAACTATTGTTTGGGACTTGACTTGTTATTGTTTGGGACTTGACTTGTTATTGTTTGGGAGCAGGTCTGTGACCCAAGCTAGGGCAACTATGTAAGTTCTCCCTAGAATTTGAATCTCTGGCACAGGGATAAAGAAACTAAAGGTTCCCCTCAGTCTGCATAGCAGCACCCTGACCAAACCGTTCCTGCCATGAGATGGCTATTGTCTCCAGAGCTGTCTTGGTTCTCACCAGTTCCTAAGCCTGATTCTCCTGGCTCTTGTCAATTTGGTTCTATTCCTAATTCCTTTACATAAATCCTCCTCTGCCTAAGTTAGAGCCATTTTCTGTGGTTTGCCACAAAAGGATTCACTCATGAATGGCAGGAACTCTGGTAGGGCTGGGTCTGGTGAGACTGGATGATCATGCAGAATCCAAAGCAGCCCCCAGGTCCTCAGCAGGAGAAATTCAGAACCATTTCTCCAGTGTGACATGGTCAGCTACTCTTTGCCTAATTGCTGCTCTCCGAATCTGTGTCTCTATCACCAATCAATTTCTTCACCTTTTATCTTTTCTCTAGCTCACTGTTTCTGTACACTCAAACTTTCAGTTATTCTCTTCAACACACTCATGATGCCTTAGGGAAGGAAAACCTTTCTTCTACCCTCTTAGGTTCTGTGGCTGGACCTGAGAATTAAACTGGTATACAATAGATTACCAGGAGAAAAATGTGCATATTTTATTTAATAAGAGCCTTCATAGGAAAAAATGAAGACCTGAAGAAGCAATTAGGACTGAGAGCTTATATACTTGTTTAAAAATAAAGAACAATAAATTTGCAGAGAAGTGGCAAGACAGAACAGGATTTCTACTATTAATAGGAAATTTACCACTTCTAGGAGTGGCAAATTGTGAAGAAATTTCTAGAAAGTGACTAGAAAATATAGAGAAGCTAAAGGAAGATAAAGGTTATTTTGGTAGGTTTATTTGTATAGATCCATTGCAGCATTGACTTCCATTCTCTGGTGATAAAAATGTTATCTTCCTGGTCCATGGAGGGCATTGTTCTCATGGAAAAGTTTATGATCTGCTTGTAGGTAGAAAAAGGGAAGTCAGAGAGCCCTTCCTGCATCTGCTGTTTCTCAAACATCTGCAGCTCAAAGTAATGAATTTGCCAAAAGAGCCTATTTTGGGTGGCATGTTCTAAATGCCATCACACCTGAGAGCCTCTTCTTTGGATTTCTGAGCTTCTACTGTCATCTCTCACTTACTGGAACTTTCAGTATTCTGAAATTCAGACTTTGCCAAGCTCATTCCCCTAAAATCCAGAATACCACACCAGGCCACCGCTAGGGTAAAGGAAGCAAGGCACCAGGGCTCAACATTTCCAAAGTCACTCAGTCTGCGGTGCTTACCCTATAACTGAACAGCCCTGAGAGAAAGCACCTCCTTAAAGGTCCCACCCTGGACACCTCACTTGCTTCACCCTGCTGGCCCTGGCTGCCTCAGCCCGGTGTTTGGGAAGCTATCCCTTATTCTATCCACATGCTAAGGGCCAGCCAAATTCTTGCTAGAGTACCCTTCCACAAATTTCTCCTTATGCTAAGGGCCAGCCGAATTCTTGTCAAAGTACCTTTCCACAAATTTCTCCTTCCTAAGGTGCATTCCTCAAATTCCAAGGCTCAATGGGAGGGAAATTACTTTTATATTTTCCTCCAGAGTCCTCACTTTAATGCTTGAAAATTTGTCTTATCCTACCATGACTGAAGGTAGGAGCCACAAATTCTCTTCATTTCCACCCTCAAGTCTGTCATTTCTTACCTTAAGCTCTCACCAGAAGGTTCCTCTGAAAATAATAAGTGGTGCATTTTCTAAAATATGAATAATTTGATTTTTAATAATATCACATATAGGCTCCCAACTTAAGTTCATTTTGAACTATTATGGTTTATCTCCAGGTCTAATATTCTATTTTTAATTATTTGGACAAATTCACATCCATTTCTTCAAAACAGTGATTTTGAGATATAGGCTATTCTAGTTTCAGATTAGGGGAAAATGTTTTTCATATCATTTTTCAGAAATATGGGTCTGCTAAAAGACCAGTTTATTTTTCTAAATTTTTAAAATTTTTCAACTTAAACCCACCCAATTTGGGTATTTTCATTATTTTCCCAAAGAAAAATTGCCAGATGTTTAACTTGTATCCGTGTAACTAAAAAGCCATGTGAAAATGATACTTCCCAACACACAAAGAAGGTTCTTCTTGTAAAGCAAGCTGTTTTTCCATCCTGGATGGCAGAAAGTGCTTGCAACATATAAAATGAAACTTTTCCTTTATCTACCTTTTTTTTTTTTTTTCAAGTTTAGTCTTTAGCATCCAAACCCCTACCTCAGTTAATGCAAAGCATTTCATGCCATCCTACTGTACAGACATGGACCAGGTCATGTGCTGGTTGTTCTGCAGTCAGAGCCCTCTCTGGCTCCAATTAGGGTGAGGTGATCACATAATGTAAAACAAGGTTACTGGTCAGCATGAGCATGGATAGGGCTGAGAACATGTCAAGTATTTCAATGGCTCTCTCTGGTATCTAATATTATGTCACAACCATAACATTAAGCTTAGTATTGCAGACACAGAGAAAAACACTGTATTCTTTTTATTTTATTTTATTTTATTATTATTATACTTTAAGTTTTAGGGTACATGTGCATAATGTGCAGGTTAGTTACATATGTATACATGTGCCATGCTGGTGTGCTGCATCCATTAACTCGTCATTTACCATTAGGTATATCTCCTAATGCTATCCCTCCCACCTCCCCCCCACCCCACAACAGTCCCCGGAGTGTGATGTTCCCCTTCCTGTGTCAATGTGTTTTCATTGTTCAATTCCCATCTATGAGTGAGAATATGCGGTGTTTGGTTTTCTGTTCTTGCGATAGTTTACTGAGAATGATGATTTCCAATTTCATCCATGTCCCTACAAAGGACATGAACTCATCATTTTTTATGGCTGCATAGTATTCCATGGTGTATACGTGCCACATTTTCTTAATCCAGTCTATCATTGTTGGACATTTGGGTTGGTTCCAAGTCTTTGCTATTGTGAATAGTGCAGTAATAAACATACGTGTGCATGTGTCTTTATAGCAGCATGATTTATGGTCCTTTGGGTATACACTCAGTAATGGAATGGCTGGGTCAAATGGTATTTCTAGTTCTAGATCCCTGAGGAATCGCCACACTGACTTCCACAATGGTTGAACTAGTTTACAGTCCCACCAACAGTGTAAAAGTGTTCCTATTTCTCCACATCCTCTCCAGCACCTGTTGTTTCCTGACTTTTTAATGATTGCCATTCTAACTGGTGCGAGAAAAACACTGTATTCTAAGAGTTAGCATGGGTCCCTATTCTTCCATAAACAGTGATGCAAGAAGCAAGCCAAATTCTTCCTTGGAGTTTCTGCTTCTAATTAGTATACTGTGTATTTACTGCAGAATATAGCAGAGAAAGGACCACTGTCTGGAGATTAGAGCAGAGTAAGTGAAAGAAGGGAATTCACAAAATGGTAATGGGGCTTTACAAGCATCAAGTCGTTTGACAGGACTGAGGTGATTGGTTTTCTAGCACTAGGAATGTAGCCCTCCATTTGGTCCTTCGGGTTTTCTTTGTGCAGGCAGGAAGAAAAAAGCAAGTGGGATGAATTGTTAAATGGACACCTCTGGTTTAGAACCACTTTCAACAGGACAGTAGTTTGCAGTTTGTTTTCTTTTACTTTGCTTTGTGTTTAAGTTTAAACAAATGACAAGTTAACAGACAAAAGCCAAAGGATGGAAAAGGTTTCACAATTCCTTTCCTTTTACCTCCCCTCTAACAAGATTTTTGCTTTTGTGGGTTGATTTGGTTTGATCTACATTTCTGCCCAAATCTCATGTTGAATTGTAATCCCCGATGTTGGAGGTGGGTCTGGTGGGATGTGATTGGATCATGGGGGTGGATCCTTCATGAACGGTCCCCTTAGTGCTGTTCTCATGATAGAGTTCTCATGAGATGTGGTTGTTTAAAAGTGTGTAGCATCTCCCCACTCTTGCTCTTTCTCCTGCTCTGGCCATGTAAGACATGCCTGCTTCTCCTTCACCTTCTACCGTGATTGTACATTCCTTGAGGCCTCCCCAGAAGCTATGCCACCATGCTTCCTGTACAGCCTGCAGAACCGTGAGACAATTAAACCTCTTTTCTTTATAAATTATCCAGTCTCAAGTATTTCTTTATGGCAATGTGAGAACAGACTAACACATGGGTTTTTAAAAAATTTGTTTGTTTTGTTTTTAATCTTTGCTTAATCATAACTATATGTCTGAAGAGCCTTTCTCCATGACCTGAAATAATACCTCCTTAGCCAACTCCAACTCTGCTTTTGAGAAAAATTGATCACTTTTTAAAATGTTTTTGACTTTCTTCTTTAAGAGATGACACTTTCTTAGATGACTCCACTATGCCATTATTTTTTACATATTAAAAGTTTAAGTGGCATATTTAACTCAATTTCTACTGCACTATAACACATTTGTGTGATAAACACAAAGCTTTCTGTCCAGCTGTCTTCCATGTTAACTCAAATAGGTTTAAGGCTGTTATCTAATTCCCTGAACTGGGAGGCTATGAGGCAAGAGATGGAGTATCCTTTGCATGCTGTCAAAGATCCTAGAGCCAAATAGTGAATATTAAAGTTGTACCTGAAGTTGACCTAGGCTTTTCCATAGTTAAAAGTGCCAGAGGCAGGTATTAGGAAGGAATCTAGGTTCAGAACAGAAGAAGCAAGGAGAACCAGCAATGAGGAAGAGTAAGAAGGAGCAGTTTTCAAACTCATGTAGTCTTGAAGAGATTCTGATCCATAGGCCTGAGTTGAGGCAAGATATCTCCATCATTAAGACCAGAAGTGATTCTACTTTGAGAATCCCTGGGAAGGATGTCAGTGAAACCAGAGTATCTGTTGATGAGTTCACCATGAAGGAGAAGAATCAGGGGTTTGGATTTGACCTGCTCTACTCTCAGCCCAACTTGGTGTACATGGGTTTGATTCACATAAATGGGAAAAAGTTCAGCGAACAGGTTGAGTATCTTGCTTAAGACATCCAAAGAGTGTATTAGGGAGGTTGTGGAGTGATATAATATTGGGTCAACTAAATAGAAGATTCTCAGAGCCATGCCATTTAGTGCATCCCATCTTAACAACAACAAAAAATGCTTCTTTACCTCACTTCTCCCTACAAATGTTGCTTTTTTCACAGTCCCACTTTATTGCAACGTTTCTCAAAAGAGCCATCTATTCTATTTTATTTCCAATCCTTCAATTCCCTTAAAATCCACTCAATCAGGCTTTTGTTCCAACAACTTTGGCAAAGTTATCAACGTTCATGTTTCCAAATTCAATGGTTATTCCTCAGTTTCATTTTATTAATCTTTCAGCTGTGTTCGACACAGTTGACCACTTACTTTTCATTGAAATATTTCTTCACTTGGCTTCCATGACATTACATGCTTTTGATTTTTTCCTTCTACCTCATAGTCTGCTCCTTCAAAGGTTCCATTGTTGATTTGTCCTCAACATTTGTTGGAGTCCACCAGGGCTCAATGCCCAGCCTCTTTCTCTATATATCTTCCCTCCCTAGATCATCTCACTATAGATCTTATATAAATAAAAAGGTTTATAAGAGAATAGTATGAACAGTTATACACCAACAAATTAGATAACTTCAATGAAATGAATAAATTTCTAGATATACACAAGCTGCCAAAACTGATGGAAGAAGAAATAAAAAACCTGAATAGGATTATACCAAGTAAAGAGATTGAATCAGTTATTTTAAAACCTTCAAAAAAGAAAAGCCTAGGATCAGATGACTCAGTAAGAATTTTATCAAACATTTAAAGAATTATCACCAGTTCTTCTCAAACTCTTCCAAAAAGTGGAAGAGAAAATGAAAACTCCCTAACTCATTCTATGATCTGGTATCACCCAATACCAAAGCCAGACAAAAAAAATCACAATAAGGCTGGGCGAGGTGGCTCATGTCTATTATCCCAGCATTTTCGGAGGCTGAGGTGGGTGGATCAACTGAGGTCAGGAGTTCGAGACCAGCCTGGACAACATGGCGAAACCCCGTCTCTACCAAAAATACAAAAATTAGCCAGGCATGGTGGTGCATGCCTGTAGTACCAGCTAGTTGGGAGGCTGTGGCAGAAAACAATTCTGTTTATATTATCATCAACAATAATAAAATAGGAGTAAATTTAACTCAGGGCATGCAGAATTGGTACACTAAAGACTACAAACTGCTGTTTGTAATACTGTCTTTAAAGAAGACCTTATGAATAAGTGAACCTTCCTCTAGTCATGTGGAAGACTTACTATTATTAAGATGGCAATCTTCCCCAAATTTATCTACAGATTTAATGCAATCCCTATCAAAATTCCAACTTCCCATTTTGTGGAAATGGACAAGCTGGTCCTAAAATTCATATAGAAGAACAAGGGACCCACAATAGCCAAAATGATCTTGAAAAAAATTAAAAAGTTGGAGGATTCACAATTCCAGACTTCAAAACTTACTACCATAAGACCCAACAATTCTACTTCTAAGTATACACACAAGAGAATTGTAAACAAATTGTTCAGACAAAAACTTGTATAGGAATATTCATAGCAGCATTATTCATGATAGCCAAGAGGTAGAAACAATTTAATGCTCATGACTGATGAATGAATTAAACAAAATGTGGTATATCCATATAATAAAATATTATTCAGCAATAAAAAGAAATGAAGTACTGATACATACTACAATATGGATGAGCCTTGAAAACATTACGCTAGTGAAAGAACCCAGACACAAAAAGCCACATATTGTTTGACTCCATTTGTATGACATGTCCAGTACAGGAAAATCCACAGAGACACAAGCTGGTTACTGGTTGTCAGAGGCTGAGGACGAGGTTTAGGGTGGAATGTGGAACGAAACCCTAATGGCTAGGGGCTTTCTCATTTGGGTGATGAAAATGTTCTGGAATTAGTGATAATGGTTGCACAACATTGTGAACATATTAAAATCACTGAATTGTATATTTTTTAAATGGGTCCAAAGGTAGATTTTTTAATGTAAATTTTACCTCAATTTTTAAAAATTGGCTTAGTGTGGTGGTGCACACCTGTAATTCCAGCACTTTGGGAGGTCAAGGTGGGAGAATGGTTTGAGCCCAGGAGTTTGAGACCAGCCTGGGCAATATGGCAAAACCCTGTTTCTACAAAAAATACAAAAATTAGCAAGGCATGGTGGCTCACCTGTAGTCCCAGCTTCTGGGGAGGCTGAGGCAGGAGGATTACTTGAGCCCAGGAGGTGGAGGCTGCAGTGAGCCAAGATCATGCCACTGCATTCCAGCCTGGGAGAGAGAGAAGGACCCTGTCTCAAAAAAAAAAAAAAATCAAAAGTCATAAATTGCTTCATCAATCTGTAAAACTTTTTTTCAGTTACAAGACAATAACAGTGTGAAAAAGATGGCCTGTCTAGAAAAAGGGTAGGTGATATAAAGACAACTCAGTAGCCCAGAAAGATATGAAAAGAGACTGAATCTCACTAGAAAACAGGAAGATGCAAATTATCAATTAGATAGTAGTAGATTTGCAAAATTGAAAGAGTTTAAAAATATCAAGGGTAGCTAAGGGTGGGAAAAAGATGATCTCATACACTGCCAATAGTAAATTGCAGTCATTTTGGAGGGCAATTTGGCAGTAAACTAATAAAACTTTAAAACATATACACCCTGTGATTCAGCAATTCTACTTCTCCATATTTGCTCAAAAGAAATATCAATATAAGTGAACAAAGATGCACATGCAAAGATGTTCGTTGTAGCATTGTGTAGGCAAAAATAAGAAGTAGACTAAGGAGTGTGGGGAAATAAATTGTGGTAGAGCCACACCATAAAATACTATGTAATCTTAAAATAAACAATGTTAATATGGAAACATCTCTAACATATAATATTGAATGAGAAAAAGCATGTTTCAGAACATTCTTCATTTATATAAAATTTAAACTAACCTACAAAATTATTTATTCCCCATGGAAATGTATGGATGAATGTATATAAATGCAGAGAAAGAAGTCTAGAAGGTCAAAAGTTTAAGTAATATCAGTAGTTACTTATGGTGAAAGCAGAAGAATCCAGATTATTGATGGTAATCGAAGAGAATTTTAGCCTTATCTAAAATATATTTTACATGGAGGGATGATGATAATAATAAAACAAGAAAAATTAGATTCAAAAACCAAGATTTAAATGGTGAACATATGGCTGGGCCAAGTGGCTCATGCCCATAATCCCAACACGTTGGGAGGCTGAGGCAGGCAGATCACTTGAGGTCAGGAGATTGAGACCAGCCTGGCCAAGATGGTGAAACCCCATCTCTACCAAAAAAAATACAAAAATTAGCTGGTTATGGTGGCATGCACCTGTGGTCCCAGCTACTCAGGAGGCTGAGGTGTCAGAATGACTTGAACCCAGAAGGCAGAGGTTGCAAGATGGCCAAACAGGAACAGCTCCGGTCTATAGCTCCCAGCGTGAGTGATGCAGAAGATGGGTGATTTCTGCATTTCCATCTGAGGTACTGGGTTCATCTCACTAGGGAGTGCCATACGGTGGGTGCAGGACAGTGGGTGCAGCGCACTGGGTGCAAGCCGAAGCAGGGCCAGGCATTGCCTCACTTGGGAAGCACAAGGGGTCAGGGAGTTCCCTTTCCTAGTCAAAGAAAGGGGTGACAGACGGCAGCTGGAAAATCGGGTCACTCCCACCCTAATACTGCGCTTTTCCGACGGGCTTAAAAAAACGGCACACCAGGAGAGCACCTGGCTCGGAGAGTCCTACGCCCATGGAATCTCACTGATTGCTAGCACAGCAGTCTGAGATCAAACTGCAAGGCAGCAGCCAGGCTGAGGGAGGGGCACCTGCCATTGCCCAGGCTTGATTAGGTAAGCAAAGCAGCCGGGAAGCTTGAACTGGGTGGAGCCCACCACAGCTCAAGGAGGCCTGCCTGCCTCTGTAGGCTCCACCTCTGGGGGCAGGGCACAGACAAACAAAAAGACAGCAGTAATCTCTGCAGACTTAAATGTCCTTGCCTGACAGCTTTGAAGAGAGTAGTGGTTCTCCCAGCACGCAGCTGGAGATCTGAGATTGGGCAGACTGCCTCCTCAAGTGGGTCCTTGACCCCCGAGCAGCCTAACTGGGAGGCAACCCCCAGTAGGGGCAGACTGACACTTCACACGGCCGGGTACTCCTCTGAGACAAAACTTCCAGAGGAATGATCAGGCAGCAGCATTTGCGGATCACCAATATGCGCTGTTCTACAGCCACCGCTGTTCTGCAGCCACCGCTGCTGATACCCAGGCAAACAGGGTCTGGAGTGGACCTCTAGCAAACTCCAACAGACCTGCAGCTGAGGGTCCTGTGTGTTAAAAGGAAAACTAACAAACAGAAAGGACATCCACACCAAAAACCCATCTGTACATCACCATCATCAAAGATCAAAAGATAAAACCTCAAAGATGGGGAAAAAACAGAGCAGAAAAACTGGAAACTCTAAAAAGCAGAGCTCCTCTCCTCCTCCAAAGGAACGCAGCTCCTCACCAGCAATGGAAGAAAGCTGGAAGGAGAATGACTTTGACGAGTTGAGAGAAGAAGGCTTCAGATGATCAAACTACTCCGAGCTACAGGAGGAAATTCAAACCAATGGCAAAGTAGTTAAAAACTTTGAAAAAAAATTAGACGAATGGATAACTAGAATAACCAATACAGAGAAGTCCTTAAAGGAGCCGATGGAGCTGAAAGCCAAGGATTGAGAACTACGTGAAGAATGCAGAAGCCTCAGGAGCCGATGCAATCAACTGGAAGAAAGGGTATCAGTGATGGAAGATGAAATGAATGAAATGAAGTGAGAAGGGAAGTTTAAAGAAAAAAGAATAAAAAGAAATGAACAAAGCCTCCAAGAAATATGGGACTATGTGAAAAGACCAAATCTACGTCTGATTGGTGTACCTGAAAGTGATGGGGAGAATGGAACCAAGCTGGAAAACACTCTGCAGCATATTATCCAGGAGAAATTCCCCAATCTAGCAAGGCAGGCCAACATTCAGATTCAGAAAATACAGAGAACACCACAAAGATATTCCTGGAGAAGAGCAACTCCAAGACACATAATTGTCAGATTCACCAAAGTTGAAATGAAGGAAAAAATGTTAAGGGAAGCCAGAAAGAAAGGTCGGGTTTCCCACAAAGGGAAGCCCATCAGACTAACAGCGGATCTCTCGGCAGAAACTCTACAAGCCAGAAGAGAGTGGGGGCCAATATTCAACATTCTTAAAGAAAATAATTTTCAAACCAGAATTTCATATCCAGCCAAACTAAGCTTCATAAGTGAAGGAGAAATAAAATACTTTACAGACAAACAAATGCTGAGAGATTTTGTCACCACCAGGCCTGTCCTAAAAGAGCTGCAGAAGGAAGCACTAAACATGGAAAGGAACAACTGGTACCAGCCACTGCAAAAACATGCCAAATTGTAAAGACCATCGAGGCTAGGAAGAAACTGCAACAACTAACGAGCAAAATAACCAGCTAACATCATAATGACAGGATCAAATTCACACATAACAATATTAACTTTAAATGTAAATGGGCTAGATGCTCCAATTAAAAGACACAGACTGGCAAATTGGATAAAGAGTCAAGACCCATCAGTGTGCTGTATTCAGGAAACCCATCTCACAGGCAGAGACACACATAGGCTCAAAATAAAGGGATGGAGGAAGATCTACCAAGCAAACGGAAAACAAAAATAGGCAGGGGTTGCAATCCTAGTCTCTGATAAAACAGACTTTAAACCAACAAAGATCAAAACAGACAAAGAAGGCCATTACATAATGGTAAAGGGATCAATTCAACAAGAAGAGCTAACTACCCTGAATATATATGTACCCAATACAGGAGCACCCAGATTCATAAAGCAAGTCCTTAGTGACCTACAAAGAGACTTAGACTCCCACACAATAATAATGGGAGACTTTAACACCCCACTGTCAACATTAGACAGATCAATGAGACAGAAAGTTAACAAGGATTCCCAGGAATTGAACTCAGCTCTGCACCAAGCAGACCTAATAGACATCTACAGAACTCTCCACCCCAAATCAACAGAATATACATTTTTTTCAGCACCACACCACACCTATTCCAAAATTGACCACATAGTTGGAAGTAAAGCACTCCTCAGCAAATGTAAAAAACAGAAATTATAACCAACTGTCTCTCAGACCACAGTGCAATCCAACTAGAACTCAGGATTAAGAAACTCACTCAAAACCGCTCAACTACATGGAAACTGAACAACCTGCTCCTGAATGACTACTGGGTACAGAACGAAATGAAGGCAGAAATAAAGATGTTCTTTGAAACCAATGAGAACAAAGGCACAAGATACCAGAATCTCTGGAACACATTCAAAGCAGTGTGTAGAGGGAAATTTATAGCACTAAATGCCCACAAGAGAAAGCAGGAAAGATCCAAAATTCACACCCTAACATCACAATTAAAAGAACTAGAAAAGCAAGAGCAAACACATTCAAAAGCTAGCAGAAGGCAAGAAATAACTAAAATCAGAGCAGAACTGAAGGACATAGAGACACAAAAAACCCTTCAAAAAATTAATGAATCCAGGAGCTGGTTTTTTGAAAAGATCAACAAAATTGACAGACTGCTAGCAAGACGAATAAAGAAGAAAAGAGAGAAGAATCAAATAGACACAATAAAAAATGATAAAGGGGATATCACCACCGATCCCACAGAAATACAAAGTACCATCAGAGAATACTACAAACACCTCTACGCAAATAAACTAGAAAATCTAGAAGAAATGGAGAAATTCCTCGACACATACACTCTCCCAAGACTAAACCAGGAAGAAGTTGAATCTCTGAATAGACCAATAACAGGCTCTGAAATTGTGGCAATAATCAATAGCTTACCAACCAGAAAAAGTCCAGGACCAGTTGGACTCACAGTCGGATTCTACCAGAGGTACAAGAAGGAGCTGGAACCATTCCTTCTGAAACTATTCCAATCAATAGAAAAAGAGGGAATCATCCCTAACTCATTTTATGAGGCCAGCATCATCCTGATACCAAAGCCGGGCAGAGACACAACAAAAAAAGAGAATTTTAGACCAATATCCTTGATGAACATTGATGCAATAATCCTCAGTAAAATACTAGCAAACCAAATCCAGCAGCAGATCAAAATGCTTATCCACCATGATGAAGGGGGCTTCATCCCTGGGATGCAAGGCTGGTTCAACATATGCAAATCAATAAATGTAATCCAGCATATAAACAGAACCAAAGACAAAAACCACATGATTATCTCAATACATGCAGAAAAGGCCTTTGACAAAGACAAAATTCAACAGTGCTTCATGCTAAAAACTCTCAATAAGTTAGGTATTGATGGGACGTATCTCAAAATAATAAGAGCTATTTATGACAAACCCACAGCCAATATCATACTGAATGGGCAAAAACTGGAAGCATTCCCTTTGAAAACTGGCACAAGACAGGGATGCCCCCTCTCACCACTCCTATTCAACATAGTGTTGGAAGTTCTGGCCAGGGCAATTAGGCAGGAGAAGGAAATAAAGGGTATTCAATTAGGAAAAGAGGAAGTCAAATTGTCCCTGATTGCAGATGACATGATTGTATATCTAGAAAACCCCACTGTCTCAGCCCAAAATCTCCTTAAGCTGATAAGCAACTACAGCAAAGTCTCAGGATACAAAATCAATGTGCAAAAATCACAAGCATTCTTATACACCAATAACAGACAAACAGAGAGCCAAATCATCAGTGAACTCCCATTCACAATTGCTTCAAAGAGAATAAAATACCTAGGAATCCAACTTACAAGGGATGTGAAGGACCTCTTCAAGGAGAACTACAAACCACTGCTCAATGAAAAAAAAGAGGATACAAAAAAATGGAAGAACATTCCATGCTCATGGGTAGGAAGAATCAATATCATGAAAATGGCCATACTGCCCAAGGTAATTTATAGATTCAATGCCATCCCCATCAAGCTACAAATGACTTTCTTCACAGAATTGGAAAAAACGACTTTAAAGTTCATATGGAACCAAAAAAGAGCCCGCATCGCCAAGTCAATCCTAAGCCAAAAGAACAAAGCTGGAGGCATCATGCTACCTGACTTCAAACTATACTACAAGGCTAAGTAACCAAAACAGCATGGTACTGGTACCAAAACAGAGATATAGATCAATGGAACAGAACAGAGCCCTCAGAAATAATGCCGCATATCTACAACCATCTGATCTTTGACAAACCTGAGAAAAACAAGCAATGGGGAAAGGATTCCCTATTTAATAAATGGTGCTGGGATAACTGGCTAGCCATATGTAGAAAGCTGAAACTGGATCCCTTCCTTACACCTTATACAAAAATTAATTCAAGATGGATTAAAGACTTGAATGTTAGACCTAAAACCATAAAAACCCTAGAAGAAAACCTAGGCAATACCATTCAGGACATAGGCATGGGCAAGGACTTCATGTCTAAAACACCAAAAGCAATGGCAACAAAAGCCAAAATTGACAAGTGGGATCTAATTAAACCAAAGAGCTTCTGCACAGCAAAAGAAACTCCCATCAGAGTGAACAGGGAACTGACAAAATGGGAGAAAATTTTCGCAACCTACTCATCTGACAAAGGGCTAATATCTAGAATCTACAATGAACTCAAACAAATTTACAAGAAAAAAACAAACAACCCCATCAAAAAGTGGGCGAAGGAGATGAACAGACACTTCTCAAAAGAAGACATTTATGCAGCCAAAAAACACATGAAAAAATGCTCATCATCACTGGCCATCAGAGAAATGCAAATCAAAACCACAATGAGACACCATCTCACACCAGTTAGAATGGTGATCATTAAAAAGTCAGGAAACAACAGGTGCTGGAGAGGATGTGGAGAAATAGGAACACTTTTACACTGTTGGTGGGACTGTAAACTAGTTCAACCATTGTGGAAGACAGTGTGGCAATTCCTCAGGGATCTAGAACTAGAAATACCATTTGACTCAGCCATCCCATTACTGGGTATATACCCAAAGGATTATAAATCATGCTGCTGTAAAGACACATGCACACGTATGTTTATTGCGGCAGTATTCACAATAGCAAAGACTTGGAACCAACCCAAATGTCCAACAACGACAGACTGGATTAAGAAAATGTGGCGCATATATACCATGGAATACTATGCAACCATAAAAAATGATGAGTTCATGTCCTTTGTAGGGACATGGATGAAACTGGAAACCATCATTCTCAGCAAACTCTCGCAAGGACAAAAAACCAAATACGGCATGCTGTCACTCATAGGTGGGAATTGAACAATGAGAACACTTGGACACAGGAAGGGGAACATCACACTCCAGGGACTGTTGTGGGGTGGGGGCGGGGGAGGGATAGTATTAGGAGGTATACCTAATGCTAAATGATGAGTTAATGGGTGCAACACACCAACATGGCACATGTATACACATATAAGAAACCTGCACATTGTGTACATGTACCCTAAAACTTAAAGTTTAATAATAATAAAATAAAAAAAAAAGAAAAAAAAAAGAAGGCAGAGGTTGCAGTGAGCTGAGACCATGTCATTGTACTCCAGCCTGGGTGACAGTGAGACTGTCTCAAAAAAAAAAAGAAAAAAAGAAAAAAAACACTTGAATTAATTATTTAGTTATACTGAAAATTCATTAGAAAAGTTTTTCCAAACATCTAAAACCTGAAAAATTATCAGGGAGGAATACTCTTGCAAAAATCCTTGAACTGGGCCTGGTGCAGTGGCTCATGCCTGTAATCCCAGCACCTTGGGAGGCTGAGGCGAGTGGATCACCTGAGGTCAGGAGTTTGAGACAGGCCTGGCCAACATGGTGAAACCCTCTCTACTAAAAATATAAAAATTAGCTGGGCATGTTGGCGGGTGCCTGTAATCCCAGCAAGTAGGGAGGCTGAGGCAGGACAATCACTTGAACCCGGGTAGCGGAGGCTGCAGTGAGCCGAGATCACGCCATTGCACACTAGCCTGGGCAACAACAGCAAAACTCCATCTCAAAAAAAAAAAAAAAAATCCTTGAATTGGGTCATCAAAGTTTCTAATAATATAGACACAGATGCTATATATGGAAGGGCTGTTGTTGCTGCATATAATTATTTAGTATAATAAACTATGGGTAGGGGGCAAGGAGAACAAATTAAAAAGCAAAAAGGGTAATTGCAAAAAAGAGAGGTAGCAGTGGTGTTTTAGAATGCTAATTATGACACAATGGGAAAAAGTACAGGATCTGGAGTCAATAACATAGGCTAAGTTTGACTCTGCCACTTTCTAGTTGTGTGACCTAGGCAAAACACTTAACTGATTTGTAAAATAAGAATAAGGATACTTGCCTTGCCTACCTCACTGGGTTGCTGAGAAAAGCATTATAAACCGAAAAGTACTAACAAGATCAAAACAATTCAAAAGAGAAAAGTGTGAAAGAGATCAACTCAATAACATAAAATCCTCAGGAGAAGAGCTGCCAAAAGACTTGGGACAGATTTGTCCCAGAGAAACTAATTTTAAACCAGTACAGCTTTATTCTTTATATTTTGCCTATTAGAGTAATCTGCCAAGGATTATGCCCATGTTTTGCAGATCATGGCAGAAAAACTGCTCTGCAATCACCAGCTGAATCATTTCTATCAATACAGCCATTCCTATCTCACAGGTTCATTGACATAACTAAAATATATCAGTCTCTCTCATATACCCAAAACATGTTTTTGAGAATTATGTGTTCAAGTGATGCAGTAGCAGAATGTAAATAAGATGGGGATTGTTGGGTGAGATTGCGTTGATTCAAAGGTGAGTTCCACACCTTAACAAATATGTAGGCTTGGAAAAATTACTTAACTTCTCCTTGCCTCAGTAAAATGGCTTAAGAAAAGTGCCCAATTACAAAAAAACCAAACACCGCATGTTCTCACTCATAGGTGGTAACTGAACAATGAGAACACATGGACACAGGAAGGGGAACATCACACTCTGGGGACTGTTGTGGGGTGGGGGGAGGGGGGAGGGATAGCTTTAGGAGATATACCTAATGGTAAATGATGAGTTAATGGGTGCAGCACACCAGCACGGCACATGTATACATCTGTAACTAACCTGCACATTGTGCACATGTACCCTAAAACTTAAAGTATAATAATAATAAAATTTAAAAAATGTGCCCAATATTTAGAAATGTTAGGCAGTGAAAGAAGGAAACAAATGTTTCTTAGAACAGCATCTAGCACATATTAAGCCCTCAATAAATGTTAGCTCTTTATTAATATATTAGTGTCTTTATTTTAATATATTAAAGCATATAATACATCAGTATATTTTCTTAAAGACACTACTATGTTATATATCTCACATAGAAAGTAAATGTGAGAAATATATATATAAAAAACATATATATATCGCTGCACTGTATGTTAATAAGCAAAAGACCATGAGATTGTTTTCTCCCTTTTTAAGGCCCCTTTCTTCTTCAAGGTGAAAATATCATTACATTTAAAATTAACACCATTAAAGAAGGGTTTGCACTTTCTGATTCCAGAGGCAAGAGTGAGAAAAAGAAAAAAATTCCACTTACTTAAATCTAAGACTTACATTTAATTATTTTAAAATTATGGGCAAGTTGAGCCAAGATGGCTAACTAGATGCAGCCAGGAAGTGTCTCCAACTGAGAGACCAGACCATGAAGAAGACTGGCACAATCTGAACAGATCTTCAGAAGGAAGGCTTTGAGAGTGGATGCAGACCCTAGGATGAAGGGGTAGGAAGCTGGGAACCCTGTATGGAGCTGCCAAGCACCAGGACTTGTTCCTGGCCCCTACTGGCTCCTGAAAAAGGTGTGAATTAAATAGGCAAAGAGTGGCCCACTCTTACCACGAACCTCCAGAATCCTAACTGCAGGAGACCCCATGACCCCCCATAGACATTTGAGCTGGAAGGGAGAGCTGCTTGGAGAAGTGGCAGGGACAGGACTCCAGCCTGTGTGGGGCCCAGAGGGTTTGGTGTGGAAACAACTGAAGTGAAGGATGGCCAGGGACACCCATTCCCCATGGTTCACCATGCTTATTTAGATGGCTTTGGCCTTTGTTGACTGTTAGACCTGGTCAGAACAGGGCTATCTTGTCCATGGGATGGGGCCAGTCTGATCTGAGCATCGCCCTGTCTACCAGTCTCTCCTGGGGTCCCTCCACAGCCATGCCTGCTTGCAGCTCAGCCTTGGAGGCCCAACCAGGGTACTTCCTGGTGGCTGCCACCACAGCTCCTTCATCAGCAAACCCTGTATAACATTGGAGAGCTTCAGCAGATGGATCCCTGCCAATGTGCACCCACCAGCAGCTTCCCCCTACCACTGTGCCTGCACGTACCTGGCCACAGCCTATCCCTATTGGTTTCCATGTGTGTGTATGTGTTATGTGTATGGACTTCACTGCCCTGCTGCTGCTGACACGTGTGTGGACCTCACTGTGTTGCCACTCTGTTGCTACTGGTGTACAGGGACCCTGCTGCACTGCCACCATTGGCACATGTGCATGCAGACCCTGCCATGCCACTGCCAGCACATGAACATAGACCTCGTTGCCACCATCCTGATGAAGCACTTTAGCTGGCACCCACCATCAGAGTTTTGTTGCCAGCAGACTGGAAACATCTTGACCTCTCTAGCACAGCAGGTGCTTAACTTTGGGGGCCAGAGAACAAAGCTGTGGCCTGGTCCCAGGCCCCTGTGGTCACAGCACATAGCCCAGGAGTGCTGAGATGAGGTTAGGCACCCTAAAATCATTCAGAAATGAAGCCAGTCAACTGAACCCAAATTACACCATAGTCAAACCCTCGAGGGCATCAAAGAATATTAAAGCAAAAACCCCTCCCCAAAGGACAGCAACTTCAAAGATTAAAGGAACATCAGCCCACACAGATGAGAAAAAGCAGTGCAAGAACTGGCAGCTCAAAAACCAAGAGTGTATTTCTACCTCCAAATCTCCAAATGATCGACCTAGCTCCCCAGCAATGGTTTTTTTTTTTTTGAGACGGAGTCTCACTCTGTTGCCCAGGCTGGAGTGCAATGGCACGATCTTGGCTCACTGCAACTTCTGGTTCCCAGGTTCAAGTGATTCTCCTGCCCCAGCCTCCTGAGTAGCTGGGATTACAGGTGGCGCCACCACACTTGGCTACTTTTTGTAGTTTTAGTAGAGATGGGGTTTCACCATGTTGGTCAGGCTGGTCTCGAACTCCTGACCTGGTAATCCACCTACCTTGGCCTCCCAAAGTGCTGGGATTACAGGCGTGAGCCACCGCGCCCAGCCGGCAACGGTTCTTAATCAGGCCGAAATGTGTGAAATGACAGACTTAGAATTCTGAATCTGGATGGAAATGGAGATTATCAAGATTTCGGAGAAAATTGAAACTTTCCAATCCAAGGAATCTAAGGAATACAGTAAAATGATACAAGAGATGAAAGATGAAATAACCATTTTAAGAAAGAACCAAACTGCCGAACTGATTTGATAGAGCTGGAAAACTCACTACAGGAATTTCATAATATAATTGAAAGTATTAATAGGAGAAAAGACCAAACTGAGGAAAGAATAGCAGAGCACAAAGACTAGTTCTTTGAATCAACTCAGAAAAAAATAATTTAAAAAGAATGAAAAAGAATGGACAAAACCTCTGAGAGATACGGGATTAGATGGAAAGACCAAATTTACAACTCATTGGTGTCCCTGAAAGAGAGGGAGAGCAAGCAACTTGGAAAATATATTTGGAGATACTGTCCACAAAAATTTCTCCAACCTTGCTAGTGAGGTCATATTCAAATTCAGGAAATTCAGAGAACCCCAGTGGCATACTATACAAGATGACCATCCCCAAAAGACCTACTCACCAGATTCTCTAAAGTCAATGTGAAGGAGAGCATATTAAAGGCAACTAGAGAGAAGGGGCAGGTCACCTACAAAGGGAACCCCATCAGACTAACAGTGGAACTTTCAGCAGAAACTCTACAAGCCAGAAGTGATTGGGGGTGTATATTCAACATTCTTAAAGAAAAGAAATTCCAATTGAGAATTTCATATCTAGCCAAACAAAGTTCACAAGCAAAGGAGAAATAAAATCCATTTCAGACAAGCAAATGCTAAAGGAATTTATTACCACCAGACATGCCTTATAAGAGGTTCTTAAGGAAGTGCTAAATATGGAAATGAAAAACCGTTACCAGCCCCAACAAAAACACACTTAGGTACATAGACCATTGACACTATAAAGTACCTATACAATCAAGTCTACATAACAACTAGCTAACAACACAATGACAGGATGAAATTACAGATGTTGATATTAACCTTGAATGTAAATGGGCTAAATGCTCCATTTAAAAGTCCCAGAGTGGCAAGTTGGATAAAGAAGGAAGACCCAACTGTATGGTATCTTAAAGAGACCCATTTCACATGCAGTGACACCCATAGGCTGAAAGTAAAGGGATGGAGAAAGATCTACCAAGCAAAGGGAAAATAAAAAAAGGCCAAGAGTTAATATTCTAATTTCAGACAAAATAGAGTTTGTCTCATCCAAGTAGTAACAGGCCCAACCCTACTTAGCTTCCAAGATCAGACAAGATAGGGAGCATTCAGGGTGGTATGTCTGTAGACTGGACAAAATAGGCTTTAAACCAACAAGGATCAAAAAGAACAAAGAAGGATACTACATAACGATAAAGGGTTCAATTCAACAAGAAGACTTAACTATCCTAAATATATATGCACTCAACACTGGAGCACCCAGATTCATAAAACAAGTTCTTAGAGACCTGAGAAGAGACTTAGATAACCACACAATAAAAATGATAGATGTTAACACCCCCACTGGCAGTATTAGACAGATCATTGAGGCAGAAAACAAACAAACATATTCAGGACCTAATTCAACACTTGATCAAATGGACCTAACAGATATCTACAGAACGCTCCATCCAACAATAACAGAATATACATTCTTTTCATTTGCAAATGGCAGATACTCTAAAATCCACCACATACACAGCTGTAAAGCAATTCTCAACAAATTCAAAAAACCCCAAATCATACCAACCACATTCTCAGACCAAGCACAATAAAAATAGAAATCAATACTAAGATCTTGCAAAACCATACAATTACATGGATATTAAACAACATGCTCCTGAATGACTTTTGGGTAAATAATGAAATTAAGGCAGAAATGAAGAAATTCCTTGAAAGTAATGAAAACAAAGATACAACATGCCAGAATCTCTGGGGCACAGTTAACACAGTGTTAAGAGGAAATTTTATAGCACTAAATACCCAAATCAAAAAGTTGGAAAGATATTAAATTAACAACCTAACATCACATCTAGAGGAACTAGAAAATCAAGAGGAAACTAACCTCAAAACTAGCATAAGAAAATAAATAACCAAAATCAGAACTGAACTGAATGAAATTGAGACATGAAAAACCACACAAAAGACCAATGAAACAAAAATTTGGTTGTTTGAGGGAATAAATAAGATTGATAGATCCATAGCTAGACTAATAAAGAAAAAAAGAGGATCCAAATAAACCCAATTGGAATTGAGAAAGGGGGACATTACCACAAACCCCATAGAAATACATAAAACCTTCAGAGGATATTTTAAACACCTCTATACACACAAACTAGAAAATCTAGAAAAGTGGACAAATTTCTGGAAATATATAGTCTCCCAAGATTGAATCAGGAAGAAAATGAAACCCGACTAAGCCAATAACAAGGTTCAAATTTGAATAAATAATGAAAAATCTACCAACCAGAAAAAGTACTGACCAGATTTATTCACAGCCAAATTCTACTAGACATATACAGAAGAGCTGGTACTAATCCTACTGAAACTATTCCAAAAAATTGAGGAGGAGAGACTCCTTAACTCATTCTATAACACCAGCATCACTGTGATATCAAAACCTGGCAAAGATACAATGAAAAAAGAAAACTTCAGGCTAATATCCCTGATGAACATAGATGTAAAAATGCTCAACAAAATACAAGCAAACTGATTTCAGCAGCACATCAAAAAGCTAATCCACCATGATCAAGTAGGCTTTATCACTGGGATGTGAAGTTGGTTTAACATATGCAAATTAATAAATGTGATTCATTGTTTCAACAGAACAAAAAGCAAAAATTACATGATTATCTCAATAGATGCAGAAAAGGCTTACAATAAAATTTAACATCCCTTCCTGTTAAAGCTCTTCAACAAACTAGGCATTGAAGGAACATATCACAAAATAATAAGAGCCATTTATGACAAACCTACAGCCAACATCATACTGAACAGGTGAAAGCTGGAAGCATTCCTCTTGAGAACTTGAACAAGATAAGGATGTCCACTCTCACTTCTATTCAACATAATACTGGAAATCCTAGCCAGAGCAATCAGGCAAGAGAAAGAGATAAAAGGCATCCAAATAGGAAGAAAGGAAGTCAAACTGTCTCTCTCCACAAACAGTATGATCCCATACCTAGAAAACTCCATAGTCTCTGCCCAAAGGCTCCTAGAGCTGATAAACAACTTCGGCAAAATTTCAGAATACAAAATCAATTACAAATATTAATATAAAATTTCTATACACCAATAACTTCCAAGCTTAGAGCTAAATCAGGAATGCAATCCCATTCACAGTAGCCACACACAGAAAAATAAAACACCTAGGAATACAATTAACTAGGGAGGTGAAATATCTCTGCAAAAAGAATTACAAAACACTGCAGAAAGAAATAACAGACTACACAAACAAATGGAAAAACATTCCAGGCTCATGAATTAGAAGAATCAATATTGTTAAAATGGCCATACCGCCCAAGGCAATGTACAAATTCAATGCTATTTCTATCAAACTGCCAGACATTTTTCATAGAATTAGGAAAAAACTATTCTAAAATTCATGTAGAACCAAAAAAACAGCTTGAATAGCCAAAGAAATCCTGAGCAAAAAGAGCAAAGCTGGGAGCATAACACTACCTGACCAGACTTATACTACAAGGCTACAGTAACCAAAATAGGATGGTACTGGTACAAAAACACATAGAACAATGAAACAAATTAGAGAACCCAGAAATAAAACTGCACACCTACAACCATCTGATCTCTGACAAAGTCAATAAAAACAAGTAATAGAGAAAGGATTGTCTATTCAATAAATGGTCCTGGGATAACTGACTAGGCATATGAAGAAGATTGAAACTGGACTCCTTCCTTTCACCACATATAAAAATTAACTCAGGATTGATTAAAGACTTAAATGTAAAACCTAAAACTATAAAAGCCCAGGAAGAAAAACTAGAAAAGATCATCCTGGACATAAGACCTGGCAAAGATTTCATGATGAAGACTCCAGAAGAAATTGCAACAAAAACAAAAGTTGACCAATGGGACTTAGTTAAATAAAGAGCTTCTGGCCATCAGAGAAATGAAAATCAAAACCACATGAGATACCATCTCACACCAGTTAGAATGGCAATCATTAAAAAGTCAGGAAACAACAGGTGCTGGAGAGGATGTGGAGAAATAGGAACACTTTTACACTGTTGGTGGGACTGTAAACTAGTTCAACCATTGTGGAAGTTGGTGTGGTGATTCCTCAGGGATCTAGAACTAGAAATACCATTTGACCCAGCCATCCCATTACTGGGTATATACCCAAAGGACTATAAATCATGCTGCTATAAAGACACATGCACACGTATGTTTATTGTGGCACTATTCACAATAGCAAAGACTTGGAACCAACCCAAATGTCCAACAGTGATAGACTGGATTAAGAAAATGTGGCACATATACACCATGTAATACTATGCAGCCATAAAAAATGATGAGTTCATGTCCTTTGTAGGGACATGGATGAAATTGGAAATCATCATTCTCAGTAAACTATCGCAAGGACAAAAAACCAAACACCGCATGTTCTCACTCATAGATGGCAATTGAACAATGAGAACACATGGACACAGGAAGGGGAACATCATACTCTGGGGATTGTTGTGGGGTGGGGGCAGGGGGGAGGGATAGCATTAGGAGATATACCTAATGCTAAATGGTGAGTTAATGGGTGCAGCACACCAGCATGGCACATGTATACATATGTAACTAACCTGCACATTGTGCACATGTACCCTAAAACTTAAAGTATAATAATAATAAAAAAAATAAAGAGCTTCTGCATAGCAAAAGAAACTATCAACAGAGTAAACAGACAACCTATAGTATCAGATAAAATATTTGCCAACTATGCATCTGACAAAGGTCTAATATCCAGAATCTATATGGAACTTAAACAAATTAACAAGCAAAAAACAAGCAACCCTACTAAAAAATGGGCAAAGGACATGAACAGACACTTCTCAAAAGAAGACATATGCACAGCCAACAAGCCTATAAAACAAGCTTATAAAAAATGCTCTACATCACTAATCATAAGAGAAATGCAAATCAAAACCACAATGAGAGTCTATCTCACATTAGTCAGAATGGCTATTACTAAAAAGTCAAGAAAAAAAACCAAAAAAAAAAAAAAGCAGATGTTCATGAGGGTACAGAGAAAAGGGAATTTTTATACACTGCTGCTGGGAATCTAAATTAATTCAGCTATTGTGGAAAGTAGTTTGGATATTTCTCAAAGAACTAAAAATAGAACAACCACATGTCCCAGCAATCCCATTACTGGATATATATCCAAAGGAAAATAAATTGTTCTACCAAAAAGACACCTTCACTCATATGTTTATTGCAATGCTATTCACAATAGCAAAACATGGAAACAACCTAGGTGCCCATCAATAGTGGATTGTATTTTTAAAATGTGGTGTATATATATATATATATAATGGAATACTACACAGTCATAAAAAAGAAAGAAATTATGTCCTTTTCAGGAACATAGATATAGCTGGAGGCCATTATCCTAAGCAAATTAATGCAGGAACAGAAGGTCAAACATTGCATGTTCTCACTTATAAGTGGGAGCTAAACACTGAGTACATATAGATGCAAAGAAGGAAACCATAGAAACCAGGGCCTGCTTGAGGTTGGAGGGTAGAAGGAGGGTGAAAATCAAAAAACTACCTCTCAGCTACTATGCTCATTAACTGGGTGATGAAATAATCTGTATACCAAACCCCTGTAACATGCAATTTACCCATGTAACAAAACTGCACATGTACTCCCTGACCCTAAAATAAAAGTTGGAAAGAAAAAAATTATGGGTTATAACGTCATCATTTGTTAAGTTCTCCATGTAAATGCGTTAATCACAGAGAATCAACCAAAGTACAAATTAAGTTATCTCTGAAAATATAAAACCTAAAAATATTATAATTTATCATACAATTTACCAATGAAGACCATCCTCAAAAATTACTTGGCCTGTCTGTATTTCCTGCAAAGGGATCTGTTAAACATGTTGAATAAGGATAGATACTATGAGACAGCCCAAATAGAACTTGTTATGGACTATATATTCCAGGCAACTTATCCTCATCCACTGAACATGTTTCCTGTTTGTCTTTGGCTGTATTTGGTAAAAACCCTAAAACTGATACTGAGCTTCATGTCCTCACAGTTGGATGTGGAAGAGTCTCTTCCACTGCAATTACAGCTGTATTATTAGAACCTGAATTCCTATATACAGCATGAAGGAAAAAACTGTATTGGTTTTTGTTACAGTTTAAGTGTGTCCCCTACAAGATTATGTGTTGGAAAGTTAATCCCTCTGCTCTCATGAATAATAAGAGTTCTCTCATGAATGGATTAATGGCACTATCACCAAAGTGGGTTCATCATCACAGGAATGGCTTTATAATAAATGTGAGCTCTCTCTGGCTCTCTTGCTCTTGCCCTCTCACCATGTGATGCCTTCTGCCATGTTTTGAAGAAGCAAGAAGGTCCTTGTCAGATGTCAAGCAGACGCTCTTGGACTTCCCAACCTCCAGAACTGTGGGCCAAATATGTGTCTTTTCTTTATAAATTACTCAGGCTGTGGTATTGTGTTACAGCAAAATGAAATGGATGAAGACAGTCTTGACCACTCCAATCTTCTCAGTGGCTAGCATGTAGCAGATGTTTACAAAATTTTGGTTAATGTGTAAATAAATAAAATAAAACATTCCTACTTACAGCCAGAGGTTCATTTCCTCTGGGACATTATAAACATAAATGTATATAGGCATTTATTAGGTTCTTAATTATGCCCACAAAGAGTACTGTCGTCTTTAGAAAAATTAAACATTGTAAGCAACAGTTCTTCTAAGACTGTCAGTCCTTAATGTGGTGATAAAATGACCCAATGCCAACTCCCACATATTTCCAATTTAGCAAACCAACTCAGAGGGGCTCATGTTTTCACAAAGACAGGCCTTCAGGTTAGAAAAAAAATTATATCCAACTGTAGGAGACCACCAATAGAAGATGACTTTCCCAATATACATATTTAGGTCCTTCAGTCCATGCAACACTAGCAGTTTTAAACAATTTATGATAATAATTTTTCAAGGTGGGGGTAAGAAGGGATGTAGAATGAATAATCATAATATAATTATTAAATGAAATCTGATTTCCTCCCCAGAACTAGCCTTATAGGAACTCCTGATGCTTACATTCCTGGGCTATCCATTGCATAGTCACCACAGAGCAGTTTATGTTTTCCAAGGTGTGGGTCATATCTTGTGCCTCTAGATAATGCACACAATAGCTAACAAGACATTCATCATCTATGAGGGGAGAACACTAGGATAACAAAATTTTGTAAATTATACTCTTTGGGGATAAGAAACAGCCTCGGTTTAACTCAAATAATAGAGGATATGCTGGTCTTTTGCTGTTTGCACTGCAATCTATTCCTTACTTTGTATTGTAGGGAGCTCTATGTCCCAAGTTTCCTTGCCAGCTGCCTTCCAGGTAGGTTCAGCCAATGGGAGGCCTTAGGAGAAATTGGAGTTCAGAAGATGAGGGGGGAAACTTAGATTTTTCTCCATGTCTTGCTCTATCTCAGGCAGTGTCTCTGGTTCCAGTTCCTGATAGATAGCTCCTCTCTCTATGGTCCCAGCTCCCTCTGGGCAACATTTTTGGGCTCTTGCAATTCCACTTCTTTCCTTTGTCCTCTGGCCCTAGACATGGTAGTAGATCCCTGCTATCGTTAATCTCTGATTTTACTTATCATACCCTATTTGGCTTCTCAGTGCTTCCATAACCCATTTAATTAATTAGCTGGATCATGACTGACAAAGCACATTTATACTAAGCCTTCATGTGCTTTGGGAACCCAGGAAGAGTCAATCAGACTATGAGAAGAGCAGGAGCTGTAGTACAGCCAAGCTTCCCAGGAGCAGAAATTGGAGCCAAGGCAGTCCTTCAGACCTCAGCACAGGAGTTTATTGATCCTCACTTTAATACTCTGTCATCAATAAAAGTCAGCTATTTTCTTCATATGCCCATTTCTTTACTGATGACTTCCTCCTCTTCTACTCTCATTTTGCCGTTTGTGTGCCTCATGACTTTGGCTTATTCATAGTTTTTAAATTTCTCGTCTTTACTTTACACATGGCCTAGCATGGTTTTGACAGATTCTGTCTGTATCGAAAACTTTCTCCTTTAGCTCCCACTAATAATATGCTTCTGTTTCTTACTATTTGTTGATTCAAAGATGTGAGAGTGGAAATCTGATTATCCAAGCTCATATTTTCACAGCATCACAGCAAACAATGTCATAGGTTATAGTCAGTCTGTGGATTGGGATTGCCCACGACTAGGGTTCAGATTCAAAGAGAGAGAGAAAGAGAGAGAGAGCACACATCTGGTTAAAATTATAGGTTGTGGAATCAGACTGCAAAGGCTGAAATCTTGTCCTGCCATGACCATGTGTCTATGGTATTCTCTCTGAACTTCCATTTATTCACCTGTAAAATGGAGATAATAAATGTGCCCATATCATAAGCTTGTTATGAGTTAGTATGTGTTTTAAAAGCATCTACCACAGTGCCTGGAACATGGTAAGCACTCAATAAATGTTAGTTATTATAATATTACTACTAGTAGCAGTATTTTAGGACAACTCCTCAGATGGGATAGTTTCTCTTAGAATTAAAAAAAATTTAAACCCATAAATACTTAGGAATAAATCTAGCAAACGATGCACAAGACCTCTACATAGAAAATCACATATGGCTGGGTGCAGTGGCTCACACCTATAATCCCAGCACTTTGGGAGGCCGAGGCAGGCAGATCACCTGAGGCCAAGAGTTCCAGACCAGCTTGGCCAACATGGTGAAACCTTGTCTATACTAAAAATACACACAAAAATTAGCTGGGCATAGTGGCACATGCCTGTAGTCCAAGCTACTCAGGGAGGCTGAGGCAGGAGAATCGCATGAACCCAGGAGGCAGAGGTTGCAGTGAGCCAAGATCGTGCCACTGCACTCTAACTTGGGCAACAAAGTGAGACTCTATCTCATAAAAAACAAAGAAAGAAAAAAAAAAGAAAATCACAAAACATTATTGAAAGAAGTTAAAGAGATACAATTACGCATGTTATAAAACTGAGTATTATAAAAATATCAGTTCTTACCCAAATTTTTCCTAGATTTAGTGTCATTTTAATCAATATGCCAGTAGGTACTTTTGTATATGTGGAAACTGACAAACTGACTTAAAAATTTATTTGGAAAAACAAAGAGCTAGGAGTAGCACCATACTTTTATAAAAGAACAAAGTTCTTACTCTGTAAAACAGCAAAACTTCTTATAAAGTTACAGTAATTTAGACAGTGTGGAATTGTCAAAAGGTAGACGAATAGACCAAAGAACAGAATAGAAGATCCAGATAGACCCAAGGAATGTAGATACTTGATTTATGATGAAGGTTTTACTGAAGATCAATAAATGGTGCTAAGTTAATTAAATATCAATAAATAATATGTAGATATAGCTTGATCTCTACCATACATTGAGCACAAAATAAACTCCAAATAGATTGTAGGTATAATGTGGAAACTAGTAACCTATAAAGCCTCGACAGTATTACAGAGAATATTATCATGATTTTAGAATATACAAAAATATTTGATAAATTGAATTAGGTTAAAACTAAGAAATATAGTTCATGAAAAGACATCATTAGGAGGAAAAGCTTTAGAGTGAAGAAGAGGTGAGAATGGCTCCTGGACCAACCACAGCCACTGCATCCTGCGGCCACTGCATCCCACGCCCAGCACCTACCACCCGCCACGATCTCCGACACCATGCCCTAGAAGAAAGGCTAAAGGGGATGCTAAAAGAGTTAAAGCCAAGGTGAAGGACAAACCACAGAGAAGATCTGTGAGGTTGACTGCTAAACCTGCTCCTCCAAAGCCAGGATCCAAGCCTAAAAAGGGCCCTGCAAAGAATGGAGAGAAGGTACTCAAAGGGAAAAAGGGAAAAGCTGATGCTGGCAAGGAGGGGAATAACCCTGCAGAAAATGGAGAGGCCAAAACAGACCAGGCACAGAAAGTTGAAGGCGCTGGAGATGCCAAGTGAAGTATGTGCATTTTTGATAACTGTGCACTCCTGGTGACTATACAGTTTGAAATATTATTTTTATCATGTTTTACAAAAATGCAGAATTCTGTTTTACTTTTAAGTTATGCTGTTAGCACACAGAACACTTGTTTTGGGGGGAAGGGACATATGTCACTAATAGAATGTCTCCAAAGTTGGATTGATGTGGAGGAAACACCTTTCCCTTCTAGTTTTGAGAGACTTCCTCTTGGCTCCCAGGAGGAGGGATTCCATGACTTTGAGACACATGGCCACCTTGGCACAAAAACTTTGTGGTATGAAAAAACAAATTCATTTTTTATGTAATCTTCTCCCTTTCCACCTTTCAACATAGAATTAACTCCCTTAAATCCAGACACCTGTTGGGACTGACCCCCAGTCATTGGTTACCAGTGTGTGAGGCAATCTGGACTTCCCAGTGATGCTACTGAGATGGTGCCCTTCAAAACAGCAGTGGTTCTGTTTCTAGATTGTGGATCTTCAGATAAATTCTGCCATTTTTTTTTCAGTTCCTGAGAGTCAGGGCCAGCTCGTGAAAAGTTGTTAAACAACATGCTAAATATGAAATGTCAACGCTCATTCTAAACTTCCCCTGTTCAGAGCATCAGATGAAGACTTTATTCAGTTTCATAGTGGCTTTCTAATTTTTGGTAGTCCATTGAAGAAAGGAGTTTGAAAGTTGCTGTACACTGTTAACAATTTCTGCCCATGTCCTGCCTGAAACACCATGATTGTTTTTGGAAAGTATCTTTAATAAAGCTGGATACAGTTTGGCTTGAGAAAAAAAGAGAGAGAAAAAGCTTTGAGAAGATATTACTATATGTGTCTTTCTATGCATAAATTACTAAATCTAATCAAAGCCTTATGCCTAGAATCCATAAAGAATGCCTATAAATCAAGAAGAAAAAAACTGAAAACCCAGTTTAAGAAATGGGCAAGAGAGTTGATCAGGCATTTCTCAAGAGGATATCAAGTGGCCAATGAACATTTGAAAAGGTGCACAGTTATTAGAGAAATACAAAGTAAAATCACACTGCAATACCACTTTACACTCACCAGAACAACTAAAACTAAAAAACAGTGAAAATGCCATTACTGGGAAATTGCAAAGCAACTGTATCTCTCAAAACACTGCTAGTGGAAATGCATAATGGTGCAACTAATTTCAGTTCTTTATATAGGAAATGAATGAATACGCATATCAGAAGACATGTAACAGAATGTTCACAGAGCATTATTCATTATAGCTCAAACCAACTATTACTCAAAAGCTATTGTAGTAGAATGGATAAATGAATTTCAGTATTTCCAGATCAAAGTCATAATGACATACCATTTCATATCCACTAGCATGGCTATAATCAAAAAGCAAATATAAACAAGTGTTGGTAAGGATGTAAAGAATTTGGAACCCTCATGCATTACTAGAGAGAATGTAAAGTGGTGCAGCTGCTTTGGAAAACAGTTTGGCAATTTTTCAAAGCTTAAACAGAGTTAGCATATGGCCAGCTAGTACATGATGTTCACAAAAGTATTTTTCATAGTAGCCAAAAAGTGGAAAAAACTCAAATGTTCATCAGCTGATGCATGGGTAAACAAAATGTGATATAGTTATACAATGGCATATTATTTATTCACCCATGAAAAAAGAATGGACTGTTGATACATGCTACAACACGGATGAACATTGAAAACATTACACTAAGTGAAATAAGCCAGAGACAAAAGGGCACATACTGTGTGATTCCATTTATATGAAATGTCCAGAATAGGCAAGTAGGTAAGTGGCTGCCAGGGGCTTGTGGGTGGGAACAGGAATGAGGAATGGCTGCTAATGGTTACAGGGTTTCTTTCTGGAGTGAGAAAAATGTTCTGAAATAGATAATAGTGATTCTTGAACACAACTTTGTGAAAATACTAAAAAGCCACTGAACTGTAGACTTTAATATAGTAAATTTTTAATAGTATAAATATATATCAATAAAAATAAAATAAGAATTATACGGCCTAAAATGTCAATAGTATTGAAAATTAAGAAGCCTTGTCTAGGCCAGGCTCAGTGGCTCATGCCTATAAACCTAGCATTTTGGGAGGTTAAGGTGGGGAGATCACTTGAGCTCAGGAGTTCAAGACTAGACTGGGCAACATGGCAAAACCCTGTCTCTACAAAAAATACAAAAATTAGTTATGGGTACTGGCATGTGACTGTAGTCCCAGCTACTTGGGAGGCCAAGGTGGGAGAATCACTTGAGCCCAGGAGGTTGACGCTGCAGTGAGATTGCACCACCACACTCTAGCCTGGGCGACAGAGTGAGACTCAGTCTTAAACAAAAAAAAAAAAAAAGAAAGAAACTGATTCAAAAAGAAAGAAACTCTGATTTCAAAGGCTGTAAAACATAGCCTTTAGCTAGGCAGCCATGTACTCAGCTAAAAATTTTACTGTTATCTATAACAAGGGTTGCCATACTATGGCTAGAGACCAACTTCCACTAGCACCTATTTTTGTAAATGAAGTTATTGGAACAGAGCCTGCCCATTTGTTTATGTATTACATGGCCCTCAAAGCCAAAAATAACTACTATCTGGCCCTTTACAGAAAAAGTTTGCTGAACTTGCTTTAGAAAAAAGAAAGAAGGGCTACTGGGGACAAGTAACAATCTCTGACACAATCTCCCATGACAGAAACAGCCTTAGTTCCACATGGTACATTTCTTGAGTGGTACAGCTCTTTCAATTCACACATAAAAACAATTTTTCACCTAACAACCCACAGCTTCAGTGTGGGAAGGTAGAAACAGTCTCTGTAAGGAATGCTCCCCTCTAGCCTCAAAGTGAAAGCTGACCCTCTGATCCATACAACTTTGGTTCTCATGGGGAGTATATTTTTACAGGCATTGTCCCCCTATCCTTTATTTAGACCTCAGTCAGGCCTACTCTGGTCCATCAGCCATCTTTCAATATCTTTATGCCTCTCTTAAATTGCAGATACAACTAGACATATGTGGGAAGATGACGATCCTAATTCATCTGGCCACACACCTCTTGCAAATGGGCTGGAGGGTAACGCCACTCATGAACAGAATCTGAACTCTCCAAGATTACATTTCTATCAATACATCCTATTATATTTCTTAAAAATGCAAACTACCTTGTTGATTCCTTTTATTAAATTATTTACCCATAACTTAACAAATATTATGTTCCTGGCATTGGCTATAGAAGTGAACAAATTAAATCCCTTTTCTCATTGCACTTATGTTCTAGGGTCAGGAAGGTGGGGGTAAGGGTGCAGAAAATAAATGAATAAACAAAAACACAGATAGAGCTGAGTGAGCGATTACAGAATGAAGAGGGGCAAGAGGTTATTTAGATAAGATGGACAGGGAAGGCCATTCTAAGGAGGTGATCAATGAAGACTGGGCTGAAGTGAGATAGCAGGTCATGTGACCCGACTGGAAGCATTTCTGGGAGAGGAAACCCAGCAGGCACAAATACTATGAGATGGGAACAAGCTTGATGTATTGAAGACCAGCAGGAATGCTGTGGCTGGAGTGGAGTAAGAAGAGAAAGAGGTGGAGGAGGCAAGGCTGGAGAGGCAATCAGAGGGCAGATAATGTAGGGAGATGGCAAGTCATTTGAGCTCTAAGATAAAGGCAGTTATATGATCTGATTTATATTATGAAATACTTTGGCCACTATATAGAAGGTAAGGGTGAAAGCAGAAAGATTAGGTAGGTGGTTATTACAACAGTCAGATGTGGAATGAGGGTGGCTAGGGCTGAGATGACAGTGGGGGAGAAGGTGAGGAATGCCTGGATTTGGAATATATTCTGATGTTAGAGGCAGCAGAAATTGCACATAGATTAGATGTAGGACATGAGAGCATAAAAGAATCAAAAAATACCAATGACATTCTTCACAGAAACAGAGAAGAAAACAATCCTACAATTTATATGGAACAACAAAAGACCCAGAATAGCCAAAGCTATCCTAAGCAAAACAACAAAACTGGAAGAATCACATTACCTGACTTCAAGTTATACTACAGAGCTTTAGTAACAAAACAGCATGGTACTGGCATGAAAACAGACACATAGACCAGTGGAACAGAATACAGAATCCAGAAACAAATCCACACACCTACTCATTTTCCATAAAGGTGCCAAGAACATACATTGGGGAAAAGACTGTCTCTTCAACAAATGGTGCTGGGAAAACTGGATATCCATATGCAGAAGAATAAAATTAGACCCCGGTCTTTTGCCATATACAAAAGTCACATCAAAATGAATTAAACACTTTAAAACCCCAAATTATGAAACTCTGGGGAAAATCTAATATCTAGGACATTGTTCTGGGCAAAGACTTCTTGAACAACATCCCATAAGCATAGGCAACCAAAGCAAACAGACAAATAGGATCACATCAAGTTAAAAAGTTTCTGCACAACAAAGGAGGCAATCAACAAAGTGAAGACACAAGTGACAGCATGGGAGAACATATTTGCAAACTACCCCTCTGACAAGGGATTAATAGCCAGAATATATAAGGAGCTCAAATAACTCTACAGGAATAATCTAATAATCTAATTGATCTAATAATCTGATCAAAAAATGGGCAAAAGATTTGAATAGACATTTCTCAAAAGAAGACATACAGATGACAAACAGGCATCTGTATGAAAAGGTGCACAACATCACTGATCATCAGAGAAGTGCAAATCAAAACTACAATGAGATATCATCTTATTCCAGTTAAAACAGCTTTTATCCAAAAGACAGGCAATAAGAAACGCTGGCAAGGATATGGAGAAAAGGGAGCCCTCATACACTGTTGGTGGGCATGTTAATTAGTACAACCACTATGGAGAATAGTTCAGAGTTTCCTCAGAAAAACTAAAAATTGAGCTACCACATGATCCAGAAATCCCACTACTGGGTATATACCCAAAGGAAAGGAAATCAGTATATCAAAGAGATAATCTGCACTTCTGTGTTTATTGCAGCACTGTTTATAATAGCTAAGATTTGGAAGCAACCTAAGTGTCCCTCGACAGATGAATGGATGAAGAAAATATGGTACATATACACAATGGAGTACTATTCAGCCATAAAAGAGTGAGATCCAGTCATTTGCAACAAAACGGATAGAACTGGAGATCATTATGTTAAGTGGAATAAGCCAGGCACAAAAAGACAAGCAGCATGTTCTCACTTATTTTTGTAATAAAAAATAAAATCAATTGAACTCATGGAGATAGAAAGTAAAAGGATGGTTACCAGAGGCTGAGAAGGTTGGTGGAGAGTTGAGGGAAAGGTGGGAATGGTTAATGGTTACAAAAAAATAAAATAAATATGACCTACTATTTGATAGCACAATAGAGTGACTATAGTCAATAATAACTGAATTGTATATTTTTAAATAACTTAAAGAATACAATTGGATTATTTATAACTTAAAAGATAAGTGTTTGAGGGGATGGATACCGCATTCTCCATGACATGCTTATTTCACATTGCATGCCTGCACCAAAACATCTCATGTACCCCATAAATATATACATCTACTCTGTACCCACAAATATTTTTTAAAAAATTTAAAAAGAAAGGATCAAGGATAACTTCAAGTCTGGGGTCTGAACAACTGAATAAATGACTGTGGCATTATCTGAGATGAGGAAGGCTGGAGGAGAAGCAGATTTGGGAGATGGAGGAAAGAGAGTCTTGCTCTGGATATGCTACATTTGAAATGCCTGTCAGACATGCAAGTGGAGAAATTAAAAAATAAGTTAGATATATTAAGTAAAGCTTTAAGCTCAGGGGAGACCTGCAAGCTCACTAAAGTCATGAGACATTCAGAAAAGAGAGGGGAGCAGAGTTCTGAGCAGAGGAGAAGAGAAGGATGCACAAGTAAGGATTTGTCCATAGATAAGAGAATGGCAATTCCATTCATTGTAATCCAAGGGACAATAGAGTTAAACGAATGTAAATGCTAGAGGCTTGGTAGATTTGGCTGGGTAGATTTGTGATGGGCAGTTACATGATGATCAGTTGAGAGTAAGAAAAGGGAATGGGATGTTGAGGATTTGAAGATGGAGAAGGGTGAACATGATTTTCAGAGAACATAGGGTAACAGCATAAATATACAGGGCATAACAATGCTGGCAGGTCTGTGTATATTATGTACAGTGATGGGCTTGGTGAAAGCAATTTGGAAGTTAAAAAGATTAAAAGTAATGAGGACAATCAATAATAATTTTCTTTGACTCAATCTTATTCTGGGAATTGGCCCAAGGCAGTAATTGAAAATAAAATAGTAATGCTTGTCAAATGTGGATATTAACTTTTATTAGTGTCATAAAAAAGTTTTCTCTATATGTTGGGTAATCTAAATGATTGTTTATGTAGTAGCCACTGGGCAATCACTAAGAGATCCCTATTCCTAAAGCATGAGAGAGGGAGGGAACTTAGCTTCCTATTCCCTACAAGGCTCTTGGCAAGTCCTGTGGCCCATCCCTGGCCTGGCTCCTGTGGATCTCTCTGGCCTCATCTAGCACCAGGGCTCTCTGGCACTTTATGCCCTAGAGATACTGGATGGCTTGTAGTTGGCTTACACATGGCATTTGGTTCACTTCTAGGGCAGCTCAAAGAACTGTGCTCTTATGTGTTCATTACTGGTACTACATTCTTATCAAAAGATAAATCCAAGGGACAGAGTAAGATTGTCTAGAAGACAATAGTCTTCTAGGTAATTGTATCTAGATGTTCTTTTCTTTATTCATCCCAAGTCAACCAATTGGAATAGGAACAATGATTCTTTTTGGCCTCAGATATGTCTGTTCCTCATTCTGATGACTAAGTTAAAGCGGAATTTCAAACAAAAAGGGCGATTCTTGCAAGAGACCTGCAATGGTGAAGAGAATGCTAGCGATTTGCATCTTCAGCACATAACACACCTCAGCTTCCTCAAGAGGACAGTATAGTCAGTTGTTAAATCACAGACTGGCTGACAACAGGCTAAATGGGTTTGCATCCTAGTTCTCCATTCATTCATAGGGCCTGGAACAACTTCCTTAACCTCTCTGTACCTTCATGTCCTCCTTGTCAGAATGAGGATATAGTAGTACATGCCTCAGAGAGTTGTTCTGAAAATTAAAGGAGTTTATCTATCCAAGGTATTTAGAATGGTTCCTAGCTGTCTCAGTTATACTTATAGGATGTTAAGTTATGGAAGTGATTGAGTAAACACAAACAAAAGATAATCTCACTGAAGGAGGATTTTATTTACTTGCTAGAGGAGGGAGCATGCCCTACCATGCAGGACCACATGGGGAAGCATCAGTGTCAATGAAGAGTCAGAAAGGAGCAACGGGAAAGCCTGGCCCAGAGCCTTTCCTGGGTTTTCAATGGGAAAACAAGGCAAGGCAGAGGATACAAGTTAGAATGGGTTACTTTGAATAATGCTTGTGGGCTGTGGGTTATAGGATGATCTCTGGTTGTCTAGTACCTGGCTCTGGGTGATTTGGGGCGGGAAATATTGGCTTCGTGTATCAGTTAGATGAAGGAGGAGGTTGGGGATATGGACTTGGTATTGGTGGTCTGAAAATGAGACATATGTGTGCAGGCCAGTTGTTTATTATCTCTAAAAGTTAGCTGACCCTGGGAGGGGCAGTCTCTTTCTGCCAAGCTAGCCTCCCCACAAGAAGTCAAAACATCATAAAATAGAAAATCTGTGATAAATACACTAGCCCATGGAAAGTGCTATATAAGTGATAGCTACTCATATGCAGGGAATACTGAGTCCTGTTAGACGTCAAAGACAAGGAAAGTTCAGATAGGACTGACTCAGTGTAAAGAATTGTTTTATAGCTGCCAGAAAGTTTAGAAAAACTCCTGCCAAAGTTTGTCTGTTGGCTTTCGTCCCCTGTATTTCTGGAAAACTCCATGTCAACTCCAGTTTCTGAAACAATCTTGTTGAGTCTGTGGTCTTAAGAATTATAACTTTTTGTGCCTGTCCACCTGCTGGTTCACATGGAAACCAACCTAGGGATGTGCTTGACCACATTCTTGCTTTGACCATGACACCAAAGCTTTCCATTAATTAGCACTTTTAAGTGTGATAATCCTAAACTAGTACCACTAAGCCAGACTAACCAAATAAATAAAAGTACAGAAGTGTGTGTGAGCCAAACATGGTAGTATCATAGGCTATCAGGGGGACATGTTGGGGACTTGTAGAAAAACAATCATGAGGTAACAGTTGCATCAGTTCTTCCTGATATCATCTGAAAATGACCCTCAACATTGATCAACAGCTTATTTTATCTGACCCAGTTTTTAGGGTCCAACTTGCCTTCTAGGTTGGTGCATGTCTGTTAGATTAGAGCTCTTACCATGCTACCCTTGACCTCACGCACAAGAAGCTTCATAAACAAGTGAAGAAGTGGTAGAAGTGAAATGAAGATGAATAAATTGGTTTGAGAATTCTGTCAAAAAATATCTGTGGGACTTTATTTATTTATTTACTTATTTATTTAGAGACAAAGTCTTCCTCTGTTGCCCAGGCTGGAGTGCAGTGGCGCGCTGTCAGCTCACTGCAACTTCCGCCTCCTGGGCTCAGGTGATCTTCCTGCCTCAGCTTCCTGAGTAGCTGAGACTATAGGTGTCTGCCATCATGCCTGACTACTTTTTGTATTTTTAATAGAGATGGGGTTTCACCATGTTGGCCAGGCTGGTCTCGAACTCCTGACCTCAAATGATCCACCGGCCTTGGTCTCCCAAAGTGCTGACATTATAGGCATGAGCCACTGCACCTGGCCAGGACTTTATGGCAACTGATTGAATACAGGGCATAAGCAGGGGGCAGATGCTGAAATCTAATGACCTTGGGAAATGGGTGTTACCACTAAGAAATGAAGTTAAAAGAAAATTGGTTTGGAGTGTCAAGAGAGTCCATACTGGACATACTGTATTTGAGGTGAAGTGATGTCCAAATAGATTTGTCCTGTAGGAAGGAGGAGGTGTGAGCCTGGGTGAGAAGATAAGGTCAGGGTAGGAATGGTTGTGAAACCTGTGAGCAAGGACTAGGGTAGCTTAGGGCATGTGCCTGGAGTGTGGTGGAGGGAGAGAAGAGAGTACTGGAGAAAACAGAGACCAGGTGGTCAGAAGTAGAAGATCCAGGTGGCGTGATCCCAGAGAAGCTGTGGAGGGGAGTTCACAAAGTAGGGAGCAGGCAATTGTGTCTAATAAAGTGCAAAGGTTACATGGGTCAAAGGAAAACTGATCATTGGATGTGGCAACACAGGAGTCCTTGGCAAGAACTGTCTGCATAGTGAGGTAAGGAAGCCACCTTCAACAATTAAAGAAACACTTTATCTGGGTCAGAAAGAAGTGACCAGTGTAGATAACTTAAGTTTCACAATGAAGAGATGGGCGGACATACTACAGGGGCTCAGTTTATCATTCTACTTTAAAAGTGTTATATTTGATGGATTCACAGGTATTCTCTTTTTCTTTTTGGAAAAAAAGGATTATGAACATATGTGAGAGTTTTCTAACTGAAAATTGAACTTTAAGATTAATGCCAAAGTGGCCAAGCACTGTGGCTCATGCCTGTAATTCCAGCACTTTGGGAGGCCAAGGAGTTCGAGATCAGCCTGGGTAGCATGGGAAAACCCTGTGTCTACCACAAAAAATTAGCCTGTCATGGTGGTGCACACCTGTAGTCCCAGCTACTCAGGAGGCTGAGGCGGGGGGATCACTTGAGCCTAGGAGACAGAGGTTGCAGTGACCTGAGGTTGTGCTACTGCAGGCCAGCCTCAGCAACAAAGCAAGACTCTGTCTCAAAAGGAGAGAAGAAGAAAATGAAGAGGAAGAAGAAGAAGAAGAGGAGGAGGAGGAAGAGGAGGAAGAGGAAGAAGGAAAAGAAAGATTAATTCTATTATTATTATTCAGCACTGTGTTATTAACAAAAAGAAGGAAAATCTCTCTGCCCTATGGTAATATCCATCCTCCACAACAAAATTATTACATGGTACATCTGAAAATAATAACAACAAATCTTATGTTGTGCTACTCTTCTGTGTATATTATTATGCATCATAAAGGTAATATTTTTAAAATAATGTAGATTTTCATAAACAAACAGAAGTGTCCGTTAGGCTTTCAAATGCCACCCTCTAAGAGCAACTTCATAGAATTTCATAGTGTAGATTAACAATGATAATAAATATAATTATAACTCACAAGATTCATGTTCAAATGTTATGGTCATATATGAGACATGTTCCAATTGACTTCTTTGCAGAAATTGACAAGCTAATTCAAAAATTTGTATGGAAATTCAGGGGACCCAGAATAGCCAATCAAAAACAATCTCTAAGTAGAGGAATACATTTGGAGGGCTCAAGCTTCCTAACGTCGAAACTTTCGACAAAGCTACAATAAACAAGACAGTGTGGTCTGGATGTATAGATCAATGAAGTAGAACTATGAGCCCAGAAATAAACTCTCATATTTTATGATCAGTATATTTTAATAAGAGCCTCAAGACAATTCACTTGGAAAAGAATAATCTTTTCAACAAATGGTACTGGGACAAATGAATATCCCAATGTGAAAGAATGCAGGTGGACCTCTACCTCATATCATACACAAAAATTTACTAGAAATGAATCAAAGACCTAAATGTATAAGTGTATAAAATGCTTACAAGAAAAAATAGGTTGTAGAACTTCATGACCTTAGATTAGGCAAAAGTTATTTACATATGAAACTAAGAACACAACCAACTACAGAAAATATTTGAAAATTTCTCTTCCTCTGAATTAAAAATATTTGTGATTCAAAGGACACCACTGAGAGATTAAAAAAATACCCCCAAAATGGGATAAAATGTGAATATCGTAAGTGTACTAAGAGACTGGAATCCAGAATATATAAAGGACACTTTCAACTCAATCATAAAAAGACAATTCAATGGAAATATGGGCAAAAAATTTGAATAGACATTTCTTCTTCAGAACAGGAAAGATTTCAATAAAATTCTAGATGATGAAAAGTGAATGAGAATGTATTATTGGATGAGAATCCTGGAATAAGCTCCAAGGGGCTGCCATATAACTAGGAGGCAGAGGATGTGCCTGGCAACCTCTAAAGGCTCTGGAGTCTGAGAGGGCAGACAGAACTGAGAGCAGGAGTGAGAAACTTGACTGAGAGAGAATTCAGTTAAGGTTAAATGCATGTGCAAAGGCAGCAGGAAATGTCATACCTACCCTCCTCTGGAAAACTCTGCGGTGGAAGATGGGGGATAGGAAGATTCTTCTCTAAAAAGTTAAACATCTTCCATTAACTTTCCTGATGTGGGTTTTTGAAGCATGTGCCTTTTGTGTCCCAAGCCACATGCCCTCAGCCCAGCGTGGATTTTAGTAGCAATTCTGGTGGGTACTTCCCATGAACAAATTCTCCCACCTCTCAGTCTCCTCGTGCTTTGTTCAGCCTTAAAGCTTCTCCTGAGGCAAGGGGACATCAGTCATTCCCCCATAGGGTAGCCAGGAAATATTCCCTAGAGCAAACCCCAGTGGGAGATGGGAATCCATGAAAAAAAATGCCCCAGACTCTCATCCTTCAGAGGGACAATGCTAAGGCTCATTTTGTATGGTTCTTTAGAGGCTCCCAGGAGAGACTGAATCTCACTTTCCCATGTAGAGACTAGCTGAAAAACACATCTCTTCTCAGCAATTTCCATTTATCTTCTTATCCTCTTTATTTCCAGAATCCTGCTTCCTGGGATGAGCTCCTGCACCCAAGTCTGTTTCAGACTCTCCTTTGTGGGAAATGTAAATGTTTGTTTAAAAGTGTATAGATCTCTCTGTCTCTCTCTCTCTCTCTGTCCCTCTCTCTCCTTCCCCCACCCCTGTGTGTGTATACACACACATACACACATAAATATATACATCTGTCCTAGAAAGTATGAGACAACTTTCACTACTCAGTAAACCAAATTAACTTTCACACATGTGATTGTGATATGATGTATAGACTTTGGGGACCCTGGTATTAGAGCGGGGTAAGGAAGCTGACTCTGTCTTCAAGCACTGACATGACATGAAGATTCACCCAGGTTCCTTCCAGGGAACTGGCCCCTCCAGGCCTTCCCATTACCACAGCAGGTATCAGTAATGCAGCATTTCTTTTTCTTTTTTGTGTCAAGTTAAATTTTATGCCAAGGGCAGTGATAAGCCTGATATCACTCATTTTTCAGGACTCCCTTCTTTTTTTTTTTTTTTTTTTGGAGATGGCATCTCGCTCTGTCGCCCAGGCTGGAGTGCAGTGGCGCAATCTCGGCTCACGGCAACCTCTACCTCCAGGGTTCAAGCAATTCTCCTGCCTCAGCCTCCCAAGTAGCTGGGACTACAGGCACACACCGCCACACCCGGCTAATTTTTTGTATTTAGTAGAGACGGGGTTTCACCATGTTGTCTAGGCTGGTCTCAAACTCCTGAGCTCAGGCAATCCACTCGCCTTGGCCTCCAAAAGTGCTAGGATTACAAGCATAAGCCACCACGCCCGGCCTCTCCCTTCTCTTTCTTTGGGCCTTACCAGGATTCTGGAGCTTCTTCGGGTTCTGGATGAATAAGGGAGAGTTCTCTGGCATTCAGTCTGTTGAGATCATTACTGAAGATATGTTTAAGGCCCAATATCATTTAGTCCAGGAGTTTTGCCACAGGACAACAGCTCATGAGACCTCATTACACAGAAGGCAGATGGCTCAGTTGTGGCCACTCAGCTCCAAGGACCTCTGCCACAGATCCCCAAACCCTGGCACTGAGGGTGCTGCCCTGTCTCAAGGCAGGTACCTTTATCTTCTCAGTGCACTGCATTTGAGTGGTTCTGATTTCTATCACTTAAAGAAACCCACTTCCCTACTTCCTCACTGGCCGGCTCCCACTTTTTCCTAATCTGACTTTGCAGGGATCTGGCTTTTCCCTCCTCCAACATGAGACAAACACCCTGGCTCTGTTTTCCCACTATTTTATCTCTTTCATAACGGACTTACTAGGTTGTTAATATGCTCTAGTTAAAACAATGAGGACCCTAACTTAACATCCTAAAGAGTATATTCTGGGGATAACATTCTCCAGTCTTTAGAAAATTAAAAACCAGTATTCCGAACTAAGCAGCATGCTGCTTGTAAGTGGCAGAATGCAAATAATACTGTGGAGTATTTATGTTAACATCTGGTTCTGCTTAATTCTAAATAACTCACCGTGTTACACTTGTCTTGGCTAAAATGGCTTTCTTAGTGTTTCCTGGTTAATCCAGAGGCTAATTAGGTCTGCATCAGAGAAAAATAGCATGAAGACATAATGTGCAAATTACATGAGCATATTTGCAAATGGTACTCCTAGATACTTGAGAATTGAGAGACTCCTGGTGAAATAATACAAGGAAAATTCTCTCATCCATATGACATCAGGTTGTTTTGTTAAGAGAAAATGGCTCATGCTGAGTAGAGTAGATGCTAAGGAAAGCCATGTGAGCCTGGCCCATGCCCTCAGCTCACGTAGGAAGTCTAGTACAGGGAAAGGCTAAGCACAGCACAACATGGGCATATGGATAATGCTGGGCTGGCCTCTCCAGTCAAGCCTTGGCAGCAAATGTTAAGGTAAAACTAGTTTTGCCACAGGACCATACTCCATGACATAGTCCCTCTTAACAGAGAGAGAGCTGGGATGTAAATGTCTTTGGAGTAAGCCTTAGGAGCTTCATTTCTTGAGAAGCGATGGTATCTTCCTTCTTTTTGTATTGTTTTGTTTTGTTTTGTTTTGTTTTGTTTTTAATCTCAACTTTTATTTTAGATTCAAGGGGTACATGTTCAGGTTTGTTATATGAATATATTGCATCATGCTGAGTTTTGGGGTAGGGATCCCATCACCCAGGTAGTGAGCATAGTACCCAGTAGGTAGTTTTTCAACCCCACCTTCCTCCTTCTCTCCCCCTAATAGTCTGCAGTACTTATACATTAGAGAATACTTCATAAAAAAGAATGAAATTATGTTCTTTGCAGCAACACAGATGCAGCTGGAGCCATAATCCTAAGCGAATTAGTGCAGGAACAGAAAACCAAGTATTGCATGTTCTAAATAAGTGGGAGCTAAATATTAAGCACACATGAACATAAACTTAGGAGCAATAGACACTGCAGGTATCTTCCTTCTTTCCTCTCCTCTGCTACTAGCAGGTAAGAGGAAAGTGAGGATTAAACATGTCATTGGGATGCATCAACTTGGTATAGCAGAAGGGCCAGGGAGGTTAGGAGAGGGCAGAGGAGGAATGAGAGAACTGCAGTATCTGGGGGTGGCAGTGTTGGTGCTCACACGGGAGAGTGTGACTGACACTGGGAGATACACAATTGTATCAGCTCTGGCATCACAGCACCAAAAAATGGGGTGGTTTACTCAGGTGTTCAACCACAGTGTAGGTATTAGAATTACACCCAGGCATAGCTGACAATGCAGATGTGAAGCTTTCAAGATGGGAACTATCCAGTGAAAGTCAGGTGAAGTCAAATGGGAGGTGCTGAGCATTGATGTGGCCCTGTGTTGATTGGTCACTTTGGAGAAAGTAGAGAGAGTGATCTTCTTACCTTGTCTTCTGGGGCACACTCCTGAAAGTAACATGATGAAAGACCACATTCTCAAAGGCAGAACTTTCAGGAATAACCCTTCTATGTCTTTGACCTCATCCTGCAGAATGAATTCCTTATCTACTCTTAATGTTATTGTTTTGTTTGTTTGAAGACAGGGTCTTGCTCTGTGCCCCAGGCTGGAGAGCACTGGCGCAATCTTGGTTCACTGTAACCTCAATCTCCCAGGGTCAAGGGATTCTCGTGCCTCAGCCTCCTGAGTAGCTGGGATTACAGGCACCTGCCACCACACCCGGCTAATTTTTGTATTTTCTGTAGAGTCAAGGTTTTGCCATGTTCCCCAGGCTGGTCTCGAACTCCTGGCCTCAGGTGATCCGCCCACCTCAGCCTCCCAAAGTGCTAGGATTTCAAACATGAGCCACTGTGACCAGCCAATGTTATTGTAATTAATTATTTTATTATTTTTTTTAAGTTCCACATTCATTATCAAAAAAAGAAGAAAATTATAGAAACACCTGTAATAGCTCCTTGAAGTCAACCACTCTTGGTTAGATAGGCCACAAGGCATTTTTGTATACAGATACAGACATGTTTTTCTGGGTAGGGTGGTCAAGAAACATGGGCTGAAACAGTATATACTTTTGTGACTTGCTTTTCTGAACAACTAGTGAAAAAAAAGTTTTATTGTGGTTATTACAAAGACTCTGCAGTTATTTGAAATATGTCAGTGACCCTCCTGGCCTGGATTCCTCAAAGATGCCAAAGAATTGAGTTGGTCTGCAGCTTTGTAAGATGGACTATGAGACTAATTTAGGAGGAAAGGAGGCCTCTCCTCTCTCTTCCCTGAAGTCCCCCAACCCCTAGATTTCAAAAGCTGAGTAATGAAGCTCAGAGCATTACTCCAAAGTGACTGTGCCTCCCTCAAAGTCCCAGACCATAAGGCCAAAAGAATGATGGATAATGGAGGAACCAACAGAAAAGCCAACTCTCCCTTTGGTTTTACCTAGGTTTTATGGGGAAAACCTTCCTACCTTACTGAGCACTGCTCTATTTTAGCCTATTTTGCTTTTTGTCATGTAACATTCTGATTCTATTGTTCCCTGCTATGTCTCATTTTAATTTTTGGCACAGTCCAGGACTACTGTCTTTGAGATTCCATTTGAAGGATAATGGGAAGACTTCAAGGAATACAATCAAGAAAATCTACCTCATACTTCAGGATTCCCAGGGCAGGCCCTGGATGTAGTTTGGCAGGAAGCCATAAGGTAGGGTGGGTAAAAGCACGGCCTCTGGGGCCAAGACTGCCTGAGCCTCCATCCTGGCTTTTCTGCTTACTAGTATATGACTCAGTTTGGGCAAGAAACTTTACCTCTCTGCATCTCAGTTTCTCATTTGAAAAACAAGAGTGCATTTATATTAGAACTTACATCACTAGGTTGTTTGTGAAATTTCAATGAATTTTTAGACATAAAGTACTGAGAGGTGAACACTCAGTTATAACTGTGAGCTATTAATATGACCTCAGGAGCCCTCAGCCTCCTATTTCCCCTTGTTCACTGAGGATCTCTCCCTCAAACATTTAATCTCCTCTTCCTCTCCTCCTCTGTCCCATTCTCACCTCTCCTTGGAAACAGATCATGCATGTTTGTGCCCCAATGTAAAAGCTGAAGGGTATTTGAGATCTCATACGCCTTAATCTGAAATGATGAATCTGGAGTTGCAGGTGCTGCTGACATTTGGAACATGCCTCCTACAAGATCATTCTCAAAGCTGGCTGTCCCTGGACAGCAGGAACAGGATCCTTCATGGTTATAATGGTCATGCAATCTGATGGCTCTACAGTATTAAAATAATAAATTCCCTAAAAGATATTCCCTGAGGATCAGAGTCCACTGCAGCCCAGTCACGTGAAGGCAGAATCTTATTTCACAACCCTGTGTACTTCTCTGCATCAGGGACCAGAGATGGGGTCAGAAACCTCTCTCCTCACTGTTCCTTAATGCTGGATTTTCACCATTCCTCTTTTAATGCTTGTGAAAGCCTCTGCTTTGACACAGTTGGTGCCATTTGGCACATTACCTTCTATTCTTCCTGTGTCTGTCATCTATTGACATTCTGGGTGACAACTCTCATTCATCAAAGACTCAGTCACTCAGCTGGTCAATCTTTCTCTCTACTCTTAATCTGCCCATTCACATTGGTAGCTTTTGTATCTAGACAGGACTAATTATCCAAAACCCTGGCTTTTAGTTTTTTGATTATTTTATTTTCAGTGGCCTTCTCCACCCTTCTCACCTTATCCACATGCTCCCACAGTTACACCCTAGATCCTGCCTTCACCTAGAATAATTCTGCCTATAAAATCACTAAATCAGACAGCCCATTCTTCACCTTCATGTCCCATAATTTCTCCTTATTTTCTTTTCTGCCCTCCATATACTTGTTTTTCAGACTAATGTCTGGTCTAGTTACACACATAGTTTCTTAGAACCCTCTTGCCTCCTCTTGTCCTCATTTACTTTTAATCTAATTTTGTTATTTTTAATTTTTGTGGGTACACATAGGTATATATATTTATAGGGTACGTGAGATATTTTGATACAGGCATGTGATGCACAACAATCACATCAGGGCAAATGGGGTATCCATCCCCTCAAGCATTTATTCTTTGTGTTACAAACAATTCAATTATAGTCTTTTAGTTATGTTTAAATCTACAATTAAGTTATTATTAACTATAGTCACCCTGTTGTGCTATCAAATACTATGTCTTATTCTGTCTTTTTTTGTACCCATTAACCAACCCCACTTTTCTCCCACCCCCTCCCCCCACTACCCTTCGCAACCTCTGGTAAACATCCTTCTACTCTCTATCTCCATGAATTCAATTGTTTTACTTTTTGGCTCCCACAAATAAGTGAGACTATGCGAAGTTTCTCTTTCTGTGCCTGACTTATTTCACTTAATATAATGACCTCTAGTTTCATCCATGTTGCAAATGACAGAATCTCATTCTTTTGTATGGGTGAATAGTACTCCATTGTGTATATGTACCAACCACATTTTCTTTATCTGTTCATCTGTTGAGGGACACTTAGCTTGCTTCCAAATCTTGGCTATTGTGAATAGTGCTGCAATAAACGTGGGAGTGCAAATATCTCTTTGATATGCTGATTTCCTTTCTGTTGGGCATGTACCTAGTACTGGGATTGCTGGATCATATGCTAGCTCAATTTTTAGTTTTTTGAGGAACTGCCATACTGTTGTCTTTAATGGCTGTACTAATGTGCATTCCCACCTACAATGTACAATGGTTCCATTTTCTCCACATCCTCATTAGCATTTGTTATTGCCTAACTTTTGGGGAAAAAAAGCCATTTTAACTGGAGTAAGATGATATCTCATTGGAGTTTTGATTTGCAGTTCTCTGATTATTAATGATGTTGACTACTTTTTCATATCCTTGTTTGCCATTTGTATATCTTTTGAGAAATGTCTATTCAGATCTCTTGCTCATTTTTAAATTGGATTATTACATTTTTTCAATAGAGTTGTTTGAGCTCCTTATATATTCTGGTTATTAATCCCCTGTCAGAGAGGCAGTTTGCAAATATTTTCTCCCATTCTGTGGGTTGTCTCTTCAGTTCATCGACTGTTTGCTCTGCAGAAGCTTTTTAACTTGATGTGATCTCATTTGTCCATTTTTGCTTTGGTTGCCTGTGCTTGTGGGGTATTTCTCAAGAAGTCTTTGCCCACTCAAATGTCCTGTAGAGTTTCTCCAATTATTTTTTTGGTAGTAGTTTCATATTTGAGGTCTTAGATTTCAGTCTTTAATCAATTTTGATTTGACTTTTGTATATGGAAAAAGATAGGGGTCTAGTTTTGTTCTTCTGCATATGGATATCCAGTTTTCCCAGCACCATTAATTGAAGAGATGGTCTTTTCCCCAATGTATGTTCTTGGCACCTGTGTTGAAAATTAGTAGGTGTGTGGATTTGTTTCTAGATTCTCTATTCTGTTCCACTGGTCTATGTGTCTGTTTTTATGCCAGTACCATGCTGTTTTGGTTACTACAGCTCTGTAGTATAATTTAAAGTCAGGTAATATGATTCCTGCAGTTTTGTTCTTTCTGCCTAGGATAGCTTTGGCAATTCTGGATATTTTGTGGTTTTATATAAATCTTAGGATTGTTTTTTTCTATTTCTGTGAAGAATGTCATTGATATTTTGATAGGGATTGCATTGAATCTGTAGACTGCTTTGAGTAGTATGGACACACAAAGTATTGATTCTTCCAATCCATAAACATGAAATATCTTTTATTTTTTGTGTCTTATTTAATTTCTTGAATCAATGTTTTATAGTTTCCATTGTAGAGATATTTCACTTCTTTGGTTAAGTTAGTTCCTGGGTATTTTATTTTATTTATATCTATTGTAAATGGGATTACTTTCTTGATTTCTTTTTCAGCTTGTTCACTGTTGGTATATAGAAATGCTACTGAGTTTTGCATGTTGATTTTGTATCTTGCAACTTTACTAAATTTGTTTATAAGTTATAATAGTTTTTTGGTGGAGTCTAGGTTTTCTTAAATATAAGATCATATCATCTGCAAACAAGTATAATTTGACTTCTTCCTTTCCAATTTGGATGCTCTTTATTTCTTTATTTTGTTTGATTGCTCTAGCTAGGACTTTCAGGACTATGTTGAATAACAGTGCTGAAAGTGGGCATCCTTGTCGTGTTCCATATATTAGAGGGGAGGCTTTCAGTTTTTCCCCATTCAGTATGATACTACCTGTGGATCTGTCATATATGCCTTTCATTATGTTGAGTTATGTTTCTTCTCTACCTGGTTTTTAAGAGTTTTTATCATGAAGGGATGTTGAATTTTTTTTTTTTGAAACTAAGTCTTGCTCGGTTGCCCAGGCTGGAGTGCAGTGGGGTGATTTCGGCTCACTGCAAGCTCCACCTCCCGAGTTCATGCCATTCTCCTGCCTCAGCCTCCTGAGTAGCAGGGGCTACAGGTGCCCGCCACCACCATGCCCGGCTAATTTTTTGTATTTTTAGTAGAGATGGGGTTTCTTTCACTGTGTTAGCCAGGATGCTCTCGATCTCCTGACCTTGTGATCCACCCGCCTCAGCCTCCCAAAGTGCTGGGATTACAGGCGCGAGCCACCGCACCCAGCCTGGATGTTGAATTTTATCAAATGCTTTTCCAGCATCAATTGAAATAATCATATATGGTCAGGTGTGGTGGTTCACGCCTATAATCCGAGCACTTTGGGAGGCCATGGCAGGTGGATCACTTCAGGTCAGGAGTTTGAGACCAGCCTGGCCAACATGGTGAAACCTGTCTTTACTAAAAATACAAGAAATTAGCAGGGTGTGGTGGCACACGCCTTAATCCCAGCTACTTGGGAGGCTTTGGCATGAGAATCGTTTGAACTTGTGGGGATGGAGGTTGCAGTGAGCCGAGATTGCACCAGTGCACTCCAGCTTGGGTGACTGAGACTCCATCTCAAAACAAACAAACAAAAAGAAATAATCATATAGTTTTTGCCCTTCACTCTGTTGATAGGCTGTCACATTGACTGATCTGCATATGTTGAACCATCCTTGCATCCTAAGGATAAATCCCACTTGATCATGATGAATGATCTTTCTTAATGTATTGTTGAATTTGGTTTGCTGGTTTGGAAGTATTCTCTCTTCCTGTATTTTTCAGAATAGTTTGAGTAGGATTGTTATTAGTTCTTCTTTCAATATTTGGTAGAATTCAGCAGTGATGATAACAGGTCCTGGGTTTGTCTTTGCTGGGTGACTTCTTTATTAGAGTTCCATTCTCATTACCTGTTACTGGTCTGATAAGATTTTAGCTTTCTTCATGGTACACTCTTGGTAAATTGTATGGGTCTAAGAATTTATCCATTTCTTGTAGACTTTCCAATTTATTGGCATATAGTTGCTCATAATAGCTACTAACAATCCTTTGAATTTCTGCAGTATCCGTTGTAATGTCTCCTTTCTCATCTCTGATTTTATTTATTTTGGTCTTTTATTTCATAGTTAGTCTGGCCAAAGGCTTGTTAGTTTTATCTTTTCAAAAAATCAATTTTTTATTTCATTGATCTTTTGAATTATTTTCTTCATTTCACTTTCACTTATTTTTGCTATGATCTTCATTATTTCTTTTCTTCTATTAATTTTGGGTTTGATTTGCTCTTGCTTTTCTAGTTCTTTAAGATGTATCATTAGGTTATCTATTTGTATTTTTTTACTTTTAAAAAATGTAGGTACTTATAGCTATAAACTTCCCTCTTAGTACTGCTTTCACTGTATCTCATAGGTATTGGTATGTTGCATTTCCATATCAATTGTTTCAATAAATTTTTCAATTTCCCTTTTAATTTCTTTATTGACTCACTTGTCATTCAGGAGCATATTGTTTAATTTTCATGTGCTTGTATGTTTTCCAAAATTCCTCTTGTTATTGATTTCTAGTTTTATTCCATTGTGGTCAGAAAAGATGCCTGATATTATTTCATTTTTTTTTCAGTGTTTTAAGACTTGTTTGTGACCTAACATATGGTCTATCTTTAAGAATGATCCATGTGCTAAGAAAAGAATGTGTATTCATTGTTGATTTTCTGCCTAGAAGATCTGTCCGATGCTGAAAGTGAGGTGTGAAAGTCTCCAGCTATTACTGTACTGGGGTCTGTCTCTCTCTTTAGCTCGAATTATATTTGCATTCCAGTGTTGAGTGCATATATAAATTTACATTTGTTACATCCTCTTGCTGAATTGACCCCTTTATCATTATACAATCACTTTCTTTGTCTCTTCTTATAGATTTGTCTTGAACTCTATTTTTTTCTGATACAAATGTAGCTATTTCTTTTCTTTTTTGGTTTCCAAGGGCATGGAATATCTTTTTTCCATCGGTCTATGTGTGTCTTATAGGTGAAGTGTGTTTCTTGCAAGCAATATATTATTCGGTCTCTTTAAAAAAAATTCTGTTCAGCCACTCTATGTCTTTTAAAAATATTTTAAGTTTTATTTTTATCATTCAAGTGTAACATTCCAAGTATAAATGATAAAATAGGTGTTATATTCCTTTGATAGTAGTAAAGTTATTGCAGCTTTTGTTAATGGAAAGAGAACTTTCAGAAGTAAATTTGTTATCTGAGGCTTAAGTATAGTCATGGACTTTTACCGTTTTTTATAACTTAAGAATGATTTAACATATACAAGTAGGATCCATATAAATATCCAAAAACAATGCCAAGTATTTCAAATTCATTTGTTTCAAGAATAGTCTAAAAAGATACTCTACTATGCTTGAATTTCTGATTTAAACATAAAATAAATTTCTCTGTGCCGATTTCTACAGGCTTTTAAAAAATTATTTTAAGTTCTGGGGTACATGTGCAGAATGTGCAGGTGTTTTACATAGGTAAACATGTGCCATGGTGGTTTGCTGCACCTATCAACCCATCATCTAGGGATTAAGCCCTGCATGCATTAGTTATTTATCCCGAGGCTCTCTTTCCCCACACCCTCCCAACAAGCCCTTATGTGTGGTGTTCTCCTCCCTGTGTCCATGTGATCTCATTGTTCAGCTCCCACTTGTGAATGAGAACATGTGGTGTTTGGTTTTCTGTTCCTGTGTTACTATGCTGAGAATGATGGCTTCCAGCTTCCTCTGTGACCCTGCAAAGGACATGACCTAATTCCTTTTTGTGACTGCATAGTATTCCATGGTGTATATGTACCAGATTTTCTTTATCCAGTATGATTGATGGGCATTTGGGTTGATTCCATGTCTATTATACAGCAATAAACATAGGTGTGCATGTATCTTTATAATAGAATAATTTATATTCCTTTGGTTATATACCCAGTAACGGGTCAAATGGTATTTTTGGTTCTAGATCCTTCAGGAATCACCACATTGTCTTCCACAATGGTTGAACTAATTTACATTCCCACCAACAGTGTAAAAGCGTTCCTATTTCTCCACAGCCTTGCCAGCATCTGTTGTTTCTTGACTTTTTAATAATCGCCATTCTGACTGGTGTGATATGGTATCTCATTGTGGTTTTGATTTGCATTTCTCTAATGACCAGTGATGTTGAGCTTTTTTTCACATGTTTGTTGGCCACATAAATGTCTTCTTTTGAAAACTATCTGTTCATGTTCTTTGCCCACTTTTTGTTGGGATTTTTTTTCTTTTCCATTTGTTTAATTTCCTCATAAATTCTGGATATTAGACCTTTGTCACATGGGTAGATTGCAAAAATTTCCTCCCATTCTGTAGGTTGCCTGTTCACTCTGATGATAGTTTCTTTTGTTGTGCAGAAGCTCTTTAGTTTAGTTAGATCTCATTTGTCAATTTTGGCTTTTGTTGCAATTGCTTTTGGTGATTTCATCATAAAATCTTTGCCCATGCCTACGTCCTGAATGATATTGCCTAGATTTTCTTCTAGGGTTTTTATGATTGTTGGTTTTATATTTAAGTCTTTAATCTATGTTGAGTTAATTTTTGTATAAGGTGTAACAAATGGTCCAGTTTCAGTTTTCTGCATATGGCTAACCAGTTTTCCCAGCATCATTTATTAAATGGAGAATCCTTTCCTCATTGCTTGTTTTTGTGGTTTGTTGAAGATCAGATGGTTGTAGATGTGTGGTCTTATTTCTGAGATCTCTATTCTGTTCTATTGGTTTATGTGTTTGTTTTGGCACCAGCACCATGCTGTTTTGGTTACTGTAGCCTTGTAGTATAGTTTGAAGTCAGGTAGCATGATGCCTCTAGCTTTGTTCTTTTTGCTTAGAATTGTCTTGGCTATATGGGCTCTTTTTTGGTTCCATATAAAATTTAAAGTAGTGTTTTCTAATACTGTGAAGAATGTCAATGGTAGTTTGATGGGAATAGCACTGAATCTATAAATTACTTTGGGCAGTATGGCCATTTTCATGATATTGATTCTTCCTATCCACGAGGATGGAATGTTTTTCCATCTGTTTGTGTCCTCTCTCATTTCCTTGAACAGTGGTTTGTAGTTCTGCTTGAAGACATCCTTCACATCCCTTGTTAGCTGTATTCCTAGGTATTTCATTCTCTTTGTAGCAATTGTGAATGAGAGCTCATTCATGATTTGGCTCTCTGCTTGTGAATTATTGGTGTATAGGAATGCTGTGATTTTTTACATTGATTGTGTATCCTGAGACTTTGCTGAAGATAAGGAGCTTTTGGACTGAGATGATGGGGTTTTCTAGATATTGGATCACGTCGTCTGCAAGCAGAGACAATTTGACCTTCTTTCTTCCTATTTGAATACCCTTTATTTCTTTCTCTTGCCTGACTTCCCTGGCCAGAACTTCCAATACTATGTTGAATAGGAGTGGTGAAAGAGGGCATCCTTGTCTTGTGCTGGTCTTCAAAGGGAATACTTCCAGCTTTTGCCCATTCAATATGATATTGGTTATGAGTTTGTCATAAATAGCTCTTATTATTTTGAGATATGTTTCCTCAATACCTAGTTTACCGAGAGTTTTAGCATGAAGGGGTGCTGAATTTTATCGAAGGCCTTTTCTACATCTATTGAGATAATCATGTGGTTTTTGTCATTTATGTGATGAATTATGTTTATTGATTTGCATATGTTAAACCAGCCTTGCATCCCAGGGATAAAGCTGACTTGATGGTGGTGGATAAGCTTTTTGGTGTGCTGCTGGATTCAGTTTGCCAGTATTTTATTGAGCATTTTTGCACTGATGTTCATCCGGGATATTGGCCCGAAGTTTTTGTTGTTTTTTTTGTGTCTCTGTCAGGTTTTGGTATCAGGATGATGCTGGCCTCATAAAATGAGTTAGGGATAAGTCCCTCCTTTTCAATCATTTGGAATAGTTTCAGAAGAAATGATACCAGCTCCTCTTTGTACCTCTGGTAGAATTTGGCTGTGAATCCCTCTGGTCCTGGGCTTTATTTTGGTTGGTAGGCTACTTATTAATGCCTTAATTTCAGAACCTGTTATTGGTCCATTCACATATTCAACTTCTTCTTTGTTTAGTCTTGGGAGAGCCTATGTGTCCAGGAATTTATCCATTTCTTCTAGATTTTCTACTTTATTTGCATAGAGTTGTTAATAGTATTCTCCAATCGTTGGTTGTATTTCTGTGGGACCAGTGGTGATATGTCATTTATCATTTTTCATTATGTCTATTTGATTCTTCTGTCTTTTCTTCTTTGTGTATCTAGCAGTCTATGTATTTTATTAATTTTTTCAAAAAACCAGTTCCTGGATTCATTGATTTTTTTGAAGGATTTTTCATGTCTCTATCTCCTTCAGTTCTGTTCTGATCTTAGTTATGTCTTGTCTTCTGCTAGCTTTTGGATTTGTTTGCTCTTGCTTCTTTAGTTCTTTTAGTTGTGATGTTAAGGTGTTGATTTGAGATCTTTCTAGCATTCTGATGTGGGCATTTAGTGTTATAAATTTCCCTCTTAACACTGCTTTAGCTGCATCCTAGAGATTTTGGTATGTTGTCTCTTTGTTCTCATTGGTTTCACAAAACTCCTGATTTCTGCCTTAATTTCATTATTTACCCAGGAGTCATTCAGGAGCAGATTGTTCAGTTTTCATGTAGTTGTGTGGTTTTGAGTGTTTCTTAATCTTGAGTTCCAATTTGATTGCACTGTTGTCTGAGAGACTGTTATGATTTCAGTTCTTTTGCATTTGCTGAGGAGTGTTTTACTTCCAATTATGGGATCGATTTTAGAGTAAGTGCCACATGGCACTGAGAAGAATGTATATCCTGTTGATTTTGGGTGGAGAGTTCTGCAGCTATCTGTCAGGTCCACTTGATCCAGACCTGAGTTTAGGTCCCGAATATCCTTGTTAATTTTCTGTCTCAATGACCTGTCTAATATTGACAGTGGTATGTTAAAGCCTCCCACTCTTATTGTGTGGGAGTCTAAGTCTCTTTGTAGGTCTCTAAGAATTTGTTTTATGAATCTGGGTGCTCCTGTATTGGGTGCAAATATACTTAGAATAGTTAACTCTTCTTGTTGAATTGTTCCCTCTACCATTATGTAATGCCTTTCTTTGTCTTTTTTGATCTTCGTTGGTTCAAAGACTGTCTTGTCAGAAACTAGTATTGCAACCCCTGCTTCTTTCAGCTTTCCATTTGCATGGTAAATTTTCCTCCATCCCTTTATTTTGAGCCTATATGTGTCTTTGCACATGAGATGGGTCTCTTGAATACAGTACACCAATGGGTTTTGTCTCTTTATCCAGTTTGCCCATCTGTGTCTTTTAATTGGGGCATTTAACCCATGTACATCTAAGGTTAATGTTGTTATATGTGAATTTGATCCTGTCACCATTATGCTAGCTGGTTATTTTGCACACTAGTTGATGCAGTTTTTCATAGCATCATTGGTCTTTGTTTTTCAGTGTGTTTTTGCAGAGGCTAGTATTGGATTTTCCTTTCCATATTTAGTACTTCCTTCAGGAGCTCTTGCAAGGCAGGCCTGGTGGTGACTAATTCACTCAGGATTTGCTTGTCTAATAAGGATTTTATTTCTCCTTCACTTACGAAGCTTAGTTTGGCTGGATATGAAATTCTGGGTTGAAATTCTTTTCTTTAAGAATGTTGGATATTGACACCCACTCTCTTCTGACTTGTAGGGTTTCTGCTGAGAGGTCCACTGTTAGTCTGATGGGTTTCCCTTTGTAGGTGACCCGGCCTTTCTCTCTGGCTGCCCTTAACATTTTTTCCTTCGTTTTGACCTTAGGGAATCTGATGATAATGTGTCTTGGGATTGATCTTCTCGTGGAGTATCTTACTGGGGTTCTCTGTATTTCCTGAACTTGAATGTTGGTCTGCCTTGCTAGGTTGGGCAAGTTCTCCTGGATGATACCCTGAAGTGCATTTTCCGACTTGGTTCCATTCTCCCTGTCTCTTTCAGGTACTCCAGTCAGTCCTAGGTTCGATCTTTTTAGATAGTCCCATAGTTCTCAGAGGTTTTGTTTGTACCTTTTCATCATTTTTCCTCTAATCTCATCTACCTGCCTTATTTCAGCAAGATAGTCTTCAAGCTCTGATATTCTTTCTTCCACTTGTTTGATTTGGCTATTGATACTTGTGTTTCCATCATGAAGTTCTTGTGCTGTGTTTTTCAGCTCCATCAGGTGATTTATGTTCCTCTTTAAAGTGGTTATTCTAGTTAGCAACTCCTGTAACCTTTTATCATGGTTTTTACACTCTTTGCATTGGGTTAGAACATGCTCCTTTACCTGAGCAAAATTTGTTATTACCCACCTTCTGAAGCCTACTTCTGTCATTTCGTCCATCTCATCCTCTGTCCAGTTCTGTGCTCTTGCTGGAGTGGTGTTGTGATCATTTGGAGAAGGGGCACTCTGGCCTTTTAAGTTTTCAGTATTTTTTCATTGATTCTTTCTCATCTTCATGAGTTTGTCTAGTGTCAGTCTTTGAGGCTGCTGACCTTTGGATGAGGTTTTTGTGGGGAATTTTTTGTTGATGCTGTTGTTGCTTTCTGTTTGTTTGTTTGTAATAGTCAGGTCTGTCTTCTGTAGGGCTGCTGTGGTTTGCTGGGGGTTCACTTCAGGCCCTATTCTTCTGGGTCCCTCCCGCACCTGGAGATGTCAACTGAGGAGGCTGGAGAACAGCAAAGATAGTGCCTGCTCCTTCCTCTGGGATCTCTGACCTAAAGAGGCACTGACCTCATGCCACCAGAAATGCTCCTGTATAGGGTGTCTGGAGACCCCTGTTGGGGGTCTCACCCAGTTGGGAGGCACAGGAACCAGGACCCATTTAATGATGCACTTTGGCTGTCCCTTGGTGGAGGTGGTGTGCTGCGCTAGGGGGAAACTCATTCATCTGGGCTGCCTGGATTCCTCAGAGGTAACAGGAAGAAAGGTTAAGTTTGCTGGTCTGCAGAGAAGATGGGCACCCTTCCCCCTAGGGGCTCAGACCCAGGGAGATCAATCAGAGCTCTGCCCCTAAGCCCATGGCTGGAGTTGCTGGAGTTCCTGCAGGGAGTCCCCATCCAGTGAGGAGGGATGGGTCAGGATACAGCCTAAAGAGGCAGTCTGGCCATGGTCTGCCACAGCTGGTGTGCTGCACTGTGGGAAATACCTCTTGGGACCAAGCGGTCCAGTCTCCCAGGCTCCAGCAGGAGGAAAGTGTGGCCTGGAGCTATAGTGATGGCTGCCACACTTCCTTCCTGGGAGTTCAGTGTCTTAGGCAGCTAGTGGCTGCGGTGATGGCTGCGGTCCCTCCCCCAGAGAGCTCAGTTTTCTTAGGCAGCCAGCAGCCACAGTGATGGCTGCTACCCCTCCTTCAAGGAGCTCAGGTGGCTTAGACAACAGGCAGCCTCAGTGATGATGGCCACCCCTTTCCCGGGGAACTCAGTAGTCTTAAGCAGATTCCAGCTGAGTGGCTGTTGAGACTCTGCATGGCTCTGTAGTTGGGACCCAAAGCCCATTGTGAGCTCATGAGTGAGATCTTCTGATTTGTGGGTTGCATAGATCTGTGGAAAAAGCAGTTTCCCAGGCTGGGTAGCATGCTCACTCACCACCTTCGTTGGCTGGGGGTGTGGTCTTTCCTTGCCCCATGTGGCTCTCAGGTGGGCTGATGCACCACCCCGCTTTTCCTTGCTCTCCATGGGTCACACCAACTGCCTACTCAGTCCTGATGATAGAACCTGGATACCTTGGTTGCCAGTGCAGGATTAGCACACTGTTTTGGTTCTTCTTGGTGGGAGCTTCTTACTGCCATTGCTTCTAGTCAGCCATCTTGAGACTCCATTCTACGTTTTTTGGTTGGAGGCTATTTACATTCCATGTTATTATTGGTAAGTAAAGATCTACTTCTGCTGCTTTGTTACTTGTTTTCTGGTTGTTTTGTGGTCTTGTATTTCTTCTTTCCTTCCTTCCTGTCTTCCTTTTAGTGAAGGTGATTTTCTCTGGTAATATGTTTTAATGTCTTGCTTTTTATTTTTTGTGTGGCCATTATATGTATTTTGATTTGAGGTTTCCATGAGGCTTAGAAATATTATCTTATAACCCGTTATTTTAAACTGATGGCAACTTAACACTGATTGCATAAACAAACAAGCACAAAGCAAACTAATAAAAAATTTATACATTTACTTCATCCCCCACTTTTTAAATTTTTCTTGTGTCTATTTATATCTTATTGTACCATCTATGTCTTGAAAAGTTGTTGCAGTTGTTATTTTTGATTGGTTCATTTTTTAGTCTTTTACTTAAGATAAGAGTAGTTTGCATACCACAATTATAGTATTATAATATTATGTGTTTTTCTGTGTACTTACTATTACCAGTGAGTTTTGTACCTTCAGATGCTTTCTTATTGCTCATTAACATCTTTCCCTTTCAGACTGAAAAATTCTTTTTAGCATTTCTTGCAGGACAGGTCTGATGTTGATGAAATCCCTCAGCTTTGGTTTGTCTGGGAAAGTCTTTGTTTCTCCATGTTTGAGGGATATTTTCACCAGATATACGATTCCAGGATAAAGGTTCTTGCCTTCGGCACTTTCAATAATTCATGCCACTCTCCCCTAGCCTATAAAGTTTACACTGAAAAGTCTGCTGCCAGATGTATTGGAGCTTCATGGTATGTTGTTTCTTTTCTTTTGTTGCTTTTGGGATCCTTTCTTTATCTTTGACCTTTAGGAGTTTGATTATTAAATGCCTAGAGGCAGTCTTCTTTGGGTTAAATCTGCTTGGTGTTTATAAACTTCTTGTTCTTGGAAATTAATGTCTCTCTAGGTTTGGGAAGTTCTTTGTTATTATCCCTTTGAATAAACTTATCTCTTTCTCTAACTCCTTTTTAGGGCCAATAACTCCTAGATTTTTGCTTTTGAGACTATTTTCTAGATCCTGTAGGTGTGCTTCATTTTTTTTTTCTTTTTTCCATTTTTCTCTTCTGAGTATCTATTTTCAAATAGCCTGTCTTCAAGTTCACTAATTCTTTCTTCTGCTTCATCAATTCTGCTATTAAAAGACTCGGATGTATTCTTCAGTATGCCAATTGCATGTTTCAGCTCCACAATTTCTGCTTGGTTCTTCTTAACTATTTCAATCTCTTTGTTACATTTATCTGATGGAATTCTGAATTCCTTCTCTGTGATATCTTGAATTTCTTTGAGTTTCCTCAAAACAGCCACTTTGAATTATTATATCTGTCTGAAATGTCATACATCTCTATTTCTCCAGGATTGGTACCTGGTGCCTTATTTAGTTCATTTGATGAGGTCATGTTTTCCTAGATGGTCTTGATACTTCTAGATCTTCTTCTGTGTCTGGGCATTAAAGAGTTAAATATTCATTGTAGTCTTCTCATTCTGGGCTTCTATGTACTCATCCTTCTTTAGAAAGTTTTCCAGATATTCCAAAGGAGTTGAGTGTTGAGATCTAAGCTGTATCTGCTTTAGGGAAACACCCTAAGCCAAGTAATACTGTGGTTCTTGCAGACTCATAGAGGTACCACCTCGATGGTCTTGGACAAGATACGGAAGAAGTCTCTGAACTAGCAGGCAAAGATTCTCGCTCTCTTCCCTTACTTTCTCCCAACTGAAAGAAGTCGCTGTCTCTGTTCTGAGTCACCTGGAGCTGGGAGTGGAGTGACACAAGCACCCTAATGTCCACCACCATTAGGACTGTGCTGGGTCATACCTGAAGCCAGCACAGCACTGGGTCTCACCTAAGGCCTGCTGTAATCACTTCCTGGCTATAGCCTAGGTTCACTTGAGACCCTGGGGCTCTACAATCAGCAGTTGGTAAAGCTGGCCATGCCTGTGTTCTTCCTTTTAGAGTGGTGAGTCCCCCTAGGTCCTGGGCGGGTCCAGAGGTGCTGTCCAGGAGCCAGTCACTGGAGTCAAAAACCTTAGAAGTCTATCTGGTGTTATATTGTACCAGTGCAGCTGAGCTGGCACTCAAACCACAAGATGCAGTTCTTCCAACTCTTCTCTCCCCTTTGCAAAGGCAGAGATGCCTCACCTCATGGCCACCACCACCACGGCCCCATGGATAGTACTGTCAGACTACCACTAATGTTCCCTTAAAGCCCAACCACTCTTCAGTCAGCTTGTGGTGAATGCTGTCAGGCCTGGGAATCACCTTCAGGGCAGTGGACTCTCCTCTGTCCCAGTACAGGTCCAGAAATGCCATCCAAGAGCCAAGACCTGGAATTGGGGACCCCAAGAGTTTGCTTGGTGCTCTGCCTTGCTGTGGCTGAGCTGGTACCTAAAATGCAATACAAAGTCCCCTTTACTTTTTCACCTGCTTTTCTCAAGCAGAAGGAGTCTCACCATAACCATCATGGCTGGAAATATGGTGGGTTTCACCTGAAGCCAGCACATCTCGGGGCCTCACTGAAGGCTCATGGCGTAATACCCGGGCATCACTGCTGGTTATTCAGGGCCCAAGGGCTCTTTAGTCAGCAGGTGATGAAACTTTCAGGACTAGGTCCCTCCCTTTAAGGCAGCAGGTTTCCTCCTGGCCCAGAGTGTGTCTAGAAATGTCATCTGAGACTGAAGGCCTGGAACATGGGTCTCATAACTCTGCCCAGCACCCTATCCTACTGTGGTTGTGTTGGTATCCAAGTTGCAAGACAAAGTCCTCTTTACTCTTCCCTCTCCTTAACTGAAGCATAAGGTAGGTGTCAATTTTGTTGTTGTGCGCTGCACTCCCTGGAGCTGGAGGAGGGGTGGGACAAGCACTCCCTTGGCCACTCTAGCTTGTGTCTCACTAGATCACATGCTCTCCAAGTCCACTGGCTCCAAGCCTAGTACAGCACTAAGACTTGCCTAGGAGTTGCAGAGCTTGTGGGCTAGACTGCCTTTTAAGTTTATTTAGAACCCCACAACACTTTAGCCTGTGATGGAGAGGCTTGAGGAGAAACTCAAGTTCTGACCACTAGAATAGGCAATTCCCTTCTGGATAGGGCTAGTCTAAATGCTCCCTCTGTGGGCATTGGCTGAGTTCTGCCACTGTTTGCAGTGCTGATTTCCCACAATCCCTGCACTCTCCCTCACCCAAGTGCACAGATTCTCTCTCTGTGACACGTGGTCACTGCCAGGAGATGGGTCAGGGGTGGTGTCAGAAATTCAAGATTGTCTTTTCTACCCTCTTCAGTTCCTCTTTCAGTGATATGAAGTTATAAACAGATACTGTGATTGCTCACCTGATTTTTGGTTCTTATGCTTTTTTGTTTACATAGTTGTTAAATTTGGTGTTCTTGCCTGGGGGTGATGATCAGTGGAAGCTTCTATTCAGATGTCTTGCTCTACCCACTCTCAATCCAATTTTGAACCAATAATTTCTGTCATTCTCTTGAAAGCAATCTATATTCCTTTTCCTTGTTGTCCTTTTGGCTCATTTTTTGGGAAATGCCTGCAATCTGGATATATGACTTTCTGGATTAAAAACTTGAATCCTATCTGCATCTGCCATGCTTGCAATGGGCTTCTTCTGAGCATAACTAGAGAAAAATCACGTAACCAGACCTATTGCTATTATTATAAATGTATTATCACCCAGCTCAACTGAGCCTCCAGTGCTTTCTAACACTTTTACCAGGAAGTCTCTCAAGTTGGATGGTTCTTCTTTTCTTTATAGTGACTGAATCAAGCTTTACTCTTCACCTCCAAATTCCCCTCTTCCCACCTCGGCTCCTTATCAAGTCTTAGCACATGAAACTGACTCTTACTTTACTGTGAAAGTAGAAGACAATAAAGTTGTGTTCCTGCTACTCCCTGTCATAAAAATCATCATACCCACTTGCATAAGGATGTAGTAGATTAAAGATTTCCATTAAGAAAGGAAAATATAACACTGCTAGAAGAATATATTGAAAATTCCTTTATATCTTTAGAGTATGAAAGGTCTTTCCAATCAGAATTCAATATACAGAAGCCATATAAAGAAATATTGATACAGTAAACTAAAATAAAATAAAAATAACTTCTACATGGCAAAAACATAAAATAACAAAACAAAAAAACAACATGAGTAAAATCAATAAGCAAAATAACTAGAATAAAAATATTTGTAACTTATATCACAAGCAAATAACCCAATACCGCTAATAGATAAAGGGCCTCTAGAAACTGAGAAGAGAATAGCCAGAAACCCAAAGGGAAAATAGACAAAGACAGTAAAACTCTGTGCAACGAGGTTCACTACAAAAGAAACGCATTAACTTTAAACAGATAAAACCATTTTCAACCTTTGTTATGATAATATAAAGGAAAAATAAAAGTATGTTAAAATAACAATGTCACTCATCAGATGACAAAAAATTTGTAGGTGTGATAGCATTCTCTGTTGCTGAAGCTAAGAGAAATAAGCACCACCACACTCCTCCTGGGAGAACAAAATTATACAAACTCTAAAGATAGTAATTTGGCAATGCCCATCAAAATTTAAAATGAATTATCTTTTGATAAAATGAATTATCTTTTGATAAAAGTCCACACTTCTGGACTTGTGGCCTGAAAATTCACCACATGAGAGAAGATCAACAGCTGAGCCTACCTCTATATATTGCTCTTGGCCAGAGGGAGCGGCCAGGGAACGTATGAATTGAGCATGTATGAATTTTCATTTGTACAAGATTATTCAATGCAGCATTGTTTATAGTAGCAAGTTGTTAGAGACAACCTAAGTATTGTTCTCTCAGGACTAATCTTGACAGATATACAAAATTTACTGTTAAGGGGAAAAAAAGCAAAGCTATTATGCTGCCTTTGTGTAAGAAAGAGGGGAGGAATATGTATTTATACTAGTATTTGCTCATAGCTGCCTAAAGAAGTAGTGAGAGGATTCCGTAAAACTAGTAAATAGTGGTTACATACAGTGGATACATGAGGGATATGGAGGATGAGGAGCTGGATGGACATATGTGAGTGTTAAGACTTCTCAGTGTATAATCTTTTAGACCTTTGAACCAAATGAATGTATTAATATTACTTATTCAAAAATAATTACATTAAAATTTTAGGCATTTTGCTATCTAGTCCAGTAAGCAGTTCCAGATATTCATGTAGTTCTCTCTACCCCTTCACATTCAACATTTTTCCATTGTTTCACTTACTAATACCTTACCTCCTCATTAGCACAGTACAACTTGGCTTCTGCCCCAATATGTAACCAAATTTCTGTCACCTCAGGTCCCCAGTGACTTCCTTATTTCTAAATGTGATGAATATTGATTGTTCAGTCTTTCTCTTGCCTAATATCTCTGCAGCATTTGACAAGCTGCTTCCTTTCTCATGCATCCTCTTCTGGTGACTTCCATGTTTCGACACAATTCTAGCTTCTCTCCCATCTCCCTAGATTCCCTTATCTTTTCTTTTTCTCTTTCCCATTACCTTCTCATCGTCTCCCTCCTTTACCGAAACATTAACTATTGAATTTCTCCAACACTCTGCTGTAAAACTCTCCTTGCCCACACCTAAGACATTTCACACAGAGCTACAGATTCCATTGATAACAGTGATCTTCACGTTTGTATTTTCAAACACCTTCAGGACTGAGGCAGCTCCCTCTGGCCAAGAGCAATGTATAGAGGCAGGCTCAGCTGTTGAGCTTCTCTCAGCTAAAACTTCTGGCAGTTGTGGAAGGGAAATCTGGAGAGAGTACCACAACCTCCACATGTGTATGTGTTGTGAATATTTTCTCCCACTATGTGATTTGCCTTTTCATTTTGTTTACAAAATCTTGATGGATATTTAAAAAATTTTTTGTTGTTAGAAATCACTTTTTTAATATTGTAATATTAAAGTCATATTGTTTTTTAAGTAAATTACTCTTATTTTATTTTTCTTCATATTGTACTTAGAATCTGTAGTATCATTTTTATTATTTTTTAAACTATACTTTCAGTTCTAGGGTACATGTGCACAACGTGCAGGTTTGTTACATAGGTATATATGTGCCATGTTGGTTTGCTGCACCCATCAACTCGTCATTTAAATTAGGTATTCCTCCTAATGCTATCCCTCCTCCTGCCCCCCATCCCCCAACAGGCCCCAGTGTGTGATGTTCCTCGCCCTTTGTCCAAGCATTCTCATTGTTCAATTCCCACCTATGAGTGAGAACATGCGGTGTTTGGTTTTCTGTCCTTGTGATACTTTGCTGAGAATGATGGTTTCCAGCTCCATCCATGTCCGTGCAAAGGACATGAACTCATCCTTTTTTATGGCTGCATAGTATTTCGTGGTGTATATGTGCCACATTTGCTTAATCCAGTCTATCATTGATGGACATTTGGGTTGGTTCCAAGTCTTTGCTATTGTGAATAGTGCCACAATAAATGTATGTGTACATGTGTCTTTATAGTAGCATGATTTATAATCTTTTGGGTATATACGCAGTAATGGGATTGCTGGGTCAAATGGTAATTCCAGTTCTAGATCATTGAGGAATCACCACACTGTCTTCCACAATGGTTGAACTAATTTACACTCCCACCAACAGTGTAAAAGCGTTCCTATTTCTCCACATCGTCTCCAGAATCTGTTGTTTCCTGACTTTTTAAAGATCAGCATTCTAACTGGTGTAAAATGGTATCTCATTGTGGTTTTAATTTGCATTTCTCTGATGACCAGTGATGATGAGCATTTTTTCATGTGTCTGTTGGCTGCATAAATGTCTTCTTTTGAGAAGTGTCTGTTCATATCCTTTGCCCACTTTTTGATGGGGTTGTTTGTTTTTTTTCTTGTAAATTTAAGTTCTTCGTAGATTCTGGATATTAGCCCTTTGTCAAATGGGTAGATTGCAAAAATTTTTTCCCATTCTGTATGTTGCCTGTTCACTCTGATGGTAGTTTCTTTTGCCATGCAGAAGCTCTTTAGTTTAATTAGATCTCATTTGTCTATTTTGGCTTTTGTTGCCATTGCTTTTGGTGTTTTAGTCATGAAGTCCTTGCCCATGCCTATGTCCTGAATGGTATTGCCTAGGTTTTCTTCTAGGGTTTTTGTGGTTTTAGGCCTAACATTTAAGTCTTTAATCCATCTTGAATTATTTTTTGTATAAGGAAGGGATCCAGTTTTGGCTTTCTATATATGGCTAGCCAGTTTTCCCAGAACCATTTATTAAATAGGGAATCCTTTCCCCATTTCTTGTTTTTGTCAGGTTTGTCAAAGATCAGATGGTTGTAGATGTGTGGTGTTATTTCTGAGGCCTCTGTTCTGTTCCATTGGTCTATGTTTCTGTTTTGGTACCAGTACCATGCTGTTTTGGTTACTGTAGCCTTGTAGTATAGTTTGAGGTCAGGTAGTGTGATGCCTCCAGCTTTGTTCTTTTGGCTTAGGATTGTGTTGGCAATGTGGGCTCCTTTCTGGTTCCATATGAAATTTAAAGTAGTTTTTTCCAGTTCTGTGAAGAAAGTCATTGGTAGCTTGATGGGGATGGCATTGAATCTATAAATTACCTTGGGCCATATGGCCATTTTCACAATATTGATTCCTCGTATCCATGAGCATGGAATGTTCTTTCATTTGTTTGTGTCCCTTTTATTTCGTTGAGCAGTGGTTTGTAGTTCTTTAAGAGGTCCTTCACATCTCTTGTAAGTTGGATTTCTAGGTATTTTATTCTCTTTGTAGCAATTGTGAATGGGAATTCACTCATGATTTGGCTCTCTGATTGTCTATTCTTGGTGTATAGGAATGCTTATGATTTTTGCACATTGATTTTGTATCCTGAGACTTTGCTGAAGTTGCTTATCAGCTAAAGGAGATTTTGGGCTGAGACAATGGGGTTTTCTAAATATAAAATCATGTCATCTGCAAACAGGGACAATTTAACTTCCTCTTTTCCTAATTGAATACCCTTTATTTCTTCCTCTTGTCTGATTGCCCTGGCCAGAACTTCCAATACTATGTTGAATAGGAGTGGTGAGAGAGGGCATCCTTGTCCTGTGCTGGTTTTGAAAGGGAATGCGTCCAGGTTTCACCCATTCAGTATGATATTGGCTGTGGGTTTGTCATAAACAGCTCTTACTATTTTGAGATACTTTCCATCAATACCTAGTATATTGAGAATTTTTAGCATGAAGGGCTGTTGAAATTTGTTGAAGGCCTTTTCTGCATCTATTGAGATAATCATGTGGTTTTTCTTGTTGGTTCTGTTTATGTTATGGATTACGTTTATTGATTTGCATATGTTGAACCAGCCTTGCATCCCACGGATAAAGCTAACTTGATCGTGGTGGATAAGCTTTTTCATGTGCTGCTGGATTCGGTTTGCCAGTATTTTATTGAAGATTTTTACATCAATGTTCATCACGGATACTGGTCTAAAATTCTCTTTTTTTGTTGTGTCTCTGCCAGGCTTTGGTATCAGGATGATGCTGGCTTCAAAAAATGAGTTAGGAAAGATTCCCTCTTTTTCTATTGATTGGATAGTTTCAGAAGGAATGGTACCAGCTCCTCTTTGTACCTCTGGTAGAATTTGGCTGTGAATCTGTCTCTTCCTGGATTTTTTTGGTTGGTAGGCTATTAATTATTGCCTCAATTTCAGAGCCTGTTATTGGTGTATTCAGAGATTCAAATTCTTCTTGGTTTAGTCTTGGGAAGGTATATGTGTCCAGGAATTTATCCATTTCTTCTAGATTTTCTAGTTTATTCATGTAGAGGTGTTTATAGTCCTCTCTGATGGTAGTTTGTATTTCTGTGGGATTGGTGGTTACATCCCCTTTATTGTTTTTATTGCGTCTATTTGATTCTTCTCTCTTTTCTTCTTTATTTGTCTTGCTAGTGGTCTATCAATTTTGTTGATATTTTCAAAAAACCAGCTCCTGGATTCATTGATTTTTTGAAGGGTTTTTTGTGTCTCTATCCCCTTCAGTTCTGTTCTGATCTTAGTTATTTCTTGCCTTCTGCTAGCTTTTGAATTAGTTCACTCTTGCTTCTCTAGTTCTTTTAATTGTGATGTTAAGGTGTCGATTTTAGATCTTTCCTGCTTTCTCTTGTGGGCATTTAGTACTATAAATTTCCCTCTACACACTGCTTTAAATGTGTCCCAGAGTTTCGGGTACATTGTGTCTTTGTTCTCATTGGTTTCAAAGAACATCTTTATTTCTGCCTTCATTTCGTTATTTGCCCAGTAGTCACTCAGGAGCAGGTTGTACAGTTTCCATGTAGTTGTGCAGGTTTTGAGTGAGTTTCTTAATACTGAGTTCTAATTTGATTGCACTGTGGTCTGAGAGACAGTTTGTTGTGATTTCTGTTCTTTTACATTTGCTGAGGAGTGTTTTACTTCCAATTACGTGGTCAATTTTAGAATAAGTGAGATGTGGTGCTGAGAAGAATGTATATTCTGTTGATTTGGGGTGGAGAGTTCTGTAGATGTCTATTAGGTCCGCTTGGTGCAGAGCTGAGTTCAAGTCCTGGATATCCTTGTTAACCTTCTGCCTCATTGATCTGTCTAATATTGAGAGTGGGGTGTTAAAGTCACCCATTATCATTGTGTGGGAGTCTAAGTCTCTTTGTAGATCTCTAAGGACTTGTTTTATGAATCTGGGTGCTTCTGTATTGGGTGCATATATATTTAGGATAGTTAGCTCTTCTTGTTGAATTGATCCCTTTACCATTATGTAATGGCCTTCTTTGTCTCTTTTGATCTTTGTTGCTTTAAAGTCTGTTTTATCAAAAGCTAGGATTGCAACCCCTGCTTTTTTTTTTTGCTTTCCATTTGCTTGGTAGATCTTCCTCCATCCCTTTATTGTCGAGCCTATGTGTATCTCTGCACGTGAGATGGGTTTCCTGAATACAGCACACTGATGGGTCTTGACTCTTTATCCAATTTGCCAGTCTGTGTCTTTTAATTGGCGCATTTAGCCCATTTACATTTAAGGTTAATATTGTTATGTGTAAAGTTGATCCTGTCATTATGATGTTAGCTGGTTATTTTGCCCATTAGTTGGTGCAGTTTCTTCCTAGCATCGATGGTCTTTACAATTTGGCTTGTTTTTGCAGTGGCTGGTACTGGTTGTTCCTTCCCATGTTTAGTGCTTCCTTCAGAAGCTCTTGTAAGGTAGGCCTCATGGTGACAAAATCTCTCAGCATTTGCTTTTCTGTAAAAGATTTTATTTCTCCTTCACTTATGAAGCTTAGTTTGGCTGGATATGAAATTCTGGGTTGAAAATTCTTCACTTTAAGACTGTCAAATATTGGCCCCCACTCTCTTCTGGCTTGTAGGGTTTCTGCTGAGGGATCAGCTGTTAGTCTGATGGGCTTCCCTTTGTGGGTAACCTGACCTTTCTCTGCCTGCCCTTAATATTTTTTCCTTCATTTCAACCTTGGTGAGTCTGACAATTATATATCTTGGAGTCGCACTTCTCAAGGAGTATCTTAGTGGTGTTCTCTGCTTTTCCTGAATTTGAATGTTGGCCTGCCTTGCTAGGTTGGGGAAGTTCTCCTGGATAATATCCTGAAGAGTGTTTTCCAACTTGGTTCCATTCTCCCCGTCACTTTCAGGTACACCAATCAAATGTAGAATTGGTCTTTTCACATAGTCCCATATTTTTTGGAGTCTTTGTTTCTTTTCACTCTTTTTTCTCTAATCTTGTCTTCTCACTTTATTTCATTAATTTGATCTTCAATCACAGATACCCTTTCTTCCACTTAATAGAATCTGCTATTGAAGCTTGTGCATGTGTCACAAAGTTCTCATGCCATGGTTTTCAGCTCCATCAGATCATTTAAGGTCTTCTCTACACTGCTTATTATAGTTAGCCATTCTTCTAACCTTTTTTCAAGGTTTTTAGCTTCCTCGCGATGGGTTAGAACATGCTCCTTTAGCTCAGAGGAGTTTGTTATTACTGACCTTCTGAAGCCTACTTCTGTCAACTCGTCAAAGTCATTCTCCATCCAGCTTTGCTCTGTTGCTGGTGAGGAGGTGTGATCCTTTGAAGGAGAAGAGGCACTCCGGTTTTTAGAATTTTCAGCTTTTCTGCTCTGGTTTCTCCCCATCTTTGTGGTTTTATTTACCTTTGGTCTTTGATGTTGGTGACCCATAGATGGGGTTTTGGTGTGGATGTCCTTTTTGTTGATGTTGATGTTATTTCTTTCTGTTTGTTAGTTTTCCTTCTAATAGTCAGGTCCCTCAGCTGCAGTTCTGTTGGAGTTTGCTGGAGTTCCACTCCAGACCCTGTTTGCCTGGGTAAAACCAGCAGAGGCTGCAGAACAGCAGATATTGCTGCCCAATCCTTCCTCTGGAAGCTTCATCCCAGAGGGGCACCCGCCTGTATGAAGCATCTGTCAGCCACTACTGGGAGATGTCTCCCAGTCAGGCTACACGAGGGTCAGGGACCCACTTGACGAGGCAGTCTATCCATTCTCGGAGCTCAAACGCCATGCTGGGAGAACAACTGCTCTCTTCAGAGCTGTCAGACAGGGACGTTGAAGTCTGCAGGAGTTTCTGCTGCCTTTTGTTCAGCTATGCCCTACCCACAGAGGTGGAGTCTATAGAGGCAGTAGGCCTTGCTGAGCTGTGGTGGGCTCTGCCCAGTTCGAGCTTTGCAGCAGCTTTGTTTACCTACTGAAGCCTCAGCAATGGTGGACACCCCTCCCCCACCAGGCTGCAGCCTCGCAGGTCGATCTCAGGCTGCTGCACTAGCAGTGAGCAAGGCTCCATAGGCGTGGGACCTGCTGAGCCAGGCACGGGAGAGATCTCCTGGTCTGCCAGTTGCTAAGACCATGGGAAAAGTGCAGTATTTGGGTGGGCATATCCTATTTTTCCAGGTACACCCTATCACGGTTTCCCTTGGCTAGGAAATGGAAATCCCCTGACCTCTTGCACTTCCCGGGTGAGGCGACACCCTACCCCGCTTCAGCTCACCCTCTCTGGGCTGCATCCACTGTCCAACCAGTCCCAATGAGATGAATCAGGTACCTCAGTTGGAAATACAGAAATCACTCGTCTTCTGCATCGATCACACTGGGAGCTGCAGACCGGAGCTCTTCTTATTTGGCCATCTTGGTATGGACCAATGTATTTTTAATTTTTATCAAGTCTAATTAATCCATTTTCTATTATGTTTAACATTTTGATTTTTTGTGAAGTTTTTAAAACATTATTGTGGTAAAAAACATAACATTTACCATCTTAACCATTTTTCAGTGTAAAGTTCTGTGGTGTTAAGTATACTCACACTATTGTGAATTCAGATTTCAAAAACTTTTTTATCTTGCAAATCTGCAACCATATACTCCTTAAACAACAACCTACCTCTTCCCCATCTCTCCAGCCCCTGGTAACCACCATTCTACTTTCTGTCTCAATGAATTTGAATAATACAGATATCTCATGTAAGTAGAATTATACAGTATTTATGTTCTTGTGACTGGCTTGTCTTACTTAAAATAATATCCTTCAGGTTCATCCATGTTATAGCATGTGACAGGATTTCCATCCTCTTTAAGGCTAAATAATATTGCATTGTATGTATATACCACATTGTATTTATGCATTCATCTGTTGAGAGACATTTGGTTTGCTTCCACCTCTTGTCTATTTTGAATTGTGCTGCTTATGACCATGGGTGTGCAAATATCTTTTCAAGACCCTTGGATCATATGGTAGTTCTATTTTTAATTTTTTGAGGAACCACCACACTGTTTTCCACAGCAGTTGCACCATTTTACAATCCCACCAACAGGGCACAGAGTTCTGATTTCACCACATCCTTGCCAACACTTTTTATCTTTGTTTCTTTGTTTTTTTCTTTTCCTGATAGTAGCCATCCTAATGGATGTGAGTTTGTTTAATGCCATTATGTTAATATAACTCAGATTGGATTGTGTACATGCAAGTTTTCTGTGCATAACAGCTTTTCTGGAAGCAGAAAGAGACCTAGCAGAGAATTAGTGACATAGAGGAAGTGGCATAAGTATACTAGGGCTTTAATGGAATATATTCTTGAGAAATTATTACACCAAGGAGGAGACTATGCTAATGTATTAATTTAGCTATAACATGGAATTAGGTTTTGCTAGAATTTTCAATTACTTTCATCAATATTTTTCTACAACAGTTGGCATTGCTAGCCTATGAAACACAGTATGTTAGTGTACAATGAGCAGAAGGTTTGGAGCTTGAAGGTACAGAAGTCATCTTGCTCTGGTTCAGAAGTGCTTACTGTCTGTGCCTAACTACACTGTTAAGTACATCTGGCTATCTAAGCCCATTACTACCTGTTAGTGATCCACCTTTTGGTGTTACTCATTCAGTCATTGGACTGTGCCAGCCCCTTGTTCACCTCACCTTCCTGCTCATCTACATTTGCTTTAAAATATGACTGACTATATAATCATACCTGTTTTCTTAATCATTTCTAAAACTAGCCTTGCTAGCTGGTGCTTCTCAACAAAGCTGCAACTTGCTTTGTACCAGAATGTTATTTGTAGATCTATTATTTAGCAGTGTCTGCTTAGTGATCATTTTTAGGTTTGCCCCAAGCAAAATAAATTTGAATAGCAAAGAACATTTCTTCATGCATTTGATCATGATTGAGAATGGGCTACAGTAGCACTTAAATACTTGGTAGACTTTTATCAGTGATGGTAATGTGGCAAGATCCTGAAATATACCCTTTGGCACAACCAGAATGTAACCCCCTCAAAATATAACATTAATGTATTGAGCATATACTTTATATATTCATCTTTGGGTTCTTACTAGTTTACTTCTCCTTACCTCAAATAAAAAATCTTTATACAATAAACATAGTAGGTAAAACCAGGCTAGGCATGGTGGCTCATGCCTGTAATCCCAGCACTTTGGGAGGCTGACCCAGGAATTTGAGACCAGTCTGGGCAACATAGTGAGACCCTATCTCTACAAAAAATTAAAAAATTAGCTGGGCATGGTGGTGCACACCTGTAGTTCCAGCTATTCAGGAGGCTGAGATGGGAAGATCGCTTGAGCCCAGGAGGATGAGGCTGCAGTGAGCTGTGATTGCACTACCACACTCCAGCCTGGGTGATAGAGTAAGACTCTGTCTCTAAAAGGAAAAAAAAAATGAAAACAGACTATCTAGGTTTGTACCCTGGTTCTGCCACTTCTCAGCTGTGTGACTCAGGCAAATTACTTGATCTGTTTCTGTCTCAGTTTCTTTACTGGTAAATGAGGATAGCAATAGTATGTACCTTATAGAGGTCCTGTGAAGGATCAGATGTAAAATATTTGTGGATAGCAAGTGATTATTAAGTGCTAGCTGTTTATTACTCTTCTAATTATAAAAATTATATATCTTCATTGTTCTAAAAATTCAACAATATAACAAATTTTAAAAAATAAAATAAATCCCCCAAATTATTCCATGACTGTTAGCATTTTAGTGAAAATCCTTCCAGTCATATTTCTTCATACATGTGTGATGTGCAGAATCTGAAATTTATAGCACAGGAGGAAAAATTATAGTAAGCTCCACTGCTGCCTCCAAGAGGGATGAGTTTCACATCCTTCTTTGATATTCATTTATTTAGTGTGGCAGTCAACTGGTCTTTCAGACAACAGTGCCTATGACAATCAAAACAGAGTGGGCAGTGGTCTGGCTTCTTCACTGCAGTTAGGGTTAGGAAGATTTAGAATCTATGGGCAGTAGACATCAACCTCTGCACTATTTCAGTTTTTATGAGGGAAAGCTTGTGATCTAGTGAGTGTTGTGTATGTGAACAATGGAAGAATCCACCCCTAAAGAGCTATAATTTGGGAAGTCAAGGCCTACTTTGGAAAGTAGTCATACATTTGAACCTTCAAGTTCTCCTAGCAATGACAAAGTGTGCTGACTTAGACAACTCATTTAAGAGTTCTGTCATTTGGAGCGAGACTCCATCTCAAAAAAAAAAAACAAAAAGAGTTCTGTTATTTGAGGAATAATCTAACTTTGCACCTTCCAGCAAACTAAACCCAAAGCTAGCAGAAGGAAGACAACAATAAAGATTAGGCTGGGTGAGGTGACTTACACCTGTAATCTCAGCACTTTGAGAGGCCCAGTTGGGAGGATCACTTGAGCTCAAGGTGTTCAAGACCAGCCTGGGCAACATAGCAAGACCTTGTCTCTACTAAAAAGAAAAAATAAGCTGGACATGGTGGCATGCACCTGTAGTCCCAGCTACTTGGGAGGCTGAGGTGGAAGGATCCCTTGAGCCCAAGAGATCAAGGTTGCAGTGAATATGGCCATGCCACTGTAGTCCAGCCTTGAGACAGAGTGAGACCTGTCTCAAAAAAAAAAAAAAAAAAAAAGAAAGAAACTAAAAGTTGGTTTCATGAAAAGAGATTTGAAACAAAATTGACATGAAAGAATGTCATTAAGGAAAACTATTTTCTGCTGAGCTGAGTAGAATAGAACTAGTGTTATAATTTGAACAGTAAAGGAAATTTGAATTTACGTTATACCCAGCCAAATGAAGAGGACATACTTATTACTGATCTTGTGACTCATTGTACATAAATGGGATCATGCTGCTTTATATATGCTGCTTTATAACTTGCTTTTTCCCTCTCAACAATATGTTGTAGAGATCTTTCCATGAAGTAAATGTATAAATGTAAGTCTGTATCATCATTTTAAAAATTTGTTTTATGCTGGGCGTGGTGGCTCATGCCTGTAATCTTAGCACTTTGGGAGGCCAAGGAGGGTGGATCACGAGGTCAGGAGATCGAGACCTTCCTGGCCAACATGGTGAAACCCTGTCTCTGTTAAAAACACAAAAATTAGCTGGGCATGCTGGTGCGTGCCTGTAGTCCCAGCTACTCAGGAGGCTGAGGCAGGAGAATCACTTGAACCTGGGAGGCGGAGGTTGCAGTGAGCTGAGATTGCACCACTGCACTCCAGCCTGGGGACAGAGTGAGACTCCATCTCAAAAAAAATAAAAAATAAAAAATAAAATAAATATGTTTGCAGCATTCCATTATGTGTATAGTATAAACTGCCCCACAGATCAGCATATAAATATAGTGATGGTCTTTTTTTTTTGTTTGTTTTGTTTTTTGTTTTTTTTCCCCAGTAAATAGCTATCTGCATCCTCTAGATTAACAGAAGGTTCAAGATCTCTTGGTAGAGCTTCCTACTCTTCTGGAACTGACTGAAAGTCTAGGGCCTTACATAGTCTAAAAGGTATGTCATTTGACTTCTATTTCCCAGCACAGTGGTGTTGCTTCTCCTGCCTTTGTCTTCCCCAGTTCTTCCGCTGATATCTCCTGCATATGGTCTGACCCAAGATCTGTTCTGCCTTAGTTCCCAAACTTTATAAGATTAAAGAATTATGAAATAATATCAAATATACATATCTGAAAGGATTTAGTAACATTTATCTTCCCAATCCAGGAATCCTAATATAGTTTAATGAGTCTCTGGGTTGCTCTCAAATCTCCAAAGACAATACATTCCAGTGATCCATTATGATGCCGCTGAGCTGTGGTGTTCCCTCCTCTCAACCTGAACTCCAGCTACACTGCCTTACTCTTGCCAATGCCCTCTTCCCAGAGACTTCGTATCTGTTCCCTGTCTGGTGGCTGTAGCTTGACTGATGGGGCCCTCAAAAGTCTACTTGGATTATGGCTGAGCTCGTCCTTCAGATATAATGCCCTGTGTGCTTGGTTTCTCCACCTCTCAGTCCAAGGAGTCCTAACTGATGACTGAGATATGTCCCTGGCAGAGAATACTAAGCAAGATATTTTGATCAGGAAAACGAGTAAATCTTCAGGTCCAAAACTGAGCAGGAATGTTCCAGATTCTTGTTTTTCTCTTTTTTTCTTTCTTCCCCAACTTCCAGTTTGCTGTGTCAATTCAGCTCATTCTGACTCTAGACAGTTTCTTTTTAATGTTTGCTTACCTTTGCCTCACAGAGAAAAGGTGCTTAAGAATGGCATGGACCATTAGGGATATGAGGACCCTTAGGGCTGTGAGGATTGTTAGACATCATCCAACCCAATCCCCTTATTAGACATATGAGAGACACCAGGTTCCCAAGTGTCTAATGATTGTACAGCTACTTAGTGTAGCTAAGTGGTAGAGTAAGGGCTTAAACTCAGATCTGGACTTATATGCTCTTTATGGTTACTTGATGAATTGAGTTAGCAAGAATTGCCAAAGTTCTTATTTAAGCAACAATAAATGCTATCTATAAGTCAGGAGCTGGGCCAAATGCATTTATATTACCTGATTTCATCTTTATACTACCCTATGAGAGGCTTGAAGAGTTTTAGTAATTTGCCAAAGGCTACAATGGATTATAACTGGTGATGCTAGGATTTGAAATTACATCACTGGATGCCAAATCCAGGATTCCTAAAGGAAAAACTACTGTTGCTCAGTCTACCTATGCTTAATCTCACAGGTATGCTCAAATACTCATTGTAAAAATTGAATGAACAGTTCCCTCTCTTCAACCACACTCAGCCAAAAGAAACATTATTTGTTCATGAAAGTCAGGGATTTCCCTCCTGCTAGGGAACTGGAGCCTCTAGTCCTTGGCTACTGAAAGTGTGGTCCTTGCACTAGAAGCATTGGCATCTACTTGGAGCCTATTGGAAATGTAGACTATCAGACCTTACCCCAGACCTCTAAAAATACAATCTGAGTATGGATACAGCCTTATCATTTTCTAGGTAGCTACCAGATGTCTCAACTCCATCTATTAAAAATTTTATTTTCATAGATAAGAGATTTTAAACATTTTCAAAACAAAAAGTTTACTTTAACTACATTTATTTGAGATAAAAGAAGATATCTCTTATCTACTTATTTATTTTATTTACAGATGGTGTTTCACTATGTGAATAGTGCCACAATAAACATACGTGTGCATGTGTCTTTATAGTAGCATGATTTATAATCCTTTGGGTATATACCCAGTAATGGGATGGCTGGGTCAAATGGTAATTCTAGTTCTAGATCCTTGAGGAATCACCACACTGTCTTCCACAATGGTTGAACTAATTTACACTCCCACCAACAGTGTAAAAGCATTCCTATTTCTCCACATCCTCTCCAGCATCTGCAAAACTGTAGTTTTACCCTAACATTTGTGGCTGAGGCTTGACTGGAGAGGCCAGCCTAGCATTATCCACATGCCCATGTTGTGCTGTGGTTAGCCTTTCCTTGTCCTAGACTTCCTATGTGAGCTGAGGGCATGGGCCAGGCTCACATGGCTTTCCTTAGCATATACTCTACTCAACATGAGCCATTTTCTCTTGCCAAAACAACTTAACATCATATGGATGACAGAATTTTCCTTGGATTATTTCACCAGGAGTGTTGGGAATAGGCCTCCAAATCTGGCCATAGACAGACCCCCAAACCTGCCATAAACAAAATCTCTGCAGCACTGTGACATGCTCATGATGGCTATGATGCCCACGCTGAAGGTTGTTGGTTTACTGGAATGAGGGCAAGGAACACCTGGCCCACCCAGGGTGGAAAACCGCTTAAGGTGTTCCTGAACCACAAACAATAGCATGAGCAATCTGTGCCTTAAGGACATGTTCTTGCTGTAGATAACTAGCCAGAGCCCAACCTTTTGCTTCCTGTTTACATTAATCTATAATCTATAATCTATAAAAACAATGCTTATCACTGGCTTGCTGTCAATAAATATGTGGGTAAAACTCTGTTGGTGACTCTCAGCTCTGAAGGGTGTCAGCCCCCTGATTCCCACTCTGCACTCTGTATTTCTCTCTGTGTGTGTGTCTTTAATTCCTCTAGCGCCGCTGGGTGAGGGTCTCCATGACTGAGCTGGTCCCAGCCCTGGAGTCTCTCAATTCTCAAGTATCTAGGAGCACCATTTGCAAATATGCTCACATAATTTGAACGTTATGTCTTCATGCCATTTTTCTCTGATCCAGAACTAATTTCAGCCAAGACAAGTATAAGATAATGAGTTCTTGAGAATTAAACAGAACCAGATGTGGACCTAAATACTCCACAGTATTATTTGCATTCTGCCACTTAGAAGCGGCATGCTGCTTAGTTTGGGATACTGGCTATTAATTTTCTAAAGACTGGAGAATATTATCCCCAGAAAACACTCTTTTAGGGTGTTAAGTTAGGGTCTTCATTGTTTTATCTATAGCATCTTAACAAACTAGAAAGTCCATTATGAAAGAGATAAAGTAGTGGGAAAAGGGAGCCAGGGTGTTTGTCTCATGTTGGAGGAGGGAAAAGCCATATCCCTGTAAAGGTGGATTAGGAAAAAGTGGGAGCCGGCCAGTGGGGAAGTAGGGAAGTGGGTTTCTTTAAGTGGTAGAAATCAGAACCACTCAAATGCAGTGCACTGAGAAGATAAAGGTACTCGCCTTGAGACAGGGCAGCACCCTCAGTGCCAGGGTTTGGGGATTTAGGGCAAAGGTCCTTGGAGCTGAGTGGCCACAACTGAGCCATCTGCCTTCTGTGTAATGAGGTCTCATGAGCTATTGTCCTGTGGCAAAACTCCTGGACTAAATGATGTTCAGCCTTGAACATATCTTTAGCAATGATCTCAACAGACTGAATGCCAGATAACTCTCCCTTATTCATCTGGAACCTGAAGAAGCTCCAGAATCCTGGTAAGGCCCAAAGAAAGAGAAGGGAGTCCTGAAGAATGACTGATATCAGGCTTATCACTATCATTGGTGTAATATTTAACTTGACACACACACATACAAAAAAAAAACAAAACAAAAAGAATGCTGCATTACTGATACCTGCTGTGGTAATGGGAAGGCCTAGAGGGGCCAGGGGCCAGTTCCCTGGAAGGAACCTGGGTGAATCTTCATATCAGTGCTTGAAGACAGAGTCAACTTCCTTACCCTGCACTAATACCAGGGTCCCCAAAGTCTGTACATCATATCACAATCGCATGTGTGAAAGTTAATTTGGTTTACTGAGTAGTGAAAGTTGTCTCTTGTGCTTTCTAGGACAGATGTGTGTGTGTGTGTGTGTGTGTGTGTGTATATATGTATGTATATGTATGTGTGTGTGTGTAGCTCACAGACATACACAGTCACACAGAGTTGGGGGAGGGAGAGAGACAGAGATCTATACGCTTTTCCACAAAAGAGAGTCTGAAACGAAGACTTGTGTGCAGAAGTGAATCCCACGAGTCCAGAAATAAAGAGGATGAGCAGATAAAGGGAAATTGCTGAGAAGGGATGTGTTTTTCAGCTGGTCACTACATGGGAGAGTGAGGTTCGGTCTCTCCTGGGAGCCTCTAAAGAACCATAAAAAATGAGCCTTAGCATTGTCCCTCTGAAGGATGAGAGTCTGGGACATTTCTTCATGGATATCTATCTCCCTCTGAGGTTTGCCCCCAGCAATGATTCTTGGCTCTCCTAAATGGGAATGACTGATGTCCCCTTGCCTCAGGAGAAGTTTAAGGCTGAACAAAGCACAGGGAGACTGAGAGGTGGGAGAATTTGTGCATGGGAAGTACCCACCAGAGCTGCTACTAAAATCCACGCTGGGCTGAGGGCATGTGGTCTGGGCATAAAAGGCACATACTTCAGAAACCATCAGAAAAGTTAATGGAAGATGTTTAACTTTTTAGAGAAGAATCTTCCTATATCCCATCTTCCACCACAGGGTTTTCCAGAGGAGGGTAGGTATGACATTTCCTGCTGCCTTCACACACGCATTTTAATCTTAACTGAATTCTCTGCTCAGCCAAGCTTCTCACTCAGGCTCTCAGTCCTGTCTGCCCTCTCAGACTCCAGAGCCTTTAGAGGTTGCTAGGCAGATCCTCTCCCTCCTAATTATATGGCAGCCCGTTGGAGCTTATTCCAGGATTCTCATCCACTGATACATTCTTGTTCACTTTTCATCATCTAGAATTTTATTGAAATCTTTCCTGTTCCGAAGAAGAAATGTCTATTCAAATTTTTTGCCCATATTTTCACTGAGTTGTCTTTTTTATTATTGAGTTGAAAGTGTCCTTTATATAGTCTGGATTCTAGTCTCTTAGCCAACTTATGTTTTTCAAATGCTTTATCCCACTTTGGGGGTTGTTTTTTAACCCTCCCAGTGGTGTCTTCTGAATCATAAACATTCTTAATTAAGAGGAAGTGAAATTTTAAAATATTTTCTGTAGTTGGTTGTGTTCTTAGTTTCGTATGTAAAAAAACTTTTTGCTTAATTGATATGCTTTGCCTGTGTCCCCACCTAAATCTCGAATTGTAGCTCCCATAATTCTCACATGTCATGGAGGGATCCACTGGGAGGTAATTGAATTATGAGGGTGGGTCTTTCTCATAGCAGCAAATAAGTCTCATGAGATCTGATGGTTTTATAAAGGGGAGTTCCCCTGCACATGCTCTCTCTCCTTGCCTCCCACCATGAAAGATGTGCCTTTACTCCTCCTTTGCCTTCCATCATGATTGTGAGGCCTCCCCAACCATGTGGAACTGTGATTCAATTAAACCTATTTTCTGTATAAATGACACAGTCTTGGGTATGTCTTTATTAGCTGCCTGAGAACAGACTAACACACTAATCTAGGTTCATGAAGATCTACAACATACTTTTCTTGTAAGCATTTTATACATTTAGGTCTTTGGTTCACTTCTAGTTAATTTTTGTATATGATATGGGGAAGAGGTTCACATTCATTTTTTCCCATATGGATATCCATTTATCCCAGCACCATTTGTTGAAAAGACTATTCTTTCCCAAGTGAATTGTCTTGGCGCTCTTGTTGAAATATACTGACCATAAAATGTGAGGGTTTATTTCTGGACTCACAGTTCCACTTCATTGATCTGTACATAAAGACCACACTGTCTTGATTACTGTAGCTTTGTCAAAAGTTTTGACACTGAAAAGCTTGAGCCCTCCAAATGTATTCTTCTATTTAGAGATTGTTTTTGATTGGTTATTCTGAGTCCCTTGAATTTCCATCTGAATTTTTGAATTAGCTTGTCAATTTCTGCAAAGAAGTCAATTGGAATGTATCTCACATATGACCATTACATAACACTTGAACATGAATCTTGTGAGTTATATTTATTATCATAGTTAATCTGCGCTATGAAATTCTATGAAGTTGCTCTTAGAGGTTGGCATTTGAAAGCCATAACAGAAATTTCTATTTGTTTATAAAAATCTACGTCATTTAAAAAATATTATCCTTATGATGCATAATAATATACACAGAAGTGTAACACAACATGACATATTTTGTTATTCTTTTCGGATGTACCATGTAATACTTTGTTGTGGAGGTTGGATGTTAGCCATAGGGCAGACAGATTTTTCTTTTTTGGTTAACAACGCAATGCTGAACAGTAATAATAGGATTAATCTTTCTTCTTCTTCTTTTCCTTCTCCTTCTCCTTATTCTCCTTTCTTCTTTTAGAGACAGGGTGTCTCACTTTGTTGCTCAGGCTGGACTGCAGTGGTGCAATCTCAATTCACTGCAACCTCCATCTCCTGGGCTCAAGTGATCCTCCCACTTTAGCCTCCCAAGTAGCTGGGACTATAGGTGTGCCTCACCATGCCAGGCTAATTTTTTTGTATTTTTTATAGAGACAGGGTTTTCCCATGCTTCCCAGGCTGGTCTCAAGCTCCTTGGCCTCTCAAAGTGCTGGGATTACAGGCATGAGCCACAGTGCCTGGCCATTTTGACATTAAGCTTAAAGTTCAATTGGAGAACTCTCACATTAGTTCAGAAATTTTTTTCCAAAAAGAAAAACAGGATACCTGTGAGTCCATCAAATATAACACTTTTAAAGTAGAAATGATAAACTGAGCCCCTGTGGTACGTCTGCCCATCTCTTCATTGTGAAACTTAAGTTATCTACACTGGTCACTTCTTTCTGACCCAGATAAAGTGTTTCTTTAATTGTTGGAGGTGGCTTTCTTACTTCACTATGCACACAGTTCTTGCGAAGGACTCCTGTGTCACCAATCAGTTTTCCTTTAACTCATGTAACCTCTGCACTTCATTAGACACAATTGCCTGCTCCCTACTTTGTGAACTCTCTTCCACAGCTTCTCTGGGATCACGCCACCTGGATCTTCTACTTCTGACCACCTGGTCTCTGTTTTCTCCACTACTGTCTTCTCTCCCTCCACCACATTCCAGGCACATGCCCTAGCCTGCCCTAGTCCTTGCTCACAGGACTGCCCTGACCTCATCTTCTCACCCAGGCTCACACCTCCTCCTTCCTACAGGACGGATCTATTTGGACGTCACTTCACCTCAAATACAGTATGTCCAGTATGGCCTCTCTTGACACTCCAAACCAATTTCCTTTTAATTTCATTTCTTAGTGGTAACACCCAATTCTCAAGGTCATTTAATTTCATTTCTTAGTGGTAACACCCATTTCCCAAGGTCATTAGATTTCAGCATCTGACCCCTGCTTAGCCCTATATTCAACTGCCATAAAGTCCTGTAGATATTTTTTGATAGAATTCTCAAACCAGGGGAGGAGCCAAGATGGCCGAATAGGAACAGCTCCGGTCTACAGCTCCCAGCGCGAGCGACGCAGAAGACAGGTGATTTCTGCATTTCCATCTGAGGTACCCTGTTCATCTCACTAGGCAGTGCCAGACAGTGGGCGCAGGTCAGTGGGTGCACGCACCGTGCGTGAGCCGAAGAAAGGCGAGGCATTGCCTCACTCGGGAAGCACAAGGGGTCAGGGAGTTCCCTTTCCTAGTCAAAGAAAGGGGTGACAGATGGCACCTGGAAAATCGGGTCACTCCTACCCGAATACTGCGCTTTTCTGACAGGCTTAAAAAATGGCGCACCAGGAGATTATATCCTGCACCTGGCTCAGAGGGTCCTACGCCCACAGAATCTCGCTGATTGCTAGCACAGCAATCTGAGATCAAACTGCAAGGCGGCGCGAGGCTGGGGGAGGGTGCCCGCCATTGCCCAGGCTTGCTTAGGTAAACAAAGCAGCCGGGAAGCTCGAACTGGGTGGAGCCCACCACAGCTCAAGGAGGCCTGCCAGCCTCTGTAGGCTCCACCTCTGGGGGCAGGGCACAGACAAAAGACAGCAGTAACCTCTACAGACTTAAATGTCCCTGTCTGACAGCTTTGAGGAGAGCAGTGGTTCTCCCAGCACGCAGCTGGAGATCTGAGAACGGGCAGACTGCCTCCTCAAGTGGGTCCCTGACCCCTGACCCCCGAGCAGCCTAACTGGGAGGCACCCCCCAGCAGGGGCAGACTGACACCTCACACGGCCGGCCAGGTACTCCAACAGACCTGCAGCTGAGGGTCCTGTCTGTTAGAAGGAAAACTAACAGAAAGGACATCCACACCAAAAACCCAGCTGTACATCACCATCATCAAAGACCAAAAGTAGATAAAACCACAAAGATGGGGAAAAAACAGAGCAGAAAAACTGGAAACTCTAAAAAGCTGAGTACCTCTCCTCCTCCAAAGGAACGCAGTTCCTCACCAGCAACGGAACAAAGCTGGACGGAGAATGACTTTGACGAGCTGAGAGAAGAAGGCTTCAGACGATCAAATTACTCTGAGCTACGGGAGGATATTCAAACCAAAGGCAAAGAAGTTGAAAACTTTGAAAAAAATTTAGAAGAATGTATAACTAGAATAACCAATACAGAGAAGTGCTTAAAGGAGCTGATGGAGCTGAAAACCAAGGCTCGAGAACTACGTGAAGAATGCAGAAGCCTCAGGAGCCGATGCAATCAAATGGAAGAAAGGGTATCAGCCCTGGAAGATGAAATGAATGAAATGAAGCGAGAAGGGAAGTTTAGAGAAAAAAGAATAAAAAGAAACGAGCAAAGCCTTCAAGAAATGTGGGACTATGTGAAAAGACCAAATCTACGTCTGATTGGTGTACCTGAAAGTGACGGGGAGAATGGAACCAAGTTGGAAAACACTCTGCAGGATATTATCCAGGAGAACTTCCCCAATCTAGCAAGGCAGGCCAACATTCAGATTCAGGAAATACAGAGAACACCACAAAGATACTCCTCGAGAAGAGCAACTCCAAGACACATAATTGTCAGATTCACCAAAGTTGAAATGAAGGAAAAAATGTTAAGGGCAGCCAGAGAGAAAGGTCAGGTTACAATCAAAGGGAAGCCCATCAGACTAACAGCGGATCTCTCAGCAGAAACCCTACAAGCCAGAAGAGAGTGGGGGCCAATATTCAATACTCTTAAAGAAAAGAATTTTCAACCCAGAATTTCATATCCTGCCAAACTAAGCTTCATAAGTGAAGGAGAAATAAAATCCTTTACAGACAAGCAAATGCTGAGAGATTTTGTCACCACCAGGCCTGCCCTAAAAGAGCTCCTGAAGGAAGCACTAAACATGGAAAGGCACAACCGGTACCAGCCACTGCAAAATCATACCGAAATGTAAAGACCATCAAGACTAGGAAGAGATTGCATCAACTAACGAGCAAAATAACCAGCTAACATCATAATGACAGGATCAGATTCACACATAACAATATTAACTTTAAATGTAAATGGACTAAATGCTCCAATTAAAAGACACAGACTGGCAAATTGGATAAAGACTCAAGACCCATCAGCGTGCTGTATTCAGGAAACCCATCTCACGTGCAGAGACACACATAGGCTCAAAATAAAAGGATGGAGGAAGATCTACCAAGCAAATGGAAAACAAAAAAAGGCAGGGGTTGCAATCCTAGTCTCTGATAAAACAGACTTTAAACCAACAAAGATCAAAAGAGACAAAGACGGCCATTACATAATGGTAAAGGGATTAATTCAACAAGAAGAGCTAACTATCCTAAATATATATGCACCCAATACAGGAGCACCCAGATTCATAAAGCAAGTCCTGAGTGACCTACAAAGAGACTTAGACTCCCACACATTAATAATGGGAGACTTTAACACCCCACTGTCAACATTAGACAGATCAACGAGACAGAAAGTCAACAAGGATACCCAGGAATTGAACTCAGCTCTGCACCAAGCGGACCTAATAGACATCTACAGAACTCTCCACCCCAAATCAACAGAATATACATTCTTTTCAGCACCACACCACACCTATTCCAAAATTGACCATATACTTGGAAGTAAAGCTCTCCTCAATAAATGTAAAAGAACAGAAATTATAACAAACTATCTCTCAGATCACAGTGCAATCAAGCTAGAACTCAGGATTAAGAATCTCACTCAAAACCGCTCAACTACATGGAAACTGAACAACCTGCTCCTGAATGACTACTGGGTACATAACGAAATGAAGGCAGAAATAAAGATGTTCTTTGAAACCAACGAGAACCAAGACACAACATACCAGAATCTCTGGGATGCATTCAAAGCAGTGTGTAGAGGGAAATTTATAGCACTAAATGCCCACAAGAGAAAGCAGGAAAGATCCAAAATTGACACCCTAACATCACAATTAAAAGAACTAGAAAAGCAAGAGCAAACACATTCAAAAGCTAGCAGAAGGCAAGAAATAACTAAAATCAGAGCAGAATTGAAGGAAATAGAGACACAAAAAACCCTTCAAAAAATAAATGAATCCAGGAGCTGGTTTTTTGAAAGGATCAACAAAATTGATAGACCGCTAGCAAGATTGATAAAGAAAAAAAGAGAGAAGAATCAAATAGATGCAATAAAAAATGATAAAGGGGATATCACCACCGATCCCACAGAAATACAAACTACCATCAGAGAATATTACAAACACCTCTACGCAAATAAACTAGAAAATCTAGAAGAAATGGATAAATTCCTCAACACATACACCCTCCCAAGACTAAACCAGGAAGAAGTTGAATCTCTGAATAGACCAATAACAGGAGCTGAAATTGTGGCAATAATCAATAGCTTACCAACCAAAAAAAGTCCAGGACCAGATGGGTTCACAGCCGAATTCTACCAGAGGTACAAGGAGGAGCTGGTACCATTCCTTCTGAAACTATTCCAATCAATAGAAAAAGAGGGAATCCTCCCTAACTCATTTTATGAGGCCAGCATCATCCTGATACCAAAGCCTGGCAGAGACACAACAAAAAAAGAGAATTTTAGACCAATATCCTTGATGAACATTGATGCAAAAATCCTTAATAAAATACTGGCAAACAGAATCCAGCAGCACATCAAAAAGCTTATCCATCATGATCAAGTGGGCTTCATCCCTGGGATGCAAGGCTGGTTCAATATACGCAAATCAATAAATGTAATCCAGCATATAAACAGAACCAAAGACAAAAACCACATGATTATCTCAATACATGCAGAAAAGGCCTTTGACAAAGACAAAATTCAACAGTGCTTCATGCTAAAAACTCTCAATAAATTAGGTATTGATGGGACGTATCTCAAAATAATAAGAGCTATCTATGACAAACCCACAGCCAATATCATACTGAATGGGCAAAAACTGGAAGCATTCCCTTTGAAAACTGCCACAAGACAGGGATGCCCCCTCTCACCACTCCTATTCAACATACTGTTGGAAGTTCTGGCCAGGGCAATTAGGCAGGAGAAGGAAATAAAGGGTATTCAATTAGGAAAAGAGGAAGTCAAATTGTCCCTGTTTGCAGATGACATGATTGTATATCTAGAAAACCCCATTGTCTCAGCCCAAAATCTCCTTAAGCTGATAAGCAACTTCAGCAAAGTCTCAGGATACAAAATCAATGTACAAAAATCACAAGTATTCTTATACATCAATAACAGACAAACAGAGAGCCAAATCATGAGTGAACTCCCATTCACAATTGCTTCAAAGAGAATAAAATACCTAGGAATCCAACTTACAAGGGATGTGAAGGAACTCTTCAAGGAGAACTACAAACCACTGCTCAAGGAAATAAAAGAGGATACAAACAAATGGAAGAACATTCCATGCTCATGGGTAGGAAGAATCAATATCGTGAAAATGGCCATCCTTCCCAAGGTAATTTACAGATTCAATGCCATCCCCATCAAGCTACCAATGACTTTCTTCACAGAATTGGAAAAAACTACTTTAAAGTTCATATGGAACCAAAAAAGAGCCCGCATTGCCAAGTCAATCCTAAGCCAAAAGAACAAAGCTGGAGGCATCACACTACCTGACTTCAAACTATACTACAAGGCTACAGTAACCAAAACAGCATGGTACTGGTACCAAAACAGAGATATAGATCAATGGAACAGAACAGAGCCGTCAGAAATAATGCCACATATCTACAACTATCTGATCTTTGACAAACCTGACAAAAACAAGAAATGGGGAAAGGATTCCCTATTTAATAAATGGTGCTGGGAAAACTGGCTAGCCATATGCAGAAAGCTGAAACTGGATCCCTTCCTTACACCTTATACAAAAATCAATTCAAGATGGATTAAAGACTTAAATGTTAGACCTAAAACCATAAAAACCCTAGAAGAAAACCTAGGCATTACCATTCAGGACATAGGCATGGGCAAGGACTTCATGTCTAAAACACCAAAAGCAATGGCAACAAAAGCCAAAATTGACAAATGGGATCTAATTAAACTAAAGAGCTTCTGCACAGCAAAAGAAACTACCATCAGAGTGAACAGGCAACCTACAAAATGGGAGAAAATTTTTGCAGCCTACTCATCTGACAAAGGGCTAATATCCGGAATCTACAATGAACTCCAACAAATTTACAAGAAGAAAACAAACAACCCCATCAAAAAGTGGGCGAAGGACATGAACAGACACTTCTCAAAAGAAGACATTTATGCAGCCAAAAAACACATGAAAAAATGCTCACCATCACTGGCCATCAGAGAAATGCAAATCAAAACCACAATGAGATACCATCTCACACCAGTTAGAATGGCAATCATTAAAAAGTCAGGAAACAACAGGTGCTGGAGAGGATGTGGAGAAATAGGAACACTTTTACACTGTTGGTGGGACTGTAAACTAGTTCAACCCTTGTGGAAGTCAGTGTGGCGATTCCTCAGGGATCTAGAACTAGAAATTCCATTTGACCCAGCCATCCCATTACTGGGTATATACCCAAAGGACTATAAATCATGCTGCTATAAAGACACATGCACAAGTATGTTTATTGCGGCATTATTCACAATAGCAAAGACTTGGAACCAACCCAAATGTCCAACAATGGTAGACTGGATTAAGAAAATGTGGCACATATACACCATGGAATACTATGCAGCCATAAAAAATGATGAGTTCATGTCCTTTGTAGGGACATGGATGAAATTGGAAATCATCATTCTCAGTAAACTACCGCAAGAACAAAAAACCAAACACCGCATATTCTCACTCATAGGTGGGAATTGAACAATGAGAACACATGGACACAGGAAGGAGAACATCACACTTCGGGGACTGTTGTGGGGTGGGGGGAGGGGGGAGGGATAGCATTGGGAGATATACGTAATGCTATATGACGAGTTGGTGGGTGCAGCGCACCAGCATGGCACATGTATACATATGTAACTTACCTGCACATTGCGCACATGTACCATAGAGCCTAAAGTATAATAATAATAATAATAATAATAATAATAATAAAATAAATAAAAAAAATATTAGGTTTAAGGGGAAAAAAAAAAAAAGAATTCTCAAACCAACTGATTCATCTTCATTTCACTTCTACCCCTTCTACCCCTCCTTTACTTGTTTTTAAAGCTTCTTGTGCATGAGGCCAAGGGCAGTGTGGTAAGAGCTCTAATCTGATAGACATGCATCAACCTGGAAGGCAAGTTAGGCCCTAAAAACTTGGTCAGATAAAATGAGCTGTTGATCAATGTTGAGAGCAATTTTCAGATGATATCAGGAAGAACTAATACAATTACTACCTCATATTGTATTTCTGCAAGTTCCCCCATGTCTCCCTGATACCCTAATGCTATTAGTATGTTTGGCTCATACACACCTCTGTACTTTTATTTATTTGGTTAGTCTGGCTTGGTGGTGCTAGTTTAGGATGATCACATTTAAAAGTTGTTGATTAATGTTATAAAGGCTTTAGTTCCAGGGTGAAAGCAAGAATGTGGTCAAGCACATCCCTAGGTTGGTTTCCATGTGAATCAACAGGTGGACAGGCACAAAAAGGTATAATTCTTAACACCACATACACTGAGTCAACAGGACAGTTTCAGAAACTAGAGTTAAAATGGAGCTTTCCAGAACCAGAGGGGACAAAAACCAATACACAAATTCTGGGCAGGAGTTTTTCTAAGCTTGCTAATACCTGTAAAAACAAGAGCAACTCACTTCTTTACACTGAACCCCATCTGAACTCTCCTTGTCTTTCACATCTAACAGGGCTCAGTATCTCTTGCGTGTAAGTAGCTATCACTTATACAGCACTTTACATGGGCTAGTGTATTCATCGCAGACTTTCTATTTTATGATATTTTGATGTGTTGGGGAGCCCAGCTACCCAGGGAAAGACTGCCCCACAGAGGGATAACTAATTTTTAGAGATAATAAACAACTGGCATGCACACATGCATCTCATACGCAAACCAATCAATCCCAGGTCCATACCCCCAACCTCCTCTTTTATCTAACTCACACACCAACCCAATATTTACCCTTTCCTAAATCACCCAGGTCCTACTAGACAACTAAAGACCATCCTGTAACTGAGAGCCCACCAGAATTATTCAAACTAGCCAATCCTAACTTGTTTCCTATGCCCTGCCTTGCCTTTTTCATGGGAAATACAGGAAGGGTCTGGGCCGGGCCTCCTCTTTCTCCTTTCTGCCTCCTGACTAACACGGATGCTTTCCAAGGTGGACCTGCATGGCATGGCATACTCCCACCTCTAGGAAAATGTAAGTAATTAAAATCTGTCTTTAATGGCATTATCCTCTCCTTGTGGTCATCAATCACTTCCATAAGTTAAAATCCTATGAGTACAACTGAGACAGCTAAGCATCATTGGATAACTTTGCATGAACAAACTCATTTAATTTTTATAACAACTACATGAGGTATATACTACTATTTTCTCTATCTAACAAGGAGGACATAAAGGTACAGAGAGGCCAAGAAAGTTGTTCAAGGCCCTGTGAGTGAATGGCAGAGCTAGGATGCAAACCCAGTCAGCCTGGTGTCAGTCAGTCTGTGGTTTCACAACTGACTGTACTGCCTCTTGGGGAAGCTGGGGTGTGTTACGTGTTATAGACCTAACCCGGACATCCTTTTTACCACTACAGGCCTCTTGCAAGAATTGCCTGTCTTGTGTGAAATTCTGTCTTAAATTAGTTATCAGAATGAGGAACAAACATATCTGGGCCCTAAAAAGCATCACTGTCTCGATCCCAGTTGGTTGACTTGGGATGAATACAGAAAAGAATATCTTGGTAAAAGTGTCTAGAATTCAGATGCTACAGAGATGACAATTCTTACTTTGTTCCTTGGATTTATCTTTGGTAAGAATGTAGCACCAGTACTAAACACATAAGAGCACAGTTCTTTTCTTTTTTAGATGGCAGATAGGAGGCGGTGTTAGTGTCTCTCCTACTTGGAAGGACAGAATAGTGGGCAGGGATTAACATTGTGAATTTTTTTTTCCAAGAACCACTGCAAGAACTTACTAGGAAAACCAAAAGAAACCACAGATCCTTTGAAAGAAGTGGCAGGCTGCAGCCTATCCCATGAAGCAGGCAAAAAAACTGTAAGTTTCCAGAGTGTGCAACGGGGAGAGCCTACTTCCAAACATACATCCCCACCAGGGAATCTGAAAATCCAGATCATGGGAGAAAGCCTTAATCCTTCCCAGAGCTGGAATGGATTTAGGGAGCAGCATGAAATATAAAAGTGGAAGCAGCAGTGGGAAGTGCTTTGTAGGCATTCCCAGTCTCCAGCACAAGTCGAGGGAAACCATTCCTGACTATATTTCAGAGGCCTTCTGGGAAGTCAGCCAATGAACTCAGGGTGGGGTCACAGGGTGAAAGAAGCTACCAACTGAATTTTGTGATATAATTTCAAGTTGGGACAAACTCTCTTGAACAGAATCCAGGGGTAAGCAGGAAGTGTGCTGCAGACAAGAGTACAGAAGCTGGGCACCCAGCCTTGCAGGCAGATGTAGAGGGGACATGGACTAAGAGCCATGTTTGCTATCTCTGTGGGGAAGCTTATGGCCTGGGGCACGTCTGAGTTTTGTGTGCAGGCTGCCCGGATCTAAACCCAGTGCTGTTAGTGTGGCATTGCAAGAGCGAGACTGGCCTTGCCAACTGCATGGGAGCTGGGTGAGGCCTTCCACTGCCAGCTATTCCCTACTCCCCTTGTAAACTCTTCCGCACAGCAGAGGCAGTTATACTCCCCTCCGGAACATTATCCCAGAGGCCTGAGAATCACCCTTTGTCCCCCACAGTGGCTGTGGCTGGCCCCGCTCAAGGAGAGTCTGAGCTCAGACCTTCCTAACCCTGAGCCTACCTGATGGTATTCCTCTACTTGCCCTGGGAGCCTAACAAAAAGACAAACTTTTGGGAGTTTTATGGCCCCACCCATCACCTGAGAAACCAGCATACTTCCTCTTTACAACTTAGGGCAAGCTCAAATTCCATTGCTACTACCACAGCTGGTGCTCTCTTGCAAGTGCCACCTCGTGGCTGAAGGCCAACCAACTCAGGCCATTACAGCACATCTTGGCAGATTAACACTGCTCCCAGGAAGGAGAAAATAGCTGCTAACACCACTGCCTGCAACATCCTGGCTAACCAGGGATCCTGAGTCTGTCCACATGACAAGTTCACTACTAGCATAACCAGCATTTGAGAAAGCCAGCACACTAAATCTATCCACAACCAAGTAGTCTCACAGAGTCTGCATCACTACCCTGTAACCTCCATCAGAGCAGGTGCTGGTATCCACTTCTGGGACACTTGAAGACAGGTCACGTCACTGGATCCTTGGCAGACATTCTCCAGCACCAGCCCAGAAACTGGTAGCCTTGCTGGGTGGCTAGTCCCAGAAAAGCAACAAAAATCACCGCAGTCAGGCTCTCAGGAAGCCCCGTTCCCAGGGGAAGCGGGAGAGCACCACATCAAGGGATAACCCCATGGAAAAAAAGATTCTGAACAGCAGGCCTTGAGTCCCAGATATTTCCACAATTGCAGTGCTGGGCACAGTAGGGAAAGTCTGCACCTCTACCCCAACAGGCAGGTAACCCCTGTGATCATGAAGGGCCTTGGAGAAGGGGTCATTGTTCCCTCAGGCACACCACTGCAGACACAGCTGGGGCTTTTTCCCTCAGGAAATCAGCATGGATGCACCTATAGACAGCCTTCCTGAAACAGTGCAGGGTAATTACAGCTCACAGGAGGAGTACTCCCCAGATTCAGGCCTGCATGAGAGGCAGAGTCAGAATTCCTCCCTAGTTGGAACATTAAATTCCTACAGATGAAAAAAAGATGCCTGTCTGAACTGAACAGCCAGAACACTGGGACAGGAGTGAAGCTAAGCTGTGAGGTGGATACCGTTCCTTCTTGCCTGGCAGGGGAGCTGAGGTAGCTCCCCCTCTTCAACCTGATAAAACCTCAGCACATATAATTGAGAGCTCCCCCAGCCACCTTCATCAAGGCTGGGACCTCTGCCCACCACTGAGTATTACATCTATCCATCTGCCTTAGCTACAACCAGTGCCCACTAAGGGATACCTCCCCTATTGGCCTGAAGCCTGAATCATCAACTCCATAAATAAAATACTGAGTAAAAATCAAATAAATAAAATGTACGCCATGAGAGAATGGAATAAGCTTCAAGAGATCCCTGCCATTCTCAACCCATAGGAGACAGTAAACTTGCCCACACAATGAGTATATAACTACTACAACCAGCATCTGAGAAAGCCAGTGCAAAAAGACTCTATAACTAAGGAACTCATACAGAGTCTTCACCCCTAAAAGCACCAATAATCAAATTCGGCAAAAATAAACTATAAACATTAAAGTCTGATCCTCAAGAAGGGAAAAATGAAATAAAAAAACCACAGTCCAAGCAAAAATAAATCCATGAACAATTTCAAGAAATAGTCTACTCAAATAAGAAGGAACCAGAAAAGTAATTCTGGTAATATGACAAAACAGGGCTCTATAAACACCCCCAAAAGATCACACTAACTCCCCAGCAGTAGATCCAAACCAAAAAGAAGTCTCTGAAATGCCACATAAAGAATTCAGAAGGTTGATTATTAAGCTACTCAAGGTAGCTTAATATTTCCCAGATACCAGAGAAAGGTGAATACCAACTTAAATATTTTTTTAAAAAATCCAGGATATGAATGTAAAAATCTTCCAGAGAAAAAGAAACCATAAAGAAAAAACACTCAGAACTTCTGGAAATGAAAGAGACACTTAGAGAAATACAAAATGCAGTGAAAGTTTCAACAATAGACTAGAACAAGTAGAAAAAATAATTTCAGAGTTAAAAGATATGGATTTTGAATTAACCCAATCAGGCAAAGACAAAATTTTTTTTTAAATGAACAAACTCTCCAAGAAATATATTGTATTAGTCGATTTTCACACTGCTGATAAAGACATACCTGAGACTGGATAATTTATAAAGAAAAAGACGTTTAATGGACTCACAGTTCCATATATCTGGGGAGGTTTCACAATCATGGTGGAAGGTGAAGGGCACGTCTTACATGGAGGCAGGCAAGAGAGAAAATGAAAACCAAGTGAAAGGGGTTTCCCCCTATCAAACCATCAGATCTCGTGAGACTTATTCCCTACAATGAGAACAGTATGGGGGAAACTGCCACCATGATTCAATTATCTCCCACTGGGTCCCTCCCACAACATGTGGGAATTATGGGAGCTACAATTCAAGATGAGATTTGAGTGGGGACACTGCCAAACCATACAATTCCACCCCTGGTCCCTCCCAAATCTCATGTCCTCACATTTCAAAACCAATCATGCCTTCCCAACAGTCCCCCAAATCTTAACTCATCCAGCATTAACTCAAAAGTCCACAGTCAAAAGTCTCATCTGAGACAAGGCAAGTTCCTTCTGCCTATGAGCCTGTAAAATAAAAAACAAGTTAGTTACTTCCTAGATACAATGGGGGTATAGACATTAGATAAATACATCCATTCCAAATGGGAGAAATTGGCCAAAATGAAGAGACAAAATGCCCCATGGAAGTCTGAAATCCAGCAGGGCAGTCAAATCTTAAAGCTTCAAAATTATCTCCTTTGAATCCATATCTCACATCCAGGTCACGCTGATGCAAGAGGTGGGTTCCCATGGTCATGGACACCTCCACCCCTGTGGTTTTGCAGGGTACAGCCTCCCTCTCGGCTGCTGTCACACGCTGGCATTGAGTGTCTGCAGCTTTTCCAGGCACACAGTGCAAGTTGTTGGTGGATCTACCATTCTGGAATCTGGAGGACAGTGGCCCTCTTCTCACAGCTCCACTAGGCAGTGCCCCAGTGGGGACTCTGGGTGGGGGCTTCAACCCCACATTTTCCTTCTACACTTTCCTGGAAGAGGTTCTCCATGAGGTCCCCACCCCTGCAACAAATTTCTGTCTGGACAACCAGGCATTCCCATACATCCTCTGAAATCTAGGTGGAAGTTTCCAAACCTCAATTCTTGACTTCTGTGCACCTGCAGGCTCAATACCATGTGTAAGCTGCCAAGGCTTGTGGCTTACACTCTCTGAAGCCACAGCCCAAGCTGTACCTTGGCCCCTGTTAGCCATGGCTAGAGCAGCTGGGACACATGGCACCAAGTCCCTAGGCTGCACACAGCAGAGGGGCCCTGGGCCTGGACCATGAAAACACTTTTTCCTCCTAGGCCTCCAGGCCTGTGATGGGAGGGGCTGCCACAAAGTTCTCTTACAAGCCCCGGAGACATTTTCCCCATTGTCTTGGTGATTAACATTTGGATCCTCATTACGTATGCAAATTTCTGCAGCTGGCTTAAATTTCTCCTCGGAAAATGGGTTTTTCTTTTCTATTGCATCATCAGGCTGCAAATTTTCCAGACTTTTATGCTCTTTTTCCCTTTTAAACTTAATGATTTTAACAGCACCCAAGTCATCTCTTGAACACTTTGCTGCTTAGTGATTTCTTACACCAGATACCCTAAATCATCTCCCTCGAGTTTAAAGTTCCATGAGTCTCTAGGGCAGGGGCAAAATGCCACCAATCTCTTTGCTAAAACATAGCAACAGTTACCTTTACTCCAGTTCCCAACAAGTTCTTCATCTCCATCTGAGAACACCTCAACCTGGATTTCATTGTCTATATCATTATTAGCATTTTGGTCAAAGCCGTTCAACAAGTCTCTAGGAAGTTCCAAATTTTCTCACATTTCCCTGTCTTTTTCTGAACCTCCAAACTGTTCCAACCTCTGCCTGTTACTCAGTTCCAAAGTCACTCCTACATTTTTGGGTATCTTTACAACAGCTCCCCTCTCTACTAGTACCAATTTACTCTCTACTGGTACCAATTTAGTCCATTTTCATGCTGCAGATATAGATATACCTGAGATTGGGTAATTTATAAAGAAAAACACGTTTAATGGACTCACAGTTCCATGTGACTAGGGAGGCCTCACAATCATGGTGGAAGGCAAAAGTCACGTCTTACATGGTAGCAGGCAAGAGACAAAATGTGAACCAAGTGAAAGGGGTTTCCCCTTATAAAATCATCAGATCTCATGAGACTTATTTACTACACAAGAAAAGTATGGGGAAAACCACTGCCATGATTCAATTATCTCCCACTTGGTCCCTCCCACAACACATGGGAATTATGGAAGCTACAATTAAAGATGAGTTTTGGGTGGGGACACAGCCAAAACATATCATATGGGATTATGTAAAATGGCCAAACCCAGAAAGAATTGGTGTTCCTGAGGGAGAAAAGAAGTCTAAACGTTTGGAAAATTTATTTGAGGTAATAATTGAGGAAAACTTCCCTGGCCTTGCTAGAGATCTAGGCATTCAAAGACAAATAGTTCAAAGAACTCCTGGGAAATTCATCACAAAAAAAGATCATCACCAAGGCCCATAGTCATCAGGCTACCTAAAATCAAGATGAAGGAAAAAAATCTTAAGAGCTGTGAGGCAAAAGCATCAGGTAACCTATAAAGGAAAACCTATCAGATTAACAGCAAATTTCTCAGATGAAACTTCACAAGCCAGAAGGGCTTAGGGTCCTATCTTTAGCCTTCTTAAACAAAATAATTGTCATGGCTGGGCATGGTGGTTCATGCCTACAATCCCAGCATTTTGGGAGGCCAAGATGGGAGGATCACCTGAGGTCAGGAGTTTGAGACTGGCCTGGCCAACATGGCAAAACCTCATCTCTACTAAAAATACAAAAATTAGCTAGGCATGGTGGCAGGCACCTGTAATCCCATCTACTTAGGAGGCTGAGGCAGGGAGAATTGCTTGAACCCAGGAGGCAGAGGTTGCAGTGAGCCGAGATCATGCCACTGTTCTCCAGCCTGGGTGACAGAGCAAGACTCCATCTCAAAAAATAAATGAATAAATAAATAATAATAATAATTGTCAGCCAAGAATTTTGTATCCAGCAAAATGAACCTTCATAAATGAAGAAGAGATAAAGCCTTTTTCAGAAAAACAAATGCTGAGACAACTTGTCACTACCAAACCAACACTACAAGAAATGCTAAAAGTGTTTCTAAATCATGAAACCAAAACTTGATATACACCAAAATAGAATCTCCTTAAGCATAAATCTCATAGAATGTATAAAACACCTACACAATGAAAAATAAAGTATCTAGGCAACAACTAACATGAATAGAACAGTACCTCACACCTCAATATAACAGTGAATGTAAATGGCCTAAATTCTCCACTTAAGAAATACAGAATGGCACAATGGATAAGAATTCACCAACCAAATATCTGTTGCCTTTAACAGACTCATGTGACACATACGGACTCACAAAAACCTAAGGTCAAGAGGTGGAAAAAGATATTCCACTCAAATGGAAATCAAAAGTGAGCAGGATTGCTTTTTTTTGAGACAGGGTCTCACTCTGTCACTAAGGCTGGAGTGCAGTGGCATGATCTCAGCTCACTGCAACCTCTGCCTCCCTGGTTCAAGTGATTCTCCTGCCTCAGCCCCCCAAGTAGCTGGGGCTACAGGCACATGCCACCACGCCCAGCTAATTTTTGTATTTTTTGGTGGAGATGGGGTTTCACCATGTTGGCCAGGCTGGTCTCAAACTCCTGACTTCAAGCGATCTTCCCACCTTGGCCTCCCAAAATGCTGAGATTACAGGTGTGAGCCACTACACCCAGCCCAGGAGTAGGTATTCTTATATCAGACAAAACAGACTTTAAAGCAACAACAGTTACAAAAAAAAAAAAAAAGACAAAGAACAATTATATAATGATAAAAGGATTAGTCCAACAGGAATATATTGCAATCCCAAATTTATATGCAACTAACACTGGAGTTCCCAAATTTATAAAATAGTTACTACTAGACCTAAGAAATGAGATAGACAGCAACACAATAATAGTGGGGGACTTCAATACTCCACTGACGGCACTAAACAGATCATCAAAACAGAAAGTCAACAAAGAAACAATGAAACTATACCCTAGAACAAATGGATTTCACAGCTATTTACAGGACATTCTTCCTAACAACTTCAGACTATACATTCTTCTCATCAGCACATGTTACATTCTCCAAAATAGACCATATGATAAGCCACAAAACAAGTCTCAATAAATTTAAGAAAACTGAAATCATATCAAGTATCTTCTCAGACCACAGTGGAATAAAACTAGAAATCAACTCCAAAAGAAACCTTTAAAACTATACAAATATATGGAAATTAAATTATCTTCTCTTGAATGATTTTTGGGTTAACAATGAAATCAAGATGGAAACTTAAAATTCTTTGAAATGAATGATAATAATGACACAACTTATCAAAACCTCTGGGATTCAGCAAAAGTGATGCTAAGAGGAAAGTTCATAACATTAAATGCCTACATCAAAAGGTCTGAAAGAGCAGAAATAGACAACCTAACGTCACACCTCAAGGAACTAGGGAAACAAGAACAAACAAAACCCAAACTCAGGAGAAGAAGTAATAAAGATCAAAGCAGAATTACATGAAATTGAAGCAAAACAAATAAAAAAGATAAATGAAACAAAAATCTGGTTCTTTGAAAAGATAAACAAAATGGATAGACCAGTAGGAAGATTAACCAAGAAGACAGAAGATCCAAATAAGCTCAATTAGAAAGGAAACTGGAGATATTACAACCACTAACACAGAAATATAAAAGATCATTCAAGGCTACTATGAACATCTTTATGCAAACAAACTAGAAAATATATAGGAGATGGATAAATTCCTGAAAATATACAACCCTCCTAGATTAAATTAGGAAGACATAGAAATGCTGAACAGACCAATAACAAGCAGCAAGCAATAAACAAATTTCCAACAAAAAAGTCCAGGACAAGATGGATTCACAGCTGAATTCTATCAAACATTCAAAGAAAAACTGGTACCAATCTTACTGAAACTTTTCCAAAAGATAGAGAATGATGGAATCTTTGCTAAATAATTGTATGAGGCCAGTATCACCCTAATACCAAAATGAGGAAAGGAGATAACAAAAAAACAAGAAAGAAAAAAGAAAAAGAAAACTACAGACCAATATCCCTGATGAACATAAGTGCAAAAATCCTCAACAAAATACTAGCTAACCGAATCCAATAGCATATCAAAAAGATAATACATCATGATAAAGTTGATTTCATACCAGGGAATCAGGGATGGTTTAACATATGCAAGTCAATAAATGCGATACATCACATAAACAGAATTAAAAACAAAAATCATATGATCATCTCAAGAGATGCAGAGACAGCATTTGATAAAATCCACCATCCCTTTATGATAAAAACCCTCAACAAAATAGGCATAGAAAGGACATATTTTAAAGTAACAAAAGCCATATTTGACAAACCCACAGACAACATCATACTGATGGAGAAACATTGAAACCATTCCCCCTGAGAACTGGAACAAGACAAGGATGCCCACTCTCACCACTTCTATTCAACATAGTACTGGAAGTCCTGGCCAAAGCAATCAGACAAAGGAAAGAAATAAAGGGCATCAAAATTGGAAAAGAGGAAGTCAAACTGTTGCTGTTTACCGATGATGTGATTGTATACCTAGAAAACCCTAAAGACTCATCCAAAAATCTCCTAGATCTGATAAACAAATACAGTAAAGTCTCAGGATACAAAATCAATGTATACAAATCAGTAGCACTGCTATATGCCAAAAGCAACCAAGCTGAGAATGAAATCAACAGCTCAATCCCTTTTACAACAGCTACAAAAAATAAAATACTTAGGAATATACTTAATGAATGAGGTAAAAGATCTCTACAAGGAAAACTGCAAAACACTGCTAAAAGAAATCATAGATGACACAAACAAATGAAAGCACATCCATGCTTATGGATCGGAAGAATCAATATTGCAAAAATGACCATACTGCCAAAAGCGACCTACAAATTCAATGCAACTCCCATCAAAATACCATGGCCATTCTTCACTGAACTAGAAAAACAATCCTAAAATTCATATGGAACCAAAAAAGATCCCACATAGCCAAAGCAAGACTAAGCAAAAAGAACAAATCTAGAGGCATCACATTACTTGACTTGAACCTGTACTACAAGGCTATAATTTCCAAAACAGCATGGTACTGTTATAAAAATAAGCATATAGACCAATAGAACAGAATAGAGAACTCAGAAGTAAAGCCAAATACTGATAGCCAACTGTTCTCCAATAAAGCATACAAAAACGTAAATTAGGGAAAGGGCACCCTATTCAAAAAATCATGCTGGGAAAACTGACAAGCCACATGTAGAAGAATGTAACTGGATCCTCATCTCTCATCTTACACAAAAATCAACTCAAGATGGATCGAAGACTTAAATCTAAGACCTGAAACCATAAAAATTATAGAAGATAACGTCAGAAAAGCTCTTCTAAACATTGGCTTAGGCAACGACTTCATGACTAAGACCCCAAAAGTAAATGCAATAAAAACAAAAATAAATAGATGGGACCTAATTAAACTAAAAAGCTTCCACACAGCAAAAGAAATAATCAGCAGAGTAAACAGAAAACCCACAGTGTGAGAGAAAATATTCACAAACTATGCATCTGACAAAGGACTAATATCCAGAATCTACAAGGAACTCAAACAAATCAGCAAGAAAAGAATAAATAATCCCATCAAAAAGTGGGCAAAGGACATGAACAGACAATTCTCAAAAGCAGATATGCGAACAGCCAACAAACCTATGAAAAAATGCTCAACATCACTAATTATCAGGGAAATGCAAATTAAAACCACAATGAGATACCACCTTACTCCTGCAAGAATGACCATAATTGAAAAGTCAAAAAATCATAATGTTGGCATGTATGTGATGAAAAGGGAACATTTTTACACTGCTGGTGGAAATGTAAACCAGTATCATCACTACGGAAAACAGTATGGAGATTCCTTAAAGAACTAAAAGTAGAACTATGATTCAACTCCGCAATCCCACTACTGAGTATGTATCCAAAGGAAAAGAAGTCATATGAAAAAGACACATGCACACACGTTTATAGCAGCACAATTCGCAACTGCAAAAATATGGAACCAACCTAAGTGTCCATAAACTAACAAGTGGATAAAGAAAATCTGGTATATATACACCATGGAATACTACTCAGCTGTAAAAATGAATAAAATAATGTCTGGCTGGAGGCCATTATTCTAAGTGAAGTAACTCAGAAATGGAAAACCAAATATTGTGTGTTCTCACTTATAAGTGGCAGTTAAGCTATGAGGATACAAAGGCATAGGAGTGATAAAATGGAGTTTGGGGACTCAGGAGGGAGAGTGGGAAGGGGGTGAGGGATAAAAGACAACATATTGTGCACAGTGTACACTGCTTGGGTGATGGGTGCACCAAAATCTCAGAAATCATCCCTGTATCCCAAAAACTATCTAAATAAAACTTTTTAAAAGTGCACAGTTCTTTGAACTGCCCTAGAAATGAACAAAATACCTTGTGTAAGACAACTTATAAGCCATCTTATGTTTCTAGGGCATAAAGTGCAAGATAGCACTAGTGCTAGGTGAGGTCAAAGAGCTCCACAGGAGCCAGGGAAGGGCCATAGGACTTGCCAAGAGCCATGTAGGTGATAAGGAGCCAAGTTGCCTCCCTCCCTCATGCTTGAGGAATATGATCCTCTCAGTGATTGTCCAGTGGCTGCTACATAAACAGTCATTTAGATTATGCAACATATAGAGCAAAATTTTTATTAGTGACACTAATAAAACTTTAAAAAGACATTCGACAAACAATATTTTCTTTTCAAGTATTGCCTAGGGCCAATTCCCAGATATAAGAATGAGTCAAGAAAATTATTATTGTTCTCATTACTATCATGAGAACACCAGCATAGGAGTAACAACACCCACGACTAAATTACCTCCTACCAGGTTCTTCCCAACACATTGGAATTATGGGAACTGTATTAGTCTATTTTCATGCTGCTGATAAAGACATACCCGAGACAAAGGAAAGAGGTTTAATGGAGAACTCACAGTTCCACGTAGCTGGGGAAGCCTCACAATCATGGTGGAAGGTAAGGAGAAGCAAATCACATCTTATGTGGACGGTGGCAGGCAAAGAGACAGAGCTTATGCAGGGGAATTCCTCTTTTTAAAACCATCAGATCTCATGGGACTTATTCACTATTATAAGAAGAGCATGGGTAAGAACCATCCCCATGATTCAATTACTTCCTACTGGGTCCCTCCCACAGCACACGGGAATTTAAGATGAGATTTGGGTGGGGACATAGCCAAAACATATCATTCTGCCCCTGGCCCCTTCCAAATTTCATGTCCTCACATTTCAAAACACAATCACACCCTTCCAACAGTCCTCCAAAGTCTTAACTGATTCCAGCATTAACACAAAAGTCCAAGTCCAAAGTCTCATCTAAGACAGGCAAGTCACTTCCACCTATAAGCCTGCAAAATCTAAAGCAAGTTAGTTACTTCCTAGATACAACAGGGGTACAGGCATTGGGCAAATACACCTGTTGCAAATGGGAGAAAGTGGCCAAAACAAAGGGGTTACAGGCCCCATGAAAGTCTGAAATCCAATAAGTAGTAAATAAACCTTAAAGTTCCAAAACAATCTCCTTTGACTTCACCTCTCACATCCAGGTCATGCTGATGCAAGAGGTGGATTCCCATGGCCTTAGGCAGCTCTGCCCCATGGCTTGGTAGGGTACAGCCCCCCTCTCAGCTGCCTTCATGGGCTAGCTTTGAGTATCTGATTTTTCCAGTCACACAGTGCAAGCTGTAGATGGATCTACCATTTGGGGGTTTGAAGGACAGTGGTCTTCTTCTCACAGCTCCACTAGGCAGTGCTCCAGTGGGGACTCTGTGGGGGCTCTGACCCCACATTTCTGTTCCATACTCCCCTAGCAGAGGTTCTCCACGAGGGCTCCACGCCTGCAGCAAACTTCTGTCTGGACATCCAGGTATTTCCATACATCCTGTGAAATCTAGGTGGAGGTTCCAAAACCTCAATTCTTGACTTCTGTGCACTCACAGGCTGAACACCATATGTAAGCTGCCAAGGCTTGGGGCTTGTACCCTCTGAAACAATGGACTAAGCTGTATGTTGGCCTCTTTTAGCCAGAGCTGGAACACAGGGCAGCAAGTCCCCAAACTGCAAAAAACAGCAAGGCTCTGGGCCTCGCCTGCAAAACCATTTTTTTCCTCCTAGGCCTCTGGGCCTGTGATGGGAGGGGCAGCCATGAAGACCTCTGAAATGTCCTGGAGACATTTTCCCCATTGTCTTGGTGATTAACATTTAGCTCCTTGTTACTTCCGTAAATTTCTGCAACTGGCTAGAATTTATACTCAGAAAATGGGTTTTTCTTTTCTATCGCATTGTCAGGCCACACATTTTCTAAACTTTTATGCTCTGCTTCCCTTTTAAACATAAGTTCCAATTCCAAACCATATCTTTGTGAATACATAAAACTGAATGCCTTTTTATTTTTTATTTTTTTGAGACAGAGTCTTGCTCTGTCACCCAGGCTGGAGTGGAGTGATGCAATCTCAGCTCACTGCAAGCTCCAGCTCCTGGGTTCATGCCATTCTCCCACCTCAGCCTCCTGAGTAGCTGGGACTACAGGCACTTGCTACCACTCCTGGCTAATTTTTTCTTTTTTTTTTTTTTGTATTTTTAGTAGAGATGGGGTTTCATCGTGTTAGCCAGGATGGTCTCGATCTCCTGAGCTCATGATCCACCCACCTCAGCCTCCCAAAGTGCTGGGATTACAGGCATGAGCCACTGCACCCGGCCAACTGAATGCTTGTAAGAGCACACTGTCACATCTTGAATGCTTTGTTGCTTAGAAATTTCTTCCGCCAGATACCCTAAATTATCTCTCTTAAGTTCAACAATCTACAGATCTCTTGGGTAGAGGTAAAATGCCACCAGTCTCTTTGCTAATGCATAGCAAAGTCACCTTTATTCCAGTTCTCAAAAAGTTCCTCATCTCCATCTGATACCACCTCAGCCTGGACTTTATTATCCATATCACTATCAGCATGTTGGTCAAAGCCATTCAACAAGTCTCTAGGAAGTTCTAAACTTTCCCACATTTCGCTGTCTTCTTCTGAGCCCTCCAAACTGTTCCATCTCTGCCCATTACCCAGTTCCAAAGTCTCTTCCACATTTTCTGGTTTGTTTACAGCAGCACCCCACTACCCAGTACGAATTTACTGTATTAGTCCATTTTCATGCTGCTATAAAGAACTGCCCAAGACTGGGTAATTTATAGAGGAAAGAGACTTAATTGACTAACAGTTCCACAGGGCTGGCGAGGCCTCAGGAAACTTAAAATCATGGTGGAAGGAGAAGCAAACATGTCCTTCTTTACATGGCAGCAGGAAGGAGAAGTGCTGAGCAAAGGGGGAAAAGTCCCTTACAAAACCATCAGATTTCATGAGAACTCACTCACTGTCATGAAAACAGCAGCATGGGGGTAACAGGCCCCATGACTGAATTACTTCCCACCAGGTCCCTTCCATGACATGTGGGGATTATGGGAACTACAATTCAAGATGAGATTTGGGTGGGGACACAGCCAAACGATATCGCTGCTCTTGGGAAATATTTCCCAATTCTCCCTATCACAGGGCTTTCCTCCACTATATTTTCTGTGTATTATAATTACTGTACACATCTACACCCAACAGTGAGGTTCTTAAACTTGTTTCCCTGGAACCTGGCCAAGGCTGTGGTACAAAATAGAAGCTATTCAATTTTAAAGTGCTTTCTAAAAAGTTATTTCGAGTCAATTGCTGCATCTCTAAGCTTCACTTACCTAATTTGTAAAATTTAAATTGTAATACCTACCCCATAAAACCATTAGTAAATTGAACCTAATAATTTACACAAATGCCCTTTGTAAACCATACTGTAACATATAACTTTTAATTCTAAAATCACCTGTAGAATTAAAGTCACCTGTAGAATGAACTTTATAATTAAAAGTTCATCACACAAGTGTAAGGAGCATTTGAATCAGCAAGATGTCAAAATATGCTTTATTCCAGGTTTCATTCCTACCAACCACCCTACCACCAGGTTCTCTTTGCTCCACTAGATGGGGGCATTACTCAAGTCAATAACAAGAAGTTACACCAGGGGGCTCCCCTGTATTTTCCATATGAAGTCTGCAAAGTGGCCTTCACAGGAAACCCAAATACTTCTGAGTTCCAAAGTGTTTGCTCTCTTGGAATAAGACAACATAAAAGAATTCACAAACCTAGAAACAACATCATTCGTTTTTATCAAACCACTGTTTGAGACTTTCTTAGTTCTTCTTAGCCTGTTAAACTAGTAGAAGGAATTACCAATCCTCTACTACTAAAGAGATATATATACTAAAAGACAAACTGTCACTCAACTGAGGAATTCAATATATTATTTATTCACAGGTTTGATCCCAGGTTGAGCTCAATAGAGGACAAACACAAGAAGGCAAACATTTAATTATCATGTTCCCAAAAAGATCTTGCAAATAGGAGGTGGGGGGTGGGGAGGGTAAATAAATGAAAGTATATCTGATGTTTTCCTTTTTAAGATAATCAGCTACAAACTGTAATACAAGGGACCATAGATAAAGAGTCAAGGACTGGTTCTAACGCTGGACGAACTTCTAACTTCTGCTAACTGTGTGATCACCTACATTTAGACCTCAATTTTTTCACTTTTAAATGAGTTGTTTTGGGGGGAGAGGGGGTCTTCACATCAGCTTTAATGATATATTATTTACATATGATTGTATGTGTAAATAGTTCTTAAGTGTAATTTTTTTTTTTTGAGACGGAGTCTCGCTCTGTCACCCAGGCTGGAGTGCAGTGGCGCGATCTGAGCTCACTGCAAGCTCTGCCTCCCGGGTTCACGCCATTTTCCTGCCTCAGCCTCCCATCTTAAGTGTAATTTAATGAGTACTGAAAACGTATGTAGTGGTATTATCTATTCACCAGTTGAACATTTGGGTTGTTTCTAGGCTTTTAAAAATTATTATTACTGGTGGAGAGGCAAGATGGCCAAATAGGAACAGCTCCAATATGCAGCTCCCAGTGAGACCAATGCAGAAGGTGGGTGACTTCTGCATTTCCAACTGAGGTACCCAGTTCATCTCACTGGGACTGGTTAGACAGTGGGTGCAGCCCATGGAAGGAGAGCCAAAGCAGGGTGGGGAGTTAACTCACCCAGGAAGTGCAAGGGTTGGGGAACTCCCTCATCTAACCAAGGGAAGCCCTGAGGGACTGTGCCATGAGGGACAGTGCTATCTGGCCCAGATACTATGCTTTTCCCACAATTTTTGCAACCCGCAGACCAGGAGATTCCCTTGGGTGCCTACATCCCCAGGGCCCTGGGTTTCAAGCACAAAACTGGGCGACTGAGCAGACACCAAGCTAGCTGCAGAAGTTTTTTTTTTTTTTTTTTCCATATCCCAGTGGCACCTGGAACCCCAGTGAGACAGAACTGTTCACTCCCCTGGAAAGGGGGCTGAAGCCAGGGAGCCAAGTGGTCTTGCTCAGTGGGTCACACCCCATGGAGCACAGCAAGCTAAGATCAACTGGCTTGAAATGCTCGCTGCCAGCACAGCAGCCTGAAGTCAACCTCGGACACTAGGTCAGCCTGGTCAGGGGAGGGGCATCTGCCATTACTGAGGCTTGAGTAGGTGCTTTACCCCTCACAGTGTAAACAAAGCTGCCAGAAGTTCCCACTTGGTGGAGCCCACCATAGCACAGCAAAGTCACTGTAGCCAGACTGCCTCTCTAGATTTCTCCTGTCTGGGAAGGGCATCTCTGAAAGAAAGGCAGCAGCCCCAGTCAAGAGCTTAAGGATAAAACTCCTATCTCCCTGGGACAGAACACCTGGGGGAAGGGGTGGCTGTGGGCACAGCTTCAGCAGACTTAAACATTACTGGCTGCCAGCTGTGAAGAGAGCAGTGGATCTCCCAGCACAGCACTCAAGCTCTGCTAAGGGACAGACTGCCTCCTCAAGTGAGTCCCTGACCCCCATGCCTCCTGACTGGGAGACAGATACCTCATACAGGAGAACCTTGGCTGGTATCTGGCAGGTGCCCCTCTGGGATGAAGCTTCCAGAGGAAGAAGCAGGCAGCAATCTTTGCTGTTCTGCAGCCTCCACTGGTGATACCCAGGCAAACAGGGTCTGGAGTGGACCTCCAGCAAACATCAGCAGACCTGCAGGAGAGGGGCCTGTCTGTTAGAAGGAAAACTATCAAACCGAAAGCAATAACATCAAAGTCAACATCAACTAAAAGGATGCCCATGCAAAAACCCCATCAAAGGTCCTCAGCATCAAAGATAAAAGGTAGATAAATCCACGAAGATGAGGAAATACCAGTGCAAAAAATGCTGAAAATTCCAAAAACCAGAATGCCTCTTCTCCTCCAAAGAAACACAACTCCTCACCAGCAAGGGAACAAAACTGGATGGAGAATGTGTTTGACGAATTGACAGAAGTAGGCTTCAGAAGGTGGGTAATAACAAACTCCTTCGAGCTAAAGGAGCATGTTCTAACACAATGCAAGGAAGCTAAGAACGTTGGTAAAAGGTTACAGGAACTGCTAACTAGAATAACCATTTTAGAGAAAAACATAAATGACCTGATGGAGCTGAAAAACACAGCATGAGAACTTCATGAAGCATACACAAGTATCAATAGCTGAACTGATCAAGCAGAAGAAAGGATATAAGAGATTGAAGATCAATTTAATGAAATGAAGCATGAAGACAAGATAGAGAAAAAAGAATGAAAAGGAATGAACAAAGCCTCCAAGAAATGTGGGACTATGTGAAAAGACCAAACCTACAAATGACTGGTGTACCTGAAAGTGATGGGGAGAATGGAACCAAGTTGGAAAACACTCTTCAGGATATTATCCAGGAGAACATCCCCAACCTAGCAAGACGGCCAACATTCAAATTAAGGAAATACAGAGAACACCACAAAGATACTCCTCAAGAAGAGCAACCCCAAGACACATAATCATCAGATTCACCAAGGTTGAAAAGAAGGAAAAAGTGTTAAGGGGAGCCAGAGAGAAAGGTCAGGTTACCCTCAAAGGGAAGCCCAGTAGACTAACAGCAGATATCTCTGCAAAAACCCTACAAGCCAGAAGAGAGTGGGGGCCAGTATTCAACATTCTTAAAGAAAAGAATTTTCAACCCAGAATTTCATATGCAGCCAAACTAAGCTTCATAAGCGAAGGAGAAATACAATCCTTTACAGACAAGCAAATATCGAGGGATTTTTGTCACCACCAGGCCTGCCTTACAAGAGCTCCTGAGGAAGCACTAAATACAGAAATGAAAAACTGGTACTAGCCACTGCAAAAACATACCAAAATATAAAGACAAACGACACTATGAAGAAACCGCATCAACTAATGTGCAAAATAACCAGCTAGCATCATGATTACAGGATCAAATTAACACATAACAATATTAACCTTAAATGTAAATGCCCCAATTAAAAGACACAGACTGGCAAATCGCATAAAGAGTCAAGACCCACTGGTGTGCTGTATTCAGGAGACTCATCTCACATGAGCCACACATAGGTTCACAATAAAGGGATGGAGGAATATTTACAAAGCAAATGAAAACCCAAAAAAACAAGGAGTTTCAATCCTACTCTCTAATAAAACACACTTTAAACCAACAAAGATAAAAAAAGACAAAGAAGGGCATTACATAATGGTAAAGAGATCAATGCAACAAGAAGAGCTAACTATCCTAAATATATATGCACCCAATACAGGAGCAACCAGAATCATAAAGCAAGTTCTTACAGACCTACAAAGAGACTTAGACTCCCACACAATAATAGTGGGAGACTTTAACACCCCACTGTCAATATTGGACAGATCAATGAGACAGAAAATTAACAAGAATATTCAGGACTTGAACTCAGCTCTGGGCCAAGCAGACCTTATAGACATCTACTGAACACTCCCCACAAAATCAACAGAATATACATTCTTTTCAGCATCACAAAGCACTTATTTTAAAACAGACCACATAATTGGAAGTAAAACACTCCTCAGCAAATGTAAAAGAACAGAAATCATAGCAAACAGTCTCTTAGACCACAGTGCAATCAAATTAGAGCTCAGGATTAAGAAACTCACTCAAAACCGCACAACTACATAGAAACTAAACAACCTGCTCCTGAATGACTAATGGGTAAATGATGAAATTAAGGCAGAAATAAATATGTTCTTTGAAACTAATGAGAACAAAGACACAATGTACCAGAATTTCTGAGACACAGCTAAAACATTGTTTAGAGGGAAATTTATAGCACTAAATGCCCACAGGAGAAAATGGGAAAAATCTAACATCGACACCCTAACATCACAATTAAAAGAACTAGAGAAGCAAGAGAAAACAAATTCAAAAGCTAACAGAAGACAAGAAATATCTAAGATTAGAGCAGAACTGAAGGAGATAGAGACATGAACAACTCTTCAAAAAATCAGTGAATCCAAGAGCTGATTTTTTAAAAAGATTAACAAAATAGACTGCTAGCCAGACTAACAAAGAAGAAAAGAGAGAAGACTCAAATAGACACACACAAAAATAAAAGGGATATCACCACTGATCCCACACAAATAAAAACTACCATCAGAGAATACTATAAATATCTCTACACAAATAAACTAGAAAATCTAGAATAAATGGATAAATTCCTGGACACATACAACCTCCCAAGACTAAACCAGGAAAAAGTCAAATCCCTGAATAGACCAATAACAAGTTCTGAAATTAAGGCAGTAATTAATAGCTTATCAACTACAAAAAGCCCAGTTCCAGGAGGATTCACAGCCAAATTCTACCAGAGATACAAAGAGGAAATGGTACCATTCCTTCTGAAACTATTCCAAACAACAGAAAAAGAAGGACTCCTCCCTAACTCATTTTATGAGGCCAGCATCATCCTGATACCAAAACCTGGCAGAAATACAACAAGAAAAGAAAATTTCAGGCCAATATCCCTGATGAACATTGATGTGAAAATCCTCAATAAAATACTGGCAAACTGAATCCAGCAGCACATCAAAAAGCTTATCCGCTACAATCAAGTTGGCTTCATCCCTGCGATGCAAGGCTAGTTCAACAAACGCAAATCAATAAACGTAATCCATCACATAAACAGAACCACTGACAAAAACCACATTATTATCTCAATAGATGCAGTAAAGGCCTTTGATAAAATTCAACAACTCTTCATGCTAAAAACACTCAATAAAGTAGGCATTGATGGAATACATATCAAAATAATAATATTTATGACAAACCCACAGCCAATATCATATTGAATGGGCAAAAGCTGGAAGCATTCCCTTTGAAAACTGGAAGAAGACAAGAATGCCCTCTCTCACCACTCCTATTCAACATAGTATTGGAAGTTCTGGCCAGGGCAATCAGGCAAGAGAAAGAAATAAAGGGTATTCAAACAGCAAAAGAGGAAGTCAAATTGTCTCTGTTTGCAAAATGACATGATTGTATATTTAGAAAACCCCATTGTCTCAGCCCCAAAACTCCTTAAGCTGATAAGCAACTTCAGCAAAGTCTCAGGATACAAAATCAATGTGCAAAAATCACAAGCATTCCTATGCACTAATAGTAGACAAACAGAGAGCCAAATCATTAGTGAACTCTCATTCACAATTGCTAAAAACAGAATAAAATACCTAGGTATACAACTTACAGAAGATGTGAAGGACCTCTTCAAGGAGAACTACAAACTACTGTGCAAGGAAATAAGAGAGGACGCAAACAAATGGAAAAACATTTCATGCTCATGGATAGGAAGAATCAATATTGTGAAAATGGCCATACTGCTGAAAATAACTTATAGATTCAATGCTATTCCCACCAAGCTACCACTGACTTTCTTCACAGAATTAGGAAAAACTACTTTAAATTTCATATGGAACAAAAAAGAGCCCATATAACCAAGACAATCAATCCTAAGCAAAAACTACTAAGCTGGAGGTATCATGCTACCTGACTTCAAACTATACTATAAGGCTACAGTAACCAAAACAGCATCGTACTAGTACCAAAACAGATATATAGACCAATGGAACAGAACAGAGGCCTCAGAAATAACACCACACATCTACAACCATCTGATCTTTGACAAACCTGACAAAAAGAAGAAATGGGAAAAGAATTGCATATTTAATAAATAGTGTTGGGAAAACTGGCTAGCTATATGCAGAAAACTGAAACTAGACCCTTTCCTTACATCTTATCCAAAAATTAACCCAAGATGGATTAATGATGTAAATGTAAGACCTAAAACCGTAAAAACCCTAGAAGAACACCTAGGCAATACCATTCAGGACACAGGCATGGGCAAAGACTTCATGACTAAGACACCAAAAGCAATTGCAACAAAAGCCAAAATTGACAAATGGGATCTAATTCAACTAAAGGGCTTCTGCACAGCAAAAGAAACTATCATCAGATGAACAGGCAACCTACAGAATGGGAGAAAATTTTTGCAATCTATCCATCTGACAAAGAGCTAATATCCAGAATCTACAAGGAACAAATTTGCAAGAGAAAAACAAATAACCCCATCAAAAAGTGCACGAAGGATATGAACAGACACTTCTCAAAAGAGGACACTTATGCGGCCAACAAACATATGAGAAAACGCTCATCATCACTGGTCATTAGAGAAATGTAAATCAAATCCACAATGAGATACCATCTCACACCAGTTAGAATGCCGATGATTAAAGTCAGGAAACAACAGATGCTAGAGAGGATGTGGAGAAATAGGAATGCTTTTACACTGTTGGTGGGACTGTAAATTAGTTCAACCATTGTGGAAGACAGTGTGGCAATTCCTCAAGGATCTAGAACCAGAAATACCATTTGACCCAGCAATCCCATTACTGGGTATATACCCAAATGAATATAAATCATTCTACTATAAAGATACACACACGTATGTTTATTGCAGCACTATTCACAATAGCAAAGACTTAGAACCAACCCAAATGCCCATCAATGATAGACTGGATTTTAAAAATGTGGCACACATACACCGTGAAATACTGTGCAGCCATAAAAAAGGATGAGTTCATGTCCTTTGGAGGGACATGGATGAAGCTGGAAACCATCATTCTCAGCAAACTAACACAGGAACAGAAAACCAAGCACCACATGTTCTCACTCATAAGTAGGAGTTGACCAATGAGAACACATGAACACAGGGAGGGGAACATCACACACCGGGGTCTGCCAGGGAGGTGGGGGACAAGGAGAGGGACCGCATTAGGAGAAGTACCTAATGTAGATAACGGGTTGATCTATATATGTAGATTTATGGCAGTATCACACTCTCTTGATTATTATAGCTTTGCCATAAGTTTTGAAATCACAAAGAATGAGTCCTCTAACTTTGTTCTTCTTCAGAGTTGCTTTGAACGGGCAATGTTCTTTAAATTTATTCAACTCTAACTTCTATGATGTAGGCATTTAAGGAGATTTATCATGTATCTGGAACTGACATATATATATCATATATATGCATATATGTCATATATATACATATATAATTGATATATATATCAAGTAATCATCACAAAAATCCTGTAAGTTAGTATTAGAATGTTATTAGTTCATAGTTTTAGTATCTCTTATGTTCCAGGCATTGCAGGTACAGAAGCTAGGAATGCGAAGATGCAACATGATACGTGTTTTTTCTTGTTGTTTTTTGTGGGTTTTTTGAGACAGGGTCTCACTCTGTCACCCAGACTTGAGTGCAGTGGCCTGATCTCAGCTCACTGCAGTCTCTATTTCCTGGACTCAGGTGATCCTCCCATCTCAACCTCTCAAGTAGCTGGGACTACAGGCACACACCACCCAGCTAATTTTTTCTTTGTTGTAGAAGGGGGGTCTCCCTATGTTGCCCACGCTGGTCTCGAATTTCTTAACTCAAGCAATCCACCTGCCTTGGCCTCCCAGACTGCTGGGATTACAGGTGTGAGCCACCGCGCCTGGCCCTCATGATCCCTGTTCTCACACATGAGGGAACTGAGGCTCAGAAAGGTTAGAGGTTCTCCCAAGCAGCCCAGGTGAATTAGAATGCATTTCTTTTAACTCTAAGTCCTGTAGTGTTTCCACTACAACAAGACTGATAGGTGGTTCCTTTTCTATAATCCTCCACCTTCTGCTACACTTTCTATCTGACCTGGGCTAAGTGAGTAGTCACCTTAATGGCATGAGGGCAAGGATAAATACTGGATCTCACAGTATTCTCCATTAGATGGTAGATCAATTATTTATTCATTTAAAGAATATTTCTTAAGGGCCTACTGCGTGCCAAGAATTAATGATATACTCAACACCAGACAATGCCACTGCCTTCGTGAAGTTCACTTTATTTCATTAGAGATGTAGCATAAGGAATTTCCTAAATAATAAAATAATTATAGAAAATAATTGCAGATTGCTATAAAGAAAAGCAAAATGTGCCATAATTCAGAAGACCAGAAACAACTGCTTGACACAAGAGTTTCACAGAAAGCCTCTTTGAAGAGTTAAAATTGTGTCACGTCATGAAGAATAAGGGAGAAATTGCTCCATCGAGAGCATTCCAGGCAGAGAATGTACAACAGCAAAATCCCTGAGGCAATAAAGAGCTAAATGTACCCTAGCAACTGATAGAAAGCTAATGTGACCAGAGTATACTAAGGACAGGTAATCAGGCAATGTGTCATAGGGTTACTCAATAGCTGATTTACCCAAAGTCCAGTAGAAAGCCATTAAATGATTTTAAACTAAAGACTGTTGTAATCTGATTTATATTTTTAAAAACCGACTCTGGCTGATGTGTGTAGAATGGGTTTGGCATATAGGGCAAATGAAAGTAGAATCAGGAAGTCTAGTTAGGAGGTTACTCCAGCTGTCAAAATGAAAGGATGTCTTTGACGACAATGGCACTAGTGGAAATAAATGGAGAAAGCCAGGCATAGCGGCACATACCTGTAGTCTCAGTTACCGGGAGGCTGAAGTGGGAGGATCACTTGAACACAGGAGTTTGAGACCAGCCTTGGCAACATAGTGAGACCCTATCTCCATTTAAAAAAAAAAGAAAAAAGAAAGAAAAATAAATAAATAGATGTGAACAGACTCTCTATATACTTTGGAAGTGAATTAACTGGTTTACATTCAAGTTTCCAGCTTTAATAACTCACTGGATAGTAGCACCATTTGCTGAAATGATGAAGAGTCAGAGAAGACGAGAATATATAGGCAAAAAAAAAATCAAGCATTCTAGTTAGACATGTTAAGTTTGAAATGCCTAGAAAATACCCAAATGGCAATATCAATACACATTTAGGATAAAGGTCAGGGTCTTTCAGCAAGAGAAGCAGCTGAGAAAGAGGGCTTACTGTCAAGGAAAACTTGGTTCCTTGGGTGTGAGGCAAGTATCTGATGAAGGAGGCCATTATTTTGAGGAGCACAGAGATACAAGAACCAACAACTAATGTTGCTGTTTCAGCTCATGTTAGCAAATATTTTTTGAGTGGCCATAGGGACCACCATGAGACTACTCCCCAGGTAGTAGAAGGAGGCATGAACTTGAAGAGAGAAGACATGGTTCAAAGCCTGGTTACTTTGGCAAAGTTTAAACTTCTTTGATCTTTGTTGAATGGTTGTGAAAACTAAATAGAATAGTTCACATGAAAACATCTGGCCATATAAATGTAGGTTAATATTATACATTGTGGGACTAGGCATTATTATGAGAAATCAATATGAATAATACTGGATAAATACTGCTTTCTACAAATAACTAATGACTTTGGTGATGGCTTAACATAACCCGAATAGATTTAGTTTACCCTAGACAGGCCAGCTCTTGCATCACCCAGGTGAAGCAGATCAGGACAAAGTGATATAAAGGAGACTGATGGGACGCCAGGTGCCGTGGCACACACCTGTAATCCCAGTACTTTGGGAGGCTGAGACAGGTGGATCACTTAAGGTCAGGAGTTTGAGACCAGCCTGGCCAACACAGTGAAACCCCGTCTCTACTAAAAATACAAAAATTAGCTAGGTGTGGTGGCATGCACCTGTTAATTCCAGCTACTTTGGAGGCTGAGGCATGAGAATCACTTGAACACGGGAGGCAGAAGTTGCAGTGAGCCGAGATCACACACCACTGCACTCTACCCTGAATGACAGAGTAAAATTCCATCTCAAAAAAAAAAAAAGAGACTGATGTGTGTACACTGAGCTCCCATGTGTTGCAGAACACATGCAACACCCTTCAGAATCAGTAAGCCTCAGCAGATCTTTACCCTGATTTTCTATGACCATGACTAACAGCCACAGCTTGATTACAATGGCTGCAATACGTCAGTGTTACCTGTACATGTTGTACCTTCTTTAAGAGCCCACCTGTCAGCATTAGTTCACGACCTTGGTAAGACATGGAAGTGATGGTTTACTTTCTGTCCTATACAATCACATAGACTTGCTGATTCAACAAAATAGCTTTTTTTTTCTTTTCTTTTCTTTTTTTTTAACCTCTTCATGCTACCGATGTAGAACAACTCAATTTTTTCTCAGACACCATGTACTTTAACATTGCCAAACCTTTGTTCTTACAAAGATTCCTTTGGCCTAGAATGCCCTCACTACTCATCCTCCTGCTGATCTGCTATTTATACTTATGAATAAGTATAGGCTCAAATAAATGTAAATTATCATTTCTCCTTAAAACACTAGATGGAATTCATTACATCCTCATCTATATTTTCATTTCACTCTATTTATAATTCAATATACTTATTCAGCAAACATTTATAGAATGCCTGCTGAATGTCGGAACTCTTTAAGATGCAAATGACAGAAACCCAATCCAAAGAGATTAAACAAACCAGCTCACCATGTTTTCAATCTCACCAATTTTTCCACTTTCTTTATAAATTAATATGCTTATTCAACAAATATTTATAGAATTCTGATTAATGTCGGGACTCTAAGATGCAAATAACAGAAACTAAAATTCAAATAGCTTAAACAAACTCACTCACCTAACTAAAAAGCGCAAGGATAAACATGATGAAATTTCAGGCTGATTAGGTTAAGTTCCCTAGAAATAGAGCCTGAGACAGGGATTCTTATGACAATGATTTATTAAAGGAACACTTTCAGGAAAAGGTGCATGACGGAAACAGGATAAGACAGGGAAAGAAAGCTAAGCAACAATGCTGTCTCAGCTGGAGACTACTTTCAGCCTTTTCCCATGGGGAGATCTGCAGCATAAACTATACACAGAGTTTATCCTACCTTGAGGCAAAGGGGTCTGCCTTTTGCACCTGCTTCCCATCAGTCAAGAGCTGAGTGCTATGGGATGGGGGAGTATTGTGCTAATCTTCTTGGTGAAGGAGCTCTGGGTGAGGCACCAATAGCATCCATGTGGCAGGCATGATGGCTGCCAGTAGCCCATTCATATGAATCTTGGGTAACCCCAGAGGAAAGACCTTTTCCCCTAAAGCTCTGACTGTACTGTTCCAGGGAGAACTCTGATGTGAGCAACTGTCTTGCAAGACAGATGGAGTCAGAGCCAATCAAATCATATTGAGTGGGTGCTTCACTGGCAAGAGGGTTGTTTTAGCAAAGAAGTGGGAGGAAGGATGGGTAGACAAAGGCAAATGTCCTCTCTACCTACCACATACCAGGCACTGCTAGAGGCAAGGGATACAATGAGGAACAAAAAATACACGTCTCTGCTTCACGGAATACACCAGTCTTGTTTAATGCAAGACAGACCAACAAGAAACTATAATAAAGTCAGACATATGCTTTAATAGAGAAAGTATAGATTGCTATGAACGAATCATATAGGAGTCATCTTACTCTTCTCAAGGGCCATGTTTTTCCAGCTTTGTATCTTCAGTGCTCAGGTAGTACCATAAGTATTGTAAGTGCTCAATAAATGAGCACATTCAGCTTGATGTGTGGATTCAAGAGTTTAAGGAGGCAGTAACCCTCTCTAGGAATAGCCTTTTCAGTCAGTTTATGAGCCATGAAAGAAAATCACTTACTAATTTATGGCCATATCATGCCTTTAAGTAGAATTATTATTATATCTGATGACTTTTTGGCTACTCCCAAATTCTGAAACCATTATCAAAGGGTTGACTTGCTGACTTTGAGAATATTTAATTTCTCTTATTTAATTCAACATATTGGTCATCAACCTTGTTCTCATAGAAGGCCAAGTGTTTCAAACTATAAAAATGAATAGACCTTAATGCCAGCAAGCAAGATTTAAGACTACTGCCTAGTAGGGATAAATGTTATGATGTATAATGGTTAAGGAAAGCAAGTACATTTTCTAGTTAGCTTCTAGGAGAATTGCAGATTTTAAAATATGCACTTGATCATATTCTGTGAGTGTCATTGAATCTAAGGCCAAGAGGACACAAATTCACAGAGAGAAGCCTTTACATCAGTGCCCTGAAGACAGAAGCAGCAAACAGCCCTTGATTTTTATCTTTTTCTTAACCGTCACATCTAGTTCCACCTACAGATCAACTCTCCATACCACCATCCTAGGCCAAGACACCTTCATTTCTCACATGAACTGACCCTCATCTCTCACCTGAGAGAACTTCCTAACTGGTCTCCTGGACTCTCTCCATTGTGTCCTTCCTATCTATGCTCCACATAGCAGGCACAGTAATTTTTTGAAATTGTAAATTTAATCATATCTGGCAACCCTCATCTCTGCCCTATTTAAAATCCTGTCTGGCTCCCCTATTGCACTCAATGTAGAATCTAAACCCTTTATAGTGTCCTACATGAGCTAACCCAGCTTCTCCTCTCTTCTCTCATCTTTAAACACCTTCCTTCAGTTTTATGCACACTGGAGGAGGAAGGCCTCCACACACATGCCTCCCCCAGCTCAACATATCTGTCTCCATCTCAATTTTCAATCTTGGTTTAAAAGGCATGACCATAGAGAGGCCCTCCATGACACCTTATTTAAAGAAGATATCATTCCTTCCACATATATCTTTATTCTCTATCTTAGCATCAAGTTCATTTCATCCATTTTGCTTATCACAATTTGCATTTAAGTGTTCATTTGTTGCCTATATTCTCCACTAGGCTGCTCTTCCAGGAGGGCAAGTAGCATATTTGTTTTTCTTTTTCCAGTAATGTACCAATCACCTGGTTCAGTGCCTTGCATATAATTGATATTCAATAAGATTTCAGTTAATTCAATTCAATTCATCCAGTCATTCATTTACTCAAGAATATTTTAATCCCCAAGAGTTTTTTTTAAAACTTTCATGAATAGAAGTCAAATATGTGTACTTTTCTAGCTCAAAGCAGGTTTTTAAAATAAAATATGAAGACTTGTTTTGTCTTCGAGGAAGATCTTACTTGATTTTGAGAAAACCACTTGAAGATTTTTATTATAAATGAACATCTATATCTATATCAATGTATGTCCAATACCCATCCATTGTTCTCGGAGAAAATGGAAACGATCTGAAAGCAGATGTTTTGCATGAAGTACCTCAGTTTTCTGTCTGATTATGTAAATTTGATGTATGTTTTGGGAGTACTTATCTGCAGAATTTTTGCTTATTTAGGGAAAATTTTTCTTTTCTTTGATTGAATTTAAACAGGTTTATTTTTTGTTCTTATGAAAATATGAGAGTGTGTCTTTACTCCAAGAGATCTGCAAATCTGAAAAATGTACCAAAATATAAGGTCCTAAACTTTACCTGGAACTAAACTGTTGATGTCTACAGATGATCTGAATGAATAACTCAATTGTGCTGATGTTGAAATATTGATCTGATGAGATTGTACTTTCATGGGCCGTTCTTTATGAGAACCCCTCTGTGGACAATAGAAGTAGTTTCTCCTGAATGAAGTGGATATTTGTACTCTTGCTCGTTGTCGGCCTGGAAAGATGCTGATCCTGGAACAGAAAATAAGGACTAGAGCAATAGCCATGCAAACTGCTTCATCAGAGGTGCAATTTTAAATTCAAGACAGGTGAAGTGCTCAAGATGTTCTCTTTTGTAAGCGATAAGGTGGCACCACTCAGAAAGTGGTGAAGTAGTGGTTAGGCAGGTGGCATCCTTCTGGACCCTGACGGAATGGATCTGAGGCTGGGTCTAAAGATGCTGAGTAGCAACATTTAGCAACAAGTGTACATTATTTTCTCTATTCTCCTTTCTGTCCATCACCAATTAAAGAAAGAGTGTCGGCTGGGCGTGGTGGCTCACGCCTGTAATCCCAGCACTTTGGGAGGCTGAGGAGGGTGGATCACAAGGTCAGGAGATCGAGACCATCCTGGCTAACATGGTGAAACACTGTCTCTACTAAAAATACAAAAAAAAAACAAAAATTAACCAGGCATGGCGGCGTGTGCCTGTAGTCCCAGCTGCTGGGGAGGGTGAGGCAGGAGAATGGCGTGAACCTGGGAGGCGGAGCCTGCAGTGAGCCGAGATCGCACCACTGCACTCCAGCCTGGGCGACAGAGCAAGACTCCATCTCAAACAAAAAACAAAAAACAACAGAAAAAAAAAAAGAAAAAGAAAGAGTTTGTTTCCTTCACTCACTGCCCCATGATAGAGGGGTAGTAGCAGCATGTCTTCAAGGGCAGATGATAATCCTTGTATTAGGCAGGGTTCTCCAGAGAAACAGAACCAATAGAATGTTTTGCATTCAGATTGATATAGGCTTGGGCTACATGCAGGCAAAAACTGTCAAAAGATTTTAAATAAGTTTTTCAGCATTTAAAAATTATATCACAGATTACTTTTAAGTGAAATATTAAAATTTTTCAACACACGTAAAACTTGAGGGAGTAGTATATGCAGCTCAATATAAATAGCATCCAGATAATTATCAATATTCTGCCACACTTGCATTAGTCCATCCTGCCCATCCCACATCACTCCCTTTTTCTGGGAAAATAAAACTCTAAACCTCCTGTCAGTTTTCCCCTCTACACTTCATTATCCATCTCCAAAAACTATAGGCATTTTCTTACATAACGATGTCATTATAACAAAATATATTCAGAGTTCAATTTCCATCACTTTCCCTTCTACCCCTTTTTTCTCTTTTCTTAGTAAGTAACCTTTATCTTTATTTTATTTTACTGTAAGTTCTGGGATACATGTGCAGAATGTGCAGGTTTGTTATATAGGTATATATGTGCCATGGTGGTTTGTTGCACCTAGTGACTCATCCTCTAAGTTCCCTCCCCTCACCTACCACTCCAACAGGCCCTGGTGTGTGTTGCTCCACTCCCTGTGTCCACGTGTTCTCATTGTTCAGTTCCCACTTATGAGTGACAACATGCAGTGTTGGTTTTCTGTTCCTGTGTTAGTTTGCTAAGGATGATAGCTTTCAGCTTCATCCATGTCCCTGCAAAGGACATGATCTCATTCCTTTTTATGGCTGTGTGGTATTCCATGGTGCATATGTACCACATTTTCTTTATTCAGTCTATCATTGATGGGCATTTGGGTTGGTTCCATGAGTTTGCTATTGTAAGTAGTGTTGCAATAAACATACATGTGCATGTGTCTTTATAGTAGAATGATTTATATTCCTTTGGGTATATACTCAGTAATGGGCTTGCTGGATCAAATGGTATTTCTGGTTCTAGATCCTTGAGGAATCGCCATACTGTCTTCCACAATGGTCGAACTAATTTACATTCCCACCAGCAATGTAAAAGTGCTCCTATTTCTCCACAACCTCACCAGCAACTATTGTTTCTTGACTTTTTAATAATCGCCATATTGACTGGCGTGAAATGGTATTGCATTGTGGTTTTGATTTTCATTTCTCTAATGATCAGTGATATTGAGCTTTTTTTCATATGTTTGTTGGCCGCATAAATGTTTTCTTTTGAGAGGTGTCTTTTCATATCCTTTGCCCACTTTTTGACAGGGTCGTTTGTTTTTTTCCTGTAAATTTGTTTAAGTTCCTTGTAAATTCTGTATATTAGACCTTTGTCAAGTAGTTAGATTGCAAAAATGTTATTCCATTCTGTAGGTTACCTGTTCATCTGATGATAGTTTCTTTTGCTGGGCAGAAGCCCTTTAGTTTAATTAGATCCCATTTGTCAACTTTGGCTTTTGCTGCAATTACTTTTGGTGTTTTCATCATGAAGTCTTTGCCCATGCCTATGTCCTGAATGGTACTGCCTAGGTTTTCTTGTAGGGTTTTTATGGTTTTGAGTTTTACATTTAAGTCTTTAATCCATCTTGAGTTAATTTTCGTATAAGGTGTAAGGAAGGGGTCCAGTTTCAGTTTTCTGTATGTAACCTTTATTTTTTTAAATGCCTGCTTTATCCTTATGTTTTTTAGAAAATATAATTAAATATGCATGTACATTCTTATTTCTTTTACTTTCTCACACAAAGTTAGAATATATTGTTCTACATCCTTTTTTTTTTTTTTTTCACTTAGCACTATATTCTGGATCTCTCTCCAGATCCATGTACAGGGAATCTTCCTTGTTCCATAGTATGTCATGGTTTACTCAGCCAGCCTCCCATTCATGTACATTTTGGGTGTTTTCAATCTTGTGCTATTAATAGTATGAATAATAATGCATAGTAGTACATACATATAATAATATACATAAGTGGGTTTGTGGTTTTTGCCAGTGTATCTTTTGGAGAGTGTATTAGCCTGTTTTCATGGTGCTGAAAAAGACATACCTGAGACTGGACAATTTACAAAGAAGAGAAGTTTAATGGACTCACAGTTCCACGTGGCTGGGAAGGCCTCACAATCATGGTGGAAGGCGAAAGGCACATCTCACATGGTAGCAGACAAGAGAAGAGAAACCTGGGCAGGGAAACTCCCCTTTATAAAAACCATGAGATCTTGTGAGACTTATTAACTATCACAAGAACAGCATGGGAAAGACCCACCCCCATGATTCAATTACCTTCTACCAGGTCTCTCCCACAACGCGGGAGAATTGTGGGAGCTACAATTCAAGATGAGATGTGGGTGGGTACACAGGCAAACCATATCAGATAGAGTCTTAGAAGTGGGATGGGTGGGCCAAAAGGTAAATTCAAATGTAATTTTGCATTATTCCCTTCCATAGCAAGTGTACCAGCAATTCCCACCAGCCATGTATAAAAGACCTTGTCCTTTCAGAGTCTTGCCAATAGACTGTGTTGTCAACCTCTTAGATTTCTGCCAGTAGGTGAGAAGTAGTATCTCAGTGTAATTTTAGTTTAAATTTGTCTTACTATGAGTGAGGTTGAGCATCTTTTCATATGCTTAAGAGCCATTTAATTTTCATCTTCTGTGAATTGCTGGTTCATATATGTATTAGTCTTTTCTCAGGTTGCTATAAAGACATATCCAAGACTGGGTAATTTATAAAGGAAAGAGGTTTAATTGACTCATAGTTCCACAGGGTTGGGAGGCCCCAGGAAAATTACAATCATGGTGGAAGGAGAAGCAAACACATTCTTCTTCACACATGGTGGCAGGAAGGAGAATTGCTGAGCAAAGGGAGGAAAGCCCCTTATAAAACCATCAGATCTCATGAGAACTCACTCACTACCACGAGAACAGCATAAGGGTAATTGCCGCCATGATTCAATTATCTCCCACTGGGTCCCTCCCATGACATGTGTGGATTATGGAAACTACAACTCAAGATGATATTTCGGGGGGGACACAGCCAAATCATATCAAAATAACTTGCCCATTGCTATCTCTGTAACTGACACTGTACTAGGGATTTTCATATATATTGTCTTAATTTGATCATAACTGCAACTCTAAAACATAGGCATTATTACCCTAACTTGGTATTTCTTGAGTTAATATCAAATTGTGAGGAGAAGAGTCAGAACTCAAACAAAAGTCTCTGGACATTTCACTTATAATATCTCTAAATATTAAGAAACATAAATGACTGTATTAGTAGTGCTACAGATTATACTTTCCAAATACAGACACATCTGTATCTTTATCCATCTCACTTACCCTTGAATGATATTCTCCCCACAAGAGATGGGCTCTATGTTTCCTCCACTTAAACTTGGGCAGGGACTTGTCCAACCAATGGATCAGAGTGGAAATGATAGTATGTGGTTCTCAAAGCTAGGACATAAAAAGGACACAGTTTCCACTGTCTCACGCCATACACAAAAATTAACTCAGCATGGGTCAAAGGCCTAACTGTAAGAGCCAAAACTATAAAACTCTTAGAAGAAAATATAAAAGTAAATTTTTATAGGTTAGGTAATGATTTCTTAGATAAGACATCAAAAACACAAGCAATTTTTAAAAAATGAACAAATTGAATTACATTAAAATTTAAAACTCATGTTGCAAACAAAATCATCAAGAAAGTAAAGTAACAACCCACACAATGGAAGACAATTTTTGCATATTATGCCTCTATAAGGCACCTGTATCCAGAATATATTAAGATTTCTTATAATTCAAAAATAATGCTGGGCACGGTGGTTCACCTGTAATCCCAGCACTTTGGGGGCCAAGTCATGGATCACCTGGGGTTGGAGTTTGAGACTAGCCTGGCCAAAATGGTGAAACCCTGTCTCTACTAAAAATACAAAAATTAGCTAGGTGTGGTGGCGCATGCCTGTAATCCAAGCTACTCGGGAGGCTGAGGCAAGAGAATCACTTGAACCCAGGAGGCAGAGGCTGCAGTGAGCCAAGATGGCGCCACTGCACTCCAGCCTGGGCGACAGAGTAAGACTCTGTCTAAAATAAATAAATAAATAAACAAACAAACAATTCAAGTTTTTAAAATAGGCAAAGGATTCAAATAGGAATTTCTCTAAAGAAGATAAACAAGTGACCAATAAGGATATGAAAAGAGGCTCAAGGTCATTAGTCATCAGAGACATGCAAATTGAAACCACAAGACACCATTTCATACCCACTAGAATGGTGGTAATCAGAAAGATAGACAATAATAAGTGTTGGTGAAGAGGTGGAAAAATTAGACCCTCATACATTGTTGGTGGGAATGTAAATGTTGCAGCTGCTTTAGAAGACAGTTTGACAGCTCCTTAAAATGCTTAACATATAGTCACCTTATGATCCAGCAATTCTACTCCACTAGGTATATACCAAAGAGATTTGAAAACATATTTCCACCCAAGAACTTGTACATGAATGTTCATACCAGCATATTCATAATAGCTGAAAAGTAGAAATAATTCAAATGTTCATCAATTGATGAATGGATAAATAAAATGTGGTATAGCCATACAATGGAATATTATTTGGCATTAAAAGGAAATTAAATATCAATACCTCCTATAACATGAACATTGGAAATATTATGCTAAGTGAAAGAAGCCAGTCACAAAAGACCAAATATTGTATAATTCCATTTAAAATATCCAAAGTAGGCAAATCCATAGGGACAAAAAGTAGATTAGTGATTGCCTAGGGCTTAAGGAAGAGGGTGGGGAAAGTATGGGGTATGACAACTAATAGGTATGGAGACTTTTTTTAGGGGACAATTAAAGTGTTCTAAAATTAGATTGTGGTAGTGGTTGCACAACTCCATGAATATACTAAGAAGCATTTCATTGTATACTTTAAATTGATGAATTATAAATTACCTATCAATAAAGCTGTTTTTGAAAAAGAAAGGGTATGATTTTTACTTGGCAATTCTTTTTCAGGTTGCTTGTCTTTGGACACCACTCACCTCATCATATTATGAAGAAGCTCATGCCTCATGGAGGAGAGACCCATGTAGTGAGGAACTGAGACCCTTCATAAATAGCTGGCATCCACTTGCCAGGTTTGTGAGTGAATCACTTTGGAAGTGGATCCTCCAGCCCCAGTCAAGACTTCAGATGACTATAGCCCAGCCAACATTTTGACTGCAACTACATAAGAGGCCTAAGACAAAAATGACCTTTCAAGCCACTTCTGAATTCCTGACCAGAGAAACCATAAAAATTAATAAATAATTGTTACTTGTTTTAAGCCATCAAGTTTTGGGGTAACTTATAATGCAGCATTAGATAACTAAAACATACAGTATAACATCATATTAGATAGGGTCCCTCTTGTCTCAGTTTGCACCAAGGTGCTAAGTACAGGCATCAAAATTTGTGCAAAATAAATCTTCATGGACAGAATTTGCAAAGGAAATTAGAAAGTCCATTTCATGACTCTTTTTTTTTGTTTTATTATTATTATACTTTAAGTTTTAGGGTACATGTGCACAACGTGCAGGTTAGTTACATATGTATACATGTGCCATGCTGGTGTGCTGCACCCATTAACTCGTCATTTAGCGCTAGGTATATCTCCTAAAGCTATCCCTCCCCCCCTCCACCCCACAACAGTCCCCAGAGTGTGATGTTCCCCTTCCTGTGTCCATGTGTTCACATTGTTCAATTCCCACCTATGAGTGAGAATATGCGGTGTTTGGTTTTTTGTTCTTGCGATAGTTTACTGAGAATGATGATTTCCAATTTCATCCATGTCCCTACAAAGAACATGAACTCATCATCTTTTATGGCTGCATAGTATTCCATGGTGTATATGTGCCACATTTTCTTAATCCAGTCTATCATTGTTGGACATTTGGGTTGGTTCCAAGTCTTTGCTATTGTGAATAGTGCTGCAATAAACATACGTGTGCATGTGTCTTTATAGCAGCATGATTTATAGTCCTTTGGGTATATACTCGGTAATGGAATGGCTGGGTCAAATGGTATTTCTAGTTCTAGATCCCTGAGGAATCGCCACACTGACTTCCACAAGGGTTGAACTAGTTTACAGTCCCACCAACAGTGTAAAAGTGTTCCTATTTCTCCACATCCTCTCCAGCACCTGTTGTTTCCTGACTTTTTAATGATTGCCATTCTAACTGGTGTGAGATGGTATCTCATTGTGGTTTTGATTTGCATTTCTCTAATGGCCAGTGATGGTGAGCATTTTTTCATGTGTTTTTTGGCTGCATAAATGTCTTCTTTTGAGAAGTGTCTGTTCATATCCTTGGCCCACTTTTTGATGGGGTTGTTTGTTTTTTTCTTGTAAATTTGTTGGAGTTCATTGTAGATTCTGGATATTAGCCCTTTGTCAGATGAGTAGGTTGCGAACATTTTCTCCCATTTTGTAGGTTGCCTGTTCACTCTGATGGTAGTTTCTTTTGCTGTGCAGAAGCTCTTTAGTTTAATTAGATCCCATTTGTCAATTTTGGCTTTTGTTGCCATTGCTTTTGGTGTTTTAGACATGAAGTCCTTGCCCATGCCTATGTCCTGAACAGTAATGCCTAGGTTTTCTTCTAGGGTTTTTATGGTTTTAGGTCTAACGTTTAGTTCTGGCCAAGGCAATTAGGCAGGAGAAGGAAATAAAGGGTATTCAATTAGGAAAAGAGGAAGTCAAATTGTCCCTGTTTGCAGATGACATGATTGTATATCTAGACAACCCCATTGTCTCAGCCCAAAATCTCCTTAAGCTGATAAGCAACTTCAGCAAAGTCTCAGGATACAAAATCAATGTACAAAAATCACAAGCATTCTTATACACCAACAACAGACAAACAGAGAGCCAAATCATGAGTGAACTCCCATTCACAATTGCTTCAAAGAGAATAAAATACCTAGGAATCCAACTTAAAAGGGACGTGAAGGACCTCTTCAAGGAGAACTACAAACCACTGCTCAATGAAATAAAAGAGGATACAAACAAATGGAAGAGCATTCCATGCTCATGGGTAGGAAGAATCAATATCTTGAAAATGGCCATATTGCCCATGGTAATCTATAGATTCAATGCCATCTCCATCAACCTACCAATGACTTTCTTCACAGAATTGGAAAAAACTACTTTAAAGTTCATATGGAACCAAAAAAGAGCCCGCATCGCCAAGTCAATCCTAAGCCAAAAGAACAAAGCTGGAGGCATCACGCTACCTGACTTCAAACTATACTACAAGGCTACAGTAACAAAAACAGCATGGTACGGTACCAAAACAGAGATATAGATCAATGGAACAGAACAGAGCCCTCAGAAATAACGCCGCTTATCTACAACTATCTGATCTTTGACAAACCTGAGAAAAGCAATGGAGAAAGGATTCCCTATTTAATAAATTGTGCTGGGAAAACTGGCTAGCCATATGTCGAAAGCTGAAATTGGATCCCTTCCTTACACCTTATACAAAAATTAATTCAAGATGGATTAAAGACTTAAACATTCATGACTCTTGAACCTTCTTACCCACTTCTATACTATAAAGAAGTATAGAAGAAGAGCTATTGTGAGAATGATATCTTTGAAGAAAATTGTACTCATATCTCAAACCTTTTGAGGAGGTTTATTCAGTGCTGCTCAATTAATATATTACTTCTACACTTAATAGCGCAAAACTGAGCATATATGTATGTATACAGCAGGAGGTTAATGTGAAAGAGATCTGAAGTACTTTTCATTGGTCCTAAAAGTAATGGCTTGGAGTTTGGTGAGAACAGAGGGCAATTGGTAGATGAATGGAATTTGCCATGGAAGACCCAAGAGAAATCTGCATAGTACCTTGGTTCAGAGAAACATGATATTGTTCATTGCTGCTTACATCCCATAGCTCCTACACACTTAAATAGTCAATCCCTCTTCTGCATTTCAGATAATGTAAGGGCTGATTGAAGGGAATTCTTCAAGTCTGTATAGAGATGGCCACAGCACTCAAAACCACTATCATACAGCTCGGTGCCTTCCTGAAAAGTCGGTCTCCAAGCCTCCATTAGTTCCCTGTTTTGAGTTTCACTGGTGAGTCAGCCTGCTAGTGCCACAGCTTAGAAGTGAATGTGAGAGGTACTGGGGTGATGGAAAGAGCCCTGGATTGGATTCCATCCTTGGCTGCTACTTTCAGAGCTTTGGTAAGAGATGAGTATAAAGTGTCTTGGGAATATCCCAGTGGTCAGTACTTTGGCAGGCATAACAGAAAATGTTACATTTAGGCCAGATCTTGGAAATTAGCAGTTATTTGCCAAGTGGCCAAGGGAGAAACCCAAGTCTCAGAACAGAGACTTGGCTCTGTCTTACTGTTGTTGTTTATATGTGGTTATTCTGTTTTCTCAACACTGGTGAAAAGATTATCTTTTCCCCATAGAATGGTCTTGCATCACTGTCAAAAATCATTTGACCACATATGAAAGGGTTTATTTCTGGGGTCTCTATTCTATTCCATTGATCTGTATGTCTTTCTTTATGCCAGTACCACCCTGTGCTAATATTTACTATGGCTCTGAAGTAAGTTGTGAATTCCAACTTCATTCTTCTTTTTCAAGATTGTTTTGGTAATAAAAAATCTACCACCCCCAAAAAAATGCCTGGACTACATGGATTCATAGTTGAATTCTATCAGACATACAAAGAACTGATACCAATCCTACTGAAACTATTCCAAAAAATCAAGGAGGAAGAACTCTTCCCTAACTCATTCCACTAAGCCAACATCATCCTGATACCAAAATCTGGCAAAGAAAACAAAACAAAAAAGAAAACTGTAGGCCAATATCCCCAATGAACACAGATGTGAAAATAGTCAACAAAATACTAACAAACTGAATCCAGCAGCACATCAAAAAGTTAATTTACCATGATCAAGTGGGCTTTATTCCTGGGATGCAAGATAGGTTCAACATACACAAATCAATAAATGTGATTCACACATGAACAGAATTAAAAACAAAACTACATGATCATCTCAACAGACACAGAAAAAGCATTCAATAATTCTTTCATTACAAAATTCTTTCATTATAAAAACATTCTTTCATTATAAAAACCCTCAATAAACTAGGCATTGAAGGAATGTACATCAAAATAATAAGAGCCATTTATGAAAAACTCACAGCCAATATCACACTGAATGGGCAAAAGCTGGAAGCATTCCCCCTAAGATCTGGAATAAGACAAGGATGCCCACTCTCACCATTCCTATTCAACATAGAACTGTAAGTCCTAGCAAGAGCAATCAGACAAGGAAAAATCATAAAAGGCATCCAAATAGGAAAAGCAGAGGTCAAATTATCTCTCTTTACTGACAATATAATTATATACCTAGAAAACCCTAAAGACTTCACCAAAAGATACCTAGACCTGTTAAAAACTTCAGTAAAGTTTCAGGGTAGAAAATCAATGTACGAAAATTAACAGCATTGCTATACACCAATAAATCTCAAGCTGAGATCCAAATCAAGAATACAATTTCATTTACAATAGCCACAAAAAGGATAAAATACCTAGGAATATATCTAACCAAGAAGGTGAAAGATCTCTACAAGGAGAACTACAAAACACTGCTGAAGGAAATCATAGATGACACAAACAAATGGAAAAACATTCCATGCTCATGGATTCAAAGAATCAATGTCATTAAAATGCCCATACTATCCAAAGCAATCTACAGATTTCATGCTGTTCCTATTAAATTACCAACAGAATTTTTCACATAATTAAAAAAAAAGTATTCTAAAATTCACATGAAAATAAAAAAGAGCCTGAATAGCCAAAGCAATCCTAAGCAAAAAGAATAAAGCCAGCAGCATCATATTATCTGACTTAAAACTATACTACAAGGCTACAGTAAACAAAACAGAAAGGTACTAGTGTAAAAACAGACACATAGACCAATGGAACAGAATAAAGAATCCAGAAATAAAACTGCACACTTACAACCAACTGATCTTCAATGAAGTCAACAAAAATAAACAATGGCAAAAAAATTCCCTATCAATAAATGGTGCTGGGAAAACTGGCTAACCATATGCAGAGGATTGAAATTAACCCCTACTTCTTACAAAAATTAACTCAGGATGGATTAAAGACTTAAATGTAGGACCTCAAACTATAAAAATCCTAGAAGAAAATCTAGGAAATACTCTTCTGGACATCAGCATAGGCAATGAATTTATGACCAAGTCCTCAAAAGCAAATGCAACAAAAACAAAAATTGACAATGGAGGCCTAATTAAACTAAAGAGCTTCAGCACAGCAAAAGAAACTATCAACAGATTAAACAGACTACTTACAGAGTGGAAGAAAGTTTTTGCAAACTGTGCATCTGACAAAAGTTTAATATCCAGCATCTATAAAGAACTTAAACAAATCAACAAGAAAATAAAACATTAAAAAGTGGACAAAGAACATGAACAGATACTTCTCAAAAGAAGACATACAACAAACATGAAAAATGCTCAACACCACTAATCATCAGAGAAATGAGAAACAAAACCATAATGAGATACCATCTCACACCAATCAGAATAGCTATTACCAAAATTCAAAAAATAACAGATGTTGGTGAGGCTGTGGAGAAAATGGAATGCTTATACACTGTTTGTGGGAATGTAAATTAGTTCAGCCACTGTGAAAAGTGATTTGGAGATTTCTCAAAGAACTAAAAGCAGAACAACCACATGACCCAGCAATCCGATTATTGGATATATACCCAAAGGAAAAATAAATTGTTCTACCAAAAAGACACTTCCACTCATATATTTATTGCAGCACTATTCACAATAGCAAAGAAATGAAAACAACCTAGGTGCCCATCAATGGTGGACTGTATTTTGAAAATGTGGTATATATACATCATAAAATACTACATAGCCATAAAAAAGAATGAAATAATTTCCTTTGCAGCAACATGGATGTAGCTGCAGGCCATTATCCTAAGCGAATGAATGCAGAAACCAGAAAACCAAATATCACCTATTCTCACTAATAAGTGGAAGCTAAACATTGGGTACATACAGACATAAGGATGGGGACAATAGACACTGGGGACTTCAAAAGCTGGGAGAGAGGGAGGCAAGGGCTGAAAAACTAATTGTTGAGTAATGTGTTAATCATGTGGGTGATGGGATCAATAGAAGCCCAAACCTCGGCATCAGACAATATACCCTTGTAATAAACTTGCACATGTAGCTCCAAATCTAAAATAAAATAAAATAAAATAAGGAAAAACTTGTATTGGATATTCAGGGTCCCAGAGATTTTATATACATTTTAGGATAAATATTTCTATTTCTGCAAAAAAAACATTGGGATTTTGACAGATGTTGCATTTAATCTGTAGATTGTTTTGGGTAGTATTGACTTCCTAATATTAGTATTAAGTCTCCGAATTCATGCACACAGAATACATTTCCATATATTGATGTATTTAATTTCTTTCAGCCATGTTTTGTAGTTGTCACTGTAAATTCATTGCTTGTAGTGATCACTGTAAGTTCAACAGCATTTATTTCTTTTAATGCTTTTGTTAATGGGATTGTTTTCTTAATTTCCTTTTCAGATTATTCATTATTGATGTGAAGAAATGCAACTGTTTGTGTTCATTTTGCATGCTGCAAACTTGTTGAATTTGTTTATTAGTCCTATTTTTTGTGTGTGGAACCTTCAGAGTTTTTTAACTATAAGATCATGTCATCTGAGAAGTGAGATAATCTCATTTTTTTCAGCTTGGATGCCTTTTATTTCTTTTTCTTGCCTAATTAATCTCGTTAGGATTGCCAGTACTATGTTGAATAGAAATGGTGAAGAGTGGGTATCCTTGTTTTGTTCCCGATATTAGAGAAAAAAAATGTGTCTTAAAAAATGATGTTAGCTGTAGGTTTTTCATATATGGTCTTATTTTATGTTGATGTAGTTTTATTCTAATTCTAGTTTGTTGAGTGTTTTATCATGAAAGGGCATTGAATTTTGTCAAATGTTTTCTCTGCATCAATTGAGATGATCATGTAACTTTTTTCCCCTCATTCTGTTAAAGTTGGGTATTACATTAATTGATTTTTGTATGTTGAACTGTCCTTGCATTCCAGCATTAAATCCCACTTGGTGATTGATATGGTTTGAATGTGTGTCCACACCCAAATCTCATGTTGAATTGTAATCCCCAATGTTGGAAGTGGGGCCTGGTGGCAGATAACTAGATCATGGGGGCAGAGTTTTCATGAATGGTTTATCATCATCTTCCCTTGGTGTTGTCCTTGTGACAGTGAGTGAGTCCTCAAGACAGCTGGTTGTTTTAAAGTGTGTAGCATTCCCACCCCTCCCCCAACCTCTCTCTTGCTCCTGCTCCTGCCTTGTTTCTCCTTTGCCTTCCACCATAACTGGAAGATTCCTGAGGCCTCCCAAAAAGCAGAAGCTGCTGTGCCTCCTATACAGCCTGCAGAACTGTGAGCCAATTAAATCTTTTTTTTATATAAATTACCCAGTCTCAGGTATTTCTTTATTAGAAGTGCAAAAATGAACTAATACAGTAATGGTGTATAATTGAACTCATTTTTTAAATTAAACCAAATATAGAACTTCTTATTCCGCTGCTAACTAGCACTTGGGAAGCTTGAGAAGACATAAACAATTTTACAGATTAAAGAAACTATATTTTCTCAAATCTAAGTTATGGTATAAGTAAACATACTTTAATATACTGTTCCAGTGTGTGTCTATGGGGGTACATGTGTGGACAGTATTCCATAATTATCATAAGCATGGGTTCTGGAGTCACACTGCCTCTGTTCAAATCAGGTCTCTGCCACTTACTAGTTGGATAACCCTAGACATGTCTTTAGCTTATTTATGCTTCAGTTTCTTCAGTTGTAAAACATGGGTTAAAATAGATCTACCTCAGGGTTGCTGTAAAGATTAAAGAGATAATATTTATAAAGCACTTAGAACAGTTTCTAGCATATAGCAAGTGCTCTGTGAGTATGATTAGTACTATATAATTACACTTTGGTTAATGAAAGATATAGGTCTTTTGCTGAATCCAAACTTAATATCAGATTGTCAACTAAACTATTTAGTGGCAAGGAAAGCATTTACAGTTGAAAACTATAGATAGAGACCTTTACACTAGATAAAAGATTGTCAGCTTTATCATTCATATGTGTCATCTTACTTACACCTGAAAAGAAATTGAGATGCCTATCCTTCAATACTCTCTCAGGCATAAAGAAGTAATCTTCTAATCTGCAGAGAATGCACATAGGTGTAGGGATCTGACCTTGCAACTTCTTACCACCGACAGCCAAAATCTTGGGAGAGCATCATCATTATGGCACCACCATAAGCTTGTGCCACATCTGTTCCACCTCCCCACTCCAATGGATCTGGCATTATTATAAATCATACTTGTCTGTCTCCACCACTAGAACATACATTCCCCCAGGTCACAGTCTATGCCTAACCTTCTCTATAATCCCATATCTCTCAAAACAGGGTCTTGACCTCAGCAAGTAGTATGTCCTGGATTGAATTCTCTGTTTCCTGTCTATTGACCTTTATTCTTTGCAGTATGATATTAAAGAAAAAGATTTAAGTCCAGAGGCATAGATTTAAATTTGGCCTTGCCCCTTACTAGTTGAGTAAACTTGAACGAAAAACTTCAGAAGTCCAAGTTTAAGCCTCTCATTTATAAGACAGAAATAATATTTACCTCAAAGATACCTGGTGAGAACCAGGTAAGACAAAGTATAATATAAAGTGTTGTGGAAATTGCCAGTAGATGATCAAAACAATCTTACTTGACTCTTAATTTTGCTGTATCAAATCGTCTACTTCTCAATTAAATTCCTAAACTTTTTCTTTTTGCTGAGAGCTTCACTTATTTATTTCTTTTTGTCTGCTATATCTCCACGACTTTTCTTAAACGAACAGACTTTATTTTCCAGAAGGATATTAGATTTGCAGAGTATTTGAGCAGATAGTACAGAGAGTTCCCATATGCCCACCCCATCGCCTCCCTACAGATAGTATCCCCTATTATTAACATCTGATGCCCAGGTGTGGTGGCTCACGCCTGTAATCCCAGCACTTTGGGAGGCTGAGATGGGTGGATTACATGAGGTCAGGAGTTCAGGACCAGCCTGGCCAACATGGTGAAACCCCATGTCTACTGAAAATACAAAAATTAGCCAGGCCTGGTGGTGCATGCCTGTAATCCCAGCTACCCGGAAGGCTGAGGCAGGAGAACTGCTTGAACCTGGGAGGCAGAGGTTGCAGTGAGCTGAGATTGTGCCACTGCATTCCAGCCTGGGTGACAGAGCAAGACTCCATCTCAAAAAAATAAAAAATAAAAAACAAAAAAAACCATCTTACACTAGTATGGTACCTTTGTTATAATAAACCAATGAATTTTTTTTATTATAACATTGATATAAACTTTATTAATTTATTGGTAATTTGTTAATATTATTTAACTTTATTGATTTTATTAAGTATTGCTAACATTGACATGTTTTTATTAACTAAAGACCACAGTTTGTTCAGATTTCCTTAGGTTTTTCCTATTGTCTTTTTATGTTCGAGGATCCCATCCAAAGTGCTATTTTACACTTAGTTGTCTCGTTGCCTTAGGCTCCTCTTGACTGTGACAGTTTCTCAGGCTGTCCTTGGTTTTGGCAGCTTGACAGTTTTGAGGATATTGTAGAATGCCCCTCAGTTAGAATTTGCCTTGTTTTTCTCATGATTAGACCAGGGATATAAGTCTAATAGGGACTTATATTTCTCATGATTATCCTGTTCTAATCATAAGAAAAATATGGCAGATTCTAATTTGCCTTGGGGAGGAAAATTGCAGAGGTAAAGTGCTATTTTCATCACATAATATCAAGGATATATCCTATCAACACTATTTATCATTGTTGATGTTGACTTGATCACCTGGCTGAAGTAGGGTTTGTCAAGTATCTCCACTATAAAGTTACTCTTTGCTCCCCCTTTCCATATTGCACTCTCTGGAAGATAAACTACAACTGCAAGAAATCTTGAAACAAATTCTGCAAAATAGGAACTGTTAAGAACAGCCAAATCATCAGGAAAAAATAATGTAAAAGAGAAGCATGTAATTTAGATACTTATAATTTATTTCAGATAAACAACAAATATTTTTAGTGTAAGTAGGTCCCATGCAATATTTTTTATCTCAGTGTACATATGCTTAGGAAATAAGAAATAATTTGAATTTAACTGGGTGTCTTGTGCTTTCATTTGCTAAATCCAGCAACCCTTGTAATGCCAGGATCTGAACTCAGGTCTTCTGATTCCAAATCTAGTGCTCTTTCTACTATGACCTTCCCTTCAGTTAATTACATAAAATAACCAACTGCATGAGTGTGTTTGAATTAAATTTTACAGCTACTTTTACATACTTCATTGTTTCCCTAAACATTAGGAAACTGTCCCTGGAGAGAAAATAGAGAATCTCATCTTCATGCCTCTCTTTGCATCCATTAGAGCATTCTTCTGAACAATGTATTGAGTTAGGCCATGCTGAAGATTCTTTCCATTGTTGAAAGATAAAGTCAATAGCATTCTAGCATTAACTTTTAGAACAGCTCTGAAATGTTATTTGAAATGTCATGCAATCAGCAACAGAGCCACAGAAAGCTACAAAGTTGAATTACATCATCTTAACAGGATTCACATAGACTGTTATTATTATTGAGATTCTAATCAGTACCATTGATACTGTTGACAAAGTACTTGCATATACATTATTCTATATGATCCTCACAAAGTCTAGGGGGATAGTTTGTATCTATTTTTCTGTGGAAATTGAAGTTCTGCTATGTAAAATGACTTATCTTGGGTTGTGCAGCTGATAAGTATCAGAGCTACAAACTACCCGCATTGTCTGCATCCAGATCCTGAGTGTTTCCACTGCACAGTGCTGCCAAGTGGATGTAAGCACAACATGGCTTCTGGGGCTGCTTGTTGGTTTGTTAACTTGAATAAGAGTCCACTCTCTAATCACTCTTAGTACATATTGCTACCAGAAGAACAAAGATATACTTAGCTTTAGTTTAAGTTTTACAACAACTCCTTGTGTAATTAGCAAACACAGCATGGATTTTATGAACATCATAACTGCCTACTACCTCAGAATTCTTTGCACTTCAGGGAGCTGGACTCACAAATCTGGGAGGCAGAGACCAGATTGGGCCAAGTTGCTCAGCACTCTCTATGCTTATTACTAGGAACTCCTAGAGTGAGATGGACTCACCTGAGGGAATGGGTAAGGGAAACTTTCAGATTTAGATTCAACAAGCATTTTTTGAATGTCAATTATATGCAAAGCATTTTCACATATGATAGTTCGTATCTGAAAGCTCATCAAATGAGGGAAGGCAGTATTCTACTTTGAGACGTGGAATTTTAAACTATGAAAAGTTAAGATGTCATAAATTATTTTTAAAAATCACATAAAAACAAAACTCACAAAGATTATGAGCAGGGAAATCTTGCCTGGTTGACTGTAAGTGCTCAGTGAAACTTTACCCTATTAGATGAAAACCATAATGTAAATTGCAGTGTTGGCATTCCTGAACTGGAGTCAGAGAACCCAGATCACTTGACTTAGAGCTTCACTAATGGGAAAACGATACCCCATGCCCCACTATTTTCCCACACTATTTCAAAAACATAAAGGGAAGAATCAAGTACATAACCTATTTGCTCCAGCTGAACACTGGATAAGGGATGTAAAAGACATTTTATTTTCTTGTTTTGTTGTTGTATCATAAATTGCATCATCATGATATTCTATCAAAGATAAAGAAAGAGTAGAGCAGAAAGCTATCTATGTAATCCAGAGTAAGATCCACATTAACTGAGGAGACCATATTATCTGAACTTCAAAAAATTTTTTATATTATTCTTTTTTCTGGCAGGGACTAACAGAGTATGAACCCTGAATTGAAACACTTGGTCTAAACAGTATAACTACATTTATGGGATAATAAAAGAGAATATTTAGAATCAAAAGTGTTGGGCCAGGTGCAGTGACTCACACTTGTAATCTAAGCACTTTAGGAGGCCAAGGCAGGAGGATCACTTGAGGCCAGGAGTTCAAGACCAGCCCAGGCAACATGGGGAGACCCTGTACCTACAAAAAAAATTAGCTGGATGTGATAGCACAAGCATAGCTACTAGGAGGCTTAGGAGTAGCTAGGAGGCTAGCTACTAGGACTTAGGAGGCTAAGGTGGGAGGATTGCTTAAGTCCAGAAGTTTGAGGTTACAGTGAGCTCATGTTCATGCCCCTGCAGTCTAGCTTAGGTGACAAATTAACAATAATAATAATAATAATAATAACATTAGTGGTCTGGTTACTTCACTGGAAAGGGCCACAGAAAATTTGAGACTTTTACTTCTCAATTAAATTGCTATGGTTTTCTTATGATTCAAAAAGTGATGACTCAACTGTGTCTACTTCTTTCCCTCTGTTTTTTTAAGAAACAGAGAACTTTGCCCAGGCAACTAAAACCTTTTCAATCAAATAAAGATCTAAAGGTTTCCATAAGTCCATAAGTGACATTCTAGGTTTGCTCTGTGACAAGACAGAGACATTCCTTACTGTATTTAGAAAGACATCCTCATCCCAGGCATCCAGTAACTCGCTATTTCCTTCAGTCCCTGCCTCTAGAGGTGCCTCTTTCTGATTGTGGAAACACTGCATATCATCTTAACACTCCTCCAATCCATATAAACATGTAGAAAGCTGAAAACTCATGCAGGGTTTGATGTTCACTGAGAGAACACACAAAAAACAACAAGTAATATTATATTTGTGAATGTGGCTGCACATTTTAACTTTGAGGAGTTACTCAGATATAATGGATCCCAGAGTTTGTAACATGAATATATAGAGATCAGTGGCCTTCTAAATGCTGCCTATTAGAGAACCACAATCACAGCGTCTATCAATAAAAATTCTAGAGAAAGAAAAATAAGGAACAGAATACTATCATAAATACTTGGAATATTAATCATTTATTATGTGCTAAGTCACTTTAAGCATTTTGTTCACTGCCTCTAACTATAAACAAGTTTAGAGGCTGGTGAAAGGAAGCAGAGAGGAAAGTTTTTTCTGACAGATCAAAAGGAGCTTGGTTGGCTGAGTGCAGTGGCTCACGCCTGTAATCTCAGCACTTTGGGAGGCCAAGGCAAGTGGATCACTTGACCCCAGGAGGTAGAGACCAGCCTGGGCAATGTAGTGAAACTCCATCTCTTCCAAAAATACAAAAATTAGCTTGGCATGGTGGCGTGCTCCTGTGGTCCCAGCTACTCAGGCTGCTGAGGTAGGAGGATCCCTTGAGCCTTGGAGGCAGAGGTTGCAGTGAGCTGAGATCACACCACTGCACTCCAGCCTGGGTAACAGATTGAGACCTTGTCTCAAAAAAATTAATAATAATAATAATAAGGAGTTCAGTAACTCATTGCACAGAGGGGCTTGAAGCAAAAGAATGACTCAACCATTAAGATAGACACTATTCAGAATAAGTTCTAGAGATCTGCTATACAATGTAGTGTTTATACTTAATAATACTGCATTGTGAACTTCAAAATTTAAGAAGGTAGGTCTCATGTTGTGTTCTTCTAAACGACAAGGAAACTTTGAGAAGTGCTGGCTATGTCTATTACCTTAATTGTGGTGATGGTATCACAGGTATAACATGTATGTCCAAACTCATCAAATTGTACACATTAAATATGAACAGTTCTTTGTATATCAATTGAACCTCAATAAATCTGTTTTTTTTTTAAAAAGGGGGTAGAAATTATCCAATCTGTTCACAAAACATGGAATTAGAGAGATATAGCTGGATTTTTCAGCCCTGGAAGCTTGTTGATGTCAAGTTCCCAAAGCCGTACTAATTCCTATTGAGCAAACAGAAGGAAAAAGTATCCGTCTTAACTTAAACCTTCCATAAGGGAACAGGGCACAACACATGGCATTTTATCCTTCCCAAATGTGAGGAATACATTAGACTGTTTGACCCTAGCTTCAGTACTTTAGAATGCTAAGAAAGGCTGACCTTTTCAAAGCAAAAAGCTGTGCTCAGCTCTTCTCTGTCACAGTGTCATCAGTCTCTTGTGCCCACATATCCCCTAGCCCTGTGCTCCTAAGTGATTTCCTTCTATCTAATACCTGCAGGTCCAGAACCTGATGGTTCAGATAAACTATATATCAAGTCTTGTCAGCTATATAACTGCTTTGTGGGAAGGTCAAGTAGTCCTTTGAAAAATCTGAAGGACACAACAATATTACTAATGCACACATTTAGAGTTTAGAGAGGACTGCAAGACAAAACTCCTTGGCATTCACACAATAACCTTCCAAAATTGTACTCAAATCTTATTTCCTCATCCATTTCCCCATTTTCCCTCTCCATCCACAAGCATATACTCAATATTCAGTCTTTTTTTTTTTTTTTTTTTTGAGACAGGGTCTCACTCTGTCGCCCAGGCTGGAGTACAGTGGCATGATCAGAGTTCACTGCAGCCTCCATCTTCCAGGTTCAAGTGATCCTCCCACCTTAGCCTCCTGAGTATCTGAGACTACAGGTGTGCACCACCACATTCTGCTGATTTTTTTTTTTTTAACTTTTAGGAGAGATGAGGTCTTGCTATGTTGCCCAGGCTGGTCTCAAACTCCTGAACTCAAGCAATCCCCTTGCCTTGGCCTCCCAAAGTGCTGAGATTACAAGTGTGAGCCACTGCGCCTATTCAGTCTTCATTGCCTGCATGCCTGTGCGCATGCAGTTCCCTCTGTCCTTTCTTACCTTCTCTGATGGAAAACGCAATCACCTTTCAGGACAGTTCAGCTTTTCAGTAAAACAGCTTCCAACAACTTTAGGGAAATTGTCACTTCCTCTTCTGTGCTTTTATAAGTCTTTGTTCATACCCCTATTATAATACCTATCACATTATATTATAATTATGTGTTAAATTTCAAGGCACTGATTATGTCTCAATTATCCAATGATTAATACAGCCCCTGGAAGATAGTATTCAATGCATTTTTTGAGCGAACAAATGAGTGACCACTGTCTAAACTGTTTGCTTTATTTTTCTGTAAAACTAGTTTAATAATGTGGTTGCCTTGGTATGACAATTTATTCTATAAATAAGTGTAAGAGGAAGAAGAACAAGAAAGTGATAATTGCATCACTCCTAGAAGGCTGTCAATTACATCAAACTTACCCAAAGTGGGAAAAATCTCCAAATCAGAATATTAAGCATGGCTTTATAATAACAATGCAAAAATGTGTTTATAAAACCATTTTTGTATGCAGAAGATTGAAACTGGACCCCTTCCTTACACTATATACAAAAATTAACTCAGGATGGATTAAAGATCCAAAACTATAAAAACCCTGGAAGACAACATTGGCAATACTGTTATAGACATAGGAATGAGCAAAGATTTCATGAAGAAGATGCCAAAAGCAATGGCAACAAAAGCAAAAATTAGCAAATGAGATATAATTAAACTAAAAAGCTTCTGCACAGCAAAAGAAACTATCAACAGAGTAAAGAGACAACCTACAGAACGGGAGAAAATTTTTGCAAACTATGCATCTGACAAAGGCCTAATATCCAGCATCTATAAATTAAACAAATTTACAAGAAACAAACAACCCCATTAAAAAGTGGGTAAAGGACATCAACAGACATTTTTGAAAATAAGACATACATGTGGCCAACAAGCATATGGAAAAAAGCTCAGCATCACCGATCATCAGAGAAATGCAAATCAAAACCATAATGAGATACCATCTCATACCAGTCAGAATGGCTGTTATTAAAAAGCCAAAAAATAACAGGTATGGGTGAGGTTGTAGAGAAAAAGGAACATTTATACACTGTTAGTGGGAGTGTAAATTAGTTCAACAATTGTGGAAAACAGTGTGGCGATTCCTCAAAGACTAAAAACAAAACTACAATTTGATCCAGCAATCCCATTACCAGGTATATACTCAAAGGAATATAAATCATTCTATAATAAAGACATTCTAAAATAAAGACATATGCATGCGTATGTGCATTATAGCACTATTCACAATAGCAAAGACATGCAATCAACCTAAATGCCCAACAGTGGTAGACTGGATAAAGAATACGTGGTGCCTATATACCATGGAATACTAGGCAGCCATAAAAAAGAACAAGATGGAGCTAGAGGCCACTATCCTTAGCAAACTAACATAGGAACAGAAAACCAAACATCTCATGGTCTCACTTATAATTGGGAGCTAAAAGATGAGAACACATGGACACAAAGAAGGGAACCACACACACTGGGGCTTACTGAAGGATGGACAGTGGAAGGAGGCAGAGGATCAGGAAAAATAACTAATGGGCACTAGGCTTAATACCTGGGTCATGATATAATTAGTACAATAAACCTCCACGACATGAGTTTACCTATATAACAGGCCTGTACATGTACCCCTGAACTTAAAAGTTAAAAAATAAAAATCCATTCGTGACTGGGTGTGGTGGCTCATGCTTGCAATCCCAGCATTTTGGGAGTGAGAGGTGGGAGGACTGCTTGAGCTAAGGACAGCCTGGGCAATTTAGCTAGACTCTGCCTCTACAAAAAATTTAAAAATTAGCTGGTTGTGGTGCTGTGTGCCTATAGCCCCAACTACTCAGAAGGCTGAGGTGGAAGGACTGCTTGAGCCCCGAAAGTTGAGGCTGCCATGTCCATACCACTGCACCACTCCAGTCTGAGTGATAGAGTGAGATCCTATCTCAAAGCAAAAAGAAAAACCATTTGTATTTCCAATTCTTCTTCTCAACAGAGTATAACAGAAAAATAACACACAAACATCACATGTAGAGTTTGCATCAGAAGAGGTCTTTAAAAAGATCAAGACAACAGATTTTTACAGTTAAAAGAGACCTCTTGGTTATCTAGTTCAACTTTCTTCTATGTATGAATCTCTATAGTATGCCTGATAAATGCTCATCTACCTTCTACTTGAATATTCTCAGTGATGGAGAAATCACTATTTGAGAAGGTACTTGATCCCTTATTTTGACAATTATAATGTCCAAGTTAAGCCCAATGAACCCAGCCCTTCCTTCTTAAACCACAGAGAATACTCCTTCTTCCTTATGGTAACCCTCTAAATCATTAAACACAGCTATAAAGTCATCCCGTCTTTTTTCCTCAGACTTTTCTAGTTTCATTCAACTACTTCTCATGTTATAGTTTTCAACATTTTCACCAAACTGATTGATATCCTCAGTGTATGTTCCCATTTGTTTCTACTACTTCTAAAATGGAGCCTGGAGCAACACTCTAAGTGAGGTTTACCCAGAGTGGAGAATTTCCTAGGGCAGGACTAGTATATATCTCTCAGTATAAACTCCATACGGTTACTATTCAAATTTGTACTGGCTCTTACCTAAGGTAGAGTCAAACCTTGACAATGGCTAGTAGGAAAAAGGATGACATGAAGCCAGGATGGGACCAGAGCTGAGAGAACTGATCCCACTCTGGAACCAGATCTTTGGTGGGAAGGCAAAGCTGTCTAAAGGAGTCCTAGATATATCAAAGACATTCAAGGTGTTTTGATAGGTGGACCAGGCAAATATTGCTGGAGCAATATTTGAAGTCAGACATGTGGCAGCATCACGCCTCCAATAGGTTTTGGAACAGGCTCTCATCATCCCTTAGGGAACATGAGAATAAAGACCTAACCTCTGGGGGAAAATGTTGCAAAGAGCTTTTGCTGTGATTTCAGATGACTTCACAAATTAAAGTCAAGAAGACTGGAGTTCAAAGAAGGGCTATATTTCTAGGCAGACACTGAGGTAGTAAGAATCTGGTGTCATAAAGACCTTTGTTGAATTCCATCTTTTCTGCTTTCCAAGCCTAAGTTTCCTCATGTAAAAATGGGGATAAGTACCTACTTTAGTACTTTGAGTACTAACTTTAAAGGACTGCTGTGAAGATCTAGTGGGATAATATATGTAGTTAGGCATGCAGTTAATGCTTATCAAATGTTATTATTACAGATTAAGATGCACAAATAAAATATAAGTTAAATAAATTTTAAAATAATTTCACTTTTGAAGCTTTTAAAGTAATTATGTACTAAGAGCATTTTCTCAAATTATTTTTAACACTTCCTTTAAGAAAAGGGCTATATCTGTTTTTTTGAAAGATAACCAGAAGTGATATGGATTGGTTGAAAATGGCTTGTAAAGTAAGCCTAACATTTATGATTTATTATCATAAAAACTGTACCAACAGTATGGTTATAACAAATATACTTATTTTTGCATTTTATTTTCAAGTAAGATAATGACTTTATCATAAACCTTTGAAATCGGTCTTTTTACAGTATAAATTCAGATTCATTAATCCACATAGAATTTTTCTAGATGGTATAATTCTGTATTTGTTAAAAGTCTTTGCATAAGCCTCTTTTCAAGCCAAATGCTGTTTTCCTTTTAGTATCCAATTATCTGAAACTTAAGAAGAGTGTGCACCGCCCAATGGGTGTGTGTATGTGCTGCTTTGAACCTATAGTTGAGATCCAGAGAATTGGGAGTGACATCATCTGTAACAATAAAAGAGCCTCTCTTGGAAAGCAGAAGACCTATATACAAAAGTCACATTTAAGGGTCTACAGTCCAATTCATCAGTTGTCTTTAGTTTACTCAACATCAGCTACTAATATACCTGAACGAAGATCTTGTTCTAAGACATTGTATGGTAAGTAATCTTAAAAATTCACTTCTGAATCTCATGAGATTTTGATAATCAAGTTATTATTTAATGTGTACCATTTCTACAAATATCATGTTGTTTCTTCAAGGTAAAATGCTAAGAGGTTTGAGTTATGTTTAATATAAAATGCCACATACAAAATAAATTAATGCTACTAAAATACTCTCAAATCACAAAATACTTTTTGATTAAAGTCTTCTGAGATACCTTGCCTTTTAAAACCTCATCTGAAATTACAGCAAAAAATCATTAAAATTTGGCATGCTATGCTTTAATATAATAGTATCGGTATCAAAATTTTGAAATAAAACAGGTTGATGGTGAATGAATAGTTCTGATTTAAATAATCTCTATAAATTTATTAAGTGGAGTTAATATTATATTTTTCCTGCAGAGTATTCTTATTTAGATTATTTATTTTATGGCTCATAAAGAGCCCAATCTGTATACTAAAGTTGGATAAGTCCAGTTTGACTAGTAAGTATTTAATTCCTTTACATAAATTACAGCTCTATTCTGAAAACTGTATTTCCTTAATTTCATGAAATTGTATTACATGAATTTTAAGGGTGTTTTGCAACAAATTTTCAGCTTTTTTTCATGATATTCTTATAAGAAGCCCATATCCCTATGAAGACAAGGAAGCAAAGCAGAGATGTCTGAGGTCACTAGATGAATATAACAAAGCTAAGATTAGACTCCAGTGCTCCTGTCCTCCAGCTACAGTGCTTGTTTCTAACATAAACAAAAAAAGAAAATTTTCATGTTGCTCCATCAATAGCTTTATATTGTAAACAAAAATGTAGCAGATTATATTTCCTATGCTATTTCTAAATGATGCAGTTTCCCTGTAAAATAGGAGTACATAACTACTCTATGTGTATGTTAAAAGGTAGTACACTGAGCATTAAGGAAAAGCACTTCTATAATAACAGCCTTTGCAAGTACTGAAATGCAGATTAAGGCAAGAATATCCTATATTGATGTGAAACGAGGAAAGAGACAAAAGTTATATTAAAAGATAATTGTTAATAAGTTGAAATAAGCTACAAACAAGCATTCCATTCAGAGATAAAGCTCGAAATCCATATCACAAGTAATTAATCAGATGATTTTTAAATGCTTTGACACATTATTTTTAATGCTAGGAGAAATGTGAATTAATTTAGTGAAAATCTCTAAATTAGCACCTATTAGTTTGGTATTTATGGTTATTATTACAATGCCTGAAATGAAGGTTACTTAAGAAAAGGATTTGCTAACTAAATAGTGTTAACAATTTACACTATGAAGAAAATTAGCCATTTTCAAGCAAGTTATAAACATTTAGGTATAATCAACATAAAATGCAGTGCGGGGCGGGGGGAATTCTCAAAAATAGGCTCTTTCATTCCTCTTGTGGCTTAAGATTTCCACAGTGTGACAGAAGGGAGCATGAGAAGCATGGCTCACCAGCCAGCCTCTATTGTCTTTGTAATTAGAAATGACGAGTTAATGGGTGCAGCACACCAGCATGGCACATGTATACATATGTAACTAACCTGCACATTGTGCACATGTACCCTAAAACTTAAAGTATAATAATAATTAAAAAAAAGAACTTACAAATACCACTGTACCTTTCATTGGCACATTACCCCATAAAACTTGTTGAGACAAGGTGAGATCTGAGTATAAAGATAGGTCAGAAGTATTTTAAAGGGCTTAATTTGCCAAAAAGAAAAGTAAAAAGCTAGAGACCCTTTTTGCAGAACATTTGGTGACCACACATTTGAGGGAAGATGTGGCATTAGATGAAGCAGAAGCAAACCCTGCTGTTAGTGGCTCATCTAGGTGAGTGCGCAGCCTGTGACACTACAGGGAGAGGCTCAGTAAACTGAGATCCAGCATTCTGTATGACAGGGGCATTGCTTATCACAGAGGTTCTGAATTTTAAGTAGGAAGTACATAATGAAGAGGGCTTTAAAAGTTGCTAAGAAGGCGAGTCACCAGGGCTGGCAGTAGTGTAATGGGGCCATCCTGAGCTGTTAGGAGAGCAGATGGAGGGAGGGCTGGTGACCTCAGTGGGTTTATCTGTTGGAGACTCCTCTCCAAATCCTAGGCCTGGCTTCTAGCACCATCCAGCTGTGCCCAAGAAGCCACCCTGGTCTATTCTCCAACTCTTTTAAATGGTGCCCAATTTTTCTAAGTGAGCTTAGCAATGAGAAGGAAAAAAAAAAAACATGAATTCTTTTTCTGGAAAATCAGGGAGACATGGGTAACAATAGGCACTAATAAATATTTATAGATGAGTGAATGAGGAAATAATTACATCAAAAAGGTCAGTGACAATTGATAAATGACAAGGAAATATTTAATTAGGTAAAACTAAATCATTGCTCTCTGTACTAGGATAGACTTTATCTACTTTGTCTGTTCCTAAGTCAGCATGTTAATTCTGGGGGAGGATCATAAGAAAGGCAATACTTTTTTAAAAAAAATTTAAAAACGTAACAAAGCAAGGGTAAAATATATGTATATACTTAAGTGGTGTGACTGTAAAACTGTACTTTCCATTAGTTATTAGCCAAGTTAAGAGAATGATCACATTGAAGCACTGTGTGGATGAGAAATGTACTCTGTCATCATGCAATGAAATGTTGCTAACAATTTAACATAGCTCATTTATGTAGAATGAATTCTGGCAGTTTACCCCAAGTCACTGCCAGAAGTCACAGTTAGGATGGTAGATGGTGAGATCGCAGATGCGCGATTATCTAGATTCAGTGTTACATTTTCGATGTTTATCACTCAGTGGATTTTTATTAATATGCTGATTAAGTTATTTACTCGGCCAGTCATTGTGCTAAACAGTTGCTCTTTTGTGTTTCATTGCCTTGATGTTTGAGTGTAATCTAGCATTTTAACACAGTGTTTATTTTGCATGATCTTTAACAAATGTTTTAAGCAATTTTAAAAAGGCAGGATGTTATTGACATTATACATTGAAGTCTTAACATTTTAATATTTATAGTGCTTATTAGTTTGCAAAATTGTATAATTAGGAATTATTTCAGAGACAATGTTTTCTTTTTCAGGTGAGTAGTTGCCGCATAATATCATTGGAATACATTCTTTATACTGTTTGTGAAATTAATACTAGTATATTAAGTGTACAAATAGATTTAGAAAACAATAAAAAATTGCATGCTAAAAACATAAATAAAAATAAATAAATAAATAAAACTTGCACAAGAAATCTCCAAAAGATAGTTAGGAGCATAAAACTAATTTCTAAGTTAAATTATGTGTATATATAATGTATACTAATGTATCTACAAAATAAAGAGGTTGATTCCAAAAGCTTCTCATGAAAACCAGCCCAATTAGTATTGCATTCTGTGTACTATAGTTTGGAATATTAAAAATATTTTAAAATACCTCCATTTTGCTTGTCCTTTTAGTGAAGATGATACCTGCAAAAGACATGGCTAAAGTAATGATTGTCATGTTGGCAATTTGTTTTCTTACAAAATCGGATGGGAAATCTGTTAAGTAAGTACTGTTTTGCCTTGGAATTGGATTTTTAATGTTGACTTTATCATTTCGAAGTGGGGAGCTAATGGGAAGTGGCCCTCTCTGTTTCTCTTCTTCCCAGGAAGAGATCTGTGAGTGAAATACAGCTTATGCATAACCTGGGAAAACATCTGAACTCGATGGAGAGAGTAGAATGGCTGCGTAAGAAGCTGCAGGATGTGCACAATTTTGTTGCCCTTGGAGCTCCTCTAGCTCCCAGAGATGCTGGTTCCCAGAGGCCCCGAAAAAAGGAAGACAATGTCTTGGTTGAGAGCCATGAAAAAAGTCTTGGAGAGGCAGACAAAGCTGATGTGAATGTATTAACTAAAGCTAAATCCCAGTGAAAATGAAAACAGATATGGTCAGAGTTCTGCTCTAGACAGTGTAGGGCAACAACACATGCTGCTAATTTTTCAAAGCTCTATTAAGATTTCCAAGTGCCAATATTTCTGATATAACAAACTACATGTAATCCATCACCGGCCATGATAACTGCAATTTTAATTGATTATTTTGATTCCACTTTTATTCATTTGAGTTATTTTAATTATCTTTTCTATTGTTTATTCTTTTTAAAGTATGTTATTGCATAATTTATAAAAGAATAAAACTGCACTTTTAAACCTCTCTTCTACCTTAAAATGTAAAACAAAAATGTAATGATCATAAGTCTAAATAAATGAAGTATTTCTCACTCATTGCAAGTATATTGTTTTGGTTATGACTGATACTCAGATGTTTAAATTGATCATGACTAGGTAGAACAATACAAAGTATATTTTAGTCATGTGTTTCACCTTTGGATATTTTGAACATCAACCTTTTAGTATTACCAAAGTATTAGGTTTCCAAATCTTCACTAGCTCAATACTGTTGTCCTCTTGGTTTCAGGAAAGGAAATAAAATGCTCAGCAAAAAAAGGTGGCATAAAGTGGTCTGAAACTTGAAAAAGTATTTGCCCCTACATAAAAACCCACTAATCATAGTTCTGGTCTGGACCCAAAATTGCAAGAAATAGAATGTTTGTATCTATTAGAAGATAATTTCATTCATTCATTTGTCATTTGACAAATATCTATTTAGTGTTTATTGTTTGTCATGTACTGTCTTAGGCACTGGCATACAATGGCAAACAAAACAGACATGGTTTCTGTCTATATGTGGCCTAAGATTTAACGGAGAAGACAGATATTATTAATTCATAATTTAGTCTGATAAGTGCTATGTAAGCACAGCACAAGATATTGCAGGAGTGTAAAATACAGAGCCCTGATGTACTTAGATCAGTGCTGTCCAACAGAACTTTCTGTGATGACAGAAATGTTCTGTATTCTGTACCGTCCAATATGGTAGCCACATGTTCATTTATGTAAAATGTGGGTAGTGTGACTGATGATTGATTTTTATTTACTTCTTTTTATTTTCAATCCCTTGGTCAATTTGAATGATTTTAAATTTTAAATTTAATTTAAAATTAATTTAAATAAAATTATAAAATAAAAAATGGAAATAGTCACATATGGTTAGTGACTACTACACTTAACAGTATAGTTCAATCTCAAGATGATCCAGCTGAATAAGAAACATGAGTAAGAGTTAATTAGATGAAAAGAAGTAGGAGGGTTTCCCAGGCAGGTGGTATAGCATATGCAAAGGCCCTTAGTTGGGAGGGAAGACGGCTGTAATGCTAAAAGCCAGAATTACGAAAATGAATAAGATTCCATCTCTGGCCTCAAAGAGTTCATGTTCTAATGGAGAAAGACAGATAGGTAAGCAAGTAATTACAATAAAAATGCAAAATACTGTGAAATACAGAGAGAGTAGACTTGCCTGATAGAACGAACAATTGAGATGGAAGTTTAACCGTAAGTGAACTTTGCAAAATGTAGAACAGAAGAATATTAACAAATTTCTCGCATTCTGGTGGAATCAGTCAAACTGTAGTTTAAATGCAAAGAAAATTAACTTTAAATAGAAAGGGATGCATTACAGAATCATAGAGAATGCTGAAGGAAACAATCTAGGAAAGACTCAAAGTCACTGAGGGAGCGATTCTCTCTTCTAATAGCAGTAGCTGCCTTGACTATTATCCTGAGACTGCCCTGATCAGGAGGCAGCTGCTGTTCCAGAAACACACTACACCTCTACCATCCACCCCAGCAAAACGGATGTCCAGCATTCTGCCTATTGACATCTGTCAGTGCCTTGTCATTGTAACGTTTGCTAACACTAGTACAGTAAAATCAAACCGGTCCACAACAATGCTTGCCAGTAGAAAGGGAGAAGTGGCAGATCACCTTACTTCTGCTTTCCCTTTCTCACAAGAATGCATATGATTTGCTGAACCTTAGCTGCAGAGGTGTCTGGAAAATGTAGTTTTTAACTTGCCAGCCTATGTAATAGAGGAATACACACTAGAAGGTGGAGTGGACAGTGTCTCTGACTCCCTGGTAGAGAAATGGCATGGTGAGTATTCTTGAATATGTCCTCTTATGGAACTGTGTGAGAATTTCTTTGGGATCGTTATCCAGAAGTAGAATCATAAGACAGACATAAATGAGTTTCACAAGCACAGTTTATACTCCTTCCAGTAGGCTAAGCATTCCTGTTTCCTTATTTTCACCTCCAGTTTCGAATGATATGCCTTTATAAAAAGTTTTGCCATATTGATGTCAGGTGGTAGCTCATTGGTTTAATTTGTATATCTCTGATTATTAGTAGATTAGTATTATCTCTACATGTTGGTCATTTGAGTGTGAACTGCTTATTTATATCCTTTGCCATTTTTCTATTAGTTTTCTGGCCCTGTTGATTTTGAATTCTTTGTATATTCTAATGCAAATTCCTTGTTGGTTTTGTTTGTTTATGTATTTATTTATTTATTTATGAGACAGAGCAGCCTCACTGTGTTACCCAGGCTGGAGTACAGTGGTACAATCACGGCTCACTGCAGCCTCAAACTCCCAGGCTCAAGTGATCCTCCTACCTCAGCCTTCCAAGTAGCTGGGGGACTATAGGTGCACACCACTATGCCCAGCTAATTTTAAATTTTTTTTGTAGAAATGAGGTCCCACTATGTTGCTCAGCTGGTCTTGAACTCCTGGGCTCAAGTGATCCTCCTGCCTCCCCCTCCCAAAGTTCTGAGATTACAGGCGTGAGCCATTGCACATGGCCCTGTGTTGGTTTTAAATGCCACAAATATTTTCTCCCAGTGTGTCATGTATTTGCTAACTCTTTCTATGCTTTTTTTTTAAACTTAAAGGTCTTTTACTAGCATTAACTTAGCAACTTAATAATGTATTAAAATAACCATTCTAAAAAAGAAAAACTTGAAACATCTTTCTATAGTATTGTCTCAAAAACTACAAATTAGACAACTGACTAAAAATGCCAACTTTCCAAAGACTGCAGAATTTCACCACAATATTTTTCTTTGTATCTTGATCCTGAATTAATAAGAACTAGTAATATAAAGAAAATTCGCAGGTTAAATCAGATGTTCAAAATAAGATTTAGTCAAGAGATACTTTTTTAAATTGTCAATGATTTAATAACCAGATTTAACTATATGAGGGTGATGGATATACTCATTATCTTCATTGTAATGGTGGCTTCACAGGTATATACGTAGGTCAACATTTATGAAGCCATACACTTCATGTTTGTGGTAGAAAACTTTTAGAATTACAGAAAGGATTTTTAAAAGTGGGGGGAGGAGGGAAACCACCCTAAATGCCACCACCAAAAATGACCACTGTTGATATTTTGGTTACTAAGTTTTCGGATTTTCTAGCATACATCCACTCAGAGTACAATTCATAATTGACACGTTAATTACAACTGAGAGTCAGCTAAAGCATGTACATGTTAAAACAAGGAGACCACCCACAATATTAGCAACAGTATTTACTTCCTGCCATATAAAAGCTTCCAAACTTATTTTAAGATGCCACACAAAGCGCATTATCCAACATAGTAACTTTGGTTTCAAACTTTGCCTGTCCATTGACTGTAGCAAAAACAAGCTTAGGTACTCCAGGTAAGACAGAAGTGGGGAGTGGGGATGTTGGGAGAGGTGCCACCACTTCTAAAGTGTCTGTATGCAGGGAGTCCAAACCTAAAACAGAGAAACTGACCCAGTACCACAAAATTGAGACAACTGAGCCTATGATGACCACTTAGTGCAGTTAGTTATGTTTTGTCTGCATTAGAAATCGACATTTGCCTTTCTAAAGGATTTCTTTCTACATATCTTGAAAGACAACATAGAGGAGTGATCCTGGCTCAGCCAAGGGACCCTGAGGCAAGCTGATTCAGTACGTTGGGTCTTAATTAATTAATTGCCATCTCTGTAAAATAGGGCTTACAACCAAAACTCATTGAAGCACAGTTCATACAGATAAAACACTTAGAACCGCTCTGCCCTTTAGCAGTGTCACTGAAGTCTAGGTGGAAGACACACTCCTTATTAATCTGGTTTGAAGGCCTTGTGTCTCTTTCTCCACTCTCATTTCCTGAACCTCCCACCCCTACAGGTCCCAGTCACTCCGACTCTTCCATCAATTCCCAGAACACACCGGGCTCGTCACCTCCAAAGCTTCTATTCTCACTATTCCAGGGCTTGCCTTTTTCATATGGCCTCCCCTTCTTTCATTCTTCATCTCTTGGCTTAAATGTTACCTTGATGAGGGGCTATCACTCAGTCTGTCTAGGCTTTCCCGCTATTTTCTGCCACTAAACGCTGCTTATTTACTTCAAACCATTTTCATGATTGGCAATATTTTGTTCACACTATTGTCTGTCTCCATTTCCTGTGGGCAGCAACTCTCTCTGGTCACCTCCATACCCCTGAAATAGTGCTCATTATGTAGCGAAGGGTAATACATACCTGTTGCCTGAATGAACGCACCCTTGTGGGGAAAGGCAGACATTGCCGCTTGGGCAGGAAGAGCAGAGGGGACAGAAAAAGTCCTTAAATGTCAGGAATCAACAGCCGAGAGGAAACTAGTTCAGCAATTGAGAGCCTAGACCAGGAGCGTCCAATCTTTCGGTTTGGTTTCCCTGGGCCACAATGGAAGAATTGCCTTGGGCCACACGTAAAATACACTGATGTTAATGATAGCTGATGAGCTAACAAAAAAAAAAATCGCACGATGTTTTAAGAAAGTTTACCAATTTGTGTTGGGCTACATTCAAAGCCGCCCAGAGTGGTATGCAGCTGGTGGGCCGCAGGTTGGACAAGCTTGGCCTAGACGTTGCTGTCACACGTAACAGAACTCAGCCCCCACCAGCTCAGCCTTCTGAGGGTGAGAGGTGACAATGTGCTAGCAGCCCTTGCTCGCTCTCAGCCTCCAGTCCGGCCGTGCTTGAGGAGCCCTTCAGCCGGCGGCTGCACTGTGGGGGCCCCTCTCTGGGGCTGGCCGAGGCTGGAGCGGGCTCCCTCTGCTGGCGGGAGGTGTGCAGGGAGAGGCGGCGGCTGGAGCCATTGAGAGGTGAAACCAGCCGGCTTCTGGGTAGGGTGGGGATTTGGAGAACTTCTGTGTCTAGCTAAAGGATTGTAAACGCACCAATCAGCACTCTGTGTCTAGCTAGAGGCTTGTGGACGCACCAATCAGCACCCTGTCAAAACGGACCAATCAGCTCTCTGTAAAATGGACCAGCTCTCTGTAAAATGTACCAATCAGTAGGATTTAGGTGGGGCCAGATAAGGGAATATAAGCAGGCCACACGAGCCAGCAGCCGCAACCCACTCGGGTCCCCTTCTATGCGATGAAAGCTTGGTTCTTTTGCTCTTTGCAATAAATCTTGCTGCAGCTCATTCTTTGGGTCCGCACTAACTTTATGAACTGTAACACTCACCGTGAAGGTCTGCAGCTTCACTCCTGAAGCCAGTGAGATCACGAACCCACTGGAGGGAATGAACAATTCCAGATGCACTGCTTTTAAGAGCTGTAACACTCTCCATGAAGGTCCACGGCTTCACTCCTGAAGTCAGCGAGACCACAAACTCACCAGAAGGAAGAAACTCTGGACACATCTGAACATCTGAAGGAACAAACTCCGGACACACCAACTTTAAGAACTGTAGCACTCACTGTGAGGGTCCCCGGCTTCATTCTTGAAGTCAGCGAGACCAAGAACCCACAAATTCTGGACACAAGGGAAAAATGCCGAAGGAGAGTGGGGCAGAGGCAGAGAGATGAGACACGGCCTCTGCTGAAGAGGTGAGGGCAGGATAGTACCCAGTAGCCGAGGAGGAGAGGAGAGACAAATGGGACTGTTAGCCAGGGGTGGAGATGCAAAGCTGAGAAGCGCCCCCATCGCCTCTGGGATGAGGCTGGTGTCTCCAGGGGTGAGCCCGCCTGAGGACATGAGCCTGCAGAACCCAAAGATAGAGCCTCTGGAAAGACTCCAGCTGCCCCAGTCCCAGGCCAAGGCCTGGCTCACCTGTGGCTCACCTTAGCCGCGGGCAGCCCCAAGAACCCGATCCCTGCAGCAACTGCGTCGCCACTAACAACACAGCTGCCATCTTTATAGTTAATTTCGATGAACTCAGATATATCAATTTTTCACTTCATTGTTTGTATTTTTCGGGAGTCTAGTTGAAGAAGTATTTCCCCAGCCCTAGGCCACAAAGTTACCTCTTACATCTGCTTTAGAGTTTTACCTTTCACTTTATTTTTTTCTTATTTTTTTATTATACTTTAAGTTCTAGGGTACATGTGCACAATGTGCAGGTTTGTTACATATGTATACAATGCCATGTTAGTGTGCTGCACCCATTAATTCGTCATTTAACATTAGGTATTTCTCCTAATGCTATCCCTCCCCTCTCCCCCGACCCCACGACAGGAACCGATGTGTGATATTCCCCACCCTGTGTCCAAGTAGCTCCAGAATTAGTTCCTTCCAGTGGGTTCTTGGTCTCGCTGACTTCAAGAATGAAACCACAGACCCTCATGGTGAGTGTTACAGCTCTTAAAGATGGTGTGTCCGGAGTTTGTTCCTTCAGATGTTCAGATGTGTCCAGAGTTTCTTCCTTCTGGTGGGTTTGTGGTCTTGCTGACTTCAGGAGTGAAGCTGCAGACCTTCCCAGTGAGTGGTACAGCTCTTAAAGGTGGCGTGTCTGGAGTTGTGTGTTCCTCCAGGTGGGTTCGTGGTCTCAATGACTTCAGGAATGAAGCCGCAGACCCTGGCAGTGAGTGTTACAGCTCATAAAGGTGGTGCAGACCCAAAGAATAAGCAGTAGCAAGATTTATTGTGAAGAGCAAAAGAACAAAGCTTCCACAGCATGGAAGGAGACCCCAGCTGGTTGCCACTGCTGGCTGCCCCTGCTGGCTCAGGTGGCTAGCTTTTATTCCCTTATTTGGCCCCACCCACATCCTGCTGATTGGCCCATTTTACAGAGTGCTGATTGGTCCATTTTACAGAGTGCTGATTGGTGCATTTTTACACAGTGCTGTTTGGTGCATTTACAAACCTTTAGCTAGACATAGAGCGCTGATTGGTGTGTTTTTACAGAGTGCTGAGTGATGCATTTACAAACCTTTAGCTAGACACAGAGTGCTCATTGGTGCATTTTTACAGAGTGCTGATTGGTGTGTTTAAAAAACTTTAGCTAGACTCAGAGCACTGATTGGTGTGTTTACAATCCTCTAGGTAGACAGAAAAGTTCTCCAAGTCCTTACAGACCAAGAAGCCAAGGTGGCTTCACCTCTCACAAGTGTTTTCATTGTTCAGTTCCCACCTATGAGTGAGAACATGTGGTATTTGGTTTTCTGACCTTGCGACAGTTTGTTCAGAATGATGGTTTCCAGCTTCATTCATGTCCCTACAAAGGACATGAACTCATCCTTTTTCATGGCTGCATAGTATTCCATGGTGTATATGTGCCACATTTTCTTAATCCAGTCTATCATTGATAGACATTTGGGTTGGTTCCAAGTCTTTGCTATTGTGAATAGTGCCGCAATAAACATACGTGTGCATGTGTTTTTATACTAGCATGATTTATAATCCTTTGGGTATGTACCCAGTAATGAGATAGCTGGGTCAAATGGTATTTCTAGTTCTATATCCATGAGGAATCGCCACACTGTCTTCCACAATGGTTGAACTAATTTACACTCCCACCAACAGTGTAAAAGCGTTCCTATTTCTCCACACCCTCTCCAGCACCTGTTGTTTCCTGACCTTTTTAATGATTGCCATTCTAACTGGTGTGAGATGGTATCTCATTGTGGTTTTGATTTGCATTTCTCTGATGGCCAGTGATGGTGAGCATTTTTTCATGTGTTTTTTGGCTGCATAAATGTCTTCTTTTGAGAAGTGTCTGTTCATATCCTTCACCCACTTTTTGATTGGGTCGTTTGATTTTTTTCTTGTAAATTTGTTTAAGTTCTTTGTAGATTCTGGATATTAGCCCTTTGTCAGATAGGTAGATTGCAAAAATTTTCTCCCGTTCTGTAGGTTGCCTGTTCACTCTGATGATAGTTTCTTTTGCTATACAGAGCTCTTTAGTTTAACTAGATCCCACTTGTCAATTTTGGCTTTTGTTGCCATTGCTTTTGGTGTTTTAGTCATGAAGTCCTTCCCCATGCCTATGTCCTGAATGGTATTGCCTAGGTTTTCTTCTAGGATTTTTATGGTTTTAGGTCTAACATTTAAGTCTTTAATCCATCTTTAATTAATTTTTTTACAAGGTGAAAGGAAGGGATCCAGTTTCATCTTTCTACATATGGCTAGCCAGTTTTCCCAGCACCATTTATTAAATAGGGAATCGTTTCCCCATTTCTTGTTTTTGTCAGGTTTGTCAAAGATCAGATGTTTGTAGATGTGTGGTATTATTTCTGAGGGCTCTGTTCTGTTCCATTGGCCTATATCTCTGTTTTGGTACCAGTACCATGCTGGTTTGGTTATTGTAGCCTTGTAGTATAGTTTGAAGTCAGGTAGCCTGATGCCTCCAGCTTTGTTCTTTTTGCTTAGGATTATCTTGGCAATGTGGGAACTTTTTTGGTTCCATCTATTAAGACAATCATGTGGTTTTCGTCTTCGGTTCTGTTTATATAATGGATTATGTTTATTGATTTGCATATGTTGAACCAGCCTTGCATCCCAGGGATGAAGCCCACTTGATCATGGTGGATAAGCTTTTGGATGTGCTGCTGGATTTGGTTTGCCAGTATTTTATTGAGGATTTTTGCATTGATGTTCATCAGGGATATTGGTCTAAAATTCTCTTTTTTCATTGTGCCTCTGCCAGGCTTTGGTATCAGGATGATGCTGGCCTCATAAAATGAGTTAGGAAGGACTCCTTCTTTTTCTATTGATTGGAATAGTTTCAGAAGGAATGGTAACAACTCCTCTTTGTACCTCTGGTAGAATTCAGCTGTGAATCTGTCTGGTCCTGGACTTTTTTTGGTTGGTAGGCTATTTATTAATTATTGCCTCAATTTCAGAGCCTGTTATTGGTCTATTTAGGGATTCAACTTCTTCCTGGTTTAGTCTTGGGAGGGTGTATGTGTCCAGGAATTTATCCATTTCTTCTAGATTTTCTAGGTTAGTCACATATAGGTGTTTATAGTATTCTCTGATGGTAGTTTGTTTTCTGTGGGATTGGTGGTGATATCCCCTTTATCGTTTTTTATTGTGTCTATATGATTCTTTTCTCTTTTCTTCTTTATTAGTCTTGCTAGCAGTCTATCAATTTTGTTGATGTTTTCAAAAATCCAGCTCCTGGATTCATTGATTTTTTTGAAGGATTTTTTATGTCTCTGTCTCCTTCAGTTCTGCTCTGATCTTAGTTATTTCTTGCCTTCTGCCACCTTTTGAATTTGTTTGTTCTTGCTTCTCTAGTTCTTTTAATTGTGATGTTAGGGTGTCGATGTTAGATTTTTCCCATTTTCTCCTGTGGGCATTTAGTGCTATAAATTTCCCTCTAAACAATGCTTTAGCTGTGTCTCAGAAATTCTTGTACATTGTGTTTTTGTTCTCATTAGTTTCAAAGAACGCATTTATTTCTGCCTTAATTTCATTATTTACACAGTAGTCATTCAGGAGCAGGTTGTTCAGTTTCCATGTAGTTGTGCTGTTTTGAGTGAGTTTCTTAATCGTGACTTCTAATTTGATTGCACTATGGTCTGAGAGAGAGTTTGTTAAGATTTCTGTTCTTTTACATTTGCTGAGGAGTGCTTTACTTCCAACTATGTGGTCAATTTTGGAATAAGTCTGATGTGGTGCTGAGAAGAATTATATTCTGCTGATTTGGGGTGGAGAGTTCTGTAGATATCTATTAGGTCCGCTTGGTGCAGAGCTGAGTTCAATTCCTGGATATCCTTGTTAACTTTCTGTCTCGTTGATCTGTCTAATGTTGACAGTGGAGTGTTAAAGTCTCCCATTATTATTGTGTGGGAGTCTAAGTCTCTTTGTAGGTCTTTAACTACTTGCTTTATGAATCTGGGTGCTCCTGTATTGGGTGCATATATATTTAAAATAGCTCTTCTTGTTGAATTGATCCCTTTACCATTATGTAATGGCCTTCTCTGTCTCTTTTGATCTTTGTTGGTTTAAAGTCTATTTTATCAGAGACTAGGATTGAAACCCCTGCTTTTTTTTTTGTTTTCCATTTGCTTGGTAGATCTTCCTCCATCCCTTTATTCTGAGCCTATGTGTGTCTCTGCATGTGAGATGGGTCTCCTGAATATAGCACACTGATGGGTCTTGACACTTTATCCAATTTGCCAGTCTGTGTCTTTTAATTGGGGGCATTTAGCTCATTTACATTTAAGGTTAATATTGTTATGTGTGAAGTTGATCCTGTCATTATGATGTTAGCTGGTTATTTTGCCCATTAGTTGGTGCAGTTTCTTCAGAGCATCGATGGTCTTTACAATTTGGCATGTTTTTGCAGTGGCTGGTACTGGTTGTTCCTTCCCATGTTTAGTGCTTCCTTCAGGAGCTCTTGTAAGGCAGGCCTGGTGGTGACAAAATCTCTCAGCATTTGCTTGTCTGTAAAGGATTTTATTTCTCCTTCACTTTTGAAGCTTAGTTTGGCTGGATATGAAATTCTGGGTTGAAAATTCTTTTCTTTAAGAATGTTGAATATTGGACCCCACTCTCTTCTGGCTTGTAGAGTTTTTGCTGACAGATCGGCTGTTAGTCTGATGGGCTTCCCTTTGTGGGTAACCTGACCTTTCTCTCTGGCTGCCCTTAACATTTTTGCCTTCGTTTCAACCTTGGTGAATCTGACAATTATGTGTCTTGGGGCTGCTCTTCTGGAGGAGTATCTTTGTGGTGTTCTCTGTATTTCCTAAATTTGAATGTTGGCCTGCCTTGCTAGATTGGGGAAGTTCTCCTGGATAATATCCTGCAGAGTGTTTTCCAACTTGGTTCCATTCTCCCCGTCACTTTCAGGTATACCAATAAAATGTCAATTTGGTCTTTTCACATAGTCCCATATTTCTTGGAGGCCTTGTTCGTTTCTTTTTACTCTTTTTTCCCTAAACTTCTCTTCTGACTTCATTTCATTCATTTGAACTTCAATCACTGATACTCTTTCTTCCAGTTGATCAAATCGGCTCTGAAGCTTGTGCATTCGCCATGTAGTTCTCATGCCATGGTTTTCAGCTCCATCAAGTCATTTAAGGTCTTCTCTACACTGCTTATTCTAGTTAGCCATTCTTCTAATCTTTTTTCAATGTTTTTAGCTTCTTTGCGATGGGGTTCAAACATCCTCCTTTAGCTTGGAGAAGTTTGTTATTTCTGATCTTCGGAAGCCTACTTCTGTCAACTTGTCAAAGTCACTCTCCGTCTAGCTTTGCTCCATTGCTGGCAAGGAGCTGCGATCCTTTGGAAGAGAAGACACACTCTGGTTTTTAGAATTTTCAGGTTTTCTGCTCTGGTTTCTCCCCATCTTTGTGGTTTTATCTACCTTTGGTCTTTGATGATGGTGACCTACAGATGGGGTTTTGGTGTGGATGTCCTTTTTGTTGATGTTGATGCTATTCCTTTCTGTTTGTTAGTTTTCCTTCTAACAGTCAGGACCCTCAGCTGCAAGTCTGTTGGAGTTTGCTGGAGGTCCACTCCAGACCCTGTGTGCCTGGGTAGCACCAGCAGAGGCTGCAGAAAAGCAAATATTGCAGAACAGCAAATGTTGCTACCTGATCCTTCCTCTGGAAGCTTTGTCTCAGAGGGGCACCAAGCTGTATGAGGTGTCAGTCGGCCCCTACTGGGAGGTGTCTCCCAGTTAGGCTACTTGTGGGTCAGGGACCCAGTTGAGGAGGCAGTCTGTCCATTCTCAGCTCTCAAACTCCGTGCTAAGGGAAGCACTGCTCTCTTCAAAGCTGTCAGACAGGGACGTTTAAGTCTGCAGAAGTTTCTGCTGCCTTTTGTTCAGCTATGCTCTGCCCCCAGAGGTGGAGTCTGCAGAGGCAGGGAGTTCTCTTTTAGCTGCAGTGGGCTCCACCTAGTCTGAGCTTTCCAGCCACATTGTTTACCTAGTCAAGCCTCAGCAAAGGCAGATGCTCCTCCCCCAGCCTGGCTGCTAACTGGCAGTTTGATATTGGACTGCTGTGCTAGCAGTGAGCAAAGCTCCGTGGGCGTCGGGCCCACCGAGCCAGGCACGGGATATAATCTTCTGGTGTGCCATTTGCTAAGACCATTGGAAAAGTGCAGTATTAGGGCAGGAGCATCCCGATTTTCCAGGTACCATCTGTCATGGCTTCCCTTGGCTAGGAAAGGGAATTCCCTGACCCCTTGCACTTCCCAGGTGAGGTGATGCCCCACTCTGTTTCAGCTCACACTCCATGGGCTGCAACCACTGTCTAACCAGTCTCAGTGAGATGAACCCAGTACCTCAGTTGGAAATGCAGAAATCATCCATCTTCTGTGTCACTCACGCTGGGAGCTGTAGACTGGAGCTGTTCCTATTCAGCCATCTTGGAGCTGGATCTACCTTTCACTTTAATGTAGTTATTCTTCTGAAGACTAGTCTTGTGTATGCTAAAATGCTATGTTTGCATTTTATTTACTTTTTCATATGGACAGTCAGTATCCCAAACACCATCTGTGAAACAATCCATTATTTCCCCATAGCTTTATGGAGACATTTTAAAAATCATACCTTAGGTTCTTGGGTTAAACATAGCTCTATTTTTTATGTTACTTAATTTTGAGGGAAAAAAGGCTGAAAATTTGCTTTATTGTGCTCTTTGAATCAACTTTCAGTTCATGCCAACAAATCACTCTTCCTGGACTTTTCCTTCCTTTCCCAACTTAATCCTTGGACACCATGTCCCTCTGAATATCTCCAGCCCTGTGATTCTCCTCCTCATGTGGGGCATACACAGGAAACCTTCCTTCTCAAGTCCATGGGGGTTGAGCCTATGAATAGACAACCTAGGCACTCTTCAGAAACAAGTTCTTGGTTACATGAGGAAGCAGCAGTTCATGGAGGTGGCCCTGGGAAACACACAAGAGGAGAAACAAAACTAGCCCTCACACTGTGGGCCTCTTGGGTTTGGTCCAGTTTCATCTCGAGCAAAGACCAGTATGTAGAATTAAGTTAGGTTTTAAAATCAATTGTTTATTTTTGCAATTCTAATCTTAAAGCTTCCTTTTTAGTAAAACAAATGGTTTCTCAAACTTATAAACTCCTGGCAATGTCAAAAGAGATGAAAGTGTATGATCCGACAGTTTCATCCCGCATGTTCCTCTTTTCCTGTCTCCCTGAGAGGGCTGTGGTCAAATTATGACATCGATACCTTCCTTGGCACAGATCTTCATGTGTTGTATGTTCTCACCCTCTCTTGGGATCCCAGGTCCAAAGAGTGAAAATAGAGGCTCCAAGGTAGACATATTGTGAAGATGAATAAATGGAAACTATCAGAGGTGTTGAAAAATGAAATGGTTTTCAGGTCACAGTCCAGGAAAATCCCCACTTCTAAGTTTGGGCTCACATGGAGAACCGTCCTAGTTTCTGTGCTAGCAGTGACTTCACATACTCTCTTGAGGCTCACCACTCAGAACCACAGATCTGATGATACCAGGAAAGTTTCTTCATGACATGCAGATTCTCTGAAAACACCTGCAATCCATCCTTTTATTTCTCCCACTTTCAACTCCTAATAATGTCAGCCAGAGGTGAAGCACGAGGACCCTAGGACAGGAGCAGCAGAGATTAATGCCTTGGCATTCTCTGGTGGTCTCATCTGGACATACCTCCATAAGAGGCTGTACAGGTCATTAGAAAATATGAGGAGGTTATTACTTGTGGCCACATTCAGACTCATCCTTTCATAGAACTCCAAATTCCAGCAGCACATGCTCAGCACAAGTGTCACAAGTGTCATCACTGTGATCTCAGCCACTAGTTTCCCCAGGGCCATATTGGTCTAGATCCTCTGGATCCAAGAGATGTCAAGACACTGGGAACAAGTGAAAGGACATGCTAGTTCTCCCTCTCCAACTGCCTGAGGCAGGTGAAGCAGAAGTTGTGTTTGCACGACGTCAAGCAGGGATCTTTGAATAGTTTAAGTAGATGGGACATGTCAATTCTTTTTTGTGTTTTTCTGCTATGGCCACCATTTCAATGTAGCTATTCTCAGTTTTGTGCTCCTCTAGGGTACTACAATTCTTCTCAACTGGATTCTGGAATTCTCATAAAGGCATTTTTAAGCCTCATAAAGGCTCCCTATATCACTGTTAAATAAATGTTTCTGTTAGGGAATGAGGGCTGGAACTTCCTATTCTGCCATCTTGCTGATGTCACAAATATAGGTTTATATTTGAACTCTCTTTGTTTATTCTGTTCTAATGATGTATTTGTTCAAGTAATATAAATTAAGTGTACACACATGCACACATCCTTCTTTATAGACGTCTGTTCTCCCATATAAATTTGACAATCAACTGAGCTCTCTTCTAAAAAAAGCCAACTGCAATTTTTATTGGGATTGTATTAAAATTATAAATTTGTGTTAGGAAGAATTGTCATCTTTATTATATCATCCTATTCATTGATACTGTAAGGGTCTTCATTTATTCTGATCTCATTTTATGCCTTCTAAATAGTTCAAATTTTCTCTGGAAAGATCTTATATAGCCTTTGTTAATTGCTGAATACTACGTAGTTTATTGTGTGGTTATTATGAAAAGTATCTAAATTTTAATTACATTTTCTATTTGGTTATTTTTGGTATATGGGAACATTGTTCATTTTTCTAATTTTATCTTACATCCAACAACCCTGCTGGACTCTCTTATTAATTCTAATAGTTTGTCTTTTGATTAAGCTTGTTATACATGTAGATAATCATATACTCTCAAATAGTGATACTTTTTTCTCTTTTTTCCCCTCTGATTACACCTTTTTCTCAATTCTTATAGTATTATTCGGTACCTCTAAGTTCTTGTTAATGAGTGATGATGTTGAGCTTCCTTATCATATTCTTGACCTTAATAGGAATGTGTCCATAATTTCTCAAGAAGAGAAAGTCCATTAACACATTGATGACATTCCCTTTTACAACTAGTTTTCCAAGAGTTCTTTTGAGATAATAAAAGGGAATTAAACTTTATAAAATGATTTTCCAAACACATGCAATTTTTTACTTTTAGCTCAATGTGATAAGTTAAATATATTTACATGCCTGGGATAGAACCTACTTAATATCGATATGTTTTTACTTTTTTAAACAGTAAAATTTATTGTACATATAGAAGCCTGTATAAAACATATATGCAAATTTTTAAGAAAAAATAGAATTAACATCCATTACTCACTACTGAGATTATGAAATACAATATTGCCAGTACAAAAATTTCTTGTAAGACCTTCCTTTATCACATCCCCCAATTCATCCCCATTTTACTTTTATCATTATTCTTTCTATTATCTATATCTATATATAAAATCTATGTGTAGATTTTATATATACATATAGATTTCATATATATAAACAGTATACCTATACATATATAATCTAATCAAAGAGTGTGTGTGTATATGTGTGTGTGTGTATATATATATACACACATGTATATGCCTTTTAAAGATTTCAAATTTAACCATTTAATAAATACACACTATTTAATAAATAGTGTGTGTGTATGTGTATATATATACTCCTTGGTTATTTTATATTGAAAAGCTAGTATTAGACTATTCAGTCTAATTAACGGGTATATGATTAGACTGAATATTCTAATACTAGCTTTTCAAATGTTTGCCTTCGAAAAACGTAGGCTGTCTTTTCAGCTTGTGATATTACCATCCATCTGGCTAAGCCCCATCTCCATATTTTTAAGTTTTTGCTAGTCAGAATCCCATTTAAAGGTATTCATTTCTGAGTTCATTAGGGTGAACAAATTGCTATAACAAATACATCCCAAATGTATATTCACTTAAATTGAATAGAAGTTTATTTCTTGTTCATATAACATTACTGGAGCCAGGCGCAGTGGCTCACACCTATAATCCCAACACTTTGGGAGGCTGATGCGGGTGGATCACTTGAGGTCAGGAGTTTGAGACCAGCCTGGCCAACATGGTGAACCACATCTCTACTAAAAATACAAAAATTAGCTGGGCATGGTGGCATGCGTCTGTAATCCCAGCTACTCAGGAGGCAGGAGAACCTGGGAGGTGGAGATTGCAGTGAGCTGAGATCATGCCACTGCACTCCAGCCTGGGGGACAGAGTGAGTGAGACTCTGTCTCAAAAAACAAACAAACAAAAATTACTGGAATGTTATATTCCCAGGCAGTCAAACAGGTCAACAGGATGACCAGGAATTCTATTTCTACCATGTAACACTGGGGTTGTTTCCAGTCCAGTTAGCTGGAATTGAAAAATGTAAGAATACTATGTGTGAAGGTGTTATGGGCCAGGCCTGGAAAAGGTGACATTATCTCTTCACATTGCATGGACTATAATATAGTCACATAACCACACTTGATTTTTTTTTTCTTTTTCTTTTTTTTTTTTTAGAGACGGTCTGTCTCTGTCGCTCATGCTGGAGTGCAGTGGTGTGTATTCCACTCACTGCAACCTTCACTTCCTGGGTTGAAGTGATTCTCGTGCCTCAGCCTCCTGAGTAGCTGGGACCACAGGTGCCCGCCACCATGCTCAGCTAATTTTTTTGTATTTTTAATAGGGACGGCGTTTCACTGTGTTGGCCAGGATGGTCTCGATCTCCTGACCTCGTGGTCCACCCGCCTCGGCCTCCCAAAGTGCTGGGATTACAGGCATGAGCCACCGCACCCGGCCCTCATTTTTTATGATAGCCATTCTTGTGCATGTGTATTGGTATCTCATTGTGGTTTTAATTTACATTTACTTAATGACTAAGAACTTTGAGCACCTTTTCCTATGTTTATAATTCATTTATATGTCTTCACAGAAGTGTCTATGCAAGTCTTTTGCCGCTTTTTAATAGTACTCTTTTGTCTTCTTATTTATTATGGAGTTGAGTTCTTTATATATTCTTATATAAGTCCTTCATAATTTACAAACATTTCTTTTTGAGACAGCCAGGTGGGAAGGGGTCCCCAGAGAAACTCCAACCAGCCTGCACACTGAGAGGAATGCACACTGGGGTGGAGCCACAGAAGTTCGTGCCTTTTGCAGTTGGGTGGAGTCTGGCCCCTCCTCTTCCTGGGTGGAACCTGGAATTCAATCTGCGAGGTGGGAAGCACCCTAGCAGGGACTGTGGCTGTGTGGAGAGTCCCTGTTTCCCATTTTTTCCTTTTTGCCCAATCAATTCCATTATTCTCACCCTTCGAAGTGTCTGCGAGGCTAATATTGGCCGTGTGACAAGGACCTGGCTCTTAGCTGAACTAAGTAGGAAATCCTACAATATCTTGTTGAACTAAAAGAAGAAACGGAGGCAAAATGTAGGGGTAAGTTGCATTTTTCCCTTTTCTACTCTTTGTCATGAAAGGAATGAGGGGTTATGAAAAACTCATTCATGGGGGAAGACCAGATTCCATCAAGAGACCCCATATAAGTGGAAGTTGCTGTTGCAGGCTGGTATTGATATTGCATAGCCATTATAGGTGGAATCTTTGTGATCTGGAAGATATAAACTTAATGAGAGCATTGAAAAGGCAGGGACAAAATATTAAAAGAAGAATGACAAGGAATAAAGGTCTAAAGAATGGAAGAAGCTATGTGATTTCAATAAAGGTTTTGGTCCAGTCTTGGTTACTTTGGAAAAGTGTGTGTATCAGTTTCCACTTTTTCAGATACATTAACGTAGGTGCAACAAGTTTTGTTGATGACAGCACAGATTCCTCTTTGTTCAGCTAGGAGGTAATTTTGAGCTTGTCTATTACGAAAAACCATTCCTGCTAGTGAGTCTAAAGACTTTTCTATCGCTGATATACTTGTGCCAGTTTTTGCTAAGGCTATGTCAAGGGAGACAGTAAGTTCTTGTAGTGTGATTTCATGGTAAGTAAAACCTCCAAGTGGCAAGAGTGAGATAGTTCCCACAACTGTGGCCACATTAAATCCTAGGGCACTTTTTTTCTAGAATGAAATTCTGAATTGGAGTTATGTTCAAGACAGTGATTTGGGTGGGAACTATTGTTCCCAAAATACAATCACAATAATGAAGAGAATTATCAAGGTGGCACAGGGCCAAAGCTTGAAAATGGTTTAAATAATTATTGGTGGTGCTACAAAACCATAAGATTCCAGGAGGGGCAAGTAATATAGCTTGAGACTTTTTTGGACTAAGAGGGCCACTGATGCTAAAGCTTCAAAGCAGGGGGCCATCCCTGGGAAACCAAGTCTAAAATTTTGAAAAATATGTTATAGGGTGCTTAAAGGGCCCCAGATTTTGGGCTAAGACGCCCAAAGCAATTCCCCTTCATTCATGTACATACAAAAGCAAAAACTTAGTCAGATCTCTTAGGGCTAAGGCTGGGCTGAGATTAAAGCCTGTTTTAAAGTGTTTAGAGCATGCTTCATATCATTAGTCCCTAAGAGAGGTTGTTCCTCAGTTCCCTTGAGGGCTTCATATGAAGGTTTTGCTATTATTCTGAAGGAAGGAATCCATATTCTGCAAAACCCAGACATACCCAAAAAGGACCAAAGCTATTGTTTAGTTACAGGGGTTGTCATTTTAAGGTAAGATCTTCACTGGCACTAGAAAGGCTCATTGTACTGGGGGTTAAACTAAGACCCCAAAATTGAATGCTTCGTGCAGATATTTGTACTTTGGAAGAAACTTCTTTGTACCCACAGTTAGCAAGTTTGTTTAGTTACGAATACTGTATTTTGGTCTGAAACAGCCTTGGTAGGACTACAGATTAGTAGGTCATCCACATACTGGAGTATATTGCTATCTGGGAGAGGCTGCAGGGTGGACAGGTCTTTAGCTAGGGCCTGTCCAAAAAGGTGGGGGCTATCTCTGAATCCCTGGCACAGAACTGTCCAAGTTAACTGTTGAGTTATTTGAGTATCTGGGTTTTGCCATTCAAAGGCAAAAAAAAAAAAAAAAAAAAATTGGCTATCTGGGTATACAGGAATGCAGGAAAAGGTGTTCTTAAGATCAAGTACAGTAAACCAAGCTGTGGTAGATGGAATTTGTCTACAAAGGGTGTAAGGGTTTGGGACAACAGGATGAATAGGAATAACAGCTTCATTAATAATTCTAAGGTCCTGTACTAGTTGGCAGGAGCCATCTGGTTTATTTACAGCTCAAATAGGAGTGTTGCAAGGTGAGTTGCATGAGCTCAATAATCCATGGGCTAAAAATTTTGTCATTTCAGGCTTTAACTATTTTCATGCTTCTGGTTTCAAGGGATATTGGGGGATTCTGAGGAACTCATTGGGATTTTTAAGCTGAATGATGACAGAAACAGCTGATATTGAACGGCCGGGAGCAGATGTATTCCAAACCTCAAATGGCATTTGTTTTAGAATGTGAGGTTCTATTGACTGCAGTGGCTCTTTTGGTGAAGTGTGAGTTAATACAGCTAGAAGGTGAGGTTATAACTGTAAATTCGCTTGTAATTTTGTGAGTAAGTCATGACCCAATAATGGAACAGGGCAGCTTGGCAGGACTAAAAGGAGTAGTTAAAGGATGAGCTTTCCATTTTACAAGGGAGTGGCAGTGTGAAACAGCTTCGTTGGGGTTTTCCTTCAATACCCACGAGGAAAATGGAGGACTGGCACATTGGGTTATAATAAATGTTTAAAGTTGGACTCTGTATCTATGAGGAACATTATTTCTTGTTCAGCCACAATCAGATTTATCTGAGGCTCATCCATAGAAGTGGAAAAGACAGGGGCCTGGATAGCCTCACAGCCCCATCAGTCACCTAGAGGATGACTTTTGAAGGCTCGAGCATAACCCAGGAATAGTGTTAGAGGTGCTTGTCCTTGCCCTTGCCCTAGTCCTCGTTTTGCAGGAATTTCTCATCAGGTAGGTTGGCAAGGTTGTGGCTATGACAGCACAGAAAGAAGAGGTGGTCCCATCTCATGAGGGAAAGAAGGACAATCGCTCTTCCAATGACCCTCTTGTCTGAAATGAAGACAGGGTCCTGAAAGCAGCTTGTAAGCCAGAGGTTTGGGACATTCTCTACTCCAGTGTCCTGGATTTCTGCAGTGATGACAGGCCTCCGTACTATTAGTATTATAGGGACAAACCTTGGGGTTGTTAGCTAAGGAGAAAGAATGCGCCAATGCTGCCACCATGTAATTAGCTTGACAACAGCATTTTTCCTCCTCCAATTGAGCCTTTTTTATTTTTGATGTTTCCTCCCAGTTATTGAAAACCTTAAAGGCTGTATTTAACAATGTAGGAAAGGGAGTTTGTGGACCTTTCTCTAATTTTGGGAGTTTTTGTCTGATGTCTCGGGAAGCCTGACTTATAAAATGTATGGCCAGAATGGATTGGCCCTTAGGGTTTTCAGTGTCTAAACTTGTTTATTTATTCATAGCCTCCACCAGCCTAACTTGGAAAAGGGCAGGGTTCTCAGATGGCTCCTGGGTGATTTCTCATAATTTAGAAAAATTAACAGGTTTTATTACAGCCTTTTTCATTCCTTCCAACAAGCAAGTTATCATATAATCTATTCTGCCCCACCCCTGTTTGGGCTGGCATTGGCATCCTGGTACTGCCAGCTGGGTTCTGTGTCATGGACAGCTTCTGCCCCAGCTTTATTATCATTAAGATTACAAGCATGAGCTTCAGCTGCCCAAGCTTGAGCTAAGACCATACGCATGATTTTTCTTTTTCTTTTTTTTTTTTTAGAAGTTTACCAATTTTTTTTTAAAATTTTACTTTAAGTTCTGGGATACATGTACAGAACGTGCTGGTTTTTTACATAGGTATACATGTGCCATGGTGGTTTGCTGCACCTATCAATCCGTCATCTAGGTTTTAAGCCCTGCATGCATTAGGTATTTGTCCTAATGCTCTCCCTCTCCTTTTGCCCCACCCCCCAACAGGCCCTGGTGTGTAATGTTCCCCTCCCTGTGTCCATGTGTTCTCATTGCTCAGCTCCTACTTATGAGTGAGAACATGCAATGTTTGGTTTTCTGTTCCTGTGTTAGTTTGCTGAGAATGATGGTTTCCAGCTTCATCCATGTCCCTGCAAAGGACATTCTTCTTTATGGCTGCATATTATTCCATGGTGTATATGTGCCACATTTTCTTTATCCAGTCTATCATTGATGGGCATTTGGGTTGCCTCCAAGTCTTTGCTATTGTAAATAGTGCTGCAATAAACATACATGTGCATGTGTTTTTATAGTAGAATGATTTATAATCCTTTGGATATATACCTAGCAATGGGATTGCTGGGTCAAATGGTATTTCTGGTTCCAGATCCTTGAGGAATTGCCACACTGTCTTCCACAATGGATGAACTAATTTACACTCCCACCAACAGTGTAAAAGCGTTTCTACTTCTCTGCATCCTTGCCAGCATCTGTTGTTTCCAGACTTTTTAATGATCACCATTCTAACTGGCGTGAGATGATATCTCTTTGCAGTTTTGATTTGCATTTCTTTAATGACCAGTGATAATTAGCTTTTTTTCATGTTTGTTGGCCTCATAAATGTCTTCTTTTGAGAAGTGTCTGTTCATACCCTTTGCCCACTTTTTGATGGGGTTGTTTGTTTTTTTCTTGTAAATTTGTTTAAGTTCCTTGTAGATTCTGGATATTAGACCTTTGTCAGATGGATAGATTGCAAAAATTTTTATATACATGGTTTTTCTTCATGGGAACAACTAGTTAATAACACGAATATATCTTGCCAGGTTAAATCAAAGGCAATAGTTAAAGCCTGAAATTTTTGAATGAACTTAGAGGGATCCTGGCTAAATGAACTCAACTTAGATTGAATTTGTGAAAGATCAGACATTGGAAAAGAAACATGAACTTGCGTTGTTCCTAAATCTCCATTTGCTACCTTGCAGAGAGGCAAAATATTTTTGGGATTTTCTGAGGACTCTGTACTACTAGTGGCATATGTGACTCCTGTGTGAGTATGTGAGGAGGATAAAGTATTGCATATGGAGGAAGTTGATTGGGGGATGGAACAGATGAAGAGGGTGTTAAGTGCAGGGGCAACATGCTGCGGAGAGTGTGATAGACAAAAGAAACGATCATCTAAGACATCAGAATCAGGGAGAGAGGAACTTCCTTGGAAGCATACACGATGATTTTTATGTAATTTTGGGTTTTGGGATAAAGCTAAAAAGACCTGAACATCAAGTCAGAGGTATGGGACCCCTGATTATAAAAGAAAATTATACACTTTTTTTTTGAGAGTTTGTGGGTTAAAATGGGACCAATTTTTAAGACTGAAACCTAACAGCAAGAAGGAACTAATTAAAGAATAAATTGAACCCATGTTGGGTTTTGGTAAGGGACTACAAGATCGCCGAGGCTTCCCTGAGGGATTTGGACGTCCCTTTTCCCTTTGACTCACTCTATTCGGGGGTGTCCCACCACAAATAGAGGGCCTGCCCTTTCCTGGATGACCAATACAACTGTTCCCTTGTTTGAGTGGTCAGCTCAAGCCTAATGTGAAGAACTCACCCGTAACTTGGGATGAGGTGCCTGTAATGAAGTTAAATGCAAAAGTGGGTCGGCAACCTGTAGAGTGTGTCTGTGCAGTGTTCAGATCGCTGCTGCTCATTTCCAAGGCACAATTTACAGAGTGTTAAAAGTGGACTTGCCACCCTGACGGGTAATAGCAAATTCGTTCTTTTGTTATGCCTTCGGGTAACATGGGTTCAGATAATACAAGGGAGTGCCCGCAGCCAGAAACCCTCAATTGCCAACGAGTATTCAAGCTGGCTCACTGGCAGTCCAAAAACAGAAAAGAACCCCGGCTAGTCCCTCACCCCTAAGGACAACAACAAAGTATAAGTATCCCTTCTCTAGGGCTTCAGGATCTCAGCCTTGGCCAAGGGCCTTTGGTTCCCAAGTGAAGAACCAGACCACTGAGGGAAGCAGGGAGGACAAAGAAGGGAGAAATCTCAGTAAAGTCCCCATATGGTCAAGATGCCAGGCAAGGTGTCAGAGCCCTGGAATTGGGAGGAGTTTGAATCGCAGGTTGGTAAAAATAATTTATCGGCACCAGTATAGGTTTGAAAAAGGAAAGTTTATTAGAAACAATGTGGCAGAGGAGTGCAGTGGGAAGCCTCAGCGAGAGGACTGAGCATGTGGTGGATTTTTCACTGGAGAATTTGTGGACCTTAAGGCGGGAGCGTATGGAGAATTTATAGACCTTAAGGCAGGAGCATAGGGTTGTAAAATGAGTTTCCACATGGCATTTCCAGAGACATATAGGAATTTTAGTTACTTATAAAAGTTGAAAGAGACCTGGAACCACATGCCGACTTTAGCTACCAGGGAAGTTTAATTACTTCTAATTTTCCCTAGATAAGGAGTTTTGCCTCCGGATGGCCTGTTTGATAGTCACCAGGTGAACTTTGCTCCCTTCTAAATTCCTCAGATAAGGAGTTTTTGTCTCCGGGGCCTGTTCAATGATCACCACGTGATTTTGCTTGATCACCACGTGATTTTGCTCTCCTCAATGGGTACATGCCTATGTTTGTATATTGTCTACATGGTGCCAAATTGATTTATGAATAAATGAGCACTTATTAATTAAGCAAATAAGCCCAAATGCTTTTGAAGTTCACGTTACTTTAGTAATCACTGGTAATTAAAACTAGTTTTTAAAATGTTGGTAAAATAAAATCAGAATCTCTTCAGAATTGTATTAAATATAATTCAGACATTTTCACCTAGGTCTCTTGGTGAGACATATTTATACTGTTTCCACTAGATGTCTTAAGGTAACAGAGTTTGGTGACCAAACACTGTGGTTAGCGCCTATAATCCCAGCACTTTGGGAGGTCAAGGCAGGAGGATGGCTTGAGCCAGGAAGTTTGATACCAGCCTAGGCAACATAGTGAAACTTTGTCTCTATTTAAAAAAAAAAAAAAAAAAAAAAAAAAAGACACATACAAAAAAACCGTTGCTTCTGTGAATTTTTTTTCTTTTCTTTTCTCTTTTTTTTTTTTTTTTTTTGAGACAGGGTCCTACTCTGTTGCCTGGGCTGGAGTGCAGTGGCACAATCATAGCTCACTGCAGCCTTGAACTCCTGTGCTCAAGCAATCCTCCTGCCTCAGCTTCCCAAGTAGCTGGAACTACAGGTGTGTGTCATCATGCCTGGCTAATTTTTAAATTTTTTGTAGAGACAGGGTCTCCCTATGTTGCCTAGGCTGGCCTCAAAACCTGGACTCAAGTGATGCTTCCACTTTTGCCTCCCAAAATGCTGGGATTGTAAGTCACTATGCCTGGCCATTTCTGTGATATTTTTGATGTTTGATTTGTCTTGGAGCCAAAGCTCTGAGGGCTGGCTGTTGGGCTTCCCTGAAGCCTTGAACACATCTTACTGTGAGCTTACATCTTTGGTTTGAGCCTTTAGATTCTGGGGTCTAGACAAGTGGCCCTGGTGAAGCCTGAAGACATACATATTTCCACAGTGTCTAGGCTGTCAGGTGTAGGGCAAACCCAACGTATCCTCCCTGGCAAAGCTATGCCTCCTGGTTATGTTGGGTAAGGTCGGACCCTCCAGGCATCCTCTTCATAGCTCTGCCCTCTCTCCTAAGCTCTAGACCTGGTATGTAAATTCAGGCCCCAGATGAGCTCCACCCTTTACAGCCATCCTGGTTGCCATGTGGGTGCTTGGGACCCAGGATGACTGGAGAAGACATTAGAGAGAATTCCTGTGTTATTTTAAAGTTATGCTGTATTAAATTAATGGATAAGCATAAGATGTCAGAGTCACTTCTAAGTAAGTTAAAATACTGAAATATTAATCTCTAACCATAAGTTTAAGTTTGTATATTTTAGCATCTTGTTTTTATATGGTATAGAAAAACTAATTATATTTACATCTGTTAATTAAAAAATTTATCTACAACTACTGATATAAAACAGTTCAAAATTACTTTCTAGGTTTTTCACTAGAAATTAAGGTTACTAAGAGTTAAAATTGTAATTAACATATGTAATTAAAATTACTAGATATAAGAGAAACAATTGTGTATACAGAGTGTATAAGAAAAATAGGATGCATTTTTGGTAGAAAGGATTATGAAGGAGGCATGAGAATGTGTTTTTTTGTTAAAAAGAAAGTAATTTTGTCCAGAGGTTTTTAAACGTTGTTTTAAGTTGAAGAGATTTAAAAAATGATAAAACTGAATGGATATAGAAAATTGAGGAAAGAAAGAAAATTGAAAAAAATTGTGAGTTTATAAAAGGTTTATAGAAATGTTGTGTGGTGAAGGCTGATTGAGATGAGATGAATTAGCATTTCCATTGTGTATACTACCCTCAGTCTTCCAGACTGGTGGAATGCACAAATGGAAAATAAAAAATCAATTGGCAAAGCTTACAGAAACGTCTTACCTTCCTTGGCCTAAGACTCTTTCATTTGCTTAGCTTAAATTCCACCCTGCTTGGAATACATCAGCTCTCTCCCATTGAAGTGATAATGAGAAGGCCCATGCCCCTGAAAAAAGGAGCTTACAAGCTAGCTCTCCTTAAAGGTGGTGTTCTTAAAAAAAAAAAAAAAAGAAAAGAAAAAAGGAAAATAAGTAATCTTATGTCTGGGTGCAGTGGCTCATGCCTGTAATCCTGGCACTTTGGGAGGCCGAGGCAGGTGGATCACCTGAGGTCAGGAGTTGGAGACCAGCCTGGCCAACATGGTGAAACCCCATCTCTACTAAAAATACAAAAATTTAGCCAGGTGTGGTGGCACATGCCTGTAATCCCAGCTACTCGGGAGGCTGAGGCAGGAGAATTGCTTGAACCAGGGAGGCGGAGGTTGCAGTGAGCCGAGATTGCACCACTGCACTCCAGCCCAGGCAACAGAGCGAGACTCCATCTCAAAAAGAAAAAAAAAGAGTAATCTTCATCTCTGTCCTCCCATAACACATTATTTCTATCTTTGACCCAACTTTTTTCCTTTTGTTATTTAATTATACATCTCATTTTGTCAGAATATGTATAATACTATCTGTATCTCAGTATTTTTATTTTTTTCAGTTTTGTAGATAAGTCTTGTTATGTTGCCCAGGCTAGTCTCGAACTCCTGTCAAGTGATTCTCCCGCCTCCCAAAGTGCTGAGATTATAGGCACGTGCCACAGTACCCAGCTCTTCTGGTATTCTTAAAAAGGGGCTTGATTGATAAATGTATTTGCTGAATAGGGATCGAGTTATTTTTGCGTGTATGTGATTTTCCTGTTCCTGCCATTAGATGGCAGTGCTCAAACTTAGTAGTACAAAGAAATTCCAGGTTTTAAAAATTAAATAGGATTCTGGATCTGTGGTCTTATCTGCTTTGAAACAATATTGCCTTAGCATGCTATAATGCAAACTGCCAAATGATCTTGTTTGTTCACTGCTACTATATGAAACTTCTCTTTCTGTATGGACCTCTTTGGTGTGTGGAAGAAAGACTTTCATTAAAGTTCTGAACCTTAGTCTGTGCAGTCAGCTAGCATTTACAAATTATCGTGTAGAGCAGATTTGTGATTATCTATGGCATTACCTACCAAATGTATAACTGTTACCAGTGCTACTGTGCTATTACCTTAATATTTGAAGGGTTAATTATCTTTTTTTTTTCTTTTTTTGAAACGGAGTCTCGCTCTGTCGCCCAGGCTGGAGTGCAGTGGCACAAGCTCTGCTCACTGCAAGCTCCGCTTCCCGGATTCACACAATTCTGCTGCCTCAGCCTCCCAAGTAGCTGGGACCACAAGCGCCCGCCACCACCCCCGGCTAATTTTTTGTATTTTTAGTAGAGACGGGGTTTCACCATGTTAGCTAGGATGGTCTGGATCTCCTGACCCCGTGATCTGCCCGCCTCGACCTCTCAAAGTACTGGGATTACAGGCGCAAGCCACCGCGCCCGGCCGGTTAATTCTCTTTTAAAGCAAAGAACAGTAGAAACTTTATTCGATTTTCTATTTTCTCCCAACTCCCATTCTCTTTTGTTTTTGAAGAACAGCGGAATGAAATGAACTCCAAGGCCCATCCAAGTAGAGTATGATGGTTTGAACAGATTCCAGCATGGAACAGCGTTTCCATATTTTGTCTGAAGTCTTTCATTCATATGATTCTTCTAATGCTTCCTGGAAAATTCCAAGAACTTGATGTGAAATTATGCTTAACAGAGCACCCAATTGGCCTATGGCAGGTGCATTAGTTCATTCTTGCACTGCTTTAAAAGAGGTTTAATTGGCTCACGGCTCCGCAGGCTGTACAGGAAGTCCCAGGGCTTCTGCTGGGCTTCTGGGGAGGCCTCAGGAAGTTTACAATCATGGCAGAAAGCCAAGGTAAAGCAGGCACGTCTTATATGGTGGGAGGAGGGAGGGTGGGGTGGGGTGCCACACACTTCAGTGTGTGATATTGAATACCAGAAGGTATTCAAAGGTTTGAAGAACGGATTTCACCAGAACTCACTATCATCAGAATGGCAAAAACAGGGAAATCTGCCCCCATGATCCAACGACCTCTAACACTGGGGATTACAATTCCACATGAGAGTCAGGTGGGGACATAGATCCAAATCGTATCAGCAGGGTTAGAATAACTTTTTTTGTTTTCCTCCTAAGTGTTGGGCTTATTCGTAGGGAGAGTATGGTAAGCCAAATAAAACTATAGTATACATAGTATTTTTCATATAGTATACATATTATTTTATATGTAATATGAAAATAATGTGTCCAAAGGAAGGTGAGTGGAAACTACAGCAAAATACCAGAGTCTTTCTTTAGAAAAGGACAGCTTCTATTTTGATATGAGTATGGTTCCTCATTAGCCCTAACTTGGACTACAGAATGACTTCTTTTGAGCAGAGCTTACAGGAGAAAATTTTGATAATAAATCAGGACTGATGACGTTTTTGTTTTTTGTCTGAGAATTTTCTCAGAGTTTCTCTGAGAAACTGTATCACAAAATTCCTATTAGATTGCTCTTATGTAGACAACTTGAAATTATTGGCAATTTCCAATTTAGCAAAATGTTGGCTATAATAACTTAGTGAATTATGACAATAACCCGTTTCTCTTAGGTTTCTGATATTTAAGTGTCCTTACAGGAGAAAGATGAAGCTATCTCATAATTGTCCAGCTCAACTGCTCATCTCCTTAGCATAAACACTGATTTGGAAAATACTTTGCGTATCACACGTAGGAGCCTGGGAATGTTCTCATCCGAACTAAACGGTGGTTAAAGGTTTTTCAACAAAGTTCTTGCTGCAATATCTGTTTTCATACCCAATTACTCAAACCAGGTCCTCTTCCTCTTTGCCTGCTCTCCTTGCAATGCCCTTCCCTCTCTTCCCTAAACTGGAGAATTTACTTATGCTTAAGATTCAGCGCAAGTGTCACTCCCAGGTGAAGGCTTTCTCAACAAGGCCTCCCCGTCTGCTCCCAGAGCTCATGGCAAACAGCTCGGCTTTTATCAGAGAATAATGGGATTATCTATTTTCCTGTAGGTCTTGCCCCGGGGATGTAAGCTTCGGAGGCGGAGACTGTGTCTTTTACATTTTTTCCCGTTTTTATTGCCCAGCCAGCCCGTGTAGGTGACTCTCGATGTTTCCTAGGCGGCCAAACTGAAGGAGTTTCAGCTGGCACACGGGTTCCCGCCAACCGAGCGTTTAAAAATAAGCAGCGGGGGACGCTAGGGAACAGAGGGTGTCCCTCACGACGACCGACTCTCATCAGGTCCACGCCAGCAGAAGCGATTTTGGAGTTTGCTTTGATGAGGAAAACGCTCTCCCTGAAGAGTCCCTGCAGTATTTCTCCAACTCTGTGACCGAGACGCTGTCCACTTTTCTCTAACGGTGACAGGAAATCAAGGGGAAAACGTGGAATTCAAAGGTTTGAAGGTAACAGCCCTCAGCCACTCGGGCTCGAGGCTCGCGGTTGACCCGAGCTGATGTCTGTGAGGAGAGGTCGCGCGCGCCTTCCTCTCTACGCCGCCAGAGAACCCACCCGCGGCCGCCGCGTCCTCAACTGCCTTCTCCTTCGTTGCCCCGCCCATCCCTGGGCGGAGAGCACCGTTCTCGCGAGAACGCTGCTGGCCTCGCCTCTTCGCATTGTGAGCTCTCGCGGTAAGAGGCTGAGGAGCCGGCCTGCAACCTGCCGGGGCGGCTCTGCTACGCGCAGCCGCCTCAGTGGCCTCCTCCACAGCCACCTCCGGAGGGATCTGGCTGAGGAGGAAGTGGAGGTGTCACTGGCCTCGGCCTTTGCCCCAATCTTCTGTGGGCACTGAAGGGGGACTACAGGTTCGAGAGTGAGTGGACTCAGCTGGGGAACTCGGCGGGGGCGGTGCGGGAGGCTGGGCTTGGCCGGGGCGAAAGAGGAAAGGGGCGGAGGGCGAATCTGGGCGTGAGAGCCAGGCTGCTGCGGCGGTGGTCTGGGCGGCCGGACCCTGCTCGGGGACCGTGGGTGGCGTTTTGGGCTCCGGCCACGAGCACCCTGTTAGGAGAGGCCGGGATAAGACTTGAGTTTTGCGGCTGCTGCTTTTGGGTTGGGAGTCCGGAGGCCTTTCCCCGGGGATGAAGGCGATATCCTCATCCCTTTCCAGGGCAGAGGAACCCCGTGCCCCGCCCCTTTCCTGTCATCTCAGACGAACGCAGCGACATCCTGAGGAAGGCGCATCACAATAGGGGGATAAGGTGGTGGGCAGCCTCCCTCTGGGTGAAGAGGAGTAAGACCCCACTAACGTGCTGCGTGGTTTTATGCTGTAACCATTTTACGTGTGGTAAAGCTTTGTTTTCTTAAAACTTGTACGGAAAAGGTTCTGATGTCTTTCTTCTTCAGATGCAGGTGCCCTGGCACCCTTATCTTTGGGAATGGGGCGGGGGAAGGTGAGACATCGGTTAGTAATTTGTTAGTGTGGGCCAGTGTGACTGTCCCTGGGCCTCACAGATTTCCTGCTTCTCCTTTCTCAGTATTCTGAGTCCATGATGAAAAGTCACTTGTCCAGACATGCTGAAAGATAGAGCTTCACTTGCTTGTGGCTTTGTGCACTTAGCAAACAAGATTATTTTACGAAGATTTATTATCTTGCAGAGTTTTCATGCTTTTTATTTAAATTAGCAATCTAAATGAAACAGCACAGGATATTAATTGTATTTGGACAACTGAGTTCCTTCCCGCCCCTGTCCTCCCAACCCCCCAACTACACAAATTTGATCAAAATCTTTTAGAAAGGGGGTTAGGGATAAATTTTCAATGAAAGAGACTGTGGAAATCGGAATAAGAGATATAATAAAGAATGCAGCCATAGCGGCCAAAAGAGTTTCTGTATTAGAGAGCCTGTCCAGGATTGAAGTTCAGGCCTGAAACCCAGGACCGCAGTTGTCATTTGAATATAGAGCGGAAACCAGTAGAAAATACTTGGGAAGAGATTTGAAGGTGGACTAAGACTGGTAAAAAAAAAAAATGTGAGAAGAATTATTTCTGATGATGTAAATGTGTTTTATAAATTTTCCCAATATTTCTCAGCGTGTATGACCTAACTGCTATTATATTAATACATACAAAGTAGGAAGGAAGTTTCTGAAGCATGGAATGTGGTAAGGAACCACCAGAGAGTAACAGTGTTCAATCAGGAAAGCTTTTAGTGTTTCAACAATGTTTTTGTGTTCTTTCACCCTTTTTCTCACTCCCAGAAAAGCTTTCAGATGGACTTTTAACCCTATGTAATTATGTTACCCTTCCACCAGTCTGAATTTTCTTCTTTCTCACTCCCTCTAAGCCATGTGAATTTTTTAAATTATTAACTATGGAGTTGCAAACCACTGTGGTCTGCTTTTGGCTTTTTATAATAGGTGACTTAGGGAAGTATGGAAGTGATATGGAAAATATTATGCACCTTTCAGAGCCATAGCATGAGCAACAAACTCACATGCCTTCGGGTACTAGTTAGATAATGAAAATGAGGGAAATGCACTATGCCTTATCAGAGAGACATCCAAGTCTCAGGTCCCCCTAATCAGTGCCATATATGAATATGGACCCCATCTTCAGCATTCTCAAGAGAACCCAGAAATCTAGATTTTTGCATTCAGTGTCTTGCGTCTTAAAAATATCGACAACTAATTAAAACCATTAAAATTATCATGTGGCTGAATCAAATCCAAACCTGTCCATAGGTGTATTCTCCTCTCCAGTTTAGAAGCTCTGTTATAGATCAAAATTAATAAATTTTATGACTGGAAAAAAAGGAGGTTTAAAGCAAGTTTGGAGTTTCAAACTTAAGGGGTCTTGGGAAAAATGTCACATCTAATTGAAAACAGTAGTTAAGTTTAATAGCCTTTAAGTATAGTAGGGCAAACTGAACTGGTATTTACTATAAGCGTTTTAACTGTGGAAATAACTGAAGAAAAAGCATCTCAGTATTTATGGTTTAAGAACTCAGAGTTCTGAGCAAAGCTGATTTATAGGTATCTTGTACAGAAATTGGATTATTTAGAAGCTCTTTATTGTATTTGCAGCTAATATATAAAATTAAATACAAGAGATCCTCTACAGTCCATTTCAGGATTTGAATGTTTATTGTTTGCTGTGCTATCCCACATTGTCTTCCTAGGCATTGACTTTTACTGGAAGAAATACTGATCCCTTGGATTTTATTCCATGCCAGATGGAGATTAGAGGGGTTTGGCAACAGGATGGAAAGAAATGGGTGGAGAAAGTGTGATGTGAAGCAAACACTCTTGTGCCCCTTCCTTACATTGTTCATTAAAAGATTGATTTGTGTTAGTTTTTCTTGTAAGAAGGATAGGTATATTAATTTATTAAACTTAGTGCCTTATACATAGTAGAGTTTAATGACATGTGTGGAATTGACCTTTGTGGATTAAGCCTCATTTACCCATTAATGTGAAGTAATTTAATCACATAATCTGATTCATACCTAGTTGGGTTATGGGGAATGGGAGTGCTAGAGGTCAAAGCTAAGTCAGAGGTGGTTTTTAGGCATATAGAGGGCAAGTTGAGGGTCTTCACTTGGTATAAGGGTGAGAGAGGAAGTTAGGTAAGGGAGAGAAATTTGAAAAGGAAGATGAAATGATTAAGTACCCATTTGTGTATTGTGCAGTTTTACAAAGAGGTCTGCCTTTTGTAGCTAAATTTATCATAACTTGTGCAGAGACTACATATAATACTGGTTTTTAATCAGGACTGCTTTGGGAATTTGCAGACTTGATTTTCTTCATTTTAGCTCAGTCATCTCAGGCCAAGCTAGGCTAATATCTGTTCATTCAATCTCTGCCTCTCTCTGAAATAGGAAATGAAAGAAGAGGAGATATGTATTATGTTTGTGAGATGCTCCTGTTGAAGAGTTATAAGACTACTTCTGAGGAATTTGTTTTATATTTGAGAAGACTGTGCTTGTTGAAGGGGGAACCATTATTTTCGTCTTTACTTGTTTCTACCATGACTCATAAAGTAGGAAGTTCTTTTTTGGAAATAGCTTTCCCCTTCTTCCCATCCCCTGAGTTGTCATCCCAAAGGAAGATCAGGGGAGGCTAGGGGAAGGGATTGAGTATACTTTTGTTCAGTGCCTTATGATTCAATTTTTGGGACTCTCAATTCTTAGGCTATACATTGTCTATTCATTTGTATGGTAGGCTTATCTGAGCAGGCTGGACTACTAATACTATGAGGGAGAAGGAAATGGAATGCCTGCAGTTCTAACTGGGTAAGTTTAATTTGCAGTTGAAGTAATAAGGGTTTTTGCACATTGGATTTAGTTATATTTTTGTCATCATCTGTTTGGATCCTTTATTTTTTGTTGATTATGAACCGAAAGTAAGGCGGGTCAGGAAGGTACAGATGTTACCTTCTCCTGTTAATGGAGAAAGAACTGTTAAAATTTTTTCCCCCTTTTTAATAGATTCTTCATCAGGGTTCAAGCCAATGTTGCATTTCCCCTAGTGTATCTTGCTCTGGTTTACTTTGAGGTCTTTGAAACTGAGACCTAGTGTGCTAAAGAATATAACAATCAGCCAGCGAGGCATGGTGGCTCACGCCTGTAATCCCACTACTTTGGGAGGCTGAGGTGGGCAGATCACGAGGTCAGGAGTTCAAAACCAGCCTGGCCAACATGGTGAAACCCCATCTCCACCAAGAAATGCAAAACTTAGCCGGACGTGGTGGTGGATGCCTGTAATCCCAGCTACTCAGGAGGCTGAGGCAGGAGAATTGGTGAACCCGGGAGGCTGAGGTTGCAGTGAGCTGAGACTGCGTCATTGCACTCCAGACTGTGTGACAGAGCGAAGACTCCATCTCAAAAAAAAAAAAAGAAAGAAAAAGAATGTAGCAGTCTATAACTTGAAGATGGAAGGTGAACAATCAATTTAAAAAGATGCTCTCTGAGAAAGGATCAAGAAATTTTCAGGCAATGGGAATACAATGAGCTGAGTATTTGAAATAGTAGAAACTTGAACATAAAGAGGAACGATTTTAATTTAAATATGTAACCTTATGTCACAGTAGATTTCTGAATATTGTAAATTATCTTTGCCAATAAAAGCATCTTTCTGGCCGGGCGTGGTGGCCCACACCTGTAATCCCAGCACTTTGGGAGGCCAAGGTGGGCAGGTCATGAGGTCAGGAGATCCAGACCATCCTGGCTAACACGGTGAAACCCTGTCTCTACTAAAAATACAAAAAATTAGCCGGGCGCGGTGGCACGTGCCTGTAGTCCCAGCTACTTGGGAGGCTGAGGCAGGAGAATTGCTTGAACTTGGGAGGCGGAGGTTGCAGTGAGCCGAGATCATGCCACCGCACTCCAGCCTGGGCGACAGAGCGAGACTGACTCCGTCTCAAAACAAACAAACAAACTTTCTTCACTCTGTTAATAGTTTAATTATGTTATTCTGTTTAAATGTAAGGTATCTGATTATATGGTGCTTATTTTTGTCTTTGTAGTTGAAATGAGTGATCTGTTAGTAATTTTGGTGACAAATTGAAATTACCATTTAGTATTTATCTTGGAATGAAAGTCCATTATAATGAATCACTGATTGAGGTACTTGATTAGAAACTATGAAAAATACTTTTCTAAGGTCATTTATTTACTTGTTTTGTTTGTTTTTCCCTCCAGTCACGGAAGCTCTAGGAACTAAGGTCATTTTAAATTGTAATCATACTTTTCCGCCTGAAGTGTCTTATTTAGTATCATTTAGATCTGAATTTAAAGCCCACTGTTAGCTCTATGACAGTAATGTTAACCTCTCTGAGCCTTTGTTTCCTCACATGAAAAATGTATATAGAACACAATTGTCAGAGATTTTTCTTGTTTGTTTTTTTTTCTGAGACAGAGTCTCGCTCTGTCGCCCAGGCGATCTTGGCTCACTGCAACCTTCACCTCCTGGATTCAAGCAGTTCTCCTGCCTCAGCCTCCGTAGTAGCTGGTACTACAGGCTCACGCCGCCTCATCTGGCTGATTTTTTTTTTTTTTTTTTTTGTATTTTAGTAGAGAGCGGGTTTCACCGTGTTGCCCAGGCTGGTCTCGAACTCCTGAGCTCGGGCAGTGCGCCAGCCTCGGCCTCCCAAAGTGCTAGGATTACAGGTGTGAGCCACCTCACCTGGCCAATTGTCAGGGATTTAAGGATGAAATGAAATAAAGTATATAAAAGTGCTATTATAAATAGTAAAATGATGTATAAGTTGTTAGCACTTTGTTCTGTGTTTATGCTCAGAAAATAGCATACAGGCATCATTGCCTGCTTCTCCCACCTCTCTCTCTATCTGCAATGATCTTGAAACACATCCATTAGTTAGATTTACAGTCACATCTGGCTGTCTCACTTGGAGAGGACAAGTTCAACTGACTATTTACAGCCTTGCCAATATCACTCCTCCAATGGAAATTACAAAGCTTTTTCTTTTTTCTTTTTATTTATTCTAGTAAGCATTGAACAATAGGAAGCTTTTTTCTTGTTTTTCATATTGGCATCTATTGGCTGATATCTGGTATTCTGTGTAATATGAATGCTAGGTAGAAAAGTAGGCAAAGGGGAAGAGATTAGAGTGAAGAGAGAGATGGTGTGGCATTTTAAAAATTGTCTTTTGGGATACTGTTACCTACCTCTAAAAAAATCATTTTTATTAATTTGGATTATTTTCCTTTAGCGTATTTGACTATTATTGCTTGTAGCACATGAGTAGAAAATTAACTTGGGTTTTCTATTTGTAGACTACATGAAATGTCAGCTTAAAAATAAATGTCATCCTAGGAAACTAACTGGGTTTGGAAAAAAATAAAAGATAAATAAAAATAAATTTTAATGCTCAGATACCTGACAAAGAATCTTAGGTACAAAATTGTACAAGCGTTGTTATGATTTTCTTGTTTTTGGGTGGCATACAAATAGTGCTGGATTGTTTTAAAGGTAATTACTTCATTCAGACAATTTAGTTTATACAATGCAGGCTTGAATTTGATTTTTCTCACATCAAGAAAGCAAGCGATATGATCTGTTTCTTTCAGCTCTTCATTTGTTCATTTAGAATTTTCCTAGAGAAGACCATAACCTCCTGTAAGATGGTTAACTGCGAGACATTCTTGTTTCTTACTTAATTTTCCAAATTGTTGGAGTTTCTTTTTTAAAAGAGAATAATTATTAGAGAGACTGGTAGGATTGTGAAACCATAATACTGAAAGTAACTTTAAAACTGTTAATACTCCAATTTTTGGAAGAGAAAACTAAAGTGCAAATCAAGCCCCTTAACTGATTTTGATCAAAGATATTGGCAGGCAGTAAGATGGCTGAGACTAGAATACAAATCCACAAGTTTCCTGATTTGGAGTAGTTTGTTCCAGTGATTCTTCCTAGTGGGTTGCATGTGCTTCTGGGGATATATGAAAAACTTATTCATTGTGCTGTATGAAGAAAACAATAGAACTTCTATTTATTTTTTACTGTATCCTTTTTAAATTTCCATTTCGTGTGTGTCTGTACTATATACATAATACTGGTGTGATAGTATATGTTCATTGTTTATAAATATACATATATACAGCTGTCCGTGTTACTTGAACTCAACATATTAAGAAAAGGAAAAACTGCCATATTTTAAAGTGGTATGGCATCTTTGATCATCTTTGCTTCCCCAGTGAATGATATTATTTAACAGTAGACTGGAACAGTTTTTTTTTTTTTTTTTTTTGAGTTGGAGTCTCATTAGGTTGTCCAGGCTGGCCTTGAACTTCTGGGCTCAAGTGATCCTCCCACCTCAGCCTCCCAAGTAGTTGGGATTACAGGCACATACCACCACACTCAGCTTGAATGGCTGTTAATTTTGAAACTGTTTTATGATGAGTACTTTGAAAAATTTCCTATCAAAATAGATTTATTTGGAGTAATTTCTTTCTGACTGTAAAAGTAATGGGCATTACGTGCAACTGGGGACATTCAGCAAAGGGCAAAGAAGAAAATGTTACCATAATCCCATGACTCAGTGATAATTGCTTCCAGTCAGAAATATATGTATGTACACAGATACATACATACACATATGAATATTACATACACCCCTTATTTATTTATTTGGAGTATGTAAGTCATTACGTGGTTCAAATATCTAAAGTATATCAAAAGAGAACTCAGAAGTCTTGATTACATCCCTATTACATCCCTATTACCTTCACCCCAGTCCTACTCTGCCCATATAGGTAACCATTTTGATTAATGTCTTATTTATACTTTGAGTTTTTTTCTTTTACAAAAATAAATACATGTATATTTGTCTTTGAATATATGTACATATTTTTAAATTTCCCCTTTATGTCACAAAAGGTAGTGCAATGAATACTGCTTGTTCTGTACCTACCTGTTTTTTGCTGTTGTTGTTTAACCTGTATTTTGGATATTAATCTATTATTTTGGATATTAATCTATTATTCTATTGTGTGGATGCATGTAGTTTATTCAGTTAACTCCTTTTGATGCACATTCCGATTGTTTTAGTCTTTTACCATTACAAATAATGCCACAGTGAATCTATTTGCAAATATTTTGTGGAATATTAGTGGAGTTGTATCATCTTTGAAGTAGGACTAGTAAGTGTATGTGTAGTATTGTTGGATATTACAGAATTCCTTTCTACCAGGGTTATATAATCTGTGTTTTTCTTTTTATGTTATTTATTTATTTATTTATTTTGTGACAGGGTCTCACTCTGTCACCTAGGCTGGAGTGCGGTGGCGTGATCACCGCTCACTGCAGCCTTCACCTCTCAGGCTTAAGTGATCCTCCCACCTCAGCCTCCCAAGTAGCTGGGACTACAGGCATGTGCCACCATGCTCGGCTAATTTTTGTATCTTTTAGTAGAGATGGGGTTTCACCACGTTGCCCAGGCTGGTCTCAAACTCCTAGGCTCAAGTGATCTGTCCACCTCAGCTTCCCAAAGTGCTAGGATTATAGGTGTGAGTCACTGCACCAGGCCCTCATTTGTACTTTTCATTGGCAGTGTATGCCAGTATTGAGACGACTACTCCACAGCTTCACCAACAGAGTATATGGCCAAAATTGGAGGTGTTAATTTGCATTTCTTTTATGAGTGAGGTTGAACATATTTTTATGTTTAAGGCCATTTGCCTTTATTTTTCTGAGGATTGCCCATTTCTTTCTGCATTGTCTGTTTTGGAGAAGAGAAGTTGTCTTTTTCTTTCCTTCTTTAAGGAGCTCTTTATATACTATGAAATTAGCCCTTTTAAAAAAAATTACTTGTTTTTAAAACTATATTTTTTTCTGTGCTTTTTGCAAGTAGTGGGGTTTTTCATAGGCAAATAGGAAAGGCTTTCTCTCCTTCCCAGTTGTCAGTGAAATCACCCATAATTTTTCTAGTATTTGTATGATTCCAGTTTTTACATTTAGATAGTGGATTCATTTGGAGTATATCCTTGTATGTGGTATGAGGTACAAATTCAGTTTCATGTTTTCCTGAATGTTTATTCAGTTGTCCCAATACCATTTATTAGTGTCTGTCTTTTCTCGATGACTTGAGCTAACACTTTATCATATATTGAAGTTCTTTATGTTTTAGGGCTCTGTTTCTGGGCCTTTAATTCTCTTCTATTGGTTGGTTTGTCTGTTCATGCACCACAGACTTTTAATTATTGAAATGAGCCTTAATTCAAAGATCTTTGAATATAAGAACATTTTTAATTTTATTAAAATGGAACGCTACCTATAGTACCAAGACACAAAGATGTGTAAAATGTTTCTTTGTGAGCATGTGTTTTGTCTCAGGGCAAATTTTAGATTCCTTAAACTTTTCGAACAGTGCACACGTAGAACATTTCCATTATCACACTGTTGTGATAATGGAAATTCCTACTGAGCAGTGAGTGCTACAGTCTAGAACTTGAATCATATTTAATAGAGCCTTTACTAGCCTATTGAATTGATGGCTGATAGACAAAAATCGGAAAGGAATGGAAGGTAAGGGGAATAACAAATAGGTCAAAATGGAACAGCATAATAAAGGTTATATGAAAAAACATAAAGCATCATGGAAGGAAAAAATATTGTTTAAAATATTGTCTGACTTTGTTTAAAGGGTGTTGCTTCTTAAGGGTTGACTGTAATCTCCTTTGATTTAGGCATCAGCTTCAGGAGCATTGCCTGTATTAATTGATATTATGTCAAGATGGTTTGCTTCAACTAAGGTGTTTCTGGTTTTGAAGTCAACACTTTTTGGTCATAGTAGAAAAGTAAAACATTGTTATTTCTTTAGGATATTAAAAAATATGCCTTTTGAGTTTTAAGAAGGTAACCTATAAACTAAACAGTATCTAGTTACTTACAATGCTAATCATGTAATGTAGGTACTTTGTAAATTCTTAAAATATGGAAAGATTTTCAAACATTTATTGAGCTGTTTGTGATGGGAAAGAAATGAGTAACACTTCATTTATTGAAGTGTTAATGTGTTAATTAAGAAGTCAGCAAAATTTGAATAGAAATTCTATAAAAGTGATAAAATCAATTAGCACAAAGATTTTATATCCAAATCACCTCTGGAACATCAAGGGTTGACTGAGCTGACTTTGGAAGTCTTAACATCTTGGTGAATTAGAGACCACCCTTTAAATGGACAACATGGCTGGGCGCGGTGGCTCATGCCTGTAATCCCAGCACTTTGGAAGGCTGAGGCAGGCAGATCACTTGAGGTCAGGAGTTCAAGACCAGCCTGAACAACATGGTGAAACCCTGTCTCTACTAAAAAGAATACAAAATTAGCCAGGTGTGGTGGCACACGCCTGTAATCCCGGCTACTTGGGAGGCTGAGGAAGTAGAATTGCTTGAACCCGGGAGGCAGAGGTTGCAGTGAGCTGAGATTGCACCATTGCACCCCAGCCTGGGTAACAAGAGCAAACTCCGTCTCTAAATAAATAAATAATTAAATAAAAATAAATAAATAAACAACAGATTCTACTTTTAATGGAAATACCATGCAGTTTTATTAAATCTGTTTGTTAGAGTCTCCCTAGCAGTTATCAAAATGCCTGAAAGGTGCTAAGTACTCAATAAATAAATTTTGAATGAAAGAATAAATCAATTTTATTTTATTTTTAAAAATCTTTTTAATTTTTAAATTTTAATTTAATTTAATTTTTTATTTTTAGACCTGGGGGTCTCATTATGCTGCCCAGGCTTGCCTTGAACTCTTGGGTTCAAGCAATTCTCCTGTCTCAGCGTACCAAGTAGGTGGGATTATAGGTGCATGCCACCATACCTGGCCACTTTAATTTTATATGGTGATATTAGATACATACAATTCAATTGATTATAAAAATATCCTGAATAAAGGTCTTAGCTAAGCTTGTCTTGTTTTAACTGTAACAAATCAGAAAAGGACAAGCCTTAACAATTGAAAGGGCTTCTGTGAGATTTAAATAGGCATATCTTTGAGGAATGTTTTGGGGAAACTTAGGGCTTGTTTGGTAATAGCTTGAAAAATGTTTTCAGGGATGTGATATTTTCTCTCTTTTATCCCCACTATCTTGATATGTATTTCCTGAGAGCATTAGAAATTGAATTGTTATATTTTTGCTTATCTGAGAGTGAGATTCACATGATTGGTGCAATAACTAAAACATGAGTACAGGTATATGACAGTACTCTTTTAAGACAACTAAAAGTTAAAGACTGCTTATAAATCTTTGTAATTCTTATTTCCTCTGCACTAGTAAATTAAGTGAAATGTCCTTCAGTTTCTTTCTTCTTCTTCTTTTGTTTTTGTTTTTGAGACAGAGTCTTGCTCTGTTGCCTAGGCTGGAGTGCAGTGGCGCAATCTTGGCTCACTGCAACCTCCACCTCCCAGGTTCAAGCGATTCTTCTGCCTCAGCCTCCTGAGTAGCTGGGATTACAGGTGCCTGCCAACACGCCTGGCTAATTTTTATATTTTTAGTAGCGATGGGGTTTCACCATGTTGGTCAGGCTGGTCTTGAACTTCTGACCTCATGATCCACCTGCCTCGGCCTCCCAAAGTGCTGGGATTGCAGGCGTGAGCCACCGCGCCCAGCCTCTTTCTTCTTAATGTAGTTAACATTTTGTAAAAGCTTACATACAAATTGTGCTAGGCTGTGGGGACACAAACCTGAATCATACTTTGTTCTTGCCCTCAAGGATCTTATAGTCTAATGGGGGACATGTGGCAGAAACATATTCTATCAATGCATATGTAGTGACTATATTTAAGCAATCCAAAAAAATTTACAAAACTGCACTTAAGCAGTAAAATTAAACAAGGAAGAAAATTTCTATAGCACCGTCACCTCCAAACACTTTTTAATAAACCTTCCTCAGTATTATCATTGTGAAAATAATATGTAGAAAATTCAAATAGTATGAAGGGTTACTTCATACTATTTGAAGTAAGTATCCTTATTCTAGCATTTTCTCAGAGGCAACTAGTTTTAGTTTTATGTGATATTTCTAGACATTTTATCTTAACATATACAAGCATGGATGAGTGTATGTGTATGTGTATTTAATTTTTTAATTTTCTTTTTTCTGTTTTTTGTTTTTGTTTTTCTTGTGTGTAAATATGGGATTACATAATGCATATCTGTATCTTGCTTTTTAGCTTAACAATATATTTTGAAATATTTTCTGTATCCATATCTATATATCTTATTTTTACTGGTTGCATGATATATTATGCAGATTTTTAACCGATAAACTAGATGAATATTTAGATTGGTTCTAGATTTTTTCTAGGACAAATAGTACTGTGTATCATGTCAGGGAGAGAAAGGAGATGTATTCATTGTGTGTATATGTGTGTATTAGTGTAGTTATACCATGTGTAATTATACCATGTAATTATACCATGTATAATTAAACAAGGGCTGAGCAAAATCTTAAAACTTTTAGTCATGAATGAACTAATAAAATATACACAAAATTTATATTAGGTTGCCTACTAAAGAGAGTAAGCATTGTGCCTAGCACTGTGTTATATAAGGTATCCTGTGTAACAGTTTGGTGGTTAAAATAATAATAGATTAAGTAATGAGAATTGTGTTATTTTCTTCATTTCACGTTTAAGGAAATTGGGGTCTTGAATGTTAAGAAACTTTTACAAAGTTATACAGGTTTTTTTCTGATTCTAAAACCTCTTAATTACTCACTATTGTGGCAGAAGTAGAAATGAAAACTCACCAGTTTTCCTTATCAAAAGTTTATGTATGTCGTTTGTGGCAGTGGAAGGATGGCTGTTGTTTAAGTATGCTTGCTATGGTAATGAGACAGTGTGATTGGGGTTTTTGATCACAAAGTGGTTTCATTATGCCTTGCTGATATATTTGATGCTGCTTTTACGTATTAATTAAAATCATTGTTTTTTTTTAAATTTAAATGCAATAAAATTATTTCTTTCTGATACAGTTCTGTCAGTTTTGATAAAAGCATACAGGTGTTTACCACTACCACAATTAAGGTACAGAATAGTTCATCACTCACCAAAATTACTTTGTGCTGTCCCTGTGTAATCACTTCAGCCTTAACTCCTGGCTGATCTGTTCTCTGTCTTTATAGTTTTGTCTTTCATAGATATGAAATCATATGGTATGTAACCTTTGAGTCTGGCTTCTTTCACTTATCTAATGCTTTTAAGATTCATTCATGTTTTGTGTGTATTCAATAACTTACCTACCTTTATTATTACATACTGTCCCTCCTGTCTCTGAATCTCTTTTCAATTTTCTTCAGTCTTTCTTGCTCTCTATTCTATGGATTGGGTAGTTTCTATTGATCTGTTTTCCAAGTTCCCTGATGGGTTTTTTTTTTGTTATCTCCATATGCCATTGTACCCATCTAATTTTTCATTCTAGTTATTGTTCTTTTCAACTAGAGCTGAATTTCCATTTCTTTTGATAGTTGGCACCTCTCTACTGAGATGCCCTTTGTGTCAGTCATCAAGACAGTGCTCTTCTTTTAGTTCTTTGTATAGGCTTTTTCTTTAATTGTTTGAATATATTTATAATAGATGCTTTGAAGTCTTTGTTTGCTAAATCTAATATCTGGGCCAACTTGGAGTCAGTTTCTGTTTTCTGCCTTTTACTGTTTTAATTTTTTGCATGTCTCATAATTTTTGGTTGAAACCTGGGCATTGTAATATTTTTATGAGGATTTGTTGTTGTTGTTTTGTTATTGTTTTAGAGAATGTTAACTTGCCTGGATTCAAACTGCAAACTTGTTTCCCCTGAAGTGTATAGCAGCTGCCATCTGTGCTTATTTCTTACTTCTTCCAACTACTTACTTTTTTAGCTTGTTTTCCTGGGGGTCAGGGCAAAGGGAAGGCTTTCCTGCACCTGTAGTTTGGTGGTCAGCCAAGCATTTGGGCAGAGATTGTACTCACATTTTGGAATTCACCCTCTCTGTGGGTTCTTTACTTCTGGGAATTCCCTCTTAATCTTTACCTGCTAGTGGTGGTCTTTATCCTCTGATACCCTAACCAGTAAGGGATTCAGCTTTCTGCTGCTGGAGGTATATACGGTTGGGGAATACATTCAGCTTAGAAAGCATCAAAATCATGTCTCATGTCATGCAGCTTTCAAGGGCAGAGTTCTCTATGGTCTCTGTCTGCTTTTTCTGCCAGGCTGGCTACCTGGTGTCCCTCCTCTACCTCCCGTACATGTGTATTTTAGCTATTAGCCAGGGATTTGAGCAGAGTTTATGCTGAGATTTTGGGCCTGCAGTTTTCTTTGTTTCTTTCACTTCCACTACATCTACCTGAAATTTCAGCTCTGAGGTTTTCTCTGCCACTTTGAGCTGTGTGACTGCCTGGTTTCCTTCACCATATTTGTGAGGGATGGAGAGGCCACTCAGCAAAAAAACTTCAAACTGAACTCGTGATTCTGTTGCTTCTAGTTGTAGTTTTTCAAGAGTAAGCTCTTCTTTCACTGCTGTCTGCTTTTGGACACTTTCCAGTGCTTTTAAATAGTTGTTTTTTATAGTGTACCTAGATTTAAATAATTGCTTTCTGTTGGAGGTGTGCATGATCACTTCACCTGGCCGTGTTTGCAAGAAGTTTCTTTCCGTCTGTCTGATCTCCTTTTCTTTTAAAAGTTGCTTCCACCTGTTCTTTGTCCTACATTGTTATCTGTGATAGTTTGCAATCCCTCAAGCTCTTTCAGTTCTTGATGTTGCTAAAAATGACTGTTCAGTTCTCTGTCAATTAATTTTTGGATTTATGTTACACTCCATGGGAGAATTTAGAGTAGATCAGCAATCAAGAGGAAATTATAAACATTTTCATGGTGGTTATATCCATATCATACATTTTCTGTGTTTTTGGTGATACAGTCTCTCTTTTATTCCTGAGGATAGAAGCTCATTAAGTGATCTTTAAGTTTCTGGTCCTTAGAATTCTTCCTTCATGTAGGCCCTTCTGAAGGCCTTCTTTGTAGTTAGTACAAAATTAACTTTGTGAACATTCAGGTATTTGCTCTTTTGTCTGCCAGTATCAAGTGATTAATTTGCTCTTTGGGGCTATCTCTCCTCCTTTTGGTCCTTTCCACATAGAGAATGTCATCTTAGGACATTTAACTGACTCAGGTGTCGTCTTGGCTTCCTCCTGGTCAGTCTTTACCATCCATATATTTGGATATTTGGACTTCTGTAGCTGAAGGCAACCCTTGTCGTCTGATTCTGGGATCACTATATAATTCTATCCTCTTCACTATTCTTCCTCTCTTATCTATCAGGTCTTTCTAGTAATGGCTGCACTTGAAATATTTTGTCTGCAAAGCTTGAGAGATAAAAATAATTTTACATTAATAGAAAAGCTGTTGTGTAATGACACTATTTAGAGTGTGCTATGGTTTGACTATGTCCCCAAAAATCCATGTATTGGAAACTTTATCCCCATTGTAAAAGGCTGGGAAGGGCCTAATAAATGTTGATTGGATCATGAGGGTGGAGCCCTAATAAATGGATTAATGTAGTTAATTTCAGGAGTTGGTCAGTTATCAAGAGAGCTGGTTATTATAAAAGTGAGCCCAGCCCTTTGTGTTTTCTCTCACCCAAGTTCTCTTGCCTTTCTACCTTCCGTCACAGATGACACAGCATGAAGGCCCTTGCCTCATGCTAGTGACATGCTTATGGACTTTCCAGCCTCCAGAACCATGAGCTAAATAAATTCCTGTTCATTGTAAACTACCCAGTGTCAGATATTCTGTTACAGCAACAGAAAATGGACTAAGAGTAAGATTTTAATAGGATGGATGAAGCCACAAGATGGCTGAGGTTTAAAAGGCACATTGTTGATAATAAGCAAAAATATCAATTCTTTTTTTTTTCCCCTTTAAACTCTTTTGGACTTGAAAAAAGTACCAATTTTTATATACCTTGCTTGGTACATTGGAAATAACATGGGCTTTTTGTTAGACTGGGGTTTTAATCTTATCTCTTAAGATTTCCTCATATATGAAACAGGATAATATAGAGTTGTTTTAAGGTTTAAGTAGGAGGAAATATATAAACTTCCTAGAACATTGATAGTGAAAATAGAATAAGTGGTCTCCATACACTGTGCATTGTCTTTGTTTTGTTTTGTTTTGTTCTTCCATATATCATTACCATTAATTGATACTATCTGGAAATAGTGTCCCAAGGAGCAATTATTTATTTTGTTAGTGTAGTCTTGAAGATTCTGTCTATCCCCCAACCCCCACCTCCTGTTTAGACAGAATGTCCAAGAGAAGGGAAAGTAATCGCATCATCTTTTTCTCAGTTAACTTTTGGCAGTCTCCTGAATGCCTGCCCCTAGCCAGCATGCCCAGTGGTTCCAGCCTCTGTACAGATGATTTCTAGATTATTTTGAATTTAAATTTATTTCTATCATGCCTAAACTTAGTAATAAATAGTGACATATTTTCCAGGAATTTTGTTTTCAGTTGTCTGGTAATTATTTTTTGATGATTACAAGATCCAAACAACAATAAACTTTAGTTTGTCTAGACATTGGGGATTCAAGTGCCAGATTCTGAAGGACCTTTTTATAGTAAGGAGTTTAGATATAGGAAACGAGGAGCCATTCAGTTTTTAGGAAGGCCATTCTGATTACAGCAAAGCCAGTATGGAATTGAATGGTGGTAAGGAGGTCAGCCAACATTTTTACTGATGGATGAGAACGGCTTAAAAAAAAGGCAGCACTCGTATGAATGAAAGGGAGAGAAGGAATCAAAAGAAGATTGTAAAGTAGACTTGGTGTGGGGAAATGAAAAAGAAGTCAAGGATGACTTCAAAGTTTTTAGCTTGATGAATAGAAATGACATTATTTGATGTGAGAGGCCAAGATGATGAGACTGACTATTGAAGCTGGGGTGCCTATTAAATAATTCAGATAGTAATAATGCAAACATAGATTCTATGTAGTGTATAAATCCTGATGTTTGCAAGGGTTTGGTCCTAATTTCTGTTTTGTTTGCTGTCTCTCTCAACCCAGCAAGTAGAGAAGAGAGGAAGATGGAATCCTAATAAACATCAAGATTTAATGAGGGTGAAGGATGAGACAACAGTAGAACTTGAATAGAAGTGCTACAGGTGGGAGAGAGATGCAGGATATGGAATCATGAGAGGTGTCTTTTTTCCCCTTTCTAAGATGAGTTTTTTTAGTACAGGAATAATGTTTAACTTACTTCAGCACCTTGCATATTGAAATATTGTAGTAAATGCTTATAAGTGCTTGAATGAATGAGTGAATGAATGAATGAAATCAGGCAAATATACTGTCACTGAGAATGGCACAGAGGATGGTTAAAACTGAAGAGATTATCAGATATTACAAAATAGTATATAATATGTGCCAGTGGCCTTTCAACCATTTACAGTTATAACTTAGCTTATTGATAAAATTTAAAAACACTAGCATTTTTGTGTATTTTACACAAACATAAAACACGTTATGTTTGTGTAGGCAAACATAGGCATAGTTTTTCCAAACATCTCAATTTGAATTCCACTTATTTTTTAGTGTGCTTGTAACCCTATGACTACTGGGAGTGAGGGCTGGGGAAAAATCTTTCACGTGGTCATACCTAAGTTTTCTTGACAAATGAAATGTGAATATGATTTTTCAGCTGATTTTTGAGCACCTTTATCTGAACATTCATTACTTTCTTATGGCTTGCTGTGAAATACGTGCTGATTACTTTAAATAGGATTGATGAGGAAAACATGGGAATTTCACTCCTGCCACCTGTTTACCATCCAGTGTAATAGTGGTAGAAAATCTGAATCTGAATTTGCCTTGCTTATCTATTCCTTGTAGTTAGCTTTTTGGTCACTGCCACCCATGGTTTAGGATCATTCTTCCCTCAGTGGACATCTGTGTCTATCCTATTCAGAAGAGTATCTGATAGTTAAAGGAAAAGGAAGAGATAAAATGCTCTTCAAAGATATGTTAGTCTGTATTCCCTGATATTCTGGAGGCTGAAGTGGGAGGATCATTTGAACCCAGGAGTTGGAGACTGCGGTGAGTTATGATTGCACCATTGTACTCCACTCTGGGTGACAGATTGAGACCCTGTCTCGAAAGAAACGGCTGGGTCCCATGGCTCATGCCTGTAATCCTACCACTTTGGGAGGCTGAGGTGGGAGGATCACTTGAGGCCTAGAGTTCAAAGAAAGAGAGAAAGAAAAAGAAAAAGAAGAGGGAGAGAGAAAGAGAAAGAAGAAAGAAAAGAAAAGAAAGAAAGGTTAATCCCTGAAATAGTTTATACTTGAGGATATGTGGAGTAAGGAAAAAGTGTTCTAAATCTCATTCTACAGAATCTGCCAAATCTCTACATCTTTATTTTCTCACATTGTTTCTTTCTACTATCTTTATACCTTTTGCATCTCTTTTGGTGACTACTTTTTTTCTGACTTTCTCCTTTGTTTCTCCGATTTGTTCATTCTCCCCATTTTCTTCTCTTTGACCTCATCTCTTCAGTACAGATAACTAGTCATAAAGTAAAATTGAGGTTTTTAAAAGTTTTTTTGTAATGAATACATTTTTATTTTTATAATCTAAAATTCAGATGACATTGACATATTTTTATGTTCAAAATAATTCATGGTTTTTATAGTCATCTGATACCTGATTGATTTATGATACAGTCATTCTTAAGGAAAAAACAAATAGGAAATAGGCTTCCTTTTCCAGGAGCATTCAGCAAATAAACTATGTGGCATTTGCTCAGGAATTTGCATCAGTCATAGATTCAAAGGAAGAATTTGAATCAGCATTTCTTCCTTTCCCCTTCTTTTATTTTTATTTCACTCGTGGATCTACCTACTTATTTGTATATTTATTATATTAAATGCTCATTTATTATAAATTTTTCAGCTGTTTTTAGAAGGTACTATGAGAAAAAATTATAGTAAAATGGTTTCTCTAAAATGAAAATGTATTTTCTACTGATTTTTGATATGAACACAATTTTAATGAGTTTATCTTTGGCATTCTTTGTGAACTTGTACTGCAATACTGCGTAAAACTCAGGAAAGTATAGTATTTTCCCAGTTTTGGAATTTCCCTTTGACTTTTATGTACAACTCTACCTCACCTCCCACCATCAAATCCAGCTTGGAAAAGTATATAGAAGATATACAGGAGTGAGTGTCAGGAAACCTGAGTTCCAGTCCAAATTGTATAGCTTTGTTTAAATTGTTTAACTTCATTTGGTTTCTCTTTTGGTGTCTGCAATTTCTGAAAGTCAAATCATCTATTTCCAAACAAATACTTTAGTCTCAGCATTTTTCAAGATCAAGATTTTATTCTATATAGTGGATTATCCTTGTTCTTTATAATACCATTTAGCAGCATTGTGACCTTTGGCAAAGTTACTAAAATTCTGAGGCTTTCTATTCTGTATATGGGGATCATAATGCCTACCTTGCAAGGTGATTGTGAACATTAAATTGGATAGTGAATGTGGTTTAAAAGTGTTTAGCTCAGATATTCTGTAAAGCTGTTGTTAAGTGAGTTTCCTTATCATTTCATTTGACTATAGTAGAAATAGCAGTTACAAGCCTCACATGTGAAAAGGCATAAAGTATATGAATTGTATTGATAAAACATTTTTGTGGTTATTGCACTATAAGGAAACATCAGAATGCTTACGTACATTTATTTTTGAGTAAAAATTAAATTTCTATTCAGAGTTTTTAACTTCGTTAAAGAAATAATCATTAAAGAAATAATAACATTGGTTATTTGGTTTTACTACATGCTTTCCTAAGCATCTTAAACTTTTAGTAATTAGGAAATGTGTTCCAAGTGAAATTTTGTCTAAAAGAATCATTCTGTGGAATTGTTTTTGCCTTTTTGGTACCATAATGATATTTGGATACATGAGGTACCTATACAGCAGTTGTTTAAGTATATTTACTAAATATAAATAGCACATTATTAAACTGTTACATAGTGGTAGCAGATTTAATAGACAAATCAAATGAAAAGTACCTAAGAAGACCTCTGGTGTTTATTTTAATTTGATTTGTGGCATTTGTATGGTTAGTATTTTATAATCTATTCATCACTTTAAAAATATGTCACAATAATATCAAGTCTGTACAATTCTATGACTATTTTATTCTGCGTGGAATAGATTTAAAGGTCAACACTGCTCTTTTATGTAGGTTATGGGTGCTACATGTGTGCTTTCAGAGCAGTAGTGTGAGGAAGCTTGGAGTGGGATGGCAGGACGGCCTCATCCCTATGATGGTAACTCCAGTGATCCAGAGAATTGGGATCGGAAATTGCATAGTAGACCTCGTAAACTTTATAAACATTCAAGGTAGGTAGAAAATATGTATTTCGCCTATGAAAGCTCTGCTAAAACTGATTGTAAAGAATACTGCTGCATTTGGTTGTGGCAATTCCTGTCAAGAGAATGGAGGCTGTTTTACAAAACATTGTGAATGTTTATCTGTCTCCATAGATAACTTTTGGAGAAACATTTCTTTTTAATTTTTTAATATTTGTATTTGAATATTTATTTCTGTCTCTGAAGATGGTGAAAATCTCCCTAGTTGACCCCATGAATAAATGCTATAATTTACTTAATTGGGGACTCTCACATGACAGGTTAGTTCTTTGTGTTTGAAACTCTCTAATAGGAATTTATTTTGTGCTCTAAATTCATTGTATACCTTACATAGGATAATATATAGATTTATGTCAGTGTTTGCTTCATACATTTTTAACTATCTGAGTTTATATTGTGTTGTCATCCTTCTCATTAATGAGAAAAATTAATCTTTCTGGAATGACTCTCCTGGCTTATTTAAAGTTTGCTGCATGAAATAAAATTCATTTCAAGTTTCAGCCCTTCTATCTATTACTTTTAAAACTTTCATTTTCTGCTGTGTAACTTAACGAGGAATGCCTCATTTTGTACACTTTGATCTGAAATTTTAAGATGTTAATTGACAACTCAGAGACCTCACATATTACAGGTATGTAAGCATGTTTTCATAAAGCAAAATCTTCTATGAATATTACTTAGGGGATATTATTGAGCATTTAACTTACTTGAATATAAATTTCTCCTTACCACTGATAACAGATACCAGCTTTCTTGAAAGAAAAAAAAGCCATAATATTGTAATAATGAAATCGTTTTTGTGATTTTAAAGAAATAGTTCAGGTACTTTATATACTATAGCTAGAAAATTTGAGTGATTGGTACTTTTTAAGTCTCCTGATAATATGTTCACCTTTATTGTGGACTTTTAATGTGATGAGGTCTAAAATGTTAATATTAAGTTGACTTTTTAATAATTTATAAGTCCATGCCAAATGGTATGAGTGTTTTTTTGGCATTTCATGTTTGTTCATTCTGTGTGTGTGTGTGCCAGCATCCAAACTGGGGCTTTTGTTCTTTTTCTCTGTTCCATGGATATTATTTTGTCATTTAGATTAAAGATATGTTGGTTTTGCCAGGTGTGGTGGGTTCATGTCTGTAATCCCAACACTTTGGGAGGCCGAGGCAGGCAGATTTACTTGAGGTCAGGAGTTTGAGACCAGCCTGGCCAACATGACAAAACCCTGTCTGTACTAAAAATACAAAAATTAGCCAGGAATGGTGGCATGCACCTGTAATTCCAGCTGCTTGGGAGGCTGAGGCATGAGAATTCCTTGAACCTGGTAGGTGGAGGTTACAGTAGGCCACTGCATTCCAGCCTGGGTGACAGAGTGATACTCTGTCTCAAAAAAAAAAAAAAAAGCGTTGGTTTTATCACATTAAATGTGGGGCTGTATTTATATCTACTATGTTATATATATGTGTATTTTTTTTCAAGTGAATTATATAGTATTCATCCTAGTTCTTGCTGTTTTTCTGCTGAAAAACAGATTGCTGAGGTATAATACTGCATTATATAATGAAGAGGTGACAAGGGAGAAAATAAGCCATTATTTTATAAAAGCTACATATGTACAGTGGGAAAAATTTATAAAAATGAACAGTACATTTTTCATTATTGTTGTTTCATTGTCAGTAACAAATACTCAAAGCTCTTTTTTTTTTTGAAAGCTCTTCTTGATAGCTGTAACATCAGTAACTTTTTAGTGCTGTTTTTATTCTTTTTTTTTTTTTTTTTTGAAATGGGTTCTCACTCTGTCAGTCAGGCTGGAGTGCAGTGGCACCATCTCAATTTGCTGCAACCTCTGCTTCCTAGGCTTAAGCAATCCTTCCTCCTCAGCCTCTGGAGTACCTAGGAATACAGGCATGCACCACCACCACCACACTCAGCTAATTGGAGCTATTTTTAGGTAGACTGCAGCAGTATTTAGGGTTATTTGGGTGAAAAACATTAAAGTAAAATAGAAAATAAATACCAGTGAATTGATCATTTTTTTAATGCAAAGACTATGAAGTCCGTTAAATGAGTTTATTTTAGCCTCATTCATGGAAAATCTGCCCAAGGAAGAACTTTTAGAGACCTCCTGTCCCATATGCTTAGGAACATGTAACTTAGGACACTTAAAAAGTATGATTTGACTTTTTAAAAGTGTTACTTTTTGAATTGATAGTAAATTAACTGGCTGAGAGGTTTTAAAAAGTAATAGCAAGTATTAATGAGAACTTGCCTTCAGTTCAGGAGAGATTGAAAAGTGCACTGTTATGGAATAGTTTAGTATCCACGCATGGAACTATTAGAGGACAGTAAGGCACTTAAACTATGGTAATGAGTTATAAAATAAGAGTTCAGAGAAAGAATCATTATCAGCTTGAGTAGGTGAAAATGAGACGAGCTAATCCTGGATGATTAGAGTATTAGGTAGATGGAGGACATTTCTGGCATGGATCTTCAGATTACCTTGACTGGATCTGAAGGTGGAGCTCTGTGGATAGTATTATTGTTCTCATTTGGCAAATGAAAAAAAACGAAATGAGTAAACTTGCCCAGGACTGTCCAACTTGTAAATAGCAGAGCTGGGATTTATAAACAAGTTTCTCATTGTTTTCTTTTTCAAATTTTACATAATTTATTATGGTATATTTTAAATACGTGCAAAATAGAACAGATATAATGAACCCCTGGTATTCATCACCCAGCTTCAAGTTACCAACTCATGGCTGATTTTGTTTCATCATGCCTCTCCTACTCTCGTTCCTTTTTCGAGTATTGTGTATTTTATTTAGGTATGTTTGAGTAAAAGAAAACAAGACTAAACACTGGCTGACGTTAGGGGTTTATTATTCTTTTATATAAGAAATACAGAGATAGGCAATGGCGGATGCATGTTTAGTGGCTTAAGGATGTTAGGGTCAGAAATCTCTTATTTTATTGGCTTTCCTCTCATTATCACAAGGTGGATATTGTAGTTTCAGATATCATTTTCACTTTCTAGACAAGAAGGAAAAAATGGAAAAGGGCTTCATTTATATCAGGAAATTAAATTTCTCAGGAATTTCCAGCAGATAGCTGCTTATAAACCAGTCATTGGCTAGAATCATGTCATATGGCCATCTCTGGATCAGAGAGACTGAGAAATATGGTTTTTAAATTGGGCACATTGTCACCTTGAACAGTTGGGGATTTAAATCTATAAACGTAAGGAAATAAGCATACTTTATTGTTTAGTTTTTGTAGCTAATCTAAATTTTGTCTTGTTGAAATTTGTGTTTTGTTTTGTTCTATTTATGTTTTGGAATAGCCTGACTTTTTCTAGTCTTGTACTTTTGATTTTTTTTTCCCCACTTTTCCTTGCTGGCTAGGATAAAAATAAATTTTTTGATTTATAAAAGTAACAGCAACAGTTACTATCTAATGTGTATTTACCATTAAGGTTTGAGAGTTTGAGAGCATTGCCTTATGGTTTCTGTTCTATCTAAACAACTTTAGGTATTTTAAAAAATCATTTAATTATATTTTATTTCTGATCATTTTCCTTTTTTCAAAAGATTAAAAAATTTTAAAAATTGGCATGTAATTGTGTATATTTATGGGGTACTTAGTGATATGTGTATCATATAGTGATCATATCAGAGTAAGTAGCATGTCCATCATCTCAAATATTTATCTTTTTTTTGTGTTGGGAATATTCAGTAAAAGGTGCTTTCTTTTTTAAACTTTCTTTTGAATGTAGATATATATCTGTTTTAAAAATTTGTTTACAGTTAGAGAAACTAGTCTGAACATGGATGGACTTTTAGGGTGCCTATGATCTCTCAGCAGGTCTATATGATTGAATTTGTTTAAAATTTACTGAATTGGTTTAAAATTAGTTTAAAAATTACTGAATTTGTTTATAAGTTGCTCAACTTGTTTCTGGGTGAGTAGTTGTATAGTTATATATAGAGTTGCATAGTTATATACTTGTGTGATATCCATATAGAACAGTTTGGTAGCCTGCTGAAGATGTTAAAGATCATTTCAGTTGAAATGTATTTGGCCTGAATTTGTGACAACTTCTTTTTAAATTATGAATTAGAGGACCTTTTGCTATTTAAAAAAGAAAAAGAAAAGCACTTTTTCTGTATAAGAAGGTTAAAATGTCTAGATAGATGATACACTAAAAGCTCTTAAATATTTGAATTGGGTGGAATATGACCATATAAAACTCAGGTCTGCAGTCCACTCAGGTTACTAAAGATAAATGCATCATACATTCAGTATAGACTATGCCGCAAGATTTCATTCCCACATGGAAGTACGCATGCTCGTTTCTCCTGAGACTGCATAAAGTCTGAACGTTCCAGTTTCCCTTTTAAGTGACTTCATTGCCCTAGCAGCAGTTTAGAAATGCAAAAGTTTGGTTGGTTTAAACAATAGTTCTTGAATGTATTCTTAATTAAGTACAATAATATTTTCTCTTTGATTTTAAGGAGCTTTACTGCCCAGAATGGATACACAATAAAATACTGAAAGGAAAAAGAAAGTTAGCTGTATCCTAGTTTTCTAAACCCTGGCAAGCTGGCAGAGCTAGAATTAGCTTTACAGATGGCATTTGGCAACATATCTACATATCTCTAAGCCCTCAACTCCTGCGTTTTGTTATGCCTGTCTATCAATTACAATATCCAATCACTGCTCAGAGATGGAGAAATGGGATGATCACAGCTCACACGATGCTGTTTTGTTAGAAACGTCAGTGCTGCACAACCCACGGCTGAGTCAGTGTCTGTGAGAAAATAAACTGAATTAATATGTAGAGGGGGTTGTATCTCTGAACATTTAAAGCCTAAATATTGCAACAGCATTATTACACAGTAGAGGGAGGAAGCTAAAGGAAGTCTATGGACAGGTCAGGTAGGGGGAGACTGGGGAATTTTCTGATTGTTCAGAGGAATCTTGAAGATGATGGAAATATCAGATGTGCTAAAGTTTCCTAGTAATGCCCAAGGATGCTGACCTGGCTTTCAGTGCTTCATTGTTTGAAAGAGCAGAGTCCCTTTATACTCTGATTTCAAAATTTTTTTCTTGTTTTTGTGTGTCTACCTTGGCATATACTAAAGGAAGGTGTGTATTCATTTATTACATGATATCTCTGGGTTATAATTATTTACATATATGAATTTGAAAGAAAGATTGAGAGGGACATGTGTGACCGTTGTTTCATTATGATCATTTACATGACTAAAGATAAAGATCATATGTCTGATTTTCAGTTTAATGGCAAGTTACTTAAAATAAATGAAATATGTTTTTATTGTTTTCGTGGGTTTGATGCTTTGTGTTTTATTTCAAGTAACTTGAGAATGCATTGTGTTTGGTATTGTTTTTTATGAATATCATTAAAAATTTATTTAAGGAGAGAGTACTTTTGAAATAATATTTTTGATTTATTTGAAAATAAAATTCAAGATAAATGAAATAATTGAAATTTTCTAAAGAAGGAATTGAATATATTTTTACATTTGGATGAACTAAGGATTAACTGAACCATTTATATATAGTACTTTACAGAACTGAATGTGCTTAAATGATAAAGCTCTAATTGGTTAAAATGACTTTCTTTCAAGTCAAAGAACCCAGAAACTGAATAGATGATCTAACTACTGCCACTGAGGTTTTGGATTACTGAGTATTAATTTTCAACTAGACAAAATTTCTAAATAAGGATAATGGTTTTTCCTGTGAGATTTTAAATCTTAACAGGTGATATTGCTCACTTTATTAGGAAATTTTACAACAATTTAAAACGTTTTGACTAATGGTTTTTTTCCTTCTCTCTTTATTACCCTTATCCTGCTGATCCTTAATTTTTTTGGACTTTTGGGATATACAGCATTTTACATTTACTTTGTTTTTAATGTATTTAAATGGTTTATAACATTCTTCCCTTGAAGTGTAAGGAAGTTCTTTTAATTTCCCCCATTTAATTTCTAAAAGTTTCATGGTCATCTTATGCTTGTCATGACTTATTTATATAGTTCTGTTCATGGTATCTTATATTGACTTTTTTTGTGGTTTAGGGTCCAGAAATGTTTTTCTCAGCTTGTTAAATAGAGTTATAAAAGCAGAATCTCAAGCTAGACCTTTTAATCTTATACTTTATAGGATACTTTCCCCTGGTTCTGCTCATTCTTTTAAGATAATAATGTCTGTCTTATTGTGAAAATGGTACATACTCATTAGGTAAATTTGGTAAGCCCAGAAAAACATATAGAAGAAAATGAAAATAAGTTTTTCTATTATCAAAAGAAAAATAAATATTTTGGCATATAACCTATTTTTTCTGTGTATGTATAAAAATATAAAATAACACATATGCACTTAAAAAGACATACTGTAGTACTGTTATGTAACCTATCCTTGAAAAAAAAGAAATTTAATTATGAACATCCTTTAGTCATGAAGTGATCTTCTATTGCATAATTTTAAAGGATTACGTAGTGTTTTGTACGTATATATTTTGTAATTTATTTCACCAATCCGCATTTTTCTGATAATTGATCAGAGAAAAGATCAGCATGATTTCACAGCATAATATCTCCAAAAAGAAAGAATGTCTTAAGGAGTTAAGTAAAAATGTAATTTTGATTATTTTTCTGACAGAGAAAGATCTTCAGTGTGATTACACAGTGAACCCTTTAAAGACATACACATTACTTTTAAAACAAAGCAAATAGCTAAGATAACCATCATAAAGTATAAAAAATAAACAAAAAACAGGAAAACTAGAGCTCAGATGAACTGAGACTTCAGAAAAATGCCAAGACCACCAGAAAAGGTTTCTTATATTGCATTTAATGTAAGCAGAATAATCAAGGAAAGTATAATAATAATGCATGACAATGAGGGGGAAAAATCTTTAGCTCTTGAAGCTTCTTTGTCAAAGTGGAAGAGGAAACCACCACCACCTCTAACAGAAATAGAAATAAGACAAACATTGATAGGAAGGACATAAAGGCCAATATGAGTATAGAGGTAAAGAATGCATCTGATTAAATGAATTGTCTTCTGGGCCATTTAAAACATCTTATAAAAGGAACTGCATGCAACACCTTAAAATTATTGTTATTATTTGTGATCTTTGAAGGTTTTTTGAGAATAAGGGAACTGCTAAAAGATGGGAGATTCTGGGCTTGATTTTGAAACAGGTAGGAGATTTTGGAATTAAAAATGGAAAGGACTCATTTATGACTGACTTGAAGAAAAACAGTTTCAAAATGATTAGGAATAGGTTTGTTAAAATTACATTGCCAGACCAACTTAGATTTTTCTCTGATGCAGTTAGTAGACTAGCAACGCTATAATATATTTGGACTTAAGCTTAGCTTTTGGTAAAGTCATTTTGATATCCTTGAGAGTAAAGTGGGGGAACAATAAGTTAGCTACCAGCTGATTGTGATAATTAATTTACACAATTCTGACTCTAAATGATCCCATCCAGAGAGATTCATTGATCTTAAAAGGTGGCTTTGTTCTTTGCTTTGTCATATTGCTTATATGGAGAAAGAAAATTATCAAATTTATCAGTGATAATGAGGAGTGAGAGATAGTAAATAATATACTAAATGATCCAAAATAATTTTTGAGGCTGATTTGTTGTACTAAGTTTAGATGAACTTTTCGGGAGTATATATGTAAGGCCTAAAAACCACCAGGATACATTAACGTAGCATCGCTCTACAGCATCACATATGAAAAAGACCTGAGGGTGGCTGTTGGCAGTAAACTAAATATAAGACATAAGTATCATATGGCTTCCCATCTTCTTCCTCACCCCTCCCCTAAAAAATCCATTTCAATTAATGGAAGAGTAGAGTAACTGCTGAATACCAAAGTATTGTTATTTTTAGTTCTGTCTATATTCAAGAGGAAGGAAGTGAAAAAGTTGGGTATGTTGCCAGTTTAAGGAACTAAGAATTTAAGAGAAATCTTGGGCTGGGCGTGATGTCTCACACCTGTAATCCCAGCACTTGGGGAAGCTGAGGCGTGCGGGTTGCTTGAGGCCAGGAGTTTGAGACCAGCCTGGACAACATGGCGAAACCCTGTCTCTACTAAAATTACAAAAATTAGCTGGGCGTGTTGGTGCATGCCTGTAATCCCAGCTATGTTGAGAGGCTGAGGCACAAGAATTGCTTGAACCCAGGAGGCAGAGGTTGCAGTGAGCAGAGATCACTCCACTGCACTCCAGTCTGGATGACAGAGTGAGACTCTTTCTCAAAAAAAAGAGAGAAATCTTGTGACAGCTCTGGTTGGATATTAAGGAATGTCATAATAAGAGCTATCTTCAGATATTTTAAGACTTTTCCTTTGAAAAGTAATTAGACATGGTTTGAGTCAGACTTGTTTGAAGTTAGGAGCATGAACTCTGAAATTGAACCCCTTGGTTCAGACCCAGCACTTAATTAACTATATGATTTCAGGCACCTTGCTTAGCTCCTAGGTTTCCATTTTCTCAGCTGTAAAATTAGGATGGTTTTGAGGATTAAGGTGCTCAGTATTGTTCTAAATGCCCAAGTGTTCACATTGTTGTTGTTATTTGGTCCCAGCAGGTAGAACTAAGGCAGTGGTTTTCAGCCCAGATGATTATGTCTTCTAGTGGGCATTGGCAATATCTCGGGACATTTTGGTTGGGGAGCTGGAGAAAGTACTAGCATACTGGTGGATGGAGGCTAGGTATGCTGCTAAACATTCTACAATGCAAACAACAGCCTCTTTACAACAAAGAATTACCTGACCCAAAACCCTGAACTTGGGTTAGCTAAAAAGGTTTAAGCCTTAATGTTAAGGAAAAACAGCCTAAGAGTCAGAACTTTCCAAGGCTAGAATGAAACTTTTAAAAGAGAAAAGTTCCCCTTCCCTGTCATTTGCAGTAGGTCAGCCAATTCGAGGACACTTTGTAAATGAAGATTCAGGAATTAGATAAATGTTTGGACTAGATTTTCTAAACGATTTTTCCTAAACTAAGGTTCTGTGTTTCTGTGGATATTTCTTAGGATAGTTAGACATACTGAATTACAACAACATCAAAGGGCCTCTGATATAAATTATTTTAGTCTTTAATTTCATCAATCTAATTACAGTATAGATTTTTATTTTTGATATTTAGGATTGAATAAAAGGTATAATGGGGGGAATTTAATAGAAAAAGGTTGTGTTTTCAAAGGTCATTTGGAAGGAGTGATTGTGGGATGGCTGTGATTTGTCTTTAGAAATATGTTTTGTGGCCGGGCGTGGTGGCTCATGCCTTTAATCCCAGCACTTTGGGAGGCCGAGGCGGGCAGATCACAAGGTCAGGAGTTCAAGATCAGCGTGGCCAATATGGTGAAACCCATCTCTACTAAAAATACAAAAAATTAGCCAGGCGTGGTGGCGGGTACCTGTAGTCCCAGCCACTTGGGAGTCTGAGGCAGGAATTGCCTGAACCTGGGAGGTGGAGGTTGCAGTGAGCCAAGAGTGCGCCACTGCACTCCAGCCTGGGCGACAGAGCGAGACTCCATCAAAATCTGTCCTGTGAAAATAATTTATTAAAATATTCACAATCATTTGATAAATATTTTAAAAACTGAGTCTTGTATTTGTACTACATATCTTTTATACTCCAAAAGTTTAAAAAAATTATATTTTTTAAAAGCATTGCTTTAAAAATATTGGTTGTGTATGCATTATAATATTATTCTCAATCATTTACAATACCAAGAACAGTAACTGGCACAATGTAGTTATTTAGTAAATATTTGTTGAACGAATGACTATTCAGTAGATACACAATAAACCTGTGCAACCATTAATTTCGCTTTGAACAATTTTTAATAGTGGCTATTTTTAAAAATTTTTTCATGCTAGGAAGTTGCTGGGAATATTAAGTATGTAGTGACTGCCAACTCTGAAATTTGTATTTCTAGCCTAGACTTTTCCCCTGAACTTTAGACTTATGTATCCATAAGTATACACAGACTTACATACGCTCAGATGTGTAATAAACGTCTCACGTTTAACATGTCTAAGACATACCTACATTTCTAAATCTAGTCCTCTCACTCTCACTTGCATTCAGTAAATGGAACTTCCATTCTTCCAGTTGCTCAGGACAAAATCATGGAGTCATCCTTAACTCTTCTTTTTCTCTCACCTCCTACATTTCATCCATCAGTAAATTTCAGAGGCATATTCTTCAAAATGTATAGTCTAGTCCACTCTTTACCACGTAACTCTGCCATAACACTGGTCCAAGTCACTTTCAGCTTTCGCCTGATTATTTACAGTAACCTCTGAAATGGTTTCCTGGTTTTACCTTTGCCTCCTTTCTCCCATTCTCCCATTGTTTGCTTTGTGATCCTGTTAAAACGTAAATTACATCATTTAATTCACACTTCAGTGCTACCCATTTCATGCAAACAAAAGCAAAAACCGTTTAAACATTCCTTCAATGCCTGTCATAATCTTGTTCTAGTCTTGCCTAACTAAGCTCTATCTTTTTAACATGGTTGTTCTTATTTTCTATGCTCCAGCAACCCTCGGCTTCTTGAATGTCTTGAAAAAGCCAAGGATAACTCTTACCACAGGGCCTTTGCATTTACTATTCCCTTCTATATTTCATAATTCTGTTTCTTACGTTTTTAGGTCTTTGTTTAGACACTTCCCCCTTAGAGAGTTCTACTTTGACCATTCAAAATGGTGGCACTCTTTTTTTATTACCTTTATTTTTCCTTATAACATTTATCACCATTTGTTAGTATCTGGGTCTTCATGTGACTTCAGTTGAAATTTGAAAAGATACTCCTAGGCCCTGCTGCTGCTGCTGCTGCTGCTGCAATGGGATTTTAGGAAGAAGAAAAAGATGTCAAGATTTAGAAATAGTATTAAAACTGTTTTTAGGCTATACATATTTATTGCTGAAGTTGTCTTTGTGGGGGTAATCTGGGATTTAAGTATCATTTAAAATATTTTTATGGGAAAAATATATCCGACAACAGACTTACAGGTGATCTTTGAGAATTTAACTAACTCTTCAGTTGAGAACTTCCCTTTTCCATAATTAAGCATTTGTTCCTTGGGAAACTGACCATATATTAAGCAGAAGAACAGAAAGTTTATAGAAGGCTAATTGACCAAAAAAAGGAAATGAGAGATAAATTGTTATTAAATCTATTTAGAAGTTTGATAGCATTTTTTATATTATAGTTGTTGACATTTAATACAGGGGTCAGCAAACTTTTTCTGTATAGGGCTGGATAGTAAATATTTTTGGCTATGTGGGCCACAGTCTCTGTCCTAACCACTCAACTTTGTCATTGTAGCATGAAACAGCCATGAACAGTAATCATGAATAGACATGGCTGTGTTCCAATAATACTTTATTTACAAAATCAGGCAATGGGTAGAATTTGGCCCATGAGCCATAGTTTTCCAAATCCTGACTTAACACATTAACGATGCTTATAAAAAGCAAATCAGTTGCTTCAAAAATATATTAATATAAAGTCATTTAAAAGCTTTAGTTTAAAAAACTGAAACAGAAGATCTGATATTTGTTGGAACAGTAAAAAAATCAGCCAATTTTTTCTCCCAGAATAAAAATAGGATTTAAAATATTGCTTCTTTATTGAGGTCTAATTCAAATGGATAGGAGTATTGTCAGTGGAAAAAAAACACACTCAAACTCCAGGGTATGGGACAGGACACCTTCTGAAATGAGGGGCCTATGGCCTATAAGCAAAGTAGGTCAGGGGATTTCTTTATGGTCAGCTCCATTACAGAAAGGCAGGGGAAGAGTAGAATGTATTTTTAGTTTCTAAGGCCTGCCTTGGAGAGAAAAAGGAGCCATGAAAAGAGAGCAGGTGAAGGTCAGAGAGAGAGATTCTGTTTTCTGAGGCCTAAAGTGCCCCCAACATTATAACAAGGGCAATGGGAGTTACGAGCCAGGAAACATGGACAAAAACATATATATAGCCTTTTATAGAGACATATGGTTTTTTACAGAGCTGTATATAGTTTTTTATATTACAGTTTTGTGTATTTGTCAACAGTTTTCTGATATGAGTGCTACTTATATCAGCTACTTCTGGAAATTTTTCTTATATTATTTCCTTGAAAATGTGTTCCCCTCTATTTTCTCTGTTCTCTTTAGAGCATATATTAGTTGAATGTTGACCTCCTTCACTAGTTCTCTTTTTTAATGCTTTCTTATTTTCCATTTCTTTGCATTTTTGTTCTTTTAAGGATATATTCAATATTTTTTCAACCCTTCTAGTAACCTTGTAAAAATTTCTGCTATTATTTTGAATTTCTCAGAACTTATTCTTTAATTTTTTTAAAATTGCAGCATTCCAGTCCTTATTTTATGGATACATTTTTTATGTTACTGAATTATTATAGTTTTGTGGTTTTTTTTGTCTCCACTTTATTGCCCCTTTTGTTATATATAGTAAGCTTTTTCATTGTGAAATAATTTTAGATTTACAAGATGTCACAAAAAATCATACAGTGAGTTCCCAGGTACTCTACTCAGCCTCCTTCAATGATAACATCTTATATAACTTTAGTACATTATGAGAACCAGGAAACTGACGTGGGTACAGTACTAATAACTAAATTATTGACCTTTCTTGTATTTTATCAGTTTTTACATGCACTTGATATCTTTTTTCTGTTACATGGTTCTGTGATGTTTTATCATATGTATAGATTCATGTAACTCCCACCGCAATCGGGATATAGAACTCTTCTATCACCACAAAGAAATTCTCTTATGCTACCCCTTTACAGTTACACCCTCTCTCCAACTCTGACCTCTGGCAACCCCTAATTTGGTTCTATATCCCCATAAGTTTGTCGTTTTGGGAACATTATATAAGTGGAATCATACAGCATATAAACTTTTGGGTTTGGGTTTTTTCATTCAGTGAAATGCTTTTGGATCCATTCACATTTGTTGCAGATATCAATAGTTTTTTTTAAATTGCTGAATAATATTCTATGGTATGGCTGTACTACAGTTTACCCATTCAAAAAATGGCTTGGTTTTTGTTATAAACTTTGCAGTACTGTTGGATTTTAAAAACTCTGTATGTATTAATTTAGTATTATAAACTTTTTCCCCTTGTAGTAGTCTCTAGTTTCATTGAACAAAACGAGATCCTGATGTTTTTCTTCAGTTCTTAGGAACCTGCCTGCCATTGAAAACTGTTGCTGTAATTAGAATTTCTAAACAAATTAAGTGACAAAATCATATGCAGAAGCTCATACCAGATTTGCATTCTAAAATTTGATGTGAATAGATATTTGCTTCTACAATTGATCTTAGCCAAAAGGCCAAGAAGCAATAGATATTTGCTTCTGAGAATGACCATTTTAATAAGATTTAACGGTTTTTAGAAACTTTACTGCCTGCTGATTCACCTTATGCTTCAGAGCATGATTTTGAAACAAAGTGAAAAGTTGATATTAAAGAAAACGGAAGCATTATTAAGTCATAAAGCTGCAAAATTTAAAAATGGAAATATTTTCTTTTGTGTTTAAGGTGGATTTGTGTATTATGTAACTAGAGGTGCTTGGAAGTGATTGATATTCCTTAGTTGAAGAAAATTGTGATCTCAGAGGATCATGATTAAGGGTTCTGATTTGGGCTTTCGTAGTAAGTTTACTGGGTAGTATATGTTGGTTTGTGAAGTTTTCAAGTGGTGATCAGTTGGTGATGGTAGATGTTTTTAATCTGATTGTAGAAGTGCTTTTGGTTTCTTGAGACCATGGACCGTATTACAACAAGAGGATGCAAAAATCTATGTAGATTGGTAAGAGAAGGAATTTAGTGCACTCTGCTAAGACAAGTGTGAAAAGAAAGGACTATTAGAAGAAGAAAGGCATGACTTTTATTACTTAAGTGTAATTGAAATGCCTAAGTAGTTGTTTTCTATTATGGTATTCTCAGGCAGCTGTGTTTTGGCCAAGAGGTCAATTCTGGTGTACAATTTGGTGTGTGTGTGTATATATATATCTCCATAAAACCTTACCATAATTAGGATAATGAGCATATACATCACACTCAAAAGCTTCTTTGGTGCCCTTTGTAACCCTTCCCTTTGAACTCCTATACCCCTTTTTTGTGAAACCACCAATATGTTTTCTGTTGCTCTATACATTCTATATTTCCTAGAATTTTATATAATTTATTTTTTGTGGTGGGGAGAGATCTGGCTTCTTTTATTCAGTGTAATTATTTTGAGATTGATTCATGTTGTAACTTGTGTCAGTAGTTCATTCTTTTTTATTGTTGAGTAGTAGTCCATTGTATGGATATATCGCAAATTGTTTATCCTTTCACTTGTTCATAAACATTTAGGTTGTTTCCAGTTTTGAGCTGTTACAAATAAAGCTGCTAAGAATGTTTGCTTACAAATTTTTTTTATGGATAATGTCTTCGTCTCTTTTGGGTAAATACATAATGGAATGGCTGAATCATATGGCTAGAGTCTGTTTAATTTCTTAAGAAACAAACTGTTTTCCGAAACAGTTTCTAAAATGGTTGTACCATTTTCCATTCCTACCACAAGTGTATGAGAGTTCCATTCCATACATGTACTCATCAACAGTTGATATAGTCAGTCTTTTTATTTAGCCACTCTAATGTGTAATGATGTAACAATGTCATTTTAATTTGCATTTCTTTAATGACAAGTGATGCTATCATTTCATGTACTTATTTTTTCATCTGCATATCTCAAATTTTTTACCCATTATTTGGAGAGTTCTTTATATAGCTTACATATCAGTCCTCTATCAGATATATGATTTGCAAATATTTTCTCCCAGTCTGAGGCTTGTGTTTTTAGTCTCTATTATTTATTTATTTTTTTGAAACAGTGTCTTGCTCCATTGCCCAGGCTAGAGTGCAGTAGCATGATGACCATGACTCACTGCAACCTCAGACTTCTGGGCTCAAGCAATACTTCCACCTCAGCCTCTCAAGTAGCCGGAACCACAGACGCCTGCCACCACTCCTGGCTAATTTTTTAAAAATTTTTTTGTAGAAGTGGTATCACTATGTTGCCCAGGCTGGTCTTGACCTCCTGGGCTCAAGCTATCCTCCTGCCTCAACCTCGTAAGGTGCTGGGATTACAGGCTTGAATCACTGCACACAGCTTCTTTTCATTCTCTTAACACTGTTTTTTGAAGATCAGAAGTTTTTAATTTTGATGAAGTTCAGTTGTCGGTTTGCTCTTTTATGCATTGTGCTTTTTATTTCTAGAAGTTCTGTAGTTTTCAGTTTTAGATTTAGGTGTGTGGTCCATTTTGAGTTAACTTTTGCATATGATGGAAACTATTGTGCAGAGTTCTTTTTTTTTTTCTAGAATTGCTGAAAGTGAAATACCTATTGTATATTCATTTGTTCCAGCACCATTTGATGAAAAACTCTTCCCTGAATTGTGTTTGAGCCCTTGTTGAAAATGAGTTGTCCATATATATATGTATGTGAGTTCTTTTCTGGAGTCTTCATTCTGATTCATTGATCTATGTGCCTGTCATTATGCCAGTAGCACACTTTACTCATTACTACAGTTTTTTTTTTCTTTTTATTATTATTATTATTATTATACTTTAGGCTCTATGGTACATGTGCGCAACGTGCAGGTAAGTTACATATGTATACATGTGCCATGCTGGTGCGCTGTACCCACCAACTCGTGAGTCTTGAAATCAGATCATGTTAGTCTTCCAACTGTTCTTTTAAAAAAATTATTTAGGCTATTCTAGGTCATTTGCATATTCATATGAATTTTGGAATCAGCTTGTCACTCTTAACAAGCAAGCCTACTTGGTTTTCCATTGGGATTATGTTGTATCTAGTAGATGAACTTAGGGAGAAAATTGACTTGTAAAGACGGTAGGTTTCTCCATTTGTTTAGGTCTTCTTAATTTCAGTAATGTTGTATAATTTCCAATGTGTGAGTTTTTCACATCTTTTGTCATATTTATCCCTAAGTATTATCCCTAAGTATTTCAGGTTTTGGTGTTATTTGTAAGTAGTGTTTTTAAAATTTCAATTTCAGGTTGCGTATTCTTGGTATATAGAAATAAAGTTCATTTTAAAATACTGATTTTGTATTCTGCAACCTTGCTGAACTCATTGGTTCTAGTAACCTTTTTTTCTTACTAGAGCCTACAATAGATGATCATGTTTTCTGCAAATAAAGACAGTTTTACATCTTAATCAATCTGAATGTCTTTTCTTGCCATATTGCACTGGCTATAATCCTCAGTACATTGTTGAAGAAAAGTGACAGTGGACATTCTTATTTCTGATTCTTATTTCTGATTTTAGATGGAGAGCATTTGGTCTTTGATTACTATTCTTTTTTTATGTATTGCTGGATTTGATGTGTTAACATTTTGTTTAGAATATTGATATTTGTGTTCTAAGATTTGTGGTTTTCTTTTCTTGTAATATTTTTTTCCACTTTTTTTTAGTTCAAAATTTTCTAATTTCCTTTTTGATTTCTTTATTGCTCTGTGAGTTGTTTAGGTAAAGGTATTATTTAATTTCCAAGTGTTTGGGAATTTTCTAGATATTGGTGTCTGGGCAATGTTGGTCTCATAGAATGAGTTGGGAAATACTATCTTCTCGTCAATTTTCTGGAAGAGCTGTGTAGGGGTGATATTATTTCTATCTTAAATGCTTGGTAGAATTTGTCAGTGAAGCCATATGAGCCTAGAGTTTTCTTGGAAGGAAAGTTTTAAACTACAAATTAAATTTCTTTAGTAAACAGAGCTATTCAACCTTTTCTTAAGTGAGCTTTTTTGTAGGTTTAAATTTGTCCATTCTGAGTTGTTGAATTTAGTGGCTTAAAGTTGTTTATAATATTCTTTTATTATTATTTTAGTATCTGTAGCCTCTCTTATTTCTGACGTTGGTAGTTTGTATCTTCTCGATTTTTGTCCCAAGCAGTCTGGGTAGAGGTTTAACAATTTTATTGACTGACGTCATTTTTCTTAGACCTTTCTTCTTTTCTAATATAGGAATTTAATGCCATAATTTGCCCCTAAGTACTGTTACAATGTCATACCATGCTACAAATTATGGTATCTTGGGGTTTTTTCCACTTTCTTTTAGTTCAAAATTTTCTAATTTCCTTTTTGATTTATTTATTGCTCTGTAAGTTGTTTAGGTAAAGATATTATTTAATTTCCAAGTATTTGGGAATTTTCTAGGTATCTCTGTTATTGAATTTTACTTTAATTCCATTGTAATCAGAGAACATACTTTGTATGATTAAATTCTTTTAAGTTTATTGATACTTGTTTTATTGCCCAAAATATGATCTATCTTGATAAATGTTCTGTATGCACATGAAAAGCATGAGTTTTCTGCCCTTTTTGGGTGTTTTGTAAATGTCAATGAGGTCAAGTCAGTTGATAATGTTATTCAAATCTCATCAATCCCTACTGATTTTCTGTGTAGTTTTTCTGTTAAATATTGTGAGAGAGGTGGTGAAATCTCTGATGATAATTATGGAATTGTCTAGTTCTCATAGTTTTATCAGTTTTTGCCTCCTGTATTTTGAAGCTCTCTCATGAGGCAGAAAAACATTTGGATTGTTATGTGCACTTAATAAATTAACCCCTTTATCTTTATGAAATACATTGGTGATATTCTTTGTTCTGAACTCTGCTTTGTCTGATATTAATATAGCCACTCTTGCTTTCTTTGAACTAGTGCTAGCATAGTGTATCTTTCCTCATTCTTTTATATTGAATCTCTTTGTACCATATAGCATATAGTTGGACCTGGCTTATTATTATTATTATTATTATTAGTATTATTTTAAGACAGGGTCTCACTCTGTTCCCAGGCTGTAGTGCAGTGGTGCGATCTCCGCTCACTGCAGCCTTGACCTCCGAGGCTAAAGTGATCCTCCCACCTCAGCCTCCTGAGTAGCTGGGACCACAGGCATGTGCCACCACACCCAGCTAATTTTTGTATTTTTTGTAGAGATGAGGCTTTGCCATGTTGCCAAAGGCTGGTCTCAAACTCTTGGGCTCAAGTGATCTGCCAGGCTGGAGATCTAGCTTTTATATCCAATCTGATAATCTTCACCTTTTATGGTTTAGACAGTTTACATCTAAATGGCTAAGGCTATCTGTATTCAATGTGATTATTGACATGGTTAAGGTTAAGTCTTATCCTGTTATTTATTTTCCGTTTGTCCCATTTGTTCCTTTTCCTTCTTCCTCCCAACCCCTTTTTTCCTTTGCCTTCTTGGATTAGCCAAATCTTTTTTTATGATTTTATTTTATCTCCTTTTTTGGTATATTAACTGTATTTCTTTTGTTTTCTTATATTAGTGGTTGCTTTAGTATTAACAGTATACATCTTTAACTTATCACAGTATACCTTCAAGTGATGTTATACTGTTTCTTGTGTGGTGTAAAAACCTTACAAAAGTATACTTGCATTTCTTTCTCCCAGACTTTGTGCTGCTCTAGTTATATGTATATGTTATAAACCCCATATTATATTATTATCATTATTGTTTAATCTTTTATAGAGATTTAAACAATTAGAAAAAAATTATATTCTTCCATGCAGTTACTTTTTCTAGTAGTCTTCATTTTTTTGTGTAGATTCATATTTTCATCTGGCATTAGCTTTTTTGTCTGCCTGAAGGACTCCCTTTTAACTTTTCTTGCAGTGCAGATCTTCTCATGATGAATTCATGTGTCTTTTTATTTTATTTTATTATTATTATACTTTGTTTTTTTTGCCTGAAAATGTCTGTACTTTCTTATTTTTTTTCGACAAATCAATGCAGATCCTTCTTATTTTTGAAAGATGTTTTTACTGGCTATGACAAACCTAGGTTGACAGGTTTGTTTTCATTTTTTTTCTTTAAAGTGTGTGTGGAGTTTGTTGTGCATCTTGAATCTGCGGGTTTGTAATTTTTGCCAAATTTGGAGAAAGTTCAGATATTACTTCCCTTTTTTTCCTTCCCACTTCCTTCATGGACTCCATTTACACCTATATTAGGCCACTTGAAATTGACTTGTAGCCTACTCATGCTGTTTATTTTTCTGTTTTCTCTTTTTTATTTTGAATATTTCCTATTGCATTGTCTTCAAATTTGTTAATCATTTCTTCTATAATGTGTAATCTCCCATTAATTCCATTCAGTGTGCTTTTCTTTTTTAAAGTTATTTTTAATTGACATGTAACATGTAATAATTATACATATTTAGAGGTACTGAGTGATATTTCAGTACATGTATACAGTGTGTAGTGAGCAACTCAGGGTGATTAGTATATCACCTCAAACATTTATCATTTTAAAAAAATGTTGGGAACGTTCAAAGTTCTCTCTTCTAACCATTTGATAATATATAATAAGTTATTGTTAACTGTAATCATTTTAAAGGGCCATTTAGTATACTTTTCATCTCACATGTAAACATTTTTTATCTCTGGAAGCTTGATTTGCATCTTTTTAATCCTGTATGTCTCTACATTGCTTTTTGGAGGGCTGTGGTTATAGTGACTTTTTAATGTTTTTATTTCTCATTCTAACGTATGTGTCAGTTCACGTTTTATTTCACTTGATTTTTTTTTTCCTCATGGGTTATGTGTTCTCACTTCTTTGCATGCCTGATAATTTTTGATCGGATGCCATACATTGTAAATTTTACCTCATTTATGTGTTTGATATTTCTTATACTTATAAATATTCTTGAGCTTTGCTTTAGGATTTAGCTATATGGAAACAATGTGGTCCTTTTGGTCTTGATGTTAAAATTTGTTAGGGGAACTGGAACAGTGCTCAGTCTAGTTGTAATTATTTCCCATTTTAGAACCTTCTAATTCTCTTCTCAATGCCCTATAAATTATTAGGCTTTCCAGTCTGAACTAGTGAGAACAGGACCTATTCCTGGCCCTGTATGAGTGCTGGACACTATTTCCTCTAATCCTTTGAGGTGGTTTTTTTCCCCAGCTTCTTTTCATAGTGTCCTCACATGTGTGACTGGTATTCAGCTCAGCACTCAAGGAGGACTCTGCAAATTTCTGAGGTTTTCTCTCTGTGTTACATTCTCCTCTCTGGTACTTTTCCCTTAGAACTCTAGCCATCTCTTATCCCAGTGTCTCAGCTCCATGTCTTTCACTCAGAGTCCACTGGGTTCTGCTTGTGTTTCTCCTTTCTGTGTTTACTTTGCAGATGCTCTCAAGATAGTAATTTGGGACAATTGTTGGGCATATCTCATTTGCTTTCCATTTTTCAGTGATTGCTCTCCTTCATTGCCTGATGTGCCGTGTCTTGCAGACTGTTGTTTCATATATTCCGTTTGGTTTCTTGGGTTGTTTCAGACAGGAGTATGAACTCAGCCTTTGTTATTCTATCTTGGCTGGAAATAGATATTAGGGCTAATCCAGTCTTCATGTCCTTACCTATCCTTATTTCATGAATCTCAAACTCTTCAATGCAGCCTGAAACAGAGCTTTCCCCTCTGAACTTGCTCATCCTCATTTTCTTTTGTACATATTAACTGTTTTTGCCTTTAAAGGGATTTCTTAATCTGAAAGTATTGAATTAAATATAGTAGGACATAATTTGTCCTCCATGACATCTGATTTTGAAGGTCTGATTCAGGGTTCAGTCTATATGGGAATTAAAAGAAAATATGAAAGTGTATTATGACACCTTTTGAATTTGTTTAAAATCTAAGTGGTTTAGAGATGAAGCCAATATTTTGGCAGTGTCTAGTCTTTCAGCTACAGAGATGTCTGGTGAAAACGCTTTTTTAATTACTCAGTCTGCTTGGCCCTTACTAAAACTGAACATTTAGCTTGTATTTGTCTTACTCGTTGTTGTGCTTATACCTTGTCCATTAAATTACCAGACTCACATTTAGATAATGTGCTTTCTTATAGTTGAAAATGATGAAAACTTAGCCGCCAGAATAATTTGAAGAGTTATTTTTTCTATATATGATCTTTGTTCTATTTAGTGTGGATTCCTTTTTTTCCTACTTTAGAAAACGAGCCAGAAATTCCAGTATTCCTACTCTAATGATTTTTTAAAAACATAAATGCAGTAGGATCTTTTGATTTGTTCTGTTTGAAAGAAAAGATTATGTTCTATTGATGCAGCTGTCCTCTAATTTTTTTTCACTAGAATGAAGGTGGGATTAGAATTTTTCTCTGTAGGTTGATGAGAAACAAATAACTGATAAAGGCTGTTAGGTTGCCTTTATTTCCCTAGAAGTAACTTACAGGATGAATACAAAGTCAACTTTATCTTCTGTCCTGGTAGTCTGTTATAGCAAGGTGATGACTGATTTTTATAATGAAAGAAACCACCAAGATAACAAAAAATATTAAAGCTAATAAAATCAACCAAAGAGATGACCCGGAGGCACTGAAAGATTTTGTTTTCTGAATCACCAAGATTAAATTTTAACTCGTGTGGTTTTGCTAAAGGAGAGCAGTATAATATTATGAAAGGGGCACTGGAATGAATCAAAAGGCTTAGGTTATAGTGTTATTAGCGTTTCTACTAAATGCTATGTGACCCTGAGCAAGTCTTGCAGTTTTGAACTTTAACATCCTCATCTGTCATAAACTAAATAAACTAACATTTCATGAGTAATTATGTTGTGCCAGGTACATTGCTGGTCAGCTTACTTATTATACTTCATTTAATTCACCTATTCACCTTAGAAAGTAAATAGAATCTACATTTTACAAATGAGAAACCTAAGTTTCCAGAACAATAAGTATCATTCAAAATGCCAAGCAATAAGCATTAGACGACAATTTTACTCTAAAGCCACGAACTTCCTTCTGTTTCTAAAAAGAACTTTAATATTTTTGAACCATATTATATGCTAACAGTACATTTCCAAATTGCCTTAGGTCTGGCTTTATTATTTTTATTATCATCAGTTTTCTTATTTGCAGTGTACTCTAATTATTGAAATTTTATCTATTTGTCGGGGCCTGGACACTAGTGATACACTAGTGGCTACTCTATAGCAATGTCTGTTTCCTTTGAGATCCTAAAGCTTTTATTATCTGATACCCAATTTAGTAGTTACGTATTTGGGAACTCTTTAGTGGTTTTATATTTGGAAGTTGGGATAACTCTTGAATTGTTTAAAGTTCTGCATGTTCATCTGTTATTGCTACACTTAGAAAACAAGCTCCTGAGGAAGCTTCTTTCTGTTGGCATTTAGCATAGCATTGTGCATATAGTATGTGTAACTTAATACATAATTGTGTTAAAATATTCTGTAAACTGGACTATTTTAATCAGCATTCTGAGTTATTCACTTCTGGTGGAGAAGTTTATTATATATAAGATATTTTTAAGTTTTAAAAATTCTGTGACTTTATGTAGTCAGAGTAGGTAGGTTTGTTAGGTTTTTCAGAGAAATGCTTTTCTTTTTTTTTTTTTTTTTTTTTTTTTCCTGAGACAGAGTCTCGCTCTGTTGCCCATGCTGGAGTGCAGTGGTGTGATCTCGGCTCACCGCAACCTCCGCCTCCCAGACAATTCTTGTGCTCCAGTCTCCTGAGTAGCTGGGATTACAGGTGTGTGCCACCACACCCAGCTAATTTTTGTATTTTTAGTAGAGACAGGGTTTTGCCATGTTGGCCAGGCTGGTCTCGAACTCCTGACCTCAAGCGCTTCACCCGCATTGGCCTCCCAAAGCATTGGGATTACAGGTGTGATTCACTGTGCCTGGCTGAGAAATGCTTTTCAGAAAAACTTTTTTAAAAAAATCATAGTGTTTTGAAAAGGCTCAACTCAAAGTTGGTTGATTGAAGTTAGCATGTAGACTTATTTGGCAGGGAGACCAATTTCTCTGCCCCATTCCTCAGTTTTTTAAGAGTTCCAGAAGCTCTTGCCTTCTCTTTTTCCCCTACAATGAAGGAAATCAAAAGAACATCTGAGTAACATTTAAGATATCTGAGTGATCTACTACTGTTATTACTACAACTTCTGCTAACTCATATGTTAGTTAATCTTTCTAAGCTTTAGTTTTCTCGTTCATAAAAAACTGAGTTCAAGTATGTGATCTTCAAAGACACACTATTCCAGAATTTTTAAAGCCTACAAGTTTGAGGTAAATTAGGTTTCAGAATTGGAAAGTAGCATTTGATTTTTGCACTTCAAGATACTAGTTTTATGTTACTCGGGTTTTTCTTTTAAAATGTTTGCAATCTTATGTTCTGCTTTTATGGTTAATTTTCCTTTCTAACTTATCAGTACTTCCTCACGTATTGCTAAAGGAGGAGTCGACCACACCAAAATGAGTCTACATGGTGCTAGTGGGGGACATGAGAGATCAAGAGATAGGCGAAGGTCAAGTGACAGATCACGAGATTCATCTCATGAAAGAACAGAGTCTCAACTCACTCCTTGTATTAGAAATGTGACTTCTCCAACACGACAGCACCATGTTGGTATGTAAAATCAACTAACCTTCCTAACAGTTCTTAAAAACATGCATTTACCTTTTTAAAGTAGTAATGACATTGAATTGTGCCTAATACTGCAGAGTAAAATTAGCTGCTTCTGTTCAGTTGTTTCTGTTTTAGTTGAGCTTGGTTCTTGGTGTGAAAGAAAAAACAGCTCATTAAATGCAAAGTTAACGTGAATTTTTAACCTCTGGGACAGTCTTATAAAATAAGTAATTGAAAAGCCTTTGAAACTGTGATATATAGATTTTCAAAGTTTTCAATTTAATTTTTGTCTTATGAAATATATAGCAATAGTTTGTGTAAATTATTGATAGGAGTTTAGTTATTATCATGCTAACAAAGGACCTGAAAGGTAGAATAGCCATCATGTTATTTATTCTGATTTTTGACAATATCTCAAATTTAATTATAAAAATAGATGAAAGATGTGATGTGTTTTACTTTGTTAGTAACTAGCTCACCTTCCTTCCTGCTCATTGTAAATGAACATTAGTACCCCAGGTGAACACATGGTATAACTATAAAACACCAGCTGAAGAAGAGGTGCCTTAGCATGGGAGCTTGCTGATTTTTATTTTCCCCTGCAGAAGGGACAAATTAAAACTTTGACTTAGTATATGCAGCAGTAGTTTCTGATAATCTGTTGTAAATAAGAATCATTAATATTAGGGTCTAATTATGAGAGAAGTTGTCAATGTTTCAGTTGATCCTTGAAGTCAGACTTGTACTTATAGCCAGACATCAACAAAAGAATAAATTAGAGTTGACAGTTTGTTACATGCAAAAGTCAGTGTCTGGGAGTAGAAGAGCAGGATATAATAAATTATTTTATTAATATTGCTTTAGCAAATTTTGCTTTTGGGATGCTACCAGTATTGTAGAAACAGGCAATAAAAGGGAGGTGTCAGAGTATCTCTGGAGATATGTCAAACCTAATTATATAATCAATAATGCTGTACAGAGTGTTCTAAGTAGTTTGAGTCATAGAGGAATTTGGCAAAAGCTGATGAAACTGCTGAGATGGAGGTACATTTTTAGGTCACCTTTAAAGTTTAGTGATCTAGTCTCTGAATGAAATATATCACAAAATCTTGGCTTTTATTTCTCTTTTGTAGACTATTAGAACATCTTAAGAAAATTTTCTGAATTTTAACAATATTTTCTACCTATGAAAATTACAAACTGTAGTTATAGATCATAAAATTTGTAGCAGTGCTTTATTCAACAAACATGAGAATGAGAAAAAACAATATATTATAAGCTACTAAAGCCCCTTTATTTGGTAGACATAAAAATCATTAAAAAAAATAAATACTTCTTACTACCCTTAGTGAATTTCTTTCTTTTTTTGTGGGGGAAAGGGGACCTTCTTTTTTTGAGATAAATTGCTGGTTTTAGAATGCCCTTATTAACGTTGTGAGATTCAAGATTGTACTTTGTGTTCTCAGAATAGTGTTAGCCCTTTTAGTAATTAGGACAGTTTAAATTGGTATTCCTATTAATCTTTTACTGTAATAACTTTCAAAGCATATTTATTTTACTTGTGAGAATATTCGGTTCCTTGGGTTTCTATTTTTAAGTGGAGTAATAACATAAAATTTTCCTTACTCTTGATGTTAGTTTGGGTTAGCATTAGTCAGCTATACATCTTTTTTAAAAGTCTACAAATAAAGATTTTAGAAAGCATTTTGATGTTTTGGGTTGTATTCCTCGGAACTAAACGAATGTTTATGGTGTTCTGTTAACATGTTATTTGAAATTGAAAAGTAGAAATGCTGTGACTTAAAACAACTTTTATAAATCAAACATTTAAAAAGATATATATAAATCTTGAATTTGTAAAAGAAAATTTGCGTAACTTCGTCTAACATCTTTATTTCAGAACGAGAAAAAGATCACAGTTCCTCTCGTCCAAGCAGTCCGCGTCCTCAAAAAGCATCCCCAAATGGTTCCATTAGCAGTGCTGGGAACAGCAGCAGAAACAGTAGTCAGTCAAGTTCAGATGGTAGCTGTAAGACAGCTGGGGAGATGGTGTTTGTATATGAAAATGCAAAAGAAGGAGCTCGGAATATAAGAACGTCAGAACGAGTGACACTAATAGTGGATAACACTAGATTTGTTGTAGACCCATCCATTTTTACTGCACAGCCAAATACAATGTTGGGCAGGTTTGTATTATTGCGGTTATTTGCATTACTAATTATAAGGTGCTTTTACTGCCATTATTTTTTTGTTTAAGTTTTACAGTAATTCTCTGTTGAAATGTAACATTTCTGTTTTACAGATGAAAGAACTGAGCTTTGGAGGCTAAATTACTTGTCCCAAGTTAATACAGCTTAGAAAGTGATAGAGTGAGAGCTTGAACTTGGTTTTATTTCTAGTGTTCTTTGCAGTACCAGTAGAAATAGCAAATATATTAGTTATTGAAGTCAGGATACTAAAATATCTTTACAGGTAGAGACTGTAAATTGAATCTAACCAGGTGAATTTAGCAATGATAATATGTTTGCTGCACTTGGGTTCCCATCAATCACAAAATATAAACAATCAGCATTGTTTAAAGGCGGAAAAAAACCCAATAGGTAGTTTAGCTGTAAAGTCAGCATGAATTGTCAGTTTGATGTAGATACTTTAAAAAAAAAAAAAAAAAAAAGGAATGTCAACAAGTAGTTAGCAAAATGAAGGAGATAATTGTCATCTTCTGATTTGTGCTGGTCCAGAGTAATAGATCAATTTAAAGTTTGCAGTTATGGGAACCACAGTCTCAGAAGGATATAGACAATATAGACTTGATTTTTCACCATGTCCAAACTGTACCTTTTAATTGCAAAATCAGTATCTTTGTTCACACTACTGTCAGATGAAACGGCATGTGCATGAAATAGAAGTTTACATAAGATAAAAACTTGTACTTTACTAGATTGCATATGTAATGTGTGTGTGTGTGATTTATCATTGTCTCAATACAGAATAAATGCTGCCATTGTGATATTGCATACATTTTTGAGTAACTAAATATTTTCCTTCAACGTTGACACTATGCTTTATAACATGAAAAAAAAAGTCTTTGAACTATAGGCTTTTTTGTATTTTTAGTATTATACGGGAGGATTATCGACAGAAATTATCAGGAATATGACTTGACAGTGTTAATAATACTTTATATTTTTACATAATATATATAGAAACAATAAAAGTAGATATTTGAAATTTTGGCTGTTATGTTTTCTTAAAAAAACATTTTAAAGTGTTCATATTGATGTGAAAAGAATAGCTTTCCCCTTTTGTAAAAAGTTTAAATGATGACATTTGATTCCTGAAAGACTATCTTCTTTTTCTCCTTTTTCAATTAGCAAAGCCTTCTTTTTATGCCGATTGACTAAAGTGTGTCTTTGGGGATGAAAATTAATATTCATGGGAACTGTAAAAAGCAGTTGGCATTTTTTTTGGAAACTTTGACATAAAAAGCTTTGTTGTTCATAGTTTTCTGTGTTACAACAAAACAGAAAACTATTTGAATTAGGAAACTACTGAGTAGAATACTTAGTTCAACCGTACCATAGGATCTAGAGGTTCACCTTTCTTTAATCATGATTTTTAAATTTTCTGGAGAGTACTAGAGTACATTTTTTATTGTTTAGGACATATTTTGGAAATTGCGTCTTTTCTAAACAGCCATTGTTGAAGGGCCAACAACATGACTTGAAAAAATCATAAAGTCATTTGTATTTTCTTACATAAGAGCTTTTTTTATTTATTTTCTTAAACTTGCCCTTGTCCTATTTCTTCATTCCTGTCTATCCTAGCATTTGATTGCTTGTTTTTCAGTTCTAGGGTGCAAATTTAATAATTTTGAGTAGGATTTGTTACATTTATAGTTAAGGTTGTGAAATGTAAAACAACCTGACTTGTCCTGTATCATATCACTTTGTCTCAGTTTAGCTTGCTATTATGTGCTGCATTATGGCATTAACTGTACAATGAAAATAGCAGTTTTAAGGAAAAAGCACAGATAACATGGTTTCCCTTTTTTTTTTTCTTCCTGGTAAAATTAGTATTAAAAACTCATCTTTTTCCCTAGATTAATTGGTTGGTGGTGTTTTCTGAGAAGGGGTAGGAAGGCTCTTTAGCTTCTGAATTTTGTCGTTTATTTTATTGTAACTTACAGGAAATCTATACTAGTGTTCCCTGCCATCAAAAAGAAAATGTTTTTAATATTCTTTCTTTTATGATGTTTGCCAGAATAAATTAATGATAAAAATTCTTGAACTAAATTTAATGATATAATTCCTTTTTACTTTCGTACATGAAATCTATTTTCCCTTTTGAAGGAAGTATTCTATTGATGTATTTCTCAATTATTTACTATCATAGGATGTTTGGATCTGGCCGAGAACATAACTTTACACGACCCAATGAGAAAGGAGAGTATGAGGTGGCAGAGGGAATTGGTTCCACTGTGTTTCGAGCTATTCTGGTGAGTGTTTCTTATGAGTATTGACTTAATCATAAGACCCTTTCTTGGTAGGTACTTGGATTAGATGCAGAATTCTATTTGAATATCTCTCTGGAGTTATTCCAGGATATTGTTTTTCCTTAAATACCATTTAATTCATCTTTATTTTATTTTGTTTATATTTTTATTTTGCAACAGGGTCTTGCTCTTTTCACCCAGGCTGGATGGAGTGCAGTGGCACAATCACAGCTCACTGCAGCCTCAACCTCCCGGGCTCAAGCAATCCTCCTGCCACACACTTCTGAGTAGCTGGGACTACAGGCATGCACCACTATGCCTGGCTAATTTTTTTTGTTTTCATTTTTTATAGAGATGAGGTCTCACAGTGTTACCTAGGCTATTCTCGAACTCCAGGGCTCAAGCGATCCTCCCGCCTTGGCCTCCCAAAGTGCTGGGATTATAGGCATTGAGCCACCATGCCGTGCTCTCATCTTTATTTTAGTACATACAGATAATATAATATAAGCAAATGAATTTTATGATCTTCAGGATGATAGGATAGGGGATTATTAATCTCTTAGGTTTGCATATATTAGGTATTTAGTAACATTTCTGGAGTCATACTTACTTCTCTTTCTCCTAAATACAGTAAATCGATCATTTTTACTATCTGAGAATGAATATGACTACTTGATTCTTTTATTGCACATAACTAGCAGTGTGGAAACTTAGAAACATCTAAAAGTCATCTCCAAAATGTATTTGTTAACATCTTTAGTTTTTTGTTGGTTTTTTTTTTGTTGTTGTTGTTTTTTGCCCCAGACAGGGTCTCACTCTGTTGCCAAGGCTGCAGTGCAGTAGTGTGATCACAGCTAACTGCAGCCTCGACCTTATGGGTTTAAGTGATCATCCCACCTCAGCCTCCCTAGTAGCTGGGACTATAGGCGTGTGCCACCACGCCCAGCTAATTTTTTTGTATTTTTAGTAGAGATGAGGTTTTGCCATGTTGCCCAGGCTGATCTTGAACTCCTGAGCTCAAGCAGTCCTCCTGCCTTGGCCTCCCAAAGTGCTAGAATTACAGGTGTGAGCCACTGTGCCCAGCTGACGTCTTTGTTTTATAACTTTTTTTTGAGGTTTTAAAAGTTTTTTTTTTTTGAAAAATACTTTATCACACAGAGTCCCTACTTGTAATTTAAATTCAGTGATTTTGGTTCATAAGGCTGGGTGTGGTGGTTCATGCCTATAATCCCAGCACGCTAAGAGACCAAGGCAGGTGGATGGCTTGAGTCCAGGAGTTCAAGACCAACCTGGGCAACATGGCAAAACCCCATCTCTACCAAAAGAATATATCCAAAAATTATCTGGGTGTAGTGGCACGCCTGTAGTTCCAGGTACTTGGGATGTGACAGTTACTACAGGATTGAATGAAGGGGGACGAACGCAGAAATGAAAACAAAGACAAGATAATCTGTTTTAAAGAAGGGGCCGGGGGCTCCTTGCTTCTAGTGAGCAAGGGCCTTGAGCTTCCACAGCCCTTTGTATTTACTGGGGAGAAAGAGCAGGGAGGAGGCGCTGTTGGTCAGCTGCTTGATTTGTCACAGGTTCACATGATTGCTAACAGGCTTCAGTTGTGCCTGTAGATAATCACAAGAAACACTGCCTGGGGCGTGACTGCCCTCAGCATTCGTTTTAGGTGGCAGATGCAGTTTGTCAGTTTGCCAACAACCTGCTTTCATGAGAACAGTTTGCTGTTTGCTCATATAGCCTCCAGTGGTATACTGAGTTGGTCACCACCCTCATTCTTTTGGCCCCCAACACTTGGGAGGCTGAGGTGGGAAGATCTTTTGAGCCAGGAGGCGAAGGTTGCAGTGAGCTGAGATCACACCATTGCACTCCAGCCTAGGTAACAAAGTGAGACCCTGTGTCCAAAAAAAAAGAAAAAAAAAGGTTTGATTGATAGTTTGTGACCGTTTGTGCCACAGCCTGAATATACCATTTTCTTAAATAGTTTGAGGGAAGGGAGGATTCTGTGATGGAAGACAGATAGGGAAAGTAGTTGATCTTGATCAGGTGAGTATTCATACAAGTACCAGAAGATGTTTCACTTCCACTGATGCAGCAACCTTAGAAATTGTGTTACAGGTTACTTTGGTTCAGAACCTCAGGAAACTTGAGACAGGTCTTTTCTTTTTTTTTTAATTTTTTCGTTTGAGATGGAGGCTCGCTCTGTCGCCCAGGCTGGAGTGGAGTGGTGCGATCTCGGCTCACTGCAACCTCTGCCTCGTGAGCTCAAGTGATTCTCCTGCCTCAGCCTCTTGAGTAGCTAGGATTACAGATGTGCACCACCACGCCTGGCTAATTTTTGTATTCTCTTTTTTTTTTTTTTTTTTTTTTTTTTGAGATGGAGTCTCGCTCTGTCACCCAGGCTGGAGTGCAGTGGCGTGATCTCGGCTCACTGCAAGCTCCGCCTCCCGGGTTCACGCCATTCTCCTGCCTCAGCCTCCCGAGTAGCTGGGACTACAGGCGCCCGCCACCACACCCAGCTAATTTTTTTGTATTCTTAGTAGAGACGGTTTCACCGTGTTAGCCAGGCTGGTCTTGAACTTCTGACCCCAGGTGATCTGTCTGCCTCGGCCTCCCAAAGTTCTGAGATTATAGGCGTGAGTCATGGTGCCTGGCCGAGCCAGGTCTTAATTTTGGGGAAAATGTGCTTTTTTAGCTGTCCATATTTCCCCTTGTGGAATTGAAAATAATTTTTATCACTCATCTCTGAAGTAACTTATCTGTGATTCTGGGGTTGTCCTTTAACAACTTGTTAAGTGGATTTTGGAAATAATTAATATTGCTTGTTATAATATGGAATCACCAAAGGGTAGTATTAAAAGAAGAATATCTAATGGTATGTCTTATTTTACATATTTTAATACTTGAATATGACTATAATTCTGTACTAAAAACCTCACATTTTGTTAAATTATCTAGGTAGTATTTAAGGTAACATAATATATCATTCAATTTCCTTACTTTTTAAAAAAACGTTTAAAACTTTATGATGGTTTTATAGAAATACAACTTGTAGAAGGAAAATACATATACATTGGTATGATGTCATAAAGAAGACATGAATTAGGTAACAGGGAGCCCTATGTTCAAATCTTACCTTTGCTTTTAAATAATTTTATGGCAGGCTAAGTCGGTGAATTCATTTGGACCTGAATTTTCCTTATAGGTAAAATGAAAAAGTAGTTAGGTGAATGGAGGTCTCATCTAAGTTTAAACTTCCACATTTCAGAGATGTCAGAGTTCTCTGCTGTTTCTGAAAATGTTACCAGCCCTTCCTTAATAATAAGTTTTGGCTACCTTGCGCTCCAGATATTTTATGCTTTCTTTACTTTTCTTTTTCCAGGATTACTATAAAACAGGAATAATCCGTTGTCCTGATGGCATATCTATTCCTGAACTGAGAGAAGCATGTGACTATCTTTGTATCTCTTTTGAATATAGCACTATTAAATGTAGAGATCTCAGTAAGTATGATGTTTTGTGTGTAAGTGGTTTGTAGAATTAGAATATATTGGAACAAAAAGCCTGAAATTAGTGCTATTTACTTAGTTAGACTTCAAGTATTTAATTGAATTATAAAGCATTCAAGTGCCACAAAGATTATTAATGAAAATTTGCAAAGACCTTGATAATCTCCTTGTGCAATTTTCCAAATATTTTTTCAATTTTAATAATTTTATTTTTTGACAAACCCAGATTTCCTCCTAGACAGTTTTCTGTATTATTTATTTGTTACCAGTTTTATCTCCTAGATTTGGATCCTTGGCTTTGGTCAAGTGTAGTCATTTGGCTTCATTTCTTTGATCACATCATCCAAAAATTTATAATTTTTTGTATTACCACGTATGATAATATGAGCACTATGGAAAACACAAATAATTCTCAAAAACAATACCTATCGTTAAAGATCCTAGATTGAATGTCTAGCCCTCATGTATACATAGGATTAAATGACTTCATCCAGGAACTTCAAATATTGTCTCAAAGCAGTGTGTAGAACATTGTAATCCCAACTCTTTGATTGGTATTCTTCTCTCACTACTTCTTCAGCACCCCTACTCCCATTGTTACTTCTTTAGCACTGCTACTCCCATTGTTTCTCCCAACCCTGAGAAAAGACATGATTATGCACAAAAGAAGTCAAAATAGTGTATGAGAAGTATCAAATGTTGACTTAGGTACTTAAGTCAACACTTAAGTGGTTGAAGAAGTTCAGAGGAAGGGGAAGTCATTGTGGGCTAGAGGATCGTGGAAGAGTTCAGTGGAAATAGGTAGTAAAGAATGAACTAAATGATTTACAAAGAGTAGATAGTATTGTTTTGGGGAATTATTTATATCTTCCATAGTGCCCAGGATATCATCCTACGTGGTAATATAATACAAAAAATTCTCGGAGCTGAGGTTTCTGGAGTAAAGATGTAGTAGGTATACTTTGGAAATACAGTAGATCCAGTAGATTGTCCAATAGATTGTTGGACAGCCAGAACATACAACTGTACATTTGAACAACATTGCTGGGTTTTTGTTGTTGTTGTTTTTGAGATGGAGTCTCGCTGTGTCACCCAGGCTGGAGTGCAGTGGTGCAATCTCAGCTCACTGCAACCTCTGCCTCCTGGGTTCAAGGGATTCTCCTGCCTTAGTCTCCCCAGTAGCTGGGATTACAGGCACCCACCACCACACCTGGCTAATTTTTTCGTTTTAATAGAGACAGGGTTTCACTATGTTGGCCAGGTTGGTCTTGAACTCCTGACCTCAGATGATGCACCTGCGTCGGTCTCCCAAAATGCTGGGATTACAGGCGTGAGCCACCGTGCCTGGCCAAAGTTGCTGTTTTTTCACATCTTAAAAAAATGATTTTAGGGGCTGGGTGCAGTGGCTCACACCTGTAATCCCAACACTTTGGGAGGCAGAGGTGGGCAGATCACCTGAGGTCGGGAGTTCGAGACCAGCCTGACCAACATGGAGAAACCTCGTCTCTACTTAGCCAGGCATGGTGGCGCATGCCTGTAATTCCAGCTACTCGGGAGGCTGAGGTAGGAGAATTGCTTGAACACGGGAGGTGGAGGTTGTGATGAGCCAAGATTGCGCCATTACACTCCAGCCTGGGCAACAAGAGCGAAACTCCATCTCAAAAAAAAAAAAAAAAAAGTTTTAGTTGAAACCATGAGCATTATAGATCCCTGATTTCAAGTTGTGTCTATTCATACGCCCATTTAAATTAATCTTTATATAATTTGATGTTGAATTTTAGTGACTGACAGAGATAGAAAAAAACTAGAATTTTTTACAGATGATGTGACTCTCTTAGTTCTGCAATCTTTTGTTGTGTGTAGTTTACCTTGTCATTACTACTAAGTATCTTTTATTTGTTATGGATTAAAAGTAAGGGTTTTATGTAAAATATGTGTAATATGATTATCCTAGACTTTTAGCTTTTCAGTAATATTTGTAGTTGTTTCTAGATTACTTGTAATATACGTTACTAAAAATTTAGAGATTCTCAAAGACGTTTTAAAAAAAACTATATAGAATTTGAAGAGATGGAAGTGGTCTTGTAAAAATGTAAGTAGACTTTAATCCAAAAGTAAATTTTTTTTCTTGCAAATATATGCCTTTGCTGAATATTTGGAATGGCACTTTGCACTAAAATATCTGGGCTTATATCTTAATTTAAGAAGAAATTATACAATTTGCTTCCATGTTCTCTCTGTCTGGTTGAGGCACTCTTTTTCAGTTTGTGGCATTAAACTAGTTTGGACTTGAGGACAGAGACTATATCTTTTTGACTTTGTGTCTATAGTGTGTGGCACATCTTAAGGACTCAACAAAATGTTTGCTGAACTAATAAATTATTGTATTCCCTTGTGCATTTTTAGGACCCTCTTCCACTGGTTGTCCTCTCTGGTATCATCAGTCTTTCCCTTTCTCTATGTAGTAAACCTCAGGCTCAAACATACTCAAATCTGACTTATGTCTATTCTAGATGTTCAAAAACATTCTCTTTAAAAAAAACTTGAGCTTTTCATTGGAATCCTTTGAAGTTAACTTTTTAGAAGAATTAACATATAGCTTCAAATGCTGTGTCTTCCCATTTATTCACACTTTTGTGTCTTTAGGTAGAGTTTTATCATTTTCTTCATGTAGTTTCTGCTCTGGTCTTGTTAATATTTTGTGTTTTTATTATTGCTGTGTGTAGAATATGTTTAACTTTTCTGAGTGCTAACTTATAATAAAGTTACTGAATTTTGTACATTTAGCCACCTCATAGAGCCTTGTTTGTTTCTAATAATTTTTTAGTTCATCCTCATATATGCCTCAAAGTTGTTGACTGTGTTATAAATAACACTTTTTATATATTTTTTTTGTCCTGTCAAATTGGCTAGAAGATTTTGAACAATGTTAAGTTTAATGGGGATTCTGGCATCTCTGTCTTTAAAGGCACTTCCCTGGACGTGGGGCTCATGTCTATATTCCCAGCACTTTGAGAGGCTGAGGTGGAAGGAGCACTTGAGCCCAGGGGTTTGAAATCATCCTAGGCAACATAGCGAGACCCTGTCTTAAGAAAAATAAAGGCATTTCTTTTAGGCTTAATTACGATGTTACTCATTTTTTTCTTGACTCCTCCAGTTAAAAGGGAGGAGCTTCCTTTGGCTTTTTGGCATCCTTTTTCCTGATCCTTGGAATGTGGTTGTTCTCCACTGTTAGCTACTTTCTGTCTCACAGAATCTGCACTTAATTCTAAGTGATGCTATTCATCACTGTGGCTTCAAATATTATCTTTACACTGGGGATTTCTACCTTTTTATCTTTAATTTCTAAGTATCAACTTTAATTTTTTTTAAATTTTATTTCAGTTGTTTTTGGGATACAGGTGGTTTTGGGTTACATGGATAAGTTTTTAGTGGTTATTTCTGAGATTTTGGTGCACTCATCACCTGGACAGCGTACACTGTACTCAGTATGTAGTCTTTTATCCCTCACTTCCTCCCAGCCTTCCCCACCGACTTCCCAGAGTCCACTAGATCATTCTTGTGCCTCTGTGTCCTGATGAACTATTCATTTCTAGTTTACCATTTAACTAGTCCTTTCGTCCCCTCTTCCTTCTTAATCAAGCTTTTTATGAGTTTCATGCATATAGTACATATAGTGATGAATAAAGACAGACATTGTCCCTGCCTTTATGGAGTTTATAGTCTAGTTGGGAGGACAGACATTTAACAAGTAATAAAAGCTGTGAAAAATGCAGTGAAGAAATGAGAAATTATTAGAAGTGTATGACAAAGGGTCTGTGGAGAATCATTATCTAAGTGCCGTTAAAGCTGAGACCTGAAGGAGTGGCAAAGAGTGGGGGAAAGCTGACCATACAAGCAGTAGAAATGATGTGTGCAGAGGTTTAAGTGGGAAGGAATGTGACATATTTAGGGTACTCAAAAAGGGGCAAATGTGGCTAGAGCAGAGGGATGGAGTATGAGTGGTGAGGAATAAGGCCTGAGAGGTAAAGAGGAAACAAAACTTATGAATTAAACAAATATTTAATGACTCTACTCTGTACTAAGCACTGTTCTAAGTTTTGGGGGTTCAGCATGAACAAACCAGGCATAACTTTCTGTTCTAATGGAACGTACACTCTATTGGGAAAAACGTGATAAACAAAGTAAATAAATCATATATGGTATGTTAGTGATAAGTGCCAAGGAGAAAAAAGTGAAGAAGTTACTTAGAGGAGCCAGAGAAACTTTCATTGGAAATAAAAATGTTAAATTCCAAGCAGAGGTTACTAGCGAATGCACACGATGAAGGAGCTTGTCTGGTATATTTGAGAGCAGCAGAGAGGCCAGGATAGTTGGAGTGGAGTGAGTGAGAGTGTCAGTAATAGGAGATGTGGTCGGAGAGGTAACAAGGCACCTAGGTCAAATAAGGCCTTTATGTTTTGGCTTTTACTCTGAGTGAGATTGGAAGATACGGGAGGGGTTTGAACAAAAGAGTGATATGGTCTGTAAGGCTGTCACATTGTACCATTTCATGGGGGCCCTGTTCACACAGAAGTCAGTGTAAAGTTGTTCAGTGCTATAATCCTGACCCGACTTAAGGTTTAAAAGAATCACTTTTGGCTGTTGTGTTAAAAATGGACCAAAAGGGGAATTGTGCTAGGAGCAAAGAGATCAATTAGGAAGCCATTGTCAAAGTCCAGGTATGAGATGGTAGGGGCTTGGATTAGAGTGGAAGCAGTAAGAAGTAGTCAGATTCTGGGTATATGGGATGTTCAGATTACCAGAATTTCCTCTTCGATTGAATGTGGAGTGGAAAGGAGAGGAGAGCTTTAACTGGAAGTGTGAAGTTGCCATTAATTGAGATGGGGGAGACTTCATGAGGAGCAAAAATCTAAAAGCTTGATTTTGAACATGTTAAGTTTGAAATACCTGTTAGATATCCAAGTAGAAATGTTAAGTGGAGCATTGGGTATACATGTCTAAAGTTCAGCAGAGAAATGTGGGCTAGATATAAGTGGGAGTCATCAGTATATGGATAATATTTAAAGAAAGTATATTAAAGGATTGATTCTACACACTGATCTATAACATTCTTTTTCACACAGCAGGGCTTTATGTACCAAGTTGAGGATTTGAGACTTATTTTAAGGATAGTACAAGTCATGAGAGACAATTAGATTTGGCTGCTGTGGGGAAAATGAATTGCAGAGAGGCAAAAGCAGATGTTGGGGGAATGTAATCAGAAAGATTTTGTAGTAGTTTGGGTGAGAGTTAATGATGAACAGAACCAGGACGGAGGCAAGGGGATGGAATATGTCGGGTTAACTATTGCTGTGTAATAAACCACCCCAAGCTTAGCATAAACTATATTTATTACTCTCATTTATTCTGTGGGTCAGGAATTTATACAGGGCACAGCAGAGGTGGCTTATGGCTGTATCACAATATCTGAGGCCTCATCTGTGAAGAATTGATGGGCTGGGGTGGCTCACAAGGCTGGAGGCTTTATTCACATGTCTGGTGCCAGGACTGGGATGACTGAAAGGCTGGATTCAGCTAGGAATGTCAAACAGAATACCTATGTGTGGTCTCTCCGTATGACTTGAGCTTCTCAAATCCTGGAGGCTGCATTCAGAAAGGAAGCATTTGAAGAAAAAGCATTCCAGAAACCAAGGCAGAAATTGCAAGGCTTCTTTTGACTTAGCCTCCAAAGTCATGTGCTGTCCCCTCACCCATGCTCCTCTGGTTACAAACAAGTTTGTATTACCAGTCTAATTAAAGGGGAGGGGAGCTAGACTCCACTTTTTGGGAAGAGATGTCAAGGTCACCTTGCAGAAAAGTATGTGGCTTAGGAGATTTTGCAGCTATCTTTGTGCCAAAAGAAGGAAATAACACAATTCAAGGTATGTTTAAGAAGACTTGGGGAATTATTTGAATTAGGAGGTAAAGGAGAAATCCAGGATTTATTCATTTAGTATACTAACATTTAAGTTCCCATTATATGCCCAGCACTGTGCTGAGATAGTTCTGAAAACTTGAGTGGATAGTGATGCCATTTACTGATTTGAAAAATACCGTGGAGAGAGATAGAGATAGTAAGTTAAATTTTGGATGTATTGAGTTTGAGGTACTTCTGAGGTTACATCCAAGTGGAAATTTCCAGAAAGCAGCTGAATATAATGCATCTCGAATACAGAAGACTGAATTCGTAGAAATAAATTTGGGAATTCTCAGCATAGGATAAAGAAGAAAAGAACTTAAAATTGTCCTAAGAAATACCAGTATTTAATGAACAGCTGGAGGAGAAAGAGTTGGCAAAGGTTACTGAGGAAGAATAGCCAGTAGGAGGAAAAAAAACAGGGATAATGGTATCAGAGATTCTTAGGGGTGAGTATGTTTCAAGAAAGAGTGTTCCATTGTAGGAGATTAAACTGAGAGGTCAAATAAGATTAGGACCAAAAGATGATTATTGTCTTTAACAATATAAAGGCCATTTGGAGACCATAGCAAGACATTTTTGTAGTATGGTGAGAATGGAAGCCAGATTGGAATTGGTTCAGAAGTTGGGGAGAGAGAAGGTGTTGAAATATAGGTAATTGTCTATAAAGATAACTTTTTAAAATGATAATGGGAAATAGCCAGCCTGGAGAGAGACATGGCTAAGTAATATTAATGTAGATTAGTTAATTATCTAATCAATTATTATATTAATTGTAATATGTTAATTATATAGTGTTAATTATTATATAATATATAATTATAGAGACATCTTTTAGGGAGGAAAAACTCTCCCTTGGGAGACTGTAGGTTTGAGTTCTAGTGTCCTCCTTCACCCCTTCTCCAGTTCTCCAGTTTTTACAACACACACACACACAAACACACACATGCACACTGTCTCTCTCTCTCGCTCACTCTCTCTCTTTCTCTCTCTCTCTCTCTCTCTCATGCGTATGGTTGCCATGGTTGCTTCTTTAACTTCGCTCTCCAGGCTGATGCAGTAGCAGTAGTTCTTGAGATGTTGGCATCTTCAGTAGAGAGATAGGACATTGCCATTAAATAGGAATAAAAGAAAAAAGCAGTGCAGATGAGTTTGTGGCTATGCATTTAGGAAATTGAAGTTGTTCATTATGTCTGTGCTTAAGGAGGTTGAAATCTATCTTTCAGCTCTCTCACTTCTAGTATCAAGTTTGCTGTGGAATTCCTGCATCATGTTGTATTTTGCTTGACCTTTTGCCTGCGTTATTCTAAAGACTATTGACCCTTTTCACCTCACCTCTCAACCTGCACTGAAATATTAATTCTGTTTGTAACTTTCGGAGAAGGAGAGCATGCAGGAAATGGAATATAAGAACTATTTCAGTTTATGTGGATAACCTGAAAAGTATCTTTAAGATACACCTTAAGACATATTGCATATACTGATGGAAGATAATATGGTATAGTGAAAAATATGCTAGGCTAGGGATAGAGTTTTAATTCTGACTTTGCAAATTAGTTTTGTAATATTAGGCAAGTTATTTCATGATGTGTAAAATGAGGGGGCCTATGTAGGCTGCCTTTAATTGGCCTTTCTTGTTATAAAATTCTATATTTCTAAAAGAACTCTTTTTAGGAAAAGTTTTGGTAAGATATTTTTGTGGATTTCATTCCAGGTGCCCTAATGCATGAGTTATCAAATGATGGTGCTCGTAGACAATTTGAATTTTATCTGGAAGAAATGATCCTCCCTCTCATGGTAGCTAGTGCCCAGAGTGGGGAACGGGAATGTCATATAGTGGTGCTTACAGATGATGATGTGGTTGATTGGGATGAAGAATATCCACCACAGATGGGAGAAGAATATTCACAAAGTAAGTATTCTGGCATGTTTTCTCTCTCCTGAATCATCACGAATTATTTCTTGTTTATGTAAAGAAAGAGCTCTTCTCATAGACCAGCAAACTATAGCCTGGGGGTCAATCCAGCCCATCACCTATTTTTATAAATTAAGTTTTATGTATTGCCTATGGCTGCTTTCATGCTACAGTGGCAGAGTTGAGTAGTTGCAACAGAAACTGCATGGCTCGCAATGCCCAAAGTATTTATTATATGTCCCTGTACAGAAGAATATGCCCCGCCCATGCCATACACACATGGTTAGTTATTTGTTGACTCTCTGGAACTTGATAGATTTTTTTTTCTTTGTATTTAAAAGCATTCAGGAGAACTAGTTCCTTTATAAAAATAGTTTTTTTAAAAAATGAGTTTTTTTACATAAATTTGGAAGCTTTAACTCATTGATTTTGAGGATAACTTTAAGTTCTAAGGTACCCTTTTTTAAAATATCATATATGTTCATCAAGGATACAATGACCCTTCATAAGGCTTTGTAGAATTATAGTTCTTTGGGGCATTTCTGACCAAAATGGCCTATCTTGAGCAGCAGTCACTAACATTTTTTCTTTTTTTGTTGTTGTTTTTTCTTGATGAGCCCAATATTAGTATTTTTGACCAGTTTTATAAATAAGGAAAAATTGAAAGAATGACTCAAGGAATTGAATAAAATAGCCTAGCATCTTCTTCTGTACTATATAGTCTGTTGACTTGGTAAGGATTAGGGTTTAATATAGAAAGTACCAAAACACCTTATCTCTGATTTTTCCATTTTACATATGCTTTTCTAAAATCAAAACAAAGCAGACTCCAGATGGCATTCTTTTTTACTTCTGAAGGAGATTTTTGAAAGATTATTTTAACACAAGTTATGGTAGCACTTTACAGAGTTTGCGTTGAGATATTTCTTTTGCATGATGTACTTAAATGAGTGTTGTGATTCCTTTGTGGATAGTTGTAGTAATAGACATTTCTGTTGCTATTTCCTCAGTTCTAGGCTCTTTGCTGACAATGGTTTTCTATAATATGTGGAATAAAAAGTTGAACAAAACCCAAGAAAAATGAAAGGTTGTCAAAAATAAAAGAGGTATACTAAATTATTTTCTGTTAAGGAAAAGGAGTGAACAAGCTTATAACTTACATTTTACTTTTCAAAAGGTTTGACCCCAAGAAAGTACAGTCAACCATAGAATATAGAAATGATATTATAGTGATAAAGGAATTATAATAAACCTGGTGTTTTCTTTTCCATTGTTGAACTTTTCACTTCAATATTTTTTTGTTTTCTTGTTTTTTATCTTAAAGCTTAAAAGGCCTGAAAACATTTTTACTTAATTGTCTAAATATGTATTATTTTGTATCAAGATGATCCAACATAAAGAAGATTCATTTGAGGAGCTAGAGATAGCCTTTCGGCCTGATTTTTCTACATGTGACTTTATGACAGATATTGTCCTTTCTAAGATCTAAAATAATCTTTATCTTAAAATACCAGTAAATCTTAAGGATGTAGTAGTAATCACAAATTTACCCCATGAGTAGAGTTTATATACGTATTTTCCTTTTATTGGCTCTTAAACCAGCATGTTTGGTTTGTGAGTGTGTTTTTCTTTTTTTGAAAAAACCTTTGCAGTTCACCTTTTAAGGGAGATAACTCAACCTGAAAGAGAGAAGGCGAGGAATGTCCATCAGTCTAACTCCCTGAAGTTCTCAGCACATTTGGAAGACTCAACATGTTGTCAGTGGAATGTCTGTCCTTTGCAAAGCCAGTTTGCTCTAAACAGACTAACCTAGGCAGAACTTGCTCGAATCTGCCATTTTTAACATCAGTATTAAATGGGGCTGTTCGCCTGAATGGAAAACAGTTTGTGGGGAGGGTCTTTGCCTTTTGGGAAATTATTAATAGTTGCTCAATCCATGAAATGTAAAATGTATCTGTTTTGTACTCTTTGACAAGGCAGTTTTTCCCCCTCTAGACTAGGCCTTGTAGACATCTTAGCAAAGTCCTTTACTTTGCTTGATAATGATGCGATATGGATATCTTCTTTGGATTCTTTTATTTGAAACTTGGGGCAGATCCCATTCCAATAAATGTGTAGATGATGTATCTTTCAGAAGGAGATTCTTCCTATGGATTGGGTTTTCTGATTGGTTGTCAAAGCTTTTCTTGTTTCCACTTAAGTAGACATTTGCTTCTACATTAACTATACTGAATACTGCCCTGTCATGTTGGCTAGTCATCCTTTGGCATTACTGCATCCATTATTTGGGCTTTTAGGACTGTTAGGCCCCTTTGATGAGCAAGATAAATTTAAGTTCATCTCTAAATCCTTTAATTTTAATACAATAATATTTTTCTTTTTGTTTCCAGTTATTTATAGCACAAAATTATATAGATTTTTCAAGTATATTGAAAACAGAGATGTGGCCAAGTCAGTTTTGAAGGAGAGGGGTCTTAAGAAGATTAGATTGGGAATAGAAGGTAAGACATTTTCATTATTTTCTATTAATTTTCTTTTGAAAACAAAAAGGTTAAAAACAATTGGATCTTATTTAGAATACAGTTGGAATACTTTGAGAAAAACTCTGACAAATGATTACCACATGCTTATGCAGTAGACCTATAAATAACAAAAATCAGCTGCACTTAGAAGACAGATAAAAGGCCATTAGAAATTGTTATTCCGTAAGATTCTCTAGTGATAGAGATATGAATTTGTCTTTTTCTGCCCTAGTTTGCCCTAATTCATTTTTGACAAAGCCCATGTGGTGTGTGTGGACATGAATATATGTACATTCCCATAGGATTGGCAGGGCTTTTTGCATAGTAGTGATCATTGAAGCCCAATAGAATTAAAAATTACTTCCTTAAAATTCATGTAAAAGCAGCACTACTAGTAGCTTACTTATGTCTTAAAGTATGATAATAGCTTATTTTCAAGGTAAGTACAAATTACGAAATATTCTTTGATCTTTTGTAAATGCATAGAGTTTTAGATAGCTTACTTTATGAATTAAAAGAATTTTTCTGTAATGTTTTATCAGATGCCTCTTTTATTTTAAAATACCCTAAGAAGAACAAAGTGTCTTAATTGATATAACATGACAGTGTGTAAAGAGTAAAGGCTCTGGAGCCAGATTACTTATGTTCAAATCCTGTGACTTAATAGCTGTATGACCTTGGCCAAGGCACTTAAAAATTCTGTGCCTCAGTTTCTTTCCTCTAAAATGAGAGCATTAATGAGTACTTTATAAGTACAAAAACCTTTATAAGGTTTTTGTAAGGATAGAATGAATTAATATATGAAAAACACTTAAAACACTGCCTAGTACATAGTAAGTTTGCAGTATATGTTTGTGATGGTGATAATGAAGATAATAATAGTATTGATCATTAACCTACCTGATTGAACTGCTGGAGAATAGTAATGGGCTGCTGAGATATATAGGAAGAATAACCAGAAACAGGATTTTTGTGTGGGAAGGGGCAGAGACTTTGGGCTTAAAAAGCAATGGAATTGCTGATATATGAAGCATTGGTCTAGTGTCCTAGTCCATTACTTTGTAAACAGTGAGATTTAGCTACTTGGTCTTAGAGCTAGAGAGAAGGCACTGGGAGCTACTTTAGATTGGGAGGACAGGGAAGGCCTCCTGAGGAGAAGACATTCAAGGGGAGGCCTGGTGACAAAAATGGTTCTAGAAGGAGAAAATAGCAAGTGCAAAAGTGTTGAGGTAGGAATGAGCTTACTACATTTGTGGTACAGAAAACATACATATGTCTGGTATAATAAATGAGGAGGAGATTTGAAGAGATATAGTTGGTCTGAAAGTTAGTAGAAGAGATAAAGTAGGATCAGAAGATGCAGGGTCTTACAGGCCATGGTAAGGAGTATACTGGCCACGTGTCTTAAGGTAAGTCCCTCAGCCTTTCTGAGCATCAGTTTCCTTTATCTTGGTAGTGAGTATAATACTCTGTATATCTTAGAGGATAGTTGTGATAATCAAATATTATTTACTAGAAATTACTTCCTTCCCACTCTACTTCCTCTTTCTCTACATGGCGACTATTATTCATCCTTTAAATCCTCTGAAACCTTGGAACCTCTGTGAAATTGTTCCTTAGAATAATTTGCTATATAATACTCTGTTCAGTAATAGACTGTGAGCTCCTTGAGAGAAGTCAAGTTGCATATTTCATACCTAACATGTGGTCTAGTTCCTAGGTATAGGTGGTTCTCAAATAGTAAATAAATGATTTATGGAAAAGCTATATGTAAATTAGTTACTGAAAGTGAGGACTTCTTTCTCTGTCACAGGGAGATAATAGCAGTGCTCTAAAGCATTGAGTCATAACTCTTAAATGAATTTTCATATAATTGTAAGGACCTATAACAAGTAGTATTTACTATTAACCTCATATAAAATTCATTTAAAACAGTACATTATATGTGTGTGTATGTATATATATAATGTAATATATATAGCTGTATATATCTGATTATATAATATTTCACTCCTAAATATTTTAATATGCAGCTCTAAAAATATTTTAACATACCCAACAAAATTAAAGAATACTTTATTTGAATCAATCCATATTAAAATTTATCAGTGGTCTCCCCAAATTTCCTTTTAGCTGTTTTCTCTAAACCAACATTCAGTCTAGGACCACATCTTATAACTAATTGCTTGTTTTGTCAAATTTCTCAATCTAGAATAGTTCCTTATTTATGATATTGTCCTATTGAAGAGTCTGGGCCAGTTGTCTTGTAGAGGGTCCCACTTCTGGATTTGCCCTGTTATTTCCTTGGTGTGTCCTTCAGTTTAGTCCCTCTCTTCTGTAATTTCTGTGAACTGTAAGTTAGATTAAAGGCTTAGTCCGTTTTCTCACTGCTGTAAAGAACTACCTGGGGGGTGGAGCCAAGATGGCCTAATAGGAACAGCTCCAGTCTACAGCTCCCAGCATGAGCGACACAGAAGATGGGTGATTTCTGCATTTCCAACTGAGGTACCAGGTTCATCTCACTGGGGAGTGCCGGACAGTGGGTGCAAGGACAGTGGGTGCAGCGCACCGTGCGTGAGCCAAAGCAGGGCGAGGCATCGCCTCACCTGGGAAGCGCAAGGGGTCGGGGAATTCCCTTTCCTAGTCAAAGAAAGCGGTGACAGACAGCACCTGGAAAATTGGGTCACTCCCACCCTAATACTGCGCTTTTCCAACGAGCTTCACAATTGGGACACCAGGAGATTATATCCCGCACCTGGCTTGGAGGGTCCTACGCCCACGGAGCCTCGCTCATTGCTAGCACAGCAGTCTGAGATCAAACTGCAAGGCAGCAGCGAGGCTGGGGGAGGGGTACCCGCCATTGCTCAGGCTTGAGTAGGTAAACAAAGCGGCCTGGAAGCTCGAACTGGGTGGAGCCCACCATAGCTCAAGGAGGCCTGCCTGTCTGCCTCTGTAGGCTCCTCCTCTGGGGGCAGGGCACAGACAAACAAAAGACAGCAATAACCTCTGCAGACTTAAATGTCCCTGTCTGACAGCTTTGAAGAGAGTAGTGGTTCTCCCATCACGCAGCTTGAGATCTGAGAATGGGCAGACTGCCTCCTCAAGTGGGTCCCTGACCCCCGAGTAGCCTAACTGGGAGGCACCCCCCGGCAGGGGTAGACTGACACCTCACACGGCCAGGTACTCCTCTGAGACAAAACTTCCAGAGGAACAATCAGGCAGCAGCATTTGCGATTCACCAGTATCCGCTGTTCTGTAGCCACTGCTGCTGATACCAAGGCAAACAGGGTCTGGAGTGGACCTCCAGTAAACTCCAACGGACCTGCAGCTGAGGGTCCTGACTGTTAGAAGGAAAACTAACAAACAGAAAGGACATCCACACCAAAAACCCATCTGTATGTCACCATCATCAAAGACCAAAGGTAGATAAAACCACAAAGATGGGGAAAAGACAGAGCAGAAAAACCGGAAACTCTAAAAATCAGAGCGCCTCTCCTCCTCCAAAGGAACGCAGCTCCTCACCAGCAACGGAACAAAGCTGGACGGAGAATGACTTTGATGAGTTGAGAGAGAAAGGCTTCAGAAGATCAAACTACTCCGAGCTAAAGGAGGAAGTTCGAACCAATGCCAAAGAAGTTAAAAACTTTGAAAAAAAATTAGACGAACGGATAACTAGAATAACCAATGCAGAGAAGTCCTTAAAGGATCTGATGGAGCTGAAAACCATGGCACGAGAACTGTGTGACAAATGCACAAGCCTCAGTAGCCAATGCGATCAACTGGAAGAAAGGGTATCAGTGATGGAAGACAAAATGAATGAAATGAAGCGTGAAGAGAAGTTTAGAGAAAAAAGAATAAAAAGAAACGAACAAAGCCTCCAAGAAATATGGGACTATGTGAAAAGACCAAATCTACATCTAATTGGTGTACCTGAAAGTGACGGGGAGAATGGAACCAAGTTGGAAAACACTCTGCAGGATATTATCCAGGAGAACTTCCCCAATCTAGCAAGGCAGGCCAACATTCAAATTCAGGAAATACAGAGAACGCCACAAAGATACTCCTTGCGAAGAGCAACTCCAAGACACATAATTGTCAGATTCACCAAAGTTGAAATGAAGGCAAAAATGTTAAGGGCAGCCAGAGAGAAAGGTCGGGTAACCCACAAAGGGAAGCCCATCAGACTAACAGCTGATCTCGTGGCAGAAACTCTACAAGCCAGAAGAGAGTGGGGGCCAATATTCAACATTCTTAAAGAAAATAATTTTCAACCCAGAATTTCATATCCAGCCAAACTAAGCTTCAAAAGTGAAGGAGAAATAAAATCCTTTACAGACAAGCAAATGCTGAGAGATTTTGTCACCACCAGGTCTGCCCTAAAAGAGCTCCTGAAGGAAGCACTAAACATGGAAAGGAACAACCAGTACCAGCCACTGTAAAAACATGCCAAATCGTAAAGACCATCAAGGCTAGGAAGAAACTGCATCAACTAATGAGCAAAATAACCAGCTAACATCATAATGACAGGATCAAATTCATACATAACAATATTAACCTTAAACGTAAATGGGCTAAATGCTCCAATTAAAAGACACAGACTGGCAAATTGGATAAAATGTCAAGACCCTTCAGTGTACTGTATTCAGGAAACCCATCTCACGTGCAGAGACACACATAGGCTCAAAATAAAGGGATGGAGGAAGATCTACTAAGCAAATAGAGAACAAAAAAAGGCAGGGGTTGCAATCCTAGTCTCTGATAAAACAGACTTTAAACCAACAAAGATCAAAAGAGACAAGGCCATTACATAATGGCAAAGGGATCAATTCAACAAGAAGAGCTAACTGTCCTAAATATATATGCACCCAATACAGGAGCACCCAGATTCATAAAGCAAGTCCTTAGTCACTTACAAAGAGACTTAGACTCCCACACAATAATAATGGGAGACTTTAACACCCCACTGTCAACATTAGACAGATCAATGAGACAGAAAGTTAACAAGGATATCCAGGAATTGAACTCAGCTCTGCACCAAGCGGACCTAATAGACATCTACAGAATTCTCCACCCCAAATCAACAGAATATACATTCTTTTTAGCACCACACCACACCTACTCCAAAATTGACCACATAGTTGGAAGTAAAGCACTCCTCAACAAATGTAAAAGAACACAAATTATAACCAACTGTCTCTCAGACCACAGTGCAATCCAACTAGAACTCAGGATTAAGAAACTCACTCAAAACCGCTCAACTACATGGAAACTGAACAACCTGCTCCTGAATGACTACTGGGTACATAACGAAATGAAGGCAGAAATAAAGATGTTCTTTGAAACCAACGAGAACAAGGACACAACATACCAGAACCTCTGGGACACATTAAAAGCAGTGTGTAGAGGGGAATTTATAGCACTAAATGCCCACAAGAGAAAGCAGGAAAGATCTAAAATTGACACCCTAACATCACAATTAAAAGAACTAGAGAAGCAAGAGCAAACACATTCAAAAGCTAGCAGAAGGCAAGAAATAACTAAGATCAGAGCAGAACTGAAGGAAATAGAGACACAAAAAACCCTTCAAAAAATCAATGAATCCGGGAGCTGGATCAACAAAATTGATAGACTGCTAGCAAGACAAATAAAGAAGAAAAGAAAGAAGAATCAAATAGACGCAATAAAAAATGACAAAGGGGATATCACCACCGATCCCACAGAAATACAAACTACCATCAGAGAATACTATAAACACCTCTATGCAAATAAACTAGAAAATCTAGAAGAAATGGATAAATTCCTCAACACATACACTCCCCCAAGACTAAACCAGGAAGAAGTTGAATCTCTGAATAGACCAATAACAGGCTCTGAAATTGAGGCAATAATTAATAGCTTACCAACCAAAAAAAGTCCAGGACCAGATGGATTCACAGACGAATTCTACCAGAGGTACAAGGAGGAGCTGGTACCATTCCTTCTGAAACTATTCCAATCAACAGAAAAAGATGGAATCTTCCCTAACTCATTTTATGAGGCCAGCATCATGCTGATACCAAAGCCTGGCAGAGACACACACAAAAAGAGAATTTTAGACCAATATCCTTGATGAACATTGATGCAAAAATCCTCAATAAAATACTGGCAAACCGAATCCAGCAGCACATCAAAAAGCTTATCCACCATGATCAAGTGGGCTTCATCCCTGGGATGCAAGGCTGGTTCAACATACGAAAATCAATAAACGTAATCCAGCATATAAACAGAACCAAAGACAAAAACCACATGATTATCTCAATAGATGCAGAAAAGGCGTTTGACAAAATTCAACAACATTTCATGCTAAAAACTCTCAATAAATTAGGTATTGATGGGACGTATCTCAAAATAATGAGAGATATCTATGACAAACCCACAGCCAATATCATACTGAATGGGCAAAAACTGGAAGCCCTTTGAAAACTGGCACAAGACAGGGATGCCCTCTCTTACCACTCCTATTCAACATAGTGTTGGAAGTTCTGGCCAGGGCAGTCAGGCAGGAGAAGGGAATAAAGGGTATTCAATTAGGAAAAGAGGAAGTCAGATTATCCCTGTTTGCAGATGACATGATTATATATCTAGAAAACCCCATCATCTCAGCCCAAAATCTCCTTAAACTGATAAGCAACTTCAGCAAAGTCTCAGGATACAAAATCAATGTGCAAAACTCACAAGCATTCTTATACACCAATAACAGACAGAGAGCCAAATCATGAGTGAACTCCCATTCACAATTGCTTTAAAGAGAATAAAATACCTAGGAATGCAACTTACAAGGGACGTGAAGGACCTCTTCAAGGAGAACTACAAACCACTGCTCAATGAAATAAAAGAGGATACAAAGAAATGGAAGAACATTCCATACTCATGGGTAGGAAGAATCAATATTGTGAAAATGGCCATACTGCCCAAGGTAATTTATAGATTCAATGCCATCCCCATCAAGCTACCAATGACTTTCTTCACAGAATTGGAAAAAACTACTTTAAAGTTCATATGGGACCAAAAAAGAGCCCACATTGCCAAGTCAATCCTAAGCCAAAAGAACAAAGCTGGAGACATCACACTACCTCACTTCAAACTATACTACAAGGCTACAGTAACCAAAACAGCATGGTACTGGTACCAAAACAGAGATATAGACCAATGGAACAGAACAGAGCCCTCAGAAATAATGCCGCTTATCTACAACTATCTGATCTTTGACAAACCTGAGAAAAACAAGCAATGGGGAAAGGATTCCCTATTTAATAAATGGTGCTGGGAAAACTGGCTAGCCATATGTAGAAAGCTGAAACTGGATCCCTTCCTTACACCTTATACAAAAATTAATTCAAGATGGATTAAAGACTTACATGTTAGACCTAAAACCATAAAAACCCTAGAAGAAAACCTAGGCATTACCATTGAGGACATAGGCATGGGCAAGGACTTCATGTCTAAAACACCAAAAGCAATGGCAACAAAAGCCAAAATTGACAAATGGGATCTGATTAAACTAAAGAGCTTCTGCACAGCAAAAGAAACCACCATCAGACTGAACAGGCAACCTACGGAATGGGAGAAAATTTTTGCAATCTACTCATCTGACAAAGGGCTAATATCCAGAATCTACAATGAACTCAAACAAATTTACAAGAAAAAAACAACCCCATCAAAAAGTGAGCAAAGGATATGAACAGAACACTTCTCAAAAGAAGACATTTATGCAGCCAAAAAACACATGAAAAAATGCTCATCATCACTGGCCATCAGAGAAATGCAAATCAAAACCACAATGAGATACCATCTCACACCAGTTAGAATGGCAATCATTAAAAAGTCAGGAAACAACAGGTGCTGGAGAGGATGTGGAGAAATAGGAACACTTTTACACTGTTGGTGGGACTGTAAACTAGTTCAACCATTGTGGCAGTCGGTGTGGCGATTCCTCAGGGATCTAGAACTAGAAATACCATTTGACCCAGCCATCCCATTACTGGGTATATACCCAAAGGATTATAAATCATGCTGCTATAAAGACACTTGCACACGTATGTTTATTGTGGCACTATTCACAATAGCAAAGACTTGGAACCAACCCAAATGTCCAACAGTGATAGACTGGATTAAGAAAAGTGGCACATATACACCATGGAATACTATGCAGCCATAAAATTGATGAGTTCATGTCCTTTGTAGGGACGTGGATGAAGCTGGAAACCATCATTCTCAGCAAACTATTGCAAGGACAAAAACCAAACACCACATGTTCTCACTCATAGGTGGGAATTGAACAATGAGAACACATGGACACAGGAAGGGGAACATCACACACAGGGGACTGTTGTGGGGTGGGGGGAGGGGGGAGGGATAGCACTGGGAGATATACCTAATGCTAAATGACGAGTTAATGGTTGCAGGACACCAACATGGCACATGTATAAATATGTAACAAACCTGCACGTTGTGCACATGTACCCTAAAACTTAAAGTATAATAACAATAAAAAAAAAAAAAAAAAAGAACTACCTGAAAGTGGGTCATTTATGAAGAAGCAAAGAGGTTTATTTGGTGCACAGTTCTGCAGGCTTAACAGGAAGCATGACTGGGAGGCCTCAGAAAAGTTAACAATCATGGCAGAAGGCAAAGAGGAAGCAAGGACCTTCTTCACATGGTGGCAGGAGAGAGTGAAGGAACTGCCCATACTTTTAAGCCGTCAGATCTCATGAGAACTCACTATCACAAGAACAGCATGGTAGAAACTGCCGGCATGATTCAAACACCTCCCACCAGGCCCCTCTCCTGACACATTGGGATTACAGTTTTAATGAGATTTGGGTGGGAGCACAGAGCCAAACCATATCTGTGAGTGACAACCTGATCTCTCCATTATAAGATTAAGATGTTCCTTTGTGTGTTATTTTGACACTAAGAGTATGTTCAGCTCCCTGCTAATCATTACCTAAAGATTTTAAATACTAGTTGATAATTTTTGCCTGAATTTGTAATTTCATTAAGGATTGCAAAATGATAATTTTCTAATTTATCATTCCTTTTACATTTATCAGCTGGTATTTTGTAAAACAGAGCTTTCCTCTACCTAATGAGGTTATTTGGTTAGCTATCATTATCTCTGTTTTTAAGAGAAAGAAGCTAAAGCTTAAAAGGTTGAATACTTATTAAAGTTTTTTTGGGAATAAATAGCAGAGCCATGTCTTGAATCCAAGTCTCTGTGATTTGAGTCTGTGAGTGGTTTTGAAATATTATTTCAAGTGGAAATTTTAAAAATTTAAAATTTAAAATTAAAAAAATTTCCACTTAAATAGCCAATATTATTTGCCTGTGTACTACACATCTGTGATATTGGGCTTGACTTTGGCAGGATGGTAACTAACCAGGCTCTTCTGTTCTTTTTTTCAATAACTGCTTCTATGTACTGAAGCACTGTTTTCTTTCTCCACTAATATGTACACCAATAGCTGTATTTTCTTATCAAGTCTATTACTTTTACCTCTTGAAAAAATAAGTAGAATAGTCATAACCCCAGCAGAAGTGTTGAGACTTTCCTGGGATTAAAGAAAAAAAATTGAGATTTCCAATTTAGCCCTTTTGTTACTATCCTCCCCCACCATTTCTATGCCCCTGCCATACCAATCCCAAGTCCCTTAAAAAAAGTTTATTAGAATATTAAATGTGCTGACTTTTATGGGAGCTAGATTGGGTTGGTGTATAAGAGACATGAGGAGGACCGGAGAGAACTTGGATATGTGAGAAAAGATGAAATGTAAGGCTGGAAGTATTCAAAAAATAATTTTAGCTCTGTGGTCCCATATTCATATTGAGAGATTGCTATAGTCAGGCCTACCTAAGACCTCTTCTGCTTACTTTTAAGCAGGCTTTTTGGGTTTATTGGTGTTGTTAAACACAAATGTGTCGTGGGAAAGCACAAATAATTCTTATCTAAATCATTCTCCACACCACAATTCCACCGAAAGGCACTCCTTTGGGGTTTTTCATTTTGTTTGTTTCACTTATCCTTTAATGGAACAACATCTCTCAACCTCCTAGGGTTGGGTTCTTAAGGCAGTTTAGGACTACTGCTACCCCATCTAGCAGACCATATTGGATGTGGCCTTAACTCCCATCATTAGTCCTTGTCCTGAACTCAGTAGAAAGCTCTCTTCTGTCAGAGTAATTGGCTGAGACTTAGAACAGAACCTGAAGTTTAAGACAACGAACTCTAAAATAATTGTGGAATTACAGTTCCTGTGGAATATAGGAAATGCGAGACAAAGTAATGAGGTCTTTAATTGGATGGGATTGTGAATTATTCTACCCTCTGCATCCTGGGCAGGAATGGCAAGACAGTAGTAGGACTGGCTCTTATCACTGAAAGTTCACCTATATACAGAACCTCTTATTTCCCAATTCCATGTTTCTGGAACTGCATACAAAATTTTGTTCTCTGCAAGATTTAAACAAATTACTAAGCTTAAAAAAAAATCTTAGCTTCTCTTTTAATAAAGAGTATAATTTACTCTTTATTAAAGAGTAGAATTTACTCATGGCTCTCCTCCATTTGATCATAATCTGTCTTCTAATGTTACCGCCAGCTATTTCCCAGTACACTTTCTGCTCCAGTCATACATGTGTTAGGGTCTCCTAAACCATCTTCTGTGTTCCTGCCTCTGTAGCTTACCTGATGCCATTCTCTCCTTAGAATGATATTCTCTCTGCCTACCTTGCGCTCCCCTTGTTTCTGCCCATCCCAGTCTTGCTCATCCTCATCCATTAAGATTAAGGAAGGCATTCAAGAAGCTTTTTCTATTTTAGTCCATTAGAATCTCATTCATCTTCTGAATTCTTTACGCTTCCACTATTGCTTTAACACTTTCTCTTGTGTACGTATATTTGCTGTTTGGAATATTCTTTGACTTTATGAACAATTTAATGACTCTCAATAGACCATAAACACCTTTAAGGTAGTGCTCTGGCATTACAATTTTGTGATGCAGTAGCTGCTAAACCATTAACTGTTGACTGAATAGGTTGGTAAATCTGCAAGTCAGGGGCAGGCTTGCCCTATCTGTCTGTCGATCTATCTATCGATCTATCTGTCTATCAGACAGGGTCTCGCTCTGTCACCAGGCTGGAATGCGGTGGCGCAACCTCAGCTCACTGCAGAGTCCGCCTCCTGGGTTCAAGTGATTCTCCTGTCTCAGCCTCCCGAGTAGCTGGGACTACAGGCCCATGCCACCACACCCAGCTAATTTTTGTATTTTTAGTAGAGATGGGGTTTCACCATGTTGGCCAGGATGGACTCGATCTCTCGACCTCATGATCCGCCTGCCTTGGCCTCCCAAAGGGCTGATTTTACTTTATTTTTAAAGGAAAAAATGTTCTAAGTAAGATGGATATTGGAAGAGGTTATTACTTGTAACTGGCATATCCTGGTAGTTCATTCACTCTTTGTTCAAATATTTGTTTAGCACCTGCAGTGTATCAGGTACTATGCTAGGCACTGAGGATACACCAACAAAGACACTGGCTTTGCCATATAGGAACTCATTATTTAGGTCAGAGAGTCAGACATACAAAAAGGTAATTACAGTTTAGTTCTGTTAAGTATTGTTAACATATGGGAGTGCTATGGAGCATAAGAAGTGAATGATTAACTGTGTGGAGAATCTTAATGTTTTTGCCAGGGATAAAAGAAGGTGGAGCGCAGGGGTCAGGAGGCTGAGAGGGAAGAGGCAGCAGAACAATTTGTGTAAAAGCATGTTTGGGGAAAGCTTAATATGGCAGGTGTATTTAAGAACTCTAGAGTTAGAGTGTAGCATGATAGTAGATGACAGTAAGTAGATATGGAACCAGGTTGTAAAAAAAAACCTTGTATAATATTCTAAGGAGTACAGACCTTCCCATTAAGCACGAGGAAACCATTGGTAGTTTTTAAGCAAGGATTGTAATATGATCACATTTGTCTAGAGTGGTGATTTTGTGTGGAGGACAGAATACAAGGAGATGGGAATTTTAAAGTCTTTCTAATAGTCCAGGAGGAATCAAGGACAAGGGAATGGAGATGGAGACCTTTCTGATTTCTGGTGCTGCCTTCAGAGGTAATTGACCAAAAGTATGAAATAAAGACATTCTACAGGTTTTTAGATTTTCAGTTTTGTTCACCTGCTGCACCTATCTCACCCCCACCACATACACACATACTCCACACATGGCTATTTGTACTAGCTACCAACGATGCCTACATACATTCCCTTATGCAGTAATCATTAATTGATCCCCTACTATGTGAGACCATTCTATTTTTTCTGATTCTAGTTAACTATGGTCTAACTTTGGCCTATGGGCCAAAATCAGCCCATTGCCTCTTTTTTACAAAGTTTTATTGAAACATACACATGTGGCTGGGCACAGTGGCTCACACCTGTAATCCCAGCACTTTGGGAAGCCGAGGATCACTGGAGGTCAGGAGTTTGAGATCAGCCTGGCCAACATAGTGAAACCCCATCTCTACCAACAATACAAAAATTAGCCAGGTGTGGTGGCAGGTGCCTGTAATCCCAACTACTCGAGAGGCTGAGGCAGGAGAATCTCTTGAACCCGGAAGACAGAAGTTGCAGTGAGCCGAGATAGCACCACTGCATTCCAGCCTGGGTGACAGAGACTCCATCTCCAAAGAAAAAAAAAAAAAAGAAAAAGAAAAGCATACACATGCTCATTCATTTACGTATTCTCTGTGGCTGATTTCACTTTACAGTGTGGCAGAGTGAAAAGTAGTTCTAGTAGAAACCCATGTGGCCTACAAGCCTGAAGTATTTACTCTGGACCTTTACAGAAAATGTTTGCCAATCCCTGGTCCAAACTAGTTAATTCTTACTAGAAGAAAGGAGGGAAGGGGTCTGTAATAGTTTCTTAAGGACAGTTGATCTTCGGAGAAGTGGCCTTACTAGTAAATAACTAATTTTTTTTTCAAATCTAGGGTTGTCCTTACTTTTAAGTGACTATGTTCCAAAAGAGGAAGGTAGTATTAGGTACTATTAATCAGGGAACGCTGCTTTGGGAATGTGACTGTAAATTGAATGCTTGGTTGTTGGGAGTAGTAATGTTAAAATGATATGGGAGGTTAAAATGTTGGCCTTGCTGATCTAGATGCAGAAGTATTTAGAACCACCTGGAGAGCTGTACAGCTTTTTCATTTAACAAAAAGAAAAGAAAAAACTCAGAGCAATATAAAGACGAGATGTAGGTTTAAGGAAACTAGAAGGCTAATGTGGCATAAATTCCAGGCCTGTAGGCCAAGTAATCCTGTGACGAGAATATAAGGATACATAGCTAGAGCCCGGCGTGGTGGCTCGTGCCTGTAATCCCAGCAATTTGGGAGGCTGAGGCAGATCACTTGAGGTCAGGAGTTCGAGACCAGCCTGGGCAACGTGGTGAAACCCCCCCCCCTTTACTAAAAACACAAAAATTAGCCGGGCATGGTGGCACATGCCTGTAATCCCCGCTACTCTGGAGACTGAGGCGGGAGAATTGCTTGAACCTGGGAGGCAGAGGTTGCAGTAAACCAAGATCGCACCATGGCACTCCAGCCTGGGTGACAAAGTGAGACTCCATGTCAAAAAAAAAAAAAAAAAAAAAAAAAGATACATAGCTAGAGACCAAGATCTGCTCCAACATACTCCTACTTTAAGAATGTTTTTTTTGATGGTTGGTATATTGAGTAATTGAAAGAATGATAGAAGATTTTATGAATTACATCAGTAGGGTTTTCATGTCTGGCTCATGAACTGATAAGTAGGTGGATGTAATATTGTTTTCACTTCTTTGTTTTAAATTTCTGTTTCTTTAGGCTCTATAGCAGAAAAGCTTTCTAAGGCAAAATTGGGTGAGAGGTCTGTGTGTGTCTCCTCAGTTTTTAAAATCTTTCTTTCAGGTTATCCTACCTACAAAGAAAAAGTAAAGAAAAGGCCTGGAGGCCGCCCAGAAGTGATCTACAACTATGTCCAAAGACCCTTTATTCGAATGTCCTGGGAGAAAGAAGAAGGAAAGAGTCGGCATGTAGACTTTCAGTGTGTAAAGAGTAAATCTATCACCAATCTTGCAGCAGCTGCAGCAGACATTCCCCAGGACCAGCTGGTAGTCATGCACCCAACTCCACAAGTGGATGAGCTGGATATTCTCCCTATCCATCCCCCTTCTGGCAACAGTGACCTCGATCCTGATGCACAGAATCCAACGCTGTGATGCTGATTTTCCTTGAAACCATAGCATGCTACTCTTCACAGTGACGTTGTACTCTCCTCATTCTGCACTGCAAGGCCACTCTTCTTCATTGTGAGATGCACATAACAATGTTTAGGATATTGCAGTGTAGGCTTTTTTAAAGACCAAAGGTAGCTGAATGGTTTTTTTTAAAATGAGTACAACTCTAGCATTTTGAAGTTCCAGTTATATAAATGTATTTGTTTACCAGTAGGTTTGTGAAATTGGTTCTTTGTATGGGGGATGGTCCTTTTTCACACATCTAGGTCTTTTCAGAAGTGGTGGAAATTGGCAGCTGGGGTACTTTCAGTTTGGACTGATATTCATCACACCTCAGATAAAATGCAGAGTATTATATAGTTGCACTTTATAAATGGTGGTTAAATGGAAATGTTCAAGCCATTGTATAGTTGTGATGCACAATATAATTTAAGTGCTTCTGTCAAAGTATTCCTCCAGTAAAATTTGTATAGTTTGCTGCCCTTGATGAGCAAAAAGTATTTATCTTGGGCTTATCTGAATGATCAGGATGAGATTTAATGCCCATATCTTATCAGTTCACTTATCTCCAGGGCCGTTTCACCCTTCAGAGTGAGTCACATGCAGGGAGTGTGAATGTCAGAGGTGGTTTATTATCCAGTCTGCCTTACCCTTAATCTGTTCACAGATATTTATTTACTAATGCTTTTTTTCTTAAGAGTTATGGGATAGGAAAATGAAGTGTTTGCTCTTCATTTACTAAATGATTGTAAACTTGAGTTTTTCATCAAAATAAAATTCCATTGTTTTAATGTTTCTGACCAAATTTATAACCACGTTGACCAGATTTTTAGTCTCATAATTTCCCATCTCGCTGGTATCAGTATTATTAGAAATAGTAGCTCAAGGAACTTTAACTTACTATATGTGTGATGAGGCATTTAAATTCCCTAATTATAAAATATACTATAAATCAAAACAATATTAGAGCTGAAAAGACTATTTTCTAGTCCAACTTGATATGAAGGGCAAAATGACTTTACTAGGTCATATAGTCACCCTAAGTTTCAGAGCCAGTTTCTCATACTAGTTCAGTACTTTTTCCATTATACCATGCTACTTTGCTTAGCAAATTATTTATGCAAATGCTATTCTAAATATTCTGTGGTCCAATTCAAGAAGGAATCAAATATTTAGATGCCTTAGGACTGGGGTCACTTACTATATAACTGAAGTAGTATTAGAGAGGTGCAGCATTAGAGAAGCCAATTTGTTAAATATAATCTTGAATTTATAATTTCAGAGGATTCGATGTTTGTGTAAAAGCAGTAACATCTTTGTTCTCACATAAATTAAAATTGCAACAATTTAGAAATGAACTATTTTAACACCACAGCTAAGCTGGTAGCATGGGGAAATTATGCAAGCCCAGAATCGTTATGAAGGCCAGAAAAGCACCACAAATGCTACTGGCGTAGGTCGTCCTTGAACATCCACTGTAGAAACTCATAATCCAGCCCTGCAATACGTAGGATTTGTTTTCTAATTATTTGAAATGTGAACAGTATTTATAGAACAAGGGAAACATTTATTAAAAATATTTAACTGTCTAGTACATTATACTTTAACCCATATTTATAGTAAAGGATTCTTACAAGGAAGAATAAACGGCTTTATGATACAATTAGTATAAGAAATATCCACATGGGGGACTTCTTTGTAGTGTAAAAACACCATACATCTGAAATGACCATTTGCATATAAAAGCTACCAATGATGCTTCTGTGCACAATGATTAAAAAATTCAACACAAACAGAATCCAAAATATACAATTAATGCAAGCTATCCACAGCTAGCCCAATAATCAATGATGAGGAAACACTGGAGCAGGCTTAGTTCCACTTTGTCTGAAGTTACATATAGTAAGATTGACTTGTATCAATGGCTCTGAGATGGCTTTTATGAAGTTAGTACATAAAAGCTATTCTCTCCTTATCCAGTAAGCTTCACAGACTGTAAAACTCCACCAGTAATGCACTTTGATGCTATAGCTGTTGCCAAAGCAACATGTAGTGTTTACAGCGGCCATGGCAAGTCACTAAAGTCAACAGGGCCACCCAGTCCAGCATCTGCTTCCAAGAGGCTCATGATGACAGCCATTGCTGCCTCATCATTACTGGGACTACTTGATCCTTGGTCGTTGTCAATCATGTCTATACCTATGTGGGGGTTCTCACCTGTGGGAGGAGATAAAGACTGGTCAGTGATTTCTTTTTTAAAGCATCTTCAGATTAAGTAAGCAATTCCTAAGCACACTTTTAATAAGAAAGTTACATTTAATGGTAGAGTGAGATGCTGCTTTTTGGACTGCATGGCTGTCTTTTTTTATATTGCTGTTTTTCAGAGGAAAGAACCAATTTTTAAAAAATACATAAGAAATAAGTGGGGTTACGCTGTGAAGAGACACAGCTCTAAGGAATCAAATCATCATTTTAGAAATAAGTACAAAGTGCTTAAAATTTAGTAAATGTTAAAAATATTTGAGTTGAGCTTATTTTAATAATCTGATATAACCAGTTAAGAGGAGTTACAAAAAGAAAGGCAAATAGGAAGGCAGAGTTTAGGAAAAAAACAGATCTAGAAAGACAAGTGGAGAAAAAGATGGATGTGATGGGAAAAGCAAACTCTTTTCACTTAATGACTTTTAATACCTTCTGATATGCTTACTAATCACCCTTCTAGGCATTATCTCTGAACCTTCATTAGCCTTCTCTCTGAAGAGATTATGCCCCACATGGGAGAAAGCCTATGTCTAGGTAGCTGTAGCCTCCTCTTGAGTTCCAGGCACAAACTTGGACCTCCACCAAAACTCAAATACTGAAGTCAACTTTTTAGAGATTTAAACAAATTTTAAACTTTTATTCTGTTCCTGTCAAATTTATCTAGATTAGCTTGTTTCATACAGTTCAGTTCTTAAAATTGACTTTATGTAAGAGGTTTTGCAAGCTCATTGCAATGGAAATGAATAATAATGCCACTTACCAAGAATAGAAGAACTATCAGAATATGGATAACCTGGGTTCTCCTGAGCCTGGCCTGATAGTAGGCCACTGGAAGGAATGTCTGGAGTCCCTCCATTTAAAATCTACAAACAAAAGGAGGGAAGTGTGAAGTTTGAATCAGTATTATGAGCAATGCCAAAAGGAAAATAAAGCATGTTGGAAATGCATGGGGTGGGGTGGGGAGAAGCTTCAAATGGCTTCAGTTTTCTATTGGATGATTTCACACAAGGAACTGTTAGACAGACATGGTCAGAGTAAGAAAAAACCTTTCCCCCAAACTATTCTTTTCTCTTCATTTTAGTGAGCCCACAGAGGCAACTTAAAGGCTGAATAAAATCCCAAGAGCATTCAACTGCCTGGAATCATGATGCCCACATATTTCTTTAGGACCAATGCCTAAACTTCAATGAGCCCAGCTAGACATTTCCCCTATAAAGGAATAAAACATCTTATAGTGACAGATATTTCTGAAGAAGAAAAAGTGGAGTTAACAAGCTGTGAAGAGACACAGCTCTAAGGATTCAAATGAAGAAAACACTTAAAAGTAAATCCCTTATACTACAGGTGCCAACTTCAGTAACCTGTGGTTTAAGTTCTTAAGACAGGTTACTGGGGAGGATTATTACTACTACTCAGTAAGAGAACTCTGTCTGAAAATCTCCCCCACTCACCGCAGCTGCCTTCCCCTGGCTGAGTCTCAAAGAAGAGCATTCTTTGAGACCTATCTGGATATACGTGAGGAAACAGTTTGGTAGCTGCTGCTTTCAGGAGCAGCAGTGATTTCAGGCCTTGCCAGTAGGTGGCATTATAACTTACTTTATTTCCACAGCAACGTTTTGGTCTAGGGACCCTTTTACACTCTTAAAAAAATTATTGAGGACTCCAAAGAACTTTTGCTTATGTAGGCTGTATTTATCAATATTTACTGTATTTGAAATTAAAACTAATAGATTTCTTAAATGTAATAAACCCGCTACATGTTAACATAAATAATGAATAGTATTTTAATGAAAAATAACTATTTTCCAAAACAATAACAAAAAATTACCGAGCAGAGTATTATTTTACATTTTTGCAAATCTAATAATTAAGTCTGGCTTAATAATTTTCAACTGGATTCTCATATATGTTTTTCCATTCAGTCTATTTAGATACGTCTTGTGATTCAAGTATATGAAGGAAATCCAACCTCCCACAGATAAGTAGTTGGAAAAGGGAGGCATATTTTAATAGACTTTTCAAATAATTGTATTCTTTTTTGATACCACTTCAAAACTTGACACGTAGAAGTTTCTTAAAGGTGAGTTGCAACGTGGAATCTGAAACCATATCAATGAATGTTTTGTACTTTTTATATCTTGGCACTTAGGATGAATCTTTTACCCTTACATGATTTTGAAATACCTTGCATTGTTTAGTTACAAAATATTAGTTCACTGAGTTATGCAGATCTTCTATATATTGACACATTTCATTATACAGCATCAAAATATCACCATTGTTAATACTCCCTATGTCATCAACATTTTTTAAGTTTTAGGAAGATCTCAAGGTCAAAGTAACAGATACAAGTTTTCTAGAAATTCCAATTTTTGCTTGAAAGCTCATATTTTATCATTGGCAACAAATGTTGTCAGTCATTTTCCTTGAAGTGACAGGTTCACTTCATTCATTTCCAAAAAAATGTATTCTAAATACCCAAAACCGAATGACCATATATAATAAAAATGGCGTTCAGTGAAAATAGCAGCTAGTTCAACTCACAACTTAATCACACAAGTAGTTTTTGAGACAAACATCATACTTTGGTATGTAGCACAAGTTCTTTGTGTGTACTTCTCGTTTTGTCACAGAGCATTAAAAAGATGTGTGCTTTAGAATTTTATAAAAGTAATGATGGACATTTTCCCTCCCTCCCTCCCCCTTCCTTTCCTCCTTCCCTCCTTCCTTCCCTCCTTGACAGGGTCTCACTCTGGTTGCCTAGGCTGGAGTACAGTGGCACAATCTCAGCTCACTGCAGCCTCAACCTCCTGGGCTCAGGTGATTCTCCCACCTCAGTCCCCCGAGTAGCTGGGATTACAGGTACACCCATCACACCTGGATAATTTTTTGTATTTTTTAGTAGAGATGGGATTTATCTATGTTGCCCAGACTTGCCTGGAACTGTTGGACTCAAGCAGTTTGCCTGCCTTAGCTTCCCAGAGTGCTGAGATTACGGGGGTGAGCCACTGCACCTAGCCATGATGGACAATCTTAAATGAAACTGGCTTTACACTGTTTTTTTACTGTGAGTGTGTGGTGGTGAAGAATACAATGACTACTAGTATAGTTTGGTGCCACTTGTCTGATTTTTGTAAAATGCCAGCAGTTTTACCCAACAGTGCTTTTAGCATGAATAGTGCACATTATCAATACAGTGAAAAAATTAAGGTTTTAATGTTATCAAGAAAATAGCTTTAACCTTGCAGACCCTTAAAAGGATCTTGTGCCCCCTCTTTCTGGAAGAAGACTGCAGATGACATTTATAGAACTGCTGCTTTATCTGAATTTTCCTTAGTGCTTCTGGATGTCTGTACTCTCCTGCGACCTACGGAGGCTCACTTAGGCTTCCTTTTTAGCTTGATCCTGACTGAAACAACTGCAGGCTAAATGGTTCATTTTTGGACCTTCCAAATTTGAAAGTGACTGGAAAGGGCTGGGTATGGTGCACCATTTAATACTGCTGTCAGTTTTAACTGTCTTGTTTAAGCTGCGTTTCTCATAAGTCCTGCTGCCCAGGACTCATCTCGTGAGAACACATCCAAATTTCTTCTCACAGATCCATTTTATAATCCATTCTTCCCAAAGAAAAGGGAGAATTTTCTTAAGTGCCTCAAAAATAGCTGGGGCTTTATGATGCAGAGCACAGCTTTTGATTTCTGGTAGTTGTTGATGTGAAAAGAATTGGAAGCCATGAGCCCAGGATTGTAGTTTGGGGGCCATACTTATAAAACGAACGCTGAGGAGCCTGGATCTTGTCACTATAATGTTGTGAAGGTGAGATGAGACAATGTATATGAAAGTTCTTTGAGTAATATTTAAGCCTATACTGGACTGATAACCTTTCAAAACCAAGAAGTAGAATCCTTGGTAATACCAGGAATCAAGTCAAGTGCCTAAAAGTTAACTTGAGAAGCAGAGACTGGAAGACCACCCTAAGAAGATGGTGGATCCAATATGCAGGAAGGACCTGGAGGTATAACAGAAGAACAGCTAAGAAGACAGCTGGCAAGCAGTGTGTGTATTGTGGGCAGGGGGGCGGGGGGCACGGGACACCAAGCCCAGACTTCATCTGTCAGTGGTATTTTGGGCCAAGCACTTTCACATATATTATCTCACAATAGGACCTCATGTGCAAAGATGCTGGCTACCCTAGCCAGTATTAGCTCCATTATAAAGAAAACTAGGGCTTGAAAGTTGTACAAGTTCACATAACTAGCACATGGCAAGGCCAAGCTTTGAACCCAGGTCTTTCTTACTTTGTAGTCTTACCCATTAATTTGTTGACTTTCAACCTTTTTTGGGGGAGTAAAACCCTTTTTCAAATAGAAATGTTTGCAGAAGATTCCTATATAAAAAAGAAGTATTGCTGCCCTTGTAGAAGCCGGATTTCTGCCCTTACCCTCTCTCCTTAGCAACTATCCCCATGCCCATCCCACCTGGTAACACCACAGCTCTTGGTAACCTGAACAAACCTCCGGGGAGCTCAGTTTTGAAAATCCTTGCCCTGCTTTTGATGGTTTGTGCCCTACGAGTCCTGCCTATGGAAATTCCTAATATTCTCTTTCTCTGTCTGTTTTAGGAGATGGGGAAGGAAGCCATCGTGTCCAAAATGATGCCCTTTAAACTGTCCTAAGCTCTACTGACATCAGGCAGTATAAACAGATTTATGATTTACGATTAACATGGGCCTAGGCTTATAAGTTCTCTGGCAAAGATGAAAACAAATGACTGGTTCCTAAACCTATTTATAGTGTAGTCTTATAGCAAGCTCTTCATGAGGGCTGGTGATTGATCCACTGCTTGGATCCAATGCTGTCACACCACAGGAACCCCCAGGCAGCAGATCCCCAAGTATTCTGCAGCTATAAAGCATGGCTTGATTTCCAAAACACTGCTGGTGGCATTGCTGTTTCCATTGCCTGCCCTGGACACTAATATTTTCTCCCTTGAAAACTCCTGGCAGAGAATGAGAAACTTTTCTATGTGAGGTACTCAATAATCTTTCCCTCATGGAAACTCTTGAACTGCTCCCTCAATTAAATGAACTGACAGTTCCCCATTTCTTATTCTTTCTCCCTTCTTCCACTCACATGGAAGAAAGCCTCTGAGGATGTCAGCAAGCCTCCCTAGCCCTACCAGTATGCTTTGTATCCAGCCTCACACAGATGCATTTACTTCAAGGAGGAAGTAGTCCAACTTGTTTCAGCAATCGCAGTTGGAATTCCATACTCCCACCCCCAACATTTCAGATCTTGGGCAAGAGGCTCTCTAGCTCAGGCTAAGAGTCATCAGTCTTACCTTCTTGCCTCCTGGAGAAGAGGCATCAGGGGGAGGCGTACTCGTGATGTTCAATGGGCTGGAGCCACAGCTAGAAGGCGATGACCCTCTTATCCTGTCAGAAAAGAGAATTACACTGCCTTTTCTTTTTTCAGTGGAGTGTGTGTGTTTTGTTAAGGGGTAAAGGTGAGAAAGGGGATGAAGATCTAGATTAGGGTTTGGCAAGCTTTTTCTGTAAGGGCCAGATAGTAGGCTGTCTAGGCCATATGGTGTCTGTCACAAATGCTCAACTCTGCCTCTGCAGCTTGAAAGCAGCCACAGACATGAATCGGTGTGGCTGTGTTCCAATAAAACTTTATTTACAAAAACAGGTGACAAGCTGGATTTGTTCTACAGGCACCTGATCTAGAATGCAGTCCCTAGAGTCAAGCATCTCACTGACAAAGCCCTTGGACTGGAGTTTGCATTCAGTTGGTGAATTTCAAGTAAGTGGCCAGTTTTATTTCCTCACAGAATCCAGGTGAACTGGAGGAGAACTTCTAAGATCAACCTCCATCTTTGATCCACAGAAAACAATTTGTCCCCTTCTCCACAAACACTGTTTAGCTAGTGAATACTCTTAGGACATGGAGGGCACCAGGGTCTAAAAGGTAGCCTCGTAGTAGTAGTGACAGTAAAAGCAGCCTTCAAAGGCAGTGGTTGATGAAAAATGGGTCCAGGCCTTTCTTATTTAGCATATCTCTCAGAAGATTTATAGAAGGGAAGACTTAGAACTGTAAATCCACCTAAATACTTGTCAGGCTGAAGGACCTCAGGAAAGAATCCATTACTTGGCATTGCAGCTACAGTTTGGGGAGAGTGTGATGGCAGTTGTGTAACCACAGGGCTCTCAGCTCCTACATGGATGAATGCAGCTTTTGGGTGACCCAGAGACCACTCCTCCACCACCTAGAAGTCTTTTGGTTCTTATACTGCCTAGTTCTCTAGATTTGTGAGTGAACAAGTTTTCTTTCTGGATTATAAGCTTCTTAACGGCAGTTTATAACTACGTATCATGTATTCTCAGCATGCACAAAAGCTGCTAATTGCTTATGGAAAAGTTGCTGAGTGTCCCCCACCTTTCTCTACTTATGTCTATGAAACCACTATTTTCCCAGGTTTCTCATCTTGGAATTGCTGTTTCATCATTCTTGATTTCATCTTCAAACGCTAGACCTTAGATGATTGATTTCTCTTTTGGCAGTGTCATCTCTGTAGGATAAGGCCTCATTCCTGAGTTATCAAATATGTCCACCTTCATCTCTCCCTATTCCAATGCAACTTCCACAAAGCGTAACACAAGACTTTGGATGCTTGTTCAGCATCCTACAGCAAATGGGGTCTTACAGGTTTCTTCCAGTCCAAACTGCACAGTATCATTTCTTGGGTTGCTTAATCACCCATCATAGCTCTGTGTCTCCTTCCTACACAAAGCCTGCTCAGTTAGGTAGCTTGTTTCTTGACCCTGAATTTGCCACTCACATGCCCACTCAAGAATATCCCTGGCTTTTCTAGAGGGAACATCCACTCTCATTGCAAACCCTGGCTAAGGCCAAGTTCAAATCTTTCCTCCTTTGCTTGCTTTGGCCCATGCACTCTCCCTTTTTCCTGTTATCATAAAGAAAATAGACTTATAAAAGATTTTAAAAGTCTTGAGGTCAAGGACTGTTTGATACTGTTCTTGGATGGTCTCAAGCAAAATATAGGGTATGCAAATGCAAAGTATGCAGTTTGAACCTGATTACACTGCACACTACCCTCGTATCTCCTTCCTGATGCAGAGGTCACACCCACTAATCCTGTGGGGTTGGAAAAGAGCTGTGTTACCTATAGGGGGATAACAGCCCCTTTATGGCCAATTGGAAAACAGGCCAGCCTCTAATTCTCCTGAGAGAATCCAGTGGCAGCAGTGTTTCCTTTTCTTATTATTATGTTACATTAAGTTGCGTTCTGAAGAATCTGGCTACCACCTTCTCTATTCCCCAAATTTGGACAGACTTACGATAACTGCTTCCCTCTCAATGACTGCTCTTAAAGACAGATTTAATTAATTTTTAAGCACTCACTATATGTCAGGCTGTGTTCCTGGAACTTTCCTGAGTGCCCTCACAATCCTAACACAATTCTTGGGAAATGATGCTTTCTTTTTATGGTTTAAGTCAACAGAGAGCAAGAGGTTAAGTAAGTCTCAGCATAGCCAGGTAGAGAGAGAGGCCCAGGACTCAAATCCAGGTGGACTGCTTCTAAGCTCCTTCTCTTCCATATGGAAAGGAAGTCTCTCCCAAGACAGCTAGTAATAACTAGCTGATCTGCTTGGTCTCTAGTACTAATCCTGGGCAGCTCTTTGAAAAAAAGTGAATGTTTTGTTAAGGTCCAGATCACTCTGATAGTTCACAGCCCTACTCCTGCATTCCTATAAAATAAAGGTACATCCATCTGCACTGGGAAGCTCCTTGAGCCATAAGAAAGTTAAGTCTTCTCAAGAATTCTCTTTAGCTCTGGGCTATTTTGGTTTAGCTTCTTTATTTAAGGCAGGATTTCTTAATCTAGGCACTACTGACATTTTGGATTGGATAATTCTTTGTTGGGTGGGGAGGGGGGACCTGTCCTGTTTACTGTAGGATGTTTAACAAGCAGCATCCCTGGTCTCTATCCACAGGATGTTTAAGTAGCAACTTCCCACCCAGTTGTGAAGACCAAAAATGTCTCCTGACATTGCAAAATATCGCCTAGGGGAAAAAATTTCCCTGTGTTGAGAACCACTGGTTTAACAGAGGAACTAGAAGGTGTTACTTGCCTGTGGATTTCCATGATTTCCTCAGCAATCATTCGGCCTATTTTTCCTGCCCCAGCCCGGGTTCCCCCTGGAATCCCTGGAACAGTGGGGTGGGTCCTCTTTGGGCCACCTACAACAAAGGAATCTGAGAGTAGGAAAGGGGAAAACTGAGGAAGAAATACTATTATGTATTAAAGTAAAACCAGTTTATCCCATGATCCACTTGCAGTTCAACATCAGAGTTGTGCCTTGAGGGACTTTAGGGCTACAGCTTGTCAGGAAAAGGCATTCCAGTAGGGAAGGGCTCAAGTTTCCTTCTAGGATCTGAGGCCAGTTTTTTCCCTTCATGCAGCATCTAATTCTTTCCCTTCATGCACTGAAAAAAACGTTTATTGAAGACCACTGTATGTGCCAAGGTTACAGAGACAAGTCCCTGCCCTCAAGGAGCTCACAGTTTAGCAGGGAAACCAACAAGATGAACAATGGCTAAAGCAAAATGTTGTAAGTTAGGCAAGCACGAAGCAACCAACTCATCTGGGGCCAGGTGCAGCTTCTGGAGCAAGTTAACCCCAAGCTGAGTCTTGAGAGATGAATATGAATTAGCTTGGCAGAGAGGTAAGGAGGAGAAAGCATTCCAGGCATAGCAACCAACACGTGCAGGAGCACTGAGGCAGGTTAAAACTTGGGAGACTCCTCCAAGGAATTCATCATGAATGATGATGAGAGCATGAGAGATGAAACTGGGGCAGCAGGTACCAATCCGATCATGAGGGGCCTCTTGGATGCTGTACTAACGAATTTGGACAGTTTCCACAAGGGAATGAGGAGTACCAAAGGACAATACACAGAAAAGGCAGAAATGAGAACTGGGTTATTAGAAAGTCCACGGCAGGGAGAATGAACTACAGTGGAGGATGAGGTGGGGAGAGGGGGACTAGAGTTGCAAAGTGATTTGCAGTGATCCAGGCAGCAGATGAGGAGGGTGAAATAGCAATAGTGGTGACGAAGTTTAAGAGATAGAAGGTTCAGGACTCCGTGTTTAGATATAATGGGGGAGAGACAGCAGCCAGGTTTCTGGCTTAAACAACCAATCAGGTAGGGGAGTGCAGAAAATCAGCTTGGGATATTCTGAATTTCAGGTGCCTCTGAGACTCCAGGTGGTTCTGTCTATGAGGCATTTGGAGAGACAGATCTGGAGCTCGGGAGAGAAACTGGGCCTGGAGATGTGGATATGGGAGTCATCGATGGGGGCTGCAGCCATGCATGTGGGGATGGTCCCAGGAAGGATGAGTCCAGTGTGGACAGCAGGGGCAGGGCCAAGGCTAAGCCTGAGAAGGGAGCCCAGTGGGTATGGTAAACACCCTGGTGCCAAAAGACACCTTCCTGCCAACCACAGGAGCCAGTGACAGTCACGAAAGAGCACTTCACATCATGGCCACTAGCCAACAGAGGAGGAAAGCACAAGAGGAGTAGGGAGTTTGCAAGCTCAAGGGCTTCCAGGGGCCAGCAGCTTTGGGAAGTGCAGCAGTGAGCTCCTAGTATTCTGGCTCAACAGAAAAAGTGACATGACAGTGTCCTCGGCATTCATGGGGAAATCCGCACATCATCCCCTCGTGGCCTCCCTTGTTCCACAGAATATGAATGGAGGGGACCCTGAATACTTTAGGGGAGGATATTTGACCACAAGCACCTTCTCACAGGCAAGCCCCAGGGCCCCAGCAGCACATAGTTACCTTCTCCAGAGGGCAGCATGCTGTCCATGCTGTGAGGGGATGCTGTGAGCTGTGGGAAGGTTGGGTCCCCGCCTTCCAGGACGTTGGCTCTGTGAACATCCCAGCAATAAGGAAACGTGAGTCAGGCCTGCTCAGAACTGTGCACCTTTCAACTTGGCCAAGGTGTCCGGTGTCCACTCTGGACCTGGACAGGCCAGAAAATGAAGTGTCTGTCTGAGTGGGTAAACAGGTCTCACTGTTTGATAATATAATGGATAGCATCCTGGCCTTTGGCCCCACTGCCTGCCTGGGCCTTCCTAATATGTGTGGGACACAGTTCAGCAGAGGTGGTGGCTGCAGTAACCTACTGCCATCACTACAGCACCTCCTCTTGCCAGCCTGCAGTGCACCTAGCCCAAGCCCCTCACACAGCTCTAACCATAGGTGGGGTTTTGGACACTATGGGGAAGTAAAAGTGGGGAGCAGGCCTGGCCGAAGACAGGCTCCTTCACCTCCCTCTGCTCATCTAGCAGGTAGCAGCCTTTTGAGATGGCATTCCAGCTGCCAGTGCTTGGGCCCCCTGCCTGACAGGTATGGAGACCTCCCCATCCCTCAGCCAAGGCCAGTGTGAGCTACTGCCTGAATGAGCCTTTCATAGATTGTCAACCCCTTCCTCCACAGCAGCACAAGTGGATGCCTAGGGTGCAGGGCCTGTGGAATTCAAAGGTTAGCTGCTTTATCTGGAAGGAAATATTGCTATTTCCTGGAGCAGTTTCATAAGTCAGGGCCTGCATGGTACAAGTACTGAAGCTTGTTCTTTGTTAACAATCCTTTCTAGCTTCTGCCAGTCCTGAGGCTTCACAGGTATTAGCAAGATGGCATTAAAGGATGTGATACTGGATGTTGCCTGCACCCCATTTCCCAGATAAGGAGCCCTAGGCATCTCTTTGAAGCAAGGGGAGCTTCAGATATAGCAAAAGTACTTACAAAACAACAGTGTTAGTTGAGACAATATATTCTACTTCCTTGGTCCAAGGGTTCATGAAACTGAACCATCGACTCCGTAGTGTGATAAAAGAACCATCTTTGATTTTAAATTTATAGCAATTAGTTGTAATTTTTTCTCTCGTCTGTAAAACTGAAAATGTAAAGAAAACATGGACATTGTTGTTTTCTCAGACCAAAGTATTAAACAGGACATCCAATACAAAATATTAAAGGTACTTGAGCTCCAACGACATTGCTCTTTAGTAAGCCAAGGAAACTCCAGTGGTCAACACTCAGGAAATAGGTTGTTTCTGAGGGTCTAACTCAGAGCCTTTCAATTCATTTGTGAAGCTGTCACAATTTTCCATAGTCTGTAAAATTGAGGCTCTAGAGAATTACTGACTGCATGTTATACATCTAACTGGAATCAGCTCTAACATGACCACCAGCAAATGAGAAGGCACTGTCCAAAATGTCATGCTTTATCCCAATCACAAAGCCCAAGGGCAATATAGAACTTATCTCATTTCTAAGAACATCCAGATCAACAGAGGCCACTTACCTATTCAACCTCATTCTTTCATGTAACAAACATGTAATGAGCCCTTCTCATGTGCCAGGCACTGGAGATACAAGAGGAGACAGGCTATGACTCCTGCCCTCGAGAAGAGTAGTGAGGGAAGGCTATACAGGGGAGAAGAGATCAGAGCCTTGAGGGATGAACACAAGTTTGCCAAGAGAAGGAGGGAAGGAAGAACCCAGCAGTGCCTGAGGAGCAGCAGGGTCTGGTGGGGGAGGGGCCAGTGAGGTCAGTGTGCCTGGAGCACAGGCCTCTGCAGGCAGGGATGGAGACTGAAACTGAGGAGGTGGGCTGGGGCCAGAAGGTGGGAGGTCTCACATTTGAATGCCTGTCAAAAGCATTTGGGCTTGAGTCTAAAAGCAGGAGGTTTTTAAGCAGGCTGATGTTATCAGGCTCAATCTATCTGGGGATAAATGGGATAACTATGGAAGAGGAACTGGGGGTGAGAGGGATCAGGGAAACCCTGAGAAGTCTATCACAGGTCTCTAGGTAGGCACAAGGGCCTGAACCAGGGTGATGGCAGTAGAGGTGGTAAAAAGTAGACTTTTGGAAATGCATGTCTGAGGTGAATGAACAGGATCTGGTGGAGACACAGTGAAAGAAGGGGTCAGTGTTGGTCTCTCTCAGGAGGCTGCACATGAAGCCACAGCATTAGTCAAGACAGAAAATACAGGAGGTAGTGCAGGCTTGAATGGAAAAGAGAATCAGATCAGTCTGGGCCATACTAAATCTTTACAGGGTCTGGGAAAACCCTCTGAACAAGAGATGTCTTTCAGAAACTGCCATGCAGTCAGCACAGGGCAACTACAAGGGAGATAAACAGTGCCTGCAGGCATCAGCTTCCTCTTCACACAGATGTTCTGACCTGAAGAGTCCTAGGCTGGCTGACTCTACATCCTCAGTGGACAGATTTCCCTAGAAGGTCATGTGGACTAGTCTAGAAGCAAGGGGACACTTTAAACTTAAGATCTTTCATACATCCTAGCTTACCTTGCCTATGACATTCTGCAAGATGTCCTATGTCATCTTGGTGAAAATATTCATAACACGATGTGCCTAGAAGTTCTTGTGGTAAATATGCCAAAATAGCTGTTGCCCTAAAAGAGAATAAAGGAATATTTAAAGAAGAAAAAGCCATTCTGATGATTAATTGCAACTTTGCAATGGATAAACCCTGCTACAGCCTATGAGAGCAAGGTCAAAGCTGCAGGCAAAAGAACTGGATGGATTTTCAGAGGGCTCACTGTGTGGATCTTTCTCTCTTTTTTTCAGGCATCTGAATTTAATCAAGGCTATAAAAATAGAGGGAAACAAAGCAAAGCCTTTGTAAAGGGACTATTATCACAAAAAATCAAATCTGAGGGGGCTTTAAAAATGGCAACCAGTCGGGCACGGTGGGTCATGCCTGTCATCCCAGCACTTTGGGAGGCTGAGTTGGGCAGATTGTCTGAGCTCAGGAGTTCAAGATTAGCTTGGGCAACATGGCGAAACCCTGTCTCTACCAAAAACACAGAAAAATGAGCTGGGTATGGTGGCACACATCTATAGTCACAGCTACCTGGGAGGCTGAGGTGGGAGGAAGCTTGAGCCTGGGGGGTCAAGGCTGCAGTAAGCCAAGATCTCGCCACTGAACTCTAGCCTGGGTGACAGACTGAGATCCGTCTTTAAAAAAGGAACCACATTAATTAGATTAAAATGTGGTATAAATCTAAACCTCAGTGCAAGGCTTCTGGTTTTTGCTGCCTCCTTTTTATCAGGACAACCAAATGCCAGAAGCTGCAGCAGCTGAGGCCACAAGACAGCTGAGGCTGTCTCCTTTTCCAGCATGTTGTGGCTCTCTCTAGTAGCCAGAAAAATTATTAGCCTGTGCATATTCTGAGGGAAAGCAGTAGGCAGCAGTAAATTTGGGACCCTGGGTCCTTGGTCCAGGTCTATTACCAATTAGTTGTGACTCCTACAGGAGACCAGTCCCCAGGCTGGGCCTCTGTTCTTCATCCATAAAATAAGGAGGTTGGATTAGATCAACGCTGTCCAACAAGAATTTCTGTGATGATAGAAATGTTCTATGTCTGTGCCGTTAGCCACATGGGAGGCTACCATGGCCAACGAGTATTTTATTGGACAACTCAGGACTAAATAATTGCTTCCAAGTCCTAGATTCAAAAGAATTTCAATCACAATAATGGTTCTGGAACATTCCATAGATTCAGACAGCATGCTATCCCTGCTGTTTTTCTTTCAGCCGTGGACATCAAGGCACCCCACTTAATTGTCTCTATATGCCAAAGAATGACAGAAAAATCTCTGTATTTATGATGATATCCTATTGAATCGCATTTTTTAACAGAGACTCCCATCACTTGTCTCTTTGTTTTTTGAAACAGGGTCTCATTCTGTTGCCCAGGCGGAAGTGCAGTGGTGCAATCACAGCTCACTGCAGCCTTGACCTCCCGAGGCTCAGCTGATCCTCCTGCCTCAGCCTTCAGAGTAGATGGGACTACAGGTATGTGCCACCATGCCTGGCTAATTTTTGTATTTTTAGTTGAGACAGGGTTTTGCCATGTTGCCCAGGCTAGTCTCAAACTGCTGGGCTCAAGTGATCCACCCACCTTGGCCTCCCAAAGTGCTGGGATTTCAGGTGTGAGCCACTGCACCTAGCTTTGTTTCTTTCTTGATTCTTAGAAAAGCCAGCTGATGGCCCAGTCTTCTCTGCTTTTTAGATCAGGGTTGAAAATCCTCTACCTTCATTGCTCAAGGGTAGTATGTAGACTCTTACCTCTGGTCTACAAAAACAAACTTTCCATCTATTGCATGCCGAGAAACATATTCCATAGATTTCACCCTGATTTCCCCGTTCACTGGTTGTGGAACTACATGAGAATGCAGTCGTCCGATTGCGACGAGGCAGCTGAGGTTACACCCCTCATTGTCTGGTTCGTTGTCTTCATCCAGCCCCATCTTTGTGGGTGGCCAGCTTTTCAAATAGCCTGTGCTGTGGATTGTGCAGAAGCTTTTTCGATCTGCTGGAAAGCAAAGTTCGTGGTTAGTGTCAGCACTAGGTTTGGGTCATGGAGGTGTACACGGCCGATGGTGGGGTGGGACGTAGGTAGGGAGTCAAAAAATAAAAAAAATCAAGGCTTCACTCTCCAGAAGTGAGCATCTAATGAAAGGGGCAGATGGAAAGAAAAACAAAAAACTGTCATCCAGTGTCAGAATGCTTAAATAGGGCCAGTTATACCATGGGCATTCATTACATACACCAAGGAAGGAATATCTAACTCTTCCTGGGGAGAGGAAGGCTCCCCCAAAAAACCAGTGGAGGAGGTGGATCAAGAAGGATGAGCAGTGGCTGAGGGACTAGAATGTATAAAGGCTGAGGACGTACAAAGGCACAGAGGCACAGCCTATATAGGAAATGGCCAAGAGCTCCGTGTGGGTGAAGTGAAATTGGAGGTACTGGGAGTGAGGGGCAAATTGGAAAGGCTGGTTGGGGGAAGATTAAAAGGGCCTTGGATTACTTGCTAACCAATATGTTAGTCTATTTTTTTAAGGCAGGAGATGGAGAGCATCTACAGGTATTTAAGTGCAGAAACAGCAAAATCAAATTGTGGTTTGGATGCTGTAAGGAGCAGAGTGACATGTGAACTGGAAGAGAGTAGAAAACAGAAGTAGGAAGGCTGGTTCAGGGGCCAGTGGCTATAATACAGCAAGAGATTAGGAGGACTGAACTATGGCAGTGCAGTGAAGATGAGAGGGAGCAGAGAAAGGAAGCAGGAGAAATTTCTGAGATCAAACTGTTGGGATTTGCTACGAATATCAGGCTTAAGGGAAAGAAACAAATGAAGATGACTCCAACTTTTCTGGATTGGGTGGTTGCTGGTGTCATTCACTGACTCAGAGAAGAAAGAAAACAGACTAGAAGAGAGAGAGAGAAAAAAAATATTTCAATTTGGGACACATTAAATGTGGAGCACCTATAGACTTCACCAACAAGCAAACCACTATGGAGTGTCTGCCAAGCATGGAGTCTGTGCTGGTTACTGGAATAGAGTGAAAAACAAATCAGACATGCCCTTGTAGAGTTTACAGCCTAGTGGGGGAGACAGACTTTAAACAAATAATCGCACAAATAACTATATAACAGCAAGTATAAGAAAGCACTAGAAAGCAAACCAGCAGGGTGCTATAAGACATAAGGCAGTCTGAGGTTGGAGAGAGCCATGTGAAGGGAGCTCATGGGGAGAAGGAAGAAATTCCAACCAGGAAGCGACAGCATGTGCAGAAGCATTGCCCAGAAGAGGCTTGAGGCATCAAAGGAAGTCAACATGGCTCACATGTGCTTAGTGGCAGGGTTGGGGGCTGCATGGTCACATTAAATATTTTGAGCTTTTCTTCAAGAGCAATGGGGAACACCGAAGGGTTTTTAAAAGGGCACTGACAAAAAGATCATCCTGGCTGCTGTGTTGGGGGTGGGGAGCATGTGGGTCTACCCTTTGACACCTGGTGAGAGTTGGGGGCAGCCTGGAGCTGAGTGACAGTAGGCAGCATGGAAAGGGACAAACATTTCAGAGAACTTTTGCAGATGGGACTCATTGTGGCAGGACTTCATAACTAACGGGATTGAGGAGTGGGGTGGTGAAGCAGAAGTGAGGGTGCCTCCCCGGCTTCTAGCATGAGCAGCCAGCTGGATGGCAGTGCCATTTATGCTGGAGGAGAGGCTCAGGTGATTACTTCGGCACGTATCCTGTTGGAGATTCCCCTGAGATATCCAAGCAGGTTGATTTAGTAAGCAGTACATTTATGAATCTGGAGTTCAAAAGACAAGTCTAGGCTGGAAATATGAATGTGGAAGTTGTAGATGACGTGACCTACAGAGAGAGACTGCAGACAGAGAAGGAGCCCAGGACAGAGAGGGACAGCCAGCAAAGGGGCCAGCAAGAGAGCCTGTAGCAGCAGGGGGTCGGGGAGGAGGAAGAAGAATATGGTTTCATGGAATCCAAGGGAAGAGAACACTTCAAGAAGGAAGACAAAGGAAAAGTGTTCATTGCATTTAACAACATGAAGGTCATGGTGAGCTCAGAGTAATTTTGGTGGACTGGTGGATGTTCATAAGGCAGTTAGGATTGTGGCTGAGAGTATTCTTCCTCAATCACGTTAAAAGAAACACAATTTAAACAGAGGAGGCCTCTCCACAAATCTTTGCCATCAGGCTTTTCAGCTCTCTCCTCTGCTCCCAACTGCCCTACACATAGGGAGGACTGCAGGGTCCTGTCTGCAGTCCTAGGACCTGCCACTCTGGCCAGCCAGAAACCACTGAACCAATGCCCAGCTGAGAGCTCCACTGTAGAAAGCATGCTTCACCTGTCACAGAGTTTTAATGGACTGTTAAATTGTTACCTTTTTTCTTTGAGCAGGTAGAGGGGAAGTCCTTGTCTTCAACCTTTACTGAAGGCCTGTTACACTTCATCCTACAGAAGAAAGAACGTCGTGCTCCAGAACATAATCGAGATGGCCCAGGGGTTATATCTGTTTTAACTGGAAGTCCAGCTGCAAATCAATACACAAAATGTGATAAACTGAGAGCAGTGTTGTCTGTCAGGAGGGGGAGTGTGACCTTGAGCAAAGCCTTTTCTTGCCTGCCTCACTGTTTTATAATGATGACATGAGACAAATATCTCCCAAGTTTAGGCTTTAACAGATGCAGCATGGATAGGTGTGTTGTCAGTCTGGAAATGTTTATAAATCACATAGAGTGTGCTACTAAATAAATGGATTAGGTACTCTGGGGATGAAAAGAAATATAGTATGGTGTTCTTGCCCAATAGAAGCTTATGGCTGACAAAGGGCAAATGGAGGTGCACCAAGAAAAGATTAATAATAGGACAGGGTGATGTATGATTAGTGCCAAATAAATGGCAAAGACAACCTGTGCTTCCCAGAGGAGAAGGAACTTGGGCTGGCACTGAAGGATGGGTAGGATATGGATATTGGGAAGGAAAGGTGGGAGCAGGACTGCCTTAAGTTCTCAACCTGGCTTGTAGGCCAGAATCCCCTGGATGCATGATCAACCTACAGATTCCTGGACCCCATTCTAGATCTGTGCTGTCCAATGCATTAGCCACTAGCTGCATGCAGTTACTAAGCACTTGAAATGTGGCTTTTCTGAATTGAAATGTGCTGTAAGTGTGAAACACACACAGGATTTCAAAGACAGTATAGAAAAATAAAATAATGTGAACGAACTTATTAGTTGTTTATAATTATTACATGCTGAAATATTTTGGAGTTAATTTTACATTTATTTTTATTTTTTAAAATCTGGCTACCAGAAAATATGAAATTACATATGTGGCTCATATTTGTGGTTTGCATTATGTTTCTATTGGACTGTGCTGTCTGGAAAAACCAAATTAGAATCTCTGGGGGTGGAGCATGACTATGTTGAAAAGCTCCCAGGTGATTCTGAGGTGCACACCTCCTTACCAAACACTGGCTAGGTGTCAGTACAGAAGCCGAGGGAAAACATACCCATGGCCATCATGCGAGCAAGTGTGCCGAGGAATGGCCACTGCCCAGGGCTCCTTCTGGGCTTCCTCCCATCCCATCTACCTCCCACATTGCCAGCTCTGCGATCTCCCCTAGAATGCCAATCTGAGCCCGCCCCGCCCAACTCAGAGCTCTTCACTGTGTCCCCACAGAACAAATGGTCTTCATGGTTCAGCCCTTCCCCTCCCTGCACGTTTTGTCCAATAGCACCAAGCAAGCCACGTGGCTCCACACCCCTGCACCTGTCCACAGATTGTTTCCTCTTCTCTCTTCCTCCCTTCATTACCTGGCAAACATTAATTCATCTTTTCAAACCCACCTCGGTTGTCATCTACTCAGTGATGCCTGTCCTTGCGCCCACATGAGAATTAATCATCCGTTCTCTATGCCTGACACTATTTCTATGGCTGTACCTATTACTATGCAGGGTGCTGTCTGTCTCATTTCTCTGACTATATGCTAAGAGCCTCAAAGGCAAGGCCCAAATGCCATTCATATTTTTCTCCTAAGGTCACTAAAAAAAGCCAAGGCTAGACTATAAAGAACAACAGATACCAAAGTCTGCATTTTACTGTTAGGAACAACAGGAGTGCTGTAATGAAAGAGATGATTTGAAGGAGATTCCTCTGGTGGTATTTCTTTCCAGGGATTAACATGGACAGCTTGGGAGCAAGACATTAGTTAGGCCATGACTGCACTGGGCCAAGGTGAATGCAACACTGATACTGTTCTTACTATGTGCTAGGAACTGTTCTGCCTGCTTTATATACATTAACACTTTCAATCCTCACAACATTAACACTTTCAATCCTCACAACAACCCAATGAAATAGGTACTCTTTCATAAATGAGAAAACTGAGACAGAGAGAGGTTAAGTAACTTGCTCAAGGTCACACAGCTAGTGAATGGTGGAGCCAGAATGAGCCCAGTAATCTCCCTTGTGTTCTCATTCCTTTTTTTTTTTTTTTTTTGAGACAGAGTCTTGCTCTGTCACCCAGGCTGGAGTGCAGTGGTACAATCTCAGCTCACTGCAATCCCCGCCTCCTGGATTCAAGAAACTCTCCTGCCTCAGCCTCCCAAGTAGGTGGGATTACAGGCACGCACCACCACACCTGGCTAATTTTTGTATTATTAGTAGAGACGGGGTTTTGCCATGTTGGCCAGGTTGGTTGCAAACCCCTGACCTCAAGAGATCCACCTGCCTCAGCCTCCCAAGTAGCTGGGATTACAGGCACGCACCACCACACCTGGCTAATTTTTGTATTATTAGTAGAGACGGGGTTTTGCCATGTTGGCCAGGTTGGTTGCAAACCCCTGACCTCAAGAGATCCACCTGCCTCAGCCTCCAAAGTGCTGGGATTACAGGTGTGAGCCATCGCGCCCAGCCAGAGTCCTCATTCTTAACTGTAGGAGTGCACAGCCTCCCACAGGACTAAAGTAGATGACAGCTACTGGGGCCTTGCACAGGAGTGTGTGCAGTAGCAGGAAGCTGGGGACAGAGGAGGCGATGTGAATGGTAGTTCCACTACTGCAAGAAGAAAGCCAGGTAGGGGAGCCAACCTAAGGAGGAACACTTTGGTTGAAGAAACACCATATTTATAGTTGACGTTTTCTTACTTTTATGAGGCTGCCTGTGTGCAACTCAGGTAAATAGAGCCCATTTGTTCTGGGAGAACAAATCAAACTTAGCCCTTTAAACTCAGGAGCATACAACTGGGATTTTCTAGATTCTGAAAGAAAAAAGAAAAGTCTAAAAATCAGAAAGAATCCAGTCTAAATAGCTCTTCTTTTCAATAAATTTGGACATTGAGATTTTTTTCTTTTTATGTAAAAGAAACCCAAAAGAACATAAATAATTCCATTTAGCCAAAGATAGCTCTGGTGCCCCAGAAAGAGGACAGAGAAGTAGGACTGGAAAGGCTGAGCCCATCACACACACCCGCCCTCTGCTCACTCAGGGTTGGCTGCCTGTGAGTGGGCTGCTGAGGAAATGCGAGGCCTTTCTGGTACTCACTTTTTGCATCTATGAGCCGCTCCCGGGGTGCGGTGTCGGAGGAGGAGAGCTGCTCCTTGACTTTGGCGATATCTTTAGGATGCAGGTAGTCAAACAAACTCTGACCAATCAGATCATTCTGTGGAGATGAAATGTTAAATGTGACAAGTCAACTGCATGCAGAAAATCAATTATGCAACAAGTAAGCGCACACAGTCTGCATGTTGCCTTTGTGTTTTTGTGCATGAGACCTCAAACTTTTCCTATGTGAACCTGTACATATGTCCAACCACTTTGCCTAGACACCAGGAAGGAGGCATCTGGAGGTTGATTTTGATAACATGACGGGAAAACCCTCAATTATATAAATAGTTTATGCTCTTCTAAGGCAATAATCTTGGAATTCCCCTGTAAGACCTCAGAAGGCGGAAGATAGGGGTGGGCTCTGATTCCAGGTCTGCTGTTCAGCCTCTCTGTTCTCAAGCAAGTCATGAATATCATATGCTTCAGTCATCTTGTCTATTAACAGAGATAACAGCAACTTCCTCCATAACTTTGCTCTGAGACTAAAAAGAGCAGAAATCTTTGGAAAAATTAAATTTACATTAATTCTAATTTACATAAATGTCATTTTGATTCTTCAAGTCTTCTGCCTACCAAGCTTCCATGCAAATACCAGTGTGTGAGTGAATGAATAAATGAATAAAAACTCTGGGGGACATAATAGGTGAAAAGTTCTCTTCTAGAAGCGTTTATAAATGTTACTCTTATTTGATCCTATAGGTTATCATCATCAATTTTTAGAGTAAACTGAGGTTCAATAGAGCTAAGAAGTGACACAGCACTGCAAACACAGTATGGAGTGGATTTCCAAGTGACGTATTCTCTGGTATTGTGTTAACCTGCCTACCTGTCTCCCTTGTCAGATAGCCTCTTACCCTCTGTCCTCACCACATATTGTGGGATATTTATTTTGCAGCAATAGAAGAAAGCCATAATGCTATCAATCAGATCAGAGTCGGATCTTTCAATGGGGGGAATATGGAACATATTACAAGATTGTTCTAAGTCTAAATTAATTTATCTGTTAAGAAGTTAAGAATTTTCTGGAAGAAGTTCACATGTGACTTGTATACTATAATTATTCTGACAAAATTGAGTGACACTTCTGACTTCTGACTGCTGTGAGGCTGCCCACCACCAACAGGAGCATGAACAATACCTGGCTGTAGTTGAGGATCTTGAAGACAGACTCTGAGACAAAGAGTATCTTCCCTCGGTCACATCCTACGACAAACAAAAATCCATCTGCTGCCTAATCAGGAGAAATGGATAATCAATTTCTCATACTTTAGGAAACATAATTTGTAATCAGCCTGATAACAAAGAGAGGATGTGCTTTCTAAGCATCCAAAGCACAGGAACACTCACTAACAGTTTCAGTGATATCCTGAGTGCAGGATACTGAAAACAAATGTCTCTGAAGAACTGTAAGATTGTGTGTGTGTGTATGTGTGTGTGTGTGTGTTTCTACATATCATCTAATTATTATAGGAAGAAAGTCCAATTAAAGTAAGTTCTATTTCAAAGCAGAATTCAGCTTGCACGTGTTCTTTTGAAGGTATCATGGTCCAGAGAATCATATTTCATTGCTCTGATTATAACAACTCTATGGAGAGTCAGAGAATCTGAGATTTGGAAGGACTCTTGAAGAATCCCCTCTCCAACATCTCAGCCACCATCTGCCTTCAACTTGAAAACCTCCATGTACAGGGAGCTCTCTAAAACAGTGGTTCTCAACATTTTGAATAGTGTTTTTTATTTTTGTTTTTATGCTGATGGTCTGGCGTGGGGCTGACCACTGGGGTATTTTTAAACCCATCCCACTTCCACGTTAATGTGATTCTAATGTACACAGGGCTGAGAACTACTACTCTCAAATGTTATCCCTCCATCCAGGGCTGGACTATTTGCATTCCAAGTGAGACAAGAAAAGCAAAACTCCCCCCTTAGATTCTTCTTAACCCTTCTTCAGTTTAAATACAGGAAAAAATCTAAATGTTCCAATAAAGCCAGCCAGCCATTAAGATAGGACAACATTTGGTAAAGAGACTGAAGCAGGTAAATACCCAAGCTATAGTGCCTGAGAGCTTGGGCTGTGTGAATCCCACCTACTGCCTTCCAGACATACAACCACTTAACTCCTGCTGGGGTCTTCCGGTGACAAGGAGGGTGTGCCCCACTCTGTCATGCCCTTGCTGTTATGACTCAGCCCTCCCTGGTTCTAATACACAGTGGGCTAGTTTCTCACCCTATTCACTGGTCCTTAATCTGTTCTTTGGAAAAATACAAGGAAACTCTGTTCTCTTTTTCCACAAAAGGGCCTTCATGATGTAGTTTAATTCAAAGAACTAGGAAATGAATTAATGTGCCAGAAGGTAAAAGAATGGTGCATGTACTTGTGCTGGGACAGAAGAAATGAGAGGGGAACAGAATCACTGTTGCCTAAGACCTTGGCAGGCTACTCAGCCAGAAGGAAGCTGGGGAGGATCCTTTCCTAAGTTAGGTCCCTAAGCTGGCCCAGGGGCAAGGGATGACAGTGAGGGGGAAGTAACTTTCCAAGCACCATCTGCTGGAGCCTCATTCTGTCAACAAATAGGGTATTAATAACTTCCTCCTTTGCCTTGCAGATAATCTTATATCTCATAGAAGTGTTTTTGAGGCTTTTCATTGATGTGGCAATGTGGCTTGAAAGGTACTTGGACAGAAGGGAACTGTGACACCCTGGAGGTAATGCTGGGCAGGGTCAGGCCTGAACCGACAACACGAGTAAAGCTATTTCAATACTCCAGGGGAAAGCCAGCAGGTTCCAAAGCAGTGAATGCATCAGCGAGGGGAGGCTCTGGACATTCCAACTCCACAGCACCCTGGCCAGCAGACCATCTGTGAAGGAGCCGGGCCCAAAGGACAGCTAAAGAGCAGAAGCTGTGAGAACACTACCAGCACCACAGAGCCACAGGGCCAGCCAGTGGCAGGGTCACTCTTGGGAAGACGGTGCTGGTTAATAAATGACACAGAGGCCCTGGTACGGTCTGCCTAGTTTTCAAAACATGGGGAAGTAGACTAATGTAGACATTGTAAACTGATACAGTTGACTGATCCCTGACATACACTTTATTAAAGATGTTTTGAAAGCACTTAATAAAGAAAGCAGTTTGTCCATTTTGCATTGCTGAGGAAAAGCAGAAGTCCAGCTCCTGCAGCCAAACTGTCTGAACATCATCTGAGTGGACCTGGCTTTCTGTTGAAGCAAGTCCCTGGAACTGGGACCGTGGAAGTGATAAGGGATTGGACAGTATTTCACAGCCACTGACACGTGCCAGAGAGGTGACAAAAGCTTCATCAGGCAAGAGAGATCACTCTTGAGTGCTGCATAAAACAAGGGAGTAGAAAAGACAAGCCCAACATGAAGTATTTAGCTGAGATAGCATTATAATCCTTGTTCCATACCCTGGTAAGTATGGGTATCTGATAGAAAATTATTAAGAAAAGCAGCAACAAGAAAACGATTAAGCATGTGTCATTGCAAAAGGAGCTTGTTTTATTTATTTTTAAATTTGTCCATCCACATGACTCTGCTTGATAATTATTTTACATATATATATATATATATATATATGAAATAAAGACATAGATTCTTTTTCTTAAAATAATCAAGCCTGTACCCCAGCCTAAAATGTCATTGATTTGGATGTTCCTAGAACAATGCCAAGCCTCTAGTAAGTACACAAAAGGGTTTGTTGAATTCATGAATACGCAAGAATGAAAGGCATAGAGGCACGCCTATCACATCTACAGCTGCAGATCTGTTACTAGTATGGGAATCAGGACCAGTTACATAATTTGTGGGGCCCAGTACAAAATGAAAATGCAGGGATCCTTGTTTAAAAATTACATTTTCAAGATGGTGACAGGGCATTAAACAAAGCATGGGGCCTTGTGAAACTGCAGAGGTCGCATGCCCATGAAGCTGGCACCGATGGCAGCTCTCGAGATGCTACAGACATCGGTCATATTTTAACCTCAGCAAATCCTCTCTGAGAACACGGACATCTTTATGAAAAGGATGGAGAGGTGGGCAGAGTTGGGTGTTTGAATAACTGTGTCCTGAGAGTGGTAACCAAAAGACTATCACTCACTTGATCGGGAGCCTGGTCCCACCCTAAAGTGTTTGTCATTGATTTGGATGTTCCTAGAACAATGCCATGCATCTAGTAAGTATACAAAAATGTTTGTTGAATTTATGAATAAACAAGGATGAAAGGCACAGAGGCATGTATTGGATCTACAAGTCACACAAAGATTCCAAGGGTCACTAATGACAAGCTGGACTGTGGGGCCATTCAACAAACAGGTTTTGACAGAAATGAAAGAGAAGCCCTATCTTAAGTTCAAATAAGCACCTATACAAGATGTAAAAAACCTGACCTAACAATAATTCACATTCAGGAGAGAAGGGGAAGGAGGCAGTACTGCAGCTGCCCCAAATGATGTGGTACTAATCAGATGGCTTTTTTGGCAAGGAAGGCACTAGCCCCATTCAACCTCAGGCCAACCAGACCACAGTTGAAGCGCTATATTGGGAGTCACTTCTGGAAGGAATCGAGCAAATGCATGTGGCTCTGGAAAGTGTGTGTGGCAAACACTGTTGGGGAAGCCAATTCCCAACACCATTCCCAGGCCCCTTCTCTCTTGCCTGTCTCCACCAGGGAGGCTGGAAAATCCATGAACACTTGTTTCTGCACCCTGCCCTGCAGCTAGGCATGACCAAGTGACACACTTTTGAATAAGCTGAAGTCCACTATTGAGTTTTCAGGAAGGTGTATCCTTTCTTGATAAAAAGGACAGCCAGACTAGAGCTTCATTTACCCCTATTTTTACAGTGGGTCTGGCTACTTAGACCTGGCAGAGGTACCTGGCTACATTAAGGAAACAAGCTAGCATGCTAGCTTGGTGTGGTTGAGTGTAAAGACAGAAAGAACCTGGTTCTTATTGACCTCATTGAACCACTGCAGCAACCACACATAACCTACTCCAGACCAGTTATACTTGAGATATGAAACTCTGTTTATTCATCGGGTCTTCTGGTCCTTGCAGGTGAATGCTTTCCAATTTGAGATAGCACGTCATGAGGAGATAAATAGAGAATGCTGGAGTGATCAGACAGGCCAGGCTTACAGAGAGCTGAAAATGGATAGTGATGATGCAGAATTCCAGATGGACTACCCTCTACTCTAGGGCTTTGCAAACTTCTGCTCAAAGATGGGTAGGAAGATTCTTTTGGCTGTGCAGGTAAGGTCAGCCCTGACTTTGTGGGAGGTGGAAGCAGGTATCCTTCCTTTTGGTTACGTTTTTCTATTCTTCTGTTTACAATTTGCAACAACACATGTTTCTGAATCCAGTTTCTTTCCCTTCAATTCCCAAGTTAATCTCACTTTACCTAGTAACACAACTTAGAGCCTTGTGCCAACCTAATTCTGCGTGGAAGACAACAGGTTCCCACAGTGCCACCTCAACCATCTCCCAGCAGAGACTTAGCAAGACAGAGAGAGCACTCAAGTCAAGCAGGTGAAAGCATGTATCTCTTGCATTTATTTTTCTTTTTTGGACCACTAGTCTTTGAAAGTTTGTTTGTTTTTTGAGACAGAGTCTCACTCTGTTGCCCAAGCTGGAGTGCAGTGGCATGATCTCAGCTTACCGCAACCTCCACCTCCCAGGTTCAAGCAATTCTCATGTCTCAGCCTCCCAAGAAGGCGCCTGCCATCACACCCAGCTAATTTTTATATATTTAGTAGAGACAGGGTTTCAACATGTTGGCCATGCTGGTCTCAAACTCGACCTCAGGTGATCTGCCCGTCTTGGCCTCTCAAAGTGCTGGGATTATAGGCATGAGCCACAGTTTTGTTATTTTGATGAGACTTTGGTGTAAAGATTTAGGTGGACTTTTTTGTGCTAGTGGTTAAATCAGGTGAAGAGAAATTCTCAATTGTTGTTGGTTTCAGTCCCTTCCTAAAATCTTCATGCAGAAATGTGATTCTTAAATCCCTCTTATTTTTAACAAATCCTGACTCTTCTGATTTTAAATTGCAGTGGCATAGACCTTCCATTTTTGTCTAGACGAGGTTAAAAGGGGAGGAGAATGGTTTTGTGGAAGAAATGTGAAGCCTGTCCAAACAGTAAGATAAAGGGAGGGACCCGAGAGAGGAAGCAGGCCTAAAAAAAAAGCTCAGTGTTGAAACATCAAATTCCCACATGCTGGTACTTACTTGAAAATTTATAAAAACAAACACTGTAAAACAATCCCATAACTGAACATACCCTGAGAATGAGGTGTTTCAATTCATCGTCTGATAGAAAAGTTGGTTTGTAGTTTGCTTCTGTGTATGGATTGGTGGCACCTTAGGGGGAAAAAGAGAAAGAATTGGTATACTTGATATTCAGAAAATGTCTCATTCTAACTTGCTGCCTCAAACTTTCTGTAAGTGGCCTATTCCCTACGACCTGGTATTTAAATTTTATTGTTTAGGCCTTAACTGAGATGAGCCTAGATCTGGCTTTGGACAGAATCCTGTAAGCCAAAGAGAATTCCTTGGAAAAGAGAACACTGTTACCCACAGGAGACCTAACAAGCCTGTTTTTCTCATTACAGGGAAAACCAAGAGATAATAGAAGGAAGTTTAACAATCTGCTTCTAAGAAAGAAGGCAGCTCTGGAAGTAAACTGGTAGAGGCTCCTCAGAGAGTTCCCTCCTCCTAAGATCTATATTAAATGGGTTGTCTGATAGTCCTTCGAATCACAACTCTAAATGTTCTTGGGAAACCATCCAGTCTGCCAGGCCCTGAGTAAATATATTGTGGAAGGCATTTAATGTGAGTTCCTCTTCATCAGGGGTGAGTTAAACGAGCGTGGCAATGTGGAGGAATGCATTGCTTCAGTCAATGCAGCTCTCACTCCCAGGACTGAAAGGGGACAAAACTTAGGTTTAAAAGGCTGTCAATCTGGCATTTTTCAGGAGAACAATCACTTAACAGAGAAAAATGCCAGCAGTAAATGATTTGGAGTCTGTAGAATAGCGAGTAGAATAGTGAAGGAATAAAAGGAAATGGATCTGTAACAATTCAAAGTACCATGGGGAGGGAAGGAGACAGGACGTGTTGCAACCATCCTATTGATCCCTATCCCTGCTCTTTATTGTAACTTGAGATTTGCCACTTTTTTCCAATTTAATAGAAATTAGTTTATAATAATTTAACCCATGTTATCTTTGCTAATATGAATTTTTAAATGCCATTCTCCCAGCACAGGATACAAGATTTATATTTTTGGGTAATGATCTAAAGTCAGACAAAACCAGCTACTTCTTATTTCTGGTGGCTTTGTGCAAATATAAAAAGATGCAATTCTTCTACCACACAGGTCAGAGATCTGACTGAGCACCCACTTTCCAATTTCCTCCAAAAGTCCAAGACTAGCTATGGAAAATTCCAGGAACAGCATTCACTAAAATGCCTGATATATTTCAGATTTCTCTTGTGGTTTGGATAAGTCACTTCCACTTTTCTGCCTCTGTTTTCTCACCCTCCCCACACTCAGAAAAGAAGGAAAATACTGCCTCCCTCACAAAGAGTGGATCTGGTTCGGGAAAATTCCAGGAAGATGAAAATATCTTCAGTGTTCATTCCTGACAACAAAATGTCGCGAGCACCTGCAACCCGTGACTCACTTTTCAAAGGAACCATGATGAATTTTCATCTTTAAACTGACTTTTCTGTGTCACTGTGTGCACCTACATTTCTGCGTGTTATAATTGTAAGGATGGGATCCAGGCACAAACATAGGCAAGATGTGAGACATCAGAGCAGTATCATCTCTGATAGGCACATAGCCTGATTACATGCATATACAGAGACGTGCAAAGCACATAGTTTCTATGCTCTGAGAATGTGTGACTGCAAAATTGCATGTCAAAACTCACATAAGCTCAATAATCACTTCATTTGGCATCACGGCTGTTGCTGAAGAGTAAAGGCATACTACTCAAGGCTACATAATTGCAAGTAATAAACATCTGCCTTAGGGACAGGAACATTCTAGGCAAGGGTGGTAAAATTTGTGGGCAAGGACATAAAGGACAATAGAGCCCAGGGTCTCACCTCTTAATGTTTTCATGTGCTGAACAGCCATCCTTAGCACAGTAAGTTTATCTAATTTCCTGGACATTGCGTTGCATGTTGGTACCAAAGAAGCCAATTCATCTATAAAACTGTTCATTTTATCCCGACGCCGCTTTTCAATCTGACTGTGAGCTTCCCTGAACAACAATATGAAAAACGATTTCTTATAAAATGCAACCAAGCATCAAGAAAAGATGACAAAAATAAATGAGTTGTAACTGTTTTCAATGTTCATCTGACAAGGCAAATTTAGAATTTGCAGAATGTTTAAAATTAGACTTTTCTACTAAAGTCTCCAAGAAAATGGTCTCACTGCCAGGTCAGTATTAGTTTTTTTATGTTTACCTCATCTTTAGAATTCAGGAGAAAAGCTACAAAAATTGTCTCTTCAGAGTAAACTGAATTGTTCATTTCTCCTAGTTTCTTTTCCTCTCAGCCTTTGTAAAATTGGATTTTGAAATGGGGGTGAAAGGAAAGAGAAGGGAGGTGGTGGCTTCATAGCACAGAGCATCCAGAGCCCCGTGGGCTGTCCCTGAGGTCTGTGAGGAGCCCGCTGTGTGGCCGTGTGACCTGGGCAGGGCACCAATTCTTTCCAGTCACAGCCTCACTGACTAGGGCACCCAGTAACCAACGCCGTCATCCTTGGATCAAAACCAGGACCCCACCTAGGTGCAGCAGATGCTACATCTGTCCCCAGGAGCCTCCTCTGAGAAATGTCACACTCCTCCCGCTGAGGCAGGGTCACACTGACTGATGTGCACCTGCCGTTGGTGATGGTCCTCCTAAGGAGGTGCAGCAACTATGGAAATGTAGTTTGCTGCAGCTGCCGCAGATATAGAGCCATGGGAGCTCCTGCCAAGGCTGGCCTCCGAGGGAAGAGCTTGAAGCCTTAGGGCAGCCAATTTCTGCAGCCCCCTGTATCAGTCTGTCATGACGCAGCCTCAGAACACAGCCTGGTTCTAACAGCAGAAGAACTGAGGACCCAATGGGAAGAGGTCAGCAAGTGTGGCTGGAGGCAGGAAAGACCCAGGCAGAGAATCTACTTGAGACACCGAGCGTGCCCCATGTGGTGCATTCAGTTGCAACTCGCAGTGCAATAGGGGCCCCTGTCAGAAGTGAGTCCCAGCCTGGGAACCAAATCACTGAGCCATGTCTCCTGCGGAGGGCGCTCCAGTCAGGAAGACGTTCTCTGCTGAAGACTGGGGAAAAACTTGAGCCTTGATTGATTTCTGCTACCTTCAAATCCACTTCAGGTTAAAGGTGCTTAGACAGCAACGAGTAAAGGCCAGCCCAGTATGGAGAGCACGGAGGGCAGAAGGCCACCTTGGCCAAGGCCCACTACCTGCCTATTCCCTAAGGAGGTGACAGTGCCCAACAGGACTCTTAGACAGACAGGAGCAAACATGCAGAGCCTCCTCAGCTGCTCTCTAAGCAACCAGAACTAGGACGCTTTGTAGACAAAATGAGGTCCAACCTTACCTTGCATTTTTTATCCTTCCTTGGTGTTCTGTATATTCTAACCTGGGGGGAGGAAAAAGCAAAAGATAAAAACATAATTCTCTGGAGATGAATGGCAAAGTTACACATTGCTGTTTTCTTCTGCCTAATCCTGTCATCTCTCTGCAGACACACAAGGGGACTGGGGGTTGGAGGGACACAGTGTGAGCCCACAGGCTCACGGTCTCCTTGCTCATCTCCAGTTGAGGACATGGGTGCTGCCCCAAGTAATAGAATGTGTAACAGTGCAAAGAAAATGGCTATAAGGATGCTGAAGTTTAAATTACTAGGTTCATGGTACCTTCCATGAGGGTCATCTTTGTCTGTGTCCATGCTTTCTCTGAAAAAACAAAAGAGAATGTGACTGCATGTTAATAAAGACATACAGAAGAGCTTCTTATCATAAGACAGAAGGCTCTCATTTATCCAGAAACCAAACAATCATAAAGCTCGAACGGCCACAGTATCAATTAATGATGTATAATAAGGGTAAAACAAACAAATGAAAATTAACTTGAACTTACTATAAAACCTGGACCAGCTTCTCAGGTTATCAAACAAAAGTTATCATCTCAAAAGAGTTTGTGTGTTAACATATATTTTACCATATTCTGATTGTTTGAAAATTGGGAATATGTAGTGTTTATAAAAATGCTTAGTTAACCATAGGATTGAAATAACTATATAACCTCTCATTCTCCCCATCATTCTGGATAAATGAAGCTTATTCCGTCTGCAAAACATATTGAGCATCAAAGATAAATGTGCATACATATCTATTTGGCAAGGAAGGGATGAAGTGAGGAGGGTGGAATTAAAGTACCAACAAAGTACTGAGCAGAGCCCCAGGCAGCTTTTCAAAGGCACTACTGCCAAATATTCTGCTTCTCAGGTAGGTGGGAACCCCTAGATTTTAGGAATTGGGATGGAGGGGCGTAGTGGGGCTGAGGGCCACAGAGGTCCTGGGGTCACAGCAAGGATCTCCCTCCCTTTCACAGACTTCAGAAAACCAAGTTTCATTGCATCCTGTGGTTCAGTAGAAGAAAACAGACTGAAATCCCCAGAGGAAGGAGTTCCAAATCCCCCTCACCGCCTTCTCCAATCCATACATTTATCAGGAGGGCATGGACTGCCAGCTGGGCCTCTCTCCTTTTTCCTTTATCCCACAGGAAAGGAGAGATCATCCTTCAAACAATGTAATCCCAAGGGCAAAAATAGCTGTTTCTAGGAGCACTGGATCGTATCGTGGGCATTCTAGAACAGTGTTCCCAATTAGACACCCTGGGGTTCCTCACAGGCAGAGGGTTTCCCCAGCTAGTTCTAAAGTTCAGAGATCACACAGGCCGCATGGAAAGACAAAAACTCCCCTCTCCCTTTTGTCTAGAATTCTATCTGTTCCTTGAGGCCAGGTGATAATCTCAGGTGAGAAAAAGCTCTGCCTGACAGTCACAGATGACTTCAGTTACATTAAACTGATAGTGAAAGGGATTACGGTTGCTTAATTAATTGAGTCTCCATGAATTACAGAAGATTAGCAAACCAGAGTCCACAAGGGAAATCTTGGGTGGTGACCAGGCTGGAACCCACAGGTCTAGATGACAGAGGCCTTAGAACACATCAGTGGCTCCCTCAGCGCTTGCTCAAGACAAAGGGTTTGTGGCCAACATCTTGTAGTCTTTCTGCTGGGGAGTTACTGCTATGGAAGAACGCCCTCACAGCCCTCATACCCACTCTCCAGCCCCTGGGTGTTGGCTGTCTTAATCATCTGGGATAACTTACATATTAATCATAGCATCTCCTAGTGGGCATCTGACCTCCAGCCATTGTGCTCCCCAAATTCGACCTGTGAACTTCAGCAGAAAGGACATCTGCTGTAGGGGGTATACCTCCTTGGAGATTTTCCCTCATTAAACAAAAGAAAACCTCTTAAATGGACATTTGGGTAAGATTCCACGCAGGTGCTTTGGCAAAACAAAATGTGCCTTTGAATATTCTACACTGCCTTATTCCCTAGGTGTTTGTACATATATAGAAGGGATGACTCTAAGTGTGAAAATTTACTTACTCAAATGAAAGTCATCATGTCTAAAAATAAAAATACTATTTAATATAACAAGTTCATACTAATTTAAATAATGTTTAAGGACAATATCAATGTTCCTAAATTGTTTTCAGAGAGGACCTCCACTCATTCCTTACATAAACATTCATTAAGCACCTGACACTTGCTGTCTTCCTCAGAGAGGCCCTCGGGCAAAGCTCTCTTTGAACCTCCTGAGATGACACCCATAGACTTAACCCTCTTGCTCAAAGGAGCAAAGAAAGAAGAGGAAGAAAGGGGTAAAAGACAGAACTTGGCCTTAAGGCTGTTCTTTTTCTCTGGGTGTAGAGCATTTTGGGGACAGGAGGTGGAAGTTAAATGCCTCAGCAGTGCTGAAGGCTCCCCTCTTGCTTACAAACTAGGGGAAGGTAAAGCCAAAGACCAACTGTGTCGCCACCTAGAGTTGGTTTTTTATTCCCATCCCCTTTTCCAGGATGAAAAACACTAGCTGGCTGCTAGATGTTCCATGCCCGAGAACTGACACCAAGTTTAACAAGAGGAAGACATGCCCCAAAGGCCTTACTGGTAGTCAGTGGAGCTGCCTTTCCGTTTGCGGTTGCAATCCACACCACTGGTACCAAGAGAGCTGGAAAGCAGGTCGGTGGGGCCCGGGGACATGAAATCACTGATGGTTGAAGAAATGTCCATTCTCTGGTCTGCCATTGGATGATCTGGAATTGTTACAAGAGGCACAAAGGCGTGTTTATTTCGATGAGCTCTCAAAAGTGGTGGAGAACCCAGGTTGGTGCTTGGGGGTTTGGCGGTGGAGGGGGGGGGTGCGGCGGTGGGGGAGACCCGGGGCTGGTTTACAGCAGCACTAATGCATCTCTCACACCCCCGGACCCAGAACAGGCATGTGATAGAATGGAAAGAGCAACATATTTATTTTAAGAGTTTTTGTAGGAAATTTAAGCCCACCCGCTCATTTTTCTGGTGAAGACATAAAAGCCTAGAGAAGCTGAGCAGCTTCTCGGTCCCTGTGCTATGGCATGGGAAAACTAAACCAGAACCAGAAACTCTAGGAGTGAAAACCCAGGGCGGTTCCCATAGAGGGGACCAAATAACCCAGATGTTCTCTGACAATGCTAATTATTTTTCCTCCCTTTTCTCCACCAACAAAGCTAATTTTATTTTATTTCTATTTTTTATTTGTTTTGAGACAAAGTCTCACTCTGTCACCCAGGCTGGAGTGCAGTGGTGCAATCTCAGCTCACTACAACCTCCACCTCCCATGTTCAAGTGACTCTCGTGCCTCAGCCATCCAAAATGCTGGGAAGCTGGGACTAAAGGCATACACCACCACACCTGGCTAATTTTTGTATTTTTAGTAGAGATGGGGTTTCACCATGTTGGCCAGGCTGGTCTTGAACTCTGGGCCTCAAGAGATCTGCCCGTCTCAGCCTCCCAAAGTGCTAAGATTACAAGTGTGAGCCACCACGCTTGGCTGCTAATTTTATTTTCTTCTAATCAATAAACATATGATCAAGGAAACAAATAAATGCAAGTTCCTTATTATCTTTGTACTTCTGTTATGACTTTTGAGAGCTTATTTGGAGGTCCTAGAAGAAGAGTGCAGCTATCCATATACCCTTGACCAAAGACCAGTCCTCCTCTATCGGGGATGGTCATCCTTTTTGAGCATACAGCTTTGGGAGGGACGCACATGGAGTGGTGAGGGAGGAATGGGACACCCGCCTAACCAGCCAGATCAGCCCAATCAACTCTGGTGACAATGGGGTGACAGATGTTGCAGCCAGATCATCCTCACATCCTGTTATGACTTTTGTAAACACTGTAAGAAAGCGGAAAATATCCTTTCTTCCACTGTAAGTCTTACTTGGGAATCAGGAAAATATGGTCCCCTCTATCACGGCCCAGGCAGTCGGCCTGTTTTCCCCCACTGTCAGCATCCTTTGCAAGGAAAGCCACGAATGATGAAATGAAGACATTGTAAACAAATTTGCAAAACATTTTGAGAACTCGTATTTTAAAAGCATTAAGCAAACCGGCCCTTGAAAAGGGCTTGACGAGTGCCTTGTGAGGGACTCTGACTCCAAGCCCAGTTGAAGAGGTTGGGCAGGTTGCCTGCCTACGCCAGGGGGTCTGAGCTCTGTGGAGTAGGACTGGAGCTGTCACTACCCTCCTCTGGACCCAACTTCCCTCATCTGCAAAACAGGAGGGTGAGTGTGAGCTACTGTTTCCCACTATCACTGTTAGGCCGACAGATAAGTGAACCAGTTGCCTCCTGTTTAGATGACTGCCATTTTTTCACTTTGATAAGCACTGCTGGGGTGAACATCTTTGTGCATATATTTCCTTGCATTTGAGCAATGATTTCTTAGAATAAATTTCTAAAGGTGGGACTGACAGGTCAAAACGGGACACATGTTGTATTCTGGAACATACTGTAACGCTGTGCTCCAGAAAAGCAACAATAATTTCTATCCCCAACAAGAGCTCTTGCCAGTCTAAAGAGAAAAAAAGAAAACCTCATTGTTTTTACTTGTACTCTTCAGCTTTACTGATGTTGCTTTTCTCTTTACAGGCATTTCTCTGTCTTACCTTGTGTCTGCTCATGTCCTGTTTTTCTACCACAATGGCCCCCTACCCCATGTTCACCTGTGTAACAGGACACGGCTGGAGAAACATACCCCTTAGAGGCCTGCATGCTGCCCAGCAATCCTTCATTCCCCTGGCCATTTATTTTCTCATTCTGCTATGAAGGACTTCATACTTTGTCCTCTCTCCTCAAACTTCCATCATCTCCTTAGTCTCCATTCTCCGCTGAGGACTCTGCTTCTTAGTGAACTGAGAAAAGAGGCAGGTGCACACCCACCACCTCCTTAGATGCTCCTACTTAGGATCCCTTCCCCAGCTCATGCCTGGATTCTACCTCTCCCACCTCCTCGAGACCACCATTTCAGAACCCTCACCCCAGCCCAATCCTGCACCATCCACTCTCCCCACGCTACTGAATCATTTCCACTTGGGTAAAAACAAGAGTTATGTAACTCCCATCTTGGGAAAAATAAACTTACTTGAATACCATCCTCCTCCAGCTATTGTCCCATTTCTCTATCTCCAGTTTTTTTCCTCTTATTCTCAATAACCCAACTCCAATCAGATTCTCTCCCCATCATTCCCATAAAACAGCTCTTGTTGGGTTGACCAGTGACCTCCCCACTGCTAGATCCAATGGCCAGTTGTCTCCTTGCCCATCAGCACATCCAGAGGAGAGCTGACCTCGCCCTTCTCACTGTCTCTTGGCTTGGGAGATCCCCCTTCTTGCGGGACTCCTTCCATTTCAGTGGTCACTCCTTTTTGCTCTCTTTGGCTGGCTCCTTCTCATCTCCCTCAACTCTAAGGGAGGGTCCCATGGATGTCCTGGGCCCTCTTCTGTATCTACACACACTCTCCAGGGGCTCTAGCTAGTGTCATTCTTTCAAATACTATCAACACTGTAACAATTCCCAAATTTATATCTCCAGCCTAGATGTCACCCTGAATTACAGATTTTTATGGCCGACCACCTCCCTGACATCCTCGCTTGAATATACAAGAGAGATGTTAAACTGAAACATCCATAACCAAAACTCTAATTATCTCCAAGCCAAGCCTCTCAGTCATTCCTATGTCAATCCTTCTGGTTGCCAGGCCCCAAACCTAGAAGCCACCCTGACTCCTTTCTTTCACAACCTGCATTCAATCCATCAGCAAATCCTATCAGCTCCACATTCCAAAAAACAGCAAATGTGCTATCAGCTTGACATTCAATGACTTTCCCTCTTTCTTCACCTGTCATTCCATCAGTGAAGCCCCCTTGAATATCCACATAATGCAAACCCTGCCAAGCCTCCCTAGCCCAGCCACCTACTTAATGTTTTGTCCTTAGCCCTCATCAAAATGTGACCTACAATAATCTACCATAGTCACTGGCTGTCCTGTCCATCAGGGTCTAAGTACCAGGAGAGCAGGGACATTATTTACTGCTTGTGTCCTCAGTGCCCAGAATACTTTCTAGTACATACTAAGTGCTCAATAAATATTGAAAGAATAAATCTGTATACTAAGAATATTAATTATTTGTTCATCATTGATGTTGTAAACACTTTTTCCACCCTTTTGCTTTTTAACTTTGTTTACGATATTTGTATGTGGCACCAAAAGTGACATGTTTTAAAAGCCTTTTCTTACCCAAAATAATATAAATATTCTTTTTTCTAAGATTTTAATGATTTTTTTAATTTAATGCTATTTGGAAATTATTTTGATATACTACCTAAGCTTAGGAATTTCTTATTTCCCTCTAAGGGATAGGAGATTTTTTCTAACACCATTTGCTAGCTCATGCATCCCATTGCCACTAACTTGAAATACACCTTTATTGATTTATCACCTATTTCTGGACTCTCTACTCTGTTCCTCTGATCTAGTTATTTCCATCACAGTACCATACTGTTTTTATGACTGTGCTCTAGAATACATTTTAATAGCTAGCAGAACAAATACTCTCTTACCGCTCTTTATTTTCAGAAATTTCCTAGCTATTCTCTCTGATTTATCCTTCAAGACGTATCTCATGATTATTTAATCATATTAAAGACCTTGTTGGGTAGGTGACATTGTTGTTATTTTGTCATTAACATTTACAGAAGCAGGGCTAGGAATGAGTACAGAGCCCTGCCCTCAGGGTCTTGGTGATTTATGGATCCCTGGCCCCCTTGGGCCACGCAGCAGACATGAAGTACCTCCAGAATCCCCCACTCCCTTTTTTGACCAGCCAAACAACCGCATGAGGTGGAATATCCCGTTTCAGAGTTCCTGGAAGAAACTACACTTCCTAAAGGAAGAACTGCCATGCAAGCTACCAATAATGATGAGTTCACAGGGGGCAGGGAGGGGATACTACTTTGTTACCTGAAGTTACAGTTCTTACACCCCAGATCCAGCTTGGGAGGAGTTAGGGGCCTCTGGACTTGGTCACCTCAAAGCGATTTTCATGTTTTATAATTTCTTTTCAGGCGGTCAGCTTCTTCCAAAAACCTACAGTGGGGGCCACAAGAAAAGAAAACCCGGACAGGTCACTTTGAGGTAAGTAAATGTAAAAATCTCTTATTAGCTAAGGGAGATGGTGGAGATGGTTCATGAGTCCTAATTACAGGGAGGAAGGCTGGGCGAGCTCGTCACACTCTACCGGCACTCACTACCCCTTGCTGCCTGGCTGTCCTTCAGGTCCTTGTTAAAGCTAAGCTGCAAACACATGAAAAAATCTGGCAGGAGATATTTTCGGTGAAAAACAATGCCTTCAAAGTTACTAAAACTGGATTCTTGGGCATGTCCTTAGAAGGAAGTTAGTTGTGTTTTTTATTTCTCCTACTGGGTCAAGTAATCATAATTGTGAAAACTTGTTGAGTGTGATTTTGTGTCAGGCTCTATCCTTATTGTTTCATGTAGATTAACTCGTTGAAACCTGAAAGTAACTCTACGAGGGAGACACTCCTGTGTTCTCTGTTTTACAGAAGAGACTGAGGGACAGAGAGGTGGAGAAACTAGCCAAAGTCATGCAGCAAGAGAGTGGTGGCCTTCAGAAGCTACCTCACTGCTGAAGACACCACTCAGCTCTTGCTAGGTTGAAGGTAGTGGCCTGAAGCCAGACAACAAGAACAATGGGAAACAACAGAAAACCAGTCCTCAGAAAACATTAAGCCGAAGCATAATGCCAGCAGAGCCAACACCTGAAACTAACTGCTGAAGCAAGCTCCTCGGTCTAAAGAAAACATCAGTGAATCTCAAGTGCATCTGGGCACGCACGAAGTTAAGAAAGAAATTCTGAAACAGGGTTCATGGTAGCCACCTGGCAGTGCTGCCCTCCCACCTTACTGAAAGGACTGAGGGGTCTCCTCTCCACCCTATGACTCATGTGGAGGATTCCTGTGTCTGGCAGAAACTGGCTCTGAAAGGAAGAAAAGGGTCACCCCACATCCTCCTAAACCATCCCTGCACTGCCTTGAGATGGCAAAATTTAGATTTTAAATGGGGCTTTCCTGACCTTTCTGAAGCAAAAATTTTGGTACTTCAAATTCCACTGGCTAATTCTTGCAGTCTTTGGGGTATCTTTGCCTCGATCGTTAGAGAGATCTCCAAATGAATATCTGCGAATACAACTGCTTCCAGTTTCCCAAGGCATTCATTCCCCATTGCAGTCTGATTCAAGAACCCTCACTGTCGGATTCTGTTAACCCCAGTCTGGGCACATGCAAATAATGTGACCAGAAATTCTGTGCTTCTCATTCTTGAGCCTCAACTGGTAAAGCAGCAGCAAATGGATATGAAATCCCCAGGCTTAATATACGTAATTCCATCTAAATCTGATTCTCGGTTTAGGTCACACGCTATCCTCCCAGCCCCCAAATTAGCAACCCAGAACCTACCCTGGGCTTCCTTCCTCTCTCCCTCCCACACCCCACAGCCCCCACACAGCCCTCTAAGGGATGGACCCAGCCATTTCCCTCCAGCTCCTTGTCACTGCCTCTGTTCAGTCTGTTGTCCTCTCCAGCCCCACCCCCTCCCCACTGTGGTCAGAGGCGGGACACCCCCTTGCTCAGACCACTGCAATAGCTTCACTGTTCCCCCTAAGACTTCCAAACAAAGTTCAAACCCCCCCAGCAGGAAACATTGCTTAGTCTTCAGCCCAACCCTCCCATCTGCTGCCCAAAGCCCCCCAACAGACTAAAAGACAAGAGTTCCCAGAACCACCCTGCCTCTGCTGGGCCCACGTTTCTTGCAGGTGTGGCTCCTTTCAACCACCCAGTCACCTGATAAACTCCTGCTTTCCCTTCCTGTGCCCGTGGGCACACCTCCTGGAGAAGCCTTCAGAGCTGTATCCTCTCTCCCTGGCTCTCCTGCAGCAGCTCCTGCCCAGGCTGCTTCACGCCCTGTGGCCATTCTCTGCTTGTAGGCGTGTCTCCTCCACCTCCCATAAGCTTCAGGCAGGTAGGGCCTTATTTATAGGCGTCTCCTGTGCCTGATCTCATGCCTCACTCCAGGTGGTACTCAACAAATGCTAAATAAATGAACAACTTCATGTCCTTTCTCGTTCCCTGAAATTTACTTACTTATTTAACTATTTTTTGAGACAGTCTTGCTCTGTCGCCCAGGCTGGAGTGCAATGGCATGATCTCGGCTCACTGCAATCTCCATCTCCTGGGCTCAAACTATCCTCCTGCCTCAGTTTGTCATATAGCTGGGACTACAGGTGTGCACCACTACCATGTCCGGCTAGTTTTTATATTTTTTGTAGAGAGGAGGCTTTGCAATGTTGCCCAGGCTGGTCTCAAAGTCCTGGGCTCAAGCAATCCGCCCATCTCAGCCTCTGAAAGTGCTGAGATTACAGGCGTGAGCCACCATGCCCAGCCCTGACTTTCCTGAAATTTAGATGAAGTATCCAAATTTCAAGTACTAAACTCCATATGAAATTTCTCATTTAAATTTTCCCAAAACTCAAATTTACTTTATAGAAATAATAATAATAAATGCTAATATAGATTTTGGTACTTCTGCAAAACAAAAATCAAAAAGCCTTTTTTATTTTTTTTGAGACAGGGTCTCACCCTGTTGCCCAGGCTAGGGTGCAGTGGTGTGATCATAGCTCACTGCAACCTAGAACTCCTGGCCTCAAGTGATCTTCCCACCTCAGCCTCCCAAGTAGCTGGGACTACAGGCATGTGCCACCATATGCAGCTAATTTTTTATTTTTAGAAGAGACAAGGTCTCACTATGCTGCCCAGACTCCTGGGCTCAAGCAATCCCTCCATCTCGGCCTCCCTCCATCTCGGCCTCCCAAAGTGTTGGGATTATGGGCATGAGCCGCCACACCCAGCCTCAAAAGCCTCTCTTATATGCTTAGACACGGTAAGGAAGCTAAACTAGTTGTGACATTTAATTAACATTATTTCTGGAAAGCTGTTTTCTGCCCAAGAAGGTGTTCTTAGATGCAAGAACAATAAATAAAACAACAAAAGATAAGAAAAAAGAAAGCCTATTTCTGGGCTACTTCCAAAAGGGATTTGAGCCAACAGAAGTGCCTTTGAGAGGGTACCCTTGCCGAGGGTGGGCTCTGAGGGCCGCCCTGACCTGGCCATCCACATGGTGTGTGGTGAGGATGCTTTGGGGAGAGCCTGGCCTGTGGTCCTGGAGTCAGTGCCCACTTCCAAGCTAGAGAGTCCCAAAGGTGAGATGGAGGCATGCTGGACTGCCAGAGAAAGCAGGGCATGGAGGGACTTGCGCAAGATGCCTTGGAAGAAAGTGAGGGCACCCTCCATTCCACCCAGGAGCATGGGGAAAGGATCTCAGGGGCTCCACAAGAAGGAGCAAGGAGGGTGGAAGAGAAGTCACAGCCCAACCTGCCCTGTCGAGAGAGGCCTTGGCAGCTGAGAAAGGTGAGGGCATCAACCACTAGAAGGCGTCCAAAGGAGACACAGCTGCTCCTCTGAGCAGAGCAGGGTGAAGCTGAACACTGCCCCTTAAGAAACCCATACCGACCATCTACAGGAAGATGATCACATCCAAGACCCCCAATCGAGACCAAGTGACTCTCTCCTTTCCCTGGTCCCTGCTCCAGCACCCTAAAATGCAAAAGAAGAGAAAGGTGAGCCTGGCAGAGTGGATCAGTGTTCCAGGCTGAGCTGCCCCACCCAGTGGGAAGGTTCTGCACAGCCTGGTGGCAGGCCTGGCCATGTGACTGACCCCAACCAGTGAATGAGAGCAGAAGTGATAGCCATAACTTTCTAAAGGACCTTTAACATGTGTTCCTCTGTCTGTGCCCATGACCGTCAATTTCCTGGATAGAGGCTCCTCCTTCAGCCAAGGCCCTGGATGGACAGTAGCACAACGAAGAAATAAACCTTTACTACGGTAAGCCACTGAGATGTTGAGGTTGTTTATTACCAGGGTGACCAACTCATCCATTTACCTGGGACCTTCCCATTCAGCACTGAAAGTCCTGCATCCCAGGAAACCCCTCTGTCCCAGACAAACTGGGATGGTTGGTCCCCTAGTCACTACTATTGTACAACTCATCATATGCTGACAGACACAGGCAGGAAGAAGGAAATTAAGACTAGGATTCTGCAGCCACAGATCAAGCCTGATCCAAGAGCAGAAACAGGAAACAATGCATTTACAATAAACAAGTTTAATCTTCACAATAACCTATCCATTCATTATGATCATTATCCCAATTTTCAAGGCGAGGAACCAAGAACTGAAGAGGCAACTTATCTTACTTAAAATGACACAGCTAGCAAGTGGGGATGAAACCCAGGTGTGTCCAGCTTTACTGCTGGTGCTTCTAACTACCATGCTGCTGCCAATCCTGCCTCCAAAAACCACCCCCCAAAGTATAATACAGAGACAAAAGCAACACAAACAAACAAAACATAAAAAGCAAGCATTCCTGGAAAAGGAACAAGGAGAATTTATAAGAGAAAGAAATCCTGGGTCAGGAAAGCTACAGGAACTGAGCAAACAAGTTACCTCTGAGCTTCCTGGCAGCCAAGGCAGAGAGGGAAATGCTCAGCTCTCACTCTTTTAACATCTGGAAGTATATCAGGGAGTTCATCAGGACAGGCCTGAGCAAGGAGAGCTATCTGTTGGAAGGTTCTCTCTATGGGACCTAAGTAATACTATGCTGAATGGCTTGGGGAAAACAAGTGTTGTAAAAGAACAGAGGACTTCCCTCTTTTTAAAATGGGACCCCAGGGAAGGCCTGCCTCTCCTTTTGGCCCACAGTGTTACCCCTAGTGTGACAGCTGGGTGGAGCTCTGTTAAAACACTTGGTGAAGCCCCAGAATGTCACTTGGGTAGCAGCCTTCCACGATGTGGCGAGCTTAGGAAAATAGGGACAATAGTGAATCAACATCCTTGACGACCCTATCTGGTATCCATGTGCTTACTGATCTACTTCTCCACAAAACTCTGAATCCTCAGCAGGGGTGCTTGAGTTGCCACCTCTGCATTCCCACAACCTACCTACAGGGAGCTGGCCCTGAGCACAGCACATGCTCCAGAAGTACTGCTCTCCTTCCCCAGCCCAAACAGCCATGGCAGATGGCCCCTGGCCCCACTCTCCACTACATGGTGCCTGCCCTGATGTCTGTAGAGGGAATGAATGCTGAATTGCTCTGACCTGTTTATGCTCTGATCTGTTCAGAGGGTGGTGCCTCTGAGCAGAGGTGAGAGGCTGATGGGGCCCTGTCCCCACTGCAAGTCCTGTCCGACCTCTATGGTTACTCTGACACCCTGTGGGGAGCCTTGCTTTGCAACAGATAGATTTAGAAAACCTTCACTGAATGACAGCAGATGCCCTGAACCTAAGGTAACAGGTGTTTGCACAAGGATCATTCAATAAGCATTTCTCTAGCCCCTAGCAGAAGCCACAATCCGGATGAAGACAGAAATCAGCAGTCCTTATGTTCAAGATGTCCTCAGTCCAGCTAGAGAGACAAGTGTTTTAATAAGTACATGACAGCATGACCAATTCAACAGGCAGGCCATGTTTACAGCTGTATAAGCAATGCACTGCCCTACTCCAGAAGTGCCTGGGGGTTTAGAAGTGGCAGATATTTGTTGAGCCATGATGACAACTCTCCAGCAGGTGGCAGTCAAGTGTCTTGAGGAAGGTGTGCTTTTTTTGTAGTGGTGGGGCACAGGTAAGGTACAAGAACAGAACAGACGAAAAAATGATTTGCTTGTGGGCTTGGGTGTGTGTGGAGGGGTGCTGAGGAGGTGTTAATAAAAGGAGATGAGACCAGCGAAGAGGTCTTATGAGGTGTTGCAGGGGTTTGCCGGGTGGCCTGGCTGATAGGGAGAATGCCCTTAGCAGAGGACAGCAGTATATGCAGTGGTACTTCAGTCTCAAAGGTGCTGGTTGTCAGGGGTCGGGGTGTGAGGGGGGCCCATTTGTGGCCCTTGGGTACCCAAATTCAACAGGTAGCTCTAGATGCTTGTGGATCCCCAAATTAAACATCAATCAAGGAGACGGCATTTGGAGCTATGGGGCTTGATCAGTTGAGAGGATCCCGCAAGGGGTAAGATTTGTAAATCTGAGGCACTTTGTCAATCAAAACAAGGCTGGTCTTTGTGGAAAAGACCCCCAATGTCATTGATAGAGGAGAGTCCACAGAATCCCAGTCTCCCAGGCAGCTACTGAGGGTTGGTAGAGGGATTCAGAGGTCTAACTAAGTCACCAAACAGGGCTAGTTCCCCCAGGGCATGCACCTAGCTCAGTAAAGGCACTCAGTTTGCTGAATGATAAAAGGGATGTCTTCTTAACCCTTTGCCAAGTCCATCACTGAGGTGTAGAAAGAGAATAAGCTACCAACTCACTGGGCATCCTAGGGGGACTCTTGGTCCTGGATGTGGAGGCACAGGCCACAAATGACATGGCTGTGGAAAGTGGCCCGACTCCACCTAACTGCTGAGCAGCCGCCCAAATTGAAGTGGCCCAGGATGAGGAAGCAGAGCAAACGAAATGGTCACAATGGGAGTATCTGGGTGGGCAAGCAGATCGAGGAGATTACTCTTTCAACAGGGTTGATTATAATGACTGCAGAATGACTTGGAGTCCCAGGAACCATGAATCCCCTTAACATATCCACGAACCATCTGAAAAGGGAACTGATACCACTTAGTGCTTTTACTGCTCTAGACCCTTTAGAACATAGTGATTCAGAGCATGCTGTCTGATGGGAGATGACGGTCAAGTTTCAAATCCTGACCCCATCATGTATGAGTGCCTAGTGTTCAATCTTAGGTCCCACATTTACCAGCTGTGTGATGTTGGGCACAACATTTAGCCTGTATGTGTGTCATTGGTCTCCTGACCTGACCTGTAGGATAAGGATAACATTACCTGCCTCACAGTTGTGGTGAAGAGTAAGTGAGATATATAAAGTGCTCAGAATGGTGTCTGGAGCATAACAAGCCCTCTGTAAGTGTCATTATTATCTTCCCATTAACCATCACAACAGCCTCATAAGACAACTAGCTAATGTTTCATCCCCTGTCTTACAGATAAGGAAACTAAGTTTGAGAGGGTAAGTAACTTGATCGAGATCAGAGATTTTGTATAATGGGAAGGCAGATTTAAACACAGGCCAGTCCCATCTAAAGCCCATACTCCTTCCACTGTACAGCACAGCCTCCATGCAAACTAAGAAATGGGCACAGTCCAGAGGGTGCAGGGATTTACAAATTCTTCAGAAAGTACTTCCCAAAGTTCTGCCATGGAACACTAATCCCATAGGATTGTAATAATGTTATCTGGGGGAAAAAATCAGGGGCCAAATACATATAGGGAATGCTGGTTCAATAGTTAGGTTTTTCTTCTGCAGGGCTTCTTGGACCTTTAAACATGGCCCTGTGGAGGGTGAAAGTCTAAGGGCAGCGGAGTCTGAGTCCTAAGTGTATGCATCCACACACCATTTATCACCTCACATCTAACAGCCAAGGGTTCCATAGGGCACACTAGGGGAACCATGCTCTGCAAGGCCATTCAGGATTAAGAGTCCCCTCCTGTGTGATCCTCCCCTCCCCCTGCTGATTTCCTCACCAGAAGATGCTTATTTCCCAGCCTCTTGGCTCCTCTGAAAGCAGCCCAGGCTCTGAGGTTCATGTCCCACTTTTTCTTATGAATGGTCTCTGGCCACTTCCTTTGCCCAGTGTGTGCTCACTGGCCTGGCACTGTCCTCTGCCCCTCACGCAGACCCCATGCATTCTGTTCCAGAACCAGGAATTTTTTGCAAGAGTTTTCCCCCAGCCTAGACCCCAGAGATGCTCTGCTTTACCTGGAGGATAACATGGGATCTCAAGCCACAAAGAGCTCCCAGGTGCTGCCTCTCCCCAGGCAGGGTCCAGGCCTTGTTCCCCTCTGCATCCCGGCACCCAGCACTCAACATCTGGGGGCAAGGCTGGGGGCGATATGTGCTCTGTCTGCCCTGCTCCTGCCCTGCCACTTCCACTCTGGGGACCAGGCTGGCGAGGCCAAAGCTCTCTTCCTGACCCTTGGCCTCGACACGCCCCTGCATTCAAAGAGGGCACAGGGTGCAATCCCTGATGAAAGCAAGAAGGATCAATGAGTCATGCTCAAGGACCAGCTAAATGAAGGCGCATCAGCCTGGCTCCTGTTTCTTTTCATTGTTTTCTTGCCTGTCTTTGTCTTTAATTGCTACAGAATAAGAGGAGAGAGCCTGGTTCTACAGACTCAGGGAGTAACACTCCTTTCACCAAAAAACTTACTGCCTGAAGTTGAAGAAAATTCTGGAAAACATCTGCATCTTGTTCTAAAGGAAACAAAAGAATGCACTGCTGTTATGTGGTGGCAAAGGGAGAGAAGCCAGTGTGAGGGAGGGTGGAGTTAGGATGGAGCATCTGAAAGGTGCTTGTGTTTCTGGCTAGGGCTTAGGGGATGCCAACAAGACAGGCTGGGCCAGGCAGCAGGGGCTGGACTCAGGGCGGGCCAAGATACAGAGAAGAAAGCCACATGCCTTCTTTGAGAATGTGGGGGGAATGGGAAGAACATTCAACAGCAGAGAAAAGGAATATTATAGGACCTTGGATGGAATGGCCTGCACCTTTCACCATAGTAAAGAGCAAGGCCAACTACAAAGCGGGGTGGTGGGACCCCAAGACAGGCAGGAAGGGATCCGTGGGGCAGGAAGCCTGCAGGGCATCCGAGCCTCCTGGCAAGGCCAGGTAGTGGGCATGTCTCCAGAGCAGGCCGGCCAGGTGTGAGACCTTCCTGGCAGAAGAGGAAGCAAGTGGCAGCAGAAGAAGAGGCTGAGGGTGGACAAGGTGGGTTTTGACAATCGAATGGGGGGATTCTGGGTGCCTGAGGAGAGGCAGCGCAGAATGGTGGTCAGGGCGCGGCCTCTCGGGTTCCAATCCCAGCCCTGCCACTTACTAGCTGCATGTCCTAGGCAAGTTAGGTGACCTCCAGGAGATAGAGATGCCTCATCTGTAAAAGGGGGTGGATTCCCCGCACTGGGTTGTTGTGCAGACCAAATGAGTTGAATATAAGAAAACACCTAGCATGCTCAGTGGCGTCCACTATGGCCATGGAAGTGGATGGCCTCGTGCTCATTGAAAAGGGAGAAGGCTGGGAAAAGTGATGTCAGGAGATGCAAACTCAGGCTGAAATCTTGGGGATGCAGGAACTCAGAGATGGTGAGAGCAGGGGTGGCAAGAGGACATGAAGGAACTTAAAGCTGGAGAGATCCAGGACAGTGACCCCTGGGAACGAGGAGGGAGTCGAGGAGAGTGGCTGCAGGGAAGGCTACAGGCATCCTGGGGGTGGGTCTGGAAGGCATTCCAGAGGGCAGCATTTTATAGCAGGAAGCATTGAGGACTCAAAAGAATCTGAAAAGTGAATAGAGTTTTAAGAGTCCAACCGCTTTGTTTTAATATAAAACAGAGAGACAACTCCTCCTGTGAGAAGCTTGGACTAGGACAATGAGAAAGGTCAGTGGGATATGAATAACAGAATTTTGGAGTTGCTCAGGGAGATAAGATGTAGAAAGCAAGGACAATGATTTCCTTAGGGAGACGAAGCCCACAGGAGGAAAAGCGGAACCCAGCAGGGTGACAGCTGCTGCTGAGGGGTGGGCTGCCCCAGGGATTCTGGGGTGACATAGTAGCATCAGCTAAGGATGCTGGGGGCATCTCTTATGTCCCACCCAGCACAGGGTTTGGCTGACTGGCAAGGAGGCCTCAGACGGCTACCACTGCCCCAAAGCCTTGAGGCAATCCAACACAGTTTATTGAGAACCCACATATGCCAGGTAATTTCTTCAGTGAAAGAACTGGTAATTTGAGTAAATTTCCACCACAAACTGCTTGTAGTAGCCAAATTTCAATTCGGGACAATTTTGTAATAACGAAGACACTGTTGGTGTGCTGGCCCACGATCACTCATTAATCTCTCAACAAATATTTACTGAGGGCATCCAAGTGCCAGGCACTGTTCTCCATGGCAGTGCTGCGGATGGGGGTAGGGATACAAAAATCCTTGTCCTTATCTGGTACACCTCCTGGTGAGGAAGGCAAGCAAACGAAACAAGTCAGTTATGTCGGGTGCTGGATGGCAGTAAGTGCTCGGGAGGAAAGTCAGAGATGGGGAGGAGGCAGACCACAGGAGGGAGGCAGTTAGAAAGGCCCCAAGGAGGCTGGACAGGAGGAGGTGAGAGGTGACAGATGTGTTCCAGGCAGAAGACGGCTGGTGAACAGAGCTGCAAGGAGCTGCCCAGTGCTAGGGGACCAGCAACCTGGGGCGTGCTAGGGAGAGGAGACAGCTAAGGAAGGTAGGGGTGCAGTCAGAGGGCCAGGTGTGGGGGCCTGCAGACCCCAGTAAGGATCTTGGCCTTGACTCTGAGTAAAATGGGGAGTGACATGATCCCTCTTAGGTTTTAAGTCTGGCTGCAGTGGTGAGAAGATACTGTGTGTGTGTGTGTGTGTGTGTGTGTGTGTAAAAGCAGGGCAGGAAGCTGAGTTAGGAGACAGCTACAACAGTCCGGGGAAGAGATGCTGTGACTCAGCCCTCGGTATTAGGCGTGGGGCTGATGAGAAGCAGCTGGATTCTAGACATATTTCCAGGGGCTGTGCTGATCAATGGGATGTGAGGTGTAAGAGGAGTCAGTCTGAGTGGCCATGGCGGGGTGACAAAAAGTCAACTCTTGCTATGTTCTGAGAAGTTGATTCTTGGTGTGCTCTAAAGGAACAGCCAATGGGTTTCCTGACGGTCTAGACATGGGGGTGACTCCCAGTCCACGAACTGCACAAAGGCCCCCAGCCAAGGGGGTAACTAGGACTGCAAAGCCACTTGCCAGGTACATGCCCCGTGTGACAGCTGGAGGAAGAGGTCCCTGTACGCCATCCACCCATCCAGGGAGGAGTTGCTGGTTTGGGACATGTTCAGTGTGGGATGCCTATGAGATGTCTAGGTGACACCACAGGCCCTGCTGCTGTGAGTGGAGGTGAAACAGAGCAGTCACCTGCCACCCCCACCACCCTGAACACTGACCAGGTCCCATTTACTGAGCATCAAACACGTGCCTAGGATGGTTCCTGCCCTGACATGTCTCCTTCGGTCCTCATAACGACCTTTTGGGGGAGGCATCGACATCACATAGAAGATGACACTGAGGCTCAGAGAGGTAAGGCAACTTGTCCAAGATCACACGGCTGAGAAGGGCTAGAGTAGGGACTGGAACCCAGATATGCCCACCTCCGGGCTGGGACTCTGCACATGCTCTGTTGCTTCAGTGACTCAGCAAATAAAAGCAACAGCTCTGTCCCAAGTAGGAGAAAGAGAGCAGGGCAGGCTCATACCCATCCCTCCTCCCACCTACCGTGCAAGGATGTCAAAAACCAGTAACAAGGACGTGAATAACCAGTGGGCTGGGGGAATGGCACATCTGTTCAATGGGTTAACTAAAAGTTAGCCAGGTGATCCTTTCTGTTTAAACGTGAACAACTGAAAGCCTTTCTAAAATGCACTTGTCCATTTGCCTGGCAAGCGCACTTGGAGGAAGATGATGTAATCTATAACGAGTCTCGGGATCTTCCCAGCCCTAGATCTAAAATGTTGGTCTGAATGTATCCTGCCTGACCCCAGAAATAACTCTATAAGTTCCTCTTAATGAAAATGAAATCGGCTTGTTTTTTTTCCTTCATTTGTCTCCTTCTGGCAAGAAGAATTTTAAAAAAAACCCACAAACTTCAGTGATTTCAGTTTCATTTTTCTGAGCTTTGGATATAGTGAGTATCATGTGTCTGTGGGTCTGAATAGGCATGAGTCGTACAGCTCAAGGTCATTTTTCTGAGAAAATACTCAGTGCAGGAATCACAACAAAAATAACAACACAAAAACTAGTGGCAGAAACCACACACCAGGCTTTTTTCCATGCTAGTCAGTGTTGTTTCGTTTAGTTCTCAAAGAAGAACTAATTAATTCCGAGAGGGGTCAGATAAATTGCCTGAAATCCCTCAGCTCACAAGTAGGAAAGCTAAGGTTCAAACCCAGCTCTGTCTGACTCCAAAGCTCTGTGACAACTGAAGCAATACTACCTTTTCTGAGTTAAAACAAAACAAAATCTCCTATAAATCAATAAAAAGGCAAATACCTCAGTGGAAAACTAAGCAGAGAATATGAATAGGAAACCCCAAAAGATGAAACACAAAGACCAGTAAGTATATAAAAACATGCTCAATCTCATAACAGTCAAAATTTAATAGATAATATGCCAATTTCACTGCTAATATTAGCAAAGATTCTATTTGAAGATAATACCAGTATTAGTGAAGATGTGGTAAATGGGCAGGTCAGTACACTGTATATCTGAATATAAACTGATATATCTTTTGACAAAGTAATTTCATGTCTAAATTAAATTTTATGTTTAAGAATATCATCTCTTACATAGTACTCTTTTAATAGATATGCACTGGTATCTGTTAATATATCAATAGATATAAATAGATATACATTTAATAAATTTTCATTTAATTAGTATTCATTAGTGAACTGATATACATTGATATACATTGGTGAAAAAGGATACAAATGCATATACACAATATTTCCCAATCTTCTTATGTGTCTATAGAAAAAAGACAAGAAAAAAATTCACCAGAATATTAAGACATCTCCAACTGGTGAGATGGGTTATTTTTGTTTTAACATTATAATTTCTCAATTTTCCATCTTTTTCTATATTGGACATGAATTATTTATATAATAAAATTTCATAAACACAGAAAGGACTGAAAGGAAATAAACCAAAATGCTGATAGTAGCTGTCTTTGTGGGCTGAGATAATGGGTAGTGATTTTCATCTTTCAATTTCTCTACCTGTTTCAAACTTTCTTGTATGAGGTTGTGTTACTTTGAACTAAGCAGAACTATAAAACTTAGTAGTAAGTATTCAGATTTTCTGTAACTATATCAACATCATAGAAAAGACTTCAACTAGTTTCCAGATAGGAATAACAAAAGACAGGGAAATCACACACCAGCTACCCTAGATGAAAGCCTTGGGAAATTTCCAACACAGCGAGTGTTAAGGGACCAAAAGCTTACTGCCAGCCCACACATGACCACCAAGGCAGCATCTGACACTGGCACATTCACAGTTCGTGTTTGCCTTTTAGGTGTCGTGTTCAGTTCTGAACACCTGGCTATCCATGGCATCAACCCAACAGGCACACAACATTGCTGCTCAGTACAGTCAGTGCTGGGCAGCATGTTCCCTAGTGATGGTTGCTCTCTCCTGGGGATCCTCCTGGATGTCAGACCCTCGTGGTCCAACTGGAGAGCCCTCAGGTTTCAGGACAGGTAGAGGCCCAGGCTCGAGGCAGGAAGCTCCTGGTAGACTGACTTCACCCACCCAACTTGGCCTACAAGTTGCCCCCATGAGAAGCCTCATTACCTCCTTGACTTTCCCTTGGACCTGCCCACAGCTCCCAGAGTCAGTCTGACTCAGGCCGAGGTGCAGGTAGAGGCCACAAAACAATCAAAACAAACTTAGTAAAGAGTGGGAAGCCTGGCTGGCTTTTCTTTCTTTAAAAGTCTATATGGGGACGTTTTTAAATATATATATGTACAGGTGGGAGGAGTGAAAAAAAATAGAGATTGCAAAAATGAAAAAATATGACAATGGAAACTGTTTCAGGCTATTTTAGGATTATATATTTTCTAAAACGGACAGGGGAAACATCAAAACACCTCATTTCTCTGACAATGAATGCAGTTAAAAATTTGGACTTCTACTACATATCCTTATGTAAAAGGACATTTCTAAGAGATATGAAACCATTTCTTTTCATTTAAAGTCTGTCTTAGGATTTTTCTAGCTAATTTGTAAGCATGTGCATGCACGCACACACTCTCTCTCTCTCTTGCTCTTTCATATTGTCAAAAATGCAATAAAAATATTTTAAATATGTCTTTAGCTCTCTTGAAATCTGTAAATAATATAACCTTGAAACACTTATAATTCCAAAAATAATCAATATAATGCCCTAACTGTAATACAAAGAAGAAAGGAAATATAGTTAAAAATAAGACAACATGTAAATCAATATGTAAGTATTGGGGCACCGCTACACCAGAAAACATCATGAAAGACATATGAAATGCTTGCACCTATTCATAACAAATAGGTAAATCTTATATACTTGGTAGCTGTGTTCGCAGAAAATTCAGTATATATTAAAAACATGCAAAAATTATTGTGTTCGTGTGTTAATTGGAGTCAGATTCCAGGCCCAGATAATTTTAAGCAGGGTTTTGCCTACAAGAATGCACTGAGCATTAGGCAGCTATGCAGATGTTGGGCAATCTTTTGTTCCCCAAGCATTATATCTAGCACCCCTGCCTTCCCCTCTTCCCCCAGTAAAAGCCTTGTCTGGGTCACTGTGACATCCAGATCACCCACACACATTCCCACGATGTCCTATAGAGGGCGCGAAGTACCCATTCAGAACCAGTAGCATTTCTACAGACAAAAAGAGGCAGAGAGGTTAGCTATTTACCCAAAACAACAGACAAAACCCAACAGCAGACAGGACTAGAATAACAGAAGGAATAGACAGCAGAGGAAGAAGGAAGTTATTATTCTCATATTTATGTTTCTTCACTGCTAGATACCATGCCAAGGACTGTTATGTCCATGCAGAATCTCATCTAATCCTCCTGTCAATCTTCCGGGTTAGTAGTATTATCATCCCCATTTTTCAGATAAAGATATTACCTTTCAGGGAGGTGAGGTAACTCTCATAGCCCTATTTTTGGTAGAACCAGATTTTATCCAGTGCTTTTTACATTGCTTCAAGCTGCTCCCCTCCAGGTCTCTGAGTCGATGCCCGAGGGTCCCTCACTTTGCTGCTTAAATCTCTGGAAAATAGTGACCGGAATGCGTGCTATCTGGAAAGCAACTCACAAAGTGAAAGATGGTTCAATCCCAGCATCTCAGCCCTTCTGGCCCTGTCAGTGTATGGCTGTGGCCAGAAAAGCCCAGGCATCCCAGAGCACAGGAAGCAAAGACTCTGGATGAAGTCATGGGCCATCTTTCTCTAGACTCCTGGAAACGCCTGGCTAGAGGCACCAGGGATCATTTCAGGAGAATGTGTATTTGGCACCTACATCCCAGTTTTGGAGGGTAGGTGGTCATCACATCCTTCCACCCCCGTAACTGCTGGAGTTGTTCTCTGAGACTGAATATTGGATTAGGCACTTGAAGAGATGACCCAGTTTTACAATTCTTAGGTACCTCTCTCCTTCTACTTTCTGGCCGTAAAACCATGACTAAGCACTTTAAACAAGAAACCTATTGCTCAGGCACCATGTTCAGGAAAAAAAAAAAAACATCAAGAGCCCTGTATTTGTCATCTTGATCTAAAGCTACCATTTCATGAACCCTGTGGGGCCTGGCAGAGCTACAGGAAGAACCCATTTGTTGGGGACAGTGCAGATGCCTCTGCCCTGCAGTCTGTTCTGTCAAAACAAACTCTGAAGGTTTCATAAAAAATGGTTCAACTAAGGCTCCTGTCTAATGATTTCTTGCAAAATAAGTTAAAGCAGGGCCACCCCAAGTCTAGTGCGCCATGGGTTTATTTTTAGCACTATGCAGGAAAGGCTGTAAGATAGTCTTGCACGACAACTAAGAGCACGGGCTCTGGAGTCACACTGCCTAGCCCCAAATCTCTGCTCTGCTGCTTGACTGCATGGCTCGGGACAAGATGTGAGCCCTTGTTCCTTAGTTGCCTCATTGGTAAAATGAGGATGATGACAGGGCTCACCTCATATGGTGATTTTGAGTCATAAATAAGACAAATCACGTATGGAGCTTAGAACAGTGCCTGGCCCACGGCAAGCACTCTCTGGATACATGTTACCTTTACTGGGATTAATACTGACTGCCATGCCATAGAAAGAATGACTGAAGGCACTAGAGAACATAAACCTTGTGGAGGGAGATAGAGTGGGTGGAGAGGGAAAGGATGTGGGTCCATGAGCACTACCTTCAAACTTCTAAGCTGGAATTGTGCCATGCCTACCGACCTTTGTTCTGTGTTGCTACAAAAAGCAGAACTAGGTCACTAAGGAAACACTGCCAAAAGGCAGATCTGGGGTCAGAATAAAGGAGGATTTTTAAGAGCCAAAGATGTCCATAAAGCGGGAGCAGGATGCCTGGTGCGGAGATGTCCAAGTGGGGCTAGGGGACTGCCTGTCATGGGCAGCCACTGTGCAGATGGGATCCTCCTGCACTGGTGGGTGGCTAGAGGAAGTGACCCCTTATACCCCTGCCCACTGGACCATTCTGTCACTTTGAAAATGAGTAAATAATTGCTGATAGCTAGGGTGTGGCTGATCAGCCTGAAGGAAGGAGGATGGACTTTGCACCAGTCTTAACATACACAACCTTCAAAACTTTTACTTAATGCTCTCAGAACCACATCTGGTGGTGGCAGTGGTGACAGGAATGACCAGTAATGGCTCAAAGAACCAAAAAGTGTTTCTGGAACAGCTGCTGGTGCCAGACAGTAATTCAGGGAATGTGTAAAATGACAGGGCTGTGACAACAAGCTATCAACATTTTCTTACTTTGGACAATTTAAAGACAGTATTGGCTGGGCGCAGTGGCTCATGCCTGTAATCCCAGCATTTTGGGAGGCCGAGGCGAGCAGATCACCCGAGGTCAGGAGTTCGAGACCAGCCTGGCCAACACGGCAAAACCCCGTCTCTACTAAAAATCCAAAAATTAGCTGGGTGTGGTGGCATGTACCTGTAATCCCAGCTACTTGGGAGACTGAGGCAGGAGAATCACTTGAACCCAGCAGGCAGAGGTTGCAATGAGCTGAGATCACGCCACTGCACTCCAGCCTGGATGGCAGACTGAGACTCTCTCTCTCAAAGAAAAAAAAAAAGACAGTATCGATGACTAATGCCATTATCTGGGGGCACACAATATAGAGTGATCAAGTCTGCCAACTCCATGGGCTGTGACCGTGACAGGAAGCCTGGGGTCATTCCAGTTCACGGGCTACTTCCCAGCCTCCTCTCAGGCAAAGGTTTTAGTGTTCTTCAGCACCTCCTCACCACCGACCCACCCACCCACACAACCCCTTGACCTGGATCTTACTTAAGTCAGTCTCCTGGCCGAGTCACACACAGGAGAAGTTGCTGGAACACAGTGAAATGTCCAAGAGCAAGAAGTAAGAGAGAGAAAGAGGAGAATCTGCCTTTTGAAAATTGGTTCAGAGCTGGGGCAGCCTCCATCATGAAACAGTGTTACCTTTATTAACTATAGAAATAATTTTAAAACTAGAAACTACTTTACCAACAAGAAAAATTGCTAGCTTGTACTGAAATTATAATCCAGATCCAAGAAAAAAATGAAATTTCCAAACTAAAGCTCATCAGCCATTTTCCAAGTATTTCTTGTGCACTTGTTACTACAAATTTATATGTTCTCAACTCTGAGAACTCGAAAGCAGGTAAGTGGCTGTAGGTATCAAAGATTAGGAAAACCAAATATGTGTAGGTGACCTTGGGGACATTCTGTGTACACATTAATTGTTTGCTATCTGACAACACCTGGCACCATGTTTGAGAACCACTGTCCAGTCTGGCTAGGAACTCCCTGGGCAGGAAGATCAACCATCTCTTCTCAGAAAGAATGGATTCAATAACCCAAGGGCTTCAGCTTTGGATCCCAGCTGATGGATCTGCCCACAGCCCCGATTCCTCCCTCCCCACCTCTGACCTTCTCTGTAGTAGGTGGTTCACATCCCAGCATGTCACTATCTTTTACTCTTTGGTTGGTTGTCTGTCTGTAACCAAATCCTAGTACGTCTTCCTCATCCGTAATCACTCCCCCTCGCTTGTTCCTCTCCATGCTGGCCACTACAGACTTAGTTTAGGCCCAGACCAACCCCGCCTGGCCTCCTCGCATCCTCTAAAACCCCTGGCCTTTGGTAACCCAACAGCTAACTTCTCCAGAGGCTTTCACAGTTTGCCCTCCCTAGCAAAGGTTTCCCTACATCCCTCTGCCCCTTCCAGCCTCAGAAAGAGAAGTAACTCCCCAAAGCCCACTCCAGCTCAGGCACTGTGCCTGACATGCAGCCCGGGGTAAGAAAGAGATAGAGGTTCACCACACAGGCTGGAACCAGTCCACTGATATTGGCTACCAGAATGCTACTCAAAGATACAGAGGGTCAGAAAAAACCCACCATGATCAGTTATGATTCTTCTACCAGGGGTGGGGCCAGAGCATTGGGAACATAGCACTCATGCCACCCACTTGCTTTCCCAGAAAAGGGCAGGGCACTCCAGGGAACTCGGGATTGCCTGTCTCTGGCCTGTGCCCTGGTCCTATGCTCCCTTTGGTATTCCTATGAAATCACCTCAACAATCCATTCCCAGGGCTCCTCCAAAGTTGCAATACTTATCTTCACTGCCTCCTACCACCCACCACTGCATCATACTTACCTTCCCACTAACACATGGCAAATGTACTGCACCTTTTTCCATCAGAAAACTTTATAGCATGTCTAAGCTTTTCCCAAGTGGGTCAGAGAGCAACTGATGTTACCTTTGCTTTGCTATCCAAATAGATTCCAAAATTCCCCACTCTCATTTTTTCTACTACTCAACGAATCTGTTATACACACATATCTTGGTCTGCTTATGCATGGGGTGATTGTTTGGCCATCTTCGTGCCTGTGTCTTCTAAGACTGCGAACCCCCGAAGGGTATCTGTTTAATACAGTAGCTCCAGTGAGCACAGCAGGGCACTGTCAAGAGAAGCACAGAGACTGCCGCCCCAGCCCACTTCTGCCATGACTCTTAATGGGACCCTAGGCAAGTCACTCCATTGCCTAGGCCTTTGCTTCCCCACCTACAATGAGATATACTTAAAACTAGTGTCTCTCTGAAGGCCCATCTTGTAGCTCTAGTACACAATGACAACACAGGCGAAAAAGCACTGGGTTTATGTCTCTTCATGACTATGTGAGCAATAATCACTCAGGGTTAAGCTCAGCGAGATATCACAATACTGCGCCTTTGAGTGGCACAGAACTGCCATTGCAATGTGTGAAAACTCTAAAGTGGCTATTTAGTGCAATGGGATGGATGTTTGTGCAGCTAAGTATAATGGACAATGAAGAATGATTTTATCTCCTTTTGAGAACATAAGTATACTATTCTATATTTATCCCTCCCATCTCCTAATTTAGACAGGGAAGAACTTTTTCTGATCAGCACCCACTTGCCAATAATTTTGCTCTACATCTAAATGGAGAACAGGAGTCATATAAGTTCACAGATTGAATGGATGGTTGATTTACGAAGCCCTTGAAATGTGGCTGCAGGCCGATGCTGGCAACCCCATAATTAGATATGGCATGCTCTGCAATGATGTATTTTTTAACTGTTTTTTAATAACTCAGTTCTCCTTCTGGGATGAGGAGAAAAATGGAATTTGTTAAAAATAAATCGAGATTTTAGTGGCTTTTCAGCCTTCTGCTGCTTGTTGCTCAAAATATTCTATAAATAAGAGAAGCCCTGCCCTATAGTGCACTGTAAACACCCACAGACACTCACAGCCAAATTCTTCCAATTATGACCCTGTGCCTGTTGCCAAGCTACTGCAAGGACCTACTTGAAAGGCGGCCATCTAGGCCATTTCCTGATTAAGCTGCCCTGTAGCAAGGAATCGAGGCCTGCTGCTTTGGCATTGTATCTAGTCTCAAATAATTACTCAGTGTTCCTGAAATTAAGCCCTTTCCTTGTGATAGAATTACAATTCAGAGGTAAGTGAAAGGCTAACCACTCACCCATCTGTCCGTCTGCCTAAGTCGTGTGTGCATTTAAGACCCTGAGCTGTCACATGTTAGACTTTACTTAAATCAGGTAGCAGAAGTGCACTCGCAACAGCATCTTTAATTGCACTGAGGAAATCAAGGTCAAACAAAAGTAGGTCAACTATCGACATGACAGGTGAGTCAGATGCAGCCTGCCTTTCTGTTCAGTGGCTTCCTGACTCATCAGTTTGGATCACCGTTGCCCAGCCCAGCAGGCTGAAATGGTCATTTAAAAATCTGTACCATACCCCAAGAAGGCAACGCAGTTATGTCAGGTGTAGGGCTTACTGCTCTGCAGTTCAAATGCCAGTGTGTGAGTTGGAACTGTCCCGGCCTCTGGGTTTCCACGCAGCCTCAACAAGCCATTGAAGAACTGCATGCAGAGAATCAGGAGATGACAGTGTGCCACATTCTCACTGAGAGAAACTACTTCCAGCTCCTTAGAAACCAGAATGTTCAAAGCAGCAATGGAGCAAAATGGCTCTGGCTGGAAACTAATCACCCCCCACCTCCCACCATGAGGTTTTCATGTCAGCCCAACTGGGTGAGTGTTCAAGAGAAGTGTCGTCCATATTGGCCCTGAGACCTTCAAAAGGTCCTGTGACATGGCTCCTGCCCCAGGAACTCACTCTCTAAATGGGAAGCCCATTAATGAACAAGAGAACTAATATGTGGTCAGATTTTCCAAACTCAAAATTGAGACCCATATACCTGGAGGGGCAGTGTTTTTAAAAGTAGGAGCCCTGGAAAACTTGGGACCTGGGGGGTCACAAAGCATTGAGCTCTTCAGGGAGGGTTCTGCTGGCCATCCGATGTAAAGGGGTCCTTCCTGTGACTCTCATGCTACCCCGGGTTCTAATTTCTTAATAACTGAAGTGATCTTGTGTTCTTGTGCCTCCTCTGATTAGAATGTGAGCATCATGAGAGCGGAGACCCTCTCTAATCTTGCTCTTGACAGGTTCCCTATCAACCAGAACAGTGACTGGCTCTTAGTAGGTACTCAATTCATATTCACTGAAAAAAAACAAATACACACCAGACTCTCAGAAAACCATTATTTATACCAATCTCCTTCAATCCCTACAGCAATATTATGAGGTAAAATAATTAGATCTCCCATTCAATGAGAAAAATCAAGGCTCAGAGAGGGCGCGTGTTTTGCCCAGGGCTGCATCTAATAAGTGATAGAAGTGGAATTCAAAACCAGGTATGGAGCATTATGATCCTCCCTTTGTAATGAGTGTCTATTATTTTGTATAATTTAGAAAAAGCAAAAATGAAAAACTCTGGAGGAAAAACTGCTCATCAGAAACAGCTTTATATCAACTAATCTTATCTGTGATGAATTCAGTTCTGGCACCCAAAATCCAAGTTCCATTTCCATCTACAGAGGACACTGGCAGCATAGCTACAGCAGGAGAAAGGATTCTGGGGCCTTCTTTATGAAAGGATTCTGTTCCTTTCTTTCTGTGGGGCCTCAAAAGCCAGGCAGGGAGTGGAGGGGCCATCGGCACCAGTGATCATCATGCCTACAGCTGCTGGATGTGGCAGGCTTGCTCCACGGTTCACTGGAAATGTTCCAAAGAGAGGCTCATAAGCAAGACTGAGGTCGAAGAGTTAAAGTGTTTGGAATCCGCCTTCTCCCAAACCCATACCTTAAAACTTGGAAGGAAAAAAAAAAGCATTTTTTTAAAGACTGAAATTTCAAAAATGTTTAAAATGAAAAGTAGAGATTTACACCTCCCTGAATTGAGAATATTAAACCCTGCTGAAGCTAAGTTTATCCCCCTTTTTAGTCTATAACTCATAATAAAATTCCTACTAGTCTGATGTTTTGGGCCAAAAAAAGCCTCTCCAGTCTATCCTCTAGATGCAGGCCATGGCTTGAGTTTATGTGCAAATCAGCAGGTACATCTCATCAAAATGGCCAGGCCAGTTCTCATGTGTGAATACATATCTCAAATACGGGAAATAAATGCAAATAGCACATAGTATCAATGAAACAGGTATAGTGTTGCCAAATTGCCCAACAACCCTTAAATACAAACATCCTGCAGAAACATTACACCCTTCATGGCTGTGAATGAGGAGCAGCACAGTGACAAAAGAGCACATAGCCTTCCAGATCAGAAACTGTTAACTGGGATCCCTGGGTAGACTTCAGGGAAAATGTCTCATGAAAAATGCTGGGCTTGTATTTGCCTTGTGCATTTATTTTTTTGAGAGGGTCTATAAATTTCTTCAGACTCACAAAATGATCTGTGACCCCAAAAGACTAGGACTGCCCACCAACCCTTTCTGTTGCCACTCTTGTTTCATTTAGACAATGCTGCTAACACAAACAACTACACAGGAAGCCCTTTCACAGTAAACACGATGATAGTAACAATCAGAAAAAATTGTCCAAGCTCTTACACAGACGATCCAGCCACCGGAAACTGTTCAGTCAATGACAGAAAAGAGGTCAGTAGCTCAAAGGGACTGGAAAACTGCTGTGCCTTAGCTTGAGCCCACTGCCCAGACAGGGACAAATGGCACAACCAGAAAAGCGCAAGGAAGCAAACTTAGGGGCTAGAAAGTTTGGGACAGGTGAACTTGGGAGCCACAGGAGAAAAAAACACAATCTTTGGAGCCAGGCAGGGCCTCACATACAGACTCAATCTGTGGCTTTGGGATGATGATGATGATGATGAAGATGATGATGATAACAGCAGCTGCGATGAGCTATTATTTGCTGACAGCACAATGTCTGGCACATAGTAGGCACATACTTAATGTACTTAGGAAATTACATGTTATTTCATTTAATTTTTACTTTTCTTAATTTTTTTTTCATAAAAGAGAAGGGGTCTTGCTATGTTGCCCAGGCTGGCCTTGAATTCCTGGCCTCAAGTGACCTCCCACCTCAGCCTTTCAAAGTGCTGGGATTACAAGAGTGAACCCCTATGGGCTGGGCGCAGTGGCTCGCACCTGTAATCCCAGCACTTTGGGAGGCTGAGGCAGGTGGATCACGAGGTCAGGAGATCGAGACCATCCTGGCTAACGGTGAAACCCCGTCTCTACTAAAAATACAACAAAATTAGCCGGGCGTGGTGGCGGGCGCCTGTAGTCCCAGCTACTCGGAAGGCTGAGGCAGGAGACTGGCGTGAACCCGGGAAGCGGAGCTTGCAGTGAGCCAAGATGGCACCACTGCACTCCAGCCTGGGTGACAGAGCAAGAGTCTGTCTCAAAAAAACATAACAAAACAACAGTGAGCCACTATGTCTGGTCATTTCATTTAATTTTTATCATAACTCTGAATTATCTTCATAATATAGAAGATATATATATATATAAAATACCTATATAATCTTCTATATTATTTCTCTATATATTATCTTTATCTTCTAAATGTGGAAAAAGGTTAAAAAAATTAAGTAGCATGCTCAAGGTCCCCAGCTAGTTGAGAATCAATCCAGGGTCTGTTTGGCTGTAAGCCCATACTCTTAACTACTAAGCAGTGGCAAGCTTCAGCTTCCTCATCTTTGAAAGAAGATTATAATCCTTACATCCCCAAAGTGGTAAGGATTAGAAAGAATGCATGTGAAGTGCTTACCACAGTGCCCGGCACACAGGAAGCCCTCTAGCGTAGATTCCTATGACATCGGAACCTTTGGAAGGGAGAGGAGAGGTGAGAGGTGAGCATCCAGCTATACAGATGGTACAGCATTTCACTTTGAAGGGCTTGACAAGCAGGATTAGGAATTCTGGACCAGGCTTAAAAGACTGGGATGAGGCTGGTCCGAAGGTAGTGAGTTATCTCCATTGATAGTTCAGTCTGTAGCAGATCAAACTCCTTGTTCTACTCTTTTTTTTTTTTTTTAGACAGAGTCTTGCTCTGTTGCCAGGCTGGAGTGCGGTGGCATGATCTCGGCTCGACTGCAACCTCTGCCTCCCGGGTTCAAACAATTGCCCTGCCTCAGAATCCCGAGTAGCTGGGACTACACGCGTGTGCCACCACGCCCAGCTAATTTTTGTATTTTTAGTAGACACAGGGTTTCACCACGTTGGCCAGGATGGTATCAATCTCCTGACCTCATGATCCACCCACCTTGGCTTCCCATAGTGCTGGGATTATAGACGTGAGCCACCGTGCCCGGCCCCTTGTTCTACTCTTTCCCCGCTTCTCCCTATTGCACTTGACTAGTATGAAAAAATAAAAAATAAAAAAATACAATAAAATTTAAAAGGCTGGGATGACATACTCTCAGGGACACAGAGGGGAAACACCTCATCAAGATGGGAAATAATGTGCTTACTCAGAGATGAAAAGCTTTTCATCAAAACTTGGAGAGGGTTGAATTTTTGAAAGAAGGAATCATTCAAGCCCACACACACACACAAAAGGTCTCAAAAGGCAGCAGCAGACAGCATGGCTACGCCTGGGCCAGGAATGTGTGCCTGCTGCCGGTCTGCCTCCCTGAGACCCAAGGACGGCAAAGGCTCCTGTTCGTGTTTGTAAGAAGGGAGATGCTGGAACCCCAGTTATCTGTAAACCCCACCTGGAACTTGAGCACAGTCTCGGTATTCTTTAAACAAAAAAAAAAAAAAAAAAGAAAGAAAGAAAAGAAAAAAAGCAGCATTTGTCAGATCAGAATCAAATATGGTGAAATGTACCCACTGCGAGAAAAGAACCAATGACTTAGTGTGGCTTAGAGTATGCAAAGATCAATGGATCCATCTGCAGGAAGAAGACTCCCACTCACTGACACCACCATCTTGACTATTCTCTTATTAAAAAATGGAACAGGGGAGGCTGCAGAGCAGCAGAGTCACTCCCCAGAGAGCCAATGCCACTACAGAGAACATGCATCCCAGGGCTTAGGTTTGCTTGGTGAGAAAAACACCACAGAGTGTCAACAGTCTCTCCCTGGACCAGCTCGTCCCCTCCTGCTTTTCTTATAAAGGAATCACTATACCAAGTTATCCCAATAGAAATCAAAGACACTCAAAGATCTTCAGGTCCTGTCATCTGTCCCCTCTTCTCCATCCCCACAGCTCTAGCACAACACTCAGCATCAATTTCCTGGACAATTTTAACAGCCGCTAAAGTAATTCTGCTGCCTCCCTCCTACAGTCCAGCCCCCACACTGCCACCAGCTGGCTTTCTAAAATAAAAGTGCTGACCACGTCACTCACCTCCTGAAAGATGTCTACTAGATTTGCACTGCCTATGAAATAAACTCCAAAGTCTTTGCTTGCATGCAGGCATGCATTAACTCAGTCATTTGTCCATCCACCCACCTCGTGTTTCAGGATCACCTACTGTGTGCCAGGCTCTGTTTTAGGCCCTAGAGTGCTGAATGCAATAGATAAGACCAGGTCCCATCTTCATGGATTTATATTCTTGTGGGGTAAGACAAAGAGTAAATAAGAAGACAAACAAACATATCATATAAAGTCAGGGAGTGATGAGTGCTAATGAGGGAAACCAAAGCAAGGTAGGACAGAATGGTTGAAGCAGCGGGGAGAGGGGGCAGAATGGTGCTTTTTCAGACAGGTGGGAGAACACTTGAATAGAGGCCAGCATGGAGCGAAGGTGAGACAGGCGGTGTCTGGGCAAGAGCAGCCCAGGCTGAGGACAGCAAGTGCAAAGCCCATGAGGCAACAAGGGGAACAGTAAGAAAGATGCAGCAGCTGAAATGGAGTGAGCAGAGAGTGCCAAGTGATGAGACCAGAGAAGATGAGCAGGAGGGGCTGGCAGGCCAAGGCGAGTTGTTTAGATTCCATTCCAAAGATGCCAGAAAGCCACTGGAGAGTTTAGAGCAGGCAAATGACACATATTTGCTTTTTAAAAGATCTCTTTGCCTATGTAGAAAACTGACAGAGACCTGCTGAAAGACAGTGGAGGTTTGAACAAGGGTAGAGAGCAGTGGTCTGGTCTGTTTGGTTGATAAAGAAACAAACTAATAATAATAAGGAGCAGTGGTGGCTTCCAGGACATACAGTAAGAGCTGTCAAGAATTGCAGTGTTTGAAATGACAGATATGTTAATTACCCTGATCTGGTTACTATAGATTATATGTATTGAAACATCACTATGTACCCCATAAATATGTACAATTATTATGTGTTAATTAAAAATAAATAAATTGGCCAGGTGCAGTGGCTCATACCTATAATCCCAGCACTTTGGGAGGCCAAGGCGGGTGGATCACTTGAGGTCAGGAGTTCGAGACCAGCCTGGCCAATATGGTGATACCCCATCTCTACTGAAAATACAAAAATTAGCCAGGAGTGGTAGCGCACGACTGTAATCCCAGCTACTCGGGAGGCTGAGGCACGAGAATTGCTCGAACCCGAGAGGCGGAGGTTGCAGTGAGCCGAGATCATACCATTGCACTCCAGCCTGGATGACAAAGCAAGACTCAGTCTCAAATAAATAAATAAATAATTTTTAAAACCAGTAAAACAAACAAAAAAAGAACTGCAAACAGATGATGTGAAGAACACAAGAGGAAGCAGAATCAAAGATGACGCCCACATTTTAGGCCTGGGTAGCCAGGTAAAAATGATGGGACCTCATAACATGGGGAAGACTGAGGAGGAGCAAGGCTAGTTTTTTGTTTGTTTTTGTAGGAACAAATCAAGACTTTAGTTATGTTGGGTCTGGGAAGACCACTACACTTCAACATGCAGCTGGCTGCTGAATGGGCAGTGGGTATGGGAGTTGGGGGCTCAGGAAGACAATCTGGGCTGGTAACAAAGACTTGGGGCTTGCCAATATATGCGTGACTGCCAATATGTAGCTACTTATGTCCTCCACCTCTTGGCTCCAGCTCCAGACATGCACCCAGTGTGTCACCTCCTGCCAGGGCTCCAGCCTCTGCCCTGTGCTCCTTCTGCCTGGGCCCTTCCTACTTCTACAGCTGACAGACTCATTCCTACTCATCTTTTAAGACTTGCTCACAACAGCTGGGTGCAGTAGCTCATGTCTATAATCCCAGCACTTTAGGAGGCCAAGGTGGGAGGATCACTTGAGGCCAGGAGTTCAAGATCAGCCTGGGCAACATGGCTAGACCCTGTCTCTACAAAAAATTAAAAAAAAAAAAAATCAGGCAGGCAAGTGGTACATACCTGTAGTTCCAGCTACTTGGGAGGCTGAAGCAGGAAGATCCCTTGAAGCCCAAGATTTCAAAGTTGCAGTGAGCTAGGATCATGCCACTGCACTCCAGCCTGGGTGACAGAGCAAGACCCTCTCTCCAAAAAAAAAAAAGACTTGCTCACAAGTCACCTCTTCTCTGTGAGGTCCTCCAAGAGAGAACCAGTGTCATCCTCTCTTCTCCCACAGCATCTACTGCATACCTTGGTGACAGGACAAACCCATGTGTCACTTTATGTATTTACACCTTTCCTCCCTGTGAGCTTCTTGAGGTCAGTGACTCTATTTCTCTCCAAATCCCTTCACCTAACATAAGGCCTGGGCATGACGGACATTTGCTAAATGAATGGAGTTTTCCTCTTTGCAAAGAAATGCAAAAGAAATTATATAAATGCAAACTGATTCACACTGCAGCTTCTGTCTGCAAGGGGGAAAAAAGTGAAAAAATAAGGTGCTGTCATTGAAGCACTAATAAAGCTCAATGGTGTAGAAGAGTATCTTCCTTTGAGGAGTTTCTTAAAAAAAAAGAGCTTCAAGAAATCTAAGAGTTGAGTATCTCAGGGTGTTGCGAGGTATAATGAACATTGCACCTAATGAAGGTGTTTTGGTTTCAACTGCAGAAACACCCAGTTAGTCTAAAACCAGTGCACTCAGGAGTTGGAGACAGAAGGAAGGAAGCCGACGTTCCTTCTCATTCAATCTGGACAGTGATCCTGGGAAGCAGGTCCTCTTAGCCCTCCTTCGCAGACAAAGACAAGCATCAGGGAGTCAGGTGATTAGCCCGAGGTCACAGAGCTGGGAAGTACAGGAGCCAGGATGCTCACTCAGGCCTGCCCACACCAACGCTGAGCTCCTTCCAGCCTCACATGGTGATAACAGGTTCATGCAGTAGGCAGGGTCCCTAGGACCACCCGAACCCCAGACTGCACCAAGGACACAATCTAGTAGTTCTGGAGAGGGATTTACCCATAATGACTGACGAGTTACCAGCAGAACCGAAGCTGGAATCTAAGTTTCTGATTCCCAGGCCAGGCTCTCAGGGCACTGTGTATTCTTTCACACAGTCTTTAAAGGGCAGAGACAAAGCAAAAAATCTAATCTATCTGCTTACAAGTACCTTAGAAATAAAAGTTGAGAGGAAACGGAAATTGTGTTTTTTGTCAATTATGACTGATGTGTGACCCTGGGGCCCCACTAATAGGTAGGAAAGTAACTGAGCAGCTGTCATTGCCCCATGTGGGTTACAAAACCAGCAGCACAAATCAAACTAACTGGCACGTGGCAGGCAGTGTTCTCATATATTCAGACAAACATCTGCTGTCCACCTACTATGAGCAGGACCCCAAGCAAGGCAGCAAACAGGGAGAAAAAGACCCTGGAGGTGAACTGTGGCTTTCCCACTCACTACATGTATAATATTCAGTATATTAACCTACCTAAGCCTCAGTTTCCTCATCCATAAGAAAGAATGGGCAGCCCATTTCACAAAGCTGCTCTGACATTCTGGGGACTAAGTGAAATGGCACATGTGCTTGGTATACAGGAGTCACGCAGTAAACATCAAATGGTTGGTAGTTTGTTCATTGCTGGGCAACCCAAAAGAACTTATATCTACCGTAGAAAAAGGAATGCAAAAAAAACCCAGCTACACCAAAGTTCTTGTAAAATCTCAGTAGGGTGAACTGGTATCCTCTGAGGACTTACTAAAGTATAAAGAAATTCTTTAAGAAATTTTCAGTGGCTGAGTATTTCAAGGCAGGGCTGGAGGAAAGGCAGAGTGAAGGGAAAAGGGAAGGGAAAAAGAGAGGAGCTGAATTTGAATATATCAGTGTATTGGCAAGGCCAAAAGAAGTCAACATGTACATAAAAAACAATGTAACTTTATCTCTAGCGGATACAGCTGTATATTAATTATTTATGGTCTATCTTCTCTGTCGAACTCCTGTTGAACCTTCAATACCCCACCTACTTTTCCACCCCACCCACCTAGAAGGTTAATTAATCTTTCCTCTATTAATCAGTTCCTATTACTGGACACACTATTTGCTTGTTAGGCTCCCACATCAAATACTAAGCTCCTGAGAATACACATTGTTCATGATTCATCTCTGGGTTTAAATGGTAGCCTTCCTCTTACTCCAGGATCCTCAGCCAGTAGCCACCAACTTGGAGCATCCCCAAGGAACTTTCTCTCTACAGCAGGAAGATAAGAGAGGACTCATATTTATACACTGTTTATTTTGTGCTGAACATCTGAGAGGCACCTGACAAATATTAATTCGTATATCCTTCAAAATGCCCCTGGGAAAGAATTACTGTCCCTATTTTGTAGAAGGAGATACTGATGCTCAAAGAGGTCAGGTCATCAGCCAAAGGGTCACACTGTTAGTAAATGTGATGATGTCAGGATTTGAACCCAGGTCTGTCTGGCTCCAAGTGCCTCTTTCTACTATGCCAGACTGCCCAGCATGGGTCTGATGAAGCTGAGGGCACCCTCAAAGGATAAATGGCCTGGGTATCAAGTCTACTCAGACTCATAAAAGTGAGGTTAGTGCTAAGAAGTCAACAAAGGGTAAACCGTTTGCAAATGCCAGACACCAGCTCAGAGGCAGAGAGGAGAGCTAGAGAAGGTAGAATTCAAAATTTCACATGGAGTTATTAGCAGGTGGTAAGCTGACCTGTCCTTTCTAAGAAGAAGCCTTGAGATACAGCCTGGATCAAGAGTTCACAACTACCTGTGATCAGTTAAGGCCCCTGGCTGAGAATTTGCAGATCCTTGTGCCAAATGCTAAGGTTTCAAACCTTTGTGAACATAAGCCTAAATGTTAGCACTCCTGTGAGAAATCTATGAACAAAAGTGACCACCAGAAGTCTGGGACCATCACTTCCCTTTCCTTTCCTCATCTAGCTCAGTAAAGGAAACAGCCATGGGGTATTGTCTCAGCCTCACAGCAAAACTTTGTCTCAGCCTCACAGCAGTCACTTGCCATCTCCCACTCCCCAGGTCTCTGGGGCCCAAGGCCTGGCACTCCCTGGCACAGCCCCTTCAAATGCTGACCCAGCCTCAGTATTAATGGCTCAGCCCTTGGTGGGAAAGACAAGCCAGCCTGGCAGAGCTGTGGAAAAGGAAGCTGTGATTTGGCTGTAATTCTTCCAAAGGCTACCTGGCACAACTGATATCCTTAATAATTATTTAATAATTGTGTACAGTATTTAGGGAACTTTTTGTCACCTTGCAGGATGATAACCATCATCAAAGCCAAGATATAAAAATCATATAATTAAATCTACAGACATATATTCTGAATGCTTTTCTAAGATACACATATAATTTTGATGGCATTATTTGTGAGGCTTTTAAGATTTACTTTCTTTCACATGTGTAAGCAAAAACTAGATTAGCAAAGCCATAATGGGATGCTCCTAGGAAGAGCATGAATTGGTACAGCCTTTTTGGAGGGTAATTTGGCAATATGGATTCAAATTTTAAATAGCAAACCATTTAAACCAAAAGTCCTACTTCTATGTATCTATACCAAAGAAAATCTCAGGCAAAAGTTCACAGGTGTGCACAAAAATTTCCACAGCAGCAATGACTGCAATGGCAAAAGATCAGAAACAACCTGAGGGTCTATCAGTACAAAATGAAATTTACTTAACATACAACCATAACATGGAGTACAACTTTTAAAAGTAACAAGTACATTTATTTGTACATATGGACTTGGAAAAATAACCATAATAATTGACAGCTGTAAAAAGAAAGTTGCAGAACACCATGCACAGGGAGAGTCTATCTTTAGAAAACAAAAGGGAAAGTATCTATGTCGTGGTTGAGGGCAAAGGGTAGGGGTGGAAAGAAACAAGCAAATGCAAAAGTCCAGGAGTATAAGAAGCAAACTCTCGAAAGTGCTTATGTTTGGGGAATGGTTGGAAAAGGTTGGGGGAGGTCACAGAAGATTTTGTTGCTTATGTTAAAGCACTTCAGTGTTGTCTGAATTTATCACAAGTGTTTATTACTTTTGCGATGACAAAAACAAAAAAGTTTTTAAAAGCTCATAAAATAATAATTTAAAAAAATTTTGGTATTTGCAAGGCCCCCCCACCCAACTAGAGTGACCACCATTGGAAGCTAAGTCTCCTCTCCACCCTCCGGATGTGGCCACAGTGCTCAGCGTGCACTAGCTAGAAGGAGGTACAGACTCATCTGAGGAAAGACTCCAGAAGGCAATGGTCTCAAGTTCTGAGAAGCTCAAAACCCTTGCCTATTTCAACAAAGACTCTGCCAAAGGTCAACTATTTAATTATTTTATTCTGAAAAAAAAAAAAACAACTAAGTGTCTTTTATTTTTCAAATTTACAACACCATAAATTGTTGAATTAAAGCAGTTCACTTGTTTGCAACCCCTCTTCAATAGTAGCTATTGAAATTTATATCCTGCATTATTTAAAATTTTATGTTGATACATAAGCCTTGCTGAACACTTTTTAAAAATTGTTAATGAGAAAATCCCACAGAGAGGAGAGAAGGTAACTCTATTAAATCCAAAAGAGCCTAAAATACTATTATAGCCATTTGGGCTATCATAAGAATGACAACTTAGCAAGTAAAATATCTTTCCTACCTATGGTCACAGTTGCTAGTGGAAATAATTCTAAATTGATACACAGTATCTAAGGGGTATTAGTTATATTAAGCAGAGACTACAAACTCAATTCCTACAGGGGCCAAGCAGGCCATGGAAAGGTACAGGGAGGCTGGGCCAGCCGGGGGCAGGCTGGAGAAACAAGCTCCCAGCAGAGGGACCACCACTCTTCCGCACTGCCACAAGGAAGATGGGCCCAGGCCCACTAGACCTTTGATTTTTTATGAAGAGCTGGAAATCTGGATTTTGATTAAAAAATCTACCCATTTTTAAACGTTGGCCACTAATTTAAACATCTTAAAACACTACGAGTGCTGAACAAAACACATCTGCAAGCCAGATGCAGCCAGGGGGTAGAGAGTTTTCAACCTTTGCCTGAAAGTATCTACGTGTTTTTTAAATGGCTAATTTGGCTCACTTTTATTTCAGAAAGATGGGAAGAGGCAGAGCAATGATAGGGAATGGAGATAAAAAAACAAAACAGTCAAGTAGTTGCTATTAAGAAAATATTTCTAACATACTTGTGAAGACAATGGTAGCTGTTTATATCAAATTCTAAGGAAATTGTTTATATTTATTTAGCTATACAAGGCACAAAACTTGGAGAGGGAGAATTTCTCAGGTCTAGAGTAAATAATAACTCAGTGCATTAACCACAATTTACTGTCAATGAACCTCTAAGAACTTCCTATCAGGTATTGTTTACCATAACCATTTTAAACAATAGTGACCATTGAAATAATGGCTCTTCTTTGCCAGGTGCTGTCCAGGCATTTGGCACCCAGGGTCACCAATGTGGGTCATACATCCACTGGACAAGATTCCAATAAAGGCCAATGTGACAAACCTTTTTCCAAAACAAAAAACAAAACAACAAAGGACATAGACTCAACATCATAAAATTGTGCTCCAGCATTTTTTTCAAAGACAAAACAGTAATAGACATACTTGTGCTAATAATAATATTTGGACATAATGTGCAATTGAAAAAGCACTTTTCTTATGTACCATCTCCCTTTCATCACAGCCTGCATTTTAGACTTTATATCTGTTCCAAAGACTTATTATTATTAACAATAATACTTTGACAAACAACAACAATTAACAGATAATAAATATTTGGTGCTTTCTACATGCCAGTCATGGTGCTAAGCACGTCTTCATTCCACTCTCACAAGAACCTTAAAAAGGTTATTGTAATGATTACAATCCCATTTTACAGATGAGAAAATGGAGGCTAAGGGAGCTTGGTGGGTTTGTCTTAAGTCACAACGCTAGACAGACATGGAGCTGATGTTCTGAAGCAGGTGGGCCTCCAAAGCCTGAGACCAGCGTGCTGAATGCCCTTTGAAGCAGGCGTCTTAGAGGCCAGCCACACTTTAAGCCCATCTCAGTTTGCTGCTGGCAAATGTACCTAGGGTGTGGCTAACGTCCCCCTTCTCCTCCTCCCACATCCACTTTCCCCATTTGGTCAGAAGCCATTTTAAAATTTTTATTTTTCCCAGTCAAAAACAGTATGAGTCAGTTGAAGCTCAGCCAGCCTGGCCCTAGAGAGCCCTGGAGGCCTGGTGAGTTGCCCTAGGGAACTGGGCTTCCCCTGCTGCCAAGGCCCCTGCCCAGCTGGCTGGAATCTAGGTAGGGTTTTCACATCACTGCAATCTCAATGAGGTCTGGGAAGTCATAACAACCCTGTGAAGTCACCGAGATACCAAAGTGAGGGGTGGGGAAAAGGGAGGTGCCTTCAGATCAGCAGGGGAGAAAATATGTATTTAGCCAAGAGCTATGATATATCTACTATTCAAAGCTCCATGTTAGACCCCTGAGAGAGGGAGATATAGCAGGGGGATAAATAACACAAATAAAAACATCATGCATGCAAAAAGCACACATCCACACATACATGCACACATACCAACTGCACCATGAAGCAGCTTCTCTTAAGGTAATGACCTCAGGCTCTCCCTCAGCCTTCCGTAGGGCCATGAGCCCTGACTGTACAAAGTACTGCTCTGCCACAGAAACCAAAGTCCAGGGCAGACGGACCATCATGACCTGCCATGGGCAGTCATCCTCAGAGTGTGTGCAGATCAAGAGGACCAGGAGAAGGGCAGCTGGCTCCGCCCTGAGAGACAAAGGGGGCCCCTTTCCTTGAAGAAGGACAACAAAGGGGTTGTAAGGTAGAGAAAAGGGCAAAGGGAGTGGGCAGAAGGAACAGACCTTAACAAGGCACAGATGTTTCCTCAGCACAGCTGGTTCTGATGCAGAACCATGGAAGTGAGGGTGACGGCCAAACCCCATGCACGCACTCAGTGAGCTCCGGAAAGGGGGAGGCCTGGGCTGGCTCCTTTATGGTCCTAGCCCACCCTCCTGTGATGCAAAAGGCAAGAAGCAGCTGTGGGCAAGTGGGCAGTCCCACATGCTCTCGGTCAACTCCAGGCTGAGTACGTGTCTAGAGTCCTAGGTACTCCTGCCATCCTGGGGCTCAAAAGGGCTGCCCAGTGAGGGAATAAACATTCATTAATCAAATAACCACACAAACAGAGGTCATGACCTCCGTGACAAGTGCTGAAAAAGGACAGACTGCAAGGACTTGGAGCAGAGGGAACGGTGGCGTATAGAAGAAAGGGTCAGAGCGTAAACCCACAGTCCAGCATCTGGGATAAACTCCTGCTCTGTCACCTACTCAATGGGTCGAGGCCTCAGTTTCCTCACACAGTGTCTTTGGGACAATGATGACACTTACCTCAGCCAACATCTACCAAGCCCCTAACACAAAGTAGTTACCCATGAAGCATTCTAACAGTACTTGACACAAGGTGAGCAGTCCATAGGCGCTAGATGCCGGCATGGGAATGGTGAGGACAAGACCTAGCCTTCTTATCAGGGAGGTTGGGGAGGCTTCTGAGGAGGAGGCAGGCCAATCAGCTGAGTTCCAAAGGGTGAACAGGCATGAGCTAGGCAAACCAGGAGAAAAATGCATTCCAGGCTGAGGGAACAGCGTATGGAAAGTCCCTACAAGGGGAGGCAGCATCACAAGCATTTCCATCCAAGGAAAGCAGTTCCAAGAGCCTGCTGGAGTGCCCTGGTCTGCAGGACACCTTGGTGCTGAGAATGGCTCTCTTCTGAAAAGCTTTCCTAGATTACTGTGAGTCCCCAAATAAAAGCTGCACTCTTGGCACAACTTCTTAGGTCTCTGGCAGAGATAGGAAGTGAAGAAGACACAACAAGCATCAAGCTTGGCCCTGAACGAAAACATGAGAGTTTATATGCTATTGGCTAGGTGCATTGTGCTAGCTCCCATGCAAAGTACAGATGCTGACTTGGGACCCCTGGGGTCAGAGCTTCTTCCTATTTGTTAGACTCCTCAGTATTCACTGGGGACTTTACAAGGTTTAAAATGAAGACAAAGAAGCCCTCAGGCACCCCGGTGAAGGGCCACTAGGTATCCTTACCCTTCAAGAAAAGCATTCTCAGCTGGATTAAGGGGGAAAAAGGCTGTCAGACAGTAGTTGGCAAGAACAGATATTCTGGCTAATTTAGGAAATTTGGGATTCATCCAGGACCAAGGTGGGTGGACCTCATTCCTGAGAATTCCTTGATGGATTATTTTTCATTTTGAATTGCTATTATCGGTCCATCAACAACAAGAGCTAAAAAAATAAAAAGTCAGGGGCAAAGAATATAGAGAAGAGACATTCCTGAGGTCTCAGCATGCTGGGAGACACAACAGGCGTCACAAACTTAAGCCCAACACAACCTGTCCTGCACTCAAAGCTGACAAGAAGAGCACCCCAATAAACCCAATGGCCAATGAACCTCCCATTTCAGGTACATTTTATCACATTATAAATCTGTTGCTTGGCTGCACAAACAGACCAGTCCTCACTCTTACAACAAAAACTTCCTGAGCCAGGTAAACTATGCTGGCACTTGGAACAGAGAGAGAGACAGAGTGTCTGTGTGTGTGTGTGTGTGTGTGTGTGTGTGTGTGTGGTCTCCACCTTTAAGCAGCTCAGGTTGCTGAGCATAACAGGTAAGTAAATCAACAGTAACACCAAAAAGTGCTTTGCAAGAGAGACATGAGGGTGTTCTGGGAGCCAGGAGGAGGGTTATTTCCAGGTCATGGAGAGGTGCTGGGTAGGGAAGGACGGTGTCCTGAAGATTTGGGGGAAACTGGAGTTGAGTTCCCTAGAGGATGAACAGGGACCACGCCATTCCCAGGAGACGGCCCAGCACTGCAAAGGCACTAGGAGGTGATGGCTGTTGGTAGCTGGGCTGAGGTTAGAAATGTGAGTTAGGGAAAAAGGAAAACCCAAAGCGGGGTGGGAGTGGGGGAGCAAAAGCTGCAGGGGGCCAAAGGCCAGATGATGAGAAGACTGCAGGCCCCGCCGAAGGGGGTTAGCTTTTATTTTCTAAGCAATGAGGAGCTCTTGGAGAGCTTTAAGCAGAAGAAAGCTCTGATCAGACATGTGTTAGAAAGATCATGTTGATAGGAATGTGGGCAGTGGAATGAGGGAGGAAAAAGATGAACACAGGATGACGAATTAAGAGGCTGTCATAGAACAAAATGATGAATCCTAAATACAGGAGTGGAGAGACAGAGAAGAACTGAGTTGACAAATTAGAAGATGAGCTCCTCAGGATGTGGTAACCAAGGGAATATGAGGGAAAAGACAAGGACAGGACGACTCATGAAGCAGAAGCAACTGAGCGGCGTGGACCAAGCAGGCAGCACAGGGAGAAAGACACATGTGGCACTCGGGAGGGGACAGACAGGTTGAGGTGCCCTCGGGGCAGACCACTAGGAGTGTGGACTGGGAGGAGGTTCAGACCCGATATGGAGATCCGGGTGTCTTCGAGACAGAGGTGAGTGGTGGATGAGCTCACCCAGGGAGGACGTCAAGGATGACGTGAAAGGGACCAAGCCAAACCAGAAGCTAAGCGCAAAGAACAGAGAACCAGCAGAGCAGGCTGTGGAGGCTGGGATCTGAGCAGCTGGAGGAGAACCGGGAGCCGACCCAGGAGAGGCATGCTCAGCAGAGCTGAAGAAAGCGAGGCCTGAGGTGGGAGTTCTCACTGCAGGGAGCAGTCAGCTGGGCATTGGCAATGGCAGCCAAGCAAAATAATTAAAACAAGGTGCTGACAGCGCAGCTGACAATCTGTAGTCACCCCAAGAGGAATTTTATGGATTTTACCCCCAATGAGCTCACTGTCTCACTTCTTGGACAGGCCTTTCCCTCTCCACCCCGGTCTCACTGTCTTTTATTTCAGAGCATGATCATACCTGACGTCACATTCTACATCTCACACATGTAGACGTCTGCTTCACAACAGCAGAGATCTTGTCCTGTTTCACCTCTATAACCATGATGCCAACAGCAGTGCCTGAGAGGCTAAGTGCCTTGTACCAAGTCCCTTGGTGCATTCGAAGCAATAAATAATTAGTGAGTACATAACATACTACATGCCAGATTCTGTGCTACAATGCTGGGGATACAGTGAAAAACAAGACAAAATAGGAGCCTGCCTTTGGAGCTCAAAGCTGGAGGTAATTGGAGAGAAATGCCAAGAGTTTAAACAAAAATGACATTATAATTGTCATAATGCTAGGACTGGAATCTGACTCTCATGCCTTCTAGAGCTATTTTCTTTCCAAGCCCAAGGCTGCTGCCTTCAACTAAATTTTATCTGGGGAAACAGTTAAAGTAAGTGTTTGAGGTTTGGCCTTAGTCTCTTCCAGACTTCCCACACTTCTTCTGCCCTTTCAATAGACTCCTAAGAAGTGGAAACACCCACTACAGCCTCTGAATATTTAACCTGAGGGATCTGATCTATCTCTAGTCCTTCTACATTAGTAGGAGGAAAAATTCCAGACACAGGCAAGAGAAAGTAGGAAGCAGCATAAGCCAGGGATTATACAGACCTGGGTTCAAATCCCTTGTAACCTTGCATAGTTACTCATCTATGACTTATTTCTGGCTGAAATAAGAATACTATTAATAATTCCCCCCACATAGGTCATTGCAAAGATGAAATGGGATGATACACAATAGCACTTAGCACTGGACTTAGTGCATAATGAGAGTTCAATAAATCATGGCTCTAAACCAGTTACACCTATTGCTTTTGTTACCAGCTCTCTAACTGCTATATTCACACAAACCAAGTCAAAAACTACTTAGAATTCAAACCAAAGAAGGTACACTCAAAATACTCAGAGCACAAATTGATACGTAATTAAATCACGACTGGAGGAATTATCCTCAAGTCCCCATACTTGGATAGACTCTGTAGTAAGAAGGTTTATTTCAATTTTTGGTCCACTCTATTTTCTCCTCCAATTTATACAAATGCAACTACTTCCCCAACAGATCACATCTTGTCTCATGGCAAGGGTCCAAACATGGGCTGGATTCCGTGGTGCAAGTTGTGGCAGAGTTATGAACACCACACCTCAAAAGGGAGCATAAGAACACAATCACAAGCCCAAGGTACACACAAACTCCCAAACACAGCTTGGCTCCAAAGAAGGAAATGAAAACTGGTCACAGCATGCTTTGCCTGCCTCAAAGCTAAAGGAAAGGTTATTCTGACAAGCAAGTATCTAAATCTTATGTGTCTCCCTTCTTTTACTACCCAAACCTTCTATGAGTGGTCTATTTTTGTAACATCTCAATTCTTTATCCTTCATTTACGTCCAACTCCATGTAACCTGGCTTCCTCTTCCCTTCCCCTCTTGTGACATTACATTTCTCAAGGCCATCTGCAAAGACCTTGTCACAAATTCAGCAGCCTCCCTTCAGGTCCCTTCTCCCTGGTCTCTGCTGCCCCATTCTCTTCCCTTCCTGGGACTCTCCTCCATGGCCTCTGGGTCTCTTCCATCTTCTTCCCATCCCACAGTTACGCATATTCCCCACAGCTCAGCCCACTGCTCATCTTGGGGAGACCGTGTTTAATCCTATGGCTTCCACTCTACATCTCTAGACTTAATCTTCTCAGGCCAGGCTTCAGCCCTGCATTTCCAATTCTCTGCTGGACATTTGTTATGGATGAACCACTGTTATCTTGAATTCAACATATCTAAAACCAGATGCATCAGCTACTCCTTTCCACCCCCAACATCTACATCTCTGTCAAAGATACCACTGTAAACAAGCAAGCTTAAACTTTTATCCTGACTCCTGCCTCTAAAGTCTAAGAAGACTGAAAACGCTATTGGTTCTCCCTTTGCAGTATCTCCTCCATTGATCCTTTGCTTCCATTTTCACTACTGTTCACCGCAAGACCTCATGTCTGGATGACTGCTGCTGCCTTCCAAAAGGGGCCCATGCCTCTTGTCCAACTATCAGATGAATGTTCCTAAAATGTAAACATCACTTCTGCCACTTCACTTCTTGGCCCAAAATAACTTCAATGGCTTCCCACTGCCTTCAGGATAAAGTCTATGTGCCTTAGCCGGGCATTTAGGGTCTAGAAAAGGAGTTGGCAAACTACATCCCACAGGCCAAATCCAGCCCACCACCTGCTTCTGTAAATAAAGTTTTACTGGAACACCGCCACACCCATTCATTTCCATATTATCTATGGCTGCTTGCATGTTACCACAGCAGAGTGGAGTAGCTGTGACAGAGACCACATGGCCTACGAAGCCAAAAATATTTAGCATCTGGTCCTCTACAGAAAAAGTTTGCTGATGGACTAGAATCATCAGACGCCAGCAGATCCCACCACAGTTCTTGCCCATGACTCCTTTCGATGAAGATTTTGCTCCTATGGGACTGCTGCTAAGCCCACTTTGTTTACACCTCACCTCTATGTTCTCAAGTCCCGAAAATCTTCTTTCACTCCTCCCTGGACTTTTTTCAATCTGGCTTGCCCTTCAAAACAGAGCCAAAGCTCCACCTCTCCATAAGGCCAGCTGCATCCATCCCCCGCACCCCTTGGTTCCCCTCCTCTGGCCTCCCTCTCTGCATCTACCACAGAAACCTACAGTGAGATTTCACTTTTCCTATGTACCCCTTCAGCCTGTGCTACAGGCTTCTCCAGGTCCAGGGCTGGTAACCTCCACAGAGAACTTGCCAATGATAACTACCTTGCCTTTCATTCCAAATACCAATCCTCGATAGCATAATTTGGTAAGAAGGCATCAAACAAACTTACCAATGAAGGCCCAGGATTCCACATTGGAAAAGTTAAGCTTGGGTCCAAACGTATACACTCTAGCCAGCACCACCTAAAAGCCAACGAAATAAAAGTTTAGCTTTAAATTCACAGCACCCAATAAGTTTTGATTTACCATACTCCTGGGATGCCCATTTCTGCTTCTTTGCCTAGAAAATCCCTGCTTGTCCTTTAAATCCATTGGACAGTTTTTCCCTGTAAGCCTCCCCAGTGTTCCAGGCAGGCCAGGCACCCCCTCCTCTCAGCACCCATGGAACTGTGGTGGCATGCCTATGGTAACACATGGCACGTTGTGGCATAACTTCTTGTTTAGGAAGGAGAGGGGGTTTCTCTAGACTGTAGGCTTTTCAAGAGAAGAGACCTGTTAAATTCACCCCATCCCATACCCCCAACTGCCTAGAACACTACGGGCACTTAGATGGTCCTCAATAAATACTTGTAAAATGGATGGAAAAATAACCTACTCAATTCATTAACACATGCTTGGATATCTAAAATTCTGCTAGGCCAGAATTTTCACCATAAAAATGAATGCCTCAACCCCACTGCTTTTAATAGGCAACAGTTTAACAGGAAGGACTAATGAAATTAATCTAAATACACACCTTTGGAATGACACTCCCCCGGGCAGAAACCATCAGAGGCTCCCAGAATCTAAGAAGGCAGGCCCAACTCCACAGCCAGGATGCTGGGCCTGCACCAACTGGCCCGGCTGCAGTCTCAGCTTGCATGGTTTCCCCCGATAGACCCTACCATCCAGACAAACAGGACTGATAGTTTCCAAAACCCTCTCAGCTGGATGTCTTCCTCCACTCTTCTCCACATTACCTCCATCTACTGAGATGGCGCATCCATTTCAAACATCATATCCCAGATCAACTTCATGATGGGGTCCCAAAAAGTGCTCTGTTTTTTATTTAATCTCTCTCCATTTTTAATTGTGAGAAAATACGTCACATAAAATGTACAGTCTTAACCATTTTTAAGTGTACAGTTCAATGGTATTAAGTACATTCATATTGTTGTTCAACCATTACCACCATCCATCTCCAGAACTCTTTTCATCTGCAAAAATGAAACTTTATAACCACTAGATAACAACTCTCTCTTCCCTCCTCTCCGCAACCCCTGGCACCCAATAAGTTTTTACCAAATGAATGAATACACAAATGAATGATGATATGAATGAATCTGACTCAATCCTCCCCACAAAAGCCAGAAGCACTCTTTCCTTCTGCTGGATTCCTACAGTACTATCTTCACATCTTTCTCAGATTTATTTCAATAAATCTTAAATGATCCCTTTTTGCAAAATTATATTCTCCTTCTGGGAAGGAACTATGACTTATTTGCAAAGTTAAACTTAGGTCCAACAGCATATGCATTTGGCCTGTCTTGCATGTTGCTAGATCCATTGGTAAAGTCTCAGTCCTTACCTTGCAGCTTTGACACCAGTTAATCATGCCCTCTAGCTCTCCTGGTTTTCCGCCCACCTCACTGGCTGTTCCTTCTCTTTGTTTATTCTCCCTTATCTCCCCACCTCTTATGTGAGAGTGTTCAGTCCTTGTTTTCATCTCTTCTCTGTCACTCCCTTGGTGATCTCAACTAGTCTCCTGGATTCACACATATCACCTCCATGCTGATGATGCTCAGATTTCTCTCCAAGCCTGGACCCCTGCTCTGAACTCCTGACCAGTACATCCAACTGCTTGTGTCAAGTAAGAAGTAGACGGGAGCTTTGTGTAAGACACGGTGGGTGTCTCAAACTTAAACATGTCCAACACAGACCCCTGACGTGCTCCTCCCAGAGTTGTATCTGCCTCAGTTTAAGACAACGTTCTTCCAGCTGCCCAGACCAAAAATTTGGAGTCATTTTCATCTCCTTTCTCTCCCACTCCGTATCTAATCCTCACTAAAACTGGTTCTTACCTTCAAAATGTATTCAGAATGCGACCATTTCTCACCACCTCCACCGTCCCCATCCTAGATTGCTGCGACAGCCTCCTAATTAGTGCCCTGCTTCCCTGCTGCTACTCTTGGAGTCACTCTACCTCCACCCATAGTCTATTCTGAACAGAGGAGGAAATCTGGTGCAACATGAATCAGATTGTGTCATTTCTTTCCTTAAATCCCTTAAAAGCCTTCCCAGCAAGGATGATGCCAAAAGGACGAATGTGCCTAAAGCAGGCTCGCGGGCCTCAGGGCAGGCTGGGGCCAGGAGCGTCTCCAAGCCAGTGTCTCCCTCTTCCCCACCTATTTCTCCACTGGCAGTCCTGACTGTATCACCTATCATCTGATTTCTCAAAAAAGGAAGCTCTTTAAAGGGAGGGAAATGCAATCAATCAGCTTCCTTTTCCAGCTGGATACCATAAGAAGCCAACAACACTAACACTTCTGAAGAAGCAATAAGGTACATCAAGTCTGCCAACACTTAATAGTGTTTCCAAAGATAAGGCTAGCCCTCCAGAGACTCATTCTTTATGCCCTTGGTGGCAGTGGGGAATCCTCCGTAAGACCCCCTTCTCCCTGCCTCTATCTGGCCACCAAGTCTTGCCTGTCTAACATCTCTAGGACTCTATCCCTGTTCTTCACCTCACTGATGCTGTTGCTGGAGGTGAAGTGCAAATAAAGTAAGTTAGGATTCTAAGCTAGCTTAGGCCTCATCAGTGCTCCTTGGAGCTACAGCAGTGGCCTCCGAACCCACCTTGACACCTCTTGTCATTCACTTCCAACCACAACCCCATACAATGCCCAGAATGATTTTAATAAAACCTAACTTTGATCAAGTCCCCTGCTCTAACCTCTATGAAGAGTTCCTGCACTGCCAGACTACATATTCTTCAAAATCTATTACAGTAAGCCATGGTAAACAGTCTTTTTTATCTTCCCCAGATGAATTTTGTCTGCCTTCTCCTTTAAAAGACTCTGGTTGCCCCAACAGGGGTGGGCAGACGATCCGGCCTAGATTAGAACTCTCCACTCACTTGCAACAGTGACGGGTCCAAAGGCAAGCACATCACCAACCTGGGCCAATCAGAGCCTTTCCCTTAAACTGATACCTAGATGTAGAGAAAGGCTCTCCCCCTTCACTGGGATTGTAAAACTGAGGCTGCTGGCAGCTGTGCCCCCTCAGGCAGGGCAGCCTGTCTGCAGTAGAGAGGTCTGATGCCAACACACAAAGAACAGAAGGCAAGGAGCCAACTGGACCGCTGGCAGCATCAACTCGCATTCCAGAACTTCTTCCTTTTGTGCACTCCTACAGCATCCTTCCCAGTCATGGAACCAGTAACTACCCACTTATGCCTCAGCTAGCTGGAATCCCAACAGGCCCATCACGCCGTTTTCTGTATCTGTGCCTTTTCCCACGTTGCTTCCTCTGCCCAGAATGCACACTCCCTGGATTTTTACCCAGCAGCCAGACTTCCTCTGTGAAGCCTCCCCTGAGGGGAAGCACAGTTAGTCCAGTCTTCCAGATCTGCTCTGCAATGCCTAGAATACACCCCTCTGCCATGCTTAGACCCCTCCTTCTGTCTCTGTTATCTCAGAACCAGCTAGCTGCTCTAGCTAGAAACCTCAGACCAACCTGGTCTCCTTGCACTTCCTCACTGTCCTCATGAAACTTCCTGTCCTTCTTTCTGCTGCAGTTCTACTGTCACGGCCAGGACCTCAGGACCTCCTGCTTGGACACAGGCAGCAGCCACCTAGGCTCTCTCCACTCCCCCTCTTCCCATCCCCCTCCCACTGCTGTCAGGGCATCTAAACTAGCCCCGACCTATATGCTCCAATTTCCCTCAACCATTTCCACTCCCAGCAGGATGGAGCAGGTGCACTTTCCCCGATTCCACCTGCTAAGAACAATGAAAACCCCTGGGCATTCTATGCTAGATGACTATAAGAAGACTCCAAATGGCAGTCTGAAGAAGGCAGGCCAGCTGGGACCTCAGGATCCAAGGAAAAACACAGTGGTGAGCTTCCTGCATTTCCTTTTCTGCGTATAGCTCAGACTTGGAACTGAGGAGACCAGCAACTCAGAAATGCCAACGAGCACAAAGAGAAAATGCCCCAACAAATCTCCCTCTTTCAAGACAGAAAACTTGTAGATAATAACCACTGTATTTCAGCCAAACACCACACACACACACACACAAAACCCACAGTCCTACTCACAACCATGCCAGCAAAGTGCAAGTGGCATCTACAACAAACCCACAGCTGACCTTACACTTAATGGTGACAGGCTGATGCTTTCCCCAAGACTAGGAACAAGGCAAGGATGTGCACTCTCAGCACTCTTGTTCAACATAGGACTAGAAGTCCTGGCCACACAATCAGGCAACAAAAAGAAATAAAAAACATACAGATTGGAAAAGACAAAACGAAACAATCCCTATTTGCAAGTGATATGATTGTCTATGCAGAAAATCCTGAGGAATAGACAAAAAAAAAAAATTTCTATGACTAATTAGTGAGTTTAGCAAACACGCAAGATACAACATAAAAACAAAAAAGATCAACTGGATTTCTATATACTAGCAATGAACACATGGATACCAAAATTAAAAATACAACCCCATTCGCAATCAGTAAAGAAAAAAAGAAATAACTATCATTTCTCTCAGCTAGCCATTCTATGGTTTAGCCACTTGAGGCCATCTGTGCCATGAGGGCAGGGATGATGTATTGTTTTGCTCTCCAGTGAAATAAAATACCTAGCGGGAGCCCAGCATCTAGTAGGTGTGCACTATCTGTTTTCACAGCTCATGCCCTGCCATCCCTAAGATGAACTTTCTTCCCCATATGCTCCCAGTGAGATCATGGTCTATTAAAAAGTCCCATCTCCAGTTTCAGCCTTGGCAGGTCATGACTGCCAAGGAAGTACGTGGGAAACAGTTTCCGCTCCCACTCTCAAACACAGAGCCTTTTCCCTTAAACTGATACCTAGATGTAGAGAAAGGCTCTCCCCCTTTGCTGGGATTGTAAACTGAGGCTGCTGGCAGCTGTGCCCCCTCATGTACGGCAGCCTGTCTGCAGTAGAGAGGTCTGATGTCAACACACAAAGAACAGAAGGCAAGGAGCTAACCGGACCACAGGCAGCATCAACTCGCATTCCAGAACTTCTTCCTTTTGTGCACTTTTGTGGGTTGTTACCCTTCAGCCAGGGCGTCACCAGTGTTTGCAGATGGCAGGCATTGGAAGTGGACTCCAGTAGGCATATCTCACCCCCCTAGAGGGTACACCCAGTCCCTACCATGTCACTCTAAAGGGGTCCCAAGGTTTGACCCAAAGACCCCAAAGTGAGACAATTCCCAGTGCTGCCTCACCTCTGCTATGTGCCAGGAGGGACTCCAAGTGCCCTCCCCGTGTCTGAAAGCTTAGTCATGAGTGGGAATTGCCCATCTGTGCTGAAAAAAGTACCACAGAGTGAAAGAGGTTATGGAGGACAGGTCAGGGCCCAGGGAACACTCAGATATCCTTTTCCAAACAATTTCCCCTCTTGCTTCTGAGGGTAGGAAGTGAGACTAATACTCATTAGGCAAAGCCAAAACCTCAGAATAATCTTGACTCCTTTCTTTCTCTCATGCCCCACTACCAATCCCACAGCAAAAGTTGCTGGCTCACCTTCAGAACTGATCTCAAATCTAACGGCTTCTCCCCACCTCTACCACCCCGGCTCAGGGCCAGCCCTTCCGGTCACACACCCGGATAACACCCGCAAACGCCCGCTTCTCCCCTGCATCCCCCTTACTCCCTCAGTCCACTCTCAACACAGCAGCCAGAGTGAGCCCTGTGAGACGTGCCTCAGATCCTGTCGTTCCTCCTTCAAAACTCTACGTTCTGGCTCCGCTTGTCATTCCCAAGGCAACCAAATCCTTACAGTGACCCCAATGGCCTGGCCCCCACAACTCCATGCCCTCATCTGCTCCCACTCTCCTTCTCTCCTCCCCACTCCATTCCAGCAGCCTTTGTCTTGCTGCTCCTTTTGTGTAAAATGCTATTCCTCCAGCTAAACACATAGCTCACTTCTTCACCTCACTTGCTGCAACACACCATGCCATGAGTTCACCAGAACCCACTTCCTTTTTTTAGGGGGCACATGGCCAGACTTCCTTTCCCAGCCTGCCTTGCAGTCAGGAGTGAACATGTGACTGAATTCTGGCCAGTGGGTGGGAGGGAGGTATGCTTCCTCCAGACTGGTCCATAAAGCCTTCCTCACAAACTACCCTCTCCTCTTCTTCCTCACGCTCCAGCATTCGAATGCAAAGGAAACTAAGGCCCTTGAAGAAGGCAGAGACACAAGATAAAAGGAGTCTAGGTCCCTCGATGACTGCAAGGAAGGCTGCCTGCTAACCAGGAGCAGCCACTTTGGAATTTTTCTGCAGAGAAGTGCAGTTTTGTTGTGTTGCAACACTGAGATTTGGGGGTTTGTTTGATAACCTAACAATTTGTTGTACTTTCAATGAGGCCTTCTTTGACCACTCTATTCAAAATCCTCCCACTTGCCATCTGACCTCCTTGCTTCATTTTTCTCCATAGTTCTCATTACCACATAGCATAATGTATATGTCATTTATTATATGATCTCTACCTCCCCAAGTTAGAATGTAAGCTGAAGGTGGGAGTTTTGCCTTTTTTCCCTTTGCTGTACACCCTGGATCTACAACAGTTCTCAGCCTGTTGCAGACAATCATTTGTTGCCAATGAATGAATGAATGGAGCACATGGACTCTACGAAGGCCCGCTGAGGCCCAGCTCTGCCATCTACTAGCTATGTAACCTGGGGTAACTTACTCTATCCCTTTAAGGCTCATTTTCTTTATCTGTAAAATGGGGGGAAGTAATAGTGCCTACCTCAAAGAAACTGGGTATAATCAAGATCACGAACATAAATCCCTTAGCTTAGTGCCTGGTAACCACTCAGGCTCTGTACATGATGACTGCTATTGTTAATCAGTTTGAGGCCAGAGGACAAGACTGGGTTTCAGGCCCAAGCACGGTCAGTGGCAGGGCAACATCTCAGAGAGGAAGAGGCTGAATGGATATTTACATGCACAAACTCTTCCGGAAGAAATCAAGACAAACACCTAGGTAGTAAGATTCAAGAGCTGCCTAAAAGTTCTCAGTAAATTGCCAACAATCAGAGGAACCTGCCAAGTGGGGGCAGGGGCGATGACAAGTGTGTGTGGAGTCTGCAGAAAAGTGCTGCTTGTGGAGTGAGCACCACCCAGATGACGAGAGATCACTTTGTGCCTTTTAAGAAACAATTTTCACAGCAAAGCTCAAGAAAAGAGAGAGGCCTCTTGCATCATGGGGACAAGGTAATAAGGCTATAAAAATGGAACTCAAATAAACCACACACAGAGCCCACATGGGCCCAATTTTCCAGGGAAAATAGCGATTGCACAGCATTTAGATTGCGGAAGTCACACTTGTGCCTCAGCATAGCAAACAGCTTTCAAAAATCATTAGGCTACAGAAAAGTCACCAGGTTTGCCAAATTAGCAGTGCCAGCTCTCACCTGCCCCCTCTGTCACACTCACCTCTTTCTACAGATAAGAGGACAGGGACAGTGATACTCATCAACAGCTATGATCCCCCAGGAACACGCAGCACTCTGCAGCCAGGATAGGACACCACAGCAGCTCCAGCCTGGGTCACCCTGCTGCCCCTCTCCCGAGGCCTCACAGCTTTCTCCTCGGCCCAGACCTATCCCTCAGGTCTCACCTCCTGGGACTGTCTGCAGCCCTGGGCCTCACTGACAAACTTCTCCTTAAAGCTCTGTCTTCCTGTGGCCCCTCACGGCTATCACCAAACCCTCCTCCCATTCCCACCTCTCCAATCCCCCTCATCTCCATCTCTGGTCTCTTTTCCACCTCTGCATTCCTGAATATTGATAATCCCAGCCTCTAAACATACGGCATCTGTCCATCTTTCTGGTTCTAGTGACTGTTCTTTCTCCAAATCAGAGGCAGGACAGCTTCATGGTCAGAAGCACAGAGCCTGGAGCCAAATGAACTTGGTCTGATCTTGGCGCCACAGCAGTGTGATCCTGGGCAATTAATTCCTTGCTATCTATCTTAGCTTCCTCATCTGTAAAATGGGGATAATAACAGTACCTCATTTGGTTCATTGCGTGGATTAAGTGAGTTACTACATATAAAGCTTAGAACCATGTCTGCCACCTGATACTCTCCATAAAGTGCTACTATGACCACTACTACAGGCACGCAATTCTTCAGCCAAATCCCAAACATTGCCCCATGTCCTTCCATCTCCATTTCCTCTACTCAGGCCTTTTACCTTTGCTGAGAATGTCCAGCCTCCATTTCAGCCTGTCCTTCAAGGTGTTGACAAATGCAACTAGTTCCATAAAACCTTTCTTGATTCTCCTGCCCCTTAGCCCCACCCTGCCCAGCAGTGAGGTAGAACTCCTCCCTTCTCTAAAAGGATGGAGCTGACTTCTCCCAGGGCCCCCTTCTTAATCTCCCTTGAATAACCATTGGTTTTAACATTGCTTTATCCTTCCCACTCCCTGGTCATGAGCTTCTCAGAAACAGGGGTGCATTGGGTTCTTTCTCCCTAAAGTTTTAGTCCTTGCAACCTTATACAGTGTAAACATTTGCTGGTTTAAACTGAAATGCAAAGCTTACAGCCCGAGTCTACATAATAAGCCACCAGAGACTGAAACAATAAAAACAACAACAGACCGGGCACGGTGGCTCATGCCTGTAATCCCAACACTTTGGGAGGCCGAGTCAGGTAGATCATGAGGTCAGGAGATTGAGACCATCCTGGCCAACATGGTGAAACCCCATCTCTACTGAAAATACAAAAATTAGCTGGGTGTGGTGGCATGTGCCTATAATCCCACCTCTCGGGAGGCTGAGGCAGGAGAATCGCTTGAACCAGGTAGTCAGAAGTTGCAGTGAGCCAAGATCGCGCCACTGCACTCCAGCCTGGTGACAGAACGAGACTCCATCTCAAAACAATAACAACAACAAATCAGCAAGTCAGAGGAAGCCTTCCCCATCACTCCAAAGCCAACACATACCTCAGGCTCAAAGCAGTACTGGGGACCAAGTCAGTGTTGTCTGTTTGTCAATTTCATTCTAGTTATTTCCTAATGACGAAAAAACCAAATCCTTTCAGCAAGTCTACAACCTGCTTCCACTACTAAATGGCATTTCCAGAGAGGCTCATTTGGAATTAAGGAGATGTGTTTTTTCTCAGAAATCTTATTTACTTTTTCTTGTTTTAGGGCATTTCTAAAAATATCCTTAAGAAGAGATCACTGTTTATTTTGTTATGCTTTCATCAGATGCAGGAATACAGATCTCTTTGATTTTCACAGGTAGATTGCTCCTTCCAAGGATTTATTGGCTCCCCTCCACACTCAGGAACAAACAAGTCACGAGTTACTTGTATACACACAGTCTTTCACTTACAACTAATTTCATGTTACTGTTTCCCTGCTTCCTCATTCATGAACACCCCAACAAAGATGATTCCTAGCATTTTAAGTAAATTTTTAATATATCCTCATGACACTCTTCTTGAAAAAAGAAATTCTGATTCTCTATTAAATCTTGGGCCATTGCCATTAGCTAGACAAATGCCAACTAATGAAATGATTCCATAATACACAGAGATGGCTTAATGTAGCATTAGCTGAAAGAGCAAAAATTAGAAACAATCTAAATGCTCCATAACAAGCTCATGGCTTACTGAAAACATTCCCTTGATAGAATATTATACAGCCATTTTAGATGGCCATAGGGAAGACAAGGGGCCCATGCAAAAGGGCTGGGGCGTGATGTTAAGAGTAAAGAGGCCATAGTGCAGGGGAAAGGCCAAGATCAGGGAAAGGCCAAGGTCAATTCAGGAATTCCATCCTCAAACAGCCATGAGGAATGGGAAGGGAACTTTCCCTATGTTTGCAGAACGAATGCATCTCTGGATGAGCAAACAACTTTCAGCCCCTCGGACACTCAATGTCAAGCTTGGTCCTCTCCAGTGTGGCCAACAGGCTCCCACCTGAAGGCCCAGCTCTCCTCAAGTCTCTGAGGCTAATGCTGAGCAAAGACAGGAGGGATTTGCTCACTTGCTGCTAACCCAGCAGGTAAAGAAAGTGAACCAAGAAACTGGGCACCTCAGCCGAGGCCTCCCACTTCTCAGCCCCTTGTCCTCTGTTGGTTCAGTTGAAACTCTGCCACCCTGAAGGTGCCTGAGAGCGTGGGCTCTGCGTGCCACGTGCAGGTCCCCAAGACAACTCCACCTGTGGAAGAGAAAATGACTCCAGAGCTTCTCTCCCAGTGCCTTCTCCCTCATCCCACAACAATCCCCAGTGTGGACCCCTCCTGCCAAATATAAGAGGCCAAAGTCATTGCCCTGGCATTACAGTCTTCCCCCCATGGCCCCAAACCACCTACCTAACCATGCCTCCCAAGGTACTCACCCCTCCCCAGGTATGGCAGGGGCAGCTCTCCTATTTCTTCTGCCACCCCCAGAAGCTATGCTCCCTTCACCAACTCAGATCCCTTACAGGCCAGCTCAAGCCTTTTCTCCTGCACCCTCTCGCCCCAGCCACCTCTGAACACATGGGTATTACACTGCCTCCCTTGAATGACCCCAACCTCTCAAAGCCTGAGTAGCCAAAAAGCCAGACTCTTATATGTGAAACAATCAGGTCACCCAGATGCTGTCATCCAAGAGACTCCTCTCTCCAAAATTTGCTCTAAATATACCACTGGAGACTCTCATTTAAGTGGTTGCCAAGCTCTCCCTTGACACCCCTTGGGAGGGGGCACAAACATCAGATGGCAGTGATGCTGGAGCCAGGCCCCCTTGTAAGGGCCCTGATGGATTAAAAAGCTCTTTCCACCTGCCACAGCCGCCAGCAGCAAGCACTTCCTAAGCTCCTACCATATGCCAGCTGGGGGCGCAGACCGCCTGAGATACAAATCTGAACAGGCCAGTCTTTGCCCCATAGGAATTCTGATTGAAACAGGAAAAAGTGTGAGACAAGCCCCACTACTGCAGTGTGATAAATGCCAAGCAGACAGAGAAGGCAAAGTGAAGGGGAACACAGAGCACAGGTGGTAGCGACTTAATTCAGCCTGAGAAGGGACTGCAGAAAGGCTCAGCAAAAGCCACATTTGAGCCAGGGCCTGGACAGTTAACAGAGACAATGAAAATACTGGCATCCATGTATTGGGTGCTTCCTGTGTGCTGAGCACCGTACCCAATACTTTACCTGTGTGCATCCAAATTCATTCACTTATGCATCACTTAGCCCCTACTGCCAGGCACCAATCCAGGCACTGGGGATACAGCAGTGAACAAAATTAACACTGGTGCCTGCCTGCATCAAGCTTATGTTCTGTTGAGAAAAAAATAAATAAATAAAAATAAACCAAATAAATAAGGAAAATGTATAATATATTAGATGGTGATAAGTGCTAGGAGAAAAAATAAAGAGAAAGGGAAAAAGGGAATATCTGGGGGGCAGTGACCCAGATGGAACAATTTTAAATAGGGTGACATTTGAAAAAAGACCTGAAGAAGGTGAGTTAACTAGCCATACACACCTCTGGGGGAAGAATGGTCCAGGCCGAGGGAGCAGGCAGTAGGGAGAGCTTAAACAGGAAGCATGCCTGGTGTGTTTGAAGAACAACACGGATTCCACTGTGGCTGCAGCAGAGCTAGAGAGGGGCAGGTAGGAGCAGCATGTACAGCTGCACAAGTTGTGCAATGCATAAGTTGGGGAGGAAGTGAGTGCCACTTACATGCACCACAATGAGCTGTGCAGAACCCAGCATGATCAACCATACACCATGGCCCCGGCGCGGGAGATGAGGTCAGAAGTACCAGGAAGCTTTGAGGGCCATGCTAAGATTTGGCTTTTCCTCTGACTGGGACAGGAAGCTACTGTGGACAGGATTCTGAGCAGAGGCCTGCCCTGATCTGACCCTCGGTCACAGGATCACTGTGTAAAGAATGCACAGTAGCAGGATGAAATTGGAAGCAGGAGACAGCTTTGGAGGCTACTGCAATCACCACACTCAACTACAGTCTTATCCTCATGGTCCCATGCAGTAGGTTCCATAAGTACTCTTTCACAGAATAAGAGATTGAGGCTCAAGAGAGATCTGGTCACTTGCCCAATGTCACTCAGCTAGGATGGAAAGCAGGGGGAAGAGAGCATTCCAGATGGAATGAACAGCATAGGCCACGGAGCAGGAGCTTGGCAGGGCCTAGCACACTTGGGAAAGGGCAGGCTCATAGTTTGGGATGCCCAGAGCCTCCCCTGGGGACACATGGGGACACATGGCAAGGGCAGTGGGCAAATACCTATCTGCAGCCTGCCCACCCCTCACACCAATACCCACCAGCAGCCCTCAAGCTGGCACTGCTCCCTGGACCGGAGCGATTGCCTCCTAACCCATCTCCCTGCTGCGCTCTTGTCCTCCTCACTGCCGGCCCACAAGCAGCCAGCAGAACCCTTAAAAACATAAATCAGGTATTATTTTCTTGGTCACAGCACTCCAGAGGCTTCCTATGATGCCAGGCACACAGTAGACTCTCAACTGATGCTGGACAAATGGGCGACTCCTTCATCCCTACAGCCTTCTCCAGGCTTGTCTTGTCTCAAAACCAAGGTAAGAATAACTTCTTCCTCTCCTCCTTAGCACAGTGAGGTGACTCCATGCTGAGGGGAGCAGTGGGGCTCCAGCCAGGTGTAGCTCGTTCAGACAAAAGCCCGAGAGGGGAGTCATTCAAACGAACTAAGGGACCACTTACATATTAAACTTATATTTTTAATAAAATTGTTTACTACAGCGCAAACTGGATGTACTTTACCACACTGTGGCTATGTAAGAGGAGGGCTGCAGAGACACCTGGGCTGTAAAGACTGCAGCAGGCACACTCCATATGGGATCCCTGGCACCCTGAGGCCAAGCAGCACCCAAGTACCAAGAACTCCTGACAACACTGTCACAGGCAGGAGGACGATGCAGGAGCTGCCTGAGGCTGACAGAGCTACAAGAGGGAGGTGGGACAGGAATGGCTTCCCCACTGAGTTTGACTATGAATTTAAGGGGCAGAGCTGATGGCCATATTCTCCTTTACATGCTGATTACAGTGAGCCCCAAACTTATCTTGGAAACTGGGAAAAACTATGAAACTAAGACTGAAACAAAACTTCATAAATTTGAGCCAGAGAAGACTTGGAACAAAAAGTATACATTTCCCAAAGGGTCACTACCACTCCCAGGGTTTAAATCCAGGCCCTCTGAGGGCCACATTCACAAGGGAAATAGAGAAACATGTAGGTACACACATGCATGTATGTAGATACATTTTTAAAGGAGGGTAATAACAACCAACAAAATGAGATAGTACTAAGCTCCCCTTTCCCAAGAAAACAGAATTTAGTAACAGAGTCTTCCTAGTGGGACAGGAAGGAGTATTCAAGCACAGCATGAATGACTTACTGTCTGGTTAAAATCGGTCTGTGGGTGGGAGAGGAGCGAGGAAAGCTCTGAAAGCCAAGTGATTCCCCAGACCCCCTCAGGAGGCAAAGAACTTGCAGATTCCCATACTGCATCAGACAGGTATGAGACAAGCTTCAAAGGCTTTGTTCTTTGAAAAGGAAGACAGGGGAAAGGGCTGGGAAAGCCCCATCACTGACATTTGCAGGAGGAAGGGTGCTGAGTCTCCATGGAGTGAGGGTCCTGAGGGTTCCCAGAAGGAGGGGACAAAAGAGCAGGACAAACGGCCAAGCCTCTAGACCTGACAAAGAAGTACAAAGGCAGACTCAACAAGGATGCTCAGGGAAATCGCCTAAGTTTGCCTAACACCAAGCTCCTCTGGGTAGTCCGCAGCCAAGCAGACAGTGCTACAGAAAGGTCCTGTGAGCACTGGTAATCAAGAGTTTCAGAAAGGCTAACACCAAGGCAAAAATATTCTTATTGCATGCCAAAGCCAGACCCTGAGCCACCAGGAGGGGGACTGGGCGTGGCTGGGTGAGAGGGAGGCAAGGAGGAGTTAATTAAAATTGTTCCCTGAAAACACCAGCCCAATATCCTTGCTGGAGGGGCACTGAGATGCTGGTACCTCATTAAAAGTTGAAAATAATAGAAGAGAAAATATAAGCTTGCCTTCAGACAAAGCTGCAGCATGCATAAATCTGGACTCCTGTACACAAATTTGCTCCTCGTTCTTTAAAAAACATGGCTATTCGCCTGGGGCAGTCCAGAGATGGGCAACTGGAGTGACCAAGAGAGCCAGTCCCTAGCTTACGCCCTCAACTTTTGCTATCTCCATCTGAAGGCCCCAGGCTGGCCCAGACTGGCTGAATGGGAGAAGCTCATCCCTCCCAGGGGGTCTCCTCCACCTCCTCCCTTCCCACCAGAAAGCCCAGGGGACACAGAAGGAGCCAGACCTTGTAATCTGGGATATAGGTTCCTATCCCAACTCTGGCTCTCCCACTTCTCTACAAACAGGTACCTGTAACCTCCTCTGGGGCTGTTCTTACAACCTGTAATTATCTTCTTCATTGATTCCCCTGCTAATCATCTCTCTCTCTCTCTCCCTTTACCACTAGAATGAAACTCCCATTGACAGCCAAGGTCATGTCAGCCTTGGTCATCAGCCAGCATCTAGAACAGAGGCTGCCACATTGAAGGTGCTCAACAGATGAATGCATGCCCTGGGAACTGTCTTCAAACACCAAGCAGCCATCTTCAAGAGCCACTCCTGAGCCTGGCCTGCCAGCTGTGGGCCAATTGCTGCTGGATGGATGGCCCAGTGCCTTCCCCCAGGGAAGCTCGGCCAGCTCAGCACCCCTAGCCCTTCCCTGCAGTCTTGACTGCTTCTCTTCACCTCATCCCAGGAGCACTGCTCAGGCCACTCACCTGAGCAATGATAAAGAGGAAGGGAAAGCCGCACAGGGACAAGGACAGCAATGTGCTCTCTTCAATCTACAAGAACACTGGGGGAAGAAGCACAGCCAAATCAACAACATTGTGAACATGAACAGAGAACACTGGAAACGGCAGGGGCCCGAGAGAGCAAAGGACAAGGTCATGCAATCCCAGGATAAGAAAATCTGGGGACCCTGAGGTACATATGAGTACAGGATAAAGGAAAAAAAATGGTGACATGGTGAACAGGGAACCCGCAAAACTCATTTCCTTAAGTAACTGTAATAAAGGCTAGTCAGATTCCAGGAGGAAAGTTACTCAGGACATCTTTCCTAACACATTATAAGCCCTTGGCTTGTTTCTTGATTTCCAGAAGGAAAGCATCATCTTTATAACAAGTTCCTCAATGCCTCACTCAGAAAACAGTCTGGATAGGTCTGAGATAATGTGACAGTTTATAGTCCAAGCTAGGTTGTGAAAAATAAAAATTTGTGATTTGGCTTGAGAGTGTTAATTTGTGAGACTAATTTTTAACTGGTCTTTCATGATGATAAAAGTAATTCACGCTCATTGTTGAAAAATAGGAAACCACAGAGAAGGAGATGAGAATAAAAGTCGCCTCTAATTCCATGAGGTGAGAACCACTATTGATATTTCAGTGCATTTTCCTCCATCCATGCATGAGATTTTAAAAGAGTTTAGAGCACACTGTGAATATAATTTCAATTCCTGTTTTTTTCCAGTAAAGTCCATCTAAAAACACTCCGCAGAGTTCCAAGAAAGAAGTTCTTTCCTTAGCAAATAAACAAATTAAATAACAAAATGAACAATACAAACCCTTCATGAAGTTAAAAGAAAAAGAAACAAAACTGATTATTCCACTGAGCCCCCATTTTCCTACCAAAAGGAAAAAAAATCACTATTGCTAGGCCCAGAAGACAGAAACATTAAGCTCTTTTTTGTATCCTCTTATTTATGTTACATTTTCTATTAATACATATTGTTTTGAACAAGTCACACATTTTTTCCAAATCAACAGAAGCATTTTATAACTGCATCTTATTATTTTGAAGCAAGAAATCAAGTTTTGGTGGCCTTGGGAAGGTTTCATCTTCTAACCTGCCCATGGATCAAATCATTTAAAAATGATTAGTTCACATTCATGGGCTATACCTCCAGTTCTGTTGCACTTGGTTACCTACACAGAGGAATGAGCAAATGGCCTTGCCAAGGACATACTATGTGTCATGTGCTACCCAGTAAGGAGCTGCAGGCATCGGTCCATGTGTTTGTTAGGTACCTGGTTTTACACACAGGCCCAAGGCCTTGGCCAGTGGAGAGCAGAACCTTTCTGCCTGGTAGAGAAGACTGTCCAGGATTAAGATCTCCTTAGTATAATGCATTTTTCCCAACTCTTTTAATAGTTCACACTTCATTCAACAAACACACCCATGGCAGGCCCTGGGCTGGGCAGACACTGTGCACATCTCCATGGGGCTGCAGTCTACACAGTACTTCCTCACCCTCTGGTCTCACACTAAGCCTGGGAGGCAGGAAAGGCCATCACTGTTATTGCCATTATCTAAATAATAAAGCAAATATTTATGGGAGTATTTTGCCCCAGGTTATGAAGCAAAAGGGCTGGACTCAAACCTAGGTCTTCTGACTCCTAGTCTAAGTGCTCTTTCTACTGAGTCAGTCACACTGGTGAATTTCCTTTTACTGACAACCTAATGTCTTCTGGGTAATTCACATTCCCTTCCATGCCTGGGTGCCCCCCACTGCTTAGTTTCAGAGCCAAGAGCTTCTCTGACCTCTAGATGGCTGCACATGCCCTGGTTTCTGTGTGCCTGCTTAGATTCTAACCCTTGACTCAGGCATCTTCCCAACTCTACTGACAACAGCTCCAAACTCTACTTATCCCTTCCAACACCACCACAGCGCAGCAGACTGCTAGCTCCCCTCATTCAGTCCCCTTGCCACCCTTAAAAACAGATATTTTGCTAGACTGATGGCTTCCCAACTAAAGATATCTCCCAGTCTTCTTTGCAACTATATGTAGTCGCAAGTTCTGGCTACTGGAAAAAGAGAATGTGCTGCTTCTGGGTCTTCCCCTTAAAAATGACTGGATGTGTGCCCCCTTGGGTCTTTCCTCTGGCAGATGGTAAGTTTTTACCTTCAACCATCAAATGGAAGCCATATGTTAAAGACACTAGGCCTGGACCACTATCTACTCGGGACTAGTACTTGAGAGAGAAAACTTCTACCTGGTTTCAGCCATTGTGCCTGTGGGTCTCTTTAACAGAGGGACTTACCTGGTATCCCAACTAATACAAGAAGCTTGAGTGAGACTAGGTCTCCATTCTCCTGGCAAAGCCGCTTGCCACCAATTAAATACTTTATTTTTCATTTTATTTTATTTTTTTTTGAGATGGAGTCTCGCTCTGTCGCTCAGGCTGGAGTGCAGTGGCGCGATCTCAGCTCACTGCAAGCTCCGCCCCCCAGGTTCACGCCATTCTCCTGCCTCAGCCTCCCGAGGAGCTGGGATTACAGGCGCCCGCCACTACGCCCGGCTAATTTTTTTTTGTATTTTTAGTAGAGACGGGGTTTCATCGTACTAGCAGGATGGTCTCGATCTCCTGACCTCGTGATCTGCCCACCTCGACCTCCCAAAGTGCTGGGATTACAGGCGTGAGCCACCGTTGCCAGCCAATTAAATACTTTAAAGGGGTGAAAAAAAAGTGTTCCATTCAGTTTTCTTTTTTGGAAAACTTTTAAAATATGAGATTACCAGGATCTCAAAGACAATTTATGCTTAGGTCACAGGAAAAACTGAGAGGACCCAGAAAAGCAAATCAGCCTCCAGCAGAAACAGTAGGGGGGAGAGCTCTAAGTGACAACCACAACCAGTGCTCTTCTTTCAGCAGTTCACTCCATTCCTAGGAAAGGCACTGAAAGCTGAAATGATGCAAGCCAAGGCTAATGTCTCCATGGAAACTGTTACAATTGAAGCTTGTGTTCCTGACCAAGAACTCGATGGTCAACTTTTTCAAGAAATTACACAAACTCCGTGTTTTATCATCTATTAAAGCCTTGGGATTTTTAAAGCTGTTGGACCAATGATATCCCACAAAAGATATGTGTGTATTCTGTATCATACAAAGTGAGTACACGTCAATTAAACCTAACACAACAACCAATCATGTGACCTTTTATTTACTCTGATTCAGTAATAGTGTATACCACAAAGAAGTTCACTTTAATAATTCCTGCCAACTTCTAAATACAGTGAATCAGAACATTTAAGAACTTCAATAGAGAAAGCGAAGATGAAACTTGAATAGAGAGTGAATTAAGTCACAAAAGCAATACTTAAGTGCTGCCTCTGCCACTGACCAGTTGTAGAGCCCTGGACAGTTGTTTAAATTCTAAGCAATTTTCCAGTCCACAAGAGGAGATGTCATAACACTACGAGATGTCATAGACTAGGAGGCATCTTCCCAACTCTACTGACAACAGCTTCAAACTCTGCTTATCCCTTCCATCACGACCACAACACAGCAGACTGCTAGCTCCCCTCATTCATTCCCCCTCACCACCCTTAAAAACAGAGATTTTGCTAGACTCATGGCTTCCCAACTAAAGATATCTCCCAGTCTTCTTTGCAACTATATGTAGTTGCAAACCCTCACAGGGTTGTGATGATGACTAAACAAGACATGGTATGTAAAAACTACTTGTCAATTACACAGGAATGTTCTATGGTATTGTTATCAGAATCACAGCATTTGGAAAGGCTTTTATGGGGTGACTTTGATGAACATCAAACTTTAAGTAGACTGCAAGCTACCAGTCAGTCTTTGAAAAACTGACCTAGAGAAATTTCTTTTGCTGTCTTTAAAATTCACCCACATGCACTAGCTGGCAAGAGTTAGTCTTTCTGCTGCATTCACCACTGGCACCCATTTGCTCACCAGCCAGAGTATCCAGGAGGACACCCGTCACAAGCTATGAAGAAAAAAGAGCTGTGCTGAGCTGAGCCTCTGTGTGGCAACCCATCCATCAACCAATAACACAGTCAGAAACTTCAAAACCAGAGACAAGAAGTATTTTGAGGTACCAGGAAAAGAGAGAAAGAAGAATATAGCAGTTATGCATCCAGGCAATGGAGTGAGACTGTTCTGAGTTTGAATCATGGCTTTTACACTTAGTATGTATCATCTGAAGCTCCTCTGAGTTTCAGTCTCTCTAACTAGAAAACAGGACTGACATTACCCACATTATATGAATACTGTAAAGACTGAATGAGAAAAAGCATGTAAGCACTTAGCACAGTTGCTGGCATATGGTAAGTAGTCAAGGTTAGATACTGCTATTAATAATAATAATAATAATATATACATTTGTAATGCTGGCAAAAATTTAGATTTGGCAGATCTCCAGTCAGGCTTTGCAGCCAGGTATTACCTGGACAGCATGCTGGCTCAGCCATGAATCCCCCAGGCTAATCAAGGTTCCTCTGGATCGCTGCCTAATGCCCCAGGACAGATGAAACATCCAAGAATGCCAGACTGGCCAGCTGGCTAGATTCTGACACTTGTTTTTCTGGTTCACAGCTGCCTGTCACTATCCTGAAAGGTGTCTACAGATAATAGATTCACATGGCTATCCATGCCTAACTTTTCCGTCCATGCCCAGGCTTATGGGGGTGAAATGTAATCATCTTTAAAACATGGCCCTATACCAAAGGATATGAACACAAATTTCTCAAAAGAAGACATTTATGCAGCCAACAGACACATGAAAAAAATGCTCATCATCACTGGTCATCAGAGAAATGCAAATCAAAACCACAATGAGATACCATCTCACACCAGTTAGAATGGCGATCATTAAAAAGTCAGGAAACAACAGATGCTGGAGAGGATGTGGAGAAATAGGAACGCTTTTACACATTGGTGGGAGTGTAAACTAGTTCAACCATTGTGGAAGACAGTGTGGAGATTCCTCAAGGATCTAGAACTAGAAATATCATTTGACCCAGTGATCCCACTACTGGGTATATACCCAAAGGATTATAAATCATGCTACTATAAAGACACATGCATATGTATGTTTATTGCGGCACTATTCACAATAGCAAAGACTTGGAACCAACCCAAATGTTCATCAATGACAGACTGGATTAAGAAAATGTGGCACACATGTACCATGGAATACTAGGCAGCCATAAAAAAGGATGAGTTCATGTTCTTTGCAGGGACATGGATGAAGCTAGAAACCATCATTCTGAGCAAACTATCACAAGGACAGAAAACCAAACACCGCATGTTCTCACTCATAGTTGGGAACTGAACAATGAGAACACTTGGACACAGGGCGGGGAACATCACACCCCGGGGCCTGTCAGGGGCTCGGGGGCTGGGAGAGGGATAGCATTAGGAGATATACCTAACGTAAATGACGAGTTAATGGGTGCAGCAAACCAACATGGCACATGTATACCTATGTAACAAACCTGCACATTGTGCACATGTACCCTAGAACTTAAAGTATAATAAAAACAAACAAACAAAAAACATGGCCCTATCCAACAAAGTAGTACACATCAGCACCCACCTGGTGGACAGCGCCAGATCCCCAAACATGTCTTGGAGGTAGGGGAACTTTCTTCTGGTTCTCCTAGGCTATTCCTGTAAGGGCCAGTACGTCTTCACTATTTATTAAAACTGCACTGCTGCTCCCTGAAGCCAGGAAGCAACTTTACAACTTCAAAATGCCTATTCTTTCCTTTGCTCACACAAGCATCACACATACACTGAAAAGGGCTCAACAGGAATTGTTATACCTGTTCCACAGATAAGGAGTCAGGCTCAGTTTGAGACACTAAGTGATTTGCTTTGGCTATATGGTGATTAAGCAGCAGAAGCAGCCCAAAATGTAGGTTATCTGACTCCTAATCTGGTGCTCTTTCCAGAAAATGTGGGCATTTGTTTTAAAACATTCGACTTCCATAATGACACTTTCTGTCTGGAGAATTCATTAAGGTATCTTGGTCACAGTACAGTGCAGATTCACACACTTGAAAGCCACTCACACAGGCAGATGTTCACCACACTCTAGAAATCTAAAGGGTGACTGATAACAGCCATGCTGATTAACATAATTGACAATTAATTCTCAGTTCTGGCTTCTCTCTCTCCTTCCTGGATTCATCTGGCAGCCTTCTGTCAGATCTCTGCTGCATTTAGTCCTTCATTGCTCCAATCCAACTGGAACACTAACACTGGATTGAAGCTTTAGGGAGAAATATTTCATGTCACTAAAATCATAATCATAATAAAACAACTCCAGTGGTTATCCACTGCCTAGCAGTCTCTGACTCACTAGGTAAACTCCGACTTGCCACTTAACCTCACTGAGTTTCCCCAGCTGCAAAATGAAAGAGTGGGCTAAATAGAGCCTTGCCCATTTCCAGTTCATGACTCTAAAACCCCCAATCTCAGTGTCCATCACAAAAAAAAAAAAGAAAATCCCCAATCAAACCCAAATCCTGCATCTAGAGACTGCTGGGAGACAGCCAAGTCCAGTGCCAGTGGTCCAGAGCTCCCATGGCCTTATTTTAAGCCTGGATCTACCACTTATCAGCTGTCACTTTAGGCAAGTCACTAGATGTCTAAAATGGCTTCAGGGTTGGGCCTTCAGTGATCTTCCATCCTTAAATTCCCACCATTATTTAAGAACCTTCCATTTTAGGCAAGTCTGTGTCCATGAATGCAAACTGGTCCATTCCTACTTCTGTGCTTTTAATTATGCTGTTTCCACTCAACCACTTCCTGGAAATACCTGTCCTCACCTTGTCTGTGAATCGAAATCCTACCATCCTTAAAGGTGAAAACCTAACCAGTTCTGTGAAGCCTCCTCCCTTCTACAATGTTCATAAAGATATTCCGCAAGGCAATCAAACTGCAGGCTCCTTGGTCACAACAACAATTCCTGCTCTTCCTTTGGGTCTAGCAACATTCTTGGCATATAGGCTCACAGATATTTGTTGACTGAATGAATACATGTGTAGTACTATGCCTAAATAAATATGCAACAAGTTTTCTTTTCGTTAATGTGGCTCAGCTATAGATTTGCTGCAGTTTGGAGCCAATTAAAGATAACAGAAGATGAACATCAGCCGGGCAGCAACAACCATCATCAGTAAAAGACACTGATATCTGACCAACCTGAAGAATAAGAAAAATACAGATGTCAAAAAGAAATGGTAACCTAAACTCCAAAGTACCTTGCAAGACCAACCTCATAAGCCTATACTGTTAGAGAGTGGAGGAAATTAGAGGTTTATCCAAAGCTGAATTCACTTTTTGAATGAATAAACAAGTATTTATTGAGAGACTTTTCTGTACAGACACTGTTCTCATTGCTGGGGGTATAGCAGAGAACAAAAGAGATGACGTTGCCACTGGTATTCCAGCATCCAAGAAGGCAGGCTAGGTATAATGCCACCCTCTAGCTCCAAAGTGAAGTCCACGAAGCAATAACTTCTTGTACCAACTCCTTGCTATGCCTTCAAGTAAGGAAAAAAAGGAACACACCATTCACGACTGACCAAATAGAGGCAGTGCTAAAAGTGCTCTGTCACTCCCTATGAGGCATCCCTTACCCTAGAATGCACTGGGGAAGTTTGCAGCACAGCACTCTGCACCTAAGTCATTTGAACACTGCCAGTTGAGCTCTGCCACTAGCGTCACTTAAATATCAAACCTCTCAAATGGCAAATGTGGCTCATGATGTCGAAAACAAAACTCAGAGGTGGGAAGGGAGGGTGGTAGTTGGTTAAAGGATCAGGTACTTTTCACCACTGCAAAACCTTAGGTTCCTTTCTTCTTTGGAGCAAAAACCTCTTCTATCTTCTAAAACCTTGAAAAAAATTTTTTCTTCCAGCAGGGTACTGAAAATAGCTTTGCATTTAACATTTAAAGTTGTTTTTGATCCCACACTCTTTCAGCTCTGCTCTCTCCTGCAAACTCATTCCATTCCCTAAGGGCACTTATAAGTATATTTTATAAGCAGGCAAGCCAGAGTCACCATTTTTATCCCTAAGAGTTAAAAAGAAAAAACAATTTACATAATTATATGGAAGATAAGTTGGCCAAGAACACAGAAATCTTATCTGGACCAAAAGTTCTGGGACAAAATTTCTTTCAACTCATCAAGAAAGATAGCAGATCAAAATCAAGGTTCCTACTGAGAATGTCACTGCAGAGCTCTACACATGGGAACTGCTTGAGTTCCTCATTGCTGAGTGCCATATACTTCTTCAAGAAGAAATCAGAGGCAGCCATTTGAGGGCAGGTTTGAACAATGAAGTATATCTATGTTTCCCTGCTATGGTGAGAAAACAATACAATTTTACAGCCAAGAAGAACCTGAGAAATCAAAGTTCAAAGAGGATAACTTACTCAAAGTTACTCAGCCAGTCAGTGGCTGGGCCAAGACTGGAGCCCAGGCCTCTCCTAGCTCCCAGTCCAGAGTTTTCCCCACTCTCTGCACTACTGTCTCATTTATAACATATGAAACCAAATCTTAAAGGTATAAAGGTAAAAAATCCCTTCTATAAAAGTTTAACAGACTGAAAATACAGTAGGAGAAGTGACTGAGCTAAATGGATCCTATGATTGCTAACAGCAAATGAGGTACAATGCTACTGAGAGGAGGGTCTACCAACAGAAGGCTTGACCACTGCTGATACGCTGATACCAACTAGTATGTTTTCAGCTACAGTCACCACTAAATAGCTTTTGTGGGCTTGCCTAGAAACTACATCACTATTTAGTTCATTGTTTCCTATAGAAAAATTTATCCCAAGTTTCCATCTAGTGCCTTACAAATAAACTTTTGGAACAAAACCTGTTTTTAAGATGGTTGTGCACATGAAGCAGAATTCTGAGGTTTAAAGTTCTGCACTAAACACAATTAAAACAGTAATATTTGGTGAAACATGCTAGGAGTGCATTTATAAGAAAACCCTCCAAACCCTTAATTTGTTTATATGCAATATGTTTTATTAAAAGCCTTCTAAGCAGGGTATGGTAAATTACTATTTTATAAAATTACTATTTTATAATATATAACCAAGGACAAAGGCTATAATTCTGTATGTAAGTATTTACAAGGCCTTCCTAACACTGGGCTCAGGGTTAAAGGGAGTATAAAAGAGGCAGAAAACATCTGTACACAAGCAGCTCATAATCGAGTCACACTAGCCTTTACTTTCCTCAAAAATATCAAGCACCTTTCAACCCCAGGGCCTTTACACATGCTGTTCTCTCTTCCTGGGATACTTTCCCCCAGATCTTTCTGAAGCTAAGCTCAAATGTCACCTCCTCAGAGAGGTCTCCCCTGTGATCTAGATAAGGTACCCTCCCTCCCACCATACCTCATCACTACTGCTTTACTCTATTTGCTTGCTATCCTAGCACTCCTAGCATTTCTCACAACAAGGCATGAACATGTTTCACTATTCATCATCTGCCTCCTCCTGCTGGCCCCTTGTTTTGTTCACTGCTGTGTCCTCAGTGCCCAGAACAGTGCTATGCATCCAATAAACTTCACTGACGGAGTAACTGAATGAAACTGGAGAGTGGGAAGTGAGCGTTAAGATAATTAACCATGAAACAATTAAAAAATGAGACAACTGGCCATCCTGATTCGGTATGATATGGTAATATGCTCATTATGACATACCCCTGCTTCTGAACGAATGAATGGTTGGCAATCAAGAGTAAAAAGGAGAGCACACACAAAGGGAACAAATGTCATCAGAGGTACCTCACAGAGAAGTGAGAGCCAAGGCAGGCACGGGCAAGGAAGAGAGGCCTCAAGGGAAAAATTTAAGCAAAGACCCTGCTAGCCAGAGGGAGAGTGTGAAGTGAGGTGGCCTAGGGAGGACAGCGGAGAAGCAAGGAGGACTGAACCTCGGGCACAGGGCTGTGGCTGGGAATGGAGGTTGAGCGGGGAAGCAGGGCTGGGGAGGAGGAACAGGACCAGACCCTGGAGAGCCTGGAAGACTGGACACAGGGGTGCCACCTGCACGTCACTGGCACCAGGGCTGTTCTTAGCAGGCAAAGCTGGCCTGTCATCTGGGAAGATTGAAAGGAGTTGAGCAGAGCAGAAAACCGGTCAGAAGACGACCTGGGTGGTCTAAGTACGAGGGGGCAAAAAGAGCTTCTTCCCTCTGCTTAGGTGTGAGACAGATACAAGTGAGCAAGATGTGAAGGCATCCCCCACCCCCCACCAAAAAAAAAAGACAATTTCCAGAGCATCTCACAGTACCACACCATGGCAGATTCAGGCCAACTTCCCATCCATCCTGCTGTCAGTGCACTCAAGAAAGACAGAGCTCAGGACGAGAGCTCTGAGGGCAGGGCACGTCCTTCCATGCCTCCCAAATCTGAGGTTAATTATATTCAGGACAGCCTGTGTTTATTATCTTTTTATTCTTTGAAAAAAAAAAAGTGGTATCTAATTTCACTGTGCAGTATATATTTGAACATTATATAACACATTTTTATGTAACAGGTTCTTGACATAAAACAATGTGTCCCTTACTATCTAAATGTATTTGGGGAACAACTGGCATTAAAAACATATATATATATACATATATATGTATATATATATATACACATATATATGTGTATATATATATTATATATATACAACCCAACACTGTGGATATACCAAGGTTGTGGACATTGGTCTTCGGAGAGAAAAGGACGAAGGTGAGGGACCTTTGAAAAGGTCCCCTCCCCAGTGAGGAGCTCTGCAGATGGCTAGATGAGGGTGGGAGGTGGGGTTAGTGAGTTATGTTAAAAGGTTCATCTCACACAAGGAGCTGCCTGGGGAGGAGCTGGCTGAGCCACAGGGGGCCTGGGTCAGAGCAATGCTGCAGAGAAGGCAGGAGGAGGCCAGAGAGACAGCCATGCATAACAGGATGTGAGGAGAATGCTCACAAGCCCCTGGAGCTGCTGCTCAGGTAGCATCCAGGTCCGCGTCCCTTATGCGGAGGGTTTCAGCCAGCTCCACTCTAAAAGAGGCTCATACCACGTTTGTCAACAATAAGACTGGTTCCCAATCGATGTCGGCCTACTAGGCTCCTGGCATGGTGCAGCTGAGTGACGTAAGGGATGTAACGGGGTGTTTCCTCCCAGTAGGAATCTACTAGGGTGTTACAGGGCAGACTCTGGAGTTCACCGGCACAAATCCTGCCCCAAGCCATAACAGCTGAGTGACCTTGGACAGTTTATAAAACCACCTCATTTGTGAACTAAGGATAACAGTACCTGCCTCATGTAGTTGTTATGGGGTTTAAATGAGTTAATAAGCAGAGGTGACACACATATGTGCTGGCACATAGAAAGTGTTCAATAAATGTTAGCCGCTATTATCGTAATAATTATTATTCCTATTTTGCACTCAGAGAAGCTAATTAACTTGCCCAGGTCATATATTTCAAACAGTGATTGAAGGAATAAATACAAGCCAATGCTTCATTCAGTATATGCACAAAACCCAGTGGGTAGAGCATTAGCCAAATATCAAATCAGGCAGACCAGCCATCCCCTTCTTTAACCAGGCGAGATAAAGAATTCGTTTACACTATTTAAAAGGACAGCACGTACTTAGGTAAAAACCACTCTCCATTACATGCCAGTATTCAACGTTCCCCTGCAGCAAAGATGACTAAACCTTATCGAATCTTATCTCCCCCGAGGTTAAGTCCCCAATTCAAACCCTCCTTCCACGCAGACCTAAGTACTCAAGGCCATGTCCACTTATGGCCCTGTTGCACCCCCACCTCTATGCAGTGTGCATCCTGTTCCCTCCACCCACTCCGTCCCTGAGTGCCCACCCCATCCCATCTCCTCCTCCACAAGATCAATGTGCATTGGACAATCATGGCCTAAAGGCTCCCTGTGCCTGTCATTTTGGAAAAAGCAAGATAAACTTCTCCCAGAATGCTCAGCCTGAGCGAGCAGGTGAGATATTTTCAGAGACAGCCCAACACAATATGGAATGCAGCAGAACCTAAGAGAATTGGAGAAAAATCAATGAGGACATTGCTGCCAGGTGTGGGGAGGAAGGAAAACAAAATGAAGAAATAGTGCTGCAGGACCAAGGCCCTGCACTGGGTCCTAAAAGCAGAGGAGGATTTGGACATGTGAAAATTGAGGGATGGACTGGGCCAAGGGCTGGTACAGGGAATGGACAGCCCCTCAGCTTGACTACAGTGTCCAGGCACATGGCAAGGTCTGGCAGACAGGCAGGCTGAATGTGGAGACCACTACAAACCAGGCCAAGGCACCCCGAAAAGGCAACGAAGAGCAGCAAGACTGACAGCAACATTCACTGAATGTTTGCGATGCGCCATGAATAGATTGGCACACTTTTTCCAATGCTTTAACTCATTTAATCCACACCTCAACTCTTTGATGTAGGGGCTACTATGATCGCAGTTTTATAGATGAGGACACCAAGGCACAGAGAGCAAAAGAAACTTGACCACAAGTCACGAAGCCAGTAGGGAATACTTAGGATGTGAAATCTGGCTCCAGAGTCTGTATGCTTAACTACTCAACCAAACTGCCTTTTAGGACAGCTTGGGGAATGAAGGGATGTAGGCTCCAGCATGTCATGAGGACTCAATGTGACAGTGCTTGCAAGCAGTCTGCAAACCTGTAACCCCGAGGCCACAAATGCAGATTACAGGCTGCCATTCATGTCCACAACGGACCTGCTAGCAGAACACAGGAGAGACAGGTCAGGGCTAGAGAGGGGACCCTGGGCCATGGACAGTGTGAATAGCAGAAGCTAGGACAGACATTTATCTTTACAGGGGTGCAGGAAGAGAATCAAGAAACCAGCATGACCCAAAGGCTGAGGGAGGAAAGGATTTCAAAGGACAAAAAACAAGTGAGGTAAAAGCTTCAAAGGGGCTGAGCACAGTGACTCATGCCTGTAATCCCAGCACTTTGGGAGGCTGGTGCAGGTGGGTCACTTGAGCCCAGGAGTTTGAGACAAGCCTGGGCAACATGGCAAAACTCCATCTCTAATAAAAATACAAAAATTAGCCAGGTGTGATGGCACGTGCCTGTAGTCTCAAGCTACTCTGGAGGCTGAGGCAGGAGGATCACCTGAGACTTGGGAGGCTGTAGTGAGCCACGATTGCACCACTGCACTCCAACCAGGCAAGAGTGAGACCCTGTCTAAAAAAAAAAAAAAACTGCAAAGGGGCCAAGAACAACCACTCAGAAATAAGGATGGGCAGATGGGCCCCAGGAACTCAAGACAAAGTTTTGGAGAAAACTTTGAGAAGAAATATAAAGAAAGGTGGTAGAGAGAGAAGCCAGAGGGCAGGTACTAAGAATGGAGCAGGAGATGGGAGAGTGGGGGAGGCTGGCAGGAGGGAGGAAAGAGAGAGGCATATGAACCCAGGGTACCAAGTAAAGACACACGTAAATTGCCTGGCACACAGCATTCTCACCACAAGTCTGTCTCTGCCTCTTCCATCCTTCCTCTCCTAAGTCAAGCCTAAGGTTTTCAGGGTGGGACGGGGGAGACTAAGGACAAACAGCACAAATAATATTCTAGTGACAGGACCCGGGTAGAGGTGAGAAGGAATGGCAGCTGGCACAAAGGAAAGGCTTCCTGTGTGCCAGGCCTTTTACATGCACCATCTCCCTTAATCCTCACACAGACTCCATGAGGCAGGCACTGCCATTATACCAAGAGGAGAAGCCTGAGGTCAGAGGAGTCAAGCACACATCCAAGGCCACACAGCCCAAACCTGAGCCATAGATTCTTCTGCCACCAGAGCCCAGGTGCTTGCCCATGGTGAGAGGCCAAGAAAAGGAACAGAAGAGAGGTCCACTTGCTTTCTCTGAACTGGGAGGAGAGGAGGGGACGATGGGGATAGAGACAGGACATTTTGGGCGGGAAATAAGAGATGCTGAGGGAGTTGAGTCAGAGCAGGTCTTATTTCATGAGAGGGAGAAGAAAAGACAAGGTGGGTATTTGGGATAAATCTGAGTCTTGTGATAAAGTGACAATGAAAAAAGACTGTGGAGAAGGATAACATGCCTGTGTCCCTAGCTCCCAACTAAACCTCAAGGTCTAGAAAGGATATTTTACTTCCCTGCAAGTACCTACTTTAGTTATCATGATGCTTCCTGAAATCACTGCATGTAATCACGGGGCTGAAACTGTTTATTTAATATTGATTTTCCTACCACAGTGAGAGTTGATGATGAAATCACAAAGAAAGTTCAGATATATTATAACCCTTACACCAAAGAGAGATATTAACTATCTAGTTTTTACCTTTTCATATGCAGTTTTGTTAATACAGCCAAATCTTTCTATGGTGCTTGTCAATCTTTTAGCATATAGATTCCACAGAGATTGCTGGTGTGAAGGGATAAATCTGAAAACACGGCCACTTCCTTTTCCTGCCCTGTGGCATGCAAACCTCTTCTGCAAATAGCAGGCAAACTCGTGAGTAGTCATCATTTTATAAATCATTTGAAATGGATCCTTTAAAACACCATCTGTTGATCTGCTTAACTTTCTTATGAAAATAGGGCTTCAGCTCAGATATTCTGGAGGTGCCAGGAGGTAAATACCAACCTGAATTCAAATGTATTAAATATTTAGAGACTTACAGAACTTTAAAAGAGAGGAACCTTTGAGATCACGTAGTTCAACCGTCTTACTTTCCATCAGAGGCAAACACAACCTAGAAAACTTTAATAACTTGCCCCAACTGGAACGGCCGTGAGAGCCCAAGCCTAAACTAGAACCAGGATGTCCAGCTCCTAACTCCCAGGTTAGTGCTTTTCTACCAGATCTGTTCATTCTTCAGAGGGTGGAATAAAGAACAAATTTAACTACAGTTTTAACTTATTGTTATCAGTTTAACTTATTGTTATCATTCACTGGCTACAATCAAAACCAAATGCTTCTACAGACCCAGCTTCAGATGATACAGGCAATTTCAAATCCTGTCCAGGAAATTTCCAAACCTTCTAAATATGTTCTATAAGCTGTTTTAAAGACTTATCAATAAAGTGATCTCAGTAACAAAACATGGACTGAAAGACTGAATTTTGTATTTTCAAAAATATTTGGGAATTCCATTGATATGGAAATCAAATATAACACCAGCGAATTTTTTTAAGTCTTGCAAGCACAGAGAGCATGATATTATTCAAAACTGCTCAGGAGCAGCAATGATTATTTTAAGTTCACGATTCAACGGGTACATTAATTAAAAACTCCACCAACCCGAATTGACAGATCTGGATATCAACGAGACCAGAAGAATTAAAATAATAGTTGTCATTTAAAAACAGATTAAAGGGGTGAACAACAGCAGATGTCAGAAGGACAAATGACAAGCAAGCAGGTGTCGTGGGAAATGAATGTATCTAAGGGGCAGCTTTTATGGATTTTTAATAAAACGACGATGCTGGAAATACCGGTATACGGATAGTGTCAAGAAAAGCTTGTTCACAAATACGGAATCTGATTTTTGGAAGCTGGGTGAGAAAACTTGGCTAATAATTCCTCGCTGAGGAGTAGCGGTGGAAGAAGGGAGAAGAGACCGCAAGCGCCAAAGCGCCAAAACAACGCTAGGTGACCGGGAAGGGGCCGAGGCGGAGAGGGGAGAGGGGTCAGGAGGTGCGGGGTGCGCGGCGGCAGCGGGTGTCTCACCGGCCGGCGAGAACTTGACAGCAGGCTCCGGTGTCCAGCACAGCCCTTCCCTCCCCAGCTCCTGCCGGCAGGCACCTGCGCTCACCCCGCTGCCGGCTCTCGCGACCCCTCGGGGAGGCTAACATGCGCCCCACAAGGTCGACGTTCACCTCTACCTTCCTCGTCTTCTTCCAAGCAAACGGGAAGCTCTCTGGGATGTCAACGCCCGGCAATACCCGAGCGGGAACCTTTTCTTCCCTGACATCTGTCAAACCCGGAGCTGAAGCCAGGCTCGCTGCGCCCTCCGCGGAGCTCTGGTGCTCCAAGGCCGGCCGGCACCCGGGCTCCGGGCGACATCCCCACGCCGACGCGCACCTGCCCGCAGACCCACGGGGCATCCTTGACGGCCGCCCAGGACCTGGACGGCACAGGCCCACGGAAGTTCGCAGGCTGGGGTCGGCCCCCGTGCCGGCCGGGGATTCCCGGGTGCAGCGCCAGCCCTGGCTACACGGCCGAAGGGGCGGGCGGACTTGGACTCCCCAAGCCCGACGGAGACGCCCTCCCCGCCCCCACCCAGCCTCGCGGGCTCCCGAAAGGGAAGTGAAGCGGCAAGGAAGGGCAGACGCGGCACCGTTCGCCCAACGCCCTTGGGGAGCAGCCGCCAGGCATGGTCCCCTCGGGGATCCCCGAAGCTCCCGGGGATACATCTAGAAGTCCTCCTCGGCCCAGTCACTGCCCCCAAGTGCAGAGCTATCCCTTTAAGAGGCAGCTAGCTGCCCCCTCCCCCCGCCAGGTAGCGATGCCCGCGGAAGGGCGGTGGGTACTCCAGCGGACACTTTCCCGGCCCCTTTAAGGGTTCCTGCGGCACCTCTGCCTGCCCTAGCCCGCAGCGGCAGCCCCCGCGAGAAGGATGGGGGCGGACGGGCGCGGCGCCTTTAAGGGGCGCAGCCTCCCCGCGGCCCGGGTGGGGGCAGGGAGCGGTCACGGGCCCTTTAAGGCCGGCAGCTGGCACGTCGGGCAGGGTTCTTCGGCGGCCGGGTTGCCCCCGGGGCGGCCGCAGGGGCGCAGCGCCCGCAAGGGTGCTAACGGCCCCCGACGGGGTGCGCGGGATCGCGCCGCTGGCCGCCGCCGGCCTGACACTCACCGTGGCTCGCCGGGAGCGCCCGCGCCCGCGCCCGCACTCGGATCCCGCGGCGGCGGCGGCGGTGAGTCCGGCGCGGGTAAACAGGCACCTCCGTCCCTGACCTACTTTCTGCCTTCCCTAAATGTCGCACCACTAACCTACTTTCCGACCAATCCGCTCCCCGCCGGCCCAGGCCCGGCCCCCCGCCCACCAATCGCTGTGCCCAACCCCCCTTCCCCGCCCACCAATGGAGGAGCCGCGGAGCCCGGATACCTGCCTCTTCCCGCCAGCCAATCCGAACGCCCGAAGGGAGCCGGTCCCGGCGGCCGCCCCCAGCCAATCCGCGCGCGGCTCGGCAACCCGCTGGCCAGTTGTGTGGCGGCTAGAGAGGCCGCTGACCAATGGCGAGGCGGCGGGGGCCGGTTTACCTGCTACTTTCCTGCCACCAATCATTTGGCGCACAGGAGCGCACGCCCCGAGGAGAGGACCAATCCGCGCGCGCTCCCTGGTTTCCTCGCCCCTGCCCTCTCCCTTTCCCCTCAGGTCTCCCACTAGCCGCGGCCACTGCGGTGCCCGAGCCGCGCTCCTCAGGGTCGCCTGGGATGTCCCTCTTCTCTGGGTCCCCTGCCGGCTGGCGTCTGGCCGCCCGCCCTCACCCCTCCTTCTTCTCCACTCCGGACATTCAGACGAAAAGCAGCAGTTCCTTACTCCCTCCCTCCCTCCGGCTCCATCTAGGAAACCAATTTTAGGAACGTTGAGTGCCAGACCCTTCCTAAAACCCCTGGTTTGCCAAAGTCTAAACGAGAGAACGAATACTTAGTATTTCTAGAAGGCATTTCCACCCCGAGGACTGCAAGTGTTCTCACGTTCTTTGCGTTCGTCATGACCTCCAAGTGTCCCACTGGAGCTGTCATTCCCGTAGTTCCAAAGAGAATACTCGAGCGCGGAACGATTCCATTGCATTTCCTTCCAGTAGCCAGGTTTTGACCACTTACTGAGGGGTAGACACCAGCTCCGCGGCAGCGCTCTCTGCTGCAAAAAGCTGTCTACGGAGCAAGACGGAAGGAAACAGTTACAGAAAATAAAAATTTCATAACGACATGCGACTCGGTTGCTGAGAGGACAGAGAAAGTGACTTATTTTTGAATCTCAGGCACTTTGTAGAGGGCCTTTAGCACAAAGAACTCCCAGCTCTTCCAGATGTTAAACTCCCTGAATAGAAGGACAGCGTCTTCTTTTTCGTTATCCATCATGCCAGCTCTCCTTTAGCGCCTGCTGGGGTAGGGTGGAGTGGTGGGGGCGGGGCTGGCACCCAGCAAGTGCACCATAAATATCTGTTGGCTGGATACATGAACAAATGGAATTAAATAAATTGGCCTAATTCTGTTACCCAGACTGGCCCCCGTGACTCTAGACTTCTAGCCTGGTAAGTTCCTTGAACACAGACACTGCGTTTTTTAATCTTTGTAACACCATTGCCCATCCCCAGCTCATTGACAGGCACGGAGTGCCCAGTATGTGCTTGTGGTCTGAATGCTGACTGTTTTCTAGGTCAAGCAACTCCGTCGGTAGCTTGCTATTTTTCCTAAGTTTACACGCAGATGGAATCTTATAGCTCCTTTGTCTCTGCCCCCATTTCATGAGGAGATCACTCTAGGTAAGTGGGACTTAAGCGAAGCACTTGACAAGATATCATGGACAAGATGAAGAAAGATGGGCTGGATGCTAGTATCATTAATTGGACTAATAACTGGTTAAGTAACCATAACCTAAAGATGCTGATTAATGAGTCCACGTTGACCAAAAAGAAGATTGCAGGGAGTCAACATTCCAGCAGCACCTGCTACGTACCAGACACTGTGCTAAGTACTTTCCCCTCATGTTCTCCCTTAATCTTTATAACCACACTATGAGGAAGCTTTTATTGCCCCACTTTACGGATGGGGAAACTGAAACTCAGAATTTAGCTAGCTGGCCAAAGGTCACACAGTAGGTGGCAGAGCCATGATTCAAACCAGACTTTTTATTTCAAAGCCTCTATACCACACCAGTTACCCTCAGAATGACAGAAGCCTCTCTCCCAGGTCCAGACATCAGAACTTTTATCAGTGTCCTGAAGGAAAATCCAGAAGATTCGCATCACATGTCCAGATGACACAAAGCCAGGAGGGGAAGAGACGCTATTACACAAACCACATACAATATTGGAGCAGTGGGCTGACTCTAACAGGGGTAAATGTGGAGTCCCACCCTGTGTGAAGCCAGCCGGAGGCAGAGGTGTCTTAGATGCTTATAGGAGCAAGATAAAGGGTCTTAGGTGACAAATAATCTGAGTCCACAGTGAATTGTGGCTGCCAAAATAAATAAACGCTCTTAGGCTGCATCAATGGAAGTCTGACATGTAAAGCAAGATAGGTGTTATTGTGCTGCCCAGTGTTGGTCAGTACCCACATGAAGTATTGTCTGCAGTTAAGACTTGGCAGAAAGAAATTATCTACATGCACAAGTAGAGGGACCAGGATGTAAAGAGCCTAGAAATTATGTCATATGAGGAAATATTAAAGGAAGCAGAAGGTTTTGCCCCGGGGTACAAGGTAACTGTCTTGATATATGTGAAGAACTGTCAAATAGAAGAGAAATTAAACTTATACTTCAGGGCCTTCAGGGGTTGAAGGAGAACCTGTGGGTAGAAACTCTAGAATGAATTAATATGAACAATTTTCTAACAGCTAGAGCCTTGATTAATTGAGTTGCTTGTCACAAAAAAATGTCCAAGTGAGAACTGGATTACCATGCAGTGGGAGGGGGGCTGAAATAGGTGTCTTTTTGGACTCCCTTCCTCTGAGATTCTCATCTTGTACCCTGGCTTTCCTCTTTTAAAGGTTATCACCCTGCCTTATCCTACCCTCAGTGGCCAAGCAACTGTCTTCCCTCGTGCACCTGTTTTTCCCTATGTAATTACACCTTTCTTTGTGTTTCTCTCTGTTGGAGATCCCAAACACCTCCTTCCACTACTACCTAACTTCCCTTTTCTTTTCTACTTTCCAGTAGAAAAGAACTTTCAATTCTTAGGGCATTGCTAAGGTCAAAATATTGTCCTCAATGTAAATTTTACTGGGCATGAGTAGAATCATGTCGATAAAAGGAAGATAAGAGAGAGCATTTATTTGCACCCACTGTGTACCAGATGCTTTAAATACATTATTTAATATAATCCTCACGTTAACCCTAGCAGTTGATATGCTTGCCCTCCACACTTGCAAGCTGGATGACTTTTATCAAATTGCTTAACCTCTTTGTACCTCAGTTTCCTCATCTGTAAAAGGGGGATAATCTAGTATATACTTCATAGGGCTGTTATAAGAGTTCAATGTGATGATAGATGGAAAGCCCTTAACACAGTGCCTGGCATACAGTCAAGATGTGACACATATTAGGTATCACTCTTAACAATTCTATGAAATAGATATTTCTTGCTCCCGTTTTACAGATGAAGTTAGTGAGGATAAAGTAGTATCTACAAGTATAATCTACAGTAGTTTCCCTGACTCTGATCCAATGATTGGATCCATTAGAATTATCTGGGGAGTTTTAAAAAATACAGACTTCTGAGTCCTGTTCTGGAAGATTCTGATTGCGTTTCTTTGGGATTTGACATTGAATGGTTTGATCTGTTAACCAAGGTTGACATCTGGGTGTACAAAAGATGGGAATTAAAAAAAAAATCAGGCATTAATGAGTTAACCAGTGTTTATAGCTTTTTCAGCTGCTTTTGAAAATACTTTCCTTGGCTCTTTTTTTAATGGGATGGCCATAGCAGCTCAGAATGGGAGAGCAGCAATACCTCATTTGGAATGTGTCCTAGACTGTGTAATTAGGCTTTAGACTAGATCTTGCTTGCAGACATGGCCAAGATTCCAAAGATCTTGGTGCTCAGATGTGAAAGGGGCTTTTCCGTTTGGCTAGAGGAAGCTAAAGCACCAGTGGCCACATGGCTTCTCAACAGAAGCTCTGAAGAACAGATAGACACTGTCTTCAAAAAACTGGCATCAATTTTGCCCTGCTTCACTGGGATGAGCAGACTAGAGTTCACTTTCTGGAGAATATAAAAGAAAAAGAAGAATCCATTCTAGTTAGTATAGCAAAGTGAAGTGTTCAGGCAAGCCATTTCAGAAATGCATTCGCTCAAAAAAATTTACAATATGCTTTTGAAAAAGAAAAGAAGGGATAGATTGGGGGAATTTGATCTCATACATTATCAAAGTGTACTATTAAACTGTGGTAATAAAATAGTCTGGTATTGGTATAGAAACAGACCAATAGATGAATTAAAAGGCATAGCATCCAGAAACAGACCCAAAGTATAGGAAAATTGAATTATAAAGTGAATTTTAAAGGATTGGGAAGAAGATGGATTTTTCAATAAATGCTATTGAAACAATTAGCTAGCCATAGGGAAACACATAAAATTTGCGCCCTACCCTGTACTTACATTAAAACATAAACCATAGGAAAAGAGAATTTAAGTGCGTATAATCAAACCTATAAAAACACTAGAAAAAAATACGAGTAGAAGTTCTATAATCTTGAAAGGCCCATCTAAGCATAACACAAAATCCAGAGGCCATGAAAATAAAGGTGGATTTCATACATGCACACACATGCACTCTCCATATAAACAAAATAAAGGAACACTAGCATGCAGGCCCCATACCACATTATTAATGCACCATATACACATTCCAGTTAATAAGTCAGCAGCTGGCATGGTGAGATGTAAGCAGTGATGTCATTTAACCTGTCATTGATAGAAGACTTACTCCTTATAAAGAGCTATTCCTTGTAACATTGTCTTACTTCATTGGCCCTCTCTTTCTCGTTTGGTGTTTTAAAAATAAAAGTTTATAATCACCAAGCACGATCTCCAGCATCAAAGTTTGTTTAGATCCTCTGCAGTGAACTCAGGGTCCTTTGCTCCACTCACATAAAAGCTACAGACTCAGAATTTACCTAAGGAAAACTCTCATCTTGCATACAGATGTGTGTGCATTGTAAGAATGACTGCTACTCAAATCTTTCCTTTCTCTTTGGAAGAACAAGAACATCTATTGCTTTTTTTTTAGATTATGAAACCAATTTACATTTGTGATCAAAAATTTGGAAAGCACACACATAAAGAAGAAAATAAAAATAATCTATAATTCCATTAAGCAGATATAGCCCACATTAAAATATCAATGTATTTTTTCTGTAACTATATCCTATTTTGACCTAATTTTTTTCTTTTTCAGAGACAGAGTCTTGCTATGCTGCCCAGGCTGGACTTGAACTTCTAGACTCGAGCAATCCTCATGCCTCAGCCTCCCAAGTGGCTGAGACTATAGGCATGCCACCACACCCAGCTCTTTTGATGTAATTTTTATCACATCAAAGTTTTGTCATCTTGCTTTTAAAAAATTATCACATGCATTCTGTCTTGTTATTGAGCCTCCTTCTACAACAGGCTGTCTAATGGCTGCAGCATTTTTATTGTATGGAGAAACTATACCTCATTATGCAAAACTCTCTCATTGAAAGCATTCACGTAGTTCCTAATGTTTCTTTATTATACAGATGGCCCTGGGCTCACAATGGTTTGACTTACGATTTTTCTAGTTTATGATTGGTATATTGGGATATTAAATGTATTTTCAACTTTCAATATTTTTGACTTGCCATGGGTTTTTCGGGACAGAACCCCATCGTAAGTGGAGGCTCATCTGTAAGCAGTTTTGAAAAGAACATCCTTTGGGATTTTTAAACCTCAGGGCCCTCTGGAAGCTGTAGGCTAATGGGACTGGCCCATAGCTTTCCTACTCTACTTCATTACCACACTGGGTTTCAAAGAATCAGCTGGTATAGACAGGAAATACAACTTACATATTTTTTTTCTTATCAGGTTTCAATGTTATCTCCTCCTGCTGCTGCTTCTCTCTCTGCCATAAAACTTATTTTAAAGAGATGGAAAATTATATGCACTTGAGTTAAATACAAAACCACAAGTGACTACAGCTTGATAAGTGGTCTTTGGGAAATTTATGAGCCAAAATCTGTGTCATAAATTGATAGCGCTCCAGCTAACAAAAGATTGACAATAAAACTTACTGTAAATAAAACTATCTAAATCTTGAGTATGAATAAAGTCCATTAGTTTGGGTTGTATTATTATTATTGTTGTTTTTGACTCCTGTGCTGCATGTACATTTTCTTTTATTCATCTACTGCGAAATCATACATTTGCACATTTACCAGAGAAGGGCAAGAAAATATAATCAAGTGATATTACTTCTTAGACCTTGGAAGATTTGGATAGGTGAGAAAGGTGAAAGTCAACAGCCAAAAAAGAAAGAAAGAAAGAGAGAAAGAGAAAGAAAGAAGAAGGAAAGAAAGAAAGGAAGGAAGGAAGGAAAGAAGGAAAGGAAGGAAGGAGAGAAAGAAAGAAAGAGAGAGAGAGAAAGAAAGAAAGGAAAGAAAGAAAAAGAAAGATTGCACACTGATCCCCTCTCCCTGTAAATTTCCCTTACTTCCATTGCCTTTGACCCGTGAATCTGGCTCACACTTGCTTCGCTGCTTAAAGGTCACTTCCTCAGGGAAACCTTCCCTGACCTCCCAGCTATAAAAATCTACCACAGCAGCACCTTGTACTTCCTTTTTCAAAGCACTGTCACACTTGTAATTTCTTGTCTTCTCATAAACTCTGTGAGGCAGGTGCCACACCTGCATAGTTCACTTCTATATCTCCCATAGCTATCAAAGCAGTAGCACATTCATGAGAACAAATATTGTCTGAACAAATGAATAAAAAATGATAAAGACATGCGAAAGTGAGCTGTACTTCTTGCATGGACACACGCAAGACATCACCTTCCAGAGATACACATAGGATTTAAGCACTGGCTTCAATTACCCCCTCATCAGAGAAAACCTCCCATCCCTTCTGAAATATTACAGCCGCCTCTGCATATCACCTTTTTACCCTTCTTGAATTTTCTTTTCAACACATATCACTATCTGACATTTTGTTGTGTATTCATTTATTTATTGTATGCTTCCCCCAGTAAGGTCTGTGAGAGGAGGGTTATTTTTACTGCCATATCTCTCACATCTAGAATAGTATCCAGCAGGTAGTAGGTGTGCAATAAATATTAGTTCAATGAATGAATGAATGAATCAATCAATCAATCAATGAGATTCCAGAGTGCAGCACATTGAGCCATTTTGGCTTTCTAAATAGTCATACCAACTTCCAGCAAAAAGCACCACATTCCATAATATAGGGAGACAAAAGAATAATTTAAAAAATTTTTTCCTTTAGTTGAGTTGTTTCTATCATTTGTTAGCCAATTTTTAAAGTTGCAACTATCAAAATGTTTTATGTTTTTCTGCCTCACAGTGAGTTGACAATATGTTCAAATAAAGTATCTCATTGGGTATAAAAAGAAACAAACTTTTTCATAAGTTACAGTGTGAATGTTGATTTTGTTGTGGTTGCTGTCATTGTTCAGGAAGTCCAATAATAAGGACTAGAAAGTTGATTCACTTTTGAGAAAATAAGTAGTTATATCAGCTGGATAAAATACAATGCCATCCTTTAAAATGTTAAATATGAAGTTAAGCCATAAATATATAGAAAAAAGCCAAATAATGTAATATGAAAAATAAGACTCCCATCATATACAGAGTGACTGAAATTTTGTAAATAAGATGTGTACATATGGACAAAGTTGTAAGTATTCTAGCAGTAGCTCACTGATTACATTTTATTGAAGAGGTTATGGGATAAACGTTCTGCAGTTGTTTATGATAATAAAAATAATTTAAAAAGGAAACCAGGAGAGCCAAGTGTCCCAGAACACTTCATGTGTTTTCTGGCACCACTTCATGTTATTCTGGTTTTTTCTTCTTAGTTAGTCACCAGTTATCCACCTTCAAATTGAACAGCCTTTGAGATGACTTGCTCTGGTTGGGCTGGGATCCCTGGAAAATTCCAGGGTGATCTGCTTTTATGCCTTGGAGTTCCTTTTAATCTCAATACACTGATAGAGAAATACCAAGAGTTGTATTGTGAATTTCCAGTTCCGAGATGAAATTCAATATAACTTACAGTTTTAGTGGTGCTTGGCATTATTTTTATTTTTTGGACATTCTCCAGCTTGAAGCTCTGCTTCTGGGGAAGACACTCTGCTGCCCAGGAACATTCATAGCTAAAGGACCTCTGCACTATAACACCACAACCCCACATGCTACGCCAGGTCAATGCCTTAACCAAGAGCCCCGGTCTGGGCCCAAAGGGGGAAAATATAATTTTTTTCCTGAGGCCATCATCTTGGTGATTTCATGCTTCCCAGGGACAGCAGGCTTTGGAAATTAGAGTGAACCAGCTCTTCTCACATAATCCCCACCTCATCTACTCCACTCTCTTCCCCTAATGCAGAGTGCAACATTGGCACCTTGGAAGGTTGGCCGTGATTCATGGTCCATTATAAGGTTTAGGAGTTAACCTTTCCAAGTAGATGAAACCAAAATAGTTGGTAACCTCCCTACTAAAATCAAACCTTTTCCCTCACTCCTTCCTAATCTTAGGACTTGAGAATATGAAAGACAAACAGCAATTTCACTGTACCAGGGGAAAATAATACAGTAAGACTCCTAATTCTTCAGACTGGGTTTTAAGCATCCAGCTGTCTTCATTTGCAAGGCATTAAATATTTTCATATTCCACAAATGGGGCTATTGAACAATGATAAATGAAGTCTAATGCAACTATTTTTAGTTTGGAAATTGCAATTAAAATGCAGTGGAATAATAATCTTGCCCAAGCATGTCTGAGATCTTCTTTCCAGTTTTTTCAAAACAATGCTTTCTATGTCTGGCTGCAGAGACTTGTTGCTTGTTTTCCTTTTGCTGAGGAATAGGTAACACTTGACATTCTTTCTAAACCAAGTGAATGTTCAGCTGAAATTGTGGTTTTGGCTGGACACAATCCTTCCTTCTTTCTCCATGTTTTCATTTACACAATCTAGGGGATGAAATCTGTTTCCTATATATAGTGGTAAATTACCATGAACCAAATCAGTTTCCTAGGTAACTATTATCTATCTATTTATTTATCTTTCCATCGATCTATCTATTTTTAAACTTAGGATAGTTCATTATTGTCGTTTGAGACAGAAAACATACCTAACAACATAATAATAATAAAAACAAACACTTTTATGGTGCTTACCACATGCCAAGTATTATTTGAAACACTTTATACATATTGACTCAACCCAACACAATTGACAGAACTCCAGAGGTAAGTTTCTATGTTATTCTTATTTTATATATGAAGAAACTGATGTGTGGAGGAGTTAAATAACCTGCCTATGGCTCCCAGCAAGTAAATGGCAGAGCCAGAATCCAAACCCAGACATCTGACTCCAGAGGCGGCTCTCAGCCCATGTGCTGGCCTCACAGCAGCAACTTTGGGATGTAGGTATTACCCCCATTCTATGGGTGAAGCCACTGAGGTTCAGAGAGGTAAAGCTATTCATTCAACATCACAAATCTGGTAAGCAGCTAACCTAGAATTCAACTCAGATTTCAGGTGGCTTTGGCTCTAATGTTTGTGTTTTCTCTAACCTGAAATAGTGCTATTTATTTAATATAATACCTTTCATTAGTAGGAATAAAAAGTTCTATTTTTTACTCCTACTAATAAAAGGTAGGATAGTCCTACTAATAAAAGGTATTATATGTCCTGCGCCAGGTGCAGTGGCTCACTCCTGTAATGCCAGCACCTTGAGAGGCCAAGGCCGGCAGATCACCTGAGGTCAGAAGTTCAAGACCAGCCTGGCCAACATGGTGAAACCCCGTCACTACTAAAAATAAATTAAAAAATAGCCAGGTGTTATGGCACATGTCTGTAATCCTAGCTACTCGGAGGCTGAAGCAGGAGAATCGCTTGAACCCAGGAGGCAGAGTTTCCAGTGAGCCGAGATCACACCATTGCACCTCAGCCTGGGTGACAAGAGTGAAACTCCATCTCAAAGGAAAAAAAAGGGGGGGTATTATATGTCCTTTTAAATACATTCATGGGTTAGTGAGACTTGTGTTAGTAAGAAAACACAATGAAAACACTTTTTCCCCATTAGAAAGTATTTTCAAACTTCCAAGGGATCACCTTATAAATGATGGTCTGTAACTCACTGCATTTGAAAGTTGTAGATTAGCCAAGTTTAGAAAATAAAATCTGATTTTTAAATATTAAGTACCATGGTCCTTTGAAAACACATTGTTTCCTATTCTGCAAGGAGGGAAAAGGTCTATTAAGTTGATTGAACTAGAAAAATGCATTTTCTCTTTTAAAAAAACCACACACACACCAAAGAACAAAAAAATCATAATTAATTATTTTTGGTTTGTTACTAACCATGCTTCTAAACTGCACTTATTCTCTGCAAGCCTCTGTAAGAGGCCATTAGCTGCAATGCAGAAGCCTTATTTATTTATTTATTTATTTATTTTGAGGCTGAAAAGCTTTCCTCTTCAAATTTCTGTTTGTAGGATAGTCCTTGGTGCACGCTTGAACACACTGGGGAGAATGCACTAGATGAACTCGCCTTGAGAATGAATCTGAAGATAAAAGCTCCCTGAAAAACAAGCAGTCAAAACTGATTATCATAGAATCCTAAAGAATAATCCATCACTCATTTTTTTTTTGTACACAAGAAGACCCAAAGGGCCTCATGTTTGTTTTCTATTTCTGTTTCAGCAAATTTTAAGCTGAAGTGTGATTTCCATGTTCAGCATTAATGAGGATTTTGCTGTGCTTTGAAATTTGCTGTCATCCCATTTCCTGTGCTTTACTGTTTTTGAGGCCAGTTCAGCAATGACAGGGTCCTGCTTGCTCTGCCCTGCCAGGGTCATTAAAATCAAATTTATTAACAGTACTCTTCCTCTTACTAGGGTGTTGCGCATTTTTAAATAGCTATCCTGTAAAAAAGCTTCATTTTTAAAGTAGAAACATTTTAAGCGCTCTTTGAAAAAATACACTTGGGAATCCATCGGCAAAGAAACCACCCTTGGAATGAAACATTAAAACGAGCTACATGTGAATTTGAACATTTACTTCACAGAATATAGAGAAAAGAATTGCAGGGCTTCAGATTAAAGAATGCCTGGTACATTGCATTAAAACCATTTCAAATCTGGTATATGTTGCTAATGCCAATGGAAACATTAATTCCTATAGATAAGTTGTTCAAAAAAGAGTTGCTATTATCTCTCTCTCTCTCTCTCTCTCTCTCTTTTTGAGATGGAGTTTCGCTCGTGTTGCCCAGGCTGCAGTGCAATGGCACTATCTTGGCTCACCACAACCTCTGCCTCCCAGGTTCAAACGATTCTCCTGTCTCAGCCTCCCAAGTAGCTGGGGTTACAGGCGCATGCCACCACACCCGGCTAATTTTGGTATTTTTAGTAGAGATGGGGTTTCATCATATTGGTCAGGCTGGTCTCTAACGCCTGACCTCAGATGATCTCCCCTCCTCAGCCTTCCAAAGTGCTGGGATTACAGGTGTGAGCCACTGTGCCTGGCCTATCTTTCTCTCTTAAGTATTGCTATACTTATCCCAAAAAAATTGTCTGTATTTGGGGCCTCTTGTTATACACTCTGAAATCCTTCCTTATCCTCCTAAATGCCCATTTTCCTGAATAAAAGTTTTTAAAAGTCACCAAAGGCATCCTAAACACCAGTTCAAATGGCTTTTCCTTAGTCTTCAGTCTTCTTGACTTGAGAACAACACGCAGTTTAATGGAAAAATAATTACCAAAGTTAATTTGACATATATTAACTGATATGCAAAAAAGTTGCTTCTTAGTAATTAGACATGAATATTAAGCAAGTATTATAAATAGCTTTAACTGACAGTGTCACTTTTTTCCAGCCCAGTTTTCATTTTTTAATTCCTCCTTTTGTTTTATTTTATCAAATAGTACATTTTATTTCACATTTTCTATGTGCCAAGCACTATGCTAAACATTTTATATACATTATTTCATTCAATCCTCACACACATGCAAAGATTAATGTCCTTATTCTACCAATAATGAAAGGAAAGTTCAGAATGATTGGGCATTTGATCCAAGATTACATGGCTATCAGTGGAGTAAAAAGTTCAACCCATTTTGGTCAGACAAGAGAACACTTGCTCCCGATTCTCAGTGTCGGCACACAGTATCATATCATAAATTATATGATATGAGGTTTTTCCTCATATCATATAATTTAATACTCATTAAACACATCCATTTGTCCTATCAGTTAGTCTAGTGGTCCATAAACATTCAAGTTTTAACTGCGATACTGACAGATATAAGATATAGTTCCACCTATCAAGGCATTTCTGGGCTAGTGGGGAATATAAGTCAATAAACAAGTTTACAATCCAGTGAGATGTTTATCATAATAAAGGGATGTATTAAGTGTGACGAGAGCGGAGAATGGCCAAAATTTATCTGGGAAAGTGAGGAAAGTCATCAGAAAAAGGCTTTGATTTGAATAGAGACTTTAAGGACAGGGAGAAGAGATGAACTGGGATGGAAAGCAAATGGGCTCCGCATCTGGAAGCTGAGGTTGCTGTGCCTATAGGCACATCTGGAGTTTATGCACTTAGCTGGAATAACCCCAGCTTACCTTTATCAAAGAAAACAACATATCCTAAAGACAAGAGGTACCAGATTCTTCTGACAATACTCTACTAACATCTACTAATACCCTATTCCCCTTTCTCCCTAATGCTCTATTTCAGTGGTTCTCAAAGTGTGGTCCTCGAACCATGAGCAGTAGGAGCAGCAGCACCTGAGAACTTGTTAGAAATGCAGATTCCTAGACTCTACTCCAGATTTACTGAGCCAGAAACTCTTTGAATGGGGCCCAGCAATCAGTTTTAAAGAGCCCTCGAAGCGATTCTGGTGCATGCAGGAGTTTGGGAACTACTGCTGCACCCTCCTGCATATACTTTAGAACAGTGAAGCTAATTTCCCTAACAAGCTTTGAGGTGTGGTGTGTCTGTTGCATTCACCCTTGTGTTCCCAGCACCTAGCCCAGCACTGGACACAAATGTAGTAAGTATTCAATAAACATTTGTGGAATGAATGAATGAATGAATAATTAAAAATGCATTTCATAAGTGCATAAAAAGCTTTAAATGCCAATACTCCTAGAAGAGATAAAGTAGTTTCACTAATTTCTGATAAGAATGGAAGGGAGCAGAAAGTGAAAGTCCTTGGGAAGGAGGAGAATTAACATTTCCAGAGCACTGACTGTGTGCTAGGGGCTTTTCAGAGGCTTTCTGATATCTTCATAACTACCCAGGAGATAGATATTATCGTCCTCACCTGAAAGATTAACAATACTAAGGCTCACAGAGAAAATGTTCCCAATCACCCAGCTGGCGGTAGATAATACAAACCCAGAGCCCTCCAGCTCCAGGGCCCTATTGTTTTCTCTTCTCCATGGTCCCTCTAAGAAACACCACCAGCAGCAAGAAAGGGGCAAATGGAAGCAGAAAAAGCCGTGAAGGGAAAGAAAGACTCCATTAACTTCACAATTTTGCCTGGTGTCATCGCCATCACCTGCTCATTAATTGGCAGGACACTACTAAGAGGTATCAGTAACCTGTGAGCAATGTGTCCGTAGGCATTTTATACTATGTTGGTGTCTTCTTCAGAACCTGTCCTCCTCTCCATTGGCCATGACCTCACACCATCTTCCATCTCCTGTCTGTCTGAATGTGCCTTCTCATTCATTGACCCTGAATGGAGACAGCAATCTGTCAATCCGTCCATGTCCTGCCCGGGTGAGGTTTCCCACGCTGGGTCAAATTAAGCTTCAGGCTCCACTCATGATCTTGCTCTTTACAGATTCCTTTAAATTTCTGTTTTGCAATCATATTTTCCCAAGAACCCAAAGGTTTGGTTCCCAGAAGCTACTTCTCTTTTCCTGCTTTCCCTGACCTTTAAAGGTTTCTTCCATTCTGAGAGACTAAATACCATTTCATCACTCTCTACCTGGCATCTCCAGTGCTGGCCTGGTCCTGAGTTTTAGTCCTGCATCTTTCTGCCTGGTGGAAGTTTCACCTAGATGTCCAGTCTCACTTTAAATGCAACATGTTTGAACCAAGCTCTCAATCTACTCTTTAATCTTATTCTCCCTCCCAAACTGTTCCTGTCATTGGCACCACATTCTACCAGTCATTAGACTTTTAAAGCCACCCACTTGAATAGTTAACCTCTCCTTCCTTTGCAGACTTTCCTTCCTTCCTTCCTTCCTTCCTTCCTCCCTCCCTTCCTCCCTTCCTTCCTTCCTTTCTTCCTTTCCCTTCTCTCCTTCTCTTACTCCTTCCACAGATCTGCCCCTTGCCCACTTACTATGGGGTATTTAATAAGCACTTTCTACATGCCAGTCCAGGTTACTCTTTGCCTTCCTGGAGCCTACAATCTGGTAAGAGAAACCCACAAGCAAGTAAACTAGTTATAGCTTCTGTCAAGTACAGTGAAATAGACAGAGGGCTGTGTACGGGATAATGAAGGGAGCAGACAAGAAAGGGCCTCTCTGAGGAGGTGATATTTAGACTGAGACCCATGAGGAACAGTGGATATAGGAGGGTGGGCTGCCCATATGAGGTCTGATCGGGTGCCAGAGCTTAATGAGCTGGCAGGAGAGTGGATAGGCCAGGAAAGAAGTGAGTAGAAGCAGATCTGGAGGGACTAGGAGGGCAGGTGAGTCTGACTTTATTCAAAGTGCTTTGGAAGCATTTAGAGGGCTCAAGTGAGGAGGAACCTAATCTGACTTACACTTGGAAGAAGCATGGGGTGGACAGTGACCTTCTCAGCTGTTTTCTGGAGAAATGGTGAACGTGTGGGTTTGCCTTTCTCTTCCAAATCTTCCCAATATAATGTTTTTCTAATTAAGACTAATATTCTTCCTTGCAATCAAAAGGGTGAAAGTTACATTCTGCACCACTCAACAGCCATGCTTCAGAGAGGGGTCTTGGGTACTGGCAGTGAGCGATATCAACAATGCAACAACAGTAAAGCTTACGGAGCATGACTATGTGTACTCAATATGAGTACTTACGTGCATTAGATGTTTTAGTGCACAACAGCCTTATATAGGGTGTATTGCCACCTTTATTTTACAGAGAAGGACAAAGAGGTGAATTAACTTGTCCAAGGTCACAGAGCAGCTAAGACAAAAATGAATGAAGAAACGATTTCCAAGTAAATATAGTCAGTCTTTGATTGGTTTTTCGTCCTGTCTTCCACATTCGTTGTGAAAAATGCAAACTGTACAAAACTGCATAAAGCAGAAAGTTGAAGCTCCCTGTAACCCTGCCCCTAAGGTGAGACTTTGAACTTGCGCTCCGTGGTTTTTCCCCCAGCAGAGCTAGAATACTTCCTATCGGCAACCTGAAAAGCTCTCAGGTATGTGACTTCTACGAAGGGGCTGGTCCTCTCTTAAGCCAGTTTAGAAACAGAAGAACATAAAGCCACTTTCTTACCATTTCTGCTATAGAAAGTGAACGCCAAACCATTCTGGCCACAAAAAGAGCCACACCCATTTGGAGTGAAAGCTTTCATGAGTTTACATCACTGCTTAGAAGGACAGGCCAAAAAATACAGCAGGAGGACAATGAGAGGTTACCTTCATCCACCAACAATAAAACGAGAACAATTTAGAAGAGAAATCTGGTTGTTCATTTCTCATTTTTATGTCTCATAAGAGAAATCATTTGGGTTTCCTCTGTAAAAAAAAAAAAAAAAAAAAAAAAAAAAACACCAAAAACCCTAGTTTTAGCAGCAAAACTAATCACAACAAAACGATATTCTCGTGTCATTTTATAAATTCTGAATAAAAGCTGGAGGTATTCAAATTTCTAAACCCTGCAGCACAAAAGGCAGCTTTCCAAACAGGGCTAGGCCACGCTAACTGTTGAATAGGAAAACTAATTAGCATCCTGTGTGAACTATCTTGTCTTTTTTTAGGACCGGAAATCAAATGGGAAGGGTTCCCTCCTGTTCCAAGTGAGTTCCAGAAGAATTACTCACGCTCCTTAACCTATGAGTCAGACAGGAGTCTAGGAGAGTGTTTCCAAAACAGGCTCACAATAAGATAAACAAAGCAATTGATCTGTGGCAGTCAGGAGAGCAGGGCTGCCACTGGTCAAAGTGAGGGATCAGGTCTAGAGTGTAAGATGGTAAACCTGGGATCGGCTGAGTCTCCCTGGAGAAGCCGTGCATGACCAGAGTTCTGCAGACCAACCAGCCCCGAGCCATTTCCTGAAAGTGAAAGTCCACAGGGAGGTTTGGTTCAGAACCTTTATTCAATTTCATTGATTTAGTGTACGGAATTGTAGCATCTTTCCCCCCGTATAACTCAAGGGACTTGTCTGCCATCACACTGCACTGCCTAGCCTGGCTCTCTAAATGCTTTGGCTATCCATGCGTTTGGACATCTCACAACACAGGATATTAATCATTTCAGGACTCTGGGCCTGTTCCCAGTGTCCATGTTTGCCACTGTTGAGCTGCAGCCAGAAAAGCAGTTCCCAAATGACAGAGATGTTCCTAGACTGAAATACAAAGTAATCAAAATTCAGCTTAGGAGATAACCCAGCACCAAGCAGATACTCTCTTGGGAAGGTAGAGGATAAATTTCCTCGTTGCTCCCTCTAGGAAAGAGTCTGAAGCCAGGGCTCAGCTCTGTCTGCGGCTGCTACAGCCCTACAGGCATCTCCTAACGGAGGATTTAGGGTTGTGCACGAGGCCTCATGAGGACACTGCCCCGCTAGCCTGATCCTCCCTTCCAAGAGAAAACCGCAGTGTGGATGTGCCGAGGTCGGCCCTGCCATGGAGGAAGAGCGGAAGCTGACTGGTGTTTTTCTCGATCCGCCATTAGACCTATTCGTGTACAGAGGCCAGGCTGAGGTGAGGGTGGGGTGGGGAAGGAACAGTGTCCTAAACAAGAATCCTGTCTCATCTGCTTGCCCTGACTTGCCCCTCTGTCCATCCGTCACGCAGTAGTCAGTGATCTTTCTAAACACAGCTCTCAGATCACCTCCTCTCCTGAAAGTCTTTGAGGGAACCCTCCCTGAATACACACCTACAGAAATTCCAAAATTCTTCATAGGCCATCCAAGGCCCTTCACTCCTTGACTTTCTGCCTAACTTTCAGATTCATTACCAGCCACTCCCTGAGCTTCTAACCACATTTGCCTGCTCATTATTTCCTGAAAACATTGTGTACTTTTAGCTCTGCTTTCTTTATTCACGCTGTTTCTTCTACCTGGAATCCCATCGCCTACTGACTGCCTCCTGCTCAGCCCTGCAACGCGCCCCCCACATCTCACCTCTTTTTGCAGGAGTACTCCTGGCTCCTGTTCCCACCCCTGCTGAGTTTGTTGCTCCCTGATCTGTGTTTGCATGGCACTAGATGCGTGCCTCTCTTCTAGCAGCTATTACCTTGTATGGGATCGGTCCATGCTCTTGATCTTCCCCATTAGACTGTGGGCTCCCCAGGGGTGAGTGCTGTGTTTGCTCCATCTTAATTGAATCAAGGAGAGTTTACACATCAGCTGTTACACTCTTTGCCATTCATATAATGGCCAAAAGTTTAAAAGAAGCTGCGTTACAACAATGGTCAATCCTGCTGCTCTCCCTCCATGCAGCTTTTTGCATTCAATGTGACTTTCAGCAACATTTGGCTTGCACCAACACTGATGGTATTCAGTTTCAAAAAAGTAACAGTTTCAGGGTGCACGTTTTCTGCATTTAATTGTTTAAGATAGGAACAGATAGCATACCTAAATTGCACTCCAAGTCTCCCTCTCCCTCCCTCCTTCTCCTTTGTTTCTCTCTCCCTCCATCTCTCTGTCTTTGTTTTTCATTCTCTGTCTCTCCCTCTGTCCCCACGCCCACACAGATACACAACACACAGAGTAGAAATGCCTAAGGACACATGAATGAAGTTAGGGTACAAGATTTAGTATGTAGTAAAAAATTTTAATGCCATGTCAAACAAAAAGCCCATTAGTTAACAGGTGTTTGCAGAAGGGCACTCCAGGTCCTCAGCCCTCAGCCAAACTAGGTGCTATAAAGGAATACCATATTAGGCAAATTCCTGATATTGCTTTGGAAAATGGTTACACTGACTTTCCTTCCTTTCTCAAACAGACATTTCCTCTCTCAATGTTCGCACATGGTGTTCTCTGCCTGGAAAGCCTTTGCCCTTCACCGCAATGCCTCCATTAAGCGCATGCTTTGTCATCCTTCAACTTTCAGCTTAAACAAAACTGCCTCAGAGGGTTCTAGTTATCTCCTTAACCATCTCCGTAACTCTTTTCATCGTGCACAGCTAAAACTCTGTACACATTAAAGAGTAACTCCTCATATTTCCTCTCCCCAGCCCCTGGCAATCACCATTCTACTTTTCATCTCTGAATTTCACTACTATAATGGCTTTAAAAATAGTGTGCATATAAACTGAAACATAACTGCCTGGACCCATCTCCCACATTCTCCACTTCAGCACTGTCAGTATTTTCTTCAAAGCCCTTGCCAATTATTTAATTTTATCTTACTTAAATTTAAATTTAATTTAACTTTTGGTGTGCCCCTACCATTAGACTGAAAGCAATTTGAAAGGAAGAGAGTTCATGTGGGTTTTGTTCTATATCACATAGTAGTTCTCAGTAAATACTTTTGGGTAAAAGAATGTACTCTTTCAAATCCACATTCCATTTGGAACTGGGGGAAGTTGATATCATCAACTAAGTGCCTTTTCCTGCCTGGTCACACCTGTTCGTCCCCACCACTGACAGGTGTCCTGAACTTGCTTCCAAGGTGCCTGCCTCCCTCAGCCTGGGGAGGCCTTTCATCACCTTCTCCACTTAGCACATTCCTGCTCACCTTACAACAGCTTTTCACCCCATTCCGACACTTTTTGTAGGATGTTAGTTACTTCTGCTTCTAGGCTCCACAAACACTTTTATTTTCTCCTAACTTTCTCATGTTTGCTTCTTTTATTACAAAAACTAGAAAGCGCTCCTAGAAAACTGTGAGCAAACATCACAGAGGTGTATAAAGTAAAAAATGAAAGCCTCCCTTTCCATTCTCATGGCTCCAGGTGACCACAGGTACCACTGAGTTCTTTTCTTTGCATTTATAAGCATATACTAAATCTTTTCATTTAAATAAAAAAGGGACCATTGTATACTTTTAGAAAGTAAAAAACAGATCACGGGGTAATACCGGTTAGTGTGTTACTTTTCAATTGCTATCTCTCGTATTTATTTTTCATGTTGTAATAGAGAGAGCAACTTTGCTTTTTCAGTGGCTGATTACTGGTTCATTGTGTGCTTGTACTATCATTTAAAAAAATCTGTTTCTTTATGGCTATTTAGGTAGCTTCTTTTTTTTTTTTAATCTCAAGCAATGCTGGTATAAATCCCATTATACCTTTATACATTTCAGTGGCTATTTCTCTGGAATATATACGTATATGTTCAAAAATATATATATATATATATATATATTTTTTTTTTTTTTTTGAGACGGAGTCTTGCTCTGTCACCCAGGCTGGAGTGCAGTGGTGAGATCTCGGCTCACTACAAGCCCTGCCTCCCGGGTTCACGCCATTCTCCTGTCTCAGCCTCGGCACTACAGGCGCCCACCACCAAGCCCGGCTAATTTTTTGCATTTTTAGTAGAGACAGGGTTTCACCGTGACAGAGTCTCACTCTGTTGCCCAGGCTGTAGTGCAGTGGAACAGTCTCAGCTCACTGCAACCTCCGCCTTCCCAGTTCAAGCAATTCTAGTGCCTCAGCCTCCCGAGTAGCTAAGATTACAGGCATGTGCCACCACATCCAGCTAAATTTTGTATTTTTGGTAGAGATGGGGTTTCGCCATGTTGGCCAGGCCGATCTCCAACTTCTGGCCTCAAGTGTATCCACCTACCTCTCCTCTCAAAGTGCTGGGATTACGGGAGTGAGCCGCCACTCCCGGCCTGGAATATATTCTAAAAATGGAGTTGTTGGATCAAATGGCATCTCATTTCGTGTGTTGATAGCTCCAGCCTGATTGTCTTCTAAAAAAGCATTCTACTGCCCATTTCTACTCCCACACATGGTGCATAAGAGTGTCAGAGGCTCACACTATGAGTGGGTATTATTGCTGTATTTAATCTGTCTTACCTAATTGGTCAAAAACTTTCCTGTTTTCAATTGTTGAGCTTGATAGTTTTTGATATTTAACCATCATTTATGTCCTTCATCCTTGAACTATTTTTATATCCATCGATCATTTTTCTATTGGAGTGTTCAATTTCATTTTTCTTCATTTGCAACGGCTTTTTAAAAAAACATTGTGGTAAAATACACCTGACATAAAAGTTACCATCTTAACCATTTCCAAGTGTACAGTTCAGTGGAATTAAGTACATTCACAATGTTGTGCATCCATCACCACCATCCATCTCCATAACGTTTTTCATCGTGCAAAGCTGAAACTCTGTACCCATTTAACAGTAACTTCTCATTTTTTCTCTCCCCAGCCCCTGGAAATCACCATTCTACTTTTCATCTCTACAAATTTGACTATTGTAATGACTTTGAACATAGTATGAATATAAACTTGTCTGTTAGAGAGGGTGAACATATTTTCCAAAAGTTTTAGCTTGCCTTTTAACTTGATAATGCCTCTTTTCATATAGAAGATGCACTTTTTTTAAGCTTCACACTTTTATATTAGTAAATATGGCCATATTTTGCTTTTTGGCTTTTAAGTTTTATGTTTTACTTTAAAGGACCTCTTCATTCTAAAATGATAGAAGTATTCTCCTGATTTCGTCTAGTTGTAAAAGCACTCTGGTCATCTCTGTATCTCAACACTTCTCCTTCTGTATTCTAATGAAGAGTAATAGCTGACATTAATGAGAACTGTATTCCAGACACCGTGCTAAGTTCTTTTCATGTATTATCTCATTTAATCTTTGTAACAAATTGATGAGGTGGGTCATATTTTTTTTTTATTTATTTATTTTTGAGACAGGGCCTTGCTCTGTCTGCTAGGCTGGAGTGCAATGGAGCTATCACTGCTCACTGCAGCCTCGAGCTCCTGTGCTCAAGCAATCTTCCCACATCAGCCTCCTGATTAGCTGGGACTACTGGTGCATGCCACCATGCCTGGCTAATTAAAAAAAAAATTGTAGGGACAGAGTCTCATCATGTTGACCAGGCTGGTCTCAAACTCCTTGCCTCAAATGGTCCTCCCGCCTTGGCCTCTCCAAGTGCTGGGATTACAGGTATGAACCACAGTGCCCAGCCAAGGTGGGTTTTATTATTATCCACATTTTACAATGAAAAAATGAAGATTCATAGAGTTTAAGTAACTGTACGTCAAGTGGCAAAGCTGTAGTCTGGGCCCAAGCTATGTAACTGCACACTAATCACTAAGCTATGAATCTATTTTCTCTGTGAAACGATGTTCCCTAAGGGTATGACTATGTCTCATTTGTATTCCTACTCTAGTATGTAGATCCTCAACAATGATTTTCGGAGTGAATTAATTCCTTTCACTTAAACTCAACATGCTATGCGCAAGCTCAGACATGGCCATTCCTATCTATCTCTTCCTCCATCACCTCTCTCGTCTATGAATTTGGTCATGACTTCTAAGCCCCACAGAGCTGCTGCTTTCCACCGGGAACAAACTCTCCAGGATGTTCAGGGTCTTCTCAAGCATCACTGCCACTTTCTCAAGGTGGTAAGTGCCCTATCAAGACGTTGCTCCCCTCACAGAGTTCTCTAGTGGGTCTGCTCATATTTCACCTCTGTCCTCTGAATAAGCTGATGGATTCCCTCTAGCTCACAGACCATAATTCTACCCTTATCCTAAAACAGCATTTCCTCTTTTGGAGTCCTTAAAAATTTTGGCACCAGGCCCACAGCCTTCACCTCTCCACCTCTCTTTGTCTACCTTTAGAGCTCCAACTCTCATATTGATAACCCTTCCAATGTCCTGGCCTCAAATCCTCAATTTTCACAATCAAATATCCTTTCTCTCCTAATGTTCATAACATCAGCCCAGCCCTGGACCCAGATTGAATCATTGCAAGATGCTGCTTCCTTGTCTTGCTCTCTTGTCTTTCTACTGCAGCCCTGCCTCTTTTGTCAATTTCCAGACCTGGACAAACCCCTTCTATTTTCTCCACTCTTTCACATTGCTGGGGAAGTTCAGGAACCCAGGGCATTTGGATCTGTTACAACTTCAGGAAGACTGTCTCTGTGACTTGACCACTCTCTCATCACCTCCATCTAGCTTCTTCTCCACTCTCTGTAGCATCTCTTCTAAATCTTTCACTCTCAGCTAGACTTCACTTTTCAAAGATGCCTTTGCCTCTTCCTTCACTGTGGAGGGAAAGCCACCTCACTGGAGCTCTCTCAACTTCCCTACCCTCCACCACACTCCCTTCTTTCCCATCTCAGAGGAGTAAAGCTTCTCCACTTCATCCTTTGCGGTGCCCAATAAGTGTAATGGGGAAGAATGGATTTTGGAAACTGACAGTCTTGGGCTTGAATTTGAGCTCAAGTAGCAAGCAGTTTTATGTCTGGGAGCAATTTATTTACTGTTTCAAGCCTCACCTTTTTCACCCATAGGTGGGGATGACAGTGGTACCAAACTCGAAGAGATTTGTAGAGAGGATTAAATGGCTGGATGCATGTGCAGCTGAGGCATCTGCCCTGAATTTCTGAATTTTCTTCCCACCACCCCACCCCCAGTTTCTCCATTTGAGTCCCAAATTCCATTCCCTTTCTCTTTGGGGCTTTGCCCCATCAACTACTTTCTACTTGTTTATGAATGTTTTGTCATTCCCTTTGGCTAAACTTTTCTTTTTGACTTTAGAAAATGTAAAATTCTTCTTCACCCTAAGAATTCTTTTTGGTGACTCTAACAATTTCAACCTTCCCCTTCTCCTTCTCTTAATTTTACTGCCAAATCTCTTGAAAGAGCAGTCTATACTAGCTGATTCTATTTCTCTCCCACCTACTCTCTCCTCAACACCTCTTCTACGTCCTTAATCACCATATTTAAATTGGGTTCCTAAAGTCACAATTTTCTAGGCCCTTCGATTGCAGGTTTTCCTTGGTCTTCAGCCTGCCGTGTTCAACTGTAGTATTGAACAGTGGCAATGCCCTGGACCTACTTGAAAAATCCACCTTGACTTTATATCATTGTATATATTTTTTGTTCTCCTTCTGCTTCTCTTGTAATTGCTTCAGTTCACTTACAGGACAGTTTTTTTTTTAACTGAGCATCTATTATACACCACAACTGTGCTAGCTGCCAGGATATAATGGTGAACATCACAGACATTGTCACTGGCCCACTAGTCCTTTAAGCTTATGGTCTAATAGAGCAGACATCAAACAGTCATACACATTCTCTCTATCAGCTACCTGCTGCATGTGTATATTTACATATTTACAACATATTATAAAAGCATATAACAAGGTGGAAGCTGGGAGAGGGGAAGGCAAGTCAAGGAAGAACAGTTTGGGGAAGTGATACATCTTGAAGCTGAGATCTGCAAGATAAAACTTGTTAGCTGAGTGAGGAGTAGTAAAGTCGGAGCGGTGGCTTCCAGGAAAAGGAAGAAAAACTGTGAAGGCTCTGGGGTGAGAAGGAACTTAGCAAATTCAAGAAACTGAAAGAATACTAGTGTAGCTAAAGTGCAGGGAACAATGGTGGAGGGATGAAGTCAGAGCCACGGACAATGGGCTAGATTATGTGTGGTCTTGTAGGGAACATGGAGAGGGTTTGGGATTTATTCCCAAGAGCAATGAGTGTATATTGAAAAACTTCTCTTTCCCTGACTGCTTCCTCATTTCGAATGATCACTCATCAACCCATCACTCATAGATGGGTTGTCTATGCTTTTGGCCAGCCAGTGTCATGGCTGAATAATTGCTCTTTATGGTTGATTCCTGAGCCCCAGTGCCCACCAGAATTCTAGTCCTTTCCCAGCTACCTACTAGGATTCTCCCATGGGATGTCCAGCTGGCACTGCAACTGTAAATGTTAGAAACAGACTTCATCTTTCTTTTCAAAATTCTTTCTCCTTTTGTGTTTCCTATCCTGGTTCATGGCAGCTCTGCTGGCCTCCCATCTATCCAGATTGGAAATGCTGGTGTCTCTTTGACTCCCTCTTTCATTTATTCATTCATTCCTTCTGAGGATACAGCATGGACCAAAACTGATGGCACTTGCATTCTAGTGTGGGCGACCAAGGCCAAACACATCAATATTAATGTATATTACAATGCCAGTTAGTAATCAATAAATACTACAAATAAAAAGCAAATAGAAACTGATGGGGTGGGGATGCTGCTTATTTTCATCAGGGAAGTTCTTTTTGAGAAGATACCTTTGAGCAGGATAAAGAATCAAACCATGTGGATATTTGGGGAAAGAGAATACCAGGCAGAGGGAATGGCATATGCAAAGGCCCAGAAGTGGGAGCGTGCTTGAGAAACAGCAAAGAGGTTAATAGCTGGAATGCATCGAGTGATAGGCTGACAGTAAAGAGACAAGGCCAGAGAAGCAGCACCTCCAGATTGTGCTATAAGGTATGGAAAAGGGTTTGGAATTTAATTCTAAGTGTGATGAGAAGCCATTGGAGGGCTTCAGTCAGAGAAGCAACATTCCTATGGTTTGAATATTTGTCTCCTTCAAAACTTGTGTTGCAATTGAATCCCCAATGTGGCAGAATTGAGAGGTGGGGCTTTTAAGAAGTGATTGGACCATGAGAGCTCTGCCCTTATGAATGGATTAATCTATTCATGGATTAATGAATTAAAGGATTAATAGATTAATAGGTTATCATCGGAATGGAACTCATGGCTTTGTAAGAAGAAGAGAGACTTAGCTGACACACACAGCCCCCTCACCATGTGATGCCCTGCACCCGCCAGCAAGAAGGCCTTCAATAGATGTGGACCCTTGACCTTGGATTTCAGCCCCCTATAACTGTAAAAAATAAAGTCCTTTTCTTTATAAAGTACTCAGTTTTCAATATTCTGTTATAAGCAACAGAAAACCGACTAGGACAGACATGATTTGATATGCAGTTCAAAGGGTCCCACTGGTTGCCGTATGAAGAATAGACTGTAGGGGGCAAAGTGAAGACCACATAGTAATCCATGTCTTCCCAGCATTCATAGGGTCTTGCCCACTCCATCCTCCCTTCCCATCCTCACAGCTGCTGCTCTGAGTTAACTCCCTGCATATCATACGTGAATTATTCGTGTGGCCTCATAAATGATCATCCTGCATCCTGCTACATTTATCTTCCAGTTGCACAAATTTGAGCAGGCTATTTCCTTGATCAAGACTCACATTGTTCCCTACCCTATTTTCATTAAGTACAACTTTTTTAGCCTTATATTTAAGGTCCCTTCTTGCCACTAACTGCTTCTCCAACCGCTGTCTTTCACATACCCCAAGCTCAAGTTACACTGAACTACTCAGTTTACCATATAAGCTTCTTGCCTTCTCACCTCCATGCTTTTGCTCAAGCTATTCCATTTTCCCATAAAGCCTTCTCTTGCCAGCCCTCATCTCTGTAAGGCTCAGATTTCCTGAGTCTTTCTTGATCACCCAGGCAAAAGTGATTATTCTTACCTTTGGCCTCTTATACTTTCCTAGTGACATTAATCATTCTCTACCTAAATTATAGCTCTTTATTGTACATGTCTTGTCTTCCCCACTAAATTATAAATTCCTAGAGGTCAGGGTCCAAGTTGATATATCTGTGCACTTTCCAACCACAGTGCCTAGCCTGATGCTTGTAGTGAGTACACAACAGATATTTGTTGAATGAATGAATTTCTAGCCTCAGAGGATTTTAACAGTCTATTTAAAGAGACATAACCAAGTCCTAAAGCCATGCTAGTAGATAATATAAGACAGTGTATAATGGAAGAATACATTACGTGGCACAGAGTCTATGGACTGTAGGAATTCAGAAGGAATATCAATAGTAGGTGGATTGGTCAAGGAAGAGCTTTAATAGTGAATGTTTCTGTAATGGTTACCACATTCCAAGTTCTAGGCTGAACACTTTACATGCATTATCTCACTCTTCTCAACTCATCTATGCTACAGGCACCTCTACTCTATGATACTTTCTGCATTTTAAATGTGTCACCCAAAGTTTGTGTGTTGGAAACTTAATCCCCAATATAACAGTGTTGAGAAGGGGGACCCTTAAGAGATGATTAGGTCATGAGGGTCCTACCTTCACGAATAGATTAATGTAATTATTAAAGGAGTGGCTTTGTTATAACATTGAGCTCAGCCCTCTCTTGCTCTCTCTCTTGCTGTCTCTCACCCTCTCTTCTTCTGCTATGGAATAATGCAGCAAGAATGCCCTTGCCAGATGCCAGAACTTTGATATTGAACTTCCCAGCCTCCAGAACTATGAGAAATATATTTATGTTCACTATAAATCACCCCTGTCTGTAGCACTATGTTATAGCAGCACAAAATGGACCAAACAATACTTATGTATAGATATGGAAACGAGGTGGTAAGGTGAAGTTATTTTCTCAAAGTCTCAGTGCCATGAAATCTACAGAAGTGGGATTTGAGCCCATGCCTATCTGATTGGTTAGATTATACCAATCGCTCCACTTGTCTACCTTTGAAAACAAAGGAAAGGCTGTGCTTAAAGATAGCATTTGCGTTTTATCTACCATCTCATCAAAAGTGGATCTAAAACAGCTAAACATGAACTGAGCTATGCCTGAGAGGATGACTAGGGCTCGAAGATGAGGCAGGTGTTTTTGGTTAAGATGGCAGTTTTTGCGGGCTAAAAAGAGTAAACCTGTTCCTCGATGACAACAGACTGATCTGGCCAGTTGGAAGATGTGGTTAGGGACTAGTTTACTGGGTAAGTGGAGACAGTGTGTGGAAGGCATTGAATGCCAAGTAGAATGGTTGAGTGTTGATATTCCAGGACACAAGAAGATATTGTAATATTTATGAGTAGGGTCAGGACATAACTCTATTCAAAGAATATTCACTGGGAAAGATTTTGCACTAAGCAGATGGCTGGAACTATAGTATTCCCTGAGAAAGCTCTTGCTCTCAAAGAGCTAACAGTCCTTTGGAAGAAATAGCCCATAGAATTCAAACAAAGCATAGTAGAGACAGCCGAAGAATAAGAATTTTAACAGAGCATCAGAAAGAACTTCCTAAAGGCTATGGCACTTGAATTAGGCCTTACAGAGGGGTGGAAATGGAAGAATAGACAATGGGGCCCGCTTCCGAGCTAAGGGAAGGTGGCATTTAGAGAAGATTACCCTAGTAATCATGTACTGGCTGGGCTATTAAGCAGTCTCTAACATGTTGAGATTTCTGGGGGAGAGATGCACTTAAGGCCAGAAATCCATCTACACAGGCAGCAGTTTGTGTGAAAAAGACATAAGAGTCTTAGCATTCAGCAAGTTCAATGAGAGAATGGAGATGCTTCAGTGTCAAAGGAGCTATGCTAATCTTCAGCTGCCTTAAAAGACGTTCAGTGTTGCACATCCAGATCCCAGACTATATCTGGAGAATTTTTCAGTTTTGGTGGCCATGCTCTCCACCTTATGGTTCACAATTGGGGGTGTTTTTGACCCCCAGGACATTGGCAATGTCTGGAGACATTTCTGGTAGTCACAATTGGAGGGAGTGCTACTGGCATCTAGTGGGCAGAATCCAAAGGTTTTGCTAAACATTCTATAGTATACAGGGCAGCCCCCACTCCCCATGACAAAGAATTACTTAGGTGAAATGTCAATAGTGCCAAGCATGAGAAACCCTTCTCTAGTTGATGAGGCAACTAGAGCATGGTTAGTGGAGGGAACAGTTTTTAAAACAGTGTTACTAGGAAAAATTGAAGAAGCTGGTGTTTATCCTGGAGATTTAGGGACCTGAGAAATATCTTAGAAAAGTAAAAGAACTGAACCGTCCAGAGCAACTGCCCAAGTTTCTACCAACATTCACCCTAACCATTGTGATAGGGTCCAATCAGATCCAATGTTTGGAAAACTAAGAAACTCAGTTTTAATAGCAAACACTTGTATAGCATTTACTGTATTTCAGGCACTATTCTAAGAGCTGTACAGATATCAACACATTTAATTGTCACAACAAACCTATAAAACCCATTTTTCAAATGGAGAGACTGAGACACAAAGAAGTAGGTAAGTAACTTGCCTAAGATCACAAAGCTGAGAGTGGAAGAGCCAGAATTTGAGCCCAAACAGCTGTACTCTTAACTGCTGTTCAATATTGCTTTGCTGTACTGGAAAGGATGGTATTGTAAAGAGACAGACCTGGGCTCAAATCCCAGCTTTGCCACTTACTAGTTTGTAGCCACAGGCATGCCACTTAACCTCTCTGAATCAATTTCTTTATCCTGCATGATAAGGGTGTCTGATAGTAACATGATAAACATTTACTAGGTTCGTCTGCACTTTGATGAGTGTACACTCGTGTTGTTTAATGACAGGGATGTGTAACTGAGAATAGTTAGGCAATTTTGTCAGTATATGAACATCATAAAATGTATTTAAATAAACCTACATGGTGATAGCCTACTACATACCTGGGCTATGTGGAATAGCCTATCGCTCCCAGGCTACACACCTGTACAGCATGTTACTATACTGAATTCTATAGGCAATTGTAACACAATGGTAAGTTTCTGTGTAACTAAACATAGAAAATGCTTAGTAAAAATATGGTATAAAAGATAAAAAATGGTACACATATATAGGGCACTTGCCACAAATGGAGCTTGCAGGACTGGAAGTTGTTCTGGATAAGTGGTGAGTGAGTGTGAAGGCCTAGGACATTACTGCACACTACTGTAGGCCTTATAAACACTGGACCCTTAGGCTACAACAAATTTATAAAGAAATATTTTTCTTTCTTCAATAATAAATTAGTTTGTCTTACTGTAACTTTTTTACTTTATAAACTTTTTAAATTTTAAAATGTTCTGACTTTTAAAAATGGCACTTAGCTTAAACCACAAACACATTGTACCGCTGTACAAATATTTTCTTTCTTCATATGCTTATTTTATAAGGTTTTTCCATTTTTAATTTTTTCTTTTTTACTTTCTAAACTTTTTTGTTAAAAACTGAGACACAAACATACACACATTTGCATAGGACTACACAGAGTCAGAATGTCATCGAGATGTCACTAAGTGTGACATTATACATATATAAACATATGTATGAAAAAAGTACAATATTATATAAATAACATACATACAGATAAAACATATATATTTTCAGCTCCATTATAAGCTCATGGATCACTGTTGTATATTTGGTTCCTCATTGACTGACATGTTGTTATACCACATGACCACATTTATTATCCTCATTTCATACACATGGAATTACATGGTTTAGAGACATTGAATGACTTGTCCAGGGTCACACAGCTAGGAATTAGAGGGTCAAGATTTAAATCCATATCTCTCTGACTCCAGAGCCTGTTTTTTAACCACAAATTCATTATATTTGCAAGCTCATAATGATAATAGTATGAGAAGGCATATGAAAATTGCTGGGACACCGTAAGCAATTAATAACTGCTTATTATTAGATTAGTAATCATAGTTATCATGTTTATTACCAGCTCAATCAGGTGTGTAGACAGTAGCACATATTCTAGATAAAAGGACAAGATCAGCAGAAAATGGATGACGCAGTAGCTTGTGTGTAGATCACAATCCCCCAGCCAGCTGTTCCATAATCCTGAGTTTCAGTCTCCTGGTGAAGTGTTGTCATTTTTGATTCATTCGTCCTGCTGTCTGTATGGTCTACTATTCATAGAACAGGAGTGGGAGGAGCAGGGATAGTGTGAGGCTATTTAATGTCAAGGTTCCACGGTCCATACATTTCATAGAGTCTGCTTAGTCATAATTTAAAAAAACCATGAATACAGTGCCTTGCGCAAAACCAGAAAAGCCACCACACACTCACAGACTGCACTGAGAATAGAACCACAGCTCACCTGATGGTTAATTCCACCCAGGAAGGATTTCATCTTAAAACAATTGCCTGAATTCGTTGCAGGGAACACTGTGAGTGTTTTCCACAGAGGGGGTGGCATCTGCCTAGCAATTAGAAAGGCTAGAGGGCTGGCAGCACTCAGAATCTGCCTGCAGTGGATTCTTAAACATGAAATTGTGGCCAAAAGGATGTCAGACAGGAAGAGACCAGAGAACTGCTTGGATTATATGTGATGGCAGTAGGTACAAAGGGCACTGGGAGACTTGGGTAGGGGCCACTAACTGCCTACTTGGTGGCGAGTGATCAGAGAAACTTAGGGACGGGATATTTGAGCTGGATCTTGATGGATGAATAGAAGTCTGCCAGGTGGAGAAAGGGGGCGGGTATATAGACAGGAGAGAATGACAATACTACAAATTTTTGTGACCTGGGAGAACATGGCACTCCTGAAATGCTTTGTGACTGATGGTGGCAGGAGCCCAGGGAGAGGAGCATGGCATGAGGGAGATGAAGCTGGAAATATGGGTTGGATTCAGCTCACAAAGGGCCTGTAGCCCCACAAAGGCTTCTGGACAGTGTGGTGTAATGACAAGGATTTCTGGCAGTGCAATCTGAGGAGAAACAACTCCGGGGGTTTAGAGTGAGTCAAACCTGGTTTTGAATCTGAGTTCCATTACTTACTGGCTGTGTGGCTGAGGACAAGTGACTTTGCTTCTCTGAGTCTCAGTGCCTGTGTCTATAAGACGGGGTCATCATGTCCACCTCACATACAGAGGTATTATTTGGATGAAACAAGGTAAGGTATAAACTCCTAACATAGCCATGGCACATCATAGCTCTTGGTGAATGCTAATTCCCCCCTTGTTTCCAGTTGGGCAGAGTTTCAATCAGATTTGTATTTTAGAACAATAACTCCAGTGGATTGCCCTTGGAGGGGTGGGGCTGGGGGACTGGAGGCAGACAGAAGACTCAACTCTGGGAGTGAGTTGCTTTGCTAGTCTCAATCTGTAAATGCTGAGTTCTAATAGCTTCAATTTCGGGAGTTTACATTCTTCATTAACAGAACCAATATCCTTCTCTAAGAAGACTGGGCAATGAATGAGCCAGCTTAGCTGCCTCAGTTTCTCCAACGTGAAGAGACCAATTTGAAGGGACACAGCTGAAGCAAGTTCAAGTTTATTTGGCCATGTGTACTTGATCTCTTGTTTTCCATTTCATTTTTTTCATTTGTTCACTCATCTAGCAAACATTTACTGAGCGCCAACCATTAAGTGGGCCGGGTGAGTGTTGGGAATATAGTTGTTCACCCTCCCATCTGTGTGATTTTGTATGATCAGATCTTGAGGGAACAGTGATCCCGTCTCTTCCTAGTGCATGCACATAGCTGCACTTCCCATTGGCCAGTTAGACACATCCCTGAACTTTGTGGAAGATAATGAGTAGAACAGAGAACATGGCTCAGGGGAGATTCCTGCTGGAGAATTACTGAACCATGCTGCACTTTATCAAGCTCCGTTTTCTAGAATTTCAGCACAGCATTTTGAATCTAGGACCAGAGATCCTGAACTCTTATCTTTCTGAGAAAGAGTTCAGGAAAAGATAAATGAAAAGGAATAGTTGGACCGAGTGCTGGGGCTCATGCCTGCCATCCCAACATTTTGGGAGGCCAAAGCAGGAGAGCTGCTTGAGGCCAGGAATTAGAGATCAGCCTCATCAGCACAGTGAGACCCCATCTCTACTTAATTTATAAATTTTAAAAACAAGTAGCTGACGGGTGATAAAAAAGAAGGCAGTCCTGCCTTCTTAATACTGACTGAACTTTTGGAAATATGCCCAGAGGGTTAAGTTAATTCCACTATTTCATTAATCTAGAAATCTTACCTCAAGTTAAGGGAATTTAGAGAATTAACCAGGAAAAGCAAACAACAAAACAACAACAAACTGTGTCAATGAGGTTAAACAGCAACACTATTACCAAAACAAAATATGTCAAAACTTTGTGAAGTCAAAACTGCCACATCTCATTAAGACATTCTAAAATGCTCACTTTTCTCTCCTGAATCCGTACCACTGTTTGTTCCTCTTATGGACCATTCTAAGAGCCTCCTAATAGTTTGGCCACTATGGCAGCAACACACCCCCATCCATACTTTATGGAGTCTTCAGAGTCCCCAGAAGGAGAGAAGGACCTTGGCTGCTCCCTGACTCTCAGTCTCCCTCAGAGGAGTGTCCTGCTCCTGGCTGGAAATCAAGGCTGTGCCAAGCCAACATCTCCTGAGCTCCACCCACTAATAGGCCCCCATCATTTCTTTCAATCTCTGTTTTTCAGGTGGACAGAATGTGGAAACAATGCTGTGACTTTATACTTTGGAGTTATTTCCTTTTCCACCCCCTTTTCCTTCAAAATCCAGCCCAGTTATCACTTCTTGTAGACACAATTCCCTTGACTCTCTCTCCAGAGGGTTACCCACTCCAACACCTCTGTATTTTAATGTTTCAAATGTAGCTCTTCCAAAGATGTATTATACTTTTTTTATCTGACGTGTCTTTCTCACCTGCTATGACCTTTACACACAAGGGCAAGGACTCTGCCTTATGATATGTCTGTTTCTCCACTGCCATGCACAGCACCTGGCACATAATAGACAACTTTGTATGGTATCTTTTTTTCTGATTAAATTGAATGATGAAATGGAAGGGAGGGGAATAGATGTTCTGAAATAGAAGAAAAGAAAGAAGACCAGGCAAGTCTGTCTCCTCAGCAAACAGTCAATGCCACTTTATTGTGAGGGGCTTCCTTATGCAAGAGATGAGGCATTTGTCCCTGAGAACCATACAGACTTTGCCCTCCTATTGTTTAAGAGTGTGGACTTTAATGTCAACCTGCCTGGGTTTGAATCCCAGATCTGCCACTTGCTGTATGACTGTGGATAAACTACTCAACTTTCCATGCCTTGGGTTTTTATCTGCAAAATCAGGGTAATGATGGTCCTTACTAGGAAACGTTTGTCATGAGAACTAGTGATATAATCCATGTCTTGCACTTACAGCAAGCAGCGCCTGGCACAGTGGGCATGGGATAAATTTCAGCTCTTGTTGAAGAGTTCATAGTCAAGCAGGCTTGCAGTAACATGAAGATCAAGAGAGCCGTTATTAAGAAAACTTTATTTTCTTAATAAAGTCTGCACTCACATCTTCAGAAGGCTTTAGAGCTGTTGGGTAGATTCTTTAATGAGATGTTCAAGAATGAGGCTTTGATACCAGAGGCATGACTGGGGGAGAATAGATGTGATGGTTGAAATGCCTTTTATGGAGGCTGGGAATAGCTAACTCCCAAGTTTTTGTGGGATATTCAAGGCAATGGCTAGAGTCAATTTTTTGAGAAGAAATGGGTGGTTTGAAAGAAAGGAAAGAGAGGGCCAGGTGTGGTGGCTCATGCCTGTAATCTCAGCACTTTGGGAGGCCAAGGTGGGAGATCACTTGAGGTCAGGAGTTCGAGACCAGCCTGGCCAACATGGTGAAACATTGTCTCTATTAAAAATACAAAAAATTAGCCAGGAGTGGTGGTGCACGCCTGCAGTCCCAGCTACTCAGGAGGCTGAGGCACAAGAATTGCTTGAAGCTGGGAAGCAGAGGTTGCAGTGAGCAGAGATCACGCCATTGCACTCCAGCCTTGGGCGACAGAGTGAGACTCTGTCTCAAAAGGAAAAAAAAAAAGGAGAAGAAAGAGAGAAGAAAAGGCTGCTAACACCCAGGGAAAGGGCTTTGGCAAGGAAATTCAGTTTTTAAATCAGAGCTTTTGATCAACTTTTCTGTCTGGTGTGTGATGCAACCCTCTCCTTAGCCTTTGCATAAGGTCCTCAGTGAAATCTCCCTGACTCTCTTTGCTGCTGGAGTTAGTTTGCTTTCTTTGGGAATGCAAAGGGTCTGGGTTTGATGTTTTTGGTGAGGTCAGTGGTATCTCCAAGGATGCCAGCCACATCTGGGCTACAGATCATTACAACCCAGTGGGAGAGTTTCCATGAGAAAGTCGCTTTGGGTACACGAGGTAAAAAAAGGAAAGAGCACCTTTGGGTGCAGCTGGAGAGATCAGTATGTTACAGCTGCCAAATATATAGTAGAAATGTACAATAGAGTCAAATTCTGGACTCTTACAGCAGCCTGTCCGGTGGGCAGGCACTAGACAAGCTATCTAATACTAAACACTAAGTGTCTCTGGGAAGTTACTATCATCTCTCACATTAAATTCAATTATGCTGTTCACAGCTGGGACAGGTAAGAAACGTGACATCTGCCTGCAGAGTTGGCATGAATTGCTGTTTGTGCCTGAAACACCAGAGAGGGCCAAAGGACACAGCATTGGAAAACCTCCAGAAGCCTCCATAGTATTAGGCACTGGTTAATGGATCAAGCACTTGGAAGACCTAACTCAAATTTGAGTTCAGGGCTTGAAACCTAACTATTTCTAGTCATTGTTCAATTTTTCCATTTTTAGCAGAGCAACTTTGGGCACTTACTACATGCCAGGTACTGCTATGTGCTTTACTAGCACCATTTCTTTTCATCCTTTCTAAAACCCAGTAAGTTCAGTAAAATTGTTAGTTTTACATTGCAGAAGAGGAAAGTAAGGGTGAAAGAGATTGACCTACTGCTATAAGGTCATACAGCTTGCAAGCAGTAGAGCTGGAATTTGAATCCAGCCAGGTCTCTTGGACTCCAGAACTTAAGATCTTAATAACTATGTTAACTGATTTGGAAGGAACCAGAGATTGTCCAATTCAACCAACTGTATACCTAGAGGGAGCAACTTGCAATTTGGAAGGGTTTGCAACTAGGAGTCTGCTCTCGTTTTGTTTGAGGCTCTGCTGTGTGACTGAGCAAGTCACTAAACCTTCTGGGGCCCCAGTTTTCCTTTGCTATCAACTTTTGATGAACTGTTCTGTCTTCCTTACAGGTTTGTTTTAAGGAGCAGTACATGAAAGCCCTATATAAGAAGTGGAACAGGACAAAAGCCACTCATTTGTCTTACTAAACAGACAGCAGGCATATTCTAGTCCCCTTTTATGGGCTAGCTAATTTCTGATACATCTAGCCAAATGCGATTAACAGGGAAATGTTTAATACAGAACCACTCCCTTTTCTGACTCACCAAGAAAATGACATAATCTTGAATATTGTACTAAAATAAATAATTTAAAAATTGAGTTTGATATTTGGCTGCTCTATGCTTAAGCATTTTCATATGCATTTAATCTCCGGTAGAACAAAATGAGGCTCCAGATGGCTAAATTATTTGCCTCCAATCCCATGCAACTAATCAATAGGAGAGTAAGAATTAGAACCCGGCACTACCTGGTTTTACTTGCAGGTGATTTTCCGTACAGCAAGGGCTTAGGTCAGATCCATTTGATTATAGAAGGCAACAACTCTGTCTTCAAAGGACCTCATTGTTTCCAATGAAGTCCCATAATATCCCTGGGACTACTCCTTATGCCTCCATGCACCCTAATGGGAGAGTTTTCTGTTTTATCCTTTGCTGTGTCAAAGTCTAAATGTTTAGCAAAAATCCAGCCTCATCTAAAAAAACTAACCAGGCTCAAAGCATAGACAAGCTAAAAGAGATAAAATACTATATCATGTCTATCTCTTGATGAGAAATAACTTTCCTAGCTTTGAAGTAAAGGAGGAATTAAATTTCTTTCTAAATTATGGACAATATTGAATTTGAAACTTGTTTAAAATGTAAAAATAACGGCATGAGATTAAAAGGAAAATTTGTATACCAAAGATGATTAAGACTCAACTATATATGAAGAAGTAACTCAGATTTTAAAAGAAAAAAAAACCCAAGATCTCAATAGATCAATGGCCAAAGGACATGAGGAAAACATTTACATAGAATAGAATACAAATACTAAGCACTTATCCTAGAAAACATTTATTCTGAGTAGTAACCAAAGAATTACAGTTTAAAACAATCTTTATCATTATAATTACACATAATAATTTTACAGTTTTTGATATTTACTAAGTGCTTTACATATATAAGTTCATTTAATCCCTAAAACCACCATAAGAGATAGTGCTATTTCCATTTCATAGGTGAGGAAACTGAGACACAGAGAGGTTTAGTAACTTGCTCAACTCATAATTAGTTAGGGGAGATTTAAATCCAGACAGTCTGGCTCTTACATTCATATTACACTTGGGAAATTAATAGAACTAAACATACCTAAAAGTAGACTATTCAGTGCTAGGAATGTTCTTGAGAGATTCAGTGCTAGTGCTTTATAAATTGCTACAACTCTTTTGCAAAGCAATATTGTGATAGGTAGCAAAAACCGTAAGACTATACCTTCCATTCTAGCAAGCTCACTCACTGGACTGTGGATTGCAGAAGGAATTCAACAGAAGTAGAAATTTATAGGCAGACAGTTGTATACTGAAGTGTCATCTAGACAAACACTGTTCAATATAAATGTAATACACACCACATTTATAATTTAATATTTTCTAGGAATCATATTTAAAAAGACAAAATGAAATTAATTTTGATAGTTGATTTAACCCAATATATCCAAATAGTATAATTTCAACATCATTATAAACATTTACATTGTTTTTCTTATATTGCCTTAGAAATCTGGCACATATTTTATACTTACATTACTTGCCAATCCAGACTAGCTACATACATCTCAAGTGCTCCATAGTCGCATGTGGTTAGTGGCTGTCATATTGGATAGCCCTGATTTAGAACATCAGACGATGGGAAATGGACAATAATATCCAGTGATGTGGAGAATGATTTAGAAAAAGTATGGTATGTCAGTCTCTGGAGTTGTATCAGATCATTACCGATAGCAATAATAAAAGCCTTTAAGAAACATATAAGGCCGGGTGCAGTGGTTCATGCCTGTAATCCCAGCACTTTGGGAGGCCGAGGCGGGCGGATCAACTGAAGTCAGAAGTTCAAGACCACCTTGGCCAACACGGCAAAACCCTGTCTTAAAAAAAAAAGAAAGAAATATGTAAAATGTTTACGCTACGTTAAGTAAGAAAATCCAAGAACACAAAATATTAAATTAGTAGATATTTAAAATGTGTCTGTATGCTGGCTGTGACTGAAAAAGAATGTGCAAATATTAAAATAGTTGTGTTAGCATGATGAGATTTCAGGCTGATGTTTTTGTCAAATGTTCTTTTCACTTAAATAGACATACGAAATTTATTTTTATTAATAAACTTTTTAAAACATAAAACAGACAAAAAAAGGATCCTTCATATAATAGCAATATTTAGGGATTTAATTTTTACATATTTTTAATATACTATGTGTTCTAACAAATTCCACATGCTATATATCACATAGGTTTACCTATAGTTTGGTGTTCTCCTGATAAATAATTTGGAATTTTTGATTATTGGATATTCTTCTGTTTATGTCAGTGTTCTCAAAGGAGTTGAGTTACGTAAGAAAATTATTCACAAGCCTTTGAATAACACATTATGGAGGCAATGTAATGGTAGGACCATCCTTTGCTGTTTGTAATATATTTAATATATATTATTGATTGATTGGTTGATCAATTGAGACAGAGTTTCACTCTGTTGCCCAGACTGGAGTGCAGTAGTGCGATCTCAGCTCACTGCAACCTCTGCCTCCTGGGTTCAAGTGATTCTTGTGCTTCAGCCTCCCGAGTAGCTGGGACTACAGGTGCATGCCACCACACCCAGCTAAATTTTTGTAGTTTTAGTAGAGACCGGGTTTTGCCATGTTGGCCAGGCTGGTTAATACACGTTTAATATTGCATTTCTTTTATTTGACCTATGAGCTATACTGAAGGCTGACCCAAAGATAACCAATTGTTTGGTGGGTTCCTAGAGATAGAAACTAATGAACAAAATCCCAACTACTTAGGAAAAACTTTGAAATTCTGATTTCAGTTTTAACTAACATATCTAATTGAGAACTAGAGAAGCAGAGACATGGATGGGTTAGATAAAGATGGATAACTGGAGTCACAGAGTGCTGCGAGCCTGAACTTGGAAAGTCAGCATCTGCAGAGAAGAGGGCATGGGATTGTGGTCAGAGAAAACAATTCTGGCCCTGCCTCTACTACCTTAGGGAGTGCACAGTCATTCCTTATCTGTAGAACTGGAGATCATGAAATCAATCTCATAGGTAGTAAGAATTAAATAAGATAATATACTTCTCTAAAGATCTGTAATTCTCTGAGGTCATTAAGTGCAATCCTTTATTTTACCTGTGAGGAACACGGGTCTAGAATGGCAAAAACAGGTTTGGAACCTGGATGTCTTGTTCGAATTAGGGTCTTTTGAGCACAAAGACTCAGAGGCCAGGCCTGGAATCAGGGTCCTTATGTCACTGTGCAGCTCAGTTCTGACACTGTCACAGTGTCATAACACTATGACCTTGAACAAGTCTCTTACATTCTCTCATTTTCCCTATCTGTAAGGTGGGGAAAATAATTGTGTCTAATTCAAGATTGGTTGTGGAGTTTTTAAAAGTCATACTACATATTATGTTTGGCACATTGCAATCTCTCAGTATCTGTTATCTGTTATTGACAGTAGCCATCCAAAGAAACCTTCTTTGGATGCTTTTGGCATCCCCAAACCAATCCTTACAATTGTCTTTACAGTCGGCATGTATATTTTACTCATCAATTGGTTGAATCTTTGCAGCTTAAACTCTACAGAATTATATTTTGGAACTTCATAGAAAAATAAAATAGGAAGTTGGGGAAGGGTGGCATTGGCCCACCACTAGGGGGAGTGTTGGTGAAAGTTTATCTTAGACACTCAGGCGGGCAGGTTCTGCAGTGGGTGAGGGTTTGGTGGAGGGAAGGAAGGAAAGAGGTGGGCGTTCAGGAAAAAGCTGGGCGGAACTCAGGAAGGCATGGAGGTGTAGTCCTGTTGGAGGAGAGCTTGCAAGAAGAGCAAGAAGGCAGCGCGGCACATTGGTAATACCCCTCACTGAGCACTTGCTGTGTGTTAGGCTCTGTGACTCTCATTATTAGTTTCTGTCGCTGGAAAATGGGAAGGCTAATAGTTTCTTCTTTCTAAGAGTTATTGCAAGCACTTTAAGAAATACTGTATACAACATTTTTGAACAATGAGTGCTTGACACATAAAAGTTTGTTGTTACTATTATTATTTACTATTAAATCCTTCAAAGCTCACATGAGGCAGACCAGGAAACATGTTCAAAACCATGGTGCTAGTAACTGACAGATATCCTCTGTTGCCCAGCAAGTCAGGCAGAGTCTTCCATCCTCCCACTGCCCACCCTCCAGCCCCATCTCTCAACCTTCCAGTGGTGTTGCCAGGGTGGATCTAGATTGGCTCAGAGCCCCCGTTCTGCCTCTTCCTGGCTGCAAGACCGGAGTAAGTCACTTTGCCTTTCTGAAACTCAGAAAGCAAACTTCCAGTTTGCTCATTTGTGAATTGGGGTCATGTTTCTTATAGGGATTTTGTAGGAATTCAATAATGTTTTCCAAGTAGAGCGCGTAGCCCACTGTTTGGCACATAGTTACTCAAGGAGTATTAAGCTGTTAATGTGAAGTGAGCCCTTGGGTTCTTTGTGACCTAAGTTTCTCTAGCCCCTGACATTTCCATACTCAACCTTTATTCTGGAACAGTCTGGGACAAAAGAAACATATCGGAAACCTAGGCTTTGACAGCCTTCTCTCCCTCTTTTTGTAACACACCATTTTCTTAATTCAATGCCGTATGAAGCAATACAGCTTCTAAATTCATTGATGGTGTCTGCCGGCGAGGAAATGTCAGAGCACTTGGATCCAACTGTCCCGTTGCCGTTCTCTGGCTTTCACTGGGTGAATGGTAACATTTTCAAATGAATAAAAATCTCCAGGCAACATCGCTCTCCTCCCCCAGAGCAGATTTATAACAGAGTGGTTGGCATTTCCACATGCTTTGCACTTGTCAGTGTCAGATTCACATACGTTCTTAGGTCTCTGTACATATATAGGCATAATTTAAATCTCCGGTGAACAAAGGCTATTTTTCTAACTTGGAGATATTCCAAAAGATCTTTGCATTTCATCTATTTTAAATGTTTGTGTGATTTAAAAGCATGGTGATGTCAAATGGTACAGGGGAAGACTGAATATTCAGCTTCCAGCAACTGATCATGTGCTATGTGTCAGGCACTTTATATACAATATTTTACTGAACTGCAGGATGCATATGCGTGATCCTCAGTTTACAGAAAGGGAAACTGAGGCTCAGCAAGATTAGTGACTTGCCCAAAGTCACACAAGTCACATGAGCTGAGAGTGGTGGGAGTGCAACAAAAATCATTCTGATTCCATATTCAGTGTTCCTGACATTTTATCACAGATGCCTCTGCAGAATAACATGCATGCATTCATTCATAAATGATTTACTGAGCACTTGTAATGTACCAGGCACTATGCAAGGCTCTGGTGATCTAACAGAAGAAAAAACAAGCAAGAATTCTGGCTTTCAAAGAGCTTACATTCTAGTGGGCAAATAACATAGGCCAATTCTGTAACTTGATGAAAATTTCATCTTCATTGGATGGGATGGAGGTAGAAGAAGGAGGCGGAATGCAAGGATGGCTGGGATCATGGTCTCTGTTCTTCCACAGATCATGCCAGGGTAAGCATTTGGGGAAAGTCTGAGAAGAATGATGAGGCATAAATCTGTGACAATTCCTGCCAGGCCTCTATTCTCATCTGCAACGCATAGGTTGTTCTCTTTTGGGGCGCAGGATTTTGACAGCAAACATTGCTGCTCTAGAGCAAGTAGAGATAAAAAGTGGGCTATTGAAAAGCAAGGCATGGGGAAGGTGTTTTTAGGGGCAGCAAAGATAGAGAAGGAGACGAAAGTGCCAGGATGCCTACAACAGGCACTCAATAAGTGACAGTAGGCAGACTGTGACCTACTATCACTACTACCCAAAATCTGTAGTGAAATCCTTGGAAAATTTAAAACAACTTCCTGTTCATTTTCAAAAGCAATGTTGCTAGCTACATTCATTAAGCAACTCCTTTGTGCCAGTCACTGTACCATGTTCCTTGTATGCATTGTATAATTTAATGCCCAAAAAATGAAATTGCTGCTCAGAGAAGCTAGTGAATGGAGAAACTTGAATTTCAAACCCGAATCTGTCCAACTATAAAGCTCTTGTCCTTTTTATCCACACCAAGCTGCCTCTGTGGCTCCTCAGGAGGCTCTTAAAAGAAAGCAGAATTAATGTATAACTTGCTCGGCATCCTACATCCTTGCAACTCAAAGTATAGTCTGTGGACCAACGACATTGGCACCACCTAGGAGCTTATTAGAAATGCAGAATCTCAGGTGCCACCCGAGACCTACTGAATCATAATCTCCTTTTTAATAGGACTCCCATGTACAATAAAGTTTAAGAAGCAGTCCGGGCACGGTGGCTCACGCCTGTAATCCCAGCACTTAGGGAAGCCAAGGGAGGGGTGGATCACTTGAGGTCAGGAGTTCGAGTTCAGCCTGGCTAACATGGTGAAACCCTGTCTCTATTAAAAATACAAAAATTAGCCAGGCGTGGTGGCACGTGCCTGTAATCCCAGCTACTCAGGAGGATGAGGCAGAAGAATTGCTTGAGCCCAGGAGGCAGAGGTTGCAGTGAGCCGAGATCATGCCACTGTACTCCAGTCTGGGCCACAAAGCAAGACTCTGTCTCAAAAAAAAAAAAAAAGAGAAGCACTGCTCTATATCTCTTGCCAAAAGACATGATACAGACACTCCAAAGGTGGTGAGAGATACTTATCTCTGGCTCTAAACATTATCATTTCAGGAATTCAATTGATGGCTATTGTCAAACTTAATCAAGAAATGAAAGTTTTAAAAAACCTGTCTGGGTGCCTGTTAAATCAAATTGGAATGGAAGAATCATTGTGTGATCTCAGAAGTTAGCTAAAGTTTCGAAGATGAGTTTCTAATTTTTTTTTCTTTTTCCTAACCCCTGAAACCTATGAAAGAGGATGAGTTTCTATTTCAAGGATGTTTTCATAGGCTTTTTAGGAAAGGCTTGCTGATTGTTAATGAGACTTTTACCCCCTAGTGGGAATCTTGACAGTAGTTTGGGAGATGAATAAGCGACCCCTTTCTTTTCTGGTGTTAGTGTGTTGAGTAGAGCCCATTAATCTGGATATAGGACAAGGTATGATGGACTAGAACTTTTATCACAGATTTGTCCATTGATTCTCTCTATGGTCTTGGGCAAATCATTAAAACCTCCCCATGTATCAAGTAATGCTGGCCTGGGGAAAGTCTACGTAACATCTGACTGTTCTTATGCCATTATAATGATGACAAAAGAAACGTGTGTGTGTGTGTGTGTGTGTATGTGTGTGTGTGTGTTTAAGATAGGGTCTCGCTTTGTCACCCAGGCTGGAATGCAGTGGTGCGAACATGGCTCACTGCAGCCTTGACTTTCCAGGCTCAAGCAATCCTCCCACCTCAACCTCCCACGTAGCTGGAACTACAGGCATGCACCACCATGCTCAGTTAATTTTTTGTAGAGATGGCATTTCACTGTGTTGCCCAGGCTGGTCTTGAACTCCTGAGCCCAAGCGATCCACCTGCATTGGCCTCCAAAGTGCTGGGATAACAGACGTGAGCCACCACACCCAGCCAGAGAAATTTGTTTTTAAGGCAGGAGATTGGTAGTTTAATATTATGGACTTCAAAAATTCATAGGCATTTACCAAAATGCTTGCTAGTCCTTTCATCAACCAGCAAACCAATCAATCAAACAATTAAAAAGTATTTATTGGGAAGCTGCCCTCTGTCTCAGAATACAAAGGGGGTAATGCTTCTGGGGCAGAAAATAGTAATTATGAATCGCTTTCCACCCATTTGCAGTTCCACAAAAACTAAGCACCGTGATGAGTAGAAAGGAGCTGGGATGACAGGACCTGGGCACAGCGTATTAGGTGGGGGCAGGAGGGCACTGTGGCTCTTTTCCTGTTTACCTGCTCACTCAAGGCCTGCTTCGTCTTGCCTGACATCTAGAGCAGAATCTCCAAATCTACCCCTGGAATGTGAACAAGTTCAGGTGCCATGCTTCTAAGGCAGAGAAAGTAGAGGCTCAGTCTTGCCTTAGCTCTTCCTCTCTGGCTTCCACATCCAATCCCCAAGTCCTAATCTTTGTATCTCAGTAAAATCTTTTCTACTTGCCTCCACATTCCATTTGTTAGCTCAAGCCCTGTGTTTTAGGCCTTCCTAACATATAGGACAAAGGAGGTCCGTTGTTTCCCCAACAGTCTTGAATGGCAAATGAATTAACCTCTCTGAGCCTGTTTTCTCCTTGGTACAATGGGGATAATATTAATGTCTGTTTCATGGGGTGGTTGTAAGGATGTAAATGAATGGAAGTTCAGAAATATGCAGCTACCTCTGTCTTTACATCTACACTTCTGCGACCTTTCCCTTTTCTTCTCTCCACACATCCTCCTTCCCTTTCACCTGACTTCTCATATCAATTTTTCAGAATCCCAACTTTGACATCACTTTTTCCTGAAAGTGTGACTTTCCCATATCTATGGGAAGTGCCTCCAGTATGTCTTCCTATATGACCCCAGCCCTCTTCTGCCATGGTCCTCATCTCAATGTGGCATGCCTGACTGTTGACATGTTAGTAACTAGACCAAGAGCAGTAATAATATTTGTTGAGTTCTTACTATGTTTCAGGGCCTATGCTAGGTACTTTTCATGCACTGTCTTATTCAATCCTCACAATGACCCTAGGAGATCGGTTTTATTATTGTCATTCCCATTTTACAGATGAGGAAACAGAAAAGAATAGATTCAGTAAATTGTCCAAAATCACCCAGCTAGTAGGTTTCAGGACTGGAATTCAAAACCAGTTCTGTCTAACTTTGGGCCCATGTTCATAATACTAGGCTAAATGTCTCTTGACCAGCACATGCCTGTCACACTCCAGAATAGGATAAAAACACACGCACATGTATACAACCAAAACCATGTTTTATAAAAAGTGCTTAGTAAACTGATAAGTCTTTCATCTTTCCTCCTTTTCTTCTCTGGGGGTGTCTAGGGAAGAGAAGGTTTATCATTATATGGTCTGCAACATGGTTTGGGCTAGGAAACTCCTGCTGTAGTTAACTGAGCTCATTAGAAACCCACGGAAGTGAATTATAGAAACATGACTTGTGCCAGCCTACCTGCCACATTTTAGGATCCTGAGACATATGGGCACCAGCTCATTTAGAAAGCATTTTTAACAAAAGCACACAAAAAAGATGTTCAGCATATGTTAGAGTAGGTAGGATTCATGGAATCCTAAATCAACTTGCTTTTTATAGCCATTTGAAGAGGGGCAAATTAGTGAGAGCCGGTTTTTCCTTTAGTGCACATTTAGAAGGGGCCAGGCTGGGGAGCAGGTGGAGTAGCCAATATCAGTGCTAGTGGATTGGAGGGTCCCTGACAAACTCCCAGCCCCCACACTCTCTCCCACCCACCTGCACATTACATGCTCATTCTCTCCTAGCAGTGCCAACTCCAAGCACACCATAAAAAAGTCTTAAAGATGATATAAGTAACACATGTTAATTAGAAAGTAGGTTTAAGAAAAAAAAAATCATCCTTACTCCCACCTTCCTAAAGAAAACATTTTAGTATCTATCCTTCCAGTTTTTTTTTTTTTTTGGTTGTTGACATTTTATACACACACACATATATACTTGTGTATATACAAGAGACCTCCTTTGTCCTATATGTATGTATATATTCCCTTTTACCAAATTGAGATTATATCAAATGTTCTGTAATTTACTCCCTCCCTTTCCAAACTTAACACTACCATTTCAAGTCAATAAGCACACATTTACATCATCATTTTAAATCACTGTATGGTATTCCATTGTAGGGTTTACTATAATTTATTTACTAATCTAGTGTTATTGGACATATAGGTTGCCTAACCACTGCTTTTTGTCAACAACACCTCTAGGAACATTCTCATATATACCACTCTGAGCACTTGTCCCCATTGTTCCTCAGGACAAATTCCCCAGGCACCCTACCTTAAAAATAAATTATCATTCCTTAGTAGCTTGGTGTAATCACTTCTTTCTTTATGATAGTTATAAACCCTGACAAAAAGGGAGGTTTATTGAGTGTGAGGGTGGGTGTGTTTGGGAGAAGAATGGGACAGGAGGAAGAATGTCTCGGGGACATAAGACATTACTAGAGGAATGTAGGACTTGGTGCCATGGGACTAATTAGCTATTCTGGGGTCAGACTGAAGGTGTTGGATTAAAAATTAAAAAGAAACCAACCAATCAACTAACCAACCAAACAAAACACAAAGCGGAGATGGGAAGCCTTCAACATTTGCTTCCCTGATATGCGATTTCACCAACACTGGACCCTTGGCATGAAACCTTGGCATGACCATCTTTATTGGCCTTTTGGAAAATGTTTTAGCAATCAAAAGCCACAAAAATAGTCATACTATTTGATTTAGTAGTAGCACTTCTGGAAATATAACCTAAGGAACTAACACCAAAGAAAGATAAAGGTATGTGGACAAAGATGTTCTTTATGGAGTTACTTAAAGTAGCAAAAAAACTTTTATCCAATGAAAATAGTCAACAGTTAAGAAAATTATAGTACAACTACATGACAGAATAGCATGCAGCCATCTGATCCTTACCAGCTGTGTGATCTTGGAGGAAATTACTTAACCTCTCTTAACTGTTAAGTGGGGAAAAATAATCTTTGTTACTGCAGGCTTGTCAGGATTAAAAAGATAGTATTTAAAAAATGCCTAGCATAGTTGTTGGCTTATTATAAGTGTTGAATAAATATTAATAACAGCTAAGTATACAAAGATATTTTACAGTCATGGAAAAAAATATGATAGGATGGAAAAGCAGCCCACAAAAGCATGCATGCACCTGTCAGCCATGGGGAAGCCTGCATCGGGAACTGGAAACATTTTTTTGCCTCACTATGGACTTACTGGATGTGGATCTCCAAGACCTGGAAAGTGAGTTTTGTCACAACGGCCAGAGGTGTCAAGCTCTGAGAGGCTGTCCCTATCTCAAAGAAAATTAATGAAGGCCTGACCTAGACATTAGAGTGCCAGTGTATTGACTTAGAAAGAGAAATACAAATATCATGTGGAACAGAGATACCTGTCCCAGCACTGTAATGCTTTCTCTCCCCAGAGGCAAGAAGCAGAGGGAGCCAACACAGAAGCAGAAGCCCCAGCATATGATAAAATATAAGAAGCATCAAACCCTAATGCAAGAAGCAACAGAATTGTCCACTGTTGGATAAATGCAAAAACAAAACATGGTGAAAACATACAATGGAATACTCTATATCCTTAAGAAGGAAAGGAATTCTGAAACAGGCCACAACACAGATGAACTTCAAAAGCATTATGCTAAGTGAAATAAGTCCAGACATAAAAGAACAGATATTGTATGATTCCACTTTTTTTCTTTTTTTTTTTTTTGAGACACAGTTTCGCTCTTGTTGCCTAGGCTGGAGTGCAATAGCATGATCTCAGCTCACTGCAACCTCAGCCTCCCTGGTTCCAAAAATTCTCCTCCCTCAGCCTCCCACGTAGCTGGAATTACATGCATGCACGCACCACCACACCCGGCTAATTTTGTATTTTTAGTAGAGGTAGGGTTTCACCATGTTGGTCAGGCTGGTCTGGAACTCCTGACTTCAGGTGATCTGCCTGCCTTGGCCTCCCAAAGTGTTGGGATTACAGGATGAGCCACCGTGCCCAGCCATGGAGTACCTAGTAGGCAAATACACAGAGAGTACAGTAGAGGTTACGGAGGGAGGGGGAATGGGAGTGACTGTTTAACAGGTACAGAGTTTCAGTTTGGATGATGGTAAAGTTCTGGAGGTGGATGTTGGAGATGGTTGCACAATCATGTGAATGTACTTAATGCCACTGAATTGTATGCAAAAAATGTTATGGTGGTAAATTTTATGTGGTGTATATTTTACCACTAAAAAGAAAAGAAAAAACCTAATGAGAGAGGCAATGTGACTTGGTGGTCTTCAGAGGGCATGAGCTCTGAAACCAGGCTGTTTAGGTTCATGTCCTGGCTCTGCCCTTTACTAGCCACGTGTCCTGGGGCAAATCCCTTGCATTCTCTGTCAGTCATCTGCAAAATGGAGGCCATAGTGGCATCTACTTTCTGGAGTTATCATGAGGATTAAAATGAGTAGATCTAGGTAAAGTACTTTAGTTTTACAGCAATGCTGAACAAATAGTGAATCTTACATAATCCTGGGAAAATTTTTAAAAAGTGACATTCTTGGTTTCTCTTGAGAGAGCATTATGATGGGGACAGAAATACTCAAAGTCAGTGAGACGACACATTATCTTTGTGCAGGAAGATCTACTGGGAAGCGTAAGGTTGCTTGGCAAACACGGAACCAGAACAAAACAATTAGAGAAATTGTGTATCTAATAGTATGCAGCGAAGACAGCCTGATTTTATCATAGGGATCGTCTTGCCAGCAGAAGTGGAAACACTCAAAACCCATTGACTAAAGCTCTGTGTCTCCCTGGGATCGTGCTGGGCAGGGCGGCCAAGGCTTGCTTTTGTGACTTTTCTTTGCCAGCACATCCAAGGCTGGCCAATCCCTCTCCAAAGCATTCCAACATCCCATCTCCTTTGGGTGAACTGCCTCAATCTGCCCCATTCTAACATGTGTTGCCTTTACTGTTTAGTTCCCTGCCACTTCTATTTTTTTGGAAGGAAACATGGAAAAATGACAGCAGCCTGATTTATTGGTGGTTGCAGAACTGTGGGTGAAATATTTTCAGTTCTGTTACTGGAGCTATGATGGCTGTAAAATTTTAAAAACAGATTTTAAACAATCATGGTTGCCCAGTGTTTTTGCATTTGTAAGCTCTTTTCTGTTGGATGGGTCTGATTGTTCAGAGCACAGCAGGCAGCAGGAATAATAAGATATGAAAGGGATGCTACATCATGCTCCTGGGCCCCATATTCATTCCAGCCTGTTACCCAATCTCCCGATTGTCTTCAAACCCTAAGTGAGGCTAATGAGGGGCTTGATGTGGTGTCTGAATTTATGATGAACCCCATTCATTTGCTTTTATACTCCAGTAAACAGCTGTTGAACTTCTTCCTGTGAGTGGTTTATTCTTAGCCTTATGTGGCTTAAAGTAACTTTAGAAACAGCAATGCTGTGTACACGTATGTGCCTGCATGTTAATACCACTCAGGTCAGGATTTGCCGCTGCTGCCTTAGGATTTGATCACAGGTATGGACCCACCTGAATGGATGGGTACATGCCTCAAACGAGTGCCTTTAAATCTTGCTTCACTCTAAAGAGGGGCTGGATCTCCCTGGACAGCGTTGGAGTCCGAGCTGATCTTTACTTCTTGTACTTGGCTGGTAAGAGAAGAAGGAAGCAGGGGAGGCTGGGTTCCCTGGAGCATGGCGTAGCAGATGTGGGCAGTTTGTTAGTCACATTCCTCAAACCGTACTGAGCCAGGGTGCACGGGCCAGCCTTCTATCTGTGTCTCTGTGTCTGAGGACTTTGTCTCAGAACTGCTGCAAGCTGGGAGTGCCAGGGGAGTTATCACTCCTGGGAGCAGCCTTCAACCAATGACTCTTGCTAATTGGGGCATAAATATTCCAGTCCCTTCACCCCTTGGGTGGGATAATTGTGAGACATGTGTTTTATACTGTCTCCCAGATTTTTCCCATGAAATTCAGCTTCAGTTGCCCACTGCCATAGCAGGCTCACTCCACACTCCTGCCAGTCTCCTTCTCTTTGCTCTGTCATTTTCATTCTCCTCCAGTACTGGTCCTTGAACCTCCCAAATACCCTCACTGCACTAGAATCCCTGTATCAAGGCCTGCTTCTGGGAGAACCCACATGAAAACACGTGATGTAGAGAAAATAGCACAAGGTTTCAGACTAGAAGACACCAGTTTTATCCTAGCTCTGTCACTTGTGTGTCACGTGACTTTGGGTAACTGACTTCAATCTTTCTGAGTTCTAGTTCCCTTAACTATAAGAAGCCAGAGCATAATAACACCTACCTCATTCATTGGGCCATTCGTAAAGCCTGAGTGAGAATATGTAAGAGGAGGAGTCAACAGGATAAAGTTCTTTAGAGATGTTCATCATGTGATTACGTGTGGCTCTGCCATTTCCCCTATTGTCTGCAGAATCTAGCCCCGCCCCCAGATATTCCTCTACACCGTTCTTATTCTTATTCATGCTAATAACCTGTGTACATCTCAGGTGAATTAACATTATGAAAATTTCAGCTTTTGAGCACTTTGTGGTTAATTCTTTCTTTATAATTCTTTTTACCTCTGTTTCTTACTATTAACATTTTCAAACATAAAGAAGAATTGAAAGAACAGGCCAATAAACCATTGATTTGGATTCAACAACTTTAAACAGTTTGCCATATTTGCATTATCTGTTGGCCTATCTTGCTACACTATTTGAAATTGATTTCTAGATGCCATGGTGCTTCACCCTTAAGTACTTCAGTATACATTTCCCAATCTCGCACATGCACAGTACCCTTCATACACCTAAGAAAATGAACCTTAATTTCATAACATCATCTAACATTCTACCTATTATATTCCAAGGTTCTACTTCTGCCAAGAATGTCTTTCATAGCTCATTTATTGTTTAGCTAGGATCCACTCTAGGTTTACTGCAGAATGTCTTTGCTTAGAAACAATCATTCTGTCTCTGACTGTGTGTGTGCACGTGTGCGTGTGTGTGCTCATACCTGAAGTATGTGTTAGAGATGTTCCCTGTGCATTCTTTCTCACTGAAGCCAGATCAGCATTGTGGCTCTCTGGTCCTTGGGTGACAATGGGACAATCTGAGCCTTGTCTAGATGTGTGATCTTGGCCGGGCTGGTGGCCTCCACCAGCAGCAGAGGGCTCTAAGTGGGTGGTGACGGGCAAGTCTGCCTGGCTGTCTGTGCATGTCGGGGCTGTACCAACCATGTCTGTGGCTTCCTTCAGTGGTCACCTGCCAGATGCTTACACAGAAGTGCTGCCAGCAGCGTCAGCTGTCAGTTGAGGAAGAAGGCATCCTGCCCACTGATTTAATGAGAGACGGATTTTTTTCCTTTTGGGGAAAAAAAATAAAACTATTTGGCAGGTAGAGTGCCTGTTTAGACAAGTCAGTAAATGCTCTTATTCTAAATTGGTGAGTGTTCTTCTGTCCCCCCTGTCTTCACAAAGATGTTGAAAAGATGGAGACAGAGGTTGATAGAGTGTGTTTAGACAGCAAGAAGGCATATGATTTGCAATAATAGTAATACATGGAGTCCCCAATAAATATGTACTGAGTAAATACATGAATAATACCAGCAAGCATTTAAAGAAGGCCTACTATGTGCTATCATCTTGTTTATTCTTCATAGCAACATTGTGATATAAGTGTTATCTCCATTTTATAAATTAGAACCTGGGATTACTAACTGACTCAAGATCACACAGCTAGTAAGTAGCAGAGCCATGATTTGAACACAGCTGTCAGACTGCAACAACTGTATTCTTTAACCAGAGTCCTAAGCAGTCAGTACTGTGCTCAGTCTGTACATTAAGCATCTCCAACCACAGAAGCTGCTGCCACTTTTGGTTAACATGCAGTACAGTGCATGGTACATTACAGTTGTTCAGGTAATGTTTGTTGAATAAATGTGTAACCCAACATAGGCATACAAAAGTTGACTATCTGATTCTCAGGACTCCCATTAATTTCAGTGATCATAAGCCTCCACTGATTTCTCTCTTTTTTTTTTTAACTTTCCACGTCGTTGTCTCTATATGTTCTCCCACTAGCCCCAATTCCTCCCCAAAAAACCCTCCCCAGCCCAAAGCAGCATTCTTCTATGTTGCTATTTCCTACAAAAATGTAACGAGTCCCAAATGCACTAGGTACTGGCATTCCTAGCTGTCTTCTTTCCCAACGAGTCCTTCGTAGAGAAATGCCTTCCTGCAGAAATTAGAAGGGGAGGTTCTCTGCAGCTTCTAGAGACTGTGCTCTTTGGTTGTTTATTCTCCCGACAGGTACCTTTAGAGACTTACCTAAGAAGAGTAAAATGAGAGATGCTGACATCTCAGATCTGGAAAGTCTACCTTAAAAACCAAATTTCTCCCAGGGAACCAATCAGGACACAAACTCTGCTTCATACTTTAGACCCTATGAATTCTGCTCTGCCAGTGAGTGAAGGACCAAAAGAAAATAAAATCTGAGGGACCTAAGAGTCACCAGCACCTTCTCATTCTCTTTGGAGGTGAGAGGCAGTTCTGAGTGTCACATTCTTTTAGTTTGGTGAATCATAAGTTGTTTGGGACCTCCTGAATTCCCCATTTCCAATCTTTATCTCTTTCTATTCCAATTCAGGCTGGCACATAAGGGACCAAAGGGTACTTAGTGCATAGGCAGGTTGGTGGATATGTGCCTAGGGTTGCATGTGGGAGGTGGCACTAAGGGTAGGCTTAGCACTAGCCTAGGAATGCAGAGGGGAAATGACAGACGGAGAGATACTACCGTGTGTTCAGATGCATGGCCTTCACATTCACATGGCTTATGGGCTGTTGGACAAATGACCAGGCAATCCCAGCAACAGGGGATGGTGCTCTGCTATGACAAGGAGGCCAAGTGCCATAGAAGAGCTTCAGGAGAGTGACATCTGAACTGGCAGAGGAATGATGAGTAGGCATTAATCAGACCAAGCTAGAAGACTGAAGAAGAGGGGAAGGATGTCCCATGGGAGAGGAAGCATGATGGAGAAAGAAGAGGGGCATGGAGGGAGCCGAAAGAAGTGGTGGGAACATAGATTGCGAGGCAGTAAGGGCCATATGATGAAGTTAGGGCAGTAGAGCAGGACCCCAAACATGAATGGCCCTGTGGGCCTGAGGCTGGAGGTTTGGAGGACTGTTGGAGGTGGTAAGGAGGGAGGGATGTAGAGCAGCTGAGTTCTGAGAGCTGTTTCGCTGCCCTTTCCCTTGACCTCCACTAGGCTGAACATCTCCATCTAGATTTCCACAACTATTGTATCCCACGTGGTCAAAGTTAACTTAAATCCTCCCTACCAAAGCTTTCTTTTTCTTTACTATTTCAATTCATGATAGCACCACAGAGTCACTCAAAGTAGAAACCTTATATCACAAATGACAAACAGATTTACATTTGACTATCAACTCCAATTAATATGTAACAGTGGCCTGATGCTCTGTGTTGAGGAGGATTCCAAGGCCAAGTCATGCCTCAGAGAGAAGGAGTACATGGGTAATGAGCCTTGCAATGGGCAGGGGAAGGAGGCTGGGGACACTAGGGCTGTGTGTTTGTTAGCCGAGCGTTAGAGTTACCTAGACATTTTTTCTTTTTCGTTTCACATGCAGTAGATCCCAGAGTCCATTTCTCTCATTCTGACTTCTTTCTCTCCATCTCTACTCTCCTTCTTAGTTCTGGTCTCTTTGTCTTTCAGCCGATCTCTATCACCAGGTTCCTAAGTGGGCTCCCCGCCTTAGGGCTCTTTCAGCTTTAATCTGTCTTCCCCATGGCCACAGGGCAATTTCTCCAAGCATAGTCTCACATCACTGAAAATGCTCAGTGTTCCTGGAATTACTTTCAGTTCCCAATAGGCCATGCTTCTCCAGGCACCCCCACCCCAGCTTTTTAGCCTATGCTCTTTCTCCTGCCTAGTATACCCTTCTCGACAGCCCTGGCTCCACAGCCTCATCCTATAATGTGCTGATATGGCATTGCCTCTTCTGGAAGCTTTTTCTGCCTGGCAAGCTCCTCCCCTTCACCTTCCCAAAGCAGTGTGAGCGGCTCTTCTTTCATGTGCTTCTGTGGCATTTTGTAGATAAAACTATTACTTGTTACTTCACTACATTTGCACTTATGCATGGTTCATTCATGTATTCATTCGACAGATATTTATTGAGCTTCTATAGACCTGGGGCTGCAGATAGAGTGATAAACTAAACAAAATCCCTGATCTCAAGGAGGTTACATTCTTGTATGTGTGTGTACAGACAATATGAAAATAAACAAATACATAATTTAATATCAGATGAAAAAGAAAACAAAGGTTGAGAGACAGTGGGGTGCTGTTTTAACTAGGGTGGACATGAAGGATATTTTTAATCGAGTGACATTTGAGCAGAGATTTGAATGAAGTGTCAGTAAGCCAAACTGACATTTGGGGAAGAGAGTTGCAAGCAGAGGCAATGGTGTGCAAATGTCCTGAGGCACTTATGAGGGGTGTATGAGGAATAGCAGGAAGCAACTCTGGAAATGACTGAGTGAAAGGGAAGGTGTCAGAGCTGAGGTCAGAGAAGGAGAAGAGATGGGACATAGCACATTGGTCCTTTGGAACATAAAGGTGTTTGGAATTTAAACTTTGTAAGCAGGAAAGCGTTTGATGCATTTTGAGCAGAGGAGTGCAATAATCTGCTTCATCCTTGAAAAGGCTTGGGCTGGCTTCTGTAGTGTTGAGAATACATTGCAGGGACAAGGGCAAAAGGAATACTCAAGGCTGAGATGATAGTGTGGACCAGGGTGGTAGTGGTGGTGGTGGTGAGGAGAGAATAAATCTGCAATATATTTTCAAGATAGAGCCAATAGGATCTCCTGACAGATGGGATGTGGAGAGAAAGAGAGAATCAGTCAATCAAGGGGACTGCAAGAAACTGCATCTTAACGATTCATTCATATGTCAGTATCTCCTTGTAGACCAATAATTCTTAGCCTACTGCTTCCCAAGCCCATTTGTCTTATACTCTGGATGCCTTTGAGAATCTGATAAGAGCTATGAAATTTTCTCCCTGAAAAAAATTCACTGTCTGAATACATATATATATATGCATACAGATGGGGTGTGTGTGTGTGTGTGTGCACGTGTGTGTGTGTGCATGTATATACACACAAAATTTTGTCTATAATTTCAGGGGTCACAGACCCTCTGAATCCTATTCACAAATCCTGGAATCAATGTCCCTGCCCCAACCCTTGAGCTCCTTGAGAGCCAGCCACGCCATATTCATCTTCATTTCCTTAGCAGAGTAACCTGAATACAGTCGCTGCTCAGTAAATGTACTGAAATGAATGAGTGAAAAACAGCTGCTGCTTTATTTTAACTCCTGATTCGTCCTGGCAAAAAAGAAGCATGTCCTATTTATACCCCGACTAGTAACTGGGGCTATCATTGCAATGCAGTAATAAGCAAACCAAACCAATAAACAAAAGCTGGAGAAGGGGGAGCAGGAAAAATGAGGCAGGAGAATTAAGGCAGAAAAGCATTTTAAAAAGCCTGTTCAGTTCAAAAAGTATTGGCAGAAATACACAGGGAGAAAAACATATGAGTAAAAAATGTAATCATTTTACTGATAACATTGGGACGTTTTCCACCTCAGCTGCAGGCAGAGGGTGTGGCTTGTTTCGAGGTTCCAGGGTCTTGGTTTGCAGCCAAGCCCTAGGGCAGGTACTCAGAGGGAGTAGAAGTGAGAGCTTCGTTCTAAGCATCCTAAACTCAGAGGAGCATCCTCAGTTCACAGCCTTCCTGGGATGGGGGTGGGAGTATTAGAGAAAAGCCTGATGGAAAGGTCAGATAGAACCGAGGACCAAAGCACAAGCATGTCACCTAAACCCTGAAGCAGTGCAGTTTGAAATGATCACGCTGGCTCCTGGGAGCCTGAAAATTAACTTGGTTGTGAGGACAAATTGATCATACAAGCAAGTGGCTTTCTAGAGGGTGCCAAGAGGATATTGTCTAGATGATGGCCTTTCTCCTTGTGAATTTAACAGGAGCCGTATTTAGAGGTTGAAGAAATACAGGAGGAAGTCTCCATCTTCTTTTAACTCCAACGGAGTTAGAAACCATAAAAATAAAGTAAACTAAAAGCAATCTGAATCGCACAAATTCAGTTGGTTGTAATAGACTCTGCCCATTTTTTACAGTTGATAATTCAAATTTAGCAGATATTTATTAAGTCTGGCCCTGCCCTGTGCCATATTTGCTTTAACTCTGATAGTGACCTGCTAAGTCAGTATTATTCCTCTTCTCCTTTCAGGCGAAGGATCTAGTGCTTGGAGAAGTATACGCTGCTAGAAAGCAACAGTGAGAACCAGGCCCAGACAGGGCTGACTCCACGTCCCTACTCTGTCATTCACTAGGCTGCTTTTTTCATGGTCTACGTGGTCATCCAAAAGAAAAACAATTAGCCCTCTTTTGTTCTGTGAGTCAGAGGGGAGGTTTGAAAAGGCTGTCTGCTCACCCTTCCTTCCAGGTTACACATCGCAGGGAAGAATGCTATGGGAGGCCCAACCCTGGGGGAGAGCCAGGCCGGGCAGGCAGTTGCCAGGGAACTGGGCTCCATCGTCCTGGGTTCTGTTGCTGGTGTCTCTTTGCATCTTGTTTGACAGCTCCTGCCTGAGAAGCCAGCTTGGAATGTGTTCCAAGCTGAAATTTCAGGAGAAAAATGTTCCCTGTCTTACTTACCCTTTTCTGGGACAAGGTGGCTGGCCAGGTGGAGATATATAGTAGTCAGAACAGATTAGGTTCAGATCTTGTTCATTTTCCTACCTATGCCCAGGAGCCTGGGGGTTGTTATCATTTTGGTCTTTGTTTTCAGGCGTTTTTGTTTTGCCTCAAAGTGTGAAAAGGCCATGGACTCTCTTATGATCTGCAGCAAATAGCAAGACAAGGTGGCAGGGGCACTTGGGAGAGAAGGCGGCCTGTGTCTCTAATGTGTCTCTTCTGAGCTTCTTATGGTAGAGAGAGCAGAACTCCCAGTCAGGGAAAAAAATCTTAAGAGGCTCTTGATAGGAAATGTGCTGTCACTTGTCATCTACCCAATGGCTCCTAATCCTCTTTCGTGAGCTGAAATCCCCTTGAATTCGATTATAACATTCCTCTTGGTAGAAGGCACTTCGCTTGAAAATGCAAAGCCCTTGATAGTGAAAGAAAAACAAACACTAATTTGAAATTTTTTTTGCCTTAGGAAAGAAGATATGGGTAGAAGCCTTGAAGAAGCCCTGCTCCTGCCTTTTGAACCCTCAGTTCCCTGATGTGCAGCACGCACTGAGGTCTCAAGACAGAAGGCATCCCTCCCTCCGCCAGCTTCAAGTCAATTGACATTTGCATGGGTGATGCTTACTTTCACTTGTTAAAAAAAACAATATTTTAGGCCAGGCGCGGTGGTTCACGCCTGTAATGCCAGCACTTTGGGAGGCCGAGGTGGGCAGATCACCTGAGGTCCGGAGTTCAAGACTAGCCTGACCAACATGGTGAAACCTCGTCTCTACTAAAAATACAAAATTAGCCAGTTGTGGTGGCACATGCCTGTAATCCCAGCTACTCAGGAGGCTGAGGTGGGAGAATCACTTGAACCTTGGAGGCGGAGGTTGCAGTGAGCCGAGATCATGCCATTGCACTCCAGCCTGGGCAACAAGAGCGAAACTCCATCTCAACAACAATAACAACAACAACAACAACTATATATATACACACACACACACACATATATTTGTGCATATATATAATATATATAATATAATATATATGTGCACATATATAATATAATATATAATATATATGTGCACATATATAATATAATATATAATATATTAAACATATTATATATATGCACATATATGTATTAAACACTCAACAATGGGAAAAGAAAATCTTGTTTAGAAACCAAAGAGACCTTTTAAAAGACCTATTAATTACGTCAAAGCTTCCCTCCATACAGGGATAAATGCTTGTAACTAGCTCAAGTTTGTAACCTGAAATTGGTTTGACAAGTGTCAGACGATGAGGCCAGGGCAGTGGCTCATGCCTGTAATCCCAGCACTCTGGGAGACTGAGGCAGGAGGATTGCTTGAACTCAGGAGTTCAAGACCAGCATGGGCAACATAGTGAGACCTCATCTCTACCAAAAATAAAACAAATTAGCCAGGTGCAGTCCCAGCTGCTCAGGAGGCTAAGATGGATAGCTTGAGCTCAGGAGTTGCAGGCTGCAGTGAGCTGTGATTGCACCACTGCACTCCAGCCTGGATGACAGAGCAAGACCTTGTCTCAAAAAAAAAAAAAAAAAAAAAAGACAAATGTCAGACTGTGACTTGGGGAGGAGAAGGGAGATAAAGTGGCAACTATAAAAGATTGGTGAACAGAGGGAGGGCCATTGCTAGAAGCACATTTTCTTGCTGATTGCAACTCAGATTTCTCTCTTACAGACCGCAGCATTTTTTCCTAGACCCACATCCCACCTCTGGCCTGTTCTCTTGTCTTCACTTACCTGATCCTCCACCCTCTCTTGCCCCTTGGCTTGGCGGTCATGTACCTTGGTTTTCTGAATGCTGCTCCAGAGGCAGAGGTGGGCCCTGGGGCTTTGCTGTGGTTGGGGGGTGGGGAAAGGGGCCTGGGAAGAGCCAGGCCTTGGTGAGGAGCAGAAAGGGGCCCCTTATCAGCACCAGGGCAAGCACTGGAGCATGGCCTGTGGGATGCGATTAAAGATCTTCTCTCAGCAGTGCTGAGAGTCACTTCTGTTTAATCACTTTTTGCTTAATATCAGGGTTTAGAAAGGTCTGGCAATTTTGTGATTTCTTCAGTCCACTGTGGGAGGGCCTGTGAAAACCATAGCAGCCTCCATACTCTTTAGAGTCTTTCGATCAGAAAGAAACAGAAATTGTGAACACCACAGAGCAAATGAGTAAAAGGGTCTTACTCCTAGCTTTACCCACGCTGCTTCCTGTCCTTGCCTTAGACCTCAAACCTGGCAAGCCTTCTTAGGTAAGGAGCTGAAATCACCAGCTCACGGTGACACAAATTGCTTTTGCCTTATCTGGGTAGGGATGAAACATTTTCTTCCTATTTCTCAAAAACTTAAAAGCCAAGCAAACAGGATTTCTAAACAAAGAGGGACTTCAAACAGGAGACTAGCTGTCATTACCAGTTTTCTTCTCCCAAAGCATATCTGCAATTGCTGTCTGGGAAAAGTGGTAGACCTGCTTGAGGTGGCTAAGAAACCATTATGTCTGTTCCCTACAAGGAGGAAAACCTTATATGGCAGAGCCAGGAGATTCTGGACTCTAGGTCGGGAAGATTCCCAAGCTGCCCACTCAGATGAGACAAAATAGATAAGGAATATAGGCTTTATCTCCGTTTTTCATTTACTTTTAAATTTCTTTCATATTTTATGAATGGGTAATCCATATGCATGATACAAAATTGGAAAGATCCCAAAAGTAGACAGTGAAAAGTCTTTTTTCCCCCCCTCTCCTGAGCCTTGATTAATCTCTGTAGAGGCAATAGCGTGTGGGGGAGATTGGGAAGAGGAGAAAGGAGTCAGGCACTCGGCTCAGGTGCTGGCGGAAGAGCCCAGGAGGGTGGTCTGGAAAAGAATAGAGGAAACCAGCATGACTGTGTCACTGAGGAGGAGGAATGGGAGAAACCAGGAGGTGTAAAATATCAGAAATGGAGGCCTCACGAGTGGAGAGTCCGTGATGGGAGGAGAGTGATGAGCCTGTTTCTTTTTTTTTTTTAATTAAAAAAAAATCCTTTATTTCAAATATTTTTCTCTATTATTTTCTTTTTTTTTTAAATTTATTTATTATTATCATACTTTAGGTTTTAGGGTACATGTGCTCAATGTGCAGGTTAGTTACATATGTATACATGTGCCATGCTGGTGCGCTGCACCCACTAACTCGTCATCTAGCATTAGGTATATCTCCCAATGCTATCCCTCCCCCCTCCCCCCACCCCACAACAGTCCCCAGAGTGTGATGTTCCCCTTCCTGTGTCCATGTGTTCTCATTGTTCAATTCCCACCTATGAGTGAGAATATGTGGTTTTTGGTTTTTTGTTCTTGTGATAGTTTACTGAGAATGATGATTTCCAATTTCATCCATGTCCCTACAAAGGACATGAACTCATCATTTTTTATGGCTGCATAGTATTCCGTGGTGTATATGTGCCACTTTTCTTAATCCAGTCTATCATTGTTGGACATTTGGGTTGGTTCCAAGTCTTTGCTATTGTGAATAGTGCTGCAATAAACATACGTGTGCATGTGTCTTTATAGCAGCGTGATTTATAGTCCTTTGGGTATATACCCAGTAATGGGATGGCTGGGTCAAATGGAATTTCTAGTTCTAGATCCCTGAGGAATCGCCACACTGACTTCCACAATGGTTGAACTAGTTTACAGTCCCACCAACAGTGTAAAAGTGTTCCTATTTCTCCACATCCTCTCCAGCACCTGTTGTTTCCTGACTTTTTAATGATGGCCATTCTAACTGGTGTGAGATGGTATCTCATTGTGGTTTTGATTTGCATTTCTCTGATGGCCAGTGATGGTGAGCATTTTTTCATGTGTTTTTTGGCTGCATAAATGTCTTCTTTTGAGAAGTGTCTGTTCATGTCCTTGGCCCACTTTTTGATGGGGTTGTTTGTTTTTTTCTTGTAAATTTGTTTGAGTTCATTGTAGATTCTGGATATTAGCCCTTTGTCAGATGAGTAGGTTGTAAAAATTTTCTCCCATTTTGTAGGTTGCCTGTTCACTCTGATGGTAATTTCTTTTGCTGTGCAGAAGCTCTTGAGTTTAATTAGATCCCATTTGTCAATTTTGGCTTTTGTTGCCATTGCTTTTGGTGTTTTAGACATGAAGTCCTTGCCCATGCCTATGTCCTGAATGGTAATGCCTAGGTTTTCTTCTAGGGTTTTTATGGTTTTAGGTCTAACGTTTAAGTCTTTAATCCATCTTGAATTGATTTTTGTATAAGGTGTAAGGAAGGGATCCAGTTTCAGCTTTCTACATATGGCTAGCCAGTTTTCCCAGCACCATTTATTAAATAGGGAATCCTTTCCCCATTGCTTGTTTTTCTCAGGTTTGTCAAATATCAGATAGTTGTAGATATGCGGCGTTATTTCTGATGGCTCTGTTCTGTTCCATTGATCTATATCTCTGTTTTGGTACCAGTACCATGCTGTTTTGGTTACTGTAGTCTTGTAGTATAGTTTGAAGTTAGGTAGTGTGATGCCTCCAGCTTTGTTCTTTTGGCTTAGGATTGACTTGGTGATGCGGGCTCTTTTTTGGTTCCATATGAACTTTAAAGTAGTTTTTTCCAATTCTGTGAGGAAAGTCATTGGTAGCTTGATGGGGATGGCATTGAATCTGTAAATTACCTTGAGCAGTATGGCCATTTTCACGATATTGATTCTTCCTACCCAAGAGCATGGAATGTTCTTCCATTTGTTTGTATCCTCTTTTATTTCCTTGAGCAGTGGTTTGTAGTTCTCCTTGAAGAGGTCCTTCACATCCCTTGTAAGTTGGATTCCTAGGTATTTTATTCTCTTTGAAGCAATTGTGAATGGGAGTTCACTCATGATTTGGCTCTCTGTTTGTCTGTTGTTGGTGTATAAGAATGCTTGTGATTTTTGTACATTGATTTTGTATCCTGAGACTTGCTGAAGTTGCTTATCAGCTTAAGGAGATTTTGGGCTGAGACAATGGGGTTTTCTAGATATACAATCATGTCATCTGCAAACAGGGACAATTTGACTTCCTCTTTTCCTAATTGAATACCCTTTATTTCCTTCTCCTGCCTAATTGCCCTGGCCAGAACTTCCAACACTATGTTGAATAGGAGTGGTGAGAGAGGGCATCCCTGTCTTGTGCCAGTTTTCAAAGGGAATGCTTCCAGTTTTTGCCCATTCAGTATGATATTGGCTGTGGGTTTGTCATAGATAGCTCTTATTATTTTGAGATACGTCCCATCAATACCTAATTTATTGAGAGTTTTTAGCATGAAGGGTTGTTGAATTTTGTCAAAGGCCTTTTCTGCATCTATTGAGATAATCATGTGGTTTTTGTCTTTGGTTCTGTTTATATGCTGGATTACCTTTATTGATTTGCATATATTGAACCAGCCTTGCATCCCAGGGATGAAGCCCACTTGATCATGGTGGATAAGCTTTTTGATGTGCTGCTGGATTCTGTTTGCCAGTATTTTATTGAGGATTTTTGCATCAGTGTTCATCAAGGATATTGGTCTAAAATTCTCTTTTTTGGTTATGTCTCTGCCCGGCTTTGGTATCAGGATGATGCTGGCCTCATAAAATGAGTTAGGGAGGATTCCCTCTTTTTCTATTGATTGGAATAGTTTCAGAAGGAATGGTACCAGTTCCTCCTTGTACCTCTGGTAGAATTCAGCTGTGAATCCGTCTGGTCCTGGACTCTTTTTGGTTGGTAAGCTATGGATTATTGCCACAATTTCAGCTCCTGTTATTGGTCTATTCAGAGATTCAACTTCTTCCTGGTTTAGTCTTGGGAGAGTGTATGTGTCGAGGAATTTATCCATTTCTTCTAGATTTTCTAGTTTATTTGTGTAGAGGTGTTTGTAGTATTCTCTGATGGTAGTTTTTATTTCTGTGGGATCGGTGGTGATATCCCCTTCATCATTGTTTATTGCATCTATTTGATTCTTCTCTCTTTTTTTCTGCATTAATCTTGCTAGCGGTCTATCAATTTTGTTGATCCTTTCAGAAAACCAGCTCCTGGATTCACTAATTTTTTGAAGGGTTTTTTGTGTCTCTATTTCCTTCAGTTCTGCTCTGATTTTAGTTATTTCTTGCCTTCTGCTAGCTTTTGAATGTGTTTGCTCTTGCTTTGCTAGTTCTTTTAATTGTGATGTTAGGGTGTCAATTTTGGATCTTTCCTGCTTTCTCTTGTGGGCATTTAGTGCTATAAATTTCCCTCTACACACTGCTTTGAGTGCATCCCAGAGATTCTGGTATGTTGTATCTTGGTTCTCGTTGGTTTCAAAGAACATCTTTATTTCTGCCTTCATTTCGTTATGTACCCAGTAGTCATTCAGGAGCAGGTTGTTGAGTTTCCATGTAGTTGAGCAGTTTTGAGTGAGATTCTTAATCCTGAGTTCTAGCTTGATTGCACTGTGATCTGAGAGATAGTTTGTTATAATTTCTGTTCTTTTACATTTCCTGAGGAGAGCTTTACTTCCAACTATGTGGTCAATTTTGGAATAGGTGTGGTGTGGTGCTGAAAAATATGTATATTCTGTTGATTTGGGGTGGAAAGTTCTGTAGATGTCTATTAGGTCCACTTGGTGCAGAGCTGAGTTCAATTCCTGGGTATCCTTTTTGACTTTCTGTCTTGTTGATCTGTCTAATGTTGACAGTGGGGTGTTAAAGTCTCCCATTATTATTGTGTGGGAGTCTAAGTCTCTTTTTAGGTCTCTAAGGACTTGCTTTATGAATCTGGGTGCTCCTGTATTGGGTGCATATATATTTAGGATAGTTAGCTCTTCATGTTGAATTGATCCCTTTACCATTATGTAATGGCCTTCTTTGTCTCTTTTGATCTTTGTTGGTTTAAAGTCTGTTTTATCAGAGACTAGGATTGCAACCCCTGCCTTTTTTTGTTTTCCATTTGCTTGGTAGATCTTCCTCCATCCTTTTATTTTGAGCCTATGTGTGTCTCTGCACGTGAGATGGGTTTCCTGAATACAGCACACTGATGGGTCTTGACTCTTTATCCAATTTGCCAGTCTGTGTCTTTTAATTGGAGCATTTAGTCCATTTACACTTAAAGTTAATATTGTTATGTGTGAATTTGATCCTGTCATTATGATGTTAGCTGGTTATTTTGCTCGTTAGTTGATGCAGTCTCTTCCTAGTCTCGATGGTCTTTACATTTTGGCATGATTTTGCAGCGGCTAGTACTGGTTGTGCCTTTCCATGTTTAGCGCTTCCTTCAGGAGCTCTTTTAGGGCAGGCCTGGTGGTGACAAAATCTCTCAGCATTTGCTTGTCTGTAAAGGATTTTATTTCTCCTTCACTTATGAAGCTTAGTTTGGCTGGATATAAAATTCTGGGTTGAAAATTCTTTTCTTTAAGAGTGTTGAATATTGGCCCCCACTCTCTTCTGGCTTGTAGAGTTTCTGCCGATAGATCAGCTGTTAGTCTGATGGGCCTCCCTTTGAGGGTAACCTGACCTTTCTCTCTGGCTGCCCTTAACATTTTTTCCTTCATTTCAACTTTGGTGAATCTGACAATTATGTGTCTTGGAGTTGCACTTCTTGAGGAGTATCTTTGTGGCGTTCTCTGTATTTCCTGAATTTGAATGTTGGCCTGCCTTGCTAGATTGGGGAAGTTCTCCTGGATAATATCCTGCAGAGTGTTTTCCAACTTGGTTCCATTCTCCCCGTCACTTTCAGGTACACCAATCAGACGTAGATTTGGTCTTTTCACATAGTCCTGTATTTCTTGGAGGCTTTGTTCATTTCTTTTTATTCTTTTTTGTCTAACCTTCCCTTCTCGCTTCATTTCATTCATTTCATCTTCCATCGCTGATACCCTTTCTTCCATTTGATTGCATCAGCTCCTGAGGCTTCTGCATTCTTCACGTAGTTCTCGAGCCTTGGTTTTCAGCTCCATCAGCTCCTTTAAGCACTTCTCTGTATTGGTTATTCTAGTTATACATTCTTCTAAATTTTTTTCAAAGTTTTCAACTTCTTTGCCTTTGGTTTGAATATCCTCCTGTAGCTCGGAGTAATTTGATCATCTGAAGCCTTCTTCTCTCAGCTCGTCAAAGTCATTCTCCGTCCAGCTTTGTTCCATTGCTGGTGAGGAACTGCGTTCCTTTGGAGGAGGAGAGGCGCTCTGCTTTTTAGAGTTTCCAGTTTTTCTGCTCTGTTTTTTCCCCATCTTTGTGGTTTTATCTCCTTTTGGTCTTTGATGATGGTGATGTACAGATGGGTTTTTGCTGTGGATGTCCTTTCTGTTTGTTAGTTTTCCTTCTAACAGACAGGACCCTCAGCTGCAGGTCTGTTGGAGTACCTGGCCGTGTGAGGTGTCAGTCTGCCCCTGCTGGGGGTGCCTCCCAGTTAGGCTGCTCGGGGGTCAGGGGTCAGGGACCCACTTGAGGAGGCAGTCTGCCCGTTCTCAGATCTCCAGCTGCGTGCTGGGAGAACCACTGCTCTCTTCAAAGCTGTCAGACAGGGACATTTAAGTCTGCAGAGGTTACTGCTGTCTTTTTGTTTGTCTGGGCCCTGCCCCCAGAGGTGGAGCCTACAGAGGCAGGCAGGCCTCCTTGGGCTGTGGTGGGCTCCACCCAGTTCGAGCTTCCCAGCTGCTTTGTTTACCTAAGCAAGCCTGGGCAATGGCGGGCGCCCCTCCCCCAGCCTCGCTGCTGCCTTGCAGTTTGATCTCAGACTGCTGTGCTAGCAATCAGCGAGACTCCGTGGGCGTAGGACCCTCTGAGCCAGTTGCGGGATATAATCTCCTGGTGCACCGTTTTTTAAGCCCGTCGGAAAAGCACAGTATTCGGGTGGGAGTGACCCGATTTTCCAGGTGCCGTCAGTCACCCCTTTCTTTGACTAGGAAAGGGAACTCCCTGACCCCTTGTGCTTCCCGAGTGAGGCAATGCCTCGCCCTTCTTTGGCTCGCGCACGGTGCGCGCACCCACTGACCTGCGCCCACTGTCTGGCACTCCCTAGTGAGATGAACCCAGTACCTCAGATGGAAATGCAGAAATCACCAGTCTTCTGCGTCGCTCACGCTGGGAGCTGTAGACCGGAGCTGTTCCTATTCGGCCATCTTGGCTCCTCCCTCTCTCTATTGTTTTCTACTTTTTTAAAATTTTACTCTAAGTTCTGGGATACATATGCAGAATGTGCAGGTTTGTTGCATAGGTATACATTTGCCATGGTGGTTTGCTGAACCCATCAACCCCATCATCTAGGTTTTAAGCCTCTCATGCATTAGGTATGTGTCCTAATGCTCTCCCTCTCCTTCTCCCCCCACCAACAGATTCCAGTGTGTGATGTTCCCCTCCATGTGTCCTCATTGTCCATGTGTTCTCATTGTTCAAATCCCACTTATGAGTGAGAACATGCAGTGTTTGGTTTTCTGTTCCTGTGTTAGTTTGCTGAGAATGATGGTTTCCAGCTTCATCCATGTCCCTGCAAAGGACATGAACTCATTCTTTCTTATGACTGTATAGTATTCCATGGTATATATGTGCCACCTTTTCTTTATCCAGTCTATCACTCATGGGCATTTGGGTTGGTTCCAAGTCTTTTCTGTTGCAAATAGTGCTGCAATAAACATATGTGAGCATGTGTCTTCATAGTAAAATGATTTATAGTCCTTTGGGTATATACCCAGTAATGGGATAGTTTCTAACACAGAGGTTTTATCTGTGTTCATCAGGTGAACTCCCATTAAATTCCTCTTTGGGCACCTCCTTGGGGAAGTTTTCTTTATTCTTCTCTTCAAAAGTTAAACCTTACTGCTGTGCTTTGACATACCTCATTTTACAACTTAGTTCACCATGTTGTCAGTATCCATTATGCTGGGCTTCCCTCCCAGAGTGTCTTTCTCACTTCTCATTTTCACCTTTCTGGCACCAACAATAATAATAGCAACAATAACAGAAATTATCTCATTAAATCCTTTCAATTACCCTGTGAAGTAGATACCTATTGTTTGGGGGCCTTTTGTTTTTGTTTTAGAGAGAGGGTCTCACTCTGTCACTCAGGCTGGAGTGCAGTGTCCCAATCACAGCTCACTGCAGCCTCAACCTCCTGGGCTCAAGTGACCCTCCAACCTCTGGAATAGCTGGAACTACAGGCACACACCAACACTCTAGGCTAATTTCTGTATTTTTTGTAGAGACAGGGTTTCACCATGTTTCCCAGACTGGTCTCGATCTCCTGACTTCAAGCAATTCACCCATCTCAGACTCTCAAAATGCTGGGATTACAGGCGTGAGCCACTGTACCTGGCCTAGATACCTATTGTTGGCCTCATTTTGCAGATGAGGAAACCAAGACATAGAGAAACTAATTGTCCAGGGTGGCATTGCTGGTAGTTTGGCTCAGGATTGGTATCTGAGCATTCTAACTGTAGAGCTTACACTCTGATCCTCCAATCACACCGTTTTGATAAGAATGATAACATTTGGGGGACATTTAGGGGAAACGAAGGACTAGACAAACCACCTTGGGAGGCTGGTCTCATTTTTGTCCCCTTTTTGCCAATAAAAACAAGTCTTAAGTCATGCCCAAGAAAGGAAAAGGGTCTGGATCCATGTCCTCAGACTCTCAGATACTGTTCTCTACTCCCAGCGTATATGCTTATTAGATATCTGTAAAATAAATATATGTAAAATAAAGGAAGGAGAGAGTGGGTGAAGGAAGAAGAAAGGAGGAAGAGGAAAAAAGAAGGAGCAAAGGAAATAAAGGAAGGGAAATCAAATAGAATACTGCACTCAGCTATCTCTTAAACTCAATCAAAGCTGGCTGGTAATGCAAATATTGTAATTCACACAGTGTACTGAGTGAACATTTTGAAAGAAGATTCTAGGAGTGAAAGCTTTAAATCAAATGAAGCCTCATTAAAGTGAAACATCAGAACATCACAAGCTGATGGGGAAGTGCTTGAGGATAGCAAGGACTTCCCAGATCCCAGGTATAGAAGTTAGCAATAGATTTACTCCTGCAAGTCTGATACAATTTCTTGGAATAGCAAATTACACGAACTGTTGGTTACATCAAAATCACCCGCAACCGAGAGGTACCTTCTTTTAAAGCATTTCTTGGTGTTTGCTTTTCCTTAAGCTACACCATTAACCTCCTCTATTATTCTGTGACCCAAATGGATCATCAAGATGAATGAAAACTCTAATTTTTTCACAGGGATTTTTTTTTTTTGGTCCTATAGATGCCGTGTGTGTCTGTGTGTGCATGTGTGGGTATTTTCTGTGTTTCTCTGTTGCTGCCTGTCTCAGGAAGAGAAACTTTCTGCAAGGTAGGCAGCCCTGCTGGCGGTACTTTTCTTAGGTTAATCAAGCCATGCCTTGTGGATTTTTCTGCCACAGACAGGAAGGACTCAGTTTAGCATATTGACAGTAACCATATTTTCCAAACCCCAAATAGGGGCAGGGCGTCTGACCAAGGACAGAGTTCTGCTTATGAATGTAGTCATGTGAACTTCTCAGCAAGGCACAGAAATGACATCATCTGTCATTAGCCATTTTATGAATTGCCTTTATAGAAGGTAAAATGGCAGGACATTGGGTGCACCCAAGGGCACAGCAGCTAGCGGCCCTTGGACCCCTCTCTGGAGTCAGTGATCTTCGTGGATCTTTAAGGATAGCCAGTGATCTTTAAGATAGTCCAGTCCCAGACAGGGGCCTCTCTGCCCCACAGACAGAGCTGGCTTTGGTGACACGGCATTGCTCAGGATCCCTGTGGTTATGAGCTCACCCTCGGGCCGCCGGCTGGTCTGCTGCAAGCTGCCAGCCTCTTGGGCAGTGAGTCAGCCATGGGCTGTCACTCCATCCTGCTAAGCCTCGGAACCCTCAGAAACCTCCCCAAACCCAGCACTGCAGCCTGGAGGCGGAGCACCACAGGGAAGCCTGCCCTGCCCAGCCCCACTGCTGTCCCAGCTTCCCCTTGCTGTGGTCCCTGGCAGGCAGGGAAGCAGCACTCGATGATCAGAATTCAGGGCATTGTTGAGAAGCCCCCTTGTCACACCCACAGCAATCCCACCCCCGCCAGAGGAGGCTGCTGAGCTTGAAGGGGACTTGCCGGCACACACAGTGTTTCTTTGAAACACTCCAGAGATTTCACTGAATTAACCTCCTTTGTCCTTCACAGGATTCCAGTGAAATTAGTCAGCCTTAATGGGTAGCATCTCATCCTACCCATTAAGGGTACACCCTTTCTGCCTGGGAGTACACCCACTAGCTTCTCCCTCCAAACCCTTTGTTTTTCAGCTCTCGATGGCTCTTAAGTCTATGAGTTAACTCTCACGGGACCACACTGAATGCTGAGGCAGAGGCCAGGGAATGTGCATTGAGGAGCATTTACACATTTTATCCCACTGAATCTTCACCATTGACCTCAGATAGGAATTTTTTTTTTTTTTTTTTGAGACCGAATTTTACTCTTGTTGCCCAAGCTGGAGTGCAATGATGCCATCTCCACTCACTGCAACCTCCGCCTCCCGGGTTCAAGCATTTCTCCTGTCTCAGCCTCCCAAGTAGTTGGGAATATAGGTGCGCACCACCACACCCAGCTAATTTTTGGTATTTTTAGTAGAAACGGGGTTTCACCATGTTAGCCAGGCTGGTCTCGAACTCCTGACCTCAGGTGATCCGCCCACCTTGGCCTCCCAAAGTGCTGGGATTACGGGCATGAGCCACCCTGCCCGGCCATCAGGTGGGAATTTTTATCTCCTTTTCTAGATGAAGAAACTGAGGAAGAGACAAATTATGTAGCTCGTTCAAAGTCATAAAGCTTGTAAGTGGATCAGAGATTCAAATTTGAGTCCATATGACTTTTTCACCCCTATTAATTCTATTAACCAACAAATTGGCAAAGGAGTTGTTTGGGGAAAATCTCTTTCTCACAATATTTTTTATTTTTTATTTTTTTGTAAAAAATTAAAAATTTCTTCCCAAAGCCCTTCACTTTAGGAAACCTTCTAATTGACTCCATGATTCAGTTCTCAGTCATGGAGTGATGGAGTGATGTTTGGCAATGTCATGACGCAGTGTTACAAACTGCAGGCAGGGTGTGGTCACCCGCTTGACCAAGCATCATACCAGTGGGGATAATGCAGAGATCCTACAGAAAGATGACCATCAGGTCCATTACATTTGCTTTCAATCTTTTAAGTTCAAAGAATAGTCACTTCCCAAGCTGATCCCATCTACCTGCCCCTCCACTCGCACTGCCCTGACCTCCTTCTTGAGCTCTTCTACCCTGGCCTCCAGTTTCTCTCCCCTGTGCTCTTTTGCCCATACCCTTCTTGCTGGAATTTTCCAAACCAAAGTGTACCTATATAACATCATCTTCTGCTTTAAAACCTTCCGTGGCTCCCAAACCTACGGGAAAATGTCAAAACCCTTCAGTGGATCCTACAAGGTCCTTCTCACTTGGCCTCTTGCCCAGCACCATCTTCAGATGTTTCCCTCTGTGCACCAGGTACAACAGGCTGGCTGGCCCTAAGGACACCACATACTCCTCTGCTCTCTAAGCCACTGCAGAATGTGCACCAGTCTCCAACTGGGTAATACTTTTTCAGGCCTCTAAGCCTCAGTAGATAATCTTCCTTCTACCTGGAATGGCCTTCTCTCCAGGTCTGAATGCCAGCCTCCCTCAAGAGCCAGCTCAAATGTCAGCTCTTCTGAGAAGATATGCATTCTCCATGACCCATGGTGGGGGTGTGGACTGTGCTCCCATCACACTGAATTAGTGTCTGTCTTCCCCAGGAGGCCAGTAGCCCTCAACGACAGTGGCAGGATTCACTGGCGTGTTGCACTCAGGCCTGAACTGTGTAGCAAGTAATTCACACTATTAATAGTAAAAGCACCAAAGTTTTCAAATGAGCTGCTTTTGTTATAAACTGGAGTGGATTCAAGGTTATTCTTATAATAACGTCATTTTCACTCACTTGCATGTTTTCCTGAGTGGGCGAGAAAGGGGTGGGGTTGCAGCTAGCTTGCTAATTGTTCCAAATGTTAAAGAGAAAAGATTAAGAAAGGATGAACAGCTCTCGAGATACATTAGTGGGCTGTGGATAATATGTAACGCATTAGAGGTGCTCTATTCTCTGCATAGAGAATGCCTTTATCTGTGTGTGTATGTGTGTGCACATGCTTGTGTTAGGGGCAGGAGTGTTTAAATGTTCATGTGTTACAAAAAAATCCCCAGGCGAGAGCAGCAATTATTCATACCATACGGAACATAAACTATGATTAAGATGGAACCATGTGGAAAACACTTGATGTCCTGTTAAGGGGAGAAAAAGGCAAATCTCAAACTATGTGTACATTATAAGTACCGTACATAAAAAGTCCATTCAAATCTGGAAGGAAGGCAAGCTAAGAAACAATGAAGCTCTGACTTGTAAGATAGTAGGGTTGTGGTAAGGTTTTTTAAATTTAACGGTTTGAGCATTATCTCCATGTTATCATAGACTCAGCTTCTTGAGTCTACCATCACCTGGGCTGTGTATGTGGTCAGCAGTCCTAAGGCTGTTTTCAATCTGTCTAGCTTTGCTGTTCCTAGAGCTTCCTGGAGTAAGAGACCACCCCATCTGCAGCCAGTAGACCTGTGCACACACCCTCCTTGAAGAGACAGTTGATACAAAATCTTCAATGCTGGCTGTCCCTGTTTTAATCTGCCAAAAACCCAAGCATAAATCCTCTCAGCTATCCCTTCCCTAATGATGCATCCTTTATTTTTTTATTTTCATTTTTCTTATTTATTTATTTATTTATTTATTTATTTATTTATTTATTTATTTTTGAGACTTGCTCTGTCGTCAGGCTGGAGTGCAGTGGCGCAATCTTGGCTCACTGCAACCTCCGCCTCTCAGGTTCAAGCGATTCTTCTGCCTCAGCCTCCCAAGTAGCTGGGATTACAGGCACATGACACCACCCCCAGCTAATTTTTGTATTCTTAGTAGAGACGGGGTTTCACCATGTTAGCCAGGATGGTCTCGATCTCTTGACCTTGTTATCTGCCCCCCTTGGCCTCCCAAAGTGCTGGGTTTACAGGTTTGAGCCACCATGCCCTGCCTTTGCCCTAGCCCCTGACCTGCCAAGCTCTTATGACTGAGCCCTCTGGAATTGCTTGTTCCATAACCACCAAACCACCCCTAGATCTTCAACTTTTTCTCTGCTTCTTCCTGATACAACAGGCTGGCTTGCCCTAAAGACACCATGCACCCCTCTGCCCTCTACAGCCATAGATTGGAAGGTGTTGTCACTGTCCCCCTGGTTCCCAAGTGCTGCATCCACAACATTGTTTCTGTAACCTTTGAGGATCATGCTATTTTGCTCTCTTGTCCTCCACGTTGCCATCATCCTCCTGCCCACCACCACCTTTATGCCACTGAAGACTGGAGCACCTCTCTTATGGTCTTCCTTTGCATCTGTTTCTTCCATTTCCTTCCCTGTGAAGCTCCTCCAAAAAGCTGTCTCTCCTTGCTGTCTCTATTTTTCGTCCTCTCTCCCTCTCCCCTCAGCAATTTTGTGCAGGCTGCTGGTCCCACAGTCACCAAAACAGCTCCAGGTCAGGTCACTGATGACCTCCATGTCATCAAATTCAAGGGACATTTTTCTGGCCTCATATTCCTTGCCTTCTCAGCAGAGACTGCCAGTGTTGGTCATTTACTCCTTCTGGGAACGTTCTTCCCTCGGCTTTAAAAATGAAATGTTCTCCTGGTGTCTTCCCTGGTTTTCCTGTATCCTTTGCAGGCTTACATGTCCCATTCTCATCATCAAATACTGGTGTCCCTCCCTTTTCTTACTCTGTAATCTATTCCTAGGTGATCACATTCTCACCCACAGCTTCAGATATCTGTAGAGGACCTAGATGATTGTATTTCCAGACTCAACCTCTTCTCTGAGTTCCAGGTGTGCAGATCCAGTTTTTGATTTGATATTTTCATCTGGAAATCCCAAAGGCAGCTCAAACTCAACAGACCCCAAACCAAACCCACAATCTTTTACCACATACCTGCTCCTCTTTCAGAGTTCTCTGTCTTAGAGGGTGGTACCACTGTGCATCCAGGTGCACAAGCCAGAAACCTAAGAGCCATTGCTGGTATCTCCTTTTTTGTATATCCTGTCTTCAATTTATCATCAAGGGCTGTTTCTTTTCCCTCCTAAAAGTTTCTCAAGTTCACTGTTTTTCTTGATTTCGCTTGATCTCCAACAAGTAGAAGCCTTCGTCCAAGTCAACATTATTATTTTCAAGGACTATTGCTATCACTTCTCAACTGGGCCATCTTATATCTAATCTGAGTCCCTTCAGTCCGGTCTCGAGAGAGCACCTGCGGTCATCTTTTTGAAGTAGCTATCTAATTATGTCATCCTCTGCTTAAAACCCATGATGACTCTTCATTTCTTTTAGGACAATGACAAAACCTTTACTATTGCCTATAGGTTTCCTCTCGCCTTTCCGCCCATGTCATTCTCTCCTTTCTAGTCACTCCAGCCTTCTATCCCTTCTTCATACTCCCCTATTTTCTCCTTGCCACAGGGCCTTTGCAGAGCACTTCCTTCTACCTGGAATATTCTTCATACCCCTGGTTTAGTCAACTTCTACTTATGCCTCACATATCATTGCAAGCATTACTTTATTAGGGAAATCTTTCCTGATTTCCCTAAAAAGGTCACATTTATCTTTTATAAAGTTTCATAACACCATGCATGTACTTCTTCATGGCACCAATAGCAATAGAGAATTATATTATAGTGTCATTATTTGAGTAGTGGTTCTTTCTCTCACTGACATTAGAGTCCCAGGGAGGTAGGAATCATGTATGATTTTGAATTAACATTGAGTCTGTAGCACAATTAGTACTTGAGCACCCAATTAAAAATAACAGCCTCCATCATTCTTTTTTTTATAGTTTTATTCTTTTTCTTTTTCTTTTTTATAATCTTTTATTCTTTTTTATAATCTTTTATTCTTTTTTCATAGCAGTTATAATCACTTGCCATATATGTGTGTATGTGTATGTATATGGCAATAATATATATGTATTTATTTCCTTTGTTATATTGAAAGCTCCATAAGGGCAGAGAAGTTGTCACTGATATATATTTTCCCAGCACCAAAAACAGTATCTGGCACTTGATGGTCATTTCATAAGTAGTTTTTGCATATGTAGCATTTAATAAATATTTGTTCAAAGAATAAATATATTTTGTGTAATAATAATAACAGCCATCCTCACCAGGAATATGATGGTATTTAATTAGCCCACCTAGCTTTATGCAGTTGTATGTCTATATTTGCCATAAATTTATTATGTAAAGTTATAATAATTACTACCAAATTTATCAAAGTAACTACATTAATATACAAAATTCAACCTTTACTATAGTCAGTAGTCAAGGTAACTTGTTTATGTGCTCATCTACCCTTAAAATAATTTATGAATCCATTGCCCCAGAAGAGGAAAATCAAATAATGATGAACATCCAATCCATGATTGCAGTTAGATCTGTTAAGGAATTATTATCTGTCTCCTCCAGGGTAAGTGTTCTTTTGATCAGCACTGCTACATTTCCCTTCGAAGAGGTCTTATGAATATTCACTGCCACTGATATGAATGGAAATGCTCATTTTCCTCAAAAAGGAAGGCAGGTTTGCAAATAACAAAATTGGCCATAGTAAGGATGGACTGAAGAGGGTGGAGGATGGACTAAGAAGGTGAAGGATGTGGTTGGAAAGGCAGATGTCTAGGACTTGAAATCCTCGCAGGACTGCCTTTATGTCTTGTAGTGCAATCAGGCAGGCAAAAGAGTGGCTTGGGATGATGCTTCCAGCTTCCCAGTTTCTCCAAATCCTTACCTCTGCGGCTTCCTTCTGCAGTGGCCTAAGAAATCTAGGTTACTTGTGCCACCTGCTGCCCAGATTGTGGATGACTTGCTGACATCCATACATACCTCTTGGGATTTTTTTTGTTTGTTTGCTTCAAGCAATTTTTACCCAGCTCACTCCTTATCCATGGCTTTCTGACTTTCTTGTTTTCTTTTTTTGTTGTTGTTGTTCTTTACAGAGATAATCAAGGTAAACTGACTTTCTCCTTCTCTTGTCCTTGGAGCACACCTTCTGAGCTATGAATATACATGAAAGCATGGTCTGGGAGGGTGCTTTGGAAAAAACTGGGGCTCACAGCTTCCACATGCTGTTCTCATTTCTGACCATGTTTTAACCTCTTGTTTCCATTCAATGCACTAATGGCCTTGGGTAGGCCCCGCTGGAACAAAGATGAATGAGACGTGATTCTGCTCCCCAAGGAGCTCACAGACTACTGGGAAGGTGGAGTGTTAGATACATAAACAAATAATTAAAATTCAATGTTATGATGGGACAATACAGACAAAGAGGGAGATGTAAAGTCCACTGATGGGAACCAGCAGAGCTTTGGAGAGGAGATGTTGCTTACCTATGCTCTAAGGGATGGGCTGGGGTTCAGAAGGTGGAAAGGAGGACTGGAGTTTTAGGGAGGTGGAAGGGCATTTGCAAAAGTAGCGGGGAAACAGCCTATTTGGGGAGTAGTGAGAAGTAACTTGGTAACCACTGTTAACATTTTCTCATAGGTCCTTCCAGGCTTTCTGACATGCATTTTCCTGTGTATGTTTGTGAATGGATGTGTGTGTGTGTGTGTGTGTGTGTGTGTGTGTGTGTGTGTCTGTGACTTGCCTTCATTTCACTAAACATTGTATGTTAGAAATCTCTCCATGTCGGTAAAGAAAAGCTCCTTCATTTTTCAAAACTTCTGCACAGTGTTCTATTGTGTTGATCTATTATAGTCCCTCTTTAATAGACTGTTTAGGTGGTTTCCAGTTTTTCACCTCCTATGTGTATCTTTGTGAACCAATGTCTAGAGAGGAAGTTGCTGAGTTAAAGGGTACCTACATTTAAATATTGACTGCTATTACTTAATGACCTCCAAAAAGGCTTTACCAATGTATACTCTTCATGGAGTGGCTGAAGTATGTCATGGCCTAGTAAGTCTTTCACATTTTCCCCTTTCTGCCTTAATCCATGGCATAATTTTCCTCTCCCTAAAATAATGATCCTGACAGCAATCCTACATGTATGGAATGAGTTGCCCCCATTTTACAGATGACAAAAAATGGAGGATCAGAGGAGTTGGGTCTTATCCACAGTGCCCCAGGGAGTCAGAACCAGAACTAGAACTCGGGCCTTCAGAATCCTAAAGCTCTTTCTACTATGTTGCTAGGCAACACTTCTCCCTTTTGATTCTTGTGCCAATGCTACTTGTTGCCATGGTACTGCTGGGACAACGAGCAATAAGTTGTAATTAAGCAGTGAGCTAGAATCTTTGCTCCTAGCAGAAAAGGTTTTGTTTTGCCCTTATGTGTGGGTGGACAGGAGATAAGGCCACCAGGGCTGCACTTGTGGTGCAGAGAGGGGCAGTTAGAAGAAGCCAGCTGATTATCATGTAGGTTTCATGTGAGGGCAGATGTTCATCTTTCCTTTGCCCATTTGAAACCATGTTTGCCCAGAAATGCCGGGATGGGGGTGCTGTGTGGGGTCCCTGCCTACACACTGGCTTGTCAAAAATCAGCATCCAACTTCAGTGTGTGCCTTCTCAGTCCTATTTCTTCTAGGTCAGAACCAGAATGGTTAACAACCAGAATGGTTGTTAACAGCACCATTCTGGAATCAGACAGGCCTGGGTTCAAATGCTGGCTTTGCCACTTACAGAAATTTACCAACATTTTCTGATTCTCAACTTCCTTGTCTGAGTGGAGACAATCAGGGTGACCTCATAAGGTGTTCTGTGTATTGAGTGAGAAAATGGGGCTAATCACTTAGCCAAATGCCTGACATTAACTACCATTTGTTAAGCGATCAGTGCATGTAGCCAATGCTAGCGTTTTATTTTTATCATTCACCCACCCGTTCTTCTTTGTATGCTTTGCAGTAATCAAAGGGTTTCCAAAACATCTTTAGTATTCCATCACTCAGTGCTGAGTTGAGGGATTACGAAAGCTCATCATGTTTTTCTCTTTAGACAAGAACACTCAAAAACAGATTTTCAAAAGATTTGATGTGGTGAAGTTCTGCACCTCAGAAATGTGTGTTATCTGCCCCAGGAATGAGTCATTGGTAGTAGGAGGAAAAGTAAAACTGTTTTTCAAAGGCGACACAATGGAAATTGCACAATTCAAATTACTGCAATTGCCTTTTCAGCTGAATCCAAGGAAATGTTTTTTTTTCTTTTTTTTTTAAATTCATTCACTTGACTTTTTGAACACTTCTTATTTGTCAGGCCCCATGCGAGAGGTGAAAAGATGAATAGAACATGGCCCCTGCCCAGGGAGCTCACAGTTTAGTAGGGGAAGAGGAATTTGAAATAATTACAGCAATGCGATAGCTGCTGTGGTGAGGTCTGTGGATGGCATTGCGGGGACACTAGAGCAGGAAGTCCTTAACTCGGGGAGAGAGGGAAGTCGGGAGAGAGAGGAATATCCGGAAACACTTCACAGAGCTGGTATCAGCTGAGCTAAGTCTAAAAAGATAAGGGCAATCAGCAGGCAGAAGGCACTTGGGCAGAGAAAACGATGGGGAAGCGGGAGAGAGCATGGAGCATTCAGATCTGGGTGGTGGACAAGGCTGAAGCAGCAAGCGCCTGCACCCACAGGCCTGGCCCTGTGCTGCATAACTCACCCCTTCTAAAAGCACCCCCTGCTCCCTCCCATTCTTGCAGTGCTCCCTGCTTTCCTCCTGCTCCTCAGGTTTGCTCTGTCTCTGCTTCTACCCGGCCTCTCCTCCCCTGCATTCTTATCCCGGGCTTCATCTTCTTTCTTCCTGTCACACCTGAAACTTCAAACCTTTACCTTTTACATCCCTTGCAAAGATGTTCCACTGATCCTGGATGCTACAGGGGTAAATATTTCACTTGTTCTGGTCTTTTGTACAACCCTCATCAGGCATAGAACTTAATTCTAGATTTGCACCGATTAGAATATGAATCTCACCCCAAGGCAGCCAGGAGGAGCTGTCTCCATTGCAAACGCACTGATTCCTTTATTCCTTCTCCTAGGTGTGTCCTGAGGACGTGGCTCAGCTACTAGACTTTTTCTTTGGTTTTTGTTTGTTTAATTGTTTGTCCTTTAGAGATAGGGTCTCTCTCTGTCACTCAGGATGGGGCGATCACAGCTTACTACAGCCTTAACCTCCTGTGCTCAAACCATCCTCCCACCTCAGCCTCCCAAGTGACTACACTTTTGATGCGGGAGAGACCTCGTCATTTTCAAGTGAGGCAGAGCAGTGCCATTTCCAGCTGACCACGTGGCCTGGGAGGTAAAGACCTAGGCCATCCAAGTATGATGGAGTTCCAGCTGTGCCTGAGGTGGGGATGTGACTTTGTATTTCCCCACCTCTGATTAGTGGGAGTGTGCCAAGGTGCCTTTCGTTGTTTCTCCTGGGACAGAGAATCAGACAGCTACTACTCCACAGAGTTCTCCTTGCTGGCCCAGGCTCTTCTTTGGAATGAAATTGTCTGCAATGTAGATGCAATTCCGGAATAATTATAAACCAATCCACAATGAACTGTCCCTGAAAACTGAGATGCCCAGGTGCTTGTGAGTGGCTGCTGGTCTGACCATTTGGATGCCTCTCTGAATAAATTTACCCTAGCAGGGCCAGGCTGTATGCATCATTTTACATATTGCTTACTATTGTGAAAACACATTTTTATATTTTGGATTTTTACACTTTAATAATACGTTAATAAATTTTTCCATCTTGTAGACTTTCTAATTGTCATATTTAATTACTTCATAATATTTAGGTGAGTGAATTGATCATAATTTGCTAACCTTTGGGCCCACAGCTGAAAATTTAGGCAGGTTCTAATTATTTTGTTAGTGTGCTTAATACTTCGATGAACATCTTTTTTTTATGTTGATTAATGTCCTCAGGATAAATTCCCACGAGTAGAATTTCTAGTTCAGGAAGCCTAACCAAGACTTCCGGAATGCGCTTCCATTCTCATCTCACCTAACCGCTCTGGTTTTATGCTTGATTAGTTACTAGAATGAGATAGAAGGAAAAAGGAAGTAAGCAGAGATTCTGGGGTTCTTCCAAAAGTCAGGCTCACTTAGATATGGGAGACTTGGGGCCACCAGATAGCTGTGTGGGGAGACATGGTACTAAGAGATCAGGGAGAAAGACAGACATCAGAATGACACAGAGATAACCATAGTCTCTGAATTAGTCAGAAGAGGCTAACGATGGCAGCAAATAGCCCCAAGCTTTAACTACAAGGAATAAATTTATTTCTTGCATAGGGATAGGTAGGGCAAGGGACCTTCATTCAGGCTGTTTCATACCGAGACATCCCCCTGCTCTGGGTCAGAGGGATCTTCTCCATGCAGATGGGGAAAGAGCAAGTATCACACTGGGGAGATTTCACAGGTCAGGCCTGTTAGTGGTCTACATCCCTTCTGTGTAAAATCCATTGTCCAGAACCCAGACAGAAGTCCTCACTTGAATGCAGAGAAGGCTGGGAAGTATAATTTAGGTATATGTCCAAGGTGGAAGAGGAGAACACAGATACTGGTGTGTACAAGCAGTCTCTGCTGGAGTCTTTTTCAAAATTTAGCCAATCAAGCCTGAAAACAGGAGAAGCTGGGCAGTAAAGAGAAATGGAGCTTTGCTGCTCATACACAGTTTGCATGCAAAGTAATGCAAATAGAATGTGCCTTTCCAAATTTTGGCAGTTTCAAGCAATAGCTGCAGTGTTGCACAGTTCTTGGGACTTCTCCCCACTTCCCCCACCATCTGCACAGGAAGTGAAACACAAAGGGTCACTTTTTACTTTTGTGTGGATTTCAGGGCAGGCCAGACACTGGTAATACTGCTTGCTAACCTTCACTGCTTCCCCCTCCCTCTCTACAGCTTGATTCCTTCAGTTCTTAAGTTTGATCAGCTACTTCCAGCTCCAGATTTTTAGTCTTAATTTTCCAGGTTCCTGACCTCATATCTTCTTTCTTTTTTTTTTTTTTGGATGTTTATTCTGCACTAACTGTTGTGCTGAGAACTTCATATACATAATGGGAGGAAAGAAAATATTGCTTCAGTTTGAGGTTGTTAGCCTAGTATGGTGACAGAAATTCACTAAGGGGGAAGAAATTGGCTGGGTGCGGTGTCTCATGCCTGTAATCCCAGCACTTTGGGAGGCTGAAGTGAGCCGATTGCTTGAGCTCAGGAGTTTGAGACCAGCCTGGGCAAAATGGTGAAACCTTGTTTCTACAAAAAATACAAAAATTAGCTGGGCATGGTGGCGTGCACTTGTAGTGCCAGATACTCAGGAGGCTGAGGTGGGAGGATCGCTTGAGCCCCGGAGGAGGAGATTGCAGTGAGCCGAGATTACGCCATGACACTCTAGCCTGGGTGACAGAGCCAGACTCTGTCCCCCTCCGCCCCCAAAAAAGTCCTTTTGTTAAAGACGCACCTTAATGGATTTGTTTGCCTATAAAAAGTGAAGGTTTTCCTGAGCAGAGAGGGAGATAATGAATTGCTATGTATGAGAGAGTGAAAAGAAAATAATAATTTTGGAATTGGAGTTGTCTTCTACTGGGTCCTTGAGAAGGTACTGGTGACACAGTAAAGAAGGTAATGTTTTGAACCTGGCTATGCATTAAAGTTACTGGTAGGACTTTGATTTTTTTAAGACTTAAAAAAAATAAATTTTGAAAACAAATCTGGAAATTGTACAAATCGTACATGCATAGTCTGATGGATTTTCACTCACTAAGCGTGCCTGTGTAATCATCCTTTGGGTAAGAAGGTAAATATCACTAGTACCCAGGTGTCCCCTCCCAGGTGCTGCCCTACTGCTTCAAGGCAACCATGACTCTGATTTCTAACACCATTGATAGTTCTGCCTGTTTTTGAATCATATGTAATGTAGTGTTCTTTTTATTGGATTTCTCTTTTTTCACATTATTGTTGTGAGATTCAACCATGTTGATACAGGTAGCAGGAATTTGGTCACTTTCATTGCTGTATAGCATGAACATAGCAAGAACGTGTAGTATGGGTATTCTTCAGTTTATTTGTCCATCATTGATGGACGTTTGTGTTGTTTTCAGTGTTTGGCTATTTTTCACACTGCTGTTATAAACCTTCTTTAAAATTAATTTTACTGTGATAAAATATATATAACATAACATTTTCTATTTTAATCATTGTGAGTATATAATCTAATGCCATTAGTTACACTCACTGTCTACTATCTACTTCCAGACATTCTTTTTTTTGGAGCAACTTCATTGAGATTTAATTCACCATTATATAATTCATTTATTTAAAATCTAAAATTCAATGACTTTTAGAATATTCACAGAGTTGTGCAACCATCACCACAATCAATTTTGGAACTTTTTTTAATCACCCCAAATAGTATAGATACCCTATATTTATTAGCAGTCACTCTTCATTTCCACCCACCAGGCCCTCCCAGCCCTAGGCAACTACTAAACTACTTTCTGTTTTTATAAATTTGCCTATTCTGGACATTTCATGTAAATACAATCATTCATTATTAGGTCTTTTGTGACTGGCTTCTTTCACTTAGCATAACATTTTCAAGGTTCATTCATGTTGTAGCATGTGTCAGTACTTCAATCCTTTTTATCACTGAAATGTAGTCCATTATACGGCCGGATATACTACATTTTATTTATCCATTCATCATTTGATGGAAATCTGAGTAGTTTCCAAGCTTTGGCTATTATGAATAATGCTTCTATAAAGATTTATGTGCAAATGTTTCTGTGAATATGTTTTCATTTCTCACTCTCATTTTTTGTCAGACACAGGGCCTCACTTTATTGCCCAGGCTGGAGTACAGTGGTGTGATCATAGCTCACTGAAGCCTCTAATACCTGGGCTCAAACAATCCTTTTGCCTCAGCCTCCTAAGCAGCTGGGACTGCAGATGTACACCACCACACTTGGCTAATTTTTTTTTTTTTTTTTTTTTTTTTGTAGAAACAGGGTCTCACTATGTTGCCTAGGCTGGTCTCAAACTCCTGGCCTCACGTGATCCTCCTGCCTTACGCTCACAAAGTGCTGGGAGCACAAGCGTAAGCCACCACACTTGGCCTGTTTTCATTTCTCTTGGAGATATACCCCAGCAGTAAAATTGCTGGGTCATATGGTAACTCTGTATTCAACATTTTCAGAAATTGCCAGACTGTTTTTCCAAAGTGGCTTCATCATTTTATGATATCATCAGTGGCGTATGAAGGTTCCAATTCCTTCACATCCTTGTTAACACTCATTATTGTTGTCTTTTTTTTTTTTTTAATTTAACTGACGAATAATAATTGTATGGATTGTTTTTAGCCATCATCATAGGTGTAAAGTAATGTCTCATACTGGTTTTTATTTGCATTTCTTTGATGGCTAATGATGTTGAGCATGTTTTCATGTGCTTATTGGTCATTTGCATATCTTCTTTGGAGAAATGTCTGTTAAAATCCTTTGCCCATTTTTGAAATTGAGTGATGTGGTTTTTTAAAACTTATTTTAGATATTAATCACTTATCAGATATATGATTTGCAAATATTTTCTCCCATTTTGTGAGTTATAATTTCATTTTCTTGATATTATCATTTGAAGCACCAATTTATTTATTTACTTATACATTTTACATAGTTTTTCTTCTAATCGTTTTAAAAATAATTTCAACTTTTATTTTAGATTTGGGGGCACATGTGCAGGTTTGTTACCTGGGTATATTGTGTAATGCTGAGGTTTGTGGGTACAATTGATCCATCACCCAGGTACTGAGCATAGTACTCAATAGTTAGTTTTTCAACCTTTGCCCCTTCCCTCCCGCCTCCCCCAGTCATCTCCAGTGTCTATTGTTGCCATCTTTAAGGGCATGAGTATCCAATATTTAGTTCCCACTTATAAATAAGAACATGCAGTATTTGGTTTTCTGTTCCTGCATTAATTTGCTTAGAATAATGACCTCCAGCTGCATCCATATTGCTGCAAAAGACATGATTTTATTATTTTTTAATGGCTGCATAGTATTCCATGGTGTATATGTACCACATTTTTAAAATCTAATCCACCATTGATGGGAATGTAGGTTGATTCCATGTCTTTGCTATTGTTAATAGTGCTATGATGAACATACAAGTGCAGGTGTCTTTTTGGTAGAATAATTTATTTTCCTTTGGGTATATACCCAGTAGTGGGATTGCTGGGTGAAATGTTAGTTCTACTTGAAGTTCTTTGAGAAATCTCCAGACTTCTTTCCACAGTGGCTGAACTAATTTACATTCCCACCAACAGTGTATAAGTGTTCTCTTTTCTCTGTAGCCTTGCCATCATCTGTTGTTTTTGACTTTTTAATAATAGTCACGGGTTTGAGATAGTTTCTCATTGTAGTTTTGTTTTGCATTTTTTTGATGATTAGTAATGTTAAAAATTTTTCCATGTGTTTGTTGGCCATTTGTATATCTTCTTTTGAAAAGGGTCTGTTTATATCTTTTGCCCATTTTAAAAATGTTTGCTTTTTCAGTTAAGTTTCTTATAGATTCCGGATATTAGACCTTTGTCAGATGCACATTATGTGAATATTTTCTTCTGTATGTTGTCTCTTTATTCTATTGATAGTTCTTTTGTTGTGCAAAAGCTCTTTAGTTTAATTAGGTCTCACTTGTCAATTTTTGTTTTTGTTACAATTGCTATTGAGGGCTTAGTCATAAATTCTTTCTCAAGGCCAATGTCCAGAAAGGTGTTTCCTGGGTTTTCTTCTAGAATTCCTATATTTTGAGGTCTTACATTTAAATCTAATTCATTGAGTTAATTTTTTATATGGTGAAAGGTAAGAATCCAATTTCATTCTTCTGTATATGGCTAGCAGTTTATCCCAGCACCTTTTGTTGAACAGGGAATCCTTTCCCCATAGCTTATTTTTGTTGACTTTGTCAAATGTCAGATGGCTGTAGATGTGCAGCTTTATTTCTGTTTCTCTATTCAGTTCCATTGGCCTATGCATCTGTTTTTGTACTGGTACCATGCTGTTTTGTTTACTGTAGCCTTATAGTATAGTTTGAAGGCTATAGTATACTATAGCCTTATACTGTAGTCAGGTAATGTCATGCCTTTGGCTTTGTTCTTTTTGCTTAGGTGCTTTGGCTATTTGGGCTCCATATTTTTGGTTCCATATGAATTTTAGAATAGCTTTTTCTATTATAGTCTTGTGAAAAATGATGTCAGTAGTTTACAAGAATAGCACTGAATCTGTAGATTGCTTTGGGCAGTATGGTCATTTTAATCATATTGAGTCTTCTAATCCATGAGCATAGAATGTTTGTCTGTTTGTGTCATTTATGATTTATTTCCGTAGTATTTTGTAGTTCTCCTTGTAGAGATCATTCACCTCCCTTGTTAGATGTAATCTTAAGCATTTTATTGCTTTTTTGTGGCCACTGTAAGTGGAATTTTATCATTGATTTGGCTCTCAGCATGAGCATTATTGGTGTATAGAAATGTTACCTATTTTTGTACATTAATTTTGTATTCTGGAACTTTACTGAAGTCATTTATCCATTCCAGGAGGCTTTTGGTGGAGATTTAGGGCTTTCTAGGTATGGAATCATATCGTCAGTGAAGAGAGATAGTTTGACTTCTTCTTTTCCTATTTGTATACCATTTATTTATTTATTTATTTTGAGACAGAGTATTGCTCTGTTGCCCAGGCTGGAGTGGAGGCGCAATCTCAGCTCATTGCAACCTTTGCCTCTGGGGTTCAAGTGATTCTCCTCCTGCCTTAGCCCCCCAAGTAGCTGGAACTACAGGCACATGCCACCATGCCTGGCTAATTTTTAGTAGAGTGGGGTTTCACCATGTTGGCCAGGCTGGTCTCGAACTCCTGACCTCAGGTGATCCACCCACCTTGGCCTCCCAAAATGCTGGCATTACAGGTGTGAGCCACCATGCCCCGCCTATATCTTTCTCCTGCTGATTTGGTTTGGATCTGTGTCCCCACCAAATCTCATGTGCAATTGTAATCCTCAATGTTGGAAGTGGGCTTGGTGGGAGGGGAGACACTTTTAAACAACCAGATCTTGTGAGAACTCTATCACAAGAACAGCACCAAAGGGATAGTGCTAAACTATTCATGAAGGATCTACCCCCATGATCCAATCCCCTCCCACCAAGCCCACCTCCAACATCGAGGATTATTATTCTAGCTAACAATCTGTTAATGTTGTTTATCCTTTCAAAGAATCAACTTTTGGTTTTGTTGATTCTTTGTGTGGGCCTGGAGGTCTCCTGCTCCTGCCATGTAAGATACTTACTCCCATTTTGCCTTCTGCTTTGAGTAGAAGCTCTCCGAGGCCTCCCCAGAAGCAAATGATACTATGCTTCCTATATAGCCTGTGGAACCATGAGCCAATTAAACCTCTGTTCTTTATTTATTACCTAGTCTCAGGTATTTCTTTATAGCAATGTTAGAATGGACTAATACATCTGCCTAATTGCTCTGGCTAGGACCTTCAGTACTATGTTGAATAGGAGTGGTGAGAATGCGCTTCCTGTCTTTTTCCAGTTTCCAAATATGCTTTCATTTGCCCATCAGTGTGATTCTGGCTGTGGGTTTATCATAAACGGCTCTTATCATTTTGAGGTATGTTCCTTTGATGCCTAGTTTGTTGAGTGTTTTTATTGTGAAGGGATGTTGGATTATATCAAAAGCTTTTCCCACATCTATTAAGATGATCATATGTTTTTTGTTTTTAATTCTGTTTATGTGGTGAATTGCATTTATTGATTTGCATATGTTGAACCAACCTTGCATCCCAGGAATGAAGCCTACTTAAGCAGGGCGAATTAACTTTTTGATGTGCTGCTGAGTTTGGTTGAGGATTTTCCTAAAGATTTTTGCATCCATATTCATTGGAGATATTGACCTATAGTTTTTCCTTTTTTTCATTGTATTTTTTTTTTTGCCAGTTTTTGGTATCAGGGTGATGCTGTCTTCATAGAATCAGTTAGAAAAGAGTCCCTCATCCTGGATTTTTTGGAACAGTTTCAGCATTGGTACCAGCTCTTCTTTGTGTGTCTGGTAGAATTCAGCTGTAAATCCATCTAGCCTGGGGCTCTTTCTACTTGGTAGGTTTTTTTTTTTGTAATTACAGATTCAATTTCAGAGCTTGATATTGGCCTGTTCGGGGTTTCGATTTCTAGCTGATTCAGTCTTGGGAGATTGTGTTTTGCCAGGAATGTATCCATTTCCTCTACATATTTTAGTATGCTTAGAGGTGTTCATAATAGTCTCTGAGGATCTTTTGCATTTCTGTGATATTGGTTGTAGTGTCACCTTTATCATTTCTGATTGTGCTTATTTGGATCTTCTCTTTTTGTTTTTTATTATTCTAGCTAACAATCTATTAATGCTGTTTATCCTTTCAAAGAATCAACTTTTGGTTTTGTTGATTCTTTGTGTGGGCCTGGAGGTCTCAATTTCATTCAGTCCTGCTCTGATTTTAGATATTTCTTTTTCTCTGATAGCTTTGGGGTTAGTTTGTTCTTGTTTTTCTAGTACCTCTAAATGTGATATTAGATTGTTAATTTGAGATCTTTCTCTTTTAAGATAGGTGTTAGCACTATAAACTTTCCACTTAACACTGCTTTTGCCACATACCAGAGATTTTGGTATGTTGTGTCTTTGTTTTCATTTATTGCAAAGAATGTTTTCATTTCTGCCTTAATTTTGTTGTTTACCCAAAAGACATTCAGCAACAAGTTGTTTAATTTCCATGTAATTTTGTGGTCTTAAAGAGATCTTCTTGCTGTTGACTTCTATTTTTATTCCATTGTGGTCTGAGAGTATGGTTGGTATAATTTTGATTTGTTTTAATTTATTGAGATTTGCTTTATGGCCAAGTGTGTGGTCAGTCTTGGAGTATGTTCCATGTGCAGATGCAAAGAATGTATATTCTGTGGTTGGTGGGTGGAATATTCTATAGATGTCTATCAGGTCCAATTGGTCGAGTGTCGAATTTAAGTCCAGATTTTATTTGTTAGTTTTCTGCCTCTATGATCTAACACTGTCAGTGGGGTGTTGATGTCTACCACTATTATTATGTGACTAAGTCTTTTCATAGGTCCACAAGTACTTGTTTTATGAATCTGGGTGCTCCAATGTTGGGTGCATATATATTTAGTAAAGTCTTCTTGTCGAATTAAACCCTTTATCATTATGTAATGCCCTTCTTAGTCCTTTTTTACTGTTGTCGGTTTAAAGTCTGTTTTATCTGATATAAGAATAGAAACCCCTGGGGCGCGGGCGGGTGACGCGGCTGGGCCCCTTGTCTGTGTGTGGGGCTGAGGGGCCCCGGGGGCGGTGGGGGCTCCCAGTGGGGGCAGCGGTGGGGCAGGAGGGCCTGGACATGGCGCTGAGGGGCCGCCCCCCGGGAAGATGAATAAGGGCTGGCTGGAGCTGGAGAGCGACCCAGGCCTCTTCACCCTGCTCGTGGAAGATTTCGGTGTCAAAGGGGTGCAAGTGGAGGAGATCTATGACCTTCAGAGCAAATGTCAGGGCCCTGTATATGGATTTATCTTCCTGTTCAAATGGATCGAAGAGCGCCAGTCCAGGCGAAAGATCTCTATCTTGGTGGATGATACGTCCATGATTGATGATGATATTGTGAATAACATGTTCTTTGCCCACCAGCTGATACCCAACTCTTGTGCCACTCATGCCTTGCTGAGCGTGCTCCTGAACCGCAGCACCATGGACCTGGGACCCACCCTGAGTCTCATGAAGGACTTCACCAAGGGCTTCAGCCCTGAGAGCAAAGGATATGCGATTGGCAATGCCCCGGAGTTGGCCAAGGCACATAATAGCCATGCCAGGCCCGAGCCACGCCACCTCCGTGAGAAGCAGAATGGCCTTAGTGCAGTGCGGACCATGGAGGCGTTCCACTTTATCAGCTATGTGCCTATCACAGGCCGGCTCTTTGAGCTGGATGGGCTGAAGGTCTACCCCATTGACCATGGGCCCTGGGGGGAGGACGAGGAGTGGACAGACAAGTCCCGGCGGGTCATCATGGAGCGTATCGGCCTCGCCACTGCAGGAGAGCCCTACCACGACATCCGCTTCAACCTGATGGCAGTGGTGCCCGACCGCAGGATCAAGTATGAGGCCAGGATGCACGTGCTGAAGGTGAACCGTCAGACAGTACTAGAGGCTCTGCAGCAGCTGATAAGAGTAACACAGCCAGAGCTGATTTAGACCCACAAGTCTCAAGAGTCACAGCTGCCTGAGGAGTCCAAGTCAGCCAGCAACAAGTCCCCGCTGGTGCTGGAAGCAAACAGGGCCCCTGCAGCCTCTGAGGGCACCCACACAGATGGTGCAGAGGAGGCAGCTGGTTCATGCGCACAAGCCCCATCCCACAGCCCTCCCAACAAACCCAAGCTGGTAGTGAAGCCTCCAGGCAGCAGCCTCAATGGGGTTCCCCCCAACCCCACTCCCATTGTCCAGCGGCTGCCAGCCTTTCTAGACAATCACAATTATGCCAAGTCCCCCATGCAGGAGGAAGAAGACCTGGCGGCAGGTGTGGGCTACGGCCGAGTTCCAGTCCGCCCCCCCCAGCAGTACTCAGATGACGAGGATGACTATGAGGATGATGAGGAGGATGGCGTGCAGAACACCAACTCTGCCCTTAGGTATAAGGGGAAGAGAACAGGGAAGCCAGGGGCATTGAGCGGTTCTGCTGATGGGCAACTCTCAGTGCTGCAGCCCAACACCATCAACGTCTTGGCTGAGAAGCTCAAAGAGTCCCAGAAGGACCTCTCAGTTCCTCTGTCCATCAAGACTAGCAGCGGGGCTGGGAGTGCAGCTGTCCAGCTGTGGCAGTGCCCACACACTCGCAGCCCTCACCCACCCCCAGCAATGAGAGTACGGACACGGCCTCTGAGATCGGCAGTGCTTTCAACTCGCCACTGCGCTCGCCCATCCGCTCGGCCAACCGGACGCGGCCCTCCAGCCCTGTCACCTCCTACATCTCCAAGGTGCTTTTTGGAGAGGATGACAGCCTGCTGCGTGTTGACTGCATACACTACAACCGTGCTGTCCGTGATCTGGGTCCTGTCATCAGCACAGGCCTGCTGCACCTGGCTGAGGATGGGGTGCTGAGTCCCCTGGCGCTGACAGAGGGTAGGAAGGTTTCCTCGCCCTCCGTCAGACCAATCCAAGGCAGCCAGGGGTCCAGCAGCCCAGTGGAGAAGGAGGTCATGGAAGCCACGGACAGCAGAGAGAAGACGGGGATGGAGCTGCTGGCACTGCTAAAGTGTGTGGAGGCTGAGATTGCAAACTATGAGGCATGCCTCAAGGAAGAGATAGAGAAGAGGAAGAAGTTCAAGACTGATGACCAGAGAAGGACCCACAACTATGATGAGTTCATCTGCACCTTTATCTCCACGCTGGCTCAGGAAGGCATGCTGGCCAACCTAGTGGAGCAGAACATCTCTGTGCGGCGGCGCCAAGGGGTCAGCATCGGCCGGCTCCACAAGCAGCGGAAGCCTGACCGGCGGAAACGCTCTCGCCCCTACAAGGCCAAGCGCCAGTGAGGACTGCTGGCCCTGACTCTGCAGCCCACTCTTGCCGTGTGGCCCTCACCAGGGTCCTTCCCTGCCTCACTTCCCCTTTTCCCAGTATTACTGAATAGTCCCAGCCAGAGAGTCCAGGCCCTGGGAATGGGAGGAACCAGGCCACATTCCTTCCATCGTGCCCTGAGGCCTGACACGGCAGATCAGCCCCGTAGTGCTCAGGAGGCAGCATCTGGAGTTGGGGCACAGCGAGGTACTGCAGCTTCCTCCACAGCAGGCTGTGCAGCAGCAGGACCTGGCCCTTCTGCCTGGGCAGCAGAATATATATTTTACCTATCAGAGACATCTATTTTTCTGGGCTCCAACCCAGCATGCCACCATGTTGACATAAGTTCCTACCTGACTATGCTTTCTCTCCTAGGAGCCGTCCTGGTGGGCCCAGGTCCTTGTATCATGCCATGGTCCCAACTACAGGGTCCTAGCTGGGGGCCTGGGTGGGCCCTGGACTCTGGGCCCTGCTGCTCTAGCCCCAGCCACCAGCCTGTCCCTGTTGTAAGGAAGCCAGGCCTTCTCTCTTCATTCCTCTTAGGAAAGTGCCAAACTCAGGGACCCAGCACTGGGCTGGGTTGGGAGTAGGGTGTCCCAGTGGGGTTGGGGTGAGCAGGCTGCTGGGATCCCACGGCCTGAGCAGAGCATGTGGGAACTGTTCAGTGGCCTGTGAACTGTCTTCCTTGTTCTAGACAGGCTGTTCAAGACTGCTCTCCACAGCAAGGTTCTGGGGCTCTTCGCCTTCAGTGTTGTGGCCCTAGCTAAGGGCCTAAATTGGGCTCTAGGTCTCTGTCCCTGGAGCTTGAGGCTCAGAAGAGCCTCTGTCCAGCCCCTCAGTATTACCATGTCTCCCTCTCAGGGGTAGCAGAGACAGGGTTGCTTATAGGAAGCTGGCACCACTCAGCTCTTTCCTGCTACTCCAGCTTCCTCAGCCTCTGCAAGGCACTCAGGGTGGGGGACAGCAGGATCAAGACAACCAGTTGGAGCCGCTGTGTTCCAGAGGGCCTGATGCCAAGGGGTAATGGGCCCAGCAGTGCCTCTGGAGCCCAGGCCCCAACACAGCCCCATGGCTTCTGCCAGATGGCTTTGAAAAAGGTGATCCAAGCAGGCCCCTTTATCTGTACATAGTGACTGAGTGGGGGGTGCTGGCAAGTGTGGCAGCTGCCTCTGGGTTGAGCACAGCTTGACCCCTCTAGCCCCTGTAAACACTGGATCAATGAATGAATAAAACTCTCCTAAGAATCTCCTGAGAAATGAAAAAAAAAAAAAAGAATAGAAACCCCTGATCTTTTTGGTTTTTCATTTGCATGACAAATCTTTCTCCAACCCTTTACTTTGAGCCTATGTGTGTGTTTACATGTGAAATGAGTCTCCTCAGCACAGCAGACAGATGGATCTTGTTTTCTAAATTCAACTTGCCACTCTGTGCCTTTTAAGTGGGGCTGTTCAGAGCATCTACGTTCAAGGTTAATATTGATATGAAAGGTTTTGATCCTATCATCAAGTTGTTAAGTGGTTACTTTGTAGTTTATATTATGTGGTTACTTTATAGGGTCTGTGGGCTATGTACTTAACTGTGTTTTTTTGATAGCAGGTATCCTTCTTTCATTTCCATGATGAGAACTCCCTTAAGGATTTTTTGTATGGTTGGTCTAGTGGTAACAAATTTTCTTAGTGCATGCTTCTCTGGAAAATATTTTATTTTTCCTTTGCTTATGAAGCTTAGTTTGGCAGGATACAAAATTCTTGGTTGAAATTTCTTTTCTTTAAGAATGCTGAAAACTAACCCAGTTAAACAAAAATAAAGAAAAAAGAATTTAGGAAATGAGCAAAAGTCTTCAAGAAATATGGGATTAGAATTAGGAGAATTTCAAGCTCTGAAATTCTTTCTTCTGCTTGGGCCAGTCTATTGATAAAGCTTTCAATTGTATTTTGAAATTCCTTAAGTGAGTTTTTCAATTCCATAGCTCTGATTGATTTATTTTTAAGATTTCTATCTCCTCTTTCATTTCATGGATTGATTTAGAAGTTTCTTTGTGCTGATTTTCAACCTTGTCTTGGAACTCATTAAGCTTCGTTGCAATCCATGTTTTGAATTCTTTGTCATTTCTTAGTTTCCCTTTTGGTTAGGAACTATTGCTGGAGAGCTGGTGTGACCCTTTGGTGGTGTCACTACATTCAGATTTTTCATGGTGCCAGAATTCTAGTTTCTTCTCATTTGGAGATGTTGGCACTTCAAATTTTTGTAATTATTTTTATGTGGGTAGAGTTTATCCTTTTTCTTTCTCTCTCTATATTATCGTTTTTTTCTTCTTTCCCTTTCTCTTCTTCCATAGTGAGTGTAACTATAGAGATTTCTAGGTAGGGTATTTTGGCTTTGCTTCTCTAGCTCTATGCACCTCTGTTGGCAGGCTTTATATTGGGCTGTGCATTTTGGCCTACAAGCCAGTTGTTGGTTCTTATGGGTGAGTGCCAGCTGTGACTAATGCAGCTGGATATATATTTGATCTTTTTTTTACTGGAAGAAGCTCTTTGTTGCCTCAGGCAATGGGCTGATCGATGGAGTGCACGGTGGTTTGAAGTTCCTGCTCAGTCCTGGGAGTGTTGGGGGGAAAATAGGGAGGGCTGAGCCAGGTAGTCCTGCCTATTAGGTCCCCTGACGGCAGACACAAGCACTAGCACTCAGGGAGAATCTAGTGAGTGGCCACCAAGCAACTCAGAGATGTGCCTAGGTGTGGAGTTGAGAGTCCTCCTGGGCCCCACATTCTCTGCATGAGAAGAGGAGGTAGCCTAAACCCCTAAACCAGGAGAGTGGGTGCACTACATGCCTGGAGGTCTGCCTGGGTGTGGAGCAGAGAGGGCCCCACTGCACCACAGCCTATGTCCATAAAGACTAGAGTGGCTCAGGCCACTCGTCCAGGCAAGCAGGTACTCTGAATGCCTGGAATTCTGCCTAGGCATGGAGCAGAGAGGGCCCTGCTATAGCGTGATCTCAGGGGAGCATATTGGGGCATCCAGCAATGACAAATGCAGACCAGTTCCAGGTTGTCAAGCTGGTCCTGGCTGCAAGTATTGTCATCAGGAGAAACTGCAGCAGTAGCAGCTTTCCTCCCACCACAGGCCTGCATCAGAGGAGAGCACAATTCCAATGCCTACTACTGAGGCACTTTCCACTGTTCTGACTGTGGAGGCCCTTATCCTGCTCCAGAGCAGGCACTCCAATCTCTAGCCTGAACTAAAATGCCTGCATGGCCATGCTTCTGGGTCACCAAAGAATGGCTGACTTTCTATGTGCCTAGATTAAAAATGGTGTGCTGTTCTTGTTTCTGGGTCTGGGAAAATGCCTGCAGCTTTTCCCTGTATCTTTCCCTCTCAGTGCCTCCAAGCCACTCCTCAAGTTAGCTCCAGAGCTTGAGAGAAATAAAGTGTTCTCTCTGGGCTTAGGTTGCTCAGATCCCCAGTGGAAAGGTGAGTCAAAGAGAGAGGTTCTCTGCCTTTCTCATGTACTGGGAATTCACTCATTTTTGTCATCCAGATACCATCCATGATGGGTGCCATTTGCCTGCATCCTTCTTCCCGGAATCTAGAGTGTCCTTCACGATTCTGGTGGATTCTCATTTTCCTTCTTGAATTAAAGCTCACAGAGTCGATCTTTATGCACTATCTTGCTATTTCCAAATGGCTGAGGCATGCTGAAAGCCTCTAATTTACCATTTTGTTGTGGGGAGGGGGAGAAGAAGTGCTAAAATTTTAAATGTTGATAAAGTACAATTTATCTTTTTTTCTTTCGTTGCTTGTGCTTTAGGTGTCATATGTAAGAAACCATTGCTTACTCCAAGGTTACAGAGATTTATGCTTGTATTTTCTTCTAAAAATTTATACTTTTAGCTCTTATATACAGATCTTCGACCTATTTTTTAATAAACATTCTTGTATGTGACTTTTAGTTAATATATGTTTACATTTCTGTTCGGTATATGTATAAGAGTGAAATTGCTGGGACATAGGTGTTTTGAATGTTCAGCTACATTAGATATCGCAAAATAGTTATGATAGTGTTTGTACCAATTTATAGCCTAACCCACAGCGTATGAGAGTTCTCTATCCTTGCCAACACTTGATACACTGCTAGTCTTTTTGATTTTAGCCATTCTGAGGATGACTACTTGTATTATATTATGGTTTTTAATGCATTCCTTTGATGACTAATGAAGTTCAAAATATTTTTCTATGCTTATTTGCCATTTGTATACTGCTTTTGGGAAGTACTTATTCAAGTGTTTTGCCTATGTTTTTCTTACTGTAAGGGTTCTAGCTCAGTTATGTGATGCTGCATAACAAAATACCCCAAAACTAACTGGTAATGGTTTAGTAACAATTAATAACAAAGACAAAGCATTGATAAAACAATTTATCAATTTTTGTGTAATTTTGTGAGTTGAATGGTGATTGCTCAGCTTGTTTTGCCTGAGTTTACTCATCTGGCTGCATTTGATTTGAAGATTCACTGATGGAGAACTAGACTCTGTCTCTGTATGAGAGGAAAGGCAACATCACATTACAAAAGGCCTGCATACTGGGATAGGAGTTTGTGACCATTAAACAATTAAGCACACCTTCTCCAACTCTGTGGCTTGCCTTTTCTCGCTCCTAATAAGGTTTTTGATAAATAAAAATTCTTAATTTTAAGGTAGTCCATCTATTAATCTTTTCCTTTATGATTAGTACATTTCATGTACCATTTAAGAATACAAAACAATTGATTATTTAAAAAAATTGCTGGCTGGGTGTGGTGGCTCATGCCTGTAATCCCAGCACTTTGGGAGGCCAAGGCGGGCAGATCATGAGGTCAGGAGTTCGAGACCATCCTGGCCAACATATTGAAACCCCGCCTCTATTAAAAATACAAAAATTAGCCGAGCGTGGTGGTGCGTGCCTGTAGTCCCAGCTACTCAGGAGGCTGAGGCAGGAGAATCGCTTGAACCCAGGAAGTGGAGGTTGCAGTAAGCGAGCACCACTTCACTCCAGCTTGGGCAATAGAGTGAGACTTCGTCTCAAAAAAAAATGCCTATTCCAAGGTCATAACGATATCCTGTGTTATCTTCTTGAAGGTTTTGCATTTAGATTTAAAATCTACCTTTTTTGATTTTTTTTTTGTACATGACATGTGGTAGGAATCAATTTACTTGCTTTTCAGTATTGGGATACAAACAATAACATGATTTACTGAAAGGACAATCCTTTCTCCACTACACTTTGTCATAACTCAACTGTTCACACGTTTGCAGGTCTGTTTCTGAAATCTCTGTTTTGCTCTATTGATCTATTTCCATATTCTTGTGCCAATACCACATTGAATGCTGTGGCTTTATAAAGCAGTCTTCAAATCTGGGTGAGTAGGTCAATTTTGTTTTTTATTTTTTTGAGATATCCTTGATTCTTCTTGGTTCTTTGCATTTCAGATACATTTTTGAATCAGTAAATTTCAAATTTTATGATGCTTAGATTTTGACTAGTGTTGCACTGTTTGTATAGAGCAATCTGAGGGAATTAACACATTATAATATTGTATCTTTTATTCCATGGACTTGGTTTATTCCTCCATTTATTTAGGCTTCTTTAATTTCTTGCAATATGGTTTTGTAGTTTTATGTTCATAAGTATTGCACATCTTTACTAAGTTTATTTCTGGTTGCCTAGATTTGTTTGTTATAATCATTAAAAAATTTAATTTTCCATTTGCTTCTCATGTGGGTAACTACAATGGAATTTTTAAAACATTGGCTATATTTGTCTATTAATAAATTGGCACCACACCACCTTCCATTTCTCCTCACCTGTATAGTTCTGGATGCCAATGAAAAGAAGTTGCACTTGCTTTGGAAGGTAGAAATAAAGAGTAAGACATTATCTTTTAGAGGTACTTGCAGCCAAACATATTGGCCCACAGTTCACAGTCGCTTCAGGAAATTTTTTGACAACTCATTTCATTAATGCAGACTAAAGCAGTTGGTGTAAACTTCTCAGAGATTTAGCACCTTTCAGTAAGGTCTTTCAATAAGCATCTGCCTGCTTTGATGCCTTAGGCTGTAATCTTGGTGCCACCGTTCTGCTCTTCGGTTGCAGTCCTTCTGACCTATGATAACAACTTCTCTAACTTTTATTCCTCCAGCTCCTCAAAGAGTGAGCAAGCTCCTAAATATATATTACCTCTTTGTACTCAGAGCTCACGTAGTGGCTTCAGTTTTCACTACTGAACCCTGACTTCTCTATTGATCCAGCAATGTTGCCAAATTAATTTACGAATTCTAATAGGTTACCTGTAGGGAGATTCTGTTTCTCCTACACAGTCATGTTGTCTGCATAGAATGACTGTTTTATTTCTTCCTTTCCTATCCTTATATGTTTTATTTCTCTTTTTTGTTTTTGTTTTTTCCTTATTGCACTGATTAGTACTTCCAATACAATTTTGAATAGAAGTTGCATGTTGGACTTGTTCTAAATTTCAAAGAAGATTTAAACATTTTACTCCTAAGTATGGTGTTTCCTATATGTTGTTTTATAGATATCCTTTTTTCAGATTAAGGAAGATACCTTCTATTCTTAGTTTGCTAAGAATGAATGTTGAATTTTATGAAATGCTTTTTCTGAGTGTAATTATGCATATATTAAGATAACATTATTTTTCTCTTTTATTGTTAGTTGGCTGAATAATATTGATTGATTTCAAGTGTTAAATAACCTTGTAAACACAACTTGATTTTGATGTATTATCTTCTGAATTCAACTTGCTAATCTTTGCTTCAGGAATTTTACATTTATGTTTATGAAAGATATTGGCATGTAATTTTTTTCTTATTATTTTTCTACTTATATTTTAGTATCAAGATTATGCCAATCTCATGAAAGAGGCTGGAAAATGTTTCCTCTGCCTCTATGTTCTGAAAGGTTTATATAAAGATTGACAATTTTTTCTATAAAGGTGAAACTATCTGTGTTGGAGTTCTGTTTACAAGGAGGTTTTTAATTACTGACTTAATTTGCAAAAAGATACAGGATTATTTTAATTTTCTTTTTTGTTGTTGCTTTTGAAAGGCTAGATACAAGATCAATAGAGAAGCCAGGATTTGATATGGATAACAGAAGCCACTCTGTGCGCTGTGAGTACACGTAAATAAAGTTCTCTAGGACTTTATTTATTTTATCTAAAGTTTTCAAATTTAGCGACAAAGTTGTTTCTAGTATGTATTTATTTTTATAATGCCTCTAGGATCTAAAATAATCTACCAGTTTTTAAATTTATGGCATTGGCAAGTAGTGTCTTCCTTTTTAAAAAATCACTCTTGCTAGAGGTATATCAATTTAATTATTCTTTCAAAGAACAGATTTCTGCCTTTGTTGGTTTTCTCTGTGAAATATTTGTTTTCCTATTTTATCAATATCTGTTTTTATCTTATTTTTTCCCTTTTTTAATGATCTTAATTTAAGTTTAATTTGAGTTTATTGAGCTTCACTGAGTTTATTATTTCTTTTTTCTTTCTTTTTCTTTTTTACAGGCAGAGTCTCACTCTGTCATTCAGACTGGAGTACAATGGTGTGATCATAGCTCACGATAGCCTGTAACTCCTGGGCTCAAGCAATCCTCCAGCCTCAGCCACTTTAGTAGCTGGGACAAGAGGTGCATGCCACCATGCCTGGCTAATTTTTAATTTTTTTTATAGAGATAGGGTCTTGCCATGTTGCCCAGGCTGGTCTTGAACTCCTGGCCTCAAGTGATCCTCCCACCTTGGTTTCCCAAAGGGCTAGGATTATAGGTGTGAGACACTGCTTATGACCTGAGCTTCAATTAGTTTAGTTTGCCACTCTTGTAACTATTTCAGATTAATTTTTTTATTTATTTAAAAGGGAGGCAGAGCATAAAAGTTTGGAAAATTTGCAGTGTGGCCCTGTGGTAGAGAAAGAATCCAAGCAGGATATGGAGCAACCACTTGCTAGACAGCTTACCATGACTAAAAGAGAGCTAAGTATTAATATCCAATGGGAAAAAGGTCTCAAACGCATTTCAGAGATCTTTGAGGCAGCCCCTCCCATCACAAGCCCAGAGGCCTGGGAGGAAAGAATGGTTTTGGGATCCAAGCCCAGGGCCTTGCTACCCTGTACAGCCTCGGAACACTGTTCTCCACATCCTTGCTGTTTCAGTTTCAGCCATTGCTCAGAGTGGCCAAGGTATAGCTTGGGCTGCTGCTCCAAAAAGTGCAAGCCATAAGTCTTGGTGGCTTATACGTGGTGTTAAGCCTGCAAGTGTGCCAAATGTAAGAGTGAAGGAGGCTTGGCAGCTTCCAACTAGATTTCAGAGAATATATGAGAAAGACTGCTGCAGGGGTGGAGCCCCCATAGAGATACTTTACCAGAGCAGTGCAGAGAAGAAAGGTAGGATTAGAGCCCTTACACAGAGTTCCTACTAGAGCACTGCCTACTGGAGCTGTGGAAAGGGGGGCTGCTGCCCTCCAGATCTGAGAATGGTAGGACCACCAGCAGCTTGCAACCTTAGCATGGAAAAATTACAGGCACTAAACTCCAACCTGTGAAAGTAGCCACAGGGCCTTCACCCTGCAAATCCACAGAGGCAAAGCTGCCCAAGGCCTTGGGAGCCCACCTCTTGTAGCAGTATGCCTAGGATGTGGGACATTGAATCAAAGGACATTATTTTGGAGCTTTAAGATTTAATGATTGCCCCGCTGGGTTTCAGACTTGCAGGGACCCTTTTGCCCGTTTGTTTTGGCCTACTTTTCTCTTTTTGTATGGGAATGTTTACCCAGTGCCTGTACCACCATTGTATCTGGGAGGTTAACAACTTGTTTTTGACCTTGTAGGCTATTAGATAGAAGGAACATTCCTTGAGTTCCAAATGAGACTTTGAAATGTTTGAGTTGATGCTTAAATGAGTTGAGACTTTCAGGAACTACTGGGAAGGGATGAGTGTATTTTGCGATATGAGGACATGAGATTTAGGAAGCAGGGGTAGAATGATATGGTTTGAGTGTTTGTCCTCTCCAAATCTCATGTTGAAATGTGATCTCCAATGTTGGAGGTGGGGGTCTGGTGGGAGTTGTTTTTGTCATGGGGGGTGGATCCCTCATGAATGTCTTGGTGTCCTCCTCACAGTAGCAAGTGAGCTCTCACTCTGAGTTCACATGTGATCTGGTTGTTTAAAAAAGTGTAGCACCTTCTCCTCTTTCTCCCTTGCTCCCTCTCTTGCCATGTGACATGCCTACTCTTGTTTTGTCTTCCTCCATGATTGTAAGCTCTCTGAGGCCTCACCAGAAGCTGAATGGATGCGGGTGCCATGCTTCCTTCACAGCAGGGAGCATAGTGAGCCAATTAAACCTCTTTCCTTTGTAAATTACTCAGTCTCAGGTATTCTTTTAAAGCAACACAAATAGATTAACACACCCACTTCAAGAAAGCCAGTTTCCCATCGTAGTGTTTATGCTTCCATCCCTAGACCAAGGACCAAAATCTCACATTTGTGTGATTCTTTATTTAACAAACATTGCTTCCAGATCTATTATGTGCCAGGAGGTGTTCTAAATGCTGGGGACTCAACAGTGAACAAAACAAAGTCCCTGCCTTCATAGAACATTCTATAGAGAACACAAACAGACACATTTATAATATAATGTCAGCTAGTTATAAATGCTACAAAGAAAAATAAATCAGGTAAAGGATACAGAACAATGATTAAGTTCTAGCCCTTCACTACAAGACCAGGCCAGTAATGTAAATGAGTGAAGCAAATAAGGAATAAGACAAAAGGGATTTGTGAGGATGTGGCAAACTGGAAACTGCATGCCGTGTCTAAGGGAAAAAGCTACTATTCAGCACAGCTCTTTATGAGAAATTGGAGCCAATGTTCCCAAAGCTTCTAGTTATAGTATATAACAGAAACAAGCCATCTAGATTTTTTGTAAAATCTTCCAACTTTTAAATGTTGGAAAATAGTTTTTAAATTTTTTTAACACTCTGTAGATCTAACATTCCTGTGTCCGAGAAGATATTTGGTCATGGCCATCAGTTTGTAATTTTTTTGGACCAGTGGTTCTCAATCTTGTTTGCACATTAGAATTGCTGGGGAGCCTTTTAAAAATACCAATGCTTGGGCTCCACTCCAGACCAATTAAGTCAGAATATATGGGCATGGGGCCCAAATATTTTTTAAAACTTTAATCTCCCCAGGTTACTTCTGCTTCTGATTATGACTCACCACTTGTATCAGAACTTATTTCCCAAAACAGCTTAAGAACTGATTTTTTAAAAAATATCTATTTGAAGAAATCAGAGAGATAAGCTACAAAGGCAGCCAAGATTTTGGAGACTAAAATGTCTAAGTAAAGTGAGCTTGATATTTCCCACTTGAATAATTTGTTCATTTGTAAGCAGTGAATGATCAAGATGCTGAGAAATCTGGGGTAAGGGTCTGAGAAGCTGAGTAGCACTCTCAGATATCTGAGGATTCTGGAAAGATACACATTAGAGTTCAAAAGAAACCAACCAAAAGAAGAAAGAAAGAAAGAATGAATGAAAGCAAGCCTGGAAACACATCAAACATTTAGCAGAGATGCTGGAAGTTACCATAACTCAAGAGTTATGGCTAATAGAAAACTGACAAGCCATACCGCTACTCAAACTACCTGCCAGAAGTAAAACTTTAATTTTAATTCTCTCTGAAGAAAGTGAGGGTAATTGGGAGCCTCAAATTATCTCTAAAGCTTTTTTTTTTTTTTTTTTTTTTTTTTTTTTTTGATGGAGTCTGTCTCTGTCGCCCAGGCTGGAGTGCAGTGGCGCAATCTCGGCTCACTGCAAGCTCCGCCTTCTGGGTTCATGCCATTCTCCTGCCTCAGCCTCCTGAGTAGCTAGGACTACAGGCACCCGCCACCACGCCTGGCTAATTTTTTGTATTTTTATTAGAGATGGGGTTTCACCGTGTTAGCCAGGATGGTCTTGATCTCCTGACCTTGTGATCCGCCCACCTCAGCCTCCCAAAGTGCTGGGATTACAGGCATGTGCCACTGTGCCCGGCCCTCTAAAGCTTTTAATACATAATGTCTACCATTTAATGAAAAAATTTCAGATATGTTAGAAAATAATACCAAACTACTTCAAATCAAGAGAAAAATATAGACAACAGAAACAGACCCACAAGTGATATGGACACATAAATTTTTAGACACAGATTTAAATGATTGTGATGAATAAGTTCAGTGAAATAAATGACAATATGGAGAATTTTACCAGAACACCGGAATCTATTTAAAAAAATCAAATGAAGATTCTGTGACAGAAAACTAGTGTAAAATATCAGTAGATGCTTGAATGGCATATTAGACACAACTGAAGGGAGAATACTCAGTGGAAGCTATCCAGATGGAAGGAAGTATGGGGAGAAGAAAAAGACAGAAAACACAGAAAAGAGCATAACAGACATACAAAACATGGTCAATAAATACAGGATATGGGTAACTGGAGTCCCATAAATGAGGAGATAATATATCAGAAGCAGTATCTTAAGAAATAATGGCCAAAAATTTTCAAAAAAACTGATGAAAAACACCAATCTACAGAATTATTACCAAAGAAGGTATGTAAAAACTGCTAAGAAGTGTTGCCAAAAAAGGCAAGTAAAAACTGATAAAAAAAATTTAAAGCACCCAGACAAATTAAAACATATTACCTTTAGAGAAGCAATGAGATCAACAGCAGACATAAAAATAAATTGTGAGAGTAAAAGAGACAATGAATGCAGTGATTCCTTTAAAGTATTGAAAGAAAATAATTACCAACTTTTAATTATATATCCAGCCAAAATATTCTCTAAAAAGTATAGGTAAATTAAAACTTTATGGATGAAAAAAAGTTAAAACAGAAAAGAAAGAAAAAACCAACAAAGAATTTATCACCAGCAGACCCACAATAAAAAATTTAAAAGAGAGTTGTTGAGGTACATGAAAAAGAATCTTCAAAATCTGTAAATGCAGAAATAAAGAGCAACATAAAAGATAAATGTTTAATGAAGCTGAATGTATACTACCTAAAATAATAATTTCTTATCAAATTAGAAAATTTAGTAGAATTAAAAATACATGATAACAATAGCATAAGAGGATGTGAGAGAGTTAAAAATAAAGAAATGTGTGTACCTAATAACATATACAAATAATATTAAGCAAAAATTGATTAAAACTAAATGTAAAACCAGAAAAATCTGTAATCATAATGAGATTGGTACCCAATAATTATTTGAATGAGGAGACAAAAAATGTCAGTAAAGATATTGAAAGTTTGAGCAATAAAATGTACAACTTAACATAAATAGCATCTGACTTAAGTGCAGTGGGATGCTGCATCCTACAACTACAGAATACATGTTTTCAAATACACAAGGGGCAGTTATCAAAATTCACCATTTATTGATCCATAAAGCAAATCTCAACACATTTCTAAGCATTAAAATAATAGTGTGTTTTCCAACCACAGTGGAAGTCAGTCAGAAATAAACAACAATAAAAGAAACTAGAAGATAACTCTAAAAAAAATCCCTAAATGTTTAGAGATACCCTTCCAAATAAATAATTGCTTAAATAAGACATCATAATGAAAATTAGAAAATTTAAATTAGAAGTTAAATATGTTCCAACTTTAGGTCATTGTCTTCCTCCCACATCTCATCATAGGTTGTTAGAAGCAGCCAGGTTACATTTTGAACACTTCGCTGCTTAGAAATTTCTTCCACTAGATACCCGAAGTCATCTTAAGTTCAAACTTCCACAGATCCCTAGGACGTGAACATAATGCAGCCAAGTTCTTTGCTATGATGTAACATGGGCAATATTTACTCCAGCTCCCAATAAGTTCCCCATTTCCATCTGAGACCTTGTCAGCCTGGCCTTCACTGTCCATATCTCTATCAGCATTTTGACCACAACCATTTAACCAGACTCTAAGAAGTTCCAAACTTTCCCTCATCTTCGTGTTTTCTTCTGAGCCCTCCAAAGTCTTCTAACCTCTGCCTGTTACCCAGTTCCAAAGCTACTTCCACATTTTCAGTTATCTTTATAGTAACGCCCTACTCCTCAGTACCAATTTTCTGTGTTAGTCCATTTGTGTTACTATAAAGGAATACCTGAGACTGGGCTACTTATAAAGAAAAGAGGTTTAACTGGTTCATGGTTCTGCAAGCTGTACAGAAAGCATGGTGCCAGCATCTGCTTGGCTTTTATGAGGTCTTCAGGAGCTTACAATCATGGTGGAAGGCAAAGCAGTAGCAGGCGTGTCACATGGCAAGAACAGGCATGAGAGAGAGAAAGGGGGAAGTTTACACTCCTTTAAACAACCAGATCTCATGTGAACACCAGGTCCTACTTGCCACATTGGAGAATACATTTCAACATGAGATTTGGAGGAGACAAACATCCAAACCATATCAGTGGGTCTTGGAGAAGAACCTTCTTTCTCTTTGTTCATGTTTCTGCATGGGAAGAATATCTACTAGAGTAGCATACCTGGCTTTCTCAGTTCCGCTCATTTATTCCTCCTTCAGCAAAGAGAGGGAGTAGATTTTCTGGCTGATAAGTTGGGGAGAAGGACAGGTCATGTGCAGCCCAGCAACTTTCTATACTTCTTTTCTCTTTTCTTTTGGGATATGTCTTCCTGAAATAAATACATATTGTGTTTGTTTCTCCGTATCTTATTATGCAGGACTGCCCTCCCGTCCTCTAATAAATTTTTCACATGGCCCTGCGGATCTGCTTTAAACCCATCTCCACCCGCTCTGCACTCTTTGAGGACTGTATCAAGTGGCTCCTTTGCCCTCTGCCTTCTGGTTAGGTTTAGCCAATGGAAGGCACAGACAAGAAATCAGAGGCCAGGAGGAAGAGAATAGGGGCAGATTGTTTATTTTTCTGAATCTCCTTCACCAGGTAATGTATGTGCTGTCTCCTTTGACTGATGGCCACAGCTCCATTCCAGTGTCCCTCTCTTGCAGCTATTCTCCTTGGGTTCTGGTAACCTCTCCCTTCTTTTGTTCCTTCAGGCCTAAGGGTGGTAATGGCTTCTTTTTCTTGTTAGCCCCAGGTGTGTCACCATGCCTTCTGGTTTCCATTAACCCTTATAAATAATTCCTTTCCTAATCTCTGTTTATCTAACCTGTTGGATGAGCATAACATCTGTTCTTTCCCATACTAGTCAGGGTTCTCTAGAGGGACAGAACTAATGGAATATATATATATGTTTATTAAGTTTTAACTCACATGATCACAAGGTCCCACAATAAGCTGTCTATAGGCTGAGGAGCAATGAAAGCCAGTTTGAGTCCCCAAACTGAAGAACTTGGAGTCTGATGTTTGAGGGCAGGAAGCATCCAGCACAGGAGAAAGATGTAGGCTGGGAGGCTAGGCCAGTCTCTCTTTTCACATTTTTCTGCTTGCTTATATTCTAGCCACTCTGGCAGCTGATTAGGTGGTGCCCACCCAGATTAAGGGTGGGTCTGCCTTTCCCAGCTCACTGACTCAAATGTTAATCTCCTTTGGCAATACCCTCACAGACACACCTAGGATCAGTACTTTGTATTCATCAATCCAATCAAGTTGACACTCAGTATTAACCATCACAGACCCTAAACAACCCAACCTATAGCCTTCTTGCTTACTAGGTTTGGCTGGGCCTGGAGACTGGACCAGATTTAAAACCAGAGGTAGAAAAGAAAGAGAAGGATCAGATAGTGACCTAGACATAGTATTTGCTCTATTGAGGGTCATACTGTCAAAAGGCCTGGCCCATGGGTCCTCAGTGCCTGTTCTCAATCCCCCACCTGTTCCCTACCCCCACCCTCCTGCTCCCATACTGCTGCCTCCACCCCAGGCCAAGGGAGCTCCAGCAGTGACTTGGAGCTGGAGAAGTCCTGCTGTCCCTGCCCAGCAGATGTGTGTGAGTGAAGGGGTTGGGGGGTGGGGGAGGAGCCTATGACACAAAAGAATCTCCTGGTTTCACCACAAGAAGGACTATATGCCCCTAAGGTCTTGGTTGGAATCTGGAATGGGTTTTCCCCAGAAATATTTTTACATTTACTTCCATCATCACAACATGATTGTTTAGATACATGAGTGAAGAATAGCATTCAATGATGAATGAATTTTATGGATTGGCTGGACCTAACATTGTTTCTATGGTGAAAAGTTTCAAATACATAGCAACCAAGTCCCCAAGATGAGAAAATGTCTTCATTTACTAGGTGAAGAAAGACACGTATAACCCACGCCCCTGCCATTTGAACTGACGCCACGTGGGAACCTCAGCATTCCTGAATCTTGTAGAAGCTGCCCTTGCCCTTCTTTCACGTCCTCCATTTTGAGGAGACCAAACCTGCTCTCCTTTGGCAGCCGAGGGTGTTTGGAAGTGACTCATGTAGGGAACCCACTGGGTTCCCAGTAGCATGAGCACATCAGTCAAACGATTAGCCCGCTGCCTCATATGTAGACCAATGACCCTGGAAATTGTTCTGTCAGACTCCTCCAGTTCTCTGACAATCTGATAGGTGCTGGGAACACACTGCCTGGAAGTGGGTTGTTTGCTTGGTTTAAGTGGTTCAGCTGAAGATTTCAGCAGAGCTCTGCTGAGTTCCTACGTCAATACCAGTAGCTAGTGTTTAAACATTCATACCCCATGAAGCCAGACGATATCCAGAAATGGCACAGCTCGGAGATGCATCTTACTGAGATCACTGAGCTGCTGTGGCCTGAATGCCCATTTAACCAGGAAGAATTATATGCAACAAAAAAGCATGTTTACAAGGTCTGAAGGCTTCCTTGAGTTAGTATTTGAATAGTTATCTTTTCTTTCATATGTGTTCTGACAAATTTTATGTTTGACTAGGTGTCTGTGTGGCTTTCTGAAATGATAATGAGTGTCAATAAACATATGGCTATATCTACATTTTAAAGTGTCAGAATAGAAGCAAATTGGAGCCAATGTGACATGGAATAAAGACTATATGAGATTTATCACTGGACAGACCAGGTTACAATCCAGGAGCTTTGACTTATCAGCTGTGTGTCCTCGACAGTTACTTAGCCTCCCTGAGCATGTGTCCTTAGATATGAAATAGGAATAAGGGTACTTTACTTGCCTCGTGGAGCTGTAGTAAGTGTTAAACTGGGATCAAACATTTATACATCTACTAGTTGCCTGGCATATTGAAGGTGCCCGTAAATTGTAGATAAAAATATTTAGGATCTCATCTCATCTGAAACAGAATAAATCTGTGGATACTGGCTGCATTTACTATGAGGAATGATAGAGGGCAGACTTTACAAAGTTATGTATAAAATACATTATCTTTCATTTTGACTTCCAAGAGGGTAGTGAGAATTCCATAAATGACTTTCTTAAATGTTTTGGCTGAAAGATGCCTCTATCGCTACTTTTAATTTGTTCGCAGAAACTGGGGGTTTCCTGTTAGGCAGGAATTCCAGAGAAGAATATTGGGCAATGTTTAATTGACAACTTTCATCACCATGTACATGCCTGGTTCCCCAGATAATGGTGGGGCATTTTTGGCAGGTTTCTGACCACCTCTATACCTGTCATAGATTTGCTGATAAGTAGAGGAAATGAAAGATGCTGAATTTTCCTGACATCATTTCAAATTGCATCATTTCAAAACAGTATGAAGTGTATGACTAGAAGCATTACGGAATACAGAAAATCAACTTGCAGCTAACTGGCAATCAGGTTACCTCTAAATTAATGGTGGATTAGGCTGAGTGTGAATTCCATTCCACCACGAAAGAATGAATGGACATTTAATAAATATTTGTGGAACTCTGAAGACGTCCTGAAATGTAAACATTTGTTCTAGTTTACACTGCCACCTGCAGTCTTTGGGGGAACCGGCCTCACTGAATCTCCACAGCATTAAGTGTTATTTATCACTGCTTGACATTTTCAATAATTTAGAGATAAAAAATGGTATGTCTAAGTTGCTGTAGCTAGAATTTTTTGCTTACTGAAGATTTCTTACCTGTGGACTTCAACATTTTTATTTTTTAAATGAATTTATGATTATATCTTTGGCTCATTTTTCTATTTGAATCCTGACAATGTTTTTCTTAACTTCTATAATGGGCTTTTTGAAAATCATTGGTATCATCCTTTGCAAAACATAAGTGATACAGTTTTGTTAGTCTATGATTTCCTTGGCAGAGACCATAGAACATGGCAAACACTGAAAAATGTGTATTGAATTATGTTCTTTTAAATCATCTTATATTTAAAAATACTTTTAAAAATATAAAAGAACTATGTACTCATTATTTTTTAAAAAATAAATATGTAGGCAGAATAGAAAGATCCCCACTCAAAGGCAATCACTGTAGTTGTTACCAGATACTTTTAATTTATTTTAATACCTGAATACTGTTCCTGCAAGTTACAGTCTTATTTACCAATTTTCTAGTGCGTTCTCAGTTAGTTTTCAATTTTGCTCTATCATATACTGTTGTTACAAGAACAAAACACTAAATTATAAATATTTGTATTTACAATTGTATTGCAGTCTTCAAACCATGTGATCACCTCCCTCCCACAACACACACACACACACACACACACACACACGCACATATATATACTCTAAGAACAGCAAGTCCAGGAGAAGAGATTTTTGCTCTGCTGACTTGGGGGCAGTAGAAGACATTATGAATGGCTGAAGGTGAAAGGAATTGTTTACTAAGAAGGTAGTTGTGTTTGCCCAGAGGGAACACATATCAGAGGAACAGGTTATGGGATAGAGAAGATGAGAGAGTTGCACTTTTGGAAGAGAGATAGAGATGATTAAAGAGGATTTTAATGAAGTTTTGATGTATAAACCACTGCTACACATGTGGGATGATGAATTATTTATCTGTCTGTGATATGCTAAGTGAAAAAATTGTTAGCCAGGCGCAGTGGCTTATGTCTGTAATCCCAGCACTTTGGGAGGCCAAGGCAATGGATCACGAGGTCAGGAGTTTGAGACCAGTCTGGCCAATATGGTGAAACTCCATCTCACTAAAAATATAAAAAATTAGCCAGGCATGGTGGCACGTGCCTGTAGTCCCAGCTACTTAGGAGGCTGAGGCAGGAGAATCACTTGAACCCAGGAGGTGGAGTTTGCAGTGAGCCAATATCGTGCCACTGCACTCCAGCCTGGGCGACACAGCGGGACTCCGTCTCAAAAAAAAAAAAAAAAAATGTCAGTAAGCTTTTAGAAACTTTTATAGCTCTTTGGCATTGCTGCAAACCCAAGTGCATAATACCCGTCCGTGGACTTGTAGAACAGAGAATGTGAGAAATCACACAACTAGTGCAATAGGACCACATTAATAATGTGATATTTTAAGGTCTAACAACTGTAACCCAAAAGTTTATAAAAACCTGAGAAAAATGTGAGGTTGTAAAAATAGTTTTATGACTATTTAAATTTCTAATCAAGGCTGTTTTAAAACTTAAAATTTTACTTAAATTATGAAGTAAAAGTTGTTCTATTTATTGTTAACTTTAATTCACAGATGGCAAAACAAGCTCTACTGGACCATTTCATCATGAAATGATACAACTTTTCTGAATGTGGCAGTAATAAACTAAATGGTAATAATGAGAGTGATTCTGAAAAACTGTAGATCAAACACATTCATACTAGTTTTACTTGGAAATATGATACATCATATGCTGAGTACATGTTTGTAGCCTGAATTGATGATGAAGTGCTTAAAAACGTGGTGTTTTCTTTTATAGAAATGTACCATGTAATGAAGCAATAAATCCATCAAAACTTAAGTGGGACTTACATATAAAACCAAAAAAGATTTATTTGAAAGAATATTGAAATTAAAATGCAATGATTAAAAAGCTAACAGAAGCAGATGTTCAATATTTCACATATAATCATTAGTACTTTACAGGCATCTTTTTTTTCTTTTATTTATTTATTTTTTCTTTTTTAAAATTTTTTTTTTATACTTTAAGTTCTAGGGTACATGTGCACAATGTGCAGATTTGTTACATATGTATACATGTGCCATGTTGGTTTGCTTCTCCCTTTAATTCGTCATTTATATTAGGCATTTCTCCTAATGCTATCCCTCCCCCATTCCCCCACCCCATGACAGGCCCCAGTGTGTGATGATCCCCGCCCTGTGTCCATGTGTTCTTATTGTTCAATTCCCACCTATGAGTGATAACATGTGGTGTTTGGTTTTCTGTCATTGCGATAGTTTGCTCAGAATGATGGTTTCCAGCTTCATCCATGTCCCTACAAAGGACATGAACTCATCCTTTTTTATGGCTGCATAGTATTCCATGGTGTATATGTACCAAATTTTCTTAATCCAGTCTATCATTGATGGACATTTGGGTTGGTTCCAAGTCTTTGCTATTGTGAACAGTGCTGCAATAAACATATGTGTGCTTGTGTCTTTATAGTAGAATGATTTATAATCCTTTGGGTATATACCCAGTAATGGGATTGCTAGGTCAAATGGTATTTCTAGTTCTAGATTCTTGAGGAATCACCATACTGTCTTCCACACAGTTGAACTAGTTTACACTCCCACTAACAGTGTAAAAGCATTCCTAATTCTCCACATCCTCTCCAGCACCTGTTGTTTCCTGACTTTTTAATGATCACCATTCTAACTGGTGTGAGATGGTATCTCATTGTGGTTTTCGTTTGCATTTCTCTGATGACCAGTGATGATGAGCATTTTTTCATGTGTTTGTTGGTTGCATAAATGTCTTCTTTTGAAAAGTGTCTGTTCATATCCTTTGCTCACTTTTTGATGGGGTTTACAGGCATCTTATAAAGTAGCAACTCAGGTTGCTAAGTCTAAGACCCTTACAGTTGCTGAGACATTGCTGGGAGATTCCAGCAATGGAATCTCCATTATGTTGGAGCAATGGAATCTCCATTATAAGCCAAAGACGTTGGCTTATAAATGTTGGGCGAATCTGTGGCAAAATATATGCTTCAAATGCTGTTTTAAAATGACACCATCAGTCAAGCACGGCAGCTCACGCCTGTAATCCCAGCACTTTGGGAGGCCAAGGTGGGCAGATCACTTGAGGTCAGGTGTTCAAGATCAGACTGGCCAACATGGCAAAGCCCCATCTCTACTAGAAAATACAAAAATTAGCCAGGTGTAGTGGTGCACACCCGTAATCCCAGCTGCTTGGGAGGCTGAGGCATGAGAATTGCTTGAACCAGGGAGGCGGAGGTTGCAGTGAGCCAAGATTGTGCCACTGCACTCCAGCCTCAGCAACAGACAAAGACTCTGTCTCCAAAAAAAAAAAAAAAGTAATAATACCATTGCTCAATGTACTAAAAAAATGACTCTTGATAAGAAAAACCAACTCATAGAACACAAAAAACTTGTAATGTTTACTTCACTGAAATTTGACAAATCCACAGATATTACTAACATGGTCAATTTTTTTTAGTATTTATACTGGTGTTTTATTTATTTGATTTGATTGATTAATTTATTTTTTCGAGACAGAGTCTTGCTCTGTTGCCCAGGCTGGAGTGCACTGGCATGATCTCAGTTGACTACAATCTGCGCCTCTCGGGCTCAAGCGATTCTCTGCCTCAGCCTCCCGAGTAGCTGGAATTACAAGTGCCTGCTACCACGCCCAGCTAATTTTTGTATTTTTAGTAGAGACAGGGTTTCGCCATGTTGGCCAGGCTGGTCTTGAACTCCTGACCTCAGGTGATCCACTTGCCTTGACCTCCCAAAGTGCTGGGATTACAGGTCTGAGCCACTGCGCCTGGCCTATACTGGTGTGTTATGAAGAACATGCCAGTGATATGAAGAAATAATCCTTTTTTTTTTTTTTTTGCTTTCAACGAACTCAATTAGCCCTGAACTTTCTATAGTTACAAAGAATCCCATTATAAACAAATGTGATTTAGAGTTTAAGTGTTGGGTAGGTGTATGTTCCTTGTAATGACATTATGGCATAGTTACTCAGATTAAGAAGTTTGTGCCAGAATGTAAATCAATTCCTGGCTTCCTTCATTGACAAAGTTTTGCTGTTAAAAAAGCAAGCTGAATTAAATGTTCCATTAAATTATAGAGTAAAAATTGTGAATCATGTAAAAGCTAATATTTTAAATTTATTGTTCTATTTATTACATAATAATATGGAAGCTGATTATAAATGACTGTTGCTGCATGCAGAGGTCAATGATTTTTGAGAAGAAAAACTCTGTCAAGCATATTTGACTATGGAATGAACACTGTGTGTTTCTGCAAGAGAAGAAGCCATTTTGGTCAACTATTAAAAGATGTTAATTGGATAACCAGATTTGCTTATTTGTCTGATATTTTGATAATTTTAATGATCATAATACTCTATGCAAAGTGGGAATGCAGCATTTTTTCCAGTGGCAGGTAAGATCTAAGGGAATAAAAAGTTAGAAACTTGGAAGAACTGAGTTTCTATAGATTGTTAGGACACGTTCTATAATGTAACAATTATTAATGAAGTGATGATCTTGTTACTGTGTGTCTGTGAAAAGTTATCTCTGAATACTTATCAAATTTGAAAGTATGTTTTGAAATTTTATTTTCCACCGAGTGAAGACCCAATATAAATAATCCATTTCTTTTATCAAAAGATAATTTAGAGCCAAGCATGGTGGCTTGTAATCCCAGAGACTTGTGAGGCTGAGGCAGGAGGATCCCTTGAGGCAGGAGTCTGAGGCTGGAGTGAGCTGTAATGGTGCCATTGCACTTCCCTAGGCTATAGTGTTAGACCCTGTCTCTAAAAAAGAAAAGATAATTTAAATTTAATAAACTCTACAGGATATGTTAAAACTGGCAACTGTTGAAGGATTGAAAATGAATTTTGAAATACAGCATCATTTGCTTCATTTTGTGTAAAGGTTAAAAATGAATATCCTGTGCTTCCTGAAATTGCTTTAAATCTCTTCTTCCATCCTGTCAACAGGCCTCTGGGAGACTGATTTCTCTATCATGAATAATATTGAGTCAAAATGTAGAAATAATTTAGATATACATTATCCTCTGTAAGTATATTTCATCACTCTAACCTAGATTAAATATGTTAATAAGGAAGCAACAAGCTCATTTTTTTGTGTTAAAAATGTCAAATATTTAAACTGTTATAATGTTTATTCAAAGTGTGAGTATAGGAGTTTATTATGGGTAATTTCTATTTTACTCGTAAGTGTTTAGTTATAATCACAGAATAACAAAAGTTACAAATGTAATAATGATTTTCTTTATTACTCACATATGCATAATTTCAATGTGTATAGTTTCTGCAATTTTAAAATCTCCTATGTTACATTAGTTCTGATAATACTTATTGAAATTTAATTTTATATTTGTTGGATCTCGCCATAAATATTGGACTTGTATTATATATCCATTTAGTTTTTTTTCAAGTTATCCACTTTGATTGCATTTTACAAAAGCATCAGTCCGTGATGGATTGGAGATTTCGAAATCTTGCTCCTTCAGCACCAATGGTTTGAGAAGCGCCTGTGAAACCTTTCCTTGGGACCCTTTCAAGAGAACTCAGTGGAGGTTTTCAGTGAGAACCTAAGTACTTAGTCACAAAGGCTTTTGGGAGTCAGAGTTACATTTTATTAATATTTGTGACCCCTTGCTGGAGGAACCTTAGAGCAGAAGCAGGTCCAGGTTAGTTGGATTACATATTTTGATGTTCTAACCTTGTGTCACAGTACTGTTTCTTCAGAATATATCTGAGAAGTGGGAGGTTAACATATTAATTCATTTCAAAGCTGGAAATTATAGATTTCACAACATCTGTTTCAAGTATTAGAAGCAAGAGACACAGCTCTGAAACACATTAAGAATCAAGTCCTGGTCCGGAAACAAGAAGACCTGAAGTCTAATCTCTGTTCTGGATCTTGCCTGAGCTATCATCCACAAAGACCAACAAGCAAGCTGGGTCTCCCATGTTCCTGCTTCTTCAACAGGCCACCATCTCACATCCCTTTTGGGCCTACCAGCCAGATGTCTCAGCATTTCTCAAAAACAGAACCCAGCATTTACTGCCTTCCGGGCTCTGTTGGCCAAGTCCTCTGTGTAGACAAATGATGGTTGCTCTCTGCAGCCTTTGGTGTTATTGATTTCTTTCCTCTCTTGCCTTCCATGACTCTATTTTGGTTCTTCTTCTACTTCCCTCACTGCTCATCTTTAATCTCTTTCTGCTTTTTTTTTCCCCCTCCATCCTCTAGGAGGGTTTCACAATCCTCTTCTTTTCTATCTGCTTGGGGATCTCATTCAAACTCATAGGTCCCAACGTTCATCTATCACATTTGTATAAGTCACATAGCTGTTGATAACAGCTTTCCAAAATTCTAATTCTTGACAGCTCAACTTTTGATATTGACAGATAAATAAGTCATTTGTTTTCCTTGAAGTGAGAAGCTCACTTAATTCATTTTCAAGAAAATGTCTGTCAAATACCCAGGTCCGAATGACTGTCAGTCCTTCAAGTAAAAGTCGTTTTCCGTGAAGAATGCAGTTAGTTTAGCTCGTAAGTTAAGCCATTGCATATAAGCTTTTCCTTGGTTGTGCAGCATCCTACATGACTTTTTGGCAGTGTCATGGCTGAAAAATAACTTGCTTTCCTTTTACATCTAACCTCAACTATTTCTAGTCTTTGGGCCTTAAACTGTGGTGACTTTATTTTCTGAATCTTAGAACACATAGTTTGAAAAAGAATTTTTGTGCCATTTAGAGATACAAGAGACAGGCTGAAAGGTACATGCTTCAATGGCTCTGTTAGTTTGTGTGATTGACCAAGAGAATGTTTGCAGTTGGAACTATTTTAGGCATCCCCGACATAAGCCACCAGGGAAACTGGTGAGTGCCAGGTGCCTGCAAGAAGGTAGTGAGGAGAGAAGGGATCATGTCAGTGTCCCACTTGGAAATAGTTAGGCAAATATTTGAATGTTAGACCTAGCATGGCCTGATTTAAGTTGACATCCGTAATGGGGCTGCTTAGAACTGCCTTGTTAACTCTGTCAACAGACACCAGACACTGAAATACCAAGTCAAAGAACAGTCTGGTAAATTAATGACCACACCTGCCCTACCTGCTTGCATATACAGCTGATGAACATTTATACTAGAAATTCTGGATAGACTGTTTACCTGCTTGATTTTGAAGATGGATCTGATATGGTCATGGGATCACAGGTACCACCTGTTGGGGAGATGAGGCTCATAATTAATCCATGATTATTGGACAGGTGAAAAAATAGGGTATTGTTATGAGAGGGAACTGATTACGGTCTTTATGCCTCACCCATCTGGCTGCATAAAACACATACACATCCTGACATATGGTCACCAGTTAAACAGCAGGGAGAGAATTACAAGGTACAAATGAGGAATGGACACCCCAGCTTCCCTTTGTGGTCAATATGAGATGGTTTGAAATGGGTTTTATGTTTAAATTTCCTTAAAAGTAATCATGAACAAAAGGGGCTTTTGTCTCAATACTGTCTTTGAGACATTTTAATGCCCTACCAAACATGCTACTTCTCTATTCTCTCAAATGGAAACCTTAAATATTTCTACCCATTTGCCTCATAGCAATGTGTGGATATTAACTGATGTTTAATGACAGTTGGAAGACTTACAGAAGACATGCCATGTATTTGTATGAGCTATTAATTCTAGATTATTATAGTTCCCATTATGTTACTTATTTGGTGTAAGGGCAATATCTAATGTCAGGTGCATTTTTTTAGCTGTTATTATGTGTTGGGTGCTATTTAAGCATAATGCATGTATTAACATATTGAAATCTTGTAGAATTCTGTAAGATGGGAACCATTATTTCTAGTCTACAGAGGAAGAAACTGAGGCCTAGAGCCATTGATGTACTTACCCAAGGGCAAACAGCTAATAAATGATGGAACTGAGCCTATCTGAACTCCAAAGCCTGTATTCTTTACCATTTTGCTTTGACATGGGTGAAATGGAGAGAATATAAGACAGGTAGAAGACTCCAGTTCTACTGCTAGCCTCATGGTGAAGTAACTGTGGGACTTTGGACAAGTCACATACCTTTTGGTTCTCAGTTTCTTCAGTTACAAAACAAAAATGATAATACCCACTCTACTCACTTCAGGTAGTTAGTGAGGATAAAAAGACTGTGAGCAGCTTGAGATAAAGAATTAGAGGGTTTATAACTGTAATCTGAGCCTAAGCACTATGCTTGATAATTTTTAAATAATTGCCTGAATTTGTTTAAATGATTCATGAATGAATGAATGAGTCAGTGGTTCTGCAAAATGATGAATGTGAAACTTCCTTTAAGACTGTAAAGATCATACAACCATAAGGGCTTATTCTTAATTTGCCTATGAAGTCCTAAATGAAAGATATCAAAATTTAATTAAACTTTTAATTTTGAGATTATTATAGATTCACATGCAGTTGTAAGAAACAATACAGAAGGATTCCATGTACCCTCTACCCAGTTCCCGCCAGTGGTGACATTTTGAAAACCGTAGTATAATGTCACAAGCAAGATATTAATATTCAAATTAAAGATACAGAACATTTCCATCACCCCAAGGATCTCTCATGTTGCCTTTTTATAGTCACATCCCCTTCCCATCTGCCCCCATGCCCTCCTTGGCAATTACAAATATGTCCTCTATGTCTGTAATTCTGTCACTTCCAGAATTTTACATAAGTGTAATTATGCAATGTGTCTAGCCTTTTGAGATTGGCTTTTTTCTCCCAGCATAATTCTCTAGAGATTCATTCAGGTTGTGTGGATTAATTGCTTCTTTTTACTGCTGAGTAATCTTCTGTGGTATGGATATACCACAGCTAGTTTAACCTTTCGCCCGCTGAAGGACATCTGGACATCCAGTTTTTGGCAATTACAAATAAAGCTGCTATAAATATTTGTATGCAGACTTTTGAGTGAATATAAGCTTTCTTTCTCCGGACAAATGTCCAGGAATGCAACTGATGGGTCATATGGTAGTTGGATATTTAGTTGTTTTTTAATGAAAGTGGCTGTTTTCCAGAGTGGCTATACTAGTTTGCATTCCCAAAAGCAATGTGTGAATGATCTGGTTTCTCTGCATCCTTGCCTACGTTTGGTGTTGTCACTATTTTTTCCGTTAGTCATTCTGATGGGTATGCAGTGATATCTCTTTATAGTTTTAATTTGCATGCCATTAACGACTAATGGTGTTGAACATCCTTTCATGTGCTTATTTACCATCTCTATGTCCTCTTCAGTGAAATGTCTGTTTATGTCTTTTGCTCATTTTCCAACTGGATTTGTTTTTACTGTTTAATTCTGAAAGTTTAAAAAATATGTTCTAGATACTAGTCCTTTGTCAGGTAAGTAGTTAGCAAATATTTTTTCCTAGTCTATAGCTTGTCTTTTCTTCCTCTCCACAGGATCTTTCACAGAACAAAAGCTCATAATTTTGATGAATTTATCAGTTTTTCCTTTATGGCTTGTGCGTTTGGTGTCAAGTTTGAGAACCCTTTGTTTAGCCTTAGATCCTATAGATTTTCTCCTATTTTTTTTCTAATAGTTTTGTAATTGTACATTTTACATTTAGGTCCATGATTCATTTGGAGTTAATTTTTGTATAAGATGTGACATTTTAGTTTTAGTTTTAGTTTTAGTTTTTTTGTATGTGTGGGGTGTTCAATTTCTCCACAGCACCATTTGTTGAAAAGCCTGTCTTTTCTCCATTGAATTGCTTTTGCACCTTTGTAAAAATCAGTTGGGCATATTTGTGGGAGTCTATTTCTGGATTCTCTATTCTGTTTCATTTATCTATGTGTCTATCACTTTGCCAATATTACAGTTTTTTATTACTGTGGCTATATAATAAGTCCTGTAATCTGGTAGGCTGAGTTAGCTCCTACTTAATTTTTCTTTTTCAAATTGCTTTGGCTCTTATAATTTCTTTGTCTTTCCTTATAAATTTTAGAATAATACAATCTACAAAATATCTTGCTAGGATTTTGATAGGAATTGCATTAAACCTATATATCAATTTGAGGACAATAGATAACTTTACTATGTTGAATCTTCTATCCATGAACGGAGCATGTCTCTCTCTCCATTATTTAGATCTTCTTTGATTTCATGAGTGTTGTGTAGTTTCCTGCACACCAGTCTTGTACGTGTTTCTTAGATTTATACCTGTTTTTATAGCAATTATAAATAGTACTGTACTTTTGTGTCCATGTGTTCATTGCAAGTATACAGAAATACAATTGATTTGGCCGGGCGCAGTGGCTCATGCCTGTAATCCCAGCACTTTGGGAGGCTGAGGCGGGTCGATCACGAGGTCAGGAGATCGAGATCATCCTGGCTAACACGGTGAAACCCCATCTCTACTAAAAAATACAAAAAATTAGCCAGGTGTAGTGGCGGGCACCTATAGTCCCAGCTACTCGGGAGGCTGAGGCAGGAGAATGGCATGAACCTGGGAGGCGGAGCTTGCAGTGAGCTGAGATCATGCCACTGCACTCCAGCCTGGGCGACAGAGTGAGACTCTGTCTCAAAAAAAAAAAAAAAAAATTGATTTATGTATTTTTTCTGTATCCTGCATCCTTGCTGAACTCACTTGTTCTAAAATTTTTTTTAACTTTTAAAAACAGATTTCTTGACATTTTCCACATACGCAATCAAATAAAAACCATTTTATTTCTTACCAGTCTCTATGCTTTTTCTTTTCTTGCCTTATCACACTGGCTATAAGTTCCAGTACTATGGTGAATATGAGTAATAAGAAAGATAGCCATTAGTCATGCTTGTTGATATGTTGATAGATGTTAATAGTTCTCAACAAGATTAAGAATATTGTTCCCAATTATTTGTTGTTGTTGTTTCTTTTTTAGAAACAGGCTCTCACTCTGTCACCAAGGCTAGAACACAGTGGTGTGATCATTGCTTACTGCAGCCTTGAACTCCCAGGTTCAAGCAGTCTTCCCATACCAGCCTCCCAAGTAGCTAGAACTACAGTCATGTACCACCATGCCTGGCTAATTTTTAAAAAAAATTTGTAGAGATGGGCTTGCTGTGTTGCCCAGGCTGATCTTGAACTCCTGGGTTCAAGTGATCCTTCTGCCCTGGCCTCCCAAAGCATTGGGCCTTACAGGTGTGAACCACCATACCCAGCCTTTTTTTTTTTTGAGAAGGAGTCTCATTGTGTTGCCTAGGCTGGTCTCAAACTCCTGGGCTCAAGCGATCTTCCCACCTCAGCCTCTGGAGTAGCTGGGACTATAGGAGCTCACTGCTATTCCTGGCTTGTTCCCAATCTTGGTGGCAAATTATTTTGTCTTTCATCAATAAGTGTATTGTTAGCTGCAGATTTTTTGTAGATGTTCTTTGTAAGTTGAGGACATTCCCTTCTATTCTTGCTTCTCTGAGCATTTTTATCAATAGGTCCTAAATTTTGTCATTTTTTTCTTTATCAATTGATATAATCATGTAGTTTTTCTTTTTTGGCCTTTTAATAAGGTGTATTACATGAATTTTTACATATTGCCCTAGTGTTGTATCCCTGGAATAAATCCACTCACTCATGGTGTATATGTCTTTTTATATGTTGGTGAATTCTCATTGCTAATATTTTGCTAAAATTTTTTTTTATCTGTAGTTAGCAACAATATTGGTCTGTAGTTTTCTCTCTTTTTGCACTCTCTCTATCTGGCTTTGGTATTAGGGTAATACTAGCTTCACAAAATGTATTGGAAAGTGTTCTCTCCTTTTCCATTTTCCAGAAGAGACTATGTAGCATTGGTAGTAATTTTTCTTTAAATGGTTGGTAGAATTCTCCAGGGAAAAAAATTGGCCAGTAAATTTCTTTTTGGTGAAGATTTTTAAGTTACAAATTCAATATCCTTGATAGTTATAGGGATATTTGAATTATCAATTTTATATTGGGTAAGTTGTGGTAGTTTGTCTTTTTTAAGGATTGGTCCATTTCACCTAATTTGTCAAAAGTATTTGTTTTGAGTTGTTCATAGTATTCCTATTATCCTTTTGATGTCTGCCTGATCTGTGGTTATAATCTCTACTCATTCCTGATGTTAACTTGTGTCTTCTATTTTTGTCAGTCTTGCTAGAGATTTATCAATTTTATCAGTCTTTTCAAAGAAAAAGCTCTGTATTGTTGATTTTCTCTATTGTTTTCTGTTCTCAATTTCACTGATTTTTGCTTTTATCTTTGTCAAGTCCTCCTTCTATTTGCATTGGGTTTACTTTGATCTTCTTTTTCTATGTTCTTGAGGTATGAGCTTAGTTTAATGATTTGAGACTTTTTCTCTTTTCTAATATGCGTATTTAAGGGCTATAAATTTTCCTTCCAGTACTGCTGGAAAATTTGTGACACAAATTTGGATTTTGATATGTTATTCTTATTTATTTACATTTTTTTAAATTTCCTTGAGGCTGCCTCTTGACCCATGGATTGTTTAGAAGTGCATTGTTTAGTTTCCAAGTGTTTGGAGATTTTCCTATTATCTTTCTGTGATGAATTTCAAATTTGGCTCCATGTGGTCAGAGAATACACTCTGTATGATTCAATTTTTTAACAATTTGTTGAGGTTTGTTTTATGACCCAGAACATAGTCTGTCTTGGTATATGTTTCATAAGTATATACACACAAGAATATACAGAATGTATATTCTGCTGTTGTTGGGTGGAGTGTTGTATAAATATCCATTAGATCCTGTTGATTGATGACACATTGAGTTCTTCTGTGTTCTTTTTGGATTTCTGTCTACTATGTATTTGTCTCTTCTTTCACTACTATCAGTTTTTACTTCACATATTTTGTAATTCTGTAGTTCGGTACATACACACTTAGGATTGTATTTTTATTTTATTTTATTTTATTTTTTTGGTGGATTGGCCCTTTTATCACTATGTAATATCCCTCTCTATCTCTGGTAATAATTATTGCTCTGAAGTTTACTTTATCTCATATTAATATAACCATACATGCTTTTTTAGATTAAAGTTTACATGACATACCTTTGTTGCAGGCAGAATAATGACCCTAAAGATGTTCATGTCCTAATTTTCAGAACCTGTGAATGTGTAACCTTATACAGCAAAAGAGACTTTGCAGGTGTGATTAAATTAAGGACTTTGAGATGAGGAGGGTAGCCTGGCTTATCCGGGTGGACTCAATGTAATCACAACATTGTTGAAAGTGGAAAAAGGAGGCAGAAGAGGAGGTCAGAGTGATGTGATCTAAGAAGGATTCACCTGCCATTGCTGGCTTTGAAGATGGAGAAAGGGAGCCATGAGCCAAAGAATGTGGATGACCTCTAGAAGCTAGAAAGTTGGGAAAGACAAGAAGACAAATTATCTCCAGAGTTTCCAGAAGTAAATGCAGCCCTGCCAATACCTTGACTCTAGCCTTGTAATACCTGTATCAGATTTCTGACCTACAAAACTGTAGGATAACACATTTGTGTTCTTTCAGGCCACTAAGTTTTTAGTAATTTGTCATAGTAGCAATAGGAAATGAATACAACCTTTTCCATCATTTTACTTTCAACCTACCTATATAATTGTCTTTGGAGTGAGTTTCTTATAGGTAGTACATAGTTGAGTCATGTTTTTTAATCCACTATTTTAATTTTAATTTTATTTTATTTTTCAATACACGATTGTAGTCTTGAAAAAACCTACTGGCTGGGCATGGTGGCTCATGCTTGTAATTCAAGAGAGGTCAAGGCAGGTAGATAGCTTCAGCCCAGGACTTCAAGACCAGCTTAGTGAGACCTCGTGTCTACAAAAAAAAAAAAAAATCAGTCAGGTGTGGTGGCAAGTGTCTGTAGTCCCAGCTACTTGGAAGGCTGAGGTGGGAGAACTGCTTGAGCCTGGGGGACAGAGGTTGCAGTGAGCTGCTGCACTCCAGCCTAGGTGACGGAGTAAGACCCTGTCTAAAAAACAAAACAAACAAACAAACAAAAAACCTACAGCACCTGATATTCCCAGGTGGTTTCCCATCCAAGTACTAATCAGGACTGACCCTGCTTAGCTTCGAAGATCGGACGAGATCAGGTGCATTCAGGATGGTATGGCCATAGACTGTTTTTCAGTTGGTGTATTTAGACTATTACATTTAGTGTCATTGATATGTTAGAGCTTAAGTCTACCATTTTATGTTTTGTTTTCTGTTTGTTCACTCTTTTTTGTCTTTCTGTTTTCTTTTTCTTGCCTTCCTGTGAGTTAGTTGGTCATTTCTTAGAATCCCATTTTGATTTACCATATTGTTTTTTAATGTGCCTCTTTGATAGCTCTTTAGTATTTGGTCTAGGTATTACATTACATTATATCTACAAAACTTATTAACAGTCTATTGTTATTACTCACAATTTTTTCTGAAACTTTACACATTTTTGTTCTAGGTCCACTCTATGGCAGCCACTGTACCAGCTGCTAAGTTGTGAAGACGAATAAGGCACATTCACTGCATATAAAGAGCTTATAGTCTCATGGGAGGGTCAGATGCATTAAAAAAGTGTCCTTATAATGTATATGCCAAAATAGGAGTATTCATCTAAATCAGAGGTTGGCAAAGGTTTTTCTGTAAAGGGTCAGATAGTAAATAGTTTAGGCTTTGTGGGCCAAATGATCTCTGTTACAACTATCCAACTCTGCCACTGTATTGTGAAAGCAGCCATAGACAATATGTAAATGAATGTTTGCAGCTGTGTTCCAATAAAACTTTATTTTCAAAAACAGGCAGTGGGCCAATTTGGTTCACTGGCTGCAGCTTGTTGACCACTGTTCTAGCTATTTTATTTATTTATTTATTTACTTATTTAGAGACAGAGTCTCACTCTGTCACCTGGGCTGGAGTATAGTGGTATGATCTCAGCTCACCGCAACCTCCGCCTCCCGGGTTCAAGCAATTCTCTTGCCTCAGCCTCTGGAGTAGCTGGGACTACAGGCACCTGCCACCACGCCTGGCTAATTTTTGTATTTTTAGTAGAGACAGGGTTTCACCATGTTGACGAGGCTGGTCTTGAACTCCTGACCTCGTGATTCACCTGCCTCAGCCTCCCAAAGTGCTGGGATTACAGGCATGAGCCACCGCGCTGGGCCTCTAGCTATTGCTTTTATTTCCTCTTTATGTTTTACTATGAAAGTATGGTTGTTATGATAATTAAATGAGCTAATATTTGTAACATGCTCAGAACAAGTCCTGGCAGATATTAAGCTCTACATGAGGTTAGTCTTTAGCTGTTCCTTGTCTCGCCCTCTATTCCATACACATAAGATGCCTGAGGCTTGATGTAGGTTATTTGGAGGATATGCTCAAAGGCTAACAGGGGCCATGGTTGATGCATTTGCTCATTACTTAGGTAGGTCACTTCAACAGCATCCTTCATAAATTTACCAGGTTCGTTTTGACCATGAGCTCCCATGAATCTTTGAGCATCTCTCTGCTTCCCTCCTCCCCAGCGAGTAATGAGATAGGGGAAGCCGAATTTCTTCTGGAGTTAGATGATCTGGCCTAATCCCTGCCTCTGCCCATTTAATTTCACCTCTGAACCTATAGTGTCCTCGTATATAAAATGGGAATGATGCTCTACCCTCACAGGATAAGTGTAGAAATTAAACAAGATGATGTGTATGAAAAGTACTTTGCAAACCATAAAGTACTTTGTAACTGCTGGTAATTGTTAACATTATTAGGATGTAAGAACTCTAATTCATTCATTCCTGGGTTCTTTTCCTACCAAGTTCTCAGCCTCTGTAGCAGGAAGGGTAGCACTTACACAGGCACTAAAGACCCAACGCCCAGTTATACCCAGGGAGAAAGGAGATTGTTATTTATATAATTAGTAGTTAAAAATCAGATTATTTGTGTATGCCTTTGTTCTACTAAATGATACCTCTGCGGCTTTCCAAACTTTATGTGTGCTGCATAGTCAACGGGGAAACAATTGACCTTTCTCTTGTTGAGGTGTGTTCATACAATTGCCTGCTAAGTAGGAGTTAGCAATTGAAATAAAGCACATTGCAGTGAGGCTAAAAGGCTACACATTAGCAGAGCTACTGATTCTTGTAGCCTGGGACCCAGAAAGGAATTCAATTCAATGCAGTTTAACCTGATTCAATAAACTGAGGTTTGCTATTTGCTGGACATTGTGCCAGGCACAATGGATACATACAGAAATGACTAACACAGCCTCTGCCCTCCTGGAGTGCATAGCTCCATGATGGAGACAGATAGGAACTCCAAGTTATGGTGTAGGAGGAGCTAGGCTGGAAGAAATCCTGAAGGGGAGAAAATAAACGTTTCTTCTTCATGAGCTTGTTCTCACTTCAGACACAAGGGAGTGAGGTAGACAATGTGACTTCAGATAGAGTTAGGTGCTCTGAGGGGAAAAAAAGAGGATAAGGTAAGAGAATGCCTGGGGGTAGAAGGAACACCCCCATTTCCCTTTCCCTGGAGGGACCACTTTAAACCTGTTTAATTCTTTAGAAATTTACTTATCTCTAAATAACGTTTATAATGTTACTCCTTATTTTTTTGGTTTAGATGTTATATGTTTACTGCCCACTATATGGAAGATAAAGATTTAGCTCTGTTTTTAATTTTAGTTTTTGAGATCTTACTTTTACGTGTAGAATTAAAATCTAATGAAACCCACCCGTTTTATGGTAACTTAGAGTAGCCCTTGCACTGGTGGCCACCGTCCACCTCTTCAGCCTCATCTGGTACTGCATTTCCCACTGCTCTTTGGCCATGTTGGCCTCGTCTCATTTTTTTTTAATTTGTTTTGTTTTTGTTTTTGAGACAGAGTCTCACTTTGTTGCCCAGGCTGGAGTGTAGTGGCGTGATCTCAGCTCACTGCAACTTCTGCCTCTAGGGTTCAAACTATTCTCGTGCCTTAGCCTCCCAAATAACTGGGAATACAGGTGCCTGCCACCACGCCCAGCTAATTTTTGTATTTTTAATAGAGATGGGGTTTCTCCATGTTGGCCAGGCTGGTCTCGAACTCCTGGACTCAAGTGATCCCCCTGCCTCGGCCTCCCAAAATGCTGGGATTGTAGGCGTGAGCCACCACTCCCAGCCAATGCTATTGTAATTAACTATTTTATTTTTCTTAAGTTTCACATTCGTTGTTAAAAAAAGAAGAAAATTATAAAAATACCCATAGTAGCTTAAGTTTGTAGAGCTTCCCTTCCCTGTTCCCAGCTCTCTTATGTGAAATGGACCCAGGAAGAGCCACATGTATTTTAGGCACACACAACCTAGTCCTAGCACATAGGAAGCACACAGCAAAAATTTGTAACATTAAAAAATAAAAAGTTTTCTTATGGTGACCATAGAAATTATAGCCACAAATCCCAGGCAAAGATTGAGAAAAGAGACAGACATCTAGGAGATTTTGGCTTTTGAGAACTAACCAAAGAAAGTCAAAGTTTCTCTTCTATCAAGAGGGTAGACAATGTTTTGAAGTGTTTGTAGGTGATTCAGGAACTCAGAGAAGTCAGCAATTCAGAGAGAGGCTGTGGTCCTACCCAGGATGAGAGAAGCTGGGCAACCGTGCAGCTTGGGGTCTCTCACTTGCTGGTTTGGGCTTTGTTCCAAAAACTCCCAATTCTTCTGAAGATCTGCTTGCACTCTCTTTTTCCCAGTGGCTGAGTCATGGCCTTCAGAAGGCCCTAGATATTTGGAGAGCCTCCAGAAGGCCCCAGTTCCATCTTACATTTATGGAGTGCTTCCTGCATGTAAAGTCTTATGTCAGGCCACAGGAGAATATGAGGTGAGGTAGAAAGATCAGTGGGCAGACGGAGCAAGCTTCTAGCCCTCACTTTATCCTTGTGTTCTTGTTCAAATTATTCTCTGAGCCTTGGTTTCTAATGATATAAATCAAGAATATTTTTACTGCTTGTACAGTAGATCACATTGTGTTCTGTATAGATGGTGCCTCCTAAAATACATGACTTCAATGATCTTAGATTAGTGCATGGACCCAGGTGGAATTTGGATTCCTTATGCTTATGACCAGAATTGGAAGGCCAAGGTGTTCCCGTTTCAGAGAATAACACAGTGGTTGCTCAGATCATCCATTCCTCACAGAAGCTTCTTTTTCTTCTCCCCTGTCCAGCTTTATTAAGGCATAATCAATAAATTAAAATTATATATATATGTATGGTGTACAACTCGATGTTTTGGTATACGTACACATTGTGAAATGATTAGATCAAGTGAATTAGCATGCCCTTGCCTCACATGCTTATCATTTTTTTGTGGTGAGAACATTTAAAATCTACTTTGTTAGCAATTTTCAAGTATACAGCAGCCCATTATTAACTGTAGTCACCACACTGCACATTAGATCTCCAGAACTTATTCATCCTGCATAACTGACATTTTGTACTCTTGAACAAATGTCTCCCCAGAAGCTTCTTAAGACTCAAGCCCACGACAATCACTGGCCTCGTTTGTAGATCTCTTGCTCTGGTAACCCTAAGATGCCTACAGCTTGTGTTTTGTCAACCACAGGGCATGGTGAGCCATGGTTGATCCCAAAACCTCGTGTAAGATTTTTTAGCACTGAGATCCAGGGCCCTGGTGTCTCTGCACTCTTTCTCTGATCTGCCCACTTCTTGCTTTGATTGATCTTTAAAAAAGACTCTCAAAGGTGGACTTTCTTCTGCAGTGGCCACTGAAGCTCTTCCCTTTCAATCAGACCTTTCCTAGCACAGATGAAAACTCAGCTCCTCCAAGGAGCACTAGGAAAAGTTACCTAAAGTGATAGCCCTGCTCAGATGTGTAAAGTTTACATGTTAGTCATACCGAGTTTATGAAAGCAAGCATACCTACTCTGGAAGAAGGAAACTGGAAGACCTGCTGCACCTTTTGCCTGAGATAAATAGCTGAGGGATGTTGCAACAAACCTGAACCCCTTCTGGGAAAGGGTGTGCTGTTTATCTTTGGAGTCCGCCAGCATGGTGGTGAATGCTAAGGCTGCAAGCTCCACACCCTTTTTGCATTGCTTCCATCTGACATGCAGACTCTTGCTGTCAGGTCCCAGCCTGCAGTGCCACAGTGGGCTGCTGGACAGGAGAAATGGTACTTTTCATGTGGTCAGTGTGGGCTTCCGTCCAGTAGGGCAACACTGTGCGTCCTTTGAGGCTTGATTTCCTTAATTTTTGGAGCTAAGCCAAATGGCAGTGCCAGGGAGAAGGCACTGCCCTATAATGTGTGGATGCTCTTGTCAGTCAAGGCTAAAAAGACTCCAGCTAGGACATTTCTGGTGAAAGGTGCTTTTCAGCCCTGGGGCATTTGCATTCCGTGTGAGGGCCCAGCCGGATAGAAGAGGACCTGCCTGTGTGTAGGAGCAAAGTTTCACTCAGAATCAAATCTATGGGAGGTAGAGGGTAGAAAGAGGGGTGAGAGAGAGGAAAGTCCTAGTTGTGGCTATTCTGGCCCCATTCAGAAATGGCTCACTCATTGAGGGGGACACTTTCCTGGAATTCCTTCTCTTCAGACTTGAAGGTATGAAAAACTAAGAAAAAAAAAGGAAGAAAAAAGAAAAACGGAACATAAAGGAAAACAATACTTTTAGGCATTCTCCTCTTTGGGAAGTTGGCACTAGTCACACACGCTAACTAGAAATCTCTGTTTACATCATGCAGACACAATGGGCTGAAAGTGAACCAAGCAACGAGAACTCTCTGCGTGTGTGTCTCTCTGTCTCTGTCTCTGTGTCTCTTACACTGTCTTTCTCTGTTTCTCTGTATCTCTTTCTGTGTTTCTCTGTCTCTCTGTGTCTCTGTCACTGTTTCTCTTTCTCTGTCTCTGTCTGTTTCCCTGTCTCTGTGTCTCTGTCCCCCTCCCTTTGCATATGTGTGTATGGGTTCCAGTGGACCAATAGCCAGTTCTCTTTTGTTCTGATTTTATTTTAGTAAAAAGAAAAGAAAGTCCCTGATAAATAAAGCTGAATTAATGGGAATTGTCTCATCTATTCCTGAATGCAGTCTTCAGAACCAGACAGAAATGGATTCAAATTATGCTTGGCAGCTTCATGACTTTGGCTAATTCATTTAATCTCCCTGAATACCAGGTGAGAATTCGTCACGGATAAAATTAGACTATCAAGCCTGGTTCATGGTTGGGTGGTGCGATTAGATGAGGTAGCTGTGTAAAGCTCCTTAGCTCAGTGGGGGATGTGTGGAAGTGAGGCTGGAGGAAGAGACATTGGCTTGGGCTGGCAGCCTTGGAAGCCATAGGAAGTGTCTTGTTTTTATTCCCAAAGCAAAGAGAAATCAGCAAAGGTTTAAAGAAGCTAGTGAGGGGTGGTTTTGATGTGGAGAAGGCATTGTTGACGGTGGGAAGGGCCAAGACCAGAGGCGGGGGGACCCATTAGGAATTACTGCAGTGGTCCAAGTGACTTGACATTCTAGGGGCTTTGATTTTGATTTCCTGGCTTTTGGCACTGCACCTCTTCCTAACTCTGTGAAAAGCTTTGACCTTCAGGTTCCTAATCTTTGACCCACCCTGTTACTAAGCTTACTCCTGGATTAAATGAAGCTCTGGCTCAGTTTTGTTAATTCAATATTTACTAAGTACCTATCATGTGCTAAGAACTCTACTGGCTGAATATAGAGTTTAATGTAGAAACAGTAAATAGGTTTCAATTACTCACTGGTAGAGTCTGTGTTGAAAGGATTAAGAGGGCCAGGATTGATTAGCCATGTTTGCTGTGGGTGAGGAGAGTGCTGGCAGCATGTTTGTCACACATTTGCCATCTCCGATCCAGTGACTTCCACCTCCTATATTCCACCCTTGCTTGATCCTGGCTCTCCTCAGACCATCTTATCTTCAAACAGTTCCCATGAGTCTGGACACAGTAGCAAGCATCTGTAGTAGCTGCTTGCCGAGGAAGTGTTGGAAGAGATGCATTCTTTCAGCATGGAGACTGCTAAACCAGCAGTGTGTTAGCTGACGAGAGCATCCACATGGAGAGAACGTGCCAGGCAATGAACAGAGATGAAGACAGAGTTAAGAGATGCAGAGGCTGAGCAGGAGTGACCGTCCAGGCCTGGAGCCAGTAACGCCAGAAGCGCTCATCATGGGAGAGGTATGGATGTGTGCCCACAAATGGGGTGAATTGTGTGTCCTGGAAAGGCTTGAAGCTTCACTCAGGAGCAGCCACATATAGAGAGTGGAGCAACGGCAAGGTAAGGTGGTGAGCTGAGTAAACAAATGGCAACTAAGGTGGACTTATGAACATGTGAATGTTTCTTGGCAGATTTTCAGAAGAAGTTGGGAAAGGGAAACCACATAGACTAAACTTTATATCACACCAGAAGAATGCTTGAATTATTGCTTTTTGGAATAGGAAAGAGAAGAATGAAATATACAGTTTGGGGCAGCTAAAAGTGGGTGTGCCTCCCCCATGCTCCTTCTTTTCCAATCGTAGGGCTGGAAGTAAAGGGCTTTGGGAAGGCCAAGTTACAAGGCAGAAGCCTTCTGGGTTCCTGAGCCAGCCTCTTTGAGAAGGAGAGCTGCTTGGAAGAGTCACCCAACCCATATAATACTCTGATGAGAAACTAACTTCAGGTGCTGTACTACTGAGTATTTGAGGTCACAGCCCCACAGGCTATTATAGCCTATTCTACAGTGGCCAGAAAGGGCTAAAATTTCCAGAACCCCAGCGTTTAGAATGGATTATTTATATACTGCCCATTAAAAAATCTCTACCACTTATTTATTCACACAATGCTCATTTTAGCAACAATGCAGTTAAGCTAGGCCATGATTTGAAGAGATGAAGACTTTCACTATTGCTTACATTATAAATTGCTGGAAGGTTTTGGAAAGCAATTTGGCAATATTTATTAATTGTCTTAAAATATTCATACTCATTGTGCTAGTCATTCTACTTCTAGCAATCTAGCCTAAAGAAACAATGAGAAATGCGAGAAATGTGTGAAATAATAATGTATGCAGACATTTATGACCATCATTGAAACAAAATACATTTTTATCAGTATCAGAATGGTAGGAAATTTTGGTACCTGCACAAAATACAATATTATGTGTCATTTACATTTGTGTTTATGAAGACATTCTAATGGCATGAAGAAGTGTTTAGATTATAATGTCAGTGAGATATCAGGAAACAGAACCATACAAAGCCCTACTTACTCTGTGTGTAAGAAATTCCTATTTATAGGAAAAATAGAAGAAATACAATTTAACAATTAACAGTGTTTTTTTCTTACTGATAGGATTATATGAGATTTTTATTTTCTTCTGTATACATTCCTGTATTTTCCAGTTTTAAAAAATGTCCATTTTTTTGTAGTGAAGGAAAAGATCACAAAAAAGCTTTATTTTAAAATGTTATGCCCAGGTTGAGGCTGTCATGAGGTTCTCAAAGCACTTCCTGCAATATATTCAAGAGATGATTTTTACCCAGTCTCTAAATGTAGCGCTTCTCTGATGGTCACTAAATGCTTAATCAGAAAAGCTTCCAGGTCTTTATTGCTGGTCAAGCGTCTGAGCATGTAATAAAGGGAGTAATCAGAGTATGATTTCTGCAAGGTGGAGAGACTTTTGCAAGTAGTGCTCACTTGCATCTAACCTCTGACCTCCCCTGTGAAAAGCAAGACACAGGGAGACAAGGGAGTGCTCAGGTGAAAGTTGGCATGGGGTGGGTTGAGGTGGGTGAGGAAGAGCAAGAGGGGAAAAGGTCAAGAAAGAGCATACAGGCAGCAGATCTTGAAGGAGAAAAATAAGTATATTTCCAGCATTGCATAGGTGTCCATAGGGAATTTGCAACAGGATAATCAGAGTTATTGAATTACAGGTAAAAGATACTTGGATAATTGCAGGCGACGAGACCGAGAGTTCTCCATAAGAAGTATAAAAGCCCTGACATCTAAAGGTGTGTGTTCTGATGTAATGGACCCAGATTAGGATTACCTAATAACAATAATAATGGTAATCACAATAATAGTACAAAATGAGATGAGCATCCACATAGAACCAGACAACATGTTTCCTCTACCCTAAAGAAGAGGAATCAGATATTAATGTTGCATCAGCGTTGTATTGCTTTTAGCATTTGTTTTCATGTTCCACTGTAGCCCAAGAAATATAAATGAGAATGTTTGATGAAGAAAAATATTGGGCATGGGCCTTCCCTGTAATTAACATCCTTAGAACAGCGTAGTGAGTTGGAGGAGTAGGTGAAGCGCATAGAGTCAACGGCTTCATCTATGCCTCATTAATTCATTAATTCATTCACTCACTCATTTGGCCCATGTGTGCTGAGAATCCCCTGAAACGTGCTAGGTCCTGGAGACAGAGAGATGAATCCATCGTGTTTTCAATGAGCAAAGGATCTAAAGGAGAAACAACCATGCAAATAAACTAACTCTTATACAGTGTGGGAAGTGCTGCAATTGTAAGTGCGCAAAGTGTAGAGTGCACACCCTCCATGGGTAAGTGTATTCATGAATATGTAGGAGTTTTCCAGGTCAAAGGAGGAGAAAGGGAGTTCCAGGCAGTGGCAGGAAGCATGCCATGCAAAGCCAGAGAGGTGAGGGGCAGAACATGTCTGGGAACCGAAAGATATTTGGTGTGGTTGGAGTTTACATGTGGGGAATGACAGCCTGTGACTCAGAAGCTGGACTGAGAATGGCCTGCATGCAACGGCAGTTCTTAACCTTGGCTGAGCATTGGTGGGGGAGTTTTAAAAATATTTATGTTTGGGTCCTACCCAGAGATTCTGATTGAATTGATCTGGCAAGTGGCTTGGACATTGGGACCTTAAAAGCTCCCCAGGGGACTCTAACGTGCAGCCAGGGCTGAGAACTGTTGCTTAAGGAGATGGAAAAATCATTGAATTATTTAATCAATTTATGTTTTCATAATATTACTTTGGCAGTACTATGGAGCTCAGAGACTGGTGGCAGGGAGGCAAGTGAGAGAGTAAGTACAAATGTCCAGATAAGAGAGGATGAAGGCTTTAAATAAGACATTGGCAACGAGGAAGGAGAGGAGGAACAAGATATAAGAAATCTGAGCGGATTGAATTGATACAATGGAGTGGGAGGAAGGAGAAAGAACAAAAACAGATATTCAGATTTCTTGAGTAAATACTGGTGTCATCACTGAACTGTGAAGCATAGGTGAAGAATAGGATTGGTACATGATTAGGTGTTTGGAAAGCAGGGGCGGAGACAATAAGTTCAATCCATCTCTTGCTGAATTAGAGATGGCCATTTAAGCCTTTCCATCTTTCAAGATCTCGCCGTCACTTTATAGGCTTTTCCAGCTGCATGGAGAGTGAGGATAGGATTGTTCAATATCCATGCCAATCTTCTCCATGCTTTCTTATAATGCAGAGGCTGGAAGGGAAAGTCTGTATTTGCCAGACCCAATACAGCTAGAGTTCTGCATGAGATTTAGGCTCTGCCAATCAGACATATCCACATGAGATGCAAAAGGCAGAAGTGAAACATGGCGAGATAGAAGCTACACTTCATCTGTTTCAGGTGGCAAGCATGTTCATGCAGGCCTTTGGAGTTGGACTTTTGTTTGTTCGTTTGTTTTGTCTTGTTTTCCTTTTTTTTTTTTTTTGCATTTGAACAGAGGTTGCACTGCCCTTCTCTTACTTTACAAAGGAAAGAGGGCACCTATCATCCATCCCAATTTTATTATAGGATTTTGCCCCACAGCGAAAAATCCTCCTGGGTTCCAAAGAAGGGGACAATTTCAAATATTAGTATTTATGAAACCTCCTTTATTTGTTACTGGGCTTTATATCTTCTCCTGCCTAGTACATATTTTCATTAAGAGAAAAGTGTGGCTTTTAGGGAGGTGTGGCTTTACACATAGGGATGTTATAAATTCAGATGTATTATGGAGTGTTACAGGAGGGAGGAGTGACACTTTTCACTTAATCACCTTTCTGGAGCAAATATTGTCAAGGAATGCCTTACTTCTGACAGCAAATCCTGTTAGAATACAGCAGAGAGTGCAGGTGAGAAGTCATAGAAGCAGCTGGGCCTGTCTCCTCTCTAACCAATACACACAGGGCAAGGCTCCAACATCTCTCTCTCTGTCTCCCTCCTGTAGATTTGGAATGCTCAACATTCATAAAAATCATGCTGGGAAATATTCATTTCCTAGGAAGTGTGCTCTCTCTGCATTTTCTTTATTTTTTGCAAAGGGAAAGAGCTTGGAGATAACTCTCATTCATTTGGTCTTGGTCCATGTCTCATTTGCATGTTCTGTATTTCAAGGAAAAGGAGGTGAGAGATTTCATGTTTAACTTAAAAAACAAACCAATGCTACCTTTTTTAAACTCAAAATAACAATAAGAGGTGAGAAGTGTTTTATATTATTGTGAACACTTATCTAGACTCCTTTTTGTTTGCTTTTACCAAAAGATTATCAGATAAATTTAACACTTATTTCACTGGAAATAAAAATAAATAAAACCTTCAATGTAGTCTTAGTTTTGCGGCAGAAAAGATATTGAGTAATAAGTTTCTTTAAAAGTAGGTTAAATTGATATACTAGGTTAAAATACACTATGTGGAATGAAATGAAAGTCAAAATTTAAGAAGAGCAAGCAACAATGTTAAGTGTTTGTCAGCTAACATAGATTTGCATACATACAGTACTTCATAAGACTATGGTGGGAATTGAGGTGTAGGATATTTACATCCCACTGGATACATTTACAATAATCATATGTCAGTTTAATTTTAAAAATTAATATGGACAATGTACCATAAATTACATGATTTGCAGCTACTTAATGATGAAATGTTTTAGATGTCAACTTAAAAATGTGCAAATGCATATAGGTTTCCAAAATTCTTTTAGAAAGTATGACAGTAAAAGAAAAATGTGAAGACCACTTAAACAAGGACAAGTCTACAGAGCTTCTTGACAACTTCAACCCACTCCCCCTTCCACCTCACTGCCCCTGGGAAGAAGAGTCTGGGTGGGATCAGGGAATGCAAATTAACTTTAACATTAGCCTGAGAAAAATGCCACTGGAAGCACCAGCCTGCTGCGAGGACCATTATTCTGATACATCCCACACTAACACATAAGGAGAGACTCCAGGTCCTTGGCTGTGTGATTCACGCCTACAGTCCCCTCTCTCAGGCTAATCCAGACTTGACAAAAAATGAAAATTGTGGGCATGTCTTGTGCTGGTATGTCTCACACACGTCACTACACCATTTACACACGGCTGACTTTACAGCCATTTACAACTTTCAGGTACAAGCAGGAACATGCTAGTCTGTGTATTAATTGCTATTTGGAAAAGTGTTATGGTTTATGAATAGCTGCATATGATGGAGAAAGTGAAAAATGGGTCAATGACATGCTTTTCTTCACCTTTCTTTTTTCTAGCTTTGGTTCTCAGCTCAAAGTTTCCCTACTTTACCTGCCCACATTGGCCACATCTGGCTCTTGTTAATTAAAAGCTTTTAAAACCCAGGAGGTTTCACTCACTAAGGCTTTTAGAGTGGTCTCCAGGCGATTGTGGCCTCAAATTGTCTGCCTGTCCATGATTTAGAAACCCCAGAGATTCTGCCGTCTTCAAGTCTTTGTTAGAGAGCCAAAGCCCTCCAGGCAGCTTCCCAAGACGTCGGCACCTTGGCAACACCCTGGTTTGAACACGATTTTAATAGCGACTAATTCCCTAGGCTGTGGCATTGCCGCAAATGGCTCATCATTTTACAGGCAAGTTTCAACAGTCGTGTAACTAGATGAGAATATTTTCCCAAACAATAGCGTTGTGACAGAAAACAACTAAGGCATGTCAGGGGGACAGCTGCAAGGCGGGTCACAAATGGAAAATGGGATGAATTGTCTACTTTCTGGAGTGATTACTTATTTAAATCTGTAATAGTTTCTAAGGGAAGGGAGTTGTTTGCAACTATGGGCAGATTTTTTGGAATATTTGTAACATGCAAGAAGGAGTTTATATTCAAGGACAATAGCCACCAGTGGGTGTAGATTATTAGGATAATTACTCTCCAGTTCCAACCCAAGTTTTGAATGGAAGAAAAAGTCGCTGCCCAGAAACTCTGGCTGGACACACTGGCCTGAAGCAACAAATTCATCCCTTGGTTTTGATGTGCTATCATCTCATCCTCTCCACTGCACTGTCATCTGCCTGAAGGATCATTGAAAATCCTGATGCTGCCTTGGGGATTCTGATGATCCACTGGTTCAGGATTCTGCCCAATGAATCCTTGTCCTAAGGTACCCCATGAATCCTTGTCCTAAGGTACCAAGGACTGTGTGCCCAAGGATGGGATGTTTAATTTCTGCAAAATCAATCTCTAAAATATATGGTACTACTCAAACACCTGTCATTTACCTTATAGCCCATTATAAACTAACTCCCAAGTTCATTTAAACCCACATAGACTCTAGTTGAAGGTTCAGCTCAGGTTACCTCTAAAGATATGAAAGCACAGATGACATGTACGAAGGGATGCTCACAAAAAGGCCACCCTTTATTGCATTCATTTCTCATGACAGTAATCACTACTTGAAAATGTGTTTGTGGCATGCTCTTTAAACAGAGCAAAGTGAATTCTCATTTTAGGGCTACTAAGTGAATATTCTTATCCCCATTTCTCCAGACGAAGATGATGATTAAATCAGAGATGACAGAATTTTCCCCCAAGTGACTGGCTTCTATGAAGCAGAGCCTAGTTCGTCTGACTCTGGGTCCTTTCCACCACATCCACTACATTTGCTGCCATTAACTCTTCTTTCCCTGAACTTGGGTAATAAGTCCACAGTCCTAACCATGTGCCTTGTGATTTTGTAGACTTTGGCAACATCATCTCTGAGCATTTCCAGCAATAGAGTCCTGTTTGTCTTAGAATTGATGGGCAGGTAGGGGCTCAGCAGCAACTTCTCTCAGTTGCCCTTCTCTGGAATTTCTCCAGCTCTGCCAACTTTTCTTTGAATTTTGATGGCCAGGCCTGCAACAAGTTCTCCAGGGCCTAATGCCCACCCCACTTCTGGTGCAAGGATAGGAGCCATCTCTTGCTTGTATTTTTTTTTTTTTTTGTATTTTTTTTTTGAGATGGAGTTTCACTTTTGTTGCTCAGGCTGGAGTGCAATGGCCTGGTCTCAGGTCACTCAACCTCTGCCTTCTGGTTTCAAGCAATTCTCCTGTTTCAGCCTCCCAAGTAGCTGGGATCACAGGCACTCACCACTACGTCTGGCTAATTTTTGTATTTTTTAGTAGAGACAGGGTTTCACCATGTTGGTCAGGCTGGTCTCAACTCCTGACCTCAGGCAATCGACCCACCTCAGCCTCCCAAAGTGCTGGGATTACAGGTGTGAGACACCGCGCCCAGCCTCTTGCTTGCATTTTAATTTCCAACATTGGCCACAAAATTCCAAAATTTTTGAGCTGGAAAAAAGGTTAGTTGTCATCTATCCCAATGATATTCACACTTAAGTATGCAACAGACTCATCTGGGGGCCTTGTTATCTATTAGCTAGCTATTGCTGTGTAACAAATTATTCCAAAAATTAGCAGCTTAAGATAACACACATTCTTGTAAATTTGTTTCCCATCAACAAGTGGGCGAAGGATATGAACAGACACTTCTCAAAAGAAGACATTTATGCCGCCAACAGACACATGAAAAAATGCTCGTCATCACTGGTCATCAGAGAAATGCAAATCAAAACCACAATGAGATATCATCTCACACCAGTTAGAATGACAATCATTAAAAAGTCAGGAAACAACAGGTGCTGGAGAGGATGTGGAGAAATAGGAACACTTTTACACTGTTGGTGGGACTGTAAACTAGTTCAACCATTGTGGAAGACAGTGTGGCAATTCCTCAGGGATCTAGAACTAGAAATACCATTTGACCCAGCCATCCCATTACTGGATATATACCCAAAGGATTATAAATCATGCTGCTATAAAGACACATGCACATGTATGTTTATTGTGGTACTATTCACACTAGCAAAGACTTGGAACCAACCCAAATGTCCATCAATGATAGACTGGATAAAGAAAATGTGGCACATATACACCATGGAATACTATGCAGCCATGAAAAAGGATGAGTTCACGTCCTTTGCAGGGACATGGGTGAAGCTGGAAACCATCATTCTCAGCAAACTATTGCAAGGACAAAAAACCAAACACTGCATGTTCTCATTCATACTTGGGAATTGAACAATGAGAACACTTGGACACAGGAAGGGGAACATCACACACTGGGGCCTGTTGTGGGGTGGGGGGGAGGAGGGAGGGATAGCACTAGGAGATATACCTAATGTCAATGACAAGTTAATGGGTGCAGCACACCAACATGGCACGTGTATACATATGTAACATGCACATTGTGCACATGTACCCTAGAACTTAAAGTATAATAAAAAAAGATTTATTAAAAAAAGATAACACACATTCATAGTCTCACATAGTGTCTGTGGGCTGGGAATCCAGAAATGGCTTAGCAGAGTGGTTCTGGCTCAGGGTCTCTCTGAAACTGCAGTCAATGTGTTTGTTGAGCCTGCCGTTATCTGAAGGCTTGAATGGGGCTGAATGAACCATTTCCAAATGGGCTCACGTACATGGCTCGAGGTGAGATCTCTGTTCCTCACCACATGGGCCTCTCCATAAAGTTGCTAGAATATCCTAAAGACCTGGAAGCTGGCTTTCCCAAAGCCAGTAATCCAAGAAAGAGATCAAGAGAATGATCAAGCCATAGTGTATTTTGTAATCTAATCTTGGAAGAGATAGCCATAATTTCTGATGCATTTTAGTCATCAGACAGATCAATTCCGGTACCAGGTGGAACAGGACTACACAAGAGTATACATTCCAGGAGGTGGACATCACTGGAGACCATCTTGGAGTCTGGCTATCACAGCTTGTTGAAACACAGATTTCTGGGCTCTGTCTGCAGAGTTTCTGATTTGAGGTGGGGCTCAAGACTTTTCAAAAACTGTTTCAGGTGATGCTGATGTTACTCATCTAGGACACACACTTTGAGAACCACTGATCCACCTCATATTCTGATTTTATAGATAAAATCAGTCCCTCAAAGATGGGGAAAAATGGTGAGCAGTAAGTATACCAATAATTATTGAATACCTACTATGTATCAGGCACTAGGCAGTAGCTTTTACATATATTTTCTTCTTTAACACAACAAACCCTGTGTATTACTCACCACTTCATGAATGAGGAAACTAAAATGAAGGATTGAGTAGATCAAGTAGGCTTTATCCCTGGGATGCAAAGTTGGTTCAACATGCACAAATCAATAAATGTGATTCATCACATAAACAGAAAATGAAGACAAAAACCTCATGATTATCTCCCTAGATGTAGAAAAGGCTTTTGATAAAACACCCGTTCATGTTAAAAACTCTCAATAAACTAGGCATTTAAGGAACATATCATTAAATAACAAGAGCCATCTGTGACAAACGCACAGCCAACATCGTACTGAGTGGGCAAAAGCTGGAAGCATTCCTCTTGAAAACCAGCAAAAGACAAGGGTGCCCTCTCCCACCACTCCTATTTAACATAGTATTGGAAGTCCTGGCCAGAGCAATCAGGCAAGAAAAATAAAGGGCATCCAAATAGGAAGAGAGGAAGTCAAACTATTCTTGTTTGCAGTTGACATGATTCTATGTCTAGAAAACCCCATAGTCTCAACCTGAAAGCTCTTTCAACTGATAAACAACTTTAGCAAAGTTTCAGAATACAAAATCAATGTGCAAAAATCACCAGCATTCCTATAAGCTAACATCAGCCAAGCTGAGAGCCAAATCAGGAATGTAATCCCCTTCACAACTGCCACAAAAAGAATAAAATACCTAGGAATACAGCTAACCAGGGAGGTGAAAGATCTCTACAATGACCATTACAAAATGCTGCTCAAAGAAATCAGAGATGATACAAACAAATGGAAAAACATTCTATGCTTATGGATAGGAATAATCAATATTAAAATGGCCAGACTGCCCAAGCAATTTATAGACTCAATTCTATTCCTATTAAACTACCAATGACATTCTTCACAGAACTAGAAAAAAACGACTTTAAAATTCATATGGAACCAAAAAAGTGTCCAAATAGCCAAGGCAATCCTAAGCAAAAAGAGTAAAGCCAGAGGCATTACACTATCTGACTTCAAACTATGCTGCAAGGCTACAGTAAACCAAAACAGCATGGTATTGGTATGAAAAGAGACACATAGTCCAGTGGAAAAGAATAGAGAGCCCAGAAATAAGACTGCACACCTACAGCTATCTGATCTTTGACAAAGCTGACAAAAAGAAGCAATGGGGAAAGGACTCTTTATTCAATAAGTGGTGCTGGGATGACTGGCTAGTCATATGCAAAAGATTGAAACTGGACTCCTTCCTTACACCATATACAAAAATCAACTTAAGATGGATTAAAGACTTAAAAACCCAAAACTATAAAAACACTGGAAGACAACATAGGTAATTCCATTCTGGACATAAGAATGGGCAAACATTTCATGACAATGACAACAAAAGCAAAAATTGACAAATGCATTCCAATTAAACTAAAGAGCTTCTGCACAGCAAAATAAACTACCAACAGAGTGAACAGACAACCTACAGAATGGGAGAAATTTTTGACAAACTATGCATCTGCCAAAGGCCTGATATCTAGCATCTATAAGGAACTTAAACAAATTTCCCAAAAATACTCAAACCACCCCATTAGAAAGTGGCCAAAGGACATGAACACTTTTCAAAAGAAGACATACATGTGGCCAACCATCATATGAAAAAAAGCTCAACATCATTCATCGTTAGAGAAATGCAAATTAAAACAAGGAAGGCCCAGTGTGGTGGCTCATGCCTATAGTCCCAGCACTTTGGGAGGCTGAATTGAGCAGATTGCTTGAGCTCAGGAGTTCAAGACCAGCCTGTGCAACATTGCTACAAAAAATCCCATCTCTAGAAAAATACAAAAATTAGCCAGGTATAGTGATGTGTTCCTCCTGTACTTCTAGCTACTCAGGAGGCTGAGGTGGGAGGCTCACTTGAGCCTGGGAGGTGGAGGTTGCGGTGAACTGAGATTGCCCTCCAGCCTGGTGACAGAGTGAGACCCTCTGTCTCAGAAAAAAAAAAGAAAAGAAAATCACAGTGAGATACCATCTCACATCAGTCAGAATTACTATTATTAAAAAATCTAAAAATAACAGATGTTGGTGAGGTTGTGAAGAAAAAGGAACACTTATACACTGTTGATGGAGAGTAAATTAGTTCAACCAATGTGGAAAACAGTGTGGCAATTCCTTAGAGACCTAAAAACAGAAATACCATTCAACCCGGCAATCCCATTACTGGGTATATACCCAAAGGAATATAAATAATTCTACCATAAAGATACATGCACACATATGTTCATTGTAGCACTATTCACAATAGCAAAGACATGGAATCAACCTAAATGCCCATCAGTGGTAGATTGAATAAAGAAAATAAGATGCACATAAACCATGGAATACTATGCAGCCATGAAAAAGAACAAGATCATATCCTTTGCAGGAACATGGATGGAACTGGAGGCCCTTATTTATAGCAAACTAATGCAGGAACAGAAAACCAAATACTGCATTTTCTCACTTATAAGTGGGAGCTAAATGATGAGAACACATGGACACATAGAGGTGAACACCACACACTGGAGCCTATTGGAGGTTGGAGATTGGAAGGAGGGAGAGGATCAGGAAAAATAACTAATAGGTACTAGGCTTAATACCTGGGTGATGAAATAATCTGTACTACAAATCTCCATGACACAAGTTTATATATATAACAAACCTGCACGTGTACCCCTGAACTTAAAATGAAAGTGAAAAAAAAGAAAGATTAAGTAACTTTCCCAAGTTCATATATAGTTACTGACAGGGACACGACTAGAACCTGGATCTCCTGACTCCCAAGTCAAAGTGTTTTGTACCACCCAATAGCCCCAAATCTATTATTCCATTATTATATGTAGGTTGTTTTCCTTGAAAATGCATTAGCTGTGTTATTATGGCCCTATCACACAAAACTAGAGAATCACCATGTAAATTGTACCCATTGAATTGCAGCACATAGGCTAAAAATTGACCTTAGTTTCATTTAATGACTTAGAGATTCAACATTCATGCTGCTTTCTAAGTCTTGTAGGACATATCTAAGAAACATCAGTTCCAGCCGGGATCCGCACAGGACTCTGACAATTATGCCAATTACTCACAGGATGTAACCTCACCCTGTTCAAGTGTAAGTCTCCTAAAAGCCCCGTGACTTAGGCTCACCATTTGTAAAATAGGAAGGAAAATAACCTCTTCCTTGCTCCCCTCATAGGGTTATTGTAAGAATTCAATGAAGCAATATAGGCAAATTTCTTTGCAAACCTCTAAGTGCCTTGCTCATAGAATATGCTATTGCTATTGCTGCATTTTTTCAATCCAGTGTCTGCTTATTTCTATTCTTGTGTTTTTATCTCCTATTTTTACAAACAGGATGTTGGACTTTATCGAAAGCCATTTAGGCATTCATTGAGATGATTATCTAACTCTTCTTATATAACAGGTATTTTTCAGGTAGAATCAGCTCTAGGGTAAGAATTTTAAAAAATTAAAAAGAGGGGAAAAGCAATTTCTTACACTATGCAAAGCTCTCACCTAAGTGTTTAGCTTACACACTTTTCATAACAAGTCTGTAAGGGTAAAATTTATATCTCCGTGTTAGATGTAGGAGATAAGAAAAACAAACCTGAGGTCATTCCTTTACAATAGGATTTGACTTTAAGCTTCCTCAGTATAGTAAAATTACTCAGCACAGTACATGGCTCAGAAAATGTTCAATGAATGAAGACTTTCAAATACTGCCCTGATGCATCTATTGGTGATTATCAGGACCACCCTACGACCGTATTGGATGGGCCTTTGGAATCAGATATTTGGAAAGCAGCCATAGGAGGGAGGCTTACAAATCCTTACTTCTCAGCATGGAGCATAGTGGAAAGATGTTCTCTCATAGAGAGTCAGATTTCTATTAAGTCTGTTGTTGCTGACTTTTTCCTGTATTATGGATGATATTGGGAGCAGAATTTCCTGATGACCATTTGACATTTTATTAGAACGTCCAGAAAATGCAATGGTCACTAGGAGGCAGCATGGGTTAACTAAGAACCAAATTGCTTGGGGGCAGGATTATCAGATGTGTAGATTAAGAAAATGTCAAAACGGCATTATAAATAATGTATTTTTTAAAATTAATGACGTTTTAAAGAACATACTTTAATTTTAATTAATTTATTTATTTTTGATGCCCCAACAGCTTTACTGAGTGCTTTTTTTCTTTTTGAGAAGAGTCTCACTCTGTCACTCAGGCTGAAGTGCAGTGGCACGATTTCAGCTAACTGCAACCTCTGCCTCCTAGGTTCAAGCAATTCTCAAGCCTCAGCCTCACAAGTAGCTGGGATTACAGGCATGTACCACCATGCCCAGCTAATTTTTTTTCCTTTTTTTTTTTTTAAGTAGAGATGGGGTTTCACCATGTTGACGAGGCTGGTCTCAAACTCTTGACCTCAAGTGAGTCACCTGCTTCGGCCTTCCAAAGTGCTAGGATTAGAGGCATGAGCCCCTGCACCCGGCCTATTAAGTCCTTCTTTCTGTGGATGACAGGACCTCATAGCTGAAGAGCTGGAAGAGAAGCCAAGAAGCTGTGCTCTCAGTACAGCTAAAGGGGTACAGAGGTGCCCTGAATTTCTTAGGACCCTCATTCCATCCATCCTAAGCATGGGCATGATATATTGCCAATTTTTGTTCATGGTATCTAGCTGCTTTATCTCGTCTGGGCTAAAGGTGAAGTCATAAAATATTTTGAGCCAGATGGAGAAAATGGGTCTCGACATAGTTAGGAAATTTTGAACAACTGGTTGAAAATTATACCCTCCCAAATATTGATCAAGTGGCATGATCCTTGACCCTGTCCTACGTGGTGGTTTTATTCATGCTTTTGTCAAAAGTTAATGATGTGCTTATCAAATTTAGAGATGTTGTAAAGCTAGAAGGAATAGAGACCATGGTTTGTGATAGGATAAACCAGCACTTTTTGTATTTCTCAGCACATAATAGATGCTCAATAAATGGCTGATGAGTTTTGATAATTGACTAATTGCTTAGAACCAAATTGTTGAAGTTACAGAGACATGTATTTGAGCCCCAATAAGGGCTAATATTAGCCTTGCTAAACACTCATAAAACAATAAGTTCTCCTTTTTGCAAAGGTGTGAAAGCAGGATATATTTAATATGTGATCCTCCAGCAGGAAATCTTGGAGTAGAGGGCATTGCCAAGGCTCTGCCCAGATCTCCCTGCATCCTCTTTACCATCTCAAATGTTGCTTCCAGCTTCTGTGTTCTTGTGCCAATGATGCAGTTGGGGGGACCCCAGTTCCCTTACCTTGAGTTTGGATAAACTCTAAGATGTAATTTATCTCCCCTGAGGCTCCCCTGTGGCATCAAACTGACTGTGACTTGGTCTCAAGTCTCTCCCTGATCGAGCCTCTTTTCCTTCCCTTTTCTGCTTCTCTGGTTCTCTTACCAGTTTCTCCTGGGAGTGCTTCTTTAATACATCCCTTGCACACAAAAGCTTGGCTCAGGGTCTGTTTCTAAAGCAGCTGACCTGCTGGGCATGGTGGCTCACACCTATCCCAGCACTTTGGGAGGCTGAGGTGGGAGAATCACTTGAGCCCAGGTGTTCAAGACCAGCCTGGGCAATATAGGAAGACCCCATCTCTACAAAAAAATGTAAAAATTAGCCCGGTATGGTGGCATGTGCCTATAGTCTCAGCTACTCAGGAGGCTGAGCTGGGAGGATCACTTGATCCTGGGAGGTTGAGGCTGCAGTGAGCTGTGATCACGCCATTGCAGTCCAGCCTTGGGCACAGAGTGAGATCCTGTCTCATTGAAAAAGAGAGAGAGAGAAAAAAAGAAGCTGATCCAAGGCAATTGATAAGGAAGGATCTGATTTGATCAATATTGACAGATGATCTTTTCAGTCCAAATAGTATAAAAATACACTGATTTAGCAATCCCACAATAACTGTCTTTCAAAAACCTAGATGATGCGCTATCATATCGGTCTAAACTCAAGAGTTCACTGTTAAAACTTGGAGGAATCGAGTCACTAGGCATTGCTGGGGCTTCGGAGGCTGGTCAGTCTGTGGACAAGAAAAAGAAGCTGGAACAAAATAGACTAAGAAAACGGTAATGTAGGAACTGACTTCCAAGTGGAGAAAATCAACAGTCTACATAATGGGATCCCAAACAGGAGACAAACACAGGCTCCTACATTTATCTCAAAGAGAAATAGTCAAAGTCCATTGGAAATCACAACAAGGTTCACTGAGTTTAGATCAGGATCCATCTAGTGGCTGGTTGACATGATCCAAGGCAAAAACCTATCCATGCTGGCTAGGTATAAACGTGTGGCATAGGGAATTTTGTGACTCAAGGGACATGGGAGTCCATAGTTCTCAACAAAGGTACTCCATACTGGACTTGTTAGTAAAACAAGCTTCAAATTTTTCATGTTAATGGAGCACAGATTTCTAATGGACTCTATTCTCTGGTTAGGGTTGGGTACAGGAGAAGAGAACAGACAGAGAAATGCTTGTTAGGACTCCTATGTGCCAGGCACACTACCCGGTACTTTTCATACATTATCTTTAGTCTTCACAACAACTCTGTGAAGTATTATTAAACTCAGTTTTTAAACTTGGAGAATGAGGCTGAGAGGTTAAATTAAGTGCCTTAGGTCACTGGTTAGGGTGGAATTCACACACACCAAACAATAGCTAATTGAACGATGCCATCTGTGGTCTGTGCCAGGGGAGTGGTGCACATGGTAATTGCTTCAGGGGTGTAAACAGACAAGGTAGAGGTTCCAAACCACCTTTGTAATAAATGAAAAAAATATCAGTCATCTTCATGTGTTGTCCCTAATGTCAGTTTACTGGGAAACAGAGCATTACTTCTCTCAAAGTACTTTTCTGGACATATACATCCAGAAGCTTTCCTTGATTGCTCGTATAAACTTCCTGACTGGGCCGGGCGTGGTGGCTCATGCCTGTAATCCCAGCAGTTTGGGAGGCCGAGATGGGTGGATCACCTGAGGTCAGGAGTTCAAGACCAGCCTGGCCAACACAGTGAAACCCTGTCTCTACTAAAAATACAAAAATTAGCTGGGCATCGTGACAGACACCTGAATCCCAGCTACTCAGGAGGTTGAGGTAGGAGAATCATTTGGACTCAGGAGGTGGAGGTTGCAGTGAGCCGAGATCACACCATTGCACTACAGCCTGGGCAACAAGAGTGAAATTCCGTCTTTAAATAAATAAACTCCCTGACTGGCATGGGGCAGAATAAAAGAAAGCACACTTTTTAATCCTTTTATTGATGTTACCCTATTTAACCTTCTCAGTACCCATGAGGAAAGTATTAATTTCTATCTAAGAGATGGGAATACTGAGGGTCAGAGAATTTGAACTTTTCCAAATTCTAACAACCTATAAATAGTTCTGGCTGGTGGCTGATGCCTATAATCCCAGCATTTAGGGAGAGTGAGGCAAAAGATTGCTTGAGCTGAGGAGTGCGACAGCAGTCTGGACAACACAGCAAAAATAAAAAATAAAATAAGCCAATCGTGGTCGTGTGTCTGTAGTCCCATCTGCTCAGGAGGCTGAGACATGAGGATCACTTGAGCCTGACAGAAGGAGACTGCAGTGAGCTATGATCATGCTACTGTACTCCAGCCTGGACAAAAGAATGAGACCCTGTCTCAAAATAAATAAATTAAATAAGTCTGTTTTCTCTGATGCTAAGTATGTCCATCATTCTCTACCCATGCCTCCCTCTCTGCGATGTTTTTGAAATTATTATGAAATTTATGTATTTTTCATTGGCTGAATTTATTTATTTGGCCTCTTTAAATGCTTGTCTGCTTGTTGGGGGATTTATTCCTTATTCTGGACTTTGTGAATGACTGATCCTTGCTGTAAGTTTGCTAGGCAGGCTAGAGCACAGTGGATCTTTGGTAATCATCTGAGTCCTTGGTCAGTGTAGACAATCAAACAAGGAAACTTAAACTGAAGAGTTTGCTTTAGAAATGAGGATATCCAGATAAGTGGTTTATACTTAGGAAATGCAGATCTTTTCAAAGCCCCCTGTTGTAAATGTATTTTCCAGTTCATCCAGCCTCCCTTTCTTTTCCAGGAATAGCCCCTTTGTTACCAAACACGGTTTCGGCTGCTTGCCACTTGGCAAAATCAAATAACAAGCATGAGGTGGTATAAAGAAAGTGACTTTATTCCATAGCTTAGCAATAGGAAAGAGCCATATTCATATCTAAGCCACTTTAGCTTTCTAGGCAGAAAGCAGGGTTTTAAGAAGAGAAATTTTGGTGTGTGGCGTATGTAGAAGGGCATGGATGTGTAGGGTCTACATGACTTGCTCCACAACTTATCTCTAGTAATGGGTCATCCGGTGGTCTGGCCAGCGCCATTATGGGCAGATTATGGATTAACTGCCACCTTGAGACAATCTCCTGGTGGGAGAGAATTCCAGAAGGTGCCTGGTTTGGTTCGAAGAATTCGTCCCTTGAACTTCTAAGCAAACATGCTAGCAGGTGGTCTGGCCAGCAGAGAGAAAGAAGGGTAAAGGTTACATTTGCATTCATAAGAAGCTAAGTAAGAGGTGAACACACAGGGAAAAAGAGAAAAGGTAAAGATAATTTTTAGGAAAATGGGGTAATGGTTACCGCTTTGACCCCCTCACTCCAGTGTAGTTTTAGGGTGCATTGATATCCTCCCCCTTGGCCATAGTGGCTGGTCCAGGGACTGGGCACATGACCCAAAGCAGACCAATCAGAATAATTGCTGGGATTTTTTGAACTGGAGCTGAGAAGAGTTTTTCTCAGATGGTGATGCAAGGAAGATATGAGCTTTCAACTTTTGGGAACATTGGCCCATCCTTGGAAAGAAGGTTAGTAATATAGTTTGGATATCCCCTCCAAATCTCATGTTAAAATATAATCCTCAGTGATGAAGGTGGGTCCTATTGGGCGGTAACTGGATCACGGGGTGGTGGATTTCTCATGAACGATTTAGCACCATCCCTTGGTGCTGTCCTTGTGAAATATGATTATTTAAAATATGTGGCACCTTCCTCCTTCTCTCTCTTGCTCCTGCTCTGGCCATATGATGTGCCTGCTCCTGCTTCACCTTCTGCCATGAGTAAAAGCTCCTTGAGGCCTCCCCAGAAGCTGAGCAGATGGTGGCACCATGCTGGTACAGCCTAAAAAACTGTGAGGCAATTAAACCTCTTTTCTTTATAAATTATCCAATCTCAGGTATTCCTTGATAGTAATGCAAGAATGGCCTAATACAGTCTGTTTGAGAGGATAAGGTTCACATGTTGATAGATGCAGAGACAAGAAACAGAGAACATTTTGTAGGTTGCCTGTTCACTCTGATGGTAGTTTCTTTTGCTGTGCAGAAGCTCTTGAGTTTAATTAGATCCCATTTGTCAATTTTGGCTTTTGTTGCCATTGCTTTTGGTGTTTTAGACATGAAGTCCTTGCCCATGCCTATGTCCTGAATGGTAATGCCTAGGTTTTCTTCTAGGGTTTTTATGGTTTTAGGTCTAACATTTAAGTCTTTAATCCATTTTCGCAACCTACTCATCTGACAAAGGGCTAATATCCAGAATCTACAATGAACTCCAACAAATTTCCAAGAAAAAAACAAACAACCCCATCAAAAAGTGGGCGAAGGACATGAACAGACACTTCTCAAAAGAAGACATTTATGCAGCCAAAAAACACATGAAAAAATGCTCACCGTCACTGGCCATCAGAGAAATGCAAATCAAAACCACAATGAGATACCATCTCACACCAGTTAGAATGGCAATCATTAAAAAGTCAGGAAACAACAGGTGCTGGAGAGGATGTGGAGAAATAGGAACACTTTTACACTGTTGGTGGGACTGTAAACTAGTTCAACCCTTGTGGAAGTCAGTGTGGCAATTCCTCAGGGATCTAGAAGTAGAAATTCCATTCGACCCAGCCATTCCATTACTGGGTATATACCCAAAGGACTATAAATCATGCTGCTATAAAGACACATGCACACGTATGTTTATTGCCGCATTATTCACAATAGCAAAGACTTGGAACCAACCCAAATGTCCAACAATGATAGACTGGATTAAGAAAATGTGGCACATATACACCATGGAATACTATGCAGCCATAAAAAATGATGAGTTCACGTCCTTTGTAGGGACATGGATGAAATTGGAAATCATCATTCTCAGTAAACTATCGCAAGAACAAAAAACCAAACACCGCATATTCTCACTCATAGGTGGGAATTGAACAATGAGAACACATGGACACAGGAAGGGGAACATCACACTCTGGGGACTGTTGTGGGGTGGGGGGAGGGGGGAGGGATAGCATTGGGAGATATACCTAATGCTAGATGACGGGTTGGTGGGTGCAGCGCACCAGCATGGCACATGTATACATATGTAACTTACCTGCACATTGCGCACATGTACCATAAAACCTAAAGTATAATAATAATAATAATAATAATAATAATAAAAGAAAAAAAAAAAGAAAAAAAAAAAAAAAAGAAACAGAGAACAGCATATGAGTGATAGAGCACTGATGAAGTTCATGTGCTCTGTTCTCTAATTCCAGAGCCCAGGTCACCCCATGGTTATGTGATCCAAAAAGGTCCCCTTGTTGCTCAAGCTAGTCTGGGTTGGGTCTCTGTCACTTGTAACCAAGTCTAGTGTAGTACATGTCATTTTCTTTCTATTGATTATTTTCAGCCTAAGGCCAAGATAGTACATGACCCTGAAATAAGCAATTTTAAGTTAGGCCTATGGGGCCGGCCGTGGTGGCTCATGCCTATAATCCTAGCACTTTGGGAGGCCAAGGTGGGCGGTTTGCCTGAGCTTAGGAGGAGTTTGAGACCAGTCTGGGCAACATGGTGAAGCCCTGCCTATACTAAAATACAAAAAAATTAGCTGGGTGTGGTGGCATGGGCCTGTAATTTCAGCTACTCGGGAGGCTGAGGCACAAGAATTGCTTGAACCCAAGAGGCAGAGGTCACAGTGAGCCGAGATCATGCCACTTCACTCCAGTCTGGGTGACAAAGCATGACTCTTTCTCAAAAAAATAAAAAAAAGACCTATGGGATTACTGCAAAACTGACAGACTTGATAGCTGCATTCTTTAAGGCTAGAGTGACTCCATATCCTGGTTTTTTCAGGACAGCTCTGGTTTACACCTGTCACTCTAGTGTAATTATTGGCAGTCCCCGGATCGGTCTCAGAAGGACTGACTTGAATGATAAACCAGATAGTTACCTTAGTTAAGGCTCATCTCAACCATTCCCTTTTCAATGGCTTTTCTGATCCCCCAACATCCTTCTGTAAGTGACAGACCCTGAGAGACAGAGATGAGACACGGCTTGCCCATCTGTGTAGCCCAGCGGACTTTTATGCAGCACCTTGCACACTGTAAGAATTCAGCCAGTGTTGGCTGAATTGAGAATTGAATATTTGTGCTTCAAAATAACTATTATAGCTGGGGGCCGTGGCTCACACCTGTAATCCCAGCACTTTGGGAGGTCAAGGCAGGCAAATCGCTTGAGCCCAGCTGGGCAACATGGCAAAACCCCATCTCTACAAAAAATACAAAAATTAGCTGGGCATGGTGGCTTGTGCCTATAGTCCCAGCTACTCAAGAGGCTGAGGTGGGAGGATCACCTGAGCCCAGGAGGTTGAGGCTGCTATGAGTTGTAATCGTGCCACTGCACTTTTGTAATCGTGCCACTGCACTTTTGTAATCGTGCCACTGCACTTTAGCCTGGGCAACAGAGTGAGGCTCTGTCTCAAAACAAAACAAAAACAAAAACAAATATTAAACAAACTTCCCTAAAAGAAATCAATTTGACTGATTCACATTAGTCATGACCTGGATTTCTAGTTCAAGTTTAAAAGGAAACTGACATTTATGGGACTCAGTAGTAGTAGTAGTAGTAGTATGAAAACTTTGAATATGTACTTCATTTAATTCTACAAGGTAAGTTTTATCTCCATTTTAAGGAGTAAGGAATTGATGCTCAAAGAGGTAAAGCATGTGCTTCTGAACCTGTGCTCTCCTGCTACACCACGAGTGCCTGCTGCACTGTGTCATAGTTGTAAATTGTCTCTCTCCTGAGTGCCGTTCTGCACTGCATAGGTTGATCACTAAACACTACACTTCCCAGACTCCTTCTAGCTTGAGTTCTGGGTTTGATTTAGGTACCCTCAATCTGACGCTCATGATACTGGTTGGGAACTGAATCCCTCTGGGAGACAGGCGGCGTTTCATTTGTTTCACAAAGCATTTTATTTTGCTGATGCAGGCCACAGCAGAAGCGTGATAGTTCTGGAGCCAGCAGGTGCAGACGCAGAAATGGCCTCCTGATTGTGACAGGAGCAGCAGGCCCCTTGAGATCTTGATCTGCAGTGTGGCTTTGGGTGTCATTCCTGGAAGCTCAACCAGGAGTCTGTTTCTTCAGTCCTGCCATTGTTTCTGTAAATTTGATACCCTTGCACCCAGATAGATGGAGAGCTCCTCTTTCTGCAATTGAACACTGACAGTTGTATTATGTCTTCACATACAAAGGGGCAGCATAGTTAAGATTCAGGGGAGCAAGGTGGGTTGAGTTTACTTCTCTACCTATGCCTGTGCTTTAATTTTCTTGTTCTATTTGGTAGTGGAGACAGTCTGAGGACCCTCATCTAGACTTCTGGCCGCATATTTAATAATATGGAATTCAATACCTGCTTACTTCCTACTGCTGTTTGCCTGGGAAGATCATAGTCACCCATATCTAATCAGACAGAGTCACTTAAATGAAGAGCCAGCAGCATCATGACCCCACTGCTTTAGTAATGTAACCACAACAAACTCATCTGGAGCTTTCCTTACCTTGATATAGATGTTAGGATAGCACTTTTTTTCTCCTTTAGGTGGGGATGAAAAGAGCGCATCTGCCTTTTATTTATTTCCTTGAAATGATTCTTACATGATAATTTTCTTTAGCATAATCACACCCTTGTTCAACATTCTCACAACTGAGCATTTTTCTTTTCTTTTTTGGGGAGTCAACTTGGAATCACAGAGAAATGTTAATCATTTGCTATGGCTTTCTTGATTAAAGGAATTGTAAATGACTGAAAAACTAAAAAAAGGCTTATTCTTGGATTAATGTCAGATAAAACTTGTGCCTATAAAGCATCTTAGTGCAATATACCATTCTTTCAAAGTTCAAACACAGACAGCAAAATAAGGAAAATGAGAATAATCATGTCATTAAGCCTCAATTGGCAAAATGTTTCAGGAGATGAGGCTGTCCAACCATTAGGGTAAGAAAGACTTTTGTTACTAATCTCCATATAGTGTAATTTTGCTGGCCCAAAAATTTCCCCAAAATTCCATTCCCCTGGATTACAAATTAATTGAATATCTTTAGGGGGGTGTAATGGTTAATTTTATGTGCCAGTTTGACTAGGCCACAGGATTCCCAGATATTTGATCAAACATTATTTTGTAAGGGTGTTTTGGATAACATTAACATTTAGATTAGTAGACTGAGGAAAGCAGCTTGCCCTCCCTAATGTGAGTGGGTCTCATTCAGTAAGTTAAAGGCTTGAACAGAACAAGCAGGCTGACCCTCTTCCCAGTGAGGCGGAATTTCTCCTGCCTGATGGCCTTCCAACTGGGACATTGTTGTTTGTTTGTTTGTTTGTTTCCCCTGCCTTTGAATTGTAGCATCAGTTCTTTCCAGATTTTGAGTCTGCCAGCCTTTAGACTGAAACTACACCATTGGCTCCCTTAGGTCTCCAGTTTGATGACTTACCCTGCAGATCTTGAGACCTGTCAGCCTCCATAATTCTATAAGCCAATTCCTTATAATAAATCTCTCTTTCTCTCTCTCTCTCTCTACACACACACACACACACACACACACACACACACACACACCCCTCCTTTCTATTGGTTCTGTTTCTTTGGAGAACCCTGACTAATACACAGGGGACAAAAAACACTCATTTATGCCAGAGGCAAGGCACAACTTTTGCATATCTGCACATTAAGGAGTGAATGACTGATCTCCCTGCCTCTCAACCACACATTTCTGAGAAAAGGATGGAGGAAGAATCAACTGCATGACCCAAAAAGTTGAAGAAAATACCTGTGAAGGAGGTACTTAGCATAACAAGAAGTTTCATTTGGTCATAAACTATATTTAGGGTTTTTCAGCAGAAACTTAGCCTCTAGTAGAGCAGTAAAGAGAATACTTCCATTCAGGGGATGTGGATTAGGAAGACTGGTTAAGAGATGGTCACAGCTCCCCAGTGCCAGCTCAGCTTGAAGGGTTTCACCCCGTTACTAATGGAGTAAGATTTTCAACAGCATCCATGACCTCCTGGACAAGAAGGAAGTGTACGTTTTGTGAGTTGGAAGTGCAGATAAGCAGGCTTGGCTGCAAAGCAGGTTTCTCTGGCTTGCCTGGTCCCTGTCCCTTGGCAGGATTGCAGCCCACTCTGGGTGGGAGAAATGTGGCTAATCCACTTCCTCTCTACTCCAATGTCTGCATCTTCATTTCAGATTTCAGTTTTAGCCTCCAGCCTGCCAGGGCAAGAAGGGACCAACACTGTAAACCCAGCATCACAAGAATCACAAGAATGGCAAGTAAACTGTGAAGCAAGGAGACAAGTCCAGGTTGTCTGAGGCAAAGAGGAGTGAGCGGGCACCACAGTCAGGGGTGCCTTGGCAATCAGAGCTGGTTCCTTCAGAGTCTTCTGGTCCCGTACTCCCATTTTCCAGGTGGGGACTCCGACGTCCAGGAATGAGAATGCCCTTGCCCATGTCACAGAAGAAGTTCCAAGAACAGGACCCTGGACTCTGCCACCAAGACCCCTTCATCATTCTGCTTCATCACAACACTTCTTAAAAGGAAACTTAACCCTGGCCTTCTACCCAATAGACCCAGCAGACCTGCAACGGTGGCCCTGAGAGTCAGGGCCCAGGCCACAATGGGGAAAAGCAGCTCTAGGGAAAGGGGTTGTGAACACAAGGCCTAGCTTGGGGGCTGTGTGGACTCTGCCCCTCCTACACCTCTCACTCCCATCCACACATTGGAGCTGGAAGGGCCTGCCCAGAACAGTGGAAGGGAAAGGGCACCAGGCCACTAAACACCATGTTCTAGATCTGTCCCTGTTGCCCCTCATAAACCACTTTCCCACATTGTGCCTCAGTTTCCCTATCTGGAAAACGCATTGGTCTCACTTTACACTCTATAGTTTCACTGATATTTGGATATTCTATAGGTTACAAAATTAAGTGGCCCTGTTCAAGGGAGAGATAGAAATATTAGATTTATGTTCCAGAGGCAGAACCATTCAGTGGCGCAGTCACCGAGGTGTAAAAGTATAGATTTCTGTTAACTTGAAAGGGGAGTTGAAAGAAGGCAAGAGAAATGTCCCCTCAGGCTAATTTGTCTTCACTTAGAAAATGTTTTCAAAGGAAATTCTGAGGAGGTTTGTCTCCTCCCCCAGCCAGGAGCCTCTTCTGTCTTCCCAGAACCGGAATTTGGGTGGTGTGGCCAACAAAAGAGCCATTCTTCCTCTAAAGGGGTCACTTCCCTCGGATCCCAGGGCAGCGGGCTGCGGCAGGTGCTCATGGGTGATCGCGCGGAGGCAGACATGCTGCGGGACTTGCAGCATCAAGGTCATCTGTAAAGGAGCTGGCCATGACCCGCCACTGCCCACCAAGGTCTGGAGCAGACGTTATTCTCAACAACACTTCAAAGGGAACTAGTTCAAAGGGAACTAGGTAGTATCGTATGTTTTTGTTTTGTTTTGTAAGAAAAAAAATGTTAGATATCCTGAGGTTGTTATCTTGCTATTCACAAATGCAAAAGCAGCCGCCCAAGGTGGGGGAGGAGGCCATTTGAACGAGGGACCACAGTGCTCTGCTGAGCAGGCATTTGCTCCTGCGCTGCCCTTCCTCTTCTACCGTCTTCCCAACCCAACCCTTCAGTGCTCTCAATCTATCCTGGGTAACTCCCGCCTGGCTCCAGGGCGCGGTGTGACCGCCTCAGGAAGTCTATCTTCACCAGGAAGCTTGCATTGGCTGCTGCTGTCAGGGATTCGGACGCTCCATCCAAATCCCCTCACATCCCTTTACTGTTAGTCTCTATGCCTCTTTGGCTCCCCGGCTTCCTTCCATTTCCCCCGCCCTGTGGGACTGCTTTTGCTTCCTGCAGCTGGGAATTTTCTTCAGAGGAACTGCCCAATGCTAGCGCTCATCACAATGAGCTGTAATTCCTTGTTTGCTAGTCGGCCCTCTCCACTGGCCTGGGACCTTGGAAGGCTAGGGATTGTACTTTGCTCGCCATTGTATCTCAGGACCTGCCAATGGACTCAATGGGAACTTGTGAATGATGAATGAGCCACTAACTGCTGCTTTCAGAATCAATCCCAATAGAAGGGTGAACTCGGGAGAATATCTGGGCGCCTCTAAGGAAGCACAGGTCCTAAATGGAAATTGAACGCTATGCTTTCCTGAAAATGAAGTGAGAGTGTTAGGGAACCCCGGTAGCTGTGCCTAGGACCTGAATCACCACTTCTTTCTTGTGCCCTTCTTGTTAGCCTCCATTCACCAGCACAATCTTAGCCTTTGGCTGTCAATCTCATTTCCCAGCTGGCCTCACTCTGAAAAATGTGCATCTATGTTCCATCAGTCGTCCTCTGCAGAATCGGCATGTTAGACTCTACCACAGGGTCTACATTCATCTCTTAGCTTCTAGCTCATTCCTGAAAACTGAAATGTCCTGAAATTCCACCCTCAGTCCTGCATTCCCCATCTCAGACCTACTAACTGTTGTCCCCAGGTGTCCCTAGTTTCCAAGTAATCCCCAGGGGCTGCCCTTTCCAGATGGCACGATCTGGGGCATTGGACTCTAATCACAACAACCCCAGCTCACTCCTCTGTCCCCACCCAGTGCCAGTGTAGTGTAGAATGTGGATGGGACAGAGAAGTCCTGTCTGTTACCACAGCACAGTCCCCAGCACGACCAGGCAGGCCCAGGCAGGTCGCCAGGGGTTTTGTTGACATGAAGGATAGCCCATAGCTTTCCCAGAAGAAACCACAAGGATGGCTTAGAATTGACAGTTGTGCTAGAGGGAGACGTGGGAGGCTTGGAGGGCCTAAAACTCTTAGTCATTTGTGGTTTGGGGGCATGGTTGGCCATGGCTGAGTTATCCTAAGGGAGGATCCCAAAACCCACTTGTTCAATTTCTTTGGGGGTAAGGGTGAGACACAGAAAGAACAAGTCACATAAAAAAATGAAAAAGCTGAAGAGAAACAGGCGCTTGTGGAAGAGGAGCCTGCCGACTCACAGAGAGGGCCCTCAAAGCAGGCCTGGGGAGAGAGCCATTGAAAGGGGCTATTTAGTAGCAGAGAAAAGGTACTTGAACCTCTTGGACTGAAAAAAAGAGTGCTTGAAAATGAACTATGTGAACTTAGGTTCCTTTCCCTTGCTCACGTGACAAATGCCATCCTTCATCAAACATTCACAGGCAAGTTATTAGCACCTGGGGAGTCAGGCTGGGCAGGAAATGATGGTGACCTTGGCTAAGCAGTTAAACAGAGGACAGGAGAGGTGTTAATAATTTACAGACAGGAGGCCTGGGGGATCCTTAGACGCTGACTCATGGCAGATCACGGGCACAGGGGCCCACAGAAAGAACCACAAACATGAAAAGGCCCTGTGCAGGATGGTCCCAGGGGATGGCCTAGGCTTTTGCATGTTTAGTTCCAGGTTTCCACTTTCTCTGTACCACACTGCCTGCCCTTTCCAGATCCTCATCCTCCTCTACCATACCATTGTCAGAGACTCCAGACAAATCTCCTTGCCTCCTTTTCCTTCAACACATATGTATTTAGTGTCTTCCTTGCACCAGGCACTAGGGAAACAGCAGTGAGTAAAACAGATAAAAAGTTTCTGCCCTCACAGAGCTTGTGTTCTAGAGGGAGGACACAGACACACTGTAGAGCATGCAGAGAGTTGTTAACTTCATGGGGACAAATTAAGCAAGAAGGAAAAGGTGAATATTGGTGATAATGGGTGCAGAAGGAGCTGCAGTTTTAAAGACAAAGGTCAGGAAAGCCCTTGCATTTGAAATTTTTATTAAGCTCCTTCTCTTAAGGCTTCCAGACAATGTGCTCCCCTCAACTGAGTATACACTGGGTATAAATTACATATCAGGATGTGATTCCTGCCCTTGCAAGGCACACAGGCTAGCTCCCTTTTGCACACCTTGAATTTCCTCGGCATGGCTACTGATATGGTTTGACTCTGTGTCCCCACCCAAATCTCATGTTGACTTGTAATTCTCACATGTCATGGGAGGCACCTGGTCTAAGGTGATTGGACCATGGGGGCGGGTTCCCCCATGCTGTTCTCTTGACAGTGAGGGAGTTCTCCTGAGATCCAATGGTTTAAAAGTGGCAGTTTCCCCTGCGCTCTCTCTCTGTCCTGATGCCTTGTGAAGAAGGTGCTTGCTTATCCTTCACCTTCCGCCATGATTGTAAGTTTCCTGAGGCCTCCCAGCCATGTGGAACTGTGAGTCAATTAAACCTCTTTTCTTTGTATACCCAGTCTCAATGTAAATTAGTTCAACTGTTATGGAAGACAGTGTGATGATTCCTCAAAGACCTAGAACTAGAAATACCATTTCACCCAGCAATCCCATTGCTGGGTCTATACCCAAAGGAATATAAATCATTCAACATGCACACAATATGTTTATTGCATCACTATTCACAATAGCGAAGACATGGAATCAACCCAAATGCCCATCAATAATAGACTGGATAAAGAAAATGTGGTACATACACATCATGGAATACTACAAAGCCATAAAAGGAATAAGATCATGTCCTCTGCAGGAACATGGATGGAACTAGAAGCCATCATCCTCAGCAAACTAACACAGGAACAGAAAACCAAACACCACATTCTAACTTATAAGTGGGAGCTGAACAATTAGAACATGTGAACACAGGGAAGGGAACAACACACACTGGGACCTGTTGGGGTAGGGGGCAGAGGGAGAGCATCAGGATAAATAGCTTATGCATGTGGGGCTTACTACCTAGGTAATGGGTTGATAGGTGCAGTAAACCACCATGGCACATGTTTACCTATGTAGCAAACTTGCATGTCCTGCCCATGTATCCCAGAACTTAAAGTAAAATTAAATTTTAAAATAATAAATAAATTAATAAATAACCCAGTCTTAGGTGGTATCTTTTTTTTTTTTTTTCTTTTTTTGAGACAGATTTTCACTCTTACCACCCAGGCTGGTGTGCAATGGCACAGTCTCAGCTCACTGCAACCTCTGCCTCCCAGATTCAAGCAATTCACCTGCCTCAGCCTCCCAAGTAGCTGGGATTACAGGCGTGCGCCACCACACCCAGCTAATTTTTGTATTATTAGTAGAGACGGGGTTTCACCATGTTAGCCAGGCTGGTCTTGAACTCCTGACCTCAGGTGACCCACCCGCCTCAGCCTCCCAAAGTGCTGGAGTTACAGGCATGAGCCACCACACCTGGCCTCAGGTAGTATCTTCATAACAGTGTGAAAATGGACTAATACAGCTATCCTGGCGATGCTTCTCCAACACAGGAGCAATCAGGTCACTACCCTGCTAAAACCCCTCCATGACACTGCAATGCCTTGAGGATCCTATTCTGATTCTTTAGCATGTTTAAGCCCTTCAAATCCCCGTTCCACCCGTGTCCCAGTCTGATGTCCAGCTTTGAACTTCCTCCCCTCTAACTAGGAAGCCCCAAAGTCTAATTTGCCTGGGATAGTCTTGGTTCATGCCTGTCATCTTTAATAGCATGCTGCTTTGCTCTCAAAATCATCCACTTTGGACGATAAATTATACAGTCATGCTGTTTGTTAACATACACCCAATGCTTTAGCAATGCAAAATACTCATTGTTCAAAAATGCTTTCTACTTTCCAGCTTCTGCACTTTGCTCTTGCTGGTCCCTTAGTCTGGGTTAATCTCTCCTGCCTTACTTATCTGGTGAAATTATCTTTTCCTTAAACTCCACTCAGATGTTACCTTCTCTTCATTCTCTGGGCTGTCTCCTCACCCTCACTCTCTACTAGATCTCATTATCTTCTCCCTCCTCCATGTTCCTATAGCAGTCATCCCTTTCTCTAGCATAGTGTACAACACACCTTGGTCTTGGGTCCTGTCCACCTCTGCAGTGGGGGTAGAGCTTGTATTCTGTTTAACCCTGTGTCCCCAGGGCCTTGTACAGTGTCTGAACCACAGGAGGTATTGAGTAAGTATTGATTGGGTTGAATTCAATGCAGTCGTGCTCCAGCTACAGATATAATGACTTGAAGACTTAAATGCTTTCAAGGAAACTGCTGGAACTAGAAGACTGGGTCCACTGTACCTTTGTTTTTTTTGTTTTTGCTTTTTCAATCTGTCACATAATATCCTAAACATAGCATGAAGATGGTGCTCCAGCCTCAGATCTCTTACTGATCCGCATCTTAATTTTCCAGCTCACAGGTGTCTGCTCACCTGTAGTACATAATGGCTTACCCTTCCAGCTCCCCTGCCTCTTGGGAGAGAGCTGCTGTGACATGTGCCTTAGCTCTGATGCCTGATCAGAAGAAGAAGGGACATTCTCAGCCCAGGAGGGTTGGGAGAGAAGGAAAATGGGTGTGGGGTAAGAGTAGGGGCGAAAGAAAAAGTATTTCTTTATTCGAAGTTGACATAAGTTCCCAACAAGAGAAATATCCAAGGCAAACGTTTTGGTATCAGCAGCCTTTTTTTAGGCAGTTGAAAGGGATAAAAGTGACTCTATGTGTTTATTAGCATTAACTAAGGAAGGAGATTAATCAAGGGAGGAATTTTGTTTGTTTGTTTCTGAGATGGAGTCTTGCTCTGTCACCCAGGCTGGAGTGCAGTGGCACTATCTCAGCTCACTGCAATCTCTGCCTCCCGGGTTCAAGCAATTCTCCTGCCTCAGCCTCCTGAGTAGCTGGGATTACAGGCACCTGCCACCGTGCCTGGCTAATTTTTGTATTTTTTTAGTAGAGATGGGGTTTCACCATGTTGGCCAGGCTGGTCTTGATCTCCTGACCTCGTGATCCACCTGCCTCGGCCTCCCAAAGTGCTGGGATTACAGGCATGAGCCACTGTGCCTGGCAGAGGGAGGAATTTTAACCAATGGCTTTAAAGAGAGAAGGCCAGTGTTTAGGAGATGAGTGTGTGGCAATGAGATGAGCACAGACCATATTTAAATCCCAGCTTGTCATTCATTCAAGCATTCATTTATTAATTCATATGCAATCATAAGGCACTGTGCTAAATGCTCAAAATACAATTGATGAGAAAGACAAAAGGCCCAGTCTAGTAGGAAAGTCAGAAGATAATCAAACATTCATTAAAAATTGTGAAAAGTGCTGCAAAGGAAGCATAGCCAGGACTCCAAGGTATGACAAGGAAGTGACATGGCAACTGTGAGCTTAAGGATGCACAGGGTTGAGGAAGGCTGGGATGGGGTAGAGAAGTGGGCCTGTGTGTGGTTCCCGCACAGACAGGAGCATGGCACAGCAACGTGGGTTTGGAGCTCAGCGAGTTGAGAAAAAGCAGGACCACATGAAGCTGAAGACACAGAAGGGATCAAATCACACAGGGCTGCTCTGGCTACTGTAGGGGATCTGGTCTTTGAGCTAAAAGCATTGGATAACATGAGAGGCTTTTTAGCAGTGGGGGTGGGAGTGAAGGGTATGTATGTGTCGCCTGACCAGACATGTACTTTGAAAACTTCATCTTAGCTGTCTTGTGAAAAGATTTTGGAGTGGGAAGATCACTTGGAAAGCCATTGCGAAAATCCAGGCAAGAAGTGGGTGGAAGCTTGGGCTAGGGAAGGGGCTCTGCAGCTTCAGATAATGTATCTCAGTAGTGCACCCTATAGAAGAGATCATAAGACTCAAAATTTAAGGTAAGTAACATGCAAAGTGTCTGGCTCACCATAAATGCTCAATATATGTGGGGTATATAACCTTTCCTCCTGATGGGAGGCAGGCAGCTGGCACTCGGACCGAGGTTCCTGTGCCTGTTAGACTTTGCTTTCTGAGGTGGTTTTTGTTTTATTCACAGAAGCAACCCTGTGTTTATGCAGGGAAATGGGAACAGGAAGCAGCCCCAGGCACATTGTAGAGAAGTTCCTTTCCAAAATATTTTTGAAGTATAAAAAGAGGATAAATTATATAGATCCTGGGAGTATCACATACACATACACATGCCACCCCACACACACCACCCATACACTAGTGTGAGCTTTTTTAGGTAAAAAATGACATTGGTCTCTGCTCACAATAGGGAGGGCCAGTGCCCCTAACTAAGAGGTCTTTGAATTCCTGGGAGAGCTGTCATATCTGTGGCTTCCTTGGGAAACTCTTCCCTTCTCTTGCAGCCAATCAGGTAATGAAAATTGCACAGGACTGTGATCCAGTAACCAAGATAAAGGCCTCTTGTGTTCATCCCAGTGTGTGCAATATCGGGTGACATGCTCTTCCAATGGAAATAGAGAGTGGCCGCCCTCCAACTCAGCAGAGAGGGAGAGAAAGCCTCCTCCTATTTCATGTGGTCAGCTGGAACAAAGCCTTCACCCTCGGTTAGTTTACAAAGGGCACAACTAAGACAGACCCACACATTTGCATTCATCAGATGGTGTTATTGTAAGCACAGTCAGAAATACTTCTGGCTAGGAGGAAAATGTAATTTTGTTATTTTTCCCTCTCAAACAAAGAAGGGCTTACCTTGATGCACTAAAATCAAACCACTCATTCCTAAAGATGAATTTGGGCAAGAACATTTTGCAAAACTTACTGTAGCATAAATGATTTCTGCCCTAAAAGCCTATAACCGCTAAAGAAGGTCACACTTCCTTTCAGTACCCAAATAAGGATGGCTTTAACCACAGCTCCTTGATTATGGATAAATAGCTCCCTTCAAAGTGTCCCTTGGGGATTTCAGAGAGCTCCCAAAGGGGCACCCCAATCCAGTCTCTCAGCTGCGGACCCCAGGCAGCACAGCCCTCTTCCTCCTCTTCCTCTGGTTGGCTAAGGTTACTTTTTTATTACAGAAAGAAAAATATTTTTATAAATTTGTGTGGCCTAAGTGTACAGTGTTTAATAAAGTCTGCAGTAGTGTACAGTAATGTCCTAGGACTTCACATTCACTCACCACTCACTCACCGACTCACCCAGAACAACTTCCAGTCCTGCAAGCTGCATTCATAGTAAGTGCCCTATGCAGGTGTACCATTTTTAAACTTTTTATACTGTATCTTTAATGCACCTTTTCTATGTTTGGATAAATGTATATACATCGCCTAATGATGCATTTCTCAGAACGTATCCTTGTTAAGCAAAGTATGACTACATTGGAGGGTTTGTAGCAGAAAAGCAACACTCTCTGCCTCACCTTTTAACAGGGTCACATTGTTGCTACGTGGAAAACACTGCAGGGGTGAGTGTGACAGCAGACAGACCCGTTAGAGCCACTGATGTGCAGGTGAGAGAAAATGGGGTTTGCACTTGGGTGGTGGCAGTGGAGGTGGTGACGTGTGGTAGATTTCTGGATTCTGTAGAACCAGTGGGATTACCTGAGTGAAACGTAAGAAAATAAGAGTAGTCAAGGATGACTCCAAGTCCTCGGGCTGAGAACTAACATAGATGGAGTCGCCACCAACTGACATCACATTCCTTTAGTAGCAAATTAGCTCTGTCCATTTTGTTTGCCTGACTGTGACTGAGCCCCACAATTATCACTTGCTAGAGATGAAGCCCTATCCTGGGAACAATGAAAGCCATTTTCCCACCTGATTCACTGAAGGTCATGCTTATAGCAAACGGATTACAGTCACTTGTCAGGTTAATAAGATAGCTTAAAAAGATTTTTTAAAGTAGCAGTTTTATAGCCAACATTTTTTATTATCATCTAATAACATTAAAAATAAATTACTTAAAGGTGAGGAGAAAACTATTTCAGAAATATGCACTAGATAATCTTTGGCTCAAGGAAGAAATCAAAAGGGAGGTGTGTATTTGTTAACAGGCAATAAAAAGGAGAAACATAAAAGTGAAAACTAATGACCCAGCAATGGCTGGACTCAAAGGAAAATTTATGACCTATAATGTCCTTGCTATAGGAGAAGAAAATTAAAAGTCACAGAACTAAGTACTTGTCTTAAGGAATTAGTGAAATAACAATAAAATAAGCCAGGTGAAGCTAGGAAAAGGAAGTCTGTAAAAATAAAAGCTAGAATTAATTAAATGAGTTAACTATAATTTAATTTATTTATTTATTAAAATTGCATTAAATAAATATAACATTTATTTAAAAACTGGTTCCTTGAAATAGCTAACTCCTTCAAAAATCTGAATATGTTAAAGAAAGAGAGAAAACGAAAAGGAGACCCAATCCTGTGGCAACAAATTCAAGAATTTAGAGGAAAAAGATGACAGCCTGGTACAGTATGTATTATTAATTACTGACCCAAGAGGACTAGGAAAACTTGAATGGACCAATTAGCATGATTTTGAAAGGCAATTGAAGATGTACAATTGAAAAAGTTCCTAGGATCAGACAGGTTCACAGGTTAGTAACAGAGGTTTCCATTTCCCTCTCTCACAACCTGATCACACCGTTTGCTCCTACAGCAAAGAGTTACCTAGGTATAATATCTGGATTCTATTTATCGGCTTTCTATTTTAAAAATCAGTGCATAGGCCAAGCAAATTTAACTGTACGTACTCTACAGTAAACAAATGTTATGAATTTCTTGACATGTTAGCATATGATTAGCTAACTAAAATAAGGAGGATGTAAGGAGAGAAGTAGATGACAGTGGAGGTACATTTAACAGAGAGTGAATATATAAATTTGTATATATTTAATGGAGGAAGATAAAGAGGTTTAAGTATGTTATTTAATGATAACCATCAGAACTCAGATTAAGACTATCATTTACAAAGATCCAGAAAGAGGAGAGGGAATAGAAAAAAGAAGTGGAAAATGAAGCAAGTATGCTAATTTCACCATGTTTCATATTAAGGAGTCAATAGATACCGTCTAAGATGGATAAAGCAGGAAGTAAAAGTTATGATGGTTACCACCAGAAGAACTCAGAATAGAAACCATTCAAAGCAGTCATTTCTAGGGAGCAGCACTGGGTGTAAAGGAAAAGGGTACTTTTATTTTGTACCCTTATGATCTGTTTGCACTTTTAAAATCAGTTACTATAAATAGCAATACACACAAACACATACACACAAACACAGGGCTCTTCCAAAAGTTCATGGAAAATGCATATTATGAAAAAACTATGCATAGAGTTCTTTTTTTTCCCACCAAAATAAACTCTTACTAACTTCTTATAACATGTCTGAATAGGATCTAGCATGAAACACTAAGAAAGCTACGACATCATTTGAAAAGAGCCTCTTTCAGAGCAACATTAATTTTGCTAAAATTGAAGCAAGAACGAACATCACATTTATAGTGAAGTTTGGGTGGAAGAATGGTGAAATCACTGATGCTTAATGAAAAGTTTATGGGGATGATGCCACAAAAATCAGCAGTTTACAGATGAATAACTTATTTTAAGAGAGGATGAGACAATGATAAAGATAAAGTCTGCAGTAGCAGACCATCCACATAAATTTGTAAGGAAAAAATTCATCTTGTTTGGGCTGTAATTGGAGAGGACAAACAATTGACATCAGAAACAATAGCCAATGTTACAGACATTTCACTTGGTTCGGCTTACACAATTCTGACTGAAAAATTAAAGTTGAGCAAACTTTCCACTTGGTGGATGCCAAAACCATTGCACCCAGATTAGCTACATATAACAGCAGATTTATCAATGGAAATTTTAAATTAGCAAGGTCAAGATTCTGAAGAATTTCTTTAAAGAATTGTAACAGGAGATAAAATGTGGCTTTTGTACTCATAAGTACAATCCTGGAAACAAAGCACGTCAAAACAATGGCTACCAAGAGGTGGAAGTGGTCCAGCCAAAGTCAAAGCAGAAAAGTCAAGAGCAAGAGTCACAGCAATAGTTTCTGGGGATGATCAAGGTATTTTGCTTGTTGACTTTCTGGGGGGCCAAAGAATGATAGCATCTGCTTATTATGAGAGTGTTTTGAGAAAGCCAAAGCTTTTTAAAAAAATTTTTTTTATTATACTCTAAGTTCTGGAATACATGTGTAGAACATGCAGGTTTGTTACATAAGTATACATGTGCCATGGTGGTTTGCTGCACCCATCAACCCATCATCTACATTAGGTATTTCTCCTAATGCTATCCCTCCCCTAGACTACCAACCGTCTACAGGCCCTAGTGTGTGATGTTTCCATCCTTGTGTCCATGTGTTCTCATTGTTCAACTCCTACTTATGTGAGAACATGTGGTGTTTGGTTTTCTTTTCCTGTGTTAGTTTGCTGAGAATGATGGTTTCCTGCTTCATCTATGTCCCTGCAAAGGACATCAACTCATCCTTTTTTATGATTGCATAGAATTCCATGGTGTATGTGTGCCACATTTTCTTTATCCAATCTATCATTGATGGGCATTTCGGTTGCTTCCAAGTCTTTGCTATTGTGAACAGTGCTGCAATAAACATACGTGTGCATGTGTCTTTAGAGTAGAATGATTTATAATCCTCTGGGTATATACCCAGTAATGGGAATGGTGGGTCAAATGGTATTTCTGGTTCTAGATCCTTGAGGAATCACCACACTGTCTTCCACAATGGTTGAACTAATTTACACTCCCACCAACAGTGTAAAAACGTACCTAATTCTCCACATCCTCTCCAGCATCTTTTGTTTCCTTTTTAGTGATCTCCATTCTAACTGACATGAGATGGTATCTCACTGTAGTTTTGATTTGCATTTCTCTAATGACCAGTGATGATGAGCTTTTTTTCATATGTTTGTTGGCTGCACAAATGTCTTCTTTTGAGAAGTGTCTGTTCATATCCTTCTCCTACTTTTTGATGGGGTTGCTTGTTTTTTTCTTGTAAATTTGTTTAGGTTCTTTTTAGATTCTGGATATTAGCCCTTTGTCAGATGGATAGATTGCAAAAATTTTCTCCCATTCTGTAGGTTGCCTGTTCACTCTGATGGTAGTTTCTTTTGCTGTGCAGAAGCTCTTTAGTTTAATTAGATCCCATTTGTCAATTTTGGCTTTTGTTGCCATTGCTTTTGATGTTTTAGTCATGAAGTCTTTGCCCATGCCTATGTCCTCAATGGTATTGCCTAGGTTTTCTTCTAGGGTTTTATGGTTTTAGGTCTTACATTTAAGTCTTTAATCCATCTTGAGTTAATTTTTGTATAAGGTGTAAGGAAGAGGTCCAGTTTCAGTTTTCTGCATATGGCTAGCCAGTTTTCCCAACACCATTTATTAAATAGGGAATCATTCCCCCATTGCTTGTTTTCATCAGGGTTGTCAAAGATCAGATGGTTGTAGATGTGTGGCACTTTTTCTGGGCCTCTGTTCCATTCCATTGATCTATATATCTGTTTTGGTACCAGTACCATGCTGTTTTGGTTACTGTAGCCTTGTAGTATAGTTTAAGTCAGGTAGCATGATGCCTCTGGCTTTGTTCTTTTTGCTTAGGATTGTCTTGGCTATACAGGCTCTTTTTTGGTTCCATATGAAATTTAAAGTAGTTTTTTTCTAAATTCTGTGAAGAAAATCAAATGGTAGTTTGATGGGGATAGCATTGAATCTATACATTACTTTGGGCATTATGGCCATTTTCATGATATTGATTCTTCCTATCCCTGAGCATAAGATGTTTTTCCATTTGTTTGTGTCCTCTCTCATTTCCTTGAGCAGTGGTTTGTAGTTATTCTTGAAGAGGTCCTTCACATCCCTTGTAAGTTGGATTCCTAGGTATTTTATTCTCTTTGTAGCAATTATGAATGGGAGTGCCCTCGATTTGGCTCTCTGTCTGTTATTGGTGTATAGGAATGCTTGTGATTTTTGCACATTGATTTTGTATCCTGAGACTTTGCTGAAGTTGCTTATCAGCTTAAGGAGATTTTGGACTGGAACGATGGGGTTTTCTAAATATACAATCATGTCATCTGCAAGTAGAGACAATTTGACTTCCTCTCTTCCTTTTTGAATACCATTTATTTCTTTCTCTTGCCTGATTGCCTTGACCAGAACTTCCAATACTATGTTGAATAGGAGTGGTGAGAGAGGGCATGCTTGTCTTGTGCTGGTTTTCAAAGAGAATGCTTCCAGTTTTTCCCCATTCAGTATGATATTGACTATGGGTTTGTCATAAATAGCTCTTATTATTTTGAGATATGTTCCATCAATACCTAGTCTATTGAGAGTTTTTAGCATAAAGGGGTGTAGAATTTTATCGAAGGCCTCTTCTGGATCTATTGAGATAATCATGTGGTTTTTGCCATTGGTTCTGTTTATGTGATGAATTACATTTATTGATTTGTGTATGTTGAACGAGCCTTGCATCTCAGGGATGAAGCCAACTTGATCATGGTGGATAAGCTTTTTGATGTGCTGCTGGATTTGGTTTGCCATTATTTTATTGAGGATTTTCGCACTGATGTTCAGCAGAAAAGTGCCTGAGAAAGACTCACCAGAGAATCCTTCACCACCATCACAATGCTGTTGCTCATTTCTCTCATCAAACAAGGGGAATTTTATGAGAGTCTTGATAGGCAATCATTAGGCATCCACCTTACAGTTCTGATTTGGGTTTTTCTGGTTTCTTTTTGTTTCCTAATCTTAAAAAAATATTTAAAGGGCGCCCATTTTTCCTCAATTAATAGTGTCAAAAAGGCTGCACTGACATGGCTAAATTTGCAGGACCCTCAGTTCTTTAGGGATGGACTAAAGGGTTATCATTGTTTACAAAAGTGTCTTGAACTTGATGGAGCTTATATTGAGAACTGTTAGGTGAGCATGGAACAGAAAACTGCTGGAAGAGTCAGAGAGGTCACTGTGGAGAAGGTGACATCTGAGTTGCATGTTGAAGATTAAGGGAGTGCTTGCCAAGAGAGGGGAGAGAAAAGGCCTTCCTAGCAGAGGAAGAGGTAAAGGGCTAGAGAGAATAAGACTTGCTCCTGGGGTGGTGGGAGGTGAGTGTAGCTGGACCAGAGGCTGTATGAGATGGGGAGATCCACAGGAAGTAAAACTAGAATAAGGTTGAGGCAGATCTCGAAGATGCTTATATACAAGCAAAGAGCTTGGGCATTAGTTCATGGGTGATGAAGCACCTACAAAGGCTTAGAGTGGGAAAATTCACAATCAACTTTGCATTTTAGAAAGATCACTCTGGCTGGAGGCTGCTCAGTTAAGATTGTGACCACTAGATAAGAAATGATGAGAGAACCAAGTCTGTGACTAGGGAGTTGTGAATCTCAGTACAGTCATGGGTCGCTTAAAGATGGGGATACATTCTGAGAAATGCATCGCTAGGCGATTTTGTCTTTGTGTGAACATCACGGAGTGTACTTACATAAACCTAGATGATACAGACTACTACATACTTGGGCTGTGTGATGTAGCCTGGTGCTCCTAGGCTACAAACCTGAAGCATGTGACTGTACTGAATACTGTAGGCAATTGTAACACAATGGTAAGTATTTGTGTATCTGAACATATCTAAACATAAAAAGGGTTCACTGAAAATATGGTACTCAGAATGAAAAATGGAACACCTGCATAGGGCACTTACCATGAATGTGGCTTGCAGGTCTGGAAGTTGCTCTGGGTGAGTCTGTAAGTGAGTGGTGAGTGAATGTAAAAGCCTAAGATGTTACTGTATACTACTGTAGGCTGTATAAACACTGTACACCTAGGCTACACTAAAATTATGTAAAATATATTTTCTTTCTTTAATAATAAATTAACCTTAGCTTACTGTGACTTTTGTAATTCATAAAGTTTTTAATTTTTTAAACTTTTTGACTCTTCTGTAATAACTTAGCCTAAAATACAAACACATTGTACAGCTGTAAAAAAAAAAAAATCTTTTTAAAAATTCTTATTCTATAAACTTTTTTCTATTTTTACATTTTTTCTTACTTTTTTAACCCTTTTGTTAAAAACAAAAAAGTGACAAACACACACAGTAGCCTAGGTCTACACAGGGTGAGAATCATCAATATCACCGCCTTCCCTCCACATCTTGTCCCACTGCAAGGTCTTCAGGGGCAGTAACACACATGGAGTTCTCATCCCCTATGATATTATTCCTTTTTCTGAGTACCTCCCGAAGGGCCTGCCTGAGGCTGTTTTATAGTTAACTATTTTTTTATAAGTACAAGTAGTATACTCTAAAATAATGATATAAATATACTATAGCAAATACATAAACCAGTAACATAGCGGTTTATTATTATTTTCAAGTATGTACTGTACATAACTGTATGTGTTATACTTTTAAATAACTGGAAGCATAGTAGGTTTGTTTAAATCAGCATCCTCACAAACACATGAGTAATGCCTTGCCCTATGACTATGTTACAATGGCTACAATGTCACTAGGGGATAGGAAGTTTTCAGCTCCATTATAATTTTATAGGACCACTGTCATATACGTGGTCAGTAGTTCACTGAAATGTCATTAGGCTGGGCATGACTGTAGTTCCCTGGCCACTCCAAGGGAAAGCCCTGTAGGTAGAGTAAAGGGCATTATCATGACAGGCAGGAAGCTCAGGGAAGCTTCGGGAAGAGTGGGCAGCCAACCAGGCGAGGAAGAGGGGCCCTGCTGCACAATGTCTTTGGCTGAGAGACTGGATTGGGGCTTCCCTTTGGGAGCTCTCTTAAATCACCAGAGACATTTTTCTTTTCTTTTTTTTTTTTTTTTTTTTTTTTGAGACAGGGTCTTACTCTTTTGCCCAGGCTGGAGTACAGTGGCTCAATCATAGCTCACTGCAGCCTTAAACTCCTGGGCACGAGAGATCCTCCCACCTCAGCCTCCTGACCAAAGGGATACTCACAATCAAGCTTTTGGGGTTAATGCCATCATTATTTGGGTACTGAAAAGAAGTGTTATAGGCTTTAGGGTTATGGGCTTTTAGGGCAGGAATCATTTGTGTTACAGTAAGTTTTGCAAAATGTTGTTGCCCAAATTCATCTTTAGGAATGAGTGGTTTGCTTTTAGTGCATCAAGGTGAGGTCTCTTTCATTTGTGGGTTGTTTCTTTGACAGTGGGAAGTAATAAAATTACATTTTCCTCCTAGCCTGAAGCATTTCTGACTGTGCTTACAATAACACCATGTGACGAATACAAATATGCGTGTCTGTCTTAGTTGTGCCCTTTGTAAACTAACCAGTGGTGAAGGCTTTGTTCCGGCTGACCACATGAAATAGGGGGAGGCTTTCTCTCCCTCTCTGCTGAGTTGGACGGTAGCCACTCTCTATTTCCATTGGAAGTGCCTGTCATTTGATACTGCACAAACGTTGTTATGCGGTGCATGACTGTACTTGTCAGCAAAGCATAAATGGTTACTCAGAGAAACACAGGGAGGTGGGGCTTGACATTGAGGTTTGTTAATGCAGTGCCACCCGGAGTGAACTGGCCAATGGTAAAGCACTTAAAAGTTCCTCTTTAGTTTTAAAACAAAGCATTGTTATATAATAAACACATAATATTTTATTTTAATTTAAATGTTTCTTTTGTTTCAATGATTTTTCTCTCATTCCTAGTTGGATAGCACTAGGTTACTTGTCATGGATTGAGGTAATTTACGATAACATAGTTACAGAAGTTCTTACCCAACCCCTTCCTGTCTCTGGGTTTGGAATAAACTTCTTTTGAACCCTTTTTTCATGATTTGCTACCTGTATGACAGAAAAAATGTTACTTGACTGCCTAAGTTTCATTTTCCTAATCTAGAAGACAGCAGTATTGTCATCTAACTCTCAGGGTTGCTATGAGGATCAACCAAGGTTATTGTTGAAAGTCCCAGGAACATAATAACTACTCAATAAATGCTGGTTGCTCTGCCTTCCCAGTAATATGGTATAGGAGGGCTTCAAAAAGTTTGTGGAAAAGCAAAATTAAAAGATGAAAATAAAAATTATAAATTTTATTTCTCAACATAAGCTCCATCAAGTTCAAGACACTTTTGTAATCAATGATAGCCATTTAGTCCATCCCTAAAGAACTGGTCCTGGGAATTTCACCATGTCAATGGAGTCTTTTTGAAACTATTAACTGAGGAAAAATGGATGTCCTTTAAAGATCTTTTTAATATTAGGAAACAAAAAGAAATCAGAAAAAACAAAATCGGCACTGTAAGATGGATGCCTAATGATTTCCCATCTCTCACAAAATTGCCCTGTTTGATGAGAGAAATAAGCAGGAGCATTGTGGTAAATGAAGGACTCTTTGGTGAAGCTTTCCAAGGCACTTTTCTGCTAAAGTTTTGGCTAAATTTCTCAAAACACTCTCATAATAAGCAGATGCTATCATTCTTTGGCCCCCAGGAAGCCAATGAGGAAAATGCTTTCAGCATTCCCCAAAACTATGGCCATGATGTTCACTCTTGACTTGTCTGCTTTGGCTGGACCAGTTGTACCCATTGGTAGCCATTGCTTTGATTGTGCTTTGTCTTCAGGATCATACAGGTAAAGGCATGTTTCATCTTCTGTTACAATTTTTTGATGAAATGTTTCTGGATCTTGATCTCACTTGTTTAAAATTCTCATTGAAAGCTCTGCTCTTTGTCTGTAGCTGATCTGGATGCAACAGTTTTGAGTTTCATCAAGTGGAAAGTTTGTTCAACTTTAATTTTTCAGTCAGAATTGTGTAAGCTGAATTGAGATGTCTATGATGACAGCTATTGTTTCTAATGTTAATTGTTTGTCCTCTTCAATTAGGGCATAAATGAGATGAGTTTTTTTCCTCATAAATTCATGTGGATGGTCGGCCGCTACAGACTTCATCTTTGTCATTGTCTCATCCTCTCTTAAAATGAGTTATTCTTTCATAAACTGCTGATTTCTTTATGACTTAATACCCATAAACTTTTCATAGAGCATCAGTGATTTCACCACTCTTCCACCCAAACTTCACTATAAATGTGATGTTTGTTCTTGCTTCAATTTTAGCAGAATCAATGTTGCCCTCATAGAGGCTCTTTTCAAACTTAGGTCTTATCCTCCTTAGTGTCTTAAACTAGATTCTGTTTAGGCATGTTATAACAAGTTAGTATAAGTTATTTTGGTAGAAAAAAATGAACTCTATGCCTAGTTTTTCACAATACGCATTTTTCATGAACTTATTGAAGAACCTCATATTAGATGAAAGGTCATGGTCAATTGGATCTAACCAGTAAGATAACATCCCTCATTCCTGTCCTGTGGAAAACTAGGAAAAGTTAGGAAAATGTCACTGGGGAGTAAATCATGCTGCACGTGTTAAAAGGTTACCATTTGATAAGCCTTAACATATGTACATACCTGTAAAGCCATCACCACAATCAAGACAGCAAATACATTATCATCCCCAAAGCTTTCTTGTGCTCCTTTGTAATTGCTCCTTTCTGCTTTTCTCTGCCACCCTCAACTTCCTGTTCCCAGATGATCATTTGTATGCTTTCTGTAACTGTCAAGGTTATTTTTTTCTTACTGAGTTTTGAGAGGTCTTTATGTATTCTAGAAGCAAGTCCTTTATCAGCTATATAGTTTGCAAATGTTTTCTTCCAGTGTACAGTTTCAGTTAGATTTTGTCAGATTTTTTAAATGATCAAACTAAGATTATGGGAATCATGGAGGAATATCACAGAGATGAGGTACCCTTCTCTTACCATCATATCACAGAATACACGACATTGACATGACTTATCACGGTGATGTCAACATTTGTCTTAGATTGTTCAGGCTGCTATAGAAAAATACCACAGACTGGGTGGATTATATGCAACAGAAATATATTTCTTACAGTTCTGGAGGCTGAGAAGTCTAAGATCAAGGTGCTGGCATGTTCAGTGTTTGGTGAGGGCTCATTTCTAGTTCATAGATGGTATCTTCTGGGTGTGTCCTCATGGTAGAAAGGACTAGCCGGCTCTTTGGAGTCTCTATTACAAGGGCATGAATGCCAAGCATAAGGGCTCACCTTCATGACCTAACCACCTCTCAAAATTTCCACCTGCCAATTTCAACACCTTAGAGGTTAGGATTTCAACTTCTGGATTTGAAGGGAACACAAATATTTAGATCACAGCAATCTTGACCACTTGGTTATGGGGGTATCTTCCAGGTCTCTCCCCTATAAAGTCTTTTAAACCCTTTCTAAACTCTGTTACTTGGAAGTTCTATGAGTAGTCCATGCTCAGGGGGAGAAGAATTAAATTCTACCCCCTGGAAGGAGAAATATCACCATATATTATTTAAATTCTTCTGTAAGAAAGTTTTTCCTTCTCCCCCATTATTTATTTATTCATTCGCTTATTTATATCAGTTTGGACTCATGAATATTTGTCTAATTTGTTAGGTTATAATATAATACTATTGTTGTTTATTTTTTTGCTCAAATTGTTCCAGTTTTGGCCATGTGGAGTTTTTTCAGGTTAGATCTTCTATTCTTTTGATATGCTCCCATCTTTTTTTTCTTTTCTTTTTTTTTTTTTTTTTTTGCACTTCCTTACTTTCTGGCATTACAAGATGCTCCAAGCTCATCTTGCATTTTCTATGTTCCAGCCCTAAAGTCAGCTATTTATTCCCTTGTATTGGAGAACGGTACTTAGAAGCCAGGTTCTGGATAATAAGTGTGCTCCTTGCTAGTGGGTGTCACTGCTTCAAGACATGAGACGTATTTTTACTTCCCTAGGAAGGTGCTATGTATACCAGAGGGAAATCAAGCAACTTACAATTAGCCAATCATGTAAGAGAGTGCTACCAAAAGTATGATCCATGAACCATCAACATTGGCATCACCTGTAAGTTTATTAGAAATGCAAATATTGTGTTCCATTCAGACCTCCTTAATTGGAAACTGGGGGTTGGACCCAACAATCAGTATTTTAATAGGTATTACAGGTGATTTTTTTTTTTGCACACTACAATCTGAGAACAACTGAGGTAAGAAGCAGTCTGTAGAAATCTAAGTTAACTGCTATTGTATTTTGTATTTACTCCAGTACCTCTTATATGCTGTGCTCCTGGCAACTACCAACCTGCCTGGCTCCTCAACCCAGCTATGATCTCAGTCTTTGGATTCTTACTGTTCTAAAGAAGACATATCACACAAAAAACACATAGGCCAGGCAGCAGAAGCAAAAACAAGAACAAAAGAGCCAGTCCTCAACAAAATACTAGCAAACCAAATCTAGCAACATACAAAAATAACTATACAACATGACCAAATGAAATTTATCCCAGGAAGGCAAAATTTAACATCCGAAAGCCAATTAATGTAGTATGATATCAATAGAATAAAGAACAAAACACACATGATCATCTAAATAGATGCAGAAAAAGCATTTGACAAATTCATCCTGTCATCATAATAAGAATGAATTAGGAATAGAAAGAAACTTTCTCACCTGATAAAGGGCACCCATGAAAACCTCACAACCAACACTATACTTTGTGGTGAAAGACTGAATGCTTTCCCCTGAGATCAGGAACAAGACCAAGAACAGTGTTTTCATCACTTCTGTATAACAACAGTGCTTTCAGCCTGAGATAGCAAGAAAATGAAATAAAAGGCATTCATGTGGGGAAAAAAGTAGTAAAACTATCTCTATTTGCAGATGGCATGATCTTGTAGAAAATCCAAAGAAATTCGCTAAGACTCTATCAGAACTAATAAACAAGTTCAGCAAGGTTTCAGGATACCAGATCAATGTACAACAATCAATTGTATTTTTGCACACTTACAATAGGCAATCTGAAAACAAAATAAAGAAAATAATTCTACTTATAATAACATTAAAAACAATAACATATTTTGGGAAAAGTTTTGAAAAATAAGTGTAAAACATATATTCTGGGCTGGGCGCGGTGGCTTATGCCTATAATCCCAGCACTTTGGGAGGCCAAGGCGGGTGGATCACCTGAGGTCAGGAGTTCAAGACCATCCTGGCCAAAGTGGTGAAACCCTGTCTCTACTAAAAATACCAAAAAATTTTGCTGGGTGCAGAGGTGTGTGCCTGTGATCCCAGATACTCGGGAGGCTGAGGCAGGAGAATTGCTTGAGCCCTGGCGGCAGAGATGGCAGTGAGCCGAGATCGCGTCACTGCACTCCAGCCTGGGCAAGAAGAGTGAAACTCCATCTCAAAATAACAATAATAATAAATAAAACATATGCTCTGGAAACTTTAAAGACTATTGAAAGAAATTAAAGAGGACTGAAATAAACGAGAAGACATCTCATGTTCATGGATTGGAAGACTTAAAGTTGGAATGGCATTACTCCCCAAATTAATTTACAGATTGGACACAATCTCTATCAAAATTCTAGCTGGCTTATTTACAGAAATTCGTAAGCTAATCCTAAAATCCCTATGGAAATTTGAAGTTTCCAGAATAAACAAAGCAATCTTGAAAAAGAAGAACAAAGTTGGAAGACTCATACTTCCCAATTTTAAACTTACTACAAAGCTACAGTAATTGAGTTAGTGTGATTTTGGCATAAGGATAGACATGCAGACCAATGGAATAGAATTAAGAGTCCAGAAATACAGTAAGTCTTCACATTTATGGCCAATTGATTTTTGGGAAGAATACCAAGATAATGCAGTGGAGGGAAGAATAGTGTTTTCAACAAATAGTGCTTGAGTGAATGGATATCCACGTGCAAAAGAATGAAATTAAATCCCTGTCTCATATAGTATATAAAAGGTCCTATGGTGGGGGAAGCCTGGCAGGTTTGGGAAATAAAAATGCCAGGAGGGAGGAGCCAAGATGGCCAAATAGGAACAGCTCCGGTCTTAAGCTCCCAGCGTGAGCGACGCAGAAGACGGGTGATTTCTGCATTTCCATCTGAGGTACCGTGTTCATCTCACTAGGGAGTGCCAGACAGTGGGCGCAGGTCAGTGGGTGAGTGCACCGTGCACCAGCCGAAGCAGGGGCGACGCATTGCCTCACTCGGGAAGCGCAAGGGGTCAGAGAGTTCCCTTTCCAGGGGTGAAAGACGGCACCTGGAAAATCGGGCCACTCCCACCCGAATACTGTGCTTTTCCGATGGGCTTAGGAAACGGTGCCCCAGGAGAGTATAGCCCGCACCTGGCTCAGAGGGTCCTACGCCCACGGAGTCTCGCTGATTGCTAGCACAGCAGTCTGAGATCAAACAGCAAGTCGGCAGCGAGGCTGGGGGAGGGGCGCCCGCCATTGCCCAGGCTCGCTTCGGTAAACAAAGCAGCGGGAAGCTTGAACTGGGTGGAGCCCACCACGGCTCAAGGAGGCCTGCCTGCCTCTGTAGGCTCCACCTCTGGGGGCACGGCAGAGACAAACAAAAAGACAGCAGTAACCTCTGCAGACTTAAATATCCCTGTCTGACAGCTTTGAGGAGAGCAGTGGTTCTCCCAGCATGCAGCTGGAGATCTGAGAACGGGCTGACTGCCTCCTCAAGTGGGTCCCTGACCCCTGACCCCCGAGCAGCCTAACTGGGAGGCACCCCCCAGCAGGGGCAGACTGACACCTCACACGGCCGGCCAGGTACTCCAACAGACCTGCAGCTGAGGGTCCTGTCTGTTAGAAGGAAAACTAACAGAAAGGACATTCACACCAAAAACCCATCTGTACATCACCATCATCAAAGACCAAAAGTAGATAAAACCACAAAGATGGGGAAAAAACAGAGCAGAAAAACTGGAAACTCTAAAAAGCAGAGTACCTCTCCTCCTCCAAAGGAACGCAGTTCCTCACCAGCAACGGAACAAAGCTGGGCGGAGAATGACTTTGACGAGCTGAGAGAAGAAGTCTTCAGACGATCAAACTACTCCGAGCTACGGGAGGATATTCAAACCAAAGGCAAAGAAGTTGAAAACTTTGAAAAAAATTTAGAAGAATGTATAACTAGAATAACCAATACAGAGAAGTGCTTAAAGGAGCTGATGGAGCTGAAAACCAAGGCTCGAGAACTACGTGAAGAATGCAGAAGCCTCAGGAGCCGATGCGATCAAATGGAAGAAAGGGTATCAGCCCTGGAAGATGAAATGAATGAAATGAAGCGAGAAGGGAAGTTTAGAGAAAAAAGAATAAAAAGAAATGAGCAAAAATGCCAATACAGCTAGAATGCAGAGATTAGGGCAGAGGATGGTTCAAGACAGAGCTAAAAATTAGGCAGAGTTCAGAATATGTGATACAATGAATGCAAAGACTAGGAAAATGTGGAATAGTGTTAAAGGCCCTACAAAACATGTTTTACTGTGGGGGTTCAAATCCTGGTTCCGCCACTCATTAGCTATGTGTCCTAAGCAATCACTTAACCTCTTTGTGACTCAGAGTCTTCATCGAAAAAATAGGAATAACAATGGAATTAGCTTACAGGCTTAATGTAAAGATTGAATGAGTAATAATGGTGTAATGCACCGCCAAAAGAACTAGGCACATGCTGAGTAAGTTATAATTACAGAAATATTTAGTGTAGCTTCTTGATGTAGTTTCAACTTAGTATAGTTTCTGATACTTATTGAGAGCATGATTAATGTTAGCTGTTACTATTAATATTATTTCCAGGGAGTCTTATTATCTTTGAGTGAGGGAGTTGACACACAGACGTTTCTACATGTAAAGAGAAGCCTGGAGGAACATGGCAGGGACTATCCACCTTTAAAACTGTTTGGAATTTTGATATAAAAGTAGAGCTGATTACTGGCCAAAGTACTGCTACGGGGGAGTACTTTATGGCTAGTTTGTCCTGAGGTCTGCCTGTAGGCACTACTAAACTGGGTGGGCACAGTCACAGCAGGAATCCTATAACCCTACAACTCAGAGAAGCTGACTTCATAGAGTAAGGCATTTGCTTCCCCCAAAACCAGCTATAGGGTCTGATATCCACCCCAGCCTGACACCAGCTTTGGGCTTTAAATCTCATTTTCCCAACACAGCTGGTAGCAGCTGCCTTCGTATTTACTGCATCTCCTCTCCAATGACACTCTCCTCCCAAAAACCACTTTCAGCTGAGAGTCACCATCCGTGAGATAGGCCTGTTCAGTACGCTTTTTAACAGATCAGAGGCCAGGTTTTGCTTTGCTTTGTTAATTGCATATCAAGCTGTCACCTAGAGCTTAATGAAGGGTATGAACATACCCATAAATTATCCAGTTTTCAAAAGCAATTTTGATATTCCTCTAGGGAGCCTCTTTATGCTCAAATGAGCATGCAGTATTTTGCAAAATAAGCATTCCAAGGGAGCTGCTAATTATTTGAACCCAGAGATTTTGAGTAACTGCAAACAGCAATTGATAGATCCCAGGAGTGGCTCAGCATGCGTCATGAATTTACTATTGCTGGTTGGAGGACCCACTTGGGAACCATTTTATTTATTTATTTATTTTTAATTTTATTTGTTTATTTATTTAGACGGAGTCTCACTCTTTTGCCCAGATTGGAGTGCAGTGGCGTGATCTTGGCTCACTGCAACCTCTGCCTTCCAGTTCAAGCAATTCTCCTGCCTCAGCCTCCCAAGTAGCTGGGATTACAAGTGCCTACCACCACGCCTGGCTAGGGAACCATTTTAAAAAGCAAGACTGACCCATTGGATTGTTCCACAGTTCATCAGTGACTTGCTGTGACAGCGATGGGGTGCAATGGGAAACATAGGAGCTTTTGTGTCCTGATGGGAGGCAGAGTTGTCCCTGAGCAATGCTGTTGTTATTGAGAAAATAGGGTGGTGGCAGGAGGGCAACACTGAGTCACAACCACTGAGGGAGTGAAACCTGTGATCGGATGTTTCTGGGGTGTGGGAGAAGGGGACATTTATTCTCAGATCTGCCTCCTCTTTCTACTTTCTCTACCTTTTGCAGGTTGTTCTGCTGATGGTTCTAACTGCAGGGTCAATCAAGCCTGTCCCAAATTCTGAGCCAATCTCAATAGGCAAAGTCAGGGCTTTTTAGGCATTTATCTTTTTATCCTTTCATTTATCAGCATGCATATGAAGACAGGCATTGTTAAGACATGAAGGGATAAGAGAAGACATAAGGCATGATCTCTCCCTTTATAGCTCACAGCGTGGGGCAGGAAATAGACACACATATAACCCTAATCTTCAATTTATTCTTCCAAGTCCAGCCCTGCCCCAGAGGTGGTCTCTCCCTGATTCTGGTCTGCTCAACAGATTCTGCCCCATATGCTGTCCATCCCAGCCCTTTGCTGCCAGGAAGTGATATTGCCTTGTACCTAGGTTCCAAGTTATGGTCCACCTATGGAAGAACTCCCCACCCCTCCACCCCTCCACCCCTCCACCCCTCCACCCCTCCACCCCTCCACCCCTGGTCACCACAAACACACATTAGAGTCACTTTCTCAAAATGTTCTAAGTGCCTCTCTGGTGCTTGGAACAGACAGAGCTGGCAGTGCTACCTAAGTGGGGAGCTGTGATCCCAGATGGCACCTGTGTGGGCCCTGTCCTTACTTCGTCCCTCAGGGTCACTCTCTGACTCACTACCCCATGCATGGAGTCAGCCAGATGCCCCCTTTCCAGGAAAGTGACCTGGCAATCTGATTGTTCCTACTGGCTTGCACAACATTTCTTTTGTGTGAGATTGAGCTGCAAGAACAGTACCAACATGCTGATTCTGAGTGAATCTCACTCCTATACCACAAAGGGTGACTTTGTGGCTCTGGGCTGCTGCTGGCCCTCAGGCTTAAGTTGCATGTGTGCCTGTGCTTAGGCTCCTGCCCACCCATGTTCTGACCACAAAACCACCTCCAGACTACAGACGCAAGGGTAGTGCGTGGTGCAGGCTTTTCTTAGCAGTGCATCCTCCTTAGGCTTCACACCACATGAGTCGGCAGTCCTCCAGGAGCGGCTATGCCTATCTCCTCTGAGGGCTTTTGAGACTAACTGTTGCTCTGCAAGATGGATGAGCTGTCTGATCAATGATGTTCTCTCCTGCCTCCAACCAACGTGGTGACTTCTGTGCCCCTGGATTGGTCTCGTGGTTTGCTGGACCTTGGCAGACATTTCTATGGGATAGATCACTCTTCCTGCTCTGCCCACAGGTCCTCCTTACCAATCTTAGGAAAGACTCACTTGCTTTTATGTTTCCTCTTCAGTTCTGGTTCATGCAATTGGACCACAGTGTTCAGGGTGAGGGAGAGAGAGAGAGACAGAGAGAGACAGAAAGAGAGAGAGAGACAGAGAGATTAAAATGATCTCAGGGAATTAAGTTTTCAGAGTGAGGGAATGGATTTGGTAAGAACACAGTTAAGGAATCAAATTTGTTTTCTTCAGAAAGAGAAAGCAAGTGGGTGGTTTAATTCTTGCCTTCAAGGATAAGCAATAATTCTACGCAGGGGATATAGACAAATTATTCTTATGTCTTAAAAGACTAACAACCACAGAACAACGCTTCTAGTCAGTGTGTGTCTTCACTCTCCTGATTATAAAAAGGAATCACTAACTTGCTTTATGCTGTTTCATGTTGAGGGAAAGTAATTGAGGTTTTTATGAAAAAAAAAAAATCCTTGGAGGATTCACATTTCAATCCCAGGCTACATTAGCTCAATTTCTGCAGACCATACTCTAGGCACACAAAATATTCACACCATTTCCCAAACATACCTGTTTCTTTATCCACAGCATCTTTTTTGAGTAAAATGGCCTTCTCCACCCTGCTCCCTTTCTATTCTGGCCAATTCCTATTCACCTGAAACTGTCCTCGCAGGATGAACAAGAACTGGACAGAATATAGTTACAATTAAGCATTAATCATGATGCACTTTCACACACTTCCTTGTAGCTGAAAGCCAGATAACACTAGATACTCACCATTTGCATTCCTATTGTTCCTAAAAATAGGGTTTCTCAAATTAGAATCTTAAGGCTTTTGTTTGAGAATTGCTTAAGATGTTTTTCACATCCCGAATTCCAGCGAAACAGCTGACATCATCCAGTTTAAAGACCCCCACAGAAGAATAAAAACAGCCTGAGAATATGGTTTCTTTATCTCCTTGTTGCATGATTTCAGCCTGCAATCTTTCACCAATCAACAATCACCACACTTTGGCCCACTCCAAAACTCTTAAAAACCCTAGCCCCAAACTCCTCAAGGAGGCAGATGTGAGGTTTCTTCCCATCATCTTGTCCAGAAGCCTCACAAGTAAACCTCTTTTTCTGCTGCAACCCAGGGTCTCAGTGTATTGACTTGCCATGCACATCGGGCAATGAACCTATTACGGTTACACATTTTTAAGGCCCAACTTGAAGGCTCATCAACTATGTGAAATGTTCTCAAACTGAATCTGAGTCCTATTTCTGTGCTGTTGAACTGCTTTGCCACACTATTGTCTACTCTCTGGGCTGAACCCATTGGGGGCAGGAGTCATATTTCAATCAGTCAGTCAATCAGTCAGTTCATCAACAAATACAGGCACTGTGCTGGGTACTATTCTATTCTATCCCAGGCACTGTGCTGGGTACTGCAAATACACCCATGAGCAAGATAGACAGGACTTCTCTCCCCTAGGAGCTGGGATCTGGGGTGGGATGCCAACAGATCAAGAGGCAATTGCAATGCAATGTGAGAAGTAGGAGTTCTGAAGATGAAGAGTGCAGGGAAATATGCACCAGGCAGAAGGAACAGCATATGGGAATGCTGGTGGCAAGAGAAAACATTCCTCACGTATCACTACATTTAGGAGAGAGAGATGCTCAGTATTACCAGAGAATAATACTGTCAAGAGTCTGGCAAGATGTGAGGGCAGAGAGGAGACCAGGGACTGCATTATTCTGCATCTTTTGAGCCCTTTGAGAAGACTACATTCCCTCCTAGGAGCAATGAGGAGCCTCTGAAAGGTTTTAAGCAGGGAAATGGCATCTCAGAGTTGCACATTGAAAGATAATTCTGGCTGCAACTCAAAGAACAGACAAGCAGGAGATATTATTGGAGGCAGAGACAGCAGTTAGGAAAGACTGATGAGAAGGGATGGTGGTCTGCTCCACAGGGGTACAGCGGGAATGAAGATAAATGGGTACTGGCAGCGGTATCCTGCAGGTGAAATGGATGGGTTTGGTGGCTTATTGGTTATGGCTGCAGGCAAAGGATAGAGGTGGCAATGGAGGGGAACACTGGGTGGAGGCTCTCAGGCTCGTTTCTTGAACAAGGTTTAGTGGGAGTGTGTTAGTTTCCAAGGGTCATTTATTGTCTCACAGTTCTGGAAGCCAGAAGTTTAAAATCAAGGTGTCCGCAGAGTCATGCACCTTCTGAAGGCACTAAGGAAGTATCTGTTTCAGGTCTCTCTCCTAGCTTTCAATTCAACCCACAAAATGGAGAAAGGTACTGTTATTCCCTAAGACCCCCACAGAGGAAAGCTCATGCAGTGGAACAGGTTTGCCGATAGAGAGCTGAATCCTTGAGCTTGGGGCATGTTGAGCTTGGGGAGCCTGTGGAAACCCATGAGAAGATATATAGAAAAGTATTTGATATATTGGGTTGGTGTTTTGGAAAAGGGGGGTATGGAATTGGCTGGGAATAAACTTGAGGGTCTTTGGCTTATAGGGTGGATAAGACAGTGAACCTTTGGGAATGGCCAGACCCCCTGAGGGGAAAGGGAGCAATTCATCTCTGTAACCCCAGAACCTAGCCCAGGCCCTGCCGTTGCTGTAAAGGTTCAGTGAAAAACTGCCTGATGGAATGAAAGGATTTCTTCAACTTTTCATTAGTTTGAGATAAGAAGGCTTTGCATGGGCGATTGCTTACCCTCCTCTGGCTCTGTGACCTGAAGGGAGTGTACTTTGTGGCAATGAGAAACAAGCATCCTTAGGTTTCACTTTACAGTCTCCTTCAGTGTAATTTAGAAAATTTGCCCAGAGTTTCTCACTCAGCATCTAGGGAAAGCCACCAGGTTGTGCCCATCTCTTGACTTATAAGAACATGAACAGAAGAAAGACATATGTGTCTTGCTTTAGTTTGCAGCAACACATCCTTTTTACTTACAAATCTTCACCTTTGCTGTCTGCCCAGGCTTTCCAATAAACTGTAATAAAGTTTCCAAATAAAGCCTTTTCTGTACCACCTGCTTTCCCCCCACAGCCCAAGACTGATGGTCATTTGATCTTGGGAGTATCTGGAGCGGATGGTTCTCCCACCTGGCTGTGCTGGAGCAGAAGCTGCTGGGGGACAGTGGGTGGAGCTGTGGAGCAGTGTCATCATCTGCTGGGCAGTTGATCCAGGTTCCTTTGTGACTGTTGCCTGGTGACACCCAGAGGCCCCTCTCTCAGAGCCACACTCTGGCTTGCTATTGGTCCGGTGGTGGCATTTGTTGACAATAGACACTTCACTGGCTCCAGATTCTGAAAGAGGCCTGGGAGCTTGGGTTTCAAGCTACAGTGCTCATCTAAATGCATTTCTTTAACTCTTTGTGTCCCCTTCCAGGAAAGTTCAGCGAGAGTGTGCACCCTGACCCTCTGGCAAGGTTCTCCCCTTCACCCTAGAGTGCAGCTGGACTCGGATGGTTTCTTCTCTACTATGCTGCTGTGGCAGGACAGTTTTCTTCTCACTTCTTCCTGGGGTTTTTTGTGGCTGCTTAAACAAACAGGCTTTGTCAGCAAGACAAGTCATCCAAGTTGAGCTAGGAAGCAGTTGGTATTAGCAAGAGAAAGGTTTGTTTTTAGGATGTCATATTCTGAAGACTGTGAAAGACCAGAGCCTCTTCTTAGAGGTCCCAGGAACTGTAGATACAATCTATACCTTCCTGAAATGGAGCTGGGGCCAGGCACAATAGAGGGGGAGAAGAAGACTGAGGTGACTCTGGGGGAGGTGATGAGGGTGGGAAAGAAAACAGAGAAGGGCTTCTGAATGTCCCCAAGGTGGACTCTGTTTGATCAGTGAGTGGATTTATGGCCCAAAGGGGTGGCATCATTTAAGGAGCTCAGTCCCCCACTTGGTGAGTACCTGGCATCTGGGATCCTCAGGCAGCTCCCCAGACACTCCCCATCTGCTGCTTCCTCCCTTCCTTCTGGGTACCGTTTAGAGAATGCGTCAGCTGAGGGTTAGAGTATGGATAAGTTGGGTCAAGGCAGCTGCACTGTGGACCATAAGCTGCCCAATTCTGGCTGGCTCCTCGAAGAACCCACTCAGATCTTTTAAACCTGGTACCGCTTGTAGGAATATACAGGCCCAGACTCCCGGCAAACTGCCCTCCCTATACTCCATACCTCGTAACCTCTCTCTCCTCTCACCTAGAACAAAACCACTTTTAGGCAGGGAAGGCAGAGGCTCTTGCAAAGACCAAGCAAGGGATGAGGGAAACCTGATGAACGCTTTCCTTCCTTTCTGTTGAGCCTTGCAGCCAACTGCCCAAGCTCTAGCCTACACTCCGAGAGGAGGTCCCAAGGGGACCTCAAAACAGGAGAAGACATTCTGAGGCTTCTGAGCTGTGTCATCAAGATTAACTGACCTATGTCTATAGTAGCCAGTACTCCAGAGCAAGTAGGGTTTGAAGCTGGGGCAGAAGTTCCAGGACCCTGTGACTGGGAGACATGTGTACCAGGTCCCAGTGACTCATGGGTCACAGAGATTTCTGCTAAGCCTCCCTGGAGCCCAGTGTCCCAGTTGTCTCTGTCTGAAGTGTGCTGTTGTGTTAGATTCATCAGGAGGGTCCCTCCCTCCAACAGGGCTGTGGGTCCTATTTACACAGCTTCTTTCATTGTCTTTTTTTTTTTTTGAGACAGAGTTTCGCTCTCATTGCCGAGGCTGGAGTACAATGGCACGATCTCAGCTCACTGCAACCTCTGCCTCCCAGGTTCAAGCAGTTCTCCTGCCTCAGCCTCCTGAGTAGCTGGGATTACAGGAATGTGCCACCACACCCAGCTAATTTTTGTATTTTTAGCAGAAATGGGGTTTCACCACGTTGGCCAGGCAGGTCTCAAACTCCAGACTTCAAGTGATCTATCCACCTCGGCCTCCCAAAGTGCTGGGATTACAGATGTGAGCCACCACATCCGATCTAGCTTCTTTCATTTTCTCAGGTCCTCTTTCTGCCAGCAACAGTTGTTCTGCAGTGTTTCTAGTGTGGCTCCCCCTTGTTCATGCACCCAAGTTCTGAGAAAAAGAAGCCATTTATCCCCAATTCAGGTGCAATGTGTCTGCTGAAAACATGGTAGTATTTTGCCATCATCAATTTACTCATCCATTTGAACTAAGAGCCAGTCAGAAAGGTTGGGTGCAGCCAGGCTTTAGTTCTGTTTTGTTTTTGCTTTTGTTTTTCAGAAAGAGGAAATTGGCACTAATTTGAGCACAATTGCTTGAAAACATTTTACTGATTTTTTGTTGTTTTGATCTTGCTTATAGGAATTACTGAGAAAGGAAAAATCTTGGGATAATAAATGTGGTAAGATCCATATAATTAAAAGTGAAAAGGAGGTGGATTTCACAGAGAGTAGACCAGTGGTCTTGCAATCAATTCTGAGAAAGATTCTGAAACAAAAATTTTAAGATATTCTATTAAGTCCCTAACAAAGTACCAAGCTGGGTGGTTTCAACAACAGAAGTTTATTGTCTCACAGTTCTGGAGTCAAGAAGTCTGAGATCAAGGTGTCAGCAGGGTTGCCCCTCTCCTAGCTTCTGGTGGTTTTCTGGCAGTCTTTGACATTCTTTGGCTTGTAGAAGCGTCACCCTGAACTCAGCCTTCATTTTCACATAACACTGTCCGTTTGTGTGTGTGTGTGTTTGTGTCCAAATTCCCTCTTTTTATAAAGATAGTAGTCATATTGGATTGGGGTCCACCCTACTCCAGTACGACTTCATCTTGAGTGCTTACATCTGCACTGACCCTATTTCCAAATAAGGTTGCATTGTAAGGCACTGGGGCTTAGGGCTTCAACTATGAATTTTGGGGGAACACAACCATAACTGAGAGCTTTTGAACATTTGGTAAAACAACGAGTCATTTCTAGAAACCAATCTGAGCACACTAAGAACAAACTGTCAATCTAAGCAGATTGCCTACTGTCGGGGCTCAGAACATGATACCCCAAGGTATGGTGCCTTTGAGTCTTCATTTCTGAATCCTCTTGTATCACACAAAACTTCGATTAAGCAAATCTGTCACACTTTTCTCTTGTTAACCTGTTTTTTTGTCATAGGAGCATCGGCCATGGCCCTTACGATGGGAAGGAAAGGTATCACACTTTTTCTGCCCCCACACCACTGTCCCAGGGTTAAAGATGACTAACTAGATTTATGTGACAGAAGGAAAGGGGCCAAAGACCAAGACCACACCAAAGGGTGATGTATGTTTGTCTACTTAACTGTGAGGTCTAATTTCTCATGTGTTTCAGGATCTCTAAAATCCAGAAGTGAAATATCTTGGCAAGAAAATTAAGCCCCAAGAGGCTTCAACATTTGGCCTGGTGGTCAAGGAACTGTCATAGTTACTGGGATAACAACCATTATACATCCAGGGAGGCTGTTCTCAGAATCTTTCATAATTAAATCTCTAAAGCTGGGAAAACAATCTATCACTTTCTTTGTCATCATACCACTTCCTTTTAATTTCCAAGCCTCATTTGCACCTCTTCCCACAGTGTCTCTCTGAGCGACAGCAAATCTCTGCGTTGGCCAGGAATAACAGTGCAAAGCAGTGTGGGTGGCAGGGCCCTAACACCCAAGCCTGAGCCTCCATTTCCCGCCATTGTTCCCTCAGTCAGGCTGGGGCTGTCCTGGGGAGAGTTTTTCCAGATAAAACTGTCCTGGTTGGCTGCCAGTGATTCAGACAGGTTCACAGCCTCAAATCTCCTGATGGGTAAGCAGTGATTCAGACTCCAATCCTGCTTCATCTCTCAGGCTTATCGCTTATCTCCAGCTGCCAGGAGACAGACAATGGGGGCAGAGAGGCATTTTGGCTGAGCCAGGCCTCAGGTAGCCCCAAGGGATTTGAGAGGCCTCCAGACAAGCAGACTCAGGCACTCTCACCAGGTCACTCTCTATTTAAAAAACACAAATTCTATGAGTTCCTTTGAGAATATACCATTTCCTGCGGCCTATAACAGCAAAAATGGACATTTCTGTATCTGTTGATTCATTCCTTCTTCAGAGCTGCTGTTTCAAGTAACCCAGGACTTTGGGTGAAAGTATTCAGGGGAGTCGGGACTCCAAAGGACCTTGCAAAAGGTGAATTCTTGTCCCGTCCCTTCCCAACTTCATTTGACTTTAAAAGTAACCCTAATACTCTCATAGTAAATCTGGCAAAATCTAAATAAACTCTGGATTGTACCAATGTCAATTCCCTAGTTTTGATGTTGTGCTGTAGTTATGCAATATATTACCACTGGGGATATTGAATGAAGGCTACTTTTTTTTTTTTTTGCAACTTTCTGTGAATTTATAATTACTTTAAAGTAAAGCTTTTTTTTTTTTTAAGTGATCTTAATGGCTCCCCCAAACCCAGTCACTATGTCTTGTCTTTGAAAAAGTCACATAGCAGAATTGCTGAAAGTATAGGCTTTAGGCCAGACAGACCTCAATGCAAAAGCAGCCTTCACCTCTTGGGCAAATTACTTCATCTCTTTGAGCTTCAGTTTTCTTATCTAGAAGATAATCTGATTGCTTCCCTGATGAGTGAATATGAGGTGGGTATGAGGACTAATGAAGTAACTCATGGAAAGCACCTGACAGAGTGGATGATAAGCACTCCCTTTAAAACTGTAATCTATTTATTTATTTTGTGTTTTGAGATATGGACTCTAACTCTGTTGCCCAGACTGGAGTGCAATAGCATGATCTCAGCTCACTTCAACCTCTGCCTCCCAGGTTCAAGCGATTCTCCTGTCTCAGCCTCCTGAGTAGCTGGGATTACAGGTGTGTGCCACCACACCCAGCCAATTTTTGTATTTTTAGTAGAGATGGGGTTGCACTACGTTGGCCAGGCTGGTCTCGAACTCCTGACCTCAAGTGATCTGCCTGCCTCGGCCTCCCAAAGTGCTAGGATTATAGGTGTGAGCCACCATGTCAGGCTAAAACTGTAATCTATTGAATAGAGGAGCCTGTATGTGTTTCCAACAGAGGATCACAGGCTCAGAAAGTCATGTGTGTAGCTGAAAGAATTTTTTTAGTGGCCTCAGTGAATCAAAAGGGTCCACACCTGGACATGATTCAGGTATGAGTCAAATGCCTATGGAGGAATTATTTGAACTCTGTCCTAATTTCTTTTTCCCTATAAATTGTCCACATTCCCAAGTTTTCTAATGTGGAACTAGACTAAACCATTGACATGACAGAAGCAGAAGCACTCCATTTCCAATTCTAGTAGGAATGGCTCAAGCCTTCCAGCCAGGTGCCTGGGGCAGGGGTGGGACAGGAGGCAGAAGAGGTTGAAAAGTATTGGGTATATTGTCCCCTAACTCATGGGTGGGAGCTTATTAAAGGAAACATATGCTTGTGAAATATACCAGGTACCTACACTCTAGGAAGAGAAGAGTCACTTTGTTCAGGGAAGCCTCTTGGCCACCTATCACTGATGCAGGATTTTTTTTTTTTTCTTGGTGCCCCTTCACCAGACAGAGACCTCTGCAGCCTGCATTGTCCCTGCCTGGGCCCCACTCGGATCTGGGCTCACCACAGGAGGTACCCCATGGCTCCAGCCCTCCTGTTGCTTCCCATTGCTGGGGGTGGCTGCCTAGTGTTGGTGGACGGCTACAGTGTTACAGCAGCTCCTTTGGCACCTGCCATCCAGCAGCTCCCAAGTTCTTGTACCATATCCAAGAAGAGTGAGATTATTTGGACAACCAGAGAGTGAGAAGGGTGGAGAAGAGTTTTATTGAGTGACGGAACAGCTCTTAGCAGAAAGGGGACTCTAGGTGGGTAGTCTCCCCAACCCAAAGGTGAGTAGTCCCCCTGAAGTGTGGCTGAGTCCAGGGCTTTTATGGGCTCAGAATGTGGGTGTGCATGCTGATTGGTTTGTGAGTATGCAAAAAAGGCTAAAACTAAGGCACCACCCAAAGATGGGCACAACAGTGTAAAAAACCAATTAGGGAAGGATAGGTACTTGTAAAATAGGTGATGGGTGGGAATCAATCAGAGGAATGTGTGCCAAATGGGAAGAGAGGTTCTTTTCTGGTCTGTGGATTTATCTGAGACTAGTAGCTTGGCTTTCAAGCTTTAAACTGTCTTTGGTTTGAAGGTCAGGTTTCACTGGGGAAATATCTGCCTAGGGATTTGTCTGCTTCCTCCTGCTATCATCACCTCCTGGAGATTCAAGAATAGGTCCAAAAGCTACTTTTTGTAAGGCCCTTTCTGGCCCTCTTCCCTTCACAAGCCCTGTATTCCAGACACCCCAGTTACTCATCGTTTTTCAGACACCACCCAGCTTTCTCCAGCCAGGTTGTCCAGCTACCTGGAAAGCCCCTCCCTCCACCCACTCCTTCAGCGCCACTCCTCTCTGCCTTTTTCATTCCACCCAATTTTCAAATCTTTCACCAAATGCTTTATTATCCTTGAAGCCTTGCCTGAACCACCATTCAGAGGTGGTTCAACTCCTTTGAATTCTCCCAGCCCCAGTTTGTCTCTTCCTCACAGCCTTGAACATATTAATTCAACAAAGACCTACTGTGTTCTATGGACCAAGCTCTATGCTAGGCTCTGGAGATGCAATGGTAAACAACAGAGTTGGGTGTGTATGTGTGTGCACATGTTGGGGTAAGAATGAAGGCAGAGATGCTGAACAAAATAGTTGCACAAAAAAGTATACATATACAAATTGTGGTAAGTATGATAAAGGAACAAGGGATAAAAAAATTCGAATGTGTACTTTAAAGAAGGATCTAGTTTAGAAAGGGAGACCAGGAAAGGCCTTCCAGAGGAATGAACATTTCAACTGAGACTTAATGGATCAGTGAGTTGTCAGTTACCTAAGAGAAGAGATGGGCCAAGGGCCTTCTCTGAAAACCAGGGGTTGCAAAACCCACAAGGCCAGAAGAGGATGGGGTGTCTGAAGAACTGCAATGAGGCTAGCATAGCTGAAACAGTGAAGAAGCAGAGTGGAGTGAGAGGAGGCAAAAGAGTGGCAGGAAGTCCAATCACAAGGGGCCAGCAGGTCGTGGTAAGCATTTCGAATTTCCTCCCAACTGTAAGATAAACCATTAAAGGCCTTTAAATCAGTACTATGGTCTGAATAATGGTTTTAAATACTTCTATGGCTACTATCTAAAAAGAGAAGCAAGAGTAAAAATGAGGCTACCAAGAGGAGGTCATATGATCTCCACATGAGAGATGGTGGTGGCAGTGGGAGTCGGGAGAAGAGGAGGGAACCTAGATCTAGATCTATTTTGGGAGCCTGAAATTTTATCGGATGTAGACATAAGGGAGAGGTAGATGTTAAAGATTACTCCCAGATGAATGGCTTGGACCATTCATCTGGTGGATGAACCTGCCTCCCAGTGAAAAAAGCCATGCTGGAGGAGTAGCAAGTCTAGGTGGAAATGTCCAAGGTGCAATTTAAGACATTAGATTGCAAGTAGATAATGTCAATCTACTTGCAATGTCAAATAGGCAGCTGGATATATTGATCTAGATCAGAGAGAGGTCACTGTGGGAGACATACATTGGAAAGTCATCAACTATAGATTTAAGTCTTATGAATGAATGAGATAACCACAGTGCGGAAAGGAAAGAGAAGAGATGAGGTGGGCAGAGAACAACATACAGGACAGCGTCTTGAAGAACCTAAAGTTTTTCTTTGATTTAAATTATCTCTGCCCCTTGAGGGCAGGAACAATGTCTTTGTCAAACTTGTTTCCTTTCTGTGCTATCTCAGGGGTAGGCAGTGATTCTAAATTAAGGAATTTTACTGGGCTCAGAAGTAACATTGTAAGTGCTCATATGAACTCATTCAACAAACATTGATTGAGCAGCTACTGTGTGGCAAATACTGTGGCAGAAAATGAGGGTAAAATATGAGTAAGACGTAGTCCCTGCTGCACTCAGGGATCTCCCAGATTAGTGAGGAGAAGAGATAAGAAAAGAGATGCCAACATCAGTGATACCTACATCTATAACAAAGAGTACTCTAGAGGTACTAGGTACATGCCTAGGGATTTCCATTTATTTTTCACATAATACTGAAATTGACTCAGTGAGGGGGTACTCATTTTATAAACAAAGGAGCTGAGACTATGAGAGTTTAAGTTATTTGCCCAAGGTCACATAGCTGGCTGACAGCGGAGCAGAAATGTGAACTTAGCCTAGCCTGGCTCCAGTTTTGTGCTCTGGGCATCACCCTTGTGGCCTGTTCATAGCATGTCTTAATGCTTTTTCCCTGCCCTGCCCTTGCTGCAGAAACTCCTGACCTGCCTGCTACAAACAGAGTTCCCTGGGACACCCCTACCCACAATGTGGAGAGCAGAGGCCTTGCTTGTGACAAGAGCTGATGTCCTTTAGCTTTTCCATGTCCCCTGCCTTTAGTGAGCCTAAAATCTAGGAGAAGAGATCTGACACATGTGCATAAATAGCCATGTTATAGGAAAGACAAGTCCATGACATGGTCCACATTTCTTAGACAATGTCATCTGCCATCTCTCCTGTGCTCTGGTAGCACTTTTTTAATCCATGACAGGTTCCATACATTGCATTGTACTTATGCACACTTTTCGGTTGTGAGGGCCTCCAGAGCTGTGACTGGGGTATGATTTTATACATCCTGTATATTTCTCAAATCGAGTCTCTTCATTTCTCAGGCAGAGATTACCACCTTCATGTCTCTTGCCTTGGGTTATTGCCATAGCCTCCTAACAATTTCCTACCTCAAATCTCTCCCTGGTTTTCTCCACCCTTCACAATGTAGCCAGAGTGATCTTAAACCACAAAGCTTGAATCAATCCCTTGCTTAAAACCCTCAATGGCACAACATGCCTCTCAGAATGAAGCCAAGCTCTAAGCCTGGAACTCCATGTCCTCCAATGATATCTTGCACATTCTATACTTTGGCAACATTCTCTGGTCCAGCAGCAAGTGCTGCTTGTGACCCTATTCCAATGCTCCTCGGCTCTGGGCACCTGCTCTTCCTCTACCTCCTGAAAATGTGCTTCCTCTCCACCTTCACAGAGCCACTTTTTACTCATTCATCACGGAGCCCCACTGCTGGACTTCTGAAGTGTGACCTGTACTCATCATTTTGTAACAAGCGGCTTCTGATGTGCCAATTTTGACCACTAGAGTGAGTTTCTAGGGGACAACCAGGGTGTCTCCTTCATCTGCATCTCTCCAGCATCTACCACAGTGTCTGCAAAATAATAATCACTCAGTAAATACTTGTTAAATGAATGAATAAGTGAATGATTAATTGTAAAGTACTAGGATGTATTAAGCACCAAATGAGCAGTACAGACAATAAGTGTGAGAGAAAGGAGGAAGTAGTCACTTCCAGTTGGGGTAGCCCCAGAAAGCTTCCCAGATAAGAATAAATGTATGCTAGGCCTTGCAGGATGAGATAACATGTGCTGGCCCAGTGCCAACTAACAGTTGGCATTGAATGAGGGTGAAATGAATCTGATCTGGCTGGATGGAAAAAAGTGGGGAGGACATTTTATGGGGACAGGTGGTGGGGACAAAGGCTTTTAGGTGGAAAAACACAAGGCAAGTTCAGGGAATAATCCAGAGACCAGCTGGATAGGAGCAAAGGATTAATAGTGGGGAAGACAAACAGGGAGGAAGAGGAAGTGGGGGACAAATGGTGGACAGCGCAAAGACGTGTGTGCATGGTGTGGGCTTTTGCACAGAGTGGTCAATAACTGAGAGCCACAGAGCTGCCTGCACCTGTCTTTTTCATCAAAGTTTAAATTTGAACTTGATTAAGAGAACCTCTGAACAATGTAAACAAAACTCACAAACAATGCCTTCCAGGGTCGTGGGATAGGGGCAGAGTGGGAGAGGTACAGGATCAGGTCATTATCTAACGTCTCTGTAGTGTGGAACAATAGGCCAAAATAACCCCAACCTGTTCTCATTTTTCTCTGCATCTCTAGTTTTGCCCGAATTAGAGAGCAGCTGAGTTGACCTAGGAAAAAAATCTACTTTGAGCAGGAAATGAAGTAGGGAGGAGAATGGGAAATCCTAAAATCATGCCAGGAGAGGAAATGGCCAGTGCTGGTTGGGCTGAGAAGAATGGGGCCCCTTGCCCCACTTCACTCCTGGTCTGCTCTTGGGAACAGCCTGTATACAAGGTGCCTGACAGCACAGGATAGGGACAGAGGGGTATGTGTCATGTTGGCCACTCCTGGCTGTTTGGAGCCAACACTGATATTACACTGTGTCCGGAGAAGGAAAGCAGGCAATGAGGCTGGGCAACACACAGGAGAGCTCTGTCCCCTCACCAACTCCACCTGCCTCCCATATCCATCTCAAAGGAGGCAGCACGCTGCAGCGAAGAAGAAACTGGGGAGGGAGTTCAGAGTCAGGAGCTTTAGCTTCCATCTTTGCCTTTTACTTGCCTTTTGGTATTGACCAGCCATTGATACTCTCCAAGACACTGGTCTTCTTTCTCTTCTATTGCTCTAATGAAGAAGGTGGGTTAGGGATCCTCCCAAATCTCAAGTTCTAAGACTCTCCCACAAGTTGGCTCTAATTTGGTTATCCTGCCTTAGCTTCCTATACTGGATTTCCGTTCACCCTTTGCTCCAGTCACAGCAGAACATTCCCCGAACCTGCCCTGTATTTCCCTTCCTCTATTCCTTTGTTCACATGGCTTCCATCCAAACATCTCTTAGTTTCTTTCTTTCTCTCTCTCTTTCTTTCTTTCTTCCTTCCTTCCTTTCTTTTTCTTTTTCTTTCTTTTCTTTCTTTCTTTCTTTCTTTCTCTTTCTTCCTTTCTCCCTTCCTTCCTATCCTCCTCCTCCTTCTTTTCTTTTCTTTTCTTTCTTTCTTTCTTTCTTTTTTTCTTTTCTTTCTTTCTTCTTTCTCTTTCTCTTTTTCTTTTCTTTCTTTCTTAGGGTCTCACTCTGTTGCCCAGGCTGGAGTACTCTCTCTCTCTCTCTCTTTCTCTTTTTCTTTCTTTTTTTCAGAGTCCCACTCTGTTGCCCAGGCTGGAGTGCAGTGGTGCTATCTCTGCTCACTACATTTTCCACCTTCCAGGTTCAAGCAATTCTCATGTCTCAGCCTCCTGTGTAGCTGGGACCACACTGCCTACTTTTTATATATTTTGTAGAGATGGGTTTCTCCATGTTGCCCAGGCTGGTCTCAATAACTCCAGGGTTCAAGCAGTCCATCCACCTCAGCATCCCAAAGTGCTGGGATTACGGGCATGAGCCACCACACCTGGTCCTCTCAGTTACATTTATTGAAATCCTGCATTTCTTTCACAAGTAATCCATTCACCTTGTTGGGAAAAAAGCTTTCTTTTAAATCCACATGCATGTGGGAGCATTGATGGCCAAGCAGTGAGGAATAAAGGTTTATATACCAGCTTCACTGGGGAAAGGGGGTGGGGAGAAAGGGCTTCTGTGAGAGGATAAATGAACTTTCAGTGGAGATAAATGGAGGGTATGACAATTGGTGATAATGTGTATTTATGCAATTTCTCTCCCTTGTCTCCTTGGCTGTCAGCTCTCCTGGAGAGGGGATTTATGGCAATTTCATTTTCAAGGAGCTCTGCCTTTAGTCAGATAAGGGAAGCTCAGAAAAGGCTTCTTTCTGCATCTTCCGTATTTCAAATATCTTCATTTTAAAATAGTCTTTATGCCATTCCTGTAGGATGTTAGTCCTGTCAGCTACCCACTCCTGAACACGGTCTCACTGAGTATTCTAGTGAGAAACCTCAGATAATTTCCACCAGCTCTGTGTGCCTCAGTTTACTCTTCTGTAAAATAGGGATAATGTTTCCTATTGTAGTAAAGATTTCATGAACTAATATAAGGCAGTTAGAAGAGTGCCTGCTGTTATTATTTTCTACTCAGTCCCCATTCCCTACTAGGAATGTGTGAAGAATAAGAATAACTATGGCTGGGGATTTAGGAGTTATCTCAGAGGCAAAATACTTTGAAAGCAGACATCTTTCAGTAGACTTTAGTTTTGTTCCTTTTTTTTTTTTGCTTATCACTCGATCGTCTTACACTTCCAATGGCCATAAGAATTACTGTCCAGGGTTGTAAATGCACAACAATGTCTTCTCTATTTGTAGTCTGTAAATGATGTTGAGGAATAATTTTGACCACATGTGATTTTTGTCTCTTGTATGCACTCTATTTAGAATTTAAACAGTGACTCTTCTTTGTGGGTTTGGTTTTAACTAGCAGAGCCTTTCTCCCTGAGTTATTGATGAAGCCCTGCATGGGAAGTAGTGAAGGGTCTGCAGTAGTCAAGTTGAGTTCCTCTGTTTTCTTGCTCTGTTTCTACTTTCAGTGGTAGTCCACAGTGTCAATGCAAAGGGTTTAGAGCTCTCAGAAATGCCCCAAATTCAAACCTTAAAAGGCTGGCTTTCTGGCTGAATTATTCACTGTTTAGAAACTGTATTTGAACAGCCTGTAAGCCATTCACTATTGTGGGGAAATGTAAATGAGGGACTCTGATCTTACACCGGGCAAATGCCTAATCAAGTGGGTGTCACCCAGGCAAGAAGGCCACAGAGATGCAAATGGACACTTTTAGACAAAGGTAAACCTATCACTGTGCCAGGATGGTGCCTTAAAGCTGGGCAGTGAGACCACAATGGAAAGAAACAACCCACAGGACCCTTGATATAGACAGAGTCAGAAAGGAAAAGAAGGAAGCTGAACCCCATCCTTGGAATAAGAGTGAAGGTTAAAAGCCCTACAGAGTCTGTTCACTACATTCTGGAAGATGTCAGGAAGTCTGACCCAGTAGAAAATAAAAACCTTACATAGTTTTACTTGCTGAGACTTACAGAGTCCAGCATCTGTGCTATGTCCCCGTATTTGTAATTCTTTTTCTCTCTGCCTGTATTTCTATTGGAAGCAGCAGTTAGACTCGTGAATCTGTCCTTATGGAGATCCAGGAGAGATTGCTGCCTCCCTCCTCACCAGGCTTACATGGGAAGAAAAGGGCCGTAAGGTATCCAATAAGTGGAAGCAACCGCTGAAAAGGCCAAGTCTGAGTCCCTGGGACCTGCTGTAAGTCAGCAAATAGAGCCTAGAAAGCAAGCCAGGGCCCAAGAAAGTATGAAATCCTGTGTAAGGCCAAACAACCACTGCAATATTAAACTTAAAACACCTACCCCATCCCATGCTATAGTTATTTTTAATACGTGCATGATGTCTCCCTTGAGATTCTAAGCATACTGAGGGCAGGAAGCATTCTTGGTTATGTTGTCACTCCCAGGGTCTGTTTATCACAGAGTTTTGCACACAGAAGGCACACTTTAATTATTTATTACTGTGTAACAAACCACCCTGAAGCTTAGTGGCTTTGAAACTGTTTATTGCTTCTCATGGTTCTACCTTTTGGCTGTGTTTGGCACAGTAGTTTGTCTGTTCTACGTGATATCTGCTGGGTCACTGGTTAGGCTGTGTTGCTGGCCACTTTGGCTGTGCTGGAAGGGTCTCGAAGGCTTCACTCATATGTCTAGCATTTAAGCACTCCTATACTTGGCCTTTCTTTCCATTCAGGAGTCTAGCCAAAGCTTCTTTCCAGCACGAAGATTATCCAAGAGCAAAAGTAGGAGCTACCAGGCCTCTTAAAGGCTGCACTCAAAACCGGCATAACCATTACCTCCATCACATTCTATTGGTCACAGTAGGTTACAAGGCCAGGCCAGATTCAAGAGGAGGGGAAATAGGCTCTGTTTCTTGATGGGAGGAGGAGCATGCTTATATTGGGAGGGGAAGAATTATGGCCACCATCTTTGGAGACTAGCACAATGTACTTGCTCAATATTTATGGAATGTATTTTCCAATATGAGGACTAGCAGTGAATATGGCCTAATCAAGGAAGCTTACACTTTTCTTCTTTTCATGTGTCACCATTTTTGGTTTCATAAAACAACAAACTAGACCAGCACTGTCCAGAAGAAACATAATGTGAGTCACAAATATGACCCACATATGTAATTTTTAATTTTCTTGTAGCTACATTCACTAAGTAAACAGAAACAGGTGAAATTAATTTTAATATTTATTTTGTTCAACCCACTATATCCAACATATATCATTTCAACATGTTACCAACTGAAAATTATTAGAGATATTTTACATTATTTTTTATTTTTGTACTCTATTTCAAAATTTGGTGTGTTACACACTTACAGCACATCTCAATTTGCACTAGCTACATTTTAAGTGCCTAATAGCCACATGTGACAAGTGGCTATCATTTGGACAGGTGCTAGACAGTCCATTAATTTTTCTTACCTCTACAGTAAGGAAAAGTAGATGATAAAGTACAGCAGGCAGGCACTATAATGCATATTTTTAGTGCTATTGTGAGCAAAAATGATAGAGAATACATGAAATGCTCCTCAAGTACCTTGCATACAATAAAGGCTTATTAAATATTGGTTCCATTTCATTGTCGACAGGTATTTCATTGCCCTCTTAAGCTTGCTCAAATAAGGCTACGTGTTCCTTGAGCCAGAGAGCATTTATAACCTGCTTTTACCTGATGCTGTTAACCAGGTTTCTTTCTTTTCTTTCTTTCTTTTATTTATTTATTTTTTTCTGTTTAGACAAGGTCTCGCTCTGTGGCCCAGGCTAGAGTATAATGGTGTGATCTCGACTCACTGCAGCCTCGACTTCCCGAGCTGAAGCAGTCCTCTCACCTCAGCCTCCCAAGTAGCTGGGACCATAGGTGCCTGCCACCATACATGGCTAATTTTATTTTATTTTTTTTTGTAGAGACAAAGTCTCACTATGTTGCCCAGGCTGGTATTGAACTCCTTGGCTCAAGTGATCCTCCTGTGTCGGCCTCCCAAAGTGCTGATATTACAGGAACGAGCCACCATGCCCAGTCCATCTTTCTTATTTCTCAAAATTTCTCGACTTTCTATTTCTCTCTGCGCATCTGCTCCACTTTCTTCTTCTGGCTGACCAGAATCCTCTCTGCATATATACTTCACTATGGCTTCCCCAGCCTCTTTTGTTATGACACGACTTTCCGATAAACTCTGACCTACTGATGACTGGCTTGGATTCTCCACATTTCCTGGTTCCCAACAGTGGTAATCTGATTGGCCTAATTAATGTCTTTTCATGCCACTTCACATCCTATAATTGATAATTGGCTGCCTTGGATTCAACCCACCCTTGGTCTAATCAGTTGTGGTTAGGGAAGCACCTTCTTATGGTACTCAATATGGCCAGCCACCTGGAAATGACAGGCTGCCCGTGCGGTAGTCTCCCTTAGAGGGGTGTGGCCAGACATACTGGTTGATAGGGAAATGCTCTATTTCACTCTCCATCACTGGGATTTCCCAACTGAGCTCATCAGTCTGGCCCCAACAGAAAGAAGGTTTCCTCCCTTTACTTGCTACCATCTTTGACCTCTAGGATAGCTTCACGTAACTACAGGAATGCATATGATTAAAGGCTGTCAGAAGCCTGGTTGCTGAGGAAGTCTGCTTAGGCACAAGGCAGTGCTCAACCAGGGGAAGTTGCTGATAGTCATCCTCCTGTAATTCCTGAGGAACCCATTCTTGGCCCAGATACTTATCATAACAGATTGATTTAAGTGCTTACTTTGCCAACACCTTCATAAATCAGTATTTTTCTAAGTGGAGTTTGTTATGTGACCTTGTTGCATTAGAATCAGTTTGGAATGCTCATAAAAAGGTGGATTACTAGTCCCAACTCCAGGACCTATGAATTAGAATCCCAGGGAATGTGTCTCAGGAATCTGCATGTTTATAGGCTCCGTAGATAAGTCTAACGTACAGGAAACCTGAGAAATATTGCACGAAGCCACCTGTGAACCTCATGTATTTCAGACTGTTCTGCCCCATCCCCTAGACTTTGTGGGAACTCCTCTGACACTTGACTTGTGGAACCTAGAATTTTTCTAGAAGTTTCCAGGCAGTCTGAGGTCCATCCAAGTATCCTCAGAGGCAGATAGTAAGAATGAAAGTTCCCACCACCATCTGTTCTGACCCAAACCCTTGGATTCAAACAGAGCACCCATACTTTGCCCCTGATTTGACATTTCCCATGGGATGGCAAAAGGATTTACCTGGCAGCCGTTGTGCAATCAGCACAAATCCCCAGGCACCACCCTACATAGAGGCTCTTCTGGCTGACTGCCTGAGTCACAGCTCAATGGGATAAGCTCAAGAAGCCCCAGGCGGGTAGAAAGCAGTGCATGTGGGGCTGTGCCCCTGCAGAATCACAATGGAGCCAGTGTTTGCATTAGAGCCAGACAATGACTGTGATTCAAGGGACGGGATGCCAAAGCTGAAGTGTACTCTGGGTAAAGGAGAGGACCTGGGCCCCTTTCTTGGCTCAGTCTCTGCCTGGAAATGATTCCACTTTTGTTTTCAATCCTTTCTGCCTGTTTTTCATATTTCTAGGAGCATGAATAAGTGGTCATACATTGCTTCCAAGGCAATCACATCTTTTTCACATTTGACCCAAGAATTTAGACACTATACTACCCCAGCCCGTCCTTGTTATATATAAGCAAGATTTGTGCATTCTGAAGATTCTGAAGAAAATGAAGTAATGTCCTTAACAATGGGTCAGAACTGACATCTAGCGTCTTGAGAGACTGCAGTCGGCATTGAGCTTTTTCATAATTTCTCACTGCAGTATATGGTGGATTTCTAGCTCTAGTCACTCAAGGTATTTTAATTTCTACTCAAGGACAGAACTCACCATTCAATTTGTGGGCATTTAATGGATTATGTGCTTCATGGAGAGTCTTTCTTCAAAGCATCCATCTTTAACAGAGTCCAAGAATCTTCAAAGTAAGTCAAATGTATGAATATAGATCTTACAAAATGGAGCCTGGTCATTCAATGAATAAAAAAATCTACTGTCCTCTCCCTTTCCAAACTGGAACTGGGTGAATTACATTCATGTCTCCATCCCTGGCCTGAATATAACTCATCTAAAAAGATGCCCAAAGAGAAAAGAATTAACACGGGCCTATGAAAATAAGCTTTAATTCAAGAGAAGGAGAAAAAGGGGAGAATATTCTGGAGTAAAATGTAGATTTTTTTCTCCCTCTGAAGCAGATTTTTTTGTATAAAATAAAAATGTTTTGGGAAACTATTTGCCTAGTGTTTTCAGTAAGCTATTACTGAAATTATCCTACTGACTAGGAACAAGGCTTATTAAAAATGCAACTAGCTAAATTAGTGTATTATTATTAGAAGTGACTTTATAAGACTTAAAATGCAGTGCACGTTGGCAGCCATTTTTGGTGTAGAAAATTAACAAATATAACACTGTAGAAAAAGTATATTAATAATAGAATTTAAAAAAATATTTTTTTAGAGACAGAGTCTTACTCTATTTCCTAGGCTGGAGTGCAGTGGCATGATCATAGCTCACTGTATCCTCAAACTCCTGGGCTTAAGTGATCCTTCTGCCTCAGCCTCCAGAGTAGCTGGAAATATAGGCACATACCACCACACTTGGCTATTTTTATTTATTTATTTATTTTCGTAGAGGCAGGGCCTTGCTATGTTGCCTAGGCTGGTCTCAAACTCCAAGCCTCAAGCAATCTTCCCACCTTGGCCTTCCAAAGTACTGGGATTATAGGCATGAACCACCATGCCCAGTCCTAATGAAATAATAAATTAGAAAAATTATAACAGAAACAGAATAAAAATATAAATAAAAGATTAGAAATAGCTAATATATAAAAGAGAGCCCAGGATCTATCTTATTAATACTAGTGAGGAAGGGAAGCTAAAACAATAATAAATGAAAATAATCTTGACCTTACAAGCAAAATCAACCTAATTGAGTATGTATTCAATGCATTTTATCCAAAATAATCAGCAGCTTCAAAAGTCCTTTTCAATATAAAGAATTATCTAATCTTAAAAAAGTAAAGAAGCAATTGACAAAACAAAAAAAAAGTTGGCATTTTTTAGACCTTCCTTTCACAATAATGAGTATTAAAAGGTAATAAGAAAGGTCCACAGAGATCTATAGACATGAAGTCCTTACCTATAAAATCAGGAAAATTATTAATTTATGTGATATAAAAATGGAAAGATATTCTCGAAAATGCAAGAACTAAGAAAATGTATGTCTCATTTACTCTTCCTGATGCTTACCAGAACATCACGAAATGAGCCCAAGGTAAGATGTTAAGACAAGTAGAAGAAAAGAACTGAAAACTAATACTAACACCAGTTATTCACACAGACAATTATTATCAATGTGTTTATAGGGACTTGATATAAAAATAGACTGAGGCCGGTGTGCCTATAATCCCAGCAGTTTTGAAGGCTGAGGAACGTGGATCACTTGAGCCCAGGAATTCGAGACCAGCTTTGGTAACATGGTGAAACCCCATCTCTACAAAACATACCAAAATTACCCAGGTGTGGTGGCACATGCCTATAGTCTCAGCTGCCCTGGAGGCTGAGACCAGGAGGTTGAGACTGCAGTGAGCCTTAATCGTGCCATTGCACTTTAGCCTGGGAAACGGAGCGAGACCCTGTCTCTAAAAATAAAATAAAAAACAAACTGAAAAGGATAATTATATTTTAATTTGTTCAGTTAAAAAATTACTAGAAATAATGACAGTTGAGGAAGCAAGAACACTTGATTCCTCATTCCATGTAAAGAGGAGAAAAATTCGCATTTATTTTTTAATTAAGTGATAAGTATGCTCTTCTACTTTTCTCTTGTCAACTTGCTAACTTTCTGCATTGCTGAAGAGTAGCCTGGGACAACCTTTCCTAGAACTACCTTCCCTATATGGTGCTGGGGTAGCTTCTGCCCTGGGGAGACACTTTTGAGAAGTCTGGAAGGAGAAGTCGTTTTTCTCCTGAGAACAATGGGGAGTGTGCAGTTTCACACTGGCTTTCCAGTGAGTCCCGAGAACCACATGCTTCAGACCTTCTGGCCCAGATCTTGATGGTGGATTTGCTGACCTTAGCATACCTGATTGTCCAAAGTGTGTGCCAGCCCCTAGTTCCTGTATTAAACCTTTCATTCCTGGAATACCTGGACCATCATTTTCCTGACTGAATCCTGGCTGATGTATTTTAAAAGAATTAGTTTATAATTTAGTCACTACTCATAGAATTTAAAGCAGGAAGTCTAGTTTCCAAATAACTGTAGAAGATAAAAGCAAACAAAATACCATACATATAGCAAGAGACAAAATAGTAAACAAAGAAAACTTAAGTCATAAAATAAGATGACTAAAGCAACACCAGGTGTAACAGTTTTATCAACAAATGTCAACACTTTTAAACTCCCTTTCATACCAGGCAGACTCTCAGTTGGAGTAAAAACAACAAAGTAATCCAATGACTGTGTACTAAGGATAACTTAAAATGATGCTGAAAGGTCGAAAATAAAAGGATGGGACAGTGATATGTCAGGCAAATATTTAGAACAAGAAAGCAAGCAGGATTTAAGGAAATAAAGATTAAATAGCGTAATTACAATTTTAAAAATATTGACACAACTAGTTAATGAATACGTTCTCATTGTAAAAAGTTCAAACGATGTAGAATTAAATAGTACTAAAGGCAAGCACTGCTAACATTTTGGTGTTTATCTTTTTAGTCTCCTATCATTTATATATCAGCAGGTGCAGAATTCATATGCAGACTTCACAGCAAATCCAGAGGGAAGAAAGCACTGTATTTTCCTCTACCTCCTTCTTAGAAACAAGGAAATCTTTTTCCAAAGCTCAAGAAATTTCTCTTGCCTTTGCCCAATTCCTTCCCTGGGAAATGTGATTACCCTGATTGCCTTAGATTAATCCTTTGGGATAAATTGATGTCAGAGGAAGGAAGAAGAATAAAACACAGTGATCAATTGGGTGTAGTGACTCATGCCTTTAATTCCAGCACTTTGGGAGGCTGAGGCAGGAGGATCACTTGAGCCCAGGAATTCAAGACCAGTCTGAACAACATAGTAAGACCTCACCTCTACCAAAAAACAAAAACAAAAAAGTTAGCTGGTGCACACACCTGTAGTACCAGTTACGTGGGAGGCTGCAGGAGAATCACTTGAGCCTGGGAGTTTGAGGCTGCAGTGAGCCATGACTATAATAGAGCAAGACCCTGTCTCAAACAAAACAAAACAAAAAAACAGTGATCACCACAAATACTTTGTTAAATCTTTAATATCTATTTGCCTGAAATTATTTATTTGTGTATGGTGCTAGGTAAGGATCTAACTTTATTTGTTTGATGAATATCTCATTACTTAAATACCATTAAATGCCACCTTCGATATACATACACAGATGCACATATACACATAGGCACACAGGGTCAGGGTCAGGGTCAGGGTCAGAGTTAGGATTAGAGTTAGCCCACCCACATTTGCATTTTTTTTTGTTTTCTTGTCCAAAAAAATTTGTTACTCCAACATAACTTCTCTTGAGAAATTATTGAATCAGCTGGTCAAGGTAAAGGAATACTCCTTTGTAACTTTAAGTAGGATTCTATTAAATATCTATTATTTTAGGAGAGAATCCCCATCTTCACAATACCGAACCTCCCGATCCAGGGTTATTTGGGTCATTTTTATCTCTCTCTGAAAAATTAATTATTTTCTTCTTATTAGGCCATACACATTTTTTATTAGGTATATTGGTCTGCTTTGGCTGCTGTAACAAAATATCACAGACTAGTTGGCTTATACAATAAAAATTTTTTTCTCCCAGTTGTGGAGGCTGGAAAGTCCAAGATCAAGACTCTGGTAGGTTTAGTGTTTGGCAAGGGCTCACTTCCTGGGTCATAGACGGCTGTCTTCTCACTGTTCCTCAAATAGCAGAAGGGGGAAAAAGGCTCTCTGAGTCCTCTTTTAGAAGGGCACTAATCCCATCTATGAGGGTTCCACCTCTCAAAGGCCTCACCTGCAAATGCCATCACACTGAGAATTAGGTTTTGACATACGAATTTTGGGGGAACACATTTCAGCCAACAGCATTGGGTTTGGTATTGGTATTCCATTGTGTTTGAAGCTTCCGTGAGAAGAAAGATGACTGTTCGGTAAAGCAGGTTCAACAGGAGCCACGGGGAAGAATAAAAGATAATCTCCGCTTGTACCTTCTTGAGTCTAGCTTATTCAATAAAGATTTCATTATAGATTTACTCTCCAAGATGGCTATACCAATGTACATTCCCACCAGCAGAGTCCTGTTTCACTACATCCTTGTCATCTCTTTTATTGCTAAAATCTTTGCCATAAAAATGGGTAAAAACTCACAGCTTATTTATATTTGCATTGGCCACTGGTATTTAAGTTTAGGTTCCTTTATAATAGTCTCACTATATTACATCCTTGACTTGTCTTGACTGTGAAAGGTCAGCCAGAGTAACCTGGAAAATGCATGATAGGGATCTTCCTTGATCCTAAATAAGAAAAATAATCTGGCCGGGCGCGATGGCTCACGCCTGTAATCCCAGCACTTTAGGGGGCCAAGGCAGGCGGATCACGAGGTCAGGAGATTGAAACCATTCTGGCTAACACAGTGAAACCCCGTCTCTACTAAAAAAAAATACAAAAAAATTGGCCGGGCGTGGTAGCGGGCACCTGTAGTCCCAGCTACTCGGGAGGCTGAGACAGGAGAATGGCGTGAACCCGGGAGGCGGAGCTTGCAGTGAGCCGAGATCACGGCACTGCACTCCAGCCTGGGCGACAGAGCGAGACTCCGTCTCAAAAAAAAAAAAAAAAAAAAAAAAAAGAAAAGAAAAGAAAAAAGAAAAATGAATCCACACCTGGGACAAAGATGACACGAGAGTCTCATGATAGCCTCTGGTTGAGCTTGACCCAGTGAAGAGGCATGATACAGGAATGGGGCAAGGCACACCAGGCCACCATGGCTCGGGTTCTTTCTGCAGTGACTATCTAACTGCAGTGCCTAGCAGTGGCAGCTCTTTGTCATTTACATTCCAACGTCTAAGGTAGTGTTTGGAGACTGAAGCTAGCTGTAGGCCTATGGCTTTAGGGACTCCACCCTTCTGCCAGAGACCCATTTTCAAATGCAAATCTGATAAAGGATGTTGGTGGGATTCATCTAGTGAAGAAACTGTGATCAGTCAATGGTCAATGCCTGGCGCATCTGTATGAAGATGAATCCTGAGTCAGAGTTTGGGCTCAGTGTCACTCATTTGAGAGAGATGCATGGGCATGAAAGGAAAAAGTGGGGTCAAACTGCCAGGCATTTAATGTAGTTGGCTGTAGGGGAGTCTTAACTTTTCTGTCATTTCCAACTTCTCCAGTTTCCTTCTAATGCAAATTTACCAAAGCCTACTTCGAAGTGAACTCAACCCTAATCCTCCCTGTCATGCTTTTTCTCACTTATCCAGGCTTCCACTTCTGTATTCAATTAGCACCAAATGTTTATTGCAACAACTCCACACTGATGTAATTGTTTGTTTTGCTTTTCCGGTTCACCTACAAAACTGTAAGCTTTAAGAGAAACTGTGTAAACTCTGTGTCCCCAGCACAATTCTTGGCACATGAAAGTCACTGAAAAAGGTTTTGCTTTCTGCCCAAATTCTCTTCTCAGGCAAATGGCAGCTGTGGGCTTCACCTAGTGCGGGGATCAAAGCAAGAAAAACTTCACAGAAAAGCTGCTACTCTAGCTGAGTTTTGAAGAACAAGAGAATTTGTTAGGTAAAATAGAAGAATGAGCTTGCTGGGAGGAGAAAGCAGTATTTGCAAATACAGCAAGGCATGAAACAGCATGATGTGTCCAGGAAACCACAAGGAGCCCCGTCAAGGTGGAGCAAAGACTGAAGAAGCAGGAATAGGCAGGAGAGGCTGGTCTGGGCAGATTATAGAGAGTCACATGAGCTAACCAAAGACTCCAAATTCAGCTTAATGCCAAAGAGAATCATTGCAAATTTGTAAGCAGGAAAGTAGCTTGGTGATATTTGCATTCAAGGAAGGTGACTCTGGTTGCAGAGTAGATGATGGCTTGCTAGAGGACAGGATCTTCTAGCATCCATTGTTGCTGATGGGAAGTCTTATGTTGGCCTGACTTTTATTCATTTGTCTATGGCTGTTTGATTTCTTTAGAAGTTTTTTTTTAATAACGTTTCTAGGTGTGGGTTTTTAGTTTTTGTCTTGTTCAGAGCTTCCAGGGCCTTTGAATTCTAAGTCTCAAGTCTTCCATTTACTATGGAAAATTTCCTGTACTATTTCCTTATTAATTCCCTCTCCCTTGTTTTTTTTTTTCTGTTCTCTTTTGAGGACTCCCACTGGTTGGGCTCTGGATCATTTGTGTCGATTCTTTATATTTCTTCTGTTTTCATTCATATTTGTGATAATTTTAATATCTCTCACATTTTAAAATATTTTCTGGACTTTATCATCTAACCTTAACTTTTTTTTTGTTTTGGCAATTAATTTTGTTTTCATTTCCAAAATCTTTCTTTCTGGTTGTTGTTTTCATAATGTTACTCTTAAAATAATTATTTTATGGCTATAACATTGTCTCAATATTTTTTGAAGATACTAATTAGAATTAGAATTTTCTTTTTATAGCAAGTTTTCTTCTGTTCTAAAGTACGTGTTTCCTTTTAAGTAAGTTTATTGGTCAATCTTGGCCTTTCTTTTTAATGTCAGGTTATTTAATGTCTGTCTGGCTGTGTCATTCATGGTCCTCACAGGAAACTGATGATGAATTTCAACTGAGTATTCAAGGAGGGTTTAATAAAGGGATTATGTACAAAGGTGTGAGGAAAGTGTAGAGAAACCAATGAGGGATAGATAATGTGGAGTCTTGGGGCTAGCAATTGCTAGAAGCCTCCTTATCTTCCTTAGGCCAGAAAGGGCAAGAAGAGGGAGTTCCAGGAAGCCAGAGCAGGTAGCTGCATAGGGAGAGTTATGTGACAGGAGCTGTGGCCTCCTTTAGAGGGACATAGACAACCCACAGCAATTCAGAAAGGGCGGACCCAGGGAAATCAATATTCTGACCTCACTTTTCCTGCTTCCTTCCATCTACCACCAGTACTTTCCAATGACATTACCAAACAGGAAGCTGGGGTGCAAGCAAGACCATTGATGCAGTCCACAATTGCCAGCTTCCTGGGTACAGAGCAGGGAGGAGAAGGGCAGAGAGTAGATCTGGAGGGACAGGAAGAAGGTAGCTGGCACAGCAGTGGTCCTTGGTTATCTGTTACATTGCAAGTTGAAACAGTAGAAGACTGGGAGTTCTGGGGTACATTCAGTGTTGATAGAGGTGACACTCAGTGTTGGTGGAAGTGTGGGAATCTTGTATACTGTTGGTGCAAATGGAAATTGGTAAAATGTTTGTAGAAAGCAATTTGGCAGCATTAAGAGCTTTAAGGCTTATAACTTTGATAACTCTGATAAATCTGTTCCATCCCAAGAAGTGTATACTAATGAAATCATAAAATATGCACAGATGTAAATACAAGAATCTTCATTGCATTATTATTTATAATGGCAAAATTTTGTAAAAATGATAGGTTCTAGCAATGGGGTGGTTGATTAAATAAATTACAGTACAGCTATAGGACTTGAAAAGCATGTTTTAGATTTGTGCTGTCCAGTAAGGTAGGCTGTAGTCACATCTGGCTACTGAGCAATTTCCATGTAGATAGTCTGAACTGAGATGTGGTATTAATATAAAATATACACTGGCTTTTTGAAGACTTAGAACAAAAAAAAATGAAATGTCCTATTAACATTTTTTATATTGATTACATGTTGAAATGATAATATTTTGGTTATATGGGTTAAATATTATTAAAATTGATTTGATCTTCTTTTCCTTATTTGGTAAATGTAGTGATTGGAAAAATTAAAACATGTGACTTATAGCATGTATCTTTAAAAAATTTTTTTTATTATACTTTAAGTTCTAGGGTACATGTGCACAACATGCAGGTTTGTTACATAGGTATACATGTGCCATGTTGGTTTACTGCACCCATCAACTCGTCATTTACATTAGGTATTTCTCCTGATGCTATCCCTCCCCTAGCCCCCAACCCCCTGACAGGCCCTGGTGTGTGATGTTCCCCTCTCTGTGTCCATGTGTTCTCATTGTTCAACTCCCACTTATGAGTGAGAACATGTGGTGTTTGGTTTTCTGTTCCTGTGTTAGTTTGCTGAGAATGATGGTTTCCAGCTTCATTCATGTCCCTGCAAAGGACATGAACTCATCCTTTTTTATGGCTGCATAGTATTCCATGGTGTATATGTGCCACATTTTCTTTATCCAGTCTACCATTGATGGACATTTGGGTTCATTCCAAGTCTTTGCGATTGTGAACAGTGCTGCAATAAACATACTTGTGCATATGTCTTTAGAGTAGAATGATTTATAATCCTTTGGGTATATAACCAGTAACAGGAATGCTGGGTCAAATGTTATTTCTAGTTCTAGGTCCTTGAGGAATCGCCACACTGTCTTCCACAATAGTTGAACTAATTTACACTCCCACCAACAGTGTAAAAGCGTTCCTATTTCTCCACATCCTCTCCAGCAACTGTTATTTCCTGACTTTTTAATGATCACCATTCTAACCGGAGTGAGATGGTATCTCATAGTGGTTTTGATTTGCATTTCTCTAATGACCAGTGATGATGAGCTTTTTTTCATATGTCTGTTGGCCACATAAATGTCTTCTTTTCAGACGTGTCTTCTCCTACTTTTTGAGGGGGTTGCTTTTTTTTTTTTTCTTGTTAATTTGTTTAAGTTCTTTGTAGATTCTGGATATCAGCCCTTTGTCAGATGGATAGATTGCAAAAATTTTCTCCCATTCTGTAGGTTGCCTGTTCACTCTGATGATAGTTTATTTTGCTATGCAGAAGCTCTTTAGTTTAATTAGATCCCAGTTGTCAATTTTGGCTTTTGTTGCCACTACTTTTGGTGTTTTAGTCATGAAGTCCTTGCCCATGTCTATGTCCTGAATGGTATTGCCTAGATTTTCTTCTAGGGTTTTTATGGCTTTAGGTCTAACATTTAAGTCTTTAGTCCATCTTGAATTAATTTTTGTATAAGGTGTAAGGAAGGGATCCAGTTTCAGCTTTCTACATATGACTAGCCAGTTTTCCCAGCACCATTTATTAAATAGGGAATCCTTTCCCCGTTTCTTGTTTTTGTCAGGTTTGTCAAAGATCAGATGGTTGTAGATGTGTGGTGTTATTTCGGAGGCCTCTGTTCTGTTCAAATGGTCTATATATCTGTTTTGGTACCAGTACCTTACTATTTTGGTTACTATAGCCTTATAGTATAGTTTGAGTCAGGTAGCATGATGCCTCCAGCTTTGTTCTTTTTGCTTAGGATTGTCTTGGCAATGCGGGCTCTTTTTTGGTTCCATATGAACTTTAGTTTTTCCAATTCTGTGAAGAAAGTCATTGGTAGCTTGATGGGGATGGCATTGAATCTATAAATCACCTAGGGCAGTATGGCCATTTTCATGATATTGATTCTTCCTATCCGTGAGCATGGAATGCTCTTCCATTTGTTTGTGTCCTCTTTTATTTCATCGAGCAGTGGTTTGTAGTTTTCCTTGAAGAGATCTTTCACATCCCTTGTAAGTTGAATTCCTAGGTATTTTATTCTCTTTGTAGCAATTGTGAATGGGAGCTCACTCATGATTTGGCTCTCTGTCTGTTATTAGTGTATAGGAATGTTTGTGATTTTTGCACATTGATTTTTTATCCTGAAACTTTACTGAAGTTGCTTATCAGCTTAAGGAAATTTTGGGCTGAGACAATGAGGTTTTCTAAATATACAATCATGTCATCTGCAAACAGGGACAATTTGACTTCCTCTTTTCCCAGTTGAGTACCCTTTATTTCTTTCTCTTGCCTGATTGCCCTGGCCAGAACTTCCAACACTATGTTGAATAGGAGTGGTGAGAGAGGGCGTCCTTGTCTTGTGCCAGTTTTCAAAGGGAATACTTCCAGTTTTTGCTCATTCAGTATGATATTGGCTGTGGGTTTGTCATAAATAGCTCTTACTATTTTGAGATATGTTCCATCAATACCTAGTTTATTGAGACTTTTTAGCATGAAGGGCTGTTGAATTTTGTCAAAGGCCTTTTCTGCATCTATTGAAATAATCATGTGGTTTTTGTCAGTGGTTCTGTTCATGTGATGGATTGCATTTATTGATTTGTGTATGTTGAATGAGCTTTGCATCCCAGGGATGAAGCTGACTTGATCATGGTGGATAAGCTTTTTGATGTGTTGCTGGATTTGGTTTGCCAGTATTTTATTGAGGATTTTCGCATGGGTGTTCATCAGGGATATTGGTCTAAAATTTTCTCTTTTTTTTTTTTTTTTTGGTTGTGTCTCTGCCAGGCTTTGGTATCAGGATGATGCTGGCCACATAAAATGAGTTAGGGAGGATTCCCTCTTTTTCTATTGATTGGAATAGTTTCAGAAGGAATGGTACCAGCTCCTCTTTTTACCTCTGGTAGAATTCAGCTGTGAATCCATCTGGTCTTGGACTTTTTTTGGTTGGTAGGCTATTAATTATTGCTTCAATATCAGAGCCTGTTATTGGTCTATTCAGAGATTCAATTTCTTCCTGGTTTAGTCTTGGGAGGGTGTATGTGTACAGGAATTTATCCATTTCTTCTAGATTTTCTAGTTTATTTGTGTAGAGGTGTTTATAGTATTCTCTGATGATAGTCTGTATTTCTGTGGGATCGGTGGTGATATCCCCTTTATCATTTTTTATGGCATCTGTTTGATTCTTCTCTCTTTTCTTCTTTATTAGTCTTGCTAGCAGTCTATCAATTTTGTTGATCTTTTCAAAAAACAAGCTCCTGGATTCACTGATTTTTTGAAGGGTTTTTTATGTCTCTATCTCCTTCAGTTCTGCTCTGATCTTAGTTATTTTTTGCCTTCTGCTAGCTTTTGAATTTTTTTGCTCTTGCTTCTGTAGTTCTTTTAATTGTGATGTTAGGGTGTCGATTTTAGATCTGTCCTGCTTTCTCTTGTGGGCATTTCATGCTATAAATTTCCCTCTACACACTGCTTTAAATGTGTCCCAGAGATTCTGGTACGTTTTGTCTTTGTTCTCACCGGTTTCAGAGAACATCTTTATTTCTGCCTTCATTTCGTCATTTACCCAGTAGTCATTCAGGAGCAGGTTGTTCAGTTTCCATGTAGTTGAGTGGTTTTGAGTGAGTTTCTTAATCCTGAGTTCTAATTTGATTGCACTGTGGTCTGAGAGACAGTTTGTGGTGATTTCTGTTCTTTTACATTTGCTGAGGAGTGTTTTACTTCCAATTATTTGGTCAATTTTAGAATAAGTGCGATGTGGTGTTGGGAAGAATGTATATTCTGTTGATTTGGGGTGGAGAGTTCTGTAGATGTCTATTAGGTCTGCTTGGTGCAGAGCTGAGTTCAAATCCTGGATATCCTTGTTGACCTTCTGTCTCGTTGATCTTTCTAACATTGACAGTGAGTCGTTAAGGTCTCCCATTATTATTGTGTGGGAGTCAAAGTCTCTTTTTAGGTCTCTAAGGACTTGCTTTATGAATCTGGGTGCTCTCGTATTGGGTGGAAAAATATATGGCTTATAGTATATATCTTAAAAAAATTTTTTACAGCGCTTTTTAATGCATGAGGCTGGCAGTATATATCTATTGGACAACACTGTTCTTGATAAAAGTTACAAAATGGGGAAAAACATGTTTTCAAGCAATATTACATAACAGAAGTTTTTATGGTTTAATATCATATGCAAATCAGCACATAGATTGATAATGGGGCAAACTGACATCATTCAGGAAACATTCTTACCTCAAATATATGACCTGAATCTGACCAGTAGGAAACATCAGACAAACACAAATTGAAGAACATTTTACAAAAAACTAGCCTGAACTCTCTAAATATATCAACATTGTAAAAGACAAGGAAAGATGAGAAATAGTTGTGGATTAAAGGAGTTTACAGAGACATAACAACCAAATGCCATGTTTTTTTAAATGCTGTAAAGGATATTATTGTGATACTTGGCAAAATCTCATTATGAACTGTATAATAGATAATCACATCTTCTTAATGTCAGACTTTCTGATTTTAATTATTGTGTGGAGATAAAGGGTCACAATGCCTGCAACTTACTCAAATGGCTCAGTGAAATTTACTGTAGGTTCAGATGAACAGAAGGATAAAATAAAATATAATCAAAACCACAGAAAATGAAAAACAAACAAAAAAAGTTACTGTAGGTATATACATGTATATGTATCCAGGTGGAATATCCACCATGTGGAATATCCATCATCTGAAATGCTTAGGACAGGAGTGTTTCAGGTGTTTTTTTCTGATTTTGAAATATTTGCATTACACTTATTGGTAGAGCACCTGTTATCTGAACATTTGAAATCTGAAATATTGCGGTTTGCATTTCCCTTGAGCATCATATCAGTGCTCAAAAAGTTTCTGATTTTGGAGCAATTTAGGATTTTGGATTTTTTTAGATTTGGAGTACTCAACCTGTATATGTAAAGAGAGAAGACAAGTGGGAATTCATTGAGCTCTTTTTGCATCTTTTCTATAAATTTGAAAATTTTGGGGAAGTAAAATGTTTAAAAAAATTAAGTATAAAGTATTTAAAAGCACATGAGATGCAGTACTGTGGAAAATGCTAGATAGGTCTTATATGTAAACAGTAGCACTCTTAGATCCAGGCAAAAGGGGTCCCCTGCCCTAAGCCTTGCAATTTAGAGGGTCCCATTCTACCCTTCCCCAGCTGTTCCTGCCCGTCTCCCCCACCTTCCCAGCCCCTCACACAGTGAGAGGAATCTACGGGACCAAAGGGATGTACCCACTCAGAACTCACCAACCCTGTCCTAGTGCATACCCCAAATCCCCAGAACTTTGGAATCCTCTGCCACATGACTCGGAGTCCACTTTTAGACTTGTTGTGTCCATTGCCTGGGTCCATCCTCCTGAGAGCAGAACACACGGATGATGTGCACACTCCCAGGCCTGAGGGACAGATATTTGGAGAGGGGATATTGCATGAAGCTTGGACATGCAGGCCAGAGTGTCCACAAGCATTCACAGGACACCCCTTGAAATGCAGGATGGAGCTGGGAGTGGGACAAGAAGGGAGCAGGCTGCAGGCTGGGAGCTAGAGGCCAGCTCTCCCATACCACCTGTTCTGGTGTGGAACTCCAAGGAGTCTGAGAAGTCTAAATTCAGACTTGACCTTGTAGGTCATTGTGAAGGTGTTTGTCTAAGTCAGAGGCTAAAACTCATTTCACATACAGTTTGCTAGCCTGACATATAACATTTAAGTATTTGGACATATCGTATATAGGCTTTCATTTGTGCTTTTTCCCTAAGTCTCCAGCTTGGGGGTGTAAGCAGGAGTGGGAAGCCTAGAGAAGCTGCTTGCATGGGTCTGGCACTGCCATCTTCTCCTCCTTCTCATTCAAAATGGGGGGCGGGAGGGTCTTCCTAAACATTGGAAAAACCGGAGCCCCGTAATGATCTGGGAAGATGGCAGTGGGAAGGAAACTGCACTGGCCACATGGGGCCATGAGACAACCCAAAAAGCCCTCTAGGGCCTTGAACAGCAGGCCCCAAGGGAAGGCCAACACTCCAAGAAAACCTCTCCCAGGTGAGGGCAGGTCATAGAGAGAATAGAGAACCTTCTGCCCGGCAGGGATCTAATCTTCAAAGCCAGAACAGTGAAGATTATTTTGAGGTGGCCCTCCAGTCCTTCAAGCTCACCTAATAGCCCCAAAGGGCAATGGGAATGGAACTGGGAGCTCAGAGCCCTTGGGTGGGATCAGGCAGCCTCTGGAGACTCACCAGTGCTGGGTGCTGAACTCACCCATGGTCACCAGGAAGACCTCAAAGGGGCACCCTGGGGTGCTGGAAGGACCTGTCTGGGGGCTCCTGCTGGCTCAGTTCCTGGACCTGGCACGTGCTAGCAGTACCCACTTCAGGCAAGCTTGCAACTCTAGGGATCTGTCATCCCTCACTGTTTGCATGGCTGACTCCATATTGCTTGGGTCTCAGCTCAAATGCTACCCTCTGGAAGCCTCCCTGTCCACCACAGCAAACCCCAAAACCTGCAACCTCAGCCCCACCCCAGCCATGTCTTCACTTCACCCTCTTTTATGATCTTCACAGCTCTGAATACTCCTGAAATTACCTCATTTATTTATTCCCTTACTTAGGATTAGTCTCCTGTCTTCTAAAATACAGCTTTTATTATAGCAGGGAATTTTACCTGCATTATTTATTGCTATAGCCCTCAGTTCAGTGCCTGACAGATGACAGACATTCAAGAAATAATTGTTAATTGAATAAAATGCATAGCAATAATCCAGCCCTTCTCAAGCTTTCCTCCTGAAGTTTCTCTCTGCAGGAGGTCTATACAGAAAACAACCCCACAGGGTCATGAAATATGGGCCCAAATAGCCCGCAAGCCAGATATTAATGTATTTTTTATTCTAAAAAGTCAATGTTTTATTTTTCTATTGCTGTGTAACAAATTACCAGAAACTTAGCAGCTTTAAACAACATAAATGTGTATCTCACAGTTTCTAACAGTTTCCATGGGTCAGGAGCGTGGCACATTTTATTCGAGTCTTCTGCTCAGGGTCCCACAAGGGTGAAATGAAGGTGTCAGCTGGTTGTGTCCTCATCTGGAGGCTCGACTAGGGAAAGATATGTTTCCAAGCTTCCTAGGTTGTTGAAAGAATTCAGTCCCTTATGGCTGTAGGACGGAGGTCCCTGCTGTCTTGCTAGCTGTTAACTGGTGACTGCTCTCACCTCCCAGAGGCCACTCCCAGGTCCTTACTATGTGGTGCTCTCTTCCTCTGCAATGAAGAACCTTCTGCACATAGAATCCCTCTCACACTATGAATCTTTCTGACTTTGCCTTCTGCAATTAGCTTTACTTTTAAAGAGCTCAGGTAAATACATCAAGCAACCTAGATGATTTCCCAATCTTAAGGTCAACTGTGTCCTGTAACATCATTTAAACCCAGGAGTAAAATCTATCCTATTCACAGTTCTAGGAATTATTCAGGACACATACACCAGGGCCAGAAAATCTTGGGGGACATCCTAGAATTTTGCCTACCACACCAAAGTTCATTTTTCTGTCTACTTCATTGCATATTTCTTTGGTGTGATAAAGGTATATATTTATATTTGTACATGAATACAAATATATAGTATAATACACATACATATTTATGTATATAATGCAATATACAAATATGTATACAAATACATATTTATATATAATTTGTATAAAACAATATATAAATAAAATTGACAGGCTAAGAAAATTGTAGGATGGTTCTCCTGTGGTATCACTTACCCTGTATTCACCATTGCACACCTTGCTTGAAAGACCCAGGTAGAATGAGTCCATTCGGGGATGCTGTGAGCATCAAATGAAGCCAAGCCCAAGAAACAACTGAGACAGCCATGTAGTGGGTGCTCCATCTACTTCTGCTGAAGTTGAACCAAAAGCCTTAGGCCTCCCTCCTTTGAGAGTGCCCTAGACTTAGGCAGAGCTAGTGACAGAAGGCCAGGGCATAGCACAGGCTCAGTAAGAGAGCCAGTGCTGCTTTGTGGGATCAGAGGAAGCAATCTGAGCTGCTGAAAATTTTGAGTTTTGGTTTCTCCTTTTTAAAGTGAGCACAATAAGCTTACCTGATAGGTTTGCTGTGAGCATGAAATGAAATAATGTTTGAGAAAGATCTCAGTCCAGGGATCAGATTAAAGTAGGCACTTTATAAATCCTTGCAGATTCCAAATCTGGAATATTTCCCACTGAACTAAACCTTTAGGTTATGGCATTATGTCTCCATGGGGCTTCTAGCATATGTTTCCTACAAGGGATAAGACCTTAACCTTTGTTACAGGTGGAGGTTGTTGAAGTTCTTGGCATCTTGAACAAAGAATTGGACAAAACACACAAACAAAACAAGGAAAGAATAAAGCAACAAAAGCAGAGATTTACTGAAAATGAAAGTACACTCCACAGGATGGGAGCTGCCGGAGCATAGGGGCTCTAGAACCTCGTTACGTAATTTTCTGGGGTTTAAATACCTTCTAGAAGGTTCCCATTGGTTACTTGGTGTATATCCTATGTAAATGAAGTAGTGGTCCTCGATCAGTTTGATTGGTTGCAGACAGTGACCAATCAGACACTGAAGTGAAGTTACAAAGTTATACCCTATGCAAACATCTGATTGGTTGCAGAAACTGACCAGAGGCTGAAGTGAAGTTACAAATTTATACTCCTATGTAAATAAAGACTTGGCCCATGACCAGCCTGATTGGTTGTGGGAGGGCCTCTGGTCCTTTTTTTAGCTTAGATGTGGAAAGCGGAGTTTTCCTTTTGATTTAGTTCTAGGAAGTTAGTGTCAATCGGCCTCAGGTTCCCTGCCTCCAGATCCTACTTTCCTGTCTTACCTTGACTTTGTGCTTGGCACCTGATGATATTGATAGATGTCTGTGGGACAAAGGAAAATTCTTGGGTCCTGAAAAGTCCACCATGGTGAGGGGACAGAGGTCCCAGTGGAGAGCTGATGACAGAGGAGAGGACCTCTAGGGCCCGGAAGCCTGGGAGTGGCAGGAATTCGTAAGAAAATTCAGGTCAGGGAGGCTGCTCCAGGGGCTCAAGACTTGATGGGCAAATCCAGGAGGCCCTGGGAGTCCTCTCCCAAGACAGAGTGGGGTCAAAGTTCCCCCAGGCCAGAGGCACACTCCCCACCCCCAAACTGTCCAGAGCCATTCCACTTCATCAATCTTCCCTCCTCTTCCCTAATTCATCCCCCACCTACTCTAACTCTATCTGCCATTCTAGTAGATTCCCACTCTGCCTACAAATTCAGTTCCCTCTTTTGAGGAGCTCTCGCAACACATATACACATATAATTGTGACTAAAAGTGATCCACATGTCCATAGGTACACACGCAAAGTGCTTTCCTAGCAGCAATAAAAGGAACCTCAGCCTGGGGCAGGAGATAAGGAGGGAGGGCAGGTGTTGTCTGGAAGGACCCTCCAGTGGTTCTTGAAGGCTTCATGGACCTGGATAGCCGTGGAAAAGGGGAGGGCTTTCTAGGTATAGGGAACATGGGCTGTCTACCAACATCCTGGCTCTCCTTCTGGGCCACGTCATATAATTGCATTTCCCCTGCTAGTGTTTTACACTGGGAGGTGGGAGAGAGAAAACAGGGTCAAGGGAAAGAGAAGAGAAAAATATGTAGGATGTTTTTTCTGAGTCTCTTCTGTGAAGAAAGGAAATACCTGTGATGAGTATGGTGCTAATGTGAGGAGGTAGCCGTGTGTGTGTGTGTGTGTGTGTGTGTGTGTGTGACAGAGAGAGAGAGAAAGAATGGTGGTGGGCGGGGGTGAGGGACGACAGTGAATGCAGTCAGGGAGCCTTTAAAATTGGGTCAGACAAAGAACCCGGCTGACTAGGAGGCAGCCAGGAGTCTCTTCCATGCTGCAATATTAAGATAAAATCAAGATGCCTGTCCTGTTCAGGCCATTGAGACCAACTAGGCATTGTTTCCCATGTTGTATGTTCTTTAACCCACATCCTCCCTGGTGAGAGTCCCCACTACCCACTACAGAGGGATTCTTGCTAAGATTAAGGCTTGTGGAGTTAAGGAGCCAATGGGGTTAAGACACCCCAGAGTCTTAGACTGTGGGGAGAAGACTTGGTAGAATTAGTCTCTTTCTGACTGACTCAGAGAGAGGGACAACCCCACCCCCACCAGCCCCAAGACTATACAGGGCATCTGTAGCCCAATCAGATTCAATGGAACTAACCGTAGGATTGCCTGGAATCAGGAACAGGTCTCAGAGCCATTGCCCCAGCACCTTGATTACCTGCATGTGTTCTGACCTGAATAGTGAGTCAGATTGTGCTGATTGTATTGGAATTAGCAAATCGGCTAATCAAGTTATATGATGATTTGTTGTAAAACAAAACAAAACAGAAATCCTAGGCTTGCAAATTCTTTAGCTCCTTTATGGTAGCTTTCGGTCCCACAGCTGCCTGCCCTGGGCATTTGACTTATGATCCCCGCCATCCAACCTGAGAGGAGACTCTTGTGTGGGTGCTCAGGAAACCAGGAGGAGGAAGGGAAAGGGGAGGTGGAAGAGGAAAAGGGTGGGAGGAAAAGGTAGAACCAGATATTGTTTCTGAACAAATAATCTGGATATTCTGTAAACTGTGAGGAATTGTTGGATGGGAAACGGAGAGTCTCCAAGTAGCATAAAGGAAAGGAAGAAGAGAAGGAAGGAAAATCCTTAAAGATCTGGCACTGGGGCACTTGGAAGGTCTTTTGTTTTTCTCTGATACTTACCATCCTACACAGAACTTGAAGCCTCTGGGTTTTTGACATAGTTGGAAGAGGGAAAGGGAGTAAGTCCAGACTGGCTGGGAAAGAATGCAAAGCAGAGAGGACAACCAAAAAAGCAACCTGTCCTCTGAAGCAGCGAGTGAGGAAAGCAAGTGAGCGGTGCAGGCATAACCCATGCATCCCTGGATGGAAAGCTGGAAATCAGGGTGGTGCTGGGCTGTCAGCTCCAGGCGTTGAGGAATTGCCTAGAGCATGCACAAAAATATAAGGGGCCATGTTCTATATCCTGGGGGAAGCTGTTCTCAGAACCAACTTCAAAAAGGAAGTGACCCTTCCCAATTAAAGAGAAGTAAAACCTTCTTCCTATTGCCATTATGTGTCCCACATCACAGAGTCCACAGAGGGAATGGAGACCCAAAAGCCAACAGACAGCTAGGAAGAGGAAAAATCTCACACCAGCACTGAACATAACAAGCAACAATCAAGAATATTCTTTCAGTAGGACTAAGTTTCTGAAGCAAGAAACCCTCCAAACTAAGTGAGTCAAGAGTGGTGAGGGATGCACAAGAGAAGGTGACCCCCTTCTTCACCCATTCAGCCTCAGGGTACCCCAGGCAGCTGGTCCAGGCCGTGGAGTAATCCTCACCCAGACAAGACTCTGGTCGTTGGCTTTGGCTTCCTCGTCCATGAACCTGTGGCTCAGTGCAATTGGACCCCATCTGGAGTACCACTCTTCTCTTCCAAGCTTTATGCATATCTTCCCCAGAGCACTCCACTCTCCTTGGGGCTACCATGTGGTCTGAGCTTCATCTGCTTCCTTCCTAAAATCCCAGATCATTTATGCTGCCTGGTGGCCCATCCTCCATACTAAATCCCAGACCCTGCATGTGCACACCCATCCTCTTCTCAGAGCTGGGTCCTGATTTTCAGTCTTCCTGGGGTTCAGCCTCTACTCGAATCCCCAGTGTGCTTAATCTCCCATGGACTTCTGAGTGCTGACCTTTTCTGAACTGCTATGTCTGCGCAAAGAATTGCACATCTAGAGAGAGAAAGGCTTCTTTGGGCTTTAGTTTATCCAGGGGGTTATTCCCCTGATTCACCCATTCTGGAACCAGAAGTTTGCTTCTAAAACTCTGGTAGGGGCTCCCAGTTTAAGCATTTACATTTAACAATATAGAACAATGAAGACAAGAGTTGAAACATCATGAAGATAACATTGATGTCTTTGAGAATGACCAGGACCTTGTTCTCTATGGAGAATCATACCGAAGAAACATCAAGGGCATAGAGTAGCTGGGCTTCCTCCTTTATTTTGCAGTTGATGGGTTTGTGGACTTTGACTTCATTTTGGGACATGTTCCAGTGAATTTTGATGTGACCAGTGGGGGCTCAACACTCAGTTTTCATGTTTAACCTCATTGCCCCCTAGACCTGTTTGGGATGCTCAACATGTGCATAATATTCTTTGGGAGAGTGCATGTATCTATTCATCCATTGATTCATCTATCCAATATACAATTTCAGTGACCTACTATATTATGAGATCCTGGCCTGTGGCTTTCAGCTTCTGCAGAATGGTAGCATTACACAGTGGCCATGAGCATAGATTTATGTCTGAGTTCAAGTCCTGGGATGCCTACTCATGAGCTGTGTGATCTTGACCTCGTCACTAACTTTCTGAACTTCAGTTTTCTTACCAGTAAAAATGATCATACTACCTAACTTATGGGGTTTTGTTATGCTTGGCATATAGTGACCATGCAATTCTATTAGCTATTATTTTGTTTTATGCTGATTCTGCTTAAGTTACCAGTCATTCTCCACCTTGAAATAAGGAGGTCTCAGCCAATAAAGCCACAATTTTTAAAAATCTTGGACTTTTCTGTGTCAACTCAGATGATCTAGACTGTGTTTCAGCTGTTTTCTACCTTGCTTTCTATTCTACCAGAAACAGAGGGCCTTCATCAATTAGGTAGAAATGAGATAGACTTTAGGAGGAAGTTTCCTTTGAGATCTCAGCAGGCATAAGCCTCTTCATTGCCCCATACCCTGCCCTTCCCAGCTTCCCAACTTGGGCATCTCCATGCTACCCCAGGACATGAGCTCATCCAAAATGAGGCAGGACATTTCCCAATGGCCTCTAGCTTAAGGGGCTTAGGATGGAGTTCCTAACTCAGCTTTGGATCTGGTGTCCAGCTCCATGCATGGAGTTTCCTGTGCCCCTTGCTCTAGGTCTCCCTTTATGCCAGTTAGACCCAGGAACCACTGGACTGGAGATAGCTCTAGGCATCTGTGTATCCTCCATACCCTATGACACAACACTTTACCTACTCCTGTGTTGGCCCCACTACAAAGCCTGGGCCTCTGTGTAGGTTTCTTCTCTTTCATCCTCAGGTGGGGCCACACCTCCTCTCTAGCCAGGGGCCCTGCCCCGCATCTCAGCCAGTGGACAAGGCCCCAGTTCCTGACCTAGATTCCACTGTATTCTCCTCTTTAAGGCTGAAGCCTCTTTCCCATCTCTCTGCCCACCAGTCTACTTGCCTACCTTTGATCTGAACATGTGGTTAAATTTGCCCTTGCCCACTGCCCAGGGAGGAATTTGGAAGTTGCCTGTGGGCTACCATATTCCTTCTCTTGGGGCTGGATGCTGACTAAACCACTTGGGTTTGGATTCCTGAGTCTTCGTATCAAGACAGTTTTTTCAACCCCCGGCCCATCCAGTCCAGATATATGCGCTTTAAAGAATCCAACAACTGCCAGTGGTGTGACCTTGGAAAATTACCTACAATTTCTATGCTCCTGTTTTCTCAAGTGTAAAGTGGGAAAATAAGATCTACCTCATGGATCTGCTGTGAGGACCAAATGAGGTAATACATAAAAACTAGCACAACTCCAGACACATAGTAAGCTGTGTCAACCATCAAAGGGTTTAAAGCAATGGGACAAAAGGATTTTCTTTTCTTTTTGGGGCACTTTAGTTCTGTGTTCACATATTTCTCTTTGCTCCCCTGAGGGCTGTCATGATGCCTTTTCTCCACCCAGCTTTCACTGTCTCCCACTGGCATTCAGAACCCAGAAGGGAGACTCTAAAGAGCCCCAAGGTGGGTAGGACAGAGTCTGTACTCCCAGGTACCAGGAAGAGTGGCCTGAAGGTCCAGCCACCTCTTGGTCACTAAAAGTGCAGATGCTGCTCAGTACCCCAGCCTAAAGGCTCTAGACATGAGCACAACCCATGGAAAAGAAGGCAGGAAAAGGAATGGCAGTGGAGGGGAGTGCCCAGGAAATGAGAATGGAACACTCAGCTAATAACGCAGAAAGGGAAAACCAAAAGCCTCCTCTTTCCTAGGAAAAGGTGGACATGATCAGCACTTCAAACTCCTCCACCCTCTCTGTTCCATCCTTCTGAGCCCAGCGGGCAGGGTTGAGCTGGGAAGACATTTACTGCTCCACATTGATGCTATCTGCTCAGCACTTAGCCCAGCTTTCATCAGCCCTCCAAGGCACCACAAGACTCTAATTATACTTCTCACCAGAAACACACTCCTGCCCACTTCACCGATGGACAAGCACAGCACTCGCCCTCATCCTGAGGAAAACAAGTAGAAGAGATTTGCCAAGTCACTAAGCCTGGGGTAAACAAAGACACAGGCAAGTTCCTAGGGCCTCCTTCTTCTGGTCTCAAATAGGTCAGCTTTTATTGAATTAATCTGGGAATTTTCCTACTACTGTCATAATTAGAGGCAGCAGTGGACCCTGCCTGGATGCATAATTGGAACTTGAGGTCAAGGATTGATGCTACTTTAGACTTCTGATCTGAAAAATAAAGGAGATGCTAATTATCACCAATATCATCCCCATCATCATCGTCCCCATCATCATCCCCATCGTCATCTCTACCATCGTCACCATCCCCATCATCATCCTTACCGTCACCACCATCCCCATCATCATCATCCAGCTGTGGGATCATCCCAACGCACACACATATTAGTACCTGTTTCGCACGTCTTCTCTATGATGCACTGGTTCAATAAGCCTTTGCGAATGGAAGCTGGAAGAGAACATACCAAGGTCGAAAGCCACATCACAGGCTCTCCTACCACTCAGTGTGTCTGGGACTCTTATCAGCCTGGGCACAAGATGCTCACCAGCCTTATGTGGAGCAGCTGTGTGAGGATACACTCAGCTGTGAGGGTGTTTTACAAACCCGGGCAGACTGTTAATACTCTGATGTGTGCTCCCCAGACATCACTCACCTTGGAGCCAGGGGAGGGGTTTTCTCAGGCCTCACCTGTGTTTCCCAATCAGGAACACTCTCTCTAGAGCTTGAATGGAAGCTCCATGAGGGTATGGAGTTTTGTCTGTTTTGTTCATTTCTGTATCCTCAGTACAAAGCACATAGTAGACGGTCAATAAATATCTGGTGAAGGAATTAATGTATGCATACATAAATGAATGAATTTCTGCATTTCATATGGCCAGACCCAGAAGTGGCAGCCTGGAGCCACGCTCTGCAGAACTTTGCTTCCCTGTGTATTATAATTGGACACAGTCAGCCTCTGCTACTATTCTCTTCAATCTTTTAGACCTAACCTATACATAAGAATCACCAGAGGAGCTTCTTAAAAAATACTGATGCCCACACCACACTTCCAGAGACTCAGTGGGGGTAAGACCTTGGCATTGGTTTACTTTTGAAATACCAATTTAAAAATACCAGTTCCCCAGGTGATTCTAATATGCAGCTGACTCAGAAAACCACAGCTCTAGACAGGTAGAAAGGACAGTTCTCCAGCGGCAAAATGGAAATCAGATAGGGAGACTGGATGAAGGCAGGGGCTGGCTGGGGGGTAAGTTCACTTGGATTCATGCAGAATCAAAGTTCTTTCAGTCTATTAATCAAGACATCACAGCAAAGGTATGTGCTTTTTGTTCCCAGTTAAGAACTCAGGCCCCTTTGCCATTCCTTCCATAGGCACCAAAAAGACATAATTTTCCCAAGCACCTGCTAGTAGTTCATTTGGAACTGCTCTTCACCTGCTCTGCCCACCTGAGGCCCCCAAATGGGGATTTTAATATTGATTGTGTTCACCTGGCTGAGGTCCTGCTCCTTAGTGATACCTAGAGGGATTCTTTATTGAGGATCATAAATTAAAGACAACAAAATGATTTGTTGCTAAGAGATAAACCCACACGAGGGGATGAACTATGTATAATGTATATAAATACATGCACACCCACAGACACACATGCACCAGTAATAAAGCAAAACTATGGCGCAGATCTGTCATCAACTTCTGTAAACCAGCTTATTAAATGGGCTGAATTCAATAGTCGTATAAACAGGAAACACATTCATTTTTCTCTCATCACTGCCTTCCACCACACTGCCTTCTCTTCATGGCTTCCTGGGCACTTTTGTGGATTTAAACGGTGCAGTCTGACTTAAAGCTTAAAACATTCAATCATACATCCAATTCAAAGTGTCTCCTCTCTACTTTCCCTCCTCAAAGCTCAGGCCTACCCTGGGGCGTGGGGATCTGCAGTGGAGAGGAGAGGGGTGCTGCACTCTTTCCCTGTTTCTGAGCTTCTTCCCCACTCCCTGCCATTGACTGCTCACGGTGGGCAGGGGAGGAGAGCATCTTCATTCTTGCCTGTCCAAAGGTGCTTTACTCTTAAGCATTGACACCCTCTGGGAGCCACATGTGCTCAAAGGCTGGCTCCACTGTGGGTTCTCAGAAGTGGGGTGCACTTTCTGGCCAACATCTGGCAACTCCTTCAGCATCTTCCTGCAGCAACACTCCCTGCCACCCTCTCTGGCAGTGCCCTAGCACGTTTCCCTGTCACCCTCTCTGGCAGTGCCCTAGCACGTTTCGAGTCTAGTTATCTTCCCCACTGTACATTTATCCCAAAGGAAGATCATACTTGCTTTTCACATGAACAGTGGTCTGCCTCTGCTCACTCTGTACCCTGCCTTCATGAATAACTTCAGTCACTCTTTTGCCTTCCAAATTTAACAGGAGACAAGGCTGGTAGGAGGCACCAGTCTTTATGTTGAAACATTCCTCCAAACTCCAGGAAACAAACATCACTTTCTCCCAACAACTCTCTCAAGATGGACCCACAATTTCTGCAGTTCCTCAGGACTGTGGGATACCAGCCCTCCTTTTTTTTCAATGTCAGTTTCTATCTGTGCCCTTCACTTGGTTTGGAGGTGATGGGAAATGCAGGGGAAACATTGCAACATTCCCTGCTAAGCTGACAACTCTTCACCTCAGTCACTCTCCTAAATATCTTTCTTCAATTTTCTTTTCTGTTTGTTTTATATAAGCCTGGATGGGCTAATAGTTACTGGACCTATTTTTACTAACCTTGGGTAAGACATGCATGGGTATGCTCAGCACCTCTCTTTGGAGTATGTGGGGACTTCTCACATTTGTCTTCAACTTTAAGGCTTCTTTGCCAAAATTTGGGGTCATAAGAAAGAGTTCCATTTAACATCATTTTACATGACCAAATCCAATGCCCTGGGGCTCTCAAATGAGGAAGAGCTAGTGGAATAATAGCGCTGACCCACTGAGACCCTCTTCCTTGGCTGACACGCTGGTCATGCTGCCTGCAGATATGTATTCGGAACTCGTGGTGATTTGGATGTTGGCAGCCATTGCTGGTTTGTGTCACACTGGGCACCACTGTGACCAAAAATGCTGCTGGCCAGACTTCTCAACCACGTAGGCTGTTGTGATTCTATTGCTCTAGCAATTTCTATTCTGGATTGCTAATTGCCCCATCATAGATACATTAGAGGTGCAGCTCTCTCTTTATGACAGAACTTAATACCCCTTCTTGGATTTAGCCCCCCAAAAAGAAAGAGAAGCATCCTGGGCTACATGCTGCCTAGAATCCTTTCACCAACTGCTCTGAAATCTCTCTCCAGGCTTGTTTCTTATTTCGACTTCCTGCACCTACCACACCTGTGCGACCCTCTTCACGCTTCTTTGGAGTTCTGCTAGCTTTTCTGTGGGTTACATCATTTTTCCTTTTCTTTGTCTCTTTGTGCTCCCCATTTTCTTCTAGTTTGATCATCTCTTTCTGTTTTTTTTCTTCCTTTTTCCCACCTGTGCCTCAGTGATGCTGGAGACCCTGAAGACCAGAGATGTCTCTAAGCCCTGACTCAAAGCTCAAAATAGTTACATGAGTGAGTCCAAAATACAATGTGGTCTTGCTTCTCTTGGCCGGACTGGGGACCCTCTGCCCAGTGTCAGGCCTCCTTATACGCTGTAGTCATTTTGGCAAAGGCTGCAGACGTTCCCCCTTCCCAACTGCATGCATGCCAGCTGACTTCCCACCTCAACACCTGGTCCCTGTGTCTGCAGGCTTTCTCCTACTGCTAGAACACACCGGGAGCAGATCAGGTGCTGGGAATCAAAACCTCCCCTTTCCCCAGGAGCAGCTCTCAACGACTGATGGGAGCTGGCATCTAAGGAACATGCCCCTGGCTCCTTGGGTAGGATAAATCTGAAGCAAGTATTCTACGCTGACTCCCAGAGCCACTTGGAGGGAGGAAGATCCACTTGCCTTGTTGGCTGCCTTTGCTCCCCTGTTTCACTTTACGACTCCCCTGGCACTCACTATGCAGTCTCAGAAAGTGCTTCTAAGGGAATCCAAACTAAGAAAGTTTCCATGCCAGAAATGAAAATTTCGTGGACAGATTGACCGGACCAACAAAATCTGACCCAGGACTGGGCAGCCTTCCTGGGTGGCATGTCAAGCCGGCATCACATCTCTCAGTGTATGGCTTTGTATAGACAACAAATCATGAAGAGAGAGATCCCAGAGGCAGACACCCAGGGAAGGATTAGGAGAATTTACTTCTCTCTGCATTCCTCTTCCTCCTCCTTTCTTTCCTGTCCTCTTACCTGCTTTCCCTCTTCTCCCACATGTAGAGCGCAGCCTCAGGCTCTGTCACTTAGCTGTCCTCCCTTCATGGCTCCCAGCCAGGAGCTGACCTGGATAGGGGTGTCTGCCTCCCTTCCCCAGCCCTGCGAGTCACCCTCAGGAGCAGCCGGCATGCCCTATTCTGTGGGCACACCTTAAGGTGCCAGCCATTGTCTCAGGTCTTAGAAGACAGCAAAATGACTCACAGGTGAAAGAATTTGGTTCTGGGAAATAAATCCAAGGTAAAACTTAGACATTTTTGTTTCTCCTATTGGATAACAAGTAACCTCTTAACTCTGTCAGCTATATCAAAAAAGTGACTATCTCATTATTTAATGTTGGCAAAAGTGGTTTAAGGGCTTCAGATGGGGCAAGCAAAAATGCATCCGAAAGCAGTGATGGGGAGAGAGAAGATATTGTCTCATTCCTCCCTCCAAGCATATCTGGATCCCGCAGGATTGTACTTTTGCTCTATGCATGAGCTATGCAAAAGCTCTGAAGGCTTCTAATATGTCCTCTGACTGGGGTAGGGGTGGCTTAAAGGGGCTTGTCCCTGCAGCAAAATCGCAGCCATGAAGAGCCACTGCATGGCATTGTCACCTTCAGGGTACAGCGATGAGAGTGTAGAGGGCGAAGGAAAGGTTGAGGCATTGCCATGACCGCACCACGCTGTGCAACTCCCCCACAAGGAGGTGGTGTCTGATGCCCACCTGTCGAGTGTGTGCTTCTGGGAATGGGGGAGTTGTAGAGTCACTTCCCTTTCTCCTCCAAGACTGAGGTTGGGGCTCTGGGGGCTGCATAGGGTGGGCTCTGCAGCTCCTGGCCTGATCTGCCTTAAGCAGGTCACAGCACAGCTGTCCTCAGAGATCGGCAGCTGGAAAGACACTTTGCCTGCATGTTTTGCCAACACACTTGAATTTTTTCTGCCAAGCAGAATGATTTACTTGTATGTCTTCATCGAGGGCAATTATTTTTTAGCACCTTGCTGGGCAAGCTGGGTGATCTCATCACAGAGAAGATCCTATGAGAGCCTGTCTCACTTGGAACAAAAGTAAGAAAAGTGGCCTCCCTTCTCCTGTCTCCATCCAGAAATTCTCTTCTCTCTCTGGCACTTCACACAGAGATGAGAGGCCTGCCATTTTTCCCTTGAGAGCCACTGGTTCACCCACGAAACTCATCAAGGATGATACTTTAAAAGCACCTCCCTTTTGGAGACAGACAGTTTTTCTTTGTGAGAGAGAAAGGAAGAGCATTTCAGATCTCCTGCCTTTTAAATTTAAAAAACAAGTAGTGTAAAACATTATTCGGTGAGCAAACCTGACACTAAAAGTGTCTTAGATTTCCAGATGTAGATAGCTGGGTGGAGAAAAAAGAGAAGAATGGAAAAGAGGCAAGACCATTGAAGGACCCTGGCAAGAGAAGAATCCATGGAAGAGAGGGAGAGGTGGAGACACAGAGATGGGGGCAACTGGTGCTGAGGGAAAAGGAGAGGGAGAGACAGGGCAGGAGACAGATGGAGAGAGATACCAGGCAGAGAGAGAGCGGGAGGGGAGATGTGGGCAGAGGGCCTCACATCTCAAACACATGGGATCTAAACACCACTGAGGCAAACAAGCAGCCAAGCCTAGTGGGCAGCTCTAGAAAGCATGGGGCTGGAGATGGAGTTTAGGGCACGTCTGCTGTGGGTGATGGTTGGATCAGCAGGAGAAGAGACAGCAAGTAAAGGAGAGGTTAGGAATTGAAGCAGCCTCCCGATTCTCCCTTTTCTCGCCAGTTTCTCTAAGAAGGCATCCATTCCAGCTTTTTCCACCTCCTCACTGCCCTCCCACCTCCCACTCCTACTGCCCCTCCGTTTGGACTCACTCCCACTGACCCTGCCCCTACAAGGCTGCTGTGGGCCAGATGTGTGGCTTTTTCTCAGGAAGATTTCCTCTTCAATCAGTGCCTCCCCCTTCCTCTCCCTCTGTGGCTCCATCACCATGGAGGCGGTTTCAGGGGACACGTAGATTCCCATACGAGTTGTGTTGCTTATTCGTTGTTATACCTGGAGCATGTTGCTTGCCCTCTTTGAGTTTTCCCATCTGTAAATTGGTGCAAACAATAGATAGCACTTAGCCTGCTGCCAGCATTGGATCCTGAGGGTTCTGATGGATGTGTGTGTTTATGTGTGGTAAGAGTAAAGGAACACGATAAAGTGCTGTGAACTGTAGACTGATCTACAAATAGGACTTATCGCTCTGTTTCTTCTGCTCTTACTATCCCCGTCCTCCAACCCCCAAACCAACCTCTGCTCTTTCTTCTTTAACTCATCACCTATGAACAAACCTTCCCTAAGACTTGTCTTATACTCTCTTCAATTTCTAATCTCTCCTTTGCAGACTCAACCATCACCCAGGGCAGACAACTCCCTAACCTCCGTCTCCAGCTCCATGCTCTCTAGAACTGCCCGCAAGGTGTGGCTGCTTGCGTGCCTGCCTCAATGGTGCTTTAGACGTCACATGTCTGAGATGGGATGGATAGAATGCCTCACTTTGCCCTCAAACCAGATCTTTCTTCTAGAGGAGTGGAAAAGGCACCGGTTCTATGGACAGACAGACTTGGTTTCAAACCCCAGAAATGCTGTGGATTGCCTTGCAGCAATCTTCCTGAGTTTCAGTTTGCTCACCCACAAAATGGGAACAATAAAGCCTCACTGAGAAATAGTATGAGGACTCATAGTGATGAAATACTAAATAACAGCACATGCAAAACGAGGCCAAGAGGGCACATCTGGTGCTCTCTAGACCCACACTCTAGCCACACACTGCAGAATCTCTATTCTGCAGACACTTCTCAATCACCATAAGTGTAGGGTTGCAGGAAGACACTCCTTTTGGCAGGATGGCAGGCCTGACTAGCAAATTGTCAAAATAACATAGAGGTCAAGAGCACAGACTCAGGAGCCAAATCTTGGCTTAACCACTTACTAGCTGTGTTGCTTTAGGCAAGTGAGTTAACCTCTCTTGTGCCTTAGTTTTCTTGTCTGTAAAATGCGAATCATAACTAGTAACCTTCCCCATAGGATTGTATGAGGATTAAATCAGATAAAGTCATGTGGGCTGCTTACAACAGTGAAGCAGTACCATATAAGTGAAGACAGTACCATATAAGTATTTTGTTTAACAAGTGTTATGTTTGTTATTAGTGACATTATTTATCAAAGGTTGCATATTCATTTCTTACTCAAGAGGTTTTGAGGGCCTAGTGGCACCTAGAAAATGGGAGGCCTGAACACCCCATTGTGCCCTGTGCCAAGCCTTACTTCACCTTCTGTTGCACCGTAATCATCTCTCTGAAGTGAGACCAGGAGGATGTCCATCCCCATCCATTTCCCTCCTATGCCACCTTGGAGCCCTGATGTGAGCCAATTTCTTTGGCCGCACATGCACCCAGGCCAGTGACATCACCAGGCGAGAGGAACATGCTGGTGCGGGCAGGGGGATGACGTGCAGGGAGGGATGGAAAGTCCCTCCAGAGCCCTGCTTTGCCTGCCCTTTGATGTGCGTAGCAGCTCCAGATGACTCAGGCATGCGGCATCATGGGTCACTCTCGGCACTGTGGCCGGGAAGGGGGTGGGTGAAGGGTTGGGGCCTGGTGAGAGAAAGAGAAGCTGGGCACCAAGGAAATGAGGATTGGATTGCAGAGGGGCTCATTCCCTGTGGACAAGGCTGGACTTGCCCCTAAGGGCAGGGAGGAGAAACCTAGACAGATTTCGATTTCAGAAAGATCTCTCTGGCTACTGTATGGAAAAATGGGGCTTAGTGCCAGGCAGAATGGGAAGTGAGGAGAAAAGTCACAGAGATGTTGTGGAAAGAAGATAAAGAGACCTGGATGTAGAGGGTGGCAGTGGGGAAGGACCAGATGAGTCCAACTTTAAGGGCAGAATTGGCTGGATTTGGTCACCCATTAGGGGTCAGCAGTGAGGGAGAGTGGGGAGTCTAGTGTGGCACTGAGGCCTCCAGAACACTGGATGGGAAAGTGCTTTGTCAACTGTAACATGCTCTACACACATCACCGTGTTCACCTCAGAAAGACTCCCCAAGGAAAAGGGCAACATTGTATTGATAGTGTTCATCACTTTCATTAACAAACACAGATTGGGTCCATGCTAGGAGCCACACTGGCGAATCCAGAGAGCAGGCAGATGAGGCCCTGCCTTTGAGGTGCTCACGCCTGAGCCGGGGAGGCAGGCTTTCTGGTTGAGGAGGTCTGTACCTCCTGCCTCAACCGGATTTAGTCAAGAACCAGAAAAAACGCCAGCTCCTCTCATGGGAGGGATCTCCAGGGTAGGACAGCTCTAAATTCCACATTTTCACCCCTCACACCTGTCTCTAGAGCACTGGAGTGACACGTACATTCAAATCTGTTACTGGCACATCAAGAAATTTATCAGCCAGTTGCTTCATCTGTAAAATGCGGATGATGATAGGAGGAGGGATATGTTAACATATAAGTAACATATGTAGCTCCTACAGCAGGGTCTGGCACATAGTAAGTGTTCAATTAAATGAGGTGTCATGATTATCACTATTACTATTGTTATATATATACACTCCCAGCTGGCTCTTTCCTTACCTTGTCTTTAATTCCTGCAACAATTCCCAGTCCTCCTTCTCCTTCTAAGACTCATCCAAGACATAGTTAAATCCTCCCCACATATGACAAAGAATTCAGTGCAGGTCTGAACAGACCATCTTAGGTTCACAGTGTTTGAAGTTGGCTTCCTTCTTTGAGTGGATTGCCACCAAGAAAGAAGTCAGAGCAAAAACACACAAATGGGATTGCATCAAACTGAAAAGCTTCTGCACAGCCCAAGAAACAACCAACAGAGTGAACAGGCAACCTAGAGAACTGGAGAAAACATTTGCAAATGATACATCTGATAATGGGGTTAATATCCAAAATAGTAAGGTACTCAAACAACTTAAGTGTGAAAAAAAACCCAATAACCTAATTTAAAAATGGGTAAAAGATGTGAATAGACATTTCTCAAAAGAAGACATACAAATGGCCAGCAGGTATATGAAAAAGTGCTCAACATCACTAATCATTAGAGAAATGTAAATTAAAACCACCATGAGATATCATCTCACACCTGTTAAGATGGCAATCATGAGAAAGATGAAAGATAAGTATTGGTGAGGCTGTGGAGAAAACGAAGCCCTTGTGCACTGCTGGTGGGAATGGAAGTTGGTACAGCTATTGTGGGAAACAGCACAGAGATTCCTTTAAAAATTAAAAACAGAACTACTATATGATCCAGCAATCCCGCTTCTGGATATTTAAAAAAGGAAATGAAATCAATATCTCAAAAGACATATCTGGAATCCTGTATTCATTGCAGCATTTTTCACAATAGCAAAGATATAGAATCAACCTAAGTGTTCATCAATGGATGAGTGGATAAAGAAAATGTGAGATATATAGATATCTATAGATACATATGCAGTGAAATATCATTTCGTCTTTAAAAAGAAGGAAATCCTGCCATTTGCGACAACATGGATAGACCTAAAGGATATTATGCTTCAGCATAAGCCAGGCATATAATGACAAATACCCCATGAGCTCACTTATAAAGGCATACCTCAGAGCCGTTGCAGGTTTGATTCCAGACCACCACAATAAGTGATTATCACAATAAAGCAAGTACAATTTTTTTTTTATTTTCTAGTACATATAAAATTACACTTACATTATGCTGTATTCTATTAAGTGTGCAATAGCATTATGTCTAAAAAATGTACATACTGTAATTTTAAAATACTTTGTTGCTAAAAAATGCTAAGGATCATCTGAGCTTCTAGCAAGTTGTAACCTTTTTGCTGATGGAGGGTCTTGCCTTAATGTTGATGGCTGCTGATTTATCAGGGTGGTAGTTGCTGAAGATTGGAATTGCTGTGGGAATTGCTTAAAATAAGGCGACAATGAAGTTTGCTGCATCAACTGACTCTTTCTTTTAGGGAAGATTTCTCTGTAGCATGCTGTGTTGTTTGATAGCATTTTACCTGCAGCAGAACTTATTTCAAAATTAGAGTCAATCCTCTCAAACCCTGCCACTGCTTTATCAACTAAGTTTATGGAATATTCTGAATCCTTTGTTGTCATTTCAACAGTGTCCACAGCATCTTCACCAGGAGTAGATTTTATCTCAAGAAGCAACTTTGTTTGCTCATCCATAAAAAGCAACTCCTCATCTGTTCAAGTTTAATAATAGATTGAAGCAATTCAGTCCCATCTTCAGGCTCCACTTCTAATTCTAGTTGATGCTATTTCTAGCACATCTGCAGTTATTTTGTTTATTGAAGTTTTGAACCCCTCAAAGTCCACCATGAGGGTTGGAATCAACTTCTTCCAAACTCCTGTTAATTGATATTTTCATCTCCCCACATGAATCATCAATGTTCTTAATGGCAACTAGAATGGTAAATACTTTCAAGAAGGTTTTCAATTTATTTTGCTCAGATTCATCAGAGGAATCGCTATCTATGACAGCTATAGCCCTATGTAAGGTATTTCTTCAATAATAAGACTTGAAAGTTGAAATTTCTCTTTGATCCATGGGCTACAGAATGGATGTTTTGTCAGCAGGCATGAAAATTACATTAATCTCCCTGTACCTCTTGAGCAGAGCTCTTGTGTGACCAGGTGCACTGTCAATCAGAGGTAATATTTGGAAAGGAATCTTTTTTTTCTGAGCAGTATGTCTTAAAGATGGGCTTAAAATATTTAGTAAACCATGCTATAAACAGATGTGCTGTCATTCAGGCTTTGTTGTTCCATTTATAGAGCACAGGTAGAGTAGATTTTGCATAATTCTTAAGGGCCCTAGGATTGTCAAAGTGGTAAAAGAGGATTGGCTTCAATTTAAAGTCACCAGCTTCATTAGCCTCAATAAGAGAATCAGCCTGTCCTTTGAAGCTTTGAAGCCAGGCATTGACTTCTCTTCCCTCACTATGAAGTCCTAGATGGCATCTTGTTCCAATAGTAGACTGTTTCATCTGGATTGAAAATCTGTTGTTTAGTATAGCCACCTTCATCAGTGATCTTAACTAGATCTTCTGGATAACTCACTGTGGCTTCTACATCAGCACTTGCTGCTTCCCCTTGGACTTTTTGTTATGGAGATGGCTTCTTTCCCTAAACCTCATGAACCAACCTCTACTAGCTTCAAACTCTTCTTCTGCAGATTTCTTACCTCTCTCAGCCTTCATAGACTTGAAGAGATTTAGAACTTTGCTCTGTATTAGGCTTTAGTTTAAGGGAATATTGTGGCTTGTTCCTTGGTTAACAGCACAGAGAAGGAAAGTAAGACATTCAGTTCCATGTGGCCTTCCAAACAGAATCGCCAAAGGAACAAAGTGTGATTTAGTCATAAAGAATCCAGACGGACCACGTCTGGAAGAAGCAAGCAAGACCCTGGGGGAACAGGGTCACTGTTTGCTTCCCATCCCTTCCTGGTATGGCCCAAATGCTGCAATGGTTGTGAAATGGAAGGATTGTGGAAGGAGCCAGGCCAAGGATGTGCTTGGGAAGAATGCTCATTTGAGCAGCATCTCCAGGTGATTCCTTTCTTCCTCCCCACCCCCTGCTTTACTGGGGTATAGTTGACAAATAAGAACCATATACATTTAAGGTGTACAGCCAGAGCCAGAGCCCAGCCTCTCCTGTGGCCAAGTCTGCAAAGTAAGAACTCTTCTAGGCCATGGACCCTCTTAAGGGCATGGAGCACACACTCTGCCCTGACCAATGGGAAACACAAACTTCATCTGCTCCCATTCCTCCTTCCTAGCCTCCACCCCTGGCAGGAGGCATCTGCAGTTATCATGGCCAGTGCTTCTGTGTGCAGTTTACACATCTCCTACCCACTGTGCTCTTATGGAGGCGGAGTCAAGACTCCTGGGGTCAAATTCAAGCTCTGCCCATTTACTGACTGTGGGCCTTGGGTAAATTACTTCTCTCACTACAGCCCTGTGAGATTTTCATTTGGTAGATGAGGAACTTGGGCTCACAGAGGCACCAGGGTAAATGGCAGAAATGGGTTTTTTACTCAGGTTGGTGTGTTTCCAAATCCAAGTCTCCTTCCAGAACATCTGGCTCCATAATTTCTGGCCCGTGAATGAGGTTTACCTTTTTCCCATGGAGAAAGGAAAACCTCAGCAAAAGAGCATCTTTGCTTCTTCCTCCACTACCATGTGAAACACAGCCCATCAAACTCACCCATCAGCCAACTCATCGTGTTAGGCAGAAGGGTGAGCCCTCCATAGATCCAGAAAACAAGCCATCTCTGTCCTCTCCAAGTTCCAGCAGTAGACACTTATGGCTGTGTGAGACTGTATCTCGTTTGTGGGATCCTATAATAGCTTCTTGATAGTGCCTGTTCAGCACAAACTAGCTATGGGAAGTCCCCCGGCTTGAGGGCTGCAGCTTCCCTCTGGGGTGGAAATGTTGACAAAGAATTCAAGATGGCAGGAGTCTAGAGAGGGGGCTGAGATGATCTGGGTGCCCCTAGTTCCATCCCAGTAGGGCATTGGTTGGCTGAGGACAATGCACAAGGCAGCTAGAAATAGGAAGCCTTCTGTTCTGAGATATTCCCTGGCTTGGTCCCTTTAATCTGTACAGGGATCGAGTCAGTGTTACATCTGGACTAAGCTCCTGGCCAGTGCCTGTGATGTTGCAATCCTGTGGTGCACCTTTTCTCCAACATGTCCTTCCTGGTCTCTCTTTTTCTAGGAGGAGCTGGAGCCCACTTTGCATTACCTGGTTGCAGAGTTCAAAAAGTGGCAGTTTCCTACTCATTCATCTATTCATTCATCCTGCCAGGCACAGGGGATACCAGCATAAACAAGACTGAACATGGCCTCTTGCCCTCTCAGGCTTAGTGGAGTGACACTAGATTTGGAGGCAGGGCTCTACTCCCAGCCTAGCATTTACAATCTGGTGATCTAACTTGCTCCTAAACTCTCTGAGCCTCAGTTCCTTCAGGTGCAGGATGTGTGTAATGATGCCTCCCTCATGTGATTCAAGTGAGTGGAAAGATTTAATCAAATAAATAAGAAAGTGTTTGTTAACCATAAAGATCATATCGATCTGAGTTATTACTGTTAATAATGTGACTATTATTATTATTATTGCTATACTTTTCCATTCAGGAAGTTTCCTCTGCCTGACCTGCTTACTATGCCAAGAATCTGGGTAAATTTACTTTACATGGCAGACTCTGACAATATTGATTGATCTACTCTGGGTCATTAGCTTGCTTCTTTTGTTTCCTAACAGGTTGATTAAGGTATAATTCACATAGTGTACAATTTGCCCACTTAAAGTATACAATTCAATGGGTTTTTCTGAATATTCACAGGGTTATATAACCATCACCACAATCTAATTTTAGAACATTTTCATCTCTCTTAAAAGAAACCCTATGCCCATTAGTAGTCAATCTCTATTTCCTCCCACTGGCCCCCTCTCCCCACTAAAGGAAGTGACGAATCTTTTTGCCTTTATATATTTGCCTTTTCTGCACATTTCATATAAATGAAATCAGTTGGTAGACTTCGGGCTATTCCCATTTTTTGGCTAGTACAAAAGATGCTGCTTTGAACATTCATGTATAAGTTTCTGTGTGAACGTATGTTTTTATTTCTCTTGGGTATACCTTATACCTAGGAGTGAAATGGCTAGGTCACATGGTTGCTCTGTGTTTAACATTTTAAGGAAATGTTACACTGTTTATCAAAGCTGCTGTACCATTTTACATCCCCACTGACAAGGTATGAGGGTTCCAATTTCTCCACACCCCCACCAACGCTTCTTATTATGTCTTTTTTATGAGAGTCATCCTAGTGGGTGTGAAGTGGTATCTCATTATGGTTTTGATTTGCATTTCTCGACTAATGATATTAAACATCTTTGCATGTGCTTATTGGCCATTTGTACATTTTCTTTGCCAAAATGCCTATTCAAGTCTTTTGCCATTTCTTATTGAGTCCTTTACCTTATTATGAGTTGTAAAAGTTCTTTACATATTTTGGATATAAGTCTGTTATCAGTGATATGATTTGCAAATATTTTCTTGCATTCTGTGAGGCATTTTTTTTTCTTTCTTGATGACATGTTTACAGCACAGAAGTTTTAAATTTTGATAAAGTCATCTTATCCTTTTCTTTTGCCACTTGTTTTGGTGAGATATGTAAAGTCTATTTCTTAAATGGGCTCTGACTTTTTAAATGTGTCTATTATTTACACAAAATTAAATTCTTGGCTGAAATCCAAATCAGGAAAACAATCAATGAATCATCACTATAACCTTACACAAGTTAGATGTAATTGAATAAACCTAGTTGAAGCCTTCCTTCTGTGAAAGAAATGGGGAACAGACAGAGCTTTCAAACTGAGTAGGGTAGCAGTTGAGGTGGGCTAGGTAACACCCTTGCTCCTCTTGCCATCTCCAACAGAAAACACTTGCAGGGAGTTTGTCATAAGGGGGAAGAAGGGGAAGAGTAATAGGACTGAGATACTAAGCAAAGAAGCAAGGCTGTTACTTGTCCTACGCTTGCTTCCAAGGGCCAAGGGAGGTTGGGACTGAATTCCTGGGCTGCCTTTCTTACCCCGCCCTCCCCTATTACCCCTTGGGAGGGCCTACGGGGATGAAGCTCTTCAAGAGGTTCCACGGTACACTAGGGCCTTTGATCATGCTGTCCCCACTGTCTGCCGAGATCCCCACCCCCACTCCTTTACCCAGCCATCTCCCACAGGTCCTTCAGTGCATGCTTCATTTGTCAGTTCCTCAGGAACATCTTCCCTCACCTCCCGGTTTATGTTGCTCTGCTGCCTTCAGGACATAGGAAACAAAGCCTTCAGGATATGGCTCCAGCCCACATCCACAAAAGGACTCCCTTTCCCTTCCGCCACGTCCTCGCAGTTCCTATTTTTCACCATCCACAGCTCAGTCTGTACTGTTGTGCTGTCTCTCCATCTTCTTTCAGGCGCAATGCAACTCCTTTTCCCACCTGCTCACCCCCACTCTGCCCTCAGCCTCAGCCAACCTGGCAGTTCCCTCCCCTGGGCTCTACCCTTCTCTGGCTAATGCAGAGGTCACTATTGTGCATCTGCTCATTTTCCTCTTGGCCTGGAAACCTCTCAACTATCTATGGATCTTCTAATCCGAAAGTCTGCATGAGGCTTCCTGACACATACTGGTTGCTTTGTGAATGTTAGTTGAATTAATTAATTAATTAATTAACCTATCAGGCAAAGTGGGGCATTGAAGACTGTTTGGACATAATTTGGGGACAGACCAGCTCAATCAGGGCACTTGTACTGGAGAAAAACACCGAGATTCTACTTAAGTCTGTCCCTGATTCACTGAAGAGAAAAAGAGATTTCATTTCTCTTATCAGGGACTTAACATTCTCCACTCATGCACCGAGACCCTGTGTTTGTTCCCTGAGAAATTTCCCACCTCTTTTAGGGAGGCAGTGCCCAGGCCAGGAGATCTCACTGCTCTAGGGGCCTGCTCCTAGCCTCACAGACCCAGTTGGAGGCTTAAATATCTGCTACTGTGGGGATATTCCCCCCACAGTTTTCAGAGTGGCCTGGGTCTCTGTCGACCTCACTCCTGCAACCCAGAGCCTGTCTGTCTCTCTTTCTCTTTCCAGGTCTGAAGCTGTCAGCTGCCAGCAGCAGCCCCTTCACTGTTTGGTCCTGCCCCTCTCAGATCATATGAGGGTGAAGGGAGGTGAGTGTGTTTGTATCTCTAACTCAGGTATCCTGCAAGTAGGTATTACTGTCTCTGTTTTACCAGAGACAGAAACTGAGTCTCAAACGGCAAGATAGTCTTGTGTGCTTTTGTCTGTGTAACTGGACCTTATACTCCACGTTACACAACAGCACATCAACTACACTTTGGAGAAACACAGGGAAGGAGTAGCCGTGTCCAGGGGCTCATGGATCTCTGCTTGGAGACAGCAAAAGGCCAACCACCACCACTCCCCACACTGCTCTGACCTTTCTGCTTCATCTTCTATTCGTGAATATTTGTTTTCTAGGCACTATTTTAAGCTCCGGGGATATAGCAATAAACAAGACAGACATCAGAGCTTACATTTCAGTAGGGATGACAAAATAAATACATATAAATGCATACATAATATAATTTTAGATAGTAGTAAGTACTATGCAAAAAATAAATCGGGTATTGTTAATATTCTAGATCTGGAGTTGGCTGATGCATTCATAAGTATTCATTGCATTATCATGTGTTATAACATACCTATTCTTTACATATATTATTTGAATACAATACTATATAATAAGTTCTGCTCATAAAAGTTTGTGATGGGATGAGGGAGGGGTATCTTAGATGAAGTCATCAAAGAAGGCTTTCTGTATTTCAGCTAAAATCAGATAAATGAGAGGGAGTTTGCCGGCTAAAGATCTGAGGAAGAAGCAAGTTCTCCGGGACAGGGAGAGGCAGGTGAGACAGGGCTGAGTGCCAAAGCGTAGAAAGGGAAGAAAGGGGGTTGGCGAAATAGGCAGGGCCAGACCTTGGGGACCTGACATGTGGATGTTATTCTAAGTGTAATGGGAAGGGGTTTTGTTTCTAAAAGATTAGTCTCTCCGGAGCGCCAAAAGAAATTACAAGTGCCCCTCTCATTTTCCCTCCTCTCCTCCCCTTCCCCTCACTAGGTGGGACTTTCTGCAGATGTGCCAGAACTTAGCCCAGCTCTTGCCAGATGCGTCAACCCCAGAGCTTGGGGCTTTGTTTTTATAGGGCAAGAAAGTGGAACAAGCCAAGGTTTAACATTATGCTGCTTTTACTCGTGATTATTAAATCCACTTTGCCAATAAGTTTCAAGTTTAAATATATCTTGAATATAAATAAAACGGTACTCTAGTCACTTGATTTATGTTGAACGTCTGTTTTCTCCCCTTATTGAGCTAGTAATTTCACTCCCATCATCTTTGCTCAGCAGCCCCTGTCCCCAGCAATTCTCCAGGGGTCTGCTTGAATGCCAGCCCTTGGGGCAAGACCAGACAGTGGTAGGGGAGTGGAAATGGCCCGGGATGAACTGTCTGCAGACCTGGGACAAACCATTTAATCTCTCCAAATTCATTTTCTTATCTACAAAACCAGCAAAAATCCTTCCTTGCAGAAATAAATCATGGGAAAAGCACATAGAACAGTGACTGAGATGCAAGAGGTGATCAGTAAAAGTGAGTTGAATCCAATTTTAATTTCATTTTTAAGTGAAAAAACTTAAATCTGCTCAACTAAATAAATTTGCTCATCATTAGTACTGCTTCCTTGGTCTCTCAACGTTTTTCTTATTCACTTTTTTTAATGACTGTCCGTGTTCACTGTAGAGTTTTTGTAAAATACTGAACAGTATAAGGAAGAAAATATAATCCATTCATAATTCTACTACTCAGAGATAACTGCTCTTAAAATACTCATGTGTTTTCCTCTAGGCTTTTTTTTCTATGCATATATTCATATTTGGACAGTACTTTTTATTCCATTATGTATCTGGCTCTTTTCATCTAGCATTTCATTCCACCAATTTCCTGTCACTAAAATATTCTTTGATAACATGAGAAGTAAACAAATGAATAGATCTCTGCTCTATGGGGAATAAACTGTGGAGTTGAGAGTAGCAGCAGGGGAGTAATTCTATGGCTACTGCACGGTGATGTGTTGGCTGGGACTGAGTGGAAATGGCGGAAGTGATGAAAACCATTCAGATTCAGGACGTACTGGGAAGGAATAGGAGACAGGTCTTAGGGATGGATTAGATGGGAGAGATTAAAGAAAGCTTGCACAGATCAGTCCTAGTGTTCAGACAGAGCGTGTATGAGCATTTCCTGAGATGGGGAATGGAAGGAGGGGCAGCTCTGAGGGAGAACATCCTTGGCCAAGGGGACATTCCAGCCTCCTGGGTCTTCCAGGCTGTGGTATGGAGAATGAGGTCGAGGGGGCAGATCTGGCTTAATGCTCAGGGGCAGCTGACACATGGTCCCTGAGATTCTGTGAGATATTTCCCCTAGTAGCAGCCCCTGAGCCATTCAAAGACACCCTACTGACCTAGTGGCAGGTTACATTCCCAAACTGGAGTCTCCACCTTTTCTGAAGAAGAAAATCATAGACACATCCCTCAGCAATTAAATGCTAACACAATATACATTCCTCATTCCACATATCATTGCAGAGTGCTGACTATGTGCTTGGCACTGTCACTGGGAGTACAGCCATGAACAGACCAAACTTCCTGCCCTCATGCAGCTTCTAGTCTAGTGAAAAAGACAATAAAACAAGTAATACATAGTATGCTCAATAATGGTAAGTGCTATGGAGAAAAATAAAATAGAGAGAAGGCCCAGGAGGTGTGGAGGGTTGTAGAGGGGTGGGTTGCATTTTTAATTAGTGAAGTTAGGAAGGCCTCGTCAGTAACATAACATTGGAGCCACATGGAGATGAGAGTCATCTGGAGCATTTGGTCTCTTGTGGTGACTGATATAAAAAGGACGAATGAGATTTGTTGAGATGGTCTCAAGGCAGACAATGGCGATAAAATAGAAGTGTTGGAAATAAACCGGGGTAGGGAGCAGGGGGTGTCAGGGGCACGTAGAGCTCACGATTGTGCTCTGGACTCCTGTTGATGGCGGTGTAGAGGTGGGAGGAGGGCGTCCCACTGAGAATGCTGTAGGACACTCTCTTGATTTCCACTGGTGGCGGCCAGAGAGGCTAAGGAAGGGCATTGTTAGTTTGCAGAGGTCTATGTAGATAACTCAGGATGGGACTCCAGGTGAGGATTCTAAGGTGAGTCAGGGAACAAGGCACAAAGGGAAACAGGAGCTGTTACTTCTCCAGGAGGCCAAGGAAGATGGGTGGTGGCGAGGGCAGGGGTTTCTCTGCCAAAACGACAGACACTGCCCAGTTGCTCGGTATAGGCCATACTATATCTAACCATGAATACGTGGCGTTGGTACAACAGCTGTGCTGTGTGGCCCAGGAGGCTGACTGGACTCTCATTCCGAACAATCTCTGAGTATTTGGAAAGTACAGTTGAAGAGGTACAAATAAAAGTTAGCTCAGTTATTTATGTTCATAGTACTTCTCATGCCTAGCACAGCAGAAGGTATTTGTCCTGCACATAGTAGGCACTTAATATGTACTTGAAGACTTAAACCAAAGTACTTCTTAAAAATAAAATCCATTATTTATTGAAAACTTTCTGTGTGCAAAGTTCTGGGTTACACGCAAAAAAAAATTTTTTTTTAAGACAAAACACAAGAGTTAACCTTAAGAAATTCACATTGTTAAATTAAAGTAGAAATAGACACTAAAAGACCAATGCTGAATCCAAGTTAGGAAAATTTGGGACCACATCAATGAAAGAAATAATGGTTCCAAATATAATTGCCAGCTACTTAAAAGGGGTGAATCATTATCAGAATTCTTTAAAACAGTAGAGCTGAGGGCTCTAGTGATTCATTTAGCCAGTATTACTCAAACTTTTTTGATCATAATCTATAGTAAGAAATTTATTTTATTTCACAATTTAGTACACACACACACGATTGAAATATCTCACTTGCTCTTAATGTATGTGATGTACTCTAATATATTATATTCCATTTATTTATTTATTCAATGCTGGTCTTCACTCACAACCCACTATAATGACTTCACAACCCACTAATGGGTTGCAATCTACAGTTTGAAAAACACTGATCTGATCTAATCTAACCTTCTCCTTACATCATACCTTCAGCCTAGGCATTCCACAGGGTCCCAGGGGACTTATGACTTGCTAGCCTCTCAATAACTTGGAGTCCTGACATTGCAAGCTCCAAGAAGGGAAGAACTCTGGCTTTTTCTGCTCATCGCCGTGACTGGAGCACAGTAGACGGTAAAGAAATTGGTTAACTGATGGAGGAAATCTACATACAGGTTCCACAGCTACTTAGCTAAAGAATGATACCTCCTTTCAAAGACATGCTAGAACAATCAGACAGTTGTTGGCTGTCAGAAAATAGCAGCTATTTCATAATTCCGTATGAGAATAAATCTTAACTTCAATTGTAAAATTAATTGTTACCTCGGCATGTCACAAGTGATCAGTACAGTGCTTTAGATAATGATGCATTGTTTTGTGTGTATACATCCTCATCTATCCATTGCACCTCTGGCCAAAACTGGATTGCAAGCATTTGAATGAAATAAATGTCTTCTTTCTTTAACCCACCAACCACTTAGTAGTGGGCTAAATAATTAGGCTGCAAATGCTTTGGGGAAGAACAATTAAGATAATTAATAGGACTTATTTTTCTCCATTGTTTCATAATAGCTTTATAAAGTATAACTGACATACTCTAAACTGCACATATTTAAAGTGTATGACTTTTTTGACATAAATATACACCTGGGAAACCATCATCAAAATAAAGATGATAAAAATAAACATTACTCAAAGGTTTGTTTCCAGTTACCTTTTGTTAATCCCTCCTTCCTGCCCTTCTCCATGCATCTTTTCCCAGATCCCCAAGCAACCACTGATAAGTTTTCCATCACTGTACATTAGTTTGTATTTCCTATAGTTTAATATAAGTGAAATAAAGGGTATGCACTTTTTTCGTCTATCTCCTTTCACTAAGAATAACTATTTTGAGCTTTCTCCATGTTGTAGATTGATTTTTTTTTTTTAGTCTTGAGTAGTAGTATTCCATTGTATGAATAGAACATGGTTTGTTTATCTGTTTACCAGTTGGTGGGCTTTGGGGCTATTTCCTGTTCAGGACTGTTGCAAATAAAGCTGTTACAAACATGTGCATATAAGTCTTTATAGGAACAGGTGCTTTTATTTCTCCTGGGTAAAGACTTAGTAGTGGCATGTCTGAATCATGTAGGAGATGTTCCTGCCATTTTATATTTCCACCAAGCCAACATTTATTAAGGTCAGGTTTTTTGTTTTTTTGTTTATGTTTTAGCCTTTTTTTTTTTGAGACAGAGTCTCTGTCATCCAGGCTGCAGTGCAGCAGTGGCACGATCTTGATTCACTTCAAACTTTGCTCCTGGGTTCAAGTGATTCTCCTACCTTAGCCTCCTGAGTAGCTGTGATTACAGGCACCCACCACCATGCCCAGATAATTTTTGTATTTCTAGTATAGACAGGATTTCACCATGTTGGTCAGGCTGGTCTCGAGCTCCTGACCTCAAGTGTTGCTCCTGCCTCTGCCTCCCAAAACGCTGGGATTGCAGGCATGAACCACTATGCCTGGCCTGTTTTAGCCATTTTAATAGGTATGTAGTGTTATCTCATTATGGTTTTAATTTGCGTTTTCCCAAGATGTTCAGTGAATTTTTTCGTGTGCTTGTTTGTCACTACACGTATTTTTTGGTGAAGCGTCTGTTATAATTTCTTACCTTTTAAAAAACTGTTTTTTTATTATTAAGTTTTGTCAGTTGCAGATACAAATCTATTAACATATATGTGTGTGTATATATATTTTTAAAATATATTTTTGTATTTTTAAATTATATTTTTATTTTTAATTTATTATTAAATTAATTATAATTTAAAATATATTTTAAATTATATTATTATAATTATATTTTAAAAATATATATTCACATATATTTATATTGTATATTATATATTATATTTATATTTTAAAAATATATACACACACGATATATAATATATAAAAATATAAATGTGTATAAATATATACATGCACATATATATGTGTATATGTGTGTGTGTGTATATATATATGTGTATGTAAATATTTTCTCCCAGTCTGTGGCTTGTCTTTTCATTCTTTTTTTTCTTTTCTTTTCTTTTATATATATAGTTTTTATTACACTTTAAGTTCTAGGGTACATGTGCACAACATGCAGGTTTGTTACATATGTATACATGTGCCATGTTGGTGTGCTGCACCCATTAACTCGTCATTTTTATTAGGTATATCTCCTAATGCTATCCCTCCCCCCTACCCCCACCCCACAACTGGCCCCAGTGTGTGATGTTCCCCTTCCTGTGTCCAAGTGTTCTCATTGTTCAATTCCCACCTATGAGTGAAAACATGCGGTATTTGGTTTTTTGTCCTTGCAATAGTTTGCTGAGAATGATGGTTTCCAGCTTCATCCATGTCTCTACAAAGGACATGAACTCATCATTTTTTATGGCTGCATAGTATTCCATGGTGCATATGTGCCACATTTTCTTAATCCAGTCTATCATTGCTGGACATTTGGGTTGGTTCCAAGTCTTTGCTATTGTGAATAGTGCTGCAATAAACATACGTGTGCATGTGTCTTTATAGCAGCATGATTTATAATCTTTTGGCTATATACCCAGTAATGGGATGGCTGGGTCAAATGGTATTTCTAGTTCTAGATCCTTGAGGAATCACCACACTGACTTCCACAATGGTTGAACTAGTTTACAGTCCCACCAACAGTGTAAAAGTGTTTCTATTTCTCCACATCCTCTCCAGCACCTGTTGTTTCCTGACTTTTTAATGATTGTCATTCTAACTGGTGTGAGATGTTATCTCATTTTGGTTTTGATTTGCATTTCTCTGATGGTCAGTGATGATGAACATTTTTTCATGTGTCTGTTGGCTGCATAAATGTCTTCTATTGAGAAGTGTCTGTTCATATCTTTCGCCCACTTTTTGATGGGGTAGTTTTTTTCTTGTAAATTTGTTTGAGTTCTCTGTAGATTCTGGATATTTGCCCTTTGACAGATGAGTAGAATACAAAAACTTGGGAGATACCTGTTTTCAAAAACTGACTAGACAGAACATAATTATAGTGCTTATTACATTGCTTTTGGAATTGTTTGCTAGTTTTACTGACTGCTCCTCTAGAAGATGGGACCCTTAAAGCCTATAATTATGAATTATTGATCTTGGTATTACCAATACATACTATTTTGAAGAAAACATAGTAGGGTCTTTTAGAAATAAGAAATGAACAATGAATAGACTAATAGAAAGGCAAATAGGCATAATATCTGGAAAGGGTACACCTGAACTGAATCAGAGATTGAGATTAGTGAACAAAGAGCCCCACTGGGAATAATAACTTAGGTTGGCCAGAACCTGAGGAGTATGCAGTACATCTTTCCTGGAAAGCAGAAACAGTGTGGTAGAGCAGAAGCAGCATAGCCTCCACTATCAGACAGACCTCAGTTCAAATCCTGGCTTTTCTATGGTGTTATGGACTGAATTATGTCCCTCCCCAAATTCATGCTTTGAAGCCCTAACTTCCAATGTGACGGTATTTGGAAATAAGGCCTTTAAAAAGATAATTAAGCTTAAATGAGGTCATAAGGATGGGGCGCTGATCCAATAAAACTGAAGTCCTTATAAAGAAGAGGAAGAGACACAGAGACCTCTCTCCCTACCCCTCCCTGGACATGCACACATACAAAGGAAAGGCCATGTGAGGACCCAGTAAGAAGCCAGCCTTCTGCAAGCAAAAAAGAGAGCCCTCATCAGAACCCAACCCTTCTCATACCTTGATCTTGGTCTTCCAGAAAATAAATGCCTGTTTTTTAAACCACCTAGTCTGTGGTATTTTGTTATTTTTATATATAATATAATTATTATATAATTATATTATGTTACTATTATATAATTATTATATAATTATATTATGTTACTATTATATAATTCTATTATATTATTTGTATTAGGCAACCCAAGTTGACTAATACATGTGGTTAAATATTTGACCTTGGACAAGTTATTTAACCTGTGTGAGGTTTAATTGTGTTTACAAAGTAAAAAGAGAGAAAGAACAATAATAACAATAATATTGTGGTACTCATTAATGCTCTTCACTGAATATCTCTGGTTCTTCTTCTTTGAGTAATTGTTGGAATTACACTTCCATTCTTCCTTGATTTCGGGTATGGCCATATAATTTACTTTCACCAATGAACTATGGAAGACTTTAATTATATCACCACTTCTTCCTCTTACCCTAGAGACTGGGAATGTTTCAGATAGTAAAGTCTCTATCACCTGGGTCTCTGAGTGGGCATGATATGGAACAAAGCCCCCATTGACCTAAACATTACATGCAGCATTGGCAAGAAATAAGTCACTGAGAGTTGAGGGTTGTTATTATAGCTCATTACATAGGTATACATAGGTTGTTGAAATAATTAAATGAGATGTTTTAAAGTGTCTTTGTTGATTTTCAAGTCTCTGTGGGCTTGAAGCTGCTGGGTTGAAGAATGTTAAAAAGTTGCACATTTTCTAGTTTGAATATAGGGATTTTTTGGTAAGGCAATACCACTGTGAAGTTTATTACTAAGAGAAGTTCCAGCCTTAACAACTCTCAATTGATTGAGGCAGTGCTTATAGCCTTGTTGGAAAGAAAAGAAAGAAAGAAAAATACATACATATATATTTATATGAAGAGCAAGACAGTGTATACCAAAATGTATACCTAAGAGTAGATACCTAGCGCTGGCAATCAGTACTCAGAGTAGCTATCTAGCACTGGAAATCAGTACTCAGCAAGCTCTAATAAGGTGTGCGTTGTGTGGCAAAGGGAGTTAGGAAAGAAAGAGGCGAGTTGGAGCTAGAGGAGATGGGGAAGGGAGTTTGAGAGAAATCTTGAAGATGGGTAGGGTATGAGCAGATGGTGAGTAGACAAGACTGAATTTCCAAAAACTGTAAAATACGTCTAAAACATTTAAGTCTTGCTCTTCTTGTTGCCATCCTCTGATAAGAAGTTGTATGATTGTCAGGTGCAGTGGCTCACGTCTATAATCTCAGTCCTTTGGAAGGCTGAGGCAGGAGGCTGGCTTGAGCCCAGGAGTTCGAGATCAGCCTGGGAAACATACTGAGACACCATCTCTACAAATTTTTTAAAAAAATTAGTCAGGCATAGTGGTATGCTCCTGCAGTCCTTGCAACCTGGGAGGCCGAGGTGGGAGAATTTCTTGAGCCCAGGAGGTCAAGACTGCAGCAATCCATGACTATGCCACTGTACTCTTGTACTGCAGCCTGGAAGACAGAACGAGACCCTGTCTAAAAAAAAAAAAAAAAAAAAAATTGCATTTGAATATGAAAAGCTGCATTTTTGCTTTTCTTTCCAGGGAATATAATATCATCCAAAGTGCATGGCCTAGAACAATTTTTGGCACATAGTAAATACTCAATAAATATTTGTTGACTGAATGTCTGAATACATCATGGGCTTTATAGAAAAACAAACTTGGGTTCAAATCTCAGTTCTCTTATAATGTGTAACCTTTTAAAGGGACTTAACGTCTCTATGGTTCATCTTCATCTTAATAAATTGATATACCAGGGAATCCAACCACTTAACAAATAGATGCACTAGGGTTGTTATTCCCTTGCGTATCCATTTATAGTTTTGCATCTAAATGTGGCATAGTGCTTCCACATGGTGGCATTTCAATAAAGGGAATATCCAAGCATTTTTTCATGCTGCAGGATAGCTTTCCTAATGATCACAGTTAATATTCTTCATGAAGTGGATGCACATTCCTAACATGAAGGGCGTTCCCATATCATAGAGACTGTGCCAATGAACATTATGCCTACAGCTTCTTCCTATTGTTGGATACATTCCTTAGAATCAAGTCCAAAGTTTAGACTCATTGAGTCAAGGGGAATGAACACATGTATGGGAAAATCAACATTTCAAAGGGATCATACAGGAGGTAGTCCTAGCTAGTGGCAGAGTGGAGCATAATTATAAGAGTCCACATTCAGCTGATGAATTTAGATTGAATTAAAAGATTGGCTTATCCCATTACTGGGTATATACCCAAAGGACTGTAAATCATGCTGCTGTAAAGACATACGCACACGTATGTTTATTGCAGCATTATTCACAATAGCAAAGACTTGGAACCAACCCAAATGTCCAACAATGATAGACTGGATTAAGAAAATGTGGCACATCTACACCATGGAATACTATGCAGCCATAAAAAATGATGAGTTCATGTCCTTTGTAGGGACATGGATGAAATTGGAAACCATCATTCTCAGTAAACTATCGCAAGAACAAAAAACCAAACACCGCATATTCTCACTCATAGGTGGGAATTGAACAATGAGAACACATGGACACAGGAAGGGGAACATCACACTTCGGGGACTGTTGTGGGGTGGGGGGAGGGGGGAGGGATAGCATTGGGAGATATACCTAATGCTAGATGACGAGTTGGTGGGTGCAGCGCACCAGCATGGCACATGTATACATATGTAACTTACCTGCACGTTGCGCACATGTACCATAGAGCCTAAAGTATAATAATAATAATAATAATAATAAAAAGAAAAAAAAAAAAGAAAAATTTAGGTATGATACTACTTCTGTAAAATATATTATAAGAAATGATAAAGTATTTGTGTAGCAGTGTGCTCCTATATGTATATGGGTAAAACCTTGGAAAGAAAATTAGCAAAATATTACTAGAAAGTTGAATTAGTAATGATTAAATTAATAAAATATTCTTCTTAGTGCCTTTAAAAAAAAAAAAAAAAAAAAGATGGGCTTAGGCTTGTGAGCAGATTCTTTTCAGCAAAGTTGTTTTCTGGTGAAAACACTTTCCCAGTTTTAAATTAATCTTCTGCCTTCCATCTCGCAGCTCCCCCACCACCTTCACCTCCCAAACTTACCATCATCACCTTTGGGGTTTCTTCAATCTCTGATTAGTGAATGATACCATCTGAGGCTGGTGTGGCTGCTGGGTGTTGGTTAATCACTTCCTGTACAGTATGTGGGCCTGTTCTCACTAGATGCCCTGGGTTTCTTTTCACATCTTTCTGTGCTAAAGCTTTTCAATGTGTTTATCATGTAGGTCATGGAGGCTGATTCCAGTACAGCAGAAGAAGGTAAAATCCATAATGCTACAACAGTAGATGGTGTTTCTAAGAGTGAGATGTAAGCGCACAGAACTCTTCTTGGAAGCAAATGGTGTGTGTGTGTGTGTGTGTGTGTGTGTGTGTGTAGGCCTACATGTTTGCTTTTCTCAAGGTTTTTATTTTCTAGTGTATCCATTTATTCAACAACACTTCATGTTAAAAAATAAACTCATAATCTACCTTCTCATATTTGTTCTCTTCCAGAGTTCTCTAACTTGGCAAATGGCACCACCATCCATCCGACTGGACCAAGCACAAACTTGAGAGCCACCCTTGACACCTCCTTTCCCTTCAGCACCTCCCTACCACCACATTCAGTCTGTCCAGGAATAGCAGGAGATAGAAGGAACACAGGGGAGGCAGGAGAGCAAGGCTGTTGGCCTCATCCGCTGCCTCCTGGCTGACTGAGGACGGATGTGTTAGATAAATCTGAGAACGCAAAGAAGCGCAGAGGTTCTATTCTGCAACCCAGTAAAGATGAAGAGGAGGAAGCTAATTCCCAGGTGCCTACACTGAGCTAACAGACACGTGCCTCTCCCTGGTGGCTCCAGCACAGTCAAACAGAGGCAGACTCCAAGGCTCCCTTTGCTGAGTTGCCTTTGCTTCCAGTGAAGGAGAACCCAAGAGTCCAGCAAAGGAGTTCTTGACATGACAAGGGTGGAGGATCTGAGCACCCAGGGCCACTGAATGGAGCAGCCAAGCCAAAGCCAAATGGGAATCTCATCAGAGTTGTCTGATGCCAGAGAGAGCCAAGGTCAGGATGAGTCAGCCAGAGGGTGCTCCCAGGCTCTGACCCAGCTGAGAGGGGCCAGATCATGTGTTACACTTCTTCAGAGGCCAGAGGAAGCACAGGGCAGAGGCACAAAGACCCTAAATCTTCCCCATGGCCCTCATGAGGTTGCAGAAACCACCACCACCCCTCACACGTATATCTGGACACACCAGATGAGAATATACCAGAAGGAGGAAGAATATTATCTGAAAGATTGAGCCATTTATCCAAAAGAGATTAATCTAAATATACTTTAATATTGGGTTTAATATTGATTTAAGCCTTAAATTGAACACAAAATTTCTCTTTGCTAACCAGTTGGGTGTGGGCTTCAAAGGAAGGTTATATTAGGTGGAGAAAAAGTGAAGTATGTTTTCTCTGCATATCCAAATTATAGTACAAAGTTAATACTGTGCATCTGACACACAGGAATAAAAGGACCATGAAATCACTTGTCAAAAATCTTAGCAGTTTAGGAAAACCAGGCAGATAGTTGCTGCAGGGTTGGACGGGCCACATTCCTAAAGTTCCCACAGATAGGGCTGACTGCAGCTTTCACAACTGTAGAAAACATAGGAGGAAATTCAAAGAGTGAACCAGGATGGTGGATTCCTAACTCTTGGTCAGACCTGCCCTCTAAGTGGTAGCTCAGCTAGTCTGCCCATGGTGGGCACCAGGCAACTTCCATGGAGAGGGGATATGCCCACTCACGTCCCCTCCTGGTCAATACTTATAGGCATGTCAGCAAAAAGACTTGTTTAAAATAAACAGTCCACAATGTATGATGACCCACACACATGTTTCAAAACTGTGAAGCATAAATATACTTATTGTAGGGAAAAAATATTACACAATGAAAACAACCACATGGGTCTGGCGTTCACTACCTGCCCCTTTCCACTAGGACAAGCCAAAAGGACTTTGACATTCTCTTCCCTGAATCTGTTCTGCAACCTCTTCTTCAGTTATCCTTGTGATTCTTCCATGGATCTCCTGCATGCTGTGCTGGGTCACGTGCCACCAGGATCCCAGCTGGTTCACAGGGCACATCATGTCATTGTATCAGGTCTGAAGCAGTAGTAGTCAGTGAGCTCTCTCGGTCCTTCCTCCTGCAAAGTCTTCTTCTTCCTAACTCTGACCTTTACTCTTCTTGTTTCTAATTGCACAACAAATGTAATGTGTAGACTGTATTTCTCCTCCAGTGAAAATCCACTTGGTCAAGTGCCTGCTGCTAGTAAACCTAGCTAGTAAGGTTAGTAAACCTCTGCTCTTCATCATGCTGAAAGAGATGGCCTTTATAGCCCTCTTTAACTGCTGTTGGGAATAGGACAACTTCTAGGCTGGCTGCCTTGGCTCCCCCATCCCCATTATTCAGAAGGTTTTACTCTAAATCCTTCCTGCACCCCACTGTTAAGTGTCCTGCCAGATGCAGCAAGGGGATTTACAATCACCCATTTGTGCACTCCATGGGCTTTCCTGCTTAGTTCTGTAATTCCCTCTGCTTATGTAGATGAAATCCATTCTTACACTTGTGCGCTTACCCATGTGCTTAGTGCTAGCAATTCTGAGCACTCGATATTGTCACAAGAAAATACTACAAGATTGCAACCCAGCTCTCTGGACAGACAGGCCTATCCTTCCCTCAGTAGCATATGAGCTCCATGAAAGCTACAATCTAGAATGCTACATCCCAGTGTCTTGAACTGTGCCTGACATGTAGTAGGCACCCAATAGACATGGGTGGAACAGATGATTGAGTTGATGAGCAGAAAAAAACAAGAGGCGTGTTGCATCTTCTGTGCACAAAATCCCACCTGCAAAGAAACCTATGTACAAGCTTCTTTTTTTGTTAAAGGCCTCCCCTTACACCTCGCCAACCCCACACCACTTTTCAATACACAATCTCCTGGAAAAAAAAAAAAAATCTCTGTGTGATCTTTAAACATTACCCTTGTGCTGGCACCTTTTTTGCCAAAGGCAGGAAAAACTTGTCTATCAAGTTACCCTTCATTTGAGCAGAGGCAACTATCTACAGCTTTGGAACCATGGCTCTCTCACCAGCAGCTGAGCACTTTGATCTTCATGCCATTCCCCGAAATAAAGAGGCAGAAGCCAAACCGTAGCCTGGTCTCAGCTCTCCTAGCCTCAAGCTGCATGAGGCAGAACTATCCAAAGGGCCAGGCATCCATGGACATCTGGCAGAGAGGGTGCAAACCCCTCTGGGCTCCAGCAGCTCTCAGTGGTGCTCCTTTGAGGTTCTTTGTCCCCAGGGAGTCTAGTATGTGTGGCCAAGGGTTTCACTGGCTCTTTGACTATAACAAGCATCTTAACTTACTTAAACCTCAGTTTTCTTATCTATAAAATTAGAATAACAATAGTATCTGCCTCACAGGATCATTATGAGAAATAAATAAGACAGTATATACATAAAGTGCTTGGCACAAAGTAAGAGCTCAATAAATGATAGCTGTTATTATTCCTGCTTGGTATGATTTGTTCATGCACTTTTGTTGTAAACAAATAAACAAATGCAACCTGCAATCTGAAATAAATAGAAAAAGCTCACCTATCATTATTAATTCATTCAACAAAGACTGTGTCAGGCCCCAGATGAGACAGGGAAGGTTTGCAGAGTTTCGGTGTTGAGTCTTTAAGTCGTCTGGGTCTTCACTTAAGTTGATCCCTGGAATCATAAGTACTCTCTGTTTGCGTTTCTCTCTCTCAGTGCCCACAACTCAGCTGAATGTAATCTGTTTCAGGACACTTTCCTGAACTGGACACATCTTAGGCTGGATCCTTTGGAAGGCAAATTCTGACATTAGCATTTAGGAAATTTGTAAGAGAGTTCTCTAGGGATTAATACCTGTGGAAGAGAGAAGAAGAAAGCAGACTGGTCAGAGGGAGAGTCCAACAAAGCAATGCAGTCCCAGCAAAGGCCTCAGAAACTCCACAGACGTGTCCCAAATTGGAGAGAGTGGGCTGGACCTTTATACCTCCAAGATGAATGACTCACTGGATGTAGGCTGCCTCTGGAAGGTGTGACCCTAGATGAGACAGTTTTCTTCAGCCAAAACAATCCCCAGCCCAGAGACGGCTGTCAGCTGAGGGTGATCTTCTGGGAGTACTCCCTGCGGCTGGGAGAATGATTCCCTCATTTCCTAAAGGGGACTTGGGCAGTGCAACATAACATGTACCCTGTACTCCCTTTAAAGATAGTTTGAGTCCCATCTGCTTGACTTCTGTGCCTAGCCCTCAACTGAGACATTAACATGAGTGGGAAAAGAAGAGAGGAATTTATCAGGCCCCATGAAAGGAATTTATCATGTTCCTGAACATTCAATCTCATTAACAATCTCTTATCCAAATTGGGAGATTCTCCTCTTCAATTTCACAGCTCAAAGTCCTTTCTTCATTGCTAAGCATTTCTGGCATCGAGACTAGAAGTTAACAAACACAGGGGGATTTGCAGTACACAAGGTGAATCAAAAAATGTAAACTAGGAATCACGAAATAATTTGGGTGAGGGAGTATTAAGCTTATAATCAGATTGGTCTGGGCCCAGTTTAAGACAGTTTTTGATACTTCTGTTGCATTTGTTGAAGAGAGAGGAAGGTAAGCACAGTTCAGTCTCGCCTGAGAGAAAGAGGAGATGGTTCCTTAGATTGCCAAGTAGATCCACCACTGTGATCAGTCTGGCGCAGTCTAGCTTAATAAAATGTGGCTGGTGGTTGTGCTGTCTGTGGCATGCTCCAACAAGACCAAACTCAAGACATATTGAGTGTAAATGCCTATTTGAATGAGCTCTAGGATCACACAGTGGATTGCAGACGTGTCTTCAATTAAAGCTGCTCTCAGGAAACTACCACTGCCTTCCACCCTAGGAAGAAAATATCCAAAGGTCAACCCTGAACTGAGAATTGAACTTGGATTTTAGGCTTATAACAGATTTTAATCAGGGTTTCTGAGTCTCCAGGGTATTTTTTAGATTTCTCACTATTGATCACTAACACTTTTATGAATTTTAAGAATTACAAACAAATCCAGAATTTATTTTAGTAAGTTTGTTTATTGTAATAGAATAGGTGAAACAATTCTGAAATGAGTGTATATGTATTACAGGATTGAGAAAGGAGTGAACAACATATTGATGTTGTTAAGGTTTAGGGTTTCACTGTGGAAGAAGGAGCATGCAAATATGAATTGGAAGAAAGCAAGAAAGAATCCAATGGGGGTGGAAATGGAGATAAACTCATGATTTCTAAAACATGTGTATGTGTGTGAATATGCATATTTTAAGTGCATATATTTCCTAGCTCTGTCTACTGAAAGCATTAAAAAGCAAAAACACACCAGTAGCAATGAGCACACTTGGCGCCCAGATCTTGGTATCTAATACCATTCCCCAGTAAAAGGAACCAGACCCTTAGAGAAATGGCTGGTTCCAGAGTTGAGGTGGGGTAGGGGCAAGATGAATCTAGAACACCTTATTATGTCAGGAAGTAAGGACAAGAGAGAGAGAGACAAAGAGAGGGAAAGATTGGAACATATCACAAGGATGGAGGAGTCAGAGTGACTCCTACCAACCAAATCCATTAAGTATAGTAATGAATTACAACTCATTGGAAAAAAACAACAACAGGAATTCATGAATCCTCACCAATAATGAATAAATAAGTGGAGAAGAGAGAGCTCTTGCTTACAGTAAACTGCCAAGGACCAGCTAATAAATGTGCAGGAAGGGCTATAGCTGGAAAATGATCATTTTACAAACATCATAGTAAAGATAGAATTAGGCAAGGACCATCAAATGAAAACTAAATCTAGGGGGGAATTTTGACTAGGAGCAGAATATTTTGAACTATCTTTGTTTCCCTACGGACTATTATTAGGTTGGTGCAAAAGTAATTGAGGTTTTTGTGTTCTCACTCATAAGTGGGAGTTGGACAAGGAGAACACATGGACACAGGGAGGGGAACAACACACACCAGAGCTTGTCAGAGGGTGGGAGGAGGGGAGGGAGAGCATTAGGACAAATACCTAACGCATGTGGGGCTTAAAACCCAGATGACAAGTTGATAGGTGCAGCAAACCACCATGGCACATGTATACCTATGTAACAAACCTGCACGTTCTGCACATGTATCCTGGAACTTAAAGTAAAATAAAAAAATAAATAAATAAATGATTTTAAAAAGTAAGTGTGGTTTTTTGCCATTTAAAGGATATAAAAGCAAAAACCGCAATTACTTTTGCACCAGCCTAATAATTAGCTGCAAGGAAGGAAAAAAACAGCCATTATAAAGTGGAGACATTGAACAACACCTCAGCCAAGTGATTGAAATCAATATCATCAAGAGGGACAGACGGATGTCATGAGCAACCAGATGTGATACCCTGAGAAGGACACATCTAGGCAGCGTTCTTGCCAGAAATGTACAACCTGAATGTAATCATGAAGAAACATCAGAAATCTAAAATGAAGACCATTCTATTAACATAAACGGGACAACAGTTGTATTCTTTAAATATGTCAATTTTATAAAAGACAAAGAAAAGCTGTGGATAAAGACCAAAGGTGGACAATAACAAGTGTTAGGGAGGATGTGCAGAAACGGAAACTCTCATACACTGCTGGTGTAATTTAAAATGGTGCAGCCCGCCCGGCGCGGTGGCTCACGCCTGTAATCCCAGCACTTTGGGAGGCCGAGGCGGGTGGATCACGAGGTCAGGAGATCGAGACCTGCCTCACCAACATGGTGAAACCCTGTCTCTACTACAAATACAAAAATTAGCCCGGCGTGGTGACGGGTGCCTGTAATCCTAGCTACTCAGGCGGCTGAGGTAGGAGAATCGCTTGAACCTGGGAGGTGGAGGTTGCAAGATCATGCCGCTGCACTCCAGCCTGGGTGACAGAGTGAGACTCCGTCTCAAAAAAAAAAAAGAAAATTTAAAATAAAATGGTGCAGCCATACTATTTTGCCAAACGGTCTTGCAGTTCCTCAAATTGTAAACATAGAGTTACCATGTGACTCAGAAATTCTGTTCCTACACCTATACTCAAGAGAAGTGAAAATGTAAATCCACACAAAAATTTGTCCCTGAATATTAATAGCAGCATTACTCGTAAAAGCTGAAGGTGGATAATAGGCAAATGTCCATCAAATGATGACCAGATAAACAAAACATGCTATATCCATTCGACGGGTGTGAATTATTTGGCCATAGGAAAGAATGAAGTACTGACACACGCTACAACATGGATGACCCTTGAAAACATGATTTCCTAATGTTCTAAGTGAAAGAAACGAGCCACAAAGTGTCACACATTATGTGACTCAATTTATATGACATGTCCGGAACAGGCAAATATATAGGGACAGGAAGTAGATTACTGCTTGCATAGGACTAGGAGACAAGGGGAGTGATTGTTAATGGGTAAGTGTTTGGGGTTGGAGGTGAGAAAAACATTCTAAACTTAGGTTGTGGTGATGGCTACACAATTCTGTGATAGACTAAAAGCCACCGAATTGTACACATTAAATGGGTGAATCTTATGGTATGTAATATATCTCAATCAAAATGGTTTTAAAAGTTTGTTCTTTATTTAAATATTTGGGTAACAACAGCATTTAGCAGGAAAACGTTACTCTGTAAAAAGCAATTTTAAAAAAATAAAGAAATAAAACACACACATACACAAAATGATGGATCAGGAAGCATGAAGACCATTTGTGACCTTGGCAAAAGCAATTTTATTGGAGAAGTATAGACAGGAAGTAAATTGGACTGGGTCAGAGGAATGGGAAGTGAGGAAGGAGATGGATACCTTTGTGGTGTAGACAACTCTTTCAAGGAGCTTCCATGTGAAGGGAAGAAGAGTGATGGAATGACAGCTGGAGAGGCATGTGGGGCTGGAGGTTTTTCTAATATTGGAGACCTAGAGAGTCAAATGCTGATGGGAAGGATTCAGTGGAAAAGTCTTGGTTGGACATGCAGGAGTGGAGAGAAGATAATCCACACAGCAAGGTCCAAGAAAAGTTACGGGATCCAGAATCCGCACACTTCCTTTATAATGCCAGAAGGAAAGAAACAGGATAGATGCTGGTATAGACGAATCTGTTATTTGGCTGTGCTAAAATGAGGAAGTTCCAGTCAGCTAGATTCTGTCTGCTTAAAATCATGAGATTTATACATTTGGAAAGGAGAGCTTTCTTATGAAGGATTGCAACCTGCAGGCTGGGAAGCAGGGTCTGGCTGAGACCAAAAGCAGATACTTCTAGAGAGGAATGGTTGGGGCAGGAGTTTCATTAATATGTATGTTATTAAATAACACACGTATTTAACAGGTTATAGGAAGAGCTATGAATATTCATGAAAGAGGGTAGGCACATGTGCGATAAGCAAACACACATGTAACATATGTCCCATGTTCACTAAGGGGTGGAGACAACCTTAAGATGCAGTAAAACTAGGCTCTATATGTCAAAAGAAGAAACATAGGACACAAAGGCAGTTCGTGTGCACCCTCAGTAAACTGGCCACTCGATGGTCACGGATCAGGAAGGAATACTTTGTTAGCTGGTTAGCTGTCATGTCAAAATTGCAAAAAGGGAGGGGAATCTAGCCATGGTGTCAGGCGGTTGGTTGAAGTCAGTGGAGGGATGAGTCTTCCCTTCTTTCTTTTTCAGGGCTGGCTTCTGTGTAACTCTTAGGAAAAAAATTCTGGTAATGGTTAGCAAGGAAAGAGGCATTGTGACACAATGGGCCTCCCTTCTTGTCATGGTTAGGAACCGTTTTCAAAGTTTTTCTGGGTCTCTTTGGCCAGTGGGGGTCTGCTTAGAAGGTTAAGGAACTTAGGATTTTATTTTTATTCCACATTTTTGGATCCACAGGATCCAGAATGTAGGGAGGGGGAGAGTAGCTTGGGGGTTTGAGGAGATTTTATACCCTGATCTTGGCAAATGTAGTGAGCTTCTCTGAGCCTGTTTCCTCCTCTGTGAAGTGAAGAATACCTTGGCATGTTCCTGTGAGAATAAAATGAGCTAACATAGGCAAAACATAGAGCAGAATGACTGTCATGCAGCAGGGTCTCAACAAATGCTAGTTCATTTTTTAGCTTATTTCCATATCCTTGCTCATTATGCCACCACCCCCAAATATGTACAAAAATAAGAGTTTCTTAAAGGCAATAACCCTATTTTGTTCATCTTCATGCTCTTCTTCTATACTACCTATAATAATGCTTGGCACATAATACCTGCTTAATAAATAAATATTTGTTTTCTCAATTGAGATCCAATTTCTCTTCGCTGAGTAGCTGTTAGGTATCCAGCCCAGTGCTGGGAATTTTCACCAGTGTCACCTCATCGACTCCTCACAGCTACACTGGAAGAGAGTATTGTCATCGCAGCTTGACAGGGAAAGGAATGGAAGCTGAGAGAGGTTAAGTCATCTGGCCCAACAGCTCATTCCAACAGTAATGGCTTTTCAGTATCTTATAGCTACCTCATTCTGTTTTTGGTTTAGTTTTGTTGCCATTATTTCTCCCCTCTGAGGCTAGTTTCTAAGCAAGCCTCCAGGACACTGCCTAGAGGACCTTGTGTCAGCTTCAGAGGGAGGGAGCCTGGCATTCTGCTCGCCCTTCTGCCTGCTCCCTCCCCCAGAGCATCCCTCCTTCTTCCTACCCTCCCTGGCCAAACCTGACCATGCTTAGCACCATGGTTAGGAGATGTAAAGTCTTCTTACTATTTTCAGACCCGATTGAAAACATGTAAGGCAAGAGATTAAAGGATAGTCTTGAAGACTAGCAAATTATCACTCCGAGCAAGTGGAACTCACCATCCAGTTTTGGCATGATAGCAAAAGCACGGTAGAGCTGAGGTGCCTAAATTTTACTGCAGCTAGAAAGGAGAGTAGCGAGATCAAGAAACTGAACACTTTGCTATGTATGTTCTGTTTTTTGTTTGTTTTGTTTGTTTGTTTGTTTTGAGACAGAGTTTTGCATTTTCACCCAGGCTGGAGTGAAAAGGCACGATCTCAGCTCACTGCAATCTCTGCCCCCTGGGTTCAAGTGATTCTCTTGCCTCAGCCTCCCGAGTGGCCAGGATTATAGGCACCCACCACCACATCCGGCCAATATTTGTATTTTTAGTAGAGATGGGGTTTCACCATGTTGGTCAGGCTGGTCTCAAACTCCTGACCTCAGGTGATCCACCCGCCTCGGCCTCCCAAAGTGCTGAGATTACAGGCGTAAGCCACCATGCCTGGCCTATATATGTTCTGTGTCTTTAAAAACTTTTCAGAATTTTAATAGTGAAAACTTGTAAACATACAATTATACTAGTATAATTGTATAAATGGTATAAATGTATATACCATGTACACTAGTATGTATAAATACCATTTATACATACTAGTATGTAAATACCAATTATACTAGTATAATTGTATAGTGACCCAATAGAGAAACTTACACTAAATCAATGTATACAACAGTTAGCAAGATTTTGCCATTTTGTCTTCATCTATATATGTTTAATGCAATTTCCTAATTTAGTATCATTTCACTCTCTACTTTGCATCTTTTTAAAATGGGCATTTTTTTCACACAACCATGGGACTATTTTTACACCAGACAAACGTAACAATCTCTTGGTATCACCTAATACCAAATTCATATTCAAATTTCTCTAGTTGTCTTACTTTTCTTCTCCCCTTCCTTCCTTCCTTTCCTTCTTTCTTTCCTTCCTTCCTTCCTTCCTCCCTCCTTCCTTCCTTTCAACAGTTGGCATGTTTGAATCACAATTTCAGATCCACACACTGCATTTGGTTGTTATGTCTCTTAAATCATTTTAGGTAATGTAGTTTCTCAAGCCACTCCCTTATTTTTTAAAGCCAATGCTTAGGTTAGAACCAGGTCCATTGTCCTGTAGAAAGTCCCACATTTTGGGTTAGTTTATTTGGTTCCTTATGGTGAAATTGAACTTGTTCTCTCTCCCCTGTAATTCCTGTCAACTAGAAGTTGGCTTTAAACATATAATCAGCTTCAGTTATTTTGGCACTGATTCTTCAAGGTGGTGCTGTGTGCTTCACAAGGGACTGCAGCAGAGGCAGCAGTGCTGAGTGTCCCACTCTGAGCCCATTTCCTCCTTTGTAAGGTGAATAGTATCTTGGCGAGTGATGCTGAGATTGATCAGTGGGCTCAGATGGTTGCCCTGTCCTTTTCTAGGGTACAGCAACTGTGTTTGTGAAATTACAAAAATCAAATTAAGAATACTTTTAATTCATTTGAAAACAATTACATGCATCTGACTGTGCACCTGACACTCTTGAGGAGAAGATACAGAGATAAATAAGAAATGCCCCTCCTGCCCTTGAAAGAACTCTCTGAGATAATGGAAATAAAGTGTGAACTGCCCTGGCCTTACCCCTTGAATGGCATCTGCCTCTCTGTAGGTTCACAGCTTTGTAAACACTTATAAAACACAGCCCAGGGGCCAGACATTGTCTTGCTTGGTGCCTGGAGTCTCCCAGGACTTCTGGAAGGCACTTAAGTTCTCCCTATGGGAATTCGAAGTTTTTTCAAACAATGTCCGGGTGGAGTCCTCTTTGAATCCTGAAAAGTTTGATTTTCTAATTCCATAGAATTGGATTTTTTAATCTGTATGTTAGATTTTAAAGAGTAGAAACTCTCGCCTCCCAAGGAGTGAAAGGGTCTTAAATGCGGTTACTTTAAAATTTCTATGTGTTAAATAACCACGCAGATACATGGGAATGGGGAAGGCTTAAATCTATACTTGGCAAAATTAGAATTTTAGAATTGGGTCAGCTCAGCTTTTATGTGCTGTCCAAATGCCTTGCCTTTCTGTTACTTTCAGTCTGCTCAAGGCCCTCAACAAGACTTCTCTGCTTGAATTCAATTGTATTTTGTATTCAGCTATTGTGTGAGGGACAGATGAAAATGTGGAGTGTAACTCACTGCCAGTGTTAACACCTCAGAGAATATATGTCAAGTGTATTCCCGGGCTCTGTATTCTTTAAAAGAGGCTATCCTGAGTCACCTGACACCAAGCACCCTTCTTGGAGCTGAAGGGGCTTGGGTGCAGCTGAGGCCTTTGTGGCCCCAGCAGGACAGACATTTAGGGTCTGCTTCTATCTCTGAATATTTGTATGTGGATATACTGTATATACCTTTAAAAGTAATGAAGGCACTCTTCATTGCAAAAACTCCCTCTGTTTGCATTTCTAGTGATGTTTCCTAGCCAGCTCTAGAGCTGAAACAAATCCTTTTCTCCTCCACCCCTCCTTTCCCATTTCTCCTCCTGAATTCCATGCCAGCCATGAAGACTGAAAGAACAATAACACATCGGCTCCCCTTGCTTGTTAACAGAGGATGCTGCAGGGCTATGGTGGTGACTTTGGGGACCTCCTCCAAAGGAGAGTTCACCCCATCCTCAGCAGGGGTCAGGTTGAGTTCATCAAAACACAATTCCCCTGACAACTGCCCTAGAGCCTGAAGAAAACAAAGGTGAGGATTTTGCCTCCCTCGCAACATGCAACATGCGTAGGAGCCCGACCTCACAACATCAAAGGCCAGCAGCTCCCACACCGTTGCATCATACCCAATCACATAGTTTCACCCAGTCTCTTGTTTTGCTGTTAACTTTGGTTCGTGTATCAAATAACCCATCAGGAGACCTCTTAATGTGTATGTTTGGGGACATGTGAGAAAATTCTAAAGAATATCTAAAGTAAGGGAAATAAAAGTTTTCATTGCTAGGAGGGTGGGGTTCAGGTGGGAGCAGGGTCATTTTACATAGGCTCATATGTATAACATCTTTCCTGCCCATACACATCATGTGTGCCTCCAATGGCATGGAGGTGACAGAAAAAGCTATGAATGGCTGCAGTGGAGAAAACCTCAGGTCACAGAAGGTCTTTTCCACCAGCTTGTCTCTTCTTTTATTACCTTTCATAATAAGACATTTTGATTTACTTGCAGGCTCTTACATTTGGGTCATAAATTAATACTTTTCTGATTTAAACAGATTTATAATTTCTAAGAGCCAGACATTCTCCCACTGAATCACATGCACATTTTTTACATTAGAAAGAGGCAGCAAGAATGAGAGAAGACCTGTAAAACCTAAAGCATTATCAAGGAAATTCTATGTGCTCAATCCGTTTCCAAGGGACAGGATGGTCTGGCTCTTTCTATTGCACCTGGGTTCAGCTTGTCAGCCAACCACCTATTACCTTTCTTGTAGACTCCACCCCCTCATACATAAATTAGAGAAGAGAACATTAACCTCATAAACATGTTGAGAGATTTAAATAAGAGAGCATGTGTGCAATATTGGCTCCTAGTAGGTACTCAGTATTCATTGGTCCTTTTTCCTATCATGCTGAAAAGTTGAAAGCTTTTTCAGAATTCATCAAATCAGTACAGTAATTTGGAACATGGGCTTTGAAGTCCTACTCCTTGAACTTAAAACCTGCTGCCCTCTCTTACAAGCTCTGCGACCTTAACTTTTCATTAGCTCTGTTAGGTCCCAGTTCCCTTATGGGGAAAGTGGAGATGGTGACAATATCTATCTCAAAGGGCTGTTGTGAGGCTTAAATGAGATAACAGTGCTTGATACATGATAAGTACTCAACAAATATTAAATATTATATTCCAGAAGCTGAGAGGCTTGAGAATTCGAGCAATACTACACCTGCTACTTGACTTTGTCATATTACAAACTTACTTTTCAATTTGTAAAAATCCTTCTGTTTTTACCTAAGAGGAGAAAAACCCATCCATTATGGAGCTACTTGAGCTGAAATGTGCTATCAGGAAAACTTACTCTTGATGGATTGTGGAAGAGTCCATTCAGCAGACAACCTGAGATATGAAATAAGTTACATTTTTGTAAACTGTTCTCACTCTAAGAAGGTTAGGGCCACTGGGTGTTCTTCAGGGACAATGCATGCTTTTGTTGGGGATTGACATCTATAAGTGTTTGATTGTTCTGTACATGTTGTTTGAAGAATTGCTTTACTAAGATTTAATAGCAAATTCCACTCTAGATTTCCTGCCAGCAAATCTATAAAGCTTTGTTTGAGACTGAAAACATTCAGTTTTTCTTTATAGCTGGGAGGTGCTGGGTGTACATTAAAAAGAAAAAGAAATAAGAAGGAAGAGGAGAAGAAAAAAAAAGTCTCTCAGATATAGAGTGAGTGTTTGGTGTAAGAGCTGGCTGGCCAGCTTCAGAGTTGAGCAATTAAGGAAAATATGAAAGGGCCAAGATTAAGAGTAGGGCAATGCTAGGGAACAGCTCCGTTGACTCCCATCCCAGAAGAAATAGCCTAGGCCCTATTCTCTGCCTCTCAATCCACAGCTTCGTTCCTGTCCTGAGCTGATGTGATGACAAAGCAACTTCTAGGGCATTCTTACCAGAATATTTCATTACATAACACCTGCTCAGCCTGCAGCAGCTACTGCGGGTGTCTCTGATTAGTATCCAAGACTGGAGCTCCAGTGTTAGGCTCAGGAAATAAACATGTGATTTTCATGCCAGTGTTCATGGACGGCACATGGTTAAAGAGCAGTTTCAGGATTATGTCTCCGAAGTTGTACCCATGTTAAACCACCTTGTATTTATTTTGGAATATGCAGATTAAAAACAGAATTACAGTGTCCATCAATAGAGGACTTTTTTTTTTTTTTTTTGAGATGGAGTCTCGCTCTGTTGCCCAGGCTGGAGTGCAGTGGTGCAATCTCGACTCACTGCAAGCTCCGCCTCCTGGCTTCACGCCAGTCTCCTGCCTCAGCCTCCCGAGTAGCTGGGACTACAGGCACCCGCCACCACGCCCGGCTAATTTTTTGTATTTTTAGTAGAGACGAGGTTTCACCGTGTTAGCCAGGATGGTCGCAATCTCCTGACCTGGTGATCCACCCGCCTCAGCTTCCCAAAGTGCTGGGATTACAGGCGTGAGTCACCGCGCCCGGCCTAGAGGATTTTGTTTTTAAAGATGGATAAACATCATAAATACAATACTGAGTGAAAACAATGGATTACAAGAGGATATGTAGCTATATGAAGCCATGTATGTGAATTTTAAAATAACACTATACTATATATTACTTACAGAAGCAAACACATATTGGAAAGTACGAAACCATGCCCAGAAAACATGCACACCACCTTTAGGATAATTAGTTAGCTCTGAAAAAGGATAAGGGGCGGGGGGTGAAGAAAAAGAATGAGAGGGATGGGAGTAGGAGTTTGCCTGTATCTGAACTATTTGTTTTCTAAATCCAGAATGAGGAGAACCGAGATTGATAAGTGAAAACGTTAACATCTATTAAATCTAGCTGTTAGGTGTAAGGGTATCTGTTATACATCCTGTACTTATCTATTTTTCTAATATTTCATAATGTAAAATTTTTAATTAAAACATGGCATATCTACACAATGGAATACCATGCAGCCATTTAAAACATAAGGGAATTCTATATAGGTTATCAAAGAAATGTATACAAGAAATATTTCAGACCAAGAAAACAGATTGCTGTATAGTGGGAGCCTGTGATCTATTTCGGTTTAGTACACACACACACACACACACACACACACACACAATCTCTTTTGAATTTGTATCCCTAAACCATTCCAATGGGCTCCATACTCCATATTTTATGCCTGAAATCTCCATTTGGATGTCACCCCAGCAATACAAAACCTACTAGGTCCAAAACCAACCTCTTGATCCTCTCCTCCAGATGTTCACCCCTTCTGCTTCTGCTCTTTCCCATCTCCGGATGTGCCACCACCCTTGCCCAGGTGATCAAGTGAAAATTCCAGGAGTTGATGATTTCTCTCTTTCCCTCCAGCCTTGCCAGTTTTACTTGCCCAGTCTCTAATCCGTCCCATCTGCCCATGTCCCTGCCACCCCCTTGTTCATCCCCCTCTTACTGAGAAACCTGCAGGAGTTCTGTGGCCAGCTGTCCTGGCATTCACTGTTGCTCCCTGCAATCCTTTCTCCACATAGCAGCCAGAGGAGTCCTCTGAAGACACAAATCATTTCTACCTAAAACTCATTAATATTCCCATTGTTCTCAACTCCTTAATCATGAGTCTGGACCTCTCACCTTCCCCAGCCTAGTGTGGCAGAATCCATCTCCCCCTCCACTCCTGCACTCCACTCTGGAATATTTGCATTTCCCTAGGGACCTCACATGTTCCCCAGCCCAGGGCCACTGTACATGCTGTTCCTCTTGCTTCAATGCTTGATTTTTTTTTCTTTGGAATCATAAATAACCCATACTTTTAATTAAAATGTCCACACCAAAGGAAAATCAAATAAATTTATCTATTCATTTGACTTTTCTAATACTTAATACTTTAGTTATTTAATTTAGCAAATACCCGTTGTCTACCAACCATGTTCCTACCTCTGTGTGAGATGATGTATTTCCCTTGTTCAGCTTTCAAATCTCAAGCCCAATTGCAATAAGCATTATGTAAGGGCTCCCATTGTAATTATAGCCTTTAGTACAGGAATATCTACAGCTGAGCCTATCTCTGCCATGATTCAACAGAAATGCAAACACATTTTCATTTCTCAGAGAACAGAAAAACTCTTTCTTACAAAGCTATCCTTTTAGCGGGACAATGCTACACAGTCGCCATTGCAATCATTCTTTCTCTTATCATACACAACTACAAGTACAAAAACCAAACCAATTTCACCATGTTCCCATTGACCACTTGTTCTGAGATTGCTGCATCAACCCTATTTTAAACTGCTCCCTGTCGTTTACTTTTTTTGTCTAGAGTGTACCAGGTACTCACTGAGGAGCTTCGGGGTGAGAGCCCACTGTGATCAGTTTCTGGGATACACAGCCAGGTCCCCAGTGTCCTGTGAACTCTGCCTGTCAGAGCTGATTGTCTCATTGGGCAGAGTTCAGATAAGTGATTCATTTCAAAATCCTTGGGGCAAACATGTACAAGGAGAGTATGCATGAGTAAGACCTGAATTATCTGGGTTGATTATAGATACTAACTCGAGTAATTTCTTTCTTTTCTTTTTGGTTCCCTAAAAGACCTGAGCATACTAAAGAATACTCAGTGACCAACTGACTAATCGTGGGATGTATGGAGGTAGTTTAGCATCGTGTGTAAAAACATGAGCTTTAGAGCCAGAGAAAGCTTGCTTGATATGCTCTTTCCTTCATGACCCGCCCTTTGCTTTCAGACAAACTCCTACTTATCCATCAACACCCACCTTAAGAATCACTTCTGGAAACATTTCTCCAATGCAATCAATCTGAGTAGGTAAATATTTTTTTTCTTGGTTCCCAGAGTATGCCTAGTATGTTTAGGTTAGCACTTGCCATACTGTCTCATAATTATTTGCTTACTTGTATGTCTCCCTGTTGAATAACTAGGTCCTCCAAGACCATAACCATACCTTACCCTTTAGCATGAGGTCTGTCATATATAACAGTAGTCAACTATGAGTTCTCAGTGGCCAGTCAGACTTGGGTTTAAATCCTGACTTTGCCTTTTTTTTTTTTTTTTAACCTATTTGATCATATGAACTTACTTAATCTCTCTAAGCCTCACTTTTCTTATCTAAAAGGTATCCACCTCTCAGGGTTGTTGAGAACATTAAATTTGGCATTGCACATAAATATTTGACATGGTAACGGGTTTATGTTGAAGAATTTTTAACTTTCATTTTTATTATTAACTTTATAAATATTTGTTAGGCAAACTAATAAATGAATGACTGAAACCTTTGATGAGGACCCTTCATGCCAACTGAAGACGGCATCATGAACGAAATGTAGTAGAAAATGTTGGCCGGGCGCGGTGGCCCACCCCTGTAAATCCCAGCATTTGGGGAGGCTGAGGTAGGTGGGCCACCTGAGGTCAGGAGTTCAAGACCAGCCTGGGCAACCTGGTGAAACCCCGTCTCTACTAAAATACAAAAATTAGCCAGGCGTGGTGGCATGCGCCTGTAATCCCAGCCACTCCAGAGGCTGAGGCAGGAGAACTGCCTGAGCCTGGGAGGCAGAAGTTGCAGTGAGCCAAGATCGCGCCACTGCACTCCAGCCTGGGTGACAGAGCTAGACTCCATCTCAAAACAAAACAAAACAAAAAAAAAAAAAGAAAAGAAAATGTCATTGATATAATGTCGACTTTTTAATTAAAATACAGCTAAAAATATATGGGTTTTAAGTGGTCGCTTGTAGAGGATGCTTGTTAGAATAAAATAGGCTAACTTTTCTAAACTGCTCCCTGAGTTATGGTAAAAAATGAAACTCATGAGTTTAATGCTGAAGGTCTTATAATGTGCGTTTCATAGTCTACCTGTTTGGGCAAGTGATTTTCTCTGTGAGCTTGCATGAGACAGCTTAATTGGTGGTCACTAGAATAGATGCAACTGATTACACATTACTTAAAAGCATTTCAGGTCTTTTTTTTCACTTTGTAATCTTCTACTGTTATCCCTCCTTGGCAACTTTTCTGCTTACTCCTAATTGAAGTTTAAGAGATAGACACATTTTCATAAAAATTTACAGCCTATCATTCTGCCTCAGGCACTTCATTCACTCTTTCCTTAGTTGCAATAATAGTGGCAACAATTCTCGGAATGCCTACTGTGTGCTAGCTAGACAGGGTGCTCAGTGACAGACATACCCAATCCATCCTATTCTCGGAACTCTAACATAGTCTCCCAACACAGCAGATTCTTTGGTCTATTATTTCATTGTTTATCATCCATCTTTCCTTCCCTCCCACCTCTTACCTCCTTGAAAGGTAAGAGCCCAAGGGTAAGGATCTCTGTTTTGTTTTCCAATATAACCCAAGAAATTTAAACAATGCTAGGCACATAGCTCAATAAATGTTTTTTGACTGCAGTTCATACAACCCTGAAGTAGGAAGTGTTATCTTCACTTTGAGGTTGGGGAAACTGAGACCCAGAGACATAAAATAAATAACCCAGCATCACACAGCTAGTAAGTAGCAGCTGTGGCCCTTGTCCCAGGTGGGTGTGATTCTAAATACTCTACTTTCTGCACTAGGGCATACCTTGTTGCAAGAGAGTCCTCTTCTGGCATGTATGCAGCCCATATACTTGGGATGGTTTGAGACAGGATTTGAGATTGAGGATTTGGCAACATCATAAGTTCACAAGATTGTGTTATCAGATCTAGACAAGAAGGTAGGTCAGACTGTTGGCCCCAAGGAAGGTGCTTAGAGCAATGGTTGTTCAGTCACAAAACACTCATTGCTCTGTGCTTAAACAGAATTTCCTGGTCTTCTGAGAGCCATATTTTTTCTGTGTGCCACAAGTTAATATGATCTCCCTTGCCTCTTGCAGACCTCCCAAACTTTCTTTAAAGATTCATAGTGTCTAGGGAGAGATTCCAGTTTCTTTGGAGAAAAGTGGTGTATAAATGCCAGGTGTTATTAAGTATATTAAGTTATTAAATGTATTATAATGATCATTCATTTCTATTCATTCCCTTTAATATCAAGTCTTGGTTCCTGAACCACCCCTATTCAAAACTCAAACTTATTTCATCTTCAGCTCATTCTTCAGTGTGCTGAAAGAGAATATTTGCTGAGTTCCACATTGTTAATCTGGATGTGGATTTTGCTGAATGAGCCAAATTAAGAAACCATGACTTGTTGCAGGAGGTTTGCTCCGTCTCCTCTTCTCATTGTACACATTCCTAGACAAGCTCTGCCAAATCCACAGCTTCAGCCAGTGTTTACATGCCGATGGGTCCCCAGTCAGCATCATGTTCCCACTTGGCTTTCCAGACTCCAAACTGATTTTTGCAACTGTCTTCTGCACTCCTCCACCAAGGTGGATGTCTGAAAAGCACCTTATATCCAGAATGTGCAAAGCCCAACTGAAGTCTAGGCATCCCTCTGAATTCCTTGTCTAAATGAACGGTACCTGTCATCTTTTACTCCTCCTCAATTCTTATTTTCTCACCTCCCACGTACAGGCATCAAATTTGGTCCATTCCAAATCAGAAATGCTGCTCACATCTGTTTCTTACTCTTCATATTTACAAACACTGTTTATAATTCTAGTTTTGGCCCCAGTTGATTGTTTACCTCCTTCTAGGTCTTTCTGCCCATTGTCTCTTCCCTCCACACATGGCCAACACAGGACAGATATGATATTGTTACACACATCTTCAACTCTCGGATCGTCAGCTTTGGCCCCAGCCTATCGCACTTACATCACGACCTGTTCCAGGCAAACCCAATGCTTCGAACTCTCCATCCTCCCATAAAATGCAGTTGTCTTCATTTCCTCATTTCTCCATGCCTTTGCACACTCTGTTCCCCTTGTCAAGAATGCCTTCCCTCTTCTTTACTGCCCAGCAGGCTCCCATACTTCTTTTAGGTCCCATCCCCTCTCCTTTTCCAAATCCCTCCAGGGGGAGTGAGTAATACCATCATCTATGGTTCTATATCCCTGTAAATGCCTTCTCAAAACACTTCTTAATAATAGCAGTCACATAGCACGTTATACAACAGGCATTTTTCTGATCATCACTTTGCACACTCATCTTATCCTTGCAACAAACCAAGGAGTAATTATTGTCTTTAGCCTCATGTATGAATCAAAAGGCTAAGACCAGAGTTAAATCACTTGTTCAAGGTCACCCAGCTAGGAAGTGGAATTGCCCCATTTAGACTGAGACAGTCTGCACCAGAATCCATGCACTTGCCTGCCTCCCTTTTGTCCTCACTGTGAAATGTATGTGTCTATCTAGACTGTAGGTGTCTGCTTTTCCCAACTCTAAGGCCTGGATAATTATCATTAATGGTTATTTTTCAGGCTTTGAGTGAGCATTGACAAGGCTATCAGAAAGTAGATGTAGACATAGATAATAAAATGCTAATTGAATATTAGCTATTATTATTATTATCACCCTGGACTATTGTACCAACCAGTCTCCTGACTATAATCCATCCTTCCAGACCATCCTCCACTCTGCCACTGATTGGTATTCTAGAACACAGATGAAATAATAGAATTCTGATACCTAAAATCCTTCAATGACTCTGTATTGTCTGAAGGACACTATCCAAACTCTTTAGCTAGAAATATGGGCTTTTCATAACCTGGGCAAGCTGTTCCCTGCAGTGTTTTCTCTGCTGTTCCCTGAAGGGAACTTACACTCAACCATAAAAGGCACTGGTCATTTTCTGAACACACCTATGACCTGTTTCCTCCCATGTCCTTTCCTGTCTGTTTCCTCAGCCCAGCCTTCCTTTTCTCTTTACCTATTCAGTGACCATCTACTTAGCCATTAAGACTTTGTTTCATGACACCCTCTCTGTAAAATCTATCTGATATTCTTAGGCAGAGTTAGGCCCACTTACTTTATGCTACCATAGCCCTGGGACAGCTTTCTATCATTCCACTAAAAAGGAAGAGTCACTAATTCAGTTCAATTTAATTAAGTTTTGTAACAGATGTCAGCTGGGCCTACATACTTCATGGGTCTATTAGTTCCCTAGGGCTGCCGTAACAAAGCACCACAAATTGGGTGGATTACAACAACAGAAATGTATTGTCTCACAGTTCCGGAGGCCAGGTGGTGCTGGTCCATGCTCTGACAGCTCAAGGGGAGGATCCTGCCTTATCTTTCCCAGGCTTTGCTATCTGCTGGCAGTTCCTGATGTTCCTTGGCTATGCAGACACTACTCCTGTCACATAGCTGTCCTCTCCCTGTGCATCTTCACATCATCTCTCCTCTGTGCCTATCTCTTTGCCCACATTTTTTTTTTAGATGGAGTCTTACTCTGTTGCCCAGGCGGGAGTAGCCGTGGTACGATTTTGGCTCACTGCAACCTCTGCCTCCTGGGTTCAAGCGATTCTCCCACCTCAGCCTCCCAAGTAGCTGGGATTACAGGCACCCACCATCATTCCCGGTTAATTTTTGTATTTTTGTAGAGACAGGGTTTCCCCATGTTGCTCAGGCTGGTCTTGAACTCCTGACCTCAAGTGATCCACCCGCCTCGGCCTCCCAAAGTGCTGGAATTATAGGTATGAGCAACTGCACCTGGTCTCCAAATTTCCCTTTTATAAAAAATTTTTTTCTTCTGTCCTCACAATTTGTTCCCTCAAATTTCCCCTTTTATAAAGACATTGGTCACATTGGGTTAGGACCCATCTCAATGACTTTATTTTAAGGTAACTACCTCTGTAAATATCCTACTCCCAAATAAGGTCACATTCTGACGTACTGAAGATTAGGATTTCGACATTTTTTTTGCAGGGGCCGGGGGACACAATTCAAGCTGTAACAATGGGAAATGATGTCTACCTGTCCATAACCATTCATTTCAGACACTCCAGCAGTCAGGAGTCTCCCACAGAATTTCTGTGATTGCCATGGCCTACGCCATCCTGTTTATCTGCATTTCCTCTCCTGTGCTCAAATGCGCTGCTCCATTTACAACACACAGCCCCCATTACCCCACGACTTCAATATTTTCAACAACTCACCTAATAAGATCAGGAATTTCATGCATTTAGTAATTTAAGATGGAGAACTGGTTGCAGGGAACAATCTCATCAGGTAGCTGCCATCTTTCTCACTTCACCTCTTTCCAGAAGCCTGGCCAGTTTCCATCCCAGGATCCTCCCAAGAGACCCTCTTTCCTCCAGCTCCCTGGAAGACATATTCCAGTTCTCACCTCCCACCCCCACTTGGACTGCTCCTCTCACAGAGACCCCTGTCAGACCACCCTAACTTCCTCAGCCACCTCCTCCTGCCCACAATTCAGCAAATTAATATTTTCTCCACTTACTGCACTTCTATGGATTCTTTATGTAATGGCATTAAGCTAGATGCTGATGATACAACACAGAGCAAGACACACATACACACACACTATATATATATACACACTATATATGTGTATATATAGTGTGTGTGTGTATGTGTGTATATATATGTATGTGTGTATATACATATGTGTGTATATATATTCCCTGTCAATATGATGTATACAGCCTGGTGGGGAAGGCAGATGTTAAATGCATGGTTGCAAGTGTGATTAGTATGATGACTGTACAGAAGAAATGTGCTGGGTGTGTATAACAATAACAAGTGCTGCAACTTTTTAATGAGGTTGTATTGCATGCCAGGCACCATTCTAGGTCATGAGAAATCACTATTCTCATGGAGCTTACATTCTAATGCGCAACAGAGACCAATAAAAATGTTAGATAGTAGTAAGGGCTACCAAAAAAAAGAAATCAGGATAAAGGAGTAAAGAGCCTGGGGGTTATATTGGTTAGGATCAGGTTCAACTGCACAAGACAGGCAACACAAATAAAGGTGGCATAATATAAGGTTTGTTTCTCTGACACAGAGAAATCCAGAGGTAGACAATCCAGGACTTTTAGAGTAGTTTCAAGATTATCAAGTGCCCTCTATATTTCTTCTCTGCCATTGTTAATGTGTCTTACATTGGCAAGATTGCCTCATGGTTCAAGGTGTCTGCAAGAGCTCCAGGTATCACATCTGAGGTCCAGAAATGAAAAGGGAGAAAGTGAGTGAGGGCAAATAGGGGGCACCTTTCAGCTGAATCATTTCCTTTTAAGGCACTTTGTCAGAAACATCACCCAACTTCTTGCATTTCAATGGCAGGGGAGATTGAGAAATGAAATTCATCAACTATATACGATACTACCCAAAATATACCATATAACCAGAGTTTATTTATAAGGAAGAAGGGAAAAAGGTATTGGATCGACAACTTGTCATAGCTGCTGGCCCCATGGAAGACTTTCCAGAGAAGGGGAGGCTTAGGCTGACGCTAAAAGATGAGTGAGAGTGTCAATGCCAAGAGGAGGGTGAGGGAAACAGCTGCATTGCAGATTGAACAGCAGCTCTGATGTTCCAGAGGGCTGGGACCAAGCTCATCTTTGTCCTTCAGTGCCTAGCTCATATCCTGGCCCAGCACTCATCTCATGAAATATTTGTTTACTAAATATCGGCCCCTGACTGAGTGAGTGCTTTTGCACCTTACATATGTCTCTACTCTAAGAGGAATATCCCCCAAAGAGATTCTCTCAGTTATTTCCATTCTGCTTACACCAAAGCAAATGACTCTTGGGGAAAAATCATCTGGTGCCCAGATACAGATAGGCCATGCACTGAGGTATCCACAAGTCAAAATATGGAAAATGTACTGCAGTAAAAGCTGATCACAACGTCCCCATGAATCAAGAACACTGTTTCACAGACCAGGGAAGCTCCCACACTAGGTGTCCTTTGTTGTTTATAGCTGCAGAAGCTGCTGAGGTGGGAGCTAAGGCAAGGAAATGAGAAGAAACCTGCCCAGCCCTTCCTGTTGATGAGATTCCAATGGAGCCTGGTTCTCACATTTAGTGATTATTGAGCCAAGTCTGGGAGCTCTGGCACAGGGCCAGACACCACTCTGCTGGCAGGCCTGGGACGTTTGCATGGGGCAGCACAGGGGAGAGAGTAGATGAATACGTGTCTTGCTCAGAGCCTGGCATTTGATAGGTGTTCAGTAAATATTGGCTCCCTGAATGGCCAGGGCACTTCAGAAAAGGTTTACAGAGGAGTGATATTTGAACTGATCATAAAGGATAAGTAGGGGTTCTTGCAAGGGAGGGAAGAAGAGACAGATATTTCAGATGGGAGGAGCGCTGTGTGCAAAGGGAGAGTGGTATGGACAGCATAGCACGTTCAGGAAACCTCAAGTGGTTCAATGGGTCTGGGGGAGAGTGGAGTGGGAGATGAGGCTGTTAAGATGTATTGTGCAGGACAGGGCTGAGACGTTTGGGCATTCTCCAGTGGGTAATAGAGAGTTTTGATGAATGCTGAGCAGGGGAGGAACATGTTCAGAGTTACAGGGTCATTTTCCCCCTTGTCCTTAGCCACTGCCCCAATGCAGACCTTCCCCAGAGTCACAATCCTGCTTCCATTGACTGACCTCCCGCTGTTCCCTCACCCCAGACCTTTTCCTCTCTCCATTCCAATTCCTGGCATCACCGTGGGTCCTTTGGGTCTCCCAACACCTTTGGCTTCCGGCTTCGGTGACCCTCACCTTCAGCAGACCTCTTCAGCCACTCATTGCCAGGGCCTCATCATGGACCGTCTTCACCTTGAGAAACTCAAACCCTGGTTGTTCCCTTCCTCTGTCATTGACTGAGCAGCCAGAGGGGTCCGGTCACATCATTCACCTGCTTAAATCTGTTCCCTGATAATCAGGACATTGCAAGTACAATCCAAACTCCTTCCTGTGGCCTCCTGGGCTCTGCATGTTTTGCCTCCCACCTACTTCTTCAGCCTCATCTCAGATCTCCCTCCCCCTTGCCTGCCATTCTTCCTTGGACCTTCATCCTTTTACAACTACAGTCGTATCTTTACCCCATCATACCAAACCTCTCCAGTGAGTTCTTATTCCTTGCTGTCTCCACCTTCCCACTTCCCACTTGCTCCTCAAGCCACTGAATGTGGCTTTGGTTTCCACCAGTCTACTCGCACTACTCTTTTCAAGGTTATATTTATACATTGCCAAACCTGATGAGGTCAGGTGGCCATCTGGTCTTGAAACTCACTCCCTCAAAGGTCATTTTCACAATGTTACCTTTTCCTTCTTTTCCTACTTCTCTGTTCTTTCTTAGTCTTTGTGTATTCCTCTCCTTTTATCTACTGCTTAAATATCAGTCTTCTCCAGAGCCCCATCTTCAGTCTTCTCTTCCCACTCTACACATTTCTTTGAGCAGCTAAATCCCTGTCCATGGCTGTCCCGTCCTGTCTTCAGATAATATCCACACACACACACACCTCAACTCAATATCTTCCAAAGTAACTTCACCACCTCTTACCCCGACTGCTGGCCAAGACCTATTCCATACCATCTAATGAGCCCCCACCCGTATCTTTCCCTATGCCCAAGCTGGAAGACTGAGATTCATTCTAGGCTACTCCTCTCTCGCCCTGTACCAATGATTCATCATGACATGTGAATGAGGCTAGCTCCTAAACAGCTCGTATATGTCTGTTTTTCCCATGCCCTAGTTCAGGTCCTTTTCAACTCTCTTCTAAAATGGACCACCTGATTCCTGGGTTCCCTGCTTTTTTTCTTTTTTCATCCTTGCTTGACTCTGAAGGACCACGTCTTAGTAAACTTGATGCCCTCTGGGCCTGCCAGAGTGTCTGGCACCTCGTAGATACCTGTAGTAGGTGTTTGTGACTCTATGAGTGAAAGAATGGACAAATGGGACAAGGCACTTGGCATCACCCAGTTCAGTATAATATGTTCCCAACACTAAAATTTACTAATCTCTGTTGTCACAGCAACTGTTTTAGGCACTTATTATTCTTAACCTCTCTGGTTAAATAATTTGACTAAGGTCATAGAACTAGTAAGTGGAAAAGCCTGGATTTGAACTACTGGGGTCAAACCTTAAACGTTCCACCAAATCATAGAGCTTTTTTCAGCAGTTAAATTATTTTTAGGTCTTACTAAAAAGCTGATGTTAGCCACATTGATCTTCTACTCTACTGAGCAGTATTATCTCTAAATGACACTTTTTCCCCTCAGGAAATAAACTGCATTCATTTCCTCAAAACACAAAGGTTGTCTTCACTGTTGCTTTTCCAAAGAGTGTGTGGTCCTGTGCTACCTAGGTTAAGGCATCTGTCCTGGTATGTACATTTCAAAAACCGCCCCTGGCAACCAAAGGCAGGAAGATTTATATATTCCTCCGTGGCTTGAGATATCCACCTTCTTGATGATTCTGGTAGCTAGCTATCTCTCAGAAATACTAAAATAGACAAAATATCACCCAAAGAGAGTTTGAGTTCCTGCACTGTCTTCCCCCAAACCTGCTCCTCCTCCTGTATTCCTTATCTCAGTGAATGGCCACCTGTTTCTGAAGCCAGAAATCCAGTCATTATCTGAGTCCTCCCTCCTCTTCCCTCTGCACATCCAAACCAGTGCCAAGCTGAGTCTATTCCTCCTCTGCAGCATCCCATGAGTCTGTCCTCATCTCTCCATCCCAACCACTTTTGCCTTCATTCAGGCCCCCACCTGGATCTTACCTGCATCAGGAATCAGCTGCCTGATTCTCTGTCTTCACTTCCATTTTGCACACAACAAGCCAACACACACACTGTTGCCCAAGTCATGCAAGCAGGCAAATTGGCTCATCTTAGGGTTTCTGCCTTTAAGTTTCCAGTGTCTTCTCATTTGTCTCAAGTTAAAGCCCCAAGTCTTCATCATGTCACCTTGGTGGGGACCCATCATGGTCTGGCCCCAACCAAGCTCTCCAGTCTCCTCTCCCACACTGTCCACCTCTCAACTTGGCTTGTATCATCTCTTCTTCTGCCCTTTTTCACTTTCTAGTTTTCCTATATAGATTGCCCCCAACTCCCTCATTTCATTGGCAAACTCCAACTGGTCATTCAAATCTCAATTTAGCTGTCATCTGCTCCCACCATCCCTGGCCTCCACAATCTGGGTGAGAGGCCTCATTGGTTTTCCCAGGAAAGCCACAGCACTTACCCATACTGTACTGTGATGGCCACTCAGCGAGCTCTGTGAGGGATCTTGTTCATCTCTCTGCCTCTAGGTCCTCAGCCAGTGGCTTCATGAGTTTGTTGAATAAATGAATCCCTGTCCTCATCTCTCCAAATTTCCCACCCCACCCCACTAGTGGGGGAGACTTAACACTGAGCTATCATATATCACTGTTAGAAAAACTATAATGGATTTCTGTGTAAGTTGCTTTGGGAACAAGGAGAAGCCTCGGGTGTCTCAATGGACATTATGGCAGAAATATGCCTAGGATGTTATTATAAACAAACAGAAAGGGCACCCAAACTTCCAACCCTGAAGAGCAGTTTAAGAATAATTCATAACTCCACACCAGTGGTTCCTATTTTCTTACCATATGAAGACCTCTTCAAATATCAAATAGTTTAGAGCCCAGACACCCCCCACCCGATGTCATGGTAGTTGATGCAGAAGATCCTAAAATCTTCCAATTTCAGTAAGGATTTCAACTCATCGCAATGCCATCTTCAGAAAATTCACAAACTAGCAGTACATGAAAGTGAAGGATGGTTTATGATGCTTAGATTATGCCTGGCATGGCTATGGATTTGTGGGCCCCCTGGGAAATCTCCACAGCCTCTGCAGGAGCCAGCGGTTTAAACCAACTGATGCCAAAGTCATCCAGGCCCTCTATGCCCTTCAGGTGCTCTCTCCTCCCAGCTCTGGACCAACACAGGAAACTCACTGACATGGAAGATATGGTTAAAAAACGAATAACTGGTAACATCTTTATAACAAAGTAGTCTACTCAGCCATTAACATATTTTTTCAGAATGATACAAATTGGTATTTTAACACACAGTGAGCAGATCTAATACATTCCCTTAGGCAGCTAATCGTGGACTCACTCTACTGTAAAGCGTGCTTAGCTGTCACGCAATGAACTGCAATCACTGCCTTTCCCAGACAGCATGGGTCACGTCGCTGACGCCTCCTCACAGCACGGCAGGTGAGTTGGTGTGGGGTCCATGCAAGGCTGCTCCACTGAGTTCAAGTGTGCCCTGCACCCTCACAACCTCAGGTCCTCCCTTCAGCAGCTATGTTCAGCCAGGACACAGGAAACAAGCTTCCATAGTATTTTGTTCATACCTTACTTATGATATCTTATTTATTCTTTATCTTTTTTTTTAGTTACTTAAGTTATGTGTACTTATTTAAAAATTCAAATGAAATCAAAGTTTATAAAATAAAAAAAGAAGCTTCCTACATCATTCCCCAGTCCCATTTCCCAAAGATAACCACAGATAATAGTATAACAGTGCTTTGTTCTACTCTGTTCTTTAAAAAGAAAAAAATTAAAGCACACTATACACATTGTTCCACAACTTGACTTTCGTTTTCTTTTTCTCTTTTACTTTTTTCACTTTTTATTATAGAAATTGTCAAACCAATAAACAAATGCAGAGAAGAGCATAATGAATCCCATGTACCTATCAACAAGCTTCAACAAATAGCAACAGTTTTCCCATTTTGTTTTATTAATATTTATCCTTTCTCCACTACCTCCAATTTTTTCCTGAAACATCTCAGGTAAATCTCAGCCATCATATTATTTCACCATAGTACTTTACTATGTATTTCTAACAGGTAAAATATTTTTAAAATATGAAGATTTTACCATTATCATATTTAAAAATAATAATCTTTTATAATATTCTGTTCTTTCTTTTCTTTGTCCTTAAAACGTGTGGGGTTTTTTCTCTTGCCTTAGGTTTGTTTGAATTAATATCCAAAGTCCATATGATTGATATGTCTCTTAAGACTCTTTCCATCTATAATGGTTACAATAGTTACATTTCCCTTCCTTCTTTCAGAAAATTGATTTACTAAAGAAATGAGGTTTTAATTCTGTAGAATTTCCCACAATATGGATTTGGCTGATTACATACTCAGAATATCATTCCACATATTCTCTAGTCTGACAATTTCCTGTAATCTCCTCAATAGAACTAGATTCTTGATTAGATTCAGATTCAATTATTTTGGGTGCAATATTTGATAGGTAGGGCTGAGTACTTCCTATTTTATCATACCAAGAGGCAAGCATGACTGGATGATCTCTGGATTTCAATCTTGTCAGTTGATATATCCACTATAAATTTTTCTTGACATCTACTCACTTTAGCATCCATCAGTGATCAACTTTTTAGGAGTTGCATAAGGGTACTTTTCTAATTCAATTATTCCTTCTGTATTTCTTAGCTAAAACTCTTTTGTAAAGAACTTCCGTTCGTCAACTGTTTGATGACTTAGAAACACAGTGTGTACAGAAAAGACAGAATAAATGTTCTCTTTATTACTGATTTCTAGAAAAACAACTTGGTGTTCCAGCAATCTCTAAAGTTGGTTAATGAGTTAATTTCTTTTTTGTGGTATCATTGTGAATCTCAGGATTTTTATATTTTTGACGAGTCCATTACAGTTTTATTCTCATTGAAACTTAAATTTTTCCCGTCTTTAGCTATTGGGAGCCTGGTAGGTTGGTCCTGAGTTCTTTAGACACAACCACAAAGTTTTTAACCATTTTCTTGCTTTTTAGTACGTAAGATATAGTAGACCCATTTTACTCATGTCCTGCCCTGTATTTGAAATCAGCCATTATTTTAAAGGGCACTTGCCCTATTAATGAAAAATAATATTTAAATGCCACAGCATTGGTGCTAGGGTGCTCATTACTACTTGGTGGCCATTGATTCCAGAACTTAACAGTGGTCAGAGCTAAGAAATAGTGATTTTTAGAGCTATAAAAATAAGTAATGAGTCTATACTCTTTCCACTTACTTGCTTTTTTTTATGTAACAACATATCATAGGTGTTCTTCTACATCAGAAATGCAGATCCACATTATTTAATAGCTATATAACATAAAATAATATGATTATTACAGCTTATATAACTAGCCTTCTATTGAGGCAATTTCTAATATTTAATTATTATAAAAATTGCTGTAATGAAGATTACTAATTTACATCCTTAACCGCTCGTGCAAATATTCTGTAGATTCCTAAAAGTAGAACTGTTACCTACAAAGTATAAATCTAGTATATTGAATCCATTTAAAATCCTACTATCAGTGTCTCAGAGAGTATTTTTACTGATGGAATGCTATCTGTTTTACTTATGTCTGCTTTTGCAGGCCCAAACCTTAGGCCTGGTGCATAGCCATTATGTGATATTTGTGTACTGACTTGGATTGAAAAAGCCAAGGCCCACAGAAGCAGATGAAAAAAGAAGAGTTTAGCCTGACCCCTCTGCAACAACTCCAAGGGAGCTTTAGGAAAGTTCTATGCCTCTGGCTCAAGGAGGATGAGAAATACATGAAGCAGGTCTAAAGAAAACTCATAGACTGTAGCCAAGTTCAGCTGAAATTAACCTAGGTTAACTAAGCCCCAGCTGCCTCACACACAAGCATGCACGAGAATAAATTATTGTTATTTTAAGACACACTGAATTTGGGGGAGATTTGTTACACTGCAGTATTATCTTATTCTTGAATAGAATGATACAGCATCCTAAAGATACCAATTCTGCTCAAGACAATGTATACATTTAATTCAACCCCAGTACAATAGGCAGAGAAAGGTTATTATTAGTTAAATAAGATTTTCTAGAACTAAAATTGTAGATGATGCCAAAATGAAAAGAGAGAGAGACCAGAGAAGTGAGAGTAGTGTGTTAAGGGTCTTGTCTTGCCTGGAGGCAAACACAGATTCGATAAGATTATAGATTGGTCAGGAAAAATAAGCATAAGTATGGCTCTTAGTAAGTCTGGAGAAACAGAAGAGTAAAATTAAATGTACAACTTTCAAGTCAGCCAAAGAAAATTCTGTGCATCCTATAAAACAGGGAACAAAGAAGAAAACAATCTTGACAAGTGATGTCAGTGTGGCAGAGTGAGGACCTCCAAAAAGCCACTTGGCAATAAAAGCAACAAGAATACAGGCAAAAAATTGTCAAAATCAACTTTTCCCAGTTTTTTCAAATTAACCAAAAGCTTACAAGGCTCCAAAGAGCATTTAATAAAGAAAAATGACAGAATCTTAGTAAGAACAACATGCTTTCTAGTGTTTTAACTTGCCCTCTTCCCATCCCCCAGCTCCACAGTAGCCTTGAAAACCAACAGCCCCACAATCACAGTGAAAATCAGCAACCCCATAATCACAGTGAAAATTAGCAGCTCCATAATCACAGTGAAAACCAGCAGCTCAGGAACCACTGGAAGGGAGCGAATGTGTTAGGAGCTGGCTAAAGTACCATTCTGAGATTTGCCAATATTTGACCTGTCTGGCAGTTCCCTGGCTGGTATTTATTTGACCTGACTCAGATCTCACACAATGCAAACAGCTTTTTCCCTGGGGACATTTGTCAAAAGCAACTACAGACAATTATCTAACATCACAATTGCTTCAAGCAGTGATTGCAGTTGGGAAAACTAAGAAGCTGATCAAATTAGTTAAAAGGAAAAGCTGGCGAATGAGATAGTCCATGGGGGCTTTGAAAAGCTCTAAAATATTTCTAGAAATCTAGAAGGTTTCACCTGCATAGGAATGTGCACATGCTCAGCACAGACCTGAGAAAGTCCTAAGCTCCCCACTCTGACAGACCTTTAGGCTCTAAGCAAGTAGAAAGTGAGAGCTAAACCAGAGTTGTAAACTGAGCCCCTCAATAGTGAAGACATATCCAACTCATACACATACACACACATAGCCCCTCAGTAAAGGCTGAGAGCCTTATTAGTTCCAGGCATTTCAGAAAATCTCTGTCCAATCACTAATGACCACTACGCTATCTGAGCAGAGATTTCAGTGGTCATATGACAAAGATAAAGACTTTAGAAAATTAGTTCAAGAAAGTTACTAAACAAACAAAAATAACGCAAAGAAAAAACAACAAAGACAAATGGCACCAACAACAAACCCTAGGAAGAGAAGGATCTGATTTCCAGAGTTGCAATGTTATGTTATTTTAAAAGCCTTGTTTTCAACAAAAAATTATAAGACACGCAAAGAAATAAGAAAGTATGGCCTGTTCATGGGGGAAAAAAGCAGCCAATAGAAACTATCAATGAAGAAGCTCAAAAGCAAAACTTACTAAACAAGACTAAATCAGCTATTTTAGGGCTGTCCAAAGAATAAAGGAAGCCATATCTTAAAAGCTAAAGGAAAGTATGAAGATGTTGTCACAACAAATAGAAAATATAGAAATTCACTTTAAATCTAAAGACACAAGTAGGTTGAAAGTGAAAAGATGGGAAAAGATGTTTCATGCAAATAGTAACCAAAAGAGAGCTGGGGTAGTTATACTAACATCAGACAAAATAAACCTTTAGTCGGAAACTGTTACAAGAAACAAAGACAAACATTGTTTATTGATAAAGGGGTAAACTCACCAAGAAAATATAACAATTATAAACCTATATGCACCAAAATCAGAGCCCCAAAATATATGAAGCAAACACTGACAGAATCAAATAAATAGTTCTCCAATAATAGTTGAAATAAACTTCAATATGCCACTTTCAATAACAGATAGAACACAAGACAGAAGAGAAATAAAGAAATAGAGAACTTGAACAATGCCATAAACAAATTACACCTAAAAGATATATCCAGAACACTGCACCCAACTACAGCTGAATACACATTTTTCTCAAGTGCATATGGAACATTCTCCAGGATAGATCATATGTTAGGCCACAAACAAGTCTTCATAAATTTAAGAAGTTGAAATCATACAAAATATCGTTTCTGATCCTAATGGAATGAGCAAAAAATCAGTAACAGAACGAAAACTGGGAAATTCACAAATATGTGGAAATTAAATAAATCACCCTTAAACAACTAATAAATCAAAGAATAAATCACAAAGGAAATTATAAAACCTTGAGACAAATGAAAACAAACAAAAAGCACATCAAAACTAATGGGATTCAGTGAAAGCAGTGCTAACAGTAAGAGTTATAGCTCTAAACATAAATATTTTTTAAAAAGATCTCGAGTCAATAACTCAACTTTACACCTTAAGGATCTAGAAAAAGAAACGCAAACTAAACTCATAGCTAGCAGAAAGAAGGAAATAATAAAGATTAGAGCAGAGATAAATGAAATGGAGAATAGAGCGACAAAAAAGAAAAATCAATAAAACCAAAAGTACTTATTTCAAAAGATGAACAAAACTGACAAATCTTCAGCTGGATTGACTAAGGAAAAAAGATTGAAGATTCAAATTACTAAGATCATAAATAAATGTGGGGACATTATTACAGATTTTATAGAAACAAAAAGGATTATAAGAGAATATTATGAATAATTGTATGCCAACATATTGGATAACCTAGATGAAATAGATGATTTTCTAGAAACACACAACTTACCAAAATTAGATCATAAAGACATGGAAAATTTGATAGACCTTATATAACCAGTAAGAAAGTTGAATCAGTAATCAAAAGCCTCCCAGTAAAGAAAAGTCCTGGATCAGATGGATTCACTGGTGAATTCTATGAAACATTTAAAGAATTAATGCCAATTCTTCCCAAACTCTTCTCAAAAAAATTCAAGGAGAAGTAATGTTTCCAACTCATTCTATACCAACATTATCCTGGTACCAAAACCAGACAGACACTTAGAAAACTACAGGCCAATATCTCTTACGAATACTGATATAAAAGTCTCAACAAAATACTAACCAAATTTGGCAGTATATTAAAAAGATTATGTACCATGACCAAGTGGGATTTATTCCTGTTTTGCAAGGAGGGTTCAATGTATGAAAATCAATGTAATACACCACATTTTAAAAAAGAAGAAAAAATAATAACCATCTCAATTTATGCAGAAAAAGCAGTTGACAAAATGAAACACCCTTTCTTGTTTGTTTGTTTTTTTAAAATTCAGTAACTAGGAATAGAAGGAAACATCTTCAACATGATTTAGGCTATATATGAAAAATCCACAGCAAACATTATATTCAATAGTGAAAGACTGAAAGTTTTTTCCTGAAGATCAAAATCAAGACAAGGATGTCCACTTTCACTACTTCTATGCAATATTGTAATAAAAGTTTTAAGCAGAGAAATTAGGCAAGAAAATGAAATAAAAGTAGTCCAAATTGAAAAGGGGAAGTAAAATTATATCTGTTTGCAAATGACATAATCTTGCACATAGAAAATTTTAAAGATTCCCTACACAAAAAAGTGAGCTAATAAATTCAGCAACGTTGCAGGATGCAAAATCAATGCAAAAAAAATCAGTTGCATTTCTATACATCAACAATGAACAATCTAAAAAGGAATTTTTAAAAATTCCATTTACTATAACATCAAAAAGAATAAAATAAAATACTTAGGAATAATTCTAACAATGAGGCAAAAGACTTGGACACTGAAAACTATAAAACATTTCTGAAAGCAATTAAAGAAGACATAAATAAATGGAAAGACATCTCATGTTCATTCATTAGAAGACAATGTTCTTAATACGACAATACAATCCAAAGGTATCTAAAGACTCACTGCAATCCCTATCAAAATTCCACTGGCTTTTTTTTTTTTTGCAGAAACAGAAAAACTCATCCTAAAAGTCATATGGTACTTCCAAAAAATAGCCAAAATGATTTTTTAAAAGAGGGATAAAATACAGAAAACTCACATTTCCTGATTTCAAATTTTACTACAAATCTATAGCTATTAAACCAGTGTGGAACTAGACTAAGGGAAGATGTATAGACAAATGGAACAGAACAGAGAACTCAGAAATAAACCTTTGCATGTGTGGTCAATTAATTTTTGACAAGTGTGCCAAGACCATTTAATAGGGAAAGGATAACAATTTCAACAAATGGTTCTGGGAAAACTAAATATCCATATGCAAAAGAATAATGTTGAAATCTTACCTTCTACCATCTACAAAAATTAACTAAAAATGGTTTAAAGACCTAAACACAAAAGGGTTAAAACTATAAAATGCTTGGAAGAAAACCCAGGGAGAACGTTTTATGATGTTGGATTTGGTAAGGATTTCTTGGATATGACACCAAAAGCACAGACAACAAAGGGAATAATAAATAAGTTGGACTTCATCAAAATTTTAAAACTGTTTGCACATCAAAGACCCTGATATGGTTTGGCTGTGTCCCCAACCCAAATCTCATCTTGAATTGTAGCTCCCACAATTCCCACATATTATGGGAGGAACCTAGTGGGAAGTAATTGAATCACAGGGGTGGGTCTTTCCCATGCCGTTCTCATAACAGTGAATGAAAGTCTCATGTGATCTGGTGGTTTTATATAGAGGAATTCCCCTGCACAAGCTCTCTTCTTGCCTGCTGCCACGTAAGACATCCCTTGCTCTTCTGCCATGATTGTGAGGGCTCCTCAGCCATGTGGAACTGTGAGTCAATTAAACTTTCCTTTATAAATTCCCCAGTTTGGGGTATGCCTTTATCGGCAGCATGAAAACAGACTAATACAGACACTCAGTAATGGCAAACAATGGAATGGGGGAAAATATTTGCAAATAACATATCTGATAAGTAATTAATATCCAAAGTAAATAAAGAACTCCAACTCAACAATTCCCATCCCCCTCAAAAACCCAATTCTAAATGGTGAAATGGCTCAAATAGGCATTCTTTACAAAGATAATACAGGTCACCAGGGGCTGGGAGAAGGAAAGAACTGGGAGTTATTGTTTAATGGATACAGAGTTTCTGTTTGAGATGAACAATTTCTGGAAATGGATAGTGGTGATGATTGCAAAGCACTGTGAATGTACTTAATGCCAATGAACTGTACACTTAAAAAAAAATTTTAAGACAAGATCTCACTCTGTTGCCCAGGCTGGAGCACAGTGGCATGATCTCAGGTTACTGCAACCTCCGCCTCCTAGGCTCAAGCGATCCTCCCACCTAAGCCTCCCAAGTAAGTGGGACTGCAGGCATGCACAACCACACCCAGCTAATTTTTTGTATTTTTAGTAGAGACAGGGTTTTGCCATGTTGCCCAGGCTGGTCTTGAACTCTCAGGCTCAAGCAACCTGCCCTCCTTGGCCTCCCAAAATGCTGTGACTACAGGTGTGAGCCACCATGCCCAGCCCTAAAAATTGTTTAAATGATTAATTTTATGTTATATATATTACACCACAATTTTAAAAATAATAGAAAACAAAACAAAAAGCAAACAAAAGAATAATAATAAAACAAAAACGTATTTTCTACACGTTGACTCTGAAAAGTCCTAAAAGCAATCACTAACCTAGTGGCAATGAGCACCCCTAGCATCCAGATTGTGGCTTCTAAATATCATTTCCCACTAAAAGGAATAAGGACTCCTTATAATGATGGTTGATTGCAGGACTGGCATGGAAAATGAACAGTAGGAGCCTGAAATAGTTTGACCTACTAGAGAGCAAAGAACACTATCAAAGACTATGAAAATTGTGTGAAAAGAATTCAGAAGGTGACCTGAAAAGCCTCCCAGTAGCTAAAGAGAGGACAATTTGAGCATCAGCATTTTTTTCTTCAACTATTATTTTAAGCTCCAGGGAACCTGTAGAGGATGTACAAGTTTGTTACATAGGTAAACGGAGCATCAGTAATAATAATAACCACAATGGTTTGAAACAAATGAAATACTTTAAATTTAAAATTTTATAATTATCCTAAAAAAGATGAACAAACAAGAAAAACTATTAGTCACCTTTGGAGAATGCTAGTGGACAACCCCATTATTTTGAACACTGGTAAATAAAAATAAAACGTAAGAAAGTTAGGCTGGGGCCAGGCACAGTGGCTCACGCCTGTAATCTCAGCACTTGGGGAGGCTGAGGCGGGCAGATCACAAGGTCAGGAGATCAAGACCATCCTGGTTAACACAGTGAAACCCTGTCTCTACCAAAAATACAAAAAAAATAGCCAGGCGTGGTGGCGGGCACCTGTAGTCCCAGCTACTTGGGAGGCTGATGCAGGAGAATGCTGTGAACCTGGGAGGTGGAGCTTGCAGTGAGCCGAGATCATGCCACTGCACTCCAGCCTGGGTGACAGAGCAAGACTCTGTCAAAAAAAGAAAAAAAAAAAAAAAGAAAGTTAGGCTGGACACAGTGGCTCTTGCTTGTAATCCCAGCACTGTAAGAGTCCAAAGCGGGCAGATCACTTGAGGCCAGGAGTTCGAGACCAGCCTGGCCAACGTGGCAAAACCCTGTCTTTACCAAAGATACAAAAATTTAGTCTACATTTCAGGATAATCAGGATTTAAACTATTCTTTAGGGTAAAACTTGATAAGATAAAGATTATTTCCATGGAAGTATTTCACTTCATCTGTGAAGAAGAAATAAGGGGGAAGGAAGAAAGGAGGGATAGAGGAAGAAAGAACTAAAGAGAAAAAGAGAGAGAGAGAGAAATTATGAGGCTAGTAGAAGAAAATATATAGAACCATATTTTTGTGACTTCATTACTTAAACAAGAACCCCAAACCACAAGCCACAGGGGAGGTGGATGCTAAATTTGACTACATTAAAAGTAAAGACATTTTCAACAACAGATACCAGGGACACAGTTAAAGATGGAGGACAGATAGAAGATATTCACACTTGCTCTAAGGTTAAAAGAAAGTAATGTTCAGAATATGAAAGGAACTTCTGAAAATCTGCCAGAAAAGTGAAACCCAAAGGAAAAATGGTCAATAACAACATAGGCAATTAACAAAAGGGGGACCTAAAGGATAATAAGCAGATGAAGCTTAACTTTACTAGATTTTAAAGAAATGCAAATTAAAGCAGATTTGCAAATAGTAGAAGGTTGATCAATATCACGTGCTTGTGGGGAATATGGAAATCTTCACTCCTAGTAAGAGCCTAACCGGGTATAGCAATTTGGCAGAGCAATCCTGCAGTTCAGCACTCACATATGTCCACCGATTTCTATCTGTGTTAATCGACACCTTGTTTGAGATAGCAAGGAATTGGTGACGACCTAGATATCACTCACTAAGGAAAGATAGAAAGTGACAGAATACCATGCAGGTAAAAAAAATAATGGTCTAAATTTGCATATACCAATGCAGAATGCTTGCACAAACATAATGTCATGTGAAAAAGAAAGAAATATAATAAGTTTTATAGCTCAATAAAGTCATATATATTAAACACAAGCATACAGACAGTTTCAGTCTACTGTCAAGGATACATATACATACACAACCGTATGAACTGTGCTGGCACATTGCTCAGCCTCAGGGTTACCATTCACACAGTTTTCCATGCAAATGGTGCCCTCTGGGGAAAGATGCCAGAATACAACATGAATGGTGCCCCTTGAGGGTATGCAACATGGCAGCCTTGAATATTTAAGATGGTTTGGAAGGTTGTAGATTAATATGTCGGCATAGGTGCCTATCATGAGAGCAAGGAGGGAAAAAGGAGTGGGAATGGGAGCTGCCATGTTGCACACTGTGTGCTAGTTACACTCCAGGTGTGAGTGTGACTAGCGCACAGTGTGCAACATGGCAGCCTTGAATATATAAGATGGTTTGGAAGGTTGTAGATTAATACATTAGAATAGGGGCCTATCATGAGAGCAAGGAGGGAAATGGGAGTGGGAATAGGGAGGAAGGAGAACATGAAGTAAAATGAAGATAGAAAAGGGCACACGCATAAAAGGAGGATGATAGTGTGACCTGAATGCAGAAATAGGATCAACTCAATTCCGTGGTCTTAAGTTGGGGAGGGTGGACCTAAAGGAGGGGTCTTGAGCTGGAAAACCAACAACCTTCTCAAACCTGCTAAGAAATGTGGATTTTATCTTGAAAGCTATGGGAAATCCTAGAAGTGTCTGAAACAGGAGATTTGCATGGGAATGGATGAGAAGGGGAGAGGCTGGGGGAAGCAGGCCTTTAAAGCAACCCATGCAAGGTCTCCATGAGCACGATGGGGTCATTGTTGCCAAAGATGCACTCAGCCAGGTGTGCATACCTAATGCCACACACAAAGATCCTTGGAAAGCCTGGCACTCCCTCCTTCGACTCCTCCCACATTCTCATGTACCCAGAGGCTCAAACAGAAATAAAGCCTGTTAAAAGTGCTGGGGACACCTCCCACCAGCACAGCCATGGTTGGTACCACCTTCCAGATATGAGTGTGACTAGCACACAACTGTCTTCCCTGATGGCTGAGGAGTCCACGTTGTTGACTGACTACGCACCTGTGCTTTGCAGAGCAACAGTCCATGGGGCATTCAGTCAAAACCTCCAAGCTAATACAGGGAGTATTCGTTTTTTAAGAATTTTTTTTCATTCTCCCAGACAGCCGCCCAAATATTTACATAAGAATTTCCCCCCCTCTGTCTTTTGCTAAACCTTCACCTAGTAGATTTAGCAACAGTGTGATCATCCGAAAAGTACTCCACTTCCCTGGTAGAAATACCTGGACAAGACTTTGATCATCTCTGAAGCCTTTCCAATGGCAACACTCTGGAGCGCTGGGGACTTTTTCTTCTAGATGTGCTGAACACTTACTGTGCATAATGCATCAGGTGTGTGTAGCAACAAGGGCACAGGTTTTGTGGTCAGGCTTGGGTTGGAATCCTGCATCTCTTACTTATGAACTGAATGGCTTTAGTTCCTTTATCTGTAAACATTGGAGATTAAAACGTTCTATCTCACAAGATTAATGCAGAGAAAATACATGTGAAAATACTCAACACAAGGATCTGGCATTTCAAAAAAACTCAACAAAACTTGGTTCCTCCCCATCTTCCTTCTTTCCTGCTTGGGAAAACAAATTTCACAAGCATTTTTACAATGGAAATTTCACAGATTGTCATAATCAAATCTTCTCTTTTCAAGATATTAAGAAAAACCTCAAGTGCGTATCATATTTAGAAAGAAATTCCTAGAAAAATCTAGACTGTTAATTACAGACTACTCATAAACAACTTGGTTTATGTGTTTCATTTGATTTAATTTTTGCTAGAGGTGGGTACGGAGAAACACAAAATCAAATATGTTTTATGGCATCGCTTTCTGAGAATAGCCTTTTCCACTAGACTCAAGTTGAAAAAGATAATATTTTCTTTTTATAACTCTGATTCAATTTGTTATCTCCTTAGTCCTGCTTTTGTAGAGTTTCTGCCCCTTCTGTTCTTAGATCATTGACCAATTCTGATATGAGATAAAATTCTATTAATATTACCTTAAGCAAATACTCACGGAAGGAAAAAAATGGAAAGGAGAGAAAACACCACACCCTCTTAACTAACACTTCTGATCCATGGGCCCACCCTTGCTGTTGTAAGAATATTTTAAGTCAGTGATTGTCAGCTTTGGTTTCCTGAGGCCACAAAGAATTAATTTGTAAATTTTGATTAAAATATTTTCCTAACAAAATATAATATCTAATGAAAGCTAAGCTGTAGTGAAACAGGCGTGCTCATGCATAGCTGATTGTAATTAGAACAAATCTTTTGAAAAGCAATTTGGCAGTGAGTATCAAGCCTCTAAATGTTTGTACTCTGACCTGGGAATTCTCTTTCTGGAAACCTATCTTATTGTGGGGAGGGTGGGAGTCTAATTAGGTAAACAGATACACGCACAGAGAAACTTATTACGGTGTTATTTTATAACAGTAAAAAAAAAGTATGGGAAACAAACTGATAACATACGCAGTTCTGTAAACTATGGTATATCCACCAGATGGGTGGATCCGTTTACAGGGAGTCTGTCAAAACCTGAGTATAAATGTATACATACAATCTTATCAAAATTATATATTTTTAAATACAGAAGCAAATATGAAATCTGCACAATTCAAAAGGTTTGGAAGTAAATATACCAATCTTGGTAGTGACAGGTTTTTGGTACAGAGATTTAGAGTGACTTTTCTTGCCTTTTTATTTATGTTATTTTCAGGTTCATCGTAAGGACTATAGTGTACACAACTTTTCTAATCAGCAAAAAATAAACACACTTTATAAGGAAATAAACAAACATAGAGATGCCATACGGAATCTTTTGGTTTGGGAGATGGCTGAGACTGGGATAACTCAGATCAAAAATACAATAAATTATCTCAGTTATGAAAAAAAAAAAAAGGGTGGGGCTGACTGGTAAGGGACCTACATTTCCTACCCTTCTTAAGTTTGCTGGTTTCTGCACAGGATTTCCATTAGAGCTGGAGAATAGGAGCTGAGCTAATTTTCCCAGGAGCCCTGAAATCCTGACATTGGTACATTCCCTGTCATGCATTTCTTCTCATTCTTAGTGCCATGGTGACCATAAATGTGAATTAAAACTTGAAGTATTTAGCATTTATTAAGCACTTCCTATGCACAGGCACTGTTTTGGTGCTTTTTATACCTGTATTTCACCTTTCTCAGGCTTGCAAAGCTCTTAGAACTATTGTCTCCTTCCTCCCTGCTCCCCCACGCCAGCCTGTTCTACACACTCCTTTCTTCTACTCACAGAGAGTGCCTTTTAGGAATATAATTGATTTGGATAAAAGAAACAAAATGTGCCAACTAGGCTGCCATTTGTTATCAATAAAGCCTCGCAGCTGCCTGAACAGTTGACTAAATAAGCACCTTCAAATGGTCAGGACAGGGAAGGTTCTAGAAATAGGGCACCAGAAAATCCCACAAGCTTTCTGCTTGTGATGTGGCTTATTTGCTTTACAGGCGTCAAGCATATTTGCTGACGTCAGCAGCCCATCAAAGTTTAAAATAATAATAGTGAAAAGGAAAACAGCCCCTTTCTGCCAGGCAGTTCTGTTCTGCCAACTTCTGCGTTCTTTTTCAGTTAATAAACGTCCAAGAATCACTCCCCTACCACCCTGAGGGGGAAAAACAGCACAATAATTTTAAAACCACCAGGTCAGCCCATTGTCAGCATAAACCATTCAGACAAGTAGCATTTTGTCACACTCTAATGAGGATTTTACCTCTGCCTCAAAATGAAAGCTATCATTAGGTTTCGTGTTCATGGGATCAAATGATTGTCTGGGGATGGTGGTTTTTTTTCAGTCCCTTCCTCATTTTAATCATGTTCAAGACCAAATGCATAGACATTTCCTGCATCAGATGAAACTAAAAAACCATAGTTACGCCAGCTAATGTCTTTTGAAAACATCAATTAAGAAAATGGCCTTTAAATTCCCATTTTTACTTGAAAATCTGCAAACAGGCACACATGTTGTAATACCAGGGCAGTGGTGGTGGCAGTGCGGGGCGGGTGTGGGGTGCTGTCTCTAAAAAGGAGACAGCACAAACAGTGGTTTGAGGAGGTCATAAGGGCAGGCTCCCATTGGCAACAAGCAGATAGAGAATCTCTGCAAGGGAAGGAACTTCTGTATAAAGCAAGACCTCTTAAGTTATCTTCACATGTAGTGTTGAAACTGGAGCCAGCCCCTCAAGAGTAGGTTGATAAGAGGCTTCTGCACCACGCTGGTACCACACACATGCCCCATTGTTAATAACCTTCTCAGGACAGATTAGATTCCACATTCCTCAGAAGTACTGAGCTGCAGAGGGAAATCGGCCAGCAGGCTCCTTCCGCGGGGCCAACAACTAGCTACAACTGATAAGTTTTAATTGAAATAACTGGAACAGTTACATGGAGTCCCCACCAGCTCTGTCGCCAGCTACTGAGACGGTGTTGCACTTGCATCTCCTGGCATGTGCATAGGCGTGCGCCAGACAACAGTAATTCAAGTTCTTAACTCACTTTTTATCTTTTTTTCCATGGCTACGTGCCATCGTTAATCAAATTGTTCACCCAAGGAGTACTATGAGATTGTTTTATTTTTTCTTTTCTTTTCTGGCCTTATCTAGGAAACCCTGATATTTACACTATCTCAATTTAAGTTTGAACAAGTAACTAATTAATCTCTGACAAAAGATACTGAGGTTAGACGAGTTTGGGTAAAATCCGTTGAGGTCATGGTTGGTTTTAATCACATAGCTCAATTTAAAAGCTGAACACTAAAACATCTTTGCTTTCAAAGAGTGCTTGTTAGACAGCAAGTTTTGTTTTGCGTAACTTGAATTCTGCTACTTCCTTTTATTTTTTTCTGAAATAACAGTGATTGAGTCAATGAAGTGGCGATATGAATTAAAGGACAACACACCTGCCTTTGCAGGGACAGATCCCAAAGGGCCCAGATTAAATTTTAACCACGATTATGTTTGCCAGGATTTTATATCTCAAATGATTATGTTTGGCTTCTGTAATAATAAAAGGTTATTTTGGGAAAAGAATTCCCTTTTAACATCTATTGTGTTTACTAGGAGGAAATACAGGGTTAGACTTCGATACAGTTTAGCCTTTGAAAGAAAATAAAAGACAAATGATTTAGCAGATGGGTAATTCCCAAATCTGCAGAAATGTAAACAGCCAGGATTTTGGTGCCTATGGGTTTTATCAAAGATGTAAGAAAGGCAGAGACCGACACCAGTGCGTCCTCTTTGGCTAGTTTTAACACGTTTACAGTCACAATTAACATTCAAGGAATTTCCTTTTCATCCAAGTGTTTCTTTTAAAGCACTTCATACCACAAACTAAAGTTCTAGCTGCCATCAGTCCTTCCCATACAGAAGAGTAGCGACATCTCCATAATACTTCCTTACTTTGAAAATGGGCTCGGACCACGTCAATTTCCTTGGGGTGTTTGTTTTCCAATATAGGGGGTTCTGGCCTCCTCCCTCCTTCCCTCTCTTTAAAGAGCTTGTATTGAGGATCCTACTTCTTCGTCCCTCACCCTGCTCTGCACTCACCCCGGAGCCAGATGAGCGCGAGGTTGGGCAGGCGTCCTAAGCCCTCCTCCGGCCCAGCCCGGTAGGAGCGCTGCTGCCCAGCCGGAGCTCTGGGCTCGCAACAGCCTGGTTTCAAGTCCCTGAGCCGGCTGGCCCACTGCATTCTGCAAGAAAAAAGAGATCCCTGTTCCCGCCCCCCGCCCTCCACCCCTACACAAGCGATTCGCACATGGGCACGGAGTCCGAGTCTTGGCTATGCATAGAGCTCAGTCCCGTATCCGAGTCTTCGTCGTTGCCAGGACCGCTCTTGGCCAGTCCACGGGCCTGGTCCACCCACATGTCGGCGCAGGCTTGAGGCCCAGGTTCCCGCGAGGGACCACCAGAGCCAGGAGCCCCATCCGGTGCCACCGTCAGCTCCAAAGTGTGCAAAGTTTGCAGAAGACCCTGTAGCTCGCGCTCCTTGCTGTCCCATTGCTGCTGGCTGTAATCCAAGTCCGACTTGACGGCCTCTAGGTCCGTGTTGAGCCGCAGCCCGATGTAAAGGCTGGTGCTGAGCTGCGTCCTGACCCGTTCCTGCTCCAGCAGCAGCTCGCCGTCGGGGCCACCGTCCGGCTCCAGGGGCTCCTCCCGCGCCGCCAGCTCCTCTTGGCGCCGCCGCATCCACCTCTGGTTGAGTTCCTCCTGAATCTCGGCTGAAAGGCGCTCCAGCAACTCCTCCTGCTGAACCCGTTGCTCCTGAAGCCGCAGCAAGTCGTCGCAGCGCCGGGCCAGCTCCTCCAGCGCCGCCGCCTGCGCCTCGCCGTCTAGAGGGGGAGGGGGCGCCGCCGCCGCCGCCTCCGCCGCCTCTGCCGCCTGCGCCGCCACCTCTTCTGGCTCCTCTCCCGGGCTGGACCTGTCGAGCTCGATGCCTGCCCCAACCAAGTAAGTGTCCTGCACGTAGTTGACCCCGTGACGCCGCATGCGGTCCAGGTGCACCTTGGCCTCGTAGCGATCGATCTCGCGGTCCAGCTCGTGGAGCCGCTGCACCTGCTGGCGAATTGTGTGGTCCTGGGAAAGCACCAGATGCACCAGCGTCTCCATGCGTTCCACCGACGCGCTTTCGTGGGTCCGCGGCGACGAAGAGCAGGACGAGGCAGTGGACGACGAAGTGGACGAACAGGACGACGGTGGCTGCTGCTGGCGCCGCCGGTTGAGCTTGGCCAGTTTGCGAAAGGCCTTGCGCACCACTCGCCGCTGTTTCTCCTGGGTCATGGCCAGGCTGGGCCGCGCCGAGGCCCCGCGGGCCGGACAGGGGCGCTCTCGGCTCAGCACTACGCGCGCCTCGGCGCTGCGGGGGCCGGCGTTAGGCAGCGATGCCTCGCTGCGCACTAGCACGAAGCGCACATTCTCTTGCTCTTCGCCCCAGGCAGCCCAGAGGCGCAAGATGCGCGTCTTGTTGGGGAGGATGCGCTCAAAGCCGCGCCACTTCTCCACGATGCAATAGCACTGCGGGGGCCCGCATAGCATGCCCTGCGGCAGCGCCTCGTCGTCGTCCTCGTCGTCCTCGTTCGGGGGTTCGGGCAGCTCTCCCGGGCCATGTGGGTCGCCTGCCGACCCCCGCCGCCGGCTCCGCCGCTGTCTCCGTCGCCGCCGGCAGCCGTCCTCCAAAAGCACTCGCACAACGTCGGAGCAAGTGGTGCGGCGGGAGAGGCCGGACACCAGCTTCTCTTCCTGGCAGATCCACACCGATATCTTCTTTTCCGACGGATCCATGGCGCAACCAGGGCGCAGGTGGCAGGTCCGGCCGGGGTCTGCTGGGGCGGCGAGGACAGCAAGGGCAGCCCAGTAGCTCTGGGATGGGAGAGGAGCCCGTGCCCTCCTCCGGCGGCTGCACTAGCCCTGTTTCCCCGCTGCGCACCGAAGGCAGGCTGGAAAGCGACTGCGGCTGTGGTCGCGGTTGCGGCTGCGCTCTGCCCGGACGACGGGCGCTCCCGGGGCAACGCGCCCAGGACCGGCTCCCGCCGCTCTGGCTCTGCCCCTGCCCAAGGTGCCCGGGACCTCCGGGTTTTGCTCCTCCCCACGTGGCTCCACCCCCTTCCCGCCCCCAAGGCCCAGAGCTGTGGCTGGAAGTGCAGGAGGCTCAGGGCCCAGGCCCGCCCCTCGCAGCCTTGCCGCGCCCCGTGCGCCCTGTCCGCCCCTCGCTCGCCTTGCAGGCATCCTGAGTCTCGGCCCTTTTCGCCAAATCGCTGCTCTGCCGCTCGCCTACGCAAGGAAAGATTCAAGGGCCCCTCTGCTTCAGGGAGTGGAGCCCGCGCCTCGGCACGGATCAGCTGTGCGTCTCCCTTGGCCTACTGGCTCTTCTCCTTGTGTCTACAGCTAGCTGGACGCATCGTGACTTTATCTTCTCATCTTTCCTGGCGCCCCCAGACGCATTTCCTAGTCCCTCGAGGCAGCGGCGTCTGGGGAGTGCACTTTGCACAGACAGGGAAACCGAGGCACTCAGCGGTCTCCAGTGGAGACGCTGTAATCGCATTCCACGACCAGCTAGCGCTATAAGCGCTGCCTCTAACGCGGAAGGCCTCCCAGTCTTCCTCGACAGGAAGCAATATTTGCATATTTAAGGAGAACAAGATTCGGCAATGTGCTCCGGAAGCAAGTGCAAGCATGGAACGGTCTGGGCTGGAGGAGGACAGACGTTCAGAGGCGGCTGCCCCCGTTCCCCGTAGTGTCATGTAAGTGGGTCTCCACGTCACCTTCACCTCAGCTTCCCACAGCCTTCTTGGGAGAGGGGCTCCTCATTCTACTGGGAGTTCAGGGCCCAGACCCAAGTCACAAGCTATTTTTATGCTTTCCACCTCCATAAGGGGAAACTGTGAAGGCTTCTGGCATTTTCTAATATTCAGATGTGGTCCAGAAGAGACAACAGCCAAGCTTTACAGCACAAGAAACCCAAGGCCGCAATGCAAATGAACTTGTTTCATCCTTAACTGCTGATGAGGATGGTCCATTGAGTGCAAGGCTTGCCCTGAACTTGTCCTTGTGAGCACAGGTGTAATAATAAGCTCACTCCCTTTCTTCAAGACCTTGGATGGCTCCCCATTGCCTCTTGGCTAAAGCACTTTTGTTCATTCAGTGATTCACTCAGCAAATATTTGTTGAGTACCTACTGTGCTCCAGGTCCTACGCTAGGGATTTGACAATGAACTATCGCCAGTTCTGGCTTGCGAGGAGTTCACAATCTAGTGGGAGAGCACAGCCAAGTAAACATTCCCAACACAATGTCCTATGTCCTCTGATAAGGGAGAGCATGAGGTTCTGAGGGAACCTGGAGTGGAATCCAACCCATCTTGGAGGAGCAAGTAAGGCTTTGCCCCAGAAAAGGTGTCTTACACAAGACCCAAAGGACCATTAGAGTCTGCCAAAAGGAAAGCAGATGGAGGGGAGGGACAAGCAGCATTCTAGAAGGGATTGTAGTGCAGTCAGGAATCGAAAGCATGTTAGTTACGGGGGCTGTCAGGAATTTAAGAGGAGTGTCTAAAATTGAAGTTGGATAATTGAACAGGAACGGGATCAGGAAGGGCCTTTAGTTCCACGCTTATGTATTTGGATTTATCTTAAAGACAATGAGAACCCACAGAGTGCAAATCTGGAGTCAGAACAGCTAAGTAAAAATTTCAGCACCACTTACTAGCTCTATAACCTTAGGAAAAGTATTAATCTCTCTGAGCTTCAGTTTCCTGGTCTGTGAAATGGTGATAATAAAAATACCTCCCTAATAGAACTGGTTTGTAACGATTCACTGCCTGGGCCTGGTAAATCCTCAGTAGTTTTATTGGGGGGTTGGAAAGGTGGGAGGTATATTAGTTTTCTATTGCTATGTAACAAATTATCACAAACTTAGTGACTTAAAACAACACCCATCTATTACTTCACTGTTGTGTAGATCACAAGTCCAACTTGGCATGGCTGCTGCATACTTTGCTCGGGATGTCTGAGGCAAAAGGCAAGGTATAGGCTGGTTCAAGTTCCTGTCTGAAGGCTCTGGGGGAATACCCACTTCCAAATCCATTCAGGTTGTTTGCATGATCTGGTTCCTCTCAGTTGTAGGTCTGAGGTCCCCATTCTCTTGTTGGCTGTCCTCCAGGGTCACTCTCAGCTCCTACAGGACTCTCTCAGATCCTTTCTATAGGATATCCACCCCCCTCCCCGCAACTTTAAAGTCAGCAACCACATGTCAAATCCATCCAGTCCTCCTTTGCTTCTAATCAATCTACCGTCCTCTTCTGCCACTAGCTAGAGAAAACTCTGCTTTTAAAGTGCTTGATTAGTCAAACCCACCTGGATAATTTCTCTATCTTAAGCTTGACTGATTAGTAACCTTAACTATATCTGAAAAACCCCTTTTGCCGTGTACTGTAATATAATCACCTAAGTAGCCCCCAGGGAGATGGAGATTATGGGGTTGTCTTAGAATTCTGCCTATCACAGGGCATAACATGAACAGATTTTGATTTTTTAAAGATCCCTCTGTTTGCATTGAGGACAATGGGTGGGGATGGGGGATGACAGGCAAGAAAGCCTTTTAGAAGACTATCACGTTCATTCAAGGAAGAGATGATGACCTATGCTGAGAATAGTGGCGGTGAGAAGACTGGACACAATTGAGAGCTATCAAGGAGGCGGGAGAGGCAGGACTTGGTGATAGATTGATGAGAGATTTCCTTCTCCCTAGAATGGTGTCAAAGGTCTCCTACAATCTGGACCAGCCCACTTCTCCAGCTTCTCACTTACATGTGGGCTATCCCTTCTTCCTTTCCTCTCACACAGGATTGCTAGAGCTTTGTAGTCAGCTGCCATCCCTGCTGGATTCTAAGCTCCACAAGGGTAGGGATCATATCTGTTTTGCTCACTTTTGAATCCTTTACATTTAGTGCAATCCCTGACACGTTCTAGGTTTACTCAGTATCTGTTGAATAAATTAATGAATCAATGAAGGAATCCTACATTTTAGCAAGCCAATACCTCATCCATCCAGAAGAACTCCTGCATCTTCATGTATCCACACTTTTGTACATGCTTTTCCCACTAATTAAGATTCCTCTTAAACGACTGGAGAACTTCTACTCACTCTTCAGAAGCTCAGGTAAATGTCACCTGCTCTGGGAGTCCTTTCTTTCCTCCTCCAGAAAGAACTGGTTCCCCGCTCTTCTTCTGCATCTATTAATGCGGAGGTTACATTGTGCTGTGATGCATTTTTTTATGTCTGTTTACTCCCACAAGAATAGAGCTTTTCAAAAGAAAAGATTGTATCTGTCCTATTTACAGTTTAGTCCTCAGTTCCTAAGGTGCCTGGCACATGGCAGGTTCTCCATCTTCCCGTATGTTTTAAGGAACACTCAGATGAATAATGTCTAAGATATTGTGCTACCCTCAAGATAACTTTTTTCTGGAAGCAGACAAATAAATGGAATCCCTGTTGTAGTAATGATATATATGAAATTCCTGCTGGACTAATTAAAGGGTAGAATGATTGTATGGGTGCTAGGAAGGATGCAGAAGGCAGGCTTCAATAATCGGGGAGGAGGGGTTGAGGGCATTCTTGGTGGGAGAAAATACTTGAGTTAAAATGCTAAAATGAGTATGCATGTGGTCATGTACTGGTGTTTCAGAGTGTGTGTTTTGGAGTACCCTGCCTCATTTCAAATACCAGCTATAAGCTTTCCAACCCTCAATCTTCTTACCAGGAAAAAAGTATAATATTGGAACCTGCCTTATAGAGTTGTCATTACATGAAATGAAATAATGCACAATATATAAAAGATCTAGCACAGTGACTGGCACATAAAACATGCTCAATAAAACACAGCTAGTGTTGTCAAGAAATTGTATTAAGTACCTACTGCATGCTATGTCCTGGGCTATGTGTTGAGGATCCGTGAATGAACTGGGCAGACATCGTCCCTGACCTTAGAGATGTCACAGCCAGGATTAGTGTGGTTTAGCAATGGATTTCTTAAGTTAGGCTAGGCTGTAGTAACAAACAGGGCCAAACTTGTATAATGGCTCAGACATCACAAAGGTTTATTTTTCACTCAGATAATAGTCAAAAGAAGATGTCCTGGGTGGGAGGTGGCCTTATTCCTGGTTCCTTCCATCTTGTGACTCCAAAATCCTCTAGACTTCATCATCATGTATATAGAGCCAGAGGAAGAGGAGAGAGTATGGAGGGGCACACCCTCTTCTTTAAGGCATTGGCTGAAAATTGAGCTCATATCCCGTTGGCTAGAACCCAGTCACGGCCACTGGTAATGGCAAGGAGGCTAGGAACTGCAATGAGTATCTCAGAAGAGGAAATGAGTTTTCATGAACAGCTAGCTGCCTGCCATAAAAATATTTATTTGAAAAATGAGACAAGAGGCATAGAAAGAAGTTCCAAAAGTGTAGGAATTGCAAACTGGTGGTCCACCAGCCAAATCTTGCTGCCTTAGACAGAATATACTCTCTGTTTAGCCACAAAAACAACACGCTATTTCACATATGACCCAATTCATATACATTCATGACTCACCTGAGCCCTGTAATCATTTGAGTTGTGATTCTTGCTTCCAAACAACCTCCTAGGGTTATCTCATTCACTCCCAGGGATTTTATACAATTTATATGCCATGGCTTCCACACCTATTCTAGAATTATCCAAACATGCATATCCAGCAGCTTGCTGGGTAGCTCCACTTGAGTTTCTGCCAAACATCTAAACCTTTGTCAAACAGATGAAGTTGAACCCATTATTTCTCCCAAAGCCTGTTCTGCCTCTTGTAATGTCTATTTCAGAAAATGGTCCCATCATTCTCCAAGCAAGACCTGAAACTTGAGGATCACCCTTGTTCATCACCATCTACCTCCTTACCCCACAGGATGTTGAAGTTCTGTGAGGGCAGAGGTTTTTGCATGCTTTTTTTCCTACTTAACCTTCAGCACCTGAGACATCAACTCTTACACAGTAGACAATAAGTATTTGTAGAGTGAATGAATGAATGAATGAATGAATGAATGAATGCATTGCCTTAGCTTAGGCCCTCATTTATTTTTAACCTGGATCTTGCACTTTCCTTCAAACCAATTTCCTTGCCTCAAATCCTGCCTCTCTCCCATACTCTCTACTGCATATGTTTGATGACTCCGTTATCTTCAGAATCCAGTTCAAGTTCTCAGCAGGACCTATACGTCTCTGTAGGATCTGAGGTCTGCTTGACTCTCAGCCTGTACACTGCAGCCACATCCTCAATCACACAGTTCCCTTTGACCTCTGGCTAATTCCTGCCCACCTTCCAAGCTTCCGCTTAACTTCACCTCCTCCTAAAAGTCTTCTTTGGCAGCAATATCCTCTCCAGGAAAGAATCCAAACAAAACTGCTTTAGGAAGATTAGTCTACATCAGTAGGTGGGATCAATTGAAGTTATAATACACTTGTGTTAGGAGAACAAAGGATGGGGGGAGGGTGAAGGATGTACTTAAAAATTCAGACTGTGGTTGCTTAATCACTTTAATATAAATAGAGAAGATGCCTTTCAGCACATCATAGATCTTTTGCAGTCTTAATCCTTAGGGCTGCTCTGTCCAATACAGTAGCCACTAGGCACATGGGGCTGTTGAACACTTGAAATGTGGCTCTCTGAATTGATACGGGCTTTGAGCAGAAATACACATCAAATGTCAAAGACTTCATACAAAAAAAGGAATGTACGATATGTTATTAATAATATGTAATCTTGATTACATGTTGAAGTGATACTATTTGGATATATTGGGTTAAATCATTACAATTATTTTACCTATTTCTTTTTACTTATTTTTCAATGTGGCTACTAGAAGTCTTAAAATACTAATGCAGTTGAGTTATATTTCCATTAGACAGTGCTGCCGGTGGGAAGGCCAAGTAACTTGTAGCAGATCATTTGAACCTTCTCAAATGTGGACTTACCCTAAATATCCTAAGATAATAAATCCATCTGGGTTTTGGCTATCTCTGAAGAAAGTCATTCCATACCTTTTCTGGATTTGTGGTTTAAATGTTTCTGTTTGATGATGGCCCTCAAAAGCTTCTTGCTACGGCCTAAGCCAGTCCCCTTAGGCTACCTAAGAAGCATAGGCCTGAGGATCACCCTGCAGCTGAATCCAATTGAAAGTTAAAGTATAAATGGTTGCTCTCCAGACAGAATGTCAGTATCCTTGCTCATGTAGCAGCCCTGAGCCTGATAGAAGGTACATGGATTCCTGCTATGCCCTGGCCAGAAAAATACATGGGCTTCATAATAGAAAAAAAATATGTTTATGACCTGGGGATAGAGGAGGCATTCATAGACAGACAGAACATAAATTAAAATTCATAAAAGAAAAGCTCAGTAGTATATGATCATATCAAAATTAGAAACTTCTGTTTGAAAACACACACACACACACACACACAGAGAGAGAGAGAGAAATACACTATAATGTTAAGATGTCAAGTAACCCAGGAGAAAATAGATCCTAAAAGGTTAGGATTCAGGATGCATAAAGAACTCCAAAAATTTAGCAAGAAAAAAAAGCTATGCAACACTATGGAAAATGGGTAAAAAGTAGATTAAAGGATTTTACAAAAGAAGAAGCATAAATAGCCAACAAACATATAAAATAATGCCCAACCTCACCAGTAATCAGGAAAATGTAAATTTAAGTGAAAGATCATACTTTTTTTTTTTGCCAGCAGATTGGCAACATTTGTTTAAATTGATGATATATCAGTATTGGCCAAGAAAATAGGGGAACTATCCTCTCAGACACCACTGGTGTAAATACATTTATCTATTTTGGAGACAATTCTACTAAAAAATAAAACTGGGCATACCCTGCACACCATGAAGCAATCCAACTTCACGGAATCTACTTTAGAAAGACACGTGTGCACAAAGAGGCGTGTATGGGGTGTTCACTACATTTGTTTTAGCAAACAATGGGAACAATCAAAATGTCCACCAATAAGAGAACGGCTGAATAGGCTGGGGATACCCAAAGCTTGGAAGCTTCAGCAGCAGTTAAATCAAATGAAGTAGACTGACATGTACAGGTAATAACAAATCCTCCAGAGGTATTGTTCAGTGCAAAAGGCAAGTTGCAGAGTGATGTATATGATGTGGTTCCACTTCTACTTCAAAAATGCATACACAGAGCATGGGTACATATGCATAAAATCACTCCATAGGTTTTCCAGGGGTACAGATATCTGTATGTGCGTACATAGCACAAGGTCTTTAAAAATATTCAGCAAACCTAAAGCAGTGAATCCTCCTAGAATGTGGACATTTACAGAAGGAGAGACAGAGAAATTTAACTCCATCTTGTAATGAATTTACAAGAGGAATTGGTTCACATGTTACTTCATTATGCAATTACAATGTGTAACTTTTTAAAAGTGAAAGGGCTTGGGTTGGGATCCCTAAATCTTGGTTCTCCCTTAGACCAGCGGCCCCCAACATTTTTGACATCAGGGACTGGTTTCATGGAAGACAATTTTTCAGTGAACTGGGTGGGGCCGGGGGTGGTTCCAGATGCTTCAAGCACGTTACATTTATTGTGCACTTTATTTCTATTATTATTTCATTGCAACATATAATAAAATAATTATACAACTCACCATGATGTAGAATCAGTGGGAGCCCTGAGCTTGTTTACCTGCAACTAGACCGTTCCATCTGGGGGTGATGGGAGGCAGTGACAGATCATCTGGCATTAGATTCTCGTAAGGAGCATACAACCTAGGTCCCTCACATGTGCAGTTCATGATAGGGTTCACACTCCCATGATAATCTAATGCCATCACTGATCTGGCAGGAGGTGGAGCTCAGCTTCAGTCACTCACCTGCTGCTCAACTCCTGCCATGTGGCCCAGTTCCTACCAGGCCGTGGACCCATATCAGTCCGCAGCCCGGGGATTGGAGACCCCTGCTCCAGACCTTTCATTTACCTGCCTGTGTCTCTTTTCTGTGGACCAAGCCCCAGGGTAACCTTTGCAAATCTCTGTTTCCTGTACCCTAGTGGAACTTAAGTAACCCACTACTATATCTCAAGGGGTTGTGAAGATTAAGGAGGAGTCTAGTGGGGCATCTGGTTCAAAGTATGTGCTTTACACTGGATTCTTTCTTTCTCTTCCAGATAAGATTTTTAGAAGATAGGAGTTTTCACAGTGGCGGCAGAGCCCTCTGCTAAATCCTCATATTGGATGTCAAAGGTGGCATGTCATTTGACCCAATGGTTTTTTTAGTCATTTATCTTCCTAATACCTATGAGAGGTAAGACATAGCTCCCTTACCCATGAGCAAACTGAGGCCAAGGAAAAGGAAATGGCCAGTTTCCCAGCTCACAAAGCTCTGTGGGAGCTGGTGTTTTGTTTGGAACTTCTGCCTGTCCAATCTGTCAGTCACGGTTCATGGCCACCGTGGAACACCCAACACAGGAACTTCCGCCCTTAATTATATTGAGCCATGAAAAAGTGTGACTGAAACCTACTGTCTGAATCAGATCCTTGTAATGATTAACCCCAGAAAATGATCTGCAAAATGCATTTACAGAAACATGCAGCTGCTCTCAAACACACTGGAGGAAATTTGGGAGCTGCCGCTCTTGTCCAAGGGCACTAACCCATCCCTGATGAGACTGAGCTCCAGTCTGGGGCAGAGATGCTGGGCTGTCATACTCAGAGACATGGCTTCTCAAAGTGAGGTCAAAAGGCCACCTATCCAGAATTGCCTGTGGTGCTTATTAAAATGCAGATTCCTGGGTCTCATCCTAGAACTAGTAAATCAGAATCCCTGGGAGTGGTCCAGGAATCTGCATTTAAAGCAGGGATTCTTATGCACACTAAAGGTTGGCCCTAACTATATTAGGAGGGAAGAACCAGAGACAAGAATGCTCATAGCCCAAATGCTCTTTAGCCATCTTGGCCCCATAGATGGCAGTGATACAAATATCACATGCGTGCATAAGAGGATGATGGCAACATATGACAGGTGAGAAAGAGTTGCCCCTGGGAAGAAGGAGAAAGAAAGACAGGGCAGAGTAGAGAAGGAACTACTCACTCATTATCCTCTTTAGAATCTTGTATCTTTGGTGGAAGCATAGGTTACAAAGATGATAACATAGAAATGTTTAGGTAAGAGCGTTTAAGGTAGCAGTGACTTCAGTCTCCTGAAAGACATTCTGCAAGATATTTAGCATTCTTAGTCTTTTTGTTTTGTCTGAGACCGAGTCTCACTCTGTCACCCAGGCTGGAGTGCAGTGGCACGATCTCGGTTCACTGCAACCTCCGCTTCCTGGGTTCAAGTGATTCTCACTGCCTCAGCCCCTCAAGTAGCTGGGATTACAGGCACTCACCACCACACCCAGCTAATTTTTTTTTTTTTTTTTAGTAGAGACAGGGTTTCACCACGTTGGCCAGCCTGGTCTCAAACTCCTGATCGCAAGTGATCCGCCCACCTTGGCCTCCCAAAGTGCTGGGATTACAGGCGTGAGCCACGTCTTTGTTCCAGCAAAACCAACCTAGTTCCTGATTCACAAATCATCCTGGGAGTGTGCAGCACTTACAGCCAGAAAGAAGTCTCTGGAGCAAAAAGCATTGCATATTCAATGGTCTATGACATCACCATCGAAGACTCTGTCAAAAGGGGTTTTGTTTGATTAATTTTCATTATCTGTTGTTACCCAACTGATGAAAGGTGATACTATTAATGAGTGTGTGAACGAGACAGTGTCTTCGTTACCACCTCTGAAACATTCCCAGCTTTTTCAGGGATGAATAGTCCTGACCCAAAGTGTGTCCTTTCTTCATTGTAGGGAGATACAAACTCTTTCTCTCCAAGTACTCCAACACCAATTATTGTGTGTCACAACCCAGAACACAATATGAGGCTTGTGCTTGAGTTACTGCTGTTTTATGTGCCCAAAAAAATGCTAGCTTTCTTTTTTCAGTGAAGTTGATAGAGTTGGAAGACATTTTAATACCACATTTATTGGTTTGAAAGCATGATTGTTTTAGTAGCTGGTGCAAATTTCAAGGAACACATAACTCCCTTTAAGAAATATTGTTTCTAAGAAATTACATTTGACTAAATTTGGAAGCTTTAATGCAAATAACTTTCAAACAATGAAACCATATTCACGAGGAGATGCTTTTATTTTCTCCACTGAGGAAGAAATGGAGACATGTTTCCTATTGTCATTATGTCCATCTGGAGAGAAAAGGAAGTCTGTGGGCTAGACAAGCAAAAATAGGTTACATCTGGGTAGCCCAGCAGTCTCTCCCTGACTGCTGAAGAAGCTCCTCTTTGTTTCATTCCTGAAGCACGGCGTTGTTTTCTTGGACCCGTGCATCGAGTTAAACCTGAGTTAGACTATGGATCCCTTACACTTGATTTTATGATTGTAAGACTTACACAAATGCAAGCCTAGAACACAATTGAACTCTTATTTGCTTACATCTCCATGAACAGGAAAGAAGCCACTTGATCTTATAAAAGTTTTGCCTGGTTGCTTTCTCTTTTATACCTATTGTTAAGCTATAAAATGAAATCACCAAATTATCAATCTGTGAGTATTTGCTACTTCACAATATATATTTAAGAATTTTACAAAACAAAACTGTGCCATAAAAAGTATTTCATCCATATGATCTTACAGTTCCACTTCTAAGAATGCATATACCCAAAAGAATTGAAAGCAAGATCTCAAAGATATTTGTATACCTGTGTTCGTAGCAGATTATCCACAATAGCTAAAGGTGGAAGCAAGCCAAGCGTCCATCAATGTATGAATGGATAAATACAATGTGGTATATACAAACAATGAATTGTCATTCAGCCTTAAAAAGGAAGGATATTCCGGGCTGGGCGCGGTGGCTCAAGCCTGTAATCTCAGCACTATGGGAGGCCGATAGAGGTGGATCGCCTGAAGTCAGGAGTTCAAGACCAGCCTGACCAACATGGTGAAACCCTGTCTCTACTAAAAATAACAACAACAACAAAAAATAGCCAGGTGTGGTGGCAGGCACCTGTAATCTCAGCTACTCAGGTGGCTGAGGCCAGGGAATCACTTGAACCTGGAAGGTGGAGGTTGCAGCAAGCCGAGATTGCACCACTGCACTTCAGCCTGGGTGACAGAGTGAGACTCTGTCTCAAAAAAAAAAAAAGAAGGAGATTCTGACACATGCTATAACATGGATGAAACTTGAGGACATTATGGTAAGTGAAATAACCCATTCAGAAAATAGACAAAATCTGTATGACCCTACTTATATGAGATATCTAGATCAAATTCAAGAGACAGAAAGTAGTATGATGGTAATCAGGGGCTGGAGGGAAGGAGGAATGTTACTGTTTAATGGCATAAAGTTTCAGTTTTGTGAGGTGAAAAGAGTTCTACAGATGGACTGTGGTATTGGTTGCACAGCAATGTAAACATACTTAATGCCATTGGAAGTGTCACTTAAAAATAGTTAAGATGGTAAGTTTTATGTTATTGTGTATTTTACCGTAATTTAAAATAATAATTTTTGAAAGTACTTCAGATTTTATGCCAAAGTTCTTATTAAGGGAACTTTCAATTTTTTCAAAAAAGTTTAAAATACTTTCCACCTAACTTTCAAAGTAAATACAACTTTCAAATTAAATACAGGGAATTTAATTAATTCCCTGGGACTTTCAGGAAACCAAACTTCTGAGCACTGTTTATTTGAAGAAAGCCTTCCTTTTTCCCTCTCCTTTCACATAATTTCTCCCTAGTGCTCTATGTTGGTCAGCTTTGTTAGCTATTTGTGCTGGTCTGTGGCTTTATTGCTCTAGGTAAATATTTGCAACCTTGACAAATGGTGCTTGGATACTGATAAGTCTTTACATTAGGAAGGATATTCTTAATAAAATTAGTGTTCTACTTAGTTCACAAAGCTGTACACAGGATAAATAGCACAAGGCCTGCCGAAGTGCCTGGAGACAGTAGACATGAACACATATTGTCCTAGTAGATATTTGCTTACGAAGCACCAGCAAACAATAGAGCTGGAGGGACCCAAAGAGAGCCTAATCTCTGTCCTCTAGAGCACTAGGTTTCTAAGCAGGTCATTTAAAAGTGACAGAAGACATGGCTGTAAACCCCTATTTCTATATCAGCTAGTAAAGCATTTGCACATATTTATATATTGGAACTCTGTTCACCCCAAAAAAGGTTTAAATCCCTTTGACCATGAAAATTGGTTGCTTATGACTTCAAACTATACTACAGGGCTACAGTAACCAAAATGGCATGGTACTGGTACATAAACAGACACACAGACCAATGGAACAGAATAGAGAACCCAGAAGTAAGACTGCACACCTACAACTATCTGATCTGTGACAAACCTGATGAGAACAAGCAATGGGAAAAGGTTCCCTATTCAACAGATGGTGCTGGGATAACTGGATACCCATATACAAAGGATTGAAACTGTACCTTTTCCTTAACCATATACAAAAATTAACTCAAAGTGGATTAAGGACTTAAATGTAAAACCCAAAACTGTAAAAGCCTGGAAGACAACCTAGGCAATACTATTCAGGACATAGACACAGACAAAGATTTCATGACAAAAATGCCAAAAGCAATTGCAACAAAAGCAAAAATTGACAAATGGAACCTAATTAAACTAAAGAGCTTCTGCACAGCAAAAGAAATTATCAACAGAGTAAACAGACAACCTACAGAATGGAAGAAATTTTTTGCAAACTGTGCATCGACAAAGGTCTAATATGTAGCATCTATAAAGAACTTAAACAAAGTTGCAAGAAAAAAACAAATCACCCCATTAAAAACTGGGCAAAGGACAGGACATGAACAGACACTTTTCAAAAGAAGACATACATGTGGCCAACAATTATATGAAAAAGCTCAACGTCACTGATCATTAGAGAAACGCAAATCAAACCACAATGAGATACTATCTCATACCAGTCAGAATGGCTATTATGAAAATGTCCAAAAATGACAGATGCTGGTGAGGTTGTGGAGAAAGGGAACACTTTACACTGTTGGTGGGAGTGTCAATTAGTTCAACCATTGTGGAAGACAGTGTGGTGATTCTTCAAAGACCTAAAGACAGAAATACAATTCCATTCAGCAATCCCATTACTGGGTAATATACCCAAAGGGATAAATCATTCTATCATAAAGACGCATGTGTGTATGTTCACTGCAGCACTGTTCACAATAGCAAAGACATGGAATTAACCTAAAAGCCCATCAATGGTAGACTGGATGAAGAAAATGTGGTACATATACACTGTGGAGTACGATGCAGCCATAAAAAAGAACAAGATCATGTACTTTGCAGGGGCATCGATGGAGCTGGAGGCCATATCCTTAGCAGCTAATGCAGGAACAGAAAACCAAATATTGCATGTTCTCACTTATAAGTGAGAGTCAAATGTTGAGAACACATATAGGGAAACAACACACACTGAGGCCTATTTGAGGGTAGAGGGTGGAAGGAGGGAGAGGATCAGGAAAAATAACTAATGGGTACTGGGCTTAAATACCTAGGTGATGAAATAATCTGTACAACAAACCCCCATGACACGAGTTTACCTATGTAACAAACCTGCACATGTACCCTTGAACTTAAAATAAAATATTGGCAAACCGAATCCAGCAGCACATCAAAAAACTTATCCACCATGATCAAGTGGGCTTCATCCCTGGGATGCAAGGCTGGTTCAATATACGCAAATCAATAAATGTAATCCAGCATATAAACAGAACCAAAGACAAAAACCACATGATTATCTCAATACATGCAGAAAAGGCCTTTGACAAAATTCAACAACCCTTCATGCTAAAAACTCTCAATAAATTAGGTATTGATGGGACGTATCTCAAAATAATAAGAGCTATCTATGACAAACCCACAGCCAATATCATACTGAATGGGCAAAAACTGGAAGCATTCCCTTTGAAAACTGGCACAAGACAGGGATGCCCTCTCTCACCACTCCTATTCAACATAGTGTTGGAAGTTCTGGCCAGGGCAATTAGGCAGGAGAAGGAAATAAAGGGTATTCAATTAGGAAAAGAGGAAGTCAAATTGTCCCTGTTTGCAGATGACATGATTGTGTATCTAGAAAACCCCATTGTCTCAGCCCAAAATCTCCTTAAGCTGATAAGCAACTTCAGCAAAGTCTCAGGATACAAAATCAATGTACAAAAATCACAAGCATTCTTATACACCAATAACAGACAAACAGAGAGCCAAATCATGAGTGAACTCCCATTCACAATTGCTTCAAAGAGAATAAAATGCCTAAGAATCCAACTTACAAGGGACGTGAAGGACCTCTTCAAGGAGAACTACAAACCACTGCTCAAGGAAATAAAAGAGGATACAAACAAATGGAAGAACATTCCATGCTCATGGGTAGGAAGAATCAATATGAAAATGGCCATACTGCCCAAGGTAATTTATAGATTCAATGCCATCCCCATCAAGCTACCAATGACTTTCTTCACAGAATTGGAAAAAACTACTTTAAAGTTCATATGGAACCAAAAAAGAGCCCGCATCGCCAAGTCAATCCTAAGCCAAAAGAACAAAGCTGGAGGCATCACGCTACCTGACTTCAAACTATACTACAAGGCTACAGTAACCAAAACAGCATGGTACTGGTACCAAAACAGAGATATAGATCAATGGAGCAGAACAGAGCCCTCAGAAATAACGCCGCATATCTACAACTATCTCATCTTTGACAAACCTGAGAAAAACAAGCAATGGGGAAAGGATTCCCTATTTAATAAATGGTGCTGGGAAAACTGGCTAGCCATATGTAGAAAGCTGAAAATGGATCCCTTCCTTACACCTTATACAAAAATTAATTCAAGATGGATTAAAGACTTAAACGTGAGACCTAAAACCATAAAAACCCTAGAAGAAAACCTAGGCATTACCATTCAGGACATAGGCATGGGCAAGGACTTCATGTCTAAAACACCAAAAGCAATGGCAACAAAAGCCAAAATTGACAAATGGGATCTAATTAAACTAAAGAGCTTCTGCACAGCAAAAGAAACTACTATCAGAGTGAACAGGCAACCTACAAAATGGGAGAAAATTTTTGCAACCTACTCATCTGACAAAGGGCTAATATCCAGATTCTACAATGAACTCAAACAAATTTACAAGAAAAAAACAAACAACCCCATCAAAAAGTGGGCGAAGGACATGAACAGACACTTCTCAAAAGAAGACATTTATGCAGCCAAAAAACACATGAAAAAATGCTCACCACCCCTGGCCATCAGAGAAATGCAAATCAAAACCACAATGAGATACCATCTCACACCAGTTAGAATGGCAATCATTGAAAAGTCAGGAAACAACAGGTGCTGGAGAGGATGTGGAGAAATAGGAACACTTTTACACTGTTGGTGGGACTGTAAACTAGTTCAACCCTTGTGGAAGTCAGTGTGGCGATTCCTCAGGGATCTAGAACTAGAAATACCATTTGACCCAGCCATCCCATTACTGGGTATATACCCAAAGGATTATAAATCATGCTGCTATAAAGACACATGCACACGTATGTTTATTGCGGCACTATTCACACTAGCAAAGACTTGGAACCAACCCAAATGTCCAACAACGATAGACTGGATTAAGAAAATGTGGCGCATATACACCATGGAATACTATGCAGCCATAGAAAATGATGAGTTCACGTCCTTTGTAGGGACATGGATGAAATTGGAAATCATCATTCTCAGTAAACTATCGCAAGAACAAAAAACCAAACACCGCATATTCTCACTCATAGGTGGGAATTGAACAATGAGAACACATGGACACAGGAAGGGGAACGTCACACTCTGGGACTGTTGTGGGGTGGGGGAGGAGGGAGGGATAGCTTTAGGAGATATACCTAATGCTAAATGACGAGTTAATGGGTGCAGCACACCAGCATGGCACGTGTATACATATGTAACTAACCCGCACATTGTGCACATACCCTAAAACTTAAAGTATAATAATAATAAAATAAAATAAAATTTTAAAAAAAAAGAAAGAAAATGGGTTGCTTGACTCTGCACCTTTCCTTCTCTCCTTCTCACTTCCCAACCGTCCTAATTTCATATGGGAATCCATGCAATTATGGAGAATCCACCTTCAGCAATGGGAATGAACCTAGCACCACATGACCTGGGCTGGATCAATCATCACATGCTATCCCCTCACCCAGTGATTGGTTCAGGGATGGACATGTGACCTAAGAGGGTGTGGTTAGAGTAAACCTCAGGACTCTGCTGATAACATTGGCAAAAAGATTTTTTTTTTTGATGAATGAGGGCATGTAGCCTCACAGAACAGCTGGAAGCCATTTTGCAACCACAGAGATCTGCCAAAGTCTCCCTAAGATGAAGAAACACTGAGATAGCAGAGCCAGGAAACGGTGAGGGGAATGTTGGTCCCTGGTCAAGTTGTTTGAGCTAGCCCTGAAGTTTTTCAAATCTCTGTGGGCTTTTCAATTGCATGAGCTAGTAATTTCCCTTTATTACTTAAGCCAGTATGAACCAGCTTTTCTGTTACTTAGAACCAAAAACATTCTGCTACACCATTGATCCACGTCGAACACCCACTTCCTTTTACAGAAGAAAAGACTAAGTCTCATGGATGCTACGTGGCTAGTTAGGAGTAATTGCCTTCCCAGTTCCAGGCCTTTCTCCTTTTACTATTCTAGCCGCTTGTGATGGGTTTGGTAACAATGAGTAAAATGTGCATTCTCCTTATTTCTGACCACGGATTGGATATGTTCGGAAATATTAAAACTGATTTTCCTCAAGTGTATCTTCTGGCAATTAATGTCATTGCTTTATAGCCACTCTGTACTACGGGCCCTTGTGATTCATTAGAAAAAACAAAGGATCAAATAGTTAGAGAAGGTTTAAGGACCTCGTTTGAGAATTTTATTTAATTTACAGCTCATTTACCAGCAACTTAGGCTCAACCATGTATGCTGCTTTGCTATTTTCTTCAAAACTTGTCATGCACTTTCATTTCTTGGTAATCATCCCTCATTACCATTTCTTATCTTTCAAAAACACAGCCTCACCACACTGTATTCTTACCTTTGGTGCCTCCCTCTACAGTTAGAATTTCCAGATTCTGTGAGCTCTTCCTCTGTAAACTCTAAAAATCCTTCCATTTTTATCTATACATACTATTTCCCCCACTCTAACGGATCTTACCTATCCCCAACCCTAAAATTACCTAACAAAATGCTCATCACATCTTCAAGGAAATGTCCCACAGTGAGAGAAAAGAGAAAGGAACCTGTGTTTATCGTGCTAGGAAGATACTAGATACTTTACAGACATTAACTCATTTAATTTTCATGACCACACCATGGTAAGTAGGTAGTAGTATCTCAGTCTAAAAGTAAGGAAACTGAGGTTGGGTGAGTCATAGGGTTGAATTCCAAACCTAGGTGTGTACAGTTCTAAAGATACTTTCTTCCACTGCTTCTGTTGGACAATAGGTTTTGCCCCTTTTGTACTGGCTCCAAAGGATAGTGACTGCCTGGATCTCGTGTTGAGAAGACTGAAGCCTCATCCAGGTTGACAGGGAAAGACAAAAGAGATGTCTTGCCAAAGCTTGCCAAGGGGGAAAGTGGCAATCCACACACCACTTATTTCACATTTCTTCAGGCCTGTGCCTCTGGCAGTTCTAGAGGTTTCCCAGGAGAAGGACAGGTGCACCAGGGAGTCTGGCTCTAAAGTTTGTACACTAGAATCTGTTGGCAGATTCTGTTGCTTAAAGTTGATTTTGCATTCATACTTTATATCTGAAGAAATGGGAAGTTAGGGAGTTAACCACTGTCTATTGGGAGGTGATTCATGAATCAGAACAGGTGAGAATGTCAGGCTCTGAAATGACCAGCACACTTCTGTATGGAATGTACTGGGGCAGCATACCTGCATTCTTTCTCAGAGCAATGTTGACACACTTAAATTTGTGAGTAAGGCCTTCCAGGATATCTTGTTTAGGAAGAACCAGTTCACTTGCTGATATCTAGGCTTTCTAGGTGTCACGGGGGCTTTCTGTCAAAGCATAAACAAGCAGTGAGAAATCATCAGTGTTCTCTCTCTGAAGAGAGAGACACCAGGAAAGGAGAGAGGGTAGCAAGTTAGCAGGCATGGAAAGCTGCCGTTTTGCAGATGTGTTCATCAGGTATAATCCTTAGCTGGATGTTAGACAGTACCGGAAGTTGCACGGCAACTTGTCTGTTGGTTGCAAAGATATTGGTCCTCATGTGGGATTATTCAAGATATTCAGAAGGGAGGAGGATGAATCTGCTTACAAAAGCTGTTCCTTAAATACGTAATGAATGAATGAATAAACAATTCAATGGAAATTGGGGCAAATTAAGGATTCAGTAGATGAGAGGTGTATTTGTCTCATGTCCTCCTCTGATGAACATCTACCATATTCAGTTGTCTAGGGAGGACTCTTTTAGTGTAGAAACCAAGGAGGCACATTTGGGGTTCATTTAGAGATGGGGTATTTGGGGCTGGGGGGAAGCCAGCATATGAATGATGGGCTTCATCAGGAGACAAAGAGCATCTGTCTAAGGGATGGATGCTGAGGGTGGACCTGGGAGGCTGAGCAGGTGAAACTCTTCCATTGGAGCAGACTGTGGGTTTATTTGAGCTTAAGAAAAGGAGGTCATTCCCAAGAATGAATAGCAGTGGATTTGTAGACTTTGAAATTAACAAATCAAAGACACCAGATCTCTGTAGAGAACTTAGTATGATCTCTAGATTCTGAAGCTCCAATTCTCAGCCCTGGCTGCACCCTAGAATCACCTGGGAGCTTTTCAACCCTACCGTTGCCAGGGTTTCTCCCCCAGAGATTTGGATTCAAGCAGTTCAGAGTGAGGCCCTGGAATCAATATTTTCAAAAAGACCTCCAAGTAGCTCTGAGAATGTCACTGCAGTTGAGATTCCCCACTCTAGACGTAACTCAAAACAGGCAAATTTTCAGGATTCCATGGCTAGACTATGACATTTCCAACAACCTCAAGAGAGACATTTTAGGATTATTCATTCATACTATGTGCATCCTTGGTTTCTCACTAGCCCCTGTTCTTAAGGCCTGGCAGATTCCCAGGTGACTTCTATCCATGAGAGTGTCCCAAGAAGGGCCACTGGAAAACGCACTTATAGAGTTTGGATTATGATCCCAAAAGACACATTCCTGAATGCCATCATCCCCGAGGTTGAAATCCTGAAAGATCAAAATTTCTAAAGACTAAATCCCTAACATCTAAAATCCTGAAAATCACAATCATAGGATAGTTGCATCATGTTAGGTGAAACTGTTACCTTGTTGTGGTCTTTATTTGGAAATTAAGTATGGTTTAAGGAGATGCATATAGTGCCAAGTTGACAGGGATGGATTTGTTGACTTAATTTGAGATGTCAACTTGACTGGTTAAGGAATGCCTGAAACCCTGGTAAAGCATTATTTTGGGTGTGTGTGAGGGTGTTTCCAGAGGACTGAGTAGACTCTGTGAGGAAGATCTGCCCTTGATATTGGTGGACACCATTCAATTGGCCAATGATCTGGAGATAACAAATATAGAAGGCAAATTGGTCTCTCTCTGAGAGCTGGGACAGACTTTTCTTCTGCTGCCTTGGACATCAGAACTCCAGGCTCACCAGCCTTTGCACTCCAGTACTTAACACCAGTTGCCCTCTGGGTCCTGAGGCTTTTGGCCTCAGACAGAGAGTAACACCATTGGCTGCCCTGGTTCTCAGTATAAAAACATTGAAACTTCCTCAGTAAATGAAGAGATTTCCTTTTTGTATATCTGCATTTGTGAAAGACAAAATTTCTTGAGATCTTGCGTTTTTGGGCCATTGCATAAGCAGTGGTGACCTATAGAGGTTTTTGATTGATCTTGTCAAAAGACAGGTTGTCCATCACAGTATTTCAGATGACTGCAGTTATAAAGCTGGGTGCACACAACTGCCAACCATAGTGATACATGTTTATACACTTTGTTTTTGGCATATTGCCTTATGAATACGGTTCATCTGCTTGTAATTGTTATAATCATGTGACTCTTGTTAGAATAGCGAGTGCTTATGTTTGCAAAGATATATATGTTATTATTGCCAATTTTATTGTGTAAATCAGCCTCTGAAGTGCTGTCAGTTTTTATATGGTTCTCAAATAAATCTCCCTTTAAAAATGTAAATAAATGTTTTAAAGATAATTTCTTCTTATTTTTTCTAGAATTATATTTTTGGGATTTTGATCTTTCAGGATTTCAATATTTGGGATGGGTCTTTCAGGATTATGATCAACCCCCTATGTGGAACCATACTGGGGAAACTATGACCAAGAATAAAATCTTGGAAGCCTGGGATTTTGACATTGGAGGCAAAGGAAAATCACATCAGAGGGCCCTGCTCAGTGGAGAGAGCACTGGGCCGGGTGCTGGAAGTCCTGACTTTCACTCATGACTGCAGCTGCCCCACTGTGATCCTGGGGAAGTGACCTCTGTGATCACTGTGGGTCTGAGTACTGTCATCTGTTCACGTCCATGTCCTTCCACTTCTGCGACTCTTTGAGCCTAACTCTATTTCTTTTTTTTTTTTTGAGACGGAGTCTCATTCTGTCGCCCAGGCTGGAGTGCAGCGGTGCGATCTCGGCTCACTGCAACCTCCACTTCCCGGGTTCAAGCGATTCTCCTGCTTCAGCCTCCTGAGTAGCTGGAACTACAGGTACACGCCACCACACCCGGCTAATTTTTGTATTTTTAGTAGAGACAGGGTTTCACCATGTTGGCCAGGCTAGTCTTGAACTCCTGACCTCAGGTGACCCACCCCCCCTCCCCGTTTGGCCCCCCACAGTGCTGGGATTACAGGCGTGAGCCACCACACCCCGCCGCCTAACTCTGTTTCTAAAAGCTCTGCCAGTTGGAGATTTCTCTAGCCCACTAGAGTTTCTGGCTTTGGGGGACAGGGAGGGAAGGGAGGGGAAGCTGTGTTATAAGAAGAAAGTTAAAAAAGTAAGCATATTGTGAATAGTGCCACAATAAACATACGTGTGCATGTGTCTTTATAGCAGCATGATTTATAGTCCTTTGGGTATATACCCAGTAATGGGATGGCTGGGTCAAATGGTATTTCTAGTTCTAGATCCCTGAGGAATCGCCACACTGACTTCCACAAGGGTTGAACTAGTTTACAGTCCCATCAACAGTGTAAAAGTGTTCCTATTTCTCCACATCCTCTCCAGCACCTGTTGTTTCCTGACTTTTTAATGATTGCCATTCTAACTGGTGTGGCTGCTATAAAGACACATGCACACGTATGTTTATTGCAGCACTATTCACAATAGCAAAGACTTGGAACCAACCCAAATGTCCAACAATGATAGACTGGATTAAGAAAATGTGGCATATATACACCATGGATTACTATGCAGCCATAAAAAATGATGAGTTCACGTCCTTTGTAGGGACATGGATGAAATTGGAAATCATCATTCTCAGTAAACTATCGCAAGAACAAAACACCAAACACCACATATTCTCACTCATAGGTGGGAATTGAACAATGAGAACACATGGACACAGGAAGGGGAACATCACACTCTGGGGACTGTTGTGGGGTCGGGGAGGGGTGAGGGATAGCTTTAGGAGATATACCTAATGCTAAATGATGAGTTAATGGATGCAGCACACCAGCATGGCACGTGTATACATATGTAACTAACCTGCACATTGTGCACATGTACCCTAAAACTCAAAGTATAATAATAATAAAATAAAATAAATTAAAAAAAGGAAAAAAAAGAAAAAAAAAGTAAGCATAAATTATTTGAGCTTTTAAGAGACATTAACAAGGTACCATACTGAGGGTATTAAGAACACTAAAATTTGTTTGGCTTTGGATAGAGAAGCTACTGAAATTGAAGAAGAAAATATGGGACTGAATGAGCACTCCTTGGGTTGGAGAAAAATCAACATGATCATTATATAATCATCATCATCATAATGATAATGGACATTTGTATAGCACTTGGCAGTTTACAAGTTACTTTCTTATAATAATAATTACTACTATATGGTACATTACAATAACAGATACTTTTTAGGGCTTTACCCCATGCCACTGTAAAAGTTGGTATTAGTGGAAGATGTAAATAGACTTATCTACATGATTGTTAAGGAACTAGGAGGGGTGGAGGTTCAACACCAGCAGTTGGACAGCAAACATCTTAGAAGACCAGGCACATCTTCAGCCACACCCTTGGGTTCAACTTGGTGGTCTCCTGGTTGGGGTCAGGAGCAGAAGTGGGGCCATGGCCTCCACTTCCCTTCCTGGGCAATGTGCCTTTCTTTCGTCACCATGGAGTCCTTGCCTTTGTTTTGTTTCTCCTTGTCATTTATTTCCGTTAACATGCAGTGGTTTTGTCCTTTCTCTTCCTGACGGTCACTTTCCTCACCTAGATAGAGAAGAACCAGCCCTAACCTAGCTCACTAGTCTGTATCAGGCTCAAATGAGGTGACGTATTTTGTTTTTGTTTTGTTTTGTTTGTTTTTGTTTTTTTTTTCTGTTTTTTTTTAATATTACAATGATAGTTTATTTTATTTTATTTTATTTTTTTCTTCATTTTTTCTTTTATTATTATTATTATTATTATTATACTTTAGGTTTTATGGTACATGTGCGCAATGTGCAGGTAAGTTACATATGTATACATGTGCCATGCTGGTGCGCTGCACCCACCAACTCGTCATCTAGCATTAGGTATATCTCCCAATGCTATCCCTCCCCCCTCCCCCCACCCCACAACAGTCCCCAGAGTGTGATGTTCCCCTTCCTGTGTCCATGTGTTCTCATTGTTCAATTCCCACCTATGAGTGAGAACATGCGGTGTTTGGTGTTTTGTTCTTGCGATAGTTTACTGAGAATGATGATTTCCAATTTCATCCATGTCCCTACAAAGGACGTGAACTCATCATTTTTTATGGCTGCATAGTAATCCATGGTGTATATATGCCACATTTTCTTAATCCAGTCTATCATTGTTGGACATTTGGGTTGGTTCCAAGTCTTTGCTATTGTGAATAGTGCTGCAATAAACATACGTGTGCATGTGTCTTTATAGCAGCCACACCAGTTAGAATGGCAATCATTAAAAAGTCAGGAAACAACAGGTGCTGGAGAGGATGTGGAGAAATAGGAACACTTTTACACTGTTGGTGGGACTGTAAACTAGTTGGTGGGACTGTAAAAAGGTTTTGAGATGTTAAAAAGCACAGTCCAGAAAGACCTGAAAGCATGTAAACTATTATGATTTGGGGGCTTAGCAGGACCAGGAATTTGATCTCATTGCCTCCAGGTCATATCATGACCCTCTAGGATCCCTCCTCCCTGTCACACATCCCTCTATGGGCACACTGATTCCAGGATTTCTAGAGTACATCAGGGCTGAGCCGACCTTATGGCCCTCCTGGATTGTCTCTGATATGGTTTGGCTCTGCGTCGCTACCCAAATCTTATCTTGAATTATAATCCCCACATGTTAGGGAGGGACCTGGTGGGAGGTGACTCAATCGTGGTGCGGTTTGCCCCATGCTGTTCTGGTGATGATGAGTGAGTTCTCACGAGATCTGATGGCTTAAAAGTGTGGCACTTCCTACCTCCCTCACTCTCTCTCTCCTGCTGCATTGTGAAGAAACTGCTTGCTTCCCTCTCACCCTCCGCAGTTTCCTGAGGCCTCCCCAGCCATGCGGAACTGTGAGTTAATTAAACCTCTTTTCTTTATAAACTACCCCGTCTCGGGTAGTTCTTTTTTTTTTTTTTTTTTTGAGACGGAGTCTCACTCTGTCGCCCAGGCTGGCGTGCAATGGCGTGATCTCGGCTCACTGCAACCTCCGCCTCCCGAGTTCAAGTGATTCTCCTGCCTTAGCCTCCCGAGTAGCTGGGATTACAGGCACCCGCCACCATGCCCAGCTAATTTTTGTATTTTTAGTAGAGATGGGGTTTCACCAGGTTGGCCAGGCTCGTCTCCAACTCCTGATCTCAGCTGGTCCACCCGCCTCGGCCTCCCAAAATACTGGAATTACAGGCGTGAGCCAACATGCCTGGCCCTCAGGTAGTCCTTTATAGCAGTGTGAAAACGGACTAATACAGTCTCCCTGGTTTCTCACAGTTTTCTTCCATTTCATTGCTCTGTCCTTGTCTCACCTGAGTTGGGTATTTCCTCAGAGAATATTAAATATTTTTGCTGTCAATCTAGAATTGTAATTAAATAAGTTGGCAGCCAAAAGAAAAGAAACGTCGTGTATTATAAAGCCCGATATTAAATGAATTTTTTGAACATTTGGTAAAGTTTATATCTTGTCTGGCTTCTTTGTTCCTTTCTCAAAACAATGATTTTCTCTTTCAAGTATCTTATTCTCCGTTAAATTTTCATTTACAACCAGAATGTGGCTTTTTTTCCTAGTCTGAGAGTCCTGACATCATCTTAACTAGGGAGTTTGTGGTTATTTGTAGCCAGGGACTAATGATCAACAACAACAAAATGTCAGAAATACTTACAGGATGAAACAGATTATTAAATTCTATTTTGTTACTAGCATGTCCATAAATTAATCTACCACCAATTTTAGCCATACATTGAAAGTTGGTAACCTTGTGAAATCCATGTAACTCAGTTTTCCAGAGAAAAAGATAATGTTTAATAAATCAGTCACTGTTTGTCTATTTATTTATTTATTTATTTTAGGCCAGATGCAGTGCCTCATGCCTGTAATCCCAGCACTTTGGGAGGCTAAGGAGGGAGGATTTCTTGAGGTAAGGAGTTCGAGACCAGCCTGGGCAATACAGTGAAACCTCATCTCTACAAAAAATTTTTTAAAATTAGCCAGGTGTGGTGGTGCACACCTGTGGTCCCAGCTACATGGGAGGCTGAGCCAAGAGGATCTCTTGAGGCCAGGAGGTTGAGGCTGTAGTGAACTATGTTCATACCACTGCACTCTAGCCTGGGTAACAGAGTGACACCATCTCAAAAGAAAAATTTTAATGAGGATTATTGGAATAAATCTGTTAGTTATGATACATATGGAGAGAGAGGGGGAGAGAGATAATTGATTATTGGATTCTCTTTGTTTTAGAATTTTATTTATTTATTGACAGAGTCTCACTTTGTCACCCAGGCTGGAGTGCAGTAGTGTGATCTTGGCTCACTGCAACCTCCACCTCCTGGGTGCAAGCGATCCTCCTGCCTCAGCATCACAAGTAGCTGAGATTACAGGCGCACACCACCAAGCCCGGCTAATTTTTTGTATTTTTAGTAGAGACGGGGTTTCACTATGTAGGACAGGCTGGTCTTGAACTCCTGATCTCTAGTGATCTACCCACCTCAGTCTCCCAAAGTGCTGGGATTACAAGTGTGAGCCACCGTGCCCAACCAGTTTTAGAATTTTAAAATGTAGTTATAAATAAAATGGGTTCTTGCCTAATTTTGATACCAAGTTAATTCCTTTTTAACAGAAATATTTTTCAATATAGTGTACTTGTACTTTCTAGCCTACAAACAAATTTTATTTGAAATTTTTAAAAAGCAATTTAATACTAATACTTATTGGGCACTTGTCAACCATTAACCACAGTACTAGGCACTTTGCACCCATCATCTAATTTAATCCCCACAACCCTGTGAAGTAGACTTTTTTTTTTTTTTGAGACGAAGTCTCGCTCCCGTCACCCAGTCTGGAGTGCAATGGTGTGATCTCGGCTCACTGCAACCTCCACCTCCTGGGTTCAAGCGATTCTCCTGCCTCAGCGTCTCGAGTAGCTGAGATTACAGGCACCTGCCACCACGCCCAGCTAATTTTTGTATTTTTAGTAGAGACGGGGTTTCACCATGTTGGCCAGGCTGGTCTCGAACTCCTGACCTCAGGTGATCCACCTGCCTTGGCTTCCCAAAGTGCTGGGATTACAGGCGTGAGCCACCGTGCCCAGACAAAGTAGACATTTTTAATTAGGTTGATTGAACATTAGGATACATTTTCTACCAATAATAGCAACCATTTCTTGAGAGCTAACTGTGTGCTCGATACTCTTCCAGGCACTTGAATTTTTACTTAATCTTCACCATAACCCTGAAAGTGAGGCTTTATTTTCCCCAGTTTACAGATGAGGACCCTAGGGTTTAAAATGGTTAAGTGAATCATCCAAGGGCATAGAACCAGTGAGTGGCAAAGCTAAACTAGCTTTGGTCTTCTGCTTCCAAGTACAAAGGATCCATACAACCCCCAGATCAATACCAGCCCACTGAGTTTATCCACTCAGTCATCAGTCTGCAGCCCAGGAGCTAAAATAATTCATCCCAGTCATTTCAAATTTTAAAGTTCTTAATGGAGGAATTACAGTCATGTGTGCCTTAATGACAGGGATATGTTCTGAGAAATGCTTCATTAGGCAACTTCATCATTGTTGTGCAAACATCATATAGTGTACTTACACAAACCTAGATGGTATAGCCTACTACACACCTAGACCATATGGTATAGCCTATTGCTGCTAGGCTGCAAAGCTGTACTGCATGTTACCGTATTGAATACTGCAGGTAGGGTAGATGTAACACAATGGTAAGTATTTGTGTATCTAAACATACAAAAACATAGAAAATATGGTATTATAATCTTATGGGACCACTGTTGAATATGTGGTCTGTCGTTGACTGAAACATTGTTATATGGTGACTTGACTGTATTTACAAAGCAGGGTAAAGGGAGCAAACACCAACAGACTACCATATATGAATCCAGTAAAAGAAACAGAAACCAACTAACATATGAACAGAAAGAATCTAATATAATGTATTGATTCATCAGGGACACCGACTTAACATCACATGGTAGAAGACCTCTATGACAGCTCCCAATAATCTCTGCCTCCTGGTAGTCATGCCATCATATAATCCTCTTGCGTATGGAATAGAATATAACAAAAGTGATGGGGTGTCAATTCTGAGATTAGATTGCAAATGAATCTGGCTTCCATCTTCCTCACCCTCTGTTTCTCTCTCACTTGCTTGCTATGACGGCAGCCTGCTTCCATATCGTAAACTGCCTTGGAACCAATTACCACTACCAGGGAGACAAACTATTGCTTAGAGGATGCTGACAGGAGCAGCATGTCAAAATTGAAAGAAGTAAGTCCCTTCTTTCTCTTCCTCCCATCTACCTTTCCTTTAGTGCTCCTATTCACAGAACCAGCTGGTAAGGGAGTGATGTGATTATAGAGTCCCAGCCCCAGCATCAAAACACAGAGCATAGAAGGATGGGCTTGCAGCTGAGAAATCATAACTGACCGTCTGGTCCAGTCCACCCCTTTGGCCCCTCTTTTCTCATATACACCCTTCTATACACACTTGAACTTCCATACAACAATATGGTTTTACGTCTCTGCCTAACAACATGCAACTAGCCTTTGTACAAATGTACTCTTACCTCTCCCAGAGAAAAAAAGACAAAAAGACACAAAATCCCAAAAGTAATTGTGTTCATTTCCAGATGACAGTCACAGTATCTGTCTCTGGGTGACGTGAATATCAGTCTCGCCTGAACATTTAGTTACAGTCCCATCTGAATGTTCTGTGACCTAGAGGCTAAATTTTAATTTTGTATAAGATGTTTATATCAGTAGTATTTACCTTAGTGAAAAATAAGAAACAAATCAAGTATGAGGCAATGAAAAACAGGACATTGGCTCATACAGACCTGGTTTAGATCAAATGGCTCCACAGATAGTAAACTTGAGTGTGCGTCTTCAATATTGTAAACCTCAGCTCTCGAATGTACAAATTGGAGTCACAATTCCTGTCTCACAGATAAATTAAAGAGTGTTCTGCTGAATGATAGTATGCCTGTGAAGTACTTAAGAAAATCCTCAGTCAATGGTAGCTTTGGCTGGCTAGTAAAATTGCTGGTCAAAGGATGTCAAAGGAGCTTCCCAGATAAGGGGATTCTTGAGCCCCTTAGCAGGTGTGGAAATGAAGAAAGCACTTTTAACACAGTTGGCTATTCCCATCTTCCTCCAAACTTTCTTCATTTGGCTTTTGGTGTTTCACTCTACTAAAGACTGTATGTTAAAGTTAAGTTGATCACCACCAATATGTAAATAAATTATAAATCATAAGGAAAGGAAGAAATAGAGAGAAGACCTGAGTATGTGTGTAATAATACGTGTGTAAATAACACGTAAGGAAAAAACCATGCATAGTTTTTAACAGTGCTTGTTTCTTTAACTGAGCACCAGCAAAGTTGATATTTATAACTTCTTTCCTCCACTACTCTTTCCACATTTCCTTCCTTTGTCCTCTGCCAGGACATCAGCTGATGTGGGTTCTTTACCTGGCAGAATGATCACAGCTTTCACTTCTAAAGGGTTGGGGTCTTTCGGGTTCTGCCTATTTTTCCATTAAGTATTACTATTGGACCTGGAAGTACTAATAGGCATCCCTAAGCATCCCCTGGGTTCCAGACAGTCCTCCATGCCCTCCTTGTATGGCAGCAATCCAATTTCTCCTTGGTAATCAAAACTAACCACCCCAGCAGGTAGAATAACTTCCTACCCTCTTTGCCTTTTAATTTAGTGGCCTGAGGAGCCCATAATGTTTCAATTGAATGGGTTGTGTCTCCTGGTGGAAGCATTCTTCGTTTGGGTACTCAGACCACCAAGACATCAGAACAAAGTTCTGTAAGTGTGTTATTAGGTCAATAAGTGAGAGGCGCCATTTCTGCTTTTACCCCTTGATACTTGGACCTCTGTATTTTGTCTATGGGTAAAACAGTAACATATATCACATGCTGATTCAAAGTATATACTGCATCCTGTAAAACAGCACCCTAAATTTTCACAGTGTTGTCTCTCAGCTGGTGCCACGAATAGGTCTTCAGCAGGCTGTTCCATTCCACCATTCTATCTGGCCCACTGCTTCTTACAAGATTAAGATAGCAGATCCCATGGGTGTGGGTAAGACCCATTGCCTCACTTATTTTGCTGTGAAATGTGTTCCTTGATCAGAAGTAGTGTTGAGAAAACCATGACGGTCAATAACGTATTTTGCAATTTCATGGGACTGAGACAACAGCCTAGTATAGGGCAGAATTTGCATCATCTGGAAGGCATTAGCACCCCTAGGCATGAAAGGACAAGGGGAAGAAAGATTGTTTCTGGGCCAAGTAAGAGCTAGCGACTCAGAGGAGGTACCTCCCTCCTACCCACTCTGGCAGGAGCTATGGCCACCAGGGACACAACTATTGCCAGAGACATGGCACGGAAGCAGAGAGGAATCAGGAAAGAAGAAATACTTCAGTCTCCTTCTCCTGCTGCCCTTTGATCTCTAGCCAGTGCCTCCCTTTGTCTGAACCCAAAGGGAACCAGAGGGCAAAAAAGCTGTGGTGATGCTTCAGAGGGGCCAGGCTCCGAGAGCACAGAGTAGAGCAAAGGAAGGCAGGGAGTGGACATGGGTGGGGGTGGGGACCAACCTGTGAAAGAATTATTCAGGCAAATGAGATCTGGAAGGACTTTCTGGTAACTTTGAAGTCCTAAGTAGAAAACTGAAGGAGTTAGGGTTTCAATTAATATGCTCATTCCTTCTTTGTTGGAAAGTGGACTGGAGCCGGGAGTAAATGGCTGGCTGCATAGTTACTGTGGAAACCAAAGATCTGAAGGGGCCCTGTCACCCTTTGGACAAACACCTGCAGACTGGCATGCATGTCTCCCAGGGACCAGGGACATTACTGGGAGTGATGTGCCAATCTGCAGTAAGGTGATCACATTCTAGGGATAAAACTAAATTTAAAAAATATTTACATTGGCAACTTGTCATTTTGGAAAGGGCTGAAGATCCAGAGTCAGAAATCTCTGTAATAAATAAGGAGCCTTCTCTTTCCAAGATGGAGAAAGGATGGGGAGAACGGTAATACCCACTTTGCAGGAATGGCAGAGGGATAACATGAACATACTCTGACATGAAGCCAGTGCTCAAGAATTGGTGGTTGTTAGTAATAAGACCGCATTTCAAGCAAGATTGAGAAGAAAGACATATCCAGAGAAAATAGAAAAATGATGATATGAAACAACACTAAGGTTCTAAAGGGCTATGTCCCTATCTTCTTTATCTTGGCATCGCTGGCACTGAGCCTAGGCCCTAACAAGGAGCAACCACTCACAGCTGACAAATGAATGAAAACGACACAAAAACAATTCCAATGGGGATGAGGCCCCAAGGTCTGAAGCAGATGACCACACGTGGGATGGAGTTAACAAACAAGCTAAACTTGGGGTTTCAATTTAAGGATGCAAATACGATCTCATTCACATCTTTGGGATCTGAAGGAATGGGATTGAAGCTTAATATTGTTAGAGAAACCTGAGATTGTGCAAAGTTCATGAAGAAGATGGATGTAGAGGCCCTATATCTGAAGGTCTAAACACTTCTGAATCTAAGAGTAACTACCCAGGTGGAGAGTAATGTAAGATAAGAGCGTTACAGGACTGTATGGGAGCACCCCTGGGGCCACTGGCCCAGGGAGTCTGTGAACTGTTATCAACATAAAAAATGCTAACATTTATTAAATGCTCACTACATGCCAAGTGCTTAATGTAAATCACCTTTTTAGGTTCAACGTCAACCCCGTCAGGTCAATCCTATCATTCAGATTTTACAGACGTGGAAATCAGGGCTCAGAGAGGTTAAATAACTTACCTATGGTCAACCAGAAAATAAGTGGTGGAACCAAAATTTGAGCCTGGGTCTTATGAATTTTGAGTGATGATCCTGGCCTCCTGGTATTCAAGCTGTGTGGTCTCCTACCCCATTGTTTATTGGACTAATCGAATATGGTAAAAGTGACGACATGGCACTTCCAAATCTAGGTCCTGAAAGACATGGTGGTTCCTGCCTCTCTCTCGGGTCACTCTCTCTGGGAAAGATGACTGCCCTGTCATGAGAAAAGTCCCAGTTGGTAAGGAACTGAGGCTTCCAGCCAACAGCCAAGCAAGGAACTGAGGTCTCTTGCTAAGCCACATTAGTGAGCTTAGAAGTGGATCCTCTAGTACCAGTCAAGCCTTTAGATGACTGCAGTTCCTGCTGTTATTCCACTTACAACCTCATGGGATACTGTAAGCCAGAACCACCAGCTAAACCACTCCCAGGTTCCTGACCTACAGAAACTGTGATCTAATAAATGTTTGTTGTTTTAAGCCACTAAATTTTTATGCAACTCATTATGTTGAAATAGATAAGCAATACAATATTACAATAGCAACACAATGAGAAGCCTAATGTGTTTCTCAGAGTTCCAAAGTTCCTAATCTGGGCTTGAAGGTTGAATGGGAGCTCACCTAGGAAGAAGAGCAAAGGACATAGCATGTGCAACAACTAGAGACTGCACTTCAGCATTGGAGATCCTTTAAATAGAGTGCTTCAGCTGTGAGAAGAGTATGTGCAGGAAGCAGAAAGAAACGAGTAGATAGGTGTTGCTTATGTCATGTTAAGATGTTTGGACCCTGTACTGTAGGTAATAAGGAGCTGCTGACCAACATAATAATAAGCCAAGACAGTGAAGAGGATAGACTTTAAAAAAAAACCCCATATAAAAGCACAGAGATGAATGCTTGTTAGGAGGCTGATGGCACTAGTGGGAAATGTTGAAAGTGTGGGCAGGGATGGGGGGAGCAGAGAGGAGGAGGACAATACATGGAATTGAATGGGCAGAAATACAGTGGGTTCAACACAGAGAGGAGGCCAGGCACAGTGGCTCAGGCCTGTAGTTCCGGCACTTTGGGAGGCCGAGATGGGAGGATTGCTTGAGCCCAGGAGTTTGAAACCAGCTTAGGCAACATAGTGAGACCCTGTCTTTACAAAAAAAATAATAATAATAAATAGAAGAAATTAGCTGAGTGTAGTGACACACACCTGTAGTCCCAGCTACTTGGGATGCTGAGGCAAGAGGATCACTTAAGCCCAGGAAGCTGAGGCTGCAGTGAGCTGTGACAGAGCCAATGCAAAACATCTGGGTGACAGAGACCCTGTCTCAAAACAAAACAAGCAAAACAAAACACAGGGTGGGTGGGGAGGAGACATGTGAGAGAGAGAACAGAGACAGAGACAGGGACAGACAGAGGTATGGCAGAGATCGAGAGAAGTCCTTCACAAGGGACACTGATTTGTTGGTATTTTTATTTTCAAGCTGTAGACCAAGACCTGGAATTAACACATCAAAAGATTCTATGAGGAAACCCATTTAAAAATAGGATCCATTTTTTTCTTTTCTACACAGGGAGGAAGTTTAAGCTCTCCTCACTATGAGTTTTCAAGTATAAAAGACTTTTTCTTCCACGATGTTGAGAACAACTGTGGACTGTTGTGACCAGGACAACAGGGAAGCTTGCAGCAAGATAGCTCCAGGTTGGATTCATGCTTCGCACCCCAAGGGCTGCCAGCCAGAGAGGAGGAGAAGCAATCACTCCTGCAGTTTCTGAACACTACACAGACGCCAGGTAGCTTCTTCAGGAGAACAGCCCTCTGAGGAGGCAGGAAGAGGAGGCTTCTCTTTCAGCAGCCGGAGCTGCTGAGATCTCTGGGCAGATTAAGCTCTCTCTAATGGATGGGCTCCAGCCTGGCACACTCAGTGGAGAGGGATCCACTCGTCCATCATCAACACAATATGGTCCTCCCTTCACTTCACAGAGTCCTCTTGCTATTGAAAAGGCTTTTTTGCCTTCTCAAGTTTCTTTGTCAACAGTCTACAGGAAGAAGCTCAGGCCGCCACCGGCAGAGGTGAATGCAAGCTCACGTTTTATTTCTGACTGCTTAATCATTGCCTCGATCACTGCTCAAGCTCTGCCTTTGTTTCCAAAGGTTACATGTGGGAAAACTTCTTTTTCTATGCTGAAATTAATAGGGAGGCAAAGATGAGTCCACTGATAAGCAGAGCCTTAAAACTCACATAGAGAAAGAACTTTGCTGGAGTGTGTGTGAGTGAGCCACGAAGGAATCAGATAGTGTGATGGCAGTTATCATTGCAGGTTAAGACACTTCTACAAATATTTCAACACCTCCATATACTCACTCCTCTCCCCCTGAGTCAAGAGACTCAGCTACCAAGAGAGGAAGCTCTAAAAAAACAGAAGCCTCAAACAAACAAACAAACAAACAAAAACTGTGGGTTCATCAGAGGTGGTAGGGAAGACAAAAACATAGGAGGAGCAGCTGGGCACGGTAGCTCACGCCTGTAATCCCAGCACTTTGGGAGGCTGAGGTGGGTGGATCACCTGAGGTCAGGAATTCGAGACCCGCCTGGCCAACATGGTGAAACCCCGTCTCTACTAAAAATACAAAAAATTAGCCCGGTGTTGTGGTGCACACCTGTAATCCCAGCTACTCCGGAGGCTGAGGCAGCAGAATCACTTGAACCCGGGAGGCAGAGGTTGCAATGAGCCAAGATCATGCCATTGCCGTCCAGCCTGGGCAACAAGAGCGAAACTCCATCTAAAAAAACCAAAAAAACAAAAAAACAAAAAACAAAAAACAAAAAACAAAAAAACACAGAGGAACAATGAAAAGGAATCCATGCTTTGATTTTTTTTTTAATGAGAGGAAGGGAAGGCTGCTGCCTCTCACTTCTCCCTGTTTTGTTGTTGTTTTAAGTAGCATGTGTCACTCTGTATATATTCTGTCCATGTGTTTTCTTTTATTATTATTTGTCCACTTGCCTAGAATGAAAACTCCATGGGAGCATGGCTATAGTGTCTTGTTCACTCCTGCCTCTCCAGGGCCTGAAACAGAAGTAGGTAAACAGGGCCTGAAACAAAAGTAGGCAGTCCATAAACTTTGCTGAAGGAATGAGTGAATGAATGAAGACCCCAAGGATGGACCTCAGGAAGGGGAGCCTGGGCAAAGGTTTTCAGTCCTAGTCCATCATGACCACATAGCTGGAATACACTTATTTCACTTTGTCACATGAATTAGAGATTCATTTGAGGAAAAAGCATCTGTTAGAGTTGCAGACATCTCTGAGGGGTAAATGGCTGTTCATATCTTACATCTTGCCCTGATCCTCACTTTATCTGCTTTCCAAGAACATGGAGCTAAGATCCCAGCACTGAGAAGATGGGCATTCCGAGCAGGGGGTATTTAGGTGTAGACAGCCTCAGTGACTCCTGGGTTTAGGATCAGTGAGATAATCTCCAGTATCTACAGTGGGCAGGGGGAAGAGTGTCTGATGCAAACTTTATCTATTTAGAAGCTTTCCAGACAGCTGGGCTTGTGCCTTGGAAATACAATAATATTTGTTTCTCCTCCTTCCTCTTCACTCCTTGGCCTCGTGTTCTGCAGTACTGGCACTTGGGTCAGATTTAGCTACCTCATTCGTTCATTTATGAATTCATTTAGCCAGTGATTATGGAGCACAAATTTGTGCTGGAAACTGTGCCTCAGTGTCCTCAACAGGTTCTAACTTGTGAATTCCAAAAGCTTTTGTGATCTACTGGGTAAAACATTGTTTTCTAAGGAAAATGACATGCTGATTGCTGAACAGCATATTCTAATTACCTTGTGGAACCCAGGCCATTCTTAAATTGGGTTTTGTCTGTATTGCCTTAGACTGTTAATGAATTGTTTCCCAGTCTGATTGAATGCTCCTTGAAGATGGACCCGGGTCCAGCCACTGCAGTAAATATTACTAACTTGGGGGTGTAATTCTGCTGCTTTTGTGGTTGCTGCTTTGCTTATTTTTTTTATGTCTGCTGTTTCTTGTGAGATTGTTTCTATGTGTTTCATATGTGGGTTGATGTTCGGTGAGGTTTATGGAATTTCTGTGCAGCTTGGGTTGAGAGTATCTCTTCAAAAAGGTTTTTACATTTGCTTCTGCCAACCTCGTTATCAGCTCAAGTTGTTTCTTATGCTGAATTATTGGGGATGACCTCCCCCACACTCAAGTAGTGTAAATTAGAACCTCGCTGGGTGTGGTGGCTCACTCCTGTAATCCCAACACCTTGGGAGGCCAAGGTGGGCAGATCACTTGAGTCCAGGAGTTCAACACCAGCCTGGGTAACATGGCAAAACTCTGTCTCTAGAAAAAATGCAAAAATTAGCCAGGCATGGTGGCACATGCTTGTAGTCCCAGCTGTTCAGGAGGCTGAGGTAGGAGGATTGCTTGAGCCCAGGAGGAGGAGGTTGCAGTGAGCATTGATCATGCCACTGCACTCCAGCCTGGGCAATAGAGTGAGACCCTGTCCCCGAAAAACTTTTTTTAAACTCAAACCCTTATGGTATAATACCTGCTGTGGGTATAATCCTTTAGTTACAATTGGATGCGTGCCATGATTTCTCAGAAGGAAAACATTTTTTCCTAACCAGAGCCCTTTACAGCTAAGCAGAATTTCCCCAAATGTGCCTTTAAAAGGTATTGGCTTCTTCTCAGTTTGAGACTTCTCAGTTTGAGGTCTTGTTCCTGAATGAGCAGTTCTGAATTAAACCCCAAATGGACAACCTTGCCCTCAAGGACAGCCGAAGTATCAGATACTCCTTGCAACTCCTTATATCAGCTCACGCTCCATTTGTGGACATGGAGCATTTCCTTCCTTTTTTCTTTTCCTTTTGCAAATCCAGTTATGCATTTAAAAGGATGCAATGTACCCATTATTTCCAGGTGTTTTATGGCACTATTGTGTATGGCAGAAATGGGTGTTCTCTAATTGTTCATAATTCAAGGTAATTATAGACATATTGTTTCAAAATTAAATCAATAGATTTTCAAGCCATGCTATGTATAAAGCTCCATGCAGGACAGAAAAAGGGAAAAAACACTGTGTACCATGCACCGTTAAGCAATTTCACACATGCTGTCTTATCTAATTTTCACAACAGTCTTATGAGACAGTTATTATCACCATTTTATAGATGAGGAAGCTGAGGCTGCATGATAAGTGGCTTGCTCAAAGTCACATATCTAATCAATAAGACAGCTGGCATAAAACCCATATCTCACTCCAAAGTCTGTGCTTTCCCATTGCACAGGTTCATGACATAGCCCAAGAGAGAAGACATAGCTGACAAAAGGATCAATAGCAGTATAAGAGTAGACAAATAAAACAGTAAGGACTGCATTGCAAGAGATGTTATGAAGAGGGACGGACATGATTCATTGCTAGTGAATACAGGCCAAAGGGCTATAGCTTCAGAGTAGGCAGAGATTTGTGGCCCACAGTGGGCAAGATGGAGGAGAAAGTTAGCTTGGGCCTTGAAGATTTTGTCTCATAGAATGAAGGGGAGAAGACCATGCCTGGCAGTGGAGAGAGCACAAGCAGAAGGTGGGAAAGCGTGTGCAGCTTATGGGCTCCATGAGTATTTAGGTCATGGCTATATACAAGTATGCTGGGAGATAAGATGGGGAAAGTTTGAGTCCAAGTATGGAGGGCTTTGATTGGTAATGAATTTGGATTTTATTTGGTAGGCAACAAAGAACCCCGGAAGACTTTTGCCTGAAGAATGATGTAGCTGAGGCAGTATTTTTAAAAGTTGTGTATGGAAAACCATGTACAAATTAGATTGTCAGGGGAGAGAATGAAGGAAAGGAGAGAGCTTGGATTAAGGGGAAGCAGTGAAAATCAAATGGAACAGGTAGATACCTAGATATTTCTCATACTGAGGGTTCCAAGGCCAATTGTTCTTAATTAAGCACCAATCTGGTTGATTCCATGGGAATTTGAGATGTCATCAAGGTATATTGCTATTGTCATCTTCCACAGACTGAGCACCAGTCAGGCCACTGGGTCTGAGTCCCTGGGGCTGGAGCGGGTCCAGTGGGAAATCTGTTAAAAGTTGCCAGGAGAAGAAGGGTGAATGCGGGCCACATCCTGGGAAACCCACACTGAACGTCAATGCTGGAGAATTCTGAGTTCTACCTCTAAGCTCATGGATGAGCATGATATAAGGAAGAGAAGGCAAAAATAAAAGTAGAAAGACAGGTACTGAAGTATTGTAAATGAATGGGTCCAGTATTTGTGAATGGAACCCACGACTTGTTTTAATTAGTTTTAAGGTGTCTAGTACATTGTGGGCCAGCTTAGTTTAAAGATATAGGACTAAGGCGAGCAGCTTTAACATCTGAGCTGAAAGGGATATAAAGATGACATACCCTCTTTTAAACTTCCACGACTCTACCACAGCGCTTATCATAATGCATCATGATTATCAAGTTTTATATCTGTCTTCTCACTAGACTGTGTACTCTCTGTGGGCAGGGACTGTGTCCTGTTTATCTACATTCCTGGCGTCTGGCACAAAGCCCAGCACAGAGTAGATGCCCAGCTAAGAGTTAATAATGGCTTGGACCAGGGTGATAGCAGTGGGAGTAGTGAGAATTGATCAGTCTTTAAATACATTTTGAAGATAAAGCCAAATGGGTTTCCTAATGGATTGGCTGTGGAGTATGTAAGCAAGAGAGCAGTGAAGAATAAGTCAAGGATTTGGGTTTGAGGAACTAGAAGGTAAAGTTGCAATCATCTAAGATGGAGAAGGCTGCAAGCAGAACAGGTTTCAGAGAAAAGATCGCGGGTTCATATTTGAACATGCTGATGCTGGGTGTCTATTATGTTCAAGTGGAGATGGCAAGTGGCAGTGGTTTCTTACATTTGAAATCTGAGAGAGAGGTTTGGGCCAAAGATACAAGTTTGGGAGTCATCTGCATAAATATGGTATTAAAGAGTTCTAAACTGGGTGTTATCACCAAGGGACTAAGTGTAGACAAAGAAGAGGGCCAAGGTCTGTGTCCTGGAATATTACAACACTCAGAATCTGTGAGAAGAGGAAACACCAGCAAATAAAACTGATAAAGAGCCACCAAGGAGATAGGAAAGAAACTAAGAGAAAGGGGAAGTCCTAGAAGCCAAGTGAAGAGAAAATATAGCAAGGAGAAGGGGGATCAACTGTGTCAAATGCCACTGACACTCAAGTAAGATGAGGAGTGGGAGCTGCCCATTAGATTTAGCATGTGAAGATCCTTGATGTCCATGATAAGACTTGGGTGCCTGGTTGTGGCAAAAGCCTGAGTGGGGTGAGTTTAAGAGAAAATAGGAGGACAGGCGTTGGAGACAAGCAGTACAGACAACTCATTATAGGAGTGCTGCAATGAGAAGCATCTAAATGGGGTGGAAGCTGATGGGCAAAGTGGGATTGAGAGAAGCCATTTGTTCATTTAGATGGAAGAAACATCAGCATGTTTGTATTCTGATCCAGTACAATGAAAAGGCTAAGAGCTTAGACCTGCTAAGCTCACATACTCAGGCTTCCATCTTCTAGTTATGACTCCTATTGTGAGTTCATTGAGGATGAGAGCTAAATGTCTACCCTTACCTCTTGACATAAGATATACAGAAGATGCTTAGCAAATATTTATCAAATAAATGACTATGCATAAAACACTTTGCAAACTCTCTGAGCCACAGTTTCATCTGTTAAATGAAAGTAATATCACCTACCTCAGAGAATTAAATAAGATAAAGTACATATAGTATATAGCAAAGAGCTTAGTACTTAGTATATTCTCAGTAAATAGTTAGTTTTATTGTTAGTTCAATGCTTTCATTTTACAGATAAGGTATCTGAGGCCCAGAAAATAGTTTGTTCAAGATTGCACAGTTAATGACAGAGCTAACAGTTTCCTAGACTCATATTCCTTAACTTTTTCCACATAACCAGAGAATTTACCTACAATTCCCAGGTACCACAGATGTGGGTGCGTTCAAGCCTCTGTAAATTCACTAAGTTGATGAGAAACCTGGATATTAGTAATTAATGGCAGACCTGAAATCTCTCTAGAACCTTCCTATGTGGCCAACATATGTCTTCCTGTCTAATTTGTCAGGATACTCTGCAAAGTCAATCCTGGCACAAGGCTCCATATTCATCTTGAAGCTTTTTCTTGTTTTACCAGAATTCTGGTTTTAATTTTTTGAGTAGCAATCCATGTTACTCTTTACATACCCAAGTCAAGGGACAAAGCTAAGCCACATGCTTGTTTTGTTCATTATTCAATATTATGTAAGTCTAGATGACTGACTCCATTAGTTTAACTCCAGGTGACAATGTAGATATAGATCCAAAATTTGTTTCTGGACAATATTAATAGAAATTTTTATGACCTTGGAACACACCCTCCCTCATTGTACTTGCAATAGGTGAATAACCTGCTTTTGCTAGGATGAGTGAAGAATGTTTACCTTTGTCAACATTTATTAGTGGAGTACTATATGCAGCTATTCCTTTAATAAAACAGTAAATCTCCAGCAAAGTTTATAGATTGTCTTTCATCCAAAGACCTCAAAGAAACTTTGCTAACACTGTGTCATTATTAATCATACATCTTGCCAAGGGAGGCAAGTGGTGATTGTTTCAAAGAGAGAAACTGAGGTTCCAGGAAGGTTTCTGTGACTTCTAAGGGTCATGAACAGGGTAAAAAAAAAAAAAGAGAGAGAGAGAGAGAGAGAGATCTGGGCACTGAGCCCAAATTCCTGTTGCTCAGGCCAAAGACTCAGCCCTCCTCCTAGAGCTCTCTAAACATTTCTTTCTGATAGAAAATGTAATTTACTACCTTGATCTGTTAAGCAGAAATGAACTCTGAACCTGTCTTCAATGACAGGGAAAGCCAACCTTTATTTCTGAAGTTACTTCAAGTCATAAAATGCTTGATTCACTGTATTAAATAATACTGTATTAAAATAAGTAAATAGCTTTGTAGTCATAATGATAGCTTGGATTTAAATGGTGCCTGTGCTCTGAAAAGCAGTGTAGTTCACAGGCTTCTGCAGACCTTTGGTCTCATTTGGCTACCCTCCTCTACCCTTCTTCTTCATTTTTTTTTTTTTTTAGACGAAGTGTCTCTCTTGTCCCCCAGGCTGGAGTGTGATGGTGTGATCTCAGTTCACTGCCACCTCTGCCTCCCCGGTTCAAGTGATTCTCCTGCCTCAGCCTCCCGAGTAGCTGGCATTACAGGCGCCTGCCACCATACCTGGCGAATTTTCGTATTTACAGTAGAGACAGGGTTTCACCATGTTGGCCAGGCTGGTCTCGAACTCCTGAGCTCAGACGATCCGCCCGCCTAGGCCTCCCAATGGCTACCCTTCTTGACTTCAAGTATCCCTTTCCTTCTCACAGGTCTTTTCTTCACCAACCCGCTTTCTTCACTCACACCCTTATTCTTTCATTCAATTATTTTTTCTTATGCACTAGCAGCTCTCAAGTGAAAAGAAACTCCCTGCTTTAGCTGTATATGAAGAAAGACCTCCAGGCCCTCTGGAAGAGCTGTGGAAGGCCATCCTATGCGGATCCTCCAGGAGGCTCTTACAGGAATGAGTTAAGATCCCATCTTGTTTGGAGGTAAACTATCAATGTTTCGGAGACTGACTAGAACTCATCAAACATTCAAGTGCTCTTCTAAATTTCCCAGCCCCTCTTCTATTTAGATCTGGGCCTTATAACAAGTTCTGGCCAATAAAAAGAAAGGCAGTTGAGAATTATATTCTTCCTCCATCTCCCTCTTAACTTGCTACAGTGACCTTGGAGGACACATCTTCCAAGACAGTACAGCTACAAGATGGAGGAGGATGGTTGCCCACCTGACTTCTGACTTTGCATGAGCAGTAAACAAACTGTCATCCAGTTACCTGGAGATCAAAACCCCTGAGATTTTGATTGTAGCAGCTGCTGTCAATTATCCTGACTAACAGCAGGACTGGAATATTACAATAGTTTAAAAAAATCTAAGAGATGTGGCATTAGCTTACCAGTTAGGCTGGATAGATGGAAATCCATGATATGCAGTGGCAAAAAATTTAATGAAGTACAGCTGGCAATAACTTGGAAAGCAGACCATGAGCCAACTGAGTTTATACATTTAACACAGAGGCCAGCCAACTTTTCCATAAAAAGCCAGATAATGAGTATTTTCAGCTTTTTTGGACAGACTCCTTTGCAACCACTCAACTCTACCATTGTAGCATGAAAACAGCCATAGACAATATGTAAACAAATGAACATGGTTGTGTTCAAATAAAACTTTATTTACAAAAACAGGTAGTACTCTGGATTTGGTCTGTTGGCTATTTGCTGACCCCTAGTCTAGGGGAAGAGTTTAGATAATATGTTGCCATTGGCTGCATTTGACAAGGAATTAAAGTAAAGAGATGAGTTTAGAAGGCGTTGGCTGGCTTGCAGGCAGAAATTAAAGAGAGAAATCCGGAATTTGGGTTCCCAACTTTTCACAAGCTGTAAGTGGTCTAAAAATGCTGTACAGACCCCAGTATCCACTTAGATGGGGAGAAAGAGGATAAATACACAAAAATAAACCTCCTGATGAGCAGAGTAGGCATGGAGGAGCATGAATGTAAGGGGAGCAGGTTAATATTTGAACAAAGACCTGAAAAAAGTAAGGGACAAGCCAGGTGACTATATAGGGAAAGAGCAGAATTATAGCAAGTGCAAAAGCCCTGGGGCAGCAGTGCACCTAACACCTGCAAGGAACTGCAAGGATGCCAGTATTGCTGGAACCGTGGGCACAAAGGGTGGGAAGGGAGGTGGTAGTAAAAGATAATATCAGAGGGAGGGCAGATGGCCATGGGGCAGTCTTCAAAGGTAAATCATACAGGGCCTTGTAGGTCATTTTGAAGATGCCGGCTCTTATTCTGAATTAGTGGGAAAGCCATAGAGGGTATTGAGGTGAACAGGGACACACTCTGACTTATATTCTTGAAAAGATAATTCTATAATATGGCAAAACCCATCTCTACAAAAAAAAAAAGAAATACAAAAATTAGCCAGGCATGATGGCTCACGCCTGTAGCCCCAGCTACTTGAGAGGCTGAGGTGGGAGGATCATTTGAGCCCAAGGAGGTCGAGGCTGTGGTGAGCCATGATCACACTGCATTATAGCCTCGGTGACAGAGTGAGACTCTGTCTCAGAAAGCAAAAAACTCATTCTGGTTGCTGGACTGAGACAAAACAAAGTGGGTGAAGAGTAAGCAATAAGACCAGCCAAAAGTCTTTTGCAGTAATCCAAGCAAGAAATAATCACTCATTTATACATTTATCTGTTCCCTGAGTGGGTCCCAGAGTCTCTGAATCATCTCAACCATTTTGCATCTAGTTCTCAACTATTCGCAACTAGTTCTCAAACTTGGCTAAACGTTAGAATCACCTGAGAACTGTGACGATGACTGCTCCTAGGGTTCTACCTCCAGAGATTCTGGTTTCTTGAGTACAGACCTTGGCTGGGGTGGGGTTGGAGTAGATATTGTGTGGCCCGGCATCAGGATCTTTAAAGCTCCCAGGTGACTTTCTTGTGCAACCCATTTGGAGAACCACTGATCTATATAATACACCCTCTTTGAGCTGAGCTCAGAGCCTGGTGGGGTTCCCAGTGTTCAATAATCTTCCAGGTCTCTGGCCTCATTTTTCGACTGCAGGGAGCATCTTCCCTCTTATTGACAGCTTTGCAGTCCCCATCTGGGGTGCAGGAGACTACAGGGTGCTTGAAAGTGTCCATCCTGGAGGCACCATCAAAACCACCTACTTGTTTTGGAGGTTTTTCCAACTTTTATTTTAGGCTCGAGGTTACATGTGGAGGTTTGTTACATGGGTAAATTGGCATCGTGGGGATTTAATGTACAGATTATTTCATCACCCAGTAATCACCATAATACTTGATAGGTAGTTTTTCCACCTTCACCCTCCTTCCATCCTCCACCCTCAAGTAGGCCCCCGGTGTCTGTTTTTCATTTTTTTGTGTCTATGTGTACTCAATGTTTAACTCCCACTAATAAGTGAGGATATGTGATATTTGGTTTTCTGTTCACTGTAATGTGTTTAGGATAATGACCTCCAGCTCCATCCATGTTGCTGCAAAAGACATGATCTCATCCTTTTTTATGGATGCATAATATTCCATGGTTAATATGTACCACATTTTCTTTATCAAGTCCACCACTGATAGGCATTTAGGTTCATTCCATGTCTTTACTATTGTGAATAGTGCTGTCATGAACATATGTGTGCATGTGTTTTTGGGGTAGCATGATTTATATTCCTTTGGGTATATACCCAGTAATGGAATTGCTGGGTCAAATGGTTGTTCTATTGTACCTTCTTTGAGAAATCTCCAGACTGCTTTCCACAGTGGCTGAACTAATTTTTCTAATGAACTAATTACATTCCCACCAGCAGGGTATAGGGATTTGCTTTTCTCTGCAGCCTCACCAGCATCTGTTAGTTTTTGACTTTTTAGTAATAGCCATTCTGACTGGTATGAAATAGTATCTCATTGTGGTTTTGATTTGCATTTCTCTAATGATTAGTTATATTGAGCAGTTTTTCATATTCTTCTTGGCCACATATATATCTTCTTTTGAGAAGTAGAAGCATCTATTTTTTCCAGAGTTTCTATAGCTTAGCTTAGCACTAGGGAAGTGGGTAGGGATTGCTGGGTGTGCTGTGGGAAGGTGACCCTTCCATAAAAGAGAGCAGGGTGGGAAAAGGCCCCGTTTTTTCAGAATATATATAATATATATATATATAGTCGACATCCCTATTATTTCACAAAAGCCTAGTCCTGTTTCTCTAGCAGCCTGGAAAATCCAAATGTAGCAAGAAACACTTGTCTGCATCTGAAACTGGCCATCAGAGGACAGGTCCTTGACACACAAGCACAGAGTGGTCTTTCCTACAGCTTGGACATGCCCTTTGCTCCTTCCCCCTGTAAGTCACCCTACTTCTATGTTTTCCTAAAGAAAGTTATTTTTACCCACTTTGGAATGCCATTTCGGAACAGCCTCTGGCATCTTGGAAGGCACTGTACAGGTACTTTTTATCTCTAATTGCTCCTGCTTCTCCATTTAAAAGAAATATTTTCAAAGCAATGGGAGCAAGTTACTCATTCAAATGCTGTTAACAAATAACAGGACTTAAGTGTGTAATCTGAAGTTACTCAGCTTTGAAAAGTTGCCCTGAGGAGTTAAAATTTCTGCTTCACTGGAAATTAGAAGGGAGGATGGGGGGGATGTCCTTATGCGAGGAATTTTCAGCCCCTGGAATTTTATGTATGATCTCCCTCACATCTGAGCTGGAACGTGAGATCCAGCGCAAGATTGCAGGAGAGGGCGGGCTGGGGACAGTTCTGGGGCCTGCAGGTGTTCCGTTTCTGTGCCAACCAGCAAGGGCTGCTCCCCCTGCACCAGCAAACACCCGCCAGGACTTGCTGGAGCCCATGTCAGTGGAGTCAGCTTATAAATTACTCGGGATCATCATTCCATGTTGGATCAAATCATAGAGGGTGGAGTGTAGAGGTGCTGAAACCTGGGCTTCAGGTGGAGGGCTTTCTGGAGGAACTCCACAAGCAAAGGCTGACAACGCAGCCATGACAAGCCACAGACTCCCAGCGAACTCAACTCCAAGCCTACACCTTCTCTCATCCCTCAAGAGCAACTGAGCCAAAAGCTGGGAGCCTGGGTCCCTTCTCCCATTCCTGTTTTAATTACTGCTTTTTCTTTTAATATATATTTCCCGGCATCCTGTACCATGAGAAGTAGGGACAGCAATGCCCTCCAGGGAGGCTGCACATAGTAAGTGTTCAATATAGTTAAGTGTCAGTAAATGTTAGTTCCCTTCTGTGGTTTAAGAAAATATGCAGGCCCCAGAGTGGTATGGAAGAGATGTGACTGGTGAGTCCTCAAGTGGGGTCAGTAATAAGGGAAGGAAAATGTTAAGGAGGTCAAGACTACTCATTAGGGAAGAAAAGGGACTTCACCTGTGCCTGCCAATCACCAAGGACTCTCAGGTTTGGCTCTTCTGTGGTCAGGTCCAAGCTTAAAAGAGGACTCATGGCATAGGAATTCTGAAAATATTTATTAAAGAGAGAAAGGATGATTCAATTAGAGGTGGGAGGGAGGGGCCATGATTAAAGGAAGAGACAGAAGAAAAGGACTTCAAGTTTCCACTTGAAGGTGGCTCCTGATCCTGTTGGCAAAGTTCTGAGGAGGAAAAGGTATATATGGAATGCCACTTACGCCACTCTGGAGCTTCAAAGAGGGTGTGGGGAGGCAGAAGGAAAAGAGGCTGAAGGAGAAAGAACAGGAAGGGAAGAGTCAAGGGTGAAGTGCTCAAGTTCTCCCATTCTGTGCTAAGAATAGCAGGCTCTCTTCAGGGGAAATTCAGTCCCTCTTCCCACCACGGACTTGACCTCATCAGGCTCTCCAGCCTGCCCCAGACCACCCACCAACAGTGACTCATGATGATAGTTTGAGAGTGAATACATTCAAGGCCCAACCCCGGTACTTTACATATCTCCCCTCCAAATCTAGAAACCAATGCCTTGGCTCCCTATGATCCTACAACTTGGCTTTTTCTGCATAAATCCCCTTTCAAAGCTCTTGTCTTAGAGCCAGTTGATACTGATCGACACTTATATTTTAATTAAATTTGCATTTACCTATTGATTTTCATACCCAGCCTCATTCCAAAAAGGATTGGAGGCAGCTTCTAACATTTCAATGTGATAATCACTTTGATAAATCTGCCTTACCACCCCTGTTCACAAACACCTGTATCTACATCCACGAAATATAGATGATCTTCATAGTTTAATTGTAAAACAACACACAAAACACCTTTGAAACCTGGCTCCAAATTTCAAAATAGGTGCATTGTATTTTGTATGATAAGAAGTTTCAGACAGGATTGGGCGTCCTGACCACAGAAATAGAGTCTTGTGGGAGACCCCCGGTTTGGATTCAGAGTTTGGGATGGCCAGAAGTATGACCGGTTTGATTTTCTTTCCTTGTTAGGTCTAGAGAAAAAGAGGTACACAGGTTGTGTTGAAGAGCAGAGTTTCATCCAAACCAGGTGTTTGGAGCATTGGAGGAGGGAAATTTTCCTCCCTTCCAGGAGCCCCTGCAGCATCCCAGATCTTGCCAACTCAGGCCCTTTCCCAGACAAACTTGCCTCTCATCCCTCAGGGAGTCAATTGATCCCAGCTGGAACCTGTAATCCTTTGCTAAAAGGCCTCTTGGCTGAAGCCCAGCTCAGCAGGGAAGGGTTCAGCTTTGTCCTTGGGGGGCTTCTGCAGGAGGTCCCATTCTTGGGGACTCTGACACTGTGGGAATCTGGCAGGTGCCCCTTCCCAGGTTCACAGAGGTTGCTTTAGGGGGTTGCAACAGGACTTGCTTCTTTGGTGTTTAATTCAAGAAAGTCCATGTGCAGTTTCACCCTGGGATAAAGGAGGGTCTTCTCTTCCTACTAGCAACTCCAGGCAAGATCCTCTCTCAGCCCAAAGGGCTTAAAGAGAAGGCAAACGGAACAAAGGAAGGCCATTTTACTCATTGTTGTTGAACTTAAAATGTGTAATTATCTTCTGAAAACAGCTGAAGGGCTTACGTAAAGCATGACACAGGAGAAGGTATTTAAACATGAAACAAGGTAGCGTCTTTTGCTGGAGCAGAATACCTGCTTTCCAAACTCCAGATCGACTTTGGAGGAGGAGACTAGCATGACAGCCTCCATGGGTGAGTCCTGTCAATACTTGGCATCCACCTTCCCACTCACTTTTCACAACACTGTATGGTAAACCATTTCACAGATAAAGAAATGGAGTCTCAGAGAACTGGAGTAAATTGCCCAAAGACGCACAGCTACTCAGTAGTAGAACCTGAATTTGAACCTGCTGGGTAATTCTAGAGCCCTCAGCCTTAGCCACTACACAGCGCTCCTTCCCATACTGTCACTACCCGTAGTCGTTCAGCCATGCATTCCCTAGCCACTAAGGCAAAGCAAAAGATAATGGGCTCAATGAACCTCAGCCCTCAGATGGGCTAACTCACACAGCACTTTTGTTTTCATTGTGAATGCCCATCAGTGAGGCACATACTGCCTGTTACATCAGATCTGCTTCATGCATTTGTAAGTTTTGCCTGACCCTGGTGTGCATTTGAGTTTGCGATTCCAGGACTACAACATTTCTAATAGGAAAAATGTCAGCTCTGTCTTATTTTGATATTGACATGCTTTGGGGATGCCTTAGGAGGCTAGGAAGCCTTCTAAGTAGCTTCTGAATTTAACACATTTCTACAGAACTGTTACAAGCTGATTGGGAATGTGGAAGCGTGCTCACCAAAGACGGTTTTCATTAGGCTCAAATCAATGATGAGCTTTTCCTTAGAACTTGAGGCTTTAGGAGAGTAGCATGGGCCGTTGGATTATTATAACAACAACAACAAAAAAGATTTTAATACATTTTTCTCTCATTGTTTTGCCTCATGACAGATGCAATCCCAGATCACAGGCATTTGGTGCATGAGAGCTTTTCTGTTTACAGGAGTCCACTGTGCCTTGGAGAGGGCTGGGGCACCGCCCTAGGGATTGTTATTTCAGACAAGAATTTCACCCTACAAAGTAAAGGCAAGACAAAATGTCATTGTCCTTTTTATGCGTCACAGAGGCACATTGGACTTGTAGAAGGAGCATGCCTTTTAGACACTAGGTGGACTAGGTAAAACCTGAATTTGAATCCAGCTTTTTCTACTTCACAGTTGTATGACCTGGGACAAGTTACATCAAGTACATTTTTGAGCCCAGTTTCCTCATCAGGAAAATGCAGATAAAAATACAGACTTTGTTGGGATACCGTAAGGATTAGAGGTGATATTTGGAAGACCCCATGCAGGGAAGACCCCCTGGAAGACTCTTTGTAGTCGATCTAGATATTATCAGGAGCAGCGTGGGGCATGCGGCACTGCACATGCTGGCCACTAGCTTGCACAGCAGGTCCTCGAATAATGTCATGTTTTTGTTTTTTTGAGACAGGGTCTTGCTCTGTCACCCAGGCTGGAGTGCAGTGACACAATCCTGGCTCAACCTCCTGGGCTCAAGAGATCCTTCCACCTCGGCCTCCTGAGTAGCTGGGATCACAGGTACACACCACCATGCCCGGCTAATTTTTAAATTTTTTGTGGAGACGGGGGTCTCACTACGTTGCCCAGCCTACACCATTTCATTGGAACATGGATAAGAAAAAAAAAAATCCATGCCTGCTGGGGCCACAGTCTGTGTGGAGTCTGCACTCTGTCTCCATGTCTGCATAGGTTTTCTCCAGGCACTACCACTTCCTCCCACATCCCAGCAATGCGCACATTAGGTGAACTGGTGTGTCTACATCATCCCAGTCGGAGCGAGCATGGGTGTGGGTGAGTGTGCCCTGTGAGGGAATGGCATCCTATCCAGGGCTGGGTCCCACCTTGTGCCCTGAGCTGCCAGCAGAGGCTCCGACCACTCATTACCCTGAACTGGAATTACTAAGTAAATAATTATCTTGTTTTTATTCATCAAATGCATGTATAGCTCACATTTATTTCAGTGTTTAATATTAGAAGTGTTTTGAGTCTTTACCTAGAAGTTTGCTGATGTTTTTGTGACCTGAAATATACTGTAGGAACTCAACTCTTGTTTATAGCCATTAGCCTGTAGTAAAATTGGTTTCCCTTTAAGTTGTAGTTCCCAAGAACCTAAGGACAACGTTAACTTACTGCACTGTCAAGGTCAAAGGAACTGCTCTGTTTCAGAATGAATGGTTGGACTTCACAAGGGTAGAAAATGCCACACAGCACATCGCCTGAAGTGGTGCTCAGAGGGTTGGGTTTCTGGTTTTCAATTATTAAAAACACACAAACAACTAACACCACCCTCCTCCCACCCCTTCCACCCCTCTCACCCCTCCCACCCCTCTCACCCCACGTGGATAAAGCCAGCTTCAAACCCCTGGGTCGTCCTGGGTGAGGAGCCCTCAAATGGCAGTTTGCTGCCCTCTGCTGTCCATATCGAGAAGTCCTGGGGAGGATGCTTTGGGCACCACTGCCAGCCTTAACAATCCAAGGAGCTTGGGCGCCCAAGAGGGAGGGAGTACCACGAAAAGCCACATAATTGGAGGGGTCTGCTGAAAAAATGAAAATGTGGGACAACTTCTTAAAAACAGTGAGAGTTTCAAGGCAGCGAACAGAGTATTAAGCTAAGCTGTGGACATTTGTGAGGGTGGGCCCTGTGCCACCATGTCCCACACTCTGAAGCCGGCCTCATTATTCCCTGCTCCTGACATTGCACGTCAGGGCTATGACAGAGTCTCAGTGGTTCCTGAAGAAGTCTAAGTTTAGGAGAATATGTGGGGAGAGGAGTTGCAGGTAAGGTTCTCCCTAATATGCCAGGCTGAGGGGAATCAGTTTCTCTTGGCTATAATGTAGTGGTATTGAAAGTCTAATTTTTTTTTTTTTTGAGACAGAGTCTTGCTCTGTCACCAGGCTGGAGTGCAGTGGCGCACTCTTGGCTCACTGCAAGCTCCGCCTCCCGGGTTCACGACATTCTCCTGCCTCAGCCTCCCTAGTAGCTGGAACCACAGGCACCTGCCACCACGCCCGGCTAATTTTTTTGTATTTTTAGTAGAGACAGGGTTTCACCGTGATAGCTAGGATGGTCCCGATCTCCTCACCTCGTGATCCGCCTGCCTTGGCCTCCCAAAGTGCTGGGATTACAGGCGTGAGCCACCATGCCCGGCCGAAGGTCTAATCTTTTTTCCACTTCCTTGCTATTGGAGTTTGAGAAAGAAAGAAAGAAACAAACAAACAAAAAAAAAACAGGACTCCTTGCCCCAGCCTTGGGAACCAGTTCAGACTCAGGAGTTAGACAGATGGAGATTAAAATATCACCTGCATTACAGAAAACAGACTACCCTGGAGGACACAGCTTGGCAATGATGAGCGTGCTAAAATGCACTCCCAGTTCCACCAGGAGAGATTCACGCAAATGAGAGTGTGGGCCGACTGCTGTCACTCACTAGTTAGGTAACTCAGCACACTTCCATCAGGAGGATTAAGGAGCAGAGCAAGACGCCAGGAGGATTTAGAGAAAAAGCCCTCTCTGTGGAAACCAGAGCAGTGGGAGGCCAGTGTCCCCCCAATATTAGTCAGGGGCTAACTAGGAAGATAGACACCACTCCAAGTAGTTACAACAAAGGGAATCTGATGCAGGGAATTGGTGGAGGTGCTGGGAAGAGAAATCCCAAGATTCTCAGGAATACAAAGTCACTGCCATTCTTAGGATGAAGGAGTGAAGGGGTAAGGTGCTGTTCCCAGATCCCCAGCCAGATCACTGGCAGGAGCCAGAACCTGTGAGGGTGCCTCCGGCAGGAGCTGGAGCTATGAAGGAAAAAGAGCCACTGCTGGATATGCCACCTGAGATGGAGAGAGACGGGAAAAGACCCTGGCTTCTCCCTTCTTCCCACCCTGTTTCCTACCAGAACCTTCCACTGGTCACTCTCAGCTGAAAGGCAGCTGATTCAGCACCTGGAGAAGACCGGCAACAGGGCTGAGTTTCCTTGCACTGCGGAAGAGGGGAGAGGCAAGGAGTGAACATGAGCATGGAGGATCCAGGGCACTCCCTTGATGGTGACGCCCTTGAAGGGCTGCCCCGTGCCCATTGTACAGAATGTGGATTCCACCCCACGCCATGAGAGTTCTTGCACAGGCCCAGACCACTTTATAAGCCACATTTCCCACTACTTCCTGTTTCTGGATCTGTCAGGTTATTTCATACTTCTAGGCCCTTAGCTTTGCTTCCTCTTCCCTGAACGCCCTTTGCCCACATCATCCCAGCTCTCCTTCTCTTCCTGCCTTCTGTCTTCTCTTCCTCTCATTTCTTGTCGCCCAGGCTGGAGTCCAGTGGCGTGATCACGGCTCACTACAGCCTTGAACTCCCGGGCTCAGGTGATCCTCCCACCTGAGCCTCCCGAGTAGCTGGGACTACAGATGCACACCACCATGCCAGCTAATTTTTAAAATTGTTTTTAGGGATGGGGTCATCTTCCTATGTTGCCCAGGCTTGTCTCAAACTCCTGGGCTCAAGTGATCTCTCACCTCAGCCTTCCAAAGTGCTGGGATTACAGGCATGAGCCACCACATCCAGCCCCTTTTCTCTTTTCTTACCCTTCTTTCCTATTTTCTTTTCCATTTTCTTTCCTTCCCTTCTTCTTTCTTTCCTAACTATTAAGGAGTAGATTGAATTCAAGGTCTTTATGTGTGTCAGTTTTTGTTTTCCAACAAATATTTCTTAAAAACCAACCATTAAAACATAATGGTAACCACTGGCCCCTGTCTCCACCTCCACATCTAAGAAGCCCCAAATCTAGATGTGTCCATTAAAATCAGTCAGATCTTCTTTACCAAGCCACTAGATGTCATATTAATTTCACAGCAGAATAGGGAAGCCCATGCCAGCTCTGAAAACCTGCAACAACAAAAAAGCATCTAAATACTGCAAAAAAAAAAAAAAAAGAAAGAGAAGCATCTTAATATTTGTCCTTAACACGTCATACCAGACTTAGACTTCTGCTTCCAGGAATGACTGGATGTGGTTTTTCTAGGTGGACATAATACAAAATGCAGCTACCTGAAAACACTGGAAAGTGGACAGAACAGGCAGATTCTGGTGGGAAGTCCACGCGTAAAGAAAAGATGTTACAGGAAGTGAGCGCCCATTTTTGCTGTTTTTAGCTTGGAGGCAGGTGCAGCCATTGTGCAAACCAGGTGTGGTGCTGGTGGAAAAACAGCCATCTTTTTGGACTATGAAAATGGAAGGTTGAGTTCAGGGCAACTGTAACTGCCAAAAGAGAGAAGAAAGAGTTCTGGAAGAGAAAAAGCCAAAGAGGGGATTCCCAAATTCTTTCTGCTCCTATCTGTGGCTGATCCCAAACCACGGACACGCACGGCAAAAACGAAAGCATCTCAGCCAGAGACAAAAGAGTCTAAAAGAGACTGGACCTGCCACCTGAGAAACAGAGTTTGAAGTTAGAGTTCAATCACAAAAAAATGCCTGCTAAAACAAAATAAACAACACCTATTAGAGAAAAGGTGTTCTCTTATCAGAATGTAGGGCCTCCACAACTTAACATTTATAATGTGTACAATCCAAACTTACTCGACATATGAAGAACTGGAAAAGTGGGACCCATTCTCAAGGGAAAAGATAGCGGAGATTCACTCCAAGATGACCCAGATGTTGGAGTTATCCACCAAGGATTTTAAAGCTGCTATTAAAACTATTCTCATGCTATAAAATCCACCACTTAGATCATACTTAATTGTGAAGAAATGAATTCTTTCCTCCTAAGATTAGAAACAAGGACGGCATGAATATCCACTTTCACCACTAACACTGAATTTTGTACGAAGGTCCCAGTCAATTCAATATTTTTAAAAAGATTAAAAAAAAGCAATAAAAGGCATACATATTGGAAAGGGAAAAGTAAACTGTCTAAACTTGCAGATGACAAGGTCATATAATGGTTTAAAAAAAAAGCTACTAGAACAATATGTGAGTTTACCAAGGTTAGAAGATACAAGGTCAATATGCCAAAGTCAGTTGAATTTCTATATGTTTGCAATGAACAATTCAAAATGGAGTTTTTAAAAATTTTTATTTATGATAGTCTCCAAAATACCTTTTAAGAAAGAAAATGACAGAAGCAACCCAAGTGTCTATTGATGGATAAATAAAGTATAGTACATAAATACAATGGGGCCGGGTGCAGTGGTTCACGCCTGTAAACCCAGCAATTTGGGAGGCTGAGGTGGGGGGATCACTTGAGCCCAGGAGTCCAAGACCAGCCTGGGCAACATGGTGAAACCCCGTCTCTAGAAAAAATACAATAATTAGCTGAGTGTGGTGGTGCACACCTATGGTCCTAGCTACTAGGAGGCTAAGGTGAGAGATCACTGGAACACAGGAGGTTGAGGCTGCAGTGAGCTGTGATTGTGCCACTGCACTCCAGCCTGGGTGACAGAGCAAGACCCTGTCTCAAATACATACATACATACATACATGGAGTACAATGGAATATTATTTAGCCTTAAAAAAGAAAGAAAATTCTGACAACATGGATGGACCTTGAAGATATTATGTTGAGTGAACTAGTCACAAAAGGACAAATACTGCATAATTCTTCTTTTATGAGGCACTTAGAGTAATCAAACTCAGAGACAGAAAGTAGAATGCTGGTTGCCAGAGGCTGGTAGAATGGAAAGTTATTGTTTAATGTTTATAAAGTTTTAGTTTTGCAAGATAAAAATATTTCTGTGGATGGAAGGTGATGATGGTTGCACAATGTGAATGTACTTAATGCCACTTAAAAATGGTAAAGATGGTAAATTTTATGTTATGTGTATTGTACCACAATTTTTTTTTACAAGGTCTGAAGTTGGACGTTAAAATGCCTGGCAATTAAAAGTATTTATGTTTAAAACTTAATTTAAAAAATAATTGACAAATATATTCTAAAATTTGTACGAGAAGGCAAAGGACCTAGAATAGCAAAAATACTCTTAAGAAAGGAAAACAAGGTTGGAAGGACTTAAACTACCTGAATTCAAGACTTACCATTAAGATACAGCAATCACAACAGTGTGTTACTGGCATAAAGATAGACCATATAAGATCAATGGAACAAAATAAAAGCTTTAAAATGCACCAATACTTATATGGTCAATTGATTTTCAACAATGGTGCCAAAGTAATTTAATGGCGAAAAGATAGTCTTTTCAAAAAATAGTGTTAGAACAACTGTATATATATATATATATATATATATATATATCTCCATTATATATATACACTTATATATACATCATATACATGTATGTATCATATATATGTATGTATATAGCCTCAACTCTTATTTCATATCATATACAAATATTTGAATTGATTATAGACCTAAATGAAGGAGCTAAAGCTATTAAACTTTTAGAAGGCAGCATAAAAGAATTTCCTTCCTTCTGCCTTGCCTTGCCCTGCCTTGTCTTGCCTTGCCTTGCCCTGCCCTGCCCTGCCCTGCCCTTCCCCTCCCTGCCCTGCCTTGCCTTGCCTTGTTTTGCAACACAGTCTCACTCTGTCGCCCAGGCTGGAGTGCAGTGGTGTGATCTCAGCTCACTGCAGCCTCAATCACCTGGGCTCAAGCCATCCTCTTGCCTCAGCCTCCTGAGTAGTTTGGACTACAGGCGTGTGCCACCATACTTGGCTAATTTTAGTTTTGTTTCTTTGTTTTTGTTTTTTTGTAGAGACAAGGTTTCCTTATGTTACCCAGGCTGGTCTCAAACTTCTGGACTCAAGCAATCCTCCCTCCTTGGCCTGTAATTATTTCTTAAACAGGGCACAAAAAGCACAAATCACAGAACAAAAAAAGATAAAACAGCCTTCATCAAGATTTAGAGCTTTTCCTCCTCAAATAACGAGTTGAGAAAACAAAGACAAGCCACAGATTGGGAGAAAACATTGGCAAAACAGCTATTAAAAAAGGCTTCTATCCAGATTATATAAAGAACCCTTAAAACTCAGTAATAAAAAGACATACATAGTAAGTAATGGGCAAATGATTTGAACAATCACTTTATAAAAGAAGATAAATGAACAGCCGACAAACACATAAAAAGATGCTGAACATCACAAGTTATTCAAGGAAGTGCAAATTAAAATAATAATAAAATACTATTAAATGTCCACTAGAGTGGCCAAATTTAAAAAAAAAAATGAAAATCACCAGGCATTGTGGCTCACACCTGTAATCCCAGCACTTTGGGAGGCTGAGACGGGCCCATCACTTGAGCCCAGGAGTTCAAGAGTGGCCTGGGCAACATGGCAAAACCCTGTCTTTACAAAAAATACAAAAATTAGCCTGGAGCACATCTATAGTCCCAGCTACTCAGGGGGCTGAGGTGGGAGGATTGCTTGAACCCTGGGAGGCCAGTCTGCAGTGAGCTTAGATCATGCCACTGTACTCCAGCCTGGGTGACAGAGCAAGACACTGTCTCGAAGAAAACAAAAACAAAAAAAAAACCCAAAAGAATAAAAATGTGAGGAACTCTCACATATTTACACATTGCTGAAGGCAATGCAAAGTGGTGCAGTCATGCTGGAAAACAGAGTGACAAAGTCCTATAAAGGAGTGGTCCCAACCATTTTGGCACCAGGGACCAGTTTCATGGAAGACAATTTTTCCATGGACAGTGGGGGAGGGGGATGGTTTTAGGATGATTCAAGCTCATTAAATTTATTGTGTACTTTATTTCTATTATTATTACATTGTAATATATAATGAAATAATTATACATCTCACCACAATGTAGAATCAGTGGGAGCACTGAGCTTGTTCTCCTGCAACTAGATGATCCCATCTGGGGGTGATGTGAAACAGTGACAGATCATCAGGCATTAGATTCTCATAAGGAACACACAACCTGGACCCCTCGCATGCGTAGTTCACAATAGGGCTCATGCTCCTATGAGAATCTAATGCCTTTGCTGATCTGACAGGAGGCAGAGCTCAGGCAGTAATGCGACTGATGGCAGGTGGCTGTAAAGACAGATGAAGCTTCATTCACTTTCCTGCTGCACACCTGCTGTGCAGCCCCATTCCCAACAGGCCACGGACAGGTACTGGTCCAATAAAGTGAAAGATATCCTTACCAGTAACCCAACAATCCCTTCTCCTAGAGAAATGGAAACACATGTTCTCACGAAGACAAGTATTCAAATGCACATAGCAGCATTATTCATTGTAGCCAAAATTTGAAAACAACCCAAATGTCCATCAGCTGGTGAATAGATCCATTGTGGTACATCTATACTGTGGGATACTACTCAGCAGTAAAAGGGAATGAACTATTGATACACAAAACATTATAGATGAATTTCAAACATATTATGCTAAGTGAAAGGAATCAAATACAAAAGACTACATTCTGTGTGACTAAATTTATATGAAATTTTAGAAAAGGCAATATTACAGGGAAGGGAAGCAGATCAGCGTATACCTGAGGCTGTGAGCCAGGTGAAGGGCAGTTTGCAAAGGGGTATGAGAGGCTTTCAGCAAGTGATGGATGTGTTCTGTATCTTTATTGTGGTGATGTTTACATGACTATATACAATTACCCGAAGCCATTCAATTATACAATTAAAATATATGAATTTTACTGTATTGTAAATTATACCTCAATACAGCTGAAGAAAAAGTCAACAACAACCACAAAATCACAGCCAAAGGGCTCTTCTCCATGGCTGAAAGATATTGGGTCCACATATTCCAGAGTCCCTTGTACTCATATCATGGTCTATTATATAAATAAATCATAATTTATTTTTAAAGTTAATCATTGCTGAACATTTATAATGTTTATAATTTCTTTCTTTTTTGAGTGGACCAATGGAGGGGTGTAACATTCTTGTATGAGTCCCTGGAGCACTTTTGCAAGTAGTTCTACATATAAAATGTGTTGGGTTATAGATTATAAATGTACTCATCTTTCTTTTTTTATATGATTTTATTCTTTTTTAGAATTTCATATAAATAGAGTCCTACCTTATGTAGTCTTTCTTGTTAACACATAACAGTATATATTTGGGGGTTACATGTGGTATACTAATACTTTCATATAACGTGTAATGGTAAAATCAGGGTAATTGGGCTATCCATCACCTTGAACATTTATCTTTTCTTTACGCTGGGAACATTTGAATTATTCTCTTTTAGTTACATATTTATCTTTTATGCTGGGAACATTTGAATTATTATTTTCTAGTTATTGTGAAATACGCAATAGATATATTATTAACTATAGTCACCCTACTGATCTATTGAACAGGTCTTATTTCTTCTACCTAACTGTATTTTGGTACCCATTAATCAACCTCTCTTTATATCCCTCTCCCCTCCACACTTCCTGGCCTCTAAGAACCACCAATCTACTCTCCATCTTCATGAGATCCACTTTATTAGCTCCCACATATGAGTGATAACATGTGGTATTTGTCTTTCTGTGCCAGACTTGTTTCACTTAACACAATGACTATGTTGCTGCAAATGACAGGATTTCACTCTTTTTATGGCTGAATAATATTCCATTGTATATATATACCACGTTTTCTTTATCCAATCATCCATTGATGGATACTTAGGTTGGTTCCATATTTTGGCTATTGTGAGTAGTTCTGCAATAAACATGGGATTGCAGTTATCTTTTCAATATATTGATTTACTTTCTTTTGGATATATACCCAATAGTAGGATTGCTGGATCAAATGGTAGTCCTATTTTTAGTTTTTTGAGGAACGTCCACACTGTTTCCCATAGCAGCTGTACTAACTTACATCCCCATCAACAGTGTACAAGTGTTCCCTTTTTCCCCACACCCTTGCCAACATCCAATATTCCCTATTTTTTAAATAAAAGCCATCTTAACTAGGGTGAAATCTCATTGTGGTTTTGATTTCCATTTCTCTGATGATTGGTGATGTTGAGCATTTTTTCATATACCTGTAAACCATTTGTATGTCTTGAGAAATGTCTGTTCAGATCTTTTGTCCATTTTTATTGGGTTATGTTTTTTGCTATTGAATTGTTTGAATTCCTTACGTATTCTAGCTATTGATCCCTTGTCAGATGGATAGTTTGCAAATATTTTCACTTATTCTGTGGGTTGTATCTTTATTGATTGTTTCCTTTGCTGTGCAGAAGCTTTTTAGTTTGACAAAATTCTATTTGTCTGATTTTTGCTTTTGGTGCCTGTGCTTTTGAGGTCTTATCTTACTCAAAAAATCTTTGCACAGACCAATGTCCTACAGCACTTCTCCAGTGTTTTCATCTAGCAGTTTCATAGTTTCAGGACTTACACTAAGTATGTATGTATGTATGTATGTATGTATGTATGTATGTATTTATTTTGAGATGGAGTCTCACTCTGTCGCCCAGGCTGGAGTACAGTGGCACAATCTCGTCTCACTGCAACCTCTGCCTCCTGGGTTCAAGCGATTCTCCTGCCTCAGCCTACTGAGTAACTGGGATTACTGGTGCACACCACCACACCCACTAATTGTTTGTATTTTAGTAGAGATGGGGTTTCACCATGTTGGCCAGGCCGGTCTCGAACTCCTGACCTCAAGTAATCCACCCGCCTCGGCCTCCCAAAGTGCTGGGATTATAGGTGTGAGCCACTGCGCCTGGCCACATTTAAGTCTAATCCATTTTGGGTTTTTTTCATATGGTGAGAGATAGAGGTCTAGTTTTATTCTTCTGCATATGGTTATCCAGTTTTCCCAGCACTATTTATTGAAGAGATTGTCCTTTCTCCATTGTATATTCTTGTCACCTTGTCAAAAATGTGTTGGCTGTAAATGCATGAATTGATCCTAGGTTCTCTATTCAGTTCCATTGGTCTATGTGTCTGTTTGTATATGAGTATCACGCTATGTTGGTTACTGTGGCTTTGTAGTATATTGTGAAGCCAGGGTGGTGTGATGCCTCCAGTTTTGTTTTGCTCTGGATTGCTTTGGTTATTTGGGTCTTTTGTGGTTCCATATACATTTTAATATTGTTCTTTTCTATTTCTGTGAAGAACGTAATTGGAAAATTCATTGTGAAAGGGATTGCATTGAATCTGTAAGTAGCTTTGGGCAGTATTGATATTTTAACAATATTAATTCTTTCAATCCATGAGCATGGAATATTTTTTTCAGTTTTTGTGTGTTCTCTTCAATTTCTTTCATCAGTGTTTTATCATTTTCCTTATGGAGATCCTTCACTTCTTTGGTTTAATTTATTCATAGGTCTTGTATATTTTTGGTAGCTATTGTAAATGGGATTGCTTTCTTGATTTCCTTTTCAGATTGTTCACTGCCAGCATATATAAATACTACTAATTTTTGTGTGTTAATTTTGTATCCTGCAACTTTACTAAATTCATTTATCAGTTTTAACCATTTTTGGTGGAGTCATCAGGTTTTTCAAATTATAAGATTATGTCATTTGCAAACAAAGATAATTTGATATTTTTCTTTCCAATTTTTCTCTTTCTCTTGCCTAATTGCTCTGGCTAGGACTTCCAGTGTTATGTTGAATAAAAGTGGTGAAAGTGGGCATCCTTGTCTTGTTCCAGATCTTAGAGGAAAGACTTTCAATTTTTTCCCATTTGGTATAATGCTATCTGTGGGTTTGTCATATACAGCCTTTATTGTTTTGAGGTATGTTCCTTCTACACCCATTTTGTGGAAAGTTTTTATCATAAAAGGATATTGAATTTTATCAAATGCTTTTTCAGCATCTGTTGAAATGATCATACGGATTTTGTCCTTGGTTTTGATGTGATGTATTATATTATTGATTTATGTATGTTGAACCAGCCTTGCATCGCTGGGATGAAACCCACTGGATGATGGTAAATGATCTTTTTAATGAGCTGTTGAATTCAGTTTGCTAGTATTCTGTTAAGGATTTTTGCATCTGTGTTCATCAGGGATATTGCCCTGTATCTTTCTTTTTGTTGTGTCCTTGTCTGGTTTTGGTATCAGGGTAATGCTGGCCTTGTAGAATTACTTTGGTCCTCACTCTTCAATTTTTTTGAATAGTTAGAATAGAATTGGTATTACTTCTTCTTCATATATATGCTAGAATTCAACAGTGAAGCCATCAGTTTCTGGGCTTTTCTTTGGTGGAAAACTTTTTATCATGGCTTTGATCTCATTACTCATTATTGGTTTGTTCAGGTCTTCCATTTCTTTGTGGTTTAATCTTGGAAGATTGTGTGTGTCCAGAAATTTATTCTTCTGTTTTCCAATTTGTTGGTATATAGTTGTTCATAACAGTCTCTGATTCTTTGCATTTCTGTGCTGCCTGTAGTTATGTCTTCATTTTCATTTCTAATTTGATTTGGGCCTTCTATGTTTTTTTCTTAGTGTAGCTAAAAGTTTGTCAATTTTGTTTATCTTTTCAAATAACCAATTTTTAATTTCATTGATTTTTTGTATTTTTTTTAGTCTCAATTTCATTTGTTTCTGTTCTGGCCTTTATTATCTCTTTCCTGCTAATAATTTTGGGTTTGGTTTGTTCTTGCTTTTCTAGTTCCTTGAGGTACATCGTTAGGCTGTTTATTTGGAATCTATTTTTTTGATGTATGCATTTATTATTATAAACTTCCTCTTAGTCTTGCTTTTGCTGTATCCCATAGATTTTGGTATGTTGTATTTCCATTTTTATTTGTTTCAATAAATTTTTAAACCACTTTCTTAATTTTGTCATTGACCCATTGATTGTTCATGAGTATGTTGTTTAATTTCCATGTGTTTGTATGGTTTCCAGGTTCCTCTTGTTTTTGGTTTCTAGCTTTATTCCATTGCAATCAGAAAATATATTTAATATAATTTCAACTTTTTTGAACTTGTTGAGACTTGTTTTGTGGCCTAAGATATGATCTATTCTGGACAATGCTCTGAAGAGAAGAATATATATTCTGCAGCAGTTGGGTGAAATGTTCTGTAAATGTCAGTTAGGCCTATTTGATCTAGTGTGTAGTTTAACTCCAATGTTTCTTTCTTCAATGATTTGTCCATTACTGAGAGTCGGAAGTTGCAGTCTCCCACAATTATTATTTTGCAGTCTCTCTCTTTAAATCTATTAGTGTTTGCTTCATACACTTGGGTGCTCCAGTATTGGGTGCATAGATATTTATAACTGTAATATTGTCTTGCTGAGCTGACCCCTTTATCGTGTAATACCTTGTCTCTTTTTACAGTCTTTAACCTGTAGCCTGTTTTATCTAAGTATAGCTAATCTTGCAATTTTTTGGTCTCTATTTGCATGGAATATCTTTTTCCATTCCCTATTTCAGTCTATGTGTCTTTGTAGGTGAAGTAGGTTTTTAATAGGCAGCACATAGTTGGATATTGTTTATTTATTCAGCCTATGTCTTTTACTTGGAGAATTTAATCCATTTACATCTAATGTTATTATTGATAGGGAAGGACTTACTACTGCCATTTTGTTACTTGTTTTCTAGTTGTTTTGTAACTCCTCTCTTCCTTTCTTACTGTTGTCCTGTGTGGTTATTTTCTATTGTAGTACGTTTTAATTTGTTGTTTTTTATTTTTAGTCAATCTATTATAGGTTTTTGCTTTGTGGTTACCATGAGGCTTAGAAAAAAACCACTGTATTGTTACTAAAAGTTATTATTTTAAACAGGTGACAATTTATCTTTGATCATAAAAAATATAGAAACAAAGGAAAAACTGAAAAAAAAATCTACACTTTATCACTACTCCCACCCTGCCCCATTTGAACATCTGGATCTTCTACATATAGAAGTTTATCCTCTTAGCTTAATGACAGATTCAATTTCCATCTTTATGTAGTTTCTTTTTCTTGCCTTGCTACACTGTCTAGAACCTTGGTATGCTGAGTAGATGTCTTAATGTAGGCATTCTTGTCTCATTCACAACACCAAAAGAAATGTTTTTATTGTAAGCTGATTTTTTTTTTTAGTAGATACTCTATCAGTTCAGAAAGGTTTCTTCTAGTCCTAATTTGCTAAGTTTTTTAAAATCATGAATGGACATAACATTTATTTCTCACAATTCTAAAGGCTGAGAGGTTCAGGATCAAGGTGCTGACAGATTCTGTATCTTGTGAGCACCATTTTCTGAGTTTGAAAATGGCCTCCTTCTCGCCGTCTCCTCATATGGTGAACAGAAAGGGAGGGCTCTAGCCTTTTCTTCTTATAAGGGCACTAATCCTATCATGGAGTCCCTAACCCCATGACCTCATCTAACCTTAATTACCTCCCAGAGACTCCACCTCCAAATATCATCGCATTGGGAATTAAAGATTCCACATATGAATTTGGAAAGGAAGGACACAAATATTAATTCCAGAGCAGACATTGAATTTTATCAGGTGTATGTGTTTTCATCTATTCAGATGATCTATGATTTTTCTCTCATCTTTTAATGTGAATTACATGGGTTGATTTTCTAATGTTAAATTAACCTTGCATTCTTAAAATGAACCCCATTTTGCCTTCATTATGCTTTATATACATTGTTACTCTTAAATTGCTAATATTTTGTCAGTTTCTATTATGCATGAGATTAGCCTATAATTTTCCTTTTTCATATTGTCCTTGTTGGTATTTTAGCCTTATCAAATAAATGGGAAAGCATATTTAGAAACACACTTTGTGTACCTTCTCAGATTCCCTTAACTGCCTCCCTCTTTCCTTCCCTTGGTTGGCACCCCACACATGCCAGGTTTCCCCCTTCACTTTTGAACTTTAATAAAACACCACATCATAGTACATGGATCTCAATTCCTGAACAGCTGCTAAGTCGGCATGATGCAACACAGACAAAATGGCAGTAATATCCTTGTTGGGTGAATGTTACTCAATGATAACTGGGAGATGGGAGCTTACCTGACAGGAAGATTACCCCCTTTTCTCTCTTCCACTGACTACTCCAAGATATTGTTCCTCCTTGCAACCTTTCCAAAAACATCCACATTCCAAGAATCTCATACTGAGTAACCTAACATGTCCCTTTTGACTTACTATGAAGTGGTAGTCAATATAGTAATGCATCACATCACATTTCATTGGATTTCCCTTGCTTTATTTCTACTTTTCTCTCATTCATACTGTGCTGAATTTGCATTTCCCAAATAAAAAATATTAGCATCTTTTTCGAGATGGAGTCGCACTCTGTTATTCAGGCTGGAGTGCAGTGGCATGATACCAGCTCATTGCAACCTCTGCCTCCCGGCTTCAAGTGATTCTCCTGCCTCAGCCTCCTGAGTAGCTGGGATTACAGGCAGGTGCCCACCATGCCCAGCTAATTTTTGTATATTTAGTAGAGATGGGGTTTCACCATGTTGGCCAGGCTGGTCTCAAAACTCCTGACCTCAAGTGATCTGCCCACTTTGGCCTCCCAACGTGCTGGGATTACAGGCATGAGCCACTGCGCCTGGCCAAATATTAGCATCTTAATCCTTGCCTCAGGCTCTGCTTTCTAGAAGACCTAAACTAAGACCGAAATTGCCTCCTTTGTTCTATGCACTGGAGTATTTTTTGTAAGATTCCATAATTTTGTTCCTTTAAAGTTTGATAGAGCTTATAAACCATCTAGGCCTGGGTTTTTCTGTGTGGAAATACTGGGAAGTACTATTATCTTTAATGATTTTAAAACTATCAGTTTTTCTACATCTTCATGAGACAATTTTCGTAAGTTATAGTATTTAAAGAATTCACCCTTTTATCTATACTTACAAATTTATTGGCATAAAGTTTATATAGTATACTTTTATTACTTTTTATACTTCTATTAATCTTTGTATGACCTGTAGGAATGCTCATATTTTCATTCTTATCGTTTTGGTTCTTTCAGTCTTGCCAGGGTTTTATATATTTTATGAGTATTTTTGAAGAACCAGCTGCTGACTTTGTTGATCTCTATTGTGTTTTCTACTTCCATGGTTGCTCTTACCTTTAGTAGTTCCTTTTTTTTTTTTTTTTTGGTGTTCATTTTGTTATTCATGTATTGAATGACTCATTTTTAGTCTCTCTTTTCTAATATGCACATTTCTAAGCAGGTCTGCCTATATGCTCTCTAAATACTGCTCTAGCTGCATTCCACATATTTTAATAGGATTTGACAGTTTTAAATAATTTCTGTGAGTTTTTCCCATGACTAATTAGAAATGTTTATTAATTCTCAAATACATGGAGCTTTCCTAAACATGCCTTTTATACTGATTTCTATCTTAAATCCATTGTGGTCAGAGAATACTGTGTGTATTGTAGCAATCCTTTGAAATACATTGAGACTTGCTTAATTTGCAAGTACAGGTTTTCATATTTTTCCATATGTGATTGGAAAAATATTAATTTGACAATTTGGGGATATAGTATACACACAGTACACACATATATGTATTTTCAGTACTTCAAAATTTCTGCATATTTCCTGGTATTTGTCTGCTGGCTTCATTAATTACTGAGGTATGATTTTGATTTGTACTTTCTTTTGTTGCTCTCTCATTTTTCTTTCATATCCTTATGGCAATTGTATTAAGTGCATACCAATTTAAAATTATTTCACCTTCATGAATGTAACCTTTTATTATGCAAAGTGATATTTTCTATTAATGCTCCTAAATAAACTTTGCACTTGAGTCCTTTTTTAGGGTCTGCTTCTTGGGGGAACCTAAACTACGACAGTTCGTCTCCCCTGGTATGTTGTAGCACCACAATAGCTAAGACTCCCACCTGTGGTAAATTGGTATTGGGCCCATAAGGAAGGGGATACACTCACTTACATAATCTCTAGAATGATAGAGAGATGGGGGTGGTGTTAATTATAAGGATTGTGGAATAGGTTGGTTGTTGCCAAGTGCAGTCAGTGCAAGGATGGAAGGCAACATCAGGCTCAACTTAGGGCATGGTGTCAAAGGACTCCCTGGCATTTAAAGTGATCCTCAGCTCATGCAGCTAGAGGACAGACTGTGCTAAAAACCAAGCTAGAAGTTACAAATAATACTGAATTGACAGCCCTCACAAGTATCCTGTTAAAGTCAGGCACTAATAGTTAAGGAGTGGGACCCTAAACATGGGGTGGGAACATCTGGATAGAAATGCTGAGAACTCTGAACCTCATATACTTCTGAACCCTCTGGGTCAGCAGTCCACTCCCTCCTGCAGATGGATAACAGGCTTCCTTGCTTGGAGACCATGTCAAGGCTTCAACTGAAATGAATGCCCCCCAAGATGAAGTGCTTGCCTTCTCCAAGGCCTGCCCCACCTCCTGTCATTTCTTCTAGACCAATTACTAGGGTAAAGCCTCAGCATGGTCCAACTGGGGAAGTTGGGTCCTTGCTTCAGGAGGAGAGGGATCATCAAGGCAGCTGCAGGATTTGGCTACTCTTCTCAGCAGGAATTGGGAGAACATGCCTGGGAATGAATCTTGAGGACATGAGACTAGACTAGATTAGGGATGGTTTATCAGTATGTGGGATACTGTTTTACAATTCAGGATTTAACATCCCAGCAGAAACCTGAAGCTGATACTAACGTGCTGCTGGATAGCTCCTTGAAGTCTGGAGGAAATGATGGTCTACAGTAAATGAGGCAGAGATGCTAGAACTGCCCTGCAGAACAGAGGCAGGGCTCAGAAAGTTCAAAATGGCAATGCTCCTGAGATGGATTTGTAATTTATGACCAGGACCCACTACCTATGTGCCAAAGACATTTCCTTCACTAAAACCAGAGTGAATGCACTAGTGAGTGGGCTGTGCTGTTGGGAAACTCTGTAGTGGTTTGAAGAAGAGTTGAAAGGTTTCCCTTATGTGAATGGATGAGTCTGGAACAGCAGAGGCCATGTGACAGCACTTAGCTGTCAGAGGCAAGGTAGTTATTACCATAATAGGTAGCAGGAAATGGCAACCAAGGATGCAACCCCATAGGGATCTGTGGAGATGGCAAGACAGGGATAAGGTAGATGGGCAGCTTAACTGTTTTAATAATAAAATATTAAGATCAGGTGAGATGTCAGTTGTCAGCTGCTGCAGCAAACATACATATATACATATATATATATATATATATATATATATATATATATATATATATATATATAAAATCACCATTCCTCACTCATCCTTTCAAGATCTAAGCCTGTTCTCAGACCCACAGACCACCGATCAAAGGAGAGGCTGGGGCACTTAAGAATGATACTAAGATGCTACATGAGGGTATTAAAGGGATCTTTAACCATTTGCCAGTGTCTATACACTGAAGAAAGGGAATCATGAGTATCTTTTTAGGACTACTGGATGTAGAACCTTGCTTTTTGGCTTAAGATGGGATTTGGCAATTTTTTTCTGTAAAGGTACAGATAGTAACTCTTTTAGGTTTTGTGAGCTATAGGATCTTTTTGAAACAAACCCACTGTGCCATTGTCATGTGAAAGCAGCCACAGACAATAAAGAAAGAAATGGCTGTGTTCCAATAAAACTTCACTTACAAAAATAGGCAATGGGCAAGATTTGGCCCATGGGCCATAGTTTCCTGGCCTTTGGCCTTGGACATGATCAATTTTCATAACAATTCTGTATGCACTTGAAAATAATGTAGTCTTCAATTTCGGGATTCATTACTTTGTATTTTGTATTAGAACAGCACATTAAATCATGCTGTTCAAATTTACATTTTTGGGGTCTGCGTTATCTGTAAGTAACTGAATGAGTTTGTTTAAAAAACTCCCACTATGGTCATTTGTCAAATTTTGCTTTATGTAATTTGAAGCTACGTTATTAGGTGCCTACAGGTTTAACATCTTTATTCTTCCTGGTCAACTGAAACCTGTGTCTTCTTGAAGTAATCTTCATTAACTCTAGTAGTAATTTTTGCCTCGAGCTATACTAGTTTGAGGTTAATAGAGCTACATCAGCTTTATTTTGGTGTTTTGATAGTATACATTTTTCATTCTTTACTTTCAATCATTCTGTGCCTTTATATTTTAGTTAGTTCCTTATTAATAGCACTGGGCACAAATTAAAAATCTGAGCTTCTTGGAAACCTAAGCAAGTGGGAAAATATTTGCTGAAAAGATGCAGTCAGGTAATCAGCAGCTCATCTGCTACTTGTGATAACCGACTTAAAATCAGGTGCATGGGGCATTATGGGGCATCAAACAGGACAAGGGGGCTTTGAAGGCAATTTTACCCACTAATACTTCAGAGGCTTACACATTATTGGAATTTTATCAGTTGCTCACACTGATTACTTTATAACTATATGGCTTCCAATAAGTAGTAGCTATTTATATTAGCACCCTGAAGCAATAAGGCAGGAAGAATTCAATAGTAGCCTGGAACATATTTGTACCCTGAAGCAATAAGGCAGGAAGAAATGACTAGGGGTTTCCAGCAAAGTTGCTTGTTCCTTGATCACACCAGAACCTTCCTCTTTGCTCCTCTAGTCTCTTTACTCAATGATGTTTACCTAGCGGGTCACTCTCTTTGCTGAACTCAAAGTGACTGGAGCCCTAGGCACTAACAAAGGATGTTTTTGAGGTATTAAAGTACCTTGTTTTAGAGGAGGAGGTAGAAAGGTGTCATGAATGGCCGCACCAGAACTGCAAGGAAGGAGGTGCTGTCACCTCTAAATTCTTGCCACTTACCAGCTTGTATGACCTTAACAAGGGCCTCTACCATATCTAAGGCTTCAATTTCCTTATTGAAAAATTAGAAATGATTCCACTTTTCAAGAGTATTTGGGTTAAAGAACATGGTGAAGATGCTTGGCATAGGACTTCAACAAAATGCTAAATCATTTCCTTCCCTCTGCTCTGAGCAATTCACTGGACCGTGGCATTCCTCTCAAATGGTGGCTTGCTGAAAATCATCCCTTTTCAAAGGGGAGGCAAGTTATTTCTCTGTTCATGCTCCCCTCCAGAGCATGCTTTGCCTCAGCCTTCAAGGAAATAAGGAGAAGCAAGACGCTCTGAGATCTAGTTCACAATAATGAAGGATCCCAAGGTACATTTGAGTCTCATTGTCAGAAGTCCAAGATAATCATCGTTTAAGCAAGTTCTTTGCCCCCAAGCCAGATTTCTCCTCTAGTCTTGAGCTGCTTCCACAGTGCAGTGAGCCAAGATGCAGGGGCCAAGAGTCCAGGCTGAACTGTCAGAGTGACCTTCTTTAAGGCTCCACAACATACTAGACATGACTTTTAATAAGCTATCCTTTCCTTTCTAGGCCTCAGTTTGGGGGAATGATGTCATTGGAACTATACTGAGAATTTTAAAGTACAATGTACATATACATTGTACCAACACACTTGGCACAGTACCCAGCATCCAGTAAACACTTGGGGAATCCGAAGTTTTGTTAGGCACCTGTGCTGCATACGCCTGAATCATGAACCCCATGGTGATGCTGAGGACAGGGGTCGGGAGGAGTTATAGCTCAATGTGCAATCCCACTCCTGAGAATTTAAGTACTGTGTAGGAAACAGCCATGCTGCATTTATCTCTGTACCCCATCCTCTGCTCTATCCCTCATTCCTGGCATGTGCCCAACAAGTTGGGTTAACAGCAACAAAAAACACTCAATGGTTGGGCTGGTGTGCTAAGGCCCATGGGACTTGGCTTCTCAGGGTAAGTCTGGGATCGACAGACAAGCCATTCTGCAAAACTTATGTCAATTTTAATGAAGCACTAAACAGTGAGATAGGCAAGTGGCTTGATTGACTTGTGGGTATTTTTTAAGAAACCCTGTTAGATATAACACCTAAAGTTCCAATTATCAAGCTTGGTGGACACCTTCAAAAAGATGAAAGCTGCAACCTCCTTTACTCTGTCTTTCGTATCATCACTCACAATACATAAAGCACATTTCATTCCTAACAACATACACTTTTGCAGATAAAAAAGGTGACCCACACTTTCATTTTCTTTATTTTTCATTGATACCGTATGAATACAAAGTTTCTAGAAAGCTACAAAATGTCTACCACTTTATCAAGAAGGCATCAAAATGTGTCACTTTGCAAAGACATGAAAACACCTGCAGGAACTGACACAAAAATAGCATTTTTAGAGTGATGAAATAATTGCACTTAACTGTCATGGGTATTAAAGTTATCACACATATGTACCGCAAAAGCTAGAATACATTTTTTTTTTTTTTTTACAAAGCACTTTATAAAAAAATTCTCTGCACACAAATCCTATAATTTTCATATAACTATCATACTAAAGATAAATTCACTTTAAAGCCAACACTTAGAACATTTTAAAACAAAAAGGTACCAGTACCTAAACACAGACGTTAACAAATACAAGAATACTGTACTGCCAAGAGGTTTAATCAAATGCCTTTTGAAAGTTTCTGCAAATAGGTTAAGAAAACATGTGTGAGAATTTGCCCACGCCCACCCCCATCTCTCCAATCTACCCAAGAGGAACCCAGTTACCCGAAGGCAGGTTCCACAGCCCACTCCCAGCAGCAGTACAATATCAAAGGAACCACTGACCAGATGAAACGCTTACATCACAAGCCCATTTTATACACGTGACACAAAGACACAGACCGTGAGAATCCCATTAAGTCATTTAGAATGTGAACAAACACACGTGGCAAAAACCGATTTACATAAAATTTAAGTGTATTATTAAAGAATTAAAGGCTATTCAGGTTTCTTTTTTAAATGTTACAAATTTTTTTTTTTTGTCATTTTCAGGCACATACTGTTTTTGTTTTTACTTGTTTTTTTTCTAGTCTGCAGTCATGAGCCTATTGAAAAAGGCCTACAGAAGTAAATCTTTCAAGGAGGTAATAGGGAGATGTATTTTTTTTTTAAAGAAGTGCAGTTGATATCTAATTTACACAGTGAAACTAATGACAGAAAATGACTGATGAAAAAAAATCAGAGACTGGTTTCCAATTGATTGACACCTAGATCTGTCAGCCTCTCTTACAGAAAGGGGAAGGAGAAAAAAAATCTCATCATGGAAGGCAGACAAGAGTCCACCTGACAGAGGTGGAATCTGATGGAATCTGACCCCATTTCATGATAAACGAGAGGAAACATAAATGCCATCTCAAATACTAAAGCGATGTAGTGTAGCATGAGTGACTCAATGCAAATTCACAGAGTAAAAGAAGTTACGGCTTCGGAAGTAGGACAATAAATACAAATATTTCATCTTATTTAACGGTGCATGACTTCAGTGAAACTACCCTTTGCAATGCAATAAACTTTAAACACAAACCTTCATTCTTAACGATATAAGCAATGACTTTAAGAGAGAAAACTATTGTCAAACAAAGCACAGTAACAGTTGAAAAGAGAAGCAGGAAAACAAGCATTTGACTAATTTCTTCCACACTGTGGTATAGTGCTGGCAGGGAGGAGTTGAGAATTCCAGCAGCTAACTATAACTTAGGTTGAGTACATTTTCTTTTCATTTGATAGTTTTGTTTGTTTGCACAAATTTCTATAAATACTCACAACTTGGAGTGGATAAGAATCACTCCTAAATTTCAGAGCCCAGAGAGGATATTCTTAAAGACACCAGGTAGAGACACACAGAACATATGTATTAAGAGTTTAGAGGCTAATTTTCAAAGATGTCTGATGTTATTTTTACATCTATATTAGCAAAGAAAATCTTTTTTTTCCTGGTTTCTTTTTGGCTGGTGTTTGGCCTTCTTGTCCTTTTCACTCATCTTCCTTACCTCTATCAAGCTTTCCCAATTTCTACAACGTTTGGATAAAAGCCAACAAGGACTTTAAAGAGTTGCCCCTTTGAGGGCTGGAACATTCTTTGAAAATGCCAAATTGTGAATGGTGCTCTTTGGAAGTTTCTCGTAGCACATTCATACACAATACTCGGAGTCAACATGTTTGCCCTAAGAACACTTCAATTGTAACGACCCTAACTCACTTTTGTTTTGTTCTGCACTGTCGTCTCAGTTTGAGGCTTCCAACTTTCAAAATGGTATCATTGTGTAAACCAGATAAGTGCGCACTGTCATTTGAATGGAAAAGAAAGTCTCCACAGAGACTGAACACGAACACAAGGAGGAGGAGAAAGCTGTAGTATCTGTCCACTGGCCGAGATTCTGTCGTTTGTGCGGAAGTCCCCTCATCCGGACGCAGGGCTGGGTGATGAGGTGAAATGACACACTAGGTCATCGGCACACACAAACACAACAGTTTCTGGGGTCCTTCCGCTGAAGTGTGCTATGGATGTTGGGAGGCCCCCACTGGCAGACAGACTAGCAGCAGGCGGGGACCACGTCGTGCTCTTGTGAACAGAGGCCTGTGGTTGGTTACTCATCCCGGTAAACCAAAGGCATTACGGTGATCTCAAAATATTTTTGGTCTCTCTACAAATTATCGTTATTATGGCAGCACTTTTCTAAGCTGGAATCTCAAACCAAAGGCACTTTCATGCTAGAGTGCAGAAGATTCACAAATAGCTAAGTATTTGGTCATGAATTTAAAAGGCAACATTAAAAAGTACAATTTGCTTTTCATAGTAAACTATGAAGTTGCAACCTTTTGTTTTGGTATATACATTTGAGAGTGTGGTGAAAGAACTGACTTGTGTCCAGTTTCGGATTTTAGACCAAGCAGTCAGTTTCCTATAGAACTGGAGAAAAAATGGGCTTACAAAACAAAAATGAAGACAATTTTTGCTTGTTTCGTTTCCAATATTGGGCCAATTCGTAAATGAACATTAGGAATTGGTGTAAGAAAAGGCTGGCGGCATGACTAAGGTATTACTAAGGCACTGCTTACGGGAACACTTTGGCAGCTCTGAATTGAAAACTTCCTACAAAAGTAACAGTAGTAAGAGAAATGCTTCCAGCTTACAAAAGGGCTCACAGTTCCGAGGCAGCCTTTTGCACTGCATACCCTACATGCAACATCTTAAAGATTTAAGGCTTTTCAGAAATGCCATGTGCAGGGCTTTGCCACAGAAACACCAACATAAAGAAATAAGCAATGCAGACATATCCTCCTAATGTCACAAATGTGAACACTGACAAACAGAATTAGTTCTACTCTTCGTTAGTTCAGGTATAGTGTACCAGAGCATATACAAAATTATACAAATTAATATGTACCTGGTTTGTAAAATTGACTGTCATCTCAGATGATTCAAATAATTTATAGTTGCACAAAAACAACTGCTAAAGCCACCACAGTACTGAAACCTTAAGAAGACTTGGGTTTAAAAGTCATTCGGGGACTTCTGACACCAAGTACTTGGAACGGGGGCTGTTTTTTGGCTGGTCTGAGTGCAGGACTTTGCTGCTAGGATGCTTACCAAATAGAAATTTGACTCAGAGCCTGTGGCTGGGGAATTGTCCTCAGGAAGTAAAATGGCTCGCCAGCTTTCCTACCTGCTTGTGGATGCCTCAGATAGTAACAGTCAGACAGGACACTTCAGTGTGGGAAGCAGCATCTGGTGAGGCTGTGCTCTGGCACAGGGGGATCCTGAATCTCCCCATCTCTTCTAAGCTGACCTGTCTACACATTCTGAGGGATTAAGCTTAGAGCACCAAAGAACAGCAGCCTCCCCCAGGAGAGGCCAGGGACCAAAGTGGCAGGAACCCTAGACAAGTCTCACCCTTTTTCTGTCACTAACCAGCTGGGTGACTCTAAACATGTCACCTCCCCTCTGGCCTCAACTTTCTCATCGATAAAACGAAGGAGAGTAGACTGTGCTTTCAGCTCAAAACAGAAAATTTATCTAAGCCCTCTTCTGGTACCAATCCCTCCATCCTCCATCTCTAAAGGTGAAATGTTCCAGAGGTTTCAATAAATTTACAAAACAGCATTGATTGTAAGGCAGAAACCAGAAGAAGCCCAGAGGAAATATGCTGAAATAAGTAAAGGTTTGATAATGAGACCCATGAGAAATAATGAAAATTGCTGAGACTTTTTTTAACCCCAATAAACTAAGGGATGAAGGTCAAATCAGAAACACTCTTTAAACAGGTGTGAGTTGATTAAAGGGATGATGGTGACCAGCTGTTCCCAACTTCCCCAGTGCTGAGTGAAAGAATACTTGTAGCGAGAGAGAAATTGTTGTGAAACGGAAGTTTTGAAAGAAGAAGAAATATGGACACGATGTCACCTGCCTCTTGCAAGGCTCTAGGGGAGACGCTTTCACGGGGTAAAACGAAAGGGAAAACAATTTCAAATGTGGTCATTGTGACCTGTAACATCTTGGGCAACAGGTCTTGACTGGGGATCATTTTGCACCCAGTGGGGTATTTGGCAATGTCTGGAGACACGATGGGTGGGGAAGAGGTGCTAATGGTACTACTGGGTAGACGCCAGGGATATTAGTAAATCTCCTACAGTGCAAACGACAGCTCTGCAGAACAAAGAATTACCCAGTCCAAAATGTCAATGGTGTCAAGGTTGAGAAACCCTGGTCTCAGGTAGCTTGGGCCATTCTGGGGTTCTAGAACGTGTGAAGAAGTCCTTGTTTTATTCTCAGCCTCTATGATGGAAATGAATGCCCAGAGACCAGAGCCCCGAGCCCCATTCTGCAGCTCCTCCCTGTTCAGGCTGTGGAAAACTGGCCTCCAAACTCTGCAGTGACAACACAAGATGGCCGTGAAGCAAGCCTGGCACCAGAGGGTCTCGAGGGGATAGAGCACCTGGAATAGAAGTGAGATGGGGCTCTGGGAAGGCTTCTTTAGCATGCTTTAGAAAGTTTTTATAACAAAGGGAGACTGCCATACAGAATGAAGGACAAAAGACAGACTCAGATTAGATGTTGTGATGCCAATCTCACCCAAAGGTCTAATCTGGGAGAGACAAAGAGAAGCCCACTGGGATGACTGGACCAGTAGTTAAGATAGGGAAAGTATCTGTCCTGGAGAAAGCTTTAGAAGAACAAGACAAGTAGTAAACTTTTAAAAATCTTTGGAAATGTTGTAAGAGCAAGGAGTAAACCTCAAGGTCAATCACAGAAACCCAGAAAACTCAACTGCAAAGGCATTCTGAGCAAGAGGATGCAGGTGGTGAAGCACCAGGGGGGCCCAGCTGACCCTGTGAGGTCAGCAGACTGGGCTGTGATCATCTCTGCGCCAACAGAGTTGTCCTCTAGCTGTTCTTCTTGGGTCCCAGTATTTTTGTGCTTTGGAAAGGAAATCCCAAGAGCCCTCCTGGCTGCACTGAAAAGTCCCATTCCTGGGTAGAATATGAACCAGACAGCTCTCCCACTGAAGTTCTAGGACAGCTTGGCTTTTAGCCATTTGTGCTCGCCTGGTCATACACTCCTGGTCCTGGGAGAGGATGGGGCTTCCCTTAAGGAAAGATGCAGGAAATAAGAGCAAAAGAAACATCCCTAAGAGGGGTGGTTCAACAGAAGTCATTGTAAATGTGACGACCATGAAAGTGGACACCTAGGGCAATCCTTCACAGGCCAGCCTGGAATCAGGGAACCAACACTAGTCTGTTTATGTAGGGCAGAGGAGCACTGTCTAACTCGTTTCCAGAAGGAATGGGCATTCCAAATGGGGACAGTTTTGCACTTTCTCCTCTGGTCTTCCCAATTTGGGAGAGGTCAGGCTTAGTCAGTGTTTTGCTGTTTCCCACGAGCCAGCCACACCCTCATGTTAGGGACCACAAGATGCTGACTGATGTAATAATACAAAAGCAGGGTCAAAGCAGGTGTTGAGACAGGGAAGGGGGTGTGTAAGTTAACTGGATGTGGTAGAACTAAGTTTTTTATTTTCTAGCTTGGTGGAAAATTCTTGACATGTTTTACAAGTTAAAAAACTTATTTCATGTTCTATTGTGTGCACATGTTCCTACCACTTATAAAAACATATTTCTTTGGGAAGTTGGAGGAGTACTCCCTGTTCTCTCCCCAGTGAAACACTTATGGGAAATAACTCAAAACATCTGGCCACATCAAACCAACTCTGCCGGGGCAATGCTCTGGAATACTTAGACTGGAAAGTTGAATCTCTCCTGGCAAAAGAATCTCCCAAATGAGCCTATTTGAAAAGGTCAGAGATAGGTAGCTGGGCCTCTTAAACCTAAGTCAAACAAGTACTGTAACTTACTGAGAGAGGCTAAGGAAATGGATGTGCTTTGAGAGGATGTATCTAAGTCTACAGACACATTGAGATATACATACATATCAGCACCTAGCCAACTGAGTGACACTAAACAAGTGTTCACTAAATGTGTTGAGTAACTCTATATGTGCATTTGTGTGTATGTATACACATACCTACACATATAACCCTAGTTATAGCAGGTTAATATGCATATTGGGTCACTAGAAATAAAGAATGTATCCACAGGCTGGTGAGGATGCTTACAATTTTCTGGGGAGCAGAGATGCTAAAACTGATGAGCCTTTTACTTGTCTATTTGATGAAATTTTCTCCCAGCCACAGATTCTGTATACTTTGCATCTCACAGTGCAGTATTCAGTATTCACGCCAATTTTAAAATTTTGTTATTAAAATTCAGTGGTTCAAATATTTATTCATCTTAATAAAAAATTTGGTTGTCCATATAAAATATAACTGCACACACAAGACTATAAACATTGTAAGTTTAGATTTTTTTCAGTATGTATCTACTTATTGCAAAAAGAGCCATCTTTTCTTTTTCATTAAATAATCAATCATCACATTAGTACAATACAATTTTATATTTTTTAAATATACTATATATGTTAAGGATAAGGGGTGAAGTTTTCTTCCTTTGTAATACCTGTTCAAGAGTTTAATGGATTAGGAGATTAGTGTTAACCTTGAGGAAAAAAGTACAAATTTGTCTCATTAGGACACTTCTACCAAGCATTTCTTAAGGCTATAGTTTAACATTTGGTTTCAAAAAGAAAAAAAAAGGTTTCATTTAAAAAATAATTTAGTGAATTACATTCTTTCATAACTTCCACCCTAATTAGTTACAAAGATAAGTCTAAAGATTCTTAGTTTTGTGTACTAATTTACATTTATATTTAAAGATTAATTTTACTTGTATCTTAAAACAAGAATTTTATGTTGGAAAAAAGAGAACTAAATACATTTGTATAAAGGCTGTAAATGTCCCATGGCAAATGCTCTGTCTCAATATTTTCTACCACAATTAGAAACAGGGCTCTGCAGAGAGAGACTTGGGTTGTTCAGGTTCACCTTTCCCGAGGAATTGTGGGCTGCACATCTGAAGAACATAGAGAAACAACTCAATTTCTCTTTTTACAACTGTACCAGAACTTCACAGCTACAATGATAGTATGAACACATGAAAAAATGACTTCACTCAAACAAGATTTAGAAAAGTCGGGGTGACCTCGGGGCCAGGGCACCACCCTGTGTGGTGAGGTTTACAGTCAGTCGTTCGATAATGGAGAGAGAGTGTGTGTGTGCACATATGTGTGTGTGTATATACAGATATCTATATATATAAATAACCATGTTCAGTCCTTTACAAGCCTGTAAATATGATGTTGTGCTCCGTGTTCACTATTTGAAACTTCAAACACACAGGCCATGCAGAGGAGAGTTTCTTGTGTATCCCTGTTTGTTACCACCTGTTAAGATAAAAAAAGGTATATAAGTATAATACCACATGGATGAAAACATATTCCATTTGTCTAAGACAACTATGACTTAATTGGAGAAGAACGAGCCTTAAGTCCAACAGAGATTTGCTCAGCCTCACTCTGTGTCCTCTCACACAGATTCAGAACACTACAACTATGATCTGAAGCCCATCTAAACTTGGTTATCATAAGTAAGAAATACCTTCTAGATAGGGTCACTCATAATCTATGCCCAAAAAGGACCACAAAAATTAGTGCATTTGTGTTTTTGTTTTTTAGGGAGCTGATTTCTTTACAACAAAGAGAATTCTCTTTAATTCTGTCCCACAAGGCAATCATTTCCTCTAGGAAATTGTCTTATTTTTTATCTGAATTTTTAAATTGACAAGTAATAATTCCAGTCCCTATCTAAAAGAATAAAGTCTTGCAGTACATATATTTATGGGCTACAATGTGATGATAGATGTATATACCTTGTGGGACGATTATATCAGGCTAACTAACATACCAAGCACTTCACATACTTCTTTGTGATGAGAACATTTAAAATCTACTCTTTTTCTCATCCTAGTCCTAAACTTCTGCTAAATCTTGTTTCACAACAGCCAAGGACAGAGAAGCTGCAGGAGTGCCTCCCTCACCACCATATTAACCAGTAGTGCCTAGACCCAGAAAAGTATCTGCTGAATCAAGGAACAGTGGGATAGATAGAATCCTGTGGAATGACATTCTTTCCACAGACATGGGCTTTATCTTTCAAAATGTATTGTGAAAGACTCATGCTTCCCCTCGAGTCTCTTGAATACCTCTAATTATCCCTCAGATTTTGAGTTCTCCAGCCCAAATCATTGCAGCTCCCTCCACACCACACAGACCCTGACTCCTTTCTGTCCTCACTCTGGTCTCAATTCCCCATGCTATTCTCAGAAGGAACTTTCTAAGAGCAAATCTAATCAAGCAAAAACACCACACGCGTCAGTGACTCTGTTACTTTTGTGTTTGACTACGCCAAAGCATTGTTTGAATGAAAACATTTTGAACTTGAGAGCCTCTTCCAGTTTGTCATAGGCCTAATTTCCCTCTAAGTATCATGCTGCTTTCCCTGTTTAGTTTCCCTTGCTCTTAAGGTATCCAAGCTTCCAGTCCCTACCTAAAGAATAAAGTCTTGCAGTACATCTCATTTTCCCATCACAGCATGCTATACAGTTGGTAAACACATATAGGTGTGTACAGTTTTTTTTCTAATGTCCATCTCATCCAGTGGAATATAAGTTCCTAAGGAACAGGGGCCCTGTTTCCCAGCAACTACCTTGAGGACATGGCACACAACAGTCATTTAATAAATACTTGCTGGGCCAGGCATGTTGGCTCACGCCTGTAATCCCAGCACTTCGGGAGGCCAATGCAGGTGGATCATGAGGTCAGGAGTTCGAGACCCGCCTGGCCAACACTGTGAAACCCCGTCTCTACTAAAAACACAAAAATTAGCTGGGCACAGTGGTGGGAGCCTGTAATCCCAGCTACTCAGGAGGCTGAGGCGGGAGAATCACTTGAGCCCGGGAGGCAGAGGTTGCAGTGAGCCAAGATTGCGCCACTGCACTTTAGCCTGGGCAACAGAGCAAGACTCTACCTCAAAAATAAATAAATAAATAAATAATTGCTGAATGAATGAAAATTCACATCAGAATAGCCAACAAATATTGAGTGTTTACTGTCCATCTACTCAGTATCAAATGCTTTACACAGATTGTCTCATATGATTCTGTACGACCTCTAGGAGTGGGTGCTCTTTGACAGGGAAGGAGCTGAGAGGTTCGTTTGGTCATGGTTGCATATTCACCATGCAGAGAGCTCTCAACTCTTTCTTCCTCAGGAAGCCTTCCTCAGCTTCCGCCTGAACTAGGTCAAATTCCCCTAGTCTATGAATGCCCTGTGTCCCTCTGCCAGGTAGCAAGAGCTACAGTTTTCATTTATTTTGTGATGACTTGGTGCATGCCTGCCTCCTGCATCAGACCCCAGGATGGCGGCCCACCTGCCTAATTCACCACAGCACCACAGCACCCCAACCCCTGGTACCTAAGTATGTACCCATGGGATGCCCCTATTCTTAGTAATCAGAAAGATGTCTGCTTATCCATCAACGCAACATCCCTGAGAATCCCTACCTCATCACTCTGCACTTGAGAGGTACCTGTTTCACGAGTATACTACAGCCATCATTTGCTTGCAATGGTTTATTTACCTGCCTTTTTCATCCCGAAGGACCATGAATTACTATGTGACAAGTACTGGGTTTTATTTGCATTGTATCCCAGAAGGCAGTACCATCTCTCACAGCTTAGCTGAATTAAAATATTTCAATGATAACCTTTGAGGTAGAAAGTGCAGACTTGAGCATTCTGTTTATAAACCAAGGTGAAACTGATGTCTGAAGACTAAGTGACCAAGGCCATAAAGTCTTAACCTCAAGTCTTTTGATTTCATGTCCATAAGATACCTTACAAAGTCTTTTCTATCCATTCTTTTTTTTTTTTTTTTTTGAAGTTTAGCTTTATTTATTATTATACTTTGAGTTTTAGGGTACATGTGCACAACGTGCAGGTCTGTGACATATGTATACATGTGCCATGTTGGTGTGCTGCGCCCATTAACTCGTCATTTAACATTAGGTATATCTCCTAATGCTATCCCTCCCCACTACCCCCACCCCACAACAGGCCCCAGTGTGTGATGTTCCCCTTCCTGTGTCCATGTGTTCTCATTGTTCAATTCCCACCTATGAGTGAGAACATGTGGTATTTGGTTTTTTGTCCTTGCGATAGTTTGCTGAGAATGATGGTTTCCAGCTTCATCCACGCCCCTACAAAGGACATGAACTCATCATTTTCTATGGCTGCATAGTATTCCATGGTGTATATGTGCTACATTTTCTTAATCCAGTCTATCATTGTTGGACATTTGGGTTGGTTCCAAGTCTTTGCTGTTGTGAATAGTGCCCCAATAAACATACGTGTGCATGTGTCTTTATAGCAGCATGTTTTATAATCCTTTGGGTATATACCCAGTAATGGGATGGCTGGGTCAAATGGTATTTCTAGTTCTAGATCCCTGAGGAATCACCACACTGACTTCCACAATGGTTGAACTAGTTTACAGTCCCACCAACAGTGTAAAAGTGTTCCTATTTCTCCACATCCTCTCCAGCAGCACCTGTTGTTTCCTGACTTTTTAATGATCGCCATTCTAACTGGTGTGAGATGGTATATCTCAAATTTATTTCTATCACTGGCTCTGTGACCTCGGGGTGGCCTGACATTCTTTATCCATAAAATGAGAAAAATGACCTCATAGTCTGAAAGTGAGAATTGCATAACATTTACAAAGGGTCTAGCACAGCACCTGGCACTTCTACAACCTATTCAAACTTCTTGCAAGCTTTCTATAAATAAGAATACAATTGGCCCTCCCTATCTGCAATTCCACACTCACAGATCCAATCACAGTATCAGACTGAAAATATTTGGGGATGAAAAAAGACATAATAAAAATAATATAACAATAAAAATAATAAAAATTTTAGAAATATAGTATAACAACTATTTACAAAGCATTTACATTGTATTTGGTATTATAAGTAATCTAGAGATGATTTAAAGTATAAGAGATGATTTGTATAAGTTATCTGCAAATACTATGTCATTTTATATAAGGTACAATTTCTCCTGTTCATCAATTAGATGATTTTATTTTCATAATCCAGGAGTGCTGGCTTAATTTCAGTTTTTCTAAAATTAAACTATTAATTCTTATATTTATTGATAGGTATTAATTCTCCATATTAAAGGAATTTATTTAGTTGCTTAATGACACATTTTGAAATTAATCTAACCTGCTAAGTTATCTGGATGGCTGTATTGGTTGAAGTCATATGTTCCAAGGGAGCATTAATGATATATAGTGATGAGTTGCTTAACAATGAGGACACTTTCTAATGTGTAATCAGGTGGTTTTGTCATGCGAACCAACAGCATAGAGTGTACTTACTCAGACCTAGACGGTACAGCCTACTACACACCGAGGCTATATGGTATAATACCTATTGCTCCTAGGGTACAAATCTGTATAGCATGTTACTGTACTGATTACTGTAGGCTATTACAACACAAGGGTAAGTATTTTTGTATCTAAACATATCTACACATAAAGTACAGTAAAAATATGGTATAAAAGGTAAAAAGTAGTTCACCTATATAGGGCACTTACCATGCGTGGAGCTTACAGGCCTGAAATTTGCTCTAGGTGAGTCAGTGAGTAAGTGATGAGTGAATGGGAAGGCCTAGGGCACTACTGTATACTACTGTAAACTTTTGTACTGTACACTTAGGCTAAGCTAAATTTATTTTTAAAAATAATTATGCTCTATTATATAATAGTTGCATCATCACTAGGTGACGGGAATTTTTCACCTCCATTATAATCTTATGGGAGCACTATCATACACGTGGTCCGCCCCTCACACTGCTATGCAGTGCACAACTGTAGTCAGGTTCTGTGGGTAACGGGGCTTTAACACTTTTCCAGGCCACATTTATCTTAGCTGTGTTCTCTGAGGTAGAATTTTAGGGACTGAGAACATGCATCCTTAGCATGCAGAAACAGAATCAGAATTGATTTTTAATAAACAGCTAAGACTCCCCCCAAGAGAGGCAGGGAAGCCATTCATTCAGAGTTTTGGTTAATTCCTGAGGCCACTTAAGATCCTCAGAAGATGTCACACTCACCTTCTACTCATCTGATTGCTAAAGTGATGCATCTATTCTTAGATAGCAACAGGGAGCACCTATATGGAAAGGGCCTGCTACTTGCCAGTCCTGCAAACCTTGAACTGCTCTATTTTCACCAAAGGGCCATTAAAGAAAGGAATACTGATCAATGTTATTAAAGAGCATGTATTCCAAACTTCCCCTGAATGCTGGCTTCTAAATTTTAGAAGGACATGGGAACATCTGAGAACCCATTAAGATTCTCTTCTTGGAACAAACGAAAATTATATGCAAAATTATCTGTTTGCTAGTTGTATGCCAATCATGTGTCTGTAAACTCTGAGAGTCCTTGCGGCTCATTTCCCAATCTTTTACAGCAATAGGTCTCTACCTGGTTGCACACTTCAACTACATGCAGAGCTTAAAAAATAAACAAAAACCAGGATGCTGGGCCCCATCTCCAGGGATTCATTTTATTCATCTGGGGTGGGGCCTAGGCCTTAGATGTTTTAAACCTTCCTGGATGAATCTAACATGCACAGGGTTTTTATTTTTAAATGTTACTTTTTTTTTTTTTTAACAGTGGTGTATAGAAGCTGGCTCCTACTGGCTCATAAAAGTTATTGTTAAATATTAAGGAATTTCATTAGCCGAATAGCTATTGGTAGCTTGAAATTGCCCATGGAGGGCATATTTACACCACAGAAATAGGTAAAAGGTATAAATTAGAGTTTTGGGAAATTGGGAAGGAGCCTTTCTAAAAAACAAAAACAAAACAAAACAAAAAAAAAAAACACAACACTGCTGATTGAAAGCCACTGTCCCAAAGGAACCAAAAACACCAAGTAAAGAATTCCTGCTGTATGTGTTCTTAATCCTAGTAACAAAAAGGAATAAAGTAGGCTTTCAGAGGAGTATTTGGCCACAGTATAGCCTTGTTGCCCCTCTTTTGCTAAGATTGTTTCCCTCAAGTTTTGTTTTGGCATTTTCCCTTTAATCAAGTAATGTTATTTTTTTAAATAAGCCTTATGAAACCCATTACTGAGTATTTTCTATTTTGAAGATGACATTGTTCCTAACAACTTCTGAAGTCCCCAAATAAAGCTCCCAGAAGAAATTTGTTTTAAAGTTAAGTATTAGGGGAAAACCCACATAGAACCATCCAGGGGCACTGGTGAGTTTTCCCATCATGGACCTTGAACACTATTTTCCCTTTCCTTTAGCTGCCCATTAAGTTTGTTTTGTCTGTTTGTTTTGAGATAGGGTGTCACTATGTCGCCCAGGCTGGTCTCGAACTCCTGGGCTCAGGGGATCCTCCCACCTTGGCCTCCCAAAGTGTTGAGATTAGAGGCATAAGCCACTGTGCTCAGCCTAGCCAGATTTTTTAGCCTATGAAGAACATTTTCCTCCTCCTGGTCATTGCATTCCATGCATTCTATTCTAATTTATATTTCTTCTGGTACTGAGAGCTTATATTTTCCTGCCTTAATGCATGTAACTTCTTAGAAGGCCTTGGAAGTCCATCATGGAATGTGTCAAGGTATGTCTGAAGTACAAACCTACCAACTCAGCTTTTGCCTGATTTGCATACCATGTTGCTGCTGAGACTAAAACTTGGCTGATGTTGAAATTACCTGCGGAACTTAAAAAAATACACGTGCCTGGGTCCTATTCTCACAGATCCTGATTTAATTGATCTAGGATACAGCCGGATGTTTAAAAGTTCTCTAGGCTTTTCTACTCTGCAGCCAGAGATAAAAACACATCACTTTTTATTACTCAACTGAATTCCAGTTCTGCGAACCTAGAAACTCCAGCCAGATAAAACCCCTTCTCTTCTACAGAATCAAGCCCAAGTTTTCCCTATGGATGATGCAAATTCAGCGGCTGACTGACCACTGGAAACCCAATCCAACAGCCTGGTCAGTTCCCTCAGCGCAGGCCCAGTGCCTCCCAGGCCCACCTTCCTCACTTCCGTCAAGCCTCATGGCAGCATCTGCCCACAAAAGAAAGAGACAAAACCATTACCAATAAAATTGTGAAGTTTTCCAAAACACTGTTCATCATATATTTCTCTGGTAAGTGTTTGAGCTTGTGGATGAAGTTGATCATATATTCACACATTGGGGAGCGGTTTATTCGGTATACAAATCGGCCATTCTCAAACCTTGCATACTCCGTCTGTGAGGAAAAAAGGATTTCAGTATTTTGACATTTTTTTTTCAGTATTTTGACTCCAAAACACATGAAACAGATATTACTGCCTATAAAAGCATTTTAGTTTTTCAACATGAATCATCTTCTATATGCTATACTACTTACGTAATTTACTTAATTTAAAAAAAAAACTATCTCCAAATTTATTGCTATACATAGAATCCATTATTTTTCTGAAAGTTTTTAAAAAACTAGTTGGAAAGATGAGAGCTTTAAGAAGAGTTGACAGATCCTTTTAGCAAAGGTCAGAAAAAAACATAACTGCCTAATTATGATGCTTTACCTGGAGGAGGTCTGTAAGAGCAGGCCCCAGCTAGCTACAATTCTTCACAGAAAATCTCTCTTTATTGTGATAAAGCCTCGCAGGTTAACAACCAATACAGCTAATCTCTCTACTTTAGAAAAAACTGATTATTTCTCACGGATCATGAGCCCGTGAATGTCACCTGTTTATGAAAGGAAGAAATTAAGAAAATACTAGTATATATGCAGTTTCAATAACTCAGAAATAAGAAACAAGGCTTCCTAGATAACCTTGGATCAAAAGGAATTAAGAAAATTACAAACTAAAGAGCAATGAAAAGGGAGATATTTTACATCAAAATGTATCAGCCACGATGAAGGTGCACTTGAAGGAAACTTAATGAAGCAGCCTCATATGTCTTCATCATTAAAGATAAAAATTTCCAGAATAAAATACACATCCTTAAAAAAAAACCCAAACCACAAAGAAATCAAAGGAAGCCAGGAAAAGGAAATTAATAAAGATAAAAGTTCAAATCAATGAAATAGAATTTTAAAATGCAGACAGAATTAAAAACTGGTCCTTCAGACAAAATAAACTCTTCACACAAGTAAAAAGGAGAAAAAAGAAAAGTGGCAAAACCACAATTACAGTACAAATTAGAAGATACATAAGAGATTATTTCACATAACCCTAAAGCAGACACACACACACACACACGGCAAAGCAAAGAAAACCCAGCAGATAGAGATGCTTTCCCAGAAAAATACAGCTTGCTAACACTGAATCAAAAAGAAAGGGAAAATGTCAATAAATAGATGAGTCATTGTGGAAATGACCACAACTAACAAGTTTAGCTATTTACCATTGAAAAAGGTGGAGGCCACAAGGGATATAAAATTTCAGTTAGGAGAAATAAGCTCAAGAGATCTACTGTACAACATGGTGACTATAGTTAATACCAAGGTATTGTATTCTTGAAAACTGCTAAGAGAATATTTAAGTGTTCTTACCACAAAAATTGGTAAGCTATGTGAGGTAATATATATGTTAATTAGCTCGATTTAGCCATTCTACTGTGTATACATATTTCAAAACATCATGTTATACACCATAAATGTATAAAATTTTTATCAATTAAAAATAATTAAAAATAGATGCTAAAAAACATATAAAGAACAAATAGTTTCACAGGAGTAAGTTTCATGTAATCTTTAAAGAACAGTTATTTCCAGTGTTATTCTTTTTATGAAACTAGTGTACATTCATGACTGAAATTTGGCAAACAGGTTATTGAAAAAAGTATATAGTTGGGTGTGACAGCTCACACCTTTAATCCTAACACTTTGGTAGGCTGAGGTAGGCAGATCGCTTGAGCCCAGGAGTTTCAGACCAGCAAAACCACATTTCTACAAAACAATAAAAAAATTAGCCAGGCATGGTGGCACAGGCCTGTAGTCCCAGCTACTCGGGAGGCTGAGGTGGGAGGACTGCTTGAGCCCAGTGAGGCTGAGGCTGCAGTGAGCCAAGATCATGCCACTGCACTCCAGTGTAGGTGTCAGAGTAAGACCCCATCTCAAAAAAAAAAAAGGAAAAGAAAGAAGTATAGACGAATATTACTTATGAAATGTAATGTGAAAATTCTGTGTAAAATATCAGCAAATAGAATCCAACAATAAATCCAAAGTAAGACTGTTTCACGAATGCTGTGGTGTTTCATACACATTGAGGAAATGTATTAACTTGTTATGTCAACAATTTGGAAGAAAAATCATACAGCAACAGTTGCTGAAAAGCATTTGATAACGTATTGCAGCTGTAATAGGAACAGAAAGAAAGCACTTAAATTAGTAATAAAGACCATTAATAAAAGCCTACAGTAAATATAATCCTAAAGGGCAAAACACCAAAACTTTTTCAACTAACATCAGTTAACTATACAAGGGTACCCCAGGAATCTGGGGGAAAAACTAAAGTTAAGTATGAGAATTTGCTAAGATGGCCATATTGAAGACAGATATGCAAAATCAAGAGCTTTTCTCTATTAATTCGAATCTAGAAACAGGAAATTACAACATATTATATAATATTTAGAAATATATTTAACAAGAAAGAGACAAACCTGTATAATGAAAACGATAAAATCTTATTGAAATACATAAAATGAGAATGCAAATACATTCTTGATTAGAAATATTTAATATAAAATTTTTCCAAAAGAACATCTAAGTCTGATGCAATTACAATTAGACTGCTCAAACAAGGTTTTTGTTTTTCTTTATATGTTTAAGTGATTGAATTATTTGGAAGAATAAATGTTGGTTTCTAGCTTAGAAAATGTATGAAAAAGAAGAATAGTGAGACTGACTTCCCTCATCAAATATCAGTATATACTATAAAGCCACTGTAATCAAATCCACATGGTACTGGGATACGTAGACACAAATAGTGGGTGGAATATAACAGTGGGACTCCGGGAACAGCTCTCAGAATATATGGTAATTTAATGGGGACAGATATGTTTAACTGGGAAAGAATGAATCATTTCATAAGTGGTTTTGATACAAACGCCTATTTGGAAGAAAATATAAGTGGACTACTACTTCACACCAAATGCAGACACACATTCTAAATAGATAAAAGGTTTAAATGTAAAACCCCACCTACCACGCACACTACCTTCTCCATAAAAAATCCTGTGATTTTATCAGTCAAAAGCAACTTTTCCCTGCTCCCTGAATTTGCATAGAGCTTTGGGTGTATCATCTGAGGACACCAGTAATTTGACATTTGGGAAATTGAGTAAGCTGTCTGGTTCATATTTTCTCAAATGCACCTGTCCAGGCACGGAATTCCAACTACAGAGAACATCCCTGACAACTTAGCTATTCACTAACATTGCCTAACACTCATCTTCCACACTCCCAATCACCCACAGGTAACTTTGCTTCCTCCTTCTTAGAGGAGAGGAGGTCATCTGGTTCCAGGTGTCCCAGCCATGTTTCATGATACAGCTACCTTCTCACCTCCTGGGCTTCCCAGACATTATGTTGAGCCAGTTCCCCGCCTCCCCACTCATTTTTGTCCTCTGCTCTTCTGTTTATATCTCCCTCTACTTATCCTAGGGCTGGTGGCTGCTCCCCAAATTTAATCCTTATTCCTGTGCCCTTTCTATTCCCTCTCTGCAGCTAGGTCTCCATTCCCAATCCTTAATGCTCAGGATTCCCAATTTATATTTCCAGTCTTTACCTGTCATCCAAGTTCTAGTCTTCCATCTATAATCATTGCCTATTTCCTCTTGAACACCTTATTTCTTTATCTCTATTAGTGGCAGTACCATCCTTCCAAGCATAAAATGTGAGTGTGACTTTTGAGTCTTCCTCGTTAATATCCAGTTAGTTTCTAAGTTCCATTCAAAACGTCTTACTGGATTCCCACTGCCACCATTGTGGGAAAGCTCATGACCCCTAAGCTTAAATTGTCCATCTAAGTCAACTCCCCTGGATCCTCTTCTGCCAGCATAACCTTTCCTCAACAACATACTCATAAGGCCTGTCCATTGCTCAGGGGGCTTGTGCTACGAGGGCCTGCAGCATCCCAAATCCTCATTGCTTAGCCCAAGGTCTTAAGAAATATATCCTTCTCCCTCTCTCCCTCCTCAGCACAAAGTCTTTTTACAGCCAAGGTGGGCTCTTGAACCTGAAAGGTCCGGGGCCACTGCAAATAAAAACTGCTCACTGAACATGGATCAATTAATTGGGTGATGGATAGAAGACACTAAAAAATACAACCTTCAAGGAATGCCAACAACAAACATTATTCAACAAAGCAACTCACCCTGACCAAACAAATATACATCTTTTTAAAGGGAGGAAGGTATGAAACATAAAAGCCGTAAAAAGAGATTGGATCCTAATATATAATAAACTCTATCTAAAACAATTAAAAGTGAAGGCAGTGGAAATAGCAAAAGCAACAATATCAAACTCAAGGTATCATGGTTTCAGAGGGCAGGTGCCAATCAGCTGAGTACCACCTTGACATCTATCTACAATGCCTGGGAGTGCCCTTGGATCTAGGGGTTGGGTGTAGGGAGGGCATCATTCTGAGTGGCAGGGCCTATCTCGACCCAGCTTTCATACCAGACTACCCCACAAGGCCTCATGCAAAGGTGCACAGCACTGGCTGAGCAGGACACAGCCGACTTCAGACACAGTCAGAAGACTGGCACGGGACATCCTACTTGCTTCCTTTCAGGTGCTTCCAAATCACTTTGGCTTTTTAGAAGTGACAGGAAAAAGAAGTGGGAGAAAGGAGGAGGGTGATATGGTTTGGTTGTATCCCCACTCAAATCTCACCTCAAACTGTAATCCCCACATGTCACAGGGGGGGCCTGGTGGCAGGTGATTGGATCATGGGGGCAGTTTCCCCCAGGCTGTTCCTGTGATACTGTGGGAGTTCTCACCAGATCTGATGTTTAAAAGTGTGTGGTGGTTCCCACCCACCTTTCTCCTGCCACCATGAGAAGACGTGCCTTGCTTCCCCTTCACCTTCAGCCACCATGATTCTAAGTTTCCTGAGACCCCCAAATCATGCTTCCTGTTAAGCCTGTGGAACTGTGAGTCAATGAAACATCTTTTCTTCATAAACTACCCATTTTCAGGTAGTTCTTCATAGCAGTGTGAGAATGGACTAATACAGAAGGTAAGAAGCAGACATCCAAAAATACAACTCTCTGACCCAAGGAAGGTTTAAAGGAAGGCAACAGTCTGCCCTTGAATGAAGTTTCCAGTGTACAGAGGCCAACTTACCTCTACTTTTTCTACTACTTGCTTCCCAAAGGAGCAAACTTTGGTGGAACAGGTGACTGTCATATTTTCAGAACTCTCGTACTGACTGGTTACACCATAAAAAGCCCCAGCATCATCTTGAATATTGCAGTTTAAATCAGCCTGTTGGAAAGGAAATGGAGGTGTGGGTTATTCTCTCATCCCAGGAGTCATGGCACCGAGCAGTAACTTTCCGGGTAAGACCTCCGCTTGGCTGAATGAAGAGGGCTGGCTTGGGAAGGTGATGCTCATCTAGAAACAAGTTCAATACCCATCTGTCATTTTTTAAAGAGGTTGCTAATTTGGGCAGTCCTCTCTTGAAATAACATGCTACAAGTATCAATTTTGTTTTACTTTCTTGCATTCAGTATCAGAATACTATGCCTTGCAATAAAAGATCCACAAGGTCTTTGAAATATGCACAGAAAGCAGGATATTAATTGGATTCATGTTCACTCATCTTTAGAGATATTTTTTAAAAAAAACAAGAGACTGCAGCTGACTAGCCATTTGTCATATATGTACAAACAAACTTTCTTAAAAATTAGAATATCTGGAGGGGAAATGGTTCCTATTAAAGACTGGCTTACAAAGATGTTAAATAATGACATAAGTTGCCATTCATTTAACACATGTTTATTAAGTACCTACTATGAAAGGTTCATGCTAAACAATGTACGGGTTTTGCCTACAACTGATATGGAAGATACATAAAATAACTATCATTCAGATAGAAAATAAGTACCATGTCAAAGATACTTAGAGTTCCAGCAATGGAAGGTATGACTTTCCACAGGTGGTCTCAGTTCAGGAATGATTTAGACTGGCACATGCAGGGAAGGCTGGGGGTACAGTGCAGGCCAAGGCCTGGAGTGCTGCATTCTAGCTTCTGGGCATGGATTAAGGACCTCAGACTGGGAGTTTGGAAATGCAACTTGGGCACAGGTTATGGGGGCTAAGAAGACAGTATAGATTATATTCTGTAGGAAATGGATACCGCCTTGAAAGCCTGGGTGCCAAGGAAGTGGTATGATTAGCACTGTGCTTCAGAGAGAAATGTCTTCAGCAGGATGCAATGTCCACTGGGGAAACTGGCTGCTGCAGTGTTTGATCATTGCAGTGGTCTGAATGTGCCCCCACCATTCATGCATTGGAAGCTTAATCCCCAGTGCAACAGTGTTGGAGGTGAGGCCTTTTAGGATGGGTTTAGGTGTTGAGCCTCTGCCCCTGCATATGGGTTAAGCTGCTATAAGTAGGGCTTTCAGGAGTAAGCTGGCTCTCTCTGGCCCTTCATCTGCCTTCCACCAAATGCTGCAGATTCGATCTTGGACTTCCCAGCCTCTAGAAATGTGAGAAATGAATTTTTGTTCTTTATAAATTACCCAGGCTGTGGCATTCTGTTGTAGCAGCACAAAACAGACCAAAGACAGCCACAGGGTAATAGCTGCCTTCCCTCAAATATCTACCAACCCCCTGCTCCGCATCTGGCACAATGCTCAGAGCTGGGGATAAAACAAGCAAAAGCTGAGCCAGGGCCTGCTCTCCTGAGGCTTACAATTAAGTGAGGAACATACCACACGGAACTAAGCACCAGGGAGAGAGGTACAGGCGGACATGAGCACAAACGGTGAGGAGTGGGCCCCCAGGGTCAGGGGCGCTTCTAATGATGATGCAACTCAGATCCCAAGAAAGAAGACGAGGCTTAGGCAAGAGAAGCATTCCATAAGAGAGAAGAGGGCACACAGCCAGAAAGAAGTGCTAAAGAGAAAGCAAGAGAGTGAGGATGGCAGGAGAGCTGGAGAGGTGGAAGGGCTTGGGTCTAATATCCTGAGACCAAAGGACACAGTGAGCAGACAGGCCTGGAACAGTGACAGGGCACAACCAGCTCTGCTTTCCAAAAGGCACCTCTGACCACAGCTCGGAGAGAGCAGAAAGGATATATATACATACATACATACATATATATATATATGTATGTATGTATATATATACATACACACACTAGGAGGCCATTATAGCAGTCCAAGTGAGAGATGATAAATGTGGACTGCCGTGGTGGCTGTCGAAGCAGAGGTACGTGGATCTGACACTCAAATGAGATTTTATATTTTGTGAGGTTTGGCACTTTTTTCTTTTTTTTTGAGACAGGGTCTGGCTCTGTCGCCTAGGCTGGAATCAGTGGTGCGAGGCTCACTGCAACCTCCGCCTCCCAGGTTCAGTGGATTCTCCCGCCTCAGCCTCCTGAGTAGCTGAGATTACAGGCATGTGCCACCATGCCCAACTAATTTCTGTATTTCTAGTAGTGACTGGGTTTTGCCTTGGTGCCCAGGCTGGTCTCGAACTCCTGGCCTCAAGTGATCTGCCCACCTCAGCCACTCTAAGTGCTGAGATTACAGGTGTGAGGCACCGTAATGCACCAGATTTGGCAGATTCTGACTGGTTAATTTTTATACCTTGACAGGCACTAACCACTAAGACCTGAGTCATCATATACTTTAAACTATCTACATTTAAATTTCCTTCTTGAATTGGTTATTAGGAAAATGTCCAACTCCTTAGTCCTACTTTCTGTCTACAAATAAAGAAAACCATGCACTCCACATTCCCCTTTTCACCTTATGTGCCAAGAAATTCAAAGCTAAATTCAGAGTTCAACTACAATAATTAACTTGTCTCAGGTACTTCTAATAGCTCCTAACAGTCAGGGTACAGCTCCTTTTACTGGTTTCCAATCTGCTTTAACTTGTACTTATCCGGTTTTACGTTACCCATAAATGTAGTGAGCTTTCCTCACATTCTGCTTTTTGGATTTTATGGGGTATAAATCATAAACAAATAAAAATACCCAGGTGTGCATTTTTCTCACATTCAAAGGTTTAACATTTGGCTCCACAAAAGAGCAGCTCAGCAGGAAATCATGCATGTCTTTCCCTAAATGAGATCAGCATCTGAACCTCACAAGGCTGAAGAGGCCCCTGGGTCTAACTGAGCTCCAGCTTCCAGGGCAGAAGGGCTACCATACACCTCAGGCACACAGGGGCTCTGAACACTGGAATTCCCATCAAGCTTTCCACATGGGGGTGTTACCTTCAAGAACTGCCACTACCTTGCTTTGGTGACACCTTAGAATACTTTGCTGTGAAAAGCAGTTCAGGTGCTTTATGGTGGCAGGATTAATGCTGTTACTATTATGATGTACCCTGTGCCAAAACGTTCCAGATTTTTTTTTTTTTTGAGATGGAGTTTCGCTCTTGTTGCAGACTGGAGTGCAATGGCGCGATCTTGGCTCACCGCAACCTCTGCCTCCTGGGTTTGAGCGACTCTCCTGCCTCAGCCTCCCGAGTAACTGGGATTACAGGCAGGCGCCACCATGCCCGGATAATTTTTTTGTATTTTTAGTAGAGACGAGGTTTCTCCATGTTGGTCAGGCTGGTCTCGAACTCCCATCCTCAGGTGATCCGCCCACCTCGGCCTCCCAAAGTGCTGGGATTACAGGCCTAAGCCACCATGCCTGGCCCAGCCCAGCATTTTTTTAAAAAGTGAAAACATGCATGTGGTAAAGACGGGGGAAAAATAAAACTGTAAAATGGGCATGAACCCCCAAATCTGCCAACCTCCCTAAGGGTAACCAATGTTATCCATTTCTCAAGTGTCCTTTCAGAGATATTCAGCACTTAGGTATTCAAGCATATACATTCCTCCTTTATCACACAAACAGTAGCACATTATATTAACTTTTCTAAAACCTTGCATTAAACATATATATACCTATGCCTCTTAGAACTCATATAGTACTAACATGGAATTTCAGTATTATAAAGTACAGCCATTTAAAATAATGAACAGCCACACTTTCTAGTGGCTGCACATTATTCTATGGCACAGATACACCATAATTTAATACACGCTCTACTCATGAATATCTATGATGCTTCCCAATGACGCTGCAATAAGTTTGTGTTGAGCAGAAAAGGTGCATTAGAAATTATTTTTTTTCTTTCTTTCAACTTTAAATTCCTAGCTTTGAAAAAGAGTCTCCATGTGCTATGAATACACTGTGAGCTAACATTGTACTAGTTGATTTTGATTAATTAAGTTGTTCTGAAAGACTAGTAAATAATCAAATGCAGTCTAGCAAGCTGGGTGTGGTAGAACACCTGTAGCCCCAATTACTCTGGAGGCTGAGGCAGGAGGCTCGCTTAAGCCCCGGAGTTTGAGACCAGCCTGGGCAACATAGCAAGACCCTATCTCTAAGCAGGGGGGAAAGCAGTCTAGTGATTTTGGTGTACAGAGTGGACTACAGAAGGGAACACAGTGAAATAAGCAATTGTGTGTGGGGGGCAGGCGGGTCACTGGTAGAGTAAACAGATTGCTTTTAAAAACTGTCAACCTTAAAACAGAAAAAATAATCTGTCTATATATAATTTTAAAATGTTAACTAAGTTTAGAATGGTATTATTCATCATGATGTTAGTAAAATTGCCGAATATGTTCACAACTGTTATGGTTCTGTCTGTATGAGGTTCCATGCTTAAGTAACGCTGGTGAAAGTAGCTGTCCCACAGCAGCGGCACACCTACCAGATCTGACGCATTTTTAAGACCGCCTTCCTTTATTTGACAAAATGATTTTCAACAATAACCAGCACTCTACTTCAGTTATTTAAAATTGTAAACATAAAAATTCCCAAAGCAGTAACAGAGAATGAAGGAATGGAAAAAAAGTTCTGTTTCCTCATCTTCATAATCATTCTACTATTGTTGCTCATTGACAAATCTGTTTAACCACTGGAACAAGGAGCACCATGGGGACTGTGGACTCAGACTGCACCTGAAATGAGTAGAGGCTGAGTCCACATGTGTTACTAAAGGAGAAGTAATATAATGGATAATGTGCTTGCTAATTTGAAGCATATAGATGGTCTATATATAAAATAAAAATTCAACATATGTTGTATACATACGTATATAAAAAATAAAAATGCAGCTCACACCTATAATCCCAGCACTTTCAGAGGTCGAGGCAGGAGGATTGCTTGAGCCCAGGAGTTCGAGACCAGCCTGGGCAACACAGGGAGATGCCATCTCTACAAATAATTTTTTTTTTTAATTAGCCGGACATGGTGGCATGTGCCTGTAGTCCCAGCTACCTGGGAGGCTAAAATAGGAAGCTTCCTAGAGCCCAGGAGTTTGAGGCTGCAGTGAGCCAAGATTTGTACCACTGCACTCCAGTCTGGGCAACAGAACTAGATGCTGTCTCAAAAAAAAATTAATTAAAAAAATTCAACACTAACTTCACCAGTTATTTAGGACTCAGGCCAACAAAGGAGGTTTTGTCAGTTAATATGGTGATAATAAAAAGAAAACTGATTTTTTAGATGGTTTTGCCATTGTTTGTAAATTCCCTACAGCCAAGCAATGTCCTTACTGCTTGCAGCTGGGGCAGACCATTCCTACCACCTCACCACTGGTTTACCATTCTCTCTTAGAACTCCCCAAACAACTTTAATATAGCTTTCATTTGGAATGGATGATCTGTACTTACAATGATAGAATTATTCAAAACGAAGTTATTAAAGAATACCCAACCTACCCTCAGAAACCATCCCAACAAATTACATGTTCTAAAGTTGTCAAAGTTAACAGTTTTACATAAAATTAAAATATAACATACATTCAGAGAAGTACACAAACTGGAAGTTTACAGCTCAGTTAATTTTCATCAAGTGAGCCAGCACCCAGACGAAGAAATGGAAGTCCCTCTCTCCCCCAAATATCCTTCCTTCCATGCACAATCATACATACACCTTGCCCGTGTAACCATGATCCTGAAACATTACACATTAGTTTTGTCTGGTTTCTAAACTTTAAGCAAGTGGAACAGGGTTTACAGTGTTTAGTTTTGTTTACTCAGCATTTTATTTGTGAGATTCAACCATGTTGTTGTATGTAGTTCATTCATCCTCATTACCGTAGAATATTCCATTGAATGAAAAATGCCATGATCTATCCACCCTATTACTTAGGGACATTTGCGAGGCTTCCAAATGGACCTATTAAGAAGAGTGCTACTATGAACGTTCTTGAATATGCTTTTGAGGAACATATGGATGTGTTTCTGTTGGGTGTTCCTAGGACTGTAATTGCTCGGTCATAGAGTCTATGTGCATTTTATCCTTCATTTAGATAAGAGGTAAGGAGAAACAGTCTGAGAAAATCCTCTATTTAATTATTAGTATAATTTTAAGAGATTAGATTTTAAAAGGCTTCCCAACTAACAGTAAATAACCAATTTGCCATTACAACTGCTTTGTAATTACCCTTGAACACGGAAAATAATTATGTAGCTATCCAACCATATCACAGATGCTCTTCAGGAATTTTCTAGGAGGAAGTATTGATGTAAAATATAATTATCAAAAAAATACATATATATAATTATCTGTCAACTGATAGTGTTATGGCTATTCCAGAAAGAAATGCAGTCACTGAACTCCCATGAAGCAAAGGTAATATCAAAGAAAGAATGCTAGCATTAAGTCAACAACAAAGAAGTCTGGGATTTGCAGAGTTCATTATCTGACACGTCCCCCCTCCCATCTGAAACGTCCTACTGACACGTTCCCCCTCCCATCTGAAAATCACTCCAGGTGGAAAGCAAACCTATTTCATGTAGTTCTGAAGGCAAGAAAATGAGTTTTAAAAAATGTACCACTATCAGAGATACAAACTATTTCTGCCTAATCAGCTTTTACCTAACCACAGGATATTTTCTAAAAGTAAATAAAAACAAAAATCCAAGAAACAGTTGAAAACTAATAAAACTTATCTTTCCAATAAATTCCAAAGTCAAATCATATCCCATCTTCTGGGAACAAGCTAGCCAAAAAAGGCTGGTCATGGGCCAGGTTCTGCAGTGTTAAAAAACAACACTTAGAAATATGGCTGGGGAAGGTAAATCCAGGGAAATGAGCCCTTCTGAGAAATCTTCTTCCTGTTTGCTCTAGAAACAGAGACCCTAAACTCTAAGCTGAAACTCAGTTCAGAGGTCAACTCTCTCCTACATCCAAAAGCAGAAATCCTTTCCACAGCATCCTGACCTGCACTGCCTTAAAGCTAAATACTTTCAGACACAGGAAAATCACTTCAATAATGCTGCTGGGCCAGGCACGCTGGCCACTTATGCCCAGGAGTTTGAGAGCAGCCTGGGCAACATAGCAAGACCCCATCTCTATTTATAAATAATAATAATGTTGCCGGACAGTCTTAACTGTTAGATAATTCTTTTTTCTGTTATATTAATTTTCTCTGCTACAAATTATCACACATTTAGTGGCTTAAAACAAGACAAACTAATTATTTTATATTCCTGTAGGTCAGAAATTTAATTCAGCTCCCGGCTGGCTAAGATCAAGGAACTAGAAGGGATGCAACTCCTTACTAGACAAAGGCTCTGAATAGCGTTCTGTTTCCTTGCCTCTTCCAGCTTCTGAGACCACCCACATTCCTTGTCCCGGAGCCCCTTGCTCCATTTTCAAAGCCAGAAACACCAGCCGAATCCTTCTCACATTGCCAGCTGTCATCTCTCTGGATGTCTTCTTATGTCTCCCTCTTCTGCTTTTAAGGGACCTTGGGACCAAGCTAGGCCCACTTAGATAATCCAAGATATCCAAGATAATCTAAAAGCTGATTAACAACTTTTAATTCCCCTTTGCCATGTAATGTACCATTATCCACAGATTCCATGGCTACAGAGGAGGCATCTCTGGGGATCCATGATGCTGCCTATTACATCTGTTAAGTTGGAATGAGCTCCTCTGTAACTTCCATCCAGAACTTCAGGTACCACAGACCTAAGAACACTTCTGTAACACAATTCTGCAGTTTTCTTTCCATTCCTCTCCTCCTCCTCACCCACATAGTTCTTCAGGTTCTGTTTGCTTCCCAAGATTCAAGTTTTACATTTACTTTTGTTAAACTCTGTCCAAAGTTCAGTCCTCCACTCATCCCATCCAGTCCGACACTGGTCCAGGTGTCTGTGAATGCTGCCTCTCATTTGTCATCTCATCTCAGACACTGGACTGACAGCACAGGCAGCAGAAGTGAGGGATTTGGAATCACTTTTTGGGTCTCGCTTTAGTCATCTTTATCCACAGGGAAGATGACCTGTTTCCAAAGGCCACTGTGGTAATATGAGGAGATAATGCATATGAAATTCACCTGTAATCTATAATGTACTATAAAATTTACAGTCATTAACAATACCTATAATCACTCCTGTTCGCTTGTCAATTTGAAATATTGACCACAATAGAGATGAAGACAGAGCCTCAAGTCACATCTACAGACACCGACACCTTTCCTCAACGAGACAAGAGTTTGTAATCAATAAACACGATAAAGACTGTCACCAAGGAGCCAGTCTTGGCCCCAACCCACATTTGTCAGGTGTGTGGCACAGATGCAACACTGGCTTTTCCAAACAGAAAAATGAGGACTTTTTCTGATTTGTGTTTATGACGGGTCTTAAGTATTGAGTATAACAGCTCAAACAGGTATAAATTTCTCACAAAGGCATGATTAGACATGTTATAGAATTCTTTCTGGGACTAAAAAAAGGCCATCATAAACACATGTGTGTTGAGTGAATTAAAGACTTTAAGGTCTATTTGTGGGCAAGTCCTGAAAAACAAAAAGTCGAAGCAGAAGCAGGTTTCAATGATGGGCAGAGGAAGTGGACAGCAACAGAAAACAAAAATACACCCCATCAAAAGTTTCCAAATTCTTTCCCAAATCATCCTTCTCTTACACTCATTACTTCCACAACTGAAACAGTTTAGTCCCCAGATAAGGGTCTGGATTCGTTTCTCCTCTATTACTTCTTACTCAGTAAGCCCATTTATTCATGGATCTGTTCTTTTTTCTGAGACAGAGTCTCACTCTGCTGCCCAGGCTGGAGTGCAGTGGCACAATGTCAGCTCACTGCAACCTCGACCTTCTGGGTTCAAGCGATTCTACTGCCTCAGCCTCCCAAGTAGCTGGGATTACAGACGTGCGCCACCACACTAATTTTTGTATTTTTTAGTAGAGATGGGGTTTCACTATATTGGCCAGGTTGGTCTTGAACTCCTGACATCAAGTGATCCACCTGCCTCGGCCTCCCAAAGTGCTGGGATTATAGGCGTGAGCCACCATGCCCAGCCATCCTGGATCTGTTTGGTTTAATTTCATATTTTTGCCTTTTGGCAGTAAATATGAAAAATGCAACACTCTCCAAAGACTGACCCTTCCCATTTCAAGGTAAGGAAGAATGAGGCCTCACCCAAGTATGTGGGATCTGAAGTACTTGGAGGTGGGTGCTAGGCCAGGGGACAGAGTGGATCATCCCTGCAAAACCTCCGTCCTCTGGAGACCTGGCTGTGGGGGCAGAAGGATCAGTAAGTGAAGGCTACTCCTGCCCAGTGAAGAATGGGAGTGAGCAGCTCACGCGGCAGCAGCATTTGGCAGATGACAACAACTTTGTTACAAGCTTCACTGGGGAAAAGCCTGCTGGAACAAAGGCAAGCAGATAACCTCTAAGCCACGAGGCAGGGGGACAGCAGGGGCACAGGGTCAGGAGCAGGCTATGGACCTTCCCTTCCTATCCAAAGGGCTTGGAAGAGCTGGAGAGAATGACATGGTTGCAAAAATGAAAACATTAAGAGGACTGTCCCCAACCAGAGACAGTCTAATAGGCACTGATGGCTGCAACGAGACGCTGGCATTTTAAAACACTACTTTGAACCTCTCTTCTTCATCCTCTCTGAGCAATGATCAAAGAACCAACATTTCAAATTGTGAAGCAATTTTTTCCAATGGTAGCATCTGGCTGCTTGGCAGGCGGTGCTGGGAGCTGGGCCCTGTGGCGGGCAGCCATCCAGGCCTGCCACATGGTGAGGCTCGGCCAGGCAGGGCACGCACTGCGGCATTGCAGCTGCTCCCACAGGCACCAAAGGACAATCGCTCTGCACTGGGCCTGGAGCTGTGGGGCAAAAATGCCCCTAGAGGCAGCACTGCTATGCGGGGCGGGGGGAGGTCTGGAGAAAGCTGGCTGCTCTAAAAGACTCCTCGCCCTCTCATTTGTAGGCATGTGCCTCCTGGCTAAGACCGTTGAAGCCAGTCCCATTGACATTCAGAGGCTTGGGGTGGGTGGGGAAGCTGGGCCAACCGTGAGACAGCTCCCCAGCAAGGAAGCCTGCATTTAGGGGGAGTGAAGGAGCTGCCCTCAGAAAAGAGTCCTTGAGTGTGTTCACTTCGGCCCTTATGCCCTGCCCAACCCAATGATGAGACAGCAGCTGTAGCCTGCCTGCCACAGCTGTTTTAAATAAGAATAATAGGAATAAACTCAGCCGTGGCTCTTCAAGTTACTTCCCGCTAATTATGGCATATATTTACATCTACAAAATAGAAGATTTTTAAAAACACCACCAAGGGCCCCTTTATTGTGCAGATTGGCACCCCTATTTGAATTTCATAAACATTTAGTACTTCAAAGAATCTTAAAAGCTTGCTCTAAGTATGCTATGCACTGGTTGAAAGGCTGCCCGTCTGCACTGCAAATTCCTACAAATACCAGCATTTAGTTTTTCAAAAATTCAATTAATATCACCCACACAACTTCAGGTGACCACCAGTGGCAACTTCACACAGTGGCTGGGATGAAAGAGTCGGGTCTCAGCTCCAACTACAAAGCAGCTACACGGGCCAGTTCTTTCCAATAGAGGCAAGTAATGAGTTCTGGGTGCCCAGCTGAGCTGGCCCCAAACCCTTCTCATTCATCAGGTGTGTGAACACTGGCCCAGACACCACCTTTCCCAAGAAACAGGACCTTTTTATGGTTTCAAGGTTTTGTGCACGAAAAGTTTTTCATAGAACAACAATAACAACCCCAAACCAACGATATGTAAGTGAACTAACAAGTGCAGAGTTGCCAGATAAAACGGGGAAGCCAGTTAACTCGCATCTCAAATGAACAGCAAATACTTTTTCAGTACATATGAACATATATACCAAATACTGTATAGGACATGTACACCAAAAAAGTATTCATTGTTTATTTGAAATGCAAATTTAACTGGGCAACCTGATAAATCTGACAACTCTACTATCAAGAAACCTTTACCACAAAGAATAAAAACTGAGACTTACCCTCAAATTCTCATTGCTGTAAAAGGTATCATATGTCCAAGACACTTTAGGTAGGGAAAATGAAGTTGCAGGAAACACTTGGAACATAATCCTTTTTTAGTAAAAACAAGTGATGTATATGTGTATGTATAATGTTTGTAGATACATATGTAAAAGTCTAAAAGGATATGTTCCAAATTTTGGGATCTGGCTGACCACAGGCATGTATGTGTGCAAGGAGGATCTCACTTTTTATTCTATATTCTTTTCAACTGCTCAAACTGTTTGTAACAAACCTGTATCACTTTTTAAATTTAAAAAGTAAATTAAAATGGGGTGGACTGGGGGGTAGGAGGTACCGTGGATCTTTACCTGCACATGGAGAGGGGGTCTCTCACAACACCAAGGGCCTAGGTTCAGTTTTAAGCAACTGACTGAGATCCCTGAAGTGTCCAGTTAATCCAATTATGCCTTGCAAAACTGGGTCTGAAAATATGCAGCCACCCTGACTATGGCACATCAATTCTTTCCTTCTCAGGTTTTTCTTGAGGTGAAACAGTAACAATGACAGCATGAATCAAGCTAATTGTGGCAGCAGCTCAGGTGGGATCATGGCTTAGCATCTCAGTCTGTAGCCACAGAAGGGAGTGGAATTAAATGGCCCCAGAAGGAAGGGACAGACCCCTGACCTGGGCTTTCTTAGCAACCACAGAGCCGAAGGACCCAGGACAGAAAGTCTTTCAGGAATAGCTGTTGGAGTGAATTCCTCTAGGAGGTCAAGGCAACTCCCAATGCAAGAGATTCTGCCGGAAGCCCTGAAGACTTAAGAGTTGAAGGTTAAAAAAAAGAGAAGTATCTGTGGTTTGATAGAAGAGGATGAGAGGAAAAGCAATGTAAGCTTTTGTGCTCATTTTCCAAGCTATCCTATCCTGTGAAATCCATTATTTCATTCCTACTACGTTTCAGGCTTTCAGAGGATTCACGTATGGTCTTTTGAAGTGAATGCCCCTGTGACCAGTGTTTCCACCCACATCTCTCCCTATTCTCTGCGTTCGCTAAGCCCCAGTGGCCATGGGGACCTCTCACCACCTCCCAGGACTCCTTGTCTGTACATGAGTATCCACTGCCCTGAAAACTCCTTCTCACTCCCCTTGCACTGACCAAATTCTATCAAGAGTCTGTTTAAATGCCATGTCTTTGTGAGCCCGTCCGGAATGTTCTCAGGCAAAAAGGGTTCCAAATCTGTGCTTCCACAGCAACTTCTGCCCACTTCCACTACAGCTCCTATGCCTCGGTGCTACTGTTCACCTGCCCACTGTCTGCCATCCCTCCACCAGACCCTGAGCCTGCAAATCAGAACCTCTCAATCACATCTGCTTCCCAGTTTTCCAGAAGCAAAGATGAGATTGGCAAATGTTTGTTGAATGACTGTCTAGCAACGCGATGGCCCAGAAAAGCTTTGGAGTGAGTCTCTTGAGGTCTCCTCTTCCTCCTATGAATTGCTTGCAGATGATTCCTCAACAAACTCTCAGGTGGTAATGTGAGCTGGCAATGTGGCAGAGTGCCCAATGCACAGCAATTTCTTTAGGACCATTTACTGATTGAAATAAAATAACTTTCCAGGTAACTTAAAAAAAAAAAACCTTGAAAATCTATTATATACATTGCAGCACTGAACAAAGGCCACAGACAGGGTAGGTTGCCTTGGAAAGGCCTACAAAGAAGTTTGGCATCCAGGGTTCGGGAACCAGGAAGGAGCAATCCCAAGCAGCGGTCAGCACAGAAAGTGCTCACAAGCTCCAGATATTTTTCTTATGAAAACAAACCAAAATGGGTGGATATACAAATTTATTGATTTCTCTCTTCCTGTGTTTACAATAGCAGGGCCTATCAAGAGATAATTAAAAAAAAAAAAAAGACTCATATAACCACAGTCTACTTAACTAAAATTTAACACGTATTAGCCCCCAAGTACCTCTGAATATCGTGATACTTCTCACTGATCTTTCTTCTACTTAAATCATTTCATCACTTAATATTGTTCAGTTAACTTTAAAACACATTTTGAGATGAGACAGAAGTAGGAAGAAACGGAAAACTTATTGAGCTGAAAAGCCCCTCCTTCCTGATAGCAGTTCAAAACATGTGGAAAGCAAATGATTTCGTATTGTTAACTCCCTCTTCCATGAATAGCAACAGGACATTTGGTTCCAAATGACAGACTCAGGTCTACAATTCCAACCTAAATCATGCAGAATACAATTAGAAACAATCTGAGACTCCAATGGGGGCGGGGTCTGTTCTGCTGGGTTATTGTGCGCCCAGTTTCTTCTCTTTAAATAAAACCCAGTTTTATGTAGAGTGACTGTCATTTTGTTGAACAAATGTGATTTCATTTCTACCAAGACAAAAGCATCTTCTAAAGGCTGTCCTCTTTCCAGGTAACTTACTTCCCCTTTGTTTTATAAAATCTTCTCACATCTGCTATGGTTAGTAAAAGTAGGCTTGCTTTTTCTTCCTTTAAAAATAATAGGTTAAGAAAGTAAATTGGCCAGGCATGGTGGCTCACGCCTGTAATCCCAGCACTTTGGGAGGCCAAGGCGGGTGGATCACCTGAGGTCAGGAGTTCAAGACCAGCCTGGCCAACATGGCGAAACCCCATCTCTACCAAAAATACAAAAATTAGCTGGGCGCAGTGGCAGGCGCCTGTAATCCCAGCTACTCAGGAGACTGAGGCAGGAGAATCACTTGAACCCAAGAGGCAGAGGTTGCAGTGAGCCGAGACTGCGCCACTGCACTCCAGCCTCGGAGACAGAGCGAGACTCCATCTCAAAAAAAAAAAAGGAAAGCAAATTAAGTAACTATGTAGACAGTATTGTTTACACTGAATGATCATAATCCCAAGAATTTTAAAATACAAAACATTTTTTAATAAGTATAGGATAACATCATATATCCTGGTTTCTAAGCTATGACTAATTTGATAACGATTAGAGAGAAAGCAGAAATATTAAATGTATATTTAAAAATTTGTTATAACCTGGCAACATGACACAAATCTGTAAGATTTCACTTTCACACTGCTTTCTTCTTTATTATTCCAATCAAAGTTTAAGACTAAGCCTTTATTGTACTAATTATTATTATGAATAGTTTTGGGTTGTAATGTTTATGAATAGAATGTTAAAAGCATATAGTTTTCTTTAGAGCAGTGTTTCCAATCTTGACACCCTTGAGCATTCTTAGGACAGGAAATAGAATTCCGAGGCCCCTCCAAAGGTATTAGTCTCAATTGCATGTCTTATTTGGTTAAATCAGTAATTTTATTTCCTTATGTAAACTTCATATAGCTAGAAATTAACTGCTTTTGACAGTCAGCTGTGAGCTACACTTGGGTTTTTGTCCTTCAGGATGCATGACTGAATCATACTCATGTCTTCTAGCTCTGGGAATTCAATCTATGATCAATTCCCAAGGCTGTTGACATTTTCTTACATTAATTGCACTGTCTGCCACGTCACTGGCAATCCATCTGCCTGAATCTCAATGCTGCAATGAAGCACAGCTTCATCCACTTGTGGGTGGACATCCTTCTTTCCTAGAGCCTACACAGCACCTGATCATGTTTTGTAAGGAAAAAAGAAGTATGACTATCTGCCAGTGCAAGTACTTGCCTCATTTATAACAAATCTGGTTCCAAAACTCCTCTTGAACCATAATAACAATTTCAATGTCACATCAATGTGTAATTTACGAGATGGTTTAATTAGGGATTTAAATTTAAGCTAAAATTCAACTGCTATGGTACTATAAAGTGCAAATAACTCAACTGAGGTGTCCAGGGAATGGCAAGATGTCTTCTGTGCTGGCCAGGGTCAGGTGATAATAACCAATCACAACCTATTCCTCTGCCTAGGGGTGGAGAAGATGCTTCTTTGTTTAATTTTACTTCAGTTTCTGGGATACATGTGCAGAACGTGCTGGTTTGTTATATAGGTATATGTGTGCCATGGTGGTCTGTGGCACCTATTGACCTGTCCTCTAAGCTCCCTCCCCTCGCCCCCGACCCTGCAATAGGCCCTGGTGTGTGATGTTCCCCTCCCTGTGTCCCTGTGTTCTCATTGTTCAACTCCCACTGATGAGTGAAAACGTGTGGTGTCTGGTTTTCTGTTCCTGTGTTAGTTTGCTAACGATGATGGCTTCCAGCTTCATCCATGTCCCTGCAAAGGACATGATCTCATTCCTTTTTATGGCTGCATAGTATTCAATAATAGACTGGATATAAAGAAAATGTGGCAAAGTGCTTTGGATATCAACTGACAGAAGCATTCCAATTTTAGAACTGTTGAAATGGGAACAAGTCCATGCCTTAGAATTGAAGAAATATGGTATTTCAACCTTAATAGTAATAATTGTTTCTACAGAGAATGAGGAAGAATTGAAGACTTTTGAATAGGAAGGAAAAATAAAAGCAGATGTAGAAGAACTCAAATAACAAGTGACAACAGAAGACTGTTTTTTGTTTTGTTTTAAATTACGCCAGTCAAGGCTGATGGAAGATGCCTGGTCTATTTATGCATGGCCTGAGAGAGTAACTACTACAACTATTTTAGAAAGCAACATGGTTATTTATACACATAACCATGTGTGTAAATCACACCACTGCATTTCAGCCTGGGCAGTGAGCAACACTGTCTCAAAAAAAAAGATACTTTGAAGTATAATGACACATAGCTAACATATTTCATAAGGAATAAAAGTGGAGTGTCAGATTTCACATATTCCTTGATCAAAACTACATAAACATGTATCACATTAGGTTATATTCATGATGCATTTAGGACTGAATTAAAAATTATATATTCCCAACTGTCTAGAATGTTATACCTTCATAATCATAATATAAAAACAACGCTGCTTTCTCCTAATGGTAGCTGCAGGATCTCACTGACTTGTCTAGTAAGACTTAGACTCCAACCTGAATTTCCTGGTAATAGTTTATTCACCTTACGTTTTGTATTCTTGTATGTGATGGTCAGTCAGGTGCGGCCACAGGACACAGGAGAAGTTCAGGAAAAAAATTTATTACACTCAAAGGTCCCCAAGACAGGAAGCACAGCAGGCCATCAAGGGCCACATGGAAATATACTAGGGTGGTCAGGAGGCAGAAGACAAGAGGCTAGCTTAGACCAGAGCCTTTCCTGGGCTTTCTGTGGGCAAGGCAGGGGAAACAGAGTGACCAATTAAGGATTGACTAGTTCGAATAACTCCAGCTGGCTCTAAGCTGCAGAGGTGGTCCCTAGTTGTCTGGTACCATTCCAGGGAATGATTAGGGCAGAGGAACACTGTATCCTGGGGTGCCTGGACCAGATAGAGGAGGTCTGGTTCTGGACTGGTTGGTTTGCACATGAAAAGCAGGCTCCTGGACTATCCTGTTAGACAGAATCATTTTCCTACTTTAAGAATTGACTAGACCCAGAAAGGCCAGTCTTTTCCCAGCAAGAAAAGCTTTTTAAAAAAATATCAGAACATAATAATATACAGAATATGTATATGAAAATACACCTTAGCTCCCATGTAAACATACACCAGAACATCTCACAATGACAGGACTTCAAAGAGAAACTACCAAGGCTGCTATCCTTCAGCAATCACCATTGGCTTCCATTTAAGTGAAGCTGTGTTGGGATGGTTTCTAGTGACAGAACTGTGCTCCCTGAAGAGGCCAAGCACAGGTTTACACAAAGAGCATGGATTCTGGAGTCTAGCAGATGTGGCATTTACTAGCAATATGATGTCACAGAAGTAACTTTGCCTTTGTATGGTTTGATTTCTTCATGTGTAAAGTGGGACTCATCACATGTATCTCATAATATCAAGTATGTGCTTAGCCCTGGCACAGTGCTTGGCTTAAAGAAGGTACCAGTTAAGCGTCAGGTTCAGGTACTGCTGAAAAAGAGAGGAACCTCTTCCCTTCCCTTCCATTCCTGCAAAATCACCTTTTCTCTCTTTGTAATTAAATACATTGCAGAATTAAAACACATAGGAATAAATAAAAAGAGGGCAAAAGAAATAGAAAGGAAATGAGTAAGAGGCTGTCATGAAAAGGAAAATATAAAAAAACTAGAAAAGGCAAAATGCAGAGAGTCTCTGTAACACTCAGTAAAAAGAATCCCATTACTCTCTTGACTGAAAAATTGTTAAAACACTGCTTCCTACTGCTGTCACAACTAAATTCTGGATTCCTTCTCTTTCCAAATTTTTCTAGTCACCTATCTTTCCATTACCAGTGAAGATTCAGCTGCAACACACCTCAATGCACCTGAAACATACATTACACACACCCTGTCTCAGTGCCTTTGCTTACCAGCCCCTCATCTAAGATGTCCCCTGTAATCTGTACCCCAATACTTGCAGACATAATGGCTGAAGGAGAGGAACCCCTAAGATCTTACTGGTGAGAATGTAAAATGGTACAACCACATAAAAAAGAAGTTTAGCAGTATCTTAAAATGTTAAACATAGAGTTACCGTAGGACCCAGCAATTCCACTCCTAGGTAGCTCCCCAAGAAAGATGAAATGGTATGTTCACACAGACTTGTCTACAAGACTCGATAGCACTATTATTCATAATAGCCTGAAGTGGAAATGATCCACATGCCTATCAACCAGTGAATGAACAAAGCAAAATGTGGTACATACATTGGATGGGACACTAATTCTACAATAAAAAGGATGCACCTCAAATACAACAAAAGTAAAAGAAGCCAGCTGTGAAAGACAATACACTGAATGATTTCATTCATATGAAATGTCTAGAAAAGGCAAATCGATCCAGACAGAAAGTAGATCCACAGTTGCCTGGGGCTGAGGGTGGAAATTAGAACTGACTACAAATGGGCACAGGAGATCCTTGCGGGGTGACAGACAAATTCCAACACTGGATTTTAGTATGATTACGCAACTCTGTAAATTTTTCTAAAAATAATTTAATTGTACTTTCTTCTTTTTCTTTTTTTTTTTTTTTTGAGAAGGAGTCTCACTCTGTCATCCAGGCCGGAGTGCAGTGGCGTGATCTTGGCTCACTGCAACCTCCGCCCCCCAGGTTCATGCCATTCTCCTGCCTCAGCCTCCAAGTAGCTGGGACTACAGGGGCCTGCCAACCACACCCGGCTGATTTTTTGTATTTTTAGTAGGGATGGGGTTTCACCGTGTTAGCCAGGATGGTCTTGATCTTCTGACCTCATGATCTGCCCGTCTCGGCCTCCCAAAGTGATGAGATTACAGGTGTGAGCCACTGTGCCAGGCCTAAATTATACATTTAACATGAGTGATTTTTATAGTATATAAATTATACCTCAATAAGGCTCTTTAAAAAGATCTTAACAGATAAACAGCCATTCATACGGGCTTTAAGGGGTCCCACACCATGAGGCATGAGACACTGTAAAGCTTATATGGTAGAGGGGTGCTCATGCTGGCATCCTTGACTCTGTTATTCATTTATGCTCTGGGGCCTGGGATGCCAGTAGAATCTTCCACCCTAAAATCAGTGGAGTGACTGCTACTTGGTTCATCACCATCCCATTCGCCTCAAAGTGTCAACTGGCAGAGCTGCGGTGCCTGCATCTGGGGCTTAAATGCAGGTACTTTAGGTAACACATAGTATTTTTCCATAGCAAACCCCTCACATGGTCTAGCCTGACCGAGCCCAGGTTGGACGTAGCAGATATTCTGAAAACTGAATTCAGGAACAATCAAATGAACAGGTAAGAGTCAGGCTGATATTGACAGCCTAGAGACTTTAGGCCATTTGAAAAAGAGAGAAGAAAAGGACTGGGTATAGAGTCTCTGTTGTAACAAAAATAAGCACATCTGCTAAGCATATTGCTAAAAGATATTTCGAAGGGAGTGTTAAACCTACTTCAGAAACACCCACTGGAAGCACCTACTGATATCCAAGGATAGATATTCTAAATGTAATTCATTCTTACTGAGTCATTAGAGGAAGCCAGTGACATTTCAAATTGCAAACCGAATTTAAATTGCCTTCCCTCCTTTATTTTAACATAGTTATGACTGAATTTCTTTATAAAGGTTAAGTATTCCTAACAACTCTACTGAAGGAGTGATGTTTTCTATCATATTCATGGAAGTTCTCCATTTTAATTCTGCAAATCTTAATAAACAAGTATCTGATCTCAGAGTAATTGTTTCTAAATTTGCACATCTCCCAACAGCTACCATACTCTAAACATCTGCAATCTAGACTTTGTTATTTGAGGATTCGTGACTGAAGGGCCCCACCATGGAAAACATTTATTAAAATCATCCACTGGGTAAAATAAGAGCAATTTTGGAGGCAAAACCAAAAAAGACTTTCTAAGCACTCTCTATGCTACTTTATATTCAAACAATATGCTAATTATCAGAAATCTTATTTAAAAACACTACTGTTGAATTTGAAATTACTGAAAATGGTTTCTCTTCATAACATTCTATAATTCCGAATTAGCTTTTCATTCACTTGGATAAACAACCTCTTTTTACATCCTTTAAAATAGTGGCTCTCAAACTTTTTGATCACAGGACCCCTTTACACTCGTAAATAAATTATTGATGTACCAGACAGCCTGACCCTGACCTAAAGTAAATTCCCAAGAGATATCTTTCCTGGGTTTTGAATTTGCCGTAACAGGCGTGAGCATTCTAGCAGCAGTTTGGTGATCACGTATGATACTGCAAACAGGACCAAATAAATTATTGAGGACCTCAAAGACCTTTTGCTTACTATGGGTTATATCTATATTTTCTGTATTGGAAATTAAAACTGAGAAAATTTTAAAATATTAATTCATTTTAAGAAATAAGCTAATTACATGTTGATATACATCTTTTTAAAAAAATTAAACATGCCTGTATTTTTAAAAAATTAGTGAGACAGGTAGTGCTGCTTTACATTATGTGACAGACTCCTCAGATAACAGTGGTCATTTTCCTTTGATACTATATCAAAAGTCAACAAGCAGTAGTAGTTTCTTAATGGTAGGCTGGAATATGGAATCTGAAACCATATCAATGAATTTTTCCAACTCTGTTACATTAAAATCCATTGCTCTAACACAATATCAAATTACATTTGTCAATATCATGGTGGATCTCATCAGAAAAGTCTTTAAGTACTGAGAAGTTCACTAAGGCAGACACAAATTTCCCAGTATTCTAATTTTCATTTGAAAGCCCAAATTTTATCTTTGGCAACAAATAATGTCATTTGTTTTCCTTGATGTGACAGACTTACGTGTTCATTTTCAATGTGTACTCTAGGTTGTAATAAAATTCATGAAGGACTTTTTTTTTTTTTCAACTGCATGAATTTTAGCAGCAAAGCCACTGCTCTGATTCATACTAAAGCAGTTCTATCCCACTGCTCTTGTACCATCAGTGTGAATATAAGCTGAATGCAAAAGGCAAATCATGTCTTTGTATTATAACAAAAATAGTTTTGACCTCGTCAACCCATTAAAATGATACCGAGGAACTCCCTAGGGGTTCACAGGCCACATTTTGAAAGCTACTCTGTTACCATATAACTGATCTCCAACCACCATCCAAATTACTAGAAGGCAGCCACCAATTCAGAAAAGGAAAATGTGACTGTGATCGCTTTTTCAGGTTGTACATGTGTATTACTGATCCAACATCCATTAATATAAGTAGAAGGCTACATCTACTATCCAAATTTCTTTTTTTCGGAACAGAGTTTTGCTCTGTTACTCAGGCTGGAGTGCAGGGGCACAACCATAGCTCAGTGCAGCCTTGACCTCCTGGGCTCAAGCTATCCTCCCACCTCAGCCTCCTGAGTAGCTCAGACTACAGGTGTGCACCACCACGCCTGACTAATCTTGTATTTTTCGTAGACATGGTTTCGCTATTTGGCCCAGGCTGGTCTCAAGCTCCTGAGCTCATGTAATACCCCTGCCTCAGCCTCCCAAAGTGCTGGAATTACAGGCGTAAGCCACTGTGCCTGGCCTACTAACCAAATTTCAATATGAAAGCACAAAAAATGAAATCTAGTTATCATGGAAGGCTAGAAGAAATGAAACAAACTAATTTAATATGCAAATTTCCTTCCAAGGAATCTAAAACATAAATTTTTCTTTAATTCATCCATTTGTTCTCACATCTGTTGGGCTTTTTTGTGTAAGGTTCTGGCTTGGTATAGAGATACGCAGAGGCTTAGGTTGACAGATCCTGTGGTCAGGGTCCACAAGGGATTATGCAATGAGGAAACAGAGCAGAGGCATTAAAGTCACACAGATCTGATGTCAAGCTCCAGGTACCCAACCTACAAGCCTGTCTCTGGTGATCTATGAGCCTTTTTTCCTAGGTGGAGCTGAGGCAAATTCCACCTAAAACGTGGAGGATGAGATGAAATGCACGTAAAGCATTCAGCACAGCTCCTAGCACAAAGCAAGCATTCAATAAAAGGAAGCCACTATATGAATAAGGCCCCCTGAGGCAGAGCCCAGAGGAAGGGGGACACCTCCAAACAATCATGACACAGCATGGGAAGTGATTACCAAATGCAATGGGATTAAAAGAGAAATCAATGGTCTGCTCAAATGGGGAAGGTTCTATTATAGTGGAGCTATTGTCTCATGGAGGAGAAGGAGCTGGCCCAGTGGTACAGGGAGAAAGGAGCAGAAAGTCCATCTAGACAAACAGAAGGCGGAGCATAGACTGGACAGGTGGGGCAACAGGGGTTTGGCAGGACACAAGAGGAAGCTACCCTGGAACCAGGTCGCTTAGGGCCGTTAATGCCATGCTAAGGGGCACAAACATTTAAAACAGTTAAAAAAAAAATGTGTGTAAAGGCTGAGGAATCATAAACTCGCAGCGCTAGCAGGTTATCTGGTGCCCCTAATCCCTCAGCACACACACATTATACTTATGCCTGTTCTGACCCATTAGCATTCCCCCAGCCCAAGGCTGACTAGTGCCGAAGGGTGGCAAAGCTCCTCTCAGAGGCTCTGGAACATCAGCAAAGCTGCAGCAGCCAGGGAAATTTGCCCATCATTTTAAAGCACAAATGAAGTATATACTGGGCAAAGCAATTCTATTTCCTCTCTGATGCTTACAAAATCTTGAAGCATGTAACTTTATCTTCATCCCAGCTCCAGGTCCTGTACTCCAATGGAATTTAAGTGAAGTCCAAAGAGGCTGCTTGTCCCTCTTGCCCTTTGGCAGGGACAGAGAATGTCACCCAGGTGCACCATGTGGATGCATAAGGCCGGCATGAGGACAGTTCACAGGTGTGAGTCTGTGCTCCCTTGGCAATTGTGCAGAAGCACATGAAGGTGCACTCAGTAAAAATCCAAAGCCAGCTGTGCTGCACTGTGCTCACGTAAGAGATGTGACCATTCAGACAAAAACCACGGAAATCACAGCAATGTCTTACTCACCCAGAATTTTACGAGGAAGAAGGCATTTTGAGGGCCCTTTCCAAACAGTTCCTTTAAGCCACCTTTCTTTTCAGGAAATTTGTCATAAATCTGACGAATGTCCACTGATTCAAGCAATGGGTCACTGTAAGAATGGTTGGCATGCCCAATGTGCACGAAGAGGTGTTTGTTGTACTGTAAGAAACCAACAGAAACATTCCCATTACAAACTCTTTGATCAACCTGGGACTCATCCATCTTGAACTGGATAAAAAGCAGTAGTACCAAAATTCTGGAATTAGGCCTTCCAGCCTAGGATCAATGCTTTTGAAATGATGAGTATGTTTAGAAAAGCGATTATAGCTTAGAGTTGAGACAATCATTGCTTTTTACTGACAAGGGCATATATTTTCCGAAATATCTGAAAAAGGCTTTTTTGCGGATACATTAATAACAACAGCTTAAGTTACCTAGCTACCAAACCAAGAAACAATTGTATTACCCAATTTCACCTGACCCAACTGAAAATGACAATGATACTCTTTGGAGCCCAATAAGAAATCTGTGTGCAGTTAGCTCATGTCATAACCCAGAATGCACTTCTTGTCCCAACTCTCCAGGGACAGTGTAGATACAGTGGTCTGAGCAATGGTACCCACTTCCTTCTTCCAGCAGGAGTAAGAGTGCTGAGCCTCTTTGTCACCAGTCCCCTTAGTAACCAATCCAAAACTTCTGCATAAGGGCTGCTCAATATGTCACTGTCAGTGCAAAGTTAGGACTGGGGTACAGATCACAGAGAAGATCTACAAGGCCATACACGGCTGATGAAAAGGAACATAGGTCACTCATTCATGAAAAAACAAACAAAAAACTCTAACCCACGTTAAGTCATTTCACTCACAAAGTGAACCCTTTTCTTCCCCTTGCTTTGGGATAAGACATGGTAACTGGACCACAAAGGAGTGTGTCCAAACCAATGGTTCTCAACCCAGGCTACATCAGAATACCCAAGGATCATTTAAACATCACAAAGGCCTGGCCATAGTCTAGATTAAACTGGAATCCCTGAGAATGAGGCCAAACATCGTAATTTTTAAAGCTTCTTCAGTGAATTCCAATATACAGCCAAATTTGAGACCACTGGTCTAGACGTTATACTCCAGACTCTTCGGGCATGCCTCTCCCACTGAATAGGCATTAATACCAACTTAATGTGACACAGACCAAGAAACCTGGGGATGCAGAGGCTCTACGGGCCTCAGAACCAAATAGAGTTCACTGAGAAACTCCATCTGCCTTCTTTATCTAGCAGTCCAAGTCTGCTCACGTTCCAAGTTAAAACTGGCAATTCTCCAACTACTGTCCTGAGTACTAATCTATTCCACAGGAAGTCCCAAGTAACAGAAGGCTTGGGCAAAGCTGAGTATTATACATGGGTTAAGAATATACAGTCCAGCGCAGCAGCATGGCACATGTATACATATGTAACTAACCTGCACATTGCGCACATGTACCCTAAAACCTACAGTATAATAATAAATACATAAATACATACATACATACATACATTAAAATATATATATATATACAGTCCATGGAACCTAATCATTGGGGCCTGCTTTAAAAAAAAAAAAAAGATTGTGTGGGTCTAGACTCATCCTACTCAAGCACAAAACACTGCCCAAGGCAAATTAGCTATGATACTGGGCAAGTGCCTCTCAAGTCTCTAAAATGGGGACAGTGATGGCATTCACTTCACTGGATTGTTACAGGGTTTAAATGAGACACTCCACAGACTTCATCAGTGATCCTAGATCTAACAAGAATAAGCAGTCAATAAAATCTAGCTATTATTGTTTTAATAAGACTTCTCCTCTTAGAGATTCACAGTAAATATTAGCGTATTAAAAGCAGTGCCATTGACTGGGCACGGTGGCTCATGCCTTTAATATCAGCACTTTGGAAGGTCAGGGAGGGAAAATCATTTGAGCTCAAGAGTCTGAGACCAGCCTGGACAACATAGTGAGACCTCATCTCTACCAGGGAAAAAAAAAAAAATCACCAGGTGTGGTGGTGCATGCCTGTAGTTCCAGCTACTTGGGAGGCTAAGGCAGGAGGATCACTTGAGCCTGGAAGATCGAAGGTGCAATGGAGCTATGATCATGCTGCTGCACTCCAGCCTGGGCAACAGAGTAAGACCTTGTCTCTTAAAAAGGCACTTCCATAAAGAAACATTTTTAAACGTATAATCTAGAGTTTCTCAAACTCAGTTGGTCACAAAACCCTATGAAATATATCCTGAAGGAATACTGGTTTAAATCTATAACCTGCCACCCACATTTGGATCTCTGGCCACCATGCCAAAAGACAAGAGGCTGGACACTCCATCTGATGCCAGTGTTGCATATAGGGGCAGTGCAACTGGGGCCAGTATCTTTTGGAGAGGGCCAGGTCCCTCTCTTGTTCAACATCAGAGTGGTATCTTTTCCAAAGCTTCAAAAATCCTAAAAGGTATCAGGTGAGGTGAAAGAAAGAACCCTATCAAGCTCTGACATGGATGCAGCTACATGGACTAGCCACCTGGCAGGTAAGACAGAAGCTGGGAGATACTATAAAACAACAGGGTCTGCCTGAGAAGGATGAAATTATTTTTAAAAAGGTTAAAAGTAAAAGCCATTGTGTTAAGGAACTGAGATTATGGGGGTGGGAAGAGGTGAGATTATAAGGGTAGGAGGGAATATCTTTGAGCTTTTTATACATTTTTTCAAATGTTGCCACATCACTTTTTCCAATGATAAACAACAGCCCATGGAAATGTATGAGGCACAGTCATAGCTGCTAAGAAGCTTCTAGTCTTTCTAGTCTCAGTGGGCAAAAGTAAAAAAGAATAACACGGGCAAAGGTGTGGGCACAGACGCTGGTATAAAGGCAATCAGAAACACAAAGTGGAATGGGGAGTACAGGGCAAAAGGCATTGTTTCTTTATTACCTAGACAACTGGCTATGTATCCATTCATCCAACCCTGATTAACAACCTCTGCTTACAGCTAGCTCTCAGACCTCCCCAGTTCTGGAAGGCACCGTTTCTGTCCATTCTAGTGCCTTCTGCAGGGAGTGAGTTTATGGGAGGCATGAGACACAAGCCTTAGGGACCCACTGAGCTGAATCCCAGTCTCCCTTTAGGCTCCTCACTCCTAGCTGTTCTGCCTCGCTAGCTGCCCCGGACCAGGTCAGAGCTGGTGTGAAGTTGAGAAGCTGGGAAACTTGAAGTCTTTGCGCTTAACATCAAAATGTCCCTGCACTGCACTGCTGGAAATGGGAACCATGGCCCTGACATCTACAGGTCAAGAAGGTGAATGGGGATAAAATCTACCACATACCGATGGGGACCATGAAGGTACAGCTGAAAAGCAAGGTGCTGAGTGTAAAGCACGAAAGCCTTGGAGCCAGACACAAACCTGAAACCTCAGACTTCTCATATGTGCAAGGGGGATATAATACCTGTAATATTTGTAACATATGTGAATATTAAAGGAACTAATGCTCAGAAGGTGCTTGGCATAGGACCTGCCATATAAGAAATGTTTGATAGGGGCCAGGATTGGTGGCTCACACCTGTAATCCCAGCACTTGGGAGGCTGAGGAGGGTGGATCACTTGAGGTCAGGAGTTCAAGACCAGCCTGGCCAACATGGAGAAACCCCATCTCTACTAAAAATACGAAAATTAGCCGGGTGTGGTGGCACGCACCTGTAATCCCAGCTACTCGGGAGGCCGAGGCAGGAGAACTGCTTGAACCCAGGAGGCGGAGGCTGCAGTGAGCCAAGATCACACCACTGCACTCCAGCCTGAGCATCAGAGAGAGACTCCATCTCAAAAAAAAAAAAAAAAAAAGTGTTCATGTTCAATAAATTATAGCTAAGATACCATTGTTATAGTTTTTATCATGTGAGATTCACTAGATCCTGAGGTAGAAGCAAAATAACTTTCCTGCTTTTGCTATCCCTCCTGCCTAGTAAAGAAAAAAGAAACACAAATAAGCCAAGAGCTGGGAGCAAGCAGTGAAGCCAAGTGACTGTTCAAATCCCTGATCATGGCCCACTCGTAACCAGCTGCTCAGGGTGTGGGCCTCTCACCTGTGCCTGAAGGAAGGAAAAGACCTTGTGTCCACTGGGCACTGTGAGCAATGTGCTGTTTATAGATGTGATCTCAGGTAATCTTTGCCTCATGACGCTGCTGGAGGTGGATTTAATTTAAATCATTTTACAGATGAGGAAATAGAAGCTTAGAGATGAACTGACTTGCCTGAGGTCACACATCCAGGAATAGTCCTGGAGTTAATAAAACTTGAATCTGTCAACACCACAGCCCTTGCGTTTGCTGCAAACATTAATCACACTGTCCCCCAAAAGAAAATGTCTAAGCCTTTCTAACACTGTTAAACCAACGTTTTTTGAAAGTTGATTTGGGAAAGGAACAACAGCAAAAAAACTGAAGTGTTTTAAAACTTCTATGAAGTTAAATTAGAATTAGGAACAAACATGATTCACAAATGCATCAGATAGAGTCCACAAAGGTTTCTATTTTGAGGAATTTACCTCTGTGTTCAAGGCTGAAATGAACAGAGAAGGGGCAGGCTGCCTTTGCCAAAGGAAATTGGGCACTGTCTCTACAAGGCTGGTGACTTGAAAGCAGACTCTGACCATTGGCATCTGAGTGGCTTCACTGCTGCCAAGAGGTGGTGACTCTGTTTCTAAGAATACAAAGTACTACAGAAGGTGCCCTGGAGACCACAGCATTGAAACAAACAGACCACCCTCTCCCCTTCATTCAACCTGGGTAGGTCAGGAATTCCTCTGTCCCCAAATTCAGAAGGCTGAAAGGAAGAAATCTATATGTTGGGTTCAAGTTTTAATGAAATTAATTCTAAAAACCCTTTGGTAAGGCTCTATTTCCAGTCTTGCCAGTTCTCCTTATAAGGGAAGTGGGCCAAAGTGGATTATTTATTTGCTTCTCTCCTTCCCAAATAAATCTCATTTCTTCTCCAGCAGTGGTGGTTTCCCCAAAAGTGAAGGTGGCATATAAAACAAAAAAAGGGCAATTCTATTCTATGGGGCACAAAACAAATACTCATAAAAGAAAACTGGCATTTGGGAAAGAAAACTGGCATTTGGGAGCAAGATATGAGCAGAAAAAGGGCAAATGTCAATGAATCACATATGCAAGGCCCAAGACTAGATTTCCTCAATATCCAAAACAGAGGCTAATTTTTACTTCTCCAAAAGAGTCCTCTAGGCACTCAGTAGAGGCACAACTGATTATCAACATCTCAAGGTCAACGATGGAAAAGGTACTCACTCTGCCTGTTTCTTTTACACATTTTAATAGAATGAACCAGCACACCTATCATCCATCATACATGCCAAGCACTGTGCTAGGCACCAGGAATCCATGAGCTAACAACAAAGTGCTCATCTTCATAGAACCTACAGAGTGACTGTAGAGAGCAAGCTTATTGCCTCTATATTTAGAATTGTATCTTTCCCAAATAAATATATGTTTTCATAAATTCCTACAAAGAAGATGGGGATAATAAAGACAGTCAACACCACTTCTACATATCACATGACCTAAATTAGCGTTTACCTGCTCTTTTTATAAGAATGACCTTATTCTCCAGCATTAAACATATAGTATTGTTCATTAGCAAGGAGAAAACATGTGGAAATCACCTAGAAAACATAAATAAAGTTTCACAAGTCCAAGGCAAAAACCACAATGAACACCAAGTTATCCATTACACATGAAAGTAGAATACTCTTTCAGATATTTAAGGTATCAGAAAACTGACCTTCCTTGCAACTTGTTCCCAGGGAGCTATAGGAGGCTATGTTCCTACAAAATGATGGAATAAATTTTAAAAAGAGATAGGGCCTAACATAGAAGAAAGGTAAAGAAACCAGCCAGGTCAGCAACCAGTCCAGAGTGGATCCGTGGAGCTGAGGACTCCTGGCAGGATGTCACCAAGAGAACAGACCTGATTTATATCTCACCATCTGGAGAAGAGTATGAGTTCTCCTAGCAACTTTGAGGATGAATTGGTGTAGCTATGTAAAACTGAACAATTTTTTAAAAAGACAACCATACACCCCAGAAAAAAAACGTTTTACAATTAAGGAAATGGCTCCAATATATAACATTAACCATGCTGTATGCAAAATTTATATGGGTTTGTAAAATTAACTGAATGCTAATTTTTTTTTATTGTGATATAAGCACATAGGGGGACTGAAAGGAAGACGGAGGGGGGCATATACTAAATTTAGAGAACTAAATCATAGTCTTCTATGTTAAGAAGTCAATAGATGATGCCTAAAATAGAATGAGATATACAGTATAAGCATGTTATTTAGAAATGTGGAGGTAAATATATTAATACAAAGAAATGGCTGAAAAGGCTGCAAGCAGCGGTCCCCAAAAAGTAGAACTGGGAGGTGAGGAGTCATGAAGGAGCAGAATACTGCTTTTCCTACGGGCCATGTGCTTCAATCTGGCTTATACAATTATTTTATTAAATAAACCACCAATCAAAAACTATCTTGAAAGATTATGGAGTTTTTCTGAGGAAGGGAAAGAACCACAAAAGGAAGCAAAAAACATTACTTCAGGATGTTTATTCTGTGTTAGCCACAAGTTCCTTGGGCTTTATAGGAGCTCAGGTCAGACTGCAAAGCTTTCCTACAGCTCAAACGCTCAGGACAGCTGGACAGGAACTGGGATGCTTGTCTGCAGATAGGGTTCACCAAAAAGACAGATGCTGCACCAGTAAAACCCTACCTGGATCAAGGATGCCACGCAGTACCTGATGCCATCTTAATATGTGGATTTCTATTTTGACTTGGAGAAATGTCCATTTTCTCTTTGTATTGCTATAATCCCTCCAGTTATTCTTCATAGCAGTTGCAAATAATAATAAAGGTGAATGCAACCCTCAAAAGTCAACCATTCACTTGCAAAGGGCTTCTGAGATACCCGGGGGGTTTAATAAAGGACTTTCATCTTCCTTCAAAGCTGCTCTACGAGGTCACTTTGTTTCCTGGTCCCTGCTGTTGTTTGCTGCTTAGGGAGCCTGCAGTGAGGAGTGATGAACACCTGGACTGTGGTGTCAGGTGGGATCTGGGTTTGAATCCGAGCAGTGGCACCACTTCCTAACTGAGTCATCCAGGGCAAGTGATTATATAGCCCTCTCTCTCTGCTGCAGTTTCCACATCCATAGTGGAAATATGTATACTTAGTAGAATTATAATGTAGGAATAATAATAGTACCTACTGTACTGGAGTATCAAGAATATTAAATGAGATAATGCAAGGAAAACACATAACACTGTACATAGCACGTAATTTGCTGTTGTTATTACTTTCCAGAAGAATCATGATGTTTCTTTACTTTGGACAAAATAATGTGAAATCAATACTGTCCCTCTGATAACAAAAACCTGGACACACTAAAACTTAAAGCAGAAATGAAGAGAGGGAAAGTTTCAGACTCATTAAGGCGATTCTGTTCTCATGTTATCATCGGTGCTAGGGCAGTGGCAGTGTGGGGAAGCCTTGTGGGGTCTGGTCTCCGCATTTCCCTCAGGCACACAGTACCCTCTCCAGATACCTGCTTCCTACCTTCCTCTAAGGCATGCAAAGTCTGTTCCCAAAAGTGGGGTGAGGACAGCCTAGGAGGTTGTCCATCACTGTAGATGAAACAAACCACAACAGTACAACTTCCAACAGTGGTCACTGGGGCTTTTTTCTCTTTTTTTAAAAGGACTGCCAATACATTCTATATGTATTGAATCTAGATGTATTGAACTGATGAAGGCAGTTCAATCTTTCTGGAAAAGGAAGAAAAAGCCCTACAAATCTGCTAGTCCTCAGCATCTGCCGAGGTGCCCTCAGACACACCGGGTCTTGCACTGCACCGTCCAACCTGAAGATGGCAGTCTTTTCCTAAATTTGTTCCAAAAATTCTAAGTATTTGAAGAACGTAGTGAAACCCTGAAAAATGACTGCTGTCAAATAATACCAAGAAAAAATTATAATCCACTTAGGAATTTAAAGAAATCAAGACAAATAACTCATGTCAAGGGATGCTAATGTACAAGCTGGAACAGAACAAGGACAAATCGCCTACATTTACTTCTTGTCACGGTCCTGCCTGGAATGTCTGTCCACCTACCCCCAGGGCAGGCTGGGCAGCCTGTGGTGGCCCCTGGGGGGACAGGGAACGACTGCAGAGCCAAGCCAAGAAAGGTTCCCGCACATTCAGCCCAGGAGCTTGCCTGTGCTCACGGTTCCTGCCAAGGAGAAAGTGAATCTGAAGTGAGTTCTCTCCTCAGCTCACTGTTCAGGGCACCAGCCCTGTTCTGGCCACTTGGCCCTGATATGCCACTTCATCCCATGCTCCTCACTCTTCCCAGAGAGAAACATCATTGGAAACAAGGAGCAAGTGAATCCCTCCTTCCAGGATCTCACACCGAGATGCATCCTTCCCACCTCCCACTCCCAGCACCATCTCCACAGAGGGGCTGCTGCTTCCTCAGACAGGAGTGTGTCTTCCCCACAGAAGCACAGGTGAAAGGCCCACCAACTGAGTGAGCAACCAGGAAGGTGCGTGGGGTGCGGACCTGCCAAAGAAAGCAGAGGGGGCCTGACTGGGGCCTCTCTGAAATGCCTACAGAACCTGGATTTCCAGACGCTTTCAGTGGCCTCCTTCCCAAAGGGTAATGAAGAAAGAGTGGAAGTGGCCAGAGCATCTCAGAAACACTGAGTACAAAACATCAGCAGACAGGCTGCTGCCACAAGAGGGTGTGCCCTGGGCCTGGAGGGGCTCGCAGGTGGCTCGGCAAGGGCTCAGGATTGTGAGGGGCATGGGGGTGCTCCACACTGAGCCATCATCTCCTTCCCCGGGAGACACTCCATCTCCTATGTCCTACTGGAAGACCAGGCTTGGAAAAACATGAGAAAAACCTGAGAGACATTCAAGGACTGAGCACAGCCAACCGTCAGATCAGCTGCAGCCTTCCTCCCCAAACCTGGAAGGCCAAATGTACTTCCCGACCACTTATTCCAAAGCATGAGATGGGAACATTAATGACACCTGGGTTAGAATATCTAGGCTCTGCTATTTTTGAGCTGAGTGGCTTAAGGCAAGTTGCTTAACCTTTCTGGGCTTGGCTTCCTCATCTGAGCAGTGATGAACCCTAGCCTGTCTACAAGGTCAAATGAAACAGTCAATGTGAAAATTCCGCCCAGGCCACACAGAGCCGCACAGATGCTGGTGACCTGGCTTACTGGCATGAGATCACTTCCAAGCCCTGAATTACAGGAGAGGAGCCTCTTTTCTGAAGGACCAGGAACCAGATTTGTTCAAACAGCCATTCTCCACCCCAAGATGGAGCAACTGCCTCAGCAGCCACTATAAAACCAGGAAGCTTCTCCAGAGACACCGGTGCCCTTCTCTGTCCTGCCCAGGATAAAGGCAAGAACCCTCCTGGCAATCGGGAATTAAAACCTTACTGCTGCTGCTTCTTTTTAATTTTTATTTTTTTTTTTTTTGAGACACAGTCTCCTCTGTTGCCTAGGCTGGAGTGCAATGGCGCGATCTCAGCTCACTGCAACCTTGGCTTCCCAGGTTCAAGCGAATCTCCTGCCTCAGCCTCCCGAGTAGCTGGGATTACAGGCACCCACCATCATGCCCAGCTAATCTTTGTATTTTTGTAGAAGTGGGGGATTCACCATGTTGGCCAGGCTGGTCTTGAATGCCTGACCTCAGGTGACCCACACGCCTTGGCCTCCCAAAGTGCTGGGTTTACAGGCATGAACCACCGCACCCGGCCGAAACCTTGCTTCTTATCTTGTGTCTCCAACCTAATCCCCATGCACAGCCATCCCCCTCTTCTTTCTTCCACAGGCCTCATCAATGTCATATTTCCTTAGAGGTGTCCTGGTCACATTTTCCAAACCAAGACAGGAGCTGTGTTCTGACAACGGAATTTTAGTTGATCTGTAAATTTAGGCCATTGAAAGAAGTATAAAAATGTGAAATTAAATCATCCTTGGGCCCACGTTTGATCAACTGCCTTTACGAAAAAGAATCATGTTATCTGCAGGATATATTTACAGACCTTCCATGCGGGCTCAACCACAGGCCTGCCAGTCCCCCAGAGGGGAGACCTTGGGCTCCCTCTGACTATGAAGACTGCTAACTCCCACATCCATGTCCAGGAGGTCCAGCCCCTTGGAATAAAGATAAGGGCCAGGACACCAGGCAGCAAAACTCCCTTCCTTCTGGCTGAGGGGGCTGCCATCACCAAGCCCAGGTGACCCTTCAGGAACTCTCTCCTCCTCCTGGAGCCCAAATCAAATGTCCATCTGTGAATGGAGAACAATCCCTGCCCTTCCCATTTTCCCAGATAATGGGGTAAGTGTTATTTTCTCATACACTGAAATTCAGACAAAGTTCAAATAGTCAACCCCGCCATCTATTAGCCAGGTCCCAGATGAAGTTACTTATAAACTCTCTGAGCTTTCCTGTCTCCAATACGTATTTCAACAAGCTTATTTTGAGAATCAAAGGCAAAAGCATTATCACCAAGTCAGTTCTTAGCAATCCTGCTTCCTCCTCTGTTCCAGGACTCTTCAAATTTTATCAGCATCCTTGGTCTCAAAAATCCAGTCATTACCATTTATCCTCCTCTTCTCACAGCTCATTAATCCACAAGGCTTTTTAATTTTATCTCCATAACATCTCTCCCCTCTGCCATTTCCTCAGCCACGGCCCCTGCCCTGGTTTGGTCCTCATCAGCCACCGGCTGGCCAACAGTATAGTTTCCTCCAGCCCCTGCTCTCACCTGATGCAGCCATCGTTTTCCTGAAGCACAAATCAGATCACATCCTCTCTTTAAAAAGCAGGGTGGGGTGGGAGAATACATATATTCATATTAAATTGTATATGCATTAAAATCACTACAAAGCCTCATAAGAGAAAAGTAACAGTGGCTACCTACTTAAGGGTAGGATAGGAATGAGAGGGAAGGAACGTCTCCCTTCCATTCTCTTATGCTTGCAGATTTTTTGACCACATAAATTTACTACCTTTATGAAAAGTTTAATTGATTTTAAAAATTAATTGAGGCCGTGCATGGAGGTTCACATCTGTAATTCCAGCACTTTGGGAGGCTGAGGCAGGCAAATCACTTGAGGTCAGGAGTTTGAGACCAGCCTGGCCAACATGACAAAACCTTGTATCTACTGAAAATACAAAAATTAGCCAGGCATGATGATGCATGCTTGTAATCCCAGCTATGTGGGAGGCTGAGGCAGCAGAATTGCTTGAATCCGGGAGGTGGAGGTTGCAATGAGCCAAGGTTGTGCCACTGCACTCCAGCCTGGGCGACAGAGCAAAACTCCATCTCAAAAGTAGTTGAAAAATATTCTGACTCCTGTTAGAATTTCAGTAGAGTCCAAAGTATCTAGTGAGCACATTCTCACAAGCTTGATCTCTGTCCAGAGCTCTGGCTCAATTTCCTTTCACATTACTGTAAGACATTCAGGTTCAGAAGCATTTGTGGAGTGCTCAGCATGTTCAGGGATATTACTAAATGTAGTCATCACAGTGAGCGTGGCAGCGATCCTGTTATGTCCACTTAAGACAGACTGGAAACTGAGGCTGAGCTGAGGTAATTTGGCCCAAATCTCAAACAGCTGCTAAGAATTCTAATATCAGTCACCTCTTTGCTGCCACTAAAGCATGATGAAAGATAGGCTCTAAAGCAGCGGTCCCCTTTTTGGCACCAGAGACTGGTTTTGTGGAAGACAATTTTCCATGGGTTGGAATAGGAACTCAGAGGAAACCCAGAGTAACCATCTACCCAATGTGGAAGGCCCTCAGAGGTCTGGTCTTACTTGGGGAGCTCCTACTTTGCAGGCAGCTGTTTTTAACTTTTGAACTTTGTCTTTATTTCTTCAAAAGTACAGTGACATGGTTAAGATACAGAGTGGTGGTAAACTTTGGCACAGTCACCATTCTTGGAGGTAGAGCTTGAAAACTTTATTTAATGTTTCTGAGCCACAGTTCCTTTATGTACAGACTGGACATAATGCTCAGCATACTAAGACAGAGCTCATAAGTGCTGGTGATGATCATTATTGACATAATATATAAATAAGTTGCTTGGCTGGGCACGGTGGCTCACACCTGTAATCCCAGCACTTTGGGAGGCCGAGGTGGGTGGATCGCTTGAGCCCAGGAGTTCAAGACCAGCTTGGGCAACATAGTAAAACCCCATCTCTACTAAAAATACAGAAATCAGCTGGGTGTGGTGGTGCATGCCTGTAGTCCCAGCAACTTGGGAGGCTGAGATGGGACAATCCCTCGAGCCTGGGAGGTCGAGGCAGCAGTCAGCTGTAATTGTGCCACTACATTCCAGCCTGGGCAATGCAGTGAGACCCTGTCTCAATTAAAAAAATAAAAATAAATGAGTTTCATATGTTGAGCAAACATGTGCCTTCCCTGATCGGGTTTGTTCCTCTACTGTATCATGGAACTTCTCTTCTGCAAGGCAGTGAGTGCTTCCTCAAAATCTAAAGAGAACAATCTCTTTGCCTCTTTCTCCACCCCCAACTCTTCCCTCCTCTGGTTGTGTAACTCCTGCCTAAGTAAATCCTTTCTGTGCTCTCCTCCTGGCTCCTGCTCACTATGGCATCCAGACCACAACAGGCATGAGACACACAGCCTGGTGCCCGGGCAGTCTGAGCAGGCAGGGGTTTGCCAGCTGCTGCCCTGTCGGGGGCTGGAGGAACCCGCCGTGCCCCAGAATTGAGGTGGCAGAATCACTCCAGGCTTTATCAGGAAAACCACTCCCTGTGTACTTTCAGGATTCAGTTGACAGCTCAGCCAGGCCGGGTTTTCATCTGCCTAACTTGGCCTCCAGAAACTGGACCCTGATTTCAGGGAGGCCCCTTTTAAATAGCCCACCCTGGGTGGAGGATATCACACTTCACACTTGAGATCCTTTGATATGCAACACTGAAATCATGTAGAAAGTGTATTTCCAACTAAAATAGTCTTTGTTTTTTACACTCTTCCTTCCTTTCTTCACCCTCTGCTGTTTTTCTCTTAGCTTCCAGTAGAGCCAAAGGTAACAGAGGGACTGACTCGCTGGTTCTTCTCCAACATAAACCACCACCAACTTGGGGAAGCTGCCGTCTGGTTTACACATGACACGAAACCAGCAGGGGGCGATCATCCCCCTAATTATTCTCCCATTAGCTCCTTATGGCCCTGGGCTACAAAAACAGACTACTCATCAGATACAAATGGACCATACAGCCTTTTGGTCACAATCTCAGGATGTGGAGTCAACAGACCTGGATCTGAATCCTACTTCCCATGTCAGTTGGCTGTCTAACACTGGGCAAGCTACTTCATAAGGATTACATAAGATAATGCACAGTGTTGGCATACAGAAAATATTTAGTAAATGTTGGCCATCACTATTGCTAGGAGTGGTGGGGTTGTGAGGAAGTCTTCAGTGTTGGCAAGGATGACATATGTGGTGAGCCAACGAGTAAATTTCAGAAAATGCTGGTTCTAAGGCCACTTCAGACTAAGGAGGAGACAAACTAAGGTTCTTCTCTTGGCTTTGCTGGTACCAAAGTATGCAACCATGTCTTTTTTTCAGATGGAGTTTCAGTCTTGTCACCCAGGCTGGAGTGCAGTGGCGCGATCTCAGCTCACCGCAACCTCCGCCTTTTGGGTTCAAGCGATTCTCCTGCCTCAGTCTCCCGAGTAGCTGGGATTATAGGTACCCTCCACCATGCCCAGCTAATTTTTGTATTTTTAGTAGAGATAGGGTTTCACCATGTTAGCCAGGCTGGTCTTAAACTTCTGGCCTCAAGTGACCCACCCGCCCTGGCCTCCCAAAGTGCTGGGATTACAGGCGTGAGCCATCGCACCCAGCCAGCAATCATGTCTTATCTTAAGAGATGCTACAGGCAGGCTCGGGTGCAAAGCTGGCTACTGTAAGACAGCATCTCTCCAAGCCTCTTCTGTAGAAAGGAATAGAATAATCTACCTCACAGAGCTCAACAAAGATGAAAGAAGTCACTAATGACAAATAGCATGGAACCTGGCTACATAATTTCTTTTTTTGCCAGCACTACCTATAAGTTCTCTTCTCTACTAAAAATATTTTATAACCCCTTGGGTCTAATGAGCCTAAGCCGTTACAAAAAAGTAGGGGGAAACATATATACATGTCTGTAATAAACATCTAGAGAATCCAAATGCAAAGTTTAACTTATTTAGGGCCCTTTAATTATTGGTCACTTTGTTCGCTTATCAAATTAATGTGGTTAATGCTGGATGTTAAATTTTAAGTACTGTATGCCCAAATTTGTTAAAATCTATCAGCTGAGTTTATTTTAGATAGCCTTAATGTTTCTGTTGTTGGAACAAAAATATAGCAAAATTAAAGTCTGAGAAGTCACAAAAACTCTAAGAGCCAAAGAAACTATCTACATGATACAAATTTTTCAGTGTAACCTTAGCCCTGAAGTACCATTATACCTTGATTGTAATAGCACCTTGTGTTTGTCCAATAAAGCACACAGTATATAACTTGAGAGGCTGGTACTTAAGATACTGTCAAATGCTTTAAATAATTTTATTAATTCTCCATCATTTCAACTGGTCAGCCACCGCTTTTTCCCTCTAGCACAAAAACCAACCTTCAGGCCCTCACATGTCCACTAAAATCAAATATAGATCCTATTAACAATCTGCGGCCGGGCACGGTGGTTCACACCTGTAATCCCAGCACTTTGCGACGCCGAGGCGGGCAGATCACGAGGTCAGGAGATGGAGACCATCTTGGCTAACACGGTGAAACCCCATCTCACTAAAAATACAAAAAATTAGCTGGGCGTGGTGGTGGGCACCTGTAGTCCCAGCTACTTGGGAGGCTGAGGCAGGAGAATGGCGTGAACCTGGGAGGCGGAGCTTGCAGTGAGCTGAGATCGCACCACCGCACTCCAGCCTGGGCCACAGAGCAAAGACTCTGTGTCTCAAAAAAAAAAAAAAAAATCTGCCACATTCATTTGCATATATTAAATCATTTGTGTTCAACTGAAGAATGAGTGTTTGTAACATAGGAATATCAGAAGCGACACCAACAATAGTGACTGAGGTTAGGCAAAATAATTTCACAGCAGTGACAGAGCTCTGGTTGGTAATGTCTAATGCACATCACTTAGTATCATAATACAAGCCAGAAACATCAACATATCTATTAGGGGGTATTATTATTTTCTGAAATTATATACTTTAAATCCAAAAAGCAAGTAACTTTCAATTGTGAAGAAGGTTGCGGCATGGCAGTGCATAACTGTAGTCCCAGCTACTCGGGAGCCTGAGGCATGAGGATCACTTCAGCCCAGGAGTTTGAGGCCAGCCTGGGCAACACAGTAAGACCCCATCTCAAAAAAAAAATTAGTTGTGACAAAGGACCATTATTCCACATAAGCAGTTAGCATCCCCTGACATACTGGGTATTTATGTGCTTGGGTAGTTCTTGTGTTCTCCACCCAAGTGTGGGCTCCATGAGAAAAAGAACTTTGTTTTGTTCACTGCTGAATTTCTAACACCTGAAACAGTGGCTGGCATGCAGTAGGTGCTCAAAAAATACTTGTTAAATAAATTCTCATTTCTCCCAATCCCCAATTCACATCCCCTAAAATATAACTATCTTTCTCAAAGGGCCCAAGGATGTTACACCAGGCCTTCCTTTCATTCCAGGGCCTTTTAAGTCATGTGTTGGAGTCTATGTAAGTCAAGCTTTTTCATTCAACAACAGCAGGCCAGATCCAGTTTACGCGTTCAGATTATTATATGTATCCTGAATGTACCTGAAACACTTATCTCTGGCCTCTACTCTAGCAACTTAGTGGGCTTTGACTTTCCTAAAACAGTCACTGATTTAATATACTGCCACATACACTTCAGCTTCATCACCTCTGGAATATTCTGCTCCCTTATTCTCTCCCTGTCCAATCCTCCATGTTTCAGCTTAAGGGCTACTTCCTCAAGGAAGCTTGCCCTGTTTCCTGTTACTCACAGCGTTCAGTATCCTTCCTTCCTAGAAGTCACAGCACTTTGCAATGATCTCTCAGATAATCATCTGTTTCGTGTCTGTCTCCCCTGTTAGGCATTTTACTCCCTAGGGTCTGAGGCTGTGGCCATCTGGGTAGCGATGAGCCCCTCTCCTGTGCAGCTTCTTGCACATGCAGGTGCACATGAATGTTTGCAGAATGGTCTGAATGATTCGAAATGTTTAGCCCAACAAATACTAACAACAAAAAGAGGCAATCGAGCCTTCTGGGACCTAAGAGGTCCATAATTGGAGAGCACAGTTAACAATGAGGGAGCTACACATTATTTTAATTTCCTTTAAAAAAAGAGAATTTTTATAAATGCTTCCATAGTATTTTAACCAGGGAAGCAAAAATCATGTGAGGACTTTTGCCTCCCAGTGTCTTGGAGTTGTTTCCTAAAAAAACAGTCATATGCAAAGAGAAATTTGCTTACACAGGAGATATTCAGACTGAAAAGACAATTCAAGCCCGGGCGCGGTGGCTCACACCTGTAATCCCAGCACTTCGGGAGGCCGAGGTGGGCGGATCACGAGGTCAGGAGATCGAGACCACCCTGGTAACACGGTGAAACCCCGTCTCTACTAAAAATACAAAAAAAATTAGCCAGGCGTAGTGGCGGGTGCCTGTAGTCCCAGCTACTTGGGAGGCTGAGGCAGGAGAACGGTGTGAACCCAGGAGGCGGAGCTTGCAGTGAGTGGACATCACACCACTGCACTCCAGCCTGGGTGACAGAGCCAGACTCTGTCTCAAAAAAAAAAAAAAAGGACAATTCAAGAGACCCTCAAAACTGGGAGGTGATCTTTTACGATAGTGAAAAGGATACAATGAAATACAAGATTTGGGCTCCTGGTTCCTTCTGTTTAATCTTAAGTCATTTAGTATGTCTGGGCCTCAGTTTCTTTATCTGTAAAATGGGGAAAACAGAACCTATCATGGGGAAAACAGAACCTATCTGATGGGGCACTGTAAGGACAGAATGAAATACTCAACCACAAAGTACTCTGTAAACAACAAAGTGTCATGGAAACACCAGTTACAAGAGGCAGAAGCAGCATCTGGGCCAAAGCCCAGCCTTCAACCAAAGAACTATGTATGCTTCCCAGAAAGAACCAGCAGCACAGAGTCACGCAGGGCATCTTTCAGTTTGTCTTAATGCCTTCCACCTAGATGGATTTAACCCTCACCATCACTCTTCCTGTTAGCCACTCAGCTGCTTGGAAGGAGTCATCCAGTTGGCCTTTTCTTCTCTTTCCTGGTCTCAATAGCCCCATTTTCTTGTACCTGTCCTGATGGGCCCAATTTACATTCCTTCCCTCATTTTTCCCCCTAATTTGGAAACAGCTCTATTTTTCCACCAGCTCCCAAAGTTCATGATTTGTGGACAAAGACATCAGTGGGCCACATGTGGGTTCTCCACTCTGGTGATGGCTGGTCAAGCCCCTCTGCCCCATGGGAGGACTTCCCTCAAGCTGAAATGCAAACACTCCCATGAGAGGTCACCTCCAATTGTTCAGCATCTCGGTTATCTACCACAGGCTCTTAACTCATTCCTGACACTTTCTCCCGATAATAGAAATGACATTAAGGCAGGCAACACACAGACAGCATGGGACTTAGGAGATGGGAAGGATGGGGTGAGATAGAGAATGTGGCGAGAGTTGGTGAGGATCTCAGAGACAGACTAAGGATTCCTTCAGTTTTTGCCTTGGGCTTACCCACACACAGATGCAACGCTCATACTCACAGCCAAGGAGTGGGTGTGAAGAAAGGGTACGGGGCTTGTTGGGTGGGAAAGAAGGGAGGATCACACATGTATGGGAAATGCCTGGCTGAGAAACAATGGGATGATGGGTACAAGATGGGGATGGGGGAGGTAGGAAAGAAAAAAGTGACAAATAGAGTCCAGATGCCAATGTTACTGGTATTTATGATATTATAATGCATTGCACTCTATGGCAAACTGTTCAAGTGCTGTTTTGTTACTTTTTTTTTTTTTGAGATGGAGTGTTGCTCGGTCGCCAGGCTGGAGTGCAGTGGCACGATCTTGGCTCACCGCAACCTCCGCCTCCTGGGTTCAACCAATTATCCTGCCTCAGCCTCCTGAGTAGCTGGGACTACATGCGAGTGGCCATGTATTTTTAGTAAAGACGGGGTTTCACCATGTTGGCCAAGATGGTCTTGATCTCCTGACCTCGTGAGCCACCTGCCTCGGCCTCCCAAAGTGCTGGGATTACAGGTGTGAGCCACCATGCCTGGCCACTTCTTCTTAAGAAGTTGTTCTTAAGAAGAGAACAACTTGCTATCTTGAGAAAACAGAGTTGGAAAGAGAGTATGGAATAACAGCTAAATGTTTAAGCTTTAGAGTTTCAGGACCTGAGCTTGAATCTCTTATCTATCAGAGATTAACTGTGTGACTCTGGGAAAGATACTTATGCTCTCTGTTTCCTCATTTGTCAGTTAGTACCTAGCTTCCTAGGGTGTTTATGAGGATGAATTGTGATCATATATCTAAATAACTCTGCATGGGACCAGGCATATGGCAAGGCTCAATAAATGTTACTTCTTGTTCAATTTTACAAAACATAAGAGCTTGTAAATGTCCCTCTCTCTGACTCAAGTATTCCCTACAGCATCTTGGGGTCCAGGACAGTAATACACCTCCTGCTCTGCTGTTTTCTACAAATCTGCCAACAGGAATCCCTTTTTACTTAATCAAAAGGCTATTCTTTCCTAGGCCCGTTTTCACACGGGATATTTGTCAGGCATGGGGTGGGGTAAAGGAGGAAAGAAAGAAGCAAGGAGGTAAACAGTAAAGGGAAAGAAATCCTGGATTCAAGACACACCTCTCTGGGCACACTCACCGAGTCTGGGTCTCGCTGCTGCTCGAGAAAAGCTGAAAATTCCACCAGGCGAAGCTTGGTTGTGCCAATGGAGCGACCTTGCCAGGCAGGGACTGAGGGAGCTGGGGCCGATGCAGGCTCAAACCCTGAAAGAGCAATTGTCACCTTTGATGCTGGTCACTCACCTCCCCTTGGGCCTCAGGCAAATACTGGAACAGGGCTCTACAGATGACCCAGAAGGAAATGCCAATAGCCCCTCTCCACCAGATCTGGCCAGGATAACTCAGACGACAGATGCTGGCTGAGGACCCCAGTGATGGTGAACAAATAAGCACAAAGCATGTGTTCCTCATTAAGCCAACTTCAACTAAGGTTAAGGGCTGCAGTATGAGGACATCTAATCCTGCACCAAGGGGTCTACTTGGGAACCAAGCCAAGAATGACAGGACAGTGAGAAGTGAATGCTTCCAAAGACTTCCTGTGAAACCCGAACATGCCATGCACTTCTTGTGTTTGCCCATCTTCCTTAAGACTGTGGTCACTAGCACTATAGAATATTCTCTCTGAATGCTCCGTAGTACTCAGGCACAGGGCAATATGTGAAAGCATTTTCAGTTTGGGGAATCCATAAGGGAGAGCAGTGACTTTTATACTGTACACCTCAAGTAGTGCAAAGGAGTAATTCTACACACACACGTGGGGATGGGGGATGCACTTTGTGGGGAAGGAGACAGGTAGGCTGGACAGATTCATGTTTTCCACTTTGAGCTTCCATGTACTCTCTTCTTTAAAGAAAGGTAGCAGGACCGAAATCTACTTATCTAAGAAAGGGTAAATGAAACCCTATCTGGCCTCGAGACTTAGACTGCCTAATTTGGCCAGTTTATATTGAGGAAGATGCTGCAGCAACTTCGCCTTCTGAGGATAATCCAGCATCTTCAGTGAAAGTGAGGAGGCTTCCTGTTTCTTAAACAAACCATCTGAAAAGCTCTTGGGAGATGACTGAAGGGAATCGGGACCTGGCAGGGGTCACCCCTGTGGCCCTCCTGAGCTCCAGGCTACCCAAGGATCCTGCAAGTCAGGGGCAATGTGCGGCTGTGGCAAAGTTGAGCATCTTTTGACTCTGGGAACAAAGTGCCAGACCCAGCTGTCAGCTGTGTGGGAATGTGCTCCCAAAAAGGAGTTTTAGGGATACTCACCTGGAATGGGGGCTGTGACTGCTGGCTGGATGGGGTAGGCCTGCTGCACAAAAGGCTTGACGCTAGGAACAGAGAGATGGCAGACAGAGTTAGAGATCGCATCTGCAGCAGGGGGCTATTACCCAAGCCCCACCATGACCTCCCAGTGGGAGGTCCTTCACCGCTGTGGTCCCTGCCTGCAGGTGGTAGCACACCCCAGGCAGAGGCAGTTGTTCCATAAACTGAGAGGGACCAGCAGCCAGCCAGGTAGGGATCAAACCACCAAGCCTCATTCCAGTTCAATGGGATGTGATGGAAAGGCAGCCTGAATTCCTTGTGCTGTGACATCTGCTTTTGAACCTCTGAGGTCAAGCAGTCACCACTTCTAGGCAAAGTGTGGGACATGCTTCAGGCTCTCCTTCTCTAGGCCAAACAGTGCAAGTTTTTTTTTTACAGCATATAGGCAGGATTTCCTTTCTTTTATCCTGAAATAGCCCTTATTTTCCAGTTTACTGATCTTTCTTCTCTTGCCCCCAAGGCATCAGTAGGATTTGTCTACTAGCCACCCTACTACAGGGCTGGCCAGAATGAAATGGGCTAGAGGATCACCCGTGCCGCCCTTTCTCAGGCAAGGAAGACCACAGCTCAGCCTTCAATACCATGAAGGAAGAGGGGTCCACTTCTTGCTTCCAGCTGGATGACTGCTAATACTTAAGGTGGGAGTGAGGTGCTTCCACCTCTCCCAGATCCAAAAAGCCAGTCTCTTTCCTGCCAGGGGCCTCAGTAGACAATAAGAATGGGATGCCTTCTGGGACCTCAGTGTAATGCTCCTTTCTCCTCCAGGCCCTGAGACAGTATGGTCCAGGAAGAGCTCTCCCCAGGTGGGCTGGGACCAGCCCCTAGTTGTCAGTGCCCACCCCTCCTCAGACTTACTCTTGTGAGGATCCTGGCTGCCCTGTTTGAATCATTCCCGGCCAGAACTGGAAGGCAAAATGCAAAGGCCTCAGAATTACGAGTTTACTTCAAAGCACAGTTTAGGATGCCTACGCATTGCAACCCCTGCTAAAAGACAGCAGGTTCGATCACCCAACAGAATCGCTTTCCCAGAGTGCAAATGCAGTCACCACTTGCACGAGACCACAACCTATATCCTTGGACTGGCAACCCAGAGCTCCCCTTAGCGCCTCCTTCCTGAAAATGCCCCCAAGGGCAGACGCAGGCAGCAGCTCCTGTTTTCCTTACACCTAAGCAAAGATCTGGGCGTGCTGCAGGGGGCTCACCAATATTTTAACTGACTGATTTATCCATGCACCCTCCCTTCATTCTGAAACATTCCCTGCATAATATTCTGCCTCAACAGCACTGAAGGCCCAGCAAGGCAGAGGACAAAGCTTGAACAAGGCCAGGAACTCCAAGCGGCAATGGAGGCAGCTCTTCTGCAGCGAGCTTCCCTGCTGCGATTGGTGTGGGCTGGAGAGGCAGCATGACATAGAGGAGGAAAAGAGCAGCCTCAGGAGTCAAGCAACCCTGGGGCTGATTGTTGACATCACTATCCATTCCACTATGATCCCAGCTATCCAAACTCTTGTTTTGCTACTGAATAACCTCAGCTTTTTCATCTGCAAAATGGCAATGACAATAAGAAGCATTTAAGATTACCTGGAGGATTGAGATTATAACATAATGCTTCTCAGCCTCTGGTAGGTGTCAAAATGTAAATGTTAATAGAATACCTTGTCCCTTTAGGGGCTAGTTGCCCCTGAAGACAGAGGGACAGCGACCAAGGGCCAGGAAAAAGATAAAGAGAGAAGAAGCCTGAGTCCAACCCAGAAGGGCACATTTAATTCCATGTCTTCAGGGACTCAGAATTCCTTCCTCTTCTGATTTTCTCCCTCTTCCTTTTCCGTTTTTCTTTTCTTCTTCTCCTCCTCCTTCTCCACTCCCTCCCTTTCTCTCTACTCTCTGCCTCCCTTCCCTCCTTACTTTCACCACTTTAGACTCAGTTATCAGTTGACAAGGTAGCCTTTGCCCTCTCACATACCTGACCCACGTGACAAGAAATGGAGGTGGGAGGCTTAACACTGGCACATGCCAACGCCAACCCCAACCCCAGCAGCTGTCATTACTGGACTGAGCTCATGACTTACCCCCGGCGCCCCCGGGAAGGTCGGGCGTGGAATCCCAGGCAGCCCCAGCTTGTTATGAATGGCAGTGGCCGAGACGATCTGGGCTGAGGACATGGCCGCCATGTGCTGCAGGGCCTTATCCTTTGCAGTCTGATCCTTGAAGGTGACAGTGACACATCAACTTAATACATAACGCATGGCTACCAGGCAGGTTACACAGGCACAGCCACGAGCACATGGACTAAAATACAGAGCCACAAAATAGGCCAAAAAAAGCAAACATGCATGGATAAATAACACAGCCAGAAGGCTAAACCACACTCAACCTACTGTACCTCTCAACATTTACTGGGAAGACCCAATGGGGCAAGGCTTTTTTTTAGGGATTAAATCCATTTTCCAACAGAATGTGAAGTCTCTCAGAAGAGTGGACAACATATTTATTTAGCTTTTCAGCTTCAGAAGATTTCTCCAATTACTTAAAACATTTAAGGAAGGAAAAAAAAAATAAAGGCCCTGCTTTTAAGCAAACGGATGGGAGGAGGGGTGAGAGAAGAGATGTAGCTGTGGACTCGGGTAGGACCATCCACGGAGCTCGAGGAGCCCTATCTGTGTGTCCTGACTGTCACAGGGCCATGGTCCCAGGAGCTGCTGGGGTCATGCAAGGCCTGGAAGCCCTGCAGACACCTGGCTGGAGGGGCTCAGAAGCAGCGGGGGTTGGGGGTAACAGGGCCAAGCAGCATGCTGGCGGGGCGCATGCTTTCTCAGGTATCCCCGCCGTGGGGCTAAGGCTACATGGGTTCGTACTAAAGCCAGGAGCCTAGGGGATGCTACAGGTATGTGGTTTCTCCTTTTCCTAAACGGGTCTTTTCTAGGAAAGCCAAGGCTAATAACACAAAGCTAGCCAAAAAAGTCTGCCAAGCACAGCTAAAATACAGAATACTCAGTTTGGTGAAAATACTTACCATGCTTGTTACCTGGATACAATAATAAACAATTTGTTAAAAGGATTGTATACAAAGGGATTTTTTTTTCTTCGGTTAAAAAAAAAATATATATATATATATATGTATATATGTACACAAACATATAATACTTGGGAACAATAAAATGCATAGGGGTGTGGGCCTTCTCACATTTTAGGAAGAAAAGGTGATCCAGATGGCTATCTAGAAAGGCAGTGATTGAGAAGGGCACCCAACAACAGCAATAATAAAAAACTACCCCCCAACTCCTTTGCACTGGTTCTGTGGCTTCCCCAGGACAGACAGAAATAGTCAGCCTCCTGGTATGAGACAGGCCCGGTGGGCACAGGCAGGGCTTTGAGCCTTGTAGGCATATAAAGGCTCCCGGTGCCAACAGAGTGTCTATATTCCAGGCCCAAATGCCATCAAAGTAAAAACAAAATGGCGACATCAAAATAAAAAGAGTGCTTTCCACCTCCAGGGAACGTCAAAGGGAGCTTCAGGCTAAGACACCAAGTACCAGCAAAGAGGGTGCTTCAATGCTTACTAATATAACCAAAGGTGATGAAAAAAACACATCAAGGCATCAAAAGCAAGGCAAAAGCAAAAGAGTTTTTTAAAAAATCAAAGCTCATAAACAACTGCTAGGGGCTTCTAAGAAAGATCTGCTAGGTGTTCCCAGGGTGTAGATACTACGTTGCCCTGTAACTGTCAGGAAGACCATGTGAATTTCCAAAAAGCTTACATTAACCTTTGAAAAAGAGGCAATAAAGAAAAAGGGAAAGGGGAAGGACCAGGTGTGGCTGCTCACACCTATAATCCCAGCACTTTGTGAGGCTGAAGTGGGAGGATTACTTGGGCCCAGGAGTTCAAGACCAGCCTGGGCTACATAGAGACACCCAGTCTCCACCAAAAAAAAAAAAAAAAAAAAAAATTAGCCGGGTGTGGTGGTGCACTTCTGTGGTTCCAGCTACTCAAGAGCCTGAGGTGGGAGGATTGTTTGAACCTGGGAGGTCAAGGCTGCAATGAGCTGTGTTCATCAAGCCACTGCACTTAAGCCTGGGCAATAGAGCAAGACTCCATCAGAAAAAAAAGAAACAATGAAGGAGAAAAGGAAGGAAGAAAGGGAGGGTGGGAGGGAGAAAAGGAAGGAAGGAAGAAAGGGAGGGTGGGAGGGAGAAAAGGAAGGAAGAAAGGGAGGGTGGGAGGGAGAAAAGGAAGGAAGAAAGGGAGGGTGGGAGGGAGAAAAGGAAGGAAGAAAGGGAGGGTGGGAGGGAGAAAAGGAAGGAAGAAAGGGAGGGTGGGAGGGAGAAAAGGAAGGAAGGAAGGAAGAAAGGGAGGGTGGGAGGGAGAAAAGGAAGGAAGAAAGGGAAGGTGGGAGGGAGAAAAGGAAGGAAGAAAGGGAGGGTGGGAGGGAGAAAAGGAAGGAAGAAAGGGAGGGTGGGAGGGAGAAAAGGAAGGAAGAAAGGGAGGGTGGGAGGGAGAAAAGGAAGGAAGAAAGGGAGGGTGGGAGGGAGAAAAGGGGAAGGAGGAAGGGAGGAAAAAAGGAAAGGGAGGGGAGGGGAGAAAAGAAAACGGAGCCTAACACTTCCATTAATTTCTTCTTTTTTTTTTTGAGATGGAGTTTCACTCTTGTTGCCCGGGCTCGAGTGCAGTGGCACGATCACAGCTCACTGCAACCTCCGCTTCCCAGGTTCAAGCGATTCTCCTACCTCAGCCTCCTGAGTAGCTGGGATTACAGGCATATGCCACCAGGCCCGGCTAATTTTTCTATTTGTCTTTTTAGTAGAGATGGGGTTTCACCATGTTGGCCAGGCTGGTCTCGAACTCCCGACCTCAGATGATCCACCCGCCTTGGCCTCCCAAAGTGCTGGGATTACAGGCGTGAGCCACCATGCCCAGCCACATTAATTTTTATGTCTTATATATTACTCTGGCTGTGACTGAAAAAACTAAGGAGCCCCAAATAACAGCTTTTCATGGATGCTCAAGGTCATTATGAACATCTGTAATGACACCTCCCGTGGCCAAGTGACACTCCAAGGGCCCTGGAAGCTGGCAGAATTCCTGGGCCTCAACAGAACGGCCAGAGTGACTCAGAATGATCCTTTTGCTGCTGTTATCTCCTTCTCATCACATGGCAATTCTTCAACTTGGGGCTCCATTTGCTGATCTGTCAAATGTTCTAACCTAAAGCTAGCTTCCTCAACTAACCTTTTTTTTTTTTTTTTTTTTTTTAAGATTTGAAACATTTCAGATACTGAGGATGCCAGAAAAAGGGCAAATCTTGAAGTGGATGGGATTTTATGATAAACTGACAAACTGGGCCCACACATGCAGACCTCAGTGCCCAGGCAATCTACTGTTGGCTATTCTGTGGCTTTACCTGCTCCTCGCTTGTCCGTCCCCTCAGAGGGTAGCCCGTGAACAGAAACCATGGCCCTAGTCACACCAACTCCATTCCCCATCAACACCACCCTGACATCAATACAAATCCATTGGTTTCTCTTTGACCAGTCACTTTGGACTCTAGCCCCCAAGCCACTCAACCTCTACCAAGGGGGTTATAAATGCTCTCAAGGCGGATTTCTGAAACTGAGGTAATGGCTCAGGGTATGACCACAGGTGCCTTCCTCAGCACAGAACAAGCCTTACAACTTCTCTGGGGCCCAGGCTAGGGGGATTGGAAAATGGCAGCACAGACGTCTTGCCTGCCTGACTGACACATCTGAGCAACAGCTACAAAAGAACTTGAGGGCTTGCCTCCATTCCAGAAGAACATCGTGGAGCCTCTCACAGACCCGAAGAGTTCCACGTTTTTGAAATTCTGCAGACAGAGGCAGTTCTGCTTGCCCAAATACAGAATCTGTTTGTGCACACTTGGGTGGGGCGACTCATGAATTCTAAGTCCAGGTCCAAATGGAAATGAGTTCCCTGCATCTCCACATCCCGCTTTATTGAGTTGCTTGAAATTTGCTAGGCTTATTAAAAATCATTTGAAATCTTCATACAAGTTTGATATTCTTTTTTGAAACGGAAATCAGTCAGTGTGGAAAAGGAGAAAAGCACCTATCTTTGCTGTTTATGTCACACAACTTCAGAACATGATCTTTTTCTTCTGTTAAACAAAGTAAGGTTTGACTCTCATTACCCAGCATTCTACCAGGTACCTAAATGAAAATAGGAGTTCAAGAGCAGGAGAGCAAATCAATTGCTTTTATGACACCAACTTGCTCCAGGACTATAAAAGGTGTACCCACCACTGGGGTGTCCAGAGACCTGGCTCCAAACCTGTCCCTGCCTGACATTAATGAGCTGCATTATGTGGAGCAAGTCATTTAATGACTTCGAAGTTTCTTTATTTACAAAATTAGAAGTTGCACATTACTGCCTAATGTCCTTCTGGGTTTAAAGGTATTTGTAGCTATGAAGGTAAATTCCATTATAAACAAATACTTTTTAATGCATATAGTCAAGGAAACTACTAGTGAGAAGACAGCAGGATGTTAAAATTTGGGCAGCTCTTGTCTGCTGTCCTAATAGAAAGCTAAGTGTAGAAAGGAAATTTTATCTCAAGTAGAGGTTCTTTCTGCACTTGACCTACCTATTTAAGAATAGGCAATTTTCTGCAAATGGACTAAAATGTCTATACCAGTGATTTCCTACCTTTTGTGATCGAGCTACTCTGACTACTCATTTAATTTTTATAACATCTCCCCTTTATCTACAATATATATTGAAAATTAAAAGGATTAAAATGTTTTTGTTTAAAACCTAATGTGACCCTGGAAATAACAAGCACCACCAGGGATATCCTGAAATCAGAACCAAGGGTCTGACTACAGACCCACTTATCCTGAAATGGGAATTCGAAAGGATGCCAAGCTAAGAGATTTCAATGGAAGGATCTCTAAATTGTCATTTGCAGCCCAGAGATACCTGCCTGGCTTTGAAAAAATAACTCAAAGTGTCAGACCTGAGTGAACTGCTCTTCTGTGTCACTCTGACTTAATATCCCAGACTTTAAAGCATTCGACTCTATCCTCACTACTCATCGCCACTCTAAAGGGGAGGCGGCTCATCTATCCAAACAAGCGAAGCTAGGTAAATTCAAACACATGCTACATTTGTACACCACACTAATTTTAAGATGTCTTCACACCAACATTTCTGAGATGTGGATGAGATTTACAAAGGTGAGCACATTGTTTGATCCTGAAAAACTGTTAGGTTGATACGGAATTATGCTGTATGAAGTCTTAGGTTACAGGAAATATTCTGAGGGTGTATGTGTGCACGCGTGCTCATATGAGCAAGAATAAGAAAATTGCATCCTAGAAAAATGTTTGGACAAGTTCACACTGACTTCTTATCGCTGATTTTCCATCCCTCTATCCCTAAGATTACAAAGTATGAGGACATAAAAAGCCAAATGTTTTGGGGAGTGGGGAAAGAAAAAGGAAATCTCCCTTTTCCAACTGAAGCCCAACCCAAGCCCATGACCTGCAATGCAGGAAACACTCATGGAGCAGGAACCATGGGTCTATGGACTTTTGATGGGAAAGAGGATGGGTTCTAAGAACAAATGGTCCAACTGACCTGAGACTCGGGATGCTTGTCTCATCATCTACCCTACTTTTGTCATTATCCAATTTCCAGCACACCACACTCAATGGTCTCACTGCCTCTGCTACACGGTCCAGCAGGCTGTGTCATGCATAAACTCCTCAGCCTAAAGCCTTACAAATTGTTATTGTTCTAAGTAAAAACAGGCTTTCATATTTTATGAAGGAGAGCAAGGCTACTGCTGCTATAGCTCTCTGTTCTGCTGATTGCCTCCTATGGTTGAAATGGACACAATGTTTGGAAAATATCTACATGTAATATACATGACACGAGGATAGCAATATCACAAATGCACATGGCTGGAGTGGTGTACTCTTAAAACTCAAGGACATCTCACGGATCAGTCTGGATATTAGAGGAGTCTTGTTCCCTTCTCTTCCTTCTGCTTCCCAGCTTTTGATTATTCTGCAAAATCAATTATCTCATATTCTATAGGCATTACCATGAACAAATTTTAAAGATAATATAAAAAGGTTACATGCTTGCATATACAATATATGATAGCTGCCATATATGGAATTTTAATGAACAGCATAATCAATATATTCCAAACAGTTTATTCATGGGCCATGATTTCAGAATTTAAAGATAGGATTCCAATGTAATTTATTTATATAGAAGTCCATCAAATACATCAGAAAAAAACAGTAAAGTCAAAAAAACGACCATGGATTCAGAAACTCTTGATAGTTATTAAATGGTTTTTCTTCAAATATGCTTTAACCAGCAATGTAACATAGTGCAAGGGAGGAAAGGCAGCAATTTGCTTGCAAAATCACTTTTTCAGAAAAAGACAAAACACAAAATACTTTCCTAAGAAGTAATTTTGCAGATGTTGTTTCTAATCTTGCACTATGGGGCTTCACATGACCTCTGCAATTATTAGCCATACCCCTTGAGCAGCTAAACATCACAGAACTATATTATGGTTTTGGAAAAAGGATGGAGGGCACTTGATTTTTTTTTTCTAGCTATGATCTCTAATTTGCTTATCATTAGAAAAGGCAGGAGTAAATACAAAAGGAGGCTATTTCAGTCAGGTAACAGCTAATGCAGAGGACAGAAGGCACATTCATGCTTCTCCTGACTCGCTGCCTAATAAGTAGCAATTAATTCATTTTATTGTATTTCCAAATGCCAAAGACTCCATTCACATCCAAGGAAAAATTTTCAAGGCTTTTACCATTGTTCATTTTTAAATATACTCAGCTATATTTGGTATTTTATAATTGTCAACAGCGTTTCCTTTAACTCTGATGTGGGGCTTCACATCATAAAGGATTGTAGATGAGGACTACAGATGAGCAAACTCATAGGTGTGCCTCATGACTCTCTCTCAGGAAGCCTGGGATTTAGGACAGCTTCCTGCCAGATCCAGGTGTCTGGGAGAAGGCACCCTTCTGACCTTAGCTCCCTTTTCTCTAGGAGGTGACAGCAAGGGGCCAGAGGAACCTAAACTGGCTCCAGGCTCAAGTTAAGCTCCAGAGTGAGTCCTTGCTCCCACTGTTTATCTTCTGTTTCTTTTTTTTTTTTTTTTTTTTTTTTTTTTTTTTTTTTCCCTTTTAAATCTTTTATTTCTATTTGTAAAGTGAAATACTTTGTCTGTAGTTAAAGAAGTAATTTTCATTAATGTTGAGAAGAGTGGGAACAGTTTTGGTCATGAAAGGGGACCTTAAAATGACATTAATTTTACCCTGATGGTTACAAAGGTAAACCTGATATTATCTTTTTAGGATGAAGTCTCTCTTTTCCCATCCCTTACATTGAACATCTTCTTCCTTGGGGGAAGAGCATCCCTCTAAGGTCACTGGAGGCTTAGTCCTATTTGCAGTATCTTCTGTTTCTTTCAAACATAAAGACACAATGAAGAGGGCTCAGTGGAGGGAGACAATGCAAAGTATTCCAAGTCAGGAAAATGAACCTCATCCTGGACCAGTACTCTTTGGGAAGGCAGCAGGACATCCTGCAAAGAGCTTGGCTTGTGGCACCAGATATCCCTGGATTAACTTCAGACTTGTGACTCTAAGCAAGCCAGTTAGCCATTCCAAGCCTCTGTGTCCTAATTTATAAATCAAAGATTAAAACACTTCTATTCAGGACTGCTTCAAGTACTTAGTATGGTGCTTGCAGCCTTGGCCCTGGGTGAGCTTGCAGTCTACGGGGCCCAGGTGATGGACTGGCTTTCCAAGCTGGATTCTGCTTGGGACCTGAAATGCTCAGGAGCCCTTGTCCTCACTAGATAACCTTTTGGATCGATGTCATTTCAGGGCATTATCTAAGTTGGAGGCCAATTAACAATGGGATTTCTCTATGAGGAGATAAAAATGTAGAATGATGAGGCTGTTTCTGTTGCCCGTAAAAAGAAAATCCAGACCTGGCTCAGTTTACACAGAATTATCTTTATCTACATATTCAGTGCTCTGGCTCCCATCATTAATTTCTCCATCACCACACTGTTGGTAAGTGGTTCTAACTGAAGCCTGAGAAATTGTCTCCAATCTTAGTTTTCGTTCAGTTAAAAACAAGGTAATAAAAATATCTTTGAGGAGAAAGGGTATATGTCATAAATGCAAAAGAACTCCCTCTGAAGATTGGGAAATGCCAGGAAAGATTATATCATTTCCCAAATCCCATGACAAGGCCAAGTGTCTTGGTGCGGACACAGACAAAGGAGGTTGTTGCTCAGGCTTTCCTTGCCTCCTGCATTGCTAACAGCCAAGTCCTGAAGGAGCAGAGTGGCTCAGGGGGCTTCACGGGGCACCACAGAGTGAAGTGAAGTACATCTACCTTCCCTGTGGACAGGCCCATTCCTGGATGGAATCAGTGATGATACAAACATGATTCAGCAGCGTGGACTTTAGCAATGCCCCAGTGAAGTTCTTGAACTCAAAAGAATTAAATCAACAATTTGAACTTTAAGCTCTCTGCTTATTGGAAGGAATAGCAGATTGGAAAGAATGGCCTGTTCAAAAATCAAATCACAAAGGCCACCAGGTCGAGAACAAGAAAACGGCCCTGGGGGAGCACATGTAGCTCATAAGTTAGTCACCAGCGACTGGACATAATCAGAGGGGCTCAGGTCTTTTTCTGCTCTACTGGGATGATGCAATGTCAGCAAGTACAGGTTTTTCTTCAATACATATCCAGAGCCTGACATGAATACATCTACTGCCTAAGATGTATTCCTGCTGAGGGGAGGGCATGACGAAGACTTCCTTTCCTCTTAGTTTTGTCCCCAGTCATACACTCAACTAAACACACTCGAGAAGTGAACCAGAGGTGGCTTAGCCCATCTTCATGCGAAGATGGAGATGGCCCACAGTGTGATGGTGCTTCCCAGATCTTGGCTGTGGCTATCATAAGCTTCTGAAAACAGCGAGAAAGGACTGCCTTTTTGCTGCTAATGGGGAAAGAAGGACTCTGAGCAGGGTCTGAACAACTTCTTAGGGCAACTGAACATACAGGGAAAGAGACTCCGGCATGGAACTCTACAAAGAAACTCTGAGTAGGAAAAAGACTGCTTAACACATGGAGAATGCTTCTGCATTCTTTCTACATGCTAGGATAATAAATCCCTGGAGCTTAAAAAAACAGTTAATGACTTTTCCGTGAATTAATGGTGAGTGAAACAATTCGAAGTAGAGAATAATTTCTAAGGCTGTGAGCTAATCCTCAGACATGCTGCTGCTTCTCACTACTCCACTGGAGATGCCAGTAGGGGCTAAACTAAGGGAAAGGGCAAGATGGAAGACAACAGGTAAAGCTGGTGTTCGTGACATTGCTGTCGTTGCAGCTGGTGACACAAGGTCCAAGGGAGACCTCTAACTCAGCATCCTCGGGATTCTTAAATGGATATTCCATAGGCCTCTGCCTCTTTCACACTGCAACTGCATGGATTCATCTTCTACTTTAGAAGTAGACTCAGGCTCAGCTACAGGCTGTGGGTCATCTATAAAACCTATCCCCTTGAGAGCAGTGGGTCAAAAGGGTTTTGTCTGAGTAGGAGACAAACACATAGCACTCCCATCACTAAGAAACAACTCCTTCAAAGCTAAGCTCTCTTCTAGGCCTGCAGTTTGTACTCTAGCTTCTGTCCTAGACATTTTTTCTTTTTTTTGGAGACAGAGTCTCGCTCTGTCGCCCAGGCTGGGGTACAGCAGTACAATCTCGGCTCACTGCAACCTTCACCTCCCAAGTTCAAGCAATCCTCCTGCCTCAGCCTCCCAAGTAGCTATAACTACAGGTGCACACTGCCATACCTGGCTAATTTTTTGTATTTTAGTAGAGACGGGGTTTCACCGTGTTGCCCAGGCTGGTCTCTAACTCCTGAGCTCAGGCAATCTGCCCATCTCGGCCTCCCAAAGTGCTAGGATTACAGGCGTGAGCCACCGTGCCCAGCCTTGTCCTAGATATTTTGAAAATGCCCCAACCCCCCTGGGGGGGTGGGGAGAAAATCCCCACAACTCTGAATGTATAAATTTAATTTCCAAAATCACTGTGCTCTGGCCACAAATGCCTTTTTTTTTTTCTTTTTTCCATCTTACCGAGCTCTTGAATCTCAGCTTCAATCTACTGGTGCTTTGTCTCTACTCTCCCAGCTTCTCTGCTCCTGGTTCACTGTCTCCTTGCATTATTCCCTTTCTAGTTCAACCATCCCCTATATTTCCTGAACCTCGTATCTCTCCTCTGCAGTCATGGTCTGTATCCAAGGTCATCAAATTGTTGGCCGAGTCTATCTTAACCTAAGCTGCTAAAAATTCCAGAGGAAAAGTCTCATGTTGGTGCCAATGGCTACTGCACAAATTCATGGTAGATAATTGGGCAAAAATCGGCTGGGCGCAGTGGCTCATGTCTGTAATCCCAGCACTTTGGGAGGCTGAGGCAGGCGGATCACTTGAGGTCAGGAGTTCGAGACCAGCCTGGCCAACATGGTGAAACCCCGTCTCTACTAAAAATACAAAAACTAGCTGAGTGTTGTGACGGGCACCTGTAATCCCAGCTATTTGGGAAGCTGAGGCAGGAGAATCGCTTGAACCCAGGAGGCGGAGGTTGCAATGAGCCAAGATGGTACCACTGCACTCCAGCCCGGGCGACAGAGCAAGACTCTGTCTCCAAAAAAAAAAGACAATGAGCAAAAATCTAGGAGCAAAATGAGAAGAGAGAGTTTTCACTGGATTTGATTTTCTAAGGGAAGTAAGTGGCAAGAAAATACATTGTGGGTGGTAGGAAAGAAAGGAAGATTAATTTTGGTTGAAGAAGGAGGGTAGGTAGAGAAAAAAGTACAGAATAATGTTTGCCACTTGATTTTTAATTTAAAAAAAAACTTATATAATGAAAATGATCAATTCCAGATAGTATAAACATGAGTGTTTAATATATTTTCTGTAGTTTAAATTTTGCAACAAAAACTTCATAATTTTGATGCACACTCCCAGTTAATTACCATTACTTTAAGAGAACCCAATTTTAATGAGTTAATTTTTAAACGCTGCTATTGAAAATCTTTCTGAAAAGTTCTGGCACACAACACTTTTCAGACTTCATAAGGACAGAACTTATAAACTTATAATTTATTCTTTAAACACAATGAGTAGGAAAGACTACAGAGCAGGCAGAGAACACGGAAGCGGGGAGCCTGCCAAGGATGAGTGCTAAGCACCACGGAGCAGCCCCAGGGGGTGTGGGTTGGCCCCTGGTCCCGGCCTGTGACTCTCTTCCCCACTCTTAAAGCAGCCCAGGAATTAGCCTCCCTGACTCCAGCTTGGCCTCCCTCTTATTAGCTATCCTGCAAAACCTGGCTGGCGAGGTCTTTCCAGAGGATAAATTTGAATGACCCCCGTGTACGCCCCTAGACCCACAGATGAATCCTTGCTCCTCAGTGGGATAATCGAGGACCCTTCCCTTAGGCTCCTCCAGTCTCACCTCCCACCGCATGCCCCCAGTTACATGATGCTCTTCATGGTCCCCCAGCTAGTTCCAACTTTATGGAAATTCTCTGCCTTCAACTATGTTTAGTTCTAATGACACTTCTCCATGAAGCTTTAATTCCCTCACTCCCAGAATGAATCATTCTTTTCACTTGGGCAGCCTCTGCACTATCCTGTTTAATTTCTACTGCAGAGCCCCCTAGCTGTGGACACCTACTGGAAAAATAACAGAAAAGTTCAACGTTCCTCAAGAACACAAACTCTGGATTCAATTCTATGCGCCCAACATCTACAAAAGGACCTAGAACACACTTAGGTTCTCAATGAAAACCACTGGACTGAATTCAGTAATCATTCCTATGCTTTTCAAGTTCAAATCTATGTAGAAATCTTAGACTTTCACTAGAACAATTTTTTTCTTTACTAAAATTTAAGTCTACACAATTTGGGGGTGATCTAGTCCACAAACAAGCACACTGAGAACAACTGCCAATTAGTAGAAGCATAAAGCTGACCTTTAGAATTTATTCTAACGGATTTTCAGGAGAGTAACTTTTGTAGCTAGGATGACTCATCTATCAATGTGACATCAAAATGACCACTCTCTCCTGGAGTCTGTTTTCTTCCGAGGAACATGGCAGAACTTCAAAACTGCAGAATTTAAAAACATGGGCTTTAAATGGGACACAGGGGCTCTCTGTAAAGGCTGGAAGGGACAGCATAAGAGGTAGACACCTCCTTTTCCTTCTGCCTAAAACAGGGGGTTTTTCAAACCCGATTCAATGGAATAGCCTAAGAGGCCATTACTAAGGATTTGAGGGAGTAAGCTTCAATTCGAAACATGAGTTTTGCTACTTTAAAGAGGCTGGAAAACACCAGCCCAAAGAACTCTGCCACACCCTTCCCTGGAAAGTAAAGAGAAGCTTATAAGCAAGAAGGCTCACAAGGAAGACACACCTGGCAGTGGCCTCCACTGCGGGTAAGCCACTTTTCCAACTCCACAGAGGGACAGACAAATGCAAGCCTGGCTTCAGTCTTCACATGAGGACCATAGACCTTTGTCTACCCCTTCGATGTCTGAGTTTGTGGAAAGTGGTAACCAGCCTGGCTAGGGCAGTGCCTGCAAGGATAGTTACTGGGATGGTCAGCCACCAGCCACCTGCTCCAGGAGGCCTTTCTACATCTTCCCAGGCAAAGCACAGTGTCTCTTTTAAGCTTGAATACTTCCTGCCACTCCCCCCTGCTCCCCACCCACCCAGAAGCTATCCTTGTTGTCTTTCGGGATGACCTCAATTATCTGTAGCGAGTTTATCTCACTAGCTAGTGGGGGAGGCCAAGAAGACCATGGCTATCAGCCTGACCCCATGATGACCTCGGTAAAGATGCTTGTCCCTGCCTCCTCACAAATGTGCTATTAGACTCCAGAGCTGAACAAGGGGGTATGGATGGAGCTGGGACATCAACAGAGTTGAGCCCATATCCTGGTAATGGCTGGTTAGGAAGGTTAAGTATACCGCCTTTGAGATAAAATGCTCATGGAGGAACTGAAAGCAGCACCAACTCCTGCAAGCAGGTGACAGACAACCTCACTCTCTGCGACTGTCCTAATGCCCTCAGAGTGGTGCCAAGCAGCTCTGTCTCCAGGACCATGTCATCCCCCCCAGTTACTGATGAGCCTCACAGCACCAATCCAAATTAAGTCTACATTTTGACCAAGGGCTCAAAGTTAAAATGTGGATGCCAAGTGAAGGGCTGGTAGCAAAGGCTGAATGCCCAGCCCCAAAGACTGTGAGGGGTGACAGTTTAGGTACAGTGTGCTGGCGTGAAGCCCTCTGCTTGAAAACATTCTCCCACCTTCACTAGATAAAATTTTATCTAAAACAACAGTTCGTTTTGGGTGCAAAAAGATCTGAGTTCAAATCCTGGCTTCACCACTTACTAGGAAGGCTTTGTGACTAGTCAATTATTCTCTCTCAGCCCCAGTTCCCTCAATATCATGCCCCAAAAGCAGAATACTGTAAGTCACCTCATAGTGAGCTTAAATGAGGGAGCACGCATTAGGCTGCCTTTCCTCTTTCAATTCCCAAACTTAACAGTATACTCTCCACGAAGCTCATCCCCGGGATGCACCCCACATTTCATTTTGGCTGCTCCCGCTATTACCCAAAGTGCTCCTCTAGTTTACATTCCCATTTACATGGCCAGCTCTCTGAACAGGATATTGGCTGTTAACTGCCCATCACAGTGAGCACCACGCCTGGAACACTCAGTTGGTATTAGCAGATGGAAAAACAAAGGACTCCATTTTTCCAAGAACAATATGGTAGGAAAGAACGGAAGAAACTACAAGAAGACGGAGGTGGTTCTTGGAGCTTAAATGCTGAGCCAGTTGCTATCCTACTGCTTCTGTTTCTGTCTCTTCCTTGTGCCTGCCCCCAAAAGAGAGTGGCCCAGGGCTGAAAGTCAGTGGAATGTTTCTTTTTATTATTGTTAATTTTTTTAGAAACAAACATAAATACTGCTGTGTATTTTTACATATGTACATGTATAAAGCAACAGAAAAATTGTTTCTATGGAAGAAAACTCTAAAATTCACCAAGTGAGAGAAAGAGTGCTTCCTATATCACATGGGAATCCCTTCTGAACAGAAGAGCTTTATTCATCACTTATAGGGCTTTCAGTCTAGGGCTGTGTGCCCTGGTGAGTCCACAGGAACCACATAGACAGTGCAGAAATAGAGCAATTCATATCATCACAGATGGAAACAACATTGTTATGTGTAAACTTCTTTGTACATCATTAATTCATTAGCTCAGAGAAACTAGAAACAGAGTCAGAATTTGAGCAAAAACTGGGGTAGTTACATCCATATAGAGAGCATTGCACCTTTGGTTAAAAAGCAGGATCTATAAAGTTATCTTAGTCTTCCAACTGCTCAGCCAGTGCAGCTAAAAGCCAGCCACCATCAGCCACACGTGCGAGCGAGCCAGCATGCTGCCCACTGCAGAGGGCACACCAAATGCTCCTTCCTAATCACTTGTCCTATTCCACAGCCAGCCTTGTTTGCATAAAAAAAAGTCGAAGGACTTTGGGAAGAGTCCCAGTGTTCACCACTCAAGTGTTGTGAGACTACACTGTTTTTCAGTTCAGAACAAAACCACAAATTTAATTACTGTATAGAAAAATATCAGAACAGAACCAAAAAAGGTACATGGGAAAGCCATCAATATGGGCCAAAATCAATTTTTATTATAAATGAAGGCTCCTCCTTGCAAACTATAATCTCTTTGCATTTCTAAAATAGGGCATTATAGAAAAATAAAAGGTATGTTTTATTATAAATTTTATAAAAGGAAAAAGTAGAAAGAAGTTGTATATGAAAAATTATCAATGCCCCCATTTTTCCTATAAAATATATTTTGAGACTGAAAAATGAGGTACAAGTAAAAAAAAATTTAAGTAAACTCAAGTACAAATGAAACTGCAAATGGGTTTGATCAAGAGCTTTCCCATCTCTAAGATCTATCTTTTTTTTAAAGGCCACTGCTCAGATTTCTCTTTTAATAAGAGTGCCATTCACTTAAAAAACAGTAGTAAGCAATGTGGAAGAAATCTGGCAGAAAATACTCTGCGGGAAGAGACATGCATGAAAAAGACGTATTTTTTATAAGTCTTCTTAAAAATACATCGAAAGCATGAGTTAAAATAATTTCTAAATTTTTTAAAAAGGTAATTTCATGACCACTTTGGAAATGATTCTTTCTAAATAATCTCTACTCAATTTTGCATCTCTGGACTTTTCTTTTTTTAAGCTTTCCTAGCCCATGGCTGCTTGGTGGACATCTGAAGGTTAAAAAAAAAAAAATCATGTTGCTGTGCTGAAAAGTTATCAAGACCAGCTCTCCGCTGCATTTGCATTGTTATTAGGAACACACACAAACACACACACAACACACGCAAACACACGCACGCGCTCACACACATTGAGTTTAATGTGAGGCTAGTACAGAAACAGAGAGATTAAACACAAAGAAATGTAAACAGCTCTCACATGCAAGGAAACTAGGTTACAAGAATCCCAGCACCAGGCATTTACCAGTCACCATGGAAAACAGGAAGTGAGATGCATAGCAACCACAAGCCAAAAAGCAGAAAAGCGCATACCTTTAGCTTGGAATGAAAATCACGAGATTTCCTTCTGGCAAGAACCTGAATGTGACTAGACACCTGCAGGGTAGGGGAAGGGAGGAAAACAAAGGAAAAGCCTGTAACCATGGAGATGAAAAGCCCCCTACAAGTGGGCAAGCCAGACGTACCTTAATGGCGGCTTGAATTTCTCGAACTTTCTTTCTTGCTAAGACCTGTATATGACTAGACACCTACATTGTTCGGGTTTATGAGGGGAAACAAAACAAAACAAAACAAAACAAAAAAAGGAAATCAAATATAAAATCGCTACTCTTCGGGAGGGTTTTGGGGTGGGGTTGGGGGGTGGTTATTTGCATCTCAACAAAGCTCTGCAGTTAGGAATACACAGTCCCAGCCAGACACAAGCCCCCAGCGCTGCTCTAAGCTTTTCATACTGGGTCATCACTGCAGTGACTCGATTCAGGATGAAAGTTAAGACTCATCTTAGTCTTCCCACCAGAGAGAAATCATGGGCACTGGGAAAAACTAATTTTGGGAGGGATGAGAGGGGCTGTTTTCATTCTAAAATTAAAAAGGTGGGGGTAAAGGTAAATGAAAATATTTATAGCTTCTCAGTATCAGGAGGGAAAATCCCTTTTTCTCAATTTAGAAGAGACTATCCATAAATTAGCACATTCTGCAGAATCAAAAAGCTGAAGCTGTCGGTTGTATTCTGATCTCATTAAGAGCTCTGGATTCTGTAGCAAACGTTAAAATAATACTGACATGTAAATTAGATCTCAAAGAGAAATGGAAAGACCCAGTTAGCAGAGCTTTTTTTTTCCCCCCCCTTATAAATCTTTAATCCTTCCACTCTTTTGGGTATTGACTGGGCGCCAAGTGGATTTGCATATTATTACAAAGCGAAATGTGTGAATACAGCCAGCCAGCCATCCTGTTAAAAATCTGGGTTGAAAACCACATGGATTTGCTGAACAACAAATTCACATTGGAGAGGTATCACCAACTGCTGCCTAAAAACATCCCCAGGATGCCGGGGCGTGGAAATGTAGCCAAGCCCAGCTTCTGAAACACAATGATTCCACTGAAATCTGCATCTCTTTCAGTGGGACTTGGTTAAATTTAGAAGAGTCCCTCAGTGAAGGGGTCAACGGGCAAATGACCAGAGCTCACAGACCAGCAGACAGCCCAGGTCCCGCACTGTCAGAATGTAGATGATTAGATCCACTGGTTTCCAAAATTTAGAACCTTCCATTTAAAAGTTCAGCGACTCAGACTGTGTGGTGATTACTCCATTTCCAACTCTCCAGTGGCTCTAAAACAGGATTTATAATAAACGGTCCTTTTATCTTTAACTTTGTCTTTGAGCTTCAATTACTCAATTATTTTTTTTTTTCCAATTTGCTTTGGTACTTTTCTTAAGTACAGAGAAGCTGAAACTCCCCCATCCTCTTCACCCCTCCATCTGGCTCCTGCTGTTACTTGTTTTCACCCGAATTTTGTTCTTCTGTGATTCTCTGACTTGATGACGGCCACTAGCATCCCCCAAACAGACAATGCGCTGCCTCTGCGTGCTGGCAGGAGGCCACTTCTCTTTGTGCTGACTCAGCAGCCAGGCTCCCAGGCTGTGGCACAAGTAGCATTCCTGGGGAAAAGCCTCTCCCCGTTATAAACACTCATGAAAACAATTCCTCACTGGGAAAAGAACTGAAATCTGCTGCTCAATCTTAATGAGACCACGGTTTAGCTAGCCTTTTGGTCTGATTACAGTTTTTAAGGTTCATGCTGTATCATTCAGCATAAATCGACATTAAAAAATGATTCTTTTCTGTTAACAACTCACCCATGAGGTTTTTAGGGGTTTTTTTTCCTCCTTTCTTTTTTTTGTTTTTAGTTAAACACTAATTTTTCATTCGTTCCAGTTCTAAACTGGCTCATGTCAGAGATTTGGGCTGTTTTACATCTGAAAGAACGAGGAAAGGCAGAGCTCTGCCAAAGGGCAGAGAATTCCTGATACTGCTCTGCACAGGGGTATTGAAGTTGTAACTTCATTTCAGTCACAGCAGCTACTGACAAAAAGCCATCGCTTAAAAAGCAACAGTTCCCTGGACGCACATCATTTAGCATTACATTCAGGCCAATACTCAAGACTGCTGATGTTACTTTTTCATTGAAATTATGACTAATATATAATTGCTCCAGGATTTTACAACGCACAAAATCTCAAAATTTCATGACCTGCAAGTGCATTTGCACTTGCAGTTTTTGCAGTGTTCACAGGTGCACATTTTGGGAAAGAAATGTCAGCTTTGAAATACAGTACAGGAGCGGTTCATACACCGTCCTTAGCAGTGACATTTTCCCACGTGAGTATAAAAGGAACTTGTAAGACCACATAATAAAGGGTCACTGAAATGATGAACAGTGAAAACTGAGCCAATTTAAAATACCTCCAACACTGACGTCCTTACAGGGAACTCAAATTGGGGGCTCCTAGGAGCCAAAGCATAGCCAGCCACTGCAGCCAAAACGCCTTTTTGGGCCATTCGCTGACATGCACAATTTCCAGGTGGGTTATTTTACCTGTTTTCTGGTCCTCGTCTTGCCTGTCCTGAGTTTGATGTATCTGGCTATCAATTCATTCCTACCTGAAAGAAAGAAGAATTTACCATGAGGTGGGTTACCAAAAAACCAAACCAACAAAGTCCTTGAAAGCAAAAAACAAAATTCAGAATCAAGAATTTTAAAATTACAACTATGTGTTTACTAATGCTAGAAAAATAAAACAGCACAATTGTCTGCAAAAATGTTTACTAGGAAAAATTAAGATGAAAGGCATTTAAATTTGAACTTAGACCAGCATCTGAGAATAGAAATTTATCTTTTTTTTTTTTTTTTTTTTTTTAAAAGACGGAGTTTCACTCTTGTCGCCCAGGCTGGAGTGCAATGGCACGATCTTGGCTCATGGCAACCTCTGCCTCCCAGGTTCAAGTGATTCTCCTGCCTCAGCATCCCAAGTAGCTGGGATTACAGGCGTGCGCCATCACGCCCGGCTAATTTTGTATTTTTAGTAGGGACAGGGTTTCTCCATGTTGGTCAGGTTGGTCTCGAACCCCCGACCTCAGGTGATCCGCCGGCCTTGGCCTCCTTAAGTGCTGGGATTACAGGCATGAGCCACCGCGCCCAGCTGAAATTTATCTTCTTAAGATGTACCTTTTTGTCTGTTTGTATGCTGTGGGTGGTGGGTCACTCATATAAGCAACAAATACAAACAAGGATTAGTCTGGGAATAAACAAACCCAGTTCTCTTCTAGTCTTTGGTTTTTCATATTCACATTCATATTCATTTTCCTTCTTATTCAAGTTTCAACTCATAGTTAACTCCAGCTAAAATCACAGCCACAAGAGAATGAATGAGCTGCTGTGGCCATGGAAGCCGGACAATGACAAGAAGCTAACAGTATGAAGGCAGACACCCCCTAAAGGTAGTCAGTGAAAAAAATGACTCAATCTCCTCCAAGTTATATAACCTTCTGGGGAAAGATAAATGCCCAAAAGTATAAACAAAAACCTTCTATCCCTATCCCACCAGGAAACTGAGAAGTCTCAGGCAACCTGACTTCAGAAAACCATGATAGGAAAAAACATCCCCAGAAGCCAAGCAGAGACTGTATTACCAAGATACCACGTGAAATAAAAACCACTCATACAAGACATGGGTTCTTCTAAGCAGGTCCTATTTACGACTTCAACTTGCTGTAATACTAGGAACTGAAATTATTTCTACATACTTTCTACAGTAAATGGAAAACCACCATTTCATAGCACTACTGTTGGCTGGCTTTGTATCAGCTCAGCTCCATCCTTGTGAAAAATTCCTTTGGTCAAGAACAAGTCTGAAGCCCGCTGCTGTGGCATTCACTCATGTGCTTCACCAGCCTGAGACCATTGTGCTAGATTCTACTTCTCCTTCAAGGCCTCACTTGGATGTCACTCCCTTGGGGAAGTCTTCTCTAATCGCCCAACTAGGTTTGGTTGCCTTGTTCTACACCCCAATGGTGGCACAAACTGCACTTCTCCTTCCTAGGATGTACCCAAACTGTAACTGTATTTTTAACTTTATAGTTAGTTGTAAAATTTGTGTTTGCTGTCTTACTTCTTCCCAGATATACTGCATACTTGAAGAGGGGAAGAACTTTGTCTTCTTCCTCAATGTCCCCCTAGCACCTAGCACACTGCTGGGCACAGAGAAAAGAATGAATGAGGAAATAACACAGGCTCTGCTGAAAGGAAGTGACCATATCCCCCAGATCTTCCCTAGCAGAGTAAAGAACTGGAAACACTGATGAAGACCAACATCAAAATGTCTTTAGGGAAATCTTGTCTGAGAATTGCAAAGACTCTCTCATCACTGCCTAGAATGTCCTAGAGTCATGGCTCTGTCCACCACCTGCCAGTGCTGGGACTGTGCAGGACATGGTCATCAATGGAAGGCAAAGGAATCATGAAATCTTGGGGCTAGAAAGTACCCCTGGGTCATCCATTCACATTCCTGAAAGTACTCATAAGCCTTAGTCAGCACTTCTAAAATTGAGGAAGTAGCCTATTCTATCTTAGAACATATTTAAGAATAAGAAGACCCTCCTTTTGGGGGTCTGCTTTAACTTTCATCCCCAGATCCTTCCTGTTGCTCTTAACAAGAAGTCCAGTCCCTTATTTATTTAACTGCCTTTCAGATATTAACAGCAGCTCTGGGGTCCTCTTGGACTTGTACACAAGCTAAACCTCCTGTGTTACTTTGTTATCTGACAAGCTTTGGAACACTCCCACACACCATCCTGTGACCATCCTTTGTCTGTCTTCCTTTCAAAGCTTGGAGTCCAGAACTGTGGCAGTGCTCCTGCTACAGCATCAGAGTCAGTTTATTACCTCTCTCATCCTAAATACTCTACCTCTGTTAATGCAGCCAAACACTGCATTAAATTTTTAAGCAGCACAATAAATTATCAATATATGCCAACTTAAACTCCTAGGTCTTTTTCATACGGGCTCGTCTTCTGATATGTCCCTACCCCTGTTTCCAGTCTTTTTAATGCATAGCTGAGATTTTCAGACCTCAAAACAGAACCTTACATTTTTTCTACTGCATTTTATCCCCTTAGATTCAGTCTATCATTCCTGCCTGCAAGATCTTCTCAGATCCTGACTGTGACTGAACCCTTTTACCACAGGACAAGGACCTCTAAATTCAGTTTTGAGGATTGCTTTTCTAAGCATTCTCTTTCAAACTTTTGAGAACTACCAATATCCCCTGTAGTATCATTGGATCTACTTCTCCATCTCTCAGATGGTTGTACAGATTTTGCAATTTGTCTTGAAGGCTCGCTGACAGCAGAGCCCAGCTAGGAGTATCTAATTACGAGAAGCCAGAGCTAAATGACAATGTCTGCAGACAAGCCAAGCATCCTCCAACCTGGGGCCTCACTGTGCATCCTGTTCAGGGCTATTTGAGTGGCCAAGGCGAAACGGATCCAGGGCTCTGTATTACATACAATTTTGTCTGAACTTTGTCTAGATGACAAAAATGTCTCCTACCCTCAAGCTTGCTTATTTTCTGGGAAAACAGACAGAATAGCTTGATAGGTGTGACACATAACCTAACTAACTTTTAATTTCTTGCAGCACTTGGAGTTGAATGAATAAAACCAATATCCAAGACAGCCCTATTTGACTGTGTACCACAGCCTATACAAATGGCACCCCTTGGAGTTAAACAGTGTCAACTCATACTTTGACTGAAGTACAATCATGCACCACATAATGACATTTTGGTCAACAATGAGCTGCATACATGATGGTGGTCCCATAAAATTAAAATGGCATGTTTTTACTGTCTTTTCTATGTTTAGATTATGTTTAGATACTCAAATCTTACCATTGTGTTACAATGGCCTACAGTATTCAGTACAGTAACACCACACAGGTTTGCAGCCTAGGTGTGTAGTTGGCTATTCCATCTAGGTTTGTGTAAGTACACTTGATGATTTTCTAACAATGACTAAAATCACCTGATGATGTATTTCTCAGAACGTATCCTGTTGTTCAGTGACTTCTAAAAATTATGACTTCAACAGGTCCTTACTGAGTACTGTGGCCTGGGCATTACGCTGTAGTCACTATTTCATTGAAAGCTCATCTTAACTCTCATGTCCTTGCTTTTCAGATGAGCAAGCTCACATTTCAAAAACCCATGTTCTTTCTTTCATCTATGTTTCAAGCCATGAACAGTAATTATTTCTTTTAAATATTAGAACTACCTGCTCTAAATTATAAAATCTTCCCTTAAACAAGTCTTAGAAACCTAATAAATTCTCTTAAATGCACTAAAATATTGCTTATAAAACTAGTACAATTTCAACCTTCCCCCAAATCAAATGTCTAAATCAGCTACTTCATTGTACATTTTAATTTGGAAATACAGGCTGATCTGTTACCTAGGCCAAATTATTTCTTTTAATTACTTGAAATATCAAATATACATAAATCCTTTAAATCAAAAACATTAACACTATGGCTTTAATTCTATTAAAATTTTATATGTTTAATTCTAAATCTTTCCAGAATTTAACTATACTTACCCATTTAAAGAAGTATGCCATTCCAAACAATTTTGGAAGATCTTTTTGGCTCTTTGGGATTGTATATGCATGGTGTATCAACTAGGTTCTGAGGAGAGTCTTGTCAGCAGCCCTGATACGACATCCTAAGCCCTATCTCTATTTCCTTTATTTTTTTTGAGACAGCGTCTCACATTTATCACCCTGGCTGGAGTGCAGTGGCACAATCTCGGCTCACTGCAGCCTCAACCTCTCAGGTTCAAGTGATCCTCCTGCCTTAGCTCTCCAAGTAGCATGAGATTGTGGTAGCTCATGGGACTACAGGCCTGCTCCACCACACCAGACCAACTTTTGTATTTTTTTGTAAAGACGGGATTTCATTATGTTGCCCAGGATGGTCTCAAACTCCTGAGCTCAAGCGATCTGCCCACCTCGGCCTCCTAAAATGCTGAAATTACAGGCATAAGCCACTGCACTGGCCCCTATGTATATTTCTACAGCCCTGCCCTCCAAAGGGGTGAGCTCACAGATTCCACAGCCCTGGATTTTAATCATGTTACTAAGATGCAGCATTTCCTAAGGGCCAGAAGACAAGCAGCACCATCACTGATGTAACTGAAAGTGGGTCTCCAAGCTACGCAGCATAGTCCTGTTGCAGCCATGATCTCCTAACACACACACACACACACACACACACACACACACACACAGAGAGAGAGAGAGAGAGAGATGCTTGACTCAGTAAACCTGATGCTACAAAAATGACTTTCAATAAAGCTAACTTTAAGTTAATTATTATTTTCCTAAGACAATCCTGCAGTCACCTGGGGACCGTCTTCCTTTGTGCCTTACACCACGCCTGTCCAGTGAGTCAGAGAGAGATATAAAGCTTCTCTACAACATAAAAATTATTTTAGAAATGCACAACATGTCACCTCTTTAAGCCTCAGATGCTGTAGTTGTAGCTGCCCTTGTCTTTCCCACTGGCTGCACATAAGCAGAAAGGACAAACACAGCCTGACCTGTCACTTTTACACTGTGATCCTCACCAGGCACTGTAATCTAGTTTTTATTTCATTTTATTTTCTTTTTCCTAAATAATATAACACAGTTCGAAGTGAGCCCATCATTGGCTTCTCTTGCATCTTGGATTGCCATGGAATTTCCTGCTAAACGGGCAATACGAGAGAGATCCCAGCAGAAAGGCATGGAGTTTGCACTGCGCTTGCCTTACCAGATAGAAGACTGGTGAACGTTGTTGTGGGCTGTATATATAATGTGATGTGGCCTCAAGGTCATGTTTGAGGCACAGTAAATGAAGGTCTGTGGCTAGAAATTGTAGCCCAGAGACACTCAAGCTTTAACAGTGTAAGAGCCACTTTGTAAGTGAATGGAGTCAGGGAACCACCAAGAAAGAAGCAACAAATGCAATGCTTCTCTTCCCTGGCCGTGGCCAGTCCTAAGGCAAACTCACACCCATGCAGGACTGGACTGCCCTGGGCCTAGGAAGGAGCTCTAGCTTGGCTTCTCTAAGGAAACATCTGCTGGCCCTTTCCCTTCACTGGCAGGGATGTGTGAGGATTCTCCACCCCCTTCTTCCATATTAAAACAAGGAAAATCAGAAAGAAAACTCATTTCCCTTGACTGCTAGACCAAAGCTACATCAAACAAGGGTCTTCTACATATCCCCCCACCCCACAAACCCTAACTCAGCCCAGTAGTACTACTAGATTATCGACTGTTTCCTGTGAACACCTTGAACTTTGTACCTGGGTGCACAACCGCTGTCATGGCCTGTACTGTCCTTGCCCATTTCTGCATGTCTGGAATCTGCCTGCCTTCCCAAGGCCTCATCCTTCATGAACCTTCTAGCTGGTGGAGGCCTCCCCTTTCCCTAAACATTCACAGCCTTTGACCTGGGTTTCTTTGCTGGTAACTTGTATTTTTTTCTGCCCTATGTGGTATCATTTCAGCACATGTCATGATTGCAACCAAGTCATAAAGTCCTTGGCAACAAGAACCAATGACATGGATCTCTTCTCCGCCTCCCTTTCTCAGGTGGCTCAACATTTACGGACCGAGTCATTCTTCACGTCAGAAAAGAGGCTCCTACATCCCTGTAGTCCCAGTTTGGCACCAGATCATCAACATAAAGTTAAAAAAAAAAAAAAAGGAAAAAGAAAACCCAGTGGAAAGCAGCAAAGAAAGATGTCTTCCACAGGAGACCCCATGCCAGCATCAGCACAAAGCATGGGGAGAGTGGTTTACAAAGAAATTTCTCAGGCAAGATTCTACAAGACAGTGCTAAACTGCCTTCTAGTCATAAGCCCCCACCACTCCTTTTTTTTTTTTTAGACAAGGTCTAGCTCTGTTGCCCAGGCTGGAGTGCAGTGGCATGATCATGGCTCACTGTAGCCTTGATCTCCCGGGCTCAAGTGATCCTCTCACCTCAGCCTCCCAAGTAGCTGGGACCACAGGCAGGTACACCACGCCTGGCTAATTCTTAAATTTTTTTTTGTAGAGACAGAGGTCTCACTATGTTGCCCAGGCTACTCTCGAACTCCTGGCCTCAAGTGATCCTCCTGCCTTGGCCTCCCAAAGTGCTGGGATTACAGGCGTGAACTACTGTGCTTAGCCCATGAAGTCCGTTTTCATCAGCTGGGGTTCATCAAAAGGAAAAAAAATATTTTAGGATATGAAAGCCAACAACCTGGTCAGGCGCAATGGCTCATGCCTGTAATCCCAGCACTTTGGGAGGCCAAGGCGGGTGGATCACGCAGTCAGGAGATCAAGACCATCCTGGCCAATATGGTGAAACCCCATCTCTACTAAAAATACAAAAATAAGCTGGGCGTGGTGGCACATGCCTGTAATCCCAGCTACTTGGGAGGCTGAGGCAGGAGAGTCACTTGAACCAGGGAGTCAGAGGTTGCAGTGAGCTGAGATCATGCCACAGCACTCTAGCCTGATGACAGAGCGAGACTCCATCTCAAAAAAAAAAAAAGAAAAAAGAAAGAAACAAAGAAAAAAAAAGAAAGCAAACAAGCCAACAACCAAAAAGTATAGATGAAGGAGACACTGAGGAAACCACATGTCACTGTCTTGGGAGAGGTCTACAGAATGGGGGTGTTTTATCTCCCCATCCATCTTCCTGAAGATCTAGGAGGTATGTATTTGTGGATACTGCCAGAGGAAGCAGTAAAGAACATTTATTAACTAACCTGTGAGGAGTTACTAATTAACCATTTCTTCTACACTGATGCCATAGCAACTTGTCCCAGAAAAGAAAGGAGGCCTATGGAAGCTGGTCAGTCATCCACTGGTCACACATGGACTGTGTGTGGATGGAATACAAGCAACATGCTAAAATTATGGGGGTAAAAAGATGCCATCTCAAGCTGGGTGCAGTGGCTCACACCTGTAATCCAAGCACTTTGGGAGGCTGAGGCAGGAGGATAACTTGAGCCCAGGAGTTTGAGACCAGCCTGGCTGAGAGTGAGACACTATCTCTTTTAAAAAAAAAAAAAAAAATCAGCCAGGCTTGGTAGCACCTGCCTGTCATCCCAGGTACTCAGGAGGCTGAAGCAGGAGGATTGCTTGAACCCAGGAGTTCAAGCATGCAGTGAGCCAAGATCACACCACTGTACTCCAGCCTGGACAACAGAGTGAGACCCTGTCTAAAAAGAGAAAGAAAAAGAAAACATGCCATCCCTGCCTTGGAGGTGCTTATGTCTTGTTTGGAAGAACTCTAACCTATGAGAACTGGTCAGATCACCCTAACATGCGCTCTCACAGGAACCTACTCCTCTCGGTCACAGCATGCAGCACAGCTACTGTGTTCCATTTATCTGAATAAGACTATAAGATGAACATGTGCCTACCCCTCTACTACCAGACAGAGAAGTCCACAGGAGCCCAGAGCATAAACTGGGTTTTGCTCATCACTGTGCACCCAGTGCTGAGAACACAGCAGGTCCTCAGTGGCTACAGACTGAGTAAATGACAGAGAGGGATGGAGAGCCAGGCAGGGAGAAGGGGCACAGGCTAAGATTAGGTGTAAGGACAGGCTCATGAAAAACAGCCTCTGAACCAGTCCCACAGCATGTCCAACGAGGAAGTTCTCAGTTAATCCTCAATATAAATCATTGACCAGAAATCAGCACCAATGTGGAAAATCACCAGAAACAGCCAGGCCGCCCATTCAGGGTTGTCAGGGGCTGGTACTACTTGTTCCCAAACTAGAAGTTCACCAAAGGACTGACGGCCTTCAGGAGGTAAACAATGGCAATCCCTGGAGATAATATGTGTCTGCATTCACCCAGGGGCTTATAAAAAAAAAACAGCTTTCAGAGAAAGAACATACAGAGAAAGGCTGCATTAACTCCTGGTTACTCAGAACTTCTATCTCATATCCCTGCGAGTGTCTGGCGATAACTCAAGTCCCACCTTCTCAGGAGTTTGTATCAGTCAACAGCAGCTGATAACATTATCACGTGACGACTCCATAGAACACTGTGTTCTCCTGCATCTTAGAGGAACCGCTTACAAACTACACATTTGCCTTGGGTTACGGGGGTCAAAAAGAGATGAGCAAGTAAAAATGTTTAAGGCTGCATAGTGAATACAACACTGCTATGTTAGATAGAAGTTGTTTCTGTTCTAACTATTTCTAGATGAAAAATAAATATGAATGAAATTTTCTTAGTGGCTCATTCTCTATGAGGCAATAAAGATACGCCACATAATCACTTTCTTAATCTTCTAATGAGTAGTCTGACTAGCCTTACTACTGTAACTATGCCTCTGATCATTTTTCTTTCTAATCCATCCTCTACACAGCTACCTAAAACACAGTTCTGTTACAAGACCTTCCAAGGCTCCTACTGCCCATATCTAAAGGAATAAACTGCTTTAGTATGGTGTTCAGTGTTGTCCCCACCATCTGGCCCCTAAATATTTTCCATGACACATCACCACCACCACCACCACCACCACCACCACCATTCATTTTACCACCATTAAAATACCTATCAAGCTTCCAGTTCCCTGAACCCACCCTGCCATGCTAAGGTATTATAGCTGCAATACCCCTTAAGACCACCAAGGAAAATCTTTCCAGGTCCAGCTCAGATGTCTCCTCCAAGAAACCTCACCTGAAACGTGCCTGAAACACATGCTAGACATGGAGTGTATGAAGAGGTGTAAGCCAGGCAGCCAGGGGCCCAGAGCCCACTTCACCAGACCAGTGACTGGGAAAGACCACAATATTATAAAGTGAAACAAAAAGTACTATGAATTAAAAACAAGTCACTTAGTATACGAGGGGAATGATGGCTTGACTCTTAACTAGGCAAGCAGCATGAGCTTCACCATTCTGTCCTGGTCTCATAGTTTTTTACTTCATGTGTCAGGGAACCGCCCACAATCAGACTCTGCTGAGTTCCCTGTGTAACAGACTACAAGCTTCTTCAAGGTTCAGTCCATGTCTTCCACATCTTGGTATCCCATACACTTAAAGTGTAGATGAGATTTAATGGAGGCCAGGCATGGTGGCTCATGCCTGTAATCCCAGCACTTTGGGAGGTCAAGGTGGGCGCGTCACTTGAGGTCAGGAGTTCGAGACCAGCCTGGTCAACATGGTGAAACCCCGTCTCTACTAAAAATACAAAAATTAGTTTGATGTGGTGGCACACACCTGTAATCCCAGCTACTAGGGAGGCTGAGGCAAGAGAATTGCTTGAACCAAGGGGGCAGAGGTTGCAGTGAGCCAAGATCGCACCACTGCACTCCAGCCTGGGCAACAGAGTGAGACTCTGTCTCAAAAAAAAAAAAAAAAAAAAAAGGAAAAAAAAGATGAGATTTAATGGAGCCTGAACTTGCTGCCCCCAACTGTGACCTAAATAGACTGCTACCCACAGGCTCTCAGGTGCCCAACATTTCCTGCCACTCATCTTGCAAGCATTTGTCTTTTCTTTCACCTCCACATCTAGTTATGTCGCCTTCCTATACCAACAGGTTCTCATCCACTACAAGCAAAACACAAACTCCTTAGTCTGGTACCTAAAGCTAAGAGCCCACTCCTGTATAGGGCTCCTCTATTCTAGAATGTGGATCTTCATAGAGTTCCCCAGACCACTGTCATTCTTTTCCAAAGATACCTCTATGCCTTTGTGGAACCACCTATCCTTACATGTTCTTTCTCTCCTCTTTTACCTGCAAAATCCTATTCATTCCTGTATACTCCACCTGGAACACTTCCTCCCCGATGTCTGTGGGAGCCATCCAAACTGAGTTAGTCATTTCCTGCTTTGTAACCTCAAGTACTGAGCATGCACCCCTGCTACTGCTGCACTGCCATTACTTATCTACAGACTATTCATCCACCTCCTAGAATAGTGACTGCTCCATGGTAAAGCACCTGTCTGGTTCTCTGTGACCCCACATCTGGTAGCTATTAAGTACGTGCTCAATAAATAGTTTTTTCCCCCCCTTTTTTTGGAGATGGAGTCTTGCTCTGTTGCCCGGTCTGGAGTGCAGTGGAACGATCTCGGCTCACCTCTGCCTCCTGGGTTCAAGTGATTCTCCTGCCTCAGCTTCCCAAGTAGCTGGGATTACAGTTGCCCGCCACCATGCCTGGCTAACTTTTTGTATTTTCAGTAGAGATGGGGGTTTCACAACGTTGGCCAGGCTGGTCTCGAACTCCTGACCTCAGGTGATCTGTCCACCTCAGCCTCCCAAAGTGCTGGGATTACAGGTGTGAGCCACCGCGCCCAGCCATTTTTTTTTCTTTTTAAAATACATTTTATTGCATATATTTGAAGTTTACAAAATGATATTATGAGATACATATAGATAATAAAATGGCTACCATAGTGAAACAGATTAACATAGCTATCATCACATAGTAATTTTTGTGTGTGAAAATCCTCCTAAAAGTGTCTAGCATAATTCTAACTGTAGTCCTTATGTTGTACAGTAAACCTCTAGACTCATACCTGCTACTTTGTATCTTTTGACCTACATATCCATTTCCTCTCTCCTCCTCTAGTTCTCAGTATCCTCTGTTGTTTTTTCTCTACTCTGTATATATATGACTTTTTTTTAAAGATTCCACGTATAAGTGAGATCATGAAATAGTTTTTTTTCTTTCCGTGTCTCGCTCAATAAATGCTTTTAATAAATGAATGAAGGAGCTCACCTCTTTTGTATAAAGAAAATCCGAAGAAAAGATCTAGAAAAAGATTATGAAAAGTAGACAGCACTTTGCTAAAAGCACTCTATTTATTAATTATTTGGCCTTAGAGAAGTGTGAAATCCACACATTTGAAGTGCTAAACACTGCTAGACTCTAATGAAGAATCTTAATGATGCAATGCTGCCGATTTCTGGTTTTTTGACTCAAAGGTATGACTGCCTAGATTCTTCTGAGGAAACGGGACTTATGAGCTGTGTGAACTTGGGAAACTTGCTCAACTTCTCTAGGCCTCTATTTCCTTACCTGTAAAATGGAAATAACAGCTCCTACTCTAGAGGGCTGCTGTATGCATTAGTAACAGAAAATGGGAAGGCTCTGGCACCTTCTGGGGCTCTAAAATGGTCCTTCAACTGTTTTTGAGACGGAGTTTCACTCCTGTTGCCCAGGCTGGAGAGCAATGGCACGACCTCGGCTCACTGCAGCCTCCGCCTCCCGGGTTCAAGCTGTTCTCCTGCCTCAGCCTCCTGAGTAGCCGGGATTACAGGCATGAGCCACCACGCCCGGCTAATTTTTTGTTATTTAGTAGAGACAGAGTTTCCCCATGTTGGTCATGCTGGGCTCGAACTCCTGACCTCAGGTGATACACACGCCTCGGCCTCCGAAAGTGCTGGGATTATAGGCATGTGTCACCACACCTGGCCCAGTTCTTTAACTGTAATGTAATGTCACTGCACCAGGTTTATATGTCTTCGTTGCTTGAACTGATATATAGGGTCCTAAAAGGGCTCAAAAAGGCTTTCTGTTTAGGACACCATACTTACATGGCATCTGGTATAAACCCATGATGCTTCTATTGCTAATGTTGTTGAAATTGAACATCTTTTCCAATCTTTATATCCTCTTCAATTTTCAAAATGACATGGTCCTAAAAATTGTTTCCAAGTAAACAGAGCATTTATTGTGATAACATTAAGAGGGCACAAATCTTTTAATTTGAAATAGATTCTCCATTGAATAAATAGCAGGAATGAGGTTTTTGCCAGAGGCTAAGTATAGCCAAAATTCTTAAAATTTGTGACAGACTGTAAAATTAAGTCTATGAAGAGGCTGGAGGTGTTGCATTAAACAGCATGTCCCTCACTGGACTTCCAGTATTTAGTTCTTGTTGTAAAAACAACTATCACCAGAAGAATTGTATCAACTTCTGAAGCTACTACAACAATAGCTACACAAAGGTAAGTTATGCAAGCATTAAGTCAAAATGGTATGCACAGGGATGACTTGCTGCTTAGAAAACATGCTGAAGGAGTATCTAAATGTCTAGGCACTCAGTAATTTAATAAAAATATGAAAAGCATGATGAGAAGGAATAACATTTTTAAAATGAACTCAAACTGAAGAAACTGAAATTCAGGCAATAAGCTAAATGAAACACTATTGCGGGGTTTAGAGATGGTGGGAGGCTATAGAAAGTTGGGCTTTTGCAGGGAACAGTGGCTCAAGCCTGTAATCCCAGCACTTTTGGGAGGTCCAGGCAGGGGGGTCACTTGAGGTCAGGAGTTTGAGACCAGCCTGGCCAACATGGCGAAATCCCACCTCTACTAAAAATACAAAAAATTAGCTGGACACGGTGGCATGTGCTTCTAATCCCAGCTACTCAGGAGGCTGAGGCAGGAGAATCGCTTGAATCCGAGAGGCAGAGGTTGCAGTGAGCCCAGACAGTGCCACTGCACTCCAGCCTGGGCAACAGAGCGAGATTCCATCTCAAAATAAAAAGAAAGAAAAAAAAAGCAAGAAAGTTGGGCAATGACATGCGCTGTGTATCTACTATGCACCAGCACTATGGAAAGCACTGTGCTTTTTTTTATTTTTTTGGTGACACAGGGTCTCACTCTGTTGCTCAGGCTGGAATACAGTGGTGTGATCATGACTCAGTGCCACCTAGACCTCCTGGTTTCAAGCAATCCTCCCACCTCAGTCTCCTGAGTAGCTAGGACTACAGACGTGTGCCACTATACGCAGCTATTTTTTTTTTTTTAATTTTTTGTAGAGATGGGGTCTCACTGTGTTGCCCATGCTGGTTTTGAACTACTGGCCTCAAGCAATCCTCCTGCTTCAGCCTCACAAAGTACTGGGATTACAGGCATAAGCCACTGCACTTGGCCAAAGCACTGTGCTTATATACCACAAATTTAACCTTCACATTCACCTAATTCTACCTAGCTCAGCATTTTATACATGCTGAAACTGCAGTTCAAAGAAGTTAAGAAACTTGCCCAAGTTCCCAACTAGTTAAGCAGTGGAGTCGGGATTTGAACCCAGCTTTGTCTTCCAAGTTCCTTACTCCTTAACATTAGACCAACTGTTAAGTGTTTAATGAGAACAAAATCTTAGATGGAGGCAGAATCCAGCCATGAAATGGACTGAATTGTACACACATCACTTTAAAGTTCTCTAATTTCTCATCCACAATACAGAAGAATAAAGCCTCAACTCTTTAAGCATCCAAGGCCTACATAATCTGGCCCCAAGGCACTTTCCTCTCCCATTCAATAAAATTTATAGAATATTTTCTATATAAAAGGGATTATGCTAGGCTCTAGAAGAGAAACATGCTGGAATAATACACACTCTCTGCCCTCAAGGAGTTTATGGTCTAGGAAGAGAAATGAGGCTAGAAGCCAAACAATGGTAATCAAAGACAGAACGATTAGATGGATAGGAGATGTACTGAGGAAGGGCCTGAGACAGGTGCCCAGAGATGTTTCCTCCTAGGGTTGCCATGTTCTGGGTCACTGACCCCACTGCCCTAGCCACATCTAACCTATCTCAAAACTAGAAGCAGCCAGAGGTAACCCCATACCAGCTAGTCACGACAGAGAAAGCAGTGGCCTATGATATAGGGTTCCCACTGGAGATGATGACCAAGGAAACCAAGAAAATCACCTTTCTCAGTTGAGCTTAGATTCAGGACAGCCGCTTGGTTTTTCTTCTCCTTTTAAATTTCTAGGCTGGGCACACTGGCTCACGCCTATAATCCTAGCACCTTGGGAGGCCAAGACAGGAGCACTGCTTGAGGCCAGGAGTTCAAGAACAACCTGGCCAACATAGCAAGACCCCGTCTCTAAAAACTAAAATAAAATAAAATAAATTTCTAATGATCTAGGTAACACATAAACACATTATATCCATAAAAAATTAAAACGTTACATGGGCAAACCAGTTTTTGTCTTTTCTCCTGCCACTCTCTACATACACTTCTGTCTCTAAAAATCCTTATTCCTGTCATGTTGGGTGCTATTTCCTTTGTGTGAAATGGCCACCGCCTCCACCCCCACCCCACCAAATCTACTGAACAATGAATGATTCCTGAGCTGCCAGGCCTCTGCAGCTGGCACTTCCTCCACTCACTCCCCAGCAGTGGGCTGGGTCTGCCCCTCCTGCTCACCATACTTTGTGCACAAGGCTAGCACAAGCTTGCTACACCACATTCTGCCTGTTTTTGCTTTTTCCTTGGCAGATTGTGAGCTTTGTGAAGGCAGGACCCACATCCCACTCCCATCTACTCCATCCTCCCAACCTCTGGCCCTGTACGAAGAATGTGCTACTGTTGACTTGAGTCTCTCCCTGAAAGAAAAAATATCTGAATACATGACATCATGGCTCATGGGAGGCAGTGACTGTCTTCTTTGAATGGGCAGGCAGAAAGGGAGGGGGAAGCCGCAGGAAGACAGAGAAAGCATTGTGTTGGCAGGCACTGGGGATGCAAAGAAGTATGCAACAGGGCTCCTGCCTTCAAGGAGCTCAGAGTCATGTTGGATGCTTATGGAATGCAGAAATACTCATGAATCTTTCCTCTTCTTAAGCTCCAAGAAATCAAAGAGGAACCCACAAGCACAGCTGAGACAGACTGGCAACGAAAGAGGACATGTGGCTGTTTTGTTCCCTAACAGAATGAACCTGGAAAGCTTAAAGCCCTTCTTACTTCAAAATTAGCTCAATCTTCCCTGTTTTTAATTCTTGTGATCTTCATCAATTTCAGATTTAGTATCCTACTTCAATCCGCCATTGACAGAGAGGATAACATTCAGCATTTAATTGAGAAAAACAAATTTTCTAAGAAACACCTCAACTTGTTTATAGGCAAAATAGGTAAGAATGAACTGGACAAACGGAAGTCAGACAAGCTAACTCAAGGCCTTATTCTCAGTACCCACAATATTTTCTACAGACAGAAGGAATATATACAGTCAACATAGCCTTATCTGCAAGCTCATTCGCCACACAGAAGTTTGACTTCTAAAAAAAAAAAAAAAAGCCAGAGCCCAAACTACTTATGTGGCTCGGGCCCTGAATGTTGCTTTGTAAAGATATCTCAGAGTGAAATTATCCAGCAAACCCTTGTGTGGATAGAAGGTTCCACAAGTCAACAACCGCTTAAGCAGTTTAAACCAACAAGCAAGATGCCCTCTATTTAAATGCTATGAGTGAATCTATTTTAAGCCTTTAAAAATCCTTTGGGCAGGTGTTTAAGCTGTGCACAGACTGAGCCTGTGGAGGATCTGGGGGGTGGGGGAGGGCAGGCTCCACTCTCCATGCAGGCAACATTTTGTTCAGACAATCTTCCTGCAGCAGGTCATGTGACAAAGGCCAAATAAACAGCATCTGGGGATTTTCAATTACAGACCTTCGCCCAGCATGCCTGCACTGTAATCTCTACCAGATGAGGCTCAGGCCTCCCTATTTTCAATAATTCACACACTGTGTACACATAACATGACAATAAGGGCATTCATGGTGTGGCCTGATTTGCAGATCAAAGCTAGCAAAGGGCCAGCTGTAAGCATGCTCGGCTGCTGGATGATTCGTGCCTTTCACAGGCTTGGAAAGGCGCTCCGCAGGACCTGGCAAGCCGGCCTCTTTCCTGTGTGGTATGCTGAGCAAACTCTGAACATGAGCGGGGTACAGCCCCCTGGGACAGCCAGAGAGGCGACCAATTCTATGTGCATTTGGGAGTACTGGGAAAGATGCAAACACCAACCTACTCCACAAGCTCCCTCTTGGATAGACTTGTCTTGGCTAGTGCAAGACACATGCAAAAGCCCACCGCTAAAAGGGGCAGGTGGTTCTTGAGATGAAACCTGTTTTACAAAGACAGTACGGTTTCCATACTTAATAAACCCTTAGCCAGGTGCAGGTGCTCAAGTTCACAAATCCACTGGCCGTGCAGTTCCCATTTAGCCATCACACACATGCACACAGACTGAGACACAAACTACATGGAGGTATATTGTTAATGCATGTCACAGAGCTTTGGATCTGGGAAATGAAAGAGGACGCTCTGTTGTTATTACTGAATTCCCTACACATTAACTCAATTAACTCCTGTGCTAGACTAACACTTCTAGCTACTGTGTGTGCGTGTGCGCGCGCACACACAATAGTGCTTTGAAAGCATTCAGAATTCTCAAGTCCACGACATTCCAAATGTCTCTTTCCCTGCAGAAAGAGCTGCAACTGGAGAAAACAAGGACACCACTTCCTCATATAAAAATTTCAGGCCCAGTGCAGTGGCTCATGCCTGTATGCCTGTAATCCCAGCAATTTCAGAGGCCGAGGGTGGATCACTTGAGGTCAGGAGTTCAAGACCAGCCTGGCCAAGATGGTGAAACCCCGTGTCTACTAAAAATACAAAAATTAGCCGGGCATGGTAGTGGGTGCCTGTAGTCCCAGCTACTCAGGAGGCTGAGGCAGAGAATTGCTTGAATCCGGGAGGCAGAGGTTGCAGCAAGCCAAGATCGCGCCACTGCACTTCAGCCTGGGCGACAGGCGAGACCCTGTCTCCAAAAAAAAAAAGACTTCATACACGTCAATCAGGGCAGGAACCAGGAGAAAGCCATAATGGTGACTTCCTTGGAGCCAACGCATGCTGCTCACCAGCTGTGGGCTGTGTGTTCTTACCCCCTTTTCTCGCTCATTCAGAATGGTTTCCTCTTAATCACAATAATCCCAAAAGTGCTAAAACATATCAATCGTTGGGTAAGCCCTGCCTACAAAGGGCCAGCCGGCTGGCTTTTATGGTCTTGTCCAACAGCAGCTGATACTTCATTCAGTGACAAATCCAATTTAGCAGTTACAAGAGGTTTAGCATCCCTGAAAAAAATATTGGGGTTGATCTGGCACTCTGAAGTCAGCAAATGCTCCACTGCCATATTGTTGTGGAGATTTTTCTGTCGTCATATTTGGATGTCTATAACCAACTGTCTCGCACCTTCCCCACCCCTGCCCCCCAGTGATTTGATGCTGGTGGTGGCAACAATTTAATCCCTGGATAAAAAAAATAGGCAACAAATCACATGTGGAAACTGACTGAATAATGTGATTTTACCATCATCCCCTCAAACATAAAAAGGGGGAGGAACTGGCTCTCCTTTTCAAACAGGGATTTCTAACACGTTGAAAGAAAAAACTATGAGGAAAAGGTGATTTTACTCTAACCTCTGGACTCTTAGTACTTAAGAGTAAAAAGAGATAAGCAAATGTGAAGTTTTTAGCCTTGAATTAAAATTTGTCTTCTTAAAAACAATGGCGGCACTACCATAAAGACCTTGTAACTAAATTATTTACATTTATTTAAACATCAAAACGCTAAAACAAAAAAAGCTTTAAGTCATGATGGGTGAAAATAAGAAACTGGCATAAAGAAAAGTTTTTGAATATTTAATATACATTCTTTACAGTTTATATAAATTCAAGTTAAAGAATCTCCAAATAAAATAACTTGAATAATTTAGCTATAAGAGGACTTCACAACCAACAAAATGTCATTTTTAAGCAACAAGGTAATTTATAAAGTAAGAGAAAACGGAAATGATCTAATAGGAACATGGGCTGATTATTCCTTTAATATTAGGCTTCGTGGTCAATAGTTGGTTATTTACCCCGGCTCCAGTTTTAATGATACCAAAAAAGTGACCACAGAAACATCTAATTTTAAAAAAGAACAAGTTTTCAGTGCCATAAATGAGATGCATGCAATTATGGCTGGCAAGACATCAACAATGAAATATTCCATACATGGAGTTATTTCATGTGGTTTTAAAACTTTATTCTTTTCTCTAGATTTTTTAAAACACAAACTGAAAAGTAAAACAAAATAAACAACCAAACCTTGCAGATTTGAAAAGACATTTAGCTTTTGTGAATAACAATCCATTAGATTAATATTTTGTCGATGTCACTTGTCACAACAAAAGCAGCAGCATTTATAATTTACTCTAAGACTGGTTTAATTAAAATTCAAAAAACCACAACAAAGCTATATTGAATTTCATTTCCCGCATTGTAATTACTTACTTTGTAGCTGACTATAAACAGTATTTTATTACATCCACAAAAATGTGTTTAAAAACTAACAGTAATTCGTAGACACTGCAAGAACTGAGAGAACAAGTCCTGTCACTTCTACTTTCAATAGAGCGCTACTTTCTACTTTCATGTGCCATAAGAAACGAGGATGCATGATCTTTTCCAATCTGAGGGGATCTATAGATCTGCCAACATTACCTTCCCTTAGAGCTGGGCTCGGACTCCTTGTGAACACAGATTTGGCAGAGCCAGATCTATGTGCACCCTCCCAAGACCAATAGAAAGGGTCTGACTTGGCTCAAATCCAACAATGAGACAATAGAGGCTGCCAGGCATGATGGATGACTTAAAGGACTTAAAACCACCATTTGCATCCTCCCAGATAAACAATTAGCTAGAAAAAAAAAATTTTTTTTTCCTGGAAGCAACTTCCAATGTTGTTAATCTGCCTAGCAGAAGAGAGTTAGTTTAGTGAAATTAGAATAAAATTTGAAAATGTCTCAGACAAATGTTCTTAAAGTATCTCACTGGAATTAGAAGAAATAAGCCATCCATTTTAGATTAAGTTTAGAATTTTAAAAGTTAGAAAAGGCTTTGATGCTTATAACTCTCTTAAAGTTAGTGTCAGAAGGTTTTCAATATATTTACTTAGTTCATTTTTGTATTCCCTCTTCCTTCATTTGAAATCCATGTAATTTTTAAAGGCAGCATAATAAAAAAAATTCACTTATTGGACAAGGCAGGCAGGCATAAACACGATTTAAGCACAAGGCAGGCAGGCATAAACACGATTTAAGCATGAAAAAAAGGAAACGGCCTTCAGACATGCTTGCCAGATAAAAATCAGTGGTTCTGAAACTGCATACAAGCAATTTTCTGGAGCTCATGAAGACCCAAGAGAGAGTGCTTGAGAAATGACAGAGAAATCTCTTAAAAGTCACTCTGCATTTCTCTAGAATGAATTTACAGGACAGGCTAAGAGTATCTCCGGAAGTTCACCAAGCCTCCATTAATAAATGAGGCAGCAGTGTGGTTTCCGTGGCAACAGACTCCTAACTCCAGCAAGCTTAGTGCACAACTGCCAAAGATTTCTCCTCAAATCTCAACTTCCTGTTTCCAGGTACTGACAAAACCAAACATACTTTTAAGCCCAGGGAAACAGCAACAGTGTAAGGATTTTCAATAGGTATTCTTGTAACGGTGGTTTGGTCAAAAGTGAGGTGGAAGTATCGCAAGACTAGGCAGCTCCATCTTGCTGCAGAGATTTGGAGAACACTTTTAAAGGGAGCTAAGAGCCCCCTGAGAACGTTCAGTGAGTTAAATATATTTGCTGTAATATTATAATGTGTTATGACAAGCTATATATCATTATAATAGGTTCCCATGATTCACATTCGCCTGTTTTGTTTTGTTTTGTTTTTTCCTTTGCTCTATGGAAATGATTTGGGGGTTTGGGTCAGCTTGATTCAGAATTCGGCACATGAGGAAAGCTGACTACATTTCTTTAACATATGTAACCTTGAGGTTTATAGGAGAGGTCACGATACATTTTAAAAGAGACCTTCCCAGACTCCTTCATATGAACGGGTAAGTGTGGAAAAGTACAGACACTAGGACTCTGCCATTAGCAGTCACTGACTTTAGGTAAACTTATCAGACTTTGTGAGCCTCAGTTTCCCCAAAGGTCTCATACCCTATAATGCTATGATACCACGATAAGCCCTAGCTACTTCTACATTCCTTCCAAACACATGCAGAGAACACCAGAAAGCACTGGCGTGCTTCGATTCTCCATCTCCCTTTTCCCTCTAAACACTGAAGGAGCTGAGCTACCAGGGGGCAAACTGAAGGAAGATGGCATATCTCCCAAAAAATGCAAGTAGCTGAAAGAAGGGCAGCTACCATGACAGTAGCCTGGAGGGGGAATGTGGAGGGATTCTCAGAAAAGCCAGAGAGAATTCTAAACCAACCCCTCCAAGAACAGCATGAAACCAACATTCCCCACAGAGTTTTCCTTGGAGAAAAATAATCGAGAAAAACTGTACTTATTCTTTATGCTAAGGCAGCGAACACACTTCCTAATCAGCATCCATCCCCACCATCTCAGGAGCTGTGCTCAGAGCAGACAGAGACTCTCTTAAGCCAGTGGCTTGCTAAGCACCGATTATAGGCATGGCTTGGTGGGGACAGCTAAGAAGACCAAAGGAGGGAAAAAAGACAGCTCTTCTGTACCCACTGAGCTTACATTCTATCCATGGTGTATAAGAGACGCAGGTAGGAAAAGAGGCAGAGCCACAGAGGCTACATATTTTTCAGGATTTCCCTTTTAAATTCTGTTCCTTTTCCCCTTTCACCTATGAATAAATCTGGGTCTGTGTCCCTCTCTGCATCCATAAAATAATGTAACTTCCCACATGACTCACACATGCACCGCCCTTAGCGTATTTTCATGTTAAAAGGCTTTAGCAGACAGTAACAAATTCCTGACAGCTACAACTGATAACTCGAGACGAGAAAAAGTATTCCATTTCCATTTTCAGACAGGTTTGGCTTGGGAACAAACCAGCTGAAGGACAGGGAGGGCATATTTCCAGTACAACTCTCCCTATAAAAGCAATAAAGTTACTACCAATGGAGAACAATCAAATATCCACCAGAACTCTGAAAGCCACTGGGTATCTCATCCCATTCCACTCACAGGGGCCCGTGCAGAAAGCCACCATTTGCATATAAACTTCCCTATGAAGTCTATGCCTTGGTTTTTCTACCTCAGAGAAAAATGAGAGGCTTCTGATAGGAATGGGGCCCCTTCAGCCTCGAGAGAAGATCTGCAGAGTTGGGAATATCTATTAACACAGACAGCACTTCCAAACTGCAGGAAGAGCACAAAGCCAAACCCCAGACCTAGGCCCCCAGGCTAAGACACGGCCATTTATTTCGTAAAAGTGAAAATGAGTAAAAGTTAAGTGAAAGACTATTATGCACAAACGATCATCCCCAGTATATGAATTTGGACTGACCTCTACAATTTAATCATAGGAGGTTATATTTACCAGCACAACACTGGCTATGGCCTCTTAACTCTCACAAGCTTCTCATGGCTTCTTCTGACTCCCCATCCTTACACAATCATTCCATAGCAAGAACATCCATCTCTCAGACTCATCCACCTTCCACTATTCTCGCCTTGGCCCGATTTCGTTTCTGGTCTTTTTTTTTTTTTTTTTTTGAGGCAGTGTCTCGCTCTGTCGCCCAGGCTGGAGTGCAGTGGCGCGATCTAGGCTCACTGCAAGCTCCGCCTCCCAGGTTCACGCCATTCTCCTGCCTCAGCCTCCTGAGTAGCCGGGACTACAGGCGCCCGCCACCACACCCGGCTAATTTTTTGTATTTTTAGTAGAGACGGGGTTTCGCCGTGTTAGCCAGGATGGTCTTGATCTCCTGACCTCGTGATCCACCCGCCTCGGCCTCCCAAAGTGCTGGGATTACAGACCTGAGCCACTGCGCCAGGCCCGTTTCTGGTCTTTTAAAGCTGCCTCCAAACTCTTTTCCTTAATTTCCATCTGTTCCCACTCTCACCCTTCTTTAAGGCTACAACCAGAAGGATCTTTCTTAGGTTAATGAGTCTTACCACATTACCTTCAGTGTGGGCTTTCCATCATATAGTCCCCTACTACACCTAGAATGCCAACTCTTGTTGCTGCCTGCAAATTTCTATTCATCTTTTAATATCCAACTGAAACAAACCCTTCCATTACATGAAGTTAGTGATTCCCTGGTCGTGCTCCTCACGTTCTGAACCTGCTCTGATAACCCCCGCCACATTCTGGCATCACTTCTTTCCCAACCAACGTCTCTACTACTCCCTAAAGTACTACTACATGGCAGGAGCTTTATCCTGTAATTTCAGTTACCTCAGTCCCCAGGACACAGCCTAGCACCTGGGACATAACTGTTAACTGAATGGACAGGCCAGAAACATGTGGACAGAGTGGATGCAGTATTTCTTTGGGAAGCTTGTGATCTTCAAAAAGAGTTTTGTTTTTTGTTTGTTTGTTTTGTTTTGAGACAGAATCTCACTCTGTCACCCAGGCTGGAGTACAGTGTCACGCTCTTGACTCACTGCAGCCTCCACCTCCCAGGTTCAAGCAATTCTCCTGTCTCAGCCTCCCGAGTAGCTGGGACTACAGGCGTGCATTACCACACCCGGCTAATTTTTGTATTTTTAGTAGAGACGGGGTTTCACTATGTTAGCCAGGCTGGTCTCAAACTCCTGACCTCAGGTGATCCACTGGCCTCTGCCTCCCAAAGTGCTGAGATAATAGGCGTAAGCCACCATGCCCAGCTCCCAGTTTTGTTTTTTTTTTTTAATAAGTAAGTTGGAATGAAAAATATTGTTTTGAGGAAAAAAAATATTTGGGAATTGTCCCAAGTCTATGTAAAACCATGCTCAGAGTTCCTTCCTAAGTTGCTTGTGTGGTGACATGTCTTTTGTCAAAAGAAATTTATAAGTCTGTTTCCCCAGTTTGAGCTGCACAGATTTTCTGCTGAGAAACCATTTTATGTCATGTGTGTGGTTTCTCATCTATCCAAGCTTCCTAATTGCAAAATATTATCACTCTATAACCAACAAGCAAACAACAAAAATATTTTTAACTGTACTGCCTGGGCTTAGAGAAACTCTTAGAGACTTTAATATTAGAGAATCAGAAATGTTTGGCTCTAGAAGACACTTTAGAGATAATTTCATCTAACAATTTCAATTTTGCTGATGACAAAAATGAAAGCAAAAAGAAACCAAAAGACATGCACAAGGCCACAACACTTGTGGGTTTACTAAGAATCTCCTGACTCTGGAGCAGTGCTCATTTTAAAACCAATCTATAATAAACTTTTGTTTTACATGAACGTTTTACTTAAAATGTTAAAATTTATCTTTAAAGTAATCCCATCATTAACATTTAGTAAACCATGAAACGTGTCTTTAATTTGCTGCCAGTATGATTTGAATCCAAAAGTATTCTTAATTACAGAAAACCAATTCAGATATACTTGGAATTTATATCTCAAAGGCTATTCTGATCACAATTACATAATCAAAAAGTAAAGGTTGGTTTTCTCCCTTAAAGGATCAGGGGCCTAGGGATATTCTTGGAGGCCATGTAGCATCATCCACATTAAGCATTATTACCCAAGGACAATACAGTGCTCCAAATGCCCTTAAAAAGTAGAATCCTATTTGTCACACATTTCTCCTGAGTGTATTACAAGTTTCACAAAAGGAAGTCTCGTATTAACACAGAACCCAGAACTTCTGTTATTAGGCTTCATGAGGATGTGTTGTAAGTCATTAAGTGACAGTATTGTCTTCAAAATCCCATAGATTAGGCTGGGCACGGTGCCTCACACCTGTAATCCCGGCACTCTGGGAGTCCCAGGAGGGCAGATCATCTGAGGTCAGGAGCTCGAGACCAGCCTGGCCAACATGGTGAAACCCAGTCTCTACTAAAAAAATACAAAAAAATTAGCAGGCGTGTTGGCAGGCACCTATAATCCCAGCTGCTTGGGAGGCTGAGGCAGGAGAATCGCTTGAATTCTGGAGGCAGAGGTTTCACTGAGCTGAGATCGCGCCATTGCACTCTAGTCTGGGCAACAAGAGCGAAACTCAGTCTCAAAAAAAAAAAAAAAAAGAAAGAAGAAGGAAGGAAGAAGAAGGAAGAAGAGCAAGAGGAGGAAGAAGAAGAGGAAGAGGAGGAAGAAGGAGGAGAAGGAGAGGAAGAAGGAGAAGAAGAAGGAGAAGGAGAAAGGAGAAAGGAGAAGGGAGAAGGGAGAAAGGAGAAAGAAGGAAGAAAGAAGAAGAAAGAGAGACCAGAGATGCGTGAACACAAAGGAAAGGCCGTGTGAGGACACAATGAGAAGACGGCCATCTACAAGCCAAGGAGAGAGGTACCAGGAGTAACTAAACCTGTTAATACCTTGATCTCTTGGGCTTCCAGGCTGCAGAACTGGGAGAAAATTAATTTCTGTTGTTTAATCCACCCAGTATTCTATTACGGCAGCCCTACCAGACTAGTATAACCTATCTGTAGCTTCCAAAGAGACTCTAATCTCATTGAGAACAGTAGCCAAAACTGCCCTGTCCATTACTGAGGACCCGATGCCTGGCCCAGGGCAGGGGCTCAATGAAAAAATAACAGAAAGCCCTTTTCTTGAGTGTTTGCAGAAATTAAAATAATAATAATTTAAGCACACAGCCAAAGAGTATGAGGGGAGTGGCTACTTTTCATATTAATAGCTAAGTGGGCAAGAAAGGAAGAGGGTAACCAATTATACAGTCCCTTTTACTCTAAACAGATTTTTAAATATGCTTGTAGCGTAAACTTTTGGACATTATAAGTAGTTAATTTCAAGATAATTATGGATGAAGAGTAAGTTAATTAAGTTGTTTGCTTTTATACACTAGGGTATACATGAGTTTGCTGGGCTTGAGAAAAAGTCACTGTGGGATGTGCATCATTAATCAACTTGCGCTTAGAGGCTGAACATTAACAAAGGACACATCAAAGCTGAGTTAGTTGTATTTAACTCTGCATTTCATAATACAACACTTTCCAAAGGTGATCTTTGCCAAAGAAAAATAGATCCACTTTTTCTTGTTATGACAAATGTACCATTACTCTCTGCCTTTTACCCTGCTAAGTCCGTGATGTGGTGAAAGTTTATCAAAATAACCTCTAAGGCAGATAAACTAGTAGGTGGAATAGCAAGCATAAGAATGGGTGGTTTTCCAGGGACTGAAATCAGAAACTGAAAGGTGGCACAAAAATAAATACATTCTGGAGCTTTAATATACAGCAAGTTGACTATAATTAGCAATCCTGTAGCATATATTTGAAATTTACTAAGGCCCCTAAAGTTTACCAGGTTCCAAAATTACCAAACCCGCTCTCTCCTCCAAGCTAAAGAAAGTCTCATGCTCGCAACATAACGATTCCAGTTTGGGGTTAGGAGGAAGCAGTCTAGTTGAACTCATCCACGCTATACTAAGGGACCCCTTTATTCATCATCACAGGAAAAGCAACAAATTTTTTTTTTTTTTTTTTGAGATGGAGTCTCGCTCTGTTGCCCAGGCTGGAGTGCAGTGGTGCAATCTCGACTCACTGCAAGCTCCGCCTCCCGGCTTCACGCCATTGTCCTGCCTCAGCCTCCCGAGTAGCTGGGACTACAGGTGCCCGCCACCACGCCCGGCTGATTTTTTGTATTTTTAGTAGAGACAGGGTTTCACCGTGTTAGCCGGGATGGTCTTGATCTCCTGACCTCATGATCCAACCGCCTTGGCCTCCCGAAGTGCTGGGATTACTGGCGTGAGCCACCGCGCCTGGCCTAAAAGATCTTTTTAAAATTTTGCTTCTAACTGACAGATAAATTTGTGATATCATATGATGTTATCATATATGTATACATTGCAGAATCATTAAATCAGGCTAATTAACACATCTACCATCTCATATTCTTATCATTTCTTTGTGACGAGAATATTTAAAACCTAGTCTTTTGGCAATTGTGAAATATACAACACAATATTATTAACTATAGTCACTATGCTGTGCAAGAGATCACTAGAACTTATTCCTCCTAACTGAAACTTTGTACCCGTTGACTAAGATCTCTCCTTTCTCCATCCACCCCCAAAAAGAAAATACTAATGCTTTCAAATAAAACCCCAAATAGCAGCATTAAGGCATTCAGAATCCCTGAGTTTGCCTCTTTGAATAGAAGTTCTCTTCTTCTATTTCTCTACCTGTAGATTATGAAAAAATAACACATTTTTCTAGGCCAGCCATATGTTAGAAAGAAACCAGAGTTTGTTTACTTAAGTGTTACCATTCAAAAACCTCAGAGCCACCGGGTACGGTGGTTCACATCTATAATCCCAACACTTTGGGAGGCCAAGGCGGGCGGATCACATGAGGCCAGGAGTTGAGACCAGCCTGGTCAACATTGCGAAACCCCTTCTCTACTAAAAATACAAAAAAAAAAAAAAAAAATTAGCTGGGTGTGCTGGCATGAGCCTATAATTCCACCTACTTGGGAGGCTGAAGTTGCAGTGACCGTGCCTGCGCCACTGCACTCCAGCCTGGGTGACGGAGCAAGACTCCTTCTCAAACAAACAAACAAACCTCAGAGCCAAATAAATTTATTCTCCCACACATATGAAAATGCTCTGCAAGTATAAATTCTAGACCTACATTGGGTAATAAACTATCAGCATCACCAAGAATCTATCCCAAACCAGTAAAAATCAAATTCTATCACAGTGGCAGATCTGCTGCTTTGTAGCTAAAAAAAAAAAAAACAAACAAACCAACAAGGTTTGACCCCATTACACATACTCACTGCCGGTTTTGGTGCATTAGCTCCCAATCTCCCTCTGTAACTTCCTGAGCTATAACAAGAAGCTCTGAACCCCATGGAAGTGATATATATTGTCACAGAGACAAGGTCAGCCTTGCGCAACTAGAGGCAATATAAAAATCACGAAACTCTAAAGCATTTTCTCTATATACACAATTGTATTTACCCTCTGCCTTTCAGAACTCTCAGGAAGAAAAAGAGTCAAAACTTATCTATAATTGCTCTGTAATCTCAGCACTTTGGGAGGCCAAGGCAGGAGGATAGCTTGAGGCCAATAATTTGAGACCAGCCTGGGCAACACAGCAAGATCCCATCTCTACAAACAAACTTAAAATTAAGGAAAAAAAAAAAAAAGAGTGGGCACAGAGGTTCACACCTGTAATCCCAATACTTTGGGAGGCTGAGGCAGGATGATCGCTTGAGCCCAGGAGTTCAAGACCAGCCTGGGCAACATTGTGAGACCCCATCCCTACAAGAAAACAACACACAAACAAACAAAAAATATCTTTAATTGGTAACAGGTACCATTTATCAAGTGTCTATTGTATACCACCAGGCACTGTGCAACACAATTCCCATACATCTCTCTCCACTATCACAAAAGTCAACAGAGGCTGTCATTATTTTCATTTTACAGATGAGGAAACAGCCTCAGACCAATTAAGGAGCTCACTCAAAACACACATCCAATAAATGGTAGCACTGGGATTTCAGCCCAGGTCTGTCAGATTGCACTGCCCTTAAAAGGAGGTCATGTCAGATGTTCACAAGTCCAAAGCTTCCATGGATATCTGTTACAGCCACTGTCTACCCTATGTGACAAATGATTTAAAAAGAATTAATAGTCTAAGTAAATCAAACACCAGAAAATCTATTCCACATAACTCATACCTCACCCTCCCCTCTCCAAATGTCAACTGACTAATTCATCTTCCACACCTCAAATGGTTTGTTTTACACCAAATTATAATTATTCCCCAGGGCTGGTCGTCAGCCACTTATTCACATTGGAAGTACAGGTTGCCTGACATCTAGTTTGATCCAAGTCATCTCTCTCGGATTCAAATCTTAAATTCTCATTCCTCAAAATGCAACAACTGCAACTCAATTCCATAAACATTTATTAAGTCCTTACATAACTGCATGTGTCAAGCAAACAGACACAGCCCATGCCCAAGGCAAGCTCAAGGTCTAGTTGGGGAAATAAGCAACCAAATGAGTAAACACAAGGAGGGGGCAGCTAATTTGGTTTGAGAAATTCAGGAGGCACCTATGGGATTCTTGAAGAATGAGTGGGAATCTATAAAAATGACTAATTAAAGAAAGAGTATACTAAGTACAAAAGAGACAAAATGGTACCATAACTTGGAAATATTATGTGTGACCAAATGGAAAGGGAGAATAAATGGTGGAGGCAGGTTGTGAAAATTGTTATATATGAAAACTTTATCCTGTAGGAAAAAAGGAACCAATGCTTTTTTTAGTAGCATGGCAACAGGAGTAAATGTAACTAACGTTCTGGCTTTCTCAGCAAGCAGGAGGTGATGCAAATTCCACATTGTCAGATTTTACATGCCCAGTCTATTGGGTCACTAATGATGAATGTCAAAAGAAAAACAAAGTTACTTATAGTTCTCCTTTTTCATTATCTTAGTTCAGGTACAGCACTCTTCTGCTTTGCATATATTAGATTCATGTTGTACCCTGCATTAAAACATTCAGCACAAGGAGGCCAAAGAGAAGGCAGACCTGCATTTCAGCACATCTCTGCAGGCTGCAATGCAATGTTCATAATTAAGATGATCTGAATTCCCCCCAAATCATCTTTTTTCAACTCATTGATAAAGTCTTGATTAAAAATACAGACATTTTGTCATCCTTACTACATTTATCTCACCTCAAAACTCTCCTGACTTGGTGAAAGAAAATGCTGCCTTCTCTGTCTGCTCAATTATTGCATGGACACAAGGGACCAATTAATGCCATCCATAAAAGCCTGAATCATTCTGTCAATTAACAAGAACTAACTATGTCATCAGATATATTACTGGTGAGCAAGTCTATTTGGTTGCAATATGTCTTGAAGGAGAGCAGTATCAAATGAATCACAATTGACTTGGACAACTGCTAGCATAATTTCGGAAGATGAAAAGACAGATGTGGTAGTTATTAGTGGTCCCCTGAGGAATTACAGCCAAGCAATTGTAATGTGCTAAGACTGCACTAGCAGGTGCCTGCAGTACAAATCAGACAGAGGGTTAAATCAATATTTTCAATTTCTTAGGATCAATCTGGTGTTTGAACGAGATGGAAACTTGTTAGCAATTGGCAGGATGTGTAAATGAAAAGTCAAACTTCTTATTATTTGTTAAAAAGGAATGAGTGTACTGCATCATGCCCTTGGCACAAGGTAATGCTTTCATGATCCAGTAGCTGGGGCATTCACTGAGAATCAAATGGTTCTTAAATTTTAATAGAGTGCAAAAGGTTAGCTTCATAAAGGCTGAACATTCAAGATCTTTAAAAATGATTGAAGTGTCAATAGGAAAGTTTTGAGCTGTGACAACAGTATAGTTATTAATGATTAGTGCAAGAAGCAGAAGGAAACCTTTAACTTAATGGAAAGAGGAGAAAAATAAGGTCTTACCAAGAATGTATAGATTAAATATGGTCTTGGGAACATTATGCCTTTTCTTACTTTGCTAAGCAACAGTTTAGCTTTGAGGACAATTTATCAAAAACTTGGATTTTTCCCCCTAGTCTTCTATGCCATATTTATAACCCTTGTTGAATGCTTGGATTAACTGAACAACTGTCTCTGACAATGTTCGATCTCATTTTTTGTTAGTTTGCTTGCTTTCAATTTAGGGATAAACAATCCTTCATAGGCCCCCAAATTATGAAGATACAAATGAACAGAGCTTAGAAGCTTAGAATTGTAAACAAAAAACTTGTAACTTAATATATTTTGTGTGTACATAGTAATCATTTTAATCACCATGAGGGTTGGGGGTGGGGGGACAGTGTGGTTTATTGGGAGTCAGAGACCTGGTGTGAATCTGAGGTCTGCCACTTACTCACCACGGCACTAGGATCAGTTCCATAGTGCTAAGAAACTTGCGGGGGGGGGCAGCTTCCCTACCTCTTAATACCTGTTGAGAGCAGTAAATCTCCTGCCTGGCATATCAATTAAAAGTGCAAATATCTGCATCTTACATGCTATTTAAAAACAAGTGGCATATTTCAATAAGTAAAAAATAAGTAAATGCATTATTGTGCAATATAAATATTACAGGCAAACTGAGACTGTACATTTTTTTTTGTTTTTTTTTTTGAGACAGCGTCTCACTCCGTCACCCAGGCTAGAGTACAGCAGCATGGTGATCTCGGCTCGTTGCAACCTCTGCCACCCAGACTCAAGTAATCCTCCCACCTCAGCCTCCTGAGTAGCTGGGACTACAGGCACACGTCACCACACCTGGCTAATTTTTAAAATTGTTTGTAGAGATAAGGTCTCACTATATCAGCCAGGCTGAATATTTTCCTTTGGTAAAACAAACAAACAAAAAACACAACAACAAAAACACCTCTAGAACCTATTTTTAAAAACCATTTCAAACAATAATTTCTTGACTATACAAGAGCAAGATTTTTAAGACACAAAGACAATAAGGTAGAGCATCTGCCCTCAAGGAGTTTGGGGGGAATATGTACCCCTCAGTTAATGGCAAACAAGGCAGATCTAAGATCAGCTCAGGGCACTGGGGGAATTCAGGCAAAGAAGAAAGCCCTCAGCTGGCAGAGGGGGCAGGAGAAGGACAAGCTCTATAGGAAAGAATTCATGGAAGAAACAAAATTTGAGATGGGCTCTGAAGAAGGGTAAGATTTAGACAGGGCTGGGGAGAGTCAGAAGGAAGAAAACCAGACAAGGAAGGCTTCCTGGAGGAGGAACCATGGAGTGGTGGAATGGGAACCAAAGGAAGAAAGGAAGGAATTTCAGGCAGAAAGAGCTTCATCTGCCAAAGAGGTTGCTTCAGTGGAACTGAACAGCTGGAACTAGCCTTCACAAGAGCAGAGAACAAGAGAGAAGGATGGTCATCGGCTCACCATCACCAGCACTGAGCTCCTGCGGCAGATGAAGGGCAGGAGGGAGAAGGGCCTGTCCACAAACCCAGCCAGAGGGAGGATAGAAAAGGGAAGAGAACCAGCGGATGGGGGCAGAGAAGGGTGTCTCCCTCTCCCTACACCTTTTGCTTGTTTTTTCCCTTTAAATAGGAATTATAATGTGCGTGTGCGTGTGTGTGTGTGTGTGTGAGACTGCAAACACAACTGACACAAAATATAATTTATATATAATTAGTGTATATACATATATTTATACATATTATATACACGTTAACCAGGCTAACAGATTTTTTAAAGAATGAGTACATTCTAGATTTTGTTTATTAAGACCATGTGAGCAGCAGGCACTCAAGAACAAAACGGCTGGGCTGTGTCGTGTGGGAAGGCTGCAGTCTCCCAGACAAGAGGAGGCCCTGAGAGCCTGGGCACCACTCCCTGCCTGCTTCTAAAAAGGAGGGTCTCTGCGGCCAGATGTAACATGCAGCTACCCTTCAGCAGCTGGTAGGAGAGGCCAAGTCTCAAGCTGCCTAAAGAGGTAGCCAGGTTTGGGTTGAGTTTTCCTTAAGGCCCAGGACTCCTTAAGTCTTCCTACTTCTGGACCCCTTGCTCATCACAACACTGCCCACTGGGATGCCCCCACTGCCAGCCTTTGTGGATCTTCGTAGGTCAGGTATCCTCTGACCTCACCTGCCAGGTGAGGCATGGTCTTGCCCACTCCCCAAGATGCGGTCTTCCTTTGTTTATTTGGCCTTTTAAACCTCAATCACCTCATGGCTCTCTGAATTCTCTCCTCTTAGCAAGGCTAAGCTCCTCTATTTCCCAATGGCTCCGGGGCTGTCCCACAGCCCCAGGGGTCCTTTGTCTGATGCCCTTCTGGCCTCTGTGTCCATGCACCTGTTCTCCCTCTATCTCTCCACTCCCAAGGCCCGGCTCAGGAAAATCACCTCATCAAACCTCTCTGACCTTCTCAGAAATGTCCCTGCCCTGCTCTATGGACAGCTACGAACTCCTACCCTACCCAACCCATCCATGTAAATGTCTTGTGCTGGGTGTTATGGAGAAATAAAGATGGCCTCAACAGCCCTTTGATGCCAACACCCAGGTATCCCTGTCTCAAGAATTATACAAGAGTAAAGCACCAGATACAGTCTTCAGGATACAGCAACTGCTCAATTGCTCAATCTTATAAACACCTGACTGAGTTCACTGGGCCTACTCTCTACAACTGGACAGTAAAATGCTAGTAGAAGCACACACCATGTATTCCTGCTTCTCCACCTTTCATGCTAACAGTGGAGAGCTCAATAAATACATGGATAAAGGAAGAAAAATGTTTAGCCAGAGGATCAGTATGAGCATTATCAATGTTCCAAGTCAGCAAGAATAAAAAATTCAAGGTCCTTTCCTTCAGTTTGGATTTTACTTCTAAAGGCAAACATTAGGGTAAGCAATGTTTTCTGCATTAGTCTCAGTTGACACTAACTGGTCAGGAGAAACCAGTTGCTCCGAGGCATACTTCAGGGTCCTGGGTGAGCACGGGATATGTCAAGGCCACCTGGGTTGGGAGAGTTTAAGGGATGCTTACATAGAGGGAGGGAGAGGTTTGGTAGGCAAGGTCATTTGTTCATTCATTCTCTCACATGTTTTGAACAATTGCCTTGAGCCAGCCACCACGGAAAGCTCTGAGAATTCAATGGTATGGTAAATATGAGCCTCTGTCATGCAGCTTCTTTAGGGTCTACTGGGTCAAAATCCGCTGGATAAAAATCCTGCCTGCTGCACTTCCGTCTTGGGGAGTTTCTCTGGATCAGAGCCTCTGCTTCCACCACCACTACCTCAATCAGCAATAACAAATGGATGGCTCTTAAGGGCCAGGGGGCTAAAACCACAGAAAAGGAGATGGAAAGAGGAAGCAGGAAATTTTCTTTCCGATATTTAAAAATCCTCACAAAACAGTGAATCTATGCTTCATAAACATTATCATCTACAGAAACAGACACAACAGAATTTAACTAATTTATTTAAACTCTAACTTGTCCCCCAAAACAGGCAGGTTTCAAGAAATACGGGATTGAAAAAAAAAAAAAAAATCAGGAAAAAGAGTCAGGAGTAAGGTTATAAAGAAAAAAAATAAAATGCAAATCAATAAGAAACAAGGACTCCATGCTGACACCAGTTAAGGAAAAGTGAGTTAGGAAACCATTCGCTTAGATTTTTTGGTTAATAGGTACCATTTAAAAAAAAAAAATCATTCAGTTAAAAAAAAAAAAACCACACTCCCAAGGGCTATGCATATTGCCTGACTTCAGTTTTGTGAAAACAAAAGCTATATCTTTAAGAAATTCAACTCAAACATCAGCTTTTGAAACCAAGGTTCAGCAAAGAAAAGCCAATAAAAATGCTGTAACTTGAAACCAACCCACACAGCACAAAAAGAAAGGAGAGAGGTCTGCCCGGGTCGCCCTGGACACACCCTTCTAACTTGGTTCTAGAACAGCAGTGCCCAGTTTGCAAGACAAGAAGCTAATTGACTCGAATGTCTGCTGCATAAGCTATAAAATAAGTACATAAAGAACAATATGAACATACAGCGCCATCAGTTACATAAAAAGGCCTGACTGTCCGATGCCACACTGTGCACCGAACAAGCACAGCAATTGTTTCAGCGGGCTGCACGGAGGAAGAATGAATAATTAGCGTCCTTGTGAATCAAGTGTCCACCAGGAAGAGAGCTCCATCCTGCAGCAGTGGCACGGCAGCACCCTCAGCCCGCCAGAGTCAAGCTGGGGTTTTTAAAGGTCTTTATTGACAATCAGGATGCAGGCAAACACATTCTTCAGCCAAGTAAACCGACAACTAGCTCCACTGTGGCCACTGCTCATTCGCTGAACACCCACTTCTTGTCTAAAGTCTCACCCAACTGCTACTTTCCATTACCAGGAAATGTCATTTTCCCTCACTTGTTTATTTTTGCATTGGCTAGGAATACAACAACTTCTGCTAAAGGTGGAGGGGTTGTGACAAAAGCATCCATTTGAGCTGTCCTGGCACAACAGGCACAACACAAGAAGTCCCTAAACATTTCTTTCCAGAGAGTATGAGTAGAGGGAAGCAAGGAGTAAATATCTTTGATTCTAGGATTTTTCTCCTTCTCCCATATCACCAGTGTCAAAAAATGTTTCACTTCCTCCTGCAAATCTGATAATAGGAGAGCAGGATGTGCGGACTGTCACTAGGACAAAAACCCATTGAAAAACCATTGGAAGTGTCTGATGCGTTTGACAGTCTGCAAAACAGGCAACATAAAGCAAAGGAATGACCATAGGACCTAGAATCAGTAGATGGGATTCAAATGTCTGCTGTCTCTCAACAGCTGTATCATCTTTAGCAAGTCATTAATTTATCTGGGTTTTAACTTTTCCTACTTGTAAAACAGGGATACTAAGTGTTCTCATCCACATCGACATACCCACCCCAAGCCTAGGGCTGCTGACAGAATGAAATGAGATTATGCACAGGAACTTCCTTTGATATGAATATGATTCTATAACTTCATCTATTTGAAAACTCAGAAAATGCTGGGCACGATCCCAGTATCTCATGAATATTTACTATTTGCTTAGCACTGAGAAAGCCCCCGAGGAGATGCAGAGAATTAAAAGGTACAGTTCCTGACTATGAAGAACTCATGGACTAGTAAAGTCAGGATATGTAAGTTCAGGGCTAACAAAAACTCAGGCATAGTCCACTGCTGATAACTACTCTCAATGCTTTTCCCTCATCTCACTTAATTCTTCAGTACTTAGGAAAATCCACTGGGTTCTATCCAGAAGGCTTACAGCCCTAAAAACAACAACAACAGAATTGATAAGTGGCATCTCTCCAGCACCCAAAGGTATTCTCGGAGACAGAGAGTTGAGAGGAATTCCCTATTGCCCTTGAGTTACTCTATGAATTCAAACCAGGGAGTACAAGAGCCCCAAAGGAAATCATGTCTGAAGTGACAAAAAGAATTTGCTGCCAATCTTTCAATTAAAATGTTTTTTTTTTTTTTTTTTTTTTTAAGATAAGACTCTACATGCAATGCCTAGGAAAACCTAGATCAGGAACCTCTAGAGTCTGAGCCCTAAGCTCACAGGTCTGAAATCCAAACTGTAATATTACTTAATAATGGGTTCCTATATGCTAGGTACAAAGCACTAAACATTTACACACATTTTTTCATTTGATGCTCAAAGCAACCCTAAGAGAAAAGGAATTTTCTTATCTCTGTTTTGCAGATGAAGTGAAGGATTTGATGGAGTTAAGTAACTGACCCAAGGTTTGCATAACCGGTAAGAGGTGAACCATGATTTGAACCCAAACAGATTGATTTCAAATCCCATGCTAATTTATCACACCGTGATTGTTATATTAGTCTGACTTATGTCTATTTCCCACTCTGCTGTTCATTTCTGGAAAATTACTTCGTCACACTGTTTTCTTTGCAGGACAAAAACCACTATGGATTCCCTACTATGGAGGACCCAGAGTTGACAGGGAAAGTGTAATCCAAGGTACAAAGTCCCACAACTTTATGTTCTTCTCCAAGAACTATTTTCTCCTGAAAGGTTTGGTGGGTTCGAAGATGTGACAGAGACCTACAAGAGCCCAGAAAGTGGTAATGTTTTTGAGTGGTTAGTAAGTAAAAATATGTTCAACCTAACTAGGAACAAGAGAATATAGTTAAATAATGTGCTGACTTTTCACCCATTTTCACCCACTGAATGAGCTAGCAAACCTTCTCAAAAAAGTCATTTGACATGCTGTGCTTCCAGTTTCATATCTAAGAACTCTTTGCCTAACTCAAGGTCATGAAGACTTTTTATTATGTTGTGCTAGAAGATTTAGCTTAACCTTCTACACTTTAGCCTAGGATCCATTTTGAGTTAATTTCTGTGTACCATGTGAGGTAAGGATTTAAATTTACCTTTTTTGCATGTGGATATCCAATTGTCCTAGCACTATTCATTGAAAAGACTATTGAATTGCATTGCTTTTGAATTGCTTTGGTACCTCTGTAGAAAAATCAATTGACAATAATGTAATGGTTTATTTCTATACTCTCAATTCTGTACCATTATCTATGCTTACACCACTGTCTATCCTTACACCAGTAACACACTGATTTGAATAGTATAGCTTTGTAGTAAGTTTTGAAACTAAGAAATTAAGACCCCTAATCTTTTTTTCTTCCCTTTCCAAATTGTTTTGTTTATTCTAGGTCATCTACATTTCTGTACTGTTAGAAACAGCTTGACAATTCTTTTTTTAAAAAAAGATGCATACTAAAATTGTGTAAGGATTGCACTGAATCTACAAATCATTTTAGGAAGATTTAACAATATTGAGTCTTCCAATCCATGAACATGGGATATCTCTCATTTAGCAATAAACTAGTCTTGCACTGATTTTATTAAATTTATTCCTAAGAATTGTGTTCATAATGTAGTTTTCAGATTGCTTGGTGCTAGTATGTAAAAATACAATTGATTTTTGTATATTGCTCTTTTATCCTGTAAGGTTGCTGAACTCATCAGTCGGTTCGTACTTTGCGGGAATCGGGATTGGGCGTGTGTTCCTTTAGGTTTTCTAGTACAGGCTCAATTCATCTGAAAATAAAGACAGTTTTATTTCTTTCTTCCCAATCCGGATGCCTTTGATTTCTGAACCTGCAGTATAATTTTAAATACAAGTAGCAAACGTGGACATCTCTGCCTGGCTCCAGATCTTAACAGGAAGCCACATTCATAATATGCATGAAGAAGCAGTCTACCCAAGCTATTATCTTTCTTGAAGACTTTACAAAACAGAACTGGCTAAATATTTTCTTATACTGACGAACCACGATCACATACAAATAAAAAAAGTACTTAGAAACTTTAAAAAATGAGTGTGTGTTTTAAATTAAGAACAGAATCAAAAATGTCATCTAATAGATGAAAGATAAAATTACTCATAACAAATATATGAAAAAACAGCACCATCTCATGTAATGAATGCTCGAAGTAGAGAGAAGGAAACAGAAGGGAGGGCAAACAAACAAGGGCAGCAACAGTCCGGGAGAGACTGCGATCACTGCCAGCTTCCGAACAGGCTCCAGGTCAGCACGGTTCTGCCAGGCCAGAAGCCTGGCCCCATTAACCCTCTCTACCTTCTACTCACCCCAGAGTTCAGGACTGGGAGGAACTGGCAGGAATGGGGCTCTAGCAATCTGGCCCCAACCCTCACCCCCATCATCCAGCTAGGAGTAAACTGGTAATGGCCTGGAAGACAAGGAGCCTCCAGTGGGAGCTCTCACTCAGCAATTTTCACACAACAGTCTCTTATCTTAACAAAGCAGCCGGACTTCTTTTTGAAAACTTGGTTCCCGGATGGAAACAATCGGGCAGTATCCAACACTGTTTGAAAGAACACGCTGGTTCCAAAGACCTTGTTTTCTCTGAAAGGTGAAAGTTTAGATGCCCCAGCAAGAGGCATAGCTGGGTGTTCAGAATTTGACTGCTGGAGGAAATTGCCAGCTCTGAGGCACCCTCTCTCTCTATCCTGTACACAACTTCCAGCCTGGAGCACAGCACCTGCCTAGAATAACTACTGCGTACACACTTAGGCAAGTCTGCAGACAATGGTTGAATATTTACTGTATGCAGAGCCCAGTGTCCACAGTGTAGTTATTTTTAATTTCATATATTCCATTATACTGTGCAATAAATCTGATAAGGAAGGATGAGTGGAGGAGTAAATAAAGTAGACATTACAATTGGGGATTTCACAGAAATTACTGTTTGAAAAATGACTTCCTCAAGGGATTTAAAATCTAGTGAGAAAGAAAACAATGAAGAAGTTGGAAATGCAGACAGAACTAGAGTTCATATTCTTAATTTTACAGACGTTCTCATTTTCTGGTGTCTCGGAGAAGTGAATAGCCCCAATCACTTAGTCTCCCCCAAAATTAGAATAAATGTCTCCCTGGGGAAGGGTAGGTGAGCCTCTGTGAACATTCTGCCACATTTTATGATGGGAACTCTTCAGTTTACATCCCTCCCTCTCACACCCACTGTATCCCTCAATAACTGTCATTCCTGCCTCTGTAATCTCTGTGCCTGGGACATAATAGTTGCCAAGGAAATGTATCTTCTTCCTTTCCTCTGCTAATGGGATTTTGGACAAAAAAATCTGACACTGGACATATCCCCAACATAACTCCAGTGATGTAACACTAGTGCATATCCCAGCTTTGCACCTCTTCCCATCCAAAGGTTGGTGCATTATCAGAATGATCTGAAGGAAAAATAAATTATCCACATCAAGGAAGCACCTGCTCTCCCTTTCCTCCTGCATGTCCCAACTAGAAAAAGCATCTCTAGTGCCAGATGGAAAGAAAAAGAGGCCAGGGTGTCTGAGAAGGTCCCCAGCATGCTCACCTGTACAGCAGCCTGGGAAGCCTCAGTATCTGACCTGCCCTGGGAAATGACTTCCAAACGCCTTCCAGGGACTAGGCACTTCTCACAGGTAGGTACCTCACTGAGGTACCTTGTTGATTCATGGCAACCTTGTGAATCAACCACTACCTGTGAAGCGGGAACATTTTAAAGGCAAGAAATCAGAGCTCAGAAGTCAAGTAACTTACTCAAGATCACACAGCTAGCAAGTGTTGGCCACTTTGGTTTGCCATTTAGAAAAGACCCTGAAGCTCCATGCACAAGTCCTACAAGGTCTAATTTGTCATTATACATTCCCTAAGGATAGCCTGATTAGCAAGGTGAAGGAGAACCAGGACAGATGCTCTCTCTTCTTCGCTGCTACGAGCAAAGATGAGATGTGCTGGGGGAATGGAAACTGCAAGACAAGAAAAAATTGACATATGTAAAAAACAAAAAGCAAAACCAAATACTGGACAATTATCTACTAAAAATGTTGTCTTGAGATGTAAAAATTATAAATTAAATTAGAGCTAGCTTTGAATTGCTTTTTAAGTTCACTTATTTTATGGTCTGTACAACATGTAATCAGGACATGCTCCAAAGATTACCCTGATAAGCTGTGAAAAGAGCACAGTCATTAAATAAATTCATGAGATAATTGCATGGTTCTCTGGGTTGGGCTTACTAATATGGATGCTAATTTTATCTGTGGTACCACGGACTGAAGGCGCTCTTAAAACTGAAGTTCCTTTAGCAGAGCTCTACTGCACACTATCCTGTGAGCTGCATGACTAGGGAAAGCCCTCTGGCTTCTGCTTACCTTATAGGAGTGCATGAGGATACCTCCCAGCCTCCGGCCCTGGAAAAAGCACTGGGCCTCTCCAGCTACATGCCTTCTTTGTCCTTCTCCCAGTTAAGGCTCCACAGGCAAGGCCTCCACCCCCCATCTTCCATTGTACTCCTGTGCAGAAGCTGAGGACGGGAAGCTTAGAATAAATTATGTGAGCCCTCGCCCTGGCAGAAGTGACAGGGTAGACACCACACACTATCCCATCTCCCCTCAAAGACTTTATCTGACAGTAAGTATGTCACGTATGCAATGGTTCCTTCAAAATAATTATTTCAGTCACCGTATCTATATCTGTGAGAGATGATCTATATTTCAATTCACAGAGGACCAGTATTTGAGAAATTAGACCTCTAGTTTCTCTACAGTTGCAGCACAACTGCGGTGGCTCACGCCTGTAATCCCAACACTTCGGGAGGCCGAGGCGGGCGGATAATGGGTCAGGAGATTGAGACCATCCTGGCCAACACGGTGAAACCCTGTCTCTCTAAAAATACAAAAAATTAGCAGGGCATGGTGGTGGGTGCCTGTAGTCCCAGCTACTCGGGAGGCTGAGGCAGGAGAATGGCGTGAACCCGGGAGGCGGAGCTTGCAGTGAGCAGAGATCGCGCCACTGCACTCCAGCCTGGGTGACAGAGCGAGACTCTGTCTCAAAAAAAAAAAAAAAAAAAAGGAAAAGAGAAAAAGGAGAGAGAGTGTAGGAAAAGAGGAAAGAGAAAAGGGAAGGGGGAAGATCTAAGGGAGAGGGGAGGCAGACAGAGGAGGAGGTAGGTAAAGTGAGAGAATGAGCTGACACGTGTGTTCCATGAAATGCCTTATCAATGCTCTACTGATAGAAATATTCATATCAATGCTAATACTGGATAATTCTCATCCGGCCATAGGTTCCACATGGGTTGTTGATCAAGTTTACAAATACATGAAATTGGATCTGGGCATTTTTTATAAACCCATTTTTCATTTTTTCTGTCATCTTTAATTAAGATGTTCCTACACTATAGAGTCAAAAAATAAAAGTCATGGTCCTCCAGAAGAGGTCATAGTTTCCCACTGCATGCTCAGGGAACTCCCAATGAAGGTATCATTTGTATTCCCATTTAATAGATAAAAAGGCTGAGAAACTAAGCTCTGACAAAGGTTAACTCTCCATGTATACATTATGATACAATTATGAACAAAAATATTCTCCCACAGTGCTATCCACTTCTAAATGCTTTCACCTGTATCATTTCATGTGCTCCAATTAAACATTATTAAAGATTAAGACTCAGGTTTTGGGAGGAGAACAGGGTCACAGGGCAAGAAAATGATGGAACTGGGGCCAGAATTCAAAACTCTGAACTTCTCGTTTTCATATAAGAAATGGCAAATCACTGATCCAAAAGAGTCAAGTGCTACTAAAGGAGCATCTCAGACATTTCTACTCAACAACACACCATACACGGGCCCTTGAAAAGCCAAGTATCCCACACAGGATCTGGCTCTGGACAGCAACAAAGAAGTGGACAGTTGAATGGGGCCCTGCTTCTTGAAGGTCTGGACAGCAGCTGGATCCACCTTCCCCAGTTTCAGGGCAGACAGGCTGGTGAACAGGCCACGGCAAAGACTAAACAAGCATGCAGAGAGGCACAGAGTCCCCAAAGTGCTGCAAACACTTCCCTTGCCTTAAAGCCCTTTGTCATCAGCAGCAGCTCCTGAAGTTACAGCAGACTGGGATGTACAATATGCCTTCTTCCTGGGGTCCTAGGTTTTTCTCCAGACTTACTCTTGTCATCTTAAAATTGTTCGCTTTGATTTAAGTCAATGTACATCAATGGCACAACAAAATCATGACAATAATAAAGATATTTTAATTTGGGGAAACAGCACTCACAACCCCACAGCCTTCACAGGCCAAGGGTTTTTCTTTGTCCTGGTTCCCTTCTAGTCCTGTCCCCTGAAACAGTAGCCATGATCACAGAATAAACACTACTTTGTGTTCTACATTTTTCGTATAATCGCATTTCCTCTCTCAACCCAACCATGTCTGATGACCCTGGCAAGTTCCTACTCCAAAGTCTTCTTTTAGGGTGTTATAATTTCATCACCAACGTAGACAACTGATCTCAAACAGGCTCTGTGACATGTCTGACCTGTAACTCCTAAGGTCTGAGATCATGGTTTGGGTGAGAAGGAGAACGCTTTGGGGATGAGAGAAGAAGAAAGGAAAAACAACATTGCTTTTCTTCTCAGGAGACAAAGTGCTATTAGAGACTAAAACTGTGGATGCCACTGTGGGTGGGTCGGGTGAGAGCTGCCTATGGCTTTGGGGCTACACAGCCATGATGCTGCCATATGGATGAAACCACTCTCCACTTCCCCACAGCAACAGTGTCTAGCGGGTTGAAAAAAATTACCGTATGGCAAGAGTCCTGAGTATACATTATTCAAACCAGATCATGTCCCACTCCCCATACATACTTATCCACTTAAAACCTTTACTGTGTGGCTCTGCACTGATGGAGAGGTTTATATTCCATAGTATGGCACACAGTGTCCTCCGTGACCTGCCACCACCTCCCCTTCACCTTCCCACCCTCCCTCCCCACAACTCCCTGCCCCAGGCCCTGAGCTCCAACCACCCAGTCTCTGCCCACCCAGCCCATTCTGTTCCTCCACCTCTAATCCCAGGAGGTGTGAGAAACTGTCCTTGCCCTCCAAGAGCTGACTCACAATCGGGGAAAAAGAAAAAGGCTCTGAGTCTACGTTTATCATGAAAATCAAGAAGCTATTTTGTTATCTATGAAATAACATCTTTTAAATGCATTTAGGTTCTCTGGTCCCCATAAACCATTAAAGGTAATTCAAATTCCTATAGATCTCCCAGACTTCCTGTTGAACCAGAAAACAAAAAATAAGGAACTGAATATATGAGTCCTAATTTGAGGCTCCAGATACATTTACTGTTACTCTAGCCTATGTTTTGTGTCTTTCTATTTGTAGCTCTCTTGCAAAACCTAAGAGGATTCAGTTGCTTCATATTGGTCCCAAGTCAGTACTAAGCTGACTCACATAGATTTTCTTATTTCTACCACTAAGCATGATAAAGGTTACAAGTATTTCCGGTGCAATTATAAATTGCATCTGCACACCCCAGCTTGTAAGTACCTGCGGACAATTTCACACTACTGTGGTTCAATGTCTCCCTGTTGCCCTGTAAGCTTGAGAAACCCACTGATATTGAACCTCCTCTGACAGCAAAGGCAACTGAGAGTTCCATGTAGGGGAAGAAGGGAGGACATCCAAGGAAGACACAGACAGAAAGGCAGTTTGGAGGAGCTGGACTTGACTGGTCCTCTCTGACTTAATGACCTTTCATCTCCCAAGGAGCCAGATGCCGGACTCTGGGCCATTAGCATCACCACTGATCTCCAAACCAGACATGTCCCCAGGGAGGCCCCAAAGCCTTTTACTTCTTTATTTTTTGACTCTGAAAAAAAATCCCTTGATGAGATCTAGCCACATGAGAATTGTTCAAAACATATTTATAAACTCTTTATAAAAATAGTAACAGTGGTTCTGTAAGACAATGTTGGTGACACCAAATTTCATGGAGGCAGGATGTAGAGCCTTGAGAAAGGGATTTTGGGAGACACATTAAAAAAAATTAAGTTGAGATACACTCTGGGCATACAAGCTATATAACGTCATATAGATGAAAAGTAAGCATGCAATTCCATTCTCTCAAGAGTTTGGGACAAAGGTGAAAAATAAAAGGTGTCCAATGGTTATTGGCTGCAACTACCCACATATATGAAAAGTAATGACAGCATGTCTCCCAATTTCCTATAGGTTGTCTGCCAAATTCCTGCCTCCTTCCTAAGAAGACAGAATCTACAGTGTTTTCTTTGCCATCCAGATATACCCCATGTCATTATAAACAAATGCTGCTTTCTTTGCAGCTAATAACCACAATGTGTGGGTAAGAAACCTCTCCAGTATAAATCCGTGGGGACAAAGCTGCATTGTGGGCATTAAATAATTATAACAATCTGACATGAGTCAGAGGATTGTTTTTCAATGGCCCTGTTGCACTTCAAACTTTAAAGTCAACCCCTAACTCCCTTTCCTGGCACTCTGTCCATGTGCTGGGCTATTGTGAAACAATTCTCATTCTTTATAGTTTGGTCCCATTGCAAGGAGCTGGCAACGTGGGCACTCATGAAATATTAACACATTAACATTGATTTTTTTATAAGTGTGGCCAACAGTGGATCAATTATATTACTATGAAAAGCTTTTCATAATTCATTTGGGGGGCATCAAGATCTCATTTCTGGACAGCACATGGATGATGAAGTCGACAATTTTGAAGAGGTCGGCACTCACAGGCACCGAATACATTAAATGTGATAGATAGTGTAAACACTCCGTTCACAAAAAAAAGGGAAAATGTTTACATCTGGCAAAATAATTAAAATAGGGTACAACAGATCAACAAGTTGGGAATTAGGTCCATGCCAGTCTCTCTCCATAAACAGGAACAGGAAAATCTCAAATGCTGGCCATTTATTCTCCATCTGGCTGACCACTAAATGTTTATTCTCATCTCCTTCAAAAGCAAAATTGGCTAATTTCTAGGTGTTAGAAGAATTATTTCAAGCTATGCCTGCTCTGAGGTGCCTTTATTCCAAGAACATTAGTAGTTTATTACAAATTCTGGTTTTAAAGGGGTAAGATAATAATATCAGCGTGGCAGAATCCAATTCAAGCCAAGCAGCACAAGGCCTGAAGAAACAAAGGCCTCCTAGCTAGCGTGAGCCCAAGGAGTGCACCGCGTGAGGTTCTGCTGATCCAGCAGCAAGTGAACATGAGACACATTTCAATTGGGCAGTGTGCATAAACCTCACCTCGGCTTTGAGAGAACCCTGCATCACACATGGAAAGAAACACTATTCCAAACCAGTGGGCCTCTGGACATGCTGCCCTGGTGGCCAGAGAGGGCATCTTGAAGAACAGGGAGGGGTGCAGCAGTTGTAGGTTCTCTACATTCTCATTGTAATGCCATCATGACCTGTGTCCCACTTTGTCCCCTCCACTAAACCGTGAGCATCTTAAGAGCAGGAACCAGGTCTTACTCATCTTGAGATCCCTGTCCCTAGCACTGGAGATTCACACAAAGATGTGCTAAATAAATAGCCACGGGGTGTAAATTATCCCTCTCACTCTGGAAGTCTTGTACCTGGCTTGTGTGTAGCAACTAAACTCACCTTCCTCCTTGCACTGGTCCACTGCATCACCAGGAGAAAAAAGTCACCCACAGAAAATGTCTTCCTGATCTCCAGGGATTAGAGCCCCAATGTGGAAATGCCCCTAATAAGCCAACAAATGTTTTCAGTTAACTTGGGGCGTGTAAGCCACTACAAATACCAAAAAGGGGGCAGGGTAAGTTAAACTGTTGAACCTACCCTGAAATCCCCTGGAAAAAGAGTGTGCAGAAGAAAAGGGGCTCCTGGGGCAAATGACCAACAATTTTGGCTCAAGTGTCCTGACAACAAGAGCGTGTACAAGAGAACCATTCTTAGAATGCTTTTCCAAAATCCTACAGGGGATTTCCAGGGGGCCTAGTGAGAATGTGGTCAGAAACACTGGAATGAAAGAGGGTGGCAGCAAGGCGGGCAGCTTGACTTCATCCAGCCTCAAAGTGGGACATGGGTGCAACAGTACTGGATTGATAAAAAGCTACCCGAGTGCAGGCACAGTGCAAAGTGGGAAGGCTCACAAGCCACCTGGCATCAGCCTCTCCGTGACTGCCCAACAGAAGAGAGAGAAGGGCAGACCGCAGCTTGCTCAGCCTTAACGGAGGCCCTGCCTAGGTTCATAAGAATTCTCAGTCTTCTGAAAACCTAAAAGGACCTCAGTCCTGGGCAAATCAAAACCTGAAATGCTGTAACATGTAATTTAAAAGGATTAGGTCTATGTCATACACATGATCTTAACGTGCTGGCTCTTCCTTCTTTCCTCTGAGCCATGAAGTAACAGGAAAGAATTCATTGATCTGTGCCACAGGCAACAACTTATATGTGTTGGTGTGGCTGACACCTGCTCCCTCATGCACCCCAGTGCTGAAAATACAGAAAATTTGTCCTTTGGCCCCATCTGTGTCCTGAAGAACATATAAGTAACACATACACATGTATCACAAATGCCCTTAAAACTGCTGAATTTCTATACTTCTGCCCAGATTACAATTTAGTCCAATCGTCATCACCCAATCATTGAAGCTACTTATTACTTGGTTACATCTAGTTGAAACACCTGTTACCAGGGGCGTGCCATCATGTCATGGCCAGTTTTAACTAAGAGGGAAGGTCCACACACATATGGTTACACACTGTGTTTTGCATTTTTGCAGCTTGGGTCCATTACAGTTCTGTGACCTCTTCTCCAGATTCCTCTACTTAATATTCATATTTTCCAAATTACTTTAAATATCCCACAATCAAGTACGAATAAAATATGTGAAGAACAAAAACCAAACGGAAACACTTGGGGCAGGGAGAGCATTATTTATGTTATGTTATAAATGAGGGCAGCGGCTAGCTATCTGGGAAGGGAGGGAGGGAAGAAGAAAGGGAAAAAGGAAGGAAGGGAGGATGGGAGGGAGGGAAGCTTCTGAGTCCCAGCAGGCCTGTCTTCCAGCCCACTGGGGGAGATAAACACAGTTTCTGTTTAAAACTCACCCCCTCTGAGATTTGAGGGGACAGGGGCTCTGGAGCCCACAGAATGAAACCTACCCTTATCTATAAACAAAGCCCGGCTTTGATGTTGGCCAGCTTGCCTGCGTCTTTCCCTTTTCAACTGAGGCTTATCAGCAGCAACATCTCCATTAAGCACTTAGTCAGCAACCATTACAGGCCCGTTCTGCACTGGATGCCTGTTTCTGAGAATAATGAAAGAAAAATGCATATGCCTTGCCCACGTGGAGGCAGCATTCACTGACGGGTGCGACACACACACACACACACACACACACACACACACACACACACACACACACACACACACACACACACACACACACACACACACACACACACACACACACACACACACACACACACACACACACACACACACACACACACACACACACACACACACACACACACACACACACACGGTCAGGGGTGGCTGGACTTGAGATCAGAATTCCTGGCTCTCTCGCTTACGGTGTGACAAGCTTCCTAACATGTCTAAGCCTCTCGCCCTTGCTGCTGTTAGGGGATTAAATGAGATGACATGCGCAAAGACTCTCAAGTGCTGTCACGCTCTTCATTTATTCGGCTTCTGAATCACTTCCAATCTGGTCTTCCCCTCCATGGCACTAGGCAGAGCCCTGGCAACCAGGACAGGGACAACACCCTCAGGCTTCCTAAAGCCAAAAGTGCCTTCCCTTGCCCAGCAACAGAGGTCCCCTTCCAGGCAGAGCTCTCTAGCCAGGCCAGCGGGGGCCTGAGGGGGTCAAAGATTCCAGCTGCCCTTCCTTCAGCGCTGCCAAAGGCCCCTCACACACTCTGATTCCTACAAACTTGTTTCAAAGGGAACAAACTCTGTTGTCAAGAGCCAGAGTGGAAGCAGCACCCAGACACAGCCCCAGTGGCCCAGGACTCCATCACTGAGGACAGAGGCTCACATGCCCTCCCTGGGTGTCCAGGTCCCCGAGCGTGGTCTCTGGCCTCGGTCAGACATCCTCCTTCTAGAGAGAGCAAACAATGACATCCACTGTCAGTGAGACCACACTCCATTCCTCCCCATACGTCAGCCCTGGTGACCAGTGAGCGTGGCGGGCAGCAAGCAGGAGGTGAAGGGGAACGAGACACAGCTCCCAGAACAGCTTGTTTGTGTCCAGCTGTTAAGAACCTTGATGCTGTGCCAATGGGGAAAGAAACACCCTCCTTGCAGCACTTCTTTTCAGGGCCTCGGACTTGTGGTCAGCACCTCCCAACCATGTCCAAGAGAGAGCTGGACCCAGGCTGCACCCCATCCTCTCTCCTCCACCTTGGCTGGTGACTCAAGGTGTAGGAGGAGAGGACACACCCCAGCTAAATCCAAACACAACCAGGAGATCCCAGATGAACTTGCAGTTCAGCACGCCGCCCCCTGGCACCACTGCCACCCCTGCAGAAAGGCAGGAAAGCTGACAAGGACTAAGTATCCACTATGAGCCAAGTGTGTCATGGTTAGCATCTCAATGAATCCTTATACAGCCCTGCAAAGAAGGTGCACACTGAGGTTTGGAGAAATTAAGTAGCTCATACAAAGTCACACAGCTCTTATCTCAAAGAGAAGCCTCTGGGCTCCTCATATTTCCAGAAATGGAAAGCACAGTTCTTGGCTTTGATGTTACGCTGCTTATCAAAAGCACCACTGTAAAAAAGGAAACATACACACACAAAGTATGGGAAATGTTATTTTCCCAGGCCCACATTTAGGATGTCCAGCCCACAAAGACTTCCAGAAGGGCAGAAGATGATCCATGGTGCTCATCCCACCTCAGCAGCTTTTCTGTCCTGGCGATCCCCTAATTTGGCTCACTTGAGGCACTCTTAAAGGTGGCTCTCTTGATGGCTGATTGGAAGATGGCACTGCCATAACTTCACAGAGAAAAGAAACCCAAACACCTGCCCTGGCATCCTTCCACCTCCAATTCCCAAGTATCCAAAGTGGTGGAAGCTGCTTCCAGGGCTCCCAGGGAGCCCCTAGTTTGCCCACCTGCCTCTACAGCTCCACCTCCCTCAGCACAGTATCTTGACCTAAGACTGAACTCCCTTCCAGCTCCAAGCCGGCTGGACTGTCTGGCTTGCCCTCCCGGGCCACGTCTACTCACTGATAAAAGTTCACTAGGAGCATCTGGACACCAGCTATCCTGCTCATGGACATTCTCCCTGCTCAGACAGATACGACAGTCACTAACCACAGACCCTTGCCTTTGTGCCAGGAGGCTGCTACCACATTAGTCCCTCTTAACAGTCTAGCTAGTACCTTAGAAAGGTATTGTTCTATTGAATTTTTGCTGTATTAGAAATCTCACTGGCTGCAGAGAGGACCATTAGGGGTGATTTACTCTGGCTCAGTGTTCCTAAACCCAGAAGAGCACTGAGCCACAACTTCCCCAAAGGGAATGATTCGGTGCAGATGCATGGCCTGATTCTGGATGTAGTGGATTCACACGTACCAAGAGGGATTTGAGGAAAATCTATGCACTTCCAGCATCTTCTGTATCAAGCCTTCTCTTGATAAATTTCATAGGTTTTATATTAGATACTCTATTTGGAAGAAGATGAATACCAGTAATATTCTGGGGGGAAAAAGTTTACTTTTAAATATTTACTTTTTAAAAATTTGTGTCAATGTGAATCTGTCCCTCTACCATCCCCTATGATATTTATTACAGATCTGTTGTCCATAATAGGCTCTGAGCTCTTGCAGGATAAGGACAAACATGTTCAGTGTTTCCATCTCTCCAGTGACCAGCAAATAGTTAAGTACTCTTTTAACCATCACCTTTTTGGGATTCTAATAATGATAATACCACATAGGGATCAATCATGCATGCTATGATGTACTCTTCCAATTAACTCCTGAAATCCTTTCAGTCACATCCATCCCCAAGCATCACCCCAGGAAGCCATCATTGAATAAGTGGCGGCAAGAGGGTCATTTCCCCTACCATCTCTATAAACCCAGGAAGCAATTTTCTCAGTCCACAACCACAAGCCACGAGCTCAAAAGCCCATGTATATCATAAAGACAGTGTTTCTGAGCACCACCCCAGCCCTGAGGTTAGCTATGGATGGTGCATAACACTCTGTGAGACGATCCATCCAATCGCAGGTGTGTGTCAGTATAGGCAACTAAACAGTGGCTTTCAGGGGCTCTCTTCAGCAAAAGAGACAGGAACATCATAAAGCAAAACAAGAAGAGACTATGTCCTACTGGTGTGGCTGAGCCTGTTTGGGAGAAGTTCGATCTACAACACCACCCCAGACATGACAGAACTTAGACACACCACCCTACCCCCACCCCCACCCAGATACACATATACAGTCTATGATAACCGAAGGCCTGCTCCCCCATCCCGGGATCCTCAGTGGATTCAGGGCCACTCCACTGTGGGCAAGACCACTCCCCTAAGACCTCTCACAGATCTATTCCAACCCATAGATCTACTCCAACCCACTGTTCCTCTCTGATTCCCTGGACTTCTGGGTCCCATCTCAAGCTGCCTTGCCCCAGAGACCACAGACGCCCCTCTCCAGCCCTGAATCCTGTTTTTGTTCTGCCTTAGCATGAGGATTCCTGGCTCCCCAGATGCTAATGCCGAACCCTCACACGGACCTTGGAGAAGACCTCGTAGGAAAAGTCCTCAACAAATTCACAAGAGGAAGGTCTGCATATCAGGTCACTATGTTCTAAGAAACAATGATCAAACTGGCTTTTAAGCAATGGAGGGGGCTTAGTGGCTTATTTAACTAAGAAGACTTGTTCCAACAGCTTAGATGGCATCATTACCAATCTGCCTCCCAGTAGGTTACTTAGTGGTTCCAACCAGCAACCAGTCCTGCACATGTGTGGGATTCTTATGAAACAAAACTGCTCCCATACAGAACTCATGTCCTCGCACTACACCATCCACAAGATGTGTGATTCTCTTCTGAAAGCTTCAGCGATAAAAAGCTTTACTTTCCCAGCAGCCTCAGAAAGATATCTCCTCTATCTCACTGGATGTGACTGGTCAGGCACCATCCCTCAACCAATCGCCATGGACATAGCTGTTTTAGGCTTATATCAATCACAGTCTACTTCCAGAGTTGCAAGTGACGTCAATCCCACCTGAATCATACAATGAGCCAGTGAGAGGGCTGGCCTCTATGCACTTGGTAAGAAAAACAGAATGGATGCTGAATGTCCTCTATAGCCGTGGAGCATTCAAGTAGCTTCTGGCCACCTCCATCCAAATGACTCCCAGCCTCACAGGCTGAGATGAAAGCAACCATCTCACCAGTCTAGGAAAAGGACTATTAACTGCCAGCAGCCACTAAAGGAAGGAGAGTTAGCAGCCCAGAGGAATTTATCTCAGGGCCAGGGAGGAGGAGACACAGCATTAAAGACCAAGACCTCTATGGCCACAGAAGGAACTCCCCCACAATGACATCAGCCACTGTGCTGGTCAGCATGAAAGACCTAGTGCTGGGCAGCATCCCACTGCTGGGGACACTGCCAGACCCAGGGGTGCAGCACAGATCCCAATCATAGCAGAAAGACCAGAACCTTCAAGTCACTAGAAATCCCGAGTCTAAAACGACACTCTGAAGACTAAGGTGGGAAGTTCAGAGGGAGGATGTGGCTCAGCAAGAGAGGGGAAGACAAAAGCTTCTCGGCTGTCCTATGGGCAAGGAGCCCAGAGTTCTCCCAGCACACCCCTAGTTTAAGAAAATGGGAGAATGTCTCTGAGTAGAATCTGGCCATTTTCCCAGGCTTAGACCCCCATGGAGAAAATGCTCCAGTGTCCATACATCTGGACACTTCCCAACTTCCCAAGCTCCCTTACACCTAAAACAGCTCAGACCTGTTACTAGGTACTTAAGAATGGGGAAAGAGGAAGGGCACGGTGGCTCAAGCCTATAATCCCAGCACTTTGGGAGGTTGAGGTGGGCGGATCACGAGGTCAAGAGTTCGAGACTAGCCTGACCAACATGGTGAAACCCTGTCTCTACTAAATATACAAAAATTAGCCAGGCGTGGTGGTGTGCGCCAATAGTCCCAACTACTCGGAAGGCTGAGTCAGGAGAACTGCTTGAACCCAGGAGGCGGAGCTTGCAGTGAGCCAAGATTGCACAACTGCACTACAGCCTGGACGACAGAGGGAGGCTCAGTCTCAAAAAGAAAAAAAAAAGAATGGGGAAACAGTTTTCTTTCTTTCCTCCTCCATACCTCCTCATCCACTCCCCATCGGTTGATCCAGAAAAGCCTCCTTCATGCCTCAGGAACATTTCCATAACCATGTGGCAGACTTGCCAGGCACAGGGCTCGGAGCGTACAAGGTAAAGCCTGGATCCTCTGGCCAGAGCTAAAGCCAAGGGTTTTCATCAACCTCTCCTGCAAACAGAAGTCTCCACAGACCTTAACAGTGGCCCAGCCAGCCCCCAGTGGTGAAGCACAGGACACTACGTTTTGCCCCCTCCTTTAGACTTGAGGGGCAGCACTGTCATTTTATGCCTATCTCTAAAAAGGGCACTTCCAGGGAGGTGAAGAAAGGCTGGGCCCCACGTCCTGGCTGAGTCTCAAGGGTGGAGAGTTCCTATGGCTAGACCAAGAAGCATGGTCTTTGATCTGGGGGTGTGCACACAGAGACATCAATTACATCAGTGACATTCTTCCAACTGGTATTTCTTGAATGCCTACAAGATACAAGTCCAGATTCAGAAACGGGGGCCCAGCAATGAGTGAAATGCAGCATCTTACCCTTAACATGCTCCCTGTCAATGGGGACAGCAATGGGTTTCAATCTTTCAAATGCGATATGCCTCCATGCAGAGTGGAAATAAAGGCTCTATCACTGTGTAAAGGGGAGAGTCAGGAATTCACCAGGAACAAGAACCAGGAACCTACAGGATCTGGTGGGGTCAGAGCTAGACTGTGAGTGGCCCTGTCACTGAGTGTCCACCGCTCTCCCTTCAAAGCCTGCTGCTCTGGTGTCCTCAGGGTCTGCAGACATGTTCACACTTGCCATGCAGGGAAAGGCTTAACTCTAATAATGAACGCACTCATTAGGAAAGAAAACCAGTGCTTGTGCCATGTTCAGTAAGAACGTTTTTGGTTTCTACTTTGGGATGGGCCTCATTCCTTTCCTTAACACAAGCTCAGGATGAAAATTCCCAATTCCAAACCGGATTTCACAGCTCCCCTCCTCCCCTTCTAGGGACTCCAACTGCATTTTGAGAGAATTATGCAGCCTGTCACCTGTATTCTCACATTCTCACAGCCACCTTACGGAATGGGAGCTATTCTTCTCCCCATTTTACAGACAAGAAAACTGAAACTCAAAGGTTAATTTTTTTCAACACCAAAAATGAGAAAGAAAACAAAACTGACAACTTTAAAGTATGTTTATGGTGATGAGTGAGTAAAGGCAGAGAAATTCCAGCTGTGCCTATTCGGGAAATTCTGTGAATCACACTGGTTGCTTTTTCCCTACTGTCTCAAAGAAGACAAGCTTTGTGACTAGCAAAATCATCCACCTCTCCACAAATAGAGGGCAGTGGGGAGGGGTGGCAGGTGGAGTGCTGGCACTGTCCAGGCAGTTGCTAGGTGCCTCTGATTTCATTCTCAGAGACCCTCTGCACGTTGGACACTATTGTCTCAATTTTTGCAAGGGAAAAAAACACAAAAAAACTGAGGCTTAGGGAAGAGGAAGGCACAGAGAGGTGCCTTCACTCTGGGCTGCTAGAAACTAAGTAGTTGGTCAGACCCTTACATCATGGTGGTGCATTTGGGGCCCCACTGGAGAAGGCTCGAGGGTAGAGCTGAAAACACAGGAATGGCGCCTGGTGGAAAGTCTGCTGCCCTGTTCCACGTCCCATCCCAAGTTCATTCTAAGCGTTATTTTATGAGCCTACTATGACCTATAATTTCCCTGTCTATATTTGAAGCCAGTATTTGATTATTCCCAAGGAAGACTATTTAAGCATAAATCACTAAAAATAATGATAGCCACAAGTTACTTGGAAAATGAAATGAATAGTGCATTTAGAAATAAAAATAATTTTCCTTCTCATCTTTTCCCCATGTTTTCTGAGGCTGTGTACTATATTCATTTAGAAACAAAACTTCTCGTTTTTCCTTCATCCTCTTATGTTTCATACCCAAAGAAGAAAAACCATATCCTTCAAAACCACTTTGTGGATAAGCAACAAATTACATCTAGGACTCGGGCTACTTAGGACTCTTCAGAGATGAGCAAGGACTACCATCTGCTACCTAGGACGGAAGGTGGGGACACAGCAACCACAGGACCCAGTGCAACTCTCAGTACCTGTCCAGGTCTGGCCACTGCCAAGCACTTCAAAGCACGACCTACTTCACCTTAATAGGTAAACTCCAGAAGGCCCATCATCCATGGTGGAATTTTCCATGCAGCCCTCTGGAGTTTACAGAGGTTCCCCTGGAGAGGTTCTCTTACCACAAAATGTTACCTTTCTGTAAACCCATAGGCCTTCCTTACACAAGTGAGCTAACAGTGATTAATAGTTTGCATTTATTGAATGTTAACTATGTGCTAAGCCCTTCACCTATACTTTTCAATCCTCATACCTAACTTTTAACAAAGGCACTATTATTCAACCCACTTTACTGATGAGAAAACTGAAACTTAGAGAAGGTTAAGTAACTTGCTCAAGATTATAAAAGTAACCAGAAGTGGCAGAGCCAGGAGCAAAAAGCAGGACTGTGATTTCAGGACCCACGTATCCACACTAACCTATTAAACATACTGCCTCCTACCCTGTGTTACAACACAAAGACATTTTAAGGTATCCTACGGAGAATTTGTTTCCTGAAAGACTGTCTTTGAGCTGACAGAAACAGAACTATACCCTGTGGCAAAGAAAACACTAAAGGTCGACCAGCTGCACTTTCCTTGAAAACCTCATAGGACAAAAAATCAGTATACTCTGATGAACTCAACTATGCACACAAACATTATTGCTTCCAAATGCCTTTGCAAAAAGGGAGAGCTTTCACATTTGGGAATTTTATTGTGAAAACTGGTGTAAGGTATTTGTCTGTGCTGTGATGCTCTGTATTTTCACATCATTTTTTAAAATAAAACAAAGTGCAATGCAATTTGCTTCCCCAGAAAATTGTATTACATTTGATTCTTATTGCATCCCACTTATTACTAGTTATATTTTGTAATTTTTTCCCCCAAACAGCCTCAAGATTTTGCCTATGGGAGACAACCTACCAATTCGTTTGATTGTGTAGCACAACCTGCAATTCCTACAGGCAATTTCACAGTTGCAGGGATTTCGAATATGAGAGAATTCAAACCTGACCTGACAATGATCAACTACTTCACTTATTTTTTACTCAACTCTCAGACTATGTTGATGTTTAGATCATTTACAAGGTTAAATGGCAAAGCTACTTAGGCCAACCCAACTACTTGGTTGAAACTACTCGGTTTCAAGCTCTGAAGTATGAAAGGCAGTTGGAAGTTAGTCATGCTTTTATCTATATTCTGTACAGTCCTTAGACCTCGGCCAGAGGGCCCAACTTGGGCCCTAGACTTTAGAGGGTCTTGCTCTGGTCTTCTTCTGGTCATCCTCCTCCTCCTCCCAGGGTGCGGAGCCTTTGAGGATCAAGAGGACACTTCACCTAACACCCTCACCTTTTAGACCATCGACCAAGGACCCGAGACTTCGGAATTCTCAAGCCAAGAACCCCTTTCCACTTCCAAGGTCTGTGTAGGCCACTTCCCTGAATCTGTTCTCAAAAGGGCAGACTGTGTCACTGGTATGAGTATGCTTCAGTGCAAGGAGTGGCCCAGGAGCAGCTGTTTGCAGGAGGAAGGAAAAGAGGGTTTGCTTGTGCAATCTGCAGCATCCATATGAACATGTTACAACATACAGTAGGAGTGGGAAGAGAACGGGGCAGGCCTCTACATTTGAACCTGGGTTCCAAGTTATTATTAAAGTAAATTTGTCAAAGTAGGAGGTTAGAAAATGTTATTTAACAGTGTATTAACTCGAATTTTCCTTTAAGTATTTCAACATAGAGTACATGAGCTTCCACTGACACTCTTTGCCTCAGGCTCCACAAATATTAGGGACAGGTTTGTCTACATTCAAACATGAAAGTGCTGCCGTTGTAAATGGACTAATGAGAAGCTCACGCAGACCCCCAACACTGATAAACCAGTCTGTCAATTCAGGCATTAAAAATACTCAGCAAAATTCCTAGTGAAAAAAATAAAAGAAACATCATAAAACAACCTAATCAATCTAGAGAAGCAACAAACACAGCTGTAAAACTAACTTGATTTAAATAGATCAATTCTTTGGAAGGTACAAGGTGTATCAATCAATGCTTCAACTAGTTTCTGTACCTACTAATCTTTCTCTAATCACACACATGATTCTGTAGACACAGACACAATTTCTAAAACTCCATGGGTTGTCTTAAAACTATGATACCTAACTATCAAAAGCAAAAAGATCACTATTATGTCTATCACTCATAGCAATCTGGGATCAAGCATTTTGCAAATAAAAAGGGCAAACTCAATATGGGTAGACCTAAGACCCTAATTCTAGTGGTTCTACATCAAAGATCATTTTTATAATAATATTGCTTTAATATTGGCTAGGATATGTTACATGATCTTTACTTCTAGGTTTGAAAAGGAATTAGACATCCACAATATATAATTATGACATAACCACCACAGTGAATTGAACCTGTGCTGTGATTCTGAAGACTTCCTGAGGTTAAAATTGCCCATCTCACAAACTATAGTTACAAACGTTCTAACATCTCTAAATTGATCATATTCAGCTGCCCCCAAAGAAATAAATAAATAATATAAAGCAGGCATGTTAATTGTGATATACATCTTCCTTCATTACTAGCATGTGTCTTGCAGGCAGACGACATGCGTGCTCACTTATACAATCTTTATGACTGGAAATTTTAAAGGAGATTCATTATATTGTCGACCTTCACAGTAAGCCACCAAATGGTCTTTTGATCCCTGCTTCAATACTTCTTGCTATATCCTAAAGCAGAAGCCCAGTCCACCTTTGCAGGACTGTGAAGAATATCTTTTTTATAATTGAGCCAAAATGTGACTGCCTTTTAAGATTATAACTAGAGTCTACTGGACAAATGTGCTGCTTCTTCACCCAGGAGCATCTTTTGGATATTTTAAAACAACCCATGTCTTTGCAGAGTCTTTTCTAAGTCAGGGCAAATACTACCACCCCCACACCCACCCCATCCTTTGAATGATTTTGTGTGACATGTGTTTTCTTCTCTTTATCATCTGGGTTGCTGCCCTCTGAAGAAACCCTAGTTTTTACGTTCTCTCTAAAGAGGCTTTCTTTTGTCCACCTTTGCATCCCAACACATAGAAAGGTACCTGGCATACAGTATAGTGGAGAGAGGGAGGGAGTGAAGGAAGGAAAACAGAACCCCTGGCTCCAAGTGTGTTCTAACATGGTATGCATCCTCCTCTATCTGCGCAGTCCGAGGTAACACTCGCTTCTGCAGAAGCCACGTCACAAACTTACTGTGATCGCACAGTCAACAAAAATCACATAGTACTGATCTCCCATTACAACACCTGTTTGTCACTCTTAGGTATTAACTAAGGCGCAGTTCAGACCATAGTTCTTGCATTCAGCTCAGACTATGTCTCTATTTTCAACAAAGTAGATAAAATTAAAAAGCAGATCAAAGCTCTCATTTATGTATTGTATCAACTATAGTTTTCTGCTTAATAAGGTTTTCAAAGAAAGAAAAGCTAGCCTGGGGTGACTTGTTCTTAGTGAACCCATGCTAGGTCCAAGGGGGGGAAAAGCCATACTTCTCTGCCCATATTAAGGGAAGTTAAATGCTCAAGAATGGTCTGCTGAATGCATTCAAAGCCATATTTCGCAAGCTGGGAAAGCACTTTCCCCTATATTCCTTAAAAAGGTCTGAAGAATGGAAACATCACAAGGCACAGTCTTTCCAAGTTAATACTTCAAAGAGAATTACATTTGTTTGGGTATATAAGCTCTGGCACACGCGCCTCAAAATTAAATTCTACTACTTTATCACTGGACTTAAGCTTCATGATCTCTTGAGACATACTTAGGGATTTAATTACACATGTACACCACCAAATTCCAACTAACCTCCTTGGCAAAAGTCTCCCAGAGCCCTGCAATCTGTGATACATACCACCTAACTCTACCACCAAATCCACAACGCTGCTTCAGGACAAGTGTTGGTGTCCTGTAAACCAACAGGTCTAGATTAGAATTCCACAACCTTGGGCAGGCAACGACTCCTTGGAACCCCAGCTTCCCATCTTTAAAATACTTAATAGGGCCTCATTAGCAGGTTTGCTGTGAAGGATACAGGAGACCTCATTTTGTGAAAGTCTGGCTCAGCGACTGAAATGTGGTAGGCATTCAGGAAATGCAGTCTTCTTTCCCATCTGCCTCCCGTCTTCCCATTGCAGATGTGAGATAAAAGCTCCTAAGCGTCCCAGCACGGAGAGCCACACAGCTGGCACCATGAGCCACACAGCAGGCACGGAGGGCCACACAGCTGGCACGGAGGGCCACACAGCTGGCATGGAGGGCCACACAGACTGCACTCAGTCAATTAAAGCTATGAAAATTATCTTCATTGCATGGCTTATAAAAAAGCTACAGTTTCCTTTCCTATTTTACCAACAAGCCACCTGAAGTTGCCTTTTTCCCACAATCAATCAACTTAAACCAAGAAAGAGAAGCCTTTCCTCATTATGCCTAAAAACAAAGCTGCTTTGACTAATTCACATTCAGACTCATAATCCTTCATCCGAGGGCCTTTGGAAATGCCAAGACCCTCAGGGAAGCAAAATTTCCTCGAATGTACAGGGGCTGAGAACACTCAGGGTTTCAAGATGACTAATCATGGAAATGTACTATAAACAGGGAATATTAAAGAGCTTAGAAAGCCTCTCGGGGAAAGGGGGGGAAAATCCTCACAATTCAGGGCTTGGTGGAGAGAACAGCAGTTTTATGGCAAAACAAAAAAAAATACAGGTGAAAATGTTAGGCAGGCGCAACTTCTGTTTTCCCAGAATCCAGGGCCCGGGTTGGGCTGGGTAGGGAGAAGTCTCCTCGGCTTCTTGCTACCATGGTGTTTTTTTCTATCTTGACAATTCACTTCCCCAACAGGCATGCCGCCAACTCAAATGAGACTCAGAGCAGTGAAAAGCCCTTCAGGTAAACAGTGTGATAAGCTAAACTGAAAAACTAGACAATGTTTTTGGACTATGAGGGTGTTGCTATGGAGACAGTTGCTAATTAACTGCTTTCAACCAGGAGAACAAAGGGCTCGGGGCAAGCAGGCCTCGGTATCTCCGAGTGAGCAATGCTTCCAGCCTTGCGCAATCGGCACATCGCTCATATCTGGAATACCTGAGACCCGGTCGGGTCGGCTACATGCCTGAAGAAATGACAAAAGTGTGTTTTCTTCATCTTGACCTGGATTCATAACACCTGGCCACCAGTACCTCTCAGAGAAGGAAGCAAGTGGCACAGAGAATGCAGATTCACAGGAAGCAAGGCCCCCCCACCACCAGCCAGGCACTGTCCTCAATAGTGTTTTGTCAAACACTATCTGTGAAGGGTCGGGCAGCGGTGAGGTGGGGGGAACATGTAATTGTTTTAAACTATATATTTTACTTTACGAGCTTTAAGTTCAAAGGGCAGAGATAAATCTCCCCTTCTTCAGCATTCATCTTCCTCAGGTTAAAAAAAAAGTGACTGGATTTTTCTCAAAAAGAAATAATAAAACCCATCATTATTCTATATTTCGAAGTCCCACACATTGTGGTCACTCAAAAAATAATAACAAAAAAGTTAATTGTAATCTCACTTATCACATGAATTTTTCTCCTCCAACCTCATCCCAGGCTGACTTGGCTGGTTCAGATGTGGTCTCATTTTAGAGGCTAAGTAGGTGCCCTGAGGTTGAAATGCTCTGTTCTGAATGGGTAACCTTTGAGCTATATCTAGTTCAAACCAAAGATCTATATTCCCTTCACAAATACTTAAACTCAAGTGTGAAATGTGAACAGGGCTTGGCATAACCACCTCAAGTGACCCAAAAGTCTAGTGAGGGCTCTGTCTCACTCCACAGTGACCTGAAAGTGACCATTTCAGCCCTCAGCCTAATTACATTAAACATATCTACATTAAGCCAAACTCAACCAAGCTATTATGTGATACATTCTGCCTCCCCAGAACAAAATCAAGTGATTTCCTTTTTTTACACTCTTAAGAATCACCAATCAATGCAGCCTGTGGGCAACCCACCTTCATTATCTGAGGCATCATCTGGATTAAGCATGTTATGATTCTGAAGGAAATAAAACAGTACAATTCTTGGTTTGACTCTGTGGCGACAATGCACATAAACATCTTCAGGAAAGTCCAACCATCTTCTGGCATCACTGAAAATCCACCTAAGAGCATGGGCTTTGGAAGCAGACACGCTCAGGTTCAAACCAAGGCTCCAACTCAGTGTTGTGCTGTCTGTGAAATACTGACCCCTTTGAGCTTCAGTTTGTGCATCTGCAAAATAGGCACACTAATATCTGTTTCACAGAGTTACTGACATTATTCAGTGAATTAAAGTGTTCCCTACAGCCCTTAGCCTATAGTAAGTACTCAACAGATCATAGCAATTAATTAAAGCCTCCATTAATTTACTACTTTTCTTTAAGATGAGGTAAAACTGCTATTAGTTCTAGTTTCTACATCTGCAGCCAAGCTCATGAAGAGAGAAAAGGGGATTTTTAGTCTGAGCTGTGGCCCTGTCCACCCCAACCTAGCACTCTCCTCTGTCCACAATAGCCCATCAAGACCAATAACCACGTATAACTGGAGAAGCTTTTACTGTGGTGAAAATTGCAGAATTGGGGCTAATTTTCAAATCCAGCCCCAATTTCTAGGCTACACTTACTCTTTTCTTGTGAAACCAAGGAGTTAAATTCTTGCTTTGCAGATGGCAGCTTTTTAATAAGGCTTTCAGCCCAAGCCCCTCCCTGCCTGGGTTAAATTTCATCAGCCATTGCCCAGGGACATCTCACTCTTCTCGTTTCAATCTCTCCTTCCTCTCCTCCTTCCAGGCTGTGCTTCCAGCAATCCCCATCCATCCATGCATTCAACAGAATTTTTAAACCACCAATTCTGTGCCAGGCATGGTGCTGACACTGAGAACACAAAGATGCAACCAACCCCATTCACAAGGGGTACTCAGGCTAGTGCCTAAGATAAAGACAGCTACATAGGACTCTTAGAAATCTATGAGATTAGCCTTGTGCTAGGAAAAAGACATGGTGCTTGGGGGCAGAGATGGGAGCAAAGGAAGATGAGAGGCCCCACCACAGTATTCCGAGTGAAGACAATTCCCACCCCAGAGGAGAAAACCATGGCTCCTGCCTTGAGGCTCTTTTTCATTTTTTTGTCACCATTCACTTTCATTGCATTCCCTACAGTCCCCTCTGCGTGCTAAGTACAGGGGTCAGGAGGAGAGAAGCTGACCTTGAATCAGCACCTTAGTAGAATTCCCTGAATGATGTGCTTTGCCTCCCCCTCCCTTATCAGCCCTCTGAACATATCTCTAACACAGCAGGAACCATCGCTGTGTTTCCTGTCAGTCTCCCCAGCTGGTATGAGAACTATCCAAGAGCAGAAGTCTTACCTAATTTGTATTTCTCTCCAGAGCACCTACCACAGTACCTGGCACATAGCTGTTTGATAAAAGCTTGCTACATTGAACTAAACTGCAGTCCAGAGTCTTCAGATAATTTATGCAAGATCACAAAGCTAAGAGGTAAAACCGGCTCAGGACCCAGAGCTCTGACTCATTCATTCTCCTGCACCGGTGACTGTTGATTTTGCCTAGAGGAGACTAGCTCTGGAGGTGCAAGCGGTCATCATCTGCGGACATTTTTGTATGCTGGCATGACAGATCGGCTCTCCAACTTCTAATCTCTCCTCAAAGCCTTCTCTCACCCAACTTTCTAAGCCTGTGCAGCTAAACCTGAGAAAACTCCCTTACTGGAAACTGTATTTAATTATTACCATTATGCACTTATTCCTCTGGACTCCAAAAACATCAAGAAAAACCTTGCAAAATTTTTACTCTTTTGCTATCAAAGAAAAACAGAAAAAAATATTTCTTGTGGCATCTGATAATCTCCTCTCTTTCAAAAAAAACTGCATTCTCAACTCCCCTACTTTCACATCTTCTACCATACAGGCTTGGGATATAAGTTTAAAAACAAACAAACAAAAAAAACACTACATTATTTTGACGGAGGTTAGAAAAACAAAGAACTTCAAGAAAAACAGACTATAGTATTTCCCAATTTACAAGCAGTGTAACAGCTTGGAAGAGCAAAGGATTAAGAGGACTTGGGTTCAAATTCCAATGTACTAATCACATTAAGGATATGTTCAGTCTCTTAACCTCTCTAAGCCACTTACTTCATTTGTTAAATGGAAATAAATAATAACTCTTCTTACCAGCATTGCTGGACTAAGGAAGATAATATCTGAAAAAGCAATTATAAACTGTAAAGCGCTGTAGGAGATTTCTTTTTAGTGGGTGTTAAAAACGCTGACACACACACTCATCTTCTGCCAATTTCAGAGGGAAATACAAGTACAGCCATGACCATAAAAAGAAACCAGAATGATTTATAGAAATAAAAGCCATAGAACTCGACACCTAATTGGGAATCACAGACATTTAGTTACCTGAAAAATTACTGGAAGCCAAGAAATAGGAAAAAGACTGCATGTGACTATTAACAAGTGCCTGCAGTGCTCTGTGCCCAGATTCCTTATCTGTGAAGTGGGATAATGAAAACATACCACCCAATTCTCAGGGTGGTTATGAAATTTAAATTAAACGCGTTAATATTTGTAAAACACTGAGATAAACGCCTGGAACTTTTCTAATTTGATAGACAGGTAGGTAAATAAACAAACAAATGATGATAAACATGTATTTCTCATGTTTCCACAACACCTCTTCAATGAGATTTTCATGGGTCTATAGACAGAAAAGCCCAGTAGGACATCTCAAACTTCACCTGAGTGAGTGAACAGATACCAAGTATTCTAATCTTTTTATTCTAACAGGGTGCCAGCAGGCAGAATGCCAGGCGGTTTTTTTGTTGTTGCTTTTGTTTTGTTTTCCAGGTGGCAGAGTTGGGAAAGGAGAAAAGGCAAACCAGTTCGCGGACTGAGCCTAGAACAGCACTGCTTCCCTCATGAGTAGGATGGCACCGCCTAAAGGCATCCAACATTAATCACCACCTCCACAGAAATGCATGCTCCTTTTATGGAAACGCAGCATTCAGAGTTTTACAACATTTGTACCATGGAAGGAAAGACCAGTGCTGATTTGGTGCCAAACTCAACTGTAAATACAAGGTGTTTTTTTCATTGGTAATTACAGATGAGAACTTCACTTCTGGCATACACACCATAAGGCATTCTTGGTTTACACATTTAAATAAACATACCTACCACGGGTTCCAACTTCCTTCATGCATTTACTTGACCACAGGCACTGAGTTCTCGGTGCAGAGGAGTGCCTTGTTGTGGGGGTAAAAAAAGAGAAATCAAGTCCCAGACCTTGAAGATGGCAGTTTAACACCAATGGAGCCCTGTCTTTAGGGAGCTTCTGATCTAACTGAGGAAACAGAACACCAGCACATTATACGTTAAAAATCAATATAAGTGAAATCAAAACAGAGTTCACGAAAAGATGTTAGAAAAGATGAGTACTCTTCCAGTCAAAAGGAAAGAGAGAGAAATAAGGCAAGATGGAGTGGTCAGAAAAAAACTGATGGGGGTGGAACTGGAAGCTCAAAAAACAGGAAAAGCACAGACTGTCTAGAGGATGGGTACACATCATCTCCAATCAGCAGTCAGCAACAGGGGCCAACCACAGAGCATGTGTGCAGGAAGCAACTATGGGAAAGGTAAAAACAATAGTGTAGCTGGAGCTGAGGCCACCAGGGCAGTACTGCAAGACAAAAGTGGAAATACAGGTAGAGCTGATATGTTATACAAAGGGCTTTAATAAAAAGTTTAATTTCCATTGCAGGGATGGAAAGCATAGCTACAGACTCATCCAGGTATCAGGCAGTTAGAGTTTGGATAATGAGAATTATCCAAAGGAAAAATGAACATATGAAAGATGTCCCAAAGGAGAATGGAAGAGTAAGGGACTGATCAGTCCCTACAGGGTAAATCAAATAGGAGGTTTCAAAGACAAGGGGGCTTTGAAAAATAGTAGATAGGATACACTGACACAAAAAAGCAAGCCAGAAAACAAATAAGAGAAGTTGGAGAATTCCATTTTCAATGTATGGGATGTTTTGCTGATGAAGGGACAACCATTTGGAAGAGAAATGGTGATCCTCTGCACAAATAGGATAGTAAAACTGGCAGAGTGGAGGAAACCCCTACAAAAAAGAGGGGATAAATAAAACCTTAAAGATAACCACTACTTAGCGGAGTCAGGAAGAGGAAGAACGGTTAGTTTAAAAAAAAAAAAGAGAGAGGGACAGCATGTACATCCAAGACTTAAGGGCTGTACCATGGATTTTCAGATGGGATGGGGTGGGTGGCACACCAGGAGGTACAAAAGCACAAACGTCAAGAAGTCCAGGAATGAGAAAAGGACACTAGAATTGTCATTGGATAGGGTGCCAACCGTCTGTGAAAGCCCTAGTCTGAGGACCAAATGCATGCTATATCAAGACCCCAGATTGAAATGAGCCCCTTCCCCACATTCCGTGATTGTCCAAAAGATCAGCTAAGAGGAGAAGGACTGATGGGACAGAGTTTGAGGGAACAGTAGGGCAAGATGGTCTGAACACAGTCACCATCCTTCTTCAAGTCTATCTTGAAGAATTAAAAGTTAAGAGGTCACCATCTGGGATACTAGTGCTTCCCCCCACCACAAAACCTACAACAGAAAATACATCTGTAGTTTTTTTTTTTTTTGAGATGGAGCCTTGCTCTGTTGCCCAGGCTGGAGAGCAGTGGCGCAATCTCGGCTCACTGCAAGCTCCGCCTCCCGGGTTCATGCCATTCTCCTGCCTCAGCCTCCTCAGTAGCTGGGATTTACAGGTGCCCGCCACCACACCTGGCTAATTTTTTTTGTATTTTTTAGTAGAGATGGGGTTTCACCGTGTTAGCCAGGATGTTCTCAATCTCCTGACCTCATGATCCGCCCACCTTGGCCTCCCAAAGTGCTGGGATTACAAGCGTGAGCTACCATGCCCGGCCACATCTGTAGATATTAAGGGGCGCTCCCACTTTATTCTCAAAACTTCCAATAACTCTTCCATGTTTATTGATATAACAAGAATTGCTAAATTTTTTTTTTTCTTTTTTTGAGTCAGGATCTAGCTCTGTTGCTCAGGCTGCAGTGCAGTGGTGTCATCATGGCTCACTGAAGCCTCAACCTCCTTGGGCTCAGGTGATCCTCCCACCTCAGCCTCCCAAGTAGCTGAGACTACAGGTGTGTGACATCACACCCAGCTAATTTTTGTATTTTTTGTGGAGACGGGTTTCACCACATTGCCCAGGCTGGTCTCAACTCCTAAGCTCAAGTGATCTGCCCGCCTCAGCCTCCCAAAGTGCTGGGATTACAAGCATAAGCCATCCCACGTAGCCTAAGAATTGCTAAACATCGTAAGCGTCTGTGCAGTCTTCTGCAACTCTTCCTTGTACCCCAAAAGCAACACAATAGCATCTCTATAAATGATACGTTTCAGTGAGACCAACAACGCTAATTTCCTATGGTTTTTGTTATTCAATTTAATTCAACAAGCACTGACTGCCCACTATATGCTATCTCCATACCACCTTTCATGTTCTCCCAAGCTCCTGGGGTGGACAAATAGGTTGCTACTCAACACTTAGTATCTGTTAAGAGGTAAAGTCAGAAAAAAAATGCAGTGTGGTCTCCTTTGCTATATAATATTCTGCCTTCTCTGAAATAAATTCCGCACACTAGCCCCTCTCCTGGCCCAGTTTCTGCACTACCGTGGAAATAAAAAGAAGAACCTGTGCAAAAAGAATTCTCAACCTCAGTATTGAAGTCTGGATATTCCAGAAATGAGGACCTCCAGCCCCACAGTGGTCCTCAACTTCTACTGTGAATCAGAATAATCTGGGCAGCTTTTAAAAAATATTAACGTCGGCACCTCATCAGAGATCTGATTCAATGGCGTGGGGTAAGGCTGCCACCACTGTTATTTGTGTTTTGTCTTTTACTGTTCTCAAGCAATCTAACATGCAATCAGGACTGAGAAGCAGCACATACCCGATTCAGGTGCTTCATCAAAATGACTGCACACCCAAATCACCTAGGGATCTTGCCAAAAATAGGTGTGTGGTGGGGCCTGAGACTCTGCATTTCCAAAAAAAGCTCTCAGGTGATGCTGATGCTGTCAGTTGGTCCATGGACCACAGGTGGAGGAGCAAGGGTATAAAGCCTGGGCCCCACTCTTTCTTATCAGCCCTCCAGGTGATTCTAACACACCAAAGTTTAGTAGAAAGAGAACTGGCTTTGGACAGGCTGGCCTGAGTTCCAATCCTGGTCCCAACACTGCCTAATTGTGACCATACCCAAATTACTGATCCTCTTTAAACCTGCACCCTTGTATGTAACATGAGGGTTATGGGTGGAATTGCATGCCCCAAAAAGATTTGTTGAAGTGTTAACCCTCAGTACACCTCAAATTTGACCTTATTCAGAGATGGTGTCATTGAATATATGATCAGTCAAGGTCACACTGGAGTAGGGCAATCCCTTAGTTCAATATGACAATTGTCCTTACAAGAAGATAATGCAGCGACAACCCTAGGAGAGAATACCATGAGACCACAAAGTTAGAGACTGAAGTTCACAGCTGTGAGATAAGGAAAGCCAAGCATTGATGGCGACACAGTAGCCTTTAAGAGAAAGGCACAGAACACATCCTCCCCTAAAGACTTGAGAAAACATGGCCCTGCCAACACCTCAACCTCCAGCTTCTCACCTCCAGAACTGTGAGAAAATAAATGCCTGTTGTTTTAGGTCACCTAGTTTACACTATTGTGTTATGGCAGCCCTAGGAAACTAAGACAATTAGACACTAGCATCTCCCTTGCTGAGCTGCATGAGACTGAATCCAGTGAAGGTGCTCACCCTGCTGATCAGGGCAGGATGGATTTCCTTTCCTTGTCAGAGGTACTAGGGATAAGCACCAGGGTGTTAGCATCCCCCTTAAAGGCAAAGTAGCTACTGAGAGATGTGTCCAGGCATCTGACCTCTTGGAGGGCATTCACAGGCTGCAGCCACAGCAGCTGGGCCCATTATGTGCATGCACACCCACTCAGGTGCTCCTGCTGGGTTGCAGGAGCAGCTCTGCTCATTATGAGTGGGAACAGTTATAGGCCCGGCTCGCCACAGAGGCTCTGACAGGAAGGCCTCCAGCAGCACTGCGTTAGGAGATGATGTCAAAGTTCAGGGGCCCTCCTGGAGAGGAATAATCAGAACCATCATTGTGACCCTGGCCCTCACCTAGAGAGGCTGTCACATGTCGATAAGAGAGGGACATTCCAAATCTACCTTGATTACCCAAAATCCATCAACACCATGAGGGCTGTTTTTGTTGTTTTTTTTTCTTAAACAGTAAATAATACACAGAGAAAGTTTATTCTCACTCTTCAGAATGTACCTGCTCTTAAGCTGTTACACTCAGCCCCATTCATTTGGTCACCAAATAATCTCAAAGAGGCTATCACGCTAATGAGGATAGAGATGAACATGACATAGACCAGACCTGGTGAGAAGAGAAAAAATAATTAATGAGCATGTACTGGGTGCTTAGGACATGCCAAATGGACCACATAAAACCTAGAAAACGGAGATAAGTAACCGGTGCAGGGTCACACAGCTCATACCTAGAAGTGGTAGTAGGGTTTGAATTATGGGCTCTAAGCCCTATTCCCTTCCTACTCTCCCATAGCTATTTCCTATCAGAGTTAGCCAAAGCAAGCAAAATTTAAGACAGTTTTGGGGTAGACCAAAGATCATCGCCATTTTACTCCAGAGCTGTAAGAATGAAATAGCTGCTTCCATTATCCACTTTAGTGTTCCAAAACCAATTCTTCAAAGTAATGCATTTCACATATACTCTCAAGGGATATCCCATGCTCTGACTTCTCCCAGTAAGGAATGGCTTTTGAACAACTGGAGTCAGATCACAATGAGAAAGTGGGTTCTGGACAGTCAGCACTCAGTGAGATCCCCACCAATCCCACTCCCTCACAGACAATCACTGGGCTTAACAACAAAGAGATCATCCAGGGTAGTTCTCTTTTGATTCATGTTCCACATCCTACATGCCTTTTTCCTAACAATGTCCTTACTTCACCATGTCAGTGGGTTATCTAAAAATGGTGGGTTTTTTGAATGAATGGAATGCCAAACTTGAGGTATCTGCAACAAAAGTGAAAACAGTCAATGTCCTACAAACTAATAAGACAGACAATACTCTAAAGGAAAAACTGAACAAAATTAAACAGATATTGTATAAAAGAAACACAGTACATAATAAAATATACCATTATTTAAGCTCAGCTGTTATCAGAAATAAAAATCAAATAAACTATAAGATATTTTCTACCTCTAAAATAGCAAAGATATTTAAAAACCTAAATATCCAGCACTGATCACAGACTGAGGAAATGACCATTCTCACTACTTTTTTAGTGGAGCAGACATTGGTATTTGGAAATATTATCATAGTTCTTAAAAAAAAAAATTTATCCTTTAACTGTGCCATTCCACTTCTTGGAATTGGTCCTAAAGAAATAATTATGTATCTCACTCAAGGACATTCACTGTAGTTACTTGCAGTAGGCAAAACCCACTTTAATTGCTCAAAAATAGGCAACCAGTTGAATAAAGTATATTTATAAATTTAAAAAAAACAACTTCATAGATTTTCAATGATATGCAAAAATCTTTTTTTTTTTTTTTAAAGAGACTAGGTCTCGCTAACAGCCCAAGCTGGAATGCGGTGGCTGTTCACAGGTGTGAGCATGGCATACTACAGCCCCAAACTCCTGGCTCAAGCAATCCTCCCGCCTCAGCCTCTGAGTAGCTGACTACAGTCATGAGCCATCATTCCCGGCTAATTTTTTTATTTTTTGTAGAGATGGGGTCTTGCTATGTCGCCCAGGCTGGTCTCAAACTCTTGGCATCAAACAATCCTCTTGTCTCAGCCGCCCAAACCACTGGGATTACAGGTATGAGTCACCATGCCCGGCTCATTTTACAACACTTTGGGACCTGGCCCATAACCAATGTTTTTTGGCTTTACTATCTATCTCATGTAATGCTCATAGCACCCATACAGGCGTTCAGTATAACTGCCCTTATTTTGAAGTTGAACAGAGGTTGGGGAACTTGCACAGAGTTGCTCATCCAAAAGCTAGGCTGTACATATCCAGACCTTATGTTCTAAAACCAGGACTTCTACTAGTAGGACAATGCAGCGGAGTCCTGAGAACAATTTCACATTTAAGTGTCAGTGGTTAGCATACAGACATGAATAAACAGACTTATATCAAAGAAGGCAAACTAAAGAGAAAAGCAACAAGATTTCAGACTTGCCTATATTTTTATATCTAGGTCAAAACTTTCTTCACAGGACCATATAGGACTTTTTTTTTTTTTTACTATTTTCCCTTTACTTTCCTTTTCTTGATACTTTTATATTATCTTTACCCTTCTCACCTCCAAGCATTTGAGAGGTCAATGACAGTGACCTAGAGAGAAAACATCCCAGAACAGAGTTATTATTTATCTACCAAACACAGCTTGAGGGAAATCTCCCTTAAAAACACTTACTCATTTTTGTCCTATTTTGGTACTCACCAAACAACTTTCTAATCAGAGAGGTGATCTCAAATAGTCTCCATGTGCCTCAAGGAGTGTCCCAAGCACATGCCCAGTGTCCATCACGCTGAAGCCTGACCTCCCACCCCAGAAGCACTTCTAAGTGCCCACCTATCCTTAGTTCCAGGGAAGATTATTGTCCATGTCTAGTTCATTTGTTCCTTTGTTATTGTTATTCCTGGATCTTTCAGGTTTCTGTAATCATATACTATGGTGCATTTAGATGTTTTGGCTTAACTTGTTTTGCATATAATAAACATTTCACCTATGTTCTACAAATAAATAGGGCTGCTTCCTTGGGTTTTTTATGGCCTTCCTATGGCCACCTAGCTTTATTCTGCCTATTAATTAAGGATGTATTTTCCCACTACTCCCTTATCACTTACTTATAGGAACAGCTTATAACTCAAATGCAAGAAAATATTAGAGAACTGACTTAAATTGGCCCCAAATCTCAATCAAGAAGTTCTCTCCGTGACACCGATGCTCTCTGACACCTAACTTTGTAGACAACTCTAAGATGTTCCATCCCCACATGCACCCACCTGCAACCCATCACTAGTTACAGCCAGGAAAAAAAAGCCTACTGATCAGGTATCTTAGTCACAAAAACGTCTATAAGAAAGACCTGCCCACCCCAGAAACTGACAAGGCCCTTATCAAGTGCATTCTAGAGATATCCCAGTTCTGCCAGAATCTTCCCTCAGATCAGGAATTAATCTTCAAAAGCCTGAAATGTTGAGAGTAACCCACATCATAACAAGCAGTCCTTCCCTGCTGACTACAAGGAATGCACGAGAGCAAAGCCTGGGAAGCACCAGATACTTTTAGTTGATAAAGGTTTCTACAGAAGCCCTGCAAGACTCCTGAATTTCCTTAAACATAGACCAAACTTAGGCTGTTCTCTGGAAGTTATAAATGAGAGAGGCCAAAAGCTTGGCATTTCCTATGCATGAACCCCATATAAGAAGACAAACACAAGAGTAGCTATCCCTGGAAATCTCCTCTATAGGGTGTGCTAACATCCAACCCATAACAGAGACGAGGGCATTCAGATGCACATATAAAAATAATGCTAATGTGAATATGTGCATACAAGTCTTTGCGTGGACATATGTTTTCATTTCTCTTGGGTAAATACCTAGAAATAGAATTGCTCTATGTTTAACATTTTGAGGAACTGCCAGGCTGCTTTCCAAAGAGGCTGCACCATTTTACATTCCCATCAGTAATGCATAAGGCTTCCCATTTTTCGCCCCCCTCACCAACACTTGTTATTGTCTTTCTGACCATAGTCACCTGAGGGTATGACATGGTATCTCAGTGGGGTTTTAATTTGCATTTCCCTAATGGCTAATGTTAAGTATCTTTTCATGTGCTTCTTGACTATTTATATACTTTCTTTATATAGAAGATCCCTTAAATAGAGATGTCTATTTAGATCAACTGGCAAAGGTAGTAAAAGTTTGAATCAGTAAATAAAGATACACAAATGAACTTCTTTTTAAGTCCCCATTCATCTGAGATTCTTTAATACTGGGGATATGGGAGATGAACCTGGGGAAATACAAGGGTTCCTTCACTTTATTCCCATTTGTCAAAGTTTAATAGAATTATATCCATTGTCTCTGCCCAGTACAAATTAGGGATAAGGGTCCTATCATCCCCATTTTACAAATTTAAGCTATCATTTACTGAGCAGCTACTGTGTCCAAGGGATATGGAGATAAAGATGACACGTTAATCACCCTTGAAAAGTTCACCACCTATTAACAGAGGAAATGAACCCCAAGAGGTAAAATGACTTGCCCAGGCCCACTTAAGCAGAGTGGCAGAGCCCACATCTCCTTGATGTCCATGTCCAAGTATCACAGTCCCATCAGGCTGGGAGAAAACAAAACCTTAGGCTCTGGCCCTGCTGCAGACAGGTCCTCTGAAGGACAGGTAGCAGGCACTGTAGGTAGCAGGGCCCCACTCTCCACCCAGGCTCAGCAACATCCAATAGAGAGTTTGGGGCTGGTGCCTCAGTCTGTACGGCTGGCCTTTCCCCCAGCCAGCAGTCCAGGAATAGCCCTACAGAGGTAATAAGCTGAAACCTGTAGCATACATGCTGCCACTGCTTAGGCAGAAAGCTGTCACCAACGAGTGATAGATTTAAATAGCAGAGCAAGGACTCAAGCAGCCCTGGCCTGACAGAAGCTGCAAAGCAGCTGGAAGCAGCAGCCCCCCACCAAGGTGGGTCTGTTCCGCCGAGCCCCCTGGGCAGGTCCTGGGCTGTAGGGCAGTGCCTGTGCACCAGCTGAGACTCAGGCAGACCCAACTCGGAGCAATGCCTCCACAGGCCCAGCTGAGCCCAGACGTACAACCCAACTGAGCTCGGGCTTCCACATGCTGCATGCTTCTCTCCATACATATCCATGCTGGAGACATGCAGCCCAGGAGACTCTCGGCTTGCATCTGTTGATGCTAATTATCAACCTGGCTGAACAGCCATCTGGAGGGAGATGTCGGGTGTAAAGACACACTCACCAGGACTCTGGGTTCCCACCGCCTACCTTTTCTGAGCCAAACTCTTTGTCTGCTCCCTCTCTCAAGGTATTCAAAAGATGCTGGCTTGCACACTCAAAACTTGAACTTGGATGGCCTTGGAAATCATTAACATAAACTGTATGGTCTCACTCAAGTCACTGTACTTTCTTAAAAAGTATTTCATTTTTGCTTTTCAAATACATTTTATGAATATAGCAAAAATAAGAAAAATAAATAATAAAAGCAATGCCAATAAGAATGACACTGGTCACTATGTGCTGAGAGCTTATGTCTCAGGAACCAACTCAAGTTACCTCATCTAACTGGCACAACCAGTCCTCAGGGTAGGTTTCATTGTCCCCATTTTACAGATGAGACTTACTAAAATCAAAGTCATACAGCTAGAGGCAGTAATGTTACATCTTTCTAACCCTCAAGTGCATGTACTTTTACAATGTTAATTCCAAACTGAGATGACAAAAATCTCAATTTATTATGTGTATAGGAGTCTCAATTACATTAAGACAGTTTTGGGCCAGGTGCAGTGGCTCAAGTCTATAATCCCAACACTTTGGGAGGCCAAGGCAGGAAGATCACTTGAGGCCAGGGGCTTCAGACCAGCCTGGGCAACACAGCCAGGCCCCATCTCTAAACCCCATCTCTAAAAACAAAACAAACCCAAACCCCCAGTTAAACTGGTTTTTAATCCCTGCTTAAGAAAACAGCTAAAATCTCTAGTCTAAAATAACTTTAAACTGAAATGCCTGCCTTTTAAATTATACATATATAGTTGCATTTAAGCACACATTGCATTTTACTCAGTACTTTTTACAGGGATCACCCCTGTAATTCCATATTCTCAGTGCCCAAGGGTGTGATGTTGTACAAAACAGTCCCTTTAAAAAGTCTGCTTTGTTCTTACTTTAAATATGGACCACGTCTTACATGCTTCACAACTCTGGTGAAGTAGTACATTTTCATATTTGGAATGTGTACATTATACTTTTTTAAGGGTTTCATTTTTGCTTCTTTTCAAATGAATTTTGTGGATATACCAAAAATTTACGAAACTGTTAATAATATTACCAAAGCTAATTTACCAGTATACTAAGTCAAAAGGCTTGTCAAAGATATTTAGTAAAAGGTGGTAGATTTGGCCGGGCGCGGTGGCTCACGCCTGTAATCCCAGCACTTTGGGAGGCCGAGGCGGGCGGATCACCTGAGGTCAGGAGTTCGAGATCAGCCTGGCCAACATGGTGAAACCCCATCTCTACTAAAAATACAAAATTAGGCTGGGCACGGTAGCTCTGTAGTCCTAGCTACTAGGGAGGCTGAGACAGGGGAATTGCTTGAACCCAGGAGGCGGAGGTTGCAGTGAGCCAAGGTCGCGCCACTGCACTCCAGCCTGAGTGACAAAGCGAGACTCCGTCAAAAAAAAAAAAAAAAAAATGACAAAATTAGCTGGGCATGGTGGCGAGTGCCTGTAGTCCCAGCTACTCAGGAAGCTGAAGCAGGAAAATCACCCGAACCCAGGAGGCGGAGGTTGCAGTGAGCCGAGATTGCGTCACTGCACTCCAGCCTGAGCGACAAGAGCAAAACTCCATCTCAAAAAAAAAAAAGTGAAAGATTTATACAGTCTGAAGAGAAACCAGAGTACCATTTCAAAGACATCTAGAAAATATTTGCCACTTATTAGAATTATAGATCTCATCATCAAAACTGGCTGACATTTAAAATAATTTTATTTACTTACAAGCCAAGATTTTATAGCCTCAGTATTTTTCTTCAAAAAACATAATTCTATGAAATTAAGTGCATAAATTTATGAAATTATATGCATATTTAGTTTTTATAATCTTAAACTATAAATGTGAAATATGTTGGCTTTAAGTTTTTAAATCAGACTGCTTTGGTAAAGTAAAGCCGAGAAAGTCCTATATTATATAGCCAGCTCACTCTTCTCTACTTTTCAAAGATTAGAAAACAAAGAAATGCTTTCAAGCTCTTTAGCTCTCATGAACAATTTAAATTTAATCTGTGCAACGAAAAACAACTTCCTTCAACACCAACCAAAAAATGATGTATTTTTACTGAATTAGGTTCTCAGAAGGCTCTAAAGCTCCAGGTATGTGATACCCACCACACCACTACTCTTTCTCCAAAGCTTAATAGGAACCATTAGGGAACTGTCCCTTAAACCAGGCGCATCACACAATGGTTAGCAAAAAAGTGGTAGATAACTGCAACATATCCTTCCCTTTTTTGAGTAGGAATGTGTCCCTTAAATGAGGAAGAAAAAGGCAAAAAGAAATCAAAGATCCTGCAAGGTGATGCTGTGTCCAGGTGGCATGCCCTTTTATTCCAAGTGGCATGCAGGTCTCAGATCCCATGGCCCACCCCTGAGGATACGGTGAGAGACCTGGGCCCAGGCTTGCTTTCAGTCTTTCACTACCCAGCAGCCGGTGATCCTTTCAAAACCTAATCAGATCACACTCCTGCTCAGAGTGAAAGCCCATATCCTTACAGAGGGCTATGAGGCTTTGCAAGATCTGAGCTGTGACCTCCACGCTCGATCCTCTTCCCTGCTGACTCCACTCAAGCCACGGAGGCCCACCAGTCCTCAAACACATCAGGCACACGTGAGCTTTGATGTCTGTGGTGCTCTCTGCCTAGAACACTCTTCTGCAAATGTCTGTCTGGCTTATCCCCTCAATCCCTCATCTTCTTCAGGTTTGAATCCTCCCTATCTTCCTTCCCTACTTTATTTTCCTCTTTATCACTTCCACCCCCTAACATACTCACATATCTTCCTTATTGTCTATCGCCCCCACTAGAATGTAAGCTCCATGAGTTCACCAACTCTTGTCTGTTGTTGCTCACTGCAATATCTCCAGTGCCTAGAGCGGCATCTGACATATCCTTGGCACTCAATAAGCATCTACTGAATAATGAAAGAGGCACTGTGAAACCATGCCCCAGAGGTAAGCAAAATCAGGCCAGTCCTTACTAAGTAGGGTTGCTATATAAAATACAACCATGGCATGGGATATACTCATACTAAAAAATAATTTTTTGTTTATCTGCAATTCCAATTTAACTGGGCCTCCCGTACTTCTATTTGCCAGGTCCAGCAATTCTACTCCTAACTCCAGTGAGAGAATGGGCAAATCCAGACCACTCTGGTCAGCTGGGAGAGGGCAGAGGTCCAAGGACGCAGCCAGAAGACCCAGTGAAGAACCATTTCCTCTCCTCTGGCCTTTGTCATTGAGGATCCATGGTGGTCTGGGTTCTGCCAGCTTTAGATAGAAAAACAAGCTAGCGCAGTCCGAGAAAGCTACCAGGCAGAGCATTCATCTCCACCTCCTCTACTCTCAAAAAAGAACACCTTCTCTGCCTAAATCCCCATTTGGCTTGGTCTCAGCGAAGCCCAGCTGCTCATGTCCCCTCCCACCCTGTGCAGAGACTGTGGACACCTGGGAGACAAGTAACTATGCCCTGCTCTGTCACACACCTGTCAGGAGCCCAGGGCCTTGGCTCCCCTCCACCTCCAAGGCAGAAGATTGCATGGCTGAGTTGCTGAGCTCTATCTGGGGCTACAGGTTTGCAGAGTAGGATGCTTCTCTCGTGATTTATATGTTACCAGCATGCCATCTTATGCTACGTGCAAGAGACAAATGTATGTTGGAAAAAAAAACTAAGTTAGTAAATTATGACATACCCATCCTAGCTACTGAAAATCAAAGTTCCTGGATCTAGGTTCTGAATAGTCATGGATTGTCAGAGATATGCTCACCATGTTATTCCCAGGTTTTCCATCTCCTGGACCCTCCAACATGGGAGATCCCTGAGGTTTCTAACCTCTAGATACCAAGATCCACAGACCAAACCTCCAAAGACCAAGATCTGTAAGTTCCCGGAACCTGTGGGCCATAAGACCAGGAGGGTAGGGGATGAGGGAATATCACCTGGCATAGGAATAAGAATTGAGCCAAAAGTAAAGGCACAGGAAGGAAGATTATACATCCTGGTTTGCCTAAGGTTTATTTCTGTTTTCCTGGTGTCATTGTTAACATTGCCCCCCATTTATTCTCTGAAGTGTCTTAGTCTGAACATTAAATGATATGGTCATTCTAGGCACCAGCCAAACTGGGAACAACCTCTGTGCCCTGGAACCCCGGACCTGTGGTATAGGAGGAAAGAACCATGCAGGAGCAGCTGCAACCAAGCTGGGCCAACTCGCCCTCAGAACTGGAACCGGGAAAAGGGCATCTCTGGGCAGCAGCTTCCAATCTGAAAACTGAGGAGGCTGGGCTGATCTCTCCAGATCCCTCTAGCTCTGTATCTAAGAGAGCAGCTGGGAAGGTACTTGTCCTACTCTCCTACCCCCACTTACCCAGAGCACATGCAGGCCCACACGTTCCCCACGGCTCCCAGGCACAGGCCACCAGGAGCCCGGGCCCTGGCTCAGAAACATCCTCACATTAGGGTGTCAAATGACTGAAGAGTCAGTCTTTGATCTGACACAGAGAGAGGGCAGGGCTTGCTGCATCTGGCAGGTCATGCCTACTGTCTCTGGGTTTTCTCCAGTCTTCTCCACACTCATGCTGACCCCAAGACAGCAAGCTGGAGCAGATTTCAAAAGCGAGCTGATTCTCCAGGATCCCCTCACCCTGCACTTCTCAAGCGATAGGAGCTACAGTTAACATGGGTGGCTAAAGCCTTGCAACTGAAACTCCAAACGGAGCTCAGCAACACTTCCAGGGAGGCTGGGAAGAAGAGGATCACACATAGAGCCTAGGCCAGCCTTGACTTAAGGAAAAGGAAGGAGGAACTAGGATCCTGGGCTGACCCATTAACTCACCCTAGGGAGCCACAGAAAGGAACATGCCAAGACATCAGCACCCCTGGAACTTGCAAGAAAGTCATCTGCTTCCATCAACACACCACCAGGAGACAAACACTTCAGCACACTTAGTAAACATACATCAATTCAGACTCCCCTGCTCCTGCATTTGTAAGGTTTCATATGACACGGAAGATGCTTACTCAAGACAATGACTCTTAATGCTTCCAATGGATTCTCTCCTAGCCTTTCTTCCTTTCTGTCCTTTCCCTCTGTCTCCTAAACAAGCTTATCCACTTCCATGGTCTCAACTCCAAACCCTGTGATGATGTTTTCCAAACTGTTCTCAAATCCAGAATGCTGAATTGCCCAGTGCCTGCTGGCACCCTCCCCATGAAGTGCCCCAAAGCACTGCAAACTCCATACAACTCAAAACTCATTAACCCCAACTCTGGCCCTTACAACTTGTCTCCCCTGCTGTACAACTGTGTCTATAAATGGCACTGCCATCCATGCAGATGAAAAACCTTCATCTTCTCCCTCATCAGAAAACCCTACAGAGCTCTCTCATCTCTAATACACCTAATCTAAATACCTAATCTCTAATATACTGATGTAAAATGTCCTTCCCATCCATCCCCTCCTTGTCACTCCCATAACCTCTGACCTAGTTCAAGTCCTCCTCATCTCCTACCAGAAGTGTTGCATTGTCAGCCTCCTTATGGGAGATAGAGCCTCCAGAATAATTCTCCTCAAACAGTTGTTGAATATCCTAAAAACAAGGGCTCCCATCCCCCTTCCTGTGTATATGCTGCATACACAGAAAAGCTGAGAACTTCTAATCTTACTGTTCGAACGTCCTTGCCTGGCACTTCACTTCCATAACCTCTCAGCTTACAAGCCACTCCACACTCCATCCACCCTTCTAGACATCCCACATGCTTACCAGCCTCCTTACTACTCCTGAAAAGACTGTATTTTCACATCTCTCTGCCTTCAGCTTTCTCTCTCTTCCACTTTGTCCATCCCTGAGGGACAATTCAGCCTAGTAGTTAAGACTGTGAACTCTCTTAGCAATCAGACATGGAAGGTTTTTGGAATCACAGCTCCACCACTCAGTAGCCATTCAACCTTGAGTGTCAGTGTGTGACCTAAACATCTGAGAAGCAGCTCACTAGGTTTCCCCGAAAACTGAAATGGGAAATTCCCTCCACAGGTATATCCTTGAAAAAAACACTGTGAGAGGTGTTCACAAATAAATGCATCTTAGCAGAGAACCTTCCTCCCTATTGGCACATGTCTTCCAAGTTCTAAAGGAGGAACCACTGTTAAGTAGCACAGGGCATCCACAGCGCCAACTGCAAAGCTTTTACCAGCACTAACTTCCAGAGCACAAGGGCTAGGCTCTAGCCATCTCCCGTAGGGAGGCTCAAACATTCAGGCCCAAAGACACCCTGCAAAAATCAAAGCTGGTCAGCCACGGGCTGACTGTGGGAAGATAAGTTCCCCCAGACACTGCCTTAAAAAAAAAAGCACAAAAACTAAAACTCTGGCCTTTGTCATACAGTGATTTAAAAAGAAAGCACACACACATACACTACAACTCTGGCCTTTGTCATACAATGATTTAAAAAGAAAGCACACACACACACACCCTTACCTGGTTTAGTGACTTCTAGACACAAAAACTGTGGCTTTTTACCACCCTGATGGTGATTACTCTTTTGTGAAGAAGATACTGTTTAGTGACATCTGGATCCCGAGACCCAAGTTCAACCACATTTTAAGGGTAACTAGGTTCAGGTTTACTAGACATTTTTAGGGTATCAGGCTCTTGCACCACATAACTTCATTCACCTTCTCCAAAAGCAGCACTCAGCTCCTACCATACTGCTGCCACAGATTCAGTCACCTTCTCCCTCACCTGGTATCTGAGTTAACTGGTATGTTCATCTACTCTCTCAGCATTTTCCTCTCTTTCCATCTTTGCTACTACAAATGTGCTCTGCACATGAAGTCAGAGAGTTACTATTACAATGGTAGCTAACATTTACCAATCAAGGCCAAGCATGATGCTAAGCATATACACTGATACTACCTTTATTGTGATGTAATTCATATTTCATACAGCTCACCCATTTTAAGTGTACAATTCAATAGTTTTTAGTATATTCACAGAGTTGTGTAAGCATTACCGTAACTAGTTTTAGAACATCTTAATCACCCCAGAAAGAACTCCATACCCATCAGCAGTTACTCCCTATTTTCTCTCAAATCCTCCACTCTCAGGTAACCACTAATCTGCTTCCTGTTTCTGTAGACTGACCAATTCCGGGCATTTGGTATGATTCATATGATTCCATGTATAAATGAAATCGTACAATATGTGGTCTTTCATGAATCTTCTTTCATTTAGCACAGTTTTCAAGTGTCATCCATATTGTGGTATGTATTAAGACTTCATTCCTTTTTATTGCCAAATAATATTCCATTGTATAGCTATTACCACATTTTATTTATGCAGTCATCAGCTGATAAACATTTGGGTTGTTTCCACTTTCTGATTATTAGAAATAATGCTGCTATAAATATCCATGTACAAGTTTGTTTTGTTTTTTGAGACAGGCTGGAGTGCAGTGGGGGGATCTCTGATCACTGCAACCTCCACCTCCCAGGCTCAGGTGATCCTCCCACCTCAGCCACCTGAGTAGCTGGGGCTACAGGTGTGCACTACCACGGTTGGCTGATTTTTTTCTCTCTTTTTTTTTTTTTTGGTAGAGACGAGGTTTCACCACGTTGCCCAGGCTGGATTCTAACTCCTAGACTCACACGATCTGCCCACCTAGGCCTCTCAAAGTGCTGGGAGCCAACACACCTACCCTAATGTACAAGTGTTTGTATGGACATCTGTTTTCATTTCTTTTGGGTACTATAATAACTCTATGGTGAGTCTTTTAAAGAACTTCCAGACTGTTTCCAGAGTGGTTATGTCATCTTTATAATCCCACCAGTGACCTATGAGAGTTCCCATTTCTCTACATCCTCCCTAACACTTGTTATTGTCTGTTTTTTTTTAATGATAGCCATCCTAAGAGATATAAAGTGATATCGCAGTGAAGTTTTAATTTGCATTTCCCTGCTAGCCAATAGTTTTGAGCATCTTTGATGTGTTTTTCAATGTACGTCTTCTTTACGGAAAGGTCTAGTCAGATCCTCTGTCCATTCTTTAATTGGATAATCTTTTTATTAATGGCAAAAGTCCTTTATATATTCTAGATACAAGTTGCTTACTAGATTTATGATTTGAAAAAATTTTCTTCTGTTCTCTGGATTGCCTCTTCATTTTCTTGATGATATCCTTTGAAGCAGGAAAGTTTAATTTTCATGAATTTTCTCTATTTTTACTTTACCACTTATACTTTTGTTGTCACATCTAAGGCTTCGCTTAATCCAAAGTCAGAAAGACTCATTCCTATATTTCCCTTTAGAGTTTCATGGTCATAGCTTTTACATCTATGATCATTTTCTAGTTAATTATGATATATGATACGTGAGGAAGGGATCCGACTTCACTCTTTGCATGTCTCAGCATCATTTGTTGAAAAGTCTATTATTTCCTATTGAATTGTCTTGGTACATCTGTTGAAAATCAATTGACAATAAATGTAAGGGTTTATTTCTGGACTTGTGATTCTACTCCATTGATGATATGTCTAATTTATCCCAGTACCACACTCTCTTGATTCAGATTGTAGTTCTGTAGTAAGCTTTGAAATCACGAAGTGTGAGTCCTCCAACTTTGTTCTTCTTTTTCAGGATTGTTTTGGCTATTCTGGGTCTTGAATTTCCATATAAATTTTAGAATCAACTTGTCAAAGAAGTCATGGGATTCTGGAATTCTGATAAGGATTTCACTGAATCTGTAGATCAATTTGGTGGTACTGCTGTCTTAGCAACATAAGTCTTCCAACCCATAAACATAGAATGGCTTTCAATTTATTTAGTTATTTAATTTATTTAAACAATATTTTGTAGTTTTGGAGGTAAATGTTTTGCTCTTTTGTCACATTTATTCCTGTGTATGTTGTTCTTTTTCACACTATGATGAATAAAATTGCTTTATTTCATTTTCAGGTTGTTTGCTGTTAAGTACAGAAATACAATCGAGTGGCCAGGCGCAGTGGCTCACACCTGTAATCCTAGCACTTTGGGAAACTGAGGCAGGCGCATCACCTGAGGTCAGGAGTTCGAGACCAGCCTGGCCAATGTGGTGAAACCACGTCTCTACTAAAAATACAAAACTTAGCCGGGCATGGTGGCAGGCACCTGTAATCCCAGCTACTCGGGAGGCTGAGCCAGGAGAATCGCTTGAACCTGGGAGGCGGAGGTTGTAGTGAGCCAAGATCGCACCATTGCAGTCCAGCCTAGGTGACAAGAGCGAAACTCCGTCTCAAAAAATAAAAAAAGAAATAATTTACAATTGAGTTTTATATTTTTATGTATTTATCTTGTATCCAGAAACCTTGCTACAATTGTTTATGAACTTTAATAGTGTTGTGTTTTACTTTTTTAGCTACATACAAGATCAAACAGAGATAGTATAGTTTGACTTCTCCCTTCCCAATCTGAGTAATTTTTATTTCATTTCCTTGTACAATTGCTCTTACTCCAGTATAATATTGAATGGAAGGAGTAAAAGCAGACATCCTTGTCTCGTTCCTGATCTTAGAAGGAAAGCATTCAGTCTTTTACTATTACATACATTTGCTTAGATTTTTCATAGATGCCCTTTAGCAGGTGAGAGGCCCTCTTCTAATCCTAGTTTGCTGATTATTTACATCATGAAGGATTTTGTGAAATCCTTTTTCTGTATCTGTTGAGATAAAAATGTGGTTTTTTCTTCATTCTATTGATACGGTGTATTACGTTAATTGATTTTCAGATATTAAACTGACCTTGCACTCCTGGGATAAATCTCACTTGGTCACCTTTTTATATGTTGCTGAATGGGTTCATATTTTGTGGAGGAGTTTTATATCTATATTCATAAAGGATATTAGTTATTTTCTCATGATATCTTTGTCTCATTTAGCTGTCAGGGTAATACTGCTCTCAAAGAATGAACTGGGTATTCTAAGTATTATAATGCATTATCTAATTTAATCTTCATACTGAAGTTGTGAGATGGGGCGCCAATATTGGTCCCATTGACCAGATGAGGATATGGAGGTTTAGCAATATTAGTCATGGTTACACAGTCAGTGAAGTGGCAAAGCCAGGATTTAAACCCCAACAACCCTTACTCCCAACCCTGTGCCCTTTACCACCAATGAAGAACTTACTCCCACAGGCTAATAAGCCCCTTATAAATCAGCCAATGAGCTAACGAGATTTTGTATCTTGGAAACTCACCCTAACTCAACACCCTTCTGAACTATACAGTGAGAGCTTACTTTTAGTTCACTCCTCCCAGGAACTGTATCATTCAAGATCAACAATGTCATCTTAGAATAATCAGTGGTGGAACTGATTTTCAGACAACTAAAACTAAACCCACAGTTAATCTGAAAAAAGTAACATTTACACACACACACCCCTACCACTTAGAAACATCTCAAATAAGCTTACAAACATATTATGTCCAGTATACACCAGGGAAAAGAAATGGTCAAAGACTAACTTTTCTAGGATTATGCTTTACTACTGTGAACAAATTACTCTAGTTCACAACATCTCAGGTGTAAGATCAATATGGTTATGATAGAAAAGTGTAAATAGGGGAGTGGGGTCTTGTAAATGACTTAATTCTCGTAAGTTTTGTTTCACCAGGTGGTTTCTCAAGATAAAACAATCTAACAGAAAACATTCTGGTCTCTGTGCTTCAGTTTCTTATTTATGAAATCAAAATTCTTGCCCTTGTTGTTTCATTAGAATGTTGTAAATGTCATAAAAATGCCAAGAATGTAGGAAACAAAACTCTTGAGAGGCACAAGATGGAATTTTATTACCAACAACTTTCACTAATTCAAACATTTTTGGGGGGCCTAATGTGTGCCAGGGACCATACTGGAGGCTGAGCAGCACTGGCCCTTGAAGAGTTCTCAGTGGGTACAGAACCACAGAAACAGAGCCTGACAGTGCTTACCACAGTTAAAAAAAAAAAAAAGAGTCTGATGAGGCCTTTAATGGACAGTTAAAAGTCATGTGCTTTGGAAACTTAAGAGAGGGAAAAATTAGCTCTGCCTGTGGAGATTAAGGAAGGCTTCAGAGAGGATGGAGTGTTTTTTTAACGACCAGTAGTTTACAAAGCAAAAAACAGGTTGAACGGTATCCCAGACACCAGGAAAGCCCATTCTTTCTTTTCTATTGTTTACCTGGAACCAAAACTCTCTTCCACCCTAGCCAGGCAGCAGTAAGAACATCCAGGACTGGAGCCAGGATATGAACCCCAGAGCCTGAGCTCTTAACCACTACTTTCATGATTAAATATAATTAACAATTACAATCAAATGAGAATCTGACCCTGGGCAACTTACTAAACCTCTCTAGGCCATGGTTTCCTCATCTGTAATGTAAGATAATAGTAGCTATTCATAAGACTTGTTAGAAGGTTTAAATGGGTTAATGCTAAGTATTCAGAACAGTACCTGGCACATTGCAAGCATAAATATTCATTATTGCAAAAATTCATTGCAAGAATAAATATTCATTATTATTATTTTGAGTCCCTGTCACATCACCTGCCCTGGTCAGTCCAGGACTTACTAAGATTCATACATTTCAAAAGGTCCCTATTCACAATGCGTATGTTCAACCCACTTGACAATTCCCTTCACCTAACAACTGTTTGTGGTTGCTGTCTAAGGACATATGGGGACTGAGAGAATGCTTCCTAATACACATGGTTTACAATCCAAGTAACCTAAATAGCATCTTTCATAATCAGGATCATATCACCATTGCATTTTGTGTGTTGCTGTGAGACAGAAAATACAAGGGCACATCTTAGTACAGAGATTGCAATAACAGTTGAATAAACATGCAATCCGATACCTCACATCTGGCATGTCATCATCCCCAATATTTTACTGACAATCAAATATGTTTAAGGCTGTGGCTACTTCATAGATACAAATGTCCTTATCAGGACATTAACGTGCACCAAACCTCTCTCAATAAAAGCTGTCACAAACAACAATCTCTTCTAAGCTGTCATGGAAGCTACTGTGTTTGTAATAGAACCATTCATCTAAGAGACAGTTGCCAAAGCCCATCTCAACAAAATATCAGGCAAGTCACAGAGCACAGAGGCAGATCCAGGGAAGAGGGTAGGCATACAGTGAGCAACTGGGACCTTTGTAAATGGCCGAAAAAACTCAGCTTATTAACATATGTTAAATATTACCCCAGAAGCTGTAAAGCTTTGGGGTGACAAATATTTCCCCCAAAGGTGGGGGGACTACAATGAAATAAAGAAAAATTTTTTTTAATAAATTAAACATCCTGGGCAGCAAGTTTCACTATCACACCTTTAAGACTGTGTTCTAAAAGGCTAAGAGGGAAAGGAGAGTACCTTGACACAAGAACAAACTTTAAAAAAAAATAAGGCTAGGTGTGGTGGTTCACACCTAGTGCTAGTGTAATCCTAGCACTTTGGGAGGCTGAGGCAGGAGGATCACCTGAGGTCAGGAGTTAGAGACCAACCTGGCCAACATAGTGAAACCCCATCTCTACTAAAATACAAAATTAGCCGAGCATGGTGGATGCATGCCTGTAATCCCAGCCACTGGGGAGGCTGAGGCAGGAGAATCACTTGAACCCGGGAGGCGGAGGTTGCAGTGAGATGATGCCATTGCACTCCAGCCTGGGCAACAAAAGCAAAACTCCATCTCAAAAATAATAATAATAATAATAATAATATCCTAATGGGCTTTGAAGAACAAATTTGATTTTATTATTTAGCTAGAACTGAAACATGAGGAAAGGGAAGGTAGGCAGACGGAATAATCTGCAGGGTATGCATAGCAGGTCAATATCAAGCCAATCAAACACATTCGGATTGCATGTTTATTTGATTATAATTAACAATTATAATCAAATGAGAATCTGTAGCACACTGTAAAGTACCCAGTGTTTTCGTTCTCTAAAATCTACCCACCTCTGTCCAAAGGCAGTACAAATACAAGATCACTTGCCAGGAATCTATTACAAAGGATAACACGGCCATCAAAAACATTACTGGCAGAGAGAAGCCCCCAACCCTCTAGGAATAAACCACGTCTACTCTCATGTACAAGCTGAACGAAAAATACTCAGCAGAGATGTGCATCCCGTTCGTTCCATTTGTGGTGTGAGCCTATGGACATTCAAAGAATGGATGTGGATGTTTTCCTCTCTCTCTCCCATCACCATCTTACCATAATACATGAATGTTGGAATTATGCGTCTCTGAGCTGGGCCAGCTGACTGACACACTCAAGTGGCCAGGGCACCTGTTGAAGTCCCGGACCGATGTCCTAAAACCTATAATAAGAATGCCCTGTTCTCCTCCTCCGCCCTAGCACTGCCACTCTCTGACCACATGTCCCCTGAGCTCAACACCTCAGCCACCCACAAGTGGAAGGGAGAGATGCTCTCCAAACACCCCTGCACCCCTCCCTGCCCATCGTGACCCTGCCATGACTCCCCTGGGTGAACCCCCCCCCCCAAGTAAACACCACACCACAGTGGACCCAGGCAATATGGTTTGCTTTCTAACTCTTGCTATTTTCCACATTTTTCTTTAATGAATATCCTTTACTCAGAACCAGAGGAAAAAATAAACTTGACACAATTATCTTTTTTCTTCTGATTCCAAAAGTAACATATGCTTGCGATTGAAAAAATCCCATTAACACAGAAACATAATAGAAACCGAGTCTCCTATAATCCCATCTCCCTGTGGCAACCACTATTAGTAGACTGTAAATTCCTCCAGATTTTTTTCTAGGATCCTGCCCACGAACACACTTCTGTATTTAAATTTATCAAGTTGAACAGTCTCTAAAATAGCACCTTTAGTGAGAGACCAACAGAACACTACCACCAATAATGATCATTTATTTTAAAAAGACCACTTTAAACACATACTATCACTGGAACGGGATAAAACAGATAACAACAATAATAAATCAGAGACATGCTTTCACATAAAATGGAAGGCCACAGCAGCAGATGAGTGAGGAACTGAAACTCTAGAGGTGGGGACCCGGTGGGGAGGAGAACAGAGAAACATCGTTGAATCCAGGCCTGTGCTGCTAAGAACACAAATGTCCACCCACTCTCTACTTCCCTCTGATGCTGCGGAGGGCCACTGTGAGGGAGGCCTGATGAACCTCTGCCCAGCGACAGTCCCTTCCATCATTTGTGGCTCTGATCTCTAAAAGTCTGCCCTGGAGCTCCCCGTCCCCCTGTTCTTTGACAGAAACCCTAAGAAAGGAGGGCTCAGCTCAATTTCTCCCTTAACCACACAGCCCTCTAACTGAGCTAGGGATGCTTAACTCTGCTTGATGGTTCCAAAGTGTTCTTTCCTACTTTTCCAACAAGTCCTGAACAGGTTTAACTTCTAAAAGCATTAATTTTTTAAAAATATGATATAACTTCCCTTTTTTTGACTTTTAAGTTCAGGGGTACATGTGCAGGTTTGTTATATGGGTAAAATCGTGTCATGGGATTTTGTTGTACAGATTATTTTGTTGCCCAGGTATTAAGCCTGGTACCCATTTGTTATTTTTCCCAATCCTCTCCCTCCTCCTACCCTCCATCAGGCCCCGTGTCTATTGCTCTCATCTATGTGTCGGTGTCCATGTGTTCTCCTTATTTAGCTCTCTCTTACAAGTGAGAACATGCGATATTTGGTTTTCTGTTTAAATTAATTAAACCATTAATTTTAAGAATTCAAAGAACTTCTTCATACATAATTACATTTTCTCTCAACATTGCTGAGAGGTAGAAAGAAACATGCTGACTTACCGGCCCCATTCTACTGGTGATGGCAACAAGGCTCAAAGAGCTTGTATGGTTGGCCCATATAACTATAACTATACATCACAAATAGGTATAGTTTTGGACCAACTGAAGAATTTGGGAAGAGGAAGGTAGAAATGTTGGCATTTTCTTCTGACCTTGATGTACCTCCCGTCCCACTGTTCTGCTCTCTGCTTTTAGACACCACTTACACTCGATCAATATCTTTCCATGCTTATCCATGGGGCCATGTACTCCTCAAAGAAATCCCTCAGCACCTGGTTTACTTTGGTACCTTCCTTAAAAATGCACACTTTACCACTGTGAAGTTCAGCATCTAAGTGATTAATCAACTCACTGTGGATGAGCTTCACAGTGCCTTGCTTCCTCATCTCCCACGCCCATCGCCCACATTCACATCAGTTGACCGTATTTATGGCCACACCTCGAAACTCATCCCCTGAAATCTCTCCATCTCTAATCTCAGTGCTGCCTCTCCCATGCATGACCAGAGCCTCCTGTCCTGCCTCCTCTCCTACATGCACCAGAGCCTCTGAACAGCATGCCCCATGGCCTACCAGCCCCTCCAGCTTCACCCTGTCACTTTCCCAACTTAAGACTCCTATGACCAAGCCATAACAACTGTCAAAATATGAATAAACCCAATAACCTTCCTGTAAAGAAAATCACAGAATCATGCCAATGGGTTCCCTCACAAGTAATATGCATCATAGACCTACATTTAAAACATACAACTATAAACTCTTAGAACAAGACACAGGAGAAAGTTTTCAAGACCTAGGGCTAGGCAATGAGTTCTCAGATTCAACACCAAAAGCATGACTCACAAAAGGAAAAACTAATAAATAAGACCTCATCAAAATTAAAACTTTCGCTGTTAAAAGTCTTGCTCTGCTAAAAGTTCTTTTGCTTTGCCCATGAGAAAAGATGAAAAGATAAGCTACAGGTAAGGAGAAAATCTTTGCAAACCACATATCCAAAAAAGGGAGTTGTATCTAGAAAAAAGAATTCCAAAAACACAACAGTAACAACATAAACCCTCCAATTAGAAAACGAACAAAAGACATGAACAGACATTTCACTGAAGAGGATATACAGATGGCAAATAAGCACATGAAAAGATGTTCAAAATTGTTAGTCTTTAAGGAAATGCAAATTAAAACCACATGAGGTATCGATTACACACCTATCACAATGAAAATAAACAATGGTGATGACACCAAATGCTGGTGAGGACGCAGAGAAACTAGATTGCAGGTGAGAATGTAAAGTGGTACAGCTACTCTGGAAAACACTTGGGCAGTTTAAAAGAAAAAAATACTGAATGTACAAATACCATATGAGCCAGCAAATTACACTCGTGGGCATTTATCCCATGTAAGTGAATACTTAGTTTCATACAAAGACCTATACGTGTATGTTCACAGTGGATTTGAAATGCCTAAACACTGGAATCAGCCCAGATGCCCTTGAACAGCAGAATGGTTAAACAAACTGTGGTACATACACACCACAGAATACTACTCAATGATAAAAAGGAACAAACTTGATACACACAACCTGGATGAATCTCCCGGGAATTAAGCTGAGTTGAAAAAAAGCCAATCCCAAAAGGTTCATGTAGTCTGATTCCATTTATATAACATGTTTGAAATGACAAAATTTTAGAAACAGAGGACAGATCGGTGGTTGCCAGCAGTTAGGGAGAAGGGCAACCCGGGTCCTGTGGTGTTGGAGCTGTTCTGTATTCTGATTGTGGCGGTGGAGACATGAACCTGCACAAGACTAACACACAACAAGTAGTGTACACAACTTAGTACGTACACACAAACGAGTTCAAGTAAAACTGGGAAAATCTGAGTCGTATCACTGGGTTGTATGGATGCCAATATCCTGCTTGTTGCAATATTACACTCCAGTTTTGCAAAATGTAACCATATTGGGGGGAAATGGGCAACATGCATAAAGGATCCCTTTGTGTATTATTTCTTACCATTGCACGTGAATCTACAATATCTCAAATAAAAAAGAAAGTAATACTCTCTGCTAATACTCACTGCTGAGTAGTTCTTTTACTCATCCCTGTCTGTCAATGATAACATCTATACTGTACATCTGTACTAAGCTTGTTCTACTTTTCAAAAGCCCACAATAACCTTCATTTGAGAAAAGCAATGAGGCCCCCTCTCGGCCCTCCCACTATCCTCCTCCATTCTGCATCAGAGGAAAAGAGGTTCCTTTCCCTTTGAAGTCTCTTCTGGGTTTTGCTCCATCAAATACATCCTCAACTCATAAATTCTTTTCCCCAACTAACCAAATGGCCAAGTGTCTCCCTTGTCCTAGAAAAAGTCTTCTCTTAATTTGTTCTGCCCTTCAGGATACCGTGTCTCCTTCCATGCACGGTTAAACTCTCTGAAGACCTGGTCATGGTAATGTTCCCTCTAGGTAGAAAGGGAACATAAACTGAAGAAAACTAGTGTCATTCATTTCCTGCACCAAAACCTCATAAAGACTGCTTCAAATGTTAGCATCATTCTCTGCTCACTTGTTTATCAACTCTAAAAATGTGGTCCTGTCTTCTTGGACCCAGACTGCAGCTAGCCCAGCAGCTCTCAAACCTGGCTGATCACCCAAATGACTCACGGAGCATTTAGAAATACAGTTTCCCAGGCCACACTCCCACATGTTCTTAGTCAGTAGTTGTTTTGTCTTTTAAGCTCTTTGAGTGTTTCTGTTGATAGTGAGCCTTGGGAACCACTAATCTGTCTTCCCATTTATGAAAAAGGCAATCACTTTAACTCTCCCAGTGCTACAGACATTCCATTTAAAATCCATGCCAGTTTTGCCCTTGATAAATTGTGAGCCTGGGCATCATAGGCCATTATCAGATCACTTCTCTGATGATGAGGCTTCAAACTACCCCTGCAACTTCAATCTGACTGAGCTCTAGGCAGGAATTTCCAACTCCTTACAGGTCATCTCCATCTGGATGGTCACCCAGTACATCAAGCATATGACAAAACTTAACTCTTCATTCCTCTCCTCTACAAACCTGCTTCTCCTGCCTCCACTCCCCATCTCGCTTAACAGTACCACCATCCTCCCCGTGACCCAGAAGTGGAACCTGAAATTAAACTCCTCCTTCTTTTTCACAAATCTCATCCCATCAGCCAATTCTGTTGGTTTTATCTCTGAAACTCCTTCCTCCCACCAGCACTGCCTGCATCCTAGTGCAGGCCTCAGGCTCTCCTATCGGACTACTATAATAGCCATCTAACTTGTCTTCACGCCTTCAGACCTAGTTTTGTCGAACACAGGCTGAGACATGTCATCTCTTCTGAAAAAAATGTAATGGCTTCCGTCTGCCCCCAGGATGAGTGCCAGGCACCTTGGCATGGCACTTGGACCCGCAACGACACAATGCTGGCTCCTGTACCCCTCTCCCAGGAGAGATTTTCATTTCTAAGCACATCAGGGCTGTGCCCTTCCAGGCCTCCATGCCTTTATCACACGTTCCTTCAGACAGAATGCCCTTCCCTTCTCCTTTTCCCCACAGGGGCAAGTCTGAACCTGTGCTCCAGAACTTGCCTGAAGTTATATGCAACAGTCCTAAAACTACATACAAATATGTGATTTTTCTGGCGGAAAGGGTCCATAGCTTTCCACAGATTCTCCAACGGGTCTATAATCCAAAATAAGTTTAAAAACTGCTACATGATCTTTTTCCCAAAGTTCAAAGTTAGCTAAGTCTGTCTGTCTCATGCTCTTTCATTCTCAAACATATACAAGTAAATTCCCCAATCATAAATAATCACACTTTGTGCTGCTCCACTACTAAACCAGGTATATCTCTAGTACAGAATATACTTCCTTCCATATCAATACTGGAGTCATTTGTATTGACTGGCTTGGTTGTAAATGTCAGCTCCACAGCTTATTTACTATGTGACCTCAAGCAAATAACTTGACCTTGCTGGACCTCACTTTCCTCAGCAGCAAAATGGGCATAATTACAGTACCTATATTATTGGGTTGTTTTTGAGGAATAATCAAGATAGCACATCCTATAACAATGGGAAAGTGCCTGGTATGTTAACTGCTCACACAGGTCAGCTTTTTAAGTTATTTTATGTCTGTTGTCCCCATCACACTCAAAGCACAGTGCAGGCCCTCAATAAACGATTTATGAATCCACGTCTTCCTGAATCCCAGGGCTCATCCACTGCCACAGCAAAGCTGTTGGAAAGCATAACTTGGTAATACTTTCACGTTCTTTTCCTTCTACCTCCCTTATGACCAATTCTTGAGCCATCTTTAATTAGCTATTTTGTACCCGGATTGCACAAGAGCTCACACCTTGTGCATACACTTTTGCATACCCCCCACACATTAAGCTTCCCAATCAAAATGCTGATGACGCTGGCCCTGCTATTCTCACAGGAACCAAACTATTTCAAAAATTCCCCATTACTCATCTGTTCTGAGCATTCCAGAATTAACCCTTGCTCTGCTATTGTCCATATTTTGTGCAGAAATCTTTTCTATCTCTTCAACTAACATTTGCCAACACAAAAAATAGGCCTTCTTCTTTCTCAATCTAAGATCATTAAATAAACATCTTCCTCTTTTTTTCCTTCTTTCTTTCTAGCCACTTCCTCCCACAGGAGAGGCCCTCAGGGCTTACAGGCTTAATCACCTACGTTCTCTGTTTGAACCATAATTCATCTCCCATAAGCATTTATTCAGCAAACATTACTGACACCTTCTATATTCCAGGCCTTGAAATACATCCTGTGATTGGTGGGGTCCCGGCTTTGGGAGCTTCTAGCCTGTTCTACCACATAGCTGTTTATTTCACGCTTCTAACCAATTAACTTGAAATAACACCCTGAATCAGAGGTCTGAAAGAGGAAATCAAAGATGCCACATGATGTTCATATGGAGCTCCAAGAAGAACACTTTGCCAAGGCCTGGAGACCCTCCAGGGCTGGGAGTCTATGGCCATTTCCACACCAGGGCTCTGGAGTCTCCACTGACAAAGCCTACCTCCCTGGTCCTCAAAGAGCTGTTGTGAGAACATACTATCTTATAAAAGGATGATTCTGCAATTTTTTGACCAGTCCTCTGCATCCAGAGGAGTGTAGCGACCACAGGTTTGAGTCTCTTTGCTGTACTGACTAATCAATACATACTCTCACTTGCTTGTGTGCACTCTCATTCTGATACCCCCTTGTCAGTTCTGCCACTACCTCATTTAAAAAGCCCCCTTTCCTCTTCTGACTTCGGCTCCTATGAAGTAAAGAAAGATGCAATCCTAAGTCCTATGCTGTCCTGGTGGGCAGGGCACAGGTCAGCAGCGGGGGAGGACTGACTAGAGACACCCTCCCCCTCATCTTCGCTGGTCCTCACAATTCAGGTCTCTGGGGCTGACCAGTAGTCCTGGTATCCCAGTAAGAAAGGGTTCTTCCTTGGAGCTGACCTAAGCAAGGATCCTGAAGACATCTGCTTGCAAAAGGAGAAAGTCAATAGTGGCCAGGAAGATGTCTGGAAGCAACAGCTCTGCCCAGACTGCTTACAGGATCCTAGGGCGCTAGAACCTTCCAGACATCCTCCTGGCCACTACCGAGGCCAGCCTTGTGATCTGGGATCCTCTCCGCTACGTTATTTGAGATGATTTCTTCCTGCCAGCATCAGGCCAGGTGCCCTCGACCTTGGTAGCCAAGAATAGGCTTCAAAAGGCTAAGTGGAAGGTGACCATCTTCAAAGGGCTCTCAAACTTCTCAGAAAGCTTTGGCACACAGTCCTGACCTCAGGTCAGTTTCCTGCAAATGAACCTGAGATAGCTCCATGAGGGCAGGGACCACGTCTGTCTGGTTCACTACAGTATCCCTGACAACCCCTAGCACAGGGCTGGAATACAGCTGCGCTGGAGCTCAATACTGATTCACTGGATTTATGTATAATGGTCTCTACCAAGGAAGGAACAAAAGCTCTGTAGAAAAGTCCAAGATGTAGAGTCAGACAGCCCTGAATTTGAAACCTGCTAGCTATACCATTTATATTGGCCATGTGCAAGCCACTTTACCCCTCTCAGACTCAGCTTCCTGTCTATACAGTGAGGATGACAATACCAGCTTCAAAGCATTGTTAAGAGCATTAGACAGAATTGTATGTGAAGCCTTTAGCATAGTGCTTGGCAGAGAGCACTTCTTTGTTTTCAGTTCATAAGCACTTACATACCTCTCACTATATGCTAGATACAGTTCAAACATTGCAGGGGGTGGTGGTATTCCAGATAACAATTAGTTCATTTAATTCTTCTAACAATCCTATGCAGTAAGATCTATCTAATCCTCCTTTTCAGTTGAGGAAATTGAGACAGAGAAGTAAGGTAACCCGATAAAAATCTGATATCTAGAAGTGCAGGGCCAGGATTCATATTATCTACAGAGTCCAGACTGTTAAGTGCTATATACTTCTCTGCCTCTACAGCAAGCAACCAGTGAAGGTTAGTTCCTGTCCCTGCCCTATTTGATTATGGGGTCTATCTGACTGGGGTTTTCAGTTGCAAAAGAAACATATTCAGGTGTTCCCGTGGTTTGCTATTTATTTTGTTTTGTTTTAAACTACAGCCTGCTCCTCTGAAATCCAATTTTGGATAACTTTGTTGATCAAGAACTTCCCTCTCATCTTGTCCTCCTGCTATCTCCTCTCCCATGATCTACCAGGAAAAGAGTCACACACAGCTGTGTAAAAACAAAAAATGAAGAAGACAAGCACAGAGAAAGAGAGAGCCCCAGGGAGTGAGCACACATGCCCTTAGGAACCACGTCAAAGGACGTCTCATACCCCTTCTAGTAATCCATAAAAACGACTGCCTACACATAAGGGTGCCCACAGCAGAAGCCACCTATCCACACAGAGCCCAAACACATAAAGTCTCAGCTCCCCAAAGACCAAGTTAGCAGAAAGCGAATGAAGCCATCTCCTCCGGTGGCCAAAAACCTCATCATAAAGAGAGTTGTCCTTTTTTCTCCTTTCTAAGATGGCATTTGCCCTACTGCCAACCATGAACAAAATTTCATTACCAAAATAAATCACTTGACCTTGCTTCTCCAATGGCTTGGGATTAGTAACATCACAAAGCACTCTACAAATGCCCTGAAATATTGGAAAAACCATAACCCTTTCAAGTAAAAAACACTTGGTATTTCACTAAAAGACTAAATCATTTTTATTTTACTGCATGGAATTCAAAAATGCTTTAAATGTTTTCATTTTCAAAATCTGTAGAAAAAAAGTATGCTCTTTAAGGCCTTAAGAAACCCTGACTCCTGGTCTGGTTTGGGTCCCAATTCATGTATGGTAAGATGGGGAACAGGCCAAAAGCCCAGGACAGTAGCTCTGGCCCCACACTGCTCATATGATTCAATTCTCGAGTGGCTGGGGCCTCAACGTGGAGGCTCCCAAGTCAACTGTCTCTCATCCTCCAAGTCACAGGCAGGTCAGAGGCAGCTCCCAGTCAACCAGGGCAGTTCCTCTTAAGGGGTCCAGTTTCCACCACCAACAGTCCCATTAACCACCATGGTTCCCTTCCAAGGTAGCAGTAGAAGCAAAGCTCCTCATGTCGACCAGAGAGAGGGCGTTCAGGAGGGATGTTTCCTCCCCAAGGCAGCTGCCTGGAGGTGGGGGTGGCTGCAGGACAATACAGCCAACGCATCTTCTGAGCCCCAATTAGGATACACACTCTCCCAGGCTGTATACTCCACTTGCTGAAAAACCCACAACCAGTAGGATTGTTCTTTCCAAATGAGTTAAAATTCCTAATGCTGCTTGCTCAAAAGGACTGTCCTATTTTAAATCAGGTTAGCCACCAACACAATCACTAAATGTGCTGCTGAGTTAAGGAGAAAAGAATCCATACATCAAAACCATGCACACTCAGGAAGCACTCAGAATTTAAGTTATGCTGGGTACCCAAGACAGGCTAGGCTCCCAAGCAGCACCACATTTGTCAAAACTGACCCTCTTGCTCAGTGACAAGAAACAAAACCATAGCATCACAAAATGGAAGAGTGCAAAGGACCCATGGACATCATCAACTACTTTACCATCTTATTTTACACAGGAGAAAACTGAGACCAAGACCAAGGGTAAAATCTTCAAGTTCACTGTTGATACAACTACTCACATCCAAAGCTTCTCTTTGTTCTTCTTAGTCTGCTGCCTCTGAGACCCAATTACCAACAGGAGCTCTTATACAATTATTTTCACATAAAAATATTTATATAATTGAATTATAGGCAAATTGGTTAAATCCACCAGGGCTGCTGTCTATAAAGTAAAATCTCAATGGAGAACAATACAAAATTGGAGTTGACAAAAGTTAACTTGTGCTTTGAATTATGTTCACAGCCCCAAAACCTTATTCCTGAAAGGACAGGACCTTTCCCAGTATTTCCTATGGGAAATGAAGTGCAGTGGTTATGCCCCACTGGGATTTCTAACACTATGCCTTTGTTTTAAATTGAAACCATTTTTGGGTAAGCAAATGAGAGTTGTACAAGGTAGTGTCCCAAAGCTACCCTTCACTACCCATAATAAAATCATCTTCAAAGAAGCTTCAAAGATTAAAATGCTTTTCTCTGCCTTTAAGAAAGGGAGCTGCATTTTCAGGTATGAAAACAAGACCCACAAAGCAAACAGCCAGGCTGAGATAAAGAGACCAGGAAAGATCCAGACATACAGAAAATCTAGGGCCCTGAAACTCTCTTCCCATAGTAGCTGAGATGTTTCATCCCCAGTCCATTTCACCAGATACGAAGAGGCTTCCCTGGCTACAAAGGATATTATGGGAGCATAAAACAAATGCTAAAGGCCTGGGTCTCCTTCTCCCCTGTGTGTGACAGGCTGAGAGACTCCAATGCTGCAGAAAGCAAAATTTTCCTTGTTTCCATTACATCATCCAAGTTGGAGAGGAGGAGGGCGGGGTGGGGGCACAGCTGGTGGCAGCTGCACCACCATCTGCTTTCTCCTTAGCAGTGTGTGCTAGTTGAAGCCACAGTCTCCTACGGCTCCTGACAGAGGAAGTGCAGTATTAAAGGTACAACACCTTATTATGAAAAAGACTTCCAATTGTTTAGAAATAATCACTCCCATGATAAGTTAACAACCTCAGGTAAAATACTGAGCCAGTTCTCTTTGAGTTTAGGTTATTTGTGTTTGCATCTTTTTAGACTCAGCTACAGTGCGAACTCTGTCAACTCAACGTGCTCAATTAGACAAGCAGAATGTTCAAGCAACTACACCTGCCATCTGCTTCCCAAAAGGTAAGCAGCCAAAAAGTACAGGTCTGCAGCTGGAAGCATTTATGGAAGGAAGTTAGGGGGTGCCCAAACCCAGCAAGCAAGCTCCAGACCGGCAGGTGGATCCTTGCTGCTGCCCTAGGCATCCAGAGCCAAATAGTTAACAGGTCTCTCTCTCCTTGGCACTCTTGGTGTTTCCTTCAGAATGCCCTTCAAGGCAACCCCCAAAGAAGGGGAGATGGTGACAGTGACCCGGGGTGCTAATGCCTTGTCTGACCATTCAACTGCAAACTGGCAGCAAAGCAGCAAATTGGTGGTTCAGAGGCTGATCAAGCCCATGCACATACATGTTTTCTCTGGCCTGTACAGAGTTGCTTTAAAAAAAAAAAAAAGTGCTGGCTTTTTAAAAAGAGTAGATTTCATATAAGCATCTAGAATGCTGGCTCTTCCTCAAGGGGGCTGGGGGCAATCAAGGGATTCGGCAGCACCAGGCCCCCATTCCTAGTGGCATCAGTTACCTAGAGGTAAGTGGCAGTATTTCCTTGCGATCTGGTCTGCATTCAGAAGACCTCCTCCCCACCATCTGGTGTCTGTACATGCCACTGCAACTACTTATATTCCTGCCTGGACCCCTGGAGCTTCTGACGTAATGCCACTACGCATGTAGAAGAAGAAAAGCCCAAGGGGTGATTTCCCAAAGGTCCTTTATTGACTCTCCTTTTTAGTTGAGGGTTAGTCCTTTGGATGACCCACTAAAATTCTACAAATATCACTCAACCCCATACAATGAACGGCTCTTGCTGCAAGACCAGCTACAATCTATCCCCTACCACAACAGCAGGTTGTAGTATTTCAAAGGAGTGTTCCTGGCCACTTACCATACATTTTGCCTTCATCTGATAAGATGATTTTCCTCCTCCCACACGGCGGATAGATAGCCAGGGCCTCCTGAAAGCTTTGCTCAATGTCGGGGCTCCAGACCCCTTCCGCATCATTGTCAATTGGCTTATCTGCAGAGTCACTCATCCTTTCCATGTTTTCGGCAGGGCTCTCGCTGCCGCTCCAGCTGCTGGGCTCAATTTTGGCGGTGGGATTTTCCAAGCCGAAGCCTGGAGCCTTTTCAAGAAAATAAACCTAGAAGAGAAAACCAAAAACAGTGTAAGGATGTGGTAACCACAAACATAATGCTCTTGCTAGCTCTAGTGCAAGTTCTTCAGTCACCAGCTTTTTTCATTTCATTATTTCAGTCTTTTTGGGGGTACAGGTGGTTTTGGGTTACATGGTTAAGTTCTTTAGTGGTGAGTTCTGAGATTTTGGTTCAGTCACCAGCTTTGCTTGGAGAACTCCTACTGGAGAATATGGAATTTTGAGATCCAAGTGGTTTTATTATCTAAGTATCATGTTAAGCACCCACACAGAAATGCAATGGTGGGCAGAAGCTGGATAATCTTCACAGACGAGAGGAAATTTATATGGAAGAATAGTACTCACTCGGAGTTGCAAGTTTGCAGTGATTCATACGAAAACCATTTACTGAGTGCCTACTATCTACCAGGGGCACTTTGCTAAATGATCATCAAATCTCCAAAGCAGAACAAGTTATTTATAAGAAAATAAAGTTTTTTAAAATGTCCACTTCACCATGGCAACTGGCAACATAACTCGGAAACTCTGTTAGTTTCACTATCCCAATATGAGATCATCAAGATGCAAGATGGTGGCAGGATCAAGGAGGGAAGCAGGAAGATTATTTTGGTATCACACATACTCATTCTACTGAGACAGCAATGCTGGCTGACCTGGACCTATGTCATTTATCTCTGGGGCTTTTACCCTGTAGAATCAGGTCACTTTGCCACTCTCAGCTCCTAGACTGTAACCTTGAAGTAGGGACCAAGCTGTCCCCAGTCCTGACTTCCCTGCAACAACTACCGCAAGTGCCTAGCACACCTGTGAAATATTCTCTATTGACATGGAGCACTCTGTCTTGTAGCCTATGCTGAATTCCTGATCACACGAAAACTGTGGGGGAGTATTTCATTTCTTTTTCTGTACACTGAAGATCACAGAACCAAAAAAAAAATCTCTGAAAGATTTATTCCCCTTAAATTATGTATATAACCCATGGTCATAAAGGGATAAGCTTTCCAAACAAATGTCAAACTGGCATAACGTCAATGTGAAAATGATCTAATTACGTACTCCCTGCTGTCTGGCACACTAACTTATCAATATTCCTTTGCTGAAAAGGTATAGGATCATTAATTCAAAGGCCTCCCAAAAATGAGAGAGAAAGGATTGATCAAAAAGAGGAGGCCAAGGGCCTGAGTAGGGAGGGCTTCATGTGGCCACAGTTCCTCCCCTTCTCACCCCATCAAATCCAGGCAGTATTACAACACGGACACCCGGACACCCAGGAGGGAAGCAGGTGCTGGTGGCCACACCTGGCACCAGGGACTGCTCCATGTTCCAGGACCGTTACCTGACAGCAAGCAACCTGTCTTCTTCCCCACTCTCTCCCAACTGTATCCTGTGCCCCTGTCCTCCCCCACCTGTGTATATCAACAGATGCCAGGTACAGAAACTCAGAGGCACATGAATATTACATAATTAATGGTATAACTATAACTAGTAGGCACTTTTGGCTTCTTCCCTTCCAGCTTTGTAGACTTGGCAGCACCTGGATTTAAAAAAAAAAATACACAAAAAACCCTCTGGTTGTCCGCCTTTAAATGCTGCTACTGAGCCATCATTCAAAGAACTTGTCAGCAAAATATTTACTACCTCTTACCAACATAGGTACATTTACACAGGACTTTCAAAATTGCCAAATGTGAAGGTATAAATTACGCCACAAGAAAGTATTTTGTGACTGACCTCCAGATGAACTTGACGATGCCTGCAGTGTGGGCCTTTTGAATTCAAACTATTACCTTTTTTGTTACGATCTAAGAGTCTTACAAAATTCAAACTGAACTATACTCTACAGTCTGTTCTAGCTCCAAAGTAGTTTATTAGATAAATTATGAGAATAAGAATGAATTATTTAAGCAGTGGCTAGCCCACCTTCTTCCTCTCCACCCTACCCACCAAACAACAACAAAAAAAGACAAAAACAAACCAAAACAACACACATGTACAAAACCACAGGCCAGTCCTTGAGCTCTGGGCAGTTCACAGCAGTATGAATTTACTCCAAGGAGCCACACTTTAAGATAAATAGTAGTTATGCCCAGTGCTCAGTCAGGATAGCAGGGAATGGGATCTAGGACAATGGCGGATAGCTGAAGGGACTGAGGGACCTTCGACTGCCTTAAAATAATGTTCTCATATAACTGTAAGCCCCAGAGTCTCCAGACCAAAACACACCAACCACCCCCATTCAGTGCTTGAAGTCCCCTCAAAATCTACTCAACTGGTCACAGACTACCCTTGAACACCACCAACAGCAGGGAACTCATTACCTTCTCAGTACTACCCCGCTTCATACTGACATGTTGAAATGCTTCCATTTATCAGGCGAAAACCCATCTCCTGGTTAACATCTACACATCCATTCCTTGAGAGTATACCCCATCCTTCAGGGGAGCAAATCTCTCCTAAGACACCCATTTAGGTATGACAGAAGCAGCCTCCAGGATCCTAATTGTCTTCCAGACTAGAAACCATCATCCCTCTGCCCACCCTCATGAATGCATTTAGTGGCCCCCAATAAATGGCACTCAGAAGTGGACTTACTTTCCATTAAATTCCTAAGCTCCTGCCCCTCAGAGGTTGTTCCTGAATACTGTCTTTTGTGCAACTGGTGTCAGAGCTAAAAGCAGGAGTTTATATTTATTCCTATTAAATTCTATCATTTTTAGCCTCAGCCCACAGCCCAAAGATGGGAAGATTCTTCTGAATCATAACTGCACACTTAGTGTCTAAGACACTAAACAACCTCTGAAGAGCTGTCTGTCACATGGGAAGGATGTAGATCCACTTTGGGAAGTTCCAAAGAATATTCTGACTCAGCATAAGAAAAAAATTTCTGCTACTTGAACTGCTCCACAAGGGGCAGGCTGTTCTAGCAGACAGGCAGCAGAGTCTTACAGACAAGCTCTTCTTATTACTTCTATAGGTATGAATCACAACTTCCTGGTTGTTTGGGGGAATGCAGTATTAACTAGCATTAATTGATCTATCCACTTAGTAAGTACAGCCAGTTTTAAATGCTCACGTTTTTATTCATTTACTTCAAAGGAAAAGACCCTGTGTATCCAGGCTCTTGCAATTTTTCGTCAACTAGAGGTCAGCAGGATGGAATTACCTAATCTGGCAATGGGCCAGGACACAGCCCCAGAAACTACCAGATACATAATCCACAGAGTTATACAGGCCTCTGGTTTTACAACCCCATCATAAGATGAAGACTTTACATATGGGCAGACAATTTCCTATCACAAGACTGGGGCTGGCTGAGAAAAGCTCCCCATACTGGATACCAAAATTACCATCCTGGCACTCCATCCCCCAGGTTCCTTCCAGTCCAGTTCAAACTCCACCTCATCCTGGAAACTGGCTTTGTATCTACAGGCTCTGAGAGTATTAACCACGCTTTAGGAGAACCCTAAAAATGTGTGGAATTGGCCAACTGTCATGCAGTCTACCTCGATTCTGAATCTATAGCAACAAGCACTTGATTATAATCAATATTAAAATCTAAATGAGTGAATTATGCACACGATGTCTGTACCTGCAGAGCTGATATCTTTACCTCCCCATATATATATATCCTTTAAGTGAAGGAGTCAGCTTTCACTAAATTCAGTGAATAAAGAACACAGCACTGGGGCAAGAGGTAGAAGAGGAAGGGAGGGGAATATATGAAGACTCCAACAGATGTGGGTTTCAAACCTACTTGCCCTTAAGCCATGGAGCTCAAACTACCGCAACTACTTTTGTGCCAACCTAATAACTCTCTCAGAAGCTCAGGTTTTCATTTGTTAAATGCAAATAACAAATTAAATTTCATCCCAATACAGAAAAATGATTAGGGGATGGAGGGACTCTATTCTACCGGGTTGCCATAACGATTTAGTAAGATCATGAGTGCAGGTGCTCTGTCATCTGTAAAACCATGAACAGACGTTCATTTATGTCCAAGTCCATCCTCTCTAGACAATGCTATGTACCTTTTGATGGATGGTGAAGAAATGAGAGAGCTTCCTCTAACGGTTCACTTTGGGAAACCGATTTACAAAGGATCTCTTCTTCAAGCTCTTCAAATGACTGCATAGAAAATGTAAATTGGTGACAACACCTTTATTTCTAACACTCATCTAATTCTGAATTTATTCACGGGTTCAACAGCTTTCAGATTCTTACGGGCAGTGTGGTTCAGGGTAGTAACCCTTTCCACAGAATGCCTTCAAGGAAAGAGAACAGAAAAGTCTTCTTTGTTGGAAATAATTTTTTTTGTTTTTGAGATGGAGTCTCACTCTATTGCCCAGGCTGGAGTGCAGTGGCACGATCTTGGCTCACTGCAACCTCCTCCTCCCGGGTTCAAGCAATTCTCCTGCCTCAGCCTTCCAAGTAGCTGGGATTACAGGCATTCACCACCATGCTCAACTAATTTGTGTATTTTTTAGTAGAGACAGGGTTTCACCATGTTGGCCAGGCTGGTCTCAAACTCCTGACCTCATAATCCGCCCACCTTGGACTCCCAAAGTGCTGGGATTACAGGTGTAAGCCACCGCGCCCGGCTGGAAATACCTTTTAAAATACGTATATTTTGTAGCCCCCATGTGCCTCAGTTTCCATCATAAACACTTTTCTGAAAGATCCTTTATTCCTGAAATTTTTCCCAAACACACTCTAATAAACTTCAAAAACAAACTCTATGAATCCAAATATCCTGGTAACTGCCTCAACAATCACATTTCTTAAATGTATAATTCCTTCACTATAACCTACTGAGGCTTCAAAGAGTAACATGAGTACAGTGGAGATCACATGTGCATTCAACCAATACACATTTTATTATAAAAGCCTGGGGGATGACCAGGATAAGACAGTCCAATGCAGGTGCTCTGACACCAACTCCATCCAACAAGGGATGAGACAGGACACAGGAATTCGCTGTTCCCTTCATCTTAATTCCTGTGGGTCTCTCATAATGTCAGTTTCTCACCAATCTTCAGATTATTAAAGGCTCTTAAGTAAAAGGGTTGATTTTAACTAATCCTCATAATTAATGAAATGCCATCGAACACAAGGATCACCAAAAAAAAAAATCATTATGGCTTGTTTTTGCCAGTGTCTCAATATTCTATGAGGCCACAGGAAAAGAGCTGGGATGAAGTTAGGGCTCTGTCCCGCTGAGTAACATAGGACCACACAGCACCTGTAGCTCCAGTATGCCTCAGTTTCCACCACTAACCCTGGAGGAAGCCAACTTATTCATTCTTCACCATGTGATCCCACAGACTTTACCTATAACAGAACTTGATGAGGTGAGGCCTCTAATCCCAGCACTTTGGGAGGCTGAGGCAGGTGGATCATTTGAGGTCAGGAGTTTGAGACCAGCCTGGCCAACATGGTGAAACCTTGCCTCTATTTAAAGAAAACGGCTGGGTAGGGTGGCTCACGCCTGTAATCCCAGCACTTTGCGAGGCCGAGGCGGGCAGATCACGAGGTCAGGAGATCGAGACCATCCTGGCTAACATGATGAAACCCCGTCTCTACTAAAAATACAAAAACAAAATTAGCCGGGCATGGTGACAGGCGCCTGTAGTCCCAGCTACTCGGGAGGCCAAGGTGGGAGAATGGCATGAACCTGAGAGGTGGAGCTTGCAGTGAGCTCAGATTGCGCCACTGCACTCCAGCCTAGGCGACAGAGCGATACTCCATCTCAAAAAAAAAATAAAAAAACTAGCTGGGCGTGATGACAGGTGCCTATAACCAGCTGCTCAGGAGGCTGAGGCAGGAGGATTACTCGAACCCAGGAGGCAGAGGTCGCAGTGAGCCAAGATTGCGCCACTGCACTCCAGCCTGGGTGACAGAGTGAGACTCCATCACAAAAAATAAATAAAAATAAAAACTTAGTGAGTTGGTTTGTCATTGCTCCTCCCACTTGCACCCCAGTGTCCCTCCCTGAGGGCAGAGACTATATAACATCTACACTGTCCCTAGCGCCAGTACCATACCTGACATATAAATAGTCAATGAAAGAAAGAATGAACCTCTGGGCATGGCGGTTCACGCCTGTAATGCCTAGCACTTTGGGAGGCCGAGGTGGGCGGATCACCTGAGGTCAGGAGTCCGAGACCAGCCTGGCCAACATAGCGAAACTCCGTCTCTACTAAAAATACAAAAATTAGTCAGGCGTGGTGGCAGGCGCCTGTAATCCCAGCTACTTGGGAGGCTGAGACAGAAGAATCGCTTGAACTCAGGAGGCAGAGATAGCAGTGAGCCAAGATCAGGCCACTGCACTCCAGTCTGAATGACAGAACAAGACTCTGTCTCAAAAAAATTAATAAATAAAAAATAAAAAAAAAGAATGAACCAACAACCAGACGACACAAATATTCTTTGATAACAACATGACTGAGCTTAACACCCAAAGTTTCCACAAGAAAAGGAAGTGTTTCAGCTACTTTCACATTCCTGACTCTGGCCAAGGTTCCAACGAGTAGTAAGAGACCCAGAGAAAATCGCCAAATTAGGAGGACACAAGGAGACAGACTGTAAGCCAGGCACAGTGTAAATAACGAAGAGTTGGGTGGCTGATCCAATTTCTTAATCATAATTATTGGCAACTAATAGTCCTTCTGTGTTAGAGGGACAAACAAGATTTGGGTCCTTTAAGAGGTAATCTTTTATCATGAGCAAATCTTATTTTGAGGAGAATGGTAATTTTTGAGATGATATATTTTACCTTCTCCATTTCCCTTTCCCTTTTGATGACTGGAGAAGAAAATTACCAAAAGGTGACAGCTACAGGGAAAGAGATAAGGGAGGCGGAGCAGCCAGGGTGTAAAGACCAGAAGCCAAAGAGGTGGCCAAGGAAGAAATTTGAAGAGGTGACAAATGGTAAAGCAAATTTGAGTGAGCAGGTGAGTAAAGGGCAGCATACAGACAGTGGCAACGGGACCAGCACTAAGAGAAAAGATTTCTAATAGCCCAGGAGGAGAGAGAAGTCAGTACAAGTGAGGGCCACTTCAGGGTCTCTAGAAAGAGAATCACACGGTTGGAATGATATTTATAGTGGACAACTCAACCAAACATTTGATGGCTTGAAGGTCACTGTCATCTTAGTCAGTCCAAATTTCTCTCATAGGAGAAAAGCTCCCCTCCAACAAAAAGACTAGGGGGGGGCGGGAAAGGTGCTTTACTTCCAAAGTGAACTGGTACCTCAAATCCAAATTCAGTCTTCTCCCAGAACTAGGTGTCAGGCATAATGCCAGCAGTTTCTGCCTAGAGGATCTTATTTAATCGCTGCACTTCCCCCTTCAGTATTATCCCCACCTTGTGAGATTCAGAGACCTAAATAAGTTGTCCAAAGTCCTATACTTAACAGAGATTCAACCTAGGAGTCATTTTCCAAACAGAATGCACATTCTATGGGAATATCAGATACACTATACGCTCACTAGACAGTAGGATGTAGGCAGTGCTGAATTCTTAGCTCTGTAGATGACTGATATCATCAAGGACAGTCTAATTAATTCCTAATGAATAGTGATGATCCTGACTCACCACTCTGAGCAGCGGAGAGGAATGTCAGACACTAATAATGGTTAATTGCTTTTGCATATGTAAAGTGGGTTGTGTTAGTATTTTCCTACCATTTAAGACACTAGCCAACCTTGCTAACAAGTGGCCTGAGAAAAATACAGGTGAAGATTGGCAGCCTGGATTTTGTAGGCAACCACAGAAGAGATGGAAGCACAGAAAGTATGTCATTGTCAGAGACAGGGCAGAATTCTCAGGGAATGGGAATGCTGATGCTGATAATTGAGGCAACATCTGCCACGACGACAGTAGCAGCCAGTGAGCCATGGTGCCAATTGCCAAAAGGTTCCCTCTAATTTCAGCAGGGAGGAGTGGATAATTACTCCTTCTCGTTTTCAAAAATCACTTCCGTGTCAACAGAATCCCATCAACAAGCCAATATCTCTTCACCAAGCCCCAATGCTAAGCATCCCATTAGAGGACTTAGCATTACCCTCCTGAGAATCCCTGATTAATTCTCCGCTCCATCAGCCCTAAGTACTTGCCCAGGTGACAGCTCAAGAAAAGCTCTGATTGATTTCATGCTATGCAGCTCTGATGGGACCACTCTGCATTACCAGCCTTTAGGGGAATCGCCCACCCCATCCCCTTAATGAATCTGTTAGCCATTGAGAACAGAAATCCTGCCCCTTCCTTTCTCCCGTCACTACCACCAGTCAAGCTGATCATTGTTGTTCTTCATCAGTGGACTCCTTCAAAAGGACAAGGCCACAGACCCAGTTTCAGGCAATCTATCCTAACTGACCATTACAAAGCAAAGACCTGATACCAAGACAGTGCATGCCCAAAGTGAGCGTGAACCAGAGAACATGACTCGTAGCCCAAGTCGCTCCCACCCTGGGAAATGGACAACTTAACCTCGGGAAACACATTTCAAACCCAGAAACAGACGCTTCTTTCCTGCTTTAAGAGAGCAAACGTCCCAACTGTTAGCAGTAAGGAGCTGTCAGTATTTCAAAAGGAAAACTCATAAGCCTTTTCCCAGAAGTAACAGTCAAAGAAAACCTTAAGACTAACTCCCCAATTCCAGTAGCCTGTAGAGTCAACATGCACTTGAGGTAGACTAACTAACCATAATGCTTACTAAAAATAAGAAAACACCAGGAAAACAATACTCCTTAGCCACTAACCTATGGATCACATCATTTTCTTAGTTGGTAAGATTCACCATCTGATTATTATAACTCAGTATTTTAAATGACAATGAGCATAAAGTAAAAATCAAAAGTAGAAGTAAAAAGACATTAACGTACAAGATAAATATAAGTATATACACCATTTCAAGAAGTCCCCTCAGCCGCATGACTGATGGAATGCCTAGAAATGGATCCTATACCATTAGAAATGGCTCCCTAAGAGGGAAGTCTATAGGTAAATGCCTGGGGAGTCATCCCTGCTTACTAAAGGCCAGGCGAGACTCACCCAATGTTACACAGTCTGTTGACAGCCAACTTAAATGATATGTTGGCACTGGCCTCACTCCAGGTCCCAGCAGCAACCTGCCCAGATGCAGCCCCCTTGGCTGATTCAGAATTCTAATTGTGCTGCATCAGAAACGGCCCTCCCTACTTTGCATACAAAAACAGTCCAGGGCCTTCTCCACCAGCTTCTATGACTTTGGATGCTTCTCTCATTCTGGCCATGCCCCATCTATCCTAAATTATTGAGACAGGCATTCTGGGGGTTGGGGAGAGAAGCAATAGGGAAATCCACACTTCACTCCTGATTGAGTCATAAGCCAATCAACAAGGAAAACCTGAATCAGAATGGCATTTTAAAGAGCTGAACTGCGAAGGCCAAGCCCCGCTCTGGTCCTTCAACCACAGCTCCTGACATTCAGTGTTCTCAAGATCTAATGGATCCAAATGGATTTCATCATCACTCACATCAGGATCCAAAATCTAGGCTCTAACATGCCCAAAAGGAAAAAACTCTTTCCTGTCAACCTAAGGAACCAAAACCACAATTCATCACGTTGTTTTCCTTCCCATCCTCTAGACTATCAGAAATCAGGCTGTCACTTTCTCTTGTGTGGGTGTCAGATCTGGTCTGCCTTTACCCATTTCTAATGGATCTGAGCATACAGATCCTCAAAGCACACCCAAATCACACATGGATATTTCTAAGTCCCAAAACATGATCATAAAACTCCTCTGGGGCAGAGGCAGAGCCTGTGTGACCTCTACAACCTAGGACAGTGTCAAATAACATTGGGATGCTGGATAAAAGTGAGACAACATAAAACAAATAAAATGAACCTGTTTGAATAAATGCAGCTCTTGTGCAATCTTGAAGAAGAAAACCAAAGCTGAACAACTTAAACTGCCCAATATGAAACCTCAATGCAAAGCTTAGTGATTAATAGTATAGTACTGGCACAAAGATAATAAAATAGGCCAAGGAATCAGAACAGAGAGTCTAGAAACAAACTCATACACATACGTTCACTTGATTTGTAACAAAAGTGACACTGCATTACCCTGAGTAAAGAAATTTTTTTCCTGATAAATGAGCCAGGTTGATTGATATCCATACGAAAAAAATAAAAATTGACCCCACCACACACAATAGTTTACAATCCATCTGAAATAGACTTTAGATCTGAAAGTAAAAAAACCAATAAAGAATTTATAAGAATTCTTAGCAGATTACCTACATGGCCATAAAGTAGTCGAGGATACTTTAAAGGAACACAAAAGCACTAATCAGGAGGGAAAAACATGATAAACTGGACCTTATCACAACTCAGAACTCGCTTTCTTGAAAGAACCATTAAGAAAATCAAAGCAGGCCACAAAGTAGATACTTGCAACACATTTATTCAACAGAGACTCATATCCTTCATCCTACAGGAACTCCAAACAATAAGAAATCAGACAACCCAATAGAAAAAAAAGTAAAAAGCTAATGTATTTTATGAAACATAACCAAACGGCCCATAAACATATGAAAAGGTGTTCAACATGCCTAGTTATTACAGAAATGCAAATTAAAACACTGTGATACCTCTATCCAGCCACTAGAAGAGCTACAATAAAGAGACTAATACTAAGGGTTTTCAAGGAGATGGAGTAAATGGAATTCCCAAAGAACTGATGAGAGCGCAAATTGGTACAATCATTCTGGAAAACTCTTTGGCAATATCTACATACCAAAACTGACTATATGCATACCTTCTGATTCAGCAATTCCAAATCCCAGGTACAGATGCTAAAGAAATGCATGCTTATGTTCACCAAAAGACAGGTATAGGAATGTTTATATTTTCATTGTTTGTAACAGCCAGAAACAGCCAAATTTTTATTAACAATAGGACATATAAACTATAGTATAATCAGGCTGGGCGCTGCGGAACACATCTGTAATTCCAGCACTTTGGGAGGCCGAGGTGGGCGGATTGCTTCAGCGCAGGAGTTGAGAGCAGCCTGGGCAATATAGTGAGACCCTATCTCTACAAAAAAAAAAAAAAAAAAAAAAAAAATTAGCTGGGTGTTGGTGGCGCATGCATGTAGTCCCAGCTACCCCAGAGGCTGAAGTAGGAGGATCACTTGAGCCCAGGTGGTCAAGCTGTAGTGAGCTGTGATCACGCCACTGCACTCTGGCCTGGGAGAGAGAGTGAGACACTGTCTTTAAAAAAAAAAAAAAAAAAAAAAAAACTGCAGCATATTCATAAAATAGAATGGTATACAGCTGTACTGTCCAATGCAGTAGGCACTAGACACATTTGTGAATTTAAATGTAAATTAATAAGATTAAAAATTCAGTTGTTCAGTCACACTACTTGTATCTCATGAGCTCAATATTCACAAGTGGCTAATGGTTACTGTGACATACAGCACAGACAAAAATCATTTCACAGCCACAGAAAGTTCTATGGGATAGCAATGAGAATATAAATAAATGACAACTGCAAGTAACAACATGGGTGAATTGTACCAATGCAATATTGAGGAAAAAAAATAGATACAAAGAAACATATACTATACTGTCTGCCTCCATTCATACCAAGTTCAAACACTAACAAAATTCATCTACGTTATCAGAAGTCAGGGTAGTAACCACCCTTTAGGGTTGGGAGTACTGACTGGAAGGCAGCGTGGCGAGGCTTAGGAGGTTCTGGTCATGTCAGTGCAGATCAATGGCTCTGGATGCCAATGCGTTCAAATGGAAAAACACAAGGGACTCAATACTGATGATGTGTGTGCCCTTTTCTGTATGTAAGTTGGACTTCAATAAAAATTATTAAAAAAAAAAAAAAGAAAGAAATGAAGAAAAAAACAAACTGCCCTGTTTCAGTGCCTTTCTGATTCCACAGTTACCTTAGAGAAAGATTATTCCAGGAGCTCTGAATACATTTGCTTTTTTTGAATTATGCTTTGATGTGCTGCCATCAGCATATGAAAGGTTATTAGAAGAAACAGCCAACGGGATTTGTCTCTAGAGTGAATGCAAGGATGTGGAAGATGCTGCTCATCACATCACACAGACTGATCTTTACAAAGATCCCAAAGGAAAGTTCTACAGCAAACAAAACTGTGTGTTTTTTACCTTGTGGTCAAGCCATAGGCCTTTCCTTTACTCAGTAGCTGCCAAAGTGCACTGAGCCACACTGGCAGGCCCCTCAGAGAGTACTCAGAGGTGGTTTTGGTAGGCAAGTTTGGTTTCATTCCTAAGTCCACATTCAGTCTTCACCTCTATCCTCTTCTTTTTCTCCCTTCTTTCTCCCACCTTCTATTTATGCTATTTTACAGTCTTGCATGCTGCCTTAAAATGATTCTGAAACATGATGGGATATAAATATGAAAAGGAAGGTTTCTGTTTTCTAATTATCTGTTTCAATTTAATGTGGTAAAAGCATTTACTGAGAGCACCTCCCACCCCTGTCCCTTCAGCCATATGTCCCAAGCACTGGATATGGAGATAAAGATACCACATTCCCTATCCTCAACAAGCACCCTCTCCAGCAGCGAGACAAATAAGTACACATACCTGCAAGACTTCAAGCCCCTCCACTGGGAAGCCTGACCTGACCTTTCCCCACTCCTCTGTGTTCCCACAGGTAGCACCTTTGCCAGCCAGTACAAATGAACTGAACTCACTCACCGCATAGGAATGATTTGTTTATGCGTCTCTCACCTTTGAGGGTTTGTGAGATCTTTAAGGGTTGGGCCCATGCCTCTAGTCATTTTTCCTTTTTTTTTTTTTTTCTGAGTCAGGTTGGAGTACATACAGTGGCATGATCACAGCTCACTGCAGCCTCAGCCTCCAGGACTCAAGCCATCCTCATGCCTCAGCCTCCAGGACTCAAGCCATCCTCATGCCTCAGCCTCCAGGACTCAAGCCATCCTCATGCCTCAGCCTCCCAAATAGCTGGGACTACAGGCACATGCTACCATGCCTAGCTAAGTATTTTGGTTTTTTGGCCTCACTATGTTGCCCAGGCTCATTTCAAACTCCCGGCCTCAAGCAATTCTCTTGCCTCAGCTTCCCAAAGTGCTGGGACTACAGGCATGAACCACCTCGCCCAGGCTAGTTATTTTTCTATGTTTGGCATTCAGCAGAATGCCTAGCACATGGCAACTGCTCCCCAAAAAAGAGGACAGAATGGTTGCCGGAAATAATGAGTCAATGGGTGAATACGAACAGGTGAATAAATATGTCACCTGATGCAATGGAGGAATCAATAGGGTTCTGTTGGAGGAGTTTATTCTGTCTCTCGGATCAATGAGAGTTTCTCAGGGGGGTGGCATTTAGGCTGGTCTGAAAGGCTAAGCCGGACTCATAGGCCAAGTATTAGTGGAGGAGATGTGGGGAAGAGAGAGCCAAGTGAGAAAGTAGAAAGGCTAGAGCACAGGCTGAAAATGTAAGCTGAGTCAATCACAGCGGGCCTCACAGGCCATGACGAAAGGTGGACTGTTTCATACAAAAAGCACGAAAACACCAGAAACACCAGGAGTGTGTGAGCAACTCCTGAAGGTGTGTGTGTGTGTGTGTCTGTCTGTCTACTTGGGAAGATAAAGGGTGAAGAACACAGAATGTTATATATCTGGAATCAGAATTTTTAAATCAAAAGTATTTTCAGTATGGTCCAAGGCCAGAACAGTTCTCTAAATAAACTGAAATACTACAATGTGACGTCTCCCTTCAGTGTTCCAAGTTTATAAAGGTGTGTTTGTTTAAACAACCCAGAGCCATGGGATTAACTCTGCTCGGTACCTGATCACTCAGCCATTCTAATGAATGCTCATCAGACTTTGTCTTCAAGCACTCAACATCCTCCCCTCATCCCTAAAGAGAGGCTGTGAGCTGACAGCAGGGTCACACTCAAGACCAGCAGGGAACCAGGCTGCTATGCTTATACAGAGACACACGTCTGCATTTGGCCAATGTGAAAACACCAACTAATGCCGACACGAGCTAATGCATGAATTTAACCAAAAATACGCAACACTGCCAGTTCACAAATGTCAACTGGGTCCCAATGATCACCAACACAAGCAAGTCCCCACCCTTCAAACGAGAAATACAATCTGCCATTTAATGATGACATGGTGATGGAGCAGATGCAAAACAGGTCTCACATTGAGAGATGCAAATTCAGGGGCCAATTAAAGCCCCACCCGCACCCCATCCCAATCCTCAAAATGCAAACCTGGTCCTTGGTTTACATCCAGTTCAAGTTCAGCAAGAGAAAGAACCTTGGCACCTTAGCTGAAGACTGGCTGAGGCAGGATAAGTGAGTAACTACTGTTCCCCCCTCAATTAAACCACTCATTCAAATGAACAAATATTACTGGAGCACCTGCTGTGGGCACAACACCACTCTAAGCCATCCACAAGCACTGTAAGGGCATTCAGTGGGGGCAAGATGCCCAGTCCAAGAGAGGTACGGACAGAAAGTCTGATGCGCTCACGTCTGACATCAGGCCTGCGCCCTCTCCTGCCTTCACTTCCCCATGGCCCAGGGTGCTGTGAGCCCTCTCCAGCCAGCAGTCTCCTCCCTCTCCCCTCTGACAAACCCCAGCAAAATGAGTCTGCTGAATTCAGTAAAACATGCAAAGGCCACACCTTGATTAAATCCACATTTTCTACGGGTCCCCAGCACACACGCACAAGTTTCTTTAGGGAAAAAGATGGGCGGGGGGAATATATTTCCTTCCAAGACTACATCGTTCTACAGATTCTGTTAACTCTGGTAGAGGAACAAGATGAGCTCTCAGCCCCTTAAATTTAATTACAATGTAATCCATTTCCAATTACACCTACAAATGGCCACTAAAGCCCTCCCTCTCGGGGAGACTTCCAGGTGCAGATTCCCTCTCAATCCAACTGCCTAATGGTGACTCTATGCAGGGGATGTGACTTCAGAGGCCAAAAGTCCCCCACAGGCAAAACAAACCAGCGCAAATCCTCACACAGACACAGTTCTGGCACACTGGGCCCTGACACCTTCAACATCACATTGCTGATTAAGGATCTATCTGTAAAAGTCTCCATGAAAATCCAAAAGGATTCCCAGGTCCTGGGAGAAATAACCCAATCCCACAGCCTCCTCTTAAGAGATGATGTTTCTCAGGTAAACTGGCTGGAGCAGCACCCAAAGGGAGGGCCATTATCCTAGGTTCCCCTCCTCCCCTCCTGATCTAAATGATCACCAAGAACGTCCACTTGACCCCCAGCCCCCCTGCCTCCCCTGGATCCCCTCTGCTCCTCTCTACCCCACTAACTTTGCTCCTGTCTCAAGGAAAGGACCGCACCATTTCTGCCTCAGCCCTCTGCCAGAGCTGAGCTGTCCCCCCGCCTCCCCACACTCTTGCCACTGCCAACAACCTAGTCCCCAAGCCTGGTTATACAAGATGATACAGGTGGCTTCTTAAACATAGAGATTCCCAGCTTTATGCCAGAAATACTGAATCAGAATCCCAGGAGACATATTTTTAGCAAGTGTCTCCTACACTATCCTACAGTCAGAAAGGTTTTCCTAAAATGCAAATAGGACTTTCATCATACACTCACTTGAAGTCATTCAGCAGATCCCCACTCACTCAGGACTGAAGTGCATTATGAGACCCCTGGCCTTTCACACCTGTTCTCAGCCTGCTCCTCCAGCCACCCATCCAGGACCCCAACATTCTAGCTGCACACGCACTCCAAGATGCCTGGACACAGCCGGCCACCTACTCCACTCCTTCAGGTGCCTGGGGCTCTCCCAATACCTGACAGATTGTTGGAACTCACAAAACTTTTGCTGATATTGTCCTTGGTAGGTATTTCTAAGAATTGCAGGGATTAGACTGGGCACAGCGGCTCACGCCTGTAATCCCAGCACTTTGGGAGGCAGAGGCGGGTGGATCACCTGAGGTCAGGAGTTTGAGACCAGCCTGGCCAATATGGTGAAACCTCATCACTACTAAGAATACAAAAATTGGCCGGGCGTGGTGACGGGCACCTGTAGTCCCAGCTACTTGGTAGGCTGAAGCAGGAGAATCACTTGAACCCAGGAGGCGGAGGTTGCAGTGAGCCAGGATCGCACCACTGCACTCCAGCCTGGGCAACAGAGCAAGACTCCATCTCAAAAAAAAAAAAAAAAAAAATTGCAGGGATCACCTTGGACATCTGGAGAATCCATATGGCAGAGTAGTTATATATACATAAAGAGAATATTTAGAATCCCAAAGAGTTTGAATTTTGATTCCTCCATTTACTACCTGTGCCTGCATTTCTTTTCATGAAAACTGGAACAATATTAGCCACCTGATGTAAAGATTAAATGAGATGATCCACGAAAAGTATTAACAGACTATCTCAATCAACAGTCAATGCATATATTATCTTATCTAAATGCTTAGAGATTAGCATGGCTAGTATGTCTTAACTGTGCCAGACACACCACAGGTTCTCAAATAGTTGATCAACAAAACTAATAGGCCAGGTGTGGTGGCTCACACCTGTAATCTTAGCACTCTGAGAGACCTAGGAAGGCAGATCACTTGAGGTCAGGAGTTCAAGACCAGCCTTGCCAACATAGTGAAACCACATCTCTACTAAAAATACAAAAAATTACATGGGTGTGGTGGTGGGTGCCTGTAATCCCAGCTACTCAGGAGGCTGAGGCAGGATTATCACTTGAACCCAGGAGGCAGAGTTGCAGTGAGCCAAGATTGTGCCACTGCACTCCAACCTGGATGACATAGCGAGACTTCGTCTCAAAAAATAAATAAAAAATAAAAATTTTAAAAATTAAAAAATAATAATTAATAATTACTGCTAATATATCCACCTTCTTCCCTGCTATACTGCAAATTTTCAAAGGTAGGCACTATTTCCCATTCATTTCTGCACCCCACTCCAGCCCCCTAGCCCAGCTCAACAAATAACCATTTGCTTTATTTTAACCTAAAATGTTAATACAATTTTGATGATTCTTAAGAAATTCATCCTTGTCTAAGGAATTACAAGGACGGCCTCAGGCATACCTTAGACTAGAACCACAGAGTGAGATAAAAGAGACTCACTGGCCTGAGGAAACCTTCCTCAGGTTTCCAAACACCCTGACTACCTGGTCTGTAGCCTCAACAACCAACTCCACCTTTCTTTAACCTCAGGCAGGGCCCGCCACCTGCTGAGCCCCACAATCTGAGGTCTTCACTGGTGAACCCCCAGCCCCCCAAGTCTGTGGCATCCCAGCCCCTGCTGCAGCCTGCCCACAGCCCTCAGCCCAGCCTGCTTCAGCAGCAGCTCATCCTGGGAGAATGCAGCCTGGCTCTCAGCCAATTCACCTCCCACAGGGGCCAGGGGGCTGCGCTGGGCCCAAAGTGTCAGGTTACCACAAAAATAACAGTGGGCCTGCCTAAACCACGCATGCGGGCCAAGTGTAGGAGGGAAGTGCCCCAGAGGTGAGAAAGAGCAGCTCAGGAGAAGAAAAAAAAAGGAAGACCTTTGAACATGTGTCAAAGAGGACTTGGTTTTTAAGAAAAGAACATTAAATTCATAACTACACTCAATATGGCCACTACAGCTTCTTCAGTAACTCATTTAGTACCTAATCAGGGTAACATATTTATATTATACTTAACTCTGAATATGCTTTTAAAAATATTATTTTAGGACAAGACGGGGATGAAGTTTTCTTTAGTTTGCTTATTTAATACCATTTATAAGTCAGATTTGGGTCAATGAAGGTTTTAACAAGTATTCCCACTGAACAAATTCCTAATATTACTCAGCTTTAATTTTCTCAAAACTAAATCCAAACATGTCGAAGCTAATTAGGTTTATGTGGAAGAGGTAGGACTTCAAGGGGAGGGAAAAGGCTAATAAAAAGCATTTATTCATTATTTTTTCTTCTTCCCTAAAATGAAATCAAAGTTCATTCCCGTGCTACTCTCGTGCAAGAATGCTGCTAGCTTGATGTGGTCTGGCCCAGCCTGGATATTTCAAATAAAGTTAACTTCAATCACTGTAGGGAGTTAGGAGGGTATTGATTCTCCATCCATTGTTCTTTCATCTTGGTTTACTCCACACACAATGCCTCTTTAATTTGCTCCTAGCAACTGTTTTATGAGTGGGTGGGTATAGGCCCAGCTACAAGAAAAGATGCACTTCCTTAAGCCAGGCAGGTAAGCCTCAAGACCAGGCCATCCACTGGGTGGAATGGGTTTCCCATTGTAATCCCGTGTGTGCAAAAGAAGCTGTGAATGCGTTGGCAAGAGAAGACAGAGCCAACTCTAACAGGCACATTTAGATTCCCAACCTGAAGGTGGTGAAAGGTAGATGGACAAAAAAATTCTAAGCAGAAAAATATGGGCTAGGTTTTTTTTTTAAACAATTAATTTTGATGGGGAAAGGTTCTCAATTGTCACCTTATTTTGCAGTTATTGATTTATATTTCATTTTACAATATCAGGGTTGCACGTATTGTAAGACACAGCCGTATTCTGAACAAGACTCTATTGCAAACAGTCCAAAAAAAAAAAAAAAAAAAAACCCTTAAAATGACAATTTTAGAGGCAGCCAAACCAGCAGTTGACATGCAGACAGGCAGTGATTCTGTGTTTTTAAATTTTTTTTAGCTTTTCAGAAACAGCCCTCTCCCAATCAAATTGATCAAAAATTTCATAGAAGAACCTATCACCAGTGGAGTCTTGAGTCCTGAAAATTTAAAAGAATACCAAATAAGTAGTGAAATTCACTGTAGTTTCATTCTGTCTTTAAAAGCAGCCAAAGTCTAGTTTCCAGAAGAGAGGATCTCATTCACCTTGCTACTCCTAGTGTGGTCAGAATTAACACAGTTCATGCAGGGCACATCACACCGTGCAATTGTCAACCAGCATTGACACTGCTAAAAGATCTTTAATAATCCTGGTTTTTACCATAAAAGCTCTCATTATTATCCCAGCTCTCTTTGCTTGTTCAGCGTGCCTGGTCACTTACAGGAGGATGAGAAAAAACCGTAGACTCAACTCATCTTTCCCCAGCGGTGTCTCCCAGGGAGCTGTTCGTGTCTCTGCAGAGCAATGCCACCACACTCCCTGACCAGGTTTAAAATTAGCCGAGCCCTGGAGAGCCACCGGTAACCTTCTGACAAGGTTAGCCAGCAGAGCAGAGCACTGCTCAGGGAGGGACATTAATAAGAAGCCAAGTAGAACCTTTCAACAAGCCCATTAGGGCCTCTCAGAACCCGTGCAGTCTGGAAGCCTGGGGGAGCCGGGTGCCTCAACGCGAGGAGGCTGACCTAGGCCTCTTATTTTTATCCCACCAAGTCAGCAGCTTTCTTTACACGAGATAAATACAACCTCCAAATGTGCTTCCCCAAGTTTAAATCCAACATGTTCACTCACTCACTAATTATACTATAATTTTTAAATTTTTAATCGGGTTTTTAAAAATATTTCTGGAACACCTCTACTTATAAAAGTTAATACCCATAGATGACCAAAAAAAGTGGAACATATAGAAACATCCACAAAGAAAATTAACTTTACCCATATTCCACCATCAAATAATAATCAGCGCTACCCATGCATTTTGATGTCCTTTCTTACACTAATTATTCCTTATAGCTTTAGGTTTTTATTGCCCACCTAACATTTCACAGTCAGAAATAGTTCCTGAGTCCTGAAAACTTTGTGTCTGTGATTTTTAAGAGGTACATAATATTCTGGGGGGTGGATATGCTATTATTTAGCTCTTTTCCCATGCTTGGACATTTAGATTTTGCCCAACTTTTCACTGTTGTAGCAAACATCCTTGTAATCATTTCTCAAGGACAGATTCCTAGCCTACAGTCAAAGAGCAGAACAATTTCAAGGCCACCGATAGACTGGGGACCTCATGAAGACAGAGGCTATGTGCCTGTCACACTGTATACACAGTATTTTCTGAAAAAAAGGACATGTCTCAGTGCTTTCTAAATAGACAGCCCTAAATTCTAATGTGACACTGTCCAACCGCCTTTGGGGATAATCTGGCCTAGCGCAACTAAAGTTTTCTCAGCGATGAATTAAAGATGACAAGTGAAGAATCTATCAACACCTCTGAACACCTGCCAATTTCAGACACTCTCCCACACCACCTCCAGTACCCGACTGGTACAGCTATACTGGTTGTTTAAAATACTGAAATACTTCCATAACAGTGTGTAAAGAGTCAGTGCCCCAAGCCCCACTGAATGCTCTGTCCCCTTCATAGTGTCCCAAGGTCTCCTCACTATTCAACAAGGATAGGTGTCTGGCAAATCAAAGGGCCTGCAGTGTAGTTTCTACTGCGTCAATGCCCTTCCGGACTGGTTGTTAAATATTTTCAATACCATCCCGTTCATGGGTAACCTTTTTCCCCCACCTTAAATCTGTTTCATTTGTCATACAGGCAACTTTTAAAATCTTAATTGCCATCACTTCAACACTATTTCTTAAATTCACCAGACTCCCTAATATTTTAGTTGTGAAACCAAAAATTAACAGTTATTAGAATGCAATTACCAAGATGCCTAGCAGGGGGCTGTTTCTGCTAAGTTATTCTCTACAAAGCATAGTGAGATGGGCTGGACAAAGATGAACTCCATAATCTTAAGATTCATGAGCCTAGTTCTAATACTAATTATATTGGTTCCCCAAGGATAAAAGCTATCTGCTTAAATCACAAGAGACTTTGAGGAACTTTCAGATCATTAATCAGATTCTCGTCAAAAATACCAAAATACTAAAGTCTGGGGATAAGAGAAGAGTTAGGTCCTGCCTACCCTATGCCCAGGCCACCCTCGTATTGGCTTATCTGTAATATTAATAAAATCAACATTTATTGGGTGCTGTCAATAAGCTCGATATATATTGCTTTGGATTTAGAAGTATGATCTCTACCTTTATCTCTCTTTGCTAAACTAAGCCCTTTTCTGCAGAGGGGAACAGATAACTAGTATGTGGATCAGAGTTTCATTTCTTCTAAATGTTTTTGTCCATCTTCTTTTAGGGATGCCAAGGCAAGAACACCAGCCAAGAAAGAGAAGGATAAACAAGAGGTCTCTATAATCAGACTCTGAAAACCAAGAAGGTGCTAGACTGGACGTATTACAGCACTGCCCAGCCCCACTGCTGGACCACGGCCCACTCTGGAATCAGCTCAAAGACAATACCCTCCCACATCTCCATTACAGAAGAAAACACTCCAAATTCCAGGCCACTATAAGAGCTGGAGGCTGAGCTATGGCTTCTTTGCCAAATCACTGAGATTCTAACAGATGGCAAAAGTTTAAGGAAATACACCTTGTAACAGTAAATAAAATTAATATTCACAGCTAATATTTACTTAACACTATGTGAGGAATAGGGGTCAAGACTTTCCTTTTTTAAAGTTTTATTTTTGAATGACAAATAATAGTTGTATATGTTTATGGGGTACAATGTGATATTTCCATACATGTATATATTGTGGAATGATCCAATCTGATGAATTAACATATCCATCACCTCCAATAGGTATCATTTCTTTGTGATAAGAACATTTAAATTCTTCTTTTTGCTATTTTGAAATACACCATAATTATTATAAACTACAGTCACCATGTTATGCACCAGAATTTATTCCTCCTAAGAGAAACTTTGCACACTTTGATCAAGCTCCCCTTTCCCTACCCACCCTCTCACCCCCAAAACCTCTGGTAACCACCATTCTACTCTCTACTTTTATGAGTTTGACTTCTTTAGAGTCCAGAACTTTACTTTTATTATTTCACTTCATCCTCATCACAATTACAAGAGGTAGAAATATTACTATCTCTGTTATTCAGATAAATAAAATGAAGTTTAGAAATATTATTTGTCCAGAATCATGTCACTAGTCAGTGGTCAAGCTGAAATTCAAACCCAGGTTCATCACACCTTGGACTCAAAGTCTAAATGTACCTGTGAGACAGTAAGCCTCCCATCACTAGAGGTAATCAAAGAATAGCTACAAGACCTCTTAAAACAGTCATGCTGTAAAAGGGACAGGAGACAGATGAAGATGTCAAGAAAGATGCATTCCAACCTCTGATCTATGGTGGGTGAAAAGAAACTGCCTACTGTGTGCTGGCTCTGTATCAGGTGCTTGTGGGACATGAGGAGCAGGCCAGGCCCTCTAAACAAAGTGTACACACAATTAGAGCTGAGATAACAGATAGCCACATGATTTTTCTGCTGAAAAGCAAGGCAGCTGAAAAACAAGGCTGTTGGAGAGCCCAGACTCTGGCCACTGTGATCCCAGGAGCGCCGGCACACGGCAAAAGCTTGTGCTTCTTTCTGCTTTCCCAGAACCACAACTGCAAGGATGAGAGCCTTGCTACTGCAAGGCAGGGGGAAAAAAGACTTTTTGACCTCCTCTTTAATATCCTGAACCTGCATTTTTCTCCAACACAGAACTAATAAGGTAAATAAACAATCCAGACTTATATTGGAAAATATCAAGAACACAATGAGAAAGAGGAGATGAATGGACAATTACAGAGCAGAATAAGCATATGGGAAAATATGCATGATCACTAGGAGGGAGAAAAATGGCAAATTCAAGCAAACTCAAGGGGTTATTTTAAACCTCTTAATCAGCAAGCCTTTAAAGACTATAATCACATCTCTAGTGAATATGACATAGAAAATATGCTGCTGGTGGTATGGATGTGAAGATCCAATTAGCTACCTTTATTGGGAGCCTCAAAAGGCTTAAATCCTTTGACCTAGCAATCCTAACCCTAGAAATTTATCAAAAAGAGAAAATTCATTAGAAGACAAAAATTATGAGCACAAAGATGTAGATTATAAAACCAACTATAATACGATGAAAAAGAGAATGACTTAAAAACAGTACATGAATGCAAAGGAAAGCTGGTCGTTCATTTACAAGAATAATTAAAATGAACTAAAACATAAGGGAAAATTTCTCATAGAATATGAATTTTTAAAAGCAAAGCAAAATTACATAATGATTATAACTAGTTTTATGCATATAGCTACACAAAATGAAAATAAAAAGGAAATAGTTACTAAGTTAGGACAGTGATATTGCAGTTGTCTTTTTTTTTTGTTTCATTGTTTTTGCAATTTTTAAGAAAGGATTCCAATATTTTTAAAAAGAAAATTTAAGTAAACATCAGATACAAGTTCAGACATTCAAGCACTTGAATACAAGAAGAAATCTTAGAAGTCACAGATATGGGGATACTTGAATCCTTTATCATCAGGATCCACCGAGGCAACCTCCAACTGATATGGTTTGGCTGTGTCCCCACCCAAATCTCATCTTGAATTGTAGTTCCCATGATCCCCATGTGTTGTGGGAGTGACCTGGTGGGAGGCAACTGAATCACGGGGTGGGGGGCAGTTACCCTCATGCTGTTCTTGTGATAGCGAATGAGTTCTCACAAGATCCGATGGTTTTATAAGGGGCTTCCCCCTTTGCTTGGCACTGACTTCTCTCTCCTGCCGCCATGTAAGACGTACCTGTTTTGTCTTCTGCCATGATTATAAGTTTCCTGAGGCCTCCCTAACCAAGCAGAACTGTGAGACAAACCTCTTTTCTTTATAAATTACCCAGGTTCAGGTATGTCTTCATAGCACTATGAAAACAGACTAATACACCAACTTTATGTCTAGTGACAATTGTCACATACACACATTATATCCTATTTTAGGTAGACCAAATGACTTGATATTCCCTCAAACATTACACTAGCAATAACATTACACTAGCAATAATCAATCACAGTAGCTAACACTTCTAGAGTATAATTCTGTACCTGACCCTGTTCTAAGCACTTTGTATGTCTTGAATCATTTAATACCCATAACAATACTATGAGAAAAGTACTACTGTTATTCCTATTTTAGAGATGAGGAAACTAAGGCACGGAAAGAAAATAAATTGCCTCATCACTCAGAGAAGTGAAAGAGCCAGGATTTAAATCTAGATAGTCTGACTCCGGAGTTTAATTGATAACCACCACATAAGACTGCCTATGTGTACAGACAAGACTCCCAAGCCACTGTTATACTGTTCCTCTTATCTGAAATGCCTTTCCTCGCCACCTACAAAGCTCCCATAAATACTTCAGAGGCCGATTCAATAGCTACCTCTTTGGTAAAGCCTTATTTGGCTTTCCCATGCAGCTTTTGTTTGTGTTACCTGTTAAGTCCCACAGTACTTTATACATACAACTACTCTTTCACTAATACTGTTTAATAATTCATTGGGCTTCTCTCCCTGATGGACCAATATTTGGGATGGGGAGTAGATACAAGTGTTCTTTGTATTTGCAGCAACTAGACCGATGTCTGGCACCTAACATGTAATCAATAACAGAGTGAGAGAGGGACAAATGCATGAATGACTTATCAGTAAAGGGAATAGAGAGCTCATTAATGTGTTGATCAGTGAATATTTCACATATGCTTGAGGTTTTAATAAAATGGGACCTTGAATATTATTCAGCCTTGAAAAGGAAGGCAATTCTGACACCCATGACAAGAATACATCTTGTGGAGATTATGCTAAGTGAATTAAGCCAGTCACAAAAGGACAAATACAGTAGGATTCCACTCATATGTGGTACCTAGAGTAGTCAAATTCACAGAGACAGAAAGTAGAATGGTGGTTGACAAGGGCTAGGAGGAGGATGGAATGGAGAGTTATTGTTTAATAGACATTTTCAGTTTTGCAGATAAAAAGAGTTCTGTGCATGGATGGCAGTGATGATAGCAAAACAATGTCAATGCACTTAATACCACTAAACTGTGCACTTAAAAATGAAGATGGTAACTTTTATGTGTACTTTATCACAATTAAAAAGATAGACTGTAGATAGATGACAGACAGAGATAGATGACAGATAGATAGATAGATAGATAGATAGATAGATAGAATGAGACCTCAAAGCAAAGCAATCAGACCAAGTCAAATTATACTCACAGTGTAATCTAAACATAACTCTCAGTGCTGGAGCACTCATATTCCAACAGATGCTTCACACATAAACAGAGTCACCCCTTGCATTTTTCCAAGCATCTTCTCATTTCAACTGAGCTATCACTTCCTCCATGGAGCCTTCCTGGATACCTAAGTCAGGCTGAGTTGCCCTGTGCCTGTTTCCACAGCACCATGCCCTTATATCAGAGCACCTCTGCAACTGCCCATCAACAAGTCTATCTCCCCAGTGTCAAACTCCATGAAGGCAGCAACCTTGTCTTACTGGGGTGTGTCTTTAGGACCTGGCTTGGTACACACCACCTTTAATAAATATAGAATTAATTAATTAACTGATGAAAAGGGAGGGGCTGGAATACTGCTCTGATTTTCAGAGCCCACATGCCAGGCTGTCTTAAGAAGCGATTAGCAAGGCAAGTAAATACAGAAAATTCAAAGATTTTTTTCATCTGAAACTGAAAGGAAAAGCATCCAACTACAGATGAGTCCCAGGAAGATTCTCGCCACCTCCTCTACTAGAAAAAGGGAGATCCTATATGTGGACAAGGTGATTTGCAGAATCTACACATGTACAGAGTTAAAGTTTTATGCCTGCCTTCTGGTATCTGGGGCTAAGATTCAGGTGTCAGACATGATGCAGGGGCTGAGACATGCCACCTCTTCAAATTCTCTTGATATCAAAGGAGTATTTTCCTCTTTACAGGAACAGAAGTTTAAATTGCAATTTGATCAATTTGTCAGACACCTATTCTTTGGGCTAAAATTAGAAAACATTCTTCAAGGCTGCTAAATATTTATTGATGCTAAATTTTTATCAATACTTAGGGGTCAGCTCAGAAGGTACAGGGCAGTAATTGATTTTCTTCCCCTACTCCATTTTCCATGCTTTAAGGCAGCTGGTACATGCACAGTATTTCTTATTCTATGTATTTCTGCCATATAAATTACTTAACCATCTGACATGGTTTGGCTGTGTACCCACCCAAATCTCATCTTGAATCATAGCTCCCATAATTCCCACATGTTGTGGGAGGGACCCAGATGGAGATAAGTGAATCATGGGGGCAGTTTCCCCCATACTGTTCTTGTGGTAGTGAATGTCTCATGAAATCTGACAGTTTTATATAAGGGGTTTCCCCTTTCGCTTGGCTCTCATTCTCTCTAGCCTGCTGCCACACTGCCCTTCGTCTTCTGACATGACTGTGAGGCTTCCCCAACTACATGGAACTGTGAGTCCATTAAACCTCTTTTTCTTTGTAAGTTACCCAGTCTCAGGTATGCCTTTATCAGCAGCGTAAAAATGGACTAATATATCACCCTTACGATGCTTCTTTATATACACCTCCACCCTTACTCTTGGTTTATGTTTCACATAGGAGAAAAGAATTTTTGATTTGCTACTGAGCAAAATGTTTCCTCTTTTTCCCCCTCCAATTACCAAGCAAATGGTAAGAGTGACACTAAAAGGCATGCATAAGCTAGGCACATCCAGACTTGAGCCCCACAAGCTATAAGCTGCCAGAGTATAGAGCTGCAACTGAAAAGCACAAAAGACTGCCAACATGACTTAAATTTAGCTTTAGGGCAAACCCAATGTGGAACAGCTCTAAACAGGTAATGCTGAAATGACAAGGGACAGTTGTAAAGTAGAGAACACACACTTGCTTGTGAGCTGTCCGGGAATTCTCCATCAGTAAGCAAAGTCCTCGCACAAACCTAAGGTCTTGAGTCTTACTCATTCACCAAGAAATATCACAGGTAAAAGATATCTGAGGACCTAAGATGATTACTTTTTTTTTTTTTTTGCTTAGTCTTTCATTGATTTTAGTCAAACCATCCTTATTAAGGACTTATGTGAACTGCAAAGATAGGGATGTATAAACACACAGTCTGACTGTGAGGAGTTTTAACTTCTGCTAGGTAAGATAAGATACAACAATAATATAACTGAGCAATTCCTTTTCTCCCCCTACCTAGGCCTCCGTCTCCTCATCTGAAAACAAGAAAGCTGAAACATGACGTTTTTAGATAGCTCTCAAAGTGAATTAATATTCTATTTCTACTCCATTCACCTGTCCAACAGAACAAGCAGACTTCTGGCTTACAGCTGGACTGCCCAAGAGTTAAATTTTTCTTCAAGTCCCATAAAGTATTATTGACTATATTTAATACATACATATAGACACAAATGTTCTAATACCATTTTTGTTTCTAAAGAAAAAGACTATTTCTAACAAAATAATAAAAGACGGTATTACAATTCTACCCAACTATTTTAAAAGGCACTTTTCAAAAGGAGATCCTATAAGAAAATTATAGGTAAATTTTTAAAGTAAAAAGAGAAGATTCATTTGGCCATTTCAAGGAAACATTCTTTGCTTTTTAAATTTCTGCTTTACCTGTATTTCTTTGTGAATGGATAAGAATCAAAAGATTAGGTTCCAGCTGGAGCCTACTGCACTCCGTAAGACCATTAAGTTTCATATAAATCCTAAATTTAATATATTCAAGCATCATTCACAAGCTTTAAGGATTATGCCTGCAACTGAAACTCAGAATACAATAAATATTCATAGATGCACATTTTTTAGATTTAAGGACAATCACTAATTGCATCTTCAAAGGAGGAGAGGTGATTATTTCTGTCCCACTTTACAATAACTTTTTGAATTCAGCAAAATATCTAAAGGCTTAAATGCAGATAACATTTTAAATCCCTATTTTTCTTTAAAAAACTGAATTCATTTTTATCTTAAGATACACCACTACTGTACAGACATATCTTTCCTGAAGTTTGTTCTAGGTAGGGCAATGACAAAAACAAAACAAAACAAAAAGCTAGAAAACATAAAGCCTTTGGTCTTAAAAGGCTGTACACATGTCCACATATTCCAGTTTTGAATAGAAATAGTAAATGAGGAAGAGAAAAGGACGCATTTGGAATTGCAGGACATTATGGGCAGATTCACAGAGAGGAATCCAAGAGTCAAACTACTTGCCAGAGTAAACAATTATCACAATCATATTAACGTTTTAATAAAAGTTTTTCTTCACAATTCACACATAGTGATGAAGCACCTGAAGGCTTATTTACTTCTCTAGATGTCTAGCTGGAGGATAAAACATGGCCTATTATGTACTAGTTCTGTAGGACCAATTGAGACACAGAAGTGGTAGGTACCTGGATTGCTCACAATTTAGTTGTGTGTCATAAAAGGCACGCAAGCATTTGTTCAATTAGCCTTAAACAAGCGTGCAGCCAACTTCAGGCAGGGTTCTGTGATGGAGAGATGAAGAAAAGTAACTAACTCCTCCCTCAAAGATTTCACAGGCCAGTGAGAAAGGCAGATACACCAAGAGATAACTCTAATGCAACCCAGTAACTGTTGTGATAGAAAGATATATGTATAGAAATCATGGGGAGCAGAGTGGTGGTGAGACCAGGGGATACATGCCTCATGGTTAACATATGTCAAGCATACGTCTGCCTTGGTCACAGCTATAACCCCGGAATCCAGAACAGTGCATAGCACACAGTAAGCACTCAAAAAAAAAAAAAAATCAAACCAGGAAAGGAGACAAGGAGGGCAGGCAGAGATCAGCCCAAAGAGTTGGGAGTTGGGTAGGGAGCATGACACAGAGGTCTGGTTGGAATGCACATTCCACCACTTTGTAGCTGTGTGATTCTGCCAAGGACAGGGACCAGGGATGACAAAGAACCACAGCAGTGGGATAAGATTTCTTTTTTTCCACTTCTTCCTTGCCCTTCTCGAATCCTCCAGGAAGCCCTTCCCCTAATGCTTATTCAGATGAGACTCAGAGTGAATGAACCAAAAAGGAACTGGAGGAAAGAAGAGGAAGAGAGAATCTACTGGCTAGCCAAGGAGAAAAGAGAAGATCCTTTTCATCCTTTAGAATGGAAATCCTCAGTATTTCTAACCTGGAAAAACATTTTTAAAGTCCTGGGCCAGACTTCTCAAAGGTTTCAACTTCCGCCTGGCCATAATGCTTTTCTGGACTGCCCCAGATTCTTGTCAATTAGGCAGAGTCACATTTTCCCCACATCCCCATTTTACTTTCCTTTACTAAATTAATTACAGCATAGTAACACTTGATCAGCACAAAAGTAAACTAAACTACCTTTAATATAATCTTAGATCTTTCAAATTCTTTAAAAATATATACGGCGGTGTGTTTGTGTGTTTCAGTATATGTAGTTCTGAATGCCTATGAATGCACAGGTGTTTATGTGCAGTCACATGTTGCTTAACAAAATGTGTTGTCAGTCAATTTCGTCATCGTACATCAACAACATAGAGCACAGTTACACAAACCTACATGGTATATCCTAATATACATCTAGGCTATTTGGTACAGTTATAGCCTATTGTTTCTAGGATACAGATCTGTACGGCATATTACTATACTGAATACTGTAGGCAATTGTAACTCAATGGTAAGTATTTGTGTATCTAAACACAGCTACACATAGAAAAGGTACAGTAAAAATATGGTATAAAAGATTAAAATGGTACACCTGCATAGGGCACTTCCCATAAATGAAGCTTGCAGAACTGGAAGTTGCTCTGGGCGAGTCAATGAGTGAGTGGTGAGTGAATGTGAAGGCCTAGGATATTACTGTACACTACTGTAGACTTTATAAACACTGTATTCTTATGCCACACTAAATTTATTTTTAATTTTTTTCAATTATAAAATAACCTTAGCTCACTGCAACTTTACAAATTTTTTAATTTTTAACTTTTGACTCATTTGTAATAACACTTAGCTTAAAAACACAAACATACTGTACAGCTATACAAAAATATTTTATGTCTTTTTCTACAAGCTTTCTATTTAAAAATTTTTTTCTTTTCTTATTTTTTACTTTTCAAAAACAAAGACATAGCTGGGCACAGGGGCTCACAATGTAATCCCAGCTACTCCAGAGGCCTAGGCAAAAGGATCTCTTGAGCCCAGGAGTTCAAGACCAGCCTGGGCAACATAGCAAGATCCTACCTCCACAAAAAATTTAAAAATTAGGCATGGTGGTGCATGCCAGTAGTCCCAGCTACTCGGGAGGCTGAAGCAGGAGGGTCACTTGAGCCTATAAGTTCAAGGCTGCAATAAGCTATTATCACATGATCACACTCCAGCCTGGGCAACAGAGCAAGACCCTGTTCCTAGAGGGGGCGGGGGAGGTGGGGAACCCACACACACACACAAAGACACAAGCAAACACATTAGCCTAGGCCTACAGAGTTAGGATCATTAGATGTCACTAGACAATAGGAATTTTTCAGCTCCATTATAAAGTGACCACTATTGTATATATGATTATCATTGACCGAAACATCATTATATGGCACAAGACTATATGTACATACATTCACACAAACACGTGTTATTTAAATAAGCACGCACAAGGGCATGCATCTATATAGAAATACAAACTCATCTTCTCATGGCTGATGGAAGTGGGACAGATACCACCATGCACACAGGCAGGAGGCAGGAGACGTCAATTGAGTGTCTACCTCAGAAACCTGCAAGCTCACCTTTCACAAATAACCAAGGTTCCACCAATGAAGAAGCTGTTAAATTCCCAAGGCCACTGGGACAGGGCTCTAGGTGTTCAAATTCCCTGTGGCTGGACCTGGGCCACAAAGAAACCTACTTCCCTTCCTCAAGAAAAATTTCCCTTTCAGTTAATCGGAGAGCTGGAACCGCTGGCGGGTAGGAAGCAGGGGCCCCAGAGCTGCTGCATGCCTGGAAATCCACAGCCATACCAGGGACCTAGAACACTCAGGCTCCTGCTCTTGAACTTCTGAGGCTAGGAAATGCTGCAAAGTTCACTGTCATCCAATTCAACAGGCCTTTACCTAGGGGCCGCTGGGTCCAAAGCCCAGCCCTAGACCTTACTTCTCCTAATACTGTCTTATGTGTGTTTCACAACAACCCAAAAAGGTAAGTGGGTAGTATTACTATCCTTTTACAGGTGAGGGATCTGAGACTCCAAAGGGCTGATGAAGCCCAAGGCAGGCCCCCATGTGGGTCAACGGAGGTGCTATCCTGCTGCTTTCACACCATGAATCTGGCTTAAAGGTACTCACGGAGTGAGAAGAATCAGAGCTCTTGGATTCTGGTTTCAGTTCATCCTCTAATCTAAGAGTAATCAGTCCTGAGTAGGTATTAGCTTTGCAAGCCTCAAGCTCAATAAATGTAAAAAGAAAAAGAGAGGGTAATCTTTTTTCTATATCTCACAGAAAAGAAGCAGATAAGACCATTCTATGCAATCACTATTCAACACAATTCTCAAAAGCTGGGTGGCTGGTTTCTGGTCAACTCTCCCAGCAAACATCATCTCCTTTTCCACTCCCCTAGTCCCAACTCTGATTTTTCACAGCCTTGGGCATTCACCAACTGTTCACTGAGGAATTCCTCCACTGTCTGCCTTTCTGGGGGACATCGAAATGCATCTGAAGAATTAGCTCAAGCCTCCAGTCAACTGAGTACCCTCAGAGGAGTATTTAAATTTCTCTTTATTACATCCATTACCCATGGTCTGACCAGTTTTTTGTCTCTTCCTCCTCACTGTAAGCCCCTCAGGAGACCCAGCCTAGACTTCTCTATATTCTTCATCACTGTGATACCCACCACCACCAAGCCCTCATCCCCGGAGTTAAATCAAAAACAAAAAATATTCACATGGCAACATTTCCTGGGTATCCGCTATGTCACATGTGACAAAATGGAAGTAGGAACTAGTTTTTAAGGAGAATTAATAGGATATGGTCTTGGCCTCAAAAAATTTACAATCCAGTAAGGAAGACAGAGATAGAAATGATTGCTGGGATTTGCTGAATCATTTGACACTGGAATTTGCCTGTGACTGGGAGTTGGAAGGGATAGTGACTATGAAGGATGATAGAGTCTATTCCTGATACTATCTCAAAGGATATAATGACCAGCTGACTTTAATAAGGTCGAAATTTAATAAGGATAGATGTCAAGTCATGCAGTTAGAGCTGAAAAAAAAAAAATCAACTCACAAGTATAGGATGGAGAAGATCATATGAGAGACTTAAGGGATTGGGTTGCCCACAAGCTCAATGACTCAGTGTGACAAGGCCCTGTAAAAGTTAATGCCCTATCAGGCTGTTCTGATTAGAAATGTGGCATTCAGGGTAAGGAAAGGATCTCCAACCTGGATCCCAGAGACTGTAGAGAGATAAATGGTTTAAAGTGAGCGCATTTTAAGACAGCAAACAGGCACAATGCCACATCCTAAGAGAAATGGGGACAGTGAGGCTAGAGAATGAATAAGAGGGCCATGGAGCTATTTTCAGGCTAGAGTCTTAGGCTTTACTTTTTTATTTCTAGGAATAGGTAACTGAAACAGTTTACCTCGACTTATAGTCTAGGTAAAAAAGTCTAAGGCAGAAATTAACCTATGAGGATATTTATTACAGCATGGTTTATAACTGCCAAAAAATGAGAAGGAACCGACAAAATATCTGACAAGTGGGAATAAATTATATATCCTATTTTAAAATTGTTATTAATTGCAGTAAGCATTTATTGATATTAAAGATATTAATAAAATTCCACCTACCAGAAAATTACAAAATATTATCCCCAAATATATGGTTAATTTAGTTTTTTTAAAAAACATACATACAAAAAAACAATATACACCCACATCAAAAACTACTGAAAATAGTTTGGAAGACTAAGTAGTAGTGTGATACTAATAATCTATGAGTGATGAAATTACGGATAGTTCTAAATTTTAGTTTTTGCTTCTCTGTATTTTGCTTCTCTACATTTTCTCATTATTTCACACTGGACATATATTGCAAATCTGATAAGAAAAATTATTTTAGATTTTTCAAAAGAAAAAACCTAAATGGGCTAGCATATGAAAAGCAGAATTAGGCTTGTGCTATATGGTTCCAGCAGAGGTAGGGAATTCAGATTAATGGATAAAGATTCTAAGAGACCCTATCTAAGCTCAACATAAGAGAATAGTATATAAGTGAAATAAACTGCCCTTTGCTGTAGTAAGCTCCTCATCAAAAGATCTGTGCCTCCAGGATGCATTAGAACTATGTAGGAAAGGGGCCAGGCATGGTGGCTCATGCCTGTAATCTCAGCACTTTGAAAGGCCGAGGCGGGCAGATCACTTGAGGCCAGGAGTTCGAGACCAGCCTGGCCAACATGGTGAAACCCCATCTCTACTAAAAAATACTAAAATTAGCCGGGCATGGTGGTGTGTGCCTGTAGTTCCAGCTGCTTGGGAGGCTGAGGCATGAGAATCACTTGAAACTGGAAGGTGGAGGTTGCAGTGAGCCATGATTGTACAAGTGCACTCCAGCCTGTGCAACAGGGCAAGACTCTATCTCCAAAAAAAAAAAAAAAAGAGCTATGTAGAAAAGCACTGTAGGCAAGCCTCCATAAAGTCACGGAATACAGGGTTAGCTCCTCCTGAATGACCTTTAAAGTTCCCTCTAATCTATATACTCCAATTCCTTCAGCACTGCTTGAGCCATCCCTGCTCTAGAAACCACAACACCTCTATTTTTCTCATACAAGTTCAATTCTCAATCAAGTATTTAAGACCTACCTCTCTCGGTTCTCTCACCAAATTGGAGCCAAATGGAATACCGTTTGGGGAAAAAAACACTCAACTGGGAATCAAAAGTTTCAAATCCCAATGGCACCACTGGAAAGAATATACCCTTAAACAAGTCACTTTAATCTCTAGAAGCCTCAGTTTCCTCAACTATGAAATAGCAGTAAAATTTATACAACCTCACAAGGTTCTGCTGACAATTCAAGACAAAGCCTGGGAGAGTGCTTTGTAAATAATAAAGTGCTATACAAGCAAGAGACAATTTACTCCCCCGTGCATACCCCTGAACAGCAACTGGTACATCATGGCCGCTTAATAAATGTTTTATGAGTGATAAATGAGTCCTGTATTAACTTAGTATGATGAACCACCTGATACAGGCTTGCTAACATGTATTAATAAGTACTAATAAAACAGGAGGGAAGTTGTGGTCACCTATGTTAGACCCAGTTACCTTAGGTAATACAAAGTTAAACTGGCTGTCTTAGTGCCAGGCATTGCAAAGCCTTTAATATGCTGCGCTGTGAATCTGCAGCGTGTGGATGGAATAGGCAACACATGTGGGCATTATTCACCCGGGCAAACCCTTTCCTCAGGGCATCTCGTAAGATACGAGGAGAGCAACATGCCTTGAGAATTAGGGACCCGGTGCATTCTCTATCGTGAGGGCATTTCAGCAGAAGTTGGATAGCCAACCATCAGGGAGGCTTAGAGATCACGCGGGGTTGGAAGCAGACACAACTTTAATTCTAGCATCTCATGATTCTACACCATGGCCCAAGCACTATCTCCAGAAGAAGGTCCTTCATTCCTCTCTCCAGCTTTCTCCTGACCATTTATCATACCACACAATATAATGAATGGATTTTCTCCAGTTTATAAGGATGAGTCTTGATTTTTCACCATGATTACAAGTTTTAACAAGAGAACCTAGGTTTCCATCTTTCTCCACAATCCCTAGTGCACGCTGAGCACCTATTAAAGACTTATTGATGATCTCACTGAACCCTAACAGACCGCTGCTACTTCAAGTGTAGCCCATAGACCAGCATGGTATCACCTGGGACTTCCTTAGAAATGCAGATTCTTAGAAATGCAGATTCTTAGACCCTGTCCCAGATCCACTGAATGAGAATCTGCATGCTTAACAAGATGTCCAGGATTCAGAAACACTAACAAGGTGATGCTGACGCTGCTGTTGCACAGACTACCCTCAAGCAGCAAGAGGAAGGCCTGGGGAATCTCGTCCACATGATCTGAAAGCCTAGAAAAGGGCCCCAGTCATTCACTCATTCACTTACTTATTCAGTTATTCACTCATTCAGTAACTATATATGAAGTTCCTACATTGTGTGAGGTACTTTTCCAGGCACCAAGTCCTGTTCTAGCAGGAATGGCAAGGCTCCTCTAATATTAGAGAGAATCACTCATTACAGCTGCCTGCCCTCAGAATTCAGCTAAAAATAATGTAAGCACTTCTAAAGTCCAGCTCCTCCAGCTTTGCAGGTGTCAGGGCTGATACCTCTTCGCAAAACATCCAAGAAACCACCCATGCAATAGCCATGGTCCAATGGTTTGGGCACAACCCCTTTATATTTCTGCAGGTGCTGCATTCCAAAAAATGTTTTTTCTTATAAAGCATGGCAAGAATTCTACACTTAGGGAAGAAAAGAGGTTAAAGAAGGGCCTTATTTTTCCCTGGGGAGAGAAGAGACTAAAACCTCTTTCAGAGAGGTTTACATTTTTAAAATGTATTTATTTTATCAACCACATGCTTGCAAGTCAAACATCTCCTCAAAGACATTTTGCAGACAGAGATATTCTGAAACACACTGGAGGCAGCTTATTTATCTGCTGCTATTACAAGACTAGCCCGAAGGGATGAGTATCAGATGCTATCTCCCACTGAAATGACTGTCTGCCTGCCTGCCAACTCTATGCCAGGTCACAGCTACCTTATACCCCTCAGATACCCCCTGCTCAGTGCTGCCAAACTGTCTCTGCCCCACTGGTTCTCTGAGAGCCTTCCAACTAACCGGGGTCACTCTCTATCAGGGAGGGCTATCTGTGTGCTACACCTTTGAAGTACATAACCAGCAATGAAAAGTGTAACTAATATACAGGTGCAACATTAATATCGAATGTTGCCACAGTGTTAGAGACCCGTGGGGACTGGCAGGATCCTACGCAAACTCAGATCCACAGTCTCATTGACCAAAAGAGAATCACAACAGAGTGCACTCCAGGCAGCTACAGCTGTCCCTTAGCTCCCTCCTTTGCTGTCTTTAACTCAGTCATCCTTTAAATCACAACGTTTAGCAGTTAGGAACGCTATCCAGGTCTCCCACAGTCCTCAGGCTCACCTCTACTATGGCTTGGTCACACTGCATTCTGTCTCATTCCCAACTGAGAGCACCTTGAGGGCAGGGGCTGTGTTCTGCCCATCATCATCCTACCAGCCCAGCAGATGCCTGACACACCCAGGTTTTCAGGAAACAGTGGTATAATGGCAATTCATTCAAGCATTTAATGAGTGTGGAGTTTCAGGAATACAATATGAAATACTTGAAGATTAAAAAAAAAAAAAGATATAGATATTCCTTGTTGGCCTTTGGAGACTAAACAAAACAAGGAACAAGGACTATGAAAGCCTGGATACAAACTCCCATGTAAGGGTGAGGGAATTCCTGAAGTAGAGCAAGCCAAGTGCAACAGAAAAGGAATTTTCTTTTTTTTTTTTCTTTGAGTTACTTGTATTAGATATGTTCTCATGCTTAAAAATATTTTAAAAATATATAAAAAGTGATAGTGAAAGTACAGAAAAGGAATTTTCTTATCTATGGCATCTCACACAGATCCACTCCCACTCTGTAATTCATTCTGTGCTGAATGCATTTCCCACACTTCGACCTTCTATTTTATAACTGGCCAGGTTTCTTGCCTGTTTTCTGAACTATCGGTACACAGTACGGAGTATGGTATATATGGCCTTAATCCCAAATTTTTATTACAAAGACAACCATGGATCACAATGGCTTCATACTTAATATTTTTAAAAAATGCTTTTCCTAGGCATTCTGACTTTATCCTCAGTCCCCGCCGTGGGATGGGTGTTAGTTAAGGGGATGTCAGAAACAGGGCAGCAAGGTTCAGAGATGCGAAGTGCCTACCACAGACTATGCCCCAGGGCCCACAGGACCCGATCCACAGCTCTTCACTCTAAAACCCCCTCACACCACGAATGGAGCTTCCTCTCCTGGGTCTGTCTCTCCATCCAGCATCCCCACCCACAGAACTATAATGTGAACCACAGGTGTCATTTTACAGTTTCTAGTAGACTCATTTTTTGTTGTTGTTTTTGTTTTTGTCACCAGGCTGGAGTGCAATGGCGCAATCTCGGCTCACTGCAACCTCCGCCTCCCAGGTTCAAGCAATTCTCCTGCCTCAGCTTCCCAAGTAGCTGGGACTACAGGCGTACACCACCACGTCCAGCTAATTTTTGTATTTTTAGTAGAGACAGGGTTTCACCATGTTGACCAGGCTGGTCTTGAACTCCTGACCTCAAGTGATCTGCCCGTCTCGGGCTCCCAAAGTGCTGGGATTACAGTTGTGGGCCCACACCCAGCTGACTCATTTTCAGACATAAAAAGAAACAGGTGAAATTAATTTCAATAACTTATTAACTCAACACATCCAAAAATTATCCAACTTATAATCAATATAAACAAAATTATACATTTGTTTTTTGAAACAGAGTCTCACTCTGTCACCCAGGCTGTAATGCAGTGGAGCAATCTCAGCTCACTGTAGCCTCGACCTCCCCAGGCTCAGCCTCCCAAGTAGCTGGGACTACCGGCGCATGCCACCACGCCTGGTTAATTTTTGTATTTTTTGTAGAGATGAGGTTTCGCCATGTTGCCCCTGCTGGGCTCAAGCAATTGGCCAGCCTCAGCCTCCCAAAGAGCTGGAATTATAGGCATGAGCCACCGTGCCCAGCCCAAAATTGTTAATGATGTGTTTTACTTCTTTTTTTTCCCCCATACTAAGTCTTTGAAATTCAGTGGTCATTGTTTACTTATGACACATCCCAACCCAGATTAGCCACCTTCCTAGTGCTGAATAGCACACAAGGCTGGTGACTGCCCCCAATGCACAGCACAGGCCTAGAGCAACCACTTCTTACATGCATTTAAGTCTCAGAGCCTAGTATCTGTGGTCTCCAAGCACATACAACCTTTTACCAACTTCAGTTGGATTTGAGAATTATGACGCCCCAATTTTCAGCCAACACAGGCTCTCCATTTTTAGAATGACATTCAGCAACATCCTTCAAGTCTCACCAAAGGTACCACTCTTTCAAGGAAACCTTCCCTAACTACCTTCTCCCACTCCAATAGTTATGTGCCCCACCTATGTGCCTCAAGCTACCCTGACTTCACTCATCACAGCCCTTACCACGCCATGCTCATTCCTGCTCAGCCGTGTCATCTGCTATTTTATGTTCCTTGAAGACGGGACTGTGCCTGTTTCATTCACAGCCTAAGCCTTATCTGCCAGCCCAAAACTGGCTCAATAAATATTTGTTGGACGCGTGGATGGATGGTTGGATAAATGAATGGAATTCTTCCCAACACAAAATCTCTCACTCTAGGCCATAGTTTCCTCATTTGTAAAATCTCCATGGTTCCTTCTGGCTCTGAAATTCAATAAGACCATGCACAGTGATTTGTGTTGCTTACACCCAGGTGACAGGACTGACTGGGACATTTGCACTTAGCCTTCCTGTACAACCAGCTCGACCAGGCATCTGACACAGGAAGGAAAACTTCTTAGACCACACACTTCAGGGTTTCTTTCTCAGACCACTGCAAACATTTTGCTTTTAAGTCTCCAGAAAGTATCCTGTGAATTTCCTGTTATTCTACTGAACTACAGAAATCTATATATTCACTCACATATTTCTTAACTTTTTTTAAGTGATACATAATACTTTACATATTTATGAGGTGCATGTGATATTTTGTTACATGCATGGAATATGTAATGATCAAGTCAGGGCATTTAAGGTATCCATCACATTGAGCATTTATATTATGTGTTGGGAACAATTCAAGTCCTTTCTTCTAGTTACTCTGAAATACACAATATATTGTTGTTAACCATAGTGACTCTAGTCTGCTGTCAAACTCTCACACGACTCTTAAAGAGAATCTATGTATTTCTTATGCAGAAAAAGTTTCATTTTGTCCTTAATGAATGAATGTTATAAAGAAATTGTAAGGTCAGGTTTTGGACTCTAAAGTCCAAGGTTTTGTCACCACTACCTTTCCACCGGCTAGCTGCTTGATCATGGACATGTCATTTAACCTCTGTGCACCTCAATTTCCTCATCCATAAAGTGGGATAACAATATATCCAATTCAGAGTTGTTTTAATGCCAGAAAGCCTTACACACTGTAAAGGGCCAAACCAACTTTAGTTGCTGTGTAAACTATTTCTTCTGAGGCATATCAACAGAGTGACAACACAGCCACCACCAAACCCAGGCCTGGGGAACTCAAGCAAAGGCCAGAGGAATCCCATGTGTACTCCCCGGCTAAAATCAACCAGGCCCCAGAATCCACAGCCTCATAAAGCAAAGCCCCAGGGCACTGCCCAGGATCAAGGTTAGGGAGCAGCCCCGGAAGCACAGGCCTTGCCAGGTGAACCGGGCACCTGGCCTGGCAGGTGGGGAAGGCTGCCTACTGGAGCACAAAAGACCAGCACAAAGGAGCCAGCCTTCCAAGGAAAGGAGGGGCGAGGAGGAGAGGCCAGGGAGAGGATGGGAATTCCCATTCCAGAGTAGGGCCCCCACTGAGCAGGAGGTCCTGCCCTCAAGACAGGCCAGGGAGCCAGAGAAACAGCCTCACTGGCCTGTTCTTTCCCCTGCAGTGTTTCAAAGGCACCTGAACTTTCCCAAATGGGTTCTGTCCATTTCAAACAGGAACTAGGCTTGCGTGTGCGCACGCATTTTATGATTTCAGAAGAAAGCACTCGCATTCAGAGGATGAGTCATCAGCACTCCTTGTCAATTTGCCAGCGGCCTGCCCCTCTTCATTACAAACATAAAGATAAAAGCTCTTGCACTACATTAGCTGGCATACGCCTCCACAGACAGTAGAAATAAATTAATTGTGCCTCATCTCAAACAGCCGGAGAGGTGTGCGGGAAGGGAAAATGTGCTCCATCTTGTTTCATTAACAAATTAAATTGAAATCGAGCCTCGATCATTCTACTTTATGTACATAGACCCAGTTATTCTGCCAATATCAGATTCTCCTACTATGCGCATGGTGGGGCATCATTACTCACGGAGAGCCCACGAGCTCAATAAATTATGTGCACATCCAAGAGAGTGTGTGTCTTTCTCAGTGTTTATTGGGGAGGGGACAGTGTGGCCTCAGGGGCCACTGGAAGGCTAGACTTGGGCTTGGTATCACCATGAAGGAGCCTGGGGAATAAGAATCATCTATCAAATGCTGAGCGCCACTGCAAAGGGGAGTGCATTTCAATCATTTACCCCAGGCAAATAAACAAACCAGTTCAGTGGCCATGGTATGTACAGCAGAGTAAAAGAGTTTGTCATCAAGCGAACTCTGTCATACTGAGGATGGTGAGCATTCCAGAAAGAACAAATTTATTCAAGACCAACTTGAAAAACAAGTTGGGCTCCCTTGCACCACAAGCCAAGATTACACCCTCAAACACACCTTTCTAAGATTTCATGGGAGACGTTTGCTTTTGCAAAGCAGTTACAGGCAATTTGTTACAATACTGTGATTTTCTTTATCCTCACTCTGTACTACATAATTTAGGCAACCTACATTTTATAAGTTGAAGGAGCATGACTAAAAGCTGATCCTTTTATGTTTTATCTCCAAAAAGACAAAAACAGGGCTTACAGGGGAGGAGGGAAACAGGAAATGGGGGGATGGTAGAGGGAAAGAACAAAGGAGAATCTAAGGAGAAGAGGAAAAGCCCCCCTACTCTCCAAATACCGCCCTATTAACTTATGACCTATAAGGAAGTTAAGATCACGAACAGTTAATCCAACCACAAAATATGTCCAAAGTATTTATTTTACAGATGAATTCTGGGTTTGGTTTTTGTTAGTTTGGTTTTTTTGCTGTAAAATTCAAGAGTCTGAAAAGCTCTACACAGAAAATCTGACCTCAACCACAGCTAGGTCCTGACTATAAGAAAACAAAAATACTAAGTAAAATCTCAAAACATAGTAAGTAAAGCCATACTCAACCTTGTCATAATCCAAGAAATATCAATTAAACGATGTGCACCATTGAGCCAAACCTTTGTAAAAATTATACTATCTAGTGCAAGCCAAGATGTTGAAATTGGTACCTTCATGCACTGCTGGTGGCATTATAAACTGGTACAACCTTTTTGGAAAGCAATTTAGCAATATCCATTGAGAGCCAAAAAAATAATTGTGCCCTTTAACCCAGAAATCCTGCTCCTGGGAATTCACCCTAAGGAAAAAATCCACAATAAGCACGAGGCCATATCCCAAAGTATTACTTATAATAACACAGAACCACAGAAAAAAATATCTAGATGTCCAACAGTAGATGAATGGTTAAGTAAATTCAGCCTGTGGGATGATAGATTGTAAGATCATTAAAAATCATCTTGAAGACTATGTAACCATTTGGAAAGCATTTACTTAAGGTTTACTGAAAAGAGCAGAATACAAAATTGAGCCTACATATGATTACAGATATAGAGAAATATGCCTGCATACAGACAAGGGCTAAAAGTTAAAATGAAAACAGTTGTGTTAGGGTACTGAGCTAGTTCTGGATGAATTTTTTCCCTCTTTTGTTTGACTGTCTTTTTTGCGGTTATCGTGTATTTTTGTGAAAAAAAAAAGAGAGAGAGAAATTACAGGGTATATATGCAGCGACTCAACTCACATTCAAATAATCCATCACGAATTTGGGAAACCAATTTGTATGTTATTTTTTAGCATGGACCAAAACCTAGCCCTAGAGTCTCTATCCTATACTCTGCCTGGGTCTTTCCAATCATATCTCTCAGCAGCACCCACCTAGCAAGGCAGGCTGATGAGGAAAGGGATGTTACCAGATGACCTATTCAAGGCTGCCTGCATGAGGTTTCTTGAGGAAGAGCAAGTGTAGAAGCACCTGGCTCAGTGCATGGTGTGCACTCAGGAAGGAGTCTTCTTCCCCCCCTGTAGGAACAGCATCCATTTACTGAGGAGATCACCAGGTTCAGGAGATGTGGAGACAGGATGAGATCCCAGATCTGTTCTGTTCAAAAGTCCTGGCCCATCTTGTCCACTGTAGCTTCTAATTTCAGAGCCCCTCCACTCCCTGGGAAATAGTTTCCTCCTTAAACTGAAGAGGTTAAACATTCTTCCAGCCTGGTGTGAATATGATACTGTTTCATCCATGTGCGGTTCACAGACCACCTGCAACCAATTCACCTGCACTGCAGGCTAAAAGCTCAGACAACTGGCACCAACCCAGACCCAGTGAATCAGAATATTTAGGAGTGAGGCACCTGAATCTGAATTTAACCAGCCTCCCAGGCAACTCTTACGCACAGGGATGTTTGAGAAGCACTGATCTAAGAATCACGCAAACATCTGCCAAACACTCAAACTCATACGTCCACTGTCCCGTCCACTGTCCTATCAATAGGAAAACCTGCTGGATAGTGGGGGAGGGGGCTTGAGGGGTGGGTATATTTAGAAGCTTGTACTTGCTCAAATGAGTATTTAACCCTAAAGAGTTAGGATGTTCAAAAGAGAAGAACACAAGAGAGTGATCTATATTTTCCAGACTTTTTTTTTCTGTTGAAATAATTCCTGGGCTAACAGACGTTATCCAATTTCACATGTCCATGCTTAGCATAATGCTGGGAGCATAATGTATATTTAGAACTGTTTGTTGAAATAATGGGTGAATGAATGAATGAATGAGTGAGCTGACAGAGAGTATCTACATCCAACTATATACAGCATTTATTTTCTTTGCTTATTAACCTGCCCCTTCTCTCCTCCCCACTACAGTGTCAGCTCCAGGATGCTGGGGATAGGGGTGTGTGCAGATCATCCTTCTTACTCCACACAGTAACCCCAGCTGCTAGAACAGGGACTGGAGATACTGTGCTCTCATACACAGTGGTTGCATAAATGAACAGTAGGCACTCGCAAGAGCCAGAAAAAATGTGGTGCTCCTGAACCTGGTCATCTCATTAGTAAATGGATGCTGTTCCTACAGGGGAGGGAACAAGAACGCAAGAAGGGAAGCTTCCTTCCTGAGTGCACACCATGCACTGAGCCAGGTGCTTCTACACTCACTCGTCCTCAAGGAAACCTCACAACTACACTGCACGGGAGACTAGTAACTAGCAACGATTAAATGGTTTGTCCAATACACCAGGCAGTAAATGAGAGTCTGGACTCAAAACCACAGTCTTCTGTCTAACTAAACACAGGGTAGTCAAACATGAAAAATAAAAGAATACAAGAAAGTATAACCCATTAAGAATACAAGGTCCAAAGGAAATCCAAGGTACACACAAGACTGAAGGTGCTGGATGAGTTAACTTTTGAGAAGTTGCCCAGAGGAAGTGCCGGGGCTGACCTCAGACAAGTCATGGTCAGAGAGTCACATTTTCTGAGGACTGTCCCTTTAGCCTGGGAATGCTGGGAGAGGGTCTTGGCTTGGCACCTTGGGGCCCATATCTGTTCCTTAAAGCAATAATGGCAGTGCTGATGCCACTCTTCAAATTATCAGCAGCAACTAACACTTCAGAAGCAAATGGGCTTTAAACTCAGATCACTTGCAGAGCTCTGCTGGTTACAATTATTGGGCACCTTCCAGAGCACCTCAATCTAGTCAAGAGTTGATTTTGAAATGAAATTGGCTTGGATTCAAATCCTGCCTTCACCATTTTCTGACAATGAGACCTGCACCTCCCAAGCCTCAGTTTCCTTATTTATACAGGGGAATAATAATGCTCACCTCATAGAGTTGTTCTGATAATTAAATAATACATTTAAACTACTCACCAGGGGCCTGGCATATAGTAAAGTTGCAGTAAATGATATCCGTTGCAGCAGTTACTATAAGCATTGTAAAATTTGATCTGAACACCAGAATTTTCCCCAAATCACAAGCATGCAGACTATCTATGTATCTATATGTTCTGCATTCTCTACTAATTTCTTCCCAGTCCACATAAAAAAACTTAATGTATTAACACATGGCCTTAATTGTTATTAATAATCAGAGTAAGTGCCTATTCCTCTCTCTAGAGATCTAACTTTTTAATGATTTCCACATTAGATTTAACATTAAATTCAAATTGATCCATAAAGTAGTCTAATTGGAAATTAAATATGCCATAGACATTATTCCTGACTCAATTAGCAGAGCAACATTATATAATGAGAGATGCCCCTCACTACCAGGAGAGGCCAAGGCCAGAGCTCCACCTCAACAGATTACTGGCTATGAGATCTACAAGACACTTAGCATGGCTGGGTCCCCATCAAAAAAAAAATTAGATTTCCAAACACACCCCGGTTTGCAAAGTTGAATTTTCGTTACAGATCATGCTACCTGGACTATGTTCCTCCTACTCAGCCCTCCCCTCTTTCAGGAGGCTATGCCCTCAATGTTTTTTCACAAACCATAATTTTCAAGTCAGAGTTTCTTAGCTATTAGCTCAAGATTGTATAGCTGGCCAAGTTCTTCGCAGTTTGAACCAATATCCTAATACCCCTACCCCATGTCCAACCCACAGCTTCACCCAGATTGAATTCTGAAAAGGCTGCCAAGATTTACCTCAGCCTTGGTTGTCTTTTTCAATGCAAAACAAATCCCTGCCCCTAGCCTGACCTTTTGACACAGCCCCCCCGCCCCCCACTCCCCCCCCAAAAAAAGGACTGGAAGGAGAAAGGGGAGAGTCAGCAATGTGCTGGAAAGTCATCTGGAGTTAAGCAAGGAGCATAGCTTAAGAGGTAGAGAGCCGCAATGTGTGGTTAGGGACTGTGGCTGGGCTGCCTGCACCCAGCAAGGCATGAGGTGGAGCAAAAGCGGCATCTCTCTCAGGAAGCTCGTGGGACAGAATCTCACCCTTGTTAATGTGAACATATGGAAGCCACTTTCCCTACCCCCACTGTGAGACAAGAGCATTCCTCCACAGGACGCAGTCATTTCCACAGGATGCAGCCACTACAGTCCCTCATCCACTAGGCAGAGTCAAAGGTCCCCAGGTACCTTCCATCACCTCCCCAAACTGCTCTCATATTTAACTCTGGTCAGAGTCAGCTAAACACAGGCTGCGGAGGAGTGGGCTTGAGAATGACCCAAGCCAGGACTTGAGTCCTGTCCTGATTCCTGGAAATGTCACTATCAAAGAGATAGCGTCCCAATCCCCGGGAATCCCAGAAACCAACCACATTTGAAAACGCGTTGTTCAGAAGACCCCTGGACTCCCCCCCACCCAAAAAAAAGAAAACCCCAGAGCGAAGTTTTCTAACTCTTTAGATTTAATTAAGAATTATGTCCTTAAACAATTATGATGATATACATAAAACATCAGAAAGTAAAATTTATACCACTCAACCCAAGTTAGGGTGCAGGAAGAGATTTAAGGAGGTAAAATTAGGATGAAAGTTGTTGGGATTTGATGAAATTTTTCCTTTTAAAAAAAGCCTGGGTCACAGAAAACCCAATTTAACAAAGCCATCTGAATACAGCTAGACTGGCCTTGGACTGCACTTAAGAACACTACAGGGATAAGACAAGAGTGTAATTAAAGAAAAAAGAAAAGGAAGGAACTGGATTCAGAAATAATACCCTTATACAAAATCAGCACATTATTCTTACACAACTTTAAACTTGAATTACATCAATAATTTCACCCAAAAAAAAAAGCAACGATACATCGAAATGCCTTTATGGAAAAACCAGGATTCTGTGAATATTGTATCAAAACCCTTGCCCCACAGAAGCTGGAGGAAGGATACCCAGAGACCAAGGAAATGCAAGAACATAATGAGGAAGATGATGCCAACAGCAGCAATCACACCTTCCCTCTGCAGGGGAACTTGACAGTTTGCAAAGCACTTTGACTTTCATTATCTTGTCATGCCCCCAAGACAATCCTGTGAGGGGCCTGGGGACACCTGATTATCTCTATTTCATGCTCTGAGAGGCTAGGGACCTGCCAGAGGTCCCACAACCAGCAAGTGACAGGTATAGCATGAGAACCTTGGGTTGTGGCCGGGCCAAGCATCCTCCATGAACCACTACTCACAAAGAATGCCTGGGGCGCGTCCCCACAGATGTTCACGTATCTCTGTATGACATGGTGGGAGGAGACAGGGTTATAAGCGGACTCTGAATGATGACTACCAGAGCTGTGCTCACCCTCTGAGCATGAGGTTAGAGGCTAAGAAAACCACTCTTCCTCCTCTACCTTCACCACCACCACCATAACCACAAGAAAGATTCACGTGCTGCTCACTATGAGCCAGACATGGTTCTAAGCCCTTCATATCCGTTAACTCATTTCACTCTTACAACAGCCCTATGAGGAAGGTACTCCTATTAATACCCCCATTGTACAACCCAGTAAATGGCAAGGTGAAGTAATTTGCCCAAAGGCAGAGGTGAAAAACAGTGGGCCAGGAGCCAGGCAGTCTGAGCCCAGATGCTGTCCTGCTGACCGCTAAGCCATGCTACCTCACCTGAGGACTAGAATTAGTGAATTCAAACTTGCCAGGGGCCTGGGGTGAGTGGCGGGGTACAGATCCCTACTAGCTCCCTGTTAACACCACACAAAGCTTCCTTGACTTCCAGATGCTTCCCACTTTCAAATAAGCAGGTCACCACCTTCCCCTCCTCCCTCCCTTCCACTTCCATTATTGGGTTACTGCAGGAAGATCGTGTATTAAGGCAAACACTACTTTGACATAACCTAATAACCACCCATCTCCCAGCATGCGGCAAGAATGAATGCTACAGGGCACACATGCAAACTTGATTCTCTATCCAGGAGTGATTTCTGTAGAGGTGTAATTCCACTGTCCACCTTACACAGCACATCTTCTATCCATAAAACACAAAGCCTCCATCAGTCAAGACACTCAGGAATGAAGGGCCCTGCCTCCTGACTCATGTTTCAGGTGTAGCTAGACCCCACCAGTGACAGAAATTCAAATCCAATTGATCCTTTCACTTAAAACACACAATACCAAGCACACACACAACTGTAGGCAGAAAGTAGCATACCAGAGGCACACAACTGCCTCACATTCAATTCTGCTGGCTACTTATTAGCCCCAAATCACTCTGGATATTATAGCCTATGATCATTATAACTACATTCATTACATTCTATGGCCAGACATGATTGTTTATGGCTCATTCTCTGAAGATCTACAAATCCATGCAGGAACCTTTCTCTGTACAGCAAACTATGGTATGTGAGTTGGTACCCACATTGTGGGCAGCTAAGAGGCCAAGCCCACTACTTCGGATCCTGGCTCAGTCAGTCACCTGGGAGCAGCAGAAGCTCTGACCTCAGGGCGGGAAGCCATTCAGCGCCTACGGGGGGAACGCAGAGCCAGGCTTCTGATCTGTAATGTTCTCTGCTGATGACTTAGAAAAGGGCTGGCAAACCATGGCTCACAGGCCAAATCTGGTCTGCCATCTGTTTTTATATGGCCCATGAAGGAAGAATGGTTTTTACATTCCTTAATGGTTGAAAAACAAAGGAATAATAAACTACATGGAGTTCACATGTGTCCATAAATAAGATTTTACTGGAACACAGCCACATCCACTGGTTTTCATGTTGTCTATGGCTGCTTTCAAGCCACAACAGCAGAGCTGAGAGGTGGTGGCAGAGACCAGGTGACCTGCAAAGTCAAAAATATTTACTCTCTGACCTATACCAGAAAAAGTTTTCTGACCCCTGACTAAGAAGCAAGTGCCAGGACACTACTAAAAATGAGACCTCAAAAATCTAAACATTGTCTGGGAGGAAAATAAAAAGGATTACTTCTTGATCACAGGTTCAGGTCGAGGGATTCAGCAGCAACGACAGAGGTCCCTCAATGGAGGGGGGAGGGATGTCAGCAGAAAAAGGGTGCTCTCTAAGGGCTGCAGGAACTCCCCGTGAACTCCTAGGAAGTCACACTCTCTACTGCACCCCCTCGCAGACACCTACCTGTTCTAAGATAGATGAGGCTGGATTGGGGCATAGCGATTCTGCTTGTCCAGTGGCTCCAATGCAACAGAAAAGGAGGGCAGGGAAGAGAGTTGGCCGGAGTTCCCACCAGTGTTCAGACTGCCCCCCCTCCCATCCCTCGGCCGGAAGCCGACAGACAAAGAGCCCGCACAGGACAGGAAGCCCATCCTAAGTCACCAGGCTATGACCTCTCTGTGAGGTCTGTTCATGCAAAGGGGGCAAATGACAGTCTCAGTCTTGGGGGGAGGGTGGGGAGGGTGAGCTAGGAAGTGATTCCTTGGCCAAGATTTTTACTGTAAAAAAATGAATTACGATTATTCTTGTTCGCCTTTCCCCCATCTTCCATCGCCACCTGTTAATCTGGGAACCCCTAGAGGTGAGATTGCTAGATTCAGGAAATAAAAATGGTATGCCCCCTTAAATGTGAATGTCAGAAAAATGACATTCAAATTAATTAGTATAAATTTTTCCCAAATATTGCTTACCTGAAATATGAATCATGGGACATATACTGATTATCTGATATTCAAATTTAACTGGGTATCTTTTTTTTAATCTGATAAGCCCATCTACAACCCAAATCATTCAGGAAGTGACTCCCTGATCCCAACCCCTTCTGGCAAAGCCCCTGCAAGGTAGGTCTCCATGCCAGTAGGCCTGTCTCCAGCAGCCCGGTCTGCATCACGTGCAGCTCCCCAGAGAGACAGCCAGCCTGCTGTGGCTTCCAGAAACAAGCTTCCCCAGGAACAGAACACCTGTGCCCCCCACCCAGGTGAAACGAAGGCAACCAGCCCTTGGCTAAAGAAAACTGCCCCCAGCCTTTCCTTGCCCAGCCATCACCTGGACCCGAGACCCATACCCTCTCCTCCTCCCCAGTCCCCAGGCTCTATCTGTTTCTCAGATCCCTCAAGGAGTCCTGCTCAACTAGAAAGGATCTCCTGTCCCTGATGCCTGTTCTGCTGGTTACACTGGGTCATGAGGCGTTTCCATCGCTGGGTTTTGTCTCTGGTGAAGGAATGGTCTCAGGGCATGGAAATTTACAGGAATAAGGAATTTGGAGGAGAGGAGGGTGCTAAAATCATACTAAGTTAGGTGGGTCCCAAACAGAAACTGGAAGCAGTGACTGAAGACCACTAAACTCCCCGACTCCACGGTATGCTCCATAATGGTAGAGATTTTTGTGTTTTATTCATAGCTACATTCCTAGAGGGCAGTGCCTGACACATACTGACACTCGGTAGAGAACTGTGGAATTGTTACGGGCTGAGTTGTGTCTCCCCCTCAAAAAAATCGTATGTTGAACCCCTAATCCCCAGTACTTCAGAATGTGACAGCATTTGGAGACATGGCCTTTTAAAGAGGTGATTAACAAGGTGGGCGCTAACCCAATGTGACTGGTGTCCTTACAAGAGGAGACTGGGACATAGAGACACCAGGGACACACACAGAGGAGAGGCCACCCAAGGACACAGCAAGAAGACCATTACTGCAGGCCAACAAGAGGGGCATTGGAAGAAATCAAACCTGCTGGCATCTTTATCTTGGACCTCCAGCCTCCAGAACCGTGAGCAAATACATTTCTGTTGCTTAAAACCCCAGCCTATGGTGCTTTGTTATAGCAGCCCCAGGAAACTACTACTGGAATGAATGACCAAATAAATGAATGAAAAAGGGATGAGTCCATGCCTATTTGTCTTTCACTATATCTTCAGTGCCTAGGCCAGGACACAGTGGGCTCTCATTTAACAAAGCCAAAAGAACATGGCAAAACCTTGTCTCTATAAAAACTACAAAAATTAGCCAGGTGTGGTCCACCACCACACTCCAGCCTGGGCAACAGAATGAGACCCTATCTCAAAAAAAAGAAAGCCAAAAGAAGCATTTGCAGTGTCTCCCCGGAGCACTATAGAGAGGATGAATGGCCCAGAGCTGCTGGGGACAAGGACAGGGTGCAGATCCTATCATCCCAATCTAAGACCTTTCCACTTCTCCTTGTGCCAGGAGACTCCCTGGGGCCGCTGCGTGGGAGGCTTCTGCCTCTTGGCCAAAGAGCAGCCCTGGATGTGACTGCTTGGGAGTCTTCTCCCAGCTACCGCCCTGATGAACTGCCTGGCAGCCTCCCGAGTTCCTGCCTGCCCAGATATTCTTGCCTACCCAAATACTCCACCCCACCTTTCTTGAAGGCAGAATCCTGATTCAATCTACACGTTCCCTCTTCCACTGGGATCCCCGAACTGTGTGTGGGAATTCCACTCCCTAGGCCCTATTTCATCTAGGAATGTGCAAGTTAGGCCATTCATCAAAGTGAGGCATGAGGGAAGGTCTGAAGGCTGGCCAGTAATTGGAAAGCTTTCCTTACTGAGAGAAGTGAGGCCAGGAACAAATATATTGGGGCACTAGTATGGAGATGTGATGCCTGGAGCTGCTGCAGCCATTTGCTGAACATGAGAGGAGGGAGCTGACACGCAAAGGACAGCGGAGTGGAAAAGAGGAACAACCAGGTCCTATGAGGTCACTGAGATGCTGCTCTAACTAACCCTAGCATCACTGTACCTCTGGACTTTTTGACCTATGAGATATAAGATCGTTTTATTACACAGCCATTTTAATTGGGTTGTACCCTCCAGCTAGAATGCTTCCAGGATCTGCTTCTGGTTTTATTAGGCAAATTCTGTGGTTCCTGACTTTTTCAAGTTTGGGAACCCCTTCTAACACCAAAATGTTCTACAGGCCACCCACGTAATAGAAGTCCTACTTTTAATATCTAATGACTAAGAGCCAACAAACTAATACAATGTTTAGTAATGTTTTGAATAGATTTGAATTTTAGACATCTGAAAACACTCAGGCATAATTATAAACATGCAGCACATTAAATAAATCTAGAGACAATCCCCAGTGTGGGCACGGGTTTAAGGAGCCTCACATTAAATGCACAGCCCCAGGACAGGCACAATGGCTCATGCCTATAATCCCAGCACTTTGGGAGGCTGAGGCAGGAAAACCACTTGAGCCCAAGTGTTTGAGACCAGCCTGGGCAACATGACGAGACCTCATCTCTACAAAAAGTAAAAATATTAGCCAGGCATGGTGGCACATGCCTGTAGTCCCAGCTACTTGGGAGGCTGAGGTTGGAGGATCACTTGAGCCCCTAAGGTCGAGGCTGCAGTAAGCCATGATCATCCCACTGCACTCCAGCCCAGGCAATGGAGAAAGACTATCTCAAAATAAGTAAACAAACAAACAAACAAATGCACAGGCCCTACCCTGTTCACCTGAGAAGTACCTGGTCACCAACCCGAGAACCCTCCTACTAGACAGAAGGCTAAAGACCTTTCCAAATCAGCTTGGGTCTAAACTTGATGCCTCTTCTTTATCAATTCAGGCCCAAGTACTATTTAAGACTCACTTATCCCTAATGAAAGTCTTCCCACAGGCTCCCCTCTCAATTGTCAATTCAAAATTGCCCCATAATGCTTGCATATCAATCCCAAAGATACTGGATTTGATTTATTCTCACCCAGATAAAAGTCTGGTCTCTCATTTTACTCCCTATTACTCTCACGTGATTGATATATTTCCCAAGGGCAGAAAGAACGGTAGTGATAGCAGCAATACTAATAGTAGTGATGGTGGTGGTGGTAATAACATTTAAGTACTTAATCTGTTCCAGCCAATGTGCCAAGCACTTCACATGCATTATTTAACTTAATCTGCAAAGCAACTTTTCAAATAAGTACATTATCATTCCCATTTTACCAACTGAGGGCAGCAACAGAGTTTAGGGAACTTGCCTGAAGCCACACAGCAAGAAAAATTGCAGAGCTGGGATGGCGGTCATCATGCACCGACAGCAGCACACAGATAGCAGGTGAAGCTGTGTGTAGGTGCACATAAAATGTCAGTGGTTCTCATAGGAAGAGGCAATGCCAGCAAAGATTCCAGAGGCAACATGGTCAGAGTGGTAGGAAGAAAACTGAGAGTCCCTTGGCAATTTATTTTTATATCCTGAGTACTAATAACAGTGATTTGCTCCAAAAAGAAGCTCAAATTATTGGATGGATGGATGGATGGATGGACTGGCAGACGGACAGAGAAGTGGGAGATATTTGAGGACAAGGGTGATTCCATGAAGAAATACTTCAAAAAGACTGCCCCATAAGGCTGGGGACTGTTATGGAAAATGTCCCTCAAAAGATGCAAATTATCCAAGTGGGCCCAGAAATGGACACTCCCTGAGTGCCTAGGACTGGACCGAGGAGCTTTCATGAAGAAAGAGGTGCAGAGGACCTGGAGAAGAGGAGTAGAGAAGAGAGAGGCAGGCTCTGCACATTCAACCCTGAGAAATAACAGACGAGATCAGGAAGCTCGATACAGGCTAACCAAGAGTCAGGGACCAGCAATCAGGACAGTGACTTTGTAAGAGGAGGAGAACCTCCTGAGGGACCCCACACTTGCTTCATTGCTACAGCTGTTAACTTGTTACCTTGCTATCTTTGCTACTTTGCCTTTATTACATCAGTCACCTTACATGTTACCTTGCTTCTTTAGCAGTTTCCTTTTATCGATTCTCAGTAAAAACCCCCAGAGGTTTCTTTATGGGACAAGAAAGGAGATGGGAAACTGCATCTCACTGCATTCCCAGATGTAGGGGAGGGAACATGAAAGGACTAACAATGTTGACAGCAATGAAGAGAGGACTTGGCCCAGTCTTCAGGCCTTCAACACCCAGGGACCCCTGGGGAAAGGGTCTCTGAGGCTCCAGGGAGGTTTGCAGTATGCAAGATCTCAAACAACAGGGAGATGCTGAACTGCAAAAAGACCAGGGTTTGACCTCAGGACATCACTGGTGACTACTAAGAGATCATCTTGAAGTGGCATTAGACAAACCTGGATTTAAATGAACAAATATGAATTATGTCATCACTACCTCAATCTCTTCTAACTCCTGCTCTAGCCAGGATTTCTATGGCTTATAATCACCCAGTCCTGCACATTCTAGTCCTGCACATTCTTATTTCTTCATTCCACCTCTCTTCCACGGCCTGATCACCTCTTCCCGAGCCGCTGCAGGGCCTCCCCAGTGACTACCCTGACTCTCGTCTTTCTCTTTCAATCCAGTCTCAGAGTCAGAGGGAACTTCCTAAACCACCAGTCCAATCATATCTCTTCCCAATTTAAAGTCCAGCAGGCTGGCCAGTCACCAACAGATCAATCCAGGCTCCTAAACATGGTATTCACCGTACAGTCCTAAAAACACCATCCCCAACTTGCTGTAAACCCAAAATGGTGGGGGCCTCCCAGATATCCTATGTCTGTGCCTTTGTACCAGATGGGCCCTCTGCCTGCAATGCCATCTCCATCTCTTCCATCCCCTTCCAGGAGACGCTAGCACTCACTCTCTCCTCCTCTACATACCATCATTCCTCCTCCTGAAGGGCTACTCTCCCTAACTCATGTGTCACAACAACCCCTCACCTGCCATTATCTTCCTCTTGGTCTTCACACTGGTCACCCTCTTCATGACATGTCTATTTCTCTCTCTTGCTGAACAAAGCTCCATGAGAACAGGACCTCACCTGCTTGTTCACTGCTGTCCCAGTGCCTACAACAGTGTCTGGCCAGTGCTTGCTCTTGATTAAATAAATCATAATAAAGATGCTCCCTCTTTATTAAATAAATGAATTACCAGCACCACTCTATTCTCACTGTGTGTACTGTACCACCCTCTATTTGCACCTATCACCCAGTTTAACCATCATTTACTGGTTTAACTACACTCCTGACTTCACTGTGAACTCTGAATAACAGGAGCCACAACTTATTCATCCTTCTATCCCTGGTACACAGTAGATGCCCAATGATATCTGTCACATTATTTTCATAAAGAACACACATACAATTCGTGGTTTGTTTTTTTTTTAATTTTGAGACAGGGTCCCACTCTGTCACTCAGGCTTTAGTGCAGTGGTGTGATCATGGCTCACTGCAGCCTTGACCTCTCAGGCTCAAGCAATCCTCCTGCCTCAGCCTCCCAAGAAGCTGAGACTACAGGTGTGCACCATCACGCCTGGCTAATTTTATTTTTTGTAGAGACAAGGACTTGCTATGTTGCCCAGGTTGGTCTCAAACTCCTAGGCTCAAGTGACCCTCCTACCTCAGCCTTCCAAAGTGCTAGGATTACAGGTGTGAGCCATAGTGCCTGGCCTACAATTCCATTTTTTTTTTTAACAATTTGTTAAGACTTCATTATTTCTTTTCTCATTACTGTTTAGGTAAATAAGAAAAAGATGTTGTAGGACTTTTAAAAGGTACAAGAGTCCCTTTTAAAAAACGAAATCAGAAAAGTTCCAGTAAGTCAAAGAACTAAAAGACGTAAAAAGGGGCCCATGCTGATCAGCCTTCTAAAAAGAAACTATCAGGGCTGGGCATGGTAACTCACAACTGCAATCCCAGCACTGTGTGAGGCCAAGGCAGGAGAATTACTTGGGTTAAAGACCAGGAGTTCAAGACCACCCTGGGCAACAGAGCAAGACCCTATCCCTACAAAACAAAAATTAAAAAATTAGCCAGGCGTGGTGGCATGCACCTATAGTTCTAGCTACTTGGGGGAGCTGAGGATAACCTGAGCCTATGAGTTCAAGGACACAGTGGGCTACGATCACACCATTGCACTCCAACCTGGATGATAAAGCAAGACCCTCATCTCTAAAATAAATAAGTAGAAAAAGAAACTATCAGCTACTCAGGAAGTTGAGACAGGAGAATCACTTGAGCCCAGAAGTTCAAGTGTAACCTGAACAACATAGCAAGACCACATCTTTAAAAAAAATTTACATTTAAAAAAAGAAACAAAACTATAAAAAGTAAACATCAAACTATTCTGGGTTTTTTTTATTTTTTTGAGACAGAATCTTGCTCTATCATCCAGGCTGGAGTGCAGTGGTGCAATCTCAGCTCACTGTAAACTCCACCTCCTGGGTTCAAGCAATTCTCCCACCTCAGCCTCCCAAGTAGTTAGGACCACAGGTGCACACCATCAAGCCCAACCAATTTTTGTATTTTTAGTAAAGACAGGGTTTCACCATGTTGGTCAGGCTCATCTTAAACAACTGACCTCAAGATATCCACCCCACTTGGCCTCCCAAACTGCTGGGATTACAGGCGTGAGCTACCACACCTGGCCCAAATTATTGTGGTTTTACCTTTATAAACAGTTCAAACAGTAGGAAATAGAAAATGAGGGTCTTTACATAATCACTATTAGCATTTGATGATCGCTATTAGCATTTGATATTCTTCCTCCCAAAATTAATGCATATAAACCATTACATAATATGCACTCAATACACACATATATATTGAAAATAGGATCACACTATTCATACTGATCTGTGACTTTTGTACATAATTTCTTTACCATCATTCCATAATAGTACATAGAAGTTGACTTCATCTTCAGCAGCTTTATAATATTCCACTGTATGGTTTTACTGGAATTTATGTAACGTCTCCTTTTTTAATAAAGCCCCAGGTGATGGCAACACTAAACACTATGGTGCGGAGGAACATCCTTTTGTGTATACTTGTACAATGCTTTCCTTAGGATAAATTCTGTGAAGTGAAAATGTCCAGTCACAGAGTATGCACATTTGACACTTTAATCCCCACTGCCAAAATGCCCTCCAGAAAAGCTATACGGTTTAGACTCCTGCCAATCGCATATGAAATTTCCCCCCAAGCCCCATCCCAATTAAGGCTGTTTTTGATCAATGGAGTTAATTCCTGCAGCAGGATAAAGTCTCCGACCCACAAAACTTTCCTTGGCACTAATCCATACTCACCTCACCAACTGTGTCTCTTCATGAGTGACAGGCATTGTTACATTCTTGCGCACAGTTTGAAAGCCTTACCAGGCACTGCACTGCACTACAGGCATACACAATTGCACAGACCTCAAGCAAAGATGGCTATTCCACAAAGAGGTCCTTGGCCCTAGCACCTGGCCATCAAGCAAGGCACTCACAGGCAGCATCTCCCAGCAGTATATAGAGAGATGCTACAAGCTCAACAAGACCCAATTCTTCCACCGAGACACCTGTGAGTGAGCAGCTGCTGGAATTGAGATTTATATCCCCACTCATCATTCTTGTCCTGTAAGGGACTTTGGGAACTGCCAAAGCAGAACCAGCGCCAACAGCACAGATCTTAACAACAGAAAAGAAAGTTCTATAAAATAAAAACCACTGCCACCAGTCAATGTAGCATGAGATTTCATGCTGCAGTCTCTGCAGAGAAAAAATTGTTATTCATTCATATACTTTAGTCTGAATACTAATCAGCACTTCAAGCATCAAAACTTTTCATTTAATTTTTTAGTATTTCTAACAATCTTCCTGTTTCCTTAAACAGAGTTTACTAGACACAAGTATGATGCTTTGTAAACATCACAATCATACGGTGCCCAGTGTCCTACTGTGCCAGACGATAGTACTGACCTTCCAAAAAAGGAGAGGCAATTAGGGCTAAAGAGCCCAGTTCAATATGCCTTTTAAATGTGCCAACTATAGTGTTTATCTTTTCCTGTCTTATCAGCTATCACCCTCTCTCTCTATAGCAGACACCGTCTTCCCTACTTTATAGCAGTTTATGCTGCAAGAAGCAGAAATTAAAAGGTTAGAATTGCAAAGGCATTAAGAATAAATAGGAAGAGCCTTGAGAGAATCACCTAGGAATGATGTCACTAAGTTTCAGAAGGTGGCCTGAGAGTGAGGTAGTTAAGTTCTGTGAGCTAGTTAAGTTAAGGTGCACAGACTTTGTGAAAACTAATTCAAGTGCCACCATTAAACGTGAATATGTGCCTTAAAATGGCTTGCAGATAGCTCTATCATGTCGTTGGGTTGGGAGATCTTGTTTTTGACACATAGAGGCAGGCAGCTGGCTGAATGCCAAAGCAAACAGCATGAGGAGGAGTGGAAGGGTGATCCCAGGTCTCGGGTCTAGTGTTTTTAAAAGAACACATCAACTGCGTTCCTCTATAGAAAGTGAGATAAACACCAGCCGCACAAGTATAGCACCACAAGTAAACAAGTCTTCTGCTGCCATCATGCTTCTGGGGAAAAAAAAACAAAGTCCCACAAGTGCTATTTCTTTCCCTTACTTAAGCCTTCCGAAAAATCTCCAACTGGCCATCAATTTGGAGAGAGTTTTACAAACTGGAACTCTTCTCCTAGGCACAGCAACTGAGACATACGAGGGTAAAACAGCATGGTGAAAAGAGTGCTAGTCAAGGTCAGGAGATGCCCTTGGGCCTATCACATGCCCTTTCTCAGCTTGGTGTTCTCTTCAGTGTAAAATGGGGATAACACCTGCTCTTGCCTGGAAGAAGAGGCCCATTATGGAGATGGTGGGAGGATATGACTATTACCACCACTGCCCAAGCTGACTCTCCCACTCAAGCTTGGAACGCTCATGAACCGTAGAAGGACATGTGCATCAGGGCTAGCCCAACTGGCCCGGCCACACCAGAGGATCTTGAAAGTCCTAGAAGGAGCCAGGTAAGAAAAGAGCTCAGTGACAAGTTTCCAATTCAACCACAGCAGGTTGCACCTGGGAGCTCCACTGTTTGCTAGAAATATCAAGGGCAATGCCTTTAAACAACTTTAGCAGCAGAAATCACCCTCTGTCAGAGGAAACCTTATATATAACCACAATATACAAAACAGATGATTTATCTGAATTATGTAAATTACAGTATGTTCTCAAGAACAGAGTTTAAATCACAAACGAAGTATGTTTCTCTTTCATTCTGCATACACAATATTCAAAAAATTCTGATTCACAGATAAGTAGTTGCAAATGGCACCTATTTAACCTTTCACTTGCAGCTTCAGGAATCCACTCAATTAAACTAACCCAGAAACCTGAAGAAGTGCAATAGGAAATTTCTCTTTTAAAGTAGAATATTTCTTATCAGGATATACTTGACTTGAAGGGAATGCAAGAGGGGTTTCTTCAACCAGTTCAAAAACACTGTTAAAATGTATCTTATAATTCAATGTTCAGTGAGGTCAGCTCTAAAAATCCCCAGATACTCGGTGCCAGGCTCCGGAACATATTTACGCAATATTTCAAATGAGTCAAATTTATTTTGTTTTGCATATCAAGTTCAAACTAAGTTTCAATTTCATCATTGATACTCTAACAGCCCTTGTAAGCATGGTAAGAAAACAGCCTGTATTGCTTAATGGAACTCCCTCTATTTATACTTTAAAATTGAGCAAGACACACAAACGAGGGTAATCACATATTTGAAAGATTTAGAACAATGGAGTTTCTTTGTCAGAAAATTAAAAACCCAACAGTAATTTATCACCTCATTTGAAATATTTGTGGTTCAACTTTTCCTTGAGTGGTCAGCAAACTTTGATGTGAACTAAGAATTATTATCCACATTACAAATAACTCATAGAAGTAAAAAGACAACATGGTAATATAATGTACACTTTGAATACTACATGTATATCATCGAACTAAAAGGCCATCTACAATAAAGCAAAGTTTGTATATGCAACACACGTTTCATTAATAGCTTGTACACAAACCATCATTCCTGCAATCTTACCTGCCATTGTGTTCACAATGTAAGATAATATTTTGTTCACTTCTCTATGTGTCAAGTGTTTGAAGGAATTGGTTTTACTCATGTTTGCCTGGCATAAACTCACACAAATGCAAGCAGAATGGTGACAGGTGCCACACCCACATTCCTATCAAGGTGGATGGTAAGAGCAAATGGGATCCAGATTTGGGACTTTCATTCTCCAGGTGAAGCATCCCAGGCCCCTTTCTGCACTGCATCACTCTACAATGACACCGACTATTTTCACGCAGGTTTTGAGGTGAGAGCTTGCATGCTACAAGTGTATTTTCCTTTAGGCTGAAACTTGGTGGCAAAATTCTAGGATTCTGAAGAACAAGGTAAAAGATTGTGGTCTGGAAAAATGGGAGATGGTACCGAAGACCTGTTGGTTCCCTAAAACAGAAATCACAAAAAAGAGGATATGCGAATTCCCTGAGTGCTTCTGTCAGCTTAGCTCCTGCCTCATCCCTCCTTCCAGCCAAGCAACAAGTTCAGCTTTAAGAGTAGTATGACTGTCAAGCCCATTCCATTCTTCTTTCCTTCCCAGAGGATGGAGTCTCTTTCCATTCAATCATCCATTCACTCATTCATTAATCCAGTCATTCCAGAGATTGCCACTGAATGTCTACTTTGCAAAACACAGAGTTGGGCATACACACGGTGTATGTTTTCATTAGCATAAATTTCACTGTATTTTATTTTTGACAGTGTAGCAATACCCTTCCAGGTAATCTGAAGATGCCAAAAATGAATAAGCAATACCAGAACCAAGACCCAGTTCTATGAATAAAACAGCACAGCACTTGGTAAATGTTAGCTATTATCATCCCATCCCAATCCTTTGACTTGTGCAAGCACACTTTGAGAGCTTCTGCATGCCAAGCAGGATACAAAGATAAAATCCAGTTCCTGCCCTCAAGAGGCTCAGAGAGACAATAGGGTAAATCCAACACGCAGACGACAACGTGATTAATGCCAACACAGAGCAGCAGTATGGAGGACTAAGGGAATAAAAGGAAGGCTTGGTTTTATTATGCTGTTGGAGGTGGGAAGGCTTCTGTAAAATGATGTACATTCCTCTCTTCAGAAAGAAGCAAGAGCTGGACAATAGTTGGGGAATGTCAGGAGTGGCACGCCAGGCAGATGCCAGTGGAAGCAAAGGCACAGAGGCAGAAAAGACTGCTGCAAGTGGCTGAGACAGAAGAACATGGTTGACTGGCCAGGAGGCTGGAAGAGAGAACCAAGACTTTCTCAGCTGTACAGTTACTATGACTGGGGTGAACTGGCCTCAGACACTTCAACTCTCTCTAACTTCTCAGAAGGGAAACAGTGGCCCCTCCAGCAAATTTCACATACCAAACTGAATGGCTAAGATGCATTCTTCCTGTGCTTGGCAGAAGGCTTGTCTAATAAATTTGTCATCTTCCTCTAGCCTAGGCACATGGAGGGGAGCTCCTAACACAAACCAAACACAATGCCAACTCAGGCATAAAAAGAAAATAAACATAACCGTAAAAAGAAATAAATATATGTATCTCTGACTTGGTAGGAGTCTAGTTCTTCTAACATAACTTTTTCCATGTTCTAAAATCCATGCTGTTTTTTAAAAGCACATCCAGGGTCATTCTGCTTCTAGGGAATTTAGGGTTTTAGCCAATTTGCTTAGAAAATGGTTGTGCAAATTTACACTACCCCATGAGCCTGTGTTTTATAAAAAGAGGTGAGGGGGATCTCCAACTATAGCAGGGAAGAATTTTAATAAAAAGCAGAACTCAAGAGCACACGCAATAGATGGCTGCTCCTGCAGGTCAATTCATGCTGGGCACTACTCACCAAGCTTTCCAAGGGATGCAATAACTGAATTTCAGTGGCCCCAAATTCACTCACTCCAATGGATATATCCTGAGGGTCTATTATAAACAAAGCACTGAGAATATAAAGATGTGCAAGTCACAGCCTGTATCCCACAAGGGCTCAGAATTTAGGAGGAGGAAGAACAACAACGAAGGATGATGGTGAAAGTGGCTGTAAGACACTTATGGGCTAAAGAAAGCATAGATTCCCTCCTGGTAAAGGAGCGAGGAACTCCAAGACAACTTCCTAAAGGAGGTGCTTTAAGAAAATATAGGGAGGCTTGGGCAGGCAAAACAAATGGAAAAGGTCATCCCCATTTCTGAGCACTTGCTATGCGTCACTCATATCTCACAACCAACCAGTGTTATAATATCTCCACGTACCGGGCAGGGGAGTCCAGCTAGGGGAGGTGGACTGACTCATCCTATGTTATATGTATTGTCAGTGGCAGAGCCAAAAACCAAAGCCCCCATCCTCTGCTAAGGGAAGCTTTTTTGGGAGAGAGAATGTTATGAGTAGGGCAGCACATTTGGGAAGCGACAAAGATTCAATCTGTGAGATGCTATGCTCAACCGATACTGAGACCACACTGTGGGAGGTCTCAAGCACCAGGCTAAGGGAATGCGCTCATTGGCTGGGTGATGAAGCAGGTAGGGAAGAGGCTTTGAGAATGGGAGCCCCAGGATAAGATGTAGTGGCTCAGAACAAGCACCCTGGAGCCGGCAGGCCTGGGCTTGAATCCCAGCTGTGGCCCCTAAGAGCTGTGCAATTTTGGACAAGGTACTTAACTTCTCTGTGCCTCCACTTCCTCATTAAATGAAGCTGATATTACTAACTCCTTCACAGAATTATTGTGAAAATTAAATGAATCGCAAAGCAATAAGAACAGTGCCAGTTCACAAGAATGGCTATGTAAGTGCATTATCAGATAATGATGGTGATGATGATGCAGCAAATCAATTAACCTGCTGAGACACAATGGCACTGGAAGATTATCTGAGAGGTTGCCAGAGTAATCCAGATGAGAGAAGGATGGAAGTAGCTTCCAGGGAATGGAAAGGAAGTAACTGATTTGGCAGAACATGGAAGGGAAAGGGAAGTGTTTCACGGAAGCCTGCAGCCTGGAGACAGGCAGTGCTGCTGGAGGAGCCGCTCAGCCACAAAAGCACTCAGCGAAGACTGAAATGCACACCCAGGTGCATTTCTCTGAGTCTCAATTCTTCTATCTCTAAAATGGGGCTAACGATTCTTATCCTTCTACTCTCGGCATTGTCCTGAAGCTCAAGTAAGACCACGAACTTGGCTACAGTATATTTAAGACATAAAGCATTCTACAGATGGAAGCCATGAAGCTATAAAGAGGGAGTGGTATCGAGGGACTGGTCTGGACAGTGAGCCAGAGAGACAAACTCCACTTAACCTTGTCCATGATATTCTCAGATAGTAACACGCAGGGTCAATTTCCAACATTCTTAGCTGCACCGCTGTGGCCTGATACCAGCCTAGGACCACTGACACCTGAGCCTGCCATGGCACCAAGGGTTGAATGCAGAGAGGATCTGGTTCAAGGGGCAGCCCCTGAGTGCTGAGAGGGAAATTGACCATTTCTGGGCACACCATGGATAAAGGGAGTACACAGAAAAGTAACATCAGTTGGCTCTATCTCCTTCAGCTCTCTATTTACACAGTCTGTGAGGAGATCAAAGGGCCCTGGAGCCAGCCACAGAGGGCTGGGGATGAGACAAGCAGCCTGCGAGTGCTGTGGCAGGCAGCTCTGCATCAGTTTGCCTTTGGCTATAACCAAATGACATTTCCTGCATAATCTTGCCACTCTTTGGATAGAATTTCTTATAGAAAGTCATCTTTTTTATGCCCAGTGTAGTCCAGGAGATCATAATGACCAGCAGCTTCTATTCCCTGTATAATTTTTATTTATTTTAGCTTCAAAAGGAACTCAGGACTCCCACCCAGCTCTAAGTCTCTTAAAGTCTCTTATCTGGTGAGCCCCACACCTCCCGTATATCACTCACCACTGTAGACTGGAATGATCCCCTCAACACAACCCCCTTTTCCCACTAGCCTGCAGTTTTTCTTCTCTGAATCCCCACCACCCAACACAGACACTTGCAAACAATGAACTGAAATTTCATAGCATCTTTTGGAACCTAAAGACAGTGAAAACCCACAGGCATGACCCTTCCGATTACTCAACTTTCCCCTTCACTCAGGAAAGACTTCAAGATAACAGCATCTCCTTTAATTAAGCCTACCCTGCTTGGTTTTCCAAAACTCCAATTTCCAAGATCAAAAGAAAGGCAAAATTTTGACTTGACGTCTAAGTTTTTGTTTTGTTTTGTTTGCTACAGGTTCTGGAAAAGTAAAAGCCCTAATCACCCCCAACATATAGTGACTAAAATTTAAGACACTCCAGAATAGTGCCTTTTCCCTTCAACCAACTTTTTTGGCTGACTTTCAATAGTTTTAAAGCTGATAACCAGAGGAAGCCTTTATTTAAAGAAAGAAAAAAAAAATCTAAGTAAACAGTTCCCAGTGTTCTCTAAGAAATTAGACTCTAAGAACACAATCTGTCCACACAAGGATAAATGCAGTTTTATTAAAGAAAACACAACGGTCTTACAAACACTCTCCAAATATTGTACACTGTACACATGAAGAATCAAACACAAAATTCAAAGGGGTCCCAGAGGGGCTCTTCTATGGCTTTGCTCAAAATCTAAACTCTAAGGCATGACTGTGCTAGAGCAGAGGAGACTCCGTGCTTTGTCTTTCCCAAAATAATCTCTCTCACCGACCATCACAGCGAGCTAAGGGGAGGACCACAAATCTGCAGTGGAGTGACTGTGATCATTCTCAAAACAATTTTTATTGAAGAAGCAGTCGATTGAACTACTTATAATCTACAAAATCAAGTCACTTGGCACCAGATGCATTAAAGGCCTCAAATATTAGGGGAGTTTCATTTTACACCAAATATAAAACTGAAATAAATTAGGAAGCAAAAGCAACAGTATTATAAATAACTGACCAACTCCATCCAAATATCCCACACTTCTCATACCACGGTGAGGGAAAATAAATGACAGTTAAGAAGCATAATTTCTAGAAATCCTATCATAGAAAAAAAAGTTTCTAAGATCAGTGTGGTTTTTAAAAGGGTAGCAGAAACTAAAATATACGCAAAACTCATTTCCACTGAACCCCACAGGTATAACATCATTTTTTAATTTATAATTTTAGAATGTACTGTATGTTTATGATTTGGTTTCACTTATTATTTAAACCTTTTTTGAGTACCTGGTGAAGAGTTATAAAAATGAATGAAGAGTCTATTCCTGTCCATAAGGTGCACACAGGTTGGGTATTTGTACCTAAAACAAAAGGGTTTAAATGGATGATGCTAATTTATCTAAGGGATCTCTAGTTATGGAAGAAAAAGTCCAAAGTTGTTAAGAGTTATAAAAATGAATGAAGAGTCCATTCCTGTCCATAAGGAGCACAAAGGTTGGGTATTTGTGCCTAAAACAAAAGGGCTTAAATGGGTGATGCTAATTTATCTAAGGGATCTCTAATTACAGAAAAAAAGGTACAAAGTTCTTTGCAGAAATATTTTATTTTTCCTAATTAAAAGAAAAATTAATACCAGAATGACCTAAAAGGGAGATGCTGCTGAATCAAAGTGGTGGGATTTGATTCACAGCATTATTTCCCAAATAATGTGTGGGTTGACAACGCCTGTGCTGGGTCATCAGTCTCCACTTTCACAATGAATTGACACCAACTGTCAAGTCTCATAGACCAAAACATTCGCAGGTCCATCCTCAATTCAATGGCAGAGAAGGAACACTTCCCCCAAAAGACTGCACAATAATCTCAAAAGGTGCACTGAATTCAAACTGGGATCCAAATCCAAACAATTTGACATGTCATCGATCTTCAACTGCAGGGCCAGAGTCTCTGGTTACCAAAATTTCATTCATTCAACAAATATGTATTGGGCATCTATGTACCAGAGGTTTTCTAGACACTGAGCAATTACACTGGTAAATAAAGAGACATGGAAACCTCCCTTGTGAGGCTTATAATCTAGTGAGTAAATCACATGATAAACTAGTTTTATTGAGAGAAATAAACAGGATGCAGTGATACAGAATAAGTGGAAAGCCTCTAAGAATAACCTCACAGAAGATATGTTTCAGAATTCCATTGCAAAGGCTGGCATGACTGTTACTGAAAAATGCTCTGAAGTACTATTGGTGTATATAATTTAGAAAAGGCAAAACTATTTAAAAAACAGAATGAGGTAAACTATTCTACAAATGTAATACAACTCCAGTAAAAACAGCTTCTGGAATTTTTTTAACCAGACAAGCGGTTTCTACAATTCATTAAATAAACCGATGAGAAAAGCTAGGGAAAAAAAATTATTTAAAAGAAGAGTAATGAGAAATAGGTAGGTATACACATTATAGAGCTAGAGTAATTAATTCAACATGTGGATAACATATATGAATTTAGTGTGTGGATCCACGAAGAAACCAATGAAAAAAAATAAATGGTGAAAGATACAGTGTTGAGACAAGTGACCAGCCACTGGGTCTAGATTCCTACCTCGCTCCTTATACCAGTCCAAACAAATTCGAGACGTATCCAATTATATAAAATGTACCATGATTTCATTTTTTTAAATTGGAGGACTTTTTTCCAGTAATTTTTGAATAGGCAAGTCTTTAGTATGCAAATAAAAAACATAGAAACTATAAAGGAAGTACTGATAAATCTGACTTACAACTAATTTCTGCATGAAAAAGTTATATAAGGTAAGTCAAAAGGCAAATAACAAACCTGGACAGAGTATGTGAAATTACCCCAGCTACACTCCCTGAAGTTTCCCTGAAGCATCTTATAGCAATGTTTCTCAAAACTTAATGCGCATGCCCTAATCATCTGGAATTTTATTAAAATACAGATTCTAATTCAGCAGGTCTGGGATGGGATCTCATATTATGCATTTCTAACAAGCTCCCAGGACATGCTGAGACCTAAATTCTAAAACTTTTCTAGTTAAAGAGACATGGGGCTAGAATTGAATGGGACTCAGATACCTCCTAAGGATCAGCTGGTAAGGTTTCAGAGCACTCAATCACCCAAGCTTCACCATGAGTGATTAAGATTTAGAAGATTCAGGATGAACAGCAGGAATCAATATTAAAAAAAAAAAAAAAAAAACTGTTTAAGTGACAAAGATATTCACTGGTCTGAAAACCACATCTGAGTCCCTTCCTGCTCTGCCTGTGCTCTGAATACTGCAGAGAGACCCATCTGCTCTGGTAGTTTAAACAATTCCTTTACCATCTCCAGACCCCACCTGCCCTCCATCCTCCACCCCCACTTCACCTTTCCCCTAGCCTTGTCCTAACACACAATCCTCCCACCAAAAAAGAGAGAGCGCAGCAAGGAAGGAGCAGGCACGGCAGGAAGCATTTCAGCCATGGCTTCACGGCAAGGCTCCTCACCTCCCAGTCCTTGCTTCCTCACTTGCACAAACCAAGTTGTGAGAGATCAAAGAGTTACCCTACTGAAAAAGCTGTCAACTCTAAAGCATCATATAAACACGTTATGTGATGACCAGAAGAAACACACCAGAAGAAAAGTCTAAACCCCTCAGGTCCCTGTTCTGAGGGCCCTTTTTTTTTTTTTTTTTTTTTTTTGAGACGGAGTTTTGCTCTGTTGCCCAGGCTGGAGTGCAGTGGCGTGATCTTGGCTCACTGCAACCTTTGACTCGTGGGTTCAAGCGATTCTCCCACCTCAGTCTCCCAACTAGCTGGGATTATAGGTGCATGCCACCATGCCTGGCTAATTTTTGTATTTTTAGTAGAGATGGAGTTTCATCATGTTGGTCAGGCTGGTCTCGAACTCCAGAGCTCAAGTGATCCGCCCGCCTCGGCCTCCCAAGTGCTGGGATTACAGGCGTGAGCCACCATGCCCGGCCCTCTATTCTGAGAACTTTCTACATACCTGCCCCCTTCACTGTGCCCCTCTCAATTTAAAGCACAAAGTTTCCATATTTCCACTTCCTAAATATACAAACCAAACTTCACCAACAAAACAGGTAAAACATGTTATATTGAGCCTCAAGTAAAAATGGCTTCAAATTTGTAGAAGATGCCAACAAACTAATATTGCATGTATGTACATCTGCTAATTTACTTGTAGGGGTTTTCCTCCCCAAAAAAATCTATCCTCTATCCTCTTAAATAATTTTTACTCTGTTATCTAAAATTCTCAAGTCTCATCTAAATTTCCTCCCTGCTTATTGACACCGCCACCACACCCCCTTCTGGGCAGGCTTTTATTCTGACACCACCCCATGGGTCCCCAACCATACTAGTCTCCTTGAGAAAGGCATTTGCTATATAATCCATTTGCTAATAAAATCCTCTGATTTTCAAAGATTCCCTGACAGAGGAAGTACTCACCTGTGCACTTTTTATTTTTCAGATTTATTAGAGGGAAGCACTTGCCAAAGGCCACTGACAGCATGCCTTCCACATTGCTCAAGAATGGGCAGGGAGGGAGGGGTGGTACCACCAGGCAGGACACTCAGGTCTAACGACACACCTGGCTTGCTTTCCACGTGCTCAGCCAACCAGAACTCTTCAGTGCCCCCAGGCACGACTGGGAAAATTCCTCACCTGCCATGCTTGAACCTAGCACCACACAGCCTAAATCCACAGGGCACACCAGGGAGCAGAAAGGACTAAGTCAAGCCTTGAAATGTTCCAGTCTGAGACAGGGTGGAAGTGGGTAGCCCTTCTTGTTCCCCAGTTAGCTAGACAGTCCAGGAACCGGAATGATGTTCCCTCAAACCCAATACACAGGAGAGCACAGGGTCCAGGACAGCTCTATCTGCTGAGGGGAGCAGCCCTGCATGGCTGACCAAGCAGAAGGCACATGTAACCAAATGGAGCTGCTTTTGCTGAACCAGGCCTCCCTAGAACAGCACGCAGGGCGTATTTCCCAACAAACTAGTCGGCCAAACACCATTTGGTTTCAATTAACAGAAACCCACTCCCACTAACCTAAGGTAGGAAAAAACGGTAAGGGAATACGAGTTCATTATAAGGCCAAGGCATCCATCAGAAGACCCCTGAATCAGAAACTGCAGCCAACCCTCACAAGAGATGGAAACTAGGAAATAGAAAACCATCAGGAAATGAGACTATTCCCTTGGTCTCTCGTCTCGTCCTCAGCACAACTGTGTTTCCTTGTCTCTCTGCAAAGTGGCTTTATTCCACACTTCTCTATACCCATGGGTCAAACATCTACTCCCCAGTTAGGGTCTCCCTGAACTACAGTGTGAGCATCAAAGACAAACTGGGATTGCTATCTCAATCCCAAAATAGGCAGGAGACAGAGTTTAACTCAACTTGGCTCAGATATCCCCACTTTGATCCAAGAAAAGGTGGGTGAGCTGGTCCTACTACAGAAAGTATCTACCTGTTCAACACAATTACAAAACAAAAACAAAACAAAAAAACACACACAATATAAATGACAGCCGCTGAATGAACTCTGACCTTTGTTAAATCCACAAAGTTTTCCTAAAGTATCATCTTGTCTTCTTACCACTCTAAGGAGGCACAGCTGTACAGTCAGAGCCTCAAATAACAAGCAACTGTCTTCTTTGCAGCTTGCTTGTTGGTTGCTTGGGTTGGAGGAAAAAAGCACTTTGTTGCTATCAAATAGGAATGTATTTCTGGTTCCTCCTTTTTTCTTTAGAGAAGAGTTCTTAGCAGGAATCTCACCTGAAAGGGGGCAGAACCTGGCTAAAATATGGCAAGGTCCTGGACGGCATGAATGCAAGGGTTGGGGAGACGCAGGCACAGTAGAAACTCACACAACACACAAACAGAACTCAAGCCTTCTGGGGCAGGCTCAGAAAATAAAATAATCTGCCATCTATAGGAAATATCTGTTCAGTGTAAAGGTTAAGTGAGGCCCCTTCCTTACAAAAGCCACTGCGTTTTTCATAAAGTAACCCCAAAGAGTCCATCAGTCTGGGTCCATTTCACCTAAGGCAACAAACATTCCTCACAGATCATGGGCTGTGCTCTGTGTGGTTGCTAATAGGATAATCTGTTACAGGAGGACTACAAATCCATTTACATTGATTTTAATTAATGAATCAATCCCTGGCCCCGAACAACTTGGTCCAGAGACGATAAGCAATTCAAGATTCAGTCTCTAATCCCAGCCTGAAATCTACATGAAAAAGAAGTTAACTCTCAGATCAATGAAGGACAAATAAAAATAACTGGATTTGTACCTCTCTTAAGGAAAAATCTCTTCCAAGTTTAGACAGTGACTATTTACATGTTAATAAGAGTAATATATTTTCACAGTGATTTCCAAAGAAACTCACCTAAGACTAAGGAGTTTTTGTACCAGCCTGAAATCTGGAGAACCACAGCCAGAAATTATGACTCTCAGTCAAGCCTCTAAAATCAAAACGAGCCCGACTTTCTCAACAGCTTATCAGAACCTTTTAGTGAGGCCTGAAGTTGAACAGAAAATTACTCAAACACAAAATACAAACGACAAGTAAGAACGAAGTGGCACTTGCCAGCCTGGCTGTGCGCTGAATTAGCCACACTTGATTAAAAAGCCAGGCAAACTTTTGCATTTGCTTTTATTTTATTCTTTACAAACGCTGAAATAGAATTTGACCTTTCTGAGCTATTGCCAGCTATGAATTGGAAACAAGCTCAATTTAAAAGGTAGCATCAATATCCAACTGCTCATCATCTCAATTTTTTTTCCATCTTCCTCAGTGTCTTTTCACAGGGTTTGTCTACCCATGCTATTTTTAGACTTCTATCAGAACTTCCAATGACTCCATATAAACCTACACTAGGGGGGAAAAGGGTCTCATTTCAGTCCCATTTTCTCAAATCCCATGCTAGCTAACACCAATTAGCATAGAAAAAGAAGGTAAGAGTTGATAAATGAAAATGAGTCACACTCAATTTTAATTTTTCTCAAGATTGAAAAAGCTCATAAATTCACAAGTAAAGCATAAAGCAACAGTGAGTCCCAACTTCACACAGAAAACACCAACTCGACTCTGCTCTGACTTGGGTACGTATACAAAGTGGGCACTGCTCATAAAGGAGAAAAATAAATATGAGTCACAGCAGACCCAACGTTGGGAGACAACTTCGTGTTTCTCCCTTACTCTTTAAAATATTTAATGAAACAGTTATAAAACTGATTCTGAAGTCAGGAAGACTGGCCTGAAACACTGCAAAAGGAAAAAAAAAAAACGGACCCTGTATATAAGGAAGTAAATTGCAAGTAAAAGCAAGAGACAGGCCAGAGCTTGGCAAGCTGGCGAGTGTGTTAGTTTGTTCTCTCGTCTCTCCCCTCTCTTTTTTCTCTCCTTTCTCTCAAGTGGAGAACAAAGAGTCGATACTTCAACTATACATATGGAATCCAGAGCTTTCTGCCTAGTGTCGGCTTGCATGTCCCCTAGTTTTAGGATTCACTGGAACACTAAAGCCCCTTGAAACATTTGCCATGTGTTTGCTGGGGCACTTCCCCGGACTCAGCCTGCCGCCTTTCCTGACTGAGTTGTGCCGGGCCGCACAACAGAGCAGGGTGTGCCAACGCAGCCTGACATTCAGATCAAGACCACAAATTATAAACAGTTTCAGTAAATTGACTCAAGTGCCTTTGTTCCTCAGACATACATCTTCCTACCGCTTACAAAGGCAGGCAGCAGAACCTAACCACCAACGCGGCTATAGCCAGGACTGGGAAAGGAAGTTATTGAAGCCTGGATTTCCTGCCTTTGCTTGTAGCCAAGAACTATGAGGCTTGTAGTGGTTTCAGGAACTGACTCATCTCATGATTCATGGATAAGATACTGCTTTTAATATGTTTCTGACCCTAAGATTCAGGAACATCAAAACCAGTCTGAACCTATGCTTCACTCTTATTTGCAAATGAATATTCACAGCAAAATAAACAGGAGGACAACGGTTACTGAAACAATGAAAACATCATGCCAATGGCAGGAAAAGTGGAATGCAGGCATCACATGGGAAGGCGTCATCAAAGCTTAATCCATGGGCTGCGACTTAACAGTGTTTCAACTTCCCAAAAGTAGATAACAGGTGGGATAAGGTTTATTTTTAGATGTCATTCCCCTAGATGTAAAAATAGATTTAGCACAGCAATATTTTAATTCAGGCCCATCTGGGGTTGTGACTCTAAATATCCAGGATGTACAGAAGCATGTAGCTTAAGATTTAACTGTTCCAGTTGCAAACCAGAGTTCAGAGTGAGCTGACCAATGATTAATGGGTAATAAAGGACTCGCATTGGAACTCATTCTCTTAAATCATCCTCTGCTAGAAGGCTAAAATTCTGTATTTCCACCCATGTGCTGACTGGCCTTCTCTGTCCTTTACTGTGCGCATGCACACACGCACGAACACACGTGCACACAGCCCAGGACTTAAAAGCGAAGTTCTTTAAAAGTACTAAGCACCAGGGGCTCGCACCTCTGGCTGCTTTCCATGATGTTCCCTGTGGATTTATTCATCACAAAGAGGTCCCCACTAGAAAAAAGTTTTAAAGCCTCCCTCATTCATGGACTGTTGGGTTCTCCCCACTCTCCCCACACAAGACATTAAGCACAGGACCAGTAGGGGTGGTTTTCAAAAGCCTTTATGGGTTTCAACACAGCCCAGTTGCACAGAAGGAAAAGGGGGAAAAGAACACAAAAAACACAGGCTGTTCTGTGGGGTGGGGGTGGAGGAAGCAGTAAGAACAGTTGACCAGGCAAGGCCAAAGTGCAGGGGCCGGCTGGCAGGCGCTGCATGGCTGGGCTCCTCCAGCAGATTTACTGACATGACGTCAGTGGCTCCAGTCCAGCTTTTTCTTTGGTAGCTTTTACCACTTGCCTCCTGAAGCCTCCACTATGTTAGGGAGCCACAGGACCATAATGAAAATTCCCTTTGTGAAACTGAGTTTACCGCGGGGCACAGAGGCCTGCCTTGTGAATTACGGGGCTCTTCCCCCAACTCTCAGTGCCCACGGAGGAAAGCGGGGGCGGGGGGGAAATAAACCCCTACAATACTGTTCTTTCCTTTAATACAGAGGAACCATTAAATTAAGCTTGCGGCTTTAAAAAGAAAAAAAAAGCCAGGGTGGTGGGTGAGGGGCATTAAATGTGTATCCAAAATTTCCCAGGCCAGGATGCTGGTTAATTTCTCAGTGGTGTGGAGAATGATGATAATTTCAGGACTATTCACTTGTGCCGTTGTGAGACTGTGTTGGCTGCACTGTGAACGCATACAGCTTTGTTTCACCAACAAAACAAAAAAGTATTACTGAAGCTAAAACTGTAGGTCTGAATGGAAACTCTGAAGAAAGCATTAGAGCTTGTCTTTAAAATGAGCCCTACTTTGCTGGGGGGACTGGGGGGGGCTGGCCTAAGTGCATAGTCTATGATGCACCAACATGGGCATAAAACAATTTCCAAGAAACTAAGACAGAAATTATAATACTAAAAAGAAGTTTAATAGCAGACTTGTTAAATAAAAAACACTCATCTTAGACTTACAGGCCTACTACTATAGGCCCGCAGCACTAAAACAATAGCTATGTTACGACTAGGGGTCCAATGCATAAATCTATCTAAAACTACAAATCTTTAACTTATTTAAGCTTATAAAAATAGACTAGTGATAAATTCTTTAAATGACTAGGACATTAAATACATTCTATTTTAAACACTTTGGAGAAAAAGTACAAAGCTTAATTCAATCAATATTTATTGAAACAGATGAGTACAAATGCACCCAACAATATCATCAAAATACAGCTTGCAGCCTGAATGGCTCACAGTGGTAATAAGACAAGGAATCTCTCATGTCCTGGTTATGTATACAAGGAATAGAACAAACTATCAGGCAGACATGATGAAGACAATGACTAAAGACTTCTGTGAAGCCTACATTAACATGAGCTTTGGCCTTCAGGAAGCAAGTCAAACCACAAACCATCCATGGTAATTCTTCAGTTTGGTCTTTTTCTTAAGGGAGAAAAGGACAAGATGACAAGCACAAGCATGAAAGTGGCAAATGAGAGCCAAAGAGGCCAGGCATGAGCAAGTGTGCAAGGAAAGCTTTTACCACGATTAGAGTTGACATGGCAGGCAGGATCCATTTCCAAAGGTGAGCAGATTATTCAACTGAAGGAGTGCAAGGAGAAAAAAGCAGAGAACCTAGCACACACATCATAGCCTGGAAACTCCATTTCTCAATAAAAGGAACCCAAACTCTGCAGAAATGGTTCATTCTATCTCCCAGAATATACAAGAGGTTGGACAGCAAGGAAACTATAAAAGACTATTAATAGGGTCACATCAAAAGGCCACAGGAGCCAACTAAAGAAATTCCCGCTGGCCAAAGATGAAACAATTTGAGCATCAGTAAGAGGAGGAACTGCAATGGACTGAAATGCATTCAATAATTTAAAATCAGTGATTGCCTAATGATATGCAAACAAAAAAAGAAAACTATCTTTCCTTTACAAACTATATGCTAGGTTAACCATATAGTTGCTAAGAGAATCCTTCTCCATAAAAGAAGGAATGGGTTGGGTGAGATGGCTCATGCCTGTAATCTCAGCAATTTGGGAAGCCGAGGTGAGCAGATCGCTTGAGCCCAGGAGTTTCAGACCAGCCTGAGTGATGAAACCCTGTCTCTACAAAAAACTAAAAAACTAGCCAGGCATGGTGGCGCACTGACAGTCCCAGCTATTTAGGAGGCTGAGGTGAGAGGATCACCTGAGCCCGGGAAGTCAAGGCTACGGCAAGCCGCGATCGCACCACTACACTCTAGCCTGGGTGACAGAGTGAGTGAGACCTGTCTCCAAAAAGAGAACTAGAGTATCAGAGAACCAGCAGTTTGCAAAAACTACATGAAATAATAGATACAGGCAGAGATCATCAATCAATGGAACTAACATCAAGAAAAAGTGACACTGTACATTGTGTGCCTCCTGGTAGAATACTAGCTATGAAATATTTGCATCAAAAAAATTTTTAAAAACCCTGAATTAGATCAAATGTCAACATCTAAATTCCCATTTATAGGAAATACAGAGGATAAGAGAATAAAACACACAGTACCATGGAGATACAACTGCAAAATCCAGAACGAGGCAGTCTAGAAGAGAAACACAGGGGCTTTTGTAACAAATCAATTACAAGAAAGGTGGGGATGCGATTTAAAGAGTTTTAAGAAACACAGCAACCAAATATAACCTGTTGATCTGGTTTGGGACCCTCATCTAGACCAGCCAACTGTGAAAAAACATTTATGAGACAATCAAGGAAACCCAAACAGTGACTAGATATTTGACATTAAGGGCTTATTATTATTAATTTTTTTTTTTTTTTTTTTTGAGATGGAGTCTCACTCTGTCGCCCAGGCTGCAGTGCAGTGGCACAATCTCGGCTCACTACAAGCTCCACCTCCCAGGTTCATAGCATTCTCCTGCCTCAGCTTCCGGAGTAGCTGAGACTACAGGCGCCCGCCACCACGCCTGGCTAATTTTTCGTATTTTTTAGTAGAGACGGAGTTTCACTGTGTTAGCCAGGATGGTCTCAATCTCCTGACCTCATGATCCACCCACCTCGGCCTCCCAAAGTGCTGGGATTACAGGCATGGGCCACCGTGCCCGGCCAACATTAAGGAGTTGTTAAAGTGCTGGTGTGATCACGGTATCATAGTTGGTTGTTTTTTTTTTAAATAGAGTCATATTTTTAAAATAGGTACTAATTTACAGATGAAACGGTATGACAACTAGGAATGCTTCCAAATAATCTGGTGGGAGAGGAGCCAGGAGTTTACAAGAATAGCCATGAGGTGATGATTGCTGCTGGGTGATAATGGGTGCACAGGGGTTCAATTGCCCTCTACTGTACTAAACTTTCCCAAAGCAAAGACACTGAAAATCTAAAATAAAAATAAGATTCTGCTCCTGACCCCCTCCTTCAAAAAGAGAGACAGATGCTACGGAAGAGGTACCTGGCACTCTACTTCACAGCTGCTGGATGATGGTAGTCACAATCATAATTAGCAGCAGCAGCTAACATTTATGAGACACTTCTCTGCGAGTCAGCACTGTGCTCACCCTCACTGAACCTGCACTATAACCCATAAGGCAGGCACTTCTATGTCCATTTCAGGGGTTAGGAAACTGTGGTTCAGAAGGATAAAGAGATTGCCCAAGGTCAAACAGATAAGTGAAGGAAACCTGTGTCATTCCACAAGTTCATAAGCATAATGCGGATGAGAATGAGTTATGTTATTCCAAAATAGTAACAACTATCAAGAGTGCTGGGAACTCTATAAGCCAACAGATTCAATCCAGTGTTAAAGAGAGCAGAAGCGGTGCTTTTCTGATGACCATTTTTGGTGAAATGTAGTGAACTGCAGGGTAGAGTCTCTGAGATCTTAAAGTGATAAGAGCAGAGGAGAAACGGTGAAAAGTGGAGGCGGGAAGGGTGGATGTGTTTTCCAGGGAGAAGGGAGAGACAACAGAAAATATGAAAACAAAAGGGAAATAGCCTGACAAACTAAAAATTTAAAAACAAAACAAACAAACAAAAAAAAACCAGAAAAACAACAAAGCAGGAAATCCAGCAAGAGGGGAAGCTGGGGCAAAGCTTAAAACTAAACCCGAAGGAGGAAGATGAAAAGGCAAATAAATGACCCCCAGTCAGACCAGCCTGTGTTAGTTGGGAGGAAAACCTCAGGACCCTGAACTGAGAAACTGGAGAGCGGAGGAAGCAAGACACTTCTCAATGGGTTGGGGGAACCAACACAGAGGCTGACAGTGGGTCATTCACTATATTTCATTTAAACTCACATGTTGAGAAGTACTATTATTTTCTCCACTTTGCAGAGGAGGAAACCAGAAGCCCAGATAGAGTTAATCACTTACTCAAAATCACACAGCCAATAGGCAGAACTGGGGCTGCAACCAAGATCTGACCTCCAAGCCATGCTTTCCGGCTACCTTGCTAAATACACCAAGCACTAGTGAGAACTGCATAGTTAGGACAACACCAAAACAGCCAACAGAACCACCTAGGAAGAATTTAAGAAATGCATGAAGACTAAGGTACAAGCAAATTGGGAAAGGGGGAAAGTCATGAGCACAGAGTCCTAAAAACTGGCAATCAGTGATCACACACCTTTTAGCTGAGAGACACCAGAAACAGGTAGACAGGAGAAAAAGTTTCTATCAACCAGCCCCACTGCCTCCCACCAAAAACCAACCAAGGTGTCAAAGAGGGGTATCAACCCTGTAAACAACCCCATTTCAAAGCCCCAGTGTCTTTTTCAGAGTCCTGATTATGAAGGGCTCTGGGCAAGCAGTTAACTCTCTTCTGCCAGCTGCCCCATCACTGCCCATCACTTATCACAGGCTAAGCTGGTCATCTGGGTGGGAAGAGAGAAATTCACCCCATCTCAGTAGGTTCCCAAGCACTCCCATTCTCAAAAAGTGAAGTCAAGGTCATCTGCCTAAACCCTATTCCCAGCATGAGGCTATTTCCATATCCAGGCCTTCAGGGTGATGGAGGGGGCTAACTTATTCTGCCTGCCTGCCAACACAGCACATTCCAAAGCAAAACCAGATAAACTCGCAGGTCCAGTTCCAAACTTCCAAACTACAGCAGTCCCCCCTACCCACTACACCCACCTAGAGAATTAGGTGGATTAGCCCGGCCCGGAGGAGTCCTGCCCCCTCTCTCTCAACGGTGAGTATAACCAGTCATGGGGGTGAGGGGTACTGGTCCCCACAGTCCTGGAGGACTGAAACCACAGGAGAGAGGTGAATGGGGTAGGATAAGTAATCTCTGAAAGGCTCAACTGAGACACACCCAACTTTTCAAGACCTTAGCCATATGTTTGTAAGAGGGAGTAAAATGGGCCACCAAGAAAACACAAGTATTGTGTCATTTTTCTGGGCAAATACACTAAATGAGAAGCCTACCTTTGTTTCAACGTCACAGTCTATCTTAACTCCCTTCAAATGCCACAAGAAAACCTGATAGGTGACTTGATGTGCAGTCCTTTGTTAGCCTGACAGCTGTGGAGTCACACAGATAAAGAACTGGTTTTAAGTGTAGCTGTGTGATGTTGGGTAGGGCACTAAGCTGCTCTGAGCTTCACCTTCTTCAACTACAATTGCAACTCTTATATGGGCTTAAGACAGAACCTGGCCTGTCAGCCTTCCCTTCCTATCCAAGAAGCCCAGGAATTAGCACAACTAAAAGTGAACTCAGCAGTACTGCTCCTCCTCGACAAAACCTGTCTTTGAGGGTTATGGATGGTCTGATAAGATAACAGTTCTCCAGGACCTTTCTGCCTAAGGCCTCACACATTTTCTCTCTTTAATCAAAAGCACAGCACAAAAAAACAGCTAGAGGGGCAAGAGGCAGTACAGCATCATCTTCCCAGAAAGATAAACCAAAGATTTTCAGATGACTTACCTAAGGTCACAGGAAGAGCCATAGCAGAGGATTCCCAACCAGGACTTCCTTCCACACCAGCTAGAAGTGGAGAGACCAAGACCCAGCACTTGGAGGACCCTCAAATGCCTTCTCCCAGTGAACCATCCCAACAAGGTAACAGTTCTCCAGCACAGTTCTCAACAGCAAAGTCTGGACGCCATTGTTTTGGTCAGAGCTGAAACACTGGACTGAACACCTCCACTCCTGCCTGAAGTCACTGCCTAAGGCACATCACAAAATAACTAAACAGCGGTGTCAAAAGAACCACCAGGAACTGAGCAGTGTCACTCCAATTACTTTTGGTTTTAGGCAAAGTTCTAAAAGTACTAAAATTTCTTTTAAAATTTCTAAAATTCCACTCAATGTCTTCTGGCTTATCTATTTAGATGCATCATAGAACATCATTACACAGTCTCCCTCAGAACAAAGGTAAGTGAGTTTGAAACCCAAGAATGTCAAGAGTGCCAAGACCACAGGTTCTAAAATATAATCTGAAATCCCCCAATTCCATACAGTACAAACCAACCTTTCAGAATACCACTGAAAAAAAACTTCTTTCTAAATTAAACTTTGTTGGTCTAAAAGGAAATGAACCAATGCTGAATCATTCCTATGAATGATGAGAATTATTTTTAAAAAAATACTTATGAGTGCATCCACAGAAAAGAACAAGGTTTGAAACAATTTGGTTGAAATAGCACAGATTTGAAGGGAAAGTTGTTTCCTGAAATTCCCCTCTATTGTAGCTCTGGCCTCAGAAATGGCCTGGGACAATCCTTCAAAAGTAATACTGTTATGAGCTCAATACCAAGACACCACAAAGCCCTCCTGCCCGGGATTTTCTCTCCATTCTAGAAAAGTCTAGTCTGCCAGTTTCCCTGACAATTTCCTATTAGTACCACAGGCATATAATTTATCATCCAAACTGGGACATTTTGATAGTAAAGGAGGGTTCTTTAAGGATTATGCCAAGACAAGCAACATAAACCAGGATTATACCAGGCAAACAGGTACTCAGCCATGGGGAACCATAAAGGGCAGCCCTGTAGAAAATACAAACGGGCAAAACTGCCACAAAAAGTAACCAGGAAGAAGGCAGCAAGGATCTGGTGGATGGACACAGGAACAAGGAAGACCAAGTTAAAATTAAGAAAAAAGCTAGGTAGAGCAGAGCCTGAAACTTGAGGTACACATTAACCTGATTCTAGGTCCGTTTTCTCCCATTCTTAAGTCAATCTGCAAATCAGATTCAATGACTGATTCGTGGCCTCCCATGCCTTCCAGGTGTCTCCTCTTCATGATCTCCCACTTTATCCTTTAGGACTTAGTTACTGGATTGTTTAAAAGTATAATCCACAAGGATGGGTTAACATGGTAAACATTTATCATTCCACACTATTGAAACTGATTCTTTCTAAAGTAAAAAAGTTTTATTTTAAATACTACTACTGTTTATCTTTGAAACAAACTATATGTTTTTTCCTGGCTCCTCTCTAAAACCAACTGGTAGAAACTCTTCTTATTAGGTCTGATTATCAGTTTTTAATCACTCGATCACCGAAAAACACGACAGCCAGAATGCTGGGGATACCATGGTGGGCATGACAAGATGCTGTTCTGTGTGGTGACTAGATCCACGGATTTATTTCCTTATGAGATATGATTCACATACCATAAAGTTCACCCTTTTAAAGTATGTAATTCAGTACTTTTAGTAGACTCCCAGAGTTGTGAATAAGTGCTTTTAAAAATATTTCCTCCCCTCATCCACTGTCAGCCTGCCTGAATCTAAGTCTCTCTCCTCAACCAGACTACTCTCCTCCCTCAATAATTCTTCATTTTAATTTTTTTAAAGACTGGGAAACCAGATTAATTAGCACACACGTCTATACACTGCTTAAGAGACAACAGGAAAAGATGTCAATAAAATGCAGGTGGTCCCTGGCCCAAGCTCACACAAAGCAATCTTAACTGCTCAGACCAGTCACCGGGAGTGGCCCAGATCTAAAAACACAGGCACACTGACACACCCAGAAGTGTAGCTGGGAATGTGAGCAGAGCAGTACCAGCTTAAGCCAGCTGACTTTGAAAACACAAGGTTCTATCACCAGCTTCCAGAAGGAACTCAGCTCATCTACCCAGGAAGTACCTGGAGTTAGGCACTGGAATTCACAAACATCCTCTTAAACATGCAAATACACTGGCTAAAGAGATGGGCAACCATTTATTCACGAGTGTGAATTATTATGAGTGACATTTAAGGCCCAGAGGAAGCGAGTCTTAGGAGAGGGGCAAAGATTTATCTCTGGAGCTTGGAGTACTGAGAGAAACGAATGGCCTAGGTTTTAACAGCAGCCACACCTACAGCTCTAGCCTACCAAGCCAGCACTTACCTAATCTAAACTTTACTCCAACTCTTCCAAGTAGATAACATCATCCCCATTTTCCAGATGGGGAAACTGCAGGCACAGAGAAGTGAAGCAGCTAGCCCAAAGCAGGTATTAAGAGGTGCAATGAGGGCAGCAAAAGTACCTTTCTTCTCCGCACCTGAAGCTGAATGCCCTCTGCACCCCAGGGGGGATTATGCAATGGTTTTACAAGGCGGCCCGAGACCCTAAGCATTGTTTCGCTATGAAAAGATGAGTTGCATTCAACCACTTACAAAAGAACTTCTACAACCCAACCCCAATGTTAGGAGTGTGGCTTTCAAGCAAGAAGCTAAGGAAAAGGTTTTCTTTTAGACAGATGAAGTTGCATCATGCTATCCAGTTTTTGAAGCATTTCCATTGAATTCATACTGGGTAAGGAATGACCTCAAATATTATGTATTTACTGATGGATTTCCTCCACTTTATGAATAAGGGAAGTGTGGTTCAAAGCGATTAATGGTCAAGGGCTTTATGGGCTTGCTTCAGCCTCTCCTAGATTTCTATCTGTTTGCCAGAGACCAGGAATCCGGATCAGATTCTAAGTAAATGCCTCAGCCTTGGGTGTTCCTCAAGGGTCACTGTCCAGGGTGACTTGGCAGAAAATCCTTAAAGATCTGTTATGCAACATAACATTTGAAGTTGCTATTTACTGAGCATTCACCATACCATGTGTCTGGTACGTAGTGGGCACAATTGAAATTTATAGATGGGGACACCGAGGCTTGCAGAGAACAAGTAATTTGTGCAAGGCCACACTAGCAAGTAACTGAGCCAAGGTGTGTCCAACTCCAAATCTCTGATTTTGAACCCACATTATCCTGTCTTTTTCCAAACCAAAATCAGGAAACAGCCCACTGTTCATGTCAATCAGTTCCCCCCTCCTACTCCTTTCAATTAATTCCTCACAGCCAAGTTTCAAATCTGTAGTAGCCCATTACTGGCAACAAACCGTATCGATATGCGAGGGTTAAGTTCATTACTCAGGAGAATATTTCACAAGGTTTGTTTATTTTCTAACAACCTACTCCCAACTCACCCCCCAAAATGGCATCTGGAAAAAATCCTCCTGTTCCTTCAAAGCCCAACTCCAACATCACTTCCTCCGCAAAGCCCTCCTCAGTTCCTACCACAGGGCAACACAGCTCTTCAGATGTATCATGAGGGCTTACCCCAGTGAGTGTGTTTCCCCTTTATTCTGATGTTACATAAGGAAATCCATGCTCCTAAAAAATATAAACGTGTAAAAAATCCCACTCCCTCGAAGCAACCCTCAAGGCAACACCCATCCATAACGTATAACCCCCCAGATCCTTAGGACTAGAGATGCAAACGTGTTGTTTCAACATTTCACTAACCCTAAGACACCACTGCCGGTAAGATGCAGCAGGATTTTATTTCAGACGTACTACTGTGAAACAAATGATGTCACAATGCTTATCACTTAGAAATATTATTTTATACATATTGAAACTTTTTACTCTCTATCAATCTTGTGCCTACATAAAAAGGAAAATACAAGCTAAATAAATTGGGTAACATAAGCTAAAGTAACTTCTCAGAGTGATCAGTGTCCATACACCATCACCCTCTGTAACAACAAGGGTATTCTTAGGAATGCTCACTACTGACTCTGGGATTTTCTTCCTCTCCACTGCATTCACTCCACAGGCTTTGGTGAGAGCATGCAACATCAAGGGTCATTACCACCACCTGGCCAGCCATACTGTCAAACACATCCCAATTTCAAAAATGTTCAAGCATGTTAAAAATGTGTACCTTGGAACTCACAAAATACCATACACACAACTTTCCCACTGGATTGCCATGACCTCTGTACACGCCTGTTTTCTTTGCTAATCTGTAAACTCTGCCGGGCAGGGGAGTTTTACTGATTACTGTTCATTAGCCACCTTTTCCTAATTACTAAATCCCTGGCACACAGTAGCACCCATAAATGTTTAAACGCTCAGTGGCAAGTAGTAGCTCCATGAAAACCAGGAGCATCTGGATTTCAAAGAGCCCAAGGTGAAGGGAAGAGACAAGGAAGGAAAGAAGGAAAAGCATGGTGGTTTATCCACAGTTCATCTCCAGAAAGCCGTCAGGATTACCCTTCCTATCCCCTCATTTTCCAACACCAGGCATACCACCCAAGGACCTCTAGGAGCATCCCTGCTACTCAGAAAGCAAAACCTCTATAAGCAGCCAGACAGAACTCCGTTCTCAAGCCCCTCACCAGTAACCATGACACACACCTCTACAATCACATCTGGAAACAACTGCTACACTCCCATGAGGTAACAAATGAATGCCGAGCACAGAGAAGGTGGTTCTGGTTCATTTTATTGCTTCCCCTGGATAGAAAGGTGAGACCTTAGTTTTGTGCAGGCTTATCTTTAAAACCAATGAAGAACATCTTAGTGAATTCCATAAAGATTCAGCCTATGTTCCTAGGTATACTGCCTCACAAATATAGAGGGAAGAAAATCACATTCAGAATTAGAAATGACCAAATTTAACCTGATTCTATCCGCAGACAAAAATTAGAATATCTAAATCAATGGTTCCCAGCCAGGAGCAGATGTTATGATGGGGCCTTTCAGAAATACGGACACACTGCACCTACCACAACCCACCTAAGCCTCCACAGGTGGTGCCCAGGCTGTAAAAGCTCCATGGAGGCTGCAGTGCACATGCTAAGGTGGGAACCACTGATGTGGCAGGAGCTTCCTGGAGCAGGAACAGAAAGAGGCTGACCTGGGTTTCAGTCAGAACCATCCTGAGTTAGCCATGTAAATGGATCCATGTGCCCTGAATGACAAACCCAAAAGGCAAAATGTGAGAAAAGGTGCAGGGCCTGGAAAGATGAGTGAGAACACGCAGCCAGCGGGAGACAGGAGCGGGGCAGACAGCCTTGCCCTAGCTTCCCCCATGCCTGCCACATATCAGAGACACAAGTATTTGGTGAATGAGGGTCACACGGGTAATGAGCACGTGGTCATGCACACCATCAGACTTCCACTGAGCCACCTACTAAGTGCAGATTCCCTAAACTGGCTCCAGCTGAGGCAAGAGTTGCCCTACCAATTCATCAGTAGGGGAGATTTTAGTTTTGCTTCAGCTTCACTGGACACTTGAGTGGTGTTCTGGAAGCATTTTCCACTTTCACAATTTCTAAGCATGAAGGAAGCTGCTTCTTGCCTCCAAATTACAAATGGCACATTCCCTGATTTCAAATTATATAAAAGGTAATAATTTTTGCATTTTACGGCTAAGGTAAAATTTAAAGGTGAAAGGAAATTAGGGAGGTATTCTGAATGCATAACAAAACTAGAAACCTTTCATCAAAATTTAAAAACAGTATCAAACTCACTCCTTCAATATTTAAAGCAAAAGCAACTTTGAATTAAGAGAATTTCTCGGCTCGGACAATATGAAATGCTATTAAGTATCTGTTTTCTGTTTTTCTCTCAATGACAATACATGACAAGGTCTTCTAAGTGCCCAGGATTTCAAGATGGGGCTGATGGTTCCTTCAGCTAATGGAGCTCTAACTCTAACCAGCATTGTCTCTCAAAGGCTTTGAGATGAAAAGGCAGCCAGGGAGAAAGGATTGAAAGAGATTCCACCAAAGGAAGCATCCGCTCACAATGGTTTCAGAATCAGTTAGCCCCCAAGACACCCCCAGCCACAGTAATGGGTGATCTGAAAATGAAGCATATCAAAATGCTATTGATAAGCTAAATTACCAGACAGCTTATCTGAGGCCCACATCCGCCATATGGTGCCCCAAGTTCTGCCGCCTGTTGCTGCCATAACAATAGGCACGCCTACCCAGAAAGCACCATCGGACAGAAACCCAGCAGCGGCGGCATGTGGGGCAGCTACTGTGTTTACATTTTATTTTGTGCCATTAGCTTTGTTCCTCCCCCTATCCCAGTAGGGATTTGAAACACACACACTTAATGTCACAAATCCCTGTTACCTGCAGAATGCATGCATGCACACTGCATGTAAGCACGTGTACGGGGATAGATCAGGTGAACAGAGAGAAAACCAGATGTCAACTTCAGAAATGGAGCTGCCCAGTGGGGGAGGGCGAGCCAGGCAGTCTCCCAGCTAGAGCTGCAAGCAGACAATGCGCTTTTCTCAACAAGCTCGGGCGGGCGGGCCTCGGGGAGTGGCTATTTAAAACACTTGGCTCCTTTTATTTCACCACCACGGAAGTGAATTCGGTTCTTAAGTGCCAGAGCAAATGAAGTCATTCGGTTTCCGCGGGCTCTCTGCATCTCAGCAGAAGGAGTCAGGCTGGATGAAAGTCGGAAGGCCCATCTAAGTTGTTCTTTCTTACAATTAAAATTGATTCCCAGAGGATTAGGCGCTTGGGCTTCATTTACTTTTTTTTCTTTGAAAAGCTATTAAAGTCAAAGAAAAATTAAGGGATACAGACACTGGGATGAACGCCGTCAAAGATGACTCCCTTCACAAAATGCCGTCAAGTCACAGAGTAAAGAAGGAGCAGATAAAGCAATTACCTTCTAAAGGCTCGGTTGGTATAAAAGATTAACAATGATTTCTGTCAAATAAATTCATAACAATTTTGTATTTCTGCTCTCTTAAAAGACTTTCCCATTTTTGCAGATGGTAATAAAATATTCATTTATTTAGTTTACTATCTATTAGAAAAACACTGGTTTTCAAAGAGAACTCAGCAGTGTGTAGCATCAGGTTATACAAAAATGCTTGGACACAGAGCAAAGCAAAAAAAACAGTCTCTTAATATTCAGATCTATTGAATTATTACAGAAAGGCACTCATTTCGTTCCTCTAGATTTACTCACACCTAAGCAGACAACATTCTTGGATGAACTTTTCAAATTTTCTTAAACATTCCAAGTTTAAAAAAAAAAATCCCCTTTCAAGTTAAATTGAGATTGCACTTGAACACCATCCAAGAGCAGAGCTGAACTGAATTATGATAATTAGAAAGCTGTGCCTATTAAAAAAAAAAAGCAGCACAGTTGATGCATTTTTTTAAAAAAGTTCATGCCAGAGAATATAAGTTCAATATGTTCTCACATAATTAACATTTCCCACCATTAGCAGCAGTTTTTCAGTTTATGTATCAGTAAGAACAACAGTGTTGTATATTCCCAGTCAAGAGTGTTTCAGTCACTTTACACATACATCTAAACCTGGCAGATGCCTAAAAGCAACCAGAATTTCCCACTAGAGATGATGGATGCTTAACTTGTTCATCAATAAGCCAGCTTTTTCTTTTAAACCCATTTTCCAGGGTCCCATGCCTGCAAATTAAAACTGCTAATGAAATCCTAGGACACAGCCTTCAAAACAAATGTGAATCATGAAAAAGGATAGAAAGCATTGCATTAGGATAGTAAAGACCAGTTTTAAACAAGGCAGGGTGGGTGTAGCGCATGCAACACACCCTTCCCTTGGCCTGCCACAAAGGTAGAAAAAAGATAGCTTTTTACAAGGACCTTCCCCCTACTCCCCATCACACCACCACCACCACTACTACCATTATCCAATCAAGAAGAGGAAACCAGTGAGTTTCACAGTTAGCCAAGACTCCCGGACTACTGGAAACTATTTTTTTGAGAATCCTCTCAACTATGCAAAAAGTCAGTGGACCAAAGGAGAATTTACAAGCTAAGAGTAACCTACCCTTGTAAGAAACATCATCCTGAAAACCCACCCACCAGGGCATCCCATTTTTACTTTGACTAAAATAAAACACATATTTCAAAGCTACCCTATTCTGTACCACTACAAAACTGGAATGTATTTGAAAAAATGGTCAAATTTCAATTCCAAATTCAAATATGGACCACGAAGCTCATAATGAGAATCTTACAGATTGAGGACACTCAAGAGTTCACAGCTTTGAAACAAAAAATAAAAACCCACAGAAAAACACTCCAAGTATTTAGATTCAAATATACTAGCACGCCACAAACTATCCCAAGAAGAGAGAAGCCCCAGAACTTCCCTGATTTCAGAGGTACACAGTAATTGCAATACAACAAGGTCTAAATAAGGTGTCTGTCAAAAAGCTCGACCGTGAAATATGAAGTGCGTAGGATGGACTTGAATCACCTGATTTTATCACTTTCATGAATATGAAAGAATAAAATATATCACTGATGTGGTTCAAACACAACTCCAGATGCAACTTAAATATCACAAGGTAATCTATGCCTTACTATAAAATAAGAAAAAGCACCATGCAGCTATAAAAGATTGTGCCAGCCATCAATCAGTCCCCAAGCAGCCCAGCAGCAGCACAGCCTAGGTTTGTCAAAGGGGAATAAGCTTACAATATATTTTTCTGGCTGAGTCCAAAAGTTGGACATTAGCAGTTTGCAGTTCCAGCCACTGAACTCCAAAGGGGCAGCTGTAACGCTCACATTTAACAACAAAGTTGGCTTGCATTTTCTTGCAGTTCTACAGGGAAATCTGGACACTTGTTTTGGCCACATTCTTTAGTCTTTGGAGAAAACAGACTCTAAAGTTTTACCACTAAACAGATTCGACCTCTAAACACAGCTTTCATATTTATTTATTTATTTATTTTCCCTTTCACAATCTCTCTACTGGGTACAAGTGCCTAAAATGGAGCTTAAAAGTGTTATCCACCTACTGTCTGTATGTGAATATGGTTATTTTTAAGTCCACCAGTTCATACATACAGTTATTTGCACCAACCTTGAGTGATAAGACACAATTTTCATTTGCAGGCAGCATAATTATGATCACAATTAACACATAACACAAGAGATTGGAGAGAAAAGTAATCCCACAAATGCCCAGGCTCTTGTATGACCACCATGTATGAGAGATCAATCCATTTCTGAAGCAACCAACCTTAAAGTATTGTTAATGTCACAGCTCATTTCTTCAAAAGTCTATTTAACATTTGGGATCTACATGCTTTAAACTGTTCGTACTATATACTTTTCTGCTGAAAATGTAACGACAAATATGATCTAAACACTGATGATAAAAGTATATTCTTCCCAAACGTTCCCGTTAAGAAATGCCCTCATAATTGTTGCTCTGTATTCTAAGAACCAACAAAACACAAAATTGTTTATAAACTGCTGAAGCTCAAGCAGGGAAAAAAACTCGAACATTTTTTTCCTTATGACTTATTTGTTCCTTTTTCTAAATAAAAGGGGACTCCAGTCTCCCAAGTGAGTATATTAATATATAATTCCTGCTGTATAAAGTAAGTGGGGGGAGAGAGGAAATGGGAAAGGGAGGAGGAAGCCGACTCCCCCTAGGCTGCCCTCCCAAACCCGCCCTTATGTGTAATTAGTTTGCTGCTGGGGCCTGGGCACACATTGTACCACAAGGCAAGGAAAAGCCTCTCAGTGAGAAATTCCTATCAGTCTGGCTCAAACTAAATTGGGATGTCCTCCCCCTTTAAATTAAATTTAATTAAGTATATGTCATGGTGAGTCCTGGTTTTTGTTTTGGGAAAAGAAAAGAAAAAAAACCCTCCAACCCTCCAATAATCTCTCTCAGGCATGTTCCCCGGAGTTCATTACTTTATAAAGGATCACACAGAGGAGGAATTTACACAAAGATTCTTCCCTATAATTTTCTTTACCCATATTGTCAAAGCAAAGTGTCATACTGGTTTTGTTTCAAGCTCGTTTTAAAAAAAAAAAAAAAAGTTCTAATATTCCCCTAAAACTGCAGATCAAATAATATTTACCATTAAAGTAAAAATAAAAGTCTACCTTGGCATTCTGATACCATCAGCAAGAACCCGTAATGGATATAGCTTATCATCAGTTCATTTTTTATACCAACAATAAATAAAAGAATTGTTAACTGTTTAAAACCTGAAATCTGAGAGTTCAACACAGAGTTGCACATACAAAGAAACACTAAACAAAAATATCTGTGACCATTTATGGAAACAGTGAGATTAGAAAAATAAGCCTTTCCCCAAAAATTCAACAATTCAAAACCTCACTACTGACAAAAGGTTCAACTAATCCATTTGTCTTTCCTGAGTCACTTTGTAATTAGTTCTACTATTTCCTTCTAAAGAGGAAAAGATTCCTAAGGAAGTTGGATTTAAGTCTAGTCCTTGTAAGCATTCAGATATGCTTGGACCCGAAGACCCTGCTGTTTACAGAAGGGGGGCACAAACCCAACAGGGAAAGGGTGAAGCACCGGGCGTAGCCTGAAGACTGTTCCCCAATCTGTGCCTCAGAGAAGCCCCTATCCGTAGAAGACCAGCAAGATTCACTGCAGCCTGCAGAGAAAGGAGCCCACTCCCGGCTGTGACTACACAGTGGATCACATCTCCCTGAAGGGAGGGATATGTCTACTCAGGTAACCACTGCAGGCACCCAGAGCACCCCAAGCCATCAGACCACCTGAACTTCCAAAAACAACCAAGGTGGAAAGCGGGGAGAAAGAAATCTGTGGTTGTTGTGAACTGATATGGTTCTGCTCCTTTGCAATACGTGTAGTGTTTTTAGTATTTCTTTTTACTATTTTGAAATGTGGCAGGCTTAACAGACCTTTCTGTCCCAAGACCTGGGCTCCTTCCAAGGCACTGTTTTTAAACATGGCCTTTTTACATTCCCTGCTCCCGGAACATCATCTGTCTCTAAGTTTCCAGGGCTCACTGAGGTCAATTTTCATTTCTGCAAATCACAGGAAGCCACTTGCTTCTAAGAAGTTAACAACCCTCCTGAGAAACGCTGGTGGCTGGTATTTCATTGTTTCATAAATATTTTTATATAGTGACACTATCCAACTTTAAATAAATCTTTTAAAAAAGACAATTTAAAAGCAAAGAAAATTCTGATCTGGATTTCATTTATTTTCATGAGAGGGGAGGTGTGAGCCCTCATTGTTTTCGACTCGTTAAAAATATTGCTTTGATTTTTTTAAAAATACAAACGTTATTTTTTTAAAAAGAAGAAAAGTCACAGAAGTTGAACTTTCTTTACAGCGGGACTCTGGACTTTTGAAAACAAGTGTTGCTGTTACGAACAAAGACTATAAGTGTACCCAGATTTTCTCCCCCCCGGGGATCATTTCTCTTCCAATAAACAAACAAATCCTCCAGTATTTCCTACCGAAAGGGAAGGGAAGTTTTCCAGGGAGAGTCTCCTCCTGGGTTTGGTGGTAACTGCGACTCAGTCTTTTTTGGACACAATGTTTCTGCTGACTCCTGAAAATTTTCCACTTGAATGTGCAATGAAGCGGCGGCGACGGCGGCAGCAACAGTCCTGGAGAAGCGGCAAAGACGACCGTGCCCTTTTTCATCTTTAAGAAGAAGGAGCGAACCCCCCGCCAACGGCACAAGTCGGCGCAGACCCGGGCCGGCCTCGGGGGTACCCGGCGCCGGGGGACGGCGGCGAAAGCAGGGGGGTCCGGGCCGGCTCCGGGCTCCGAGGCGGCGCCGGCGGCGGCTCTGCCCGCCCGCGCTCGCTCCGAACTTCTGGCTCCCCAGCGCACCCCGTGCAACGCGCCCGAGGGTGTGTGCGTGTGCGCGCGTGCAGGCGGCGGGAGAGGGGGCGCGCGGGGGGCGCGGAGCGGCCGGCCGGGCGCCTCCAGGGCCGCCGCCGGGGGCCGCCTGTTGCTGCGCGGGCTCCCAGCGCGCGGCCCAACTTGGCGTCCCGGCAAGTCGCGCGGCGGCGCCCAGCCGCTCACCTCGGAGGGGGCGCAGGGAGGCGGGTGTGGGGGCCCGGCCGCGGCCCTCCGCGTGCCCGCCCGCCGTCGCACACAAAGCAGAGCCCGCAAAGAAAGAGCGGCCCGCGAGGGACGCGCCGCCGGCCCCCCGCACCCCAGCATCCGCCCCGCGCGCCAACTTACCTCGGCCCAGGGAGCCGCCGCAGCGCCCGGCGAGTCCGAGGCAAACTTCGGCGCCGCTTCCCCCGCCCTCTGCTCGGTGCCCGGCTCCCTCCCCGGCTCCCGGTCCCCGGGCCCGGCCACCCCACCCCTGCCTAGCACCGCTCCTGCCCCGGGGCCGGCTGGCGCGCTGGGCTGCTGCCCGCGCTCCGGGCAAAGGTGGAGGGGTGGGGGGGCGTCACTGCATGGCCTGTCCCTGGACGCGGCCGCCCCGGGCCCGGGCCCCGCCGCGCGGAATGGCCCGCAGGGTGGAAGCGAGTCTGCAAAGTGCTTGGTGGGCGCCCGCGGCGGGCGGCGGGGCCGCGGCGGCGGCAGCAGAGGCTCGGCTCGGCTCAGGCGGCGCGGCGCGGCGCGAGCGATGCTAAGAATGTTCGGAATGAGGACAGGAATGAAATGAACGCCAGGACCGAACTCGCTCCGGAGGGGTGGGGCCTCGGTGACGTCATGCGGCTTGCCGCCCGGGGCTGGAGGCGGGGCCTGCCGCCGCCGGTGACGTCATGGGGAATCGGGGCGGACCGGCGCGGCTGCTTCGCCGTTGGGGCGCGGGCTCTCGGCAGCTGGGCGGAGTCTCGCGCCCACGGGGGAGCGTGGCTCGCGCGGGAGCCGCCCTCCGTCTCCCGGCGCGGGCTCCGGGCTTTGTCCCGAGCCGGGGCGGGGCGGGGCGGACGGGAGCTGCGCGGCTTGGAAGTCCCTGCGCTCGCGCGAAGAACTCTGGAAGCCTGGGTTCCTTCCAGGGGGCAGGCGCCGAGGCCGGAGTTGCGCGCGGCGCGCCTACCGTGCCTCAGTTTCCCTAGTCCGGGACGCGGAAGTGCGAGTGGCTGCGTTGAGTGCTCCCGGACTCGCGGAAGTCTGCAAGTGTGGGGAAGTTTCCTTTCTGGTGATTCAGATTGTTGCTCTCGAGCGCGGTGGACGCCGTCTCCGGGCCAGATTCCCAGCCTGCCATTTATTTCTTCTCTTCCCTTTCACTTTTATAAAAGTTCACAGCTCTCACTCAAGTCGAAATCTGTCTTACTGTTGGGAAAGGAAAACCTTTAGCCTAGCAAAGAAGGATAATTACAGAGTTCGTAATAAACCTGCCCTGCTAGCAAGGTCTTCTCCAAGTCAGTTAAAAAACTGAGTTCACTCATCTCTGCCGGTTGTACTTTTCAAAAGTAACTTCCTAAACTTTAAAATGCTGCATCCGGCGACTTTAAGTTAGCCCTTTCTTTATTGAGAAACTTCATTTCATTAATAAAGGAATCATTTTAACCCTGCCATTGGAGGTAGTGACGCAAAAGTGACATAGACCCAGTCGGTAAATCAGAAAACGGGTAAAATCGACCCACTGGGGACAGAACCGTCTAAAGTTTCGGGTGATTGTTATAATTATTTAACAAGCTGCAAAGCGGTTCCCGCACAGTGGACCTCATTCCTTCTAGGCACTTGGCTCTCTTTTCCAGCTGAGGCCTCAGGATTAAATGACAGAACACATTTTGTGCCCGAGGAATCCCTATATCCCTCTATATGGGTAACTGAGGGGACTAGACTGTGAGTTACTGCAACACATTTCTACAAAACATAACTTTTACTAATACATTGTTTTCCTTCTTTTTTTTTTTTATTTTATATTTGGAGACAGGATCTTGCTCTGTCACCTAGGCTAGAATGCAATGGTGCGATCCGGGCTCGCTGCAGCCTCGACGCCCTGGAATCGAGCCATCCTCCCTTTTCAGCCTCCCAAGTAGCTGGAACTACAGGCACGCACCACCACGCCTAGCTAATTTTTAAAATTTTTTCGTAGAGATGCAGTTTCACCATGCTGCCCAGGCTGGTCTCAGACGCCCGGGCTCAAGCTGTCCTCCTGCCTCGGCTTCCTGAAGTGCTGGGATTACAAAAGTGAGCCACTGCACCCAGTCTTATTAATACATTTTTAATTTCAACTCTTGAAGTAATCGGAGTAACAAGCAGTTGTAAAAAATAATAATAAATCGTTTGTTCACTTTGCCCAGTTCTCCCCACTGGTAATGTCTTCCAAAACTCTAATACAGTATCACAATTGGGATATTGACATTGATACGATCCACCCATGTTATTCAGATTTCCCCAGTCTTCCCTGTATGTATTCGTACGTGCCTGTATTTAGGTCTATGCAATTTCCTGACTTGTGTAGGTACCACCACAGTCAAGTACAAGTGCATTTTATTTCTAATTCATAGGCAATGATAAGGTAATACAGTGAGGTTCACAATAATGAACCCAACCACCTTGGCACTGGTTTTTGGAAATGTGTTAGAAAACACATAATTAATTTGGCATTAAAACTGTACTGGTCATATCTCTCTCCAAATGTCATCTTCTAAAAGCACCAGATAAATTTCGATGGCAGTGCCAACCAGTTAGTAGGGTTTCTAAACCACTATTTGTTGGCCCAGTATACCTGGGCACCTTTCAGACTAGTTCCTGTCTTATAGCCACTTTGCAATACAATATCTCCCCAATTCCATACTGAATTAAGGAAAAATTCCTTGGCCTGGAATCCAAAGTTCTTTATGACATGAGTGACTTTTTGACCAGTATTTTCTCCAACTTCTCCTGTGTGTATATTTTTTGAGACTCACCTTAAAAACCTCTTCCTCCGGGAAGACTGCTAAACTAAATATTTCCTCTCTAGGACCCTTGAAGCTCCTTGCCCCAGATATGCTTCTTGTATTCTGTTAGTTACTAGCATATGTGTGTTACTGGTGATGCCTACCTATCTGAGCCCCTGGAAAGTGGTCTGGGTCTCATGCAGCTAAGTATGCCCTGCCCAGGACATACAAATGGGAAGTGACTCTCATTGTCATCTCTCCACTCTTCCAAATGCTTTCACTCTCCTCAGCCACCTTGATCAATGCATAGGACCAGTGCACGGATTTAGGGCCCCAGCACCTAAGGGCAGGAACATTAACTGCAACCTGCTAAAATGACAGCAGATACCATATACTGCATCCATGCTTAGCACTTGGCATTTTACATTTGCCATCTCAATTAGTTCTCACAGAACCTGTGTAAAGTAGTAATTAGTACCCCCAGTTTACACAAGGGAAAAACTGAGATGTTAGGGAGGCTATATAACTTGTCCATGGTCACATAGCCAAAAGAGAGTAAAGTCAGAACCTGAATTCCTTCTGACTCATGTTTATAACCTGTATTCATAACCCCTGACCTCTACTGTCACCAAAGCTGAAATGAATATAAATCAAAGCAGTGGAATGCCAGGCACTGATCTAAGTACTTTCCAGGTATTACCTCATTTGATCGCCACAGCCACCCTATGAGGTGGTTACTGTTATTAGTCTTATTTTATAGATGAATGAGCCAAGGACCAGAGAGATGAAATAACTCGATCAGGGTCATATATTTAGTAAGTGCAAAGCAAAGATTCAAACTCGGGCAGTCCAGCTTCAGATTTCATGCTCTTAGCCTCCCACTGATCTGCCCACTGCAATGAAGGCAGAAGATCAACGTCCACAGGGGTGACTTACCTGGAGATGTAACAATCATGTATATCACTAATGATACAAAAGGGTTCGTTTCCCCCCACCAGTTCTTACCAAGAAAGAAGCTGAAACTGTCCATTTAGTGGTAACAAATCATGCTGAGACAAACTGAGTCAGCCTGAAGCTAGGAAGGATAGCCAGAGCCAATGGGTTAGAATTGACCCTAAAGTTGCACCTGGCTCCAAAAGATATTGCTTTGGAAGACAAGGAGAGATGTATTAATAAGGATGATACTAGTCACCTCATTTCTTTTTTTTTTTTTTTTTTTTTTTTTGAGATGGAGTCTCTCTCTGTCACCCAGGCTGGAGTGCAGTGGCGCGATCTAGGCTCACTGCAAGCTCTGCCTCCCGGGTTTACTTATGCCATTCTCCTGCCTCAGCCTCCCGAGCAGCCAGGACTACAGGCGCCTGCCACCATGCCCGGCTATTTTTTTATATTTTTAGTAGAGATGGGGTTTCACCATGTTAGCCAGGATGGTCTCGATCTCCTGACCTCGTGGTCCACCCGCCTCGGCCTCCCAAAGTGCTGGGATTGCAGGCGCGGGCCACCACACCCAGCAGAAGTCCCACTCTTAATAATACACCAAAGAGAGACTCAGATGCATATGCACCAGGACACATATGCAAGAATATTCATTGGACATTTTTGTAATAACCCCAAACAAGAAACAACTGCAATGTCCACTAGTGCTAGAAAGGATAAATGAATTGTGATATAATCATACAGTGGAATACTATACAGTGATGAAAATGAATGAGCAACAGCTACATGCAATGACATGGGTGAATCCTTAAAATATACTGAGTAAAAGGAATATGAAATAAAGTAATCCATATAATACAATTATTTTTATATAAAGATTAAAAACAAGGAAAATTTAACAGCATTGTTTAGAGATACATATTTAGAAAGAAGAAAAAAATTCAATGGAAGAACAAGAAGAATGACCAACAAATCTGGGGTAGTGGTCATCACTACAGGGAGGGTGTTGTGATGAAGAAGGAAAACACAGGAAGGGGGCTTCTGAACTGCTGGCAATGTTTATTTTTGCCTGGTTACATCATGAATGCTCACTATAATGATTCACGAAGCTATGTATTTATTTTAAACACGCTTTTCTACTATTGTATTAATATTACACAATTTTGGGAGGGGGAGACAAGGTCTCACTGTGTCAACCAGGATGAAGTGCAGTGGCACCATCTTGGCTCGCTGCAGCCTCAACCTCCCAGGCTCAAGTGAGTCTCCCACCTTACCCTCCTGATTAGCTGGAACTACAGGCATGTGCCACCACGCCTGGCCAATTTTGTGTGTGTGTGTGTGTGTGTGTGCTACCCTACTGGTTTTGAACTTCTAGGCTCAAGTGATCCTTTTGCCTCAGCCTCCCATAGTACTGGGATTATAGGCATGAGCCCCCATGCCCAGCCACAATTTTTTTTCAAAGTTAAAAATACATGCTGAAGAGAACTATCAATATTCACATACCTCCCATGCACCAAGGACTTCACTTGGTTGTGAGTCCTATCCCTTCTTACATTTTCATAGTTCTTTCTGTACACATTATTCCTCTCTCTTCCAGATCTTCAGCTTCACTCTATACTGGATCCTTTTCATCAGCATTTAAATAAATCTCTTTCCCATCTTAAATACAACAAAAAATAACCTTCTGTTGTTCTGGCCTCATGCCCAGCTACTGTCCTCTCTCTTCCCTTTCATAGCAAAACTTCTGAGAGGAATTGTCTGGCCTCATTGCCTCCATTTATTTACCTCCTACTTATTTCTCAACCCTCTCCAATTGGGCTTCTGCACCCATCAGGAATTGCATTCAAACAGTGGCCGTTCTAGCCTTTCATGAGTGTAGTTAGTTCAGTAGGCCTTTCATCTACCATCTTACTTGGATTATTTGACATTATTAACCACCACCTCCCTGAGACAATCTGTTCATTTAATTCCTACTTCTCTGGCTGCTCTCTCTCATTTTGCTTAGCTGACCTGGTCCCCTCTAGCGAGCCATGAATTTTGTAGTTCTGGATCTTAGGCTTTCTTCTAGTTTCACTTTATATCCTGTCTCCAGCTGAGCTCATTCACTCCATTGGTTTCAATTATTATTTTTTCGCTGTTGTCTTCCAAACATGCACATGTGATCCATCTCTCTCTCTCTCTCTCTCTCTGGAACTCCAGATGTATATATCTGATCTCTTACATGATACCACCATCTGGGTATCTCAAAAGTATCTCAAGCAACCTGTCCAAAACCATAATCTTCCACTATAAACTTGGTCCTCATCCAGTGTTTCCATCTCTGGGAAATCAGCAGAAACCTAGAATGTTAGGCTTGATACCTCCCTACCTGATGAATACCCTTCAAGAGTGTTCTATCATGTTTAGAAAAAAAGTCCTTTTTAAGGCCCTTAATGATCTAACCCTCCCCTACCCCTGACACCTTTTCAAGCATCTTGCACCTCTCCCTCCCAACACTGTGTTCTTCCCAAACTAGATAACTCCTAATTTCTCAAATTTATCATTTGCCCACAGGGCCCTTGTTTGTATTGGTATAGATCCTTAGACTATTTCTCCCTCTTCTTGAGCTAATTAATTCCTCTCTTCCTGTTATAAGTTCAAATGTTATTTCATCAAGAAAGTCTTTACTGATCCCTCAGACTTTATCTCCTGGTTTTCTATTGTGCTAGTTGTCTAATGCTGGGTAACAAATCTCTTTAAAACTTAATGTCTTAAAACAGTAATAATCATTTATTATTTCTCACAGCTTCTGCATTTGGGAATGGCAGGGCTGAGTGGTTCTGGCTTGTGGTCTCTCCTGAGATTGCAGAGGTCAGCGAGGAATGCATTATCTGAAGGTCTGATTGAGACTGGAGTTTCCACTTAAAGACTGCTCACTCATGTAGCTGGCACGTTGGTGTTGGCTGTTGTCAAGAAGCCTCAGTTCTTCTCTACATAGGACTCTCTATTTCCTAGGCTTCCTCACAACCTGTTGACTTGATCTCAAAGTTAAGCATTGAAGGAGAGAAAGAGAGAGAGGAGCAAGTGAGTGCATGGAAGAAAGCTGTATCCTTCTGTATGAATTAGCCTCAGAAGCCACATAGCATCACTTCTGCCATATTCTATTTGTCAGAAGTGAGTCACTAAGACTGGATCATATCTAATCAGAGAGGAATTAGATTCTACCTTATTCTAAAAAGAGGGAGAGGAACAGCATAAAAAAAAATGCAAGTATACTTTAAAAATCACCTCACCTTTACTCTCCTTTCCTGAACTTATCACAGTCTGTAATTTTACATAGCATATAATTATATTGTAAAGATATAGTATATACTCACGTGATTATTTGATGAATGTTTATCTTCCTGCTATGGTTTGAATGTGATTTGTCCCCACCAAAACTCATGCTGAAATTTAATTGCTAAGGTAACAATGTTGGGAGGTGAAACCTTTAAGAGGTGGAGCTTAATGGGAGGTGTTTAGGTAATGGGGACAGATCTCTCATAAATGGCTTGGTGCTGTTCTCACAATAATGAGTTCTTGCTCTCATTAGACTTGATCCATTCCTGCAAGAGCAACTTGTTTATAAAGCGAGGACACCTTGCATGTTGGGCCCCTTCAAATTTGACTCCCCCTTTGAACTGCTACTATTATGACACAGCAGGAAAGCCCTCACCAGAATCCAGCACCATGCTCTTGAACTTCCCAGCCCACAGAACTGTGAGCCAAATGAACCTCTTTCCTTTATAAATTACCCAGCCGTAGGTATTCTGTTATAGCAACACAAAATGAACGAAGACATTTCCCATACTAGAACATATGCTTTTTTGAAACAAGACTCCTATCTGCTTTGCCCACAATTTTATCCCCAATATTTAACATAATACCTGGTATGAATACATTCATGTGTAATAAATATAAATAAGTTATTAACTATGTATAACACCCAGAACAGTCCTTTTAGGTAGGTATTGTTCTTTCCATTTTACAAATGTTAAATGCAAAGCCAAAATGATTAGATAACTTGTTTCTGAGCCAAAATTTGAATCCAAGTCTCTCTGATTCTAAGCCAGGATAATTTCTATGACTCCGGACTTCCTCTCTATGACCACAAAAGAGGAACTGGAGCTGCTTTGGCCTTGGTGAAATGGTCTCCTGTGTTTCCATATTTCCTCATCAAGCATCCTTGGGAGCTAATTCTGCTTTCCAGATGTGTGGATTTAAGGACAGGACTGTCCTTAAGATGAGAGAATACTCAGAATCTAGACATGAAAAAAAAAAAATTCTCCAAAACCGTCTCCTCGTGAACAAATTCACAAAGATGGCAAAGAGAAGAGAGTGTGGAGTTTCTGAAACTACAAACTTACTCTTGTCAGGGTCCACCAGAGTAGTCACTGGGAAAGCTGGTGCCTCTCCACAGCAAAATTTTCTGTCTGGCCTCATGCATCCTTCACTCCTGTAGAAGTTCGTATCTCATTCTTCACTAAGGAGAAAGAGACCATTCAAGAGCTGTTCTATTATTGAATGTGGCCATTAGTCTCCTGTGGATATTTAAATTTAAAATAATTAAAATTAAATAAAGCTTAAAAATTCATGTCCTCAGTTAACACTAGCCACACTTAAAGTGCTCAAAAGCCACATGTAGCTAGTACCTACCATATTGGAAAGTGCAAATACAGAACATTTCTATCATCACAGAAAATTCTACTGGATGGTGCTGCCAAAGAACCAAGGTAATCCTAGCCCCTGAAAATTTCAGTGTCATGAAGGAAGGCAAAACAAAGAGCTGGAGAGTCACCATCTTCTCTATGAATGGGAGGGACTTATCCACCCCACAAAAAAAAACCAGCTCACTTGTAAAAAATCGTCCCTTAGGAGTTCTGGATATGAATTCACTTCTGCAGGTATGTGCTCTCTCATCAAGATTTCTGCTTCTTTTCCATCTGTCCTCTGAACAATCAATCACACTTTATTTATTTATTTATGAGACAAGAGTCTCACTCTGTTGCCCAGGCTGGAGTGCAATGGCATGATCTCGGCTCACTGTAATCTCTTGAACCGCCTCCTGGGTTCAAGTGATTCTCCTGCCTCAGTCTCCCAAGTAGCTAGGACTACAGGCACATGCCACCATGCCTGGCTAATTTTTATATTTTTAGTAGAGACAGGGTTTCACCATGTTGGCCAGGCTGGTCTCGAACTCCTAACCTCAAGTGATCCATCAGCCTCAGCCTCCCAAAGTGCTGGGATTACAGATGTGAGCCACCATGCCCGGCCAATCAATCTCACTTTAAATAACTACCATCATTCTCTAAACCAGACTGTTCATCACCTCCTGTCCTGAACCCACTGAGCCATGCCTAGCCCAGGACCGGGAAAATGCATCATCTACCCTCTTCTCTGCTTCTAACCAGTCCATCCCTTCCCTTAGGCCAGGCTCCATTCCTCTTGTCTCAGAGTATGTGATTTCCCTCCTTCTCAAAGGTAATTCTTCCCCCAACTTCTCCATCAACATATGTGTTCTGGATTCTATGCCCTCTTCACCTCATTGGAAAATGCTTCACTATTCTCTCTCTCCCTGTCTATCATCTTCCATCTTTCTCTCTCCAGTAGGACTGTCTCTTCAGCCTTCAAGTATGCGTAACTTTGTTGCAGAACATAACTCCCCAATATTGTTAGTAACTTTAAATGACCCTTTGGGGTCACCATCCCATTTCTTCTTCTTTTCCCTATCAATTGGCTCTGGGGAGTTATCTATTAAAAGACTCTAAATCCTCATTTCCCACCTAGAACCTGGCTCTCATCCGACTCAGTTTCATCCCATTTAATAAAATTTGTTCTGGATGTACACTCAGGGTTCTCCACGACAGGTCCTGGGTCTGATGACTTCTTCTTCTTCTTTTCCTTCCTTCCTTCCTTTCCTTTCTTTCTTTCTTTTTCTTTCTTTCTTTTCTTTCTTTCTTTCTTTCCTCTTCTCTCTTCTTCTTTTCTTCTTCTCCTCCTCCTCCTTCTTCCTCTTCTTCCTCCTCCTCCTTCTTCTTCTTCTCCTCCTCCTCCTCCTTGTTCTCCTCCTCCTCCTTCTCTTTCTCCTTCTTCTTTCTTCTCCTTTCTGCTTCTTTTTTTTTTGATATAGGATCTTTCTCTGTTGCCCAGAGTGGTGCGCATTCACATGATCGTTGCTCACTACAGCTTCAATCTCCTGGGCTCAAGCAATGCTGCTACCTCAGCCTGAGTAGCTAAGACTACAGGCATGCACCTCCACAGCTGGCTATTTTTTTTTATAGAAACTGGGTCTCACTATGTTGTCCAGGCTGGTCTTAAACTCCTGGTCTCAAGTAATTCTCCTGTGTCACCTTCCCAAAGCACTGAGATTACAAATGTGAGCCATCATGCCCAACCTGGTCAAACTTCTTATTCATGTTTCTCTTTGTCACCTTCTAGCTACCTCATCTCTTCACTTTCTACCACACAAATCTAAAGCATTCTGTCCTGGCATCTTTATTAAAAGTATTTCTTTTGCCAGAAATCCTTGCTGCATGTACATTCCATCCATCATTGGAGGATGAGCTCAAGTCCCTACTTCTCAATGAAATCTTTCTGACGATAAAGCCCGTCATGCTCTCTGCTTCCCCTGGCTACCACCACTGAGTACAGACTGCCTGCTGCTACTGTGTGTTGTATATTTATATTCTCTCCCTAGTTGAATTTCAGAGTGCTTCCTGAAAGAAATTAGCATTCACATCTCTGCACTCCGAAGAGACTTGAGATGCAGAATTTTGTGCAGAGTGGATATTCAAATATTGAATGATTGAATATCCCAGCATCTGACATGGAGTTTGACATATCCCAACATCACTTCCATACCTCAACATCACTGACATATCCCAACATCACTTCCAAAGGGGCCAGTGGTAAATTATGTAGCACTATTTTAAATAAACCCCTCAAAGAAATGCTATAAAATAGAGACTGTCACCACCATTAGCTATGTAAGTACCCTATGGATGAAGGTGGTGCATAAAAAACAGTACACCTCTGGCTGGGTGCGGTGATTCATGCCTGTAATCCCAGCCCTTTGGAAGGCTGAAGGAGGGTGGTTCACCTGAGGTCAGGAGTTTAAGACCAGCCTGACCAACAAGGTGAAACCCCATCTCTACTACAAATACAAACATTAGCCAGACGTGGTGGCACACGCCTGTAATCCCAGCTACTCAGGAGGTTGAGGCAGGAGAGTTCCTTGAACCCAGGAGGCAGAGGTTGCAATGAGCTGAGATTGCACCATTGCACTCCAGCCTGGACAACAGAGCAAGACTCCACCTCAGGATTGAAAAAAAAAAATAGTACACTTCTTTGGAAGATCCTGAGATGACCAGTGTGGATGGGTGCTCGGAACTGCAAAGAGCTGCACAGCTGGCAAGCATCATTGCTATTATTCATACATTTTGATGGGTCAGGGGAAAAAAACCTGTGCTTTTTTTTTCTCCTGATTTAGGAGGAAGAGAAGGGCAGGGAGCAAGAGTAAAGGCTCTGGAGCTCAGCAAGACTGGGTTGAATCTCAGCCTCATTGTTTACTCGATGTGTAAAAGCAGGTAAGTAATTTATTTTTATATTGTAGAAAAATATTGCTGGTCTGTTTATGGGCATTTAAAATAAAAATATGACTAATATAATAGTCTGTTTATATATATTTTTAAGTATGTGTCAATATATAGTACATAGATATATATGCACAGAAAAAGGACCAGAAAGCTATATGCCAACATATTGACAGGTAATTAGATAATAGGTGATTTTTAATTTTTTTTTTTGGTCCTTTTCTGTGTTTCTCAAGTTTAAAGCATCATGAGCTAAGCGTGCTGGCACATGCCTGTAATCCCAACATTTTGGGAGGCTGAGACAGGTGGATCACTTGAGGTCAGGAGTGGCAACAAGGTGAAAACCCATCTCTACTGAAAATACAAAAAATTATCTGGGCATGGTGGCATGTGCCTGTGGTCCCAGCTACTTGGGAGGCTGAGGTGGGAGAATCACCTGAGCCCATGAAGTTGAGGCTGCAGTGAGCCGTGATCACGCGGCTGCACTCCAGTCTGGGTGACAGAGGAGACCTTGTCTAAAATAAATAAATAAATATAAAGCATGGTGACTTTTATAGAGAAGGTCAGCTAAGAAATGATCTGCATTAAATAACTGCACAATAAAACCCCTAAGTATCTATGTTTTAAGCAAGTTTTTTGTTTGTCTGATTGGTTGGTTGGTTGGTTGTTTGGTTTGGTTTGGTTTGGGTTTTTTTGAGACAGAGTCTCACTCTGTCACCCAGGCAAGAGTGCAGTGGCGCTATCTCGGCTCACTGCAAACTCCACCTCCCAGGCTCAAGTGATTGTCCCACGTCAGCCTCTCCAGTAGCTGGGACTATAGGCGCATGCCACCATGCCCGGCTAATTTTTTTTGTATTTTGGTAGAGATGGGGTTTCACCATGTTGCCCAGGCTGGTTTCGAACTCCTGAGCTCAGGCAATCCACTCACCTCAGCCTTCCAGAGTGCTGGAACTACAGATGTGAGCCACCGTTCCTGGCCTGTTTTAAGCAGTTTTAAGCAAAATCCAAAGCAGAATTCTGGGGGAAGCCAGGCATTATATCATGACACTCAAACAGCTCTGTGGAGAAGCCCACCTGGAGATAAACCAGAGCCTCCTGTCCTCCATCAGCATTGACTTGCAAGCCATGTGACAGCTACCTTGGAAGTGGATCCAGCAACCTCAAGAGAGGTTGCCCCCGCTGCCCTCAAGTTCATGTACTCCCAAATTCCTGACCCATAGAAACTGTGAAAGAGAATAAATATTGGTTTAGTCCATGAAGTTTTGAGGTCATTTTACTTGGCAATTGCTAACAAATACGGGCTTGTCTGCTTCCCACTGACTGCACTCAAGTTCCTCATCTTTGCCAGGCATGTTGCTATAATGATGCTGTGTTCTTCTGATCGCTTTCTGTCACGTCCTGCATGATTTCACCTTGTCACAGTATTGGTGATGTTAAATTTGATTACTTGATTAAAGGAATATGTGTCATGCTGTGGAGTCGGGAAGTTATTCTATGTATGTAATTAATAAGCAATTTGTGGGGAAATACGTTGACACTGTGTAACTGTTCTGTGTGTTATCAAATTTTCACTATATTCACTTTTTTTGAGACAGGGCCTCACTCTATCACCCCAGGCTGGAGTGAAGTGGTATGATCACGGCTCTCTGTAACCTTAAACTCCTGGGCTCAAGCAGTCCTGCCTCAGCCTCCCAAGTAGCTAGGACCACAGGTATGCAATGCCATGCCCAGGTAATTTTTAAAGTTTTTGTAGAGGCAGAGTTTCACTATGTTGCCCTGGCTGGTCTTGAACTCCTGTACTCAAGGGATCCTCCTGCCTCAGCCTTCCAAAGTGCTGGAATTAAAGGCACGAGCCACCTTGTCCGACCTATTCATTGTTTTATATCTGTATAAATGTTTGGACTCATATTTTATTCAATGGGTTATAATCCATTAGTATCATTATTTATTTTTATAATCAAATCATGCCATATTTGGCCACTTTTTTCTCTATACATCCATATATATCAACAGCCATAAATTTATGTTGGTACCTCCAATTCGGCCAAACCTTGGATTCATTCTAGTTGTGTCTAATTCCCTTCTCCAACAGTGAACAAACTGGCTGCCATTATTCTTTTTTTTTCTCATAAGTTATTGGGGTGCAGGTGGTATTTGGTTACATGAGTAAGTTCTTTAGTGGTGATTTGTGAGATTTTGGCGCACCCATCACCTGAGCAGTATACACTGCACCCTATTTGTAGTCTTTTATCCCAGCATCCTACACCCCAGTTCCCCAAAGTCCATTGTATTATTCTCATGCCTTTGTGTCCTCATAGCTTAGCTCCCACATATCGGTGAGAACACATGATGTTTGGTTTTCCATTCCTGAGTTACTTCACTTAGAATAATAGTCTCCAATCTCATCCAGGTTGCTGCAAATGCCATTAATTAATTCCTTATTATGGCTGAGTAGTATTCCACCATATAAATATACCACAGTTTCTTTATCTACTTGTTGATTGATGGGTATTTGGGTTGATTCCATGATTTTGCCATTAGCAAGATTAACCAAGAAAAGAGAGAAAATCCAAATAATCTCATTAAGAAACAAAACAGGAGATATTATAACTGACACCACTGAAATACAAAAGGTCATTCAAGGTTACTATGAACACCTTTATTAACATAAACTAGAAAACCTAGAAGAAATGGATAAATTCCTGGAAAAATACAACCCTCCTAGCTTAAATCAGGAAGAATTAGATACCCTGAATGGACCAATAACAAGCAGAGAGATTGAAATAGTAATTTAAAAATTACCAACAAAAAAAGTCCAGGGCCAGAGGGATTCACAGCAGAATTCTACTAGACATTCAAAGAAGAATTGGTACCGATCATTTTGACACTCTTCCACAAGATAGAAAAAGAAGGAACTCTCCCTAATTCATTCCATGAAGCGAGCATCACCCTAGTACCAAAACCAGGAAAGAACATAACCAAAAAGAAAACTGCAGACCAGTATCCTTGATGAACATAGATGCTAAAATCCTTAACAAAATACTAGCTAACCAAATCCAATATCATATCAAAAAGATAATCCACCATGCTCAAGTGGGTTTCATACCAGGGATGAAGGGATGGTTTAACATATGCAAGTCAATAATGTGATATACCACATAAACAGAATTAAAAGCAAAATCATATGATCATCTCAATAGACGCAGAAAAAGCATTCAACAAAATCCAGCATCCTTTATGATTAAAACTTCCATTATTCTTTTTTTGTTTTGTTTTGTTTTGAGACAGAGTCTAGCTCTGCTGCCCAGGCTGGAGTGCAGTGGCATGATCTCAGCTCACAGCAACTTCTGCCTCCTGGGCTCAAGCCATCATCCCATCTCAGCCTCCTAAGTAGCTAGGACTACAGGCATATGCTACCACAACCGGCTAATTTTTGTACTTTTTTTGTACAGATGAGGTTTCACCATGATCCCCAGGCTGGTCTTGAACTCCTGAGCTCAATGATCTGCCCGCCTTAGCCTCTCAAAATGCTAGGACTACAGGCATGAGCCACTGTGCCCAGCCTCATTATTCTTAATGTGTATTTTATAAATGTCTTTATCATAAGCAATTTCTCTTCACCACACCCTGCCCTGCTTCCCCTACAAGGATGCCATCATTACCCCTCTTCGGTTCTGATATCCACACTGGGGACATCCTTTTCCAGCAATATGGGCGGATACATATGGCAATGACCCTTTGTATCAGTTTCCATTGATGTGTGACCAACCACCCCAAAACTTAGTGGCTTAAAACAATAATAATTTATTATTTCTCACAATTCTGTGAGTTGGCTGGGAGATTCTGCTTCTCTTACTTGAGTTTATTCATGGAACTACATTCAGTTAATAGATTGCAGGGAGAATGGCCATTTTTAGATGTCATCACTCCCATGTGTGAGATCTCAGCTTGGATGGCTGGGATGGCTCAGCCTCGCTCGTCTAGACTGTGGTCTTTCATCTAGGACTTGTTCATATGATGTTGGAAGTTTTCAAGAAAAGCAAAAACGAAGCGGAAAGGCTTCTGAAGTCATACAGTGTCTCTTATACCACATTCTACTGGTCAAAACAAGTCAAAGGTCAGCCCTGATTCAAGGGGTGGAGAAATTGTCAACATCTCTGGATGATAAGAGCTGTAACATCCAAGTCACATTACAAAGGAGCACTGACATAGGGAAACATAATTCACTGGGGACTATTAGTGTAATAATTTACCATACTTTCCCAACTGAGCCATAAAAATGCAACTTTAAATGTATTTTTTAAAAACACACATCGTTTTAATTATTTTTCTGAACTAGAAAAACTATAAGGAATCTACAGAGCCATAAGTAATGTTAAAGCAGGAACCCTGAGAGATGAGCAGCTCCTAGAAAACCCTGCCAAATACTAGAGAACTGGGGCTCCTGCCTTCACAGCCATGTGATGCACGGAGAACAGAAAGCAAAGCCAAAGGCCACTAAAAGCAAAAAATCAAACCTGAGACCCTTATGTAAAGCTGGGACCCCACTCTAAGGGCAAGGTGAATGAGAAAAACAAACTGCAAAAAAAAGGAGACAACATTAGCTGGGTGTGGTGGCGTGCGCCTGTAATCCCAGCTACTCAGAGGCTGAGGTGGGAGAATCGCTTGAACCTGGGAAGCAGAGGTTGCAGTGAGCCGAGATCGTGCCACTGCACTCCAGCCTGGGGGACAAAGTGGGACCCTGTCTCAACAAAAAGGAGACAACAAAAAACTTGTATACATGTCTTGACCTTGGTGTTGGGTGTCAGGGAAAATAATCATCTGAAAATTTGTAACCACAAACTGATCATCAAATGATTTTACAATGATTCTACAAAAAGAAAAATGCAAGCTGATGATACTATTTAAAGTGGTTGCTTGTTAGGCTGCTAGTTGACTGAGAGACATAAATATAAATCCTCTCTGGAATAATGCATACTCAATCCAGGCCTCCAAGAACTCCCACAGATAAAGTTCCAACAAAAATGAGTAACTCACTGTAAAACAAAATCACAAAACATACTAAGAAGCAAGGCATCATCCACAAGAACCAGCAGAAAAAACAGAATACAGAAATAGGAACTTTACAGCTACAGATAACTGGAATATAAGACATGGACACTGAAGTAATTAAATTTAATATGTGCTATGGACTGAATTGCATCTCCCCAAAACTCATATGTCAAAGCCCCCGTCCTTAACTTGACTGTTTTTGGAGTGAGGAAGTAATTGAGGTTAAATGAGGTTATAAGGATAGAGCCTTGGTCTGAAAGGATTAGTGTCCTTCTAAGAAGTGACACTAGAGAACTCACTCTGTCCCTCTGCCAAATGAAGACAGAGTGAGAAAGTTTCTCCTGCAAGCCAGGAAGAGAGGCTTCATCACAAACCCAGCAATGCTGGCACCCTGATCTTAGAATTCCAGCCTTCGGGCTGTGAGAAAATAAACGTATGTTGTTTTAAGCCAGTCTATGGTGTTTCTTATGGCAGTCTGAACTGACTAATACAATATAATTAAATAAATATAAGACCAGCTTAAAGTATGAGCATGGAATAACCAGGCAGAATTGAGAAAAGTTCACATAGAAATTCTTAAAAATAAAAATTTAATTATTGAAAATACAAAACCCATTTGAAGAAAGTCAGGTTATACCACTGAAGATAGAATTAGTGAACTGGATGATAGATTGAAGGACTTTTTGAAGGAATGATGAACAAATATATTTGTAAATATGTCACAAACTCTAAACAAACATGGTATAAAATTTAAGAAATAATGTCCAGTTTGTGGAGGAATCCTGGCCTAAAATTAAAATACTAGATGACAACATCATACAAGGTAGGGGATGAGTCCGTGGAGCCTAGGGTCCTTTATTGCTGGTCTCCCAACAGCCAATTCACCCCTTCCAGTATCCACTCCGATTAGATCATGCAGTTATTTTGCACTAATTTAATCAGATCCATTCTAACCTTCTCCCTTTAACTTCTATATTCCAAACCCCCAACCCAGCACCCCCAGCATCACACTTTCCTCCATAGCCTAGTTGCTACTGGTGGATGTCTGTGAATGACTAACAAGGCCTGTTTGGTCAGTTTTTTCTTTAAGTATTAAAAGGCTTAATCAGGCCCCTGCAAGGATCAGGTTCTTAAAATCATCCTTATTCCAAACAGTTCTTTTTAATTTTAGAATGCTATTTTCCTTTTTGATTATAAAATGAAATGTGTTAATTATATTAAAATTTAGAAAAGTAAGAGCAGGCCGGGCGCGGTGGCTTATGCTTGTAATCCCAGCACTTTGGGAGGCTGAGGCAGGTGGATCACCAGGTCAGGAGATCGAGACCATGGTGAAACCCCGTCTCTACTAAAAATACAAAAAATTAGCCGGGCGTGGTTGTGGGCACCTGTAGTCCCAGCTACTCGGAGAGGCTGAGGCAGGAGAATGGCGTGAACCCGGGAGGCAGACCTTGCAGTGAGCCGAGATTGCTCCACTGCACTCCAGCCTGGGCAACAGAGCGAGACTCTGTCTCAAAAAAAAAAAAAAAAGAAAAGAAAAGTAAGAGCATAAGGAAGAAAATTATTAGCACCCATTGTATCATATCATAAAACTAACCACTCAATATTTTTTGAAATGCTAAACTGTCTTAAAATACAACTAGATTAATAAAACAGTTATATTTCCACTACTCAGAACTGAAAATTGCTAATATTTTGTCATAGTTACTTCTAGACAGTTGCTTACATTTTCGGAGCTTAAGATATCTTTGTTTATATGAGAAATAATCATTATCACAAAATGTATTATAAAATATTTCAAGTTCATCATATTAATTACCGCTATCATATAATAATGTAATGGCAAATGAAAAGAGTTGTGCACATTTTAAAAATACACTTGAGAGTTTTATTATTATTTTATTATTTTTAAAATAAAATATTTTTGAGCATTTGTGATTATGTAAAAAAGTTTAAAGTTCAGGGCTGAGGAGAGATTACTGTTTCCTAGATCCAAGGGTGATACTGTTTTTTTGTTTATCTTCTAAATGAAGGAAACAAAAGATTACTGACCAATTCAGAACTCTCTTTGACCCCTCCTTACAATTTTATTCTCCCTTCTACTTCCTCAGAAGCCACCACAATCATGAATTTCGAGTGTATAGTTCTAGCTATTTTTTATACTTATATATATGATCTATTAATATATAATGGTCATATATGTATATATATCTGATCTATTTCACTATTGATGTACATTAGTGCGCCTTCCAATTTGGGAATACAGTGAATAAACCTGTTTTGAATATTCTTGGCCAGGTTTTTGATAAATATAAGCAATCATTTCTGTTTGGTATATACTCAGGGATTCAAGGTCATAAAACATAAATTTGTTCTGAGTTTATAGATACTTTCAAACAGTTTTTATAGTAATTATACAAATTGAAACTTCCTGTATAATAATATATGAGCATTCCAATGAGCATTCCAGTTGCTCCACATTAGCATCAACACTTGATATTGTCAGTCCTCTCAGAGAGCAGTATAGGTGCAGTCCTATCTGATTATGGTTTTACTTTGCATTTGCCAGATTTTCTATAATACTGTGCAAATTTTCATTCAGTTATTGGTGATCCTTTTTGTGATGTGTTTGTTTACATCTTTAGCCCATTTCTGTGAAGGTCATCTAACTTTTCTTTAGTGCTTTGCCAAAACATTTTATATTCTGTTTAGGATTCCGTTGGTGGATATGTACACCAAAAACATCTTTTCCCTGCCCATGGCTTACATTTTCACTCTCTTAATTGAATATATTTAACGTTAATGAATTCCAGCTTATTAAATTTTCCTTGTGAGTGATTATAGTTAACATTAAGTTTTTCACTTCAGTTTCTACTTGTTCATTTCTAGTGTATAGAAATAAAAATGATTTTTGTGTATTGATTTTCTATCCTGAGGATTTGCTGAAATCATTGATTAATTTTAGGAGACTAGTTTTGTTGCTGTCAGTGGTGGTTTTTGTTTTTGTTTTTTGAGATGGAGTTTCGCTCTTGTTGCCTGGGTGCCCAGGCTGGAGTGCAATGGTGCGATCTCAGCTCACTACAACCTCCACCTCCCAGATTCAAGCGATTCTCCGGCCTCAGCCTCCCTCCCAAGTAGCTGGGATTACAGGCATGTGCCACCATGCCTCACTAATTTTGTATTTTTAGTAGAGACGGAGTTTCTCCATGTTGGTCAGGGTGGTCTTGAACTCCCAACCTCAGGTGATTCACCTGCCTCAGCCTCCCAAAGTGCTGAAATTACAGGGGTGAGCCACTGTGCCCAGTCTGTTTGTTTGTTTTTTAAAGATATCTTAGCCTGGGCAACATGGTGAAACCCCATCTCTACAAAAAACTAGTAAGTACAAAAATTAGCCAGGTGTAATGGTGTGCGCCTGTAGTCCTAGCTACTTAGGGGGCTAAGGTAGAAGGCTTGCTTAAGTCCAGGAGATCAAGGCTACAGTGAGCCATGTTTGCACCACTGCACACCAGCCTGGGTAACAGATTGAGACCTTGTCTCAAAATAAAAAGTAAAAAAGATTCCTTGAGATTGTTTAATGTAGATATCTATGTCATTTGTAAATAGGGACAGTTATTTTTTTTCTTCTCAATTTATATGCCTTTTATTTTATTTTCTTATTTTATCATGCTGGCTAGGCCTTCCAGTGCTATGTCAAACCGAAGTGATGAGAGCTAATATCCTTGTTTTGTTCTGGAATTTAGAGGGAACACATTCAGTCTTTAATCATTGTGTGATACTAGCTTTATGGTTTTTTTGCAGATGCTCTTCATCAAGGTAAGTAAGGGGCCCCTTTTTCTAGTTTGCTGAGTGTTTTTGTCACAAACAGAAAATAAATTTTGTCAAGCGCATCTGTTTTTGCATCAGTTGATATGGTCATATAGCTTTTCTTCTTTGGCCTATTGATATGGTGAATCACATTGACTTTTGAATATTGACTATTTATGTCTTCCTAAATTTCTCTTAGAAATATTTGGTAGTTTTCAATGTAAAGATCTTAAACATTTTTCATTAGATTTATTCTCATGTATTTAATACTTTTTGTTTGTAAATGAAATTTTTTCCTTAATTTTATAAGTATTATTAGTATGTAGTAATAAAGTTGTTTATGTATTGACTTTGTGTCCAACAAACTTGCTAAATTTACTTAAGTATTTCAATAGTCATTTATATTTCTTATGTACTTCATCATATTCCTGCAAATAAGGACAGTTTTAGTTCTTTAATCTTTTCTATTGTTTATTTTTAATTCTTTTTCTTGCCATATCATATGAGCTAAGATCTCCAGCACAAAACTGAATAAAACCGGTGACAGTGAATATCCTATCCTATGTGAAATCAGTGGGAATATTCAATACTTTGCCTTTGTGTAGGATTTCAGCTATAGAATATTGTAGGCTTTTATTTTGTTTTACATGTGCAAAATTCAGAACAAATTTTTTAAAAAACATCCTTTAGCCCAGGAGTCTCCAACCCCCAGGCCACAGACAGGTATGTGGCCTGTTAGGAACGAGCCACACAGCAGGAGCTGAGCAGTGAGCCAGCGAGTGAAGCTTGCTGTATTTACAGCCGTTCCCCATCGCTTGCGTGACTGCATGAGCTCCACCTCCTGTCAGATCAGTGGCAGCATTAGATTCTCATAGGAGTGCGAACCCTATTGTGAACTGTGCATGTGAAGGATCTAGGTTGTACGCTTCTTCTGAGAATCCAATGCCTGATGATCTGTCACTGTCTCCCATCACCTGCAGATGGGACCATCTAGTTGCAGGAAAACAAGCTCAGGGCTCCCACTGATTCTACATTATGGTGTTTATAATTATTTTATTATATATTACATTGTAAAATAATAGAAATAAAGTGCACAATAAATGTAACATGCTTGAATCATCCCAAAACCATCCCCCTACCTCGGTCTGTGGAAAAAATGTTTTCCACAAAACAGGTCCCTGGTGCCAAAAAGATTGGGGACCACTGCTTTGGTCCCACATAAGTTATTAAGACTTGGTGCTGTGAACTCAGAGGCAGGTTGTAAAGTATAATTAACAAAGAACAAGCAACGTAACCTACTTTTGAATATGGAATTGAGAAGGTAGCAAATGTTTAAATAAAATTTTTGAAGGGTTTTAAATCTAGGTAAAATTTATATACGTAAAAATGAACAGATCTTATGAATTTTAGTATATCCTTGTAACCAGTAACTCAATCAACATACAAAACATTTCTACATTCTCCCAAATTTTATCTTGCTTCCTTCCAGTCACTACTCACACCACATACGCAAACATTATGCTGATTTCTGTTAATGTTTTTGTTTTGCTGTTCTAAAATTTCACATACATGGAATCATAAAGCATGAATTATTTTGTGTTTGGCTTCTTTGCTGAGCAAAATATTTTTAGCATGACATAAATTTTTATTCACTCTCCTATTTGATGAACATTTAAGCTGTTTCTAGTTTGGGGCTATTATAAATAAAGCTGTTATAAATATTTCCATACAAGTCCTTTTGTGAACTTAAGTTAATTTCTCTTGGGTTAATCCTTAGGATAGGAACTGTTGGGTCATAGATTAAGTCTGTTTAACTTTATAAGAAACTTCAAAAGTTTATTATAATGATAGTGCTGTTTTCTGTTACCACAAGCAATACATGAGTACCAAATGTTTTATATCCTCCACAACATTTGTTGTTAGCCTTTTTAAATTTTAGCTTTTTTTTTTTCTTGGTAACAACCTTTTCAGCAGATTAAGAAAGTTCTCTTCTATTTCTAATCTACTGTAAGACTTCATTGTTTATGAGAGCTAAATGTTATCAAATACTTTTTCTGCATCTCGTAAGACACTTGTAAGACTCTCATTTATTTTGTTCATGTGGTGAATTATACTGATTGATGTTTTAACAAATTTATTGAGGCATGTTTTACATATCTTAAATTCACCAACTTCAAGTGTACAGTTTGATGAGTTTTTGTAAATTTATCCCGTTGTGCGATCACTATCACAAGTTATTACCCCAAAACTTTCCTTATTATTCCCCTATGCGGTTCATTGCTCTTATTTTTCCAATCCCCAGGCAATCTCTGAAATGTTTTCTGTTTGTTCTGTCTGTATAATTTTGTCATTTCTAGAAATTCTATGTAAATAAAATCATAAAATATACATCCTTTCCCACATGTCAAGCAACTGAAGCCTCCTGCCAACAGCCATGTAAGTAAGCCACCTTGGGAGCAAAACTATCTGGTTCTCTTCAGACCTTCAGATGACTGCAGCCTCAGCTGACATCTTAACTGCAACCTCATGAGAGACCCTGAGAGCCAAATCTACCTTTCTAAGCAACTATCAAACTTCTGACCCACAAAAACTATGAGATAATAAATATTTTTTGTTTAAACCATGAAAAATTGAAGTGCCGGGTGTGTTGGCTCATGCCTGTAATCCCAGCACTTTGGGAGGGTAAGGCAGGCAGATCACGAGGTCAAGAGATCGAGACCATCCTGGCCAATATGGTGAAATCCCGTCTCTACTAAAACTACAGAAGTTAGCTGGTCATGGTGATGCGCGCCTGTAGTCCCAGCTACTAGGGAGGCTGAGGCAAGAGAATCGCTTGAACCCAGGAGGCGGAGGTTGCAGTGAGCTGAGATCGCACCACAGCACTCTAGCCTGGGTGACAGAGTGAGCCTCCGTCTCAAAAAAAAAAAAAAAAAAAAAGAAGTAATTTATTATGCAATAATAGATAATGAATATACTTGCATTAGTGGAAAAAGCCCATTGGTCATTATATATTACTCTTTTTACATAACCCTGGATTTTTAAATATAGAATTACTGTGTTTAGGTTCATGAGAGATGGTAATCTATAATTTTCCTTTCTTAGAATGTCCTCTTTGAGTTTTGGTATCAAGGTTAGGCTAGCTCATAAAATGAATTGGGAAATGCTGTCAAATTTTTATGATCTCAAAGTGCTTCTGTAAAATTAATAATTTTTCAATTATATATTTAGAAGAGCTCAAGAGTGAGAACATTTAAGTTTGAGGGTTTCTCTGGAGAAAGTTTATAAATTACAAATGTAATTTATTTTATAGATATGGAACTATTAAGAATTTGTATTTTTTATTTCAATATTAACTTTTATTTGTGCAATAATTTATTTTATTTTATCCCAGTTGTCAAAATCATTACCCTAAATTATTTAATAATATCATTTTAGCTTTTTATCTGTAGAATTCTTGAAATTCGTAATTTGTGCTCTCTCCCTTATTTTCATCAATTTTTCTATGTATTTATTGATTTTAATAATATCTTCAAAGAACCACTCTAGGCTTTGTTTGTTAAGTTTCTGTATTGTATATTCGCTTTCTCTTTCATTGTTTTCAGATCTTATCTATCCTACTTTATTTGGGTTGTTTCCTGTTTTTTTTTAGCCTAAATTGGAGACTTTCATAATTTATTTTCAATCATTCTCCTTTCTCTCATACATACATTTAACATTTTACATTTCTCTCTAGGCACTGCTGTAACTGCTTCTTACACATTTTTATATGTGGTAAATTTTTTGCTGTTTGTTCAGTGTAAAATATTTTCTGATATTCATTGTGATTAATTCTATGACCCATGGGCTATTCAAAAATAAGTGTCCAATCTCAAAATATCTAAGAATTCTAGGAATCTTTTAAAATTTTATTTATAGTTGAAATCTACTATGTTCAACAAATATAGTCTATATTTTTGCTATTCAAAGTACTTGTTAAAATTTCCATGTTTAAAAGTTGTTAAATCTTCCAATTTCTTTTTATTACATGAAATCTATTTAACTTTAGTAATATTTCTTTCATTAGTGTCTTATTTTGTTTTTATATATGTATGAACATATATATATACACATATGTATATATGCACATTTATGCACTTAATGACAGTATTAAAATATAAAAGCAAAAATTAATAGAACTAAAAGGAGAACTGTGCAAATCCACAACTACAGTTGAAAACTTTGGTATCAGCTCTTATAGGAAATGATAGAACAAGCAGATAAAAACTCACTAAGGATATAAAAGATTTGAAAAGTACAATTAATCAACTTGACTTTATAGACATTTATAGAACAGTACAGCCAACCACTGCATAATGCACATTATTTTCAAGTGTGTAGGGAACATACACCAAAATACAATGTTTCTTCTTTCTTTTTCTCTCAATGTATCTTAACTTTATACTTAAAAGGATTTTTCCCCCTGGGGTATATAAACAGCTTTTTTTTTTCTTTTCTTTCTTTTTTTTCTTTTTGAGACGGAGTCTCACTCTGTTGCCCAGGCTGGAGTGCAGTGGCATGATCTCGGCTCACTGCAACCTCCACCTCCTGGGTTCAAGCGATTCTCCCGCCTCAGCCTCCTGAGTAGTTGGATTACAGGTGCCCACCACCATGCCCAGCTAATTTTTTTGTATTTTTAGTGGAGACAGGGTTTCACCATTTTGGCCAGGCTGATCTCAAACTCCTGACCTCAAGCGATCCGCCCCCCTCGGCCTCCCAAAGTGCTGGGATTACAGGCATGAGCCACCGTGCCAGGTCCATGTAAACAGCGTATAGTTGACCTTTAAAAAAGTATAAATATTATTTTTTGAGACAGGGTCTGGCTCTGTCATCCAGGCTAGAGTGCAGTGGCTGGATCATGGTTGACTGAAGCCTTGACTTCCTTGGCTCTGACTATCCTCCCACCTCAGCTTCCCAAATAGCTGGGACTACAGGCATATGCCACCACACCCAGCTAATTTTTTTTTTCCATGTTTTAAGAGACAGGGTCTTGCTGTGCTGCCCAGGCTGGTCTTGAATTCCTGACCTCCAGTGATCTTTCCACCTCAGAGTATTTATCTTTTAATTGCAGTGATTCACCCGTTTATATTTAATGTTTATACTTAATGATACAATTGAGTTTGGGTCTACTGTCCTTCTGTTTATTTTCTATTTGTTCATTCTATTCCTTTGTTTCTTCCTTGCTCCTCCCTTACTCTCTTTTGGATTAACAAAATATTTTTCTTATGACCTTTTTCTTCTGTTTTGGTCTTCGAGTAATGTATACTTTTATTAATCATTTAGTGGTTACCAAATAAATGACAACATATTCCTTGATTTATTAAAGCCTACCTTAAATGAATACTTTTGCCACTTTCTGAACTATGTCAAAAATTTACAAGTTGGCCGGACACAGTGGCTCGCGCCTGTAATCCCAGCACTTTGGGAGGCCGAGTCAGGCAGATCGCCTGAGGTCAGGAGTTTGAGACCAGCCTGACTAACATGATGAAACCCTGTCTCTACTAGAAATACAAAAATTAGCCAGGCGTGGTGGTGGGCACCTGTAATCCCAGCTACTCAGGAGGCTGAGCCAGGAGAATTGCCTGAACCTGGGAGGCGGAGGTTGCAGTGAGCCAAGATTGTGCCACTGCACTCCAATCTGGGTGACAGAGTGAGACTCCATCTGAAAAAAAAAAAAAATTTTACAAGTTTGATTCCATTTATATCCTTCACACACTTTATGTTATTGTCACATTTTATTACTACCTATGTTTTAATCCCTACCTGGCATTGTTACTAGTGTTTTTAAACAGTAAAAATTTATTTATTTTATCTACATATTTATAGTTAAATGCTTCTGACTGGGGTCATTTTCATTTAGTATGAAGAATTCCCTTAAGTATTTCTTACAGTACAAGGCTTCTGGTGACACATTTCCTCAGCTTTTGTCTGAAAAGTTTTTACTTTAACTTTTTTTTTCTTTTTTTGTTTTTGAGACGGAGTCTCGCTCTGTCTCCCAGGCTGGAGTGCAGTGACGCGATCTCGGCTCACTGCAAGCTCCGCCTCCCGGGTTCACGCCATTCTCCTGCCTCAGGCTCCGGAGTAGCTGGGATTACAGGCGCCCGCCACCACGCCTGGGTAATTTTTTGTATTTTTTAGTAGAGACCGGGTTTCACTGTGTTAGCCAGGATGGTCTTGATCTCCTGACCTCGTGATCCGCCCACCTCGGCCTCCCAAAGTGCTGGCATTACAGGCTTGAGCCACCGCGTTTACTTTAATTTTAAAAGATAAAATTCTAGGCCGGATGCGGTGGCTCACGACTGTAATCCCAGCACTTTGGGAGGCCGAGGCGGGCGGATCACGAGGTCAGCAGATCGAGACCATCCTGGCAAGCACGGTGAAACAATGTCTCTATTAAAAATACAAAAAATTAACCGGGCGTGGTGGCCGGCGCCTGTAGTCCCAGCTACTCGGGAGGCTGAGGCAGGAGAATGGCGTGAACCCGGGAGGCGGAGGTTGCAGTGAGCCGAGATAGCGCCACTGCACCTCAGCCTGGGAGACAGGGAGACTCCGTCTCAAAAAAAAAAAAAAAAAGAAAAAAACAAAAAAACATAAAATTCTAAGTTGGCAGATTTCTTTAAAATCCCATGTGGAAGATTATCTTCCTATTGTCTTCTGTCTTTTATAACTTTGCTAAAAAGGCAACCGAGTCTTTTTATTTATTTATTTATTTATTTATTTGTATTTTTACTGGAGACGAGGTTTCACTATGTTAGCCAGGCTGGTAATTTTTTTTTTTTCTTTTTTTTTTTGAGACGGAGTCTTGCTCTGTCTCCCAGGCTGGAGTGCAATGTCAGGATCTCGGCTCACTGCAAGCTCCGCCTCCCGGGTTCACGCCATTCTCCTGCCTCAGCCTCCGAAATAGCTGGGACTACAGGCGCCGGCCACCACGCCCGGCTAATTTGTATTTTTAGTAGAGACCGGGTTTCACTGTGTGAGCCAGGATGGTCTCGATCTCCTGACCTCATGATCCACCCACTTCGGCCTCCCAAAGTGCTGGGATTACAGGCGTGAGCCACTGCACCCGGCCAAAAGGCATCAAAGTCTTATTTCTTTTGAAGGCAATGTGCTTTTTCCTATGTTTATTTTACTCTTTGCATTTGATTTTCAGCAGGTTGACTATAATAAACCTAGATACAGTTTTTTTTTATATTTATCCAACTTGGGGTTCAAAGAAGTCTTTAAATCTGTTTTAACATATTTCATCAGGTTTGGAAGTTGTGGGGCTAGTCTGTCTCCCAGGCTGGAGTGCAGTGGTGTGATCATGGTGCACTGCAGCCTTGACCTCCAAGGCTCAATTGATCCTTCCATCTCGTCCCCCCAAGTAGCTGGGACTACAGGCATGAGCCACCATGCCCAGCTACTGTGTGTGTGTGTGTGTGTGTGTGTGTGTGTGTGTGTGTGTGTGTGTGTGTTTTATGTAGAGATGGGGTTTTGTCATGTTGCCCAGGCTGGTCTCAAACACCTGAGCTCAAACAGTCCACCTACCCAGGCCTCCCAAAGTGCTGGAATTACAGGTCTGAGCCACTGCACCAGGCCCAATTTTTCTTTTTAAGACTTCATTCCTTTTACAATCTTAGCCTTGTCTCCTAGCTTGGTAGTATCTAATATGATCTTTAGGCAGCTCACTGTATTTTGTGTTTTTAATTTCAGGAACTGTTTTGTATTTTTAGAAATTCTACAAAGGTATTTTTTGAATTTGAATTAAAAAAATAGTATCTTGCTATTATTTGATTCCTTTTCACAACATCTCTATTAATATAACTGAATCTTCCTATTCATGAACATGGAATCTCTCTTCATTTATTGAGTCCTTCTTTCATCAGAGTTTTGTAACTTGTCTCATATCATACACAACATGTATATGAAAGAAATTGCAGTTTTTTTGGCCGGGTGAGGTGGCTCACGCCTATAATCCCAGCACTTTGGGAGGCCGAGGCAGGCGGATCACTTGAGGTCAGGAGTTCGAGACCAGCCTGCCCAACATGGACCCCATCTCTACAAAAATACAAAAAAATTAGTTGGGCCTGGTGGCACACGCCTGTAATCCCAGCTACTTGGGAGGCTGAGACAAGAGAATCACTTGAACCCAGGAGGCAGAGGTTGCAGCAATGAGCCAAGATCGCGCCATTGTACTCCAGCCTGGGTGACAGATCGAGACTTCATCTCAAAAAAAAAAAAAGAAAAAGAGAAAAAAAAGGGAATTGCAGTTTTTGCCATTAAAATAATTGCAAAAACCACAATTACCTTTGCACCGTCCTAAATACATATTTTGTTAGATTTATGCCTAAGTACTTCATTGCTTTTGGTTCTAAGGTAAATGGCATTGTATTTTTACTTTCAAATCCCTCTTGTTTATTGCTGGTATATATAAAAAGTGATTGGCTTTCGTATATTAATCTTGTATCCTACAACATTGCTATGTTCGCTTATTATTTCTAGTTATTAAATGAATTTTTTTTGGCTTTTCTACATAGATAATCATGTCCCCTGTTTTCTTTCTTTCTTCCCTATCTGTAACCCTTTTATTTATTTATTTGTTTTTAAATCTTATTGTATTGACTGAAACTTCCAGTGCAATATTTAAAATTAATGATGAGAGGAGACATTCTTTCCATGTTTCTGATCTTATTCAGAAAATTTTAAGTTACTTACCATTAAGTATGCTGTTAACTGCAGTAATTTTTTGTAAATATTCTTTAATAAGGTGGGAAGTTCCCTTCTTAGTCCATTTAGTGTTGCTATAAAGGAATGCCGGAGGCTGGGTAACTTACAAAGAAAAGAGGTTTATATGCATCACAGTTCTTCATGCTGTAAAATAAGCATAGCATCAGCATCTGCTTCTGGTGAGGGATTCAGGCTGCTTCAACTCATGGCAGAAGGTGAAGGCAAGCCAATGTTTTCAGTGATCATATGGTGAGAGAGGAAGCAAGAGAAAGGGAAAATGCTAGTTTTTTGTTTGTTTGTTTTTTAATAATCAGCTTTTATGACAACTAATAGTGCAAGAACTCACTCACTGACTCCCCTCCTTCCCCCACCAAAGGAGAGCATTAATCTATTAATTACAGGCCCACCCCCATGACCCATCTACCTCCTGTTAGGCTCTACCTGTCAACACCACTACACTGGGGATCAAATTTGAACATAAGATTTGAAGAGGACAAACATCCAAACTGTAGCACCCTCTGTTCCTAGTTAACTGAGAGTATTTATTATGAATGGGTGTTGGATTTTGTCAAATGGTTTTTCTGCATCTCTTGATATAAACATATGATTTTTCTTCTTTAACCTAATGATATGATGGATTATATTAATTGATTTTTGAATACTGAATACATTTTAAATACCTTTAATAAATCCCACTAAGTCTTGAGGTATAATTCTTTTTATAAATTTTTTGATTTAATTTGCTGATATTTTGTTGAAAATTTTTGCTTCTGTAGTCATGAGAAGCATTGATCTATGAGTTTTTTAATTTTAGTAATGTCTTTGTTTTTGGAATTGAGTAATGCTGGCCTCATAGAATGAGCTAGGGAATATTCCCTCTGCTTCTATCTTCTGAATGAGATTGTAGAGAGTTGGAAGGATTTCTTCCTTAAATGTTTGGTAGAATTAACCAGTGAACCCATCTGGGCCTGGTCCTTTCTGTTTTGGAAAGCTATTGATTCAATTTCTTTAATAAATATAGGCTATTGAGATTGTCAATTTACTCTTGTGTGAGTTTGGAAGATTGTATTTCAAGGAATAGGTCTATTTCATCTAGGTTATCAAATTTATTAGCATAGAGTTGTTCATAGTATTTTTAAAATTATTCTTTTAATGTTTATAGTGATGTTCCCTCTTCTGTTTCTGATATTAGCAATTTGTATTTTCTCTCTCTCTTTTTTTTAAATTATCTTGCATGGCTAGAGACTTATTGGTTTTGTTGATCTTTTCAAAGAAACAGCTTTTGACAGTTTTCTCTATTGATTTCCAATTTCAATTTCATTGATTTCTGATCGATTTTTTTTTTTGAGATGGAGTTTCACTGTGTTGCCCAGGCTGGAGTGCAATGGCACAATCTCGGCCCACTGCAAACTCCGCCTCCCAGGTTCAAGCGATTCTCCTGCCTCAGACTTCAGAGTAGCTGGGATTACAGGTGCCCACCCCCTGCCCAACTAATTTTTGTATTTTTAGTAGAGACGGGGTTTCACCATGTTGGTCAGGCTGGTCTTCAACTCCTGACCTCAGGTGATCCACCTGCCTCAGCCTCCCAAAATGCTAGGATTAAAGGCATGAGCCACCACACCCAGCCAATGTCTATCATTTTAAAAACTGTTTTCCATTGCTGCCCTTGTTCTATGTTCCTGTTTTTGTCTTTTTTTCTTCCTTTTGTGGTTTTAAGAGAGCTTTATCTATAATTTCATTTTCTCTCCTTTCTGAGAGTATCAATTATACTTCTTATTTTCTTGCCCCTTCTGCTTCTTTTCTAGTGTTTGTAATTTATGTTCACAACTATTCCATGTTCGCTTTCAAACAACACTATACCACTTCATGGGTAATGTGAGTACCTTATCACAAAATCATCCCAATTCCTCCCTCCTGTACCTTGTATCATTGCTGTCATTCATTCACTTATACATAAGCATATTAGTGAAAATATATATATGAGTAAATACATTGTTGCTATTATTATTTTAAACTTATCTATTAGATCAGTTAAGAATTAAAAAAATAATAGTTTTTACTTCATCTTCACGTATGCCTTCTCTTCTGTTCTTTGTTTATATAGATTCAAGTTTCTCACCTATATCATTTCCCTTCAATCTAAATAAATTCTTGTAACATTTTTTGAAACTCAGGTGTACTGGTAAGGAATTCCTTCAAGTTTTTTTTTTTTTTTTTTTGGTCTGCAAGCCTTTAAACTTCGTTTTTGAAAGATAATTTTTCAGGGTACAGCATTCTAGGTTGGTGGTTTTTTACTTTCAACCCTTAAAGTATTTCACTCTGTTCTCTTTTTGCTTGCATGCTTTCTCAGGAGAAGTTAGATGTAATTCTTATCTTTGCTTCTATGTAGGTAAGGTATTTCATTTTCTCTGCCTTTTTTTTTTTTTTTTTTTTTTGGGAAACAGAGTTTCTCCGTTGCCCAGGCTAAAGTGCAGTGGCACGATCTCAGCTCATTGAAACCTCTGTCTCCCAGGTTCAAGCAATTCTCCTGTCTCAGCCTCCCAAGTAGCTGGGATTACAGGCACATGCCACCATGCCTAGCTAATTATTTTTGTATTTTTTGTAGATATGGGGTTTCTCCATGTTGGCCAGCTGGTCTTGAACTCCTGGCCTTAAGTGATCCACCGGCCTCAGCCTCCCAAAGTGCTGGGATTACAGGAATTAGCCACCATGCCCAGCCATTTTCTCTACTTCTTTCAGGGTCTTTTTCTTTATCTTTGATTTTCTGTAGTTTAAATATGATATACCTAGGTGTAGGTTTTTGTCATTTATGATGCTTGATGTTCTCTGAGTTTCCTGTATCTGTGGTTTGGTGTCTGACATTAATTTGCAGAAATTCTTAGTCATTATTTTTTCAAATATTTAAAATAATTATTCTTTTAAAAATAATTTTTTGTTCCTTTTTTCTTCTCCTTCTAGTATTCTCATTATGTATATTTACACCTTTTGTAATTGTCTCACAGTTTTTAGATATGCTGTTCTGTTTTTTTCTAGTCTTTTTTTCCTATTTGATTTTCGACTTGGAGGTTTCTACTGAGATATCCTTAAGCGCAGTGACTCTTTCCTCAGCTGTGTCCAGTCTACTAATAACCCCACCAAAGCAGTCTTCATTTCTCCTCTGTTGTTTTTGATCTCTAGCATTTTTTTCTTTGAATTTCCACCTCTCTACTTATATTGACCATCGGTTACTGTGTTCTGCCAACTTTATCCATTAGAGCCCTTAGCATATTAATGATATTTGTTTTAAATTCCTGGTCTGATAATTCCAATATTCTTGCCATATTTGAGTCTGGCTCTGATGCTTGCTTTGTTTCTTCGAACTGTGTTCTTTGTTTTAGAGTATGCCTCATAATTTCTTCATGATGGCTGGAGATGATGTTCTGGGTAAAAGGAACCGCCCTAAACAGGCCTTCAGTAATGTGGTGGTAAGGTACTGCGGGGTGGAGAAGTGTTCTACAGGCCCATAGGTAGTTTTCAGTCTTTTAGTGAGCCTGTGCCTCTGGACTGTGAAGTTCGCATGTGCTTCTCAGCACCTCCCAGCCCAGGCGGAGCAGAATAACAAGAGTGGGCTGGAGTTAAGCATTTCCCTTCTGTCACATGGAAATCTAGAAGGGGCTAGAGTTAGGTATTTTTCTTCCTTCACGTGGAAGGCTAGAACCAGCTGTAATAGATTTGGGTATTTCCCTTCCTCCATGTTAGGTGCTGATAAAACTCCAGCTGGTTAGGCTCCAGTTAACTACTTTCTCCTGAGGGCAGACCTTGTTAGGAAGAAAAAAATGCACTGGTGTACTTCAAAATGGTTCCCTTTTCTCCTCTCTTCTGCTAGAATCACAAGGAGATTTTTCCCCAAAATCACTGTGAGACCCTGTGGATTCTAGCAGTTAAAACTCACAAAAGTGTAGGGTCCCTGATGATTGGGACCCCATGGAATTTTTATCTCCAGCAATTTATCAGCTACAGTTCAGATTTCTGTACCCCAGCATTGGTTCCGAGGAAGTTTCCGCATGTGGTTTCTGCTGTGGTAAGTTGTGATTCTCTGTACTCACCGGTCAGTCTTTCCTATTTTGGGGGCAGAGGTTTGCACCTTAACCCACTTCTTTCTGATCTAAGAAGAGTTGGTTTTTCTGTGTGCTTAGCTTTTTAATTGTTACAATGAAACGGTGACTTTCAAGCTTCTTACATGCTAGACTGGAAACTGGAAGTCACCAGTGAAATTTTTACCTTTTACTGTTGGATGTATGTGTAGTGTGCAGTCAGCTATCATAGGGCAGGAAGTTTACATTTTTGTTCCAGATTCAGCCGGGGACTAGTAACTTGGAAGTTTCCTCTCTGATTGCTCCTGAGTGGAAGCGGCCTTGTGTATGCACACAGTCTTCTAGACTGCCAGGGCTGAGTGTGATTTTATTTTTAAGCTTGGCTTCATAGGAGTTGCCTCTTGGGGCAGAGTAGCTTATTGTTCACTTAGTGTTTTGTCAGATGTTCTGTTTAAGCTCCTTGTTCCAGTAAAGCTTCACCTTGTGTTGATGAGTCTGTGAGGCTTGGGGAATGCTTTCAAGTCCGCCCCCACATCTGCTCCAATTGCTCCTGTGTGGGGGCAGCCTTGTGCTTGCACACAACCCTTCTGACCCCTAGAGTTGACTGTGATCCTACCAGGCCTCTTTTTGGCTGTCTTTCCCTGGTTCTATTAAACTTCTGTTCTGCTGTTTTGCTTGTATAACGGAGCTACCAGCCTCCTCTTAATTATTCTCCACCTGATCTTTATGGTTTTCCACAGCGTTGTTGTTTTTTGTTTTTCTTTTTTACACAGGGGCTTGCTCTGTTGGCGTGGCTGGAGTGCAGTGTGCAGTAGCATGATCACTGCTCACTGCAGCCTCAACCTCCCCAGACTCAGGTGATCTTCCCACCTCAGCCTCCTGAGTAGCTGGGATTACAGGCATGCACCACCACACAGGCTAATTTTTGTATTTATTTATTTATTTATTTATTTATTTATTTTTAGAGCTGGGGTTTCCCCATGTTGTCCATGATCCACAGGATTCTTAGGCCTGGAGTTCTCCACTCTGTGTTCCAAACAGCTGGTCCCCTCAGGCAGAGCCGCAGAGCTCTTCATCTCATGACCTGCCTCTCCCCTGGGCAGAGACCCTGTGCTATGCGCTGGAGTTGAAGGTGGAGACCTACTTCTCGATGTGACACCCTTGCTCTATGAATACGGTTGGGGTGGGTGGATGGTAATCCCTTGTCTACTTGGCTTGACCTTCCTGGCATGGAAACTCTCCTAAGAGCACATGGAATGTGGGCAGAGGGCTATTGGACTGCCAGTGTTTGCAGCTTGCCATGTCTGAGGTAGTTTCTATCCTATGACTGAGGGCTGGGTGGAGAAAGAGTACCCTGGTCATCTCGGATGTGCCTGCCTAGAATACAGCTTCCATGATCCAGGGATGGTGGTGGTATCAGGGATATGGTGGTGGTAGGGGGGATGTGATGGTGGTGGGGGGGATGTGATGGTGGGGGGGGGATGTGGTGGTGGTCGGGGGGATGTGGTGGTGGTGGGGGGGATGTGGTGATGTGGTGGTGGTGGGGGGGGATGTGGTGGGGGGGATGTGGTGGGGGGATGTGCAGGTGGTGGGGGGAATGTGGAGGTAGTGGAGGGGATGTGGTGGTGGTAGGGGGGATGTGGTGGTGGTAGGGGGGATGTGGTGGTGGTAGGGGGGATGTGGTGGTGGTAGGGGGGATGTGGTGGTGGTAGGGGGGATGTGGTGGTGGTGGTGGGGGGTGATATGGTGGTGGTAGAGGGGATGTGGTGGTGGGGGGGATGTGGTGGTGGGGATATGGGGGGAATGTGGTGGGAGTATGGTGGGGGGAGATGGTGGTGGGGGGTATGTGGTGATGGGGGTATGTGGTGATGGGGGGATGGTGGTGGCTATTCTGGAAGTCTTACCCTTAAAATAATCTTTAAAAAATGGAAATTTGCTCTGCAGCTATTCCTCCTCTCTAACTTAAAGCAATTTAATGATTTAATTTAATGATTAATGATCATTAAATTTATTAATTTAATGAATCAATTTATTGATTAATTTAATTTAATGATTCCCCATTGATTTTTGGAATGAAATCTAAAATTTCTGCTCTGGCCAACCTGTGTAAGCCTACATCTCCAGCCTCATTTTGAGCCAATTTCGTTCTTAGTGTTCTCCCACTGGGCACAAAACTTCTCTCAAAGTTCCTCAAACATGGCAAGCTCTGTTTTGCCTCAGGCCCTACTCACTTCCTTTTCTTTACATGGCTCATTGCTACTCATTGTCCAGAATTCAGCTTTAGCATCAGTCTTCAGCAAAGCCCACTCTTTGCCTCTTGACTTGTGTAGATCCAATGTTCCATTGAAACCAAGATCTTCCCTTTCCACACCTGTAATAATTTAATTATTTCAAGTTGTTTATTATTATTATTATTATTATTATTATTTTGGAGACAGGATCTTGCTCTGAGACCTGGGCAAGAGAGTGAGCAAGATGACAGCTCACTGCAGCCTTGACCTCTCAAGCGATCCTTTTACCTCAGCCTCCCTAGTAGCTGAAACCACAGGTGCACGCCATGGTGCCCAACTAATTTTTAAATCATTTGTACACAGTCTCCCTATGTTGCTTAGGCTGGTCTTGAATTCCTGGGCTCAAGTGATCCTTCTGCCTCGGCCTCTCAAAGTGTTGGAATTATAGGCATGAGCCACTGTGCCCTGCCTTGTTTCTTATTTAATAACATCTACTTCCCTATTTGATTGTAAGCTCCGTGAGGGATAGTTTTCTACTGTGCATTTCCAAGGAGCTCAACAAAGACTTGACTGACAGCCTGATGGATCCACCATAGACCCTTTACACAGGGTGAACAATGCCGGATTATCCTGCAGTATAAAGTGGGGAAGAACACCATGGTTGTTAATAGTTATTTTTTATTTTTCTTCTCTTGAGAATTTATGCAATTGTTCTAAAACAATTATGTTTTGGTCAAGGTGTATAGATTCTTTTGGATCTACATTTAGAGGTATATATAGTTTGGCTGCCCAGGTCAGGCATCCTTAACTCACAGAGGCAGTGGTAGGTGTCACTTCTGGTAACTCTGACGCCAATGGGGAAGGTCACTCTTCCCTCCCTTACCTAGATCTTTCTCTGAAATCAAATGAGACATCCTGGATGACGGGAACTTGTGGAGGCTAACACAGAATATGCTGACTCGGATCTGCTCCCTATCACCTCCTTTCATTTGTCTCATGTAGAATTATGAAAATAATATCTGTCTTGTTTATTGGCACAAGTAGATACTTAATAAATTCCTCTTTTCTTTTCCAGTACACAGTTAACTGTTTTAGTTCAGTTACATACCTGTGAGCTTCTCAAGTTCCTTCCATTGTTTTCTAGCTCTTTTCTAGTTATCTCTGGAAAACTCCTCAATAACAATATCACAGCCCCCCAAAGGGCCATACTCATGCCTTCAGTGTGTAAATATTGTTGGTGTTAGACCTGTATTGAGGAAGAGAGAACAGGGCATTCAGAAGAGAAATCACATGTAATTTAGTTGCATTACTCTCTGAGTACCTTGAGATGTCCAGAAGTCCCTTTTAGAAGCCCTGCAGGTATAGTCAACTAGTTTTTCCCTCTTTTTTAAATAAACACAATATGTGGTTTTTGAATGAATGAATAAATGAACAATATCTGCTTATCCTCAAGGACCAGCAAAATAAGTAAAAATTTCCTTATTAACTTGTGTTGCTTTCCTGTTTTGTTTAATCATCGCAACTGTGGCCACAGAATACCTCATAATATTCAGTGGCAAATGTACAGCATGTTAGCTTCAGTATGGATTTCTCTCTTTGCTGGATTTTCAGGGTATAGGGAGGATTCACCTCTATATGTACAGTTGTTTCTGACTATGGGAAACAAGATCTGTGTTCCAAGCAGATCGGATTATATAATGTGGGATGTAACTTACTCTGAATTTCAAAACTACCTACACAACACTCAGGCATCAGAGAGGGGTAATTCTGGGAGGTTTTCTGAGTTTTACTTGACCTTCCTGTTCTATTTCCATTTTAAATTATCCATTTAATGAAATGTAAAAACCATTTCCACTATTGTGAGTCTAGTTTTCTGTTACCCATGGTTCACACTGAACCTCAGTTATTTGAATCACATTGTCACAGTAATTAGCCCAGAGCACGCAATTACTAAATGAATGAGTGAATGAATGCCACACACAGTACAGTTCAAGGGGTTGGAAATTTTACACTGGAGAATATTCAGATAAAACTTGATGTTTTCTTCAAATATTTGAAAGACAGTTTTTTGAAAGATTCAAAAGGTTCATGAGGCAGGACTAGGCAGAAGCAAGACCAATGCACAAAAGTTCGTTCGGTCCAACAAACATAGCATGCCTACTGGGTACCATGTTTGCCCTGTGGGATATGGAATCGTTAAACATTATAATCCTGCTCTGAGGGTTTGGAGTGGGTAGGGGCCTGTGGTAGGAATGGATTTCTATAGAGGAAACAATCTTACTGGAAATCGGGGGCTGGGAATTTGGGAATTAGTTTAATTGTAACTTAAGTTGTATGTTGATGTGGAGAGACTGCAGGGGGTAACTAATGGCATTTAATGGGGGTGTGGGGGGAATCGTTTCAGTGGAACCACCTCTTGGCACCATCACTTGTGTGGCTTAATATCTAATGGTCTCTGAACTCACCCCCTCAAAGCCCTCACTTTTTTTTTTTTTTTTTTTTGGAGACAGAGTCTCACTCTGTCACCCAGGCTGGAGTACAGTGGCACAATCTCGGATCTCGGCTCACTGCAACATCTGGCCCCTGGGTTCAGGTGATTCTCCTGCCTCAGCCTCCTGAGTAGCTGGGATTACAGGCACCTGTCACTGCCCCCGACTAATTTTTTGTATTTTTAGTAGAGATGGGGTTTCATCATCTTGGCCAGGCTGGTCTTGAACTCTTGACCTCGTGATCCACCCACCTCGGCCTCCCAAAGTTCTGGGATTACAGGCGTGAGCCACCGCGCCCGGCCAGGGCCTTCGCTTCTTAAGGCAACATGGATGACTTTGCTTATTAGGTGAAAGTCAGGAAGTTTCAGGAAAGAAAGACAAAGATTAATATTTTGGGATATTTTCCTTATATCTTATTTGTAAATGATCTTCCCCACATAAAAGCAGCCTGTTAAATAATTCCTTACCTTTATGAGAATTTTCTAAAATAGTACAATCAGAGATACCCCTATTTTGGTAGACATTTTGATTGGGTTGGTTTAGACAATGTGGTCACTCTATGTGTGGATTTGCAGGGGGCTGCCTCATAGCCATTGTCTTGAGAAAAAGCCTTTGCTAAGGGGCTGTGGTGTGCCTTGGCCCCAAGTGTTCGAATTAACTAGAGGTGTAGGAAGCAGGCTCTTTTCCTCCTTCTTTTAATTCCCCAAGGTCCCAGGGAAGGCCTGTGATCCACAGCTCTGAGTAGGAAAGGCAGGCAGGGAGGCTGGGGGCTGTCACCGGGCTGGAAGCAGAGTGGGCAAGACCAGGTCCATGAGGAGCCTGTGAGAGTGTCCAGAGCAGGACTGGGAGGGAATGTCAGAGAAGAGGGCAGGAGCCTGACTGCTGAGCAGCACGAGACTGGGACTGGGCAGAAAGGAGGCCTGAAGCTTGAATAATATCACATGAACTCTCTTGGTTTTAGATTTTATCAAAGAGGCTTTTGAGGCCTGGAGAATTCCAAACCTCCTGGAAGGTGAAGTTCACAGGCCTGGGGTCCTGAGATCTTACTTCAGGAGCCTTTCACCCCTCCCAGTCAAGGCCCTGGGCTCTTGCCACTCTTCCATTCATAGGCCCATCCTGATTGTATCTCACAGTCTGCCTGGGGAATGTGAGCCAAGGAAATGCATGTGTAATGAGATTTGCACCCACATTTTCCACACCCTGTCTGGGGGCACCAGGTCTGACAAGCATGCATGTGCTTTTGGGATTATGACCAGAATATGTATAATCAGAGATATCCCAGAAATTTGGCATCCATGTGGCCAAAACTTTGAGCATTGGATCCCAGCTTCTGTGGTTTTCACAAGCTTAGCAGTTGCCTTTTCTTAAGTTATTGTCCAAGCTAGGTTCATTTCAGGAAACAGGCAGGTGACAGTGGGAATCTGTGATGATGCTGGAGGCCCTAAGGAGTCTCTACTGAATAATCATGTCTTGGTGCAATTCCAACTTCAGGTAGGAAAGTTGGGATTGAGAAGGATCTCTCAATTCTTGATGAGAATGCGCCTCCAAAGCAATGTTGCTAGTATAAGGCCATTTTTGTCTTTTAGCAACTTTTTTTTTTTTTTTGGCAACAGGGTCTTGCTCAGTTGGTCAGTCTGGAGCACCGTGGCACTATCATGGCTCACTGAAGCCTCAACCTCCTGGGCTCAAGTGATGCTCCTTTCTCAGCCTCCCTAGTGGCTTGGACTACAAGTACACGACACCATGACTGGCTAATTTTTTTTAGTTTGTAAAGATGGGATCTTGCTTTGTTGCCCAGCCTGGTCTTGAATTCCTGGCCTCAAGTATTCTTCCTACCTTGGCCTCCCAAAGTGCTGGGATTGCAGGTGTAAGCTACCACACTCAGCACAACTTTTTTTTTTTAATGAGAATACTCACTTTGGTGATGGGGTTGGGGTGAGATAGATACTACAAGTAGGAATATATGTTAATGAAAGTTTTTTGTAAAAGACATTCGTGGCTGCGCATGGTGGCTCACACTTGTAATCCCAGCACTTTGGGAGGCTAAGGCGGGCAGATTACCTGAAGTCAGGAGTTTGATACCATTCTGGCCAACATGGTGAAACCCTGTCTGTAGTAAAAATACAAAAAATTAGCCGGGCATAGTGGCGGGCGCCTGTAGTCCCAGCTACTTGGGAGGCGGAGGCAGGAGAATCGCTTGAACCCGGGAGGCGGAGGCTGCAGTGAGCCGAGATCACGCCACTGCACTCCCGCCTGGGCAACAAGAGTGAAACTCTATCTCAAAACAAAACAAAATAAAAAACAAAAGACATTTACTAGTTTGTACAAAGAGCCTTGAGAAATTAGACAGATTTCAAGACAGCTCTGATTATACATATTCTGTTTTATAATACACTTTTGCCCAATAATTCTCTTTATAGTAATCCCCTTTCAGGAAATGATCAGATATATGGAGAAAGAATTGTGATGTTTATGCCAGTATTGCTCATATCAAAATGTGGAAATTTACTTCAGTGTCTGGTAATAAGAGAATAGTTAAATTAGTCACATTAAACTTATTTGGTGAAATATTAGGCCTCTGTGAAAAAATGACACTTAGAGAAAATATATACACAATTTACAGAAAATATTAATTTCCTTTTTTTTTTTGTTTGAGAGGGAGTCTTGCTCTGTCACCCAGGCTGGAGTGCAGTGGCACGATCTCAGCTCACTGCAATCTCTGCCTCCCGGGTTCAAGTGATTCTCCTGGCTCAGCCTCCTGAGTAGCTGGGATTATAGGCGCCTGCCACCACGCCCGGCTAAATTTTGTATTTTTAGTAGAGACGGGGTTTCACCATGTTGGTCAGGCTGGTCTTGAACTCCTGATCTCATGATCTGCTCGCCTCAGCCTCCCAAAGTGCTGGGATTACAGGTGTGAGCCACTGGGCCCAGCTAATTTTCTTAAATATATGAAAAAGTGCTCCACCTCAATCCAAATAAGAGAGATGCAAATTAAAGCAACACGAGATACCATTATCACTAGTGAAAGAGTCAAATGGTTGATAATTTGTGTTATTGAGGAAGAGAGAGAACTGGAACTCTCATACGCTGTATTAGTTACCTATTGCAATATAACAAACTCTTAAACTTAGTGGCTTACAACAACAATAAACATTTGTCATGTCTCCTGGTTTCTGTGTGTAAGTTATTTTGGAGCATCTTAGTGGGGTCTTTCTGGCTTGGGGTATTTCATGAGATTGCCTCAGCTGAAAGCTCGACTGGATATGCACAGTTCCCTTCCAAAATACCTCACTCACATGGCTGGCAAGGCGATTCTAGTTGTTGGTGGTAGGTCTCAGTTTCTCCCCACAGGGACTTCTCCTCAGGGCTTTCTCATGACATGTGTTGTCATGACATGGTGGCTCTCTCCTGAGTAAGGGAACAGATTTTAGCTGCAAGACCCTTTATAATCTAGTCCCAGAGGTCACACACTATCATCTCCACAACACTCTATGCATCACATAGACAAGCTCTGATTTAATGTGGGAGGAGAGCACTTGGGGATATGAACCAGATGAAGATTATCTGGGCCATCTTGGAGTCCCAGATACTCTGGAAGTGGGAAGATATTTGGCAATATCTACTGAAATTTAAAATGTGCAAACCCTTTGACCCAGGAATTTAACTTTTAGGAATTTATACTGCAAGATTTGCATTTGTGTCTAATGGTATATACAAATATATACAAGGAAAGTTATTACAATATTGCTTTAATGCAAAAGCTGGAAATGCCCTAAATGTCTACCAACAGGGCATTGGGTAAATAGTATGGGACAGCTTTCAATGTAACATACTATACAGCTGTTCAAAACAATGAGATTGTTCATTCCACTCATGTAGTTCTGTGGAACTATATCCTAAATATATTAAATGGAATGTGGGTGTGTGTGTATAAATTGATAAACTATATTAGGAAGGACATATAAAACCCTGTTAACACTGGTGGCCCATTTGGGGAGCAGAAATAAAGTGAAAAATTATTCACTTTATGTTCTTTCATATTTTTCAAATTTTGTACCATATAGACATATTACTTATTCATTAATTTAAAAAATTAAATGATTTTAAAAATAAAGAAGTAGAAATACATTTTAAAATGATTGGAAATGCTCATACTGTACAAATAATTTTAAAATACCATAGCAAACCATATTTGTGATATAATTTAATTTGTTTTAAAAACATTGTACATAGGCCGGGCACAGTCGCTCACATCTGTAATCTCAGCACTTTGGGAGGCCAAGGTGGGAGGATTGCTTGAGCTCAGGAGAGCAAGACCAGCCCAGGCAACAAGGCAAAGCCCATCTCCACCAAAAAATACAAAAATTAGCCCAGCACGGTGGCACGTGCCTATAGTCCCAGCTACTTGGAAGGCTGAGATAGGAGGATTGCTTGAGCCCCAGAGGTAGAGGTTGCAGTGAGCCAAGATCACACCACTGCACTCCAACCTGGGCAGTAGAGCCAGACCCCATCTCAAAACAAAACAAAAATGTACATAGGAAAAGACTGAAAGGATCATACCAAAAGTGACAATCAATGATAGATAAAGTGTTGCCCTTAACTTTATCTTCTAGATTTTCTACAATGACTATTTTATTTCTGTAATCAGAACAAAAAACAGACAACTTATTTCTGGTTAATGAGATGAAGGGAAACTTATTTTCTTCTTCATTCTTTTTAGTATTTTTCTGTAATGATTTTATATTACTTATAAACGCAAAAGAAAAAAGATTTAAAACCTGCAATCCAGGGTTCTGGATCAGAGTTTCCAAAATTATACTTGGGGATCTGAGCAGTGCCCTGAAGAGTGAGAAGCACCTGTTCCTGGACTTGCTCTGGCCAGGCTGGGCTCAACCCCACAGTGCTCATCTGCTTGCCCTGGAGAGCAGGGAAGAGAGCTGCTTTTCTTTCCCAGGGCTGGTTAGCACTGTTCACAACCAAAGACTTAGATTGTTGAACAGCCTCATTTGCTGCTGCAGAGGCACCCTAGGATGGAGGAGAAGTACAGTGGGAAGTTGGGAGCAGCCAGAAAGACAGAGGCCAACGGAGAAATCCAAGCACAGAGCGGGTTCAGGCCACAGCCATTTGGGAAACAGTGTTCTAGATTGCTTGGAACACTTCCTGACTCTAAGCTCTTTTACTCTCCAAGGCCACCACATGAGTATCTCCCATGCAGGAATTCTTTGCCTCTTTTTCTCCCCAGGACTTTGCCTGACTGTGAGTGCCTACATCTGTGAAATTCCTGCCAGAGGACCCTGGCCCCTTGGTTCCACACACACACAAAAAGCACTCATATAAATGTAGTCTGTTAAATTCAATAGTGGAAAAACAAAGGCAGAGGAAAGACAATTCCTGGATGCTGAGCTGAGATGGCTGCTGTATACTGCCGAGACAGCTACCATGGACTGTTGTCTAGGTTGTATACTGCCACATCTAGTAGGACATCCTTCATGAAATAAACATTAATTTGCATATTTATTATAACATTTCCAGATGATGGTTATAAATTGTTTTAACAAAATTAGTATATTATGATTTTCAGAAAGGTATTTTGAGAAGGGACACTTTTTTCTAGTTGGTTAATATGGGTCAGTAGCATCTGTGAATTTTAATTCAGTACTTAATTTAGTACTGAATTTTAATCTTAGCTCAGATTTAATTTTAATACCTTGCCCTTGTCTACAAACCTAGCCTAGTCTGCCATGAGACTCCTGGAAGTGGGCAGAAATACTGGACAGTACTAAAAAGACAGTTTCAGGTAAGGACAAAAAGTAGAATGGGAAGTTGGGAGCAGCCAGGAAGATGGAGGCCAAGGGGGAAATTCAAGCACAGAGCAGGTTCTAGGCTGCAGACATTTGGGAAACTGTTCTGGCTGCTGGAAATGAGGCAGATACTGGAAAGCAGGCAGAACCATAGACCTTCCTTGCATCTCAGATGTGCATAAGAGATGCTGTCAGTTCTCACTTCACACTTGGATTTTTGGCTTCTCCAGTTATGAAAAACTGTGTGCTGCTGTGTGTGGATTCTGAAGCAATTATTGAGACCTAAGGGCTCTATTAAGGGCAGAAATTGCTGCCTCACTAGGCAGGCTTCGGTGACTTTGTCGCTATGGTGTTTAATCCTGACTCATGGGCCCACATGCTCTTTCTCAGGTTGTGGAGTGTAGATTCTGTGATTTATCGCGTCTGACTTCTCACTTCCTTTGCACTGTGTGTGTGTGTGTATAAGTGTGCATGCAAGCTCACTTTTGTGTAATTGCACACTGGCTTCCCTCCAAAATTCTTGCTGTTACAAATTACTTTTGGCTATGTTCAGGTTCAGGGTGGGAAAATCCAAGAGACAAATATAGTTGAAATGTGTCAACAGCCTTAGGCTGCCATGTTTGGGGAAGTATTTTAGTAATGAGAGTCCTCAAGTCTGAGAATGGCCCCATGGTCTACCACAAAGGGCCTCTTTCTCTCTCTCTCTTCCCTCTTTGCTCTCTATCTCCTCAGCTAAGCTATTTGGGCAGTAAGAGCAGGGAGTCACTGAAATGCCTGGAGCCCCTGGATGTTCCTTTATGGAGATACCTGAGACTCCCTTTCTCATAAGGCCCTTCTAGAAGTCACTCCTAATGTTCTGTCTGAGCAACCCAGATCCCCTTGTTGAATTCTAGACCTGTATATTTGGCTGGACATGGAATATCTAGGAGGAAAAGATGTATCAAACTCAATATATGCCCAAAGTCAACACATCAATCACCTTCCCTGTTTGCCACTACTGTCTCCTCCTCCCATATTCCCTATCTTGGTGTGTTGCCTCTGAGAGTGTGTTAGCAGAACTCCAGCCACAGGGAGTGTCATTAACCAAGGACTCATCTTCTGTGCCCCAAAATCTATCACTATGTTTGCCCTGTGACCATGCTTTCCACAGGCTGTTCCCAGCAATAATTAAGCCTAGTAAAGACACCAAGGCAGATCTGTTGCTGAGAGACATGGGACAACTTTGACAACTGACTTTGGCTCAAGGACTTCCTGATGGCCTTGCAGAATCTTCCATAGGCTGCATGGCAGTCTAGGATGTTTTTATTCAACCTTTCGTCTGTCACTCCAATACTTGGGATCTCCTAGACTTGTAGTCTGATGCCTCTTCCAGATTTTTGCAACTCCTTCCCCATTTTCTTAAAATCTTTGCACATTTAGTTCCATCTTGGCATATTTCTCAAGGACCCAGACTAACAAACGTAGCATTGCGAATGGGATAGTAGTGCTACTGGTCCTGTTCCATCTTGAAAAGACCAGCAGTTTGTCCTCACAAGGAAAGAGACCTCTTCTGAGTACAAGTTTGCCTTTCCTGTGTTTAGATGGCATGGTATGGGATATCATCAGGGGCTCACTCTTGCCAGGGGACACAGCAAGAGTCCTATTGAACTACAGGACATTATCATTAAGACCCTCTTTCATCAAAAGATACCATTAAGAGATTGAAAAATCAAGTTTACACAATGGGAAAAAAACATTTCTGATATACACATCTAATATGACTTGTGTACAGAATATAGGAATTCTTCCAAGGCAGATAACTTAATAGAAAAATAGGCAAAGGATGTAAACAGGCACTTCAAAAAAAGAATACCCACATGGCCAATACACATTTTTAAAAGTGTTAAATTCTGCTAGTTACTTGGGAAATGTAAATTAAGACCTCAATGTGACGCCACGAGAAATGGCTAAAGTGAAAACACAAGACAATACCGAATGTTGACAAGTAATTGGAATTGAGCAACCAGAATTCTCACACTGACACTGGAAGTGTGTATATGGGAATGACTATTTTGGAAAACTGATGGTATCTACTAACCTGTACATATACATTTCCTATAGTCTGCAATTCCACATGTACATATGTTCAACAAAACACAGGACACGAATATAGCTAGCAGCCCTATTCATAATGTCAAAAACAAATAATGACACAAATTTACATTTATAGGAGAATGGATAAATAACTGTTCATACACTAGAAGATAGCAATGAGGATGAATGAACTACGATTACATGCAATAACGTTGATAACTCTCACAGACAATGATGAATGAAGAAAGATAGGCACAGAGCATATGAGGTGATTCATTTGTAAAATGCTTAAAAATAAACAAAACTCATCCAGGCTGTTAGAAACCAGGATGGTGGTTATCTTTAGGCTGCGAGTAGTGACTGGAACTGGGCAAAAGGGTGGCTTGTGGAATGCTGGTAAGGGTTCTGTTTCAACATCTGGGTACTAATCACTCGTGTGTTCACTTTATCAAAATCCATGAAGCTGTTCTAGAATTATTGACTTTATGTATGTTTTTCATTAATAAAATTTACCAAGAAGTTTACTTTTTCTCAATATTTTCATTATCAAAAATTTAGAAAATATAGAACAGAAAAATTGCAATAAGGCTAACCTACTTTTAATATTTTAATGATTATCCTTTTGATTTTTTCTGTATGCACTCAAATGTTGTCCTCTGCAACACTCTCCTTCAGATAAAATCAGGACCATGTTCTAGATGCCATTTTGTAAGTATCTTTTAACACTTTGACTGTATATTCAACTATACACATTGTAAACACCACTATACACATTGTAAACACCTTTCCCTGTCATGAACATTTGTTTATCACATTTAAAAGGGCTGCAAGTCATCCACTGAATTGGGAGTTCCACTATCTGTAGAAGAACTCATTTTTCATGTCTAGTTTGTTTCCAGTTTTTCAATATTGTAAACAATGTGATAATCAGTCTTGTAGCTAAATCTTTGCCCTACATCTTTGGTTATTTCTTCTTTCTACTAAGTCTTAGAAATTGTGTTTGGGTATAAAGAATGTGTATACTCTTGAAGTTTATACATCCCATAGTTAATTTTTTAACAAGTAACAATTTCAAAGAGGGCATGGCATGATTTGAACTGGGTTCGTATCTGGTTGGTTGTGGCATTCTAAGGGCAACAACAATGATGACAATGCTGGTAGTTACTATGGTGCCTATTATTTATTTCCCACTAACAACCTGGTTAGGTGATTTTTAGTAGATACATTTACAAATGAGAAAAGAGGTTCAGATATGTGAAGAACTTCGTTTAAGTTCTTTCAGAATAAAGCTGGATCCAAAGCCAGGCCTGCCCAAAACCAAAGCCCATAGCTCTCTCCCCAGAGAATGGGAAATCCTATTGTCAAGTTGTACCAGGAAGCCCAACTGAATTAGTGATTCCTATAAGTTATATCAAAAGTTCAAAATTATAGTGAGAGTTGATGCTCAATTAATACTAATAGAGATCCAAAAAGAAGGATTGAGAGAGGAGAAGAGAATTTGTCTGGAAGGGTGGGTGCTTATGGAGTCTGCTGGAAGTTAGAAGAAGATAAGAAATTGAAATCCTGTGTTAACCCACTTGCTGATGGCATGTCACAAACTGTACGAGCCTTTTTAGCCATCAGGGTACCAGGTTGTTTGGCCTCATTCCCAAGATCGATAAGCACATTCCATTGAGACCAGATGTAGCTGGGAAAGGCAAAAGCCAAATAGTTTCCAAGAAGACCCAGAGAGGGTAAAGAGGTTTTTGCAAGCTTTTTGGATGTGTCTTGGAGTTTTTGTGAAAAGCCAATGAAGTGAGATTGGGGGGATATTTCAGTGAAACTCTGGATCAAGCTGCATCTGTTTTTTCCATGAGGGTATGAGTGCCAGTTACTCAGAAGTGGCAAGAACACTGTGTGTGTGGGGTGTGTGTGTGTGTGTGTGTGTGTGTGTGTGTGTGTGCGCGTGCGCATGTGAGCATGGGTAGCATCGATGAAGAAAAGGCTGGGATTGGCAAGTGTTCAGGGAAACTAGATAGGTATGTTCATTGATAATTTGCCTCAGTCCCTTTCCTTGCTGACTTACATTTCAATTGATAGGGTGAGTAGCTCAGACAGGTATAGAGAAGAAAGAGGCAACATGGAGAAGTGGAAGAGAAGGCTTTGGTAGGCCATGGATCTAGCGTCTAATTTCAATTTAGCCACTGGTTAGTTCCTTATAAGACTAATACTAACTAACATTTATTGAGCCTCATATGTATTTTAGGATCTGTGCTAAGTGTATATTCTCTATCTCATTTAATCTTCAAAACCACTCCATAATTCCATTTAGTCTCCTTTTGCCCCATCTCATTGATGAAGAACTGATTTTCAGAAGCATAAGGCACTTATTGGAGATCCCACAGGATTTGTTGAGAGTCACATTTGAACTTGGGCCCTTCAAAGTCCAATGTCCCTACCTTCAAAGACATGACTTGGAGGGTATTTTTAAAACTGAGGGTTCAGTTTCCTTTCCTTTAAAATAGAAATAAACGGCCGGGCACGGTGGCTCACGCCTGTAATCCCAGGACTTTGGGAGGCCGAGGTGGGTGGATCACGAGGTCAGGAGATCGAGACCATTCTGGCTAACACAGTGAAACCCCGTCTCTACTAAAAATACAAAAAATTAGCTGGGTGTGGTGGCGGGCACCTGTAGTCCCAGGTGCTCAGGAGGCTGAGGCAGGAGAATGGCATGAACTCGGGAGGCGGAGGTTGCAGTGAGCCGAGATCGCACCACTGCACTCCAGCCTGGGTGACAGAGCAAGACTCTGTCTCAAAAAAATAAATAAATAAATAAAAATAAAATTAAAAAAATAGAAATAAACCAGTCGTGGTGGCTCATGCCTGTAATTCCAGCACTTTGGGAGGCTGAGGTGGGCGGGTCACTTGAGGCCAGGAGTTCAAGACCAGCCTGGCCAACATGGTGAAACACCATCTCTACTAAAAATACAAAAAAATTAGCTGGGCATGGTGGCATGTGCCTGTAGTCCCAGCTACTCAGGAGGCTGAGGCAGGAGAATCGCTTGCACCCAGGAGGCAGGAGGCAGAGGTTGCAGTGAGCTGAGATCCCACCACTGTACTCCAGCCTGGGCAACAGAGTGAGACATTCCCTGCTCCCCCCCACCCCCCCACCAAAAAAAAAACCCTAGTCTATGGCATTGTCTGGAGGCCTAAATTAATATGGTATTTTAGACCACAGTCCGACATGTAACAGGTCCTGAATGAATGTTACTATGTCTCCCTCCCCAGGACTTTCAGAGAGAGAGAAAGAGAGCATGTAAAAAAACCACACCACACTAAAGAACCAGAAAAATATCTGGTGGCCTGAGTAAGGCTGGATTAGACAGGGCAATACTATAAACAAGAATTAGGTTCAGATTCAACTAGGAATACTAACAGTATGGAGGATATGGGTCTCAGAACTTCACGTATACTGATTTCATCACAAGTTTGTGGGAATGATGGTGTATTAGTACGTTCTCGCACTGCTGTAAAGACATACCTGAGACTGAGTAATTTATAAAGAAAAGAGGTTTAATTGGCTCATGGTTCCATGGGGCGTACAGGAAGCATGGCGGCATCTGCTTCTGGGGAGGCCTCAGGGAGCTTTCATGGCTGAAGGCAAAGTGAGAGGAGACATCTTGCATGACAGGAGCAGGACCAAGAAAGAGAGTGGAGAGGTGCCACACACTTTTAAAAAATCGTATATTGTAGGAACCCACTCACTATACAGCACCAAGGGGGATTGATGCTAAACCATTTATGAGCCCACCCTCATGATGCAGTCACCTCCCACCAGGCCCCACCTCCAACACTGGAGATTACAATTTGACATGAGATTTGGGTGGGGACAGAGATCCAAACCATATCAGATGGTATATGTCTAATTGACAAATGAAGAAATGATGCCCTAAAAGACTATCCCTAATTATGTTGCTGGGATTCCGTCTGATGAGTGGGAATGTCTTCCATGTTTTTATTGTTTTTCAAATTGAGATAGAATTCACAAAACACAAAATTCACTTTTAAAGTATACAATTTAGTGATTTTTAGTATATTCATAAAGAAGCGTAACCATTACCACTGTATAACTATCTAATTCCATAGTATTTTCATCACCCCAAAGAGAATCTTCATACTCATTAACAGTCATTCCCCATTCCCCCATCCCTCAGCCCCTGGCAACCACTAATCTGCTTTATGTTTCAATGAGTTTGCCTTGTCTGGACATTTCATATAAATAGAATCATAAAATATGTGACCTTTTGTGTCTAGCTTCTTTCACTTAGCATAATGTTTCAAAGTTGACCCATTGTAGCATGAATCACACTTTTATTCCATTTTATGGATCAGTAACGTTCCATTATATGAATATATCACATTTTGTTTCTCCATTTATCACCTGATAGAAGTTTTGGTTGTTCTCATGTTTTGGCTATGATGAGTAAAGCTGCTATGAACATTTGTGTATATATTTTGTGTGGACATATGCTTTTAATGTTTGTATATACATTAAGTGAAAGAAGTTAGACATATATACTTGGTAGAATTGCTGAGTCATATGGTAATTATATGGTTAACTTTTTGAGGAACTGCCGAAATGTTTTCCAAAGTGACTACAACATTTTTATGACGTCAGCAGCAAATATATGGGGGTCCCAATTTCCCTGCATCCTCGTCAGCACTTGTTGTTATTTGTTTGTTTCATGATAGCCATCCTAGTGGATGTGAAGTGGTAGCTTATTGAGATTTTTATTTGCCATAATTTGACAAATTATGTTGAATGTGTATTTAGAGAAATGTCTTCTGTTCATTTTTAAATTGGATTACTTGTCTTTTTGTTATTGAGATATAAGAATTCTTTGTATAGTCTAGATACTAAATGCTTATTAGATACATGACTTGTGATATTTTTCTCCCATTCTTTGGGTTGTTTTCTCACTTTCTTGATAGTATCTTCTGATACACAAAAATTTTAAATTTTGATAAAGTCCAATTTATCTACTTTTGTTACTTAAGATTTTGGTGTCATTATCTAATAATCTTCTTCCAAATCCAAGATTATGAAGATTTAACCCATGTTTTCTGGAAGAGTTTTATAGTCTTAGCATTTTACATTTAGTCTTTCATCTATTTTGAGTTAATTTTTATATATGGTTTGAGGAAAGGAGCCAACTTAATTCTTTTGCATTTCGATGCCTACTTGTCCCAGCATCATAAATTGAAAAGACTATTCATTCTACATCAAATGGTCTTAGCACCTTTGTCAGTAATTAATTGGCCACATATATGGATTTATCTGGATTCTCAATTCTATTTCATTAATCTGTTTGTCTATTCTTATGCTAGTACCACACCATTTTGATTATTGTAGCTTTGTGGTAAGTTTTGAAATCAGGAAGTGTGAGTCCTCCTTTGTTCTAATTTTTCAATATCTGTTTGGCTATTTTCAAGATTATTTATATTTTCATATGAATTTTAGGGTTTTTGTTAATTAAAATACTGCTGGGATTTTGATAAAGCTTGTGTTGAATCTGTAAATCATTTTGAGTAGTGTTAGCATGTTATCAATATTATATCTTCTTATCAATGAACATGAGATTTCTTTCATTTATTTCCTTCTTTTATTTTCCTTAACAATGTTTTATACCTTTCAGTGTACAAAACACTGACATTTATTTAAGTGTACAAAACACTTAAAATTTATTCCTAAGTATGCTATCTATGAATAGAAGTAGTTCTACTTCTTTCTTTTCAATCTGATGGTTTTTTATTTCTTTTTCTTGCCTAGTGCCTTGACTAGATTCTCCACTACAATGCTGATTAGATAGAAGGGATGAGATAGACATTCTGTTCTTGTTCCTGACCTTAGGGGCAAAGCTATCAGCTTTCACCATTAAGTATGATGATAGTTGTGGGTTTTTCTTAAATGCTCTTTATCAGATCAAAGAAGTTCCCTTCTATTCCTGCCTTCTTCAGTGTTCTTACGAAAGGTTGTTAGATTTTGTGAATGCTTTCTCTGCATCTATTGGCAAAATAATGTGGATTTGTCCTTTAATCTATTAATACGATTCAGTACATTGATTTTTTTTTTCATGAGCTGAACCAACCTTGCATTCCTGGGATTAATCACACTTTGTCATGGTGTATAATCCTTTTTATATGCTGCTGGATTTGGTTTGCTAGTATCTTGTTGAAGATATTTGTATATATATTCATAAGGGATATAGCTTTCTGTAGTTTTCTTGTGAGTTGTCTGGCTTTGGTATCGGGTAATTCTGGCTCCAAATAATGAGTTAGGAAGTGTTTCCTTCTATTACTGATGAATTGCCTATGAATACTTTCAAATCTGTCAAGTTCTGCTGCATGCATCTCTGGGCTCTGTTGTTAAGTACATACATGCTTGTAATTGTTTTGATGGAGTGACCCTTTTATCATTATAAAATGTCCTTTTTTTCTCCAGTAACAATTTTTAACTTAAAGTCTCTTTTGTCTATACTGCAACTACTCCAGCTCTTTTGTTTACTGTTTTCATGGTACACATATTTCCATCCTTTAAACCTATTTGTGACTTTGATTCTAAAATGTACCTTTTGTAGACAACATATATTTGAATCATGCACCCTCCCATCATAATTCTAGTCTTTGTCTTTTAATTAGAGTGTTTAATCAGTTTGAATTTAATATAATAACTGGTAAGATTTACATCTGCCATTTGTTACTTGTTTTCTATATGTATTATGTCTTCTTTGTTTCTTCATTCATTCCCCCATTACTGCCTTCTTTTGTGTAAAATGGATATTTCTTAGTGGGCCATTTTAATTGACCATTTTACTTTTTTTTTTTTTTTAGTGGTTACCCTGGGTGTTAAAATTAACATCTTTTTTTTTTTTTTTTTTTGAGACAGAGTCTCACTCTGTCCCCCAGGTTGGAGTGCAATGGCACAATCTCAACTCACTGCAAGCTCTGCCTCCCGGGTTCACGCTGTTCTCCTGCCTCAGCCTCCTGAGTAGCTGGGACTACAGGCGCATGCCACCACACCCGGCTAATTTTTTGTATTTTTAGTAGAGATGAGGTTTCACTGTGTTAGCCAGGATGGTCTCGATCTCCTGACCTCATGATCTGCCTGCCTCAGCCTCCCAAAGTGCTGGGATTACAGGCATGAGCCACTGAGCCCAGCCACAATTAACATCTTATACCCATCTAATTTGCATTAATACAAAGTTGATTACAACAATATATAAAACTTTCCTCTTATATAGCTCTAGTACCTACCCTCTTATTTGTGCTGTTGTTTTCATATAAATTACCTCATTATACATTGCATGGTCTGATACATGACTGGTATACAGACTCATAATTATTGCTTTATGTAATTGTCTCTTAAATAATATAGTAGAAAAGAGTTATAAATAAAAGATACACTTACATTGTCTTTTATATTTAGTTTTTACCACAGACTTATATTTCTTTATGTGGACTCAAGTTATTGTCTAGGATCCTTTCATTTAGGCTGGAAGAACTCCATTCTCTGTTTTTGTTTATATTGGAATGACCTAATTTCTCTTTCATTTTTGAAGGACAGTTTTGCTAGATATAGAACTCTTGAGTCTTTCTTTCAGGTCTTTGAATATGCCATCCACTGCCTCCCAGATTCCATAGTTCCTGATGAGAAATAAGTTAATCTTAATGAAGACCACTTGTGCTATATTGCTTCTCTCTTGCTATTTTTAAGATTCTCTGTTTGTCTTTTGACAGTTTGATTATGATGTTTCTAGGTGTGAAACTCTTTGAGTTTACCCTATTGGAATTTGTTGAGCTTTTTGGAGGTGTAGATTCATGTTTTTTAAAAATCAAATTTGGGAAGTTTTTGCCCATGGTTTCTTCAAATATTATTTTTCCTCTTTCTTTCCTCTCTTTCTAGGACTCTTATGAATATATTGATACAGTTGATTGTGTCCCATAGGTCTCTGAGTCTCTTTTTCTTCTTTTTTTTTTGTTCCTCAGTCTGAATAGATAGTCAAGTGTATAAAAATGACAGAATGGGAGTGAAACAACCTAAAGGTTTGTTAAAATTGTTTGTGAAATTGTTGTTTCATTGTTTGTGAAAATTCTTCCTCTAGTGAACGTGTCCACAGACAGGCAAGGCCCTCATAATGCCTGCTTCGAACATGGTGGGTTCAAAGCAAACAGATGCAGAAACAGTTCACTCTTTCTTCACTTTCCCTGAGCCATTTCCTTAAATTCCTTTGCTCCCTAGGACCTAAGGGACTCAACATCTCTATTTTCAGCTTGTTCCTTTCTCTTGAACCATAGGCTTTTGTGTCCAATAGCTGAAATTCAGATCCAGATCACTCTGACTGCAAGGTCTATGAAGTTGGTCTGATTCCTATGTTCCTTTTCTATTACTTTCCTAAACCCTCAACAGGGCCCCTTTCACAATGACTTAACTCCTTGATGGACAGGTTTGTGGTAGGGTAAGGTGGGGAATGGGGCAGATGAGGAGAGCTGCCTGTCTGGAACTGGATTTGGATGAGAAACCAAAGTCAGCTTCATGTCATTAACAATTTGGTTTATGACTATCCTGGCTATGCCACTTCAAGCCTTTTGAAAGGTCTCCTTTGCCTTATGTACTCCTGATTACCAAACCCAATCCTAGAACAATGAAGAATGGGTATGAAATATTTACTCTGCTGAAGGGATAATTTGAGACCAACGTAACAGGATAATATGGGGGAGGAAAGTCTCTCCTTTCCTGCTGCCCACTCAGGCAACTCTGCAAACAGGGAGTATGGGGAAATAGGAGGAGTCTTCTAAAAATTCTAGGATTCACCCAGTTTTGTAGCCAGCAGACTGGGAGTCATCCTCAGCCTCTTCTTTCCTCTTTTCTTCCTTCTCCCTTCCTTGTTCCTCTTTCAGTTCCTTTCTTCTTTCTTCCCTCTCTCCTTCTCCATCCCTTTATATATGCAATAAGCCTAATACCTCTTTATTCTCTTTCACCTCCATGCCTTAGTCAAAATCTCATTGCCTTTTCCACCTGGAGAAAACTGAAACTTGTTCTGAATTGGTCTTTAACTCCAATCTTCAATTCCCATCCACCTTCCACACCAAATCAGAGACAGATTTTTAAAACCCAGATCTAAGTGGACTGGATACCCTTATAATGTAGAGGAGGCACACTGAATACACAGCCAATCCCACACAGTCAATGCATGTTTATTCTGGTTTAAACAGAAAAACCCATCTTGTAGCAACTACTTATAAGGAAATCCCAACATAACCCCCTTTTGTTTGTAGACTAGCTTCTGAACTTCCAGTTGAAACTGCATATCACTCCTTGTTTGAGCTTCATAGATTTTTGTGGGTAAGGATCACACAACTTGTTCTCCCATTTCTTCCAGGGTTAATGCATATATTTCTTGTTTATGATTGTTTCCAGACAGATTTTGTCTCAGTTTCAGCAATGCATATCAAAATGGTTCAAGAACCTCACCTTCTACTTAACTCTTGTCCTACAAATGCTGTTTGTCAAGAGACTTTTCTCTGGGATCTAATTCTAAAATGCATGGGCTGGGCATAGTGACTCATGCCTGTCATCCAAGCACTTTGGGAGGCCGAGGCGGGTGGGTCACAAGGTCAGGAGTTTGAGACCAGCCTGGCCAACGTGTTGAAATCCCATCTCTACTAAAAATACAAAAATTAGCCAGGCATGGTGGTGCATGCCTGTAGTCCCAGCTACTTGGGAGGGTGAGGCAGGGGAATCGCTGGAACTCCGGAGGCAGAGGTTGCAGTGAGAGAGATTGCGCCACTGCACTTCAGCCTGGACGGCAGTGAGAGTCCGTCTCATAAATGAATGAATTTAATTAATGAATGCATGTGGAGAGTCCAGGGAGTTTAATGTGTTTTGAGTGAGAGAGATGTAAGGTGTGTGCTAGATCACACTGTGAGGTCTTCTTAGACCAGAGAGAGTTGAGTTGGGCCTTTAAGTACAGGCAAGACTAGGAATGGTGCAAAAGAGAGGAAATGTTATTCCAGATTCAGGAAGCAAGGTGAGAGGTTCCCAGCCCTAAGTGGACATACATGCTGCACATGTGTAGCAATAAAGAGGTAATCTGATTAGAGCTGCATTTGGGAAATGTGGAAAGGTAGGAAATCATGGCAGAGCAGTTTTAGTACTGGGAATAGTTTTTGAATTCATCTAATAAATCATTCCCCAAACTACATTTCTTAGGACACTCATATCTCTTTAAGTATTAATAAATATTTCCCAATCAAAAAATTTAAGAGGTCCTATGGTCAAATCCATCTGGTGAATACTGTCTTAAAGTCCTTAGGGAAGGATGTCACAAATGTGCATTATGAGTCTCCAAAGCAAGATGTATTATCCAGAATTTGCCTACCTTATTTGTCCATGGAGTCCTGTTTTCAAGAAGGTTCAAGCAAATATATTAAAAGGAGAATGTCCTATGAAATACAGGCTGTAAAATGTTGATCAATCCAACCTTCTTATTTTTTTAAATGTTGCCCTGAGGGAAGAAGTGCTTGCTTAAGGTCATTCCTTAAGCTGGAGACTGTGCTTGGGCTAGAACCAGGCCTCCTGATTCCAGACATAGACCAATTACAGTGGTCTTGGTTGCCATGGATATAAGAAAAAACACTAGATGCTGTAACAATGCCCAAATTTCAGTGCCTTGGCTCAACAGAATTTTATTTTTCATTCATGTGGCAGTGTAGTGTGGGAGTTCCTGGCCAGTGGGCAGCTTGCTTCCTGTGGTTAATCAGAAACCCAGACCCCTACAATTGTGTGGATCTGCAATCCACTGGGGCCACAGAGTAGATAGAAGAAGAAAACATAGAGAAGCCCCACTTGCTTTTTAAGGGCTCTGGCCCTGGAATTAGATCTTACCCCAGTCACTTCTTAGCTGTGCTTCTCTGTCACTGAACTGCTTTTACCTTCAGTTTCTTTATCTGTAAAGTGGGGGCAATTATAGAACTACCTCATAGGATTGTTATGCACAGTAACTAAGTTAATATTTGTCAAATACTTATCTATACCTGGTACATAGTATGGGCTTTATAAGTACTCTCTAGATAAAATAATAAAAACATTAAAAAAAACTTCTGCTCACTTCATTAGCTATACCTGGCTGCAAGGGGAGCTGTTTTCCAGTGCCAACTCCACATTGTGGAACCGGGAAGTTCTGAATTTTTGGCAAATAGCTGACTATGTTTGCCAAACATTAGAATTTGTGTCTGAACAGGTGGGTGATGGAAATTTTTGAAGGTTTTGAGAACAGAAAATATGAATAAGCCACTGCAGATACTTCTCTCCTACCTCGAATCTTTTCTGTAAAATTTGAGTTATTGAAGATAAAATTATATTATTTTAGACTGTAAACATGTATGACAGAGAATACGTGAATTTTTTTTTTCTTTGCTCACTACAACCTCTGCCTCCTAGGTTCAAGCAATTCTCCCACCTCAGCTTCCCAAGTAGTTGGGATTACAGGCACCTGGCACCACGCCCAGCTAATTTTTGTATTTTTAGTAGAGATGGGGTTCCACCATGTTGGCCAGGAGGGTCTCGAACTCCTGATCTCAAGTGATCCGCCTGCCTCGTCCTCCCAAAGTGCTGAGATTACAGGCATGAGCCACTGCGCCTGGCCTGAAGTATGTGAATTCTTATTTGTCATAAGGATTTTAAAATAAAACAGGACACTTGGTGGGATACCAGATGGTAGAAAAATGTCTCATCACGTACATTATATCTGCTTCTAAACAAAATGAATAAATGGCTACTGCCAAAATCATTGAGGAGAAAAAATTTAAATTTTCCAGAGAGAAAAACCATAATAATAGGAAATTAATTGTATAGATTCTTTATTGCTAATTTAATGTTTTTAAAAACTAATGCTATCTGATGTGCTGAAGTAATTTATTTTCTTTGAAAATTAAACAAATATTTGTAAGAGATGTTAATGGTCTTCAGCTTTCCCATAAGGGGATATGTTTCTCATCTTTAAATTCACCTATTATAGAAGCAGGAGCTATTTGGATTGTTCACACATACTCCACTTCTCTGCAGGCACATGGTAGGATAGCACCTTCCTGCCCATTTTTGTAGGTAGGCATGGGTCATGTGACTTGTCTTGGCCAAAGAAATGTGAGTGGCCATCATGGATGTCACTTTCAGGCAGAAGATTTAAGTATCACTGTGTGATTTGTCACGTTTCTTCCTTCAGCTGTGGGGCTTATGGCCCATCACAGCCTTCTTCCACGCAGGTCTGAGTGTCTAAAAAGAATACAGTCCCACCGCCAATCAGAATTGAATATGCAGTGTAAGAAAGAAAGAAACTTTTGTTAAGCCAATAAGACCTATATTTTTTTGCATCACCATAATGTAACCAATACCAGCTGACCCAAATAATTTCAGGTTGGGAAAGCATAACTTTTAACTTTTTCTTTTTTTAAGCTCATTGGATTATGGTGTATAGCATAGGTGGATGGAGGCACAGCCTGGAGATTGGAACATAAGTGACAAGGGCCTGAACAAGGCTTAGTCCAGTGGAGACAAAAGGCAATAAAAAAGACAAAACACTACACAGCCCTTGTTCTTAAACATCATGCTCTCCTCTGAGCCTCAGTCTGCCTCAGATACAGGGATGACTAAAGCTGCAGTTGACAATCACAATATCTTCCCAGGAAATGACTTAACTTTGCCTTTCGAAGTATTTTTGAAACTCTAAGGCTAATTCTGTTTAATATATTAGTACTGTTTTGTTATTGGTTTATTGGATATTGTCTCTAATTGACAGTATTTCTTCCTATCTTGCAGACTAAAATCTCCTTAACATGATAATTATTACTGGACAATACTGTATTCAATTTGTTCTGAAAGTAATCATGCTATAATATTAGGCATTGCTTTTTGCAATCAATGGAGATCATTTTTTTCATTATAACAGAAAGAAATACTAATTTAAGGAGTCACAATAGAAAGATAAGGTCCAATAGAGTCATTATTGGTATAGGCAACTGATTTCAGATCACTAACCGGTACTGTTTGCTGAGTTACAATAGAGCGAGGTTCTGGCGCCATTTGTGTAGATAAAGGTACTGATGTAAAATACACACCTAACTGGGAGGAATTACTGAGGGAGCCAGGCGTTTCCTAGATATCAGCTGAAGTATAGAATTAGTCCCCCTGTCTTGGTCTGTAGATCATAGATGGGACAAAAACCTTTATAGAAAACTAACTCATCTAACATCCACTAAATTTAGTATGTTCTCACTTATTTCCCTGAATCACTAATGGACATGTATGGGAAGGTTTTTGTTCTTTTGATATTTATTATTTTAAAAATTACAAACAGAACTGAGTTACCAAAGTCAATTTAACAAATATTTCCTGAGCAACTACTGCTCTCCACTTTACTAAAGCCCTCACTACAATGGATGTGGCTACTCTGGAAAGTCAGGGGTAGAAAGTGGGAAATATGATTTGAGTGATATCCCTACCTAATCCCCCTGTGTACATTAACATTATTAAAATGCTATTTTAAAATTCAATTGCCATATGTCTTCATTTATATTTTTAACTTTTTATTGATATCCGGGTCTTTAATTTTTCTTTTTTATCTTTTTTATTCAATCGTACTTGGGGAACAGGTAGTTTTGGTTTCATGGATAAGTTCTTTAGTGGTAATTTCTGAGAGCTTGGTGCACCCATCACCTGAGCAGTATACACTGTACCCACTGTGTAGTCTTTTATCCCTTACCCCCACCCCTCCCTTTTCCCCAAGTCGCCAAAGTCCATTGTATCATTCTTATGCCTTTGCATACTCATAGCTTAGCTCCCACTTGTATTAATAAGTGAGAACACACGATGTTTGGTTTACCATTCCTGAGTCACTTCACTTAGAATAATGGTCTCCAACTCCATTCAGGTTGCTGCGAATGCCATTATTTCATTCCTTTTTATGGCTGAGTAGTATTCCATGGTGTATATATACATACCACATTTTCTTTATCCACTCATTGGTTGATGGGCATTTAGGTTGGTTCCATATTTTTGCAATTGTGAATTGTGTTGCTATAAACATGCATGTGCAAGTATCTTTTTTATATAATGACTTCTTTTCCTTATGGGTAAATACCCAGGAGTTGGATTGCTGGATCAAAGGGTAGTTCTACTTTCAGTTCTTTAAGGAATCTCCACACTGTTTTCCATAGTGTGTTGTACTAGTTTACATTCCCACCAACAGTGTAAGTGTTCCCTTTTCACTACATCCCCACCAACATCTATTATTTTTTGATTTTTTGATTATGGCCATTCTTGCAGGAGTAAGGTGGTATCACATTGTGGTTTTGATTTGCATTTCCCTGATCATTAGTGATGTTGAGCATTTTTTCTTATGTTTGTTGGCCATTTGTATATCTTCTTTTAAGAATTGTCTATTCATGTCCTTAACCCACTTTTTGATGGGATTGTTTGTTTTTTTCTTGATGATTTGTTTTAGTTCCTTGTAGATTCTGGATGTTAGTACTTTGTTGGATGTATAGATTGCAAGGATTTTCTCCCACTCCGTGGGCTGTCTGTTTACTCTGCTGATTATTTTTTTTGCTGTGCAGAAGCTTTTTCGTTTAAGTCCCATCTATTTATCTTTGTTTTTGTTGCATTGCTTTTGGGTTATTGGTCATGAAGCCGTTGCCTAGCCAATGTCTAGAAGTGTTTTTCCAATGCTATCTTGTAGAATTTTTATGGTTTCCAGTCTAAGATTTAAGCATTTGATCCATCTTGAGTTGATTTTGTATAAGGTGAGAGATGAGGATCCAGTTTCATTCTTCTACATGTGGCTTGCCAATTATCCCAGCACCATTTGTTGAATAGAGTATCCTTTCCCACTTTGTTTTTGTTTGCTTTGTCGAAGATCAGTAGACTGTAAGTTTTTGGCCTTACTTCTGAGTTCTCTATTCTGTTCCATTGGCCTACATGCCTGTGTTTATACCAGTACCATGCTATTTTGGTGACTATGGCCTTATAGTATAGTTTGAAGTCAGGTAATATGGTGCCTCCAGAGGTTTTGTTTCAAGATTTAGAACTCCTTTTAGCATTTCTTATAGTGCTCGCTTGGTAGTAGTGACTTCTCTCAGCATTTGTTTATTTGAAAAAGACTTTATTTCTCCTTCAATTATGAAGCTTAGCTTTGCTGGATACAAAATTCTTGGATGATAATTTTGTTTGAGGAGGCTAAAGATAGGACCCCAATACCTTCTGGCATTTAGGGTTTCTGCTGAGAAATCTGTTAATCTGATAGGTTTTACTTTATAGGTTACGTGATGCTTTTGCATCACAGCTCTTAAGATTCTTTCCTTCACCTTGATTTTAGATAACCTGATGACTATGTGCCTAGGTGATAACCTTTTTGTGAGGAATTTCCAAGGTGTTCTTTAGGCTTCTTGTATTTGGATGTCTAGATCTCTAGCAAGGCCAGGGAAGTTTTCCTTGATTATTTTCTCAAGTAAGTTTTCCAAACTTTTAGATTCCTCTTCTTTCTCAGGAACACTAATTATTCTTAGGTTTGGTCATTTAACATAATCTCAAATTTCTTGGAAGCTTTGTTCACTTTTGAAAAATTCCTTTTTTCTCTGTCTTTGTCAGATTGGGTTAATTCAAAAGCCTTGTCTTAGAGCTCTGAAGTTCTTTCTTCTACTTGCTCTATTGTTGAAACTTTCTAGTGTATTTTATATTTCTCTGAGTTTGTCTTTCATTTCCAGAAGTTGTGATTGTTTTTTTCCTCATGGTATCTATTTCTCTGGAAAATTTTTCATCCATATCCTTTTTTTTTAAATTTCTTTACATTGGTTTTCACCTTTCTCTGATACCTCCTTGAGTAGCTTAATAATCAACCTTCTGAATTTTTTATCTGACAATTCAGGGATTTCTTCTTGGTTTAGATCCATTGCTGGGGAGGTAATCTTTTGGGGGTATGATAGAACCTTATTTTGTCATATCACAAGAATTTCCTGGTTACTTCTCACTTGGGTAGACTGTTTCGGTGGAAAGATCTGGAACTCAAAGGCTGCTGTTTAGATTCTTTTGTCCCATGGGGTGATCACTTGATGTGGTGCTCTCCCCCTTCCTCTAGGGATGGAGCTTCCCAAGAGCCAGACTGTAGTGATTGTTATTGCTCTTCTGGGTCTAACTACCCAATGGGGCTGCCAGGCTCTGGGCTGATGCTGGGGAATGTCTGCAAAGAATCCTGTGATGTGATCTGTCTTTAGGTCTCATGGCCATGGATACAAGCACCTGCTCTGGTGGAGGTGGCAGGGGAGAGAGGTAGACTCTGAGAATCCTTGATTGTAGTTTTGTTGAGTGTGCTGGTTTTCTTGAATGCTGGTTATGCTAGCAGTGAAGTTGTCTGTAGATATGCTCAGGACCTCTGGTTAGCCAGAATGTTACAGGTGGTGGAATTAGCTGTTTTCTCTTTTCTTGGAGCAGGATTATTCTGTCTTGAGTTGCTGTAATGGCTTGAGTTGGTTGACCTCCAGCCAGGAGGTGGTACTTTCAAGAGAGCACCAGCTGTGGTAGTAGAAGGGGGATATAAACATGCCTTAACTAAGTTGGCCAGCACAATTATTTGGGTTTCTCAGGTGACGGGCAGGGCTATAAAGCTCCTAAGACTTTGTCTTTTGTGTTCAGCTACCAGGGTGGGTAGAGGGATACCATCAGGTGGGGGCAGGGTTAGGCAGGTCTGAGCTCAGACTCTGCTTGGGCAGGGCTTGCTGCGGCCACTTTGGGGGATGGGGTTCCAAGGGAGACTTTGACTTCCTCTGCTGCATCATACAGGTTGCCAGGGAAGTGGGGGAACCTGGCAGTGGCAGGCATAACCCAGCTTCCATGCAGCCAGCAAGGCCAGTCTCACTCCCGTCATGCTCTGCTAACAGCACCAAGTTTCTATGCAGGCATCCCACGCATGGAGTTCAGATGTTGTCCCAGGTTACAATCTTCCCCACTGAGAAAGCAAGCTTTCAGACCTCACATCTCCCACCTGCTCACACCATTGGCTGCAACTCCTGCAGCAATTCCTCTTTGCCCCTCCCCCGATTCTGCTCAAGAAAATTTATGCTTGGTTGAAATTTTTACAAAGTTTAGTTGGAAGCTTCTTTCACCCTATGACCCCTCTCTAGTTCCGCTGGCTGCCTTTCCTGAGGACCCCTGTGAGATAAAGTCAGGGATAGCTTCCCTGGGCTCGAGCTGGGGGCTGGGAGTGCCTACAGGGCTCTTCCTGCTGCTGCTCCTACTTTAATATTTCACTCAGCTCCTTAAATCTGTTTCAACTCTAGGTAAGATTAAATCCTCTCCCATGACCTGGATTTTCAGGTTCCCCCGTGGGGATGTGTATTCAGAGGCAGGTTTCCCCCCATCACACTTTGGGAACTCACAATTTTCCAGCTGTCTCCTGGAGTTTCCAGCAGCAAGCCACTTACTCCACAAGATCTGTGAACTCTTCCAGTTTTCCTGGCACATTCCTGTGGTGGTTGGAGCTGCATGTTAGTCCTGTCTCCTATCTGCTATTTTCCCTACCCAGATTATTCCTAATTCCTCTTTTTTGATTTTCTCAAGTTTGTTTTGGCTCTTCTCAGATTTGTATTTTTATATAAATTTGAGAATCAGCTTGTCAATTTCCATTAATAAAGTATTGACATTTTGGTCAGGTTTGCATGTAACTTATATGAAGATTTGGAGAGAATTAGTATCTTAAAATATTAAGCCTAAACATTCATGAAAATGGTCTCTCCTTGCATTTATCTAAGTTTCTCATTTCTCTCAATAACATTTTGTGGTTTTCAGTGTAGAGGCCTTAATCATAGTTAATCCAATTTATTGCTAGATACTTGATGTTTTTTGATCCTACTTGGGGTAGGTTGAAAAATGGCCTGTAAGAATGTTGGGTCCTAGTTCCCAAAAACCTATAAATGTTATCTTATTTGGAAAAAAAGGTCTCTGCAGATGTGATTAGGTTAAGGATCTTGAGGTGAGGAAATTGTCCTGAATTATCTGGGTGGGTCCTAAATGCTATCACAGGTATTCTTTTTTTCTTTAAAAAAAATTGTTTTATTATACTTTAAGTTCTGGGATACATGTGCAGAACGTGCAGGTTTGTTATGTAGGTCTACACGTGTCATGGTGGTTTGCTGCACTTATCAACCCGTCATCTACATTAGGTATTTCTCCTAATGCTATCCCTCCCCTAGACCCCCACCCCCCAACAGGCCCTAGTGTATGATATTCCCTTTCCTGTGTCCATGTGTTCTTGGTGCGCTGTTTAGTTTTGTGTTCTTGTGTTAGTTTGCTGAGAATGATGGTTTCCAGCTTCATCCATGTCCCTGCAAAGGACATGAACTCATCTTTTTTTATGGCTGCATAGTATTCCATGGTGTATATGTGCCACATTTTCTTTATCCAGTCTATCATTGATAGGCATTTGGGTTGGTTCCAAGACTTTGCTATTGTGAACAGTGCTGCAATAAACATACGTGTGCATGTGTCTTTATAGTAGACTGTTTTATAATCCTTTGGGTATATACCCAGTAATGGGATTGCTGGGTCAAATGGTATTTCTGGTTCTAGATCCTTGAGGAATTGCCACACTGCCTTCCACAATGGTTGAACTAATTTACACTTCCACCACCAGTGTAAAAGCATTCCTATTTCTCCACATCCTCTCCAGCATCTGTTGTTTCCTGAGTTTTTAGTGATCATCATTCTAACTGGCGTGAGATGGTATCTCGTAGTGGTTTTGATTTGCATTTCTCTAATGACCAGTGATGATGAGCTTTTTTCATATGTTTGTTGGCCGCATAAATGTCTTGTGAGAAGTGTCTGTTCATATCCTTTGGGCACTTTTTGATGGGGTTGTTTTTTTCTTGTAAATTTGTTTAAGTTCTTTGTAGATTCTGAATATTAGCCCTTTGTCAGATGGATAGATTGCAAAATTTTTCTCCCATTCTGTAGGTTGCTTGTTCAGTCTGATGATAGTTTCTTTTGCTGTGCAGAAGGTCTTTAGTTTAGTTCGATCCCAGTTGTCAATTTTGGCTTTGTTGCCATTGCTTTTGATGTCATGAAGTCTTTGGCCATGCCTATGTCCTGAATGGTATTGCCTAGGTTTTCTTCTGGGAGTTTTATAGTTTTAGGTCTTACATTTAAATCTTTTTTTTTTTTTTTTTTTTTGAGACAGAGTCTTGCTCTGTTGCCCAGGCTGGAGTGCAATGGCACAATCTCGGCTCACAGCAAACTCTGCCTCTCAGGTTCACACCATTTTCCTGCCTCAGCCTCCCAAGTAGCTGGGACTACAGGTGCCCATCACCATGCCCGGCTAATTTTTTGTATTTTTAGTAGAGATAGTGTTTCACCGTGCTAGCCAGGATGGTCTCTATCTCCTGACCTTGTGATCCACCTGCCTTGCCCTCCCAAAGTGCTGGGATTACAGGTGTGAGCCACCACGTCTGGCCACATTTAAGTCTTTAATCCATTTTGAGTTAATTTTTGTGTAAGGTGTAAGGAAGGGGTCCAATTTCAGTTTTCTGCATATGGCTAGCCAGTTTTCCCAACACCATTTATTAAATAGGGAATCCTTTCCCCATTGTTTGTTTTTGTCAGGTTTGTCAAAGATCAGATGATTGTAGATGTGTGGTGTTATTTTTGAGGCCTCTGGTATGTTCCACTGGTCTATATATCTGTTTTGGTACCAGTACCATGCTGTTTTGGTACCAGTACCATGCTGTTTTGGTTACTATAGCCTTATAGAATAGTTTGAAGTCAGGTAGCATGATGCCTCCAGCTTTGTTCTTTTTGCTTAGGATTGTCTTGGCAATGCAGGCTCTGTTTTGGTTCCATATGAGATTTAAAGTGTTTTTTTCTAATTCTGTGAAGAAAGTCAATGGTAGCTTGATGGGGATAGTATTGAATCTATAAATTAACTTGGGCAGTATGGCCATTTTCACGATATTCTTCCTATTGATGAGCACGGAATGTTTTTCCATTTGTTTGTGTCCTCTCATTTCCTTGAGCAGTGGTTTGTAGTTCTCCTTGAAGAGGTCCTTCACATCCCTTGTAAGTTGTATTCCTTTTATCTCTTTGCAGCAGTTGTGAATGGGAGTTCACTCATGATTTGGCTGTTTGTCTATTATTGGTGTATAGGAATGCTTGTGATTTTTTTCACATTGATTTTGTATCCTGAGGCTTTGCTGAAGGTGCTTATCAGCTTAAGGATATTTTGGGCTGAGACGATGGGGTTTTCTAAATATACAATCGTGTCACAGACATTCTTATAAGAGAGACAGAGAGATATTTGACATAGACACACAAGGGAGAAAACCATCTGGAAATGGAGCAGAAAGAGATTTGAAGATGCTGACCTTGAAGACTGGAGAGAAATGACTGTTAGCTCAAGAATGCTAACAGCCTCCGGAAGCTGGAAGGAGCAAGGAACAGATTCTCTCCTAGATCCTCTGGAACGTGTCTTTGATTTTCTTGTTTTTCCCCAGTGAAACCGATTTTGGACTTCTGGCCTCCAGAACTGTGAGAAAATACATTTTTGTTGTTTTAAGTCATCATGTTTGTAGTAATTTGTTACAGCAGCCTCAGGAAACTGACACTGTTGTAAGTGGTATTGTTTTTAAAATTCAGGCTAATTCAGGCATAATTTACATTCAGTAAAACTTGCCCTTTTTAGGTATAAATTCAATGATATATGACACACATGTGTATATATATATATATATATATATATATATATATATAGAGTAACGTAACTACCACTGCAAGAGAGATATAGAACATTTTCATCACCACAAAAAAGTTCTCTTATGCTTGTTTGAAATCAGTCTTCTCCCATCCCAGCTCCAAGTAATTACTGATTTAGTTTCTGCCTCTGGAGTTTGGCAAATGTTATGTAAATGGAATATGCAAATTATAAAGGCTATATACAGTATATAGCCTTTAGAGTTTGACTACTATTTTGTTGAAGAGTTTTATGTCTATTTACAAGAGAATTTTTTTGCAGTTTTTTAATATTTTTTTTCTGGTTTCAATATTAGGAAAATTCTGGCTTTACAAAATATGTTGGTAAGTGTTTCTCTTCTGTATTCTGGAAGATTTTGAATAGAATTGATATTATTTCTTCTTAAAATGCTTGATATTATTTACCAGTAATGCCATCAGGGCCTGGAGTTTTCATTGAGGGAGTGTTTTAAACAACACATTCAATTTATGTAATAGATATAGGACTACTCATGTTATCTATTTCTTCTTGAGTGAGCTGTGATAGTTCACAATTTTCAGGAATTTATTTTATCTATGTTATCAAGCATATTGGCATAAAGTTGATCATAGTATTCCTTTATTATCCTGTTATGTCTGTAGAATCTGTGGTGATGTCCACATCTTCCGTGCCTCTGCATTCTTATTGTTGGTAATGTGTATCTTTAAGATTTTTTTTTCTTCATCAGTCTGGCTGGAGATTTATCAATTATATTGATCTTGTCAACTAACTAGCTTTAGACTTCATTACTTTTTTCTCTTTTTTTGTTTTCAATTCTATTGATTTATATTATTTTGCTATAAGGAATTCTGTTTCTTGAACTCCTAACCTCAAGCAATCCTTTTGCCTCAGCCTCCCAAGTTGCTGGGGTTACAGGTGCAAGCCACTGCACCCAGCCTAAGAACTTTGTTTCTATTTCTATGAAAATTTAATGTCCTTTGGCACTTTAAACATGTCATCCCATTGATTTCTTGCTTTTAGAGCTTCTGTTGAGAAGTTAGCTGTGATTGTTGTGGGGTTTTTTTGTATGGATAATATATTTTTTTCTCTATCCTGCTTTCAAATTTTTCTTTTTCATTTTTGAAGCAAATGCTTCAAAGGAAAAATCCATGCCCAATTATGAGATTCCCATCTCTGGGCTCACATCCCTTCATCTCCTGGCCAAGGTGGGAGCTCTTCTTTGTCTCCCAAAAGACATTTAAACCCACTTTTTCTAGTTGCTTATGGCAAAGTATTGTTCTGATATAAGATAGTTTCTCATAAATGGCAGAAGTCCTTTTATGAGTTTTAAAAGTACATATTTTTAGGTCTTTACTGAAACTGTACTGAAACTGTTAATCTTATCTTTTATCATATTGACACAAATTATGTTAAAGACTGTTTAATTATGCAATCTTTGGATCTCTGTGAGTTTGTTTCTATTGTCTGTTATTTCTGCTGGGTGTCTTTTCTGTTGCCTTGCCTTACGGTATGCCAAGTTATTTTAAGATTGTATGCCAGATCTTATATGTGAAAATTATTTTAGAAATTATGTGAGGACTTGGAAGTTATGTTCCTCCTCTGGAAAGGATTTTACTTTGCTTCTGTGAAGTTTCTGGAGCCACTACCAGTTTGGGATAAACTTTATGTAATTTCAGCAAGTGAGATAATTTAAAACATGGCTGCATTTCCTACAAGTGAGTCACCTTCTGATTTGCCTTTACTTCTAAGTTATAGCCCTTTAGGATCCTAACCCAAACATAGCAAGTTTATCACCTTCTATTCCTTGGCAGGCCTTGGATATCTCCTGTTGGTCCCCAGGCCTGCAAGCTTATCAAAGGCTGCTAAACATCTCAGATACTTTTTCTGGAATTGATAAGTGTCTCTAAAAGAAGCTCCTAATTCCATGTTAGCTCTGTTATCTTATGCATCTTGGTCCACCAGTTCTTCATTATCTTTTGGGCCCTTCAGTACTCTAAGCAGTCTTAAACTTTTTTAAAATGCAGTTTTTATAGGTGTTTCCAATAGAAGAATGGTTCTCTTATCTAGTCCCACATTAATAACCTCATTTGCCATTTCCTTGAGTGTATTATAATTTTTTTTTTTTCCCCCCGAGACGGAGTCTCGCTCTGTTGCCAGGCTGGAGTGCAGTGGCACGATCTCGGCTCACTGCAAACTTTGCCTCCTGAGTTCAAGCAGTTCTCCTGCCTCAGCCTCCTGAGTAGCTGGGACTACGGGTGCAAGCCACCACGCCCTGCTAATTTTTTTATTTTTAGTAGAGATGGGGTTTCATCATGTTGGCCAGGATAGTCTCGATCTCTTGACCTCATGATCCACCTGCTCAGCCTCCCAAGTTGCTGGGATTACAAGTGTGAGCCACCGCACCTGGCCATAATTTTTAGAAGTCTATTCATTTCCTGAATTTTTTCTAATTTGTCCATATCTCTGTCTCTCTTCTCCCCCTTTTTTCCTCCTGTTTTTTTATTTTATTTGTCTGTTATGGTAGAAGGCTTTCCTCAAATGTCTGGTAAGCCTTGTGTGTGTGTGTCTTTTTAATGTTTTAAAAACAGGGACTACATGCTGATTGGAGAGGTGTGTGTGTGACAGAGATCAAGAAGGGTGGGGGAGGGGAGAAAAGATGTTAGTGGACTTCACTAATCAGGGCTAACCTTGCTGTTTCCTTAGGCTGGAGGGGTCATCAAAATGTCAGTATATGTGTGTCTTTTCTCTTGAGCAGGGTTATACTCCTAGCTGCCAATATCCTAGGAAGTCTCACTATTCAGTTTTGTGACTTTTATTTCCTCAATGTTTAGACCAATGCTTTGCCACTTCTTTGAGTTGTTCCCTGAGTTCAAATCATCTCCACCTGGGAATAGAATGTGACTATCTCAATTTCCGTTGTTCATCTCAGCCCCAATCAGCTGTGATCGGGGACTTGGTCACATGTTATAGAGTTGCCACTTTGGCACTGAGGTGAATGTATTTTCCCAAGAGGATTTGAATGGGAAGAAATTATGGGCATATTCTTCATAAGGCATATTCTTATATCTTGTTTTACTTGAAGCACTTCTGAAAGTTCTGAAATCCTTGTATTTTCAAGGAAATCACTCCTCTTGATTTGGGAGAGTGGAAAAATAATCAAGCTATTTTGAGTAGTCAGCTTCCTCTTGTCAGAGACTTAAAAATTTTCATAAGGCCCACTTGGGACACATTCCAGATGATGGGATGTCCATTTCTGCACAGAGATGGTTAGTACCTTGGCTATTTCAAAACATTATCTATGGGATGCACAGAGGACATAAAATCTGATTAGAAACTTCCTTCATTCTTTAGATAGAGTCTGTTAGTTCTAAATTTACAGGAGGGAAATTTGGGGATAACCAAGGTCCTACTCTCACCTCATATTCCCCATTGCCAACTGGTGTAGTTAAAAAAGAAAGAATAAACTTTATATATTCAGACAGACTTCCGTTTGCGCCAGAGCCACTTACTAGCTGTGTGACTTAGGGCATGTTCTTCAAACTTGGAGGTTCAATCTCCCCCTCTATTTAAAATGGGAATAATGAAGTCTGTTCTGTTTATAGTCAATGAAAATAGTAATGCTTATGTGTTAAACACATGTTAAATGTGCTAGTTTTTCTCATGCTCTTATGTCTCACATAATTCAAATTACTCAAAGTCCTATCACAAACATTTTACCCTACTGGGAAAGCCAGGTTGATTCCTCACTTGTTCTGCTGAGGACATTGCTGGGGCAGGACATAATGTGTAGGGAGCTTAGATCAATGACAGGTTGGCATATCATTCATTTAACAGCTGAAATGGGTGGGACTGAGGAAATGACTAGAGAGGTAGCATCTTGGAGAAAAGGCAAATTAAGAGCTAGACAGTCAATTTGTCAAGTTCAAGAAGCTCAGTTTTACACAAACTGGACTAAAACTTGAAAAGTCAATCATGCATGAAACTTTAAAGTGGGGTTGGGAGGCAGGATCTGGAGAAATTCCCAGAACCACAAGATATGGCTCCTCTACTCCAGGCAGGGTGTGGTCTGAGGGCTTAAGATAGCATGATGATTTTTATTATCTTTTATTTTCTACTATTTTGATATAAATTAAACATCTACATAAGTATAAGGGGGTAAAAAACAAAAGCCCACCTTTCTGTTACCCCTTCTAATCTGTTTCTATGCATTTACACACATAGACAAAATACTTTTTAAAAACATAAACGAGATCAATCTGTACATCTTTTAAATTTAATAATATATTTTGAAGATTCATTCAATAAATATTGTGAACTACTTTAGATAATAGAGATTTCTGTTTTATTCACTCATTCACTATATCTCTATCTTTTCAATGTTTTTTTTTCGTACTGACACATATATTCATGTCTTTTTTTAACAGTGGCAGAACTATTTTACAGCATAAGAGACATTGTTTTCTCTCGGTCTGAGTCTTGCCTTTCCATTTGCAAATGATATCTGTCAAACAACAGCTTTTAACTTCATTTAGGTTCAATTTATCATTCTTTTCCTTTATAAGTAGTGCTTTTTTGTGTCTTATCTAAGAAAATCTTTGCCTATCCCTAGGTTGTGAAGATTTTCTCATGTGTCCTTTTAGAAGTTTAATGGTCTAATCTTTATGTTGTATCAATCCCTTAATTAATAGGCTTGACCTGGTCTGAATCACCGAGATTGGTCCAGAAATGGACAGTCACAGGATTTTTGCTTGAAAGTTTCTGGGGAGGTATATTTTGTGAGATAAAAACCTAGAGCTGCTCTTAGCCATTTTTGCTGCCTGAGAATGAAGCTGATGCAAAAGAAAGAGAAAAGAGATGGAAAGAGGCAGGTTCCTGACAACATTATTTGAACACCTGGTTCCTCCCAGACCTACAGTCAGATGTCCTAGGCCCTTTCGGTTACAAGAGCTAATAAACCCCTATTTTGGCTTTAGGCAGTTTGAGTTGTACTTATTTCAACTACCATAAAATTTTAGGTAACTAATGAACATTGTTAAGGATGTGGCATCACTTATTGAATCTGTCCTCTATGGATGGGCATTTAAGTTGCTCAAAGTTTTAGCTATTATAAGTCATGCAATCCCTGGAGCTTGTGGAAGCAGGGGGTGGAGGAAGACGTTGGGTAAATTAAAGGGCCAATGTTTTGTGAGAAACACGGAGAATTTCCTAAGAATAAAGCAGCAAGAGGCTACCTTAAGCCTGCATAGTTAAACCAAGGGAGAGGTGATTGTTTCATCAGACTTTTCATTAGAGGACTGGGGGCTTCTCTTCCATGGGCAAAGGAGTGGCCAGGAAGGAGATAGGGCTGTTCCATAACAGCATCAGCACCAGGCAAGGGGAGAAGGCAGAGGGGCAAGGCTGCTGCCTGCCGGAGGCTCCCGAGATGGGCTCTGCTCAGGCCCTTGTCACGCTTGTGATCACAGCCTTGCCTTCAGCCCTTTCCACAGACCTTTTCTCTCTACTCACATACCATGTCATAGCCCTTTGCAAAGTGACCTTTAGACCTTGTGTTAATCAGTTTCGGCTCCTACAATAAAGTAACAGACTCGGTGGCTTATAAATGATGGACATTTATTTCTCATAGTTCTGGAGGCTGGAAGTCTGAGATCAAGGTGCCTGCGTGGTCAGGTTCTGATGAGGGCCCTCTTCTGTGTTGCAGACTGCTGTCTTCTCATTGTGTCTTCACACTGTGAAGAAAAAAAAAAAAAAAAAAAAAAGGCGGTAGGGGGTGCCCTAGAGAGCACTCTGAGGTCCCTTTTATAAGGGCACTAATCCCATCCATGAGGGCTCCACTCTCATGACTGAATCACCTCCCAAAGGCCCCATTTCCTAATACCATTATATTGGGGATTGAGATTTCAACATATGAATTTTGAGACATTCATATGTCATTCAGCTCATTGCAGATCCCAAAACATACAACAAGAAACTTTGAATATAATCATTTGAATAACTTTCAAGTTTGCAAGTAAAAATCTGTTATAAAGGCATTATTATTATTATTATTATTATTGCTATTGCTCATTTGAAAGTGAGAGTACAGTGGAAATAGAAGACGGTTTCAGCATACTCTTTGAAGTCAGAAAGATCTGAACCCGAGATTAAAAACCTCGGGTAAGCTACTTTTTATGCCTCAGTTCTTAATCTATAAACTGTACATAGCAAACACTTTGTTCATGTAATTATTGCAAGGATTGAATGAGATAATTTTTGGCAGCATGGCATATGGAAAACAACTGATGAATGATAACAGACACTATTAAAAAACAAAGGCTCAGGGAAATAGAGACATGTCCAAGTTCTCATAACTAGGAGGGTCCAGAACAGTCTTGGATCCATCCATGACTTCTGATTCTTGTTCTTTCCACTACACAGCTTTTTTTTTTTAGATAGGGTCTTGCACTGTTGTCCAGGCTGGATGGAGTACAGTGGTGTGATCACGGCTCACTGCAGCCTTGAACTCCTGGGCTCAAGTGATCCTCCTGCGTCAGCCTCCCAAGGTGCTGGGATTACAGGCATGACCCAAGGCACATGGCTCCACTGCATAGCATCTGACTGTAAATTGGGCAGTCAGGGAAGGCCCAGACTAGTCTCTCAGCCGGTGAAGGGAGAGTATGGAGATAATATGTTTTCCAGCTCTTTTTACTTAACTGTTGGACAATTTCCCTTTCTCAAACATCCTCCAAATACTCGTGTATTTAGAATGAGAACCTCGCAGGTGCTGACCTAACACCACTTCAAGATTTTCTACCACAACTAAGACCTCAACAAGTTGTTCAATTTCCCAGAGCTCCCGGCCCAGGCTCCCCCTGGCGGCCGCTGCGGAGAAGCACCCAGTACCAACTGGGCCAGGGAGCCTCCGCGCTCGTGGAGCAGAAGGGTTAAGAGCAGATGCTGCCCGCCATTTGTATTTACTAAGCCCAAGCAGGGCAAACACTTCACAGGACGTACCCAGCTTGTGACGCAATCCTTCCCCAGGTGGAGGACACACTCACATTCTGCTCTGGGGATTCCAGCACCAAGAGGACAAACAGTGGCAGGGGACAGAGCTTAGGTCCTCTGGGAGGAAAGTGGCTGAGGAATGGGGTAGAGGAGGCCGAAGCCTTTTATGGCCTCTCTAATTCTTAAGTAGTTGGCTCACATCCCTCAGGGCTGGCGTTTTAATGGTACCTGCGGTGCTTAGCCAGCTTGGCCTAGGGAACTTTCTCGTCCAATCTGGACTGGGCCCTGAGCTCTGTGCAGCCTGTGTCTATACTTGGTCACACACTTGAAAACTCCAGTTTTTGACTACCCAGTTTCTAATACATTTTGATGGAAGCCTGTGCCGTTTAATCCCCAGGATGCCCCTGGAAGCTAGATTCTTTTATTATCCTCATCTTGGAGATGAGGAGACTGCAATACGGAGATCCGGTGTCTCCTGCCGAGGATCACTCAGCCATGCAATAGAAAAGTTGGCATTGAAGCCTAGATCTGAGAGCTTCAAGGGCTGTTTTCCTTCCACCAGGCTATACTGCACTGAACACAGTAATTATTTGTTACCTATAGACATGACCAATCATAGAACTGAAGAAAAAACCTGGAGTCAAAGCAGAAGGGAGAAACCTAATTATTCACAATTCTACTTGTGTCTTCGTTCCTTTATTCCTATCCATCTCCCTCCCTATGGTTTGTTCTACAACCTTTCCTTTTATCAAAGAATCACTGCCAAGCCGCAGCTTCCTGTGTTTTGTCTTATTACCCGGAGAAGAAAGTAGTGTCTGCTGGCTTGATCTGTAACTCGGGCCGTAATTACTTCTGAACTGTTAGGGTTCAGAGGGCTGGCTAAAGATCTCCAAGAAATATCAGAACCTTCTGATTCTGTCATCTCTTGGGTGGAACTTAGAGACAAGTAACGTTATTGGAGCACTATTAAGTATCATATTCTGATTGATAGATAGATATTCTAAGGGGTATGTGTCTGTGTGTATACACACACACACTGTGTACACTTTGGGTCTGGGCTCTTTTGCTCAGCATAACATTTCTGAGATTTATCCATACTGTTGCATATGTCAGGGGTTTGTTTCTTTTTATTGCTGAGTAGTACTCTGTTGTATTGATATACAACAATTTATTCACTATTCCTCTTGATAGACATTTGTGTGGTTTCCAATTTTGAGAGATTATGAAAAATGCTGCTATGAACATTTGTGTACAACTCTGTTTAGACATATACTTTTATTTTTCTCTCAAATGTGTTTATTTCCTGTGAATGAAATTTCTGGGTTGTATGCAAAGCATGTGTTTAACTTTTTAAGAAATTGCCAAATTGTTTTTCCAAGTGGTACTATTTTATATTCCCACTATCACTGTTGGAATTTCAGTTGTTCTACATCCTCATTAACACTATTATCAGTGTTTCAAATTTTAACCATTACACGTAAGTTTTAGTTCATGTTGTCTCATAATTTTAATTTACATTTCCCTGAAGATTGGTTATATTGAACATATTGTTATGTATTTATTAGCTGCTCATAATCCTCTTTTGTGAAATGGATGTTTCAATATTTTGCCCATTTAAAAAAAAATCGGGCCTCTTATCCGTTTCTGAATGAGTTATAGGAGTTCTTATATTCTCGATATAAATTCCTTGTCAGGGCTGGGTGCAGTGGCTTACGCCTGTAATCCCAGCATTTTGGGATGTCGAGGTGGGTGGATTACTTGAGGTCAGGAGTTTGAAACCAGCCTGGCCAACATGGTGAAACCCCGTTTTTACCAAAAGTACAAAATTTAGCCAGACATGGTGACACACACCTGCAATCCCAGCTACTTGGGAGGCTGAGACAGGAGAATTGCTTGAACCCAGGAGGCGGAGGTTGCAGTCAGCCAAGATCATACCACTGCTCTCCAGCCTGGGTGGCAGAGTGAGAGACTGTCTCAAAAAAAAAAAAGAAAAAAATTCCTTGTCAGATATGTGTATGTCCGTGTGTGTGTGTGTGTGTATATATATATATATATATGAATAATTATGTAACTATATATTATATACATGTGTCTGAAACTTGCCTTTTTAATATTTAAAAATGGTGTCTTTCACAGAGCAGGAGTTTTTACTTTTGATTAAGTCCAATTTATTAATTTTGTTCTTTTGTGCTTAATGCTTTTTTGTGTCTTTCAGAAAATAACAAAAAAGAAAATCACGCACACAAAGTCTTCAACCTTAAGTTTGCAATAATTTTCTCAATGTTTAGAAGTTTAATAGTTTTAGCCTCTTTGTTATACTTACAGTAATTTTAGAGTTAATTTTTGCATATGTTTGAGGTAAGGTTATTAGTCTGTTTTCACACTGCTATAAAGTACTACCCAAGACTGGGTAATTTATAAAGGAAAGAGGTTTAGTTGATTCACAGTTCCACATGACTGAAGAGGTCTCAGAAACTTACACTCATGGTGGAAGGTGAAGGGAAAGCAAGGCATGACTTACATGGTGGCAGGAGACAAAGAGAGCGAAGGGGGAACTGCCAAACACTTTTAAATCATCAGGTCTCGTGAGAACTCACTTCACTATCATGAGAACAGCATGGGGGATACTGCCCCCATGATCCAATCACCTTCCACCAGGTCCCTCCTTTGACACGTGGGAGTTACAATTTGAGGTGAGATTTGGGTGGGGACACAGAGCCAAACCATATCATAAGGGATGAGGTCAAGTTTTTCCAAATGAATATACAAAGTTGTTCCATCACCATTTGTTAAAAAGACAGAGGTTGTGGTGAGCTGAGATCGCGCCACTGCACTCCAGCCTGGGCAACAGAATGAGACTCCGCCTCAAAAAAAATTAATAGATCACATATAGTAGATCTATTTCTGGACTGTCAATACTGTTCCTTTGATTTATGTATCTGCCCTTATAACATTATACTGTCCCGATTGTACCTTTTTTTTTTTTTTTTTTTGAGACGGAGTCTTGCTCTGTCACCCATGCTGGAATGCAGTGTCACAATCTCAGCTCACTGCAACCTCTGCCTCCTGGGTTCAAGCAATTCTCCTGCCTCAGCCTCCTGAGTAGCTGGGATTACAGGCGCCTACCACCATGACTGACTAATTTTTGTATTTTTTTTTTTTAGTAAAGATGGGGTTTTGCCGTGTTGGCCAGGCTAGTCTTGAACTCCTGACCTCATGATCTGCCCGCCTCAGCCTCCCAAAGTGCTAGAATTAGAGGTGTGAGCCACTGCGCCTGGCTCTGATTGTAGCTTTATAATCAGGTAATATAAGTCCCCTAACTTAGTTCTTTTTCAAATTGTTTTGGGTATTTGATGTCCTTTGTGAATTTTGGAATAAGCTTATCAATATCTAAAAATAATCTGCTGAGATTTTGATAGGAATTGAGTTAAAGATATAAATTAATTTGGAAAGTATTAACTATATTGAGTTTCCAATCTATGAACATAATATATCCCTCTGTTCATTTAAATTTTCTTTAATTTCTCTTAGCAGTGTTTTAGTTTCCATTTTGCAGATTTTGAATAATTTTTTTTAAATTATACTTTAAGTTCTAGGGTATATGTGCACAATGTGCAGGTTTGTTACATAGCTATACATGTGCCATGTTGGTTTGTTGCACCCATTAACTCGTCATTTACATTAGGTATTTCCTAATGCTATCCCTCCCCCTGTCCACCCTCCATGACAGGCCCTGGTGTGTGATGTTCCCTGCCATGTGTCCAAGCTTTCTCATTGTTCAATTCCCACCTATGAGTGAGAACATGCGGTGTTTGGTTTTCTGTCCCTGTGATAGTTTGCTCAGAACGATGGTTTCCAGTTTCATCCACGTCCTTGCAAAGGACATGAACTCATCCATTTTTATGGCTGCATAATATTCCATGGTGTATATGTGCCACATTTTCTTAATGCAGTCTATCATTGATGCACATTTGGGTTGGTTCCAAGTTTTTGCTATTGTGAACAGTGCCGCAATAAACATACATGTGCATGTGTCTTTACAGTAGCATGATTTATAATCCTTTGGGTGTATACCCATTAATGGGATGGCTGGGTCAAATGGTATTTCTAGTTCTAGATCCTTGAGGAGTCGCCACACTGTCTTCGACAATGGTTGAACTAATTTACTCTGCCACCAACAGTGTAAAAGCATTCCTATTTCTCCACATCCTCTCCAGCACCTGTTGTTTCCTGACTTTTTAATGATCACCATTCTAACTGGCGTGAGATGGTATCTCATTGTGGTTTTGATTTGCATTTCTCTGATGACCAGTTATGATGAGCATTTTTTTGTGTGTCTGTTGGCTGCATAAATGCCTTCTTTTGAGAAGTGTCTGTTCATATCCTTTGGGCACTTTTTGATGGTTTTTTTTTTTTTCTTGTAAATTTGTTTAAGTTCTTTGTAGATTCTGGATATTAGTCCTTTGTCAGATGGGTAGATTGCAAAAATTTTCTCCCATTCTGTAGGTTGCCTTTTCACACTGATGGTAGTTTCTTTTGCTATGCAGAAGCTCTTTAGTTTAATTAAGATCTTGAATAATTTTTAAAAATTTATACCTAAGTAGCTCATCTTTTTTAATGCTCTTATAAATTATATTTTAGTTACTTTTCCAATTGTTTGTTGCTAATATATACAGATGCAATTGATTTTTACATGTTAATCTTGTATGCTGAAACAAGGTTAATTTCATTTATTAATTCTAGTAGGAAGACTTTTTAGGATTTTCTAGGTATACAGTTATGTCATCTGTAATTACAAATAGTTTTATTTCTTTGTTTCCAAACGGTATGTCCTTCCCTTTTTGTTTTGCCTTTTTATGTTTGCTAGGACCTCCAGCATTATATTTCCTTGCTCCAAATTTATGTGGAAAAATATTCAGTTTTACACCATTCAGTATGATGTTAGATGTAGGTTTTTTCGTAGATAGTGTTAATCATGTTGAAGAAGTTCTATTCCTAGTTTGCAGAGTTTTGATCATGAATGGATGTTAACTGTTGTTAAATACTCTTCCTACATCTATTGAAATGCACCATATTCTGTTACCATGATAATATGATAAACATATTAAATTATAAATTAACATTAAATTCTGTTACTAGGTTAATATGATAAATTACATTAATTGATTTATAAATGTAAAGCCAAGATTGTATTCCAGGAATAAACCCCACTTGACTATGAATTGCTATCCTTTAAAAATATTACTAGATACAATTTGCTAATTGTGTTGGAAGGATTTTTTTAATCCATGTTCATAAAGGACAGTGATCTATAATTTTCTTTTCATATAATGTCTTTGTCACGTTTTCTTAACAGGGAATACTGGCCTCATCTTCTGTTTTCTGAAAGAGCTTGTGTAGAATTTGTATTATTTTTTTCTTGAAATGTTTGAATGTTGAATGTAGAATTCATTAGGAAGCCATCTGGCCCCAGAGATTTTTTTGTGTGTAAAGGTGATTAATTACAAATTTAATTTATTTAATAAGACATAGGTTTATTCAGATTTTCTATTTCTTCTTGAGTCAGTTTTGGTAAGTTGCATTCTTTTAGGAAATTTGTCCATTTCATCTAAGTTGCCAATTTTTTTGGCATTATATTATTGATAATATTTTATGCTTTTAATATCTGAAATATCTGTAGTGATGTTCTCTCTTTCATTCCTGATATTAGCAATTTATATCTATTCTTTTATTTATTTATTTATTTTTTCTGAGACAGGTCTGTCTTTGTCACCCAGGCTGGAGTGCAGTGGTATGATCATAGCTCACTGTAATCTCAAACCGCTGGGTTCAACCAATCCTCCTGTCTCAGTGTCTCTAGTAGCTGGGACCACAGGTGTGCACCATCATGCCCAGCTAATTTCTTTTTTTAATTTTTTGTAGAGTAGGTCTTGCCATGTTGCCCAGGCTGTATTCATTTATTTATTTATTTATTTAGAGATGGAGTCTTGCTCTGTTGCCCAGGCTGGAGTGCAATGGTGTGATCTCCGCTCACTGCAACCTCTGCCTGCCTGGTTCAAATGATTCTTCTGCCTCAGCCCCCTGAGTAGCTAGGATCACAGGTGTGTGCCGCCACACCTGGCTGATTTTTGTAATTTTAGTAAAGATGGGGTTTCACGATGTTGGTCAGGCTGGTCTCAAATTCCTGACCTCATGATCCGCCCGCCTCGGCCTCCCAAAGTGCTGAGATTATAGGTGTGAGTCACTGCACCCAGCCCCAGGCTGTATTCTTTTATTTTTGAGAAGTTGATGTAGGATTTTATTAATTATATTGATTATTTAAGAGAACGAACTTTTGCTTTTGCCCTAACCCTAATATCTGTTTTTTATTTTATTGTTTTCTGTTCTTGGTTATACTATTTCCTTTTACATATTTTTGGGGTATAATTTGCTCTTCTTTTTCTAGCTTCTTAAGGTTACATTATTGACCCATTATCTGCCTATCGATTGAGGTTTGCATTTCCCTGCTTGATCTTTTATAGCCAGTGTTATATTAAATGCTTTCCTCATTGTTATTCATTCTTTTATTATTTTGGATCATGTCTTGTTTTCTCGAATCTGTTTTTACAAGTAAGACAGATAGAATCATACCTTGTTCTTTGACTTGTGCACAGATATTAACTTAGTGTTCTGTATGTGTTACGTGCTTAATAATTATTAAAACATATTTTAGTGTGTTTCCAAGCACCAGATCTATATGAAGAGCGGGGAACAATGCACATAAGAGGAGTAGAGCTTAACATTCCTATTTGGTCATCAAAAGCCAGCTCAGACATCATCTCTTCTTGGAAGGACTCTCCATAGGCAGAAAGTATTTTTCTCTTTCATTCTATTTTCTTTATCTTGTATACACTCCTCTTGTTGTACTGATGTTGTATCGTAATATTTTAAAAATTAGCTTATAGGTCAGCCTCTCCTACTGTAGTTTAGTTTTTGACAACAGGGACACTGTCTTGTTCCTTGGTGCCTAGCACAATGCCCGACATACAGAAATTATCCATTAAATGTTTGGGTGAATGAAAGAACAAAAAGCCTTTCTGTGCCTCTGAAGTCTGGTGAAACATTCAGAACACATGTAACAATCTGCGCTCTGTTGTTCTATATTTCAGAGAATAAACATGCAGGCCTATTGTGTTTTTGAAATGCATTTTAAATGGAAAAAGTTTCAGCATGTGTTGTAAGTTACTGCTGTCCCTCAGAGTAGGGTCCGGAATCAATCAACGTCTGGGACCCAAAAGCACGTGGACACCACCACTATTCACCCCCAACCCTTTAATCTGTCTCAAGAGAAAATGACTGGTTTAAGCCAAACTAACCTCTCCTGCCTTCGTTCTCAGACATGGGGACCGGTTCACAAAGAAAGAGGGTCTGCAGCTCCACTATTTCAGAAATGCTGAATTCAGAGCACTTAGATAATGGGAAATGTCCTGAAACTCCAGCCAGATCAATTTGTTCCCCCTCCCTAGGGCTATTGTCACAGTGCCCTTGCCAAAGCTCTCAACAAGTCTTCATAATCTCTTACATGCTTGGTTCTCTGTGGAGTTTTCCAGGCACTTTCCTACCCATTATCTTTTCTAATCGCCACAACAGCTGCTATATACGGTATTCCAGAGGGCACCGAATGAAGGAAAGAGATCCAGCTCTGGAGCTGGACAGCACTGATTCAATTCCTGCTGTGCCACTTACTGATGTGGCAGGGGGCAAATATCTTTACCTCACTAAACCTCAGTTTTCTCATTTGTAAAATGGGGATAATAATACCTCAAAGGCTTCTTGTGTAACTCAGAGCTAATATGCATAAGTCATTTAGCACAGGGTTTGGTACCTGGTGGGTGCTGATAAATGGTAGCTATAATTGTTATTATTTTCATGTTCTGTTAATGTAATTACTTTGGTTTCCTGTAGCAATTCAGGGTAAGATTAAACCAGGTGCCATAGTGCAGCGAAATACTGCTAATGGCTAATGGACATCATATATATTATCAATTAACTGACTTATCACACAATATTTTCTAAAAGCAAGGGTAGAGGGAACTTTAAAAACCTAAAACCAAAAAGAAAAAGCACCAAACCAAATGGAATAAAGGCAAGCCCTGTAGCCTAAATATTGCTGGTGTGCAATTATGTCTGTCCTTAAAGTGGCTGCTTTGGATAAGTTGGTCTTAGTTTATTTGTTCCTATGAAAAATTTAACAAAAAATTGAACTGGCATCTATGCAGTGCTGAATGCTAAGTTTAGAGAGAGAAATGAATATATAAACCCTCGATTTGCTAGACAAACCTTTGCTCTTCAACAAAAGACTGTACAAAGAACACAGAGCATGGAGCCTCTAACTCTACCTGGGAGAACTGGGCAAAGGAGAGTTGAAGGATAGGCTGGCTTTTCCTCAGATGGTGTTAACACTAATGCCATCTTCAAACTGTGATGAGGTTTTGTGAAGATCGCTGTGGGAAGTGGTGAAGTGATGATTAGCTTGGCATGATAATCAAAGATTTGCTCTATAGCTAGGCAGAACTCTGAGTGAGAATCCATGCTCTGTCATTGATGAGTTGGATGAACTTGGATAAGTTGGTTCAGGTGCTTGTGTTTATACAACTTAAAATGGAGATGCTAGTAATAGCTACTTTGGAAACTTTAAGGGACCAACAAAAAATTTCCTATCTTCCTCATTTAGACTTGGAACTAATTGAAAGGGTGGAAATTAGATAGATGGGTATAAAAATGTCATGTTACTACTTATAAAACTTATTGAAAAACTTGGATGCTTAGAAATGATGGGCTTCCTAATTCTACACCCCAACAATGAACATAGTCACTAGGCACTGGCAGAAATGGAAACTACAGGCCCCTTTTAGGAGGAAAATCTGCTCCACGAAGCTTACTTAGCAAGCAGACTCGAATGCATTCAGGCCAAAGAGTGGTTTTAGACGTGGCTGAGCTAAGTGCATCTAGTTTCTTCTTCCCAACTAACCAATGGGTTGAGCGACTCTCCCAGGGAGAATGAGGGGTGAGCAAGAGGCTAAGAGTTTGCTGTAGTGAAGATCCTTAATTCTACAGGAAAACCTGAAGTCTGAGAAAGGGAGGGTGCTTCCAACATCCATATTAGCAAAGAACTGGATTAAATATGAGGTAAAATATACAGCAAGCACTCTAAGCATAGTGCCTGGCATGCAGTAAACACTGAACAAATGTTAGCTTTTATTGTTGTTACTATGGCAGTAGATTAACAGGGCCCAATATATTCTCTGATATTTTCCCCTTAATGTATCCATGAAGACATGCAAAAACTCAAACACTGGATGCTACAGAAAGGACCATATGCCAAAGTCTGAAGGGGAATTTTTTCCAGCTCTACTATTTGTAAATATGTCCATCCTGGATAAATACTGTTATATAGAAACCATGGAACTCCCTTTTGGGAAGCAGGGATGTAAATTGATCCAAAATATTGACAAACCTTATGCAGCATCATCTCTTCTGCGTTTGGATATTTTTTAACTTGATAGAAGTCCTAGCCTCTCGTTTTCATAATTTTTCTCCACACATAATCAGAAGCTACAACTCACAGAACATGTGATGCATTGCATCTGGAAAGTACCTATCCAAGGAAAAGCATTCTGGTAGAAATGGTAGAACAGTGCAGTAGGTAGAGATGGGGTAGTGATAAAGGAAGAGGCAGGAGAAAAAGGATGGGGTCTTTATGCTCTATATAATAAAAGAACCAACAAATACATCTAGCCCCAAAGTCAGTGAGAGGAGAGTTCTCCTCAGCCCTGATCAGTCAAGAAGGATAATTGCCTACCCAGCCTAGGACTAGGGGCTATGCATATACACTCCTACTTTAAGTCTAAATCTTATAAAAGAATACTTCAGTACCCAAAGGGACAGAGAGAAACCCAGGAGATGCCATGGCCTCTACCTATTGGCATAACGTGGTCCTTGTACAAGGATAAGTCAATAGGTTTTTTTAAAGTGCCCTATAAAAATTACTATAGCATAAAGGAAATGGAAAATTATTCTCTAGGCTCAAAGGGAAATCATAACTCTAAAAATTACTTGCTACAGAAGTCAGAAAATATTTTGGAAAACATTTGCTTGTTATTTTCAATAAAATGCAAAAAGTCATGGTATCTCTGAAAAAGGACAGGTGAGCCTGAAACAGAAATGGTGTGAGATGAAGAGTTTGAAAGTCAATTCCAAAAGCAAGACTAATATTCATGTCCATTTTGGACATGATTTTATAAAATGAAATTTCCTGAAGAAAAGATTGGCGTGAAACCAAAATATCTAAGTTTTAATAAAACAAACTGTTCTTTAGTAGAAGAAAAGGCCAGTGTTTGGAGATTAACGTGATTTGGTATTTTCCAGGTGACTTTTATATATTGCTGATGACATTTTTTTAAATTTTAAGGAAGACAAAAAAAATTCTGTAAAAATTCATGCAAAAAAATCACAAAACACAGCCAAAACCAACAGCAACACATTATCAAGAAACAAAAATCAGACTTCTCATTGGCAATACTGAATAACTTAAGAAAATAGAACAACTCTGCATAGTTTTGAAGGAAAAAATGTGAACCAAGTATTGGTCAGAGAAACCAGGTGAGGGATCTGGAAATGAATAGCTGTTCAAGGAAAAACATTGTGGTAGAAACGGTAGGGTTCTGTGAACACTAATCTAGAATCTAGATCATTAGATTCTAGAATCTAGTAGAATCTAAATTAATTCAAGAATGTTAAAATTGTAGTACAATAGAACAGGTAATAAACATTGAAAATAAGTGAACAGTGTGAACATGAAAACGGTCAGGATCCTGTCAGAAGACAGAAATCATCTAGATATTTCAATCAGAGGGAATTTAATATAGGCTATTTGTTACTTAGAGGATGGTCTTCCTGAAGACAGAAATAGGGCATTACTTCTCAAACTTTAGTGTCACCTGGGATCTTTTAAAAATGCAGATTCAGGCTGGGCATTGTGGCTTGCACCTGTAATCCCAGCACTTTGGGAGGCCGAGGAGGGTGGATCACCTGAGGTTAGGAGTTTGAGACCAGCCTGGCCAACATGGCAAAACCCCATCTCTACTAAAAATACAAAAATTAGCGAAGCGTGGTGGCACGCGCCTATAATCCAGCTGCTTGGGAGGCTGAGGTAGGAGAATTGCTTGTACCCAGGAGACAGAGGTTGCAGCGAGCCGGGGTTGTGCCACCACACTCCAGCCTGGGCAACAGAGCAAGACTCTGTCTCAAAAAAAAAAAAAAATAGATTCAGATTTAATAGATTTGGAATGAGCCCTGAGATTCAGCATTTTAAAGATGCTCCTAGACAAAGCCAATGCTGCTGGTTCCTGAAACGCTTTTTGAATAGTAAGGAAATAGGAAAAGTTGAGGAAACCAGAGATTAGCAGTAACAGCAAGACACAACTTTCCTTAGGGTTGAAGAAACACGAGAGGGGATGATATTTCAGTGCCACTGAGTGGTAGCTAGCCCTGTGGCCAGGGTTTCCTGATGGGAGCTGGGACCAAGGTGGGAGGGGCTGGTAGGATCTGAAATCACAGCGGAGATGCAGCTGCTGCTAGAGACCTAGCTGGAGGCAGAGTGACAGGGAGTTAAATACCTTCACTAGCCTCTGATCTTCAGCAAGTATTTCCTGTTTGCTGCAACTGCCTTTCCCAGTGCAGTATGCACTCTTGCTGGCTCTCAGCTTCTCCTCTGAGTCAGCCTTTAATATGCTGAGCAATTAATTAAACTTGATCCCAACCACTACCTCTAAACGTAGACAATCAAATGAATCACAAGGGGCTCTCTAGGTATAGGATCCACCTCTTAGAGCTAGAGAGATGCGGTAGGGGAGAGTAAGGGGGGAGTAACAAGTCAAGTTTACATTAATAACAAACGTAGTTTTTCTCTTACACTTATTGCCCTATGTAGCTTCTTTTCTCAGTGTGCCGACCACACCATGCTCTCTCCCACTTCAAGGCCTAAACAAAGGCTGATGCCTTACCATGGAATGTGTTCCCCCATACTCTGTGTCTGGTTAACTCCTCATCATTTAGATCTTAGCTTAAATGGCTCTTATTAACAGAAAGCTCCCTAATACCCTAGACTAGATAAGATCTGCCTGAAATAATTTCTTATAACATCTCTTCCTTGCTCTTCCTGGCCCTTATAACAATGTGAACTTTTATTTGTGTGATTATGTTCTATGTCCCTGTCCCCAACTAGGCTCTAAGTTCCATGAGGGTGAAAATGGTGTCTACTTTGTTAAATATGGTGTTTGCCATGCCTGGATGCACCTCTCCAGGTCATTAGCATAAAAAAGCAGATTGGGTGTTTTGGTGGCCAGAGAACATATTCCTGATGTTAACATTTGAGTGTGAGTATAGAAATGTGATTTCTGGAAGGCATTTTGCTTTGATAATGAGCTGGTCAGTCAGGAGTTGATATTATTCTAAATTTTCAAAAGTTGCATCACATATGTAACCCATAAAAGTGGCATTTAAAAACAGTAACAGCTACCATTTGTTGAATACTATCCCATGCCAAACACTGTGCTGTTTTACAGACATTATTTATTTAATCCTCACAACCACCTGTAAGGTTATTCCCATTTTACTGATGAGGACACTGAAACTCAGATGGTGAATGATGTCCTATATTTCATAAGTAGTGAAGCAAAGATTAGGATTGATGTCTTTCTGTCTTTATTAAGCAATGTAACTATTATAACTTCTAAATAACTAGTTTTAAGTTTAATAGGCTTTTTTTTTTTCTTTTTTCTAACTCAAGGGTGAAGATCTAAGCTGTGAATAGCACAAAGTCTTCAGGGAATGTTCCTCCCTGGGCAAAAGGTAAGTAAAGGAGGCACCTGTTTGTGCAGGGGTGTGGCAGCCCCCAAGGAAGCCCACAGTGGAATATATCTCTCTCAGCTGCAAAGAGCCAAGAGAGGTTTTTACAGGAAGTTAAGTCTGAATTGGAACCAGGAGGAAGTTTGGCAGGTCAAAGCCACTGGTGTGCCAGCTCATAAGAGCTGATGGTTAAGTTTTTAGGAATTTTGCAAGCTGGTTATTAGATATAGTCATTATTAAACATTAATTTTTATAAACCTGTAATTTAAAAGTATATTAAAAGCAAAGGTAACAAATACTTAAAACTTATTACTTCCTAATGATTTTATTACATTTTACTGTTATTTATGCTCTTGAGTTACGTCTACTGAAACTGAATGGTAGAAATACTGTATAGTGGTATGCTACTGTGCATCTCTTCCCACTTCTGTGTTGGGAAGGTAGCTTGAAATTGTCCATCGTCCAATGTTTACACCGTGGAAATTGGCAAGCACTACATATCAGTCCTCCCATTTCTGAAAGCTGGTTGTTAGATGTTTGTCAGCACACTACTACTGCTTTAATCCCTGGGAAAGGGGCCAAGATCAGAGCCAAATGTCAAAAGCCAAAGAACAGTACAGATTAAAGCTGTAGTTGCCTGTGGTTGCTGCCCTCTATTATTTGGGGTAGTTAGCATTCAGGGAGCTGGAGAATGGGGTTTTGGTATTTTGCAAATAGAAATGTTTGGTATAGAAAAAAATGGTTTAAATGCTTAAGAGAATAAAATTGTGAAATAGAAATTAGATAATATTAATATAAACTCAATTGGTAAACATTTTTTGAGGTCTAACAAAACCCCATTAGTATATAAAGTAGTTAGAGATGAGATACTGGGATTCTTTTTTCTTTTAAACTTGGAGGTGTTGTGTGAGGTGTAATGTATGTTACAAATTGGACACTCATCACACCCTGCCACTGCACCGCTACTGCATGACCACTGCCTTCTCTCTGACTATGGAAAGCTACAAGACAGTTGTGTACATTTGGAATGTTTTTGACTCTTGTTGTATTTGGAAGAGGCTCTGGGATGTTGTCTAAAGAAGCTGAGAATTATTTATGAGAGGTAAAGGTGAATTGTGAAATGATGTGATGGTGCGACTGTAGTTAGAATTACTGTCAACACCTTACAATTTTGGCTGTGCTTGTAGAATCTGTTTTCCTTAAAGGCTTTAATTATCTTTGAAATCTGATTCATAACAACCCAGGCAGTAGGGCAAGGAATATAAAATTGTATAGAAATGTTCATTTCAAATTATTTGGGTGAAGTTGGCCAGTCTCAATAACTGGTGTGTTTTACCTGGCATGCTTTTCCTAGTTGATTAAGTGTCTTACTTGTTTTAATTGATTACAAAGTCATATGTGCTTATTGTAAAAATTCACATAACGCAGACTACAAATCTCTTACAGACTCACAACCCCAAACCCCAGAGGTAATATCCCATAAGTAAAACAGTTGAGAGTTTTTCTGCCTATATGTACTTAACATATAAATATGAAAATTAAATGAGATCATATTGCTCTGCAACTCTTTTCATTTAAAAAAATGTGATATGGTATACCTACAGAAGATTATATAAATGGATGCATACAAATTATAACTAAATGAACACTGGTGCAATCTCTACTTAGGATATGAAACAGAAAATTGCCTGCACCTTTGAAAGTTGCTGTGCCCCTTCATAATCACAAGTACTTACTACCATAACATAGGAAACCATGACCTTGACTTTTGTGACAACCGTTGTCTTGCTTTTCTTCATACTTACACCGTGTATCTATGTATTCCTAAATAATCTTTTGTTCAGTTTTGACTATTTTGAACTTTATATGAAAGAAATCATTCTGAATGTATTTTTGTAACTTCTTTCTTTCATTCAACTTTGAGAATGAGATATATTAATTTTGCTGCATGTAGCTGTAGTTCATTCATTTTTATTGATGTATAATATTCCACTGCAGAGATAGAAATCAATTTGTTTAGCCAGTGGATTTTTGATGAACATTTGTGTCATTTTTAGTTTTTTGATATTTTTAATGATGCTATTTTAAATACATACACACACACCTACATGCATCTGGTGTTAAGTATATTAAAGTTTTCTTATGATGTATACCTAGGAGAGGGGTTATTGAATCACAGGGTTTGGACATGTTAATCTTTACTAGGTAATGTAAATTGTACTCCAGAGTGATTTACCAATTTACTTTCTGATCCATGATGGATGAGAGGATCCTATTTCTTTAAATGTTTGCTAATACTTGGTATTGCCAGGCTTAAAAATTTTTGCCTACATATATCATTATAGCTTTAATTTGCATTTATCTGATCCTAATGAGGCTATTTTTTTCACATAATTAATGACCATTTTGGTTTTCTCTCTCATGAAATTCCTGTTAAGTCATTTGTCCATTTTTGGTCTTGAATTGTCTTTTACTTAAGGATTCTTCAGTGTTCTCTATATGCAGTTTTTCACCAAATCTAAGATGCCATCATTAAAAATGTACCACTGTATTACATTAAGAACAAAAACATTTTCAATTACGTTGTAACCTGCCAGCGATCATAAGATGCACCCTAACGTTCATGATGGTAAAATGTGGAAAACTGTTTGTCTTAGATACAAAAACTATGGTGTTCTAAGTTGCCAGTTAATATGTGTTGCAAATAGCTTCTCCTGATTTGTTGCTTGGGTTTTCCCTCTCTTTATAGTTCTCTTTGATTAACTGCAGTTCTAACTTTTAAGGAAGTCGAATTTATCTACCTTTTTCTCTATGGCTTTTTTTTTCTTTTTGCATCTTTTTAAAGAAATCATTTCCAGCTGTGAGATAATGAAGATATATTAATTTCTAAAAGTTACATAGTTTTCTCCTTCTCATTTTACCTTTAATCTACCTAGAGTTGATTTTAGTTATGGTGTAAAGTAAGGTCCAATGGCATCTTTTACCTTATTGCCTGTGTCTTTCTTTTTCATTTTTGTCAAACTTTGTATCAATACTCTACTGAGTTTCCTATAGCTTAACATCTGTTAGAACAACTTCCTTTCCATTTCTTCTTCTTCAAGGACATTTTTGGTTATTCTTGGCCCTTGGCACACATTTCACACACTCAAAATCCACTTCCTCCAAACAAAAAACTTGCTAGGACTTTGATTGGGATTGCTTTGAATCTATAGATAAATTTGAGAAATGACATAATAAAATTGAATCTTACAATCTATTAATGTGATTTGTGTCACCATTTTTGGAATCCTTATTGATTTCTCTTGATAATGTTTTATAGTTTTGTGAGTGTCTTGCAGAGTTACTGTAAGATATATTCCTGGGTATTTTAAATGCAATTAAAAGCAGTATTTGTGGTTTTGTGTCTTGTTGCAATATATAAAAATATAATTGAGATTTGTATATTGCCCTTTTATTCAGCAACATTTTATATTTCAAGTTTATTCTAATAATTCATTTATGGATTAAAAAATCAGCTACATATATAATCAAAACATCTGTGAGTAATATCAGTTCTGTTTCTTTTGTTTTCCATTATGCTAGGATTTCTAGTATCATACTATAATAGTATAACAATCTAATACTGAAGAGAGATGATTATAGTGGGCAGTCTTGTCTTACTTTTTTTTTTTTTTTTTTTTTTTTGAGACGGAGTCTTGCTCTCGCCCAGGCTGGAGTGCAGTGGCATAACCTCTGCACTCCCAGGTTCAAGCGATTCCCCTGCCTCAGCCTCCTGAGTAGCTGGGACTACAGGCATGTGCCACCAGGTCTGGAGATTGTAGGAGGGGCCAGAGACTCCAGATATGCTGCTCAGCCTCAAGCAGCAGAAGGGTGTGTCCTTTGGCTGAGATGCTGAGTGAAGCAGAGCAAATGGCTGAGTCCAGGAGACAGGTGAGGTAATTTTTTGTATTTTTTAGTAGAAACAGGGTTTCATCATGTTGGCCAGGATGGTCTGGATCTCCTGACCTCATGATCCACCTGCCTCGGCCTCTCAAAGTGCTGGGATTACAGGTGTGAGCCACTGTGCCCGGCCCTGTCTTGTCTTACTCTTGATCCCAAAAATAGCATTCCATAGTTCACAGTTTGCTGCTGGGTTTTTATTTTTGTAGTTACACTGTATAAGATTAATGAGTTTCCTTGTGTTCAAAACCAAGCTTAATGGCTGAATGATCTTTAACCAGTTTCTTTACTTGTCTGTGAATTAGTGTCCTTATCAGAAAAATTGGATGTCCTACTCTAGATTCCCTAAAATACAAACACTGGGACAAGGATTAAGTGCTAATGCTTTAGGTGAGAGATGTGATCCCAGGGCAGCAAGAACAGATGAAAAGAAAAGGGAGGTGGTAAAGTGTAGGAAGCAATGTAGGGTAAAGCCTTTTTGCACTGGCTACTGTCATAACTACAAACACATAACTGCATCTCAGCAGGTGAATCAGTCACTCAGCCATGCATGAAGCCTCCAGACAGGCTGCATGGCCATCTATGTCTCAGCACAGTCAGTGGGCAGGAGGAAGGAGAGATTTTATCCTTCTGCTTCCTGTCTTTTACTAGTCAAAATTTTCCCCACTAGGAGTTAACTTTTCCACACTGTGGGTTGCATTATCAGGCTTTTTGGCAGCTATGGGTAGCCACTCCTGTGGAGTGGCAATTCATCTGGGTCTGGAGATTGTAGGAGGGGCCAGAGACTCCAGATATGCTGCTCAGCCTCAAGCAGCAGAAGGGTGTGTCCTTTGGCTGAGATGCTGAGTGAAGCAGAGCAAATGGCTGAGTCCAGGAGACAGGTGAGGTTGAGAGACTATGAGGAGGAACAGAAGATAGATCAAGTTGGTTGTGTGGATTAAATACATTACTTGCATTTAATCTTAGGTTAAATAAAATGCTCAGAAAAGTTCCTGGTATAAAGTGAGCTCTCAAATACTATTAACTAAAATGCAATCCAATTTATAATCCTTTTCTCTATAGACATTAATCTTTGTGAAATGCTTAAAGCCTTTCTCATTCAGCTATTATAAAAGTATCATCCATCTGGATTTTATTTCGGTATAAGAAATGAGGTCAGAATCATGCTTTATGTTTTTCCAAATGACTTTACACGGGTCCAAACACCACATATTGAATATTTCATATTTTTCCGTTCCTTTGAAATTTGCTTTATAAGATATTAAACTTGCATATTTATTTGCTAATTTATTAGCTTTTAATTATGTTCTATTGATACATCTGTAAATTCTATTGTACTGCTGTAAAGATTGTAGCTTTATGATAATATAGTACTGTAGGGTGTGTTCCCATTTCTTGCTCTTCTTTTTAAAGATTTTCCTGATTATTTTCATATGTTTATAATTTTAGATCAAGTTAATCATTTTTAAGGTTTCTTCTCTTAAAAATCCTGTTGAGATTTTGATTGCGAATATATTAAATTTACAGTGTAAATTAGGAAATATGTATGATGGTGCAATATACTTTTAAAAAACAAACTCTCCTTTTATTCAAGATTTAATGTTTATTAGTAAAATTTTGTAGTTTCCTATAAGTACCAAACATTTCTGGTTATATTATTTCTAGATACTTTCTGACTTTCTATAGTTGTGAATGGAATGCTTTCTTCTATCTTTATTTTACTTGATTATTGTTTATATATTAGGAATCTAATGGCTAATTTTTAACAACCTTATTGAGTTATATTTTGTAGTATTGTATCCATTTCAAGTGTTCAATGATGTTTGGTAACATTTAGTGAGTGGTCCAACTACTACCGTAAACTAGTTTTAGAATATTTTCATTCTCCGAAGATATATTTTATACTTATTTATAGTCAATCCCAGCCCCTACCCCCAGGGAAACACCAGTCTACTTTCTATCCCTATAGATTTTCTGAACAATTCATGTAAATGAAATCTTGCTATATGTAGTTTCTTGTGTCTGGCTTGCATTCACTTAGCAAGGTTCATCTATGATGTAGCGTGTGTCAGTATTTTGTTTTTACTGCTGAATAATATTTCACTGTATGGTTATACCACATTTCCTTTATTCATTTACCAGTGATGGACATTTAGATTCTTTCCAGTTTTGGAGTATTATGAATAATGTTACTGTGAACATGAAGTCTTTGTGTGGACAGGTTTTCATTTTTCTAGGGTAGATACATAGGAGTGGAATTGTTGGGTTATACAGTAATATTATGTTTAACTTTTTGAGAAACTACCAAACTATTTTCCAAAAGGCTATACTGTTTTACATTCCTACTAACAATGGTTTTCTACTGACTTTAAAATATTTATGTTGTATGTGACTATGGAAAATTGTTTTTATTAACTATTTTTCTGTTGATGCTTGTATTAATATACATTCTTTCTGTTTTGTTGCTGTTGTTTGTTTTGTTTTGTTTTTACTGGTAGGGTCTTGCTCTGTAGTTATGGCTGGAGTGCAGTGGCACAGTTATAGCCCATTGCAGCCTCGAACTCCGGGGCTCGAGTGACCCCCCTGCCTCAGCCTCCTGAATAGCTAGGACTATAGGCATGTGCCACTTATACCTGGCTAATTTTTATTTAAAAATTTTTTTGTGGCCGGGCGTGGTGGCTCACACCTGTAATCTCAGCACTTTGGGAGGCCGAGGCAGGCAGATCACGAGGTCAGGAGATCAAGACAATCCTGGCTAACATGGTGAAACCCCGTCTCTACTAAAAATACAAAAAAATTATCCGGTTGTGGTGGTGGGCGCCTGTAGATCCAGCTACTTGGGAGGCTGAGCTTGCAGCCTCCCGGGAGGCGGAGCTTGCAGTGAGCCGAGATAGCGCCACTGCACTCCAGCCCGGGCAACAGAGCGAGACTCTGTCTCAAAAAAAAAAAAAAAAAGTTTGTAGGTATGATATCCTGTTATGCTTTCCCAGGCTGGTCTCAAGTAATCCTTCCTCCTCGGCCTCCCAAAGTCTTGGGGTTACAGGTGTGAGCCACTGCACCTAGCAGAAAATATACTTAGTTGCACATGACAGCATTCCAACTCAAACTAGCTTAAGAAAAAATAAAAGAAAGTATATTGGTTTATGTAATGAAGAAGAACAAATGAAGTGTTGATCATAAACAACTAGAATTCAGGGAGTTAAAAGGCTATTAGGTGGGGTCCCTCTCAGCTATGCTTCTTAATCTTGAGCATCTTGACAGATGATGCTTAATAGTACAGTTTTTGTCCTTTGATTTCTTTATGTAATATGTTTATCAGTCTTTTGCTATTATACCACCCTTGGATCTCGAAATATACCCTATTTGGTCACATTGTATTATTTTACATCATGCAGTATTTTTTGCTAATACTTTGATTAAAACTTTTTCTAGATACATGGATGAGCTTGATCTTCTTTGTTTCATACTGTCATCAAGGAATTTGGTTATTAAAATGCTTACTAGTAAAATAAGTTCAAGAGGTTTCTATATTTTTATGTGGTCTGGAATAATTTAAACAGTATTATAACAATTTGTCCAATAGCTTAAAGCTCAATTCTAAAATCATTTGGATTTAGTATTACTTTCAAAGGTAGGTTTCTTGTCATTTTCTAACAGCTTTTGTAATTGATGTATTCAATTTTTTTGCTACTTCTTGCATTAATGTTGGTAATTTTTATTTTGTTAGGAAATGATATATTTCCTGTAGGTTTCCAAATCTGTAGCTATGGAGTTGCATATGACAGTCTCTTGTAATTATTTTAACCTGTATTATGACTTTGGTTAGGAATTGGTTATATTGATTTATAATTCTACTTAAAATATAAAATGATTCCATTCCTGTTTTCTTACTTTATCTTCTACTCTGGATATTATCAGATGATAAAATTTTGCCAAACTGCTGTGTGTAAACTTTACCAAACTAACTTCCATTTTCCTGATTATAAATGAAGGTCAATGTACTTTCGTGAGTTTATCAGACATTATGGTTCTCTGCCACTGTCAAATGTATGTTTATAACCTTTGCCTGCCTTAATAATTTATTTGAGACTTCTGGTGCTAGCCAAAATGGACTCACTCCACTATGGCCTATCTTCCCCACAGATCACAACTAATAACTCTGGATAGAATTAAAAAAAAAACAAAACTACCTGAAGACTGAAAAATAAACACTAGTTGTCAGATTGGGGAAGAATGTCAAATCTTAAAGAACAAGCAGTATGGGAAGGAGTTTTCTGGGTTTTTTTCCTTTGTCTTCAAGGTTTGATCCAAGGGTAGCCTCAGTGGCAGAACTGTGTTAACAGGTACAGACAGCAAAACTCAGAGAAGGCCTTCCCCATCTGACCAGAAGACCAAAGGAAGAGGCTCCTGCACGCCAGAGAGTGTGGGGGAAAATCTCAGTTGTTTTTCTTTTATCTTTTTTCAGCAGCCCCATTTCTGAAGCTCCCTGCTGTAGTAGTGGTGATAATAGCATAGACACTGAAAATCTTGAGAGAAAACTTCTCTCTCTGGTCAGAGAAACCGAAATAAGAGATTCCTGTGGTGTGAGAGTCTGGAGCACTCCCTCGGTTTTATCTCATCATTTTACTCCGGGTGTGGCTCCAGCCATGCAAAACTGTGAAAGCATAGAGGCTAAAACTCAGAGAGAGAAACATGTATTTCTAGTCAAAGAAATGAAAAAAGGTGGGACCTCAGGACCTGGAAAGTGTGGGAGAAATCCTGAGGAGAAGAGAGCTGGAGAAGGGAATCCCCTGATTCTGTATGAACCAGTACAAGTCATCCCTCAGCTGGGCATGTGTGCAACAGGCCCAGAGATGCATAACATGGGATTTGAGGACTGAACTAGAATATAATCCACAGCTAAGTCCTGGACTAATGGCGCACATATGGGACAAACTCACTAGAGCATAGCAAAGGCTTTTAAAATTTGCATTAGAAGCACAGCCCCTAGAAAAATGAAATGGAATTTACAGTCTGGATCTAAACAGGTTCACTGCCCAAATCGACCTTCTTCAGGGGTTTTGACAAAACCCAAGGTTTCACACACAACATTCAAATTACCCAGATGAATCCAAAATTACTCAACATGTAAAACACTGGGAATATGTGATAAATTATCAAGAGAAAAGACAAACAGATGCTAATCCCAAGGTGATCCAGATGCTGAAATTATCAATGGCTTTAAGCAGGTATTACAATTTGAAGTTAATAGAGAAATAAAAGCCTTAGATATGGAAATAGAAACTACAAAAAGACCCAATTGGGACTTTTAAAACTGAGAAATGTACTATGTGAAATAAAAACTTCACTGAATGAACCAAATAACAAAATGGAGATGACATTTGAAAATGGAGCAATAGGAAGGATCTGATTTGAAAAACAAAGAGAAAAAAGATTGACAAGTCTGTGAGCTCTTATCAAAAGATCTAATATTTATATCATTGGAGTCTCAGAAACAGAAGAGAAAGAGATGGATTCAGAAAAAATATTTTCAAGAAATAATAGCAAAAAAACTTCCTAAATTCACTGAAAGACATAAGTTTACATTTCAAGAAGATCATTGAACGCCAAACAAGAAAAACTGAAGAACAACAAAGCCCATCTATTCATCAGAGAAAAACTTCTCAATACCAAAGAAAAAGAAAAAAATATTGAAAGCATCCAGAAAAAAAAAATGATATATTATATAGAGGAGGACAATGATTTTTATGACTGTGGATTTCTTATTAGTAGGCTTGGAGGCCAAAGAACAGTAGAATAAAATTTTTAAGGAGAGAGAACTGTTAATCCAGAATTCTATATCCAGTAAAAATATTAATTGAGAATGAAGGAGAAATAAGGCACTTGCAGATGAAGGAAACTAAGAGAATTCACCAAGCTGAACCGGTCTTAAAAAAATGTTAAAGAAAGTTCGTCAGTTTAAAGGGAAATGATACCAGAGGGATCCTTGAAACTTCAGTATGAAGGAAGAGTAACAGAAATGATAAATATCTGGGTATATGGAATAGATAATTTTTCTTCTCATAAGTTCTTGAAAATATGTCTGACTGTTGAAAACAAATATAAGATTGTTTGGTAGGGTTTTCAACGTATCTAAATGTAATACCTATGACAACTACAACAAGAAGTGGGAGAGTGAAGAGAACAATGTGGTTGTAAGACATCTACATTTTAATTCATATGGTAAAATATTCTAAGGAGCCCATGAGTGGTTAGTCGTGTGTATTATAATCCCTAGAGCAACTATTAAAAATGACCTTATTTAGTCCTGGAAATAGACATTGGCCTGAAATCTACTCAGTCTAATGATACAGTCACCCCAACTATCTGACTTTGAATTAATGTTTGCATGCTGTGTATTTTTCTATCTGCCTACTTTTTAACTTATTTGTGTTTATATTTGAAGTACTTTTCTTTTTTTCTTTTTTTTTTTTTTTTTTTTGAGATCGAGTCTTGCTCTGTTGCCCAGGCTGGAGTGTAGGGGTGCGATCTTCACTCACTGCAACCTCCACCTCCCAGGTTCAAGCGATTCTCCTGCCTCAGCCTCCCGAGTAGCTGGGATTATAGGCGCCTGCCACCACACCTGGCTAATTTTCTAGTATTTTCAGTACAGACAGGGTTTCACCATGTTGGCCAGGCTGGTCTTTAACTCCTGATCTCAAGTGATCCGCCCACTTCGGCCACCCAAAGTGTTGAGATTACAGGCGTGAGCCACTGCGCCTGGCCTTGAAGTACATTTTTAATAGGCAGCATATAATTGGGCTTCACAATTTTAAAATCTAATCTGACAAAATTTGCCTTTTAATTAGGATACTTAAACAATTTACAATGAATATGATTATTAATATGGTCAGCTTTAAATCTTGCTATTTTAAAATACGTGTCCCATCTAGTCTTTGTTCCTTTTTTCCTCTAATTCTTTAAAAATTAATTGAATATTTTTATGATTTCATTTTATTTCCAATATTGTGCTTTTACTTCCTTCCTCCTAAACTTTGTGCTATTGTCATGTTTTACTTTTACATATTATAAATCTCATATTAGTTATTGCTTTAGTTTAAAGAATCAGGGATCTTCGTAGGCATTTATATAACAATGTCTTGTATATTTACTTGTGTAGTTATTATTTCTAGTGTGTTTTCTTTGCGTAGATTCATATTTTTATCTGATAACTCTTTGCTTCTATCTGAAAGACTTCTTTTAATATTTCTTGTAGTGTGGCTCTGCTCTTGGTGAAATCGCTCAGCTTTTGAATATCTGGAAAACCAATATTACCTTCTTTTTTTGCTTCTTCCTGCCAGCTCCTTGATCTTGAATCACCTCTGTTTTTGAAAGACATTTTTGCTGAATATAAAGATTGAGGCTGACAGTTCATTTTTTTTCATCATTTTGAAGATGTTGTCTGTTGTCTTTCCACTGACATCATTTCTGTTGAGTTATCTTTGTTCCCCCATATGTTACATATTGGTGATTTTTATTATTTTTTTTAACCTGGCTGCTTTTAAGTTTTTTTTTAATCATCACTGGTTTTGAACAATTTGATTATGATGGGCCTTGGGATGCTTTTTTTTCTATTTCTTGGGCTTAGCATTTTAGATACTTAGATCTTGTAGGATTAAGATTTTAATCAAATTTATAAAAATTATGGCCATTATTTCTTCAAAATTTTTTCTGCTCCTATGTTTTCTCTTCTTTACTGATTCCATTACAAGTATGTTAAGCCATCTGAAGTTTTCCCATAGCTCACTGATGCTGTCTGTGCTCATTTTTTAAAATTCCCTTTTCTCTCTGTTTTGTTTGTTTTTTGCATAGTTTCTATTGTTACATCTCCAGGTTCACTAATTTTTTCTTCTGCAAAATCTAATGTGTCACTAATCCTATCCAATGTATTTGCCATCACGCATTGCAGTTTTCTTCTCTAGAAGTTTTACTTGGTTCTTTTTTATATCTTCCATATCCCTACTTAACTTTTTAAATGTGTGGCATATAGTTGTAGTAACTTTCAATGACTATGCTTGCTATTTCTAATATCTATTATCAGTTACGATTTGTTTTCAATTTATTTATTTTTTCTCATTACAAGTCATATTTCCCTCCTTTTTTGTATCTAGGAATGTTTTATTGGATGCCAGATACTGTGAATTTTTCCATGATGGTTACTGCATATTTTTATGTTTCCATAAAATGTTATTGCTCTTTGTTCTGGGACGTAGTGAAGTTACTTGAAGCATTTGATCTTTTCAGGTTTTGCTTTTAAGATTATTATGTAAAGCTGGAGCAGTACTCAGTACTAATTCTTTTCCACTATTGAGGCAAAACTGTTCTGTGCACTCTGTCTTACACTCTGAGGATCATAAAGTTTTTCAGTCTGGCTGAAGGGGAAAGGCATCATGTCTAGCTGTATGTGAGCACTGGACAATGTTACTTCTAAATCTTTTGGTGGTTATTTCCCCAGCCTTGTCTAGCTTCCCCACACGCATGTGCTTATTATGCTCAGCTGAATACTCAAGGGCACTGTTCCACAGTGAGCAAGTATATGCACACCTACCTCCAAAGTCTAGGGAGCTGATAGGCTGAAGAAAGAGGCTGACAAATCCAGTTTCTCAGAAAGAAACTTTTAATAGGAGCTTGCAAACAACAGTGGTCTCAGGCAGCTGTGAGATGGTGGATTCTCCACACCTGCCCTCCAGAAAATGTCCTTTATGCAGCAAATTTTTAAGGTAAAGACATGTGCAGCTGGTCATGCCTCAAATTTTCCTGCAAAACTTGCAACCACTGGGGAGATTAGATAAGCATCTTTATGAGGGATTATCTATGCTAGAGGCATTGCTTAAAGATCTTACTGCAGAACACCTTGGTATGTGAGGGTCAAACATGGGTCATTATAGCAGTTTCACTTCAAGATGGCATCAGTCTTGGTGTGCAACAGGCTGTCTTCCTATAGGTACCCTCTGCAGATTCTCCTTTTCTGTGATACTCTCTCTTCTCTGGTACTCTGTCCTGCAAATGCTAGCCACCTTGGCTTCTCTAGACTCTCAGCTACATCTTCTCACCTCATCATCCTTTTGTTGAATTGATCCCTTCATCATCATCATCATCATTATTCTTATTACATATCTCTCTTTATCCATGGCAAATTTCTTTGTTCTAAATCTTGATATCACTAATGAGATGATATCTTTTTAAGTACTTTACTCAATGCCGTTGAATTATGAGAGTTTCCATGCTGGCTGGTAGGAATATAAACTATTCTTGGCTCTGTGTGAGCTTTGGAGATTTTTCCTTCTATTCTTTTTGGTTGATTCTTTCCTCGTCCTTGGGTAGTTTCCTCACATGCATTCTCTGATCTGTCCTCAGCTGAAGAAGACTCAAGGCTTTGAAGATTCTGGAGCTCTCTCCTGATGTGCCCCTCTCTTCTCTGGTGCTCTGTCCTGTCAGGTCTAGCCACTTTAGCTGTTTCTCCTATCTTCCAGCTGTTTCTCCTCAGCTCAAGGAGACTGCTAGCCTCTGCCTGGATTCTCTCTTCTCATGCAGCGACTTGGAAACTCCCTCTAGGCAGTAAGCTAAAATGTTCTGTGTTTTCCCTCTCTGAGATGTCACTGCCCAGAACTGCCTGATGTTCAACGTCTGAAAATGTTTCATATGTTTTGTCCTTTTCTCAATTGCTTCAGATGGGAGGGAGTATCCAATCTCTATTACTCCATATTGACCAAATGTAGAAGTCCTTATTTTTTAAATTTCTTTTTTATTTTTGGCTATAGTCACTCTGTTGTGTTATCAAATACTAGATTGTATTTATTCTGTCTAACTATATTTTTGTACCCATTAACCATACTCACTTCCCCCTCCCACCATCACCATTCCCAGCCTCTGAGAACTATCATTCTACTCTCTATTTCTGAGTTCAATTGTTTTAATTTTTAGCTTCCACAAATGAGTGAGAACATGCAAAGTTGTTTTCTTCTGTGCCTGGCTTATTTCACTTAACATGATATCATCCAGTTCCATCCACGTTGTTACAAATGACAAGATTTCATTCTTTTTTATGGCTGAAGAGCACTCCATTATGTGTAAGTATCATGTTTTCTTTATCTCTTAGTCTGCTGATGGACACTTAGGTCGATTCCAGATCTTGGTTATTGTGAATAGTGCTGCAATAAACATGGGAGTGCAAATATCTCTTCACAATTTTGATTTCCTTTATTTGGGGTATATACCTAGCAGTGGGATTGCTAGATTATATGGTAGTTCTATTTTTAGTTTTTTGAAGAACCTCCATATTGTTGTCCATAGTGATTGTAGTAACTGACATTCCCACCAACAGTGTACAAGGATTCCCTTTCCTCCACATCCTCGCCATCATTCCTTATTGCCTGTCTTTTGGATAAAAGCCATTTTTATTGGGGTGAGATAATATCTCATTGTAGTTTTCATTTGCATTTCTCTGATGATCAATAATGTTAATCACCTTTTCATATAGCTGTTTGCCATTCATGTGTATCCTTTTGAGAAATGTCTATTCAGACCTTTTGCCAATTTTTAAATCAGATTATTAGATTTTTTCCTATGAGTTGTTTGAGCTCCTTATATATTCTGGTTATTAATCCTGTGTCAAATGGATAGTTTGCAAATATTTTCTCCCATTCTGTGGGTTGTCTCTTCACTTTGTTGATTGTTTCTTTGCTGTGCGGAAGCCTTCTAACTTGATGTGATCTCATTTGTACATTTTTGCTTTAGTTGCCTGTGCTTGAGGCACAGAAACTTTGGCTGCCTGTGCTTGTGACACAAGAAACTTTGGCCCAGACCAATGTCCTGAAAACTTTCTCCAACGTTTTCTTTCAGTAGTTTCTTAGTTTGAGGTCTTAGATTTAAGTCTTTAATTCATTTTGATTTGATTCTTGCATATGGTAAGAGATAGGGATCTAGCTTCATTCTTCTGAGTGTGGATATCCAGTTTTCCCAGCAGCATTTATGTGTCCTTTCTCCAATGTATGTTCCTGACACCTTTGTTAAAAATGAGTTCACTGTAGATGTATGGATTTATTTCTGGGTTCTCTATAAAAGTCCTCACCTTTAATAACTTTAAAAGTACTTTTAAAGTACTTATTTTATGGATGCAGACTATATCTACGATTCCTGTTGATTACATTTTTTTTTTCCTGTCAGAATCCTATGTAGCCTATGTTGATGGAATATTCCTCAAGGGTAGTTCTGTGTTGCCTTCTACCAGATTATGTTAATTTCTCAACTTTGCAGAATTTCCGCAGATGAAAATCCACTGAAAACGAGCTAACAAACATATATGAAATAATTGTTTTTAGACATTGGACATCTTTCGTATCCTCAGATCACATGGAGAATGTAAATTCAAAGTTGAAACAAATGTATGGTGTTGGTCCATATTTTTAAGTTGTTGAGAGTTCCTTTTCTCAATGTGGAGCCCAAGCAAAGACTGACAAACTTTCTCATAATCCTTGTGATATGGTTTGGCTCTGTGTCCCCACCCAAATCTCATCTCAAATTGTAATCCCCATGTGTGGAGGAAGGGACCTGGTTGGGAGGTGATTGGATTCTGAGGGTGGTTCCTTCGTGTAATTCTCATGATAGTGAGTGAGTTCTCACAAGATCTGATGGTTTAAAAGTGAGGCAGTTCCCCCTTCGTGCTCTCTTTCCTGCCATCATGTAAGACGTGCCTTGCTTCCCCTTCACCTTCTGTTGTGATTTTAAGTTTGCTGAGGCTTCTCCAGCCATGTGGAACTGTGAGTCAATTAATCCTCTTTTTTTTTTTTAATATATTACCCAGTCACAGGTAGTTCTTTATAGCAGTGTGAAAATGAACTAATATAGCTTGCATGCTGATGGATAGTTTTTTCTTCCCTGGAAGATGTCAAGCTTTGTGTAGATATCTCAGTTCCAGCTCCCAGTATCACATGGGACTTTTCTGTCTCACATGGGTGTGGAACCCAAATCCTTACATTATTGAAACGAGCATTCCTTCCCTATTCTCTAGAAATTTCAGAGTTAGTTCCCATATTTATTCTGATTTTCGGATTCCTCTTCATTCATAGGATGTGAAGATTTCTCTCTATTTCTGATAGCATTAGTTATTAATTTTAAAGGATGCACATATATAAAACTACATATATATTTTTATACATAAAAATTGTAAAGATATCTGAAAGATTATATATATTTATATAAATAAAATATTTCAGATAAACTACATATTTTCTCTGATAACTAGTTAGTGGCAACTTACTGAAGCTTCCAGCCCTCAATAATTTGAAGTTAAAAATTAAGTACCTGGCCATGCAGAGTGGCTCGTGACTGTAATCTCAACACTTTGGGAGGCCAAGGTGGGAGAATTGCTTGAGCCAAGGAGTTTGAGATCAGCCTAGGCAACATTGCAAGACCTTGTCTCTACAACAAGTAAAAAAAAGAATTCCAGGCATGGTGGCGTACTCCTAGAGTTCTGTCCCTTAAATGATGCTGCCTCCCTTAGGTATGTGAAATACACTGGATTCTTGTGAGAAAGCAGAATGAGGGTAAGACTATTATAGTCTCTTTGAATGAACATTTTGTTAGTGATCTTATTGTTATTTTTTAGTAAGAGCATGCCACCATACATATAAGTCTGTGTGTATGTACACACATAGGGACATGGCTAAACAGTTTTTAGTGATGATGATTGAGGCTACATGTATTATAACTGTCTGACTTTGTCAGTGGGAATTGGCTGGATACCATTTCAGGACACTCTTGAGCAGGATTCAGCAAACTTTTTCAGTAAAGGGCTAGATAACAAATATTTTTGGCTTTGCAGGCCATATGGCCTCTGTCACAATTACTCAACTCTGCAGTTACAGTGTGAAAGGACCATAAACAATATGTAAATGACTAGGTATGGCTGTGTCCCAATTAAATTATATTTATAAAAACAGATTTGGTCAATGGGTTGTGGTTTGCTGGCTCCTGCTCTTGAGTCTATCCTGTAATAAAATGCTATAATCTATGTATCCGTAAACTAAGGCTTTCATTGTGCACATGGAATTCCCAGATGCTGTCTGAGTCAGGTGGAGAGAATCTGGTTGGCTCCTCTTGGAACTCCAATAGAGTAGTGAAAATGAGATGGAACCCTGGCGCATGTACCTCCTCTTCTCTTATCACAGACTGACTGCAATAAGAAGGTAAACAATGTTGATCTTGGCCAAGGAGCTTTTCATAAGATGAATATACTATTCCATTGACTTTTTGAATCACTCTTGTCTTCCCAGAGCCTTGTAGGGCTGGTGGAATGACGAAAGCGAGGTTGAGTTTTTGGATTATGGTAATGTCAGATGGAGAAGTGTGGAGCTTTTAAAGAAAAAAATTTTCAACAGTTGGGTTTAGTTTTAATAGTTTAGTAATTTTTAAAAATTTATTTATAAAAAAGGAGATAGAGTCTCGCTGTGTTGCCCAAGCTAGTCTTGAACTTCTGGGCTCAGACAGTCCTCCTGCCTCAGCCTCCCAAAGTGCTGGGATTACAGGCATGAGCCACCACGCCTTGCCTAGTTTAGTAATTTTACAGAAAGACAAGGTGACCGGTCCAAATAGTGATTTTTCCCATTGGTTATCTTCCCTACTGAATGCTATTGATCTTAGTTTCATCAAGGGTGTAACAGACTGGGCTGGATTTAAATAGGAACCCACTGATGTGACTGTGTACTAAATAATCTGGAAATCAGGGAATAGGTGAGTCCTGAATGCTATCCCAAGCATCAAAGTTAAATAGATTCTCTTTGCATATAGCATGCCATTTACACAAATCATGATGAATTTTACTTTGCTTCCAGTTTGGACAAGGACTTTAGGTATAGCCTTTATTTATTTTTTCTCCCTTTCTAGAGTTTGTGATTGCCTTTCTGTGCTTGTGTTGATAAAAGGATAATGTGCTTTCATCTTATAATCAAATCTGTCAAGCTTCCGTTTTAAAATAAAATTTTCTATTTAATTTTTTGAATATGTAATACATTCCCAAGGGTCAAATATCAGGAATTATAAGACAATATCCTTTCCACCTCATTTTTATATGTGCTCAGTTTCCACAATGGGTGATTACTGGTATTAGTTTCTTAATAATCATTTCATTGAATTTTTAAGCATATGCAAGCCAGTACACATAACTATTTTTTCTCCTCACCTTTATATATAAGTGATAGCAAAAATATTATTCTGCATCTTGCTTTTTCACTTAATAATATATCTTAATGATTTTTTGTGTTAATCCATAGTTTTTTCATGCATTTTGCAACTGAACAGTTTTCCATCGTATAACCATAGTTTTTAAATCTGTATTTTATCCATAGACTTTCTAATCTCTGGCTATTGCCAACACCATCGCAATGAATAAGTCTGTCTGTTTGTTATTTTGCATGTCCTAAGTATAGGCATACCTCATTTTACTGCACTTTGATTTATTGTGCTTTGCAGATGTTGCATTTTTCACAAACCGAAGGTTCATGGCAACCTTGTGTGGAGCAAATTTATCGACATCATTTTTCCAACAGCATGTGCTCACTTTGTGTGTCTGTGTCACATTTTGGTAATTCTAGCAATATTTAAAACTTGTTCATTATTATATCTGTTATGATGATCTGTGATTAGTTATCTTTGATGTTACTATTATATTGTTTTGAGGCACTATGAATCACTGTGCCCATATAAGACAGCAAGCTTGATAAATGTGTTTGTTCTGACAGCTCCACTGACCTGCTATTCCCTCATCTCTCCCCCGTCCTTGGGCCTCCCTATTCCCTGAGACAAAACAATAGCAAAATGAGGTCAGTTAATAACCTAACAATGGACTCTAAGTGTTCAAGTGAAAGGAAGATTTGCACATTCTCTCACTTCAAATCAAAAGCTGGAAATTATTAAGCTTAATGAGGAAGACATATTGAAAGGTGAGATAGACTGAAAGCAAGTCCTCTTGCACCCAACAGTTAAGTTGTGAATGCGATGGAAAAGTTATTGAAAGAAATTAAAAGTACTACTCCAGTGAACACACAGTAAGAAAACAAAACAACCTTATTGCTGATGTGGAGAATGTTTGAGAAGTCTGGATAGAAGATGAAACCAACCATAACATTCCCTTAAACTGAAGCCTAGTCCAGAGGAGACCCTAACTCTCTTCAATTCTATGAAGGCTGAGAGAGGCAAGGAAGCTGCAGAAGAAAAATTGGAAGATAGGAGAAGTTGGTTCATGAGGTTTAAGGAAAGAAGCCATCTCCATAACATAAGAGTGCAAGATGAAGCAGCAAGTGCTGATGATGATAAAGCTGTACCAAGTTATCCAGAAGATTTGGGTAAGATAATTGATGATGGTGGCTACATTAAACAATATATTTTCAATGTAGATTAAAAAGTTTTCTATGGGGAAAAAGATGCCAACTAGGACTTCTGTAGCCAGAGAGGACAGAAGTCAATGCCTAGCTTCAAAGGACAGGCTGATTCTCTTGTTAGGGGCTAATGCAGTTGGTAACTTTCAGTTGAAGCCTATGCTCATTTACCATTTCAAAAATCCTAGAGACCTTAAGAATTATGCTGCACTCCATAAATGGAACAAAAAAGCCTAGATAATAACACATCTGTTTACAGCATGGTTTACTAAATGTTTTAAGCCCACTGTTGAGACCTACTGCTCAGAAAAATTCCTTTCAAAATAGTACTGCTCTGCCAGGTGTGGGGGCTTACACCTGTAATCCCAGCACTTGGGGGAGGCTAAGATGGGCAGATCCCTTGAGCCCAGGAGTTTGAAACCAACTTGGGCATCATGATGAAACGCATCTCTACAAAAAAATGCAAAAATTAGCTTGGTGTGTTAGTGTGTGCCTGTAGTCCTGGTTACTTGAGAGGATGAGATGGGAGGATTGCTTGAGCCCAGGAGGTGGAGGTTGCAGTGAGCTGAGATTGCACCATAGCACGCCATCTTGGGTGACAAAGTGAGACTCCATTTGGGGGGAAAAGAAAGTACTGCTCATTGACAATGCACCTGGTCACCTCAGAGTTCTGATGGAGATGTACAGGAGATTAAAACCGTTTTCATGACTGTTAGCACAACATCCATTCTACATTCTAGATCAAGGAGTAATTTTGACTTTCAAGACTTAATTTAAGAAATACATTTTATAAGGCTATAGCTATCATAGAGAATGATTCCTCTGATGGAGCTGGGCAAAGTAAATTGAAAATCTTCAGGAAAGGATTCACCATTCTAGATGCTATCAAGAAGATTCATGATTTGTGGGAGGAGGTTAAAATACCAGCATGAATAGGAATTTGGAAGAAGTTGATTCCAGTCCTTGTGGATGAGTTTGAGGAGTTCAAGACTTCAGTAGAAGTAACTGCAGATGTGGTAGAGCTAGCAAGGGAACTAGAATTAGAAATGGAGCCTGAAAATATGACTGAATTGCTATAATATCATGATAAAACTTGAATGAATGGGAAGTTGCTTCTTATGGAGGAGCAAAGAAAGTAGTTTCTTGAGATGGGATCTACTCCTGGTGAAGATGCTATGAACATTGTTGAAATTATATCAAAGGATATAGAATATTACATATACTTAGTTGATAAAACAGTGGTAGGATTTGAGAGGATTAACTCCAATTTTGAAAGAAGTTCTGTGGGTAAAATGCTATCAAACAGCATTGTATGCTACAGGGAAATCTTTCATGGAAGAAAGAGTCCACTGAGCAGCAAATTTTATTGTCTTATTTTCAGAAATTGCCACAGCCACCTCAATTCAGCAAATCCCACCCACCCTGATCAGTCAGCAGCCATCAACATGGAGGCAAGATCCTCCACCAGCAAAAATGTTACAAATTGCTGAAGACACAGATGATCATTAGCATTGTTTGGCAATAAAATATTTTAAAATTAACTATGTACATTTTTAGACATAATGCTATTGCACACTTAGACTACAGTATAGTGCAAACATACTTTTTATTTTGTTTTATTTTTTTTAAGACAGGATCTTGCTCTGTTGCCCAGGCTGAAGTGTAGTGGCGTAATCATAGCTCACATAGCCTTGAATTCCTGAGCTCAAGCAATCCTTCCACCTCAGTCTCTTGAATAACTAGGATTACAGGCATGCACTACCATGCTTAGCTAATTTTTAAATTTTTTTGTAGCAACAAGGTCTCACTATGTTTCCCAGGCTGGTCTTGAACTGCTGGCTTCAAGGAATCCTCCCCCCTCAGCCTCCCAAAGTGCTGGGATTACAGGCATGAGCCACTGTGCCTCCCCTAAACATAACTTGTATATGCAGTAGGAAACCAAAAAAAAATTGATTCACTTTATTGCAACATTCGCTTTATTGTGGTATCTGGAACAGAACCCATAGCATCTCTGAGGTATGCCTGTATAGGATAAATCCTTAAGATAAATTTCTGGGTAAAAGTTTATACTGACAAGCGGCTGAGAAGAGTTAGGGAGTTGGGGGGTGGGGGAATGAAGAGATGTTGATTAATGGGTCCAAATATATAATTGGATAGAAGAAATAAGACCTACAATAGATTAGGTTCAATAGACTAGTAGGGTGACTACAGTTGACAATATTCTATTGTATATTTCCAAATAGCTAGAAGAGAATAATTCAGATGCTCCTAGTATAAAGGAAAGATAAATATTTAAGGTGATAGATATCTCAGTTACCCTGACTTGGTCTTTACATATTATATGAATGTATCAAAATAGCATATATACCCTGAAAATATTTACATCTATTATGTATCAATAAATAATTTTAAAATTGAAATAAATTTCACTGAAAAATGCTATATGTGTTTGAATTCTGATAATTATTGCCAATTTATCATCTATAGGGATGGCACCAATTAAAACTCCTGATAGAAATGTATGAAAGGAACTGGGCACGGTGGCTCATGCCTGTAATCCCAGCACTTTTGGGAGGCTGAAGCAGGCAGATCACCTGAGGTTGGGAGTTCAAGACCAGCCTGGCCAACATGGTGAAACACCATCTCTATTAAAAATACAAAAATTAGCCAGGCGTGATGGCGGGTGCCTGTAATCCCAGCTACTTGGGAGGCTGAGGTGGGAGAATCACTTGAACCCGGTAGGCAGAGGTTGCAGTGAGCCGAGATCACGCCATTGCACTCCAGCCTGGGTGACAGAGCAAGACTCTGTCTCAAAAAAAAAAAAAAAAAAAAAAAAATGTATGAAAGAATATACTACTTTATATCAGCATTATTACATTGTTCTGAAATCCTTTGGATTTCTGCCATTATAACTGAGAAATAATACCTAAATATAGCTTTAGTCTACATTACTCTTATTAAGAATAAAGTTGAGCCTTTTATATATGTTTTGTGAACTGTTTATATATTCTGTGAATTCGTCATATCTTTTGTTCAGTTTTTCTACTAGGTATTTTTTATGTGTTTCTTGTCTATGTCCAGGACATTTAACATTCTAGGGAGATTATCCCTCTGCTGTCACACAAATTGCAAATATTTTCCTGACTCATCATTTATCTTTTGCTATTTTAATTATTTGATAAGTTAAATTTGACCTTGGTTGTAGTATTTTTTTTGCCTTGAAAACATTTTTTTGTTTTTGTTTTTTTACTGCAGTCAAATTTAACAATCTTTATTTGTGGCCTTTGGATTTTATGTTTTAATTCAAGTTCTACCCTCATTCCAAGGTCATAAAGAAAGTTCTCCACTATTTTCTCTACTACTTCATGGTCATTTTGTTTTGCACTTAAAGATTTGATCTTTTGTAATTTATTCTAGTATATAGTGTGAAATTTGGGTCTAACTACAGTCTGTTCTCATTATTCACAGATTCTGTATTTATGAATTCACCTACTTGCTAAAATGTATTTATAACCCTAGAATCTATACTCATAGTATTTTTATTTATTTTTTTATTTTATTTTATTATTATTATACTTAAAGTTTTAGGGTACATGTGCACAATGTGCAGGTTAGTTACATATGTATAAATGTGCCATGCTGGTGTGCTGCACCCATTAACTCGTCATTTAGCATTAGATATATCTCCTAATGCTATCTCCCTTCCCCTTCCCCCCTACTCATAGTATTTTTGCAGTCATTCTTGCTACAAGCAGTGGCAACAAATTTCAGTTGTGTGACATGTGAGTGTTCCCAGCTGAGGTCAAACAACTGATGCTCTGCCTTCTCTAGTACTATAAACAAGTGGGCTTCTTCCAGCCTATTTAGTATGACACTTTCACATTTTTTGTGCTGTTTGTTGGTGCCTAAGTATAGTGCTGAAGTGTTATCTAGTATTCCCAACTGCCTTACAGAGCAAATATATGTGTTAGATTAGCTTTGTTCAGGCATGAGTTCCAGTGCTGTTGGCCATGAGTTCAATGTTAATGAATCAACAATATATATTAACTAAGGTGTCATTAACAGAAACACATAAACAAGGTTATGGATTAATCAGTTGATAAAAAATGTTGTGACCGGAGGCTTGAAGAAACCAAACCCAGCATTTCCACTAGTAGCAATGATTCAGTATTCACTAATTCATGTTTGCAGCATCTTTATAGAACTACTGCTAATCATGAGAATCAACTGTATGTGTTTTTTCAAGATAACTACATAGCTCCTCTAATACAATCATTTGAATGGTCTATCTCTCACCACTGATTTGAGGTGTCACTTCACAGTCACCAAAGTGAGAGGATTGCTTAAGCCCAGGAATTCAAGACCAGCCTGTGCAATATAGCGAGACCTTGTCTCTACAAAGAATTTAAAAATTAGCCAGGTGTGGTGGCCACCTGTAGTCCTAGATACTTGGGGGGCCAAGGTAGGAGCATCTTTTGAGCCCAGGAGGTTGGAGGCTGCAGTGATGGTGCCACTGCCCTCCAGCCTGGGTGACAGAGAAAGACCCTGTCTCAAATAATAATAAGAAGAATTTTTAAAAATCTGCTAATCTTAGTTCCCTCCACATTTGTCTTTTTAAGTTTTGCTTTTTTCTTTCACACAAACTTGAGAATTACCTTGTTTAGTTCTAAAAAACTTATTGGTGTTTTTATGGAGTTAATATAGAAATAAACTCAGGGACAACTGGCATCCTTATGAATCTTCCTACTCAGGAATGTGGTTTGTCTTGCCATTGAGGCAAGTCATCTTTTGTATCCTTCAGGAGAATTAAAAAGTTCTCTTCACAGAGACCTTCAAATTTCTTTGTTTAATAATATCGTTACTTCAGCTGCTATTATTTCTGTGAGATTATCCATCTTATCGAAGTCTGCAGGACATCTATGGAGGATGAAAAAACCATGTTCTGAACCTAGTTGATATATTTAAAGACTATCTTCACATAAAAATTTAAGGTGGGAGAAACAAACAATTGTTATGTAGAGTAGAAGGAATGACATGGGGAGATTAATGAAAGTGTAGGAAAGGCTTGATGTGTCATCCTGTTTATTTCATCCAACACTTTGAGTTTTTTACAACGTGTCAGCAGTGTTCTAAGTACTTTACAATTATTCATTTAGTTTTACAACAACCCTACAGGATGGGTACATTATCATTGTCCCCTTGACTTTATAAATAAGGAAACTGAGGTTGACAGAGGCTTGAAGTTGCACAGCTGGTTCCTTGAGGGAGCTGGAATTCAGACCCAGCAGATTGGATTCAGGGGCCATGCTCTTAACCACATGTGTTATATCGAGGAACAGTTAGGACAGGAGTTGAAGAGAGTGCAGCGGGTCCTTGAATAATGTCATTTCTTTCAACTCATTTCCTTATAATGTTGATGAGAAAAAAAAATTACTCTCTTGCTGGGACCACTGTCTGTATGGAGTTTACACATTCTCCACATATATGTATGAGGTTTTTCTGGGGACTCTGGTTTCCTCCCACATCCAAGAGTTGTGCCTGTTAGGTGAACTGGCATGTCTAAATGATCCCGGTTTTAAGAATGTGAGTGTGTGTGAGTGAGCTCTGTGATGGGATGATGTCCCCTCCAGGGCTGGCTCCTGTCTTCCACCCTAAGCTGCTGGGATAGGCTCTGGCCACCTGTGACCCTGAACTGCAATAAATGCGTTGGAAAAGGAATGAATAAGTGAATACCAATTATTGTCAAATAAATATTCGTCAAGTCTACCATAATCATACAAATGCATAACAATAAACAACACAGCACAAAAAAAGCTCTGCGAGCCTGCCATATTTGTGATTGTTGGTTTCGAGCTATGTGGTGGGAGGAGGTGTTCCTCACAATTTTTGCTTTGCAAGCACTTATTTCTTGATTTAACTCATCACCACTATGACCACCATCATTAGCTGATTTACCAAAAATTGGGTAAACAATTATCTTGTTTTTATTAACCTTTCTTAATGTATACATAGCTCACACTTATTTCAATGTTTAATATTAGAAGTGTTTGGGTCTTTGTTTAGAAGTTTGGTAATGTTTTGGGGACCACAAATATGCTGTAGGAACTTACCTCTTGTTTATATGTGGTAAAAGTGGTTTTGTTACATGTTGTTTCACTTAAACTTGCAGTTTCCAAGAACCTATTGATGATAAGTGAGGACATACTGTATTATGGCCCTAAATATTCAAACATCAATGCGTGAAAATTTGGCAACTTGCAGAACAGATCTGAGATTATTGTTTATTACTTGAGAAGTTTTATAGTGTTATTGGCACTGTGGAGACCAGAACTGGGTTGGAATATGGTGACAGAAGAGTCACCTTTATGTAAAGAGAGAAAGGGCAACGGCAGCAGACCACATGGCCTTGAGTGAGACCAAAGGACGCATCCTGACCCAGCTGACGGAAAGGGCACAGATGGTACACACAGCCGTGATGGGAGGCTATTTCTCTAGATCCTTTCCCAAAACCTCAGACCTCTGCCAACAGCAGAATGATTGACAAGCAGCTTTGTAAGTGATTTCACCTCTGAGAACCCTCAGAAGCAACCTGAAGAAATTCAGTCTTTTTTCTTATCCTGATCAATAAAGAAAGATTAGCTGGTTTAATAGGATTGGAAGGAAGCCATATTATACATAGCCGTAAAGCTATAAAAATGATTTGGTCAAGTGACCCCATCAACTCATTTCATTAGACACGAGAATAGTCAGATGACTACCCTAGAATTCAGGATGAGAGATTCTAAATAGGTGAAAAAAATAACATAGGTATGATTCTATAGGTTGAAACTGTGGAAAGGAAAAAAATATAGAACGGTTAAGAAGAGGTGAGGGAGATAACTGACATTATGTGCCGACTGTGTTCCTGGTGCTTTATATAAATGTCATGGCACAGGAATAGACAATTAGGACAATGAAGCTTAATAGAAAGTCTAGAAATAGACTCTTACATTTATGGGAATGTAAAATGCGATAAGCATAGCACATCAAAGAATAGTGATGAGAACACTGGGTCTCCATTTAAAAAGTTAGAGCCCAGGTTACATCTCCAGACAGGTTCCAGATGGAATATGGAGTTTAACATAAAAATAAAATGTTAGAAGGAAAAATGGAATACTTTATCATTGTGGGTGAAAAAGGACACAAAATTCGGAAGCCATGTGTCGAAACTGATGAATTTGACTGTATCAAATTTTTTTTAACTTTTGAATGACTATATCAAAGAAACCTAGATAAAACTTTTGTCACATTTATAATAATGTTCAGTGTTCCAAAAAAATAATTAAAAGACAACCCAAAAGAAAAATAATGAGCAAGGAAAATGAGCTGGCAACTCATAGGAAAAATACAAATGGCCAATAATCAATGGAAAAAAGCTCAATGTCCCAGTTAACCAGGAGATACAAATTAAGTGAACAATAAAATAATTTTTTACCTATGTTTTTAAATTATTTAAAAACTGATAACATATATTATTGGCAAGGGTGTTTGAGAAGCTGGTGCTGTCAAATACGAATAGGGTGAATTTGAATTGATGTAGCATTTTTTTGGATTGAAATGTTCTTTCCTTCTAACATAGTCAATTTCATGATACTCATCCAGATAAAGGAGCACAGTGGTAAGAACCTGGACTTATGAGCACGGTTGCTTGCTTGTTGAATCCTGCTTGTTAACTTATTCCCTGCTGCTGCAAGTTATTTAGCCTCTTTCTCAGCTTTGTCATCTGAAAAGTGGGAATGATCATTGCTCTGACCTCAGATGGCTGTTGTGAATATTTAAAAAGTGACTACATGTAAAGTACTTAGATTAACAACTGTAACATAGTAAACACTCCAGAATTATTTTGGTCATAGAAACACAATGGAGCTAGGATGTTCACAACAGCATTATTTATAAAGATTAAAAAGAAGTAAATAATCAAAATGATTACTTTAATGGGGAAAAGTTAAATATTATTGAAGACCATGTAGGCATTAGAAGAATTAAGGAGACTGGTCATTGATTAGCTGAGCCTTTCTTTATTGAGTTCCTGTAATGTGACAGGCCCTATCCTGGCACTGGAGATACCGTGGTAGATAGAACAAAATCCTTTATCAAAAAGCAAAATGCTCCAAGAAATGTTAAGAAGGCAGTTGCAAAATATTGTTCTTAGAATGAGTCTCTGAATGACAAAAACGAATAGCTTTGCCCAAAACTATGGACATGTGAAATGCCAAGAAAAATATTTGAAAGGATACTCAACGTACTACTGTACCTCATTTTACCTTTTAACATTTCCAAAACTGGAATGTGTCTTACAAGTGATGGCATCTAAGATTGGATAAAGTATGGCATTAGCAAATGTTGTCTTGGAGGTAGGATTGATGATTGGGTAAGGATGATAAGGGACTTTTTACTTTGTTATTCTTTAGTTACACTTGGACTTCCAACTAAGGCACTTCTGTATTTACTTCTTATTATGTGAAACTTTGCTATGAGAAATATGTATATGACTGACTTGTGTAAGAAGGCAAGAACAACTAACCCCTTCGGGCTTTGTGGAGGAGGGAGGTCCAGACCAGATATGGACAGTTGCAGTCCTACTCTGATGCCCAGGTAGACAACTTGACCGTACAAACCTTGCCTACCTTGGCCTGTGGACCTTCCTATGCTGTGTTAGCCAATGTTCTTTTAGTTACAAGTAACAGAAACCCACTTGTATTAGCTTAATTTTAAAAAGGGTGTGCTGGGTGGGGGGGGATTTATTATAAGAACAAATGAGTATTGCAGAATCCAGGGGCTGATCCTGTGACCAGGCCTGAGCAAGGATGCCCTCCGGAACCAGGCTTGGGGTCTTTCAGCCTCTGTCTGGCCCTATGTGATGTCTCTCTCTGTTTCTGTTCACCTGGTTAGTTCATTCCTCTCCTCTCTCTGCAGAGGGGGTTTCAGACTTCTCTCTCCACAGGACAGAAGGTGGCCACCCCATGGCTGCCAGATTACATCTTTTCAGTTCAAGTGGCCAACAGTTACAACTAGCATATCTGGATCCCAAATCTGAACTCCCGGGAGACAGAATCTGATTTGGTCTGTTTGGGTCGGTCAACATCCACCAGTGATCAATCTGTCAGGGGCAGGGAGTAGGGCATATATACAGATACTGCTGCCAGGAGCTACTTTTGTGGCCAAAGGAATGCAGCTACTGAGGAAGGTGAATTATGGGCCAGGCAGATGACTTCAACTGAATAGCTGCGAAATGTCATTCCCATGACATCTTATTCCCTTTATTCTTTTTGCTCTGGTCCTAAGGGTGTCTAGGATTTTGGTGCCCTGCAGGACCAATAAGACCAAGATCCCCTTTTCTTCCCTAAGAAACTACTCTTTCTCCCCAAAATGATCTCTTCCTTATACCCTTCTCAGCCTAGCTTGCTGGCCTTGGGAGAGACTGCTAGTTTTGCCTTCAAGGGCATTTATTAGGCAGGGCTTCACTAACAAAACATGTGACTTGCTGGTTTATCTTTGCCTTTGTAGATGGAATGGAAATGTATCTTTTTTTTTGTTTTTGCAAAAACTAGGGATATGATGAAACAGTGAACTCCATAGCTTCAAATGACTCTATTTCCTCCATATTCTAGTGTAATGGCGCTAAAGAAAGCAGTCTTCATAGCCAGAATCACCACAGGGAATGCTTCTAAAATGCCTATGACTCCCATGTACCATAGTCACCTTAGTGAGAAAGTAAAACAGAACTCAGGGCTCCCTCCTCTCAGTAGGAAGCATTTCTCAGCATGACCAGCACAAGAGATGTTTGGGGGAGACCCAGAGGCCTCTGGTTGGTTGGACAACTCTAGGCTTGAGCTTCTTCTTTTAATGTGGTGACAAAAAACTCTTAGGAACTGCTCTTTGGGGGAAAATATGTGAGGATCATGGTTTCTAATTTCAAATGAAAAGTCCACCTTCCACAATATCACCATCATTATTGATCAGATGTAGCCTTTTCTAAAAGCTGGAGGGAGTTGTAATGCAGAATTTGAGTGAGCTCACCTGGTCCCTAGAGGGCATTTTAAAGGACACAAGGGAAATAGTTGAAGAAAATGAAAATGTCATTGGGTTCAAGCCCTCTTTCATGGGGAAGGACAAAGACAGGGATGTGGAAAGTAAAAGGAACAGGGGGTTGAGACAAATTCTTCAAGGTAATTTCCTTGAGTATGGGAGAAAAAGGAACAAGTATAAAGATCAGCTGAAGAAATGGAACTCCTTGTTGAGCTTCTTTTAATGGACTCACATCCACAGTAGTCCCGGAAGTGGCCTGTATGATTCAAGGCCTTGGCAGCAGTAAGAAAGAACAGGGCAGTGCCGAGTTCTGCCTCTCTCATTGATTTGAGCAAGGGCAGGGTCTTTGCCAGTGTTCTGCAGAGCATCCTTGGGCCAAGGAGGCTCCATGCATTTTTTCGGGACTTCGGTCATTTGCAGTTTGCCCCATAACTCCCACACATTTGCTTCTTCATGTCCCAAAGCTCTGGCTGCTGCAGCGTTCCCATAGGAATGTGGATGCCTGCCAAGCGACCTCATGTGCATTCCATTCATCTCCTTGGCTGGGAGGCAGCAGGGAAGCAAATTGGCTGGTTGCTTAACTGTTTGGGTCCCAAATTCACCCTGAAAGGAATCACCAAGGTTGTTGGACTTTTCCAATAATCATGAAGAAAAAACAGAAGATAAAACAAAAGAGATATTCATTTATTCATATGATCCCATCTGGAAAACAGCAATTTTTAAGGGTAGCCTAATGAAAATCACATCCTTTGGTTTGTTTGAAATCATCTTCCACCAGAAAGGCATTTTGAAGCAATGAGGCTTTGTGAGGTGTGACTCAAAACAATGTGAGTAATTTTTTTTAAGCAATCACACCAAACTGTAGCCATTCAAATTCAGGTTGTTGCCTTCCAAGTAATCTCAGTGGGCTGTGACTCTGCAATTCCAAGATGCTCCAACCTGTGTAAAATTCCTTTAAGGAAATTACTACACTCTTGCTCTGTTTTGCTTTTTGTTTATCATTCAGTCAGCACATATGGGGCACCTCCTGTATGTCAAGCACTCTGCAAAGCTCTGGGGATAGAGTAATGGGAGAGGTGCAGTCTTATTGAATGTTTGACCATGCTAAGCCCCCAGGGGCCAGTGGAAAAAGTTAGCCTGACCTGGATTTGAATCCTGGTTTAGCCTCGTGCAGATTGTGTAATCTCAGGCAACTTTCCTAAACTCTTTGAGTCACAGTGCCCCATTTCTAAAAGGAAGATGGTAAAATCTACTTGATGGGATGTCTTTGAGGAGAAAATCAGAGGAAAATATGTAGTAAGCAGCCTTAGCACAGAAGCTGATATAGAGTAATTGCTCAGAAAATGAGAGCACTTATGATTTTAATTGTTTGAATTACATAGCTAGTTCAACTGTCTTTTTGTTTTGGACTAGATAGACTCTTACTGTTTGAAAAATTAATCATCCTGTGCATGAGAAATATGCACAAGGTACCAAATTCAAAGTATACAAAAATTAGACGATGCAAAGAATATCTTTTCCTTGTCCTTACCCGTTGCCATTAGTTCTCCTCACTAGAAAGAATACAACCAAGATTTGTATATTTCCAGATTTAACTGTATTTCTCGGAGATCGGTCCATAGCAACACTTAGTGCTCATTCTTTTTTTTCTTTTTTCAGCTAATTGAGGTATAATTGACAAATAATGTTGTATATATTTAAAGGGAACAATGTGATGATTTGACATACGTATATATTGTAAAATGATTACCACAATCAAGTTAGTTAATGCATCATCATCTCACATAGTTACCATTTGTGTGTATGTGCTAAGAACACTTATGGACTACTCTATTTGCAAATTTCAAGTGTACAATACAATAGTATAAACTGTAGTCACCATGTTGTACATTACACCTCCACAATGTATTCATCTTATAACTGAAAGTTTGTACTCTTTGACCAACATCTCCCCATTTCCCCCACCCCCAGCCTTTGGCAACCATCCTTCTACTCTGTTTGTATGAGTTTGACCTTTTTAGATTTCACATATAAGTGGAATCATACAATATTTGTTTTTCTGTTTCTGGCTTATTTCACTTAACATAATGCCCTCCAGGTTAATACACATTGTCACGAATGGCAGAATTTTTTCTTCTTTATGGCTGGATAATATTTCATTGTCTATATATACCACCTTTTCTTTATCCGTTTGTTTCCATGTCTTGGCAATTTGAATAATGCTGCAATGAACATAGGAGTGCAGAGAGACACTGATCTAATTTCCTTCAGATATGTACCCAGAAATGGAATTGCTGGATCACATGGTAGTTCTAGTTTTAGTTTTTTGAGGAACCTCCATATTGTTTTCCATAATGGCTGTACTAATTTACATTCCCTCCCACTGTATACAAGGATTCCTCTTCCTCCACATCCTCACCAACACTTACTTCATCTTTTTATAATAGCCATCCTAACAGGTGTGAGGTGACATCTCACTGTGGTTTTGACTTGCATGTCCGTGATGATTAGTGATACTGAGTACTTTTTCATGTACCTGTTAGCCATTTGTATGTCTCCTTTGGAAAAGTATCAATTCAAGTTCTTTGTAACACTTTTTAGAAGAGATTATTTGGGATTTCTTTGCTATTGAGTTGCATGAATATTTTGTATATTTTGGGTATTTACCCCTTATCAGATATATGACTTGAAAATATTTTTTGCTCATTCCATAGGTTGCCTTTTCATTTTGTTGTTTCCTTTGCTGTGCAGAAATTTTTTTGTTTGATGTAGTCCCACTTATTTGTTTTTGCTTTTGTTGGCTTTACTTTTGGTGCCATATATAAAAAAAACGTTACTAAGGCCAATGTCAGGAAGCTTTTTCTCTGTTTTTTTTTTTTTCTAGGAGTTTTATGATTTCAGGTCTTATATTTAAGTCTTTAATCCATTTTGAGTTAATTTTTGTGCTGGTGTAAGATAAAGATTCTATTTCTTTCTCTTTTTTTGCATATCAATATCTAGCTTTCCTAACTTTATTTATGGAAGAGACTTTCCTTTCCCTATTTTTTAATCTTGGTGCCCTTGTCAAATAATAGTTGACCATATATGCATGGGTTTCTAGTCTCTCTATTCTGTTCCATTAGTCTGTGTCTGCTTTTATGCCAGAACCACACTGTTTTGATTACTATAGCTTTGTTATAAAGTTTGAAATCAGGAAGTATGATGCATCTGATTTTATTCTTCTTTCTTAAGATTACTTTGGCTATTTGGGGTCTTTTGTGGTTCTATGTGAATATTGGGTTTTTTTTTTTCTATTTCTGTAAACAACATCATTGGAATTTTGCTAAGGACAGCTTTGAATCTATAAATCACTTTGGGTAGTTGATCATTCTTACTGCCTCATACTTTTTAAGTGATTATGTGGTATTCCATTGACTGAATGTATCATAATTGATTTAGCCACTTCCCTATCAATGAACATATAAGTTTTGTCTAATCTTTCATCATGACAACAATAAAGCAAAGCCCATTCTTGTGCTTAGCTTTGACTACTTCTAGTCAAAGAATGGCAAGCTAAAGAAATACAGCAGGCTTCTTAAGGCAGCTCCTGACAATGTCATTGGAATTGGGTGACTGCTTGAAGCAGAAAATGTTGATCTGATTGGATACATTCTGAATGTTTTCTCAAAAAAACTAATTATTCTATGCCTAGAATATTGATACCACCCTCAAATGCTACCTATTTGAAAAGTGAGCCAGGCACAGTGGCTCATTCCTATGATCCCAGCACTTTGAGAGTTGAAGGCAGGAGGATCACTTGAGGTCAGGAGTTCGAGACCAGCTTGGGTGCATACTGAGACCCTGTCTTTACCAGAAAAAAAAAAAAAGAAAAAAGTGCAGAATCTATGTAATAATAATACAAAATGGTGACATTTTAGTCCAGACGGGACTGCCGTGAAACCCCTCCAGGACGTAAAATTCATGGACAAATCTTTCTTTGGCTGGCAGAAAAGAGTCAAGGATGCAGAGATTTCGGACAGCCACTCTAGAAGCAGCTGTTAAGAAGATTCACACTCTAATTTGCTGCCACAGCTTGAAACAGTGAAATGTATTAAAATGTGCCACATCAGTTAACATGGGTTCAATTAGATGGAGGTTGCCAGTTTGGAAGGAGGGCAAATGTTCCTTGGTGGCCATCTTTGCTGATGCCCAGGACTGCACAGGCTGTGTGTGGAGCTCAATCAGAGAGAACTTATACATGAGGTTCTGGCACAATCCAAGCACAAATAAGACCCAGGGATTAGCTTTCCTGGATGAATAAGTATTTCTGAATCATGGGAAAGGCACACATGGAAAGGAGGCAGGGGGATGGAAGATGGAAGTCTTTCTAAGAAGTCTCTGCTGTCAGAGGCACCAGTCCTCAAATGAGCTCCATGCAAATGAAAACCGGTCCCAACAGCATCTTGAGCCAAAGAAAATTCTTAGTTGGGGTTGAAAAAAATGTCAGATAAATAGTTTCTTCTTGCTTCTCAGCAGGCCCCAGCTATCACTGCAATCCAGATCTGGCCTCTAAGCAGTTCTGGCAGGTTTAGCTTGGACCAGCTGCTGTGATGAAATTGCAATAATTCCAGGTTTCCCTCAAATCTGGACTAAGCCAAAGGCAATCTAGGCTTCTAGCATCCGCTGACTTCATTGCCTTCTCTCCTGTCCCTCCTCAACTTTCAAGCTTCTGGTTTTTAAATTTTAACTTAGATAGAGGTGATAGAGGAAACCTGTTCAATGCAACCCAGAAGTCTGGAAAATGTTTATTTCAGGTCAATTTAAGAAACCTATATTGAGTACTCAGTGAGTCTATTTACGTGAGCTGCGTGGTATAACTACTGGCTAACATGGATTGTGTATCCAGTGATATGCCAGGCTTTGTTACAAGCTTCCTACACAGAAGATCTCATTTAATCAACCAACAGCCTATGAGGAAGGAATGATTATTCCTGTATACAAAAGAGATAGGTTTAGTCTCTTACCTTAAAACAAACAGCTGGCAAATGGAAGTATCTGGATCTGAACCCAGTGTAGCCTGAATCTCAGGCCTCTACTTGTGCTCACTATGACACTGGCCATAAGCAAATGAGTCCTTAATTAGAGGTGAGTAAAAGAGACTCGGACAAGAAAAACTAAAGTGAACAAAGGCAGAAAACTGAGACCTACGTGGGAGAAGGTAGAAGCAGGCAGATAAAGAGTGTGGAAAAAACAGTAGAGGCTAGATTCATGCTCATTCTGAGCCCAACCTCTGAAGACCTCATGGGTCCTGGGAGCCTAGTGGGGAGGTTTCCCCAGAAATCACTTATTTATGAAGAACTTGCAGCAATTAACACAAAGACTGAAGTATTCTGAGAAGTTGTCCAAAACTCTTTGCTCCCAAGAGAAAGGAGAGATCTCTCTGGGTGCATTCAACATGGAAGTTTTAATGTACTCTAAGAGGTTCAATATTTCAGACACTAAGTCCCAGGGCACTAAGAGACTTGCAGTGTGACGCATTGAAGTTTAGGGAGGAATTTTTATTGTATTTCTTCTAATTAAAACAGGCTTTCTAGACCAGATGGGTGGCTCACTGCCCCTACTCCTGACCCCTGCCCCATTATGGGCACCCAGGAGAACGGAAGTAGATCTGTTTCTAGAGAATAAAGCATCTTTAACCCAGAGAGGGAAAAGAACTCTGGGCACAGTATACCTCAGCAACATCCAGCAGTCTGTGTTGGTGAAGAACAGGGGTATGGGTTCGTAGTGGAGCCATGGGATCCAGAACCACATGGCATGTCCAGAAGCACACTTTTGAGCAAAGCTGGCCAACAAATGTCTTTCATTTTTGCCTGTGGCATCTGAGGCCGTGTTCTTTGGCTCATCCTGAGACAGAGGCCCAGAGGTACCAGAGGCTGGTGGTAACAAAGGGCTGATATTCAAAATGGTGGAAATGATTCCAGGAATGACTCACCAATGGTTCTGTCCTGAGGAAGACTTATCAAAAAAGTAAAGAGGGCTGGGTGCGGTGGCTCATGCCTGTAATCCCAGCACTTTGGGAGGCCAAGGTGGGGGATCATGAGGTCAGGAGATCAAGACCATCCTGGCAAACACAGTGAAACCCGTCTCTACTAAAAAATACAAAAAATTAGCTGGGTGTGGTGGCGGGCGCCTGTAGTCCCAGCTACTCGGGAGGCTGAGGCAGGAGAATGGCATGAATCTGGGAGGTGGAGCTTGTAGTAAGCCAAGATTGTGCCACTACACTCCAGCCTGGGCCACAGAGCAAGACTCTGTATCCAAAAAAAAAAAGAAGCAGCATCCCACACCCTCTTCCCTGACTGTGGGTTCTCCCTGGCAGCAGGTTCCATCAGGGAAGGGGAGACACTTTTGTTATTGTTGTTGTTGAGATAGAGTCTCGCTCTGTCCCCCAGGCTGGAGTGCAGTGGCACTATCTCGGCTCACTGCAAGCTCTGCCTCCCGGGTTCATGCCATTCTCCTGCCTCAGCCTCCTGAGGAGCTGGGACTACAGGTGCCCGCCACCACGCCCAGCTAATTTTTTTGTATTTGTAGTAGAGATGGTGTCTCACTGTGTTAGCCAGGATAGTCTCTATCTCCTGACCTCGTGATCTGCCCGCCTCGGGCTCCCAAAGTGCTGGGATTACAGACGTGAGTCACCGTGCCCGGCCAACATTTTAATCTGTGAATTATTGTATTGGGAACTTAATGCGTGAGGCATGCTAATAGCCAAGAACCAGCAGAAAATGATGCAGCTGCCCAACTTTGTATCTTGGGTAGAGGAGGGGCAGCCCCACTGAATAGAGTAAAAAGTACAATGAGAGACAGACAAATATTTGTCTTTTCACAATAACTTTTGAGACCTACATCTCCACATACTGGCTTCACGTTATATGATTTTATTTATACTCTGGAACATTTAGTAGGATAAGAGACATGTAGAATGTGATTCACAGGAAAATGGTGGGCCCTGAGCTAGCACCTAAGTGTGTTTTTGGTCTGAAACTGAGTTACATGATTTGGGGCAAGTAACAGGGTCTAGCTTTGTCACCCAGGCTGGGGTACAGTGGTGCAAACACAGTTCACTGCAGTCTCAAACTTCTGGGCTCAAGTGATCCTTCTACCTCAGCTCCCCAAGTACCTGGGACTGCAGGCGTGCACCACCTTGCCTTGCTAATTTTTGTATCTTTTTTAGAGACAGGGTTGCGCCATGTTGCCCAGGCTGGTCTTGAACTCCTGAGCTCAAGCGATCTGCCCACCTCGGCCTCCCAAATGGTGGGATTACAGGTATGAGCCACTGCGCCTCAGTTTCTTGTCTGCCAAATGGAGTGCAAATAATTATCCTGAATCTTGATATGAATGTTATATATTTCCAAAATCCCAAGCACATTATGTGTGCTAATTAAATGCTAGTTACTACAGTAATAAGGAGAAAAATGTAGACCAAAACATATAAAAATAATCAAAAAGTACCAGATTGTAAGCTCAAGGGCAGAGACACTGTCTCATTTATCTTTGCACCCCTAGCACACTGCAGACTTCTTGGCATATAGTAGGCAGCCCATTGAATGTTTTTTGCATTAAACTGAGCTGATTTGTTGAGTATCACCTATGTGTAGAAATTGTTTCAGTGCTGCTTAGTCTAACAGATAAGCATTTGAGTTATTTAGTTCTTCTGAAGATTAGTTTATTTGTAAGACAGAGAAAATAGCATCTACTGAGACCAGAGATAATTGGTTAGCTCCCTCAAAACAGCTTTCCCTATTTTCCTTATTGACAGACCCCAGTTGTATTCAGTAATCCTATGTCTCCTGTCTCTGTCTCGGGGTAAATCTTCATTCTTTCAGATGAAGCATCCTGATGACCTCATTGCCTTTGCCTGTGATTAGTTTAGGGATGTCCATGAGGCTCTGTCCTGGCCAAGGAGACATAAGAGGATGTCACTGAAGGCTGCCAAGAAAGGTCTTGTTGCTTCAAAAAAGAGGAAGAATACACATGGGGTGAAATAGCCCTGAAAACATTCTTCTCTTTTCCACTGGCTATTGTTTGATTGCCTGTGATGGCTGGAACTGAGTAGCCATCTTGAGCCCATGTGGAGAACCACACCAATCCCCTGAGGATGGCGGAGGTGTAAGCTGGGAGAACCTGGGTCCTTGATAGCATCTGAGCCACTGATCTAATCAGCCCTGGGATTCTTGTTACGTAGATGAATTTTCCTTATGGATTAGGTCAGTTAAGTCAGAGAAGGCAACCTAGATGAGGTACTCCATGAGGTTCTTAAATTTGGTTCCCCTCATCTCTCCTTCCAGAAGACCATCTGCCAGGAATATTGCAGGAGGGATTCCTGCCTTGTGTGGGAAATGTGGTGGCTCCTTTCAAACTTTGAAATTCTCCGCTTCTGTGTTATTCACAAAGCAACTCTGAAAAGCCATCAGTTGGAGCTTCTTAGGAGAATGAAATGCAGCATGGAGCCCTGGGAAGCATGCAGGATGTGGAGACAGAAATCCTGAGCTTGATCCTGGAGATTCCATTTTCAGCTCTGCAGCTTGGTCAAATCACATAAGCTCTCATGGCCTCAGTTTTCTTATCTGTAAAATGGGGATGAAAGTAGTCCCTATCTCAGGATAAGGATTAAATGAGAAAGTGTTGACATGCTTTACAATGTGCGTTCCTATTTACAGACAATTATGCAGAAGAAAAACCCATGTAACTAAACAAGGAGCAGAAAAGTAAGGCTTTTATTTATTGTGCTGGAAACAGAGAGATGAAATGGATGGACGTTTGTTGGAAAACAAACCACTTGGGGAAAGTGGTGATCTTCTCTAGAAAGGATTTCATGCCCTCTCCCTACCAGCTTTGCAAATAACACGACCCTTTCCCAGTGGTTCTAAAGGGCTGTTGCAACTGAGAGCAGAGGTGAAAGCCATGGAGTCCCTTGGACAATGACCTACAGCTCTGCCGTCTATTAATAGCTTTTAAGTCCTTGGAGTGCAGCCCAAGCCCCTCTCACCTCAGGGACATGAGAGGGTCACAAGGCTGCCTGATACAATCTGCAGAAAACTGGTGGTCCCCAGAATTCTCCCAGTTAGGAATTTTTTCTCGCCTAATGGATTGGGCCTGCCTGGGCCTCTTCCTGCAGAGACCCCAGCCTGGTCTGTCAGGTTCACATTCAGCAAGCAGTAGTGAACTGTTTTGGCTCCTCAGGCCACTCACTAGCTGTCTTGACACATCTTATCTCATTGCACCATCACAGGAATGAGCAGAGCCATTGTATTGAAACAGAACCCAGCTCAGAGAGGGGTTGTGGCCTGTTCAAGGTCACACAGAAAGGACCTTTGGTTTAGGTCTCAATCCGCCTGTCTCCAAGGCCTGTGCTCTAACATTTGTGTTCCATTTTGAACTCTGGGAGACTTCTGGGCCTTCAACAAGACCATTTAAACCCTTCAATCATGTTGGAAAGAACAGCAGGAAGACTGTGGGATGGGATAAGTAAGGGAGCAAGGACACAGCTGGCCTCACACTTGGACTCGGGGTCAGAAGGCATCGATGTGTGCATTGATACAACTCTGGTGGCTAGGGTGTTGCTGAGCACGTCACTGTGGGCTCTGGGAGCAGGCAGGGCCCTTGGCCCCTTACTGCATGGTCACATCTGATCGTATCACCTCCGTGCTTACAGAGCCTTAGAGACCTTCTGTGATTTCCTCTGTGCAGGACAAAGTCAGGTCCTATAGTCTGACACTCGATGTCCTTCATGACCCAACTCCTGTCCTCCTTTCAAAACTCACTCCCACTCTGAGCCTTCTATTCCCACACAGATCTAGTTACAATTCCCAGGATAGCCATTTTGAGGGCAAGGATCGCATCTTTTGACTTTTCAGACTCCTGGAGCTCAGCACAGCATCTGGAGCAGCCATGATGTTCAGGGGCTGCAGGAAAAGCTATCACCCTTGTCAATAGGGCTCAGCAAGTGGAATAGGAGGGATGAGGAGTGGGGTGTGAGGGAGGGCTGTCTACAGGAGAGGAGGCTACAGCAGAGGAAGGCCCAGTCTACAAGGCTGAGTTCTGGAGATCCTGGGCCTTGGGTTGCTTGGCTTTTAAAATGGGCCTGGGACCTGGGCACTGTCTTGGGCATTGGATCCAGGCTGCTCCAAGGAGGAACCCTTTTAAAATGGGCTTAGCACAAAATTAGACAGTGAGTTTCAGTTGTCCTGGGCCTGGATGGCAGTGCACCCCATGGACGAGTGGCAGCATGAACATTTACAGAGGGCTGAGAAGGGGCCAGGAATCAGGCGGGGAGCTGGTGTCCCAGGAAGCACATCCAGAAAGCAGCAAGTCTACCTGAGATGGCATCTTTTCAGACAAAGAATAGGAAGCAGAAAGGGAACCTCTTTGATTGGCCCATTCTGAGAACTAGGATGGTTATAGTTAGTGTCCACCCAGATTGGCTCCCTTTATGACCAATACCTGGAGTGCTTTTATGAGGATAAGAGGATTTGCTGGGAATGATTGCTCCCACACTCTGCAGTGAGAACCTCACGCAGTTTACCCTGCATTCTAGCACACGGTGTGCGGGGAAGGAGGAGAATTACAAGGGGAGCCAGCTCCTCCCTGGCTCAGGCAGGATTCTCCTCTTTCCAGCTCCTGTCATTCCCAGCCTCGGATCTCACTGCTCACCTTTCCCTGGTGCTCCTTCCATGAGTCTGCAGTAGCTCAGTTTGCTCTGAGTGTAATCTTGGTGAATTAATCACCATGGAGGTCACTTCTGTCAAATCTGTCTGCCTTACTAGTTCCACCACAAATCCCCAGATGATTTCTTTCCCCAGTTTTGGGCCCAGATGCCCGTGTTCTCAATCCCAGTGAGCATAAATTCCCACCTGTTCAGGGTTTGGGGACCATATTAGTCAGTGTTCTCCAGAGAGACACAGGTAATAGGATATATGTATATATGAAAGGAGTTTTTTAGGGAGAATTGGTTCACACGATCACAAGGCAAAGTCCAACGATAGGCCGCCGGCAAGCTGGGGAAGAAAGTGGCTCAGTCCTAATTCAAAACAAGGAAAGCCAACGGGGCAGCCTTTAGCCTGTGGCCAAAGGCCGGAGAGATCCCAGCAAACCACTGGTGTAAGTCCAAGAGTCCAAAGGCCCAAGAACCTGGAGTCTGATGTCCAAGGGCAGGAGGAACGGGAGAAAGATGAAAGCCAGAAGACTCAGCAAGCAAAATCATCCCACCTTCTTCTGCCTGCTTTGTTCTAGCCATGCTGGCAGCAGCAGATTGGTTGGTGCCCACCCACACTGAGGGTGGGTGTTCCTCTCCCAGTCCACTGACTCAAATGTCAGTCTCCTCTGGGAACCCTTTCACAGACATATCCAGAAACAATACTTTACCAGCTACCTAGGCATCCTTCAATCCAATCAGGTTGACACCCAATGTTAACCGTCACAGGGAGGATTAGCTTCTTCTTGGCCTTTAATGGAAAGAGGCGTTTCCCCATTGTGGCTTCCCTACATATAGCAGCAGCATCGGGAGGGAAGTGTGGGGCATTCCTGTTTGATCACACCACACTTGTACATACACTTTTTTTTTTTTTTTTGAGACGGAGTCTTGCTCTGTCACCCAGGCTGGAGTGCAGTAGTGCAATCTCAGCTTGCTGCAACCTCTGTCTCGTAGGTTCAAGTGATTCTCATGCCTCAGCCTCCTGAGTAGCTGGGATAACAGGTACGCACCACCATGCCAGGCTAATTTTTGTATTTTTAGTAGAGATGGGGTTTTACCGTGTTGGCCAGGCTGGTCTCGAACTCCTGACCTGAAGTGATTCACCTGCCTCCGTCTCCCAAAGTGCTGGGATTACCTGCATGAGCCACTGTGCCCGGCCCACTTTTACATGTTGTTCTATGTGTCCTTTCTGAATCCTCATGGAGACTCTGAAATGGGGATAATGTCATCCCTATTCTGTAGATGAAAGAAGGGGAGACCCAAGGAGAAGCTGTAACCAGTGGCAGAGCTGGAATGGAATCCGAAACTGCTGGCTCTGCATCCAGGCTCTTTCCTCAGTACCCAATTCACATCCCTCATTGAACGAACAAGACACATGGCCCCTGACTCAGAGGACAGCATGTGCTCAAGGGTTTCCCTACCTGCCTGTCCTAACCACCAGGGCACCTGGAAGCCACTGGATGCCTGTTGAAGTACGTGTTCATTAAGACATGATGGACCAGCCGCTGTGAGGACCTGGGGCTTTGGCTGGTTCATGCTTTGGAACACGGAGAGTCCTGGTCTGCCCTGAGTGTGAGTCATGCCTGGACGTTCACATCGGGTCACTCTGTAGTCTCATGTACTTATCTTACAGCCTTTCTGAGATTCTTGCAGGCCTTCCCCACTCCTCCTTTAGTGGGATAGGTTTCCTAGGCAACCCATCTCCAGAGTCACATAGAATTCACTTGCTTTTTCACTTTTACTTTCACTGCTTCATGTTAAGTTTGTGCGATTTCCTTCCATGACCTGTGTCCCTAAGCAAGGAAAGTAAGGAACTCACATGGAATGAGAACCTGCTGTTTGCCAATACTGGGGTGCATCTTCTCCTGGAATTTGATCTTTATAACAAGTCTACATATGTGTTAGGAGGGCGTTATTCCCATTTTTACAGTTCAGAATATTAAGGCTCAGAAGGATTTAGTACCTTTCCTGGAGGTACACCAGGAATAATAAGTGGCAAAGCCAGAATTTGAATCTGGGTCTTTTAACCACTCCTTTTCAATACGCCCCACTGTCTCCTAAGGACGTTTGTTCCAACTGTGGTGGCCACTTAAACTTGAACTCAAACTTCAACTGAGCTTCTCCAGGCTTTTCTCTTCTGTCCAGTTTTTTTCTTTCAGTGATTTTATTTACTGAGAATCCTGGGCACTGAGAGCTGAAAGGAACTTTAAGAGGCATCCAGTTTCCCCTCCCCTGAAGCTTGAACTTCCTGCCCATCCTCATAGCCCCCTAAGAGGTAAGAAGGACAAATACTGTTGCCTCCTTTTGCTGGTAAGGAAAAGTTTTCAGAGAGGGCATGGTAGGTATTCTGTTTGCCCCTGCAGGCCCACTTGGAAATTCTCACTATCTTCCCTGTGTTCCAGGAGCCTCACCTATGGACAGTGCAGCTGGGCTGCCCTGGCCTCTGGCCTCCTTCTGGTAGGTGCTGGCAGGAGACTGGAGGGCCGGAGGAGGAGGAAGGAGATGTTTACCCTTCCGCTCCCTCCCTGCCTGGCCTCAGTCTGGTAGCAGTGAGTGGATTCCTCTACTTAAAGCCATGGCTCCTGTCCAATTTTCTCATAGTTATAGATCTTGCTGGGTTCCAGTAATAGCCTCTGTCCCTGGCATGGCACCAACTACCCACTGCTGCCAGCCCCAGGGCTTTATCAGCCCTTGTTGCTTCCCTTAATCCTACCCCTACCTTTGAAAATAGCCCCTTCCTTACATTCTCATCAATCGTCTCATTGTTAATTTTTTCTCACTCCATTTGAGTGGTCCATGCATTTCCTTAAGTGACTCGTCCAAAGTCTCTCAGCAACTCAGGAGCGGGGCTGGTTTTCAAACACAGATCTCAGAACTGTTTTTCTAATGATTCACCTCATGGTGTTACCTGGGGCTGGCTCTGCTCCCTAGTCTGCATATTTGTGTCTGAATCTTGTCTCATTCTGCCCCAGGTCCTCTCCAAGACTGAGCACCTTTACTTTTGTCTCTTGCAGCATCCCTGGACATTCCATTGCCCACCCGGATCACTTTTTTGGGATTGCTCACTCTTGGCATTCCTCAGCCACACATTACGGAATGTGAACATCCCAGGGTCAAGAGCCCTTATCTTTTTGCCCTGGTTGGCTTTACCTTCTCCAGGACTGTCGCTGCTGGTCCAGATGCAGTTCCGTCCTCCAACCTAAGACTCAGAGTCCAGCCCTTGAGGCCTCTTCTGTCCTGGGGCTTAGCCTTTCATGCTTCTCTGGAGCTTTGAATCTGCCAAGTGCCTTGTCCCTAGCCAGAACCCCCACTTTCTTCCTGACGTTGGATATTGGACACCATGTCTGCCTATGGGATTGTTTCTTCCCAGGTCCGTCCCATCCAAACCTTGTCTGAGCTTCAGGAGCTCAGAAGGAGCATCACAGGAGCCCTATAGTACTGTGCCCATGTCTGACCACCCTCTCTCTGTGTTTGGGCTACTGATCCCCAGATCTCTGCTGTCCCCAACATGGCACAGTTCTGGGAACTCTATCCCTTTGAGAAGGAACACCAATGACCAGATTTTGGAGCATAGATACTGACATCCTCCACCCTGACACCCAGAAAAGAAAGCCAGGGGCTGGGCCTGATGTGAAAACCTCAGTCAAGCAGGTTGGCTCCACAAGCAGCAATAATTCCTTTGGGAAACAAGAGTGCCAGGCAAGGAGATGGAGGCAGAGACTCAGGTGTGTTGGGGAATGGAGAGAGGCCACTGCTTAGGGCCACAGCCCCTTGGATCTTAGCTGCTAGGCTTGAGTAAAATAATGTCATTGGGGCACTGAGGGTCCACAAGTGTGTTCAGAAACTGGATGAGGTGGAAGTTGCAGGTAGAGGCTTTATTAGCTGAGGTACATGGGGTCCAGGGACGTGTGCATGTGGGGGTGGTGCAGGAGACCACAGGGATGGCAGGTCAGCCCACCTGGTTTCCTGCCCATTTCCCTTTCTCACTTATGCAGAGGGAATGCCTCCTTTCCTGTTCTGGCTGATATGCAATGAGAATTTTAAATTCATAGCTCCCTCATTATATGTCATCCTGAGAGGTTCCTCCTGCCTCCTCAATGAGCCACATCTTGGATCACAACAATGCTGAGTCTTGTGTACAGAGCGTGAATGTGACACATTTCTACCACCTTTGGGGACATCCCTGGGGAGAGGCAGGATATTTGGTTTAAATCCTGGCCCTAAAGCTGCGGCATCCCTGGGTTGGAATGTAGAGTAACAGGGCTGCCCTGAGGAATGAGTGGGAACTTGATCTGCCAAGGGAGACGCTCCACACAGGGGCCACACCTGGGCCGGGGCCCGCTGAGGCTGGTAGTGTGTGCCTCCTCCACAGAGGGCCTCCCTGAGGTTCTCTTAGGGGAGGGAACTATGCCCTATGCCCTGCTACCTCTGGTTCTATGCTCAGAGTAGCAGGGCATAGAACCCACACAGGTCTGGGAAGCCTCATAACAATCCAAAGACCCCCTCTTTCCCAAAAGAGCCAGAGGAAATGTGCCATCGTGCAAAGAATGTGGGCGTGGGAATCACACAGACCTGCGTTGGATTCCACCTCCACCACGTGCAAGCAGTGCAACCTTGAGCAACTCACTCACAACTTCTTGGAGCCTGTTTTATCATCTGTAAAAACATGAAGTTAATCACACCTACCTCACAGGGTGCTGTGATGATTAGGGAAAATGCTTACATACAAATAACATTCAAACATGTCAGCAGTGTTAATATCAGCCCCAAGAATGGAGGGAATGAGGGTCAGAGGTCCCTGGAGCCAGCTTTGCCATCAACGGGCTCTGTGACCTTGGGCAAACTCTCTCCCCTCTGCAGTGGTGGGGCTAGATGCGATTATTTCTAAGAACGCTGAGCGTCCCACCTCCAGGATTCTTCTTTCTCTTTTCTTTTCAATCAGCCCCAGTTCTGGTCTCCGGGAGGCAGGTTCTGAGATGGAGATTTATGAGCAGGTGGCTTACTGGGGAGTGAGCCCAGGAACAACACCTGTGAGGGAGCAGGAGCGCAGGGAGAGGAGCTAGGCTGTGATATGCTGTGAGGGTGGCCTCAACTGCTCCCACCTGGAGCTCTGGGGCTGGAGGGAGGATCTTGAAAGAGCCTCTTCCCTTCAGAGATGTCCAGATGGAAGAAAGTGTATGCACTGACTGTGTGCACCGACCAGTCCTTGGGTGCCCATGCAAGGGCGTGTCATCTTGGAGACACGCCCGCATCTTTCTTCAGCAGGGCCTATCATGCAGTGGGAGGCAGCTGGGGGTGTGGAGGGTAGGGAGAGAGGGAAGAATGAGTGCCTTGGCCCTCAGGGCCACCTGGGCAGGGGGCACCACAGCATCCACTGCACAAGCCCTTCCTGCTTCTAGACTTCTCTAGAGTGGAGATTCAGTCTGCTGGCTTCTCAGTCTTGGACCTGGCCTGCCCTGGCCTTCGCCAGCTGGGGAGAAATCAGTATCTGTCCACAAATACTCATCCACTGCCTGCAGCTGCCAGGAATTCTGAAGGCAAAAGCTGAGGAATTCAAAGCATCTATGACTTAGCAGGATTGTTCCCAAACTGCAGACTTCTCCAAAGAGCCTTCTGGATTTCATTGTGAATGCTTCTCTCAGTTCTTAGAACATAGCCAAGGACTCCCGGGCCTCAATTTTCAGGGCTGTCCTCTGGCTGCTGGGGTCAGTGGGCCTTGGTGAGCTTGCCTGGGGAATGCATGGGTGTTTGGAACCCTTGCCTTCCTGCCTAAAGGTAAGATGCTTGGAAGCTGGAGTCAGACAGTTCTACCCCTTTCTACAGGGTCATTTTGGCCACTCCACTTAACCTATCTGGGCTTGTTTGCTCATCTCTAACATGGACTCGGTACTACCCTCAGAACCTAGGGACGTGGCTTTTCTGGAGGCTAAAAACAGAACATCTTGAGCAGATAAACATGCTGCCTTCTGGTAAATATGTAGTTTGAGTGGTAGCTACTATCTTTCTATAGATTTTACCTCCTGCCCCATCCCCAATCATAACTGATTGGTCCAGGAGTGGGCATTAAGAATTTATTTGGAGCCTTGTATTGGCATCCTAAGCTATAAAATTTGTACAAGGCTACAATGGCAAGCAGCTTTCCTTGTTTAATATTCCTGCCTTCCTCCCACTCCACCACAGACATCACTAGTCAAAAGGCAATGGGGAGAGTGCTGGGTTGATTAGCAATGTCTGCCATAGATATATGAGGAGCAGAGGAAGCATGGTACTATTTGCCAACCCTGGCCTAAGGCTTGCAGGAATAACAGTAGCACTAAGAACCCCTACTGCTGTGGAGCTTTCAGGTTTACAGAGTGTCCATAGCCACACTGTTGTTGGGCCTCTTCACCAGCACTGGGTTGTGGAGTGGCCCTCCTCGGTGTGGGATGATTACTCTCATAGTTGGAGCATAGGTTCAGGAGAGAGGCCTGAAGATGGCGGGGTGGGAGACACTTCTGAGCCAGGCAAAATCAAACCAGGATTCAACAAGTGACAATCCCCCCTCACATCCTCACTACCGACAGACAGGCTCAGAGGTACAGTGACTTGCCCAGTATCAGACAGCTAGCAAATGCCAGGCTTGAACATAGGCCCTTTGCCCCTAAATCAAAGTTTTCAGGGGTTCTGGCTGTCCTAATAAAGTGTGCTTGCGCTCTCTCCCCTGGGCTTCCCCTGAGTCGAGTCTCTAGCAGTGTAACCTGACTGCAGATTTTCACATTGAGAAAATCCAAGAGAAGAAACTTGCTGCATGTGACTTGTTTTCTCTCAGTCCCTGGAATTCGATTTTGTAAAATGATCTCATAGGCTTATTATAAACATGCATTGATGTACATCTTCAACTTTTGAAACAGCCAGTGTGAGTAAACCTGAGTCACAAATGGAGGAAGCAGAGCCTTTCAGTAAAGTCTATTCACATACGGCCACAGGCTTTGCCAGTGGAGCCGTGTGCTTCCAGGCAGGGCTCTGGGCTCAAGTAGGCCGTAAGTCAGGATTGCTGTCATCTTGCTTTTTCAGTCCCCTGTCTCTGGGTCTACTGGTGTTCCCAGCCACAGTCTCAGGAACCAATCTGCTGATGTGCAGTGTGGGGAGGTAGAGGTTCACAGGCAGGCAATAACTCAACAGCCCTGGAAAAGTTATGTTATTAAAGACCTAGTATCTACCTGGAGCACCTGGACATTGTTTGATGACAGCACCCTCCTATCTGGCTCTCTCATCCTTCTCACGGGCCTAAGCTCCTGCCTTCACCTGCCCTGCACAGCAATTGCCCAATGGGACTCAAAAAGCCCACTACTAATTCCGGCTGGTCCCCTGTCTGAGGCTGGCAGACTGGGCCAGCCCCCTCTGTGTGGTGCCATCTCCCCTGATCTCAAGCCCTGCTTGCTGCCTGTCGCTTAGCCCTACCTGCTGGAATCCTCCTTTCCCTGTACACCTACCTGATCTGCGACCAGCTTGTGTGTTCCTGCCTATGAGACCTCAGCAAGCCTGGCTATTTCCCTGGGCCCAGCATTGGTCAGCTGGGGTGGTGCTGCAGACTCCAGCCTCTGTACCACCCATGTCCTTCCGTCTCCCGCCAACTCCAGTCCAGAAGCCGGGAGCTCAACCTGCCTCTAGCTTTCTACCCAGAGGAGGACAGCCCCCCAAGTCCCCACAAGGGCAGAGACAGGCCACTTGTTTGCTGGAGAGGAAGTGAGGCTTCCTCAGGCATTCATACCTGTGCCTCTTCCCAGAGTACTCCAAATAACCAAGTGTTTGGCAGAAAAAGACACAGAGCATACCCTTAAAAGAATACTTCAAGGCTGGGCACAATGGCTTGCACTTATAATTCTAGTGCTTTGGGAAGCTCAGGCCAGGAGTTCAAGACCAGCCTAGCAACATAGACCGTGTCTCTACAAAATAAAAATAAAGAATTAGACAAGTAGGGTGGCATGTGCCTCTAGTCCCAGCTGTTTGGGAGGCTGAGGCAGGAGGATTGCTTGAGGCCAAGAGTTTGAGGCTGCAGTGAGCTATGGTTGTACCACTGCACTCTAGCTTGGGTGATAGAGTGAGACCCTGTCTCTAAAAACAAACAAAAATGGAACAGCTTCAGAGTTCAGATAAACCTCTTTGTTTAATTTCAGAGTTTCCTGCAATCAGTTAAGAAAAGCCCCACCACTCCCCCTCCATCAACTAACTAGATAAATACATAAAGTCAAGAGGAAACACAGTATTTGTGATAGTAAAAGGAATTTTGATTCACAGTTGGAATCAAACCTCATTGACACTGATCATGACCTCACCTCTAGCCTGTGTGGTGTTGGGGAGCCAGGGTTAAAGGAACGTGGAGGCAGCAGGACATCCTGGAGAGAATGAAGACTTCAGGGTCAGACAGAGCTAGATTTGAACCCAGCTGGTGAACCTCTGTTTTCTCTTCTGTAAAATGGGTAACTATAGCACCTACCTGACAGGTTAGCATCTACATGATGGATAGGTTTCTGTGCATGGCACATGGCTGGAGTCCAACAAGAATTTATTTCAAGTCTTCCTTTTTCCACTGGAGATCATCACTGAGTTGTGTTCTCCTGCGCAGAAAGGGGGTTGGCAGTTATCTTTCCCAAGAGGGAGCATGTGTCTCTCTTGGAACACCCTAGGCTCTGGCAGCACACAGGTTATGCAAGGCACAACCAGAGGAGGAAGTAACAGGATCCTAGTAGGGACTGTTGTTGGAGAGGGTCAGACCGAGCTAAAGCTTGGAAGGAGATGCAGCCTGGTTCCATCCGGGGTCTGAATCAAGGGTCACGGGGAAGTGTCAAGGCTTGGAAATCACTAGAGCATAAGCGCATGAGGCTGAGAGCATGTCTGTTTTGTTTGCTGTGGATTCTCCCATGCCTAGTGCAGCATCTGGCATCATAGGCAGTGTTTAAATATTTATTGAACAAATGAAGAATAAATGAATTAGTGACAGCCTTATCAGTTCAGAGTCTGGTTGTTCCGGGAATTCCATTTGAAAACAAGGCAAAGGAGAACAGCTGCTGGCAGGAAACAAAGGTGAGAACCACCAAAGGTTCTGAAGATACACCATGTTTAAATGGCTAGAACCTCAACTCTGGAGCCACATGGCCAGGACTCGACGCTCTGTCACTTACAAAACATGGAACCTGGATCATGTCACTAAATCTTTCTGTGCCTTCATTATTATTATTATCATTTTGCCTGTAACATGGGGATAATAGAACCTACCTCACAGGATTGTTGAAAGGACCAAAGGAGATTATTTGTGTGAAGTGTACTCTGTAAGTGCTCAATAAACACAACTGTTAGTATTAGTTGAGAGGGATGTGAAATTAGCTGTGTTTCCAGAAGTTTTGGCAGAGAATACACACAGAATGGATAGCTTAAAGAGAAACTTCTTAATATAGTGATAGATTATACAGCATAGAAAGAAAGAAAAAAATATGTGGAAAAAACCCCAGAAACTAGTTAAGAGTCATTGCAATATCTGGGCATGAGAGGATGAGGCCTAGATTAGGGGACTAGTTGGGGGTCCACAGAGGGAGAGGACCAGTGCAAAACAGATGGTTCATGAAGGAGCAATTGGTAGAACTGATTGGATGTGTTGGGGGGAGCAGAAAATGTAGAACTCCTTTGTGGGTCTGGAAGGAGATGGTAGCTCTCGAAGAGATGAGGGATGTCTAAGAAGGAGCAGGGCTGGTGAAGGATAAAAATCCAGTTTGGAATGTGCTAAGGGGGACATGGGGTAGCCTGCTTGAAAGATGCTGTGAAGCTGGACATGCCCACGCGGATGGGTGAGATCTTGGGGTTGGAGGGAGGGCAAGCAGGGGTGGAAGCCAGGGGACATGTAGGAAGAGACGTGTGGCGGGCACTTCCAGAGAACACCCATGTTCGGGGGCGGGGAGAGGAAAGACCTCCACCTAGGAGCACACAGAGCTATAGCCAGAGGGTGGGTGAGAAGGAGACAAATGCAGTGTCCCTGAGGCTGTGGCAGCCAAGTTCCTGGAGGAGTGGAGCAGGGGAGTGGGGCCAGGGCCAGCCAGTGGGTTCAGTGCTGACAACTCAGAGGGCAACTTATCTTCTGGAAAATTAAAGGCAGAATCTAGGGGTTCATAAAAGAAGGGAGAAAGGAAGGAAATGGAATTAGCATGGGTCTATATAAGACCAGGAAAGTGCCTTAAGGAAAAAGTAAAACAGGGCAGAAAATGGAACTGCAGTGAGAACAGAACCTGTATGTGTTAGGAGTGGAAGTCAAGATGCTGGAGAAGGAGGGAGTCAGTTCTGGAGCAGGCAGGTGGAGGAAGTGGCAGCCTCAGAATTGAGGCAGGAGGTAGTGAAAGAGGCAGTGAGAAAAGATGTTGAGATGCTGTGGAAAGAACATGAAGCAAATAGCTTTGACTTTCTTGGTGAAGGAAGAGATGAAGACATAAGCGGGGAGAAAGTGGAAGGACATGGGGATTAGGTAGGGCACAGGTGTATGGTAGATGAAGGCAATCCGTGAGAATTAGAGGAATCTCAAAAGCCAGGGAGCACCCAATGGCAATTGAAAAATGACAAAGTAATTGGCTGATGCATGTCCATTCTGGAATTTTCTGCAGTAATTCTATGTTCTGGGACAAGAGTAGAGATGCCTGCCAATGGGGATGACCAAATGGTGAGTTTAGAGAGGCAAGGAAGCTGTGTGTGAAGACAAAGTCGAAATGGCTGGCAGTAGAGCCTAGGCTGGACTTTGGGTCATTACTGGTTATCTGGAATCTGTAGCATAAAGACAGTGATTGCCTAGCAACAAGTAATACTTTAGAAGAATGACCCCAAGTCTCCATTTGGCTTTAGGGTGAGTTGTGTGATTTTTGGAGCAGCAAATCTGTATGGAAAATGAAGTTGTTGATCCTGGAGGGAGATGCTCCCAAAGATTCCATGGCAGCTGTGGCTGGGGTATTTTCTGGGAGACTCTAACTAGGGACCCTCAATGGTATCTGATGCTATCTCATCATGTCATTGAATTACCTCAAATGAGCTGCACCTGTCATCCCCACTAAGATGGGAGAGTCATTTGGGAAGAGACCCTGGACTTTCCCAACCCATTTTGTGCAGAGAGTGGGGCTGAAGACAGAACAGACATTCCACAAATATTCGCTGACTTGACTGCATTCTGATTGTGAGAGGTTTGGGGTCCAGCCCAGGGCAGTGACCAGAATTCTTGTCCTATGGTGTTTGGAGTTCCACTTCATCAGTGTTAGGGCGGGCCTGTGCTGCCATGTGGGAATTGGAATCACATGAAAAGAATGGGAGAGAAAGCTCTGTATCTTATTGACAAAGCACACCAAAGGGATGCTGGTCAGAAAGCCATTTAATCCATAAACAAAGATACATGAATGGGCAAATTTTGTAAATGAAAGCAATCTGGCAAAAGCCCTTGGTGGTGAGCTTGGTCTCCCCGACAGGCAATGACAGCCTTGGTCATGGGTGTAGACAACACACAATTCCAATGCAGGCTAGGAGGACATTATGGAAGTGAGCTGGGAGAACCAATGATGCAGAAAGTAAACTCAGGAGAGGCACAGAGAATGCACCCCCTGCCCCCAAGTGCAGTGGATCAGAGAGCTCAGAACAGAGAAGAGATGAGGAGCTCATGGCCTCTCGTAGCCTAGCCTAGAGCACACTTATTGCTCACTGTCTTATTGTCCATCATTTTAAGTCAAACATCCCCAGTTCAGTGAGAGTGTACATTCTCCAATATTACACACATAAGGAAAGATGGGGTAACCTCTAAAGCCTGAATGAGACAAAGCTTCCAGGAGCTGTTTTTCAGATACACCAACATATATTTGCTAAGGGCAGACACTGTGTTTCTCCAGGCAGGTGGTAAGGCCTTTGACAGGGTTTCCAGGAAGACACATAGCAGCCAGAGAGTTGTGCAGCCCCAACCCTAGCTCCATACAGAGCAAACATGTGACAGATTAAATATTTATCTATTGTCCTGTCTACCTCAATAAAATATCACACTCCTTTAAGCGGTTGCCTTAATGACGTTTGTGTGTCTTGGACTGTCGGCCTGTGCTAACAAATTGCATCTCAAGATGTGAAAACATGAAGATCAATAAAAAGAAATGAAAAGTCTGCTTCATTGATAAAACATCATTTATCTTAATAATGGGTACTTCTCTGAATTTCCCAAGTGCCCTTCCAAATGCCAGTATCAAAGCCAGTGCCCACATGTACGTAGAAAGTTCAGGAGGGTTCAGGGGAGTTGAGGCAGGAACACAGGCTGCTCAGCCCAGGGGGGGCCACCGAGGAGAAGCATCATTCTGGGCCAGTCACCCACTGGACTGGTTTCCAACCAAGGAGCTTTCAAGTGGGGATTTCCAAGCATATTTCTGGAATTTCAAAACTTCCAGTGAAAATAATATACAGTTGACCCTTGAACAACAATGATTTGAACTGGGTGGGTCCACTTGTTCATGGATTTTTGTTTTGTTTTGTTTTTTTGAGATTCAGTCTTGCTCTGTTGCCCAGGCTTGAGTGCAGTGGTGCAATCTCAGCTCACTGCAACCTCTGCCTCCTGGGTTCAAGCGATTCTTCTGCTTCAGCCCCCCGAGTAGCTGGGATTACAGGCACGCACCACCACGCCTGGCTAATTGTTTGTATTTTTAGTACAGACGGGGTTTCACCATATTAGCCAGGATAGTCTTGATCTGCTGACCTTGTGATCCGCCCATCTCGGCCTCCCAAAGTGCTGGGATTACAGGTGTGAGCCACCGTGCTCGGCCCATGGATTTTTTTTCTGCCTCTGCCACCCCTCAGACAGCAAGACCAACCCCTCCTCCTCCTCCTCAGCCTATTCAATGTGATGATCATGAGGATGAGGACTTTATGATGACCTGCTTTCACTTAATGAATAGTAAATATATTTTCTCTTGCTTATGTTTTTCTTAGTAACATTTTTTCTCTAGCTTACCGTATGGTAAGGATATAGTATATAATGCACATAACATACTAGCTATGTGTTAATTGACCGTGTTCAGTAAGGCTATTAATATTACAGTTACATTTTGGGGGGTCAAGTTATATGCAAATTTTCAGCTGCTCAGGGGTCGGTGCCCATATCATTCAAGGATCAACTGTACTTTCATATGAAAGTTGTTTCACCGAACATTGTGAAGCATTAAGTGACCCCCTTTTGGTAGATTTTATATAATGTGGTGGGCATTGGAGCAGTTAATAGTTCATGCTGATTAGTATGAATTTGGAAAATGTATTATTCCACATCCAGGAGGCTTGCTTATAGTTTGTCAAGCCCACAGGCTGGATGGTGGGATTCCTGCTCCTGCCATTGGTAAAACAGGAGTCCTCCTCCGAGGTGAGAGGGCTGGAGCACTGGTCTCCATGGATCAGCATTCTGGCCTGGTAGGCCCCTTATTTCATTCCCTCCACACATGCAGCCTCGTCCATTCTGTCCAGTTCCCCTAGCTCTTCTCAGGACACATTGTGGAGAGGCTGGGGGTAGTCCAGGAGTTCCTGTCCATCAGCAGCAGCAGGTTAGGAGGAGCAATGGAATGCCCAGAGGTTGCTGAGACCAGATTGGTGTTGGGGTGGGCAGAGGTCTGGTCTCCTCTCCTGGTCTCCTCCGCTCCCCAGCCAGGACCATGGTATGACATGAGAAAGGCAGTCCCAGACTCCGTATTGCTGACGTAGCTTTCCCCAGAGTTTTCCTACACAGTGGGACATTTAAAAAGGTAAATGGCAACCTATTTTTCAAATGAGAAAAATCAGCACTCCCGATGCCTGCGATCGGATCTGTCTTCTCCCTCACTCTGTGTCCTCTAGCCATGCTGGCTTTCCGCACTCCTCTGGGGAGCCAGGTCTTCTTGTCTGGGGATCCTCCTCCGTGGTGCGCCCTGGAGTGGCAGGCTCCTCACTGGAGTAGCTCCACGACTGAGGGATTACTTTAAAATGCCGCTTTGCCAGAGACTTCTCATGACCTCAAATCTACATTGGACCTCTTTCATAGATTTTAGTACTTCTCCATCGCGATAGTCACAATTTGTAACTAATGTCGATTCATAGTTATTTTTCATCTGTCTCCCCTGCTAGCTATAAGCTCTCACTCACCCTTGGACATGCTGCACTCAACACGTACTTGCCGAATACATGACTAAATGAAGGCCTGAGTTCAGAGTACTCATCCTAGAAATTTCTCAGGGGACAGATACGTCCTGTGATCAAACAAGATTGGGACCCATCGTACCCCGTCTTCCCTTAGAAAGTCCTAATATGCATTATGTAGGGGACTCTGAGGTGGGCTCCAACTAGAAAACAAAAAGCCTCAGTAAGCTAACTTTCTTCACCTCATGTTTCCTAAACATATTTAAACGTGACTTTTTCTTTTTCATCTAACATTTACTAATATCCTGTAGAATTTATTTTTAAGAGATGCTTTCTTGCAGGATCCTACTGGGAAGCCTGAGGTTCTCAAGGTCATCAGGCTTGGTTTGTGGGCAGCACCCTCATGGCTGCATTGCTGTTGTCATGAACACGTGAACACACATGCACATATTCACATATGCAACCACCACTGTAGTAAAGCATGGGCTATAAGCAGAGTTTGGAGCTAGCCTGGGGTTATAGTTTTCAGGGAGCAGAGAGTAAAAAAACAACAGAAACTCTGGTATTTGTAAATGTAGCCTTTGTAGTTATGATTGTGAGTAACTCATACTGACTTGTCTTTTGGTAAGACCCAAATCTGCAAGTAGCTGGGAAGCTGATGTGTGGAGGCAGGTCCCATAGGTGGTGAGTCAGTTTACCTACCCTACCCGGCCTTGCAGCTCAATGCAGCTCTCTTGTTTTCAGCAGCTGCAGCAATTCTCTTGGATTTTCCAATAGAGTTAAGCAAATTTTCGGGGGAAATGACACGCAATCTTGGAATTAGTGAAGATTTCAGGACATATCCCTCTTGCATATCTAGGATGTATTATAAAGGTAAGATTCCTGAGGTGGAGCTGTATTAAAGGCAGTGGACCTCAAATTAGTTTTGATCAGCCTCCACTTAGGCACGGCAAAACTGTTTCACCTACTGACTCCATTTAGTCTTATTTTCCAGTGGAAAAATAAATGAGTGATAATTTGTGGGGAGAGGATTATGTATACATTTGTTCTAGCACTAGATTATGGATGATTCCTATTTGAACCACAATGTATACATGTCTCAGAATCTAGTTATTGAAAAATTACAGCTCCAGAATACTGTTGATGCAAATAAGCTTCAAGTATACTCTGTAGGGTTAACCAAGCAACCCACAACAAAATAAACTGATGATAATGCAAGCTAACAGTAATTCATAATTAAAAAGTACCAATAGCAGCAATTGAAAATTGCAACCAACTCGAGGCAACACTGATGATGTGCTGATAAAGAAACCTTCTCCCAGATCGGGAAATGTCGTCTCTGTGCCTGCACATGTGAAACTGGAGCCTTCTAATATAGCCGGCGAGCACTGCATTGCTGGCAGCTAGACTTCATAGCACAGTATTATAGCGTATGTAGTAACCTTTGTGATGCTTACTGGATTACAAATTCGTAGTCCTGGTAATATATAAAAATGAAACCTTCATCAATCTGCATACAATTCACCATAATGTTCCAAAAGAGGACTTAAAAACGTTCGGTTCAAGGCACATGAGGATGCCTCTGATAATGCGCCCCAGCCTCTGGTCCTGCACCCCACAGGTATTAGACTCTACTTTTGAAATCATTGTCTAGGCAGCCTTTCCTCCTTCGGCTAGGGCTTTTTTCCTTTCCTAGCTCAAGCAGACTGGAGATACGCATTTGAATTTATGAAATGCTCAGATTGTTATTTTAAAATGTGAAAGGAGTTCTTTTTAATACCCAGGGTAATACAATATCCAAGATATAACATTAAGTGATAAAAAACAATGTGTATGACAGTATATATGACATCCTACTTATATTTTTTAAAGCCCGCAGATTTTATATGTATGTTTGTGCTTTACATGCCTAGAGTATCTCTGGCAGTGTGTTTAAGAAATGGATCAAAACAGTTGCCTCCAGGGAGAGGTAATGGGTGCCGGAGGAGAGAGGGAGGCTTAGGTTTTCCACTAGATACCTATTTGCGCTTTTTAAATTTTGCACCATGTATGTATTAACCATTAAAAATAACTGAGTTTAAATTAACAGAAAAGAAAACAAAACCCAGTGAGCCTATAAAGTGTTGATTCTCATTTTGGTTTCTTTTTTTCTTTTTTTTAAAGATGAAGATTAAGTTTGTTTTATTTATTGTTGATTCCTCTTTTGCCTTTCAAAGTCATGGTCATATATTAAGTAGGAGATTCCAGAGTCCAAAGTAAAATATCGAAATGAGATAACAGCATTAGAAAACCAGGCCCAGGACCTGGGATTCTGGGCTGAGACAAAGAACTCAATCCCAAAACACAATTTTCTGATAAATTAGAACTGTTATTTAAAAACTTTCCTAGTGTTCCAATGTATTATCATACTGTGTATATGTAAAATACAAAAGGAGCACTCTTAGTAAGGACACTTGTACATTTGTAACTTGAATATAAGAAAAAAAGACCAAAAAAGAGACAAAATTTATAAAGCAAAGCATGTTTAAATGAATGTATTCCTCTTACTTCATCCTGCTTCAGTATTGCTCAAGAAAATGAAGCAATTATTTATCTTGATTTGCTACCAGGAATTTTTTAAAAAGCAAAAGAAATATTACACTATTTAGTGTTTCCTAATAAAAAATAAAATTTCACTAATTATGTAAAAAATTGTATTCTTTTACATAGATCAACACAAAACAGTACATTGCCTTTGTATGTTAAATGCTCATTATGCTGAGTGACAATTCTAAGAGCAAAAACATGTAGTTATCTAAATTTTATGGGTCCTGAATTACTGCAGATAGACAGTACAGTAAGAGACAGTACAGTAAGAAATAAAAAGGCTGAAAGGAATGTTTTGGACACTATAGGAGGCCTAACTTTGGGTGGTGTAGATACAGATCAAAATGAGTTTCTCAAACCAGAGATGGGCTTTGTGGAATGGGCCTAAAGTAGTGACAAGGTAGTCACAGACTTCTGGAGGAGGGTACTTGGGCTGGTGTCTACCTGGCATATTTAGGAACATTCCATAAGGAGATGTAATATCAGCACAATTGATTATTTAGCCCAAGGTCTCAGTCAGTTGATGGCTACAAGTGTTAAGTACCACAAGCCCCACCTCTATCTCTATATGTTTAGAGTGCAAATATTTTCCCCATGCTTCTCGTCCCCTAGTCACTGCCCACCCCCCTCCACCCCTTCCCTATTCTTGCAGGACCTAGCAGGCTGGCACACTAGAGCTGTGTCTTTCAAAGTCAAGTTCACATAGAGGAGATACAAGTAACCACAAGCCCTTGAGTAACCCATGCAAAGAAACTGCTTGGCTTTGGTCTAAATGACTTACATTTTTCCTCGCCTGAATTAGCCGGTAATTACATGTGGGCAGACTTAGCCAGAATAGTCTAAATGATCAATTAGAAGGCAAAAAGAAGTTCCTTTCTTTAAAGTTCAAGGGTCCCTGTTGAAGAGCCCCACTTCCAAAGCGATGCTCACATGGGCCCGTGCCCAGCTCTCTGCGGTGCCTGAGCATATTGTACATTTGCTTAACGATAATGAATTTAGTACTTATTTTGCGGGAAAATATAGGGCATTTCCATTACATGCAATCAAGCAAAAAGGCTGCAAAGTGTGCCACTCCATTAATTCTAAACAGAATCCTTCCCAAATGTCACCCTGAAACCAAAGTACAGAGTTATTATAAATCTGAAGGAATTAAGAGTAATTTTCATTTGTACAAAGGATGTGAGGGACATGACTCCTGCCACACACACACTATTAATTGGGTTAAATGCAATTTGCCAATTTCAGTGTGAATCACTAAGCTCTGACCTAGCTTGCCCCAGTGGTGAGATCAGTGGGTTCTCGTCTTTTTGGCTCAGGTGTACATGTGCACGTGCTCAGATGTGCACACATATATACAACTTTAGAACATGCAAAGAACATAATGTAATTGGGTTGTTATAAACATGTTGTACTGTCTACTATTGAGGAATGCATACTTAGGTATAAAGAAAAGCAAAACCTTGACGATTGGACTCAGAATAGTGGTTACCTTTAGGGAGAAGGGAGAGGTTATGTTCAAAGAGGGAAAAAATGCCAACTTCTGGCAAGTCATTTAACCTCCAAGCCTTAGTTTCCTCATCTGTAAAAGGGGAATGAAACACCTACTTCAATGGGAGTCCTGAAGATTAATGGCCTTGAGTATATCAGAGCAGAGCACTTAGTGTGGGGCCTGACACACAGTTGGCACCCTTTGAATGGTAACTAGGATCTTTATTTTCATCTTGTGGGGACTCTTTTGCCTAAGCTGGTTCCCAAATCATGGAGGGAAATCTGGACCTGGCACCGGGATGGGAACAACCTTCCCAACCTTCATTGCTAGGTTGGTCCCCAGGGCCTGGGAGGGATGGGTCAGCCCACTGAGTTATTAATGATTTCCTTCCTAATTTCGGTTTCCACTATCTCTGGGTTGCAGCGGACTTGTGGGAGAGCACAGTGCAAGAGACAGGAATAAGCAGGGTAAGGCAGTTCGGAGGATGGTCCAGTACGCCAACAGCAAGAACTCCTGGGCAGTGGGGGGCCCAGGGCAGCCCCTCACTCTACGTTGCGGTACTTGGTGAAGAGGTTGTACAACACTCGTAGTGTAGATTTCAGGTCACAGTTGACTATGTCTGCGTAGAAAACAAAAAACACCAATTGTTTCCGTGGGGCCACGTGTTCCAAAACTGGCATACACTGCCCCTCCCTTCCACCCACCACCCAATCCTGTGTACCCAGCATGTTCGGGGCGGATGGGTAGAGTGGGCAGCGAGATTTCAGAGCAGGGGGCAGTGAGGGTAGAGGTGCTGGGGCACAGCATCTCCAGATAAGAAGGCCTGACCCTCCCCACAATCCCCACCTGTCCCAGGGGCTCTTTGCCCACTGCCTCCAACCTCCATCATAGCACCAACCATGTGTGGTGGAAAGGAGGGGAAGGCCTGGGGCTACAGTGGAAGACCAGGGGGTGAGTTAGGACTCAAGCTGCCTCACAGAAGCGTGCCTAGCAGGGAAGGGGGACTTGCAAGGAGTACTCAGGAAATAGGTGTCATGGGGGACAGACAGGTTCCGACTAAGAATACAGCATGGCAGAAGGGTTTGAGGTGCTAAAACTTCAGCTGAAGGTTCCTCAGCTTCTATGCCACCATTCCCTCTCTCGCTCACTTCCTCCCTCCCTCCCTCCCTCCCTCCCTCCCTCCCTCTAATCCTCCCATCCTCCCTCCTTTCCTCTGATCCTCCCATCCTTCCCTCCCTCTATTCCTCCCTTCTTCCGTCCCCCCAGATCTTCCCATCCTCCCTCTTTGCCTTCCTTCCTTTGCAATAGGAGCTTTCCAGGTACAGAAGTGGGCAAAGAATTCCATGTGGAAAGTTTAGTGTATCTTACTAAACCCAGCTATGTTGGAGAACTCCCAATAGGCTAGCATGGCTAGAGAGGTTGGGGTGTACGGGGCTGGATCCCAAAAGGCCTTGAATTCCAAGTTACAGAGCTTGCATGATTTTGTAGGCTAGAGGCTGGAAACTGGCAGGCTAGCTATGACTCACTGACACACTGTGCTTAGCCCTTCCTCCCTTCATCCATCTATTTACTGGTCACCACTTTCTCTGGCTGTTCCTCTAACCCTCTGCTGGCTCCTCTACCTTCTTCCTTCTACCAACAAGACCCCCTATCTGCTCTTGTCCCTCTGCTGTCACTCTCCTAGAGAGCCAACCTTTGAAGAGTGGGAGAAGAGAAAACAAACAAAAAAATGGAACTCTGTCTACTATTGAGGAATGCATACTTAGGTAATAAAATTACAAAGAAAAGCAAAAACAAAGCAAAACCTTGATGATTGGACTCAGAATAGTGGTTACCTTTAGGGAGAAGGGAGAGGTTATGTTCAAAAAGGATGCAGGGCAAGTTGGAGGGAGCCCTTGGGAGCCGGCATTACTTTTTTCTTTGTCCTGGGTGGTGGCTGCGTGGTGGCTCGCTTGGTAAAAGTTCACTAACCTGTACATTTATGTTTCATGCACCTTTCTGTATATGTGATATTTTTTCACAATAAAAATGATTAAAAAACAATTGTATGGGAGGTCAGATGAAGTAAGTGATTAAGAGAAGGTAATAAATGCCCTGGGATTCAAAGATGGGAGAAATTACACCAAGCCATTGGGAAAGAAGGGGTAGGGGAAGGTGTCAGGATTCTAGCAATGCTCTGGTCAATACCCACAGGGATCCTTCAAGAGTAGGCAGAGTGGGGAGCCAGGGGCTCCCAGGTCTTAGCCTTGGGACTTTTAAAAAAAAGATCTTATTTTTTATTTCAGTAGCTTTTGGGGTACAGTGGTTTTCTGTTACATGAATGAATTATATAGCAGTGAATTCTGAGATTTTAGTGTGCCCATCACCCAAGTACTGCACATTGTACCTAACATGTATTAGTTCCTTTATCCCTGTGCCCGCTCCTGCCTGTGCCATTCTCAGTCTCTAAAGTCCATTATATCACTCTGTATTTAGCCTTGGGATTCTTGCAACTGGGACTGCCACAGCCTGGCATGCTCAGGCCCCAAGCTCCAGGCCTAGGGCCCAGGGCTGGGGGGAACCTCCTTAGGTTCCCCCCACCCCAGGGCCCTTCCTGCCTGCTCCCTCCAGGCCTTATCCTGGTTATAGACCAACTCTGCTCCACCTAGCTGGGCCCAAGGTCTCCTACTGATAGACCAGGGGCTTCCAGAGACCCGTGGAGAGGCCTGGAGTGGCCTGGAGCTCACAGCTTCCGTTTCTGCTCCCATGGTGCTTCATCACATATCTGAGCCTCTACCTGGGGCCCTGGCCTGAGGCTGAGCCCTGCTACCTTGCCTTGCTAATGCTGAGCCAGGAGTCCCACCCTGAATCACCTTCTGCCAGATGGAATCCCATGCCCTCTAGGCCGATTCCTGTCCTCCCCTGACTGCTTGGTGTTGAGTGTTTCTTAAATTCCACTCAAGTCAAATACTAGGAAGTTACTCCAGGGAGGAACTGCTAGAAAGGCAGAGAGGCGCAAAGGTGAGCTTGCCAAGGGAGTGGGTGTAAAGGGGAAGGTAAAGTGGGCCTGGAGCCACTGCAACAGGCTCCTAATGAGCTCCCCTTACCCTCTCCAAACCATTCTACCTACTGGAGCCTGACTATGATAGGCCTCCAGGTATGGCTGTGCAGGATGTGCACTGCACAACTCCAAGGCACATCATTCACACTTCCAGGGCACCACTGTCATGAACTGCAAGGTAAACAGAGCCCCTTGGAGCTGTGTAGCTCACAGCTTGTATGGCCCTACAACTATTTCACTTAGAAGGTCCAAAATCCTAAATCATGGCTTTGTAAGGCATAACCTGACCCGACCTGCCTACCTTCCCACTCTCATTTGGTGCCACACTGCCTCCCTCACTATGTGTCACAGTCACTGTGGCTTCCTTTCACTACCCTCCCCATGGGCCATGCTTGGCCTCTGCCCATGCTGTTACAACATCTAGATCACTCTTCCCAAATAGCTGGCTCTAGGTCCTCCTGCAGACCTCAGCTCAAAGCACAGGCTCCTGGAGGGAGGCCTTCCTGACCCCGGCCTGGGCGCAGGGGTCCTGTTTTATGTTCTCAAAGCTCCCACATGCTTCCTTCATAGTACTCACTCCATGTGTTAAATCAGTGACTTGTATGCTTATTGATTAACATCTGCCTCTGCCCTGGACTCTAGGTTCCTTGAACACAGAGAGCACGGACCCTCCAAGTATATTAACAAATCCATGAATGAATGGTTGCCCAGTGTCTTGGAAGCCAAGGAAAAAAATTCCAGAGAGGGCGGACAAGAGGGCCACGTGCTCCCAAGAGGGTGAGGAGGTTAAGGACTGAAAAGAGTTCCCAGGGAACATAGGTCCAGCAGGTGACTTGGGAGAGAGCAAGGCCAAGAGCAGGTGGAGCTAAAATGTTAACAACAGCATATGGGCAGATCAGAAGTGGAGGCATGAGCACGGGTCACAAACAAGGAACTTGGGGGCCTGGTGAAGGACAGATACTGATGGAGGCAGGGGGATTTGTTTTCCCTTTTGAAAGGTGGGTGAGTTCTGAGGTTTCTAGAAAAAGAAAATGTCCAATATGGGAGAATGTTTTAAACTGGCCATTTTAATGGTTACTAAGTGACATTTTTATGTTCACAGAAGTTTGAAGTCCATCCCCACTACAGCTGTGTGGCCCTGGCAGTCACTTAAATTCTCTGGATCAGTTTTCTCACTGGTAAAATTGGGCAATACCTTTATGAAAAACACCCAAAATATATTAAGGGTCCCCTAAATGGTAGTTTTCTTTCTGTTTTCCCATCTTTGCCCATTAGCAGAGCTGCTATGTATAGCCATGCAGTCTGTGCACTGCACAATGCCTGCACCATTCACATGGACTAAGCCCTGCTCCTTGGAAAACTGAGTTGCTTCTTCACCACCTTCACCACTAACGCCAACAGATGGGCCGGGTGAATAGGGGAGACAGCAGTCAGAGACACTGCCTATCACTTATCTTAGGCAGTGATACCTGTTCTTATCAAGAAAGCTAAGACCTGGGCCCCCAGGTAGTCCCAGGCAGACTAGCAGGCCAGCAGGAGACTGGACTATCTCAGCCAGGAGAAGGGCTGTGGATTCCTGGGAATATATTGTAACTTCATGCCATATAAACAGAGCCACTTTAAAGCCCTGATCTCATAAATTGTATGATTAGCAACTCAGTTCAGTTCTGACAGCCTCTGTGTGCTGGCCCAGGGCCCCTCTCTGGAGGCAGACGGCCAGGACTATGGGGCTCCTGGTCAGATACACCAGAACAGAGGCTGTCTGACAGCCTGGGGCCAAGGAAGAGGCGGCTCTAGAGATAAAACAGCTTCTGGCCAAGGGGAAAGGAGCTCATTGTTTGCTCCTCCCACCCAGAGGTATTAGTGACTCTTTCCATCAGGAGAGGACCATCCAAAATGAGTTCATGAATCTCTAAATGATGCAGAGGCCAAAGGAAAGAGAGGAACTCTCTTCCCAGCAGAAACTGTCTTTGCACAAAGAGACAAAGCCCTCTGTGGCCATTTGTGACACCACAGTTTCCTTCATCCCAAGGCACTGCTGAAGGCCCTGCTCCGAAGCCTTTCCCCGCGGTCTCTGAACCTCTTGACCAAGGTGGGAGGCCCCTGCTGGCTCAGGGCTGGCAGCTGGTGGGGGCTGGAATCAGTTAGGTGGCCACTAGGTGGTTACTTATGCTCTAGCCCCCAGCCCACCTCCCGGCGCCTCTATCTCATCCTGCCTTGCGTCTCTACCTGCTCTCTATTCCCCACTGGGGCAGGATCCATGCTGTACAGATGCTCCTTTTCGTGGTGACCTACTGCCCTATCTGGTGGTGAGTTTGCCATTTGCTTTATTTATTTTTAAAAACTTTTAAGTCATTAAAAAGTTTTTTTTTAATATGACATACATCCAGGAAAAAAACCATGCAACATATATGTACTGTTTTAAATATTTGAAAATGAACTCCTGCCCATGTCAAAAATAGAACATTGTCAGTACCCTAGAAGCATCCCCTTCCCTTCTACATTCTCTCTCTCATTCCCCAAATATAACCACTGTGCTGACACTTACGATTACTTCCTTGCTTTTCTTACTAGTCCTAGCATCAACATACGTGCCCTGGAACAGCAGATTCGAATGTTGCCTCTTTTTGTATTTCACAGGATTCATCTATGTTGTTACATGAGCTGTCTGTTTTTTTAACAGTTTTACTGAGGTATAGCTATAATTATCCAACTATAATTCTATAATTGTTCAAGAATAAAGCTTCTTGGCCGGGCAGGGTGGCTCACGCCTGTAATCCCAGCACTTTGGGAAGCCGAGGCAGGCGGATCACCTGAGGTCAGGAGTTCAAGACCAGCCTGGCCAACATGGTGAAACTCCGTCTCTACTAAAAATACAAAAATTAGCCGGGTGTGGTGGTGGCAGCCTGTGATTCCAGCTACTTGGGAGGCTGAGGCAGGAGAATCTCTTGAACCTGGGAGGGGAAGGTTCCAGTGAGCTGAGACCGTGCCATTGCACTCCAGCCTGGAGAGTGAAACTCCGTCTTAAGAAAGAAAGAAAAAAAAAGAATAAAGCTTCTTGATTTGTTGTCTACCTCTGGTAGATTTTCAGTGCTTCAAAATCATTGTTTTGATCATTTTTGTCCAGTTTTACACTTGCTTTTTAGCAGAGAATAGTCACTGATCTCTTCAGGCTACAGTAACTAGAAGTTCTTCCCCTGACTTCTCAGTTCAGTCTTTTTTATCGTCATGGTTGTATCATAATCCATGATATGAATATGCTCCAATTTATGTAGTTAGTCTACTGGGAGGTACACTCCAGCCTATGCTATCATGGGTATTCTTGGGCTTGTCTCCTGGTGTATGGACATACGTACCTATGAATGGAATTGCTAAGTCAAGGAGTTAGCTAATTTCCTATTACTGCTGTAGTAAATTAGCACACATTTGGTGGCCTAATAACAACATAAATGTATTATCTCTGAATTCTAGAAATCAAAAGCCCCAAATCCATCTCACTGAGATAAAATCACAGTGTCGGCACAGCTGCATTTTTTTCTGTAGGCTCTAATGGAGATCCTTACACTTGTTCTTTCCAAGTGGGGGATGGAATAAGTTAGGTGGCCATAAGGCAGTTACTCATGTTCTAACCCTCTGGGGTTGCCTGCATTCTCTGGCTTATAGCCCTCTTCCATCCCCAAAGCCAGCAATGGTTGGGCGAGCCTTTCTTATGCTACATCACCCTCACACTCCTGCCTCCCACTTCGACTTATAATAAGGACCCTGTGATGACATTGGGACCACCTAGATAATGTCATCATCTCAAGACCCTAAATTTCATCACATCTGCAAAGTCCCTTTTGCCACGTAAGATAACACATGAACAAGTACTGAGGATTAGGACCTGGACATTTTTGGCCAGGGGTGGAGACCACATGATTTTGGCAGGGGGTGTCCACCACATTATTTTATAGCGTATTACAAATCTTCAACTATGTTAGATGAGAACAAACTGTTTTCTACTTTCAGCTAAATAAGGACTGAATAAAAATAAAATGGTTCTAGCAATTTAGAACACCAGCAGTTTTTGTTGCTCTACATCCTTGCTAACACTTGGTATGATTAGAGTTTTAAATGTTTGTCACTGTTGGCTTCTGTACACTATCTCCTAGGGGAATGGGGGAGTTGAACATTTTCCATGTTATCAGCCACTGACCAAGTCGTCCCCAAATGAAGTGATCACCTGGAACTAAGCTGCCATCACCTGCTTGGTTTTTCAGCATTGCTTGCCATCTGGTCCCAGGTATGAGACTCCTTAAATTTTAGATATTTAGTCCTACGGACTTCAATCCTGCCTGGTACTAGATGTCTTCTGAGTCCCTGCCTGCCTGTTATTCTGGAGTCTTAACCATAATTGATGATGAGTCTACTTGAAGGGTGATAACAGGGTGGACATGTGCATTTGAAGACATGTGGCACAGTGCCCTCAATAAAAAGCTGCCAGCTGCACAACAATATTTCTTTTTCTTTCCTTTTCTCTTTTCTTTGAGACAGGGTCTCACTTTGTTGCCCAGGCTGGAGTGCAGTGGTGCAACTTCCGCCTCTCAGGCTCAAGCGATCCCTTCCACCTCAGCCTCCTGAGGAGTTGGGACCACAGGCATGCACCACTACACCTGGCTATTTTTTTTGTATTTTTTGTACAGATGGGGTCTCACTATGTTGCCCAGGCTGGTCTCAAACTCCTGAGCTCAAGCCATCTGCCCACCTTGGCCTCCCAAAGTGTTGGGATTACAGGTGTGAGCTTCCACGCCTGGCCATTATTTCAACTGTTCCACTGGTTATTAACTTGATGCTAACCCTTGGCTTACACTAACTCAGGCACTAAACGGTCATGAAACCTGGGCAGCAAGTCATCTCAGATACAAACCCAGTTTCTAGGCGATTTCAAGGCACAAATGAGCTTTGAGTGTTAAACAGCACAGCGGAGAATGCATTTTCCTGACCTTAAAAACATGTTGCCATGAAAAATGCCTCCACCACAACCAGTTTGATTTTGAAATGCCCTCAAACAATTACCCACATTGGCACCCTTTGAAATGTCTGCATCATTTACTTCTGAATCTCGCTTTCCAGGTAGAAGCACAAAAACCAGACGGAATGCTGGGATTCACTTCTTTCAAAGTACGGTTTCATAAAATGCTATTTCCATTCCCCTTTACGTACTGGAAATTTGCAGCATGGGCATAATGCCCTGTGTCATAACAAATAAAACATGTGTTTTTCCATCCGCATCGGTGAGTTAGTTTCATATTCAGCAAGTTCATAATTGCATAAAAATATCACCTATATTCCAAAATATTCCTATAGATTGATTTATATTGGGAAAATTATCTGTCCCAAGGGAAAGAAATATCCCAATTCTAAAATATCAGAAGTACTTGCAATCTGTAACCAGGAAGTTTCATATTAAGCGGTTCAAGAAAATGGAAGCAAAATGATGGTCAGAACTTTCTCACTGTGTCTGTCCTCCGAGAAGCAGGGTGCTCATCATCTGCCCACAGAACAAGAAGAGTCCATTCCTAATGGCATTAGGAAGGCTGGAGTGGCCTTGCCAAAGAGAGAGCCCCAGAGGGACACCAGCCTTGCTAGAGGACCCCCCCAGGTCTCAGTTGACCAGGGGCTTAGGACAAGGTGGTAATAAATGAGAACAGGAGTTGACCTTTGTTGGCTAGAGTCAATAGATAACGAGTCTGGAAGGAGTCATGAGACAGGGTCCCCATTCTTCCCCAGGGGGGACTTTTGCTCATGCTGTCATTCTGTCTGGCATGCACACACTTCTCTCCCAGTCTCCACACACCGAAGCCCTACCTGGTCCTTATGGTTGAGCCCCACTGTCACCATCTCCATCAAACTGTTCCTCCCCCAAGACAGAAGTGGTATCACCTCCTCAGTCCTCACAGACTCTTCCTTGTACCTGTTTCATAACAGTTCCCATGACTGTCATTTCATTTTGCTAACTGGCTGCAACTTTTCTCTTCCCTAGTTGGCTACACGTACCTTGAGGTTCAGGAAGGTCTTACCCCTCTTGTTATATCATGGTCTACAGGGTCTCAAGCCCACTAGACCAGGGCATGGCCCCCACTAGGCGGGGGTTTGGATAGAGGAGCTCAGAGCAGAGGCAGGAAGGGGGCATGAAAGCCCACCATTCCTACTCTCATCCACTTGCCTATAAACTACCAGAAAAGTGCAAGCAAAAGGGCCACAACTGGCATTCTCAATGTTCCCAGGGGACATATGCAGAAGATGATCTGCAACACAGTGGTGACTTGCCAGCTCTGGTGAAATGGAATACTTCAGTCAGTAAGGGGCAGAAAGCAAACATCCGTACCAAGACTACTAAGAGAAGCGTGCCTCCTCTGCTCACGAATGCATGTGTGCACTCCTAGCATGAGTATGCAAGGGCTGCAGGAGCACTTGTTCCTTCTGTCTTTCCCCTCAGACTTATATTTACAACCCAAACCCCACAAATCATGGCCTGTCCTCAGACGGAGTCTGAGCAGGCAGAACTCCGCATCTGTCAGGAGAAGCAGTTTTGCTCAGCCCAGAACTGTCTGTGCTGCACCTTCACTCCGACTGGCAGGGACACAGCTCTTTGGCAGGTTAGCACCCTGTGCAGGGACAGGAAAACCTGGAAATTGGGCACAGGGCAGTTCCTGCAGCAGCACTTCTGCTCGGGCCCTGATCCCCGTGATCCCATGCATGGCATGTGCGGGATTTCAGATTCTTTTCTTCCCCTGGCTGTGCAGCTGGCAGCTCACAAAGGGTCTCTGGGACTGAGCAGCTGCACCGAGTCCCACCTTCCCCAGCAATGAAGTCTTCAGAAAATGCATCCCTCTGCTACAAAATCTGAGTACTCATGTGTAGGGAGAGGGTCTCACTCTGTTGTCACAAACCCAGGAAAGAGCAAAGTACCTTCTGGCCGCGGTTTTGGCTTTTCCAACCCTCCATCTTGCATGAGCTCAAAGGCAAAGGAGACATTCAAGACCTGGCAAGAGAGATGCAGACAGCATGTACCATTGCACACCCAGGAGCCCCGGGACCTGGCCCTGGGAAGTGAAGGAGCCCAGCACTGTAGCCAGAGGGACAGAGGCTGAACTAATTTCAAGGAGAAATATGGCTACCAAAATGGGCAGGCCACTTGGAGCGTGAGCTAGCTGATCCTAGCTTGCTGTTGGAGAAGCACTCCTGGAGAAGCACAAAACTCCCTTCATATCCTACTCTGTTCCTGTGTAAACTGCCAGGACTTCAAATTGGGGGTGTCAGTGCACACATCTGGAAGAATCAGATGGCAGGACATGTTCAACAGGCGGAGCAGGCTTTCTGCTGTGGACCAAATGCCTTTGTGTAGCGAGCAGGATGTGGCAGCCTACAAGAGGCCATCAGAACCAGGCTAAGCATGCGCCTCAAGTCTGACCAGCTTCACAGTCACTTTCCTTGTCACCTCTGGGGAGAGAGGAGGCTGGGCTGGGGCACTTGACAGGAACACAGGGCAGGGGACCAGGGCCAGGCTTCAGGGGAAGGGAAAGGCATTCAGGGATGCCCAGTGGTCTGCAGGTAGCTCCTTCCCAGCTCAGCTCTTATAATGGGTCCCACCTCCAGGCACTGAAGACCTTGAGCAGAGGGGAAGCTTCTGTCTTTTTTCTGGATAGCCCCAGCATGGGTGTGGGCACATGAGTCAGGGGATATGGGCTAGGGGGCCTCCCTTGATGTCCCTTCTCCTTACCTTCTGTTCAAAGCTGTCCGGGGTCAGGAAGAAGCTGTGAAGGGGCACAAAGTAGCCCTCCAGGAGCCCCATGAGCAGCACCAGGTACACCCCATCTGCAAACTGCAGGAAGAGCCAGGTGATGGCACTGGCCCCTGAGCCTCCCAGCCAATCCCCATCCAGGGGGCCCATCAACTTCTGTGCTATGCCACCTGAAGCCTACCACCCCAGGCAGGCTGCTAGCTGGGGAGTAGGGGCAGTGGCTCGAGACAAGGAGTCTGCTCTGCCCCACGTCTGGCTGGCACAGGAGCCATAAGCCCAGGCCCTGATCTCAGCTGACCCAGCATTTACTGAACAGAGGCTGTGTACCAACTCCTGGTCTAGGCATGGGGACCAGATGTCGGGGGGGTGGGGCTCAGTGTGGCTCCTGCCCTGGAGGAGTGCACAGTCTAATAGGGAAACTGGTGTGGGGGCAAGGCACAGCTGCTCTGATGGAAGGAAGCTCGCTGGCCTGAGTGAGGTTGAGAAAGGTCGCCCACAAGCACTGAAGGCATCAGAGGAGTCTTCTGGAGGGGACAGAGCCTGAGTGGAGAGCTGAGGATAAGCAGGATTGGCTAGAGTGGGGCAGAGGGAGGAGGGGGAGGTGATGTCCAAGGTGAATGGCATGAGGCTCCTGGGGTGATCTGTGCTTTCTGAACAGAGAAAGGACTAGTGTCACACAGGCCTGGGCATTCTTTCTCCCATCTCTCTTCAGTATTACAGCAGCAGAGTGCAGCTGTTATGAATGTGGGCTCTGGGGCCAGGCCTCCCAGGTGCAAATTCCAGCTCTCTCACCTACTAGCTATATGCCTTGGGCAAGTTATGTCACTTCTCTGTATCATGTGTCTTATCTGTGAAACAGGGATGGTAATAGAACAGTATCTACGTCACAGAGTTATCATGAGGACTAAGCCAGTTAAATATGCAGAGAGGGCCTGTAAACTGCTAGGCATGTAGCATTGAATAAATATTAAATATTGCTATTACTGTCTGGGAAAACAACAAAGCAATCAGGACATGACTTACTTGCTCTTGCTGGCAAAAGCAGAACTATGTGCTGAGGGCCCTGGCAGGAGGCTTGCAGCCCGGTCCCTTCCTAGGCAGAAGAGGCCAGATTGGTTGGGAAACCAGGCCCAAGGGACAGGAGAGTCCCTCGGCTAAGTGCGGAGGCTGCTGGTCTTCTGCTCAGGGCTGGGTGAAGTTAGCATACACTGAGCGCTCAGGACAGGCTTGTGGAGGCTGTGGAGGCCGGGGATGATGGACCTTGGGAGGAGTAGGGGTTCCAGGTAGGGGGGATGGCCTAGCAAAGACATAGAGGTCAGATGTACATCCGACATTCTAGAACCCTTTCAAAGGAGGCTGGGCCACCAAATGTTTATAAGTGTATATAGCTGCTGGGGTTTACAGAAGGCCACACTTCTTGGAATCACCTTAGGAGCCCAGAGTCTGCTCAGAGAGCTTTCCAGGTAGCCAGCTGGCCGGCCTGTGGCTCAGCCGTCATTAAGGGCATAAGACCCTGAGCTTGGGCTTGCCTTAAAGGCAGCTCCTGGCCAAGTGCGGTGGCTCATGCCTGTAATTGCAGCCCTTTGGGAGGCTGAGGCGGGCGGATCGCTTGAGCTCAGGAGTTCAAGACTGGCCTGGGCAACATGGTGAAACCCTGTCTGTACTAAAAATACAAAAAAATTAACCAGGTATGGTGGTGCATGCCTGTAGTCCCAGCTGCTCAGGAGACTGGGGTGGGAGGATCACCTGAGCCTGGGAAGTTGAGGATGCAGTAAGCCGTGATCGTGCCACTGCACTCTAGCCTGCATGACAGGAGTAAGATCCTGTCTCAAAAACAAAAGGGTAGCTCCTCCCAGCTTCCATCCATCAGGCCTGCAACTCAGGTGGGAACGGCCTGAGCATGACTCACCCTAGGTGGACACGGGAGAGCAGACCCCAGAGTCTGTCAAAATCAAGGCCCTTCTGGTGGGAGCTGAGCAACTGGGCTTCATTCAAGCTGTGGTGAGAAGGAGTTAGGAGTAAAAGAATCCGATCTGTGAGCTCAGGGGTGACCTTGGGTTAGGGTTGGGGTCATTCACAGCTCTGAGTGCCAGGCTTAGACTGCTGCTCACCTCCCATGGCTGGTTCCACTGACTTGGTAGGAATAGTAGATAAAACTGTAGAGACCCAAAGTGCTTGGTAGTGACCCCTGTCATAGCACTCCCTGCCCTTGAAAATGGAGCTGATCATTCCAGGGCCCGTTCTAGCTCACTCAAGGAAGCGTCACTTTTCCAGAACGTTCCTTATTTCCTACAAGAGTACATGAAGCTCATTTCACACAGTCTAGACACACTCAGGTGGAGCTCAGTGACAGGCTGGCATTTGCCTTTAAAATAAAAGGAGGTACCCAGATGACTGAAAGGGAAGTATAAGGCAGAAGCTCACCAAGAATGAAAGGAGGTGGGGAAACAGGATTCATCAGGCTCAAAATATCTCCCCAATAAAGATTAGTTAAGTATAAAGAGAGGAAAAATAACTTTATAATAGGGAAATCCGGTGAACACCACCCTAACCAAATAATCCAAGTTATCACTAGCAGTGGGACTAATGGACACAGTGCCTCCTCCTGGGATGCCCCGGGAAGAACACAGCTTTACCTGGGGAGTGCTGTTAATGAAAATGCATGACCTGAATCTAATATGCGCAGAAAAGACAGTCTATAAACCAACTGGCCTGAACACTTCAAGAAGCGTCAATGCCACGACAAGAAAGGCCGAGGAGTTGTTCTATGTTAAAAAGAGACTAAAGAGACGTGACAAGTAAATGCAGCATGTGAGCAAACTGGACACCTGGCAAAATCTGAACAGAGTGTTTTTTCCAACCACATGATGTTGCCATTTTAGTAGGTTAAAAACAGTCGGCCAGGCACAGTGGCTTATGCCTATAATCCCAGCACTTTGGGCAGCCAAGGTGGGTGGATCACCTGAGGTCAGGAGTTTGAGACCAGCCTGACCAACATGGTGAAACCCCGTCTTTACTAAATACAAAAAATTAGCCAGGCGTGGTGGCGCATGCCTGTAATCCCAGCTATTTGGCAGGCTGAGGCAGGAGAATTGCTTGAACCTGGGAGGCAGAGGTTGCAGTCAGCCGAGATCTTGCCACTGCACTCCAGCCTGGGCAACAAGAGTGAAACTCTATCTCAAAAAACAAAACAAAACAAAACAAAAAACAAAAACAGTCGAATGTCAGCAATTTCATATAATTCAATCTAAACAGATTAATGTATTATGTTAAAACTGCCTGCCTTTGATAATTGTGTTGTGGTTACCTAAGAGAATGTGCTTGTTCTTGAGAGATATATGCTCTCAAGAGTGAGAGCAGAGAAAGGGGTGCAGAGAAAGAGAGAGAGGTGTGGCCAAATATTAACAATCGGTGCATCCCAGTGAAGGGTATATGAGTATTCATTCTTGTAATTTTCACAATAAAAAGTTGGAAAAAATCCACAGAGACTCAGTCTACCCCTCAGAGTAGGACAGATTCCCATGCCCTCATCCCCCTTAGCTGGGAAAGCCTTCCTGGCCAAGTGTGGTGGGCCACTTGGAACAGGGGCTGTAGGGCAGGGCCCTGCCTCTACCTGTGCTGGGGTCTGTCACCCACCTGGGTTTCCAGTTCTGTGACCTCCAGGTTCAGTTTATTCAGGTGCTTGTTCACGAAAGTGATGAGTGTCTAAAAGAGAAGCAAAGCAGGCCCTGAGCTGGGGACTCGCAGTAATGCAGGAGCCTGCGGCTGCTCCGTGACTCCCGTGAGGGCGAGGGTGAGGGTGAAAGCAGGGTATCAGGCCCAGCCAAGAGCCCTGGGCCCAGGAGCTCTCTCTGCAAAGGCCCTTGAGTGCACAGGGAGGGCCACAGGCTCGACTTTGCAGTCCCATACAACTCAGGGTGTGTAAGGAACAAGGAGGTCCCAAGAGGCAGAATGATAGGTGGAGTGTCTGAGCCAGTGTCTGGGTGGGGGAACTGAGATAAAATGATTCCACTGGATCTCTCCTTCCTGTCCCTTCTTCGGCACAGGTGCCTAGGCCAGGAAGACAGGGAATTCTGTGAGGAGCGGGGAAGGCTGAGATTGCTGGGGTTAGCTTGGGTGGGAAGACAGGCTGCTCATGCTGATGGAGGAGAAAAGGCCCGGGTGCAACATCCAGTGAGGAACAGACAGGTACATGGATGGCAAGGGATGGCAAGGGAAAGCCCTGTGTGTGCAGAGGTTAGGTGATGCCACCAGTTCTGGCAGGAAGCTCGCGAGCTGCAGGGATGGGTTTTCCCAATGTTCTGTTGCATCTCGCTTCCCTTTCTCCATCCCAGGCACCCCTTTCCCACCTTTTTCACCACGTTCAGCTTGTCTGGGGCATGGTCAAACAAGGTGTCAAAGGCATCACGTTCTGAAAAAGAGGGAAACACAATGTGGAGCACAAGAGCTGATCCCTGGCAGGGAAGCCCACCTCGGGTCCCAGAGCCACGCGCCTCTCAAGGTCACAAGGTCAACTACCGATGGGAAGTCTCTGGGTTATAGACTGTGCTGGGAACTCTGGAATGTGATTTGGGGCTAAGATTTGGGGTGATTCTCACCCTGGGAGCCTATGTCTGTGTCCTGCATGTGTACGTTATTGGATTGGGGCAGGCTCAGGGCTCTCTTAGGTAGTGTGACCCGGGATTAGTCATTTCCCTTCATTGTATTCCATTATATCCTGACTTAGCCATTGTTCAGGTGTTTCTGAACCTCTGTAGAGGGAGAATGTTATCCAAATATTAAATCATTTCACCCCCTCCAATTTTCAAAAACAGGAGAACCATGACAAACAAGCTGGCAGAGGGCACAGAGAAGAGGGCTGGGAGCCAGGGAGCTCCAGGATGGGATATGAGCTCTTCCTCTTAAGTGATCTAGGCCACTTCAACTCTTTGTGCCTTAGTTTCCTCTTCTATAAAATGTCATTTTAAAAATAACCCTCCCTCAGGTTTGTCATGAGGATGAAGGGTGAGCACAAGCATGTGCGTGCTCTGTAAACTCTGACATGTTCTCCTAAGTGAATAATTTTTAGCATGATTGAAATATTTCAAAATATTACCCACAGTAAATATCAGGATCATAGAAAATAGCAAAGCCATGCTCCCTGCAGGGATTCTCCTTGCTGCAGCCTCCGTGTTCTCAGAACCAAGAGGTGACACAGTGGAAGGGATCTGACTCAGGAAAGGAGAAGGGTCTCCAAGGTGAACCTGGGGCTGGGAGGGTGCGAGGCCCTGAGGCCTGCCTTTTCCAACTCTGGCACCAGTGGGTAAGTCTGAGACTACCAGGAAGGGGATGGTGATCCCTAACATTCATGGACTTCATAAACAAACAAACCCAGTCATGATAAATGGAAGAGATAAGAGCTGCGATGAGGGAAGAAAGAGAAGACAGTCTCTAGAAGGACAGAGTGGGGAGAGGGGACAGTCCTTGTGTTCGTGCATGTCTTCCTTTATTTCCACGAGACAATTAGAGCAAAACTGCCCTGAAAATGCCCAGGATCCATCCAGAAGCCTCAGGTAAGCTAATGAATCTTTCTAGGCTACAGGTCTCTCATCTCTAAAATGAGGATAATTGCAGTAAATATTTCAGTGGGATGTTATGAGCATTAGATGATTTAATATATAGAAATATTTTAGCATACTTCCTAGGACATAGTAAGTGCTCAAAACACTTTTTTCTGAGGACACTTTTGGTTCTTTTTGATTGTTATATTGGTTTATCCATCTGCACACCTATCACCCACTAAATAAGCACTTGCAAGTAGTGCACTGGAAAGAATAATAAACTCGGAGTTAAGTGCTGGATAAACCAAGATCATAATCTCCTCCTTCACCCTTGGGCTGTGGGGTCCCAGGGGGTGTAATCGTGGCTTCACGTGTTTACTGTGGACATCAATAGCTACAAAAGTGCTTCGTAAATGGCAAGGTCAACGTCCTGATAACTTTCAGGATTACTGTGCAGGTGTAGGTAGTCTTCTTCCCGCCAGTAAGCTGTCCCTTCCAACCCAATTGGCCATGTCACCCAGGCTGGTGAAGACATACATCCAGGTGACAAGCTGAGAGCCTGTTCTTCCCAGCTGATGCAGAATTAACTAAAGCCCCAGTGCAGCCACCACTGCCAGGGGACAATCTTATGTGACTTACCATGCCTCCCGGAAAGAGCCCTGGAGGAAAGAGAGAAAGAAAATAGTGTGACTCTTCTCTTGTCCCTTACAAGAGGCCAATCCTCTGGAAGGACACTCCATCACTGCTGGAAGCCCACCCCATGCTGTCTGCCACCCACCTGCCCTTGGTTGAGGAGCTCAAAAAGCCTCCTTCCATTGGCATTTTATTCTGCACGGCCTCCAATTATTGAGACTTTACCACATTACCACCCATTTTTCCCCCCTCTGTTACACCCATATAGTGGTGTAATGCAAAGACTGGCATAGTGATGCCTAAAGGATCACTTTTTGCCTTAAATAAAATCATATTATTGCTTGCAGTTAAAGAATACTGGACTCAGGAGCTGAAGATTTCCAACCAGAAAATCTTAGGATTCTTACGAGTGAGCTCAAGCAACCCCTCAATGCAGAATTTTACTGCCTAGGTTGCTGTGGGCAGGTCAGCTTTGTCTCTCTCCTGTCCACCCTGTAGTACCCACCAAGATGCACCTGCCATTGACCCAGGGTAGATTTTCTCAAAGAGTGCAGGAACTGGAACCACACTCATCGCAGAGAAGCAGCATAGTATCAAGAGCACAGGCTTTAAAGACAGATCATTGAGGTTTAAATTGCACTGAGTGATTTTTTTGCTGTGTGACTGATATGGTTTGGCTGTGTCCCTACCCAAATCTCAACTTGAACTGTATCTCCCAGAATTCCCACGTGTTGTGGGAGGGACCCAGGGGGAGGTAACTGAATCATGGGGCTGGTCTTTCCCATGCTATTCTCATGATAGTGAATAAGTCTCATGAGATCTGATGGGTTTATCAGGGGTTCCTCTTTTGCTTCTTCCTCATTTTCTCTTGCCACCAGCATGTAAGAAGAGCCTTTTGCCTCCTGCCATGATTCTGAGGCCTCCCTGGCCATGTGGAACTGTAAGTCCAATTAAACCATTTTTCATTCCCAGTTTCGGGTATGTCTTTATCAGAAGCGTGAAAAAAAACTCATACAGTGACCTTGGGCAAGCTAATGAACCTTTCTGGGCACCAGGTCTCTCATCTCTAAAATGAAGATAATTATAGTAAATACTTCAATTGGATGTTGTGATTATTAAATGATTTAATATCTAGAAATATTTTAGCATAATTCCTAGTATGTAGTAAATGCTCAAAACGCTTTTTTCCAAATACACTTTTGGTTCTCATAATGATTATTGTATTGGTTTATCCATCAGCACACCTGTCACCCACTAAGTGAGCACTTGCAAGTAGTGCACTGGAAAGAATAATGAACTTGGAGTTAAGTGCTGGATAAACCAAGGGCACAGTCTCCTTCCTCACCCTTGGGCTGTGGGGTTTTAGGGGGTGTAATCATGGCTTCATATGTTTACTATCAACATCAATAGATAGGAAAGCGCCCCATAAATTGTACTGTGTTGTCATTATTAGGACATTGCATCCATGTGTACGTCTTTGTGGCAGAGAGAGGGGCCATAGAAAGCATAACATGCATCCGAGAGATTGTTCAATAATCTGAAACGTCACACTCCCTGGTTTGGGAGTTTCTCCCAGGCCATGCTCCTCTCTGCTCTGTCGTCTTCTTTCTCAAAGGTGAAATAGTGGGCACAGGCAAGCCCAGCATAGGGGAGGGGTGGTGGGCGGTGGGACAGTGAGGAATTCTCCTTTCCCAACAGGCCTGGCTCCTCCCATCCCTCACAGAACCAAGGCCAAGGTGTGCCCTATAGATCAGCTGACCCTTCAGCTACCAAGACTGGCCTCTGAGGTGATACGGAGGCTGCTTGATGGGGTCTCCATAGGCCATAAACAGGGCATCTTGGGAAAGGCCACTTTACATCTCTGGCCCCTAGTCTCAGCCTGGAATGCCCACGCCCCTTAGTCCTTGTGAAGCCATGTACACAATGTGATCTAGACAGGCAGTGCCCCGGACTCTTGTCAGCCATGGCTGGGGAGAGGGCAGAAACCTCCTAGAGACTGGATGGGCTTGGCAGGTACGGGTCAGCTGTGCTGGAGAAAAGCTGGAATAGCAGCTACAGAGGGCAAGGGAACGAAGTCACAGCTGTGACCACAATAAATCCTTCCTACTTCTCTGGGTGGGGAAACTGAGGTCAGAGAGGTTAAGGGACTCACCTGGCGAGTAAGTGGCAGAGCCTGGATTCGAACTCAAGTTGGGTTGGCTTAGCAGCCTCTGCTCTTTGCACTATGCTGCTCTTGTTCAAGGGGGACTCAGAGAAAAGCCTGGGGAGCAGGGGATGCTGAAAGCTAACTGCCTGACTTTGCGTGGGGCCAGGGCTCAGTTCTCATGATCACAAACTCACCCTACACTATCAATTTTTTTTCTGCTTGAGGAGAAAACTCCTGTTCCCCATGGCAAAATTTTGATAGGTTCTGATATCCCAATTTCTAAAAATAAATGAAAAAAAAAAAAAACCACCCCAAACCAAAAGACAAATCTAAGGTAGAGAGGCTTTCTGGGTCACGGCACACGACCAAATCAGATTCAGAAAAGGAAGAAAAACGTCCTTTTGAAGGTTAACAATTTAAATTCAACCCAGTGTTTATGGCATGACGATTTCATGCTGGGTTGGCTTTTTTTGGGCACACTTTTTCCTGGAGTGGCACAAAATTAGAATTTTTCAATCACTGCTAATTCCCTCTCCCTACTTCCCCACCCAAGTTTGTACCTTAAGCATTGAGAGGCATGTTTTGAATGCATGGAAAAGGCTAAACTATAATCATTGGCTGAAGTCTAATCCCTCCTGCAATCCCAATAAATGAAAACTAAATATCAGCAAATGGATGAATTTCGGAGAAACATCTGTGTTCCATTACAGAATCGCTGGCAACAATGGTGTTGACATACTCTGTGTTACCAGTTATTTCCTCTTGGATTTGCCGAGACTGGAGGATTCCTTCTCGTTTCTGAAATGGGGGTGGGGAAAGGGGTTGGGAGGAGAAGAGAAAACTATGCTTTAGAAAAATACAGAAACACTGATGAGCATTCCTGATAATGAGAAAGTTACTGGTGTTTAAGAAATGCACCCGAGATGAGATAATGCTGGAAGTGAAAGGAGGTCCTGATTTTCTGGGACTGGACTGAACCATTAGGACGCAAGTGCAATTAGTGTTTAGTCCAAACAAGTAGGCTGTTTCTTGGATGGTGAATCTTTCCTTTCTTTATTGGAAGACATTCTGCTGGAAGCAAACTGTTTGCCTCCTGGAGTAATCCACAATAAACCAAATGGAAATGAAGGCCGGGGTGTGTCTGCCCTCCAGCTGGGGCGTGTCTGCCCTCCAGCTGGGGCCACAGAGGGAAGCTGAGAAACACATTTAACTGGGGGACTGGGTGGAGGAACTGAGGCCAACTCAGGGAATTCAGACAAGAGGCAGAGGGTTTTTTTTTTTTTTTTTTTTTCAACTGATAAATATGGGAGCTTTTAAATAAGTAGTAAGTCCTCACTCAGGTAACTAGCTTATTCTCTGAGAAAAGGTTAAGCATGTTAGAAACTCATCCGTCCGTCTGTCCATCTATCCATCCATCTGTCCACCCTTCTCCCATCAACTTATCCTCTTTCTTGTTTATTTCATTAATCAGTGCCTTCTATGTACAAGGCCCTGTGCTGGAGTTAGAACAAATACTATGGAGTATATGATATAGTTTCTGCCCTTGAGGAGCTTAAAGTCAATCGGGATAGATGAAGCAGACACCTGAGAATGGTTTCCCCAAAACAGTCCTGGTTTATCCCTGATGTCCCAGCATATTAGTAAGATTCCCTTTCATCTCAAAAGTTTCATGAATAATAGATTACGTGGTCACCCTTGGCAGAAAGTGTTGAACACAGGCCAGGAGCAAGCACTTTTAGCTAGAATGGTCAGAGAAACCTTCCAAGGGGAGGGGGCCCTGGAGCTGGACACTGAGAAGGGGTTATTTCAATGGGAGGAATGGCCCCAGCCAAGAGGCAGAGGCAGGACGCACAAATGTGTTCCAGAGGCCATCCAGGGGAAGGCATCTGCCATCAGTCAGGGGGCAGCTCTGAGTGCCAGTTTGGAGGGTTTAAACAGCACTGTGTGGGCATGGGAGCTGACGAAGGAGGTAATGTTGGGGTGCAGGAAGACTTTCTGATGGGTGTGAGGAGGGAGATTCATTCTACTACGTCCCTCCACCACCAGCACCAGACACCTGGAGGATGCTGTGACATAGCAAGTGATTGACCAAGCAAATGCATCTTCCCCAAGGCTGAGATGAGTGTGAAGAAGGAAGGAGCCTCTGAACATGGGTGGCTCATCTGAGCCCTGCCTTCTCGAGCCTCCTGCCCAAAGTTCCACAAAGTTCCACAAACACCACAGAACCCAGCGTCCTTGCAAAATACTTTTACAGAAGAAAGGAAGAGCTGGATAAGGCCAAGAGTCTATCTGGCGTAGATTAAGAATGGACTAATCAAAACAAAAAAGGAGGTAAAAGAAAAAAAAAATCTATCATTTAAAGAGGACCAGGTGAAGATAAATCAGGACTTCTTTCCACATGCAGTTTCAACACAGGCAGTGTTTTCATGTGGGGCTAATGGAATCTGTGTCCTTGTCCTGCATGGCCATTCATAGACATAAAACCTCATCTCCAACTTTATGCAAAATTAAATGCTTCTGCATAGAATGGAAAAGAAATCTGGGTTAAATAACCCCTCACACAGCATCCTGATTCACCTCCCCCCATTATGTGTTCCCTAAAGAGTTCTCCCTGTGGTTCAGTCTGTGACTCACCACCAATTCTGAGTCTTGCTTCTGTGCCTGTTCAACTTGATAAAGCAAAAACACCCCATAAAACCTGATGTGCATTAATGCCATTTTATGAAACATGTCCTCTTTTCTCCCTCATGCTAACAAAACAGCCTACAGGAGAAATTAAACCGACAACAGGCTTCTGATGGCCTATAATTGAGCTCAAAATAAGGCAGGAGACACAGGCTTGCAATGACCATTGTTTCAAAATAGAAGCCTCCTCTCTCCTGCTCACATTTTCAGTCGTCGTTCAGTCTGTAGTAATTCCAACAGGCAGATTTTATTATTTCTGTTAGAGGGCTGTTTATTCTAGCTGATAAGAAAAGTCTTAAGATGTTCAACAAATTCATGCACAAAGAACTGGACTGGATTTGTCACAAAAGAGAAGATAAAGAAGGGCAATTTAAATAAAAGTATTTATCTCCTCTAGTGATGAGAGCTATTATAAATGAATATAACAACTGTAGGTTTACTTATGAAAATAATTTTTAAAAATTTCAATGTTAGTGATATGTGGTCACTTTTAAAGCACTCTTTCATGAACTGTTCCAGGAACCAAGATAAAAAAAAAAAGACTCTCTTTTCCAGAGCAGTCTGAGGTTCACAGCAAAATTGAGAGGAAGGTACAGACATTTCCAGAGATTTCCTATATATTCCCTGCCCTGACACATACTTGTCAGGGTGCACTTTCAATATCCTACACCAGAATGATACACCTTTAACAACTGATGAGCTTATAATTGATACTCTCACTATCACCCAAAGTCTATAGTTGACATTTAGGGTCCACTTTTGGTGCTGTCCATTCTATGGGTTTTGACAAATGTATAGTGACATGTACCAAAAAATCCTCTGTGCTCCCACCTATGGGAAACATGTCCACCTATTCATCCCTGCCTCCCTAATTGTAGTTTTTAAAAACATAAAGAATTGTATTCACACATTATTGACTGGTAAAAATAACATGATAGAGATGACCTGGACTCACTAGGAAGATGCTTGAACCTGAGTAGTCTGAGTTAGCCACATATCCATAGCAGACATAAAATGCTTAGTGCCATGTTTGATACAAGTGAAGAGCTCGATAAGGAGGACATTTAGGACCTTTTGGCCAGTGGCACTTGGTATCTGACCACACACATTCCCATTTTCTATGAGCCCTCTCTGCTTTTTATTTGTAGTCCTATCTCGTCAGCAGGCAGGGCCGAGGTGTCACATTCCTGTTATACCTTCTTGATGCTTAGTGGAGTTAAGTACCCAGAGGTGTGGAAGAAATAGTTTTTCACTGGGGCACAACTGATCAGTTGATTAGGAGGACCATTTCCTCGTCTCCTCCTGTTGACAGCTGATGTTTGAAAGTTCAACTCAAAGTCCTTTTGTCTTGGAAACTGGCCTGGTCTCATCAGGCAAAGTCTACCAGCCCTCAAGGCTTTTTCTCATCAAGGGATGGCAGAGCCACTGTTATCATTCCCTATTCCAGAGCCTGGATCGCCAGGGAGCTGCTTAGATGGCGAGCTCTCCCTTGCTGCATGGAAAAGAACAGAAACAAGCAAACAAAAGGATGACCTTTTGCTAAATGGGTATAAAGTTGGAAAATAAAATTGAATTTGGGTATTTAATGGGGTTAGGAGTGGAGTGAGATAGTCACAGGGAGAGAGCACACCCTCATTGTGGAAATTACACAGCCATATGTGAATGGAAATTCCATCCAACAATCTGGAAAAGATGACTTGAGATCCCAGCTGTGCTTCTGTGGGTGGGTGAACAGTGGCAGTGCCTTCAATACAGACATGGCCAGTTGGGGTCTCTCTCAAATGCATGCACATGTACACACACATTCCCTTATATGCACAGATATCGTTCTCCCCATACTTAAGTATCATTTGTTTAACCAAAATATTATGGTTCTCCATGGTTTGCAGGGCACCTGTACACTCCTGTACACAAACTCACACACACATCCCCCTTTCCTCCTGACCCCATGACACACAGCTCACATACATACCACACACCCTCATCTACACATTACACAGAAAACTCAGACAAAAACACATAAACCATAGGCACATACCCCACACAAAGCTATCTATACACAAGCACATGCTCTTCCATCTTGTGTACACTTACCAGGGAAGCCAACATGCAACAGAAAGCTCACTCAGTGCCTCCCAATATACTGCACACCCAGGCTCAACATTCATGCAGCCATCCTTCTAATGATCTACTTGACGCACCATAGGAACTGAACCTCCATGACTCTTTAAAGACACAGATGTTTGTAGTGTTATCTGTCTTACCTGGACCACAACCACTTGGATGGAAACGTGGTCTGGGAGTCGAATTGGTGCCCGGAAATACTGAGACAGAGCAACGAGCAGGTGTAAGATGGCCACCAGGCTCTTGGCATGAACAGCTGAAATGAAAGAAGATTGAAAAATTACAGCATCTTCTTCCAGGTTCTAGGCAATATAAGCAGATGTTCAAAGTGTAGTAGTACCCCACTGATAGAGTTTGGATATTTGTCCCTGCCCAAATCTCATGCTGAAATGTAATCCCTGGTGTTGGAGGTGGGGCCTGGTGGGAGGTATCTGGATTGTGGGGGTGGATCCCTCATGAACGGCTTAGTGCCATCCCCTTGGTGATAGTACACTCGAGCTCTCACATGTGATCTGGTGGTTGAAAAGTACATGGCACCTTCGTGTCGCCCACTCTCTCTCTTGCTCCTGCTTTTGTCATATGAAGTGCCTGTTCCCACTTTGCCTTCTGCCATGAGTAAAAGGTCCCTGAGGCCTCCCTGGAAGCCAGGCAGATGCTGGCCAATTAAACTTCTTTTATTTATAAATTACCCAGCCTCAAGCCTTTCTTAATGGCTATGCATGAACAGCCTAATATATCCACCCAATGTCCCTTTATACCATGCCTGAGGGTCGGGACACCTGTGGTCATCACAGGCCTCACTCTGGGCCCCCTCAAATCTTTCTTTTTTTTGAAGCAGGATCTTGCTCTGTTGCTTAGGCTGGAGTACAGTGGCACAATCCTAGCTCACTGCAGCCTCGAACTCCTAGGCTCAAGCAATCCTCCCACCTTGGCCTCTGTGGAGTAGCTGGGACTACAGGGATGTGCCACCACGCCTGGCCCCCTCAGTTCTTTGCCAGGTCCCATGGGGCTCCTTCTTGGGTCATATTATTGCCAGATTTCCAATGTGGCACCTCTCTAATCCCAGGTTCCCATCAGGATCCTGACAACTGCTGAGCTCTGAGCTCAGATCAGCTCTCTCTCAGTCCCACGTCCCTGCCCACTCTACTCCAATCACCATGAGCATGTCTGCTCTGCACTCCCTCTCCCTTCCCACTTAACCATGAACTCTGGATTATCACTACTACCCTTGTCTCAAGACTGCACACAAAGCACGCCCTTAATAAATAAACACTGAGTCAGGAACACTAGGTCTCTTCCTTGGTTCAGGGCTTTAAGATCCCTGGAAGAAGGCATGAGAAAGACATTCAAAGGGCTATGTTACTTGCTTGAGTGTCACTATGGTCACTGTAGGCAATGCCCTTTAAGGAGCAGCTGGGACGGGATGTTACTGAGCCAGGGGCTGCCAAAGCTGCTGAGTCATGTGCTCAAAGTCAAGCTATTTACACCAGAGAAGGCTGGGTCACACTGGGTTGTAGTTTTCTCACTAGATGAGGAGAAAAAGACTCAGTGAGGTGCACGGAGGGTCAGGCAGACTGGAGCCTGAATTCTAACTTTATAATCTACCACTTATTTACTGGCTACATGGCCTTGGATAGGGTAGGCCACCGAAGGCCTCTGAGCCTTAATTTGCTCATCTTTACAAATGGAGGTAACAGAACCTATGTGGATGTACAGGTTGTAAAGATTCCCCAAAAGACTTCATTAAAAAAAGAAAATAGTTACACTAGAGTGGATAGTCTTTTTTTCCTATTTCAAAATATTCTTTAGAATAAAAATCTGCCATCTTTTCAATTAAAACAAATTCTAGCCACTGTTGAACATTTGTGTGCCCCTATCATTCCTGCCTCTCAACATGTCTCCTGGGAGTTTTCTCTCTGATGCTCCTGGAACACAGCAGGTGCCCAGGAATGGCTGATTTTTTTTTTTATTGTTATACCTTATGTGAAATTACCTGGCACCTAGGCAACTAAAACATGCCAGCTTTCTTCCCTTTCTTTCTCATCAAAGGGAAGAGTCACCAGATATTTTGCCTACCTTCACAGTCCTACCAGTTTCATGGCTGTTTATTACAGGGGGCATTTAAGGGAATAACAAAAAAATGCCTATTTTGTGTACTTCACATGCACTAGGCCCATTATTAGGATGCCATTCTGTCTTCCCTGGGATCAGTGAGTCTGATTTAGCAGAAGCTTTGAGAAATCACCAAGAAAAGAGAATGATTCAGACATTCCTTTGTAACTCATTAGGGTTTCTGGTTATCACTGCTACTTCAAAGAAGGTTTTCTACTGATTATGAACAGCAGCTCACCATCACCACAAACAGAAGCTGAACTGCTCTGAACTCCTAGCCTTCCAGAAGGTTTCAATTTTGGGCTTTCGGGCCTTGTTAACTAAGTTTTACCCAGACTTACAGCCTCAAAAAAAGATCCTGATGTGGCACTGACCCACTGTGACCCACTGACATGGTATGGTCACCATCAGAGGCAAATCCAGGTTTGCTCTTCTGGTCAGAACTACCGGCCTACCACCTGGCATCACTGAGGGTTGTAAGAACATTTGCTACCCCTCTCCCCTTTAATAGCAAAATATAATGCTAGAAAAGTTGTGATCAAACAAGTTGTTCTTATACCTTGGTGACATTGTACACCATCTCCATTGTCTTGGTGAGCAATGCAGAGCTATACCGTAAGCATCATATAGATGTCAGACTCATTCAATGAATGCTCTATCCTCCTGGGATTTTTTTTTAGAAAGAAATTGTAGTCTCACACACATACATACTACACTACATGTACAAAGATGTTACTGTGTAATATACTATGATGTTTTAAAACCCTGGAAAACACTATGTCCAATAACAAGATGATGGTTTAGATCAGCATTTTTCAAACTTTTAAATATTAAGCATGGAAATCCTTTGTTCTAAAAGCTGATAGTTAAAACTCATGAAAAAAGTACAACTGCTCTGGTTAAAGTCAGGATTCTGGAGTCCTAACTGCACCCTACCTATGACTTCTTGTCTTCTCCTTGGTGATGCTAGAGTTTCTCCTTGCAAATCCCTAGTTTTGGACCAACCATAGTTGAATAACCACTGCTTTAAGAAGTTATGGTATATACACATAATGAATAGTTTGCATGCATTGAAAATCATAGTTAAGATAGTATAGCTATATATATGTGTATATGTGTATATATCTATATACACGTGTATATGTGTGTAATATACATGGCTATAAATATACATTTATGGATATATGCATACATAAAAGCATATACATATGTATGTATATCTACATATACACACACAAACATGTGCTTGTGGCCAACATTTGGAAAGGAATATATTTAAAAAAATGAAAATAGTTATGCTAGAGTGGAAAGATAGTTTGTTTTTTTTTTTGAGATGGAGTTTTGCTCTTGTCACCCAGGTTGGAGTGCAATGACTGGATCTCGTCTCACTGCAACCACCTCCTGGGTTCAAGTGATTCTCCTGACTCAGCCTCCCGAGTAGCTGGGATTATAGGTGCGTGCCACCATACCTGGCTAATTTTTGTGCTTTTAGTAGAGAGGAGTTTCACCATGTTGGCCAGGCTGGTATCAAACTCCTGACCTCAGGTGATCCACCCACCTTGGCCTCCCAAAGTGCTGGGATTACAGTTGTGAGCCACCGCGCCCAGCCGGATAGGTTTTTTTTCCCCCTTTTTTCTTTTTTCTTTTTTCTGAGATGGAGTCTCACTCTGTCGCCCAGGCTGGAGTGCATTGGTGCAATCTTGGCTCACTGCAAGGTCTGCCTCCTGGGTTCAAGCGAATCTCCTGCCTCAGCCTCCCGAGTAGTTGGGATTACAGGCATGTGCCACCATGCTGGGCTAATTTTTGTATTTTTTAGTAGAGATGGGGTTTTGCCATGTTGGCCAGGCTGGTCTCAAAGTCCTGACCTCAGGTGATCCACCCACCTTGGCCTTCCAAAGTGCTGGGATTACAGGTGTGAGCCACAGCGCCCAGCCTTTTTTCCTATTTTGAAATATTCTTTAGAAGAAAAATATGCCATTTTTTCAATTAAAACAGATTCTACCCACTGTTGAACATTTGTGCACCCTCATCATTGCTGCCTCTCAACACGTCTCCTGGGAATTTTCTCCCTGGTGCTCAACAGAAGCTGAGGCCAACATGTGCCCGCAGTCAAGTCAGGAGGGAACATATGGGATAAGAGTAAGCACTCAGGCCTCACTGTGCAAGACAGGAACCGCAGCTGCAAGGCTAAGAGTGTCACTCTAGGGCTGGAAAGCAGTATTTAAAACAGGGCTGCTGAGTTAGAAATAGTCTTCCAAACATGTCCTTTGGTGGAAACAAATTGGTGTAATTTTTCTGGAGGTAATTTAACATTATGTATTATGACCTTAAAAATGCTCTCACCCTTTAGCCCTAACATACACTCTTGGGTATTTATCCTAAAGAAGTAATTATGGCTACAAGCAGGGAGAATGCATCCAGCTGTATTGATATCAGTGGGAAAACAGAGAACAATCTGAAAATCCATTATCAGTTAAATAAATTATGGTAGATCCATAGAATGTCACATCATATAGTATTAAAAGTGACATACAGAAGAATATTTAATGATTTGTCAATATATACATCTTCCAAACAACATAAACAGGTTGATCTCATTTTTGCTAAAAGTTTTTTATATATACATATATGAAATATTATACACTACTTATTACACACGTATAGACACACACAGAACTTGAAGAACACAGCACAATGTTCGTGGTTCTTGTCTCTAGGTGGGCAGTGAAAAGACAAAAGTCCCTGCCCTCAATGAAGTTTACCTTCATAGTTTCTTAACCTCTCTATGCTCCGATTTTCCCATCTGTAACATGGGAATAAAAGAATTCTTACTTCAGATGAGTGAGTGAAGATTACAAAGATTAAAATACATAAAGTGTTTAGAAGAGTACAAGACATACAATAAGCATAATAAATATGTTAAATGTTAATATTTAAATTTATTTTATCTGCACTTTGTAAATTTTCAATAATGAAAATTACTGTTGTGAATTAGAAAAAAAAAAAGAAGAAATCCCTAAAGCCCCAGATCAAGGACCTTGGTAACTCAGCAGCCTGTCCCTACCACCCTCATCCTGAGCGGAGAGGTGCCACAGTGTCCTCAGGTTTACATCCAGGAAAGGTAACTGAGACAGGAGACAAAGCTTTTCCCCCAGGAGCTGAGCCTGCCACATTCCTTATGGAACAAGCCACTGTGACTTTGTAAATAAGCCCAGCTCTTCAAAAGCCCCAAGGCATCACAGGGAGCTAGCCACCGAGATGAGATAATTATTCCCTCTGACCTAGTAATCCATCTCAGTTCTGGAAATTTATCTAAGGGAAGTAATTCAAGAGAAGCAAAAAGAGGCACAAGCTAAGACATTCAGTTTGGTGCTATCTGATATTAGAAATAGGTTGGGAAACATCCTAAAAGGATAGGCATCAACCTAGGGTTTAAGTTAACTGTGGGATATCTACCCTATGAAATAGAAACAGCTATCAAAAATTTTACCTACAAAGACCACGAGGGAATGTAGAAAATACGTGTGCTGTAAGATCAAGAGAAAAATAACAAAACACAAAAGTGTATATGACTTGGGCCAGGCGCAGTGGCTCATGCCTGTAATCCTGGCACTTTGGGAGGCTGAGGCGGGCAGATCACCTGAAGTCAGGACTTTGAAACCAGCCTGGCCATGGCGAATTCCCGTCTCTACTAAAAATACGAAAGTTAGGTGGGCGTGGTGGGGCATTCCTGTAATCCCAGCTACTCAGGAGGCTGAGGCAGGAGAGTTGCTTGAACCCAGGAGGCGAAGGTTGCAGTGAGCCAAGATCATGCCACTTCACTTCAGCCTGGGCAACAGAGAGAGACTCCATTTCAAAAAAAAAAAAAAAGAAAAAAAAAGTGTATATGACCTGACCAAGCAAAATGATGCAGTGATGTAACTAGTAACGAAACAAGTGAAATGAAACAAACAAATGAAAACAGCTAGATTAGCATGGTAATAAATGATGATTTTTCTTGCACACATTTCCCTATAAGAAATTAAAGCAAGCATAAACCAAACAAATCATTCAAAGCCGCTGGAGACACTGTTCTTGATGTGGCTTTAAAAGACCCTGTTCTAGGCTGGGCACAGTGGCTTGTGCCTGTAATTTAGCACTTTGGGAGGCCGAGGTGGGTGGACTGCCTGAGCTCAGGAGTTCGAGACTGGCCTGGGCAACATGGTGAAACCCTGTCTCTAGTAAAATACAAAAGAAATTAGCTGGGCTTGGTGGCACACGCCTGTAATCCCAGTTACTCGGGAGGCTGAGGCATGAGAATCGCTTGAACCTGGGAGGCGGAGGTTGCAGTGAGCTGAGATCGCGCCACTGCCCTCCAGCCTGGGCAACAGAGTGAGACTCTGTCTCTCCAAAAAAAAATAATAATAATAATAAAAGACTCTGTTCTTCTATCTCAGCCTTTCCCAAATTGGGTGCCAGGATAAGTTAAATATGTTTGACTTGTTTTTTTTGGAGGGGTACAGGGAGGTGGTCCATATTCAAAGGAGTGGGAGATAGGACCAAACTAAACAGCAGTCTTCATTAGAGGACTTCTCAAATGTTTACGACTATTGTAGATTTTTAAAATGCAGATACATTTCCCAAATTAGTCATCAACCTCCCTGCCCTGCCTTGTTCTCCCCCATTGACAATACTAGCATTCCTGGAACACACTGAAACAGAGCCCCTCTCCTTGATAGCATCTAGGGCCCAGGGCACAGCCTCCCCTCCTCCTGCCCTCAGGTGTCTCCCTCTGCGGGCAGAGAATGCCTTGTGCCCTGTTCCCAGCGTCACTGCTGTGCAAAGCAGCTGATCACGCTGTGCACAAAAATGTGTAATTATGCTGAGGAGGCACTTGGTGTCTCAGCCCCAATGTCAGATGTTAGAGACCTGCTGGAGAGATTGTGACTGGCAGTTACTGGGTTTCTAACTTTAGAGGTGAAGACTCCATTTTCTTTCCTAAGTTTGAAAAGTATTTTTTTTTTGTAGGGGGCTGTTGATTTTAAGTTGTGTAAGTTAGACGCAATAAAGCATAGTACTTAACCCCTTAATACTTAAAGGCAAAACACAGTCTAATCTAATCTTTTATTAATCTAAATTCATATTTTTATCTATTACAATAAACTTTGGAATCCAGTTGTTACTGCTAGATTCATCTAATCCCCTGATTAATTCTGATAGGGACTCATTAAGTCTATATTAGACACCGGGCCTTTGGAGCAGCAAATGAACTAATAATTTATAAACTAATAATTATTATAAACTAATAATTTATGCTTTCTGAGGTCTCTGAGCTATGCTAGCTGTAAAAAGCTGAATTTTAACATCTTGTTTCAGTGCTTATGATCTCAGCCATATCTTTGCTCTTTCTAGAAAATGAAAGGGGATTGGAAGGGCGTCGGCTTTGGAATAGACAGAACTGAATCCTTGCTCCGTGCTTCTCAGCTGTGTGAATGTGGGGACCTCAGCTTCCCAAGCCTCTCCAAGCTGCAGACAACAGCTTTCTCAAAAGGCTGTGCTGGGACTTAGAAGAAGTAGCTAAGTGAATGAGTTTCCTTCCCTTCCCCATTTCACATGAGGTTTCTATGGAAAGCCTTTTACAGAAGAGGAACGTGAGATTTTAACATTCTGTTATTTTTCCCCAAGGGTATGGATGGAACTTCTTCGAAGTTCTAAGGAAGCGGGGCATCTTGTTCAAAGATAAATGAGTTTGACCCCCCTCCCCTGAAGCCTGCCAAGCTTATGGATGGTTTCTTGGGGAAGCCCCATGGCAGGGACCACAGGCATTGTTTAATGGTGCCACTTTCCTTTGTTCAACTCACAATCCACATTCCACTTGATGCTCCTGGGAGGAAGTTTCAGGGTTTCATTGATCTTCTCCAGGACAGTCTGCAGTTTTTGCTTCTGAGCAATCTCTGACTGGGTGACCTCAGCCACATTTAGCTTCTCACTCTCCAGTTTCTCTGAGGGTGACAAGGGAAAAGAGAACAACTGTTATGCTGGGCCCTAGACAACCCTACTGCACGCACTTACTCAGTTATTCGGTCTCTCATGCACTCATGCATGCATGCACTCTCACAACAATAGATACTGGATGCCTACCAGCAGAGGGACACGGCTGTCCCCTCATCACCTTATGGTGGCACCAGCAGCATCAGTACTGTGAGAGCCTCGTGATCATGACTTGAATCCCCAGATCCCAGGGGCATTTAACCTAGCCTGTCATATTTGAACTCTATCATTCTGGAGTTTTCTCCTTCTTTTCAATTCTACCTTCTCCAAGGACATCTCTGTGCTCCGACTGGAAAGCCTTCTCTGTAGAGTTAGTCAAGGCATTTTGTACATTCCTGTAGTACAGTCTGTGTCAGGTCCAATCATATTTATCTGTTTTAAGTACCTTCTTTCCTTTTAAACCCACCTGGAAGGCCACTTACTTAATGTGTCATATTTAATCAATTCTAAGGCATATATTTTTCACATTTTAACATCCTTAAAGTCAGGTTGTGTCTTACTGGCATCCTACAATGGCTGCCAGCTAGGTGGAAGGTCTAAGAGTTATCATTGTCTCCACGGGCTTGAACTTGCTTGTAGCTCTTCACAGTATGATTACTTACATGTCTCAATAAGCCTACATGAGCACCTTCAAAAAGTATAAAATAAAAATTCTCAGCAACAAGAAAGCATTCAGTAACAGCTTAAAGTGATCTTTCTCTTTCTGAGTGGTTCTTATATAATGGTGTGTTTTAAAATCAATGGTTTTTTTATGCAATGACATAACACCTTAATACTTAAAAAAAAGGAAAAACTCAGTCTAATCATTTTATTAATCTAAATTCATATTTTAATCTATTACAAAGAAAAAAACAACTTTGGACTCCTTAACAGGAAATTGGTTGCCTACCACTGGAACTCACCTAATCAGTTCTAATTAATTTAAGATTGACAGAACTGCACACATTTAAAATATCTTTTCTCCTAATTTTTAAGGGCTGCTATACAAGTTAAATTTTACTATGTATCAATATTTTCCCTAATGCTTAATTATTTATTTTTGAGTAACTGTGGTTTATCTAAGCCAAATGCCCCCTTGAGTCATTCTTTGAAGATAAAGTTGCCCAATGGAGAATTTATGCAGGTTCTGTGGATTTGTGAATTTTTTTAAGCACCTCAGTAAGATAATCTCAAGCTATTCTTACCTGTGATGGCCTGAAATGTTCTCTTTAGTTGTTTCAAGCCATTTTTATCTCTAAAGTTCAGAGATTTAACAAGAATATATCTAAATGTCTTCTTCTTACATCCTGAAGAGACCTTGTGTGTGCCTTATCCATTTTTAGGCTGAATTCTTATCTTGGATCCTCTCCTACTGAAAAAATGACAAGTTATTTTCTTTCACTTTTTCCCATTATTTTCAGATGTAATTGTCTCTATAGAAGCAAATTATTTTAATCTTACTTTGCAACTACAAGCATTGGATAGAGGCTGCCCAAAATGCTAGGTTAAGAACCCTCTGGTCTTATCTTGGCTCAGAGGAAAAGATTGCAGGCGAAGATTACTGATGACTGTTGTGAGAGAGGGTTGGGTGGGGAGGAGAGGAGTAAGGAGGAGCCACTTATTTGCTAGCTCTGCTGTGTTACATCATTGTCTATAAATTTTCATATTTAAAATCTGGCATTGAACAGATTTTCAGCTTAGGTCTCTGATTCTGTTTTCTAGGTCAACAACTTTTTCTTGCACAGTTGTCTAGTTCATTCTTATTTTTTTTAAAATGGTGTGACATAAGAAGAAATATACATCTTGTCTCCTTGATCTCCCTTCCTAGCACAGAGCTTCTAAAAACCTTGCAACTTTCTGAAAGATGATAGTGGCATCTTTTGTTATAATATTTTGGTTTTGTCCCCAGTTCCTGAAAAAGCTCTGAAATGATGAAGGTAAAAGGAACATCTTTTGTTATTCATAACAAGCCCCTTTCACCTACATCTGAGTTTATATTAATGAGGCAACTTTTAGAAAGCTGTGAGGTTGGGGAAGCTGATTGCTAGGAGAACCAAGCATATGATTAAAGGATTGGAACATTCTGCCTCATACCCCCCACCCATGAGAAAGGGGAAGGAAGGTGGAGGTCAACTATCAATGGCCAGTGATTTAATCAGTTATGCCTACTTAATGACACTTCATAAAAACCCTGGCCGAAAATGTTCAGAGAGCTTCCTGGTTGGTAAATATATGAAGGTGCTGGAGGGTCGTGCACATGAGAAGGCATGGAAGCTCTGTGCCTCTCCCGCAAACCATGCCCTATGCATCTCTTCCTTTTGGCTGATTTTGAGTTTTATCCTTTATAATAGACTAGTAAACCTAAGTGCCTTCCTGAGTTCTGTGTGCCATTCTAGCAAATGATCATATCTGAGGAAGGGGTTTTGGAAACCCCTGATCTATTATAGCTAGTTGGTCAGAAGTACCGGAGGTCTGAACTTGGCGAATGCCAACTGAAGTGGGGACACTCTTGTGGCACTGAGCCCTTAACCTGCGAGGGCTGTGCTAACTTTGGGCCAGTAGTATCAAAATTAAATTGCAGGACACCCTGTTGGTGTCCATAGAGAACTGGAAAGTTGCTTAGTGTGGAAAACCCACACATTTGGTGTCAGAAGTGTTAAGAGTATAGAGAAATGTGTTTTCCATTATTGGATTTCACACCTTACTTACTAAAGCATCCATTGTTTTTCTGTTTCCACTAATATATTTAACTAGTCTATGATACTAAAATTGTAGTGCATTCTTCCTAAAATTAAATTTTTTCCTTTTTTTTTTTTTAGCATCTGGTATTTCTTATTTAGGAGAAGCATTTTTGTGGCTTTGTTTTGTGTTGCAAATGTTTTATAAAATGTAATTCTGCTTTACTTCTTTCCATTTTAGTCATTATGCTTTGGGTTTATATTCTTGCTTTTAATTTTTGCTGTTGGATATTTTAGTCTAGGCATTGATATTGGTATTAAATGGATTTGCATAAAAATATATCTCGAAGTAATCCTTATTGTGTGTGTGTTAATATTCTCTTTTTTTTTTTTTTGAGATGGGGTCTCATTCTGTTGCCCAAGCTGGAGTGCAGTGGCACAATCTCAGCTTACTGAAACCTCTGCCTCCTGGGTTCAAGTGATTCTCCTGTCTCAGCCTCCTAAGTAGCTGGGATTACAGGCATGCGCCACCACGCCCAGCTAATTTTTGTATTTTTAGTAGAGATGGGGTTTCACTATGTTGGTCAGGCTAGTCTCGAACTCCTGGACTCAAGAGATCCACCCACCTCAGCCTCCTAAAGTGCTGGGATTACAGGCATGAGCCACTACACCCAGCCTTCTCTTTCTTTTTTAATAAAAATGAGATTATATTATATATATTTTTTGCTATTGGCTTTTTTCCCACTCATATATATATCATAAGTCTTTTTAGGTCAATATATGAATATAACTCATTCTTTTTCAAAACTGCATATTGCATTATATGACTTATAACTTGACATACAGCCAGGTTATAACCCACATTTTCCCTATTGGTAATAAAGTTGCAATAAACATCTTGTGTGTGTGTGTATGTATTACTAGTTGATTACTGCTGGTAAACATGAAAGCTATTACCTTACAGATTTTTTCCTTGTATGTTGTCATCTTACCAAATCCATTTATTAGTCCTATTGCGGTTTGAGTCTTCAGCATTCTCTGGGTATGCAAATAAAACATCATTATCTCTATTTTGCAGGCTTATGTGACATATTTTAATTTTCTAACATTTAAATAAAAGATTAATTTGAGAACTTCTTCTGCTATTCCTACCCCCTCCTTTATCTTTAAGGTATTCAACTCTTAAAATATAAGAGGCCCACTCAAATAATATTTCTATAGCTTAATAGTAATTTACTCAACATTACTAAGGATTTAAAGATAATGTTCTTTTGTGGGCTAATTTCAGCTAGTTCCATAAAGTTTTCTATTGCTGAAGTTTTATTCTTCCAGGAAACTATTTCTCTCATGTTTCCATAGTTACACAAATTGTTCATAACTAGTTTAACTCTTCATAAGTATTAGGCATGATTTTGAAATTGATAGGATGTGATTTAGAAAATTTTCTCAGGTGGATTATTTTGTGAATCTTTGAGTTGTTTTTGAAGGTATTACCCAAATTTGCTTTTGGAGAGATTAAATATAGAAAACAATGAAACAGTATTCAGAAGTTCCGACGCATAAAGACAAGGCAGAATAAACTCAATTACCCTGAATGGTGGGAGAATTGAGATGTTCTAACAAACACAGTTGTCATATATACCACACTATATTAATGTAACCACCCTTCAAGAACTAAAATATGTAAAATACTCTTTCCAGTATGAACAATTCCTGAGTTGTTTAAAAAATACTTTTGTCTCCAAGTATATTAGGAGAGAAACTTGCGTCAGTCAGAGAATTTGGTCTGTATACTAATTTGTTGAGATTTGCTTTACGGACATAGTCAAATTTCATAAGTGTTCCATGAGCAGTTGAAAAGAATACAGTTTGCGGGGTATCATATGCTATATGCAGATTAGTTAGAGCTGATTAACTGTATTATTCAAATATTCTTTATGAACTTTTTTCTTAATATGTTATTAAGAGAAGTATGTTAAAAACTACCACTGTGATAGGTTTGTCAAATTCTTGAAGTAATGATTATCATTTTAAATTTTTAAATATTTGATATACAAAAGTACATATAAGTTTAAAATTTCTATATTTTCCTAGTGACTTTAATTTCTTATTAATATGTAGTGACTCTCTGTAGTAATGCCTTTTGCCTTAAAGTCTATTTTGTATGATGTAAAATAGTTACCCCAGCTTTAAAAAAATTAGTCCAGTATACATAATTATTTCCACCCTTTTTCTTTCAACCTTTGTGTGTCCCTCATTTATTAAAACTATCTCAGCTGGGCACGGTGGCTCTACGCCTATAATCCCAGCACTTTGGGAAGCTAAGGCAGGAGGACTGCTTGAGGCCATGAGTTGGAGACCAGCCTGGGCAACATAGTGAGACCCTGTCTGCACAAAAAATAAGAAGAAACTTAGCTGGGCATGGTGGCACACACCTGTAGTCCTAACTACTTGGGGGGCTGAGATGGGAGGATTTCTTTTGAGCCCGGGAGGTAGAGGCTACAGTCGGCTGTGATCGTGCCACTGTATTCCAGCCTGGGCAACAGAGCAAGACCCTGTCTCAAAACAAAACAAAACTATCTCTTGTATATAGTATTTGGCAAGAATTTGTTTTGTTATTTAGTCTAATATTGAATTTACCAGTATACTTGGATTCACTTCTACCAGCTTATTCTGAACTTTCTATTTAGTGGGTTTTCCGATTCTTCTCCCCCTTCCAGCCTTGTTTTTTTTTGGATTAATGTTTTTATTCTTTCTCATTCCATTTTCTCCCCATGATTAGTAGGGAGGTTATATACTCTGTTTCTATTATTTCAGTATTTATGATAGAAAATTTATCATTCATATTTAACTTAATAAAGTCTTAAGCTAATTGGTATCTTTACCCATATACTAAACAATACAAAGACCTCAGCACGCTTTGACTCCAATCACATAATTCCTGATTTATGTGCTACGGTTGTATGGGATTCTGATTCTGTCTTGTTTTAATTATCAAATTAGACATTATTGTGATTATTTTATATTCATTTAATTATGGCTTTGATCTACCCACCATGATAATCTTTGTTCACTATTGCATTTTAGATATTTTTGGGGGGTTAATTTTCCTTCCTATTTTACATTCTTTAGAAATTCCTTTGTGGGGGTCTATTGGTAATAAACCCTCTCAGTTTGTGTTTATTGAAAATGCCTTTATTTTCTCTCTTTTTTTTTTTTTTTTTTTTTTTTTTTGAGACATAGTCTCACTGTATCACCCAGGCTGGAGTGCAGTGGCTCGATCTCTGCTCACTGCAACCTCCACCTCCTGGGTTCAAGCGATTCTCCTGCCTCAGCCTCCCAAATAGCTGAGATTACAGGTGTGTGCCACTATTGCCTGGCTAATTTTTGTATTTTTAGTAGAAATGGGGTTTCACCATGTTGATCAGGCTAGTCTTGAACTCCTGAGCTAAGGTGATCCATTCGCCTCAGCCTCCCAAAGTGCTGGGATTACAGGCGTGAGTCACTGAGCCCTGCCTCTCCTAACTTTTTTTTTTTTTTTTTTTTTTTGAGACTGAGTCTCACTCTGTCACCCAGGCTGGAGTGCAGTGGCGCGATCTAGGCTAGCGGCAAGCTCTGCCTCCCCAGTTCACGCCATTCTCCTGCCTCAGCCTCCCGAGTAGCTGGGACTACAGGTGCCTGCCACCACACCCAGCTAATTTTTTGTATTTTTCATAGAGATGGAGTTTCACCATGTTAGCCAGGATGGTCTCAATCTCCTGACCTCGTGACCTGTCTGCCTTGGCCTCCCAAAGTGCTAGGATTATAGGCGTGAGCCACTACACCTGGCTGCCTCTCCTAATTTTTTAAAGCCGCCTCTCCTAACAGTTTTTTTGGCTGTGTATGAACTTATAAGTTGATAATTTTTGTCAGCACTTTAAAGACATCAAAGTGTTTTGATATCGTCAATATTAATATCTTTTGGTTTTTTTTGTTCCTTGTGAAAGACAGCTTTCAGTCTGTTGTTCCTTTATAAATAATGGATTTTTTTCCTCTATGCTTTTAATCATTTGTCTTCAGTGTTCTTAGGTTTCACTGTAGTGTGTAGGTGTAGATTTGTCACTACTTATCCTATTTGGGTTTCACTGAGCTCTCTGAATCATTCTAGAAAATTCTCATTCATTATGTTTTCTTTAAATATTTACTATACTCCATTTTCTTTTCTTCTAGAATTCCAATTAGCTATGTATGTTGGATCTACTTAGAATAACCTCTATGTTTTCAAATTCTCTTTCTCGTTTTCTATTCTGTTGTCTCTCTATACTGGATTCTGGGTAATTTCTCTAGTGCTCTCTTCTGGTTCATTAATTCCTTCTTTAGCTGTGTCTAATCCATTGAGGTTTCTAGTTTCATTATTATTCACACTTTTTCATTTCTAGAAGTTCTATTTGGTTGTTTTTCATATCTACCTGTCCAGTCTTAATAGTTTCTTGTTCTTTTATCATTTTTAAGTCTTTAAAAACATTTATTTTGACATATTAAACATACTTATTTTATATTCTATAACTGAACACTGTTTTTCTTTTTCTTTTTTTTTTTAAACAGAGGTGGGGTCTCACCATATTGCCCATGCTAGTCTTGAACTCCTGGGCTCAAGCAATCCTCCCACCTTGGCTTCCCAAAGTGCTGGGGTTACAGGTATGAGCCACCATGCCCAGTCTATAGCTCAACAGTTTCTAATATTTATAGTATTTGTGGGATGAATCTACAGATTATTGTTTCTGTTAACAGTGCTCATGGTGGCTTACGCTCATGTCTTTGGTGATTTCTAATTTTGAGGTCATATTCCTTGGAATTTTAACTCTGGGAGTTCTTTGTGGTCTGAGTTTAGAGTTCCTTCCTCTTTAAAAGAAGGACATATGTTTGCTTCTGTCTTGGGGCACTAGTGACCTGGGACAACTTGTAACTAAAATTTCAATTTAGATTTTTTAAAGACACATAAGTACTGTGAATCCTAGCCTTAAATCTGTGTGAGTACAGACTTTTGATGAGGAGTTATCTGAAGCAGACTTCTTTTTAGTTGTTCTGTTCACATCCAAGGCTAAGATAATTTATCCTTATTGCCTCTTTCTGTGGGACAAATTTTGTACTCATTGAAAGAGTTGCCCTTTCAAGACCATGGCTCTATTCAGGGGGCTCGAATCCAACCCTCTTTCTTGCTCAGACTCTACCCAAGATTTGTCTCCTGACCCTGTATGTGTGACCCTTTAAACTTCAGGCTATAGGCCATTAGGAATGATAGGTTATTAGGAATTAGCACTTATCCCACTAGATTTATACTTCCTTCTTGTTTTTGGAATCAGAAGAATTTCCTTCCTTTTCACACCAGTTTAGCCATCCCATACAAAGATATGTTCTTAAAGGCTTATCCAGATTTTTAAAGTATGCTGTACCAATAAGATTTATCTGAACATCTAGTCATCAGCCATAATGCTAAAAATGAAAATCTATTTTCTTACTGTTTTAACTAGGACCTCTGAAACACTTGTAATAGTTGTAATAGCCATTATTTCTCATTTGTCCCTAATACCACATCTTTGATATTTCACTATTTAATATGTTCAGTTAGGTTTTATTTAGTGGCCTTTATCATATTTAAGTAGTTTCCTCTTTCTATTTTACTTGAAATGACTGTTCAAATATATATCAAATGTTATTTGATATCTACTGATGGGTTAATTCAGTTTTGCTCCTGAAATTTACATATGCACTCAACCAATTTCAATAAGACTGATAATATACAAACAGAGAAAATTCAAGCTGTGAAAACTGTCTCCTCTCCATGGCAGTCCCAAGTTCCCTAGTCCCATTCATAGAGACAGTTTATTATGACTATTACCAGAAATATTCTATGCATACAAACATTGTATGTGTACCTTGACATACACACACACAGTCGTTCTCTACCATGCCTTTTTCTATGTAGTAAGACATTTTAGAGAGCTTCTCTGTTATTTATAAAGAATAATAATAAACTTTCATCTAACTTTTGAGTTTCTGAGATGAGAAAATGCCTCTTTCAGTTTACGAATAGCAGCATATCTCAACAATCCTAAAATCAGACTATTATAGGAGGAGGATCTTCAAGCAGTGCTGTTCAACAGAACCATCTGGTATGATGGCAATGTTCATTTTTTTAATTGTCCAATATGGTAGCTACTAGCTACATTTGGCTATTGAGCACTTGATATCTAGCTGGTGTAACTGAGAAAATGAATGTTCCATTTTAATTGCTTTTAACAGCTGCATATGGCTATTGGTTGCTGAATTGGATAGCTCAGCCATAGAGCTTTTTAAGGCCACCTTCCTGACCTTACAGGAGAGTGATCGGAGTAGCAGAGGTATGTTTTAGTGGTGAAACCAAGATTGGAACTGAGATCTCCTGTTTCTTCATTCCTGCTTCAATTTTAGCATAGCTGCCACTTCAGCCCAGCATTTTGAGGCATAGAAAAGTGACCCTCAAAGTAAACAAGATCAAACTCGTCAAGATGCATCTCCTCCTGGGGATCATGAAGTCATACCCATTCAACATCCACCACATAGAATCAGCCTGGTTTACTCTGGCTACTCATTCCCTACATCTCTAGGTCCTCTTCAAGCTTTTCCCCATCCAAACTGTCACTCCTCTAGTTTGACACTATCCTTTTCTCATGAGGAGATGCTCTGCTGGAGTTCTTCCACTGTCTTTGAGCAACCCCCATACTGTTCCTATGTTATTTCCTAAAGCCCCATTTCTGACTGTGTTGTTTTGCTCATAAGGCATCACTAGTTGCCGCTACCCAAACAATACAGTCTAAAACTCTTAGTTCACGGTCCTCTAATGTGAGCTTCATCTTCTTCCTTTATTTTATTTATTGTTTTGAGACATAGTCTCACTTTGTCTTCCAGGCCGGAGTGCAGTGGTGCGATCTCAGCTCACTGCAACCTCTGCCTCCTGGGCTCAAGTGATCCTCCCGCCTCAGTCTCCTGAGAAGCTGGGATTACAGGCGCCCACAACCATGCCCCACTAATTTTTGTAGTTTTAGTAGAAATGAGGTTTTACCATGTTGGTTAGGCTGGTCTTGAATTCCTGGCCTCAAGTGATCTGCCTGCCTCGGCCTCCTAAAGTGCGGGGATTACAGGCATGAGCCACCGCGCCCAGCCTTTATTTTATTTTTATTTTTATTTTTGAGACAGAGTTTTGCTCTTGTTGCCCAGGCTGGAGTGCAATGGTGTGATCTTGGCTCACTGCAACCTCCGCCTCCCGGGTTCAAGCGATTCTCCTGCCTCAGCCTCCCAAGTAGCTGGGATTACAGGTATGCGCCACCATGCCTGGCTAATTTTGTATTTTTAGTAGAAACAAGGTTTCTCCATGTTAGTCAGGCTGGTCTCGAACTCCCGACCTCAGGTGATCCACCCACCTCGGCCTCCCAAAGTGCTGAGATTACAGGTGTGAGCCATGGCGCCCGGCTCTTTATTTTAAATAGACTTTTCATTTTAGAATGGTTTTTAGATTTATAGAGAAGTTGCAAACAGTACAGACAGTTCCTATGCACTCCGAACTCAGTTTTCCCTCCTATTGTTAACATCTCACATTACTATGGTACATATGTCACAGCTATTTATGTATGACATTAGTACATGACTGTTAACTCTATATCTTATCTGGATTCACTAGGTTTTTTCTAATGCCCTTTTTCTGTTTCAGGAAACGGTCTAGGATACCACTTCTTTTCTTCATGTCTCCTTAGCCGCCTCTGTTCTGTGATGGTTTTTCACACTTTCATTGTTTTTACCATGACCTTGACAGTCTTGAGAAGTGATGGTCAGGACTGCTTGATTTTTCCTATATTTTTCTCATGGGTAGGCTGGGGAGGAAGACCATAGAAGTGAAGTACCCCTTCATTACACCCTCCCCATACCCTGTCCCCACTTCCACACCCTAATCATGGGAAGCCTGTCACTAAATTCAGCCACTCAAGGATTGTGGAATTAATTGCCACCTTTTTTGAAGGGGTTATATCTACGCAAAGTATTTGAAATTCTATAAGGCAGAGTTGTCTTTTTGTTCCCATTTGTTTATTTGTTCAGTTATTTATTTATATCAGTATCAATTTAAGGATATTTAGACTTTGGGTTATAATCCAATACTACTATTATTAATTTTTCCCCCAAATAATTCCAGCTTTGGCCACTGGGAGCTCCCTCAGGTTGGTTTCGGACATTTTCAATGTGTGGCCCCGTATATATATTTTTTCTTAGCACTTCTTTTTGGCACTGCAAGATGCTCTAGGCTCATTTACGTTCCCTGCCCCAGGTCTAAAATTAGCCATTTCTCCAAGAAGTCCTGGTTTCTCCTGTTGGAAATGGTGCTAAAAACCACGACCTGGGAGCTGGGTCTCATTTTCTTTGTTAGCCTCATATCCCAGTCACCCAACCCTGATGGTCATCTACCCACTGGCTCCTGGACTGTACAGCATTTTCCCTCCATTAGCACCAAAATTAACAGAGGCTTCCTGGAAACTATTTTGTTGTCCTGGCTAAAGTACACTTTCTCCTTCCTCATATGGTTGAGAATCTTTTTCTGTAAGGCCCCATTCAAAATGCCCCCTCTGGCTGGGTGAGGTGGGTCACGCCTTTAATCCTAGCACTTTGGGAGGCCAAGATGGGTGAATCATTTGAGCCCAGTAGTTTGAGACCAGCTTGGGCAACATGGTGAAATCCCATCTCTACAAAACATACCAAAATTAGTTGGGTGTGGTGGCACACACCTGTGATTCCAGCTACCTGGGAGGCTGAGATGGGAAGATCTCCTGAGCTCAGGGAGGTTGAGGCTGCAGTGAGCTATGATTGTGCCACTGCACTCCAGCCTAGGCAATAGAGTGAGGCCCAATCTCAAAAAAAAAAAAGTCAACAAAAATCAAACACCAAAATACCCCCTCTTTCCTGAAACCTTTCCCAAACTCCTACTTGAGCTCTTATGGACCTATATACTACCAGGCTGTGAGTTTCCACAAGACAGCAATATGACACATTTACTTTTATATTCCTAAACTCAGCAGTTAGCATATAGCACACCAAATGGTTTTTGCCTAGTGGATATTATTATCTGACTGATTAAGATCAGTGTAAAATGCACTCTTTTGGGTCTATCAGGGAAAAAGAAAACCACACACACACACACACATACACACACATACACACACACAAAACAAAACAAAACTACCCTCCTGCAGAACTTTATTGCCACAGGGAAACTTTCGGTCTCAAGCCTGAAGAATGATATCCTGTTTCAGTCACATGTTACTGTGAAAACCAGAAGGAAGAGCCCTGGAACCTTATGACTCTCATCCCTGAAAATAGGCCTTTTCTGTTCCCAGCACATGTACATGTTCAAAGATAAGGATCAGTCAAATGAAACATACCATAAGGAAATTCACATAGATATCCCAAGCCAGGAAACCTCAATAAGAAGCAGGCAGTGGACCATGTTCAAATGAAGTGATGAATTATGTTGTGTAGGCATCTTCCTGGAATCGCTTATCCCATCTCTCACTCAGTCATGCCTACCGCCTAGGTGCTGTGAATGTAAATATAACCAGGTGACCATGGACATACCTGCATAACTGAGGTATTGGGAAACGTGTCCCAACTTTGGATGATTCTGTGACTTCTTATTGATGCCACGGAGTAAGAGTATATTCTGGGAGACCTAAGGCTCTTTCCTCCATCAATCACTCTGGAAGGGGGTAATCCTGGACAAGAAATGAGGTGACTTTTTGGCTGGGGTAGGAAGGAACTTCCTCCTCATTCTGGGGTTCAGAAACCTTTGCTCTGAGGTTTGGAAAGGGCTGGGGCTGCTCCCGTGAGAGGACGAAGTGTACGTCATGAAGAGGCAGGCCAGCGTTGCTGGCAGCTAATATTTTCTCGGCAGCAACACCAACAGCGCAGAGAAGTGGCCAGTGTCCCCACAGCGGGGTTGCTGTCCCTGTGGTCTCTCTGGATGACAGCGATGCCCCTTCCCCGAGCTCCTTGGCCCACCTGCATTCATCAGCAGCTACAGACAGCTCCTAGTACACTGATGGCCATCTCTGGCCCCAAGGCTCTCTCCTTCTCTGTCACCACAGGAGCACAACCTGGAAGTTTTTATTTCCTGCACGGGCAACCCTCAAACACAGAGGGAAAGGAGCCATAGGATAAACGCCCTTGCTACCTTACACTGGGAAGGGTGATTCTGAGATGTGTTGTTACGTGGTTTCTCAGAGGGCCCAGCTATAAGCCCTGGTTGAAACAGAGCTGCTGTTCTGATTAACATACTCGTGTTTGGCATTTCTCTCTTCCCCTCTTACATGCCCTACTCCGTTATTTGTACGTTTTAAGGTCACCTTCTATATAAGCTTCCTCCACCCACGTCCTTGTCTTGGCATCTGCTTTTGGGAAAACCTAAACTAAGATCTGCTGCCAGGGCAAGTGGGAAGACCCAGGGAATACAGGCAGCAATGGGGCAGCTGGGTTGGGCAGCTAAGAAAGAAGGACTAGGGAGAGGCTGTTCTGATAGAATCTACCAGAGATGCCTGGGGCCTCTGAGAAGGGTGATTTTCCTGCAAGGAAGGCAGACACTGCTGTGAGCAAGGGGCGTGTGGGCACACAGAGGTGAGCCAGGCATGCTATTGCTCCCCATTGAGCTTACAATTGGAGAACACCCAGCCAGTCCTTGCCAGCCAATGTCACATGGCATCTCAAGGATGCTCACCTGTTCAGGCTTTCACCACAGCAACGAAACATATACAACCCTCTGCCAAGAAGTCCCTGCCTAATACGGTTTGGCTGTGTCCCTACCCAAATCTCACCTTGAACTGTAATAATCCCCATGTGTCAAGGGTGGGGCCAGGTGGACATAACTGAATCATGTGGTAGTGAATAAGTCTCACAATATCTGATGGTTTTATAAATGGGAGTTCCCCTGCACAGGCTTTTTTGCCTGCCGCCATGTAAGACATGACTTTGTTCTTCATTTGCCTTTAGCCATGATTGCGAGGCCTCACCAGCCATGTGGAATCATGAGTCAATTAAACCTCTTTCCTTTTTTTTTTTTTTTTGAGATGGAGACTTGCTCTGTCACCCAGGCTGGAGTGCAATGGTATGATCTTGGCTCACTGCAACCTCTGCCTCCTGGGTTCAAGCGATTCTCCTGCCTCAGCCTCCCAAGTAGCTGGGATTGCAGGTGCCCGCCACCACACCTGCTAATTTTTGTATTTTTAGTAGAGATGGGGGTTTCACCATGTTGATCAGGCTGGTCTCGAACTCCTGACCTCGTGATCCGCCTGCCTTGGCCTCCCAAAGTGTTGGGATTACAGGCGTGAGCCACCACACCCGGCTGGCTTTCCTTTTTAAATTACCCAGCCTTGGGTATATCTTTATGAGCAGTGTGAGAACAGACTAATATACTGCCACACCTTCTCACACACTTCTGCCTCTAGGTTCTGGGTCTTTGCTCCACAATGTAATCAACATGGCTTCCTGGATTCCATGTCCTTTTCTTTTCTTTTTTTTGAGACAGAGTTTCGCCCTTGTTGCCCAGGCTGGAGTGCAATGGCACGATCTTGGCTTGCTGCAACCTCTGCCTCCTGGGTTCAAGTGATTCTCCTGTCTCAGCCTCTCAAGTAGCATGCACCACCATGCCCGGCTAATTTTTTGTATTTAGAAGAGATGGGGTTTCACCATGTTGGTCAGGCTGGTCTCGAACTCCTGACCTCAGATGATCCACCTGCCTCAGTCTCCCAAAGTGCTGGGATTACAGGTGTGAGCCACCACGCCTGGCCCCATATCCTTTTCTTGATGTCAGACGTGTATGCTCCTGGGCTACAAGAGGCCCCTATGCCATTTCCATCATCTTCTAAGTGCTAGTGTTTCATAGTTACTTTACTAATCTCAAACTCAGATCCCTCCAGCTTGCTGCCCAAACAACTCAGTATTAAGGAAGCTCAAGCCCCAGTATGATTAGAAGCTGGATTTCTGGGAACAATCATGCCTGGTTAATACCACCATGTAAGGGCACTGTACCTAGTAGGTACAGATGTTTGGTTATTTATGCTGCAGACAACAAGTTAAAAACATCCACTAATATGCCCAAATCTTGATATCTAAATTCCATTCTCCAATAAAATAAACCAGGGCTCGTTGGAGAAGTGATTGATTTCAGGACTGGAGTAAGAAAAATATAAGATGGTCTTGGAGTATCTTATGATGTGAGAAACAAAGGAAATGCTCAGAAAAAAAAAAAAAAAAATATGGGCAGCTTGTTGAAAGTGTCCAGGAAGCAACCTGAAAGAGCTCCCAATGGCCGAAGCTGGAGGCCAATGAGCAAAAAAGTGAACGATAAAGTAGTACTGGGTTAAACCCAAAGTATAAAATAAATATGTCCATAGTGACATAAATAAATAGAAATGACAGCTCTTCCTTTTAGAATTCCAGTTAATAAATGCAGAAGGAATACAGAGAAGAGACCATCTCTGCTAGAACACTACCATAAGAATTGCGGCAGATGCATTCTAAATGGATGCAAAAACTAGAGGGAGAAGTTTAAGGAGAAACAGGATATTTATATGGTCTCAAAGTATCTCTCCCCACTTAAATTAATTAAAAAGAGAAAAACAGAGGACCCCTGGCCACACTGTCCACCTCTGCCCATCCCGGGCTCTTTCTCGTGTTTCCCCACTTAGTTTTCTGCTTGCTTTCTTCTTCTCCAGCTCCCCATAATCTCCGGAATGAAGAGCAAGCGGTCCAGGCCAGGTGCGGTGGCTCATGTCTGTAATCCTGGCACTTCCGCAGGCCAAGGCAGGAGGATCGCTTCAGCCCATGAGTTCCAGACCAGCCTGGGCAAGATAGCAAGACCCCCCTGTCTCTACAAAAAAAAAAAAAAAGGCAGGGGGTGGGGGGATGGTTAACAAGCTGGGCATGGTGGCACACACCAGTAGTCCCAGCTACTCGGTAGGCTGAGGTGGGAGGATGGCTTGAGCCCAGGATGTCCAGGCTGCAGTGAGCCATGATCACGCCACAGCACTCCAGCCTGAGCAACAGAGTGAGACCCTGTCTGTAAATAAATAAATATTTTTTAAAAAAAGAGAAAAACAGTCACTTTATAATGAAGAAATCTGGCAGATACCACCTTGACAATGTGATTGAGGTTAACATGACCAGTGACACGAAAAATAGCCAGAGGGGAACGTAAGGTCAGAGTGCTCACTCAAAACTCTGCCTCCTTTATACTCATAGGGTCGTTAAAAAAAGAAAACAAACCAAAACATTCCCCAAAATCTCTGCTTCCAGACTGATCCCTCCCAGGAGCTCCTGATGCATATTTTGTTTTTTACCGCAAACTGGTTCCCTCCACCTGAGTATCCTACCTATAGGCTTTGAATGTGTATGCCCTGCCTCAGACCTTTGAGATTAGGGTCTAAACTTAAGTTCACAAAAGAAGCATCACCTCCCTAGTGAATCACCTTTTCAGCATGAAGGGTGAAATGTGAAATGATCTAATCTGCTTGTACGCAATGCCTAACTTGGGGTTGCATAGATGTGATGCTGGATGGTTTTGTAACCATTCCTGGAGGCAAGATTCCTCCACAACCATGTTCCATTACTCTGTGGCCATGTTCTACCTTGCTTTGACAGCCTAGCATAGAACATTTTGGCAGTTTCAGATCCTGACTAGATGTCTGCCGAAGGAGTTAAAAGCTGTAGTCACCGGAAGAGATGCATAGTGAGGCTCCCGGCTTAGCCATGTCTTCATGTGCAGAAGCTTTTTCATTTCCTCTCTGTATTCAGTTGGAGTTTACAAGCCTTTAAATATTAACACTCATTAATACTGATGTCTGAGAACCAAATCAATTTAACTTTCTAGAAATTACATTAGCTATTCATTCATTCAATACATTTTTTTTTTTTTTTTTGAGAGGGAGTCTTGCTCTGTCCCCCATGCTAGAGTGCAATGGCGTGATCTCGGCTCTCTGCAACCTCTGCCTCCCAGGTTCAAGCAATTGTCCTGCCTTGATGTCCCAAGTAGCTGGGATTACAGGCGCCCGCCACCATGACTGGCTAATTTTTGTATTTTTAGTAGAGACAGGGTTTCACCATGTTGACCAGGCTGCTCTTAAACTCCTGACCTCAGGTGATCTGCCTGCCTCGGCCTCCCAAAGTGCTGGGATTACAGGCGTGAGCCACCGCGCCCGGCCTCAATATACATTGATTAAGTGCTAGGCAACCTGATGGTGCTGGAGAAGCCTGGATAAATATATAGGACATGGCTCGTGCCCTTGGGAAGCCTATACACATTTACCTAAACAGCTACAGATGACAGGGAAAGTCTTATAATAAGGCATGTATATATACTTACATGTATGTATACAGATATGTATGTACACATTTGTTTATATCTACATACCTATACATATATGCATATATGTGCAAGTGTATATATAGTCCCTCAGAGAGAGATACATATGTGTGTGTGTGTGCGGGGGAACACACAAAAAAAGAGTATATGACTATCTTTTCTAAATGTGACTATAGGGCCAGGCACAGTGGCTCACTACTATAATCCCAGTACTTTGGGAGGCTGAGGTGGGTTGCTTGAGCCCAGGAGTTTGAGACCAGCCTGGGCAACATGGCAAAACTCCATCTCCAGAAAAAATACAAAAATTAGCTAGGCATGATGGTACATGCCCTGTAGTCCCAGCTACTCAGGAGGCTAAGGCAGGAGGGTCACTTGAACCCTGGAGGTCGAGGCTGCAATAAGCCAAGATCATGCCACTGCACTCCAGCCTGGGTGACAGCAAGAACCTGTCTCAAGAAAAAAAAAGTGACAGTACTGTAAAGGCTGTAATAGGGAGGCACATTTGATTAATTTGATTAATTCTAGAGATCAGAAGGATGAGCAATAATGGTTTGCCCTGGTGGGTAAAGGAGGAAGGCAGGCCTTAGAGGCAGAAGGACTAGCATGATCAAAAGTACAGGCATGTTAATATGTGTGGCATATATAAAAATGCAGCAATGGTATACCAAAAAAATAGTAAAACCAATGATGACAGACATTTATCGAGCATCTACTATGTGTCAGGCACTATCCTAAGCACTTCACACGTATTACCACACAGATGAGCCACATGTGTGGGTGAGACCAAGGAGACAGCTGGGGGTCATTGGATGATGGAATGCTTTGAATGTTGTGCCAAGGGCTTTGGGCTTTGTCCAGCAGGAGAGAGGCACCAAGAGTTATAAATAAGTACAGGCAAGACTGGACTTGTGATTTTAAAAGTTTCCTCTGCTAGCTGTGTAGGGAATGGGTTGGAGGAGATGAGATGGGAAGCAAAAAAGTGAGTTTGGAAGTTTTTTCAATAGTTCAGAGAAAGCAAAATGGCAGAGGATGTATTCAGGAGAGGTAGAAATGGGTCTTGCTGATCCCTGTATACATGGGGGCAGAGGAGGAAGGGAGAGGATTCTATGAACTCAGAGGGGAAGAAACAGTTTTAGAAAAGTGGATGAATTCAGTCTAAAGCAGATTCAGGTAGAGATGCCCAGAGGGCAGCTAAGAATTGAAGTCGAGAATCTGAAGGGACGGTTTGGGCCACAGTTAGATTAGGGACACCTTAACTCCATTTAAGCTGAAATTTGTCCTTTCAACACTAAGATTACCCCTGAATTCTCCTTTCTCTCCCCATTGTCCTTACATTTTCACATGAACAGCTGCAAAGTGACCCAGGGAGGAATACACACACAAGTCCACAGATGACAGAGGAACACACACACATGTATCTGAAGGTGACAGAGGTCTAAAAATGCATACTCATGCCCATGCATGTAAATATACCGACAGAGGCCACACAGGCATGCTTTTCTGGAGAGGCGGAGGTGTGCTTTCCAGTTGTTAATATACAGTGGGGTCTTTTCATCTAGCTGATGATTCTTAGCTGCTAGAAGGAGCAGGCCCACCTAGTCATGGAGACTCCCTCTACAATTCATTCATATGAAACATTCCAAGAGGACATCTAAAGCCTTCACTGAGCTGTTATTCCACGCTCCACACATTTGTAATCCATTTCCAGGTAAGCCACTGTAAACTGAGAATAACTCCTTGTAGCTACAAGTAGGTGATCCAACCACCTGCAATTAAACACACATCCACTGCAGCACTCAACTCTCCTACCGAAAAGCTTCTGCAGGACTTGTCCATCATATAAATCTTCAGCTAGGTCTTTCACAATGATTCTTTCTCCAACCAACACATCATTAATCCAGTCAATTAATACCTACAGAGAGAGAGAGAGGGAATGTGCAATAGTAAGAAAAGAGTTACGGGGTATTTTCTTACAGACCAGCTTTCTTATCCTAAACAATTAAAATCTAAATGAACTTTAGATTTTCAGTTTCATTTTATTTGAGATGGGGTCTCACTATGTTGCCTAGGCTGGACTCAAACTCCTGGACTCACGTGATCTCCCTGCCTCAACCTCCTGCGTAGCTGAGACTTTGGGAGTGTTCCATTGCGCCCCGCTTTGAACTTCAGATTTTAAAAGCAGAACTATCCACATGACCCAGTGTGTGCACAGGTAGCTGCAAGTGTGAGCCCTATTGGCCTTCTTAATTTTCAGATGTATATCCTGCTAGTGCTGGTGGCACCAGTGTCCCTGTTAATATCTATGTCCTGTATTATTCCTTACTCTAATGGCAAGCAACATTCACAATGTATGGCCATAAAAAAAATTTTAGGCTGGGCATGGTGGTTCACACCCGCAATCCCAACACTTTGGGAGGTCAAGGCGGGCAGATCACTTGAGGTCAGGAGTTTGAGACCAGCCTGGCCAACATGGTGAAACCCCGTCTCTACTAAAACTACAAAGATTAGTCAGGCGTGGTGATAAGTGCCTGTAATCCCAGCTACTTGGGTGGCTGAGGTAGGAGAATTGCTTGAACTGGGAGGTCGAGGCTGCAGTAAGCCAAGATCGTGCGACTGCACCCCAGCCTGGGCAACAGAGTGAGACTCTATCTCAAAAAAAAAGAAAAAAGTATACAGTGATACGTTTTGGTCATTGTGCACAGTAGTTTAATCCCCACCACAGTCAAGATACAGAACAGTTCCCTCCCCAGTAGGATGCTTCTGTAGGTTCCTTTGTACTCAATCCTCCTCCCTGACCACAGGCCTGGGGGAATCACTACAGTTTTGACATTTCTCCAATTTCTTATAAGTGGACATCGTCCTTTGTGTTGGACGTCTTTGCCTTAGCATAAATATGCTGCCTTTATAACACAGCAATAGCCAGACAGCATTGCCATCCCTGGGTGGGCTGATGTTGGAGTCTGGAGGCTTTACAGGACATTGTTCTGCTGTCCCAAGGCAGGAGGATGGCAACTGTAATACCTACTGTATACCGGGCACTGCACTGTATCCAGTAAAGTAAGACCCAGCCTCTGTCCTGGAGAGGCTTATGGGGGCAGAAAACCGGTCAACCAAAGGATTATAACATAAAGGGTTCAAATCCTGGGGTGGGGAGGACATGGTGCTATGAGAGAGTAGAGAAGAGGCCCCAACAGGCTGGGAGTAGGCAGGAGAGATCAGGAATGAGGGGAGGCTTCCAGAAAGCCTTGTGTTTGAGGAGACTTTTTTTTTTTTTTCCTTTTGAGGTAGGGTCTTGCTATGTTGCCCAGGCTGGAGTGCAGTGGCTATTCATAGGTGCAATCATAGTGCACTATAGCCTCGAACTTCTGGCCTCAAACCTTCATCTGAAAGTAGCTGGCATTACAGGTACATGCCACCGTGCCCAGCTCCTAAGGAGACTCTTAAAAGAATACTAGGAGTTGACCAGAAAGAGTAGGATTTCAAGGTGGTCAAAGCAGCCTAGATCTAGAAAATTGAACCTCCCTCTGGAAGTACCCTCTGGAACCTCCCTCTGGAAGCTACCTCCCTCTGGAGGTAGCTGTGCCTTTGGTCAGCACCCCAGGGCTCAGGCCTATGTGCATCTCCAATCCTCCACTCCCTCAAACAGGGCCCGAGTGCAGGTCTAGGTCTGGGAGATCAACATTGAAGCCTAAACCATTTGGAGCCCATTCTGACCGTCCTTACCCTTAGAGGTCTCCTGAGCAAGTAGCAGCATACCCATTCTAGCATGGTGAGCGCCCTCTGATAGGAGCAAGCCCAGGGCTAGCCCCTTTCCCCCTACCCTTGCCCATACAGGCCTAGCACCCCAGAGAGGTGCAGCGGCAGGCAGAGCCTACACCTCAACTGTTCCATCTTCTTCCTGAACAGAAAGGTGAGCGCTCAGGGTCTCACTGGGCAGGGGCAGTCATCTGTGGGTGCAGCACAGACTGCATCAGGAAAGGCCAGATACCCAACATGCACAGCCCAGCTGCCTGTGGGGCTCCAGTTGTGATCCAGGGGAGCAAGGGGCTGCATGGTGGCCTAGCCAAGGCTGCCTCCTTTCTCTTGAACTCTGGGGTCAGGGCACAGACTCCCTTCAGCAGACAGAAGGGACATTTATACATCTCCTCTGAGATGACTGCCCTCAGTCCTCCAGTCCCTAGTGAGATGGCCCAACCCTCACATGGGTTTGATTTTACTTCTGAATACTCCTGGCTGACTTTGAAATTCCTACCCATTCATCCACCCACGCTTCCTTTCCTCCATCCATCCTTTAATGTTTATTAAATACCTGCTATATGTGACATTCTGTGCTGGGTCCTTGGGGTACAATGATAGAAAAAAAAGACAGTCTCTAACCCCAAGAAGCTCACCATTTAGTGAAGGAGACAGAGAAGTGCATGAGAGGCTATAATATTACGTGGAGACGACAACAGAACTAAGGACAGGGCCATAGCAGCCGCAGAACAGAACTAAGGACAGGGCTGAGCCATGGCACTAGAGTTTAGAGCAAGCTTCCTGGAGCAAGCAGCCATGCTGAGACTTTCAGATGAGGGGCATGAGAGGCATTCTAGTCAGAGTGGACTGCATTAGCCAGGCTTTGGCGGTGGGGAGCGCCGGGAGCACGCATGGGCTGCTGGGAGCAGCAGTTCTGGCATCCTTGTGTTGCTGGGTAGTGGCTGATCTCAGGTTGAAGAGGCAGCTAGAGCAAGGACTCTAAACACCACCTCTTAGGAGTGGACTGCAACCTGTGGTGGATGAGAAACTCTGATAGGTCTTGCACAGGGGAACCGCGTATTCAGATTTGCATGGGGGAATGAATCACTCTGACATCCAGTGCTTTTTTTTTTTTTTTTTGAGACAGGGTCAGGCTGGAGTGCAGTGGCGTGATCATGGCTCACTGCAACCTCTGCCTCCCAGGTTCAAGCCATCCTCCCACCTCAGCCTCCCGAGTAGCTGGGATTACAGGCATGCGCCACCACACTTGGCTAATTTTTGTATTTTTAGTAGAGATGGTGTTTCACCACATTGCCCAGGCTGGTCTTGAACTCCTGACCTCAAGTGATCCACCCACCAGCTAATTTTTGTACTTTTAGTAGAGATGATGTTTCACCGCATTGCCCAGGCTGGTCTCGAACTCCTGAGCTCAAGTGATCCGCCCATCATGGCCTCTGCAGAGTGCTGGGATGACAGGCGTGAGTGCCTTTTGTCTTAAGTGCAGCTTGGTTAAGCTGAAGAGGAGGAACATAGGACAGGGAATAAGATGCAGGGGAGAAATGAACAGTTTTGAAAGGACAAGCGCACACCAGCCACTGCACAGGTACGTTATGCACATTATGTCACCTCATCTCCTTTATTTCTGCTTGAATTCCATCTCCTTGTTTATGACCACAAATAAAGCATCTGGCTTTTCTGAGACTTGGTTTTGTCATCTGGAAAATGGGGATGAGACTAATTACTGCTCCACTGCCTGCTTTTGAGGGTCCTTGAGAAAATAAGCATTTTGTGCACTCTGGAATCCTGGGCATCATGAGCTTACCTGTACTGAACTGTCTGGTGCTGTGACCAGCACCATTCACTGGGCATTTGTCACATCCCACGCTTACACGATCGGTTACGTTTTCGATGGCCATCTGCTAGACCACTCACTGCCTGAGGCAGGGGCTGCCATGACTTTTTACCTTCTCTGAGGGGCTCGTGGGGTGCCTGAACAGAGCAGGTGGCATATGGACACCTGGTGGGTCAGTGAGGCACCTGAAGCCGCTCCTGATTTCTTCTTACCTTCATCAGTTCTTGAAGCTTGGGGTCACTGCGTGAGTTTGGATCCACCATTGTTCGCACCTCATTCTCCTCTTTAAAAAGAAAAGGAATTCAGTGGGGGTGCTGGCATGGGAAAGCTTAAGCGAATTCAGAGACAAGAGCACAGTTACCCAGCATCGTGTCCTCGGGGTCCAGCTCGAAGGGAATTGGGCTGAGGGGCAGGTTAATGGCGTTCATTCCCTCCTCCTGCAGCTCGGACACTGGAAGGAAAGGAAGAGCAGGGTCACATTTCAGCTGATGGACGGCAGGGGGTTGGAGCTCTGTAACAAGGGTGTTCGATATTGACATTGAGAAAAAAACCCACTAAGGGTAGATTACAGCTGTTACTCAGCCTACGATCAATTCATGGCCTCGCCTGGCTGAAAGGACCTAATTGTCCCCTTAATCTCACCTCTGCCAGCTGTCACTTCACTTGCTTTCCTCAGGGAAGCAGGGAGGTCTCAAAAGCACAGAAATCTCCCTCCTCTCAGAATAGATTTCAGAATGAATGGAAGCGAGGTGGGCACTGACTTCTTTCTGAGTCTGTACCTCCTGCCTGTCCCTTCTTCCAGGACTTCCTGTCTGGTGCCCAGTGACTGTGTGCTGACAGGATGAATGGGGTCATGGGTTTGAGGCTATATGTACGCTGTAAGGCATTTCCACCCTCAGTTCAACCGTCCTCTGACTTCTCACCTCTCCTGGCTTCCCTGAGGTACTCTCCTGATTATCTGCCTTCCCACCTCCACCCAACCCCAGCCACTGCTCAAAATACCTCAGTTCTGGCCCTTCCCTGAGCTCTGGTCCTATCCCTTGAGATGGAACCAGCTGTGGGACCTGAGGCCAGGCACTTCATCTCTCTTGGCCCATTTCCTCAGCTGAAGTTACAGTTTGACTGGATGAACAGTAAGCTCTTTTACAGTCTTCAAATCCTAGAAATCTATAATTCCACCTTCCTCAGAAAGAAAAACAAAAACAGGTAAAAACTACCAAAGATTACCAGCCCACGCTCCTCCAAGTGCCCAGCCCCCACATGGAGCCTTAGTACAAAAAAATTCCTCCCACAAAACCAGTTGTGTGACAGACGTTTGGTGAGTGCTGACCTTGGATTACCCCTCCTAAACTCAGTGACTTAAATCCCCTTGCTTTTTGCCAATTAAGCACAGAAAGGCCATTTTCTCAGAAGGTGTTGGTCACCAAGAGGTTCTTAAAGAGCTAATACAGCAGCTGCAATCAACTTTAATAAAAGCAACGTCCCATCTTTCCATTTTATTTTTTTTATTGACTCTGGCCTCACCAATTGCCAGCACAGACTTGCAAGAAATCCTGAGCACAAGGCAGCCACTTACAAAGAGTTCTTTCACCTCAGTACACTCACTGATAGCTGCAGTTGGACTGATAGGAGACTGAGAAACAAAGGGAGTGGAACACACTCTACGCCCTAAGAGACACAACTTGCATGGCAAGGCTGGTATTTAGTACCTTTGCAGCAGGCCTTTGACATTCACATAGGGTACCAGCCAGTCACCACCTTGATCTCCACATTCACAGACACCTACTATGTCATAGAATTCTCCATAAAACATGACAGAAACACAGAGGGGCTACCTTCAAAGCTTAAATCAAGCTTGTCCAACCCACAGCTCACAGGCTGCAATGGGGCCGAGGATGGCTTTGAATGCAGCCCAACACAAATTCATAAACTTTCTTAAAACATTATGAGATTATCTGGAGTTTTTTAAAAATAGTTCATCAGCTATCATTAGTGTTTAGTGTATTTTATGTGTGGCCTAAGACAATCCTCCTTCTTCCAACGTGGCCCAAGGAAGCCAAAAGATTGGACATCCCTGGCTTAAATGATTCTGTAGGTACAGATTGTGTTTGTTTTCCAGCTAAGCACAACTGTTTCCTTAAAATTCTATAGTTTCTTCTAATATCTCCCCTAGAACTACCAGTTTTCTTTCTTTCTCAGGCTATTTCTCACAAAGAAGCACAATTTTCATTACTTTGTTAACAAGCATTGCTATGCAAGGAGTGAGCAGTGGAAATAAAGTCATGTTTAAGTGTGGCTGCAAGGCTAGGCTTACTGCCCAATAAAGGAACTTGCTCCTGCCTGGGACTTGCTCTCCTGTAGTTACACTGATCTGCACTGTCCAATACAGTAGCTACTAGCCACTTGAGCTATTTAAATTTCAATGAATTAAAAATTCCGCTCCTTAGCTGCACCAACCACATTGCAGAAATAGCACTCAATGGCCACAGGTGGCTGGTACCTACAACACCGGACAGCATGGATGTAGAAAGTTTCCATCACAAGATCATCAAGTGTGTTCTCATGATTTAAGTGAGGACATGCCATATTTGGTTTTCTGCTCCTGTGTTAGTTTGCTAAGGATAATGGCCTCCAGCTCCATCCATGTCACTGCAAATTACGTGATCCTTTCTTTATTCATGGCTGTATAGTGTTCCATGGTGTATATGTACCACATTTTCTTTATCCAGTCTATAGTTGATGGGAAAATAATCCATACAACAAACCCCCAGGACACAAGTTTGCTTATGTAACAAACATGTACCCCTGAACTTAAAGCTAAAAAATAAAATTTTTAAAAGAGATTAAGTGGATAATGTTGTCCTAGGTCATCCCATTCAACTAATGTCCATGTCCACATTTAAATCGCCAGCCTGGAGCTCCAAGCTTATGAATCTAATCGCTTATTCAATGTCTCCTCTTAAGTCTACTAATAGAGATCTCAAATGTACACATCCAAACAGAACTTGTGATTCTCAACACCCTCATACCCACCATACCAGCACTAAAATGAACCTGTTCTTTATTCTTATCCTCTTCAGTGGATGGCACCACTGTTTACACCATGGTTCACACCAAGCTCCGAGGAATCACTCTTAAGTTCTCATTTTCCTCACCTTTTGCATCTGTCCAAAACACTGGCAAATTTTGTGGGCTCCACCTCCAAACCAGGACCCAATTCCAAACACTTCTCACCATCTCCCTGCTCTACCATCCTGACTTGAGCCACCGTTATCTTTTGCCTGGCCTATCAGAACCATCTTCTACCTGGTCTACCACTTTGCTTGCATTTCCCCCACTCTCACCTACTTCCCACCCGCAGCCAGAATGTTCTACAAAAATGTAAATAGGATCATACATTCTCCCACTTCAAGCTTTCTTGTGACTTCCCATCATACTCAGGTCATAGGTAGGAGTTGAGGTTTTATTCTATCAGACTCTGATTAGCACCCCCACCTCCCTCTCATGTTTTATTTTCTCATCATGATCTATTTTCTCATGATGATCAGAAATAATAACTTATATGTCTGTTAACTCTTTCCCTCACCAGAATGTAAGTTTTGTAAGGACTGGCACTATTTCTCTTTTGTTCACTATTAGATCCCCCATGAGGCCAGAGGGCACAGTGGTAGAAGCCAAGCTGCCTACGTTCATATCCAGACTCCACCACTCACCAGCTCTGTGGCCTTGGGCAAGTTCATCAACCTCTCATGCCTTAGATTCCTCACCTGAAAAATGGGAGTGACAGCAATACTGCCAACCTCCAAGGGTTGCTGAGAAGATTAAATGAGTTAATATATGCAAAGTACCCAGAAGCATGCCTAGCAGCTGGTAAGAGCTAGGTAAATATATGCAACTATTATTATTACTTAAAACAACACCTCAAGCATTGTAAGCACTCAAGAAACATTTGTTGAATACATAATCCAAACTGTCAAGACCACCCTTCAACTGCACAGGTTATGAGTTGAGGCAGAATTTGCCAAAGCAGAGAATGGGATGCAAAGGATTTTACCTTTTTCCCAGAAAAACAGAATACATTTCCATTTTAGCTTGACTGTGTGTGTGCACATGTGCGTACGCATGCACGCACATTTCTGGGGCAGCATTTCCAGCTTACATTTTATATGGGAAGTAAAGTCACACCTGTCCCAAGACTTGTTGTATAGCCAAAGTGAGCCAATTTGTAAATAGAGAGGTATTGAAACATCTCTAAAGTGTGACTAGAAACGCAATATTTGAAGCCAGGACTCCTAAAGGTGGGTCTGAACAGGATCTCTTTTTCTGTGCAGATCGTTGTTAAAAATGTTTTCAGATGAAAAATCCCCAGTTAGAAACATTCCCCTCTTCCCTGCCTCTTTAATTCACTCACAGAGACATAACAAATCCAAGAAGAAAGGCCAAGATATGTTTGCAATTGGAAATGTTTTTTTTCAGGAAACGATTTGGTACAGGAACATCATTCCCATTCCATTAACTGCTGACTCTGAGCCAACTGTTTGTAAAAGTGAATATGCAAACTGCCCAGTGCAGGCCTGGCCCTTGCCCCATGGGGCCCCATTAGTGGCCACTTTCCCAAAACAGCCCTCCTGCTTTGGAGGTTTCATTTCTGTTAAACCAAAGCAGGACCCAGCAGAAGCCCCTTGCCAATTCTCACGCACTGAAAGAGAAAGAGCTACAACTGAATTTTCTCAGCACAGAATGGGAATCTGATGTTTATCCCCTGAACCTCCTCTAACAATCTAAAACTAGGTCCGAATGTCTCACAGCGCCATTAAGTCATAACTTAATAAACAGATCCCCTCTCCCTCTCCCTCTCCCCCTCCCTCCTCCCTCCTCCCTCCTCCCTCCTCCCTCCTCCCTCCTCCCTCCTCCCTCCTCCCTCCTCCCTCCTCTTCTCCCTCTCCCTCTCTTCTTTTTTCGGTCTCCCGCTGTTACCAAAGCTGGACTGTACTGCCATGATCCGGCTCGCTGCAACCTCCCTGCCTCGGGCTCCGGTGACTCTCCTGCCTCGGCCTGCCGAGTGCCTGGGATTGCAGGCGCGCGCCGCCACGCCTGAATGGTTTTTGTATTTTTGGTGGAGACGGGGTTTCGCCGTGTTGACCGGGCTGGTCTCCAGCTCCTGGCCTCGAGTGATCTGCCTGCCTCGGCCTCCCGAGGTGCTGGGATTGCAGACGGAGTCTCGCTAACTCAATGCTCAATGGTGCTCAGGCTGGAGTGCAGTGGTGTGATCTCGGCTCGCTGCAACCTCCACCTACCAGCCTCCTGCCTTGGCCTCTTAAAGTGCTAGCATTACAGCCTCTGCCCCGCCGCCACCCCGTCTAGAAAGTGAGGAGCATCTCTGCCTGGCCGCCCATCGTCTGGGATGTGAGGAACCCCTCTGCCCGGCCGCCCTATCTGGGAAGTGAGGAGCGCCTCTGCCCGGCCGCCCATCGTCTGGGATGTGAGGAGCGCCTCTGCCCGGCTGCCACCCCGTCTGGGAGGAAGGGAGGAGCGCCTCTGCCCGGCTGCCCCGTCTGGGAGATGAGGAGCACCTCTGCCCGGCCGCCCCGTCTGGGAGGTGAGGAGCGCCTCTGCCTGGCCACCCCTTCTGGGAGGTGAGGAGCGCCTCTGCCCGGCCGCCACCCCGTCTGGGAGGAAGTGAGGCGCGCCTCTGCCCGGCCGCCCCGTCTGGGAGGTGAGGAGTGCCTCTGCCCGGCCGCCACCCCGTCTGGGAGGAAGTGAGGAGCGCCTCTGCCCGGCTGCCCCGTCTGGGAGATGAGGAGCACCTCTGCCCGGCCGCCCCGTCTGGGAGGTGAGGAGCGCCTCTGCCTGGCCGCCACCCCGTCTGGGAGGAAGTGAGGAGCGCCTCTGCCCGGTTGCCCCATCGGGGAGGTGAGGAGCGCCTCTGCCTGGCCGCCACCCTGTCTGGGAAGTGAGGAGCGCCTCTGCCCGGCTGCCACCCCATATGGGAAGTGAGGAGCGCCTCTGCCCAGCCGCCCCTTCTGGGAGGTGAGGAGCGCCTCTGCCCAGCCGCCCCGTCTGGGAGGTGAGGAGCGCCTCTGCCCGGCCGCCCCGTCTGGGAGGTGAGGAGCGCCTCTGCCTGGCCGCCACCCCGTCTGGGAGGAAGTGAGGAGCACCTCTGCCCAGCTGCCCCATCTGGGAAGTGAGGAGCGCCTCTGCCTGGCTGCCACTCCCTATGGGAAGTGAGGAGCGCCTCTGCCCGGCCGCCCACTCTGGGAAGTGAGGAGCGCCTCTGCCTGGCCGCCCACTCTGGGAGGTGAGGAGCGCCTCTGCCTGGCCACTCCGTCTGGGAAGGGAGGAGCGCCTCTGCCCGGCCACCCCGTCTGGGAGGTGAGGAGCGCCTCTGCCCGGCCGCCACCCCGTCTGGGAGGAAGTGAGGAGCACCTCTGCCCGGCCGCCCCGTCTGGGAAGTGAGGAGCGCCTCTGCCCGGCCGCCACCCCATCTGGGAGGAAGTGAGGAGCGCCTCTGCCCGGCTGCCCCATCTGGGAAGTGAGGAGCGCCTCTGCCCGGCTGCCACCCCGTATGGGAAGTGAGGAGCGCCTCTGTCCGGCCGCCCCGTCTGGGAGGTGAAGAGTGCCTCTGCCCGGCCGTCACCCCGTCTGGGGGGAAGTGAGGAGCACCTCTGCCCGGCCGCCCCGTCTGGGAGATGAGGAGCACCTCTGCCCGGCCGCCCCGTCTGGGAGGTGAGGAGCGCCTCTGCCCAGCCGCCACCCCGTCTGGGAGGAAGTGAGGAGCACCTCTGCCCGGCCGCCCCCTCTGGGAAGTGAGGAGCGCCTCTGCCTGGCCGCCACCCTGTCTGGGGGGAAGTGAGGAGCGCCTCTGCCTGGCTGCCCCATCTGGGAAGGGAGGAGCGCCTCTGCCCAGCCGCCACACCGTCTGGGAAGTGAGGAGCGCCTCTGCCTGGCCACCCCGTCTAGGAGGTGAGGAGCGCCTCTGCCCGGCCGCCCAGTCTGGGAAGTGAGGAGCGCCTCTGCCCGGCCGCCCAGTCTGGGAAGTGAGGAGCGCCTCTGCCCGGCCGCCCAGTCTGGGAAGTGAGGAGCGCCTCTGCCTGGCCGCCACCCCGTCTGGGAGGAAGTGAGGAGCACCTCTGCCCAGCTGCCCCATCTGGGAAGTGAGGAGCACCTCTGCCCGGCTGCCACCCTGTATGGGAAGTGAGGAGCGCCTCTGTCCGGCCGCCCCATCTGGAAGGTGAGGAGTGCCTCTGCCCGGCCGTCACCCCGTCTGGGGGGAAGTGAGGAGCACCTCTGCCCGGCCGCCCCGTCTGGGAGATGAGGAGCACCTCTGCCCGGCCGCCCCGTCTGGGAGGTGAGGAGTGCCTCTGCCCAGCCACCACCCCGTCTGGGAGGAAGTGAGGAGCACCTCTGCCCGGCCGCCCCCTCTGGGAAGTGAGGAGCGCCTCTGCCTGGCCGCCACCCCGTCTGGGAGGGAAGGGAGGAGCGCCTCTGCCCAGCCGCCACACCGTCTGGGAAGTGAGGAGCGCCTCTGCCTGGCCACCCCGTCTAGGAGGAGAGGAGCGCCTCTGCCCGGCCGCCCAGTCTGGGAAGTGAGGAGCGCCTCTGCCCGGCCGCCCAGTCTGGGAAGTGAGGAGCGCCTCTGCCCGGCCGCCCAGTCTGGGAAGTGAGGAGCGCCTCTGACCGGCCGCCCTGTCTGGGAGGTGAGGAGCGCCTCTGCCCGGCCGCCACCCCGTCTGGGAGGAAGTGAGGAGCGTCTCTGCCCGGCCGCCCCATCTGGGAAGTGAGGAGCGCCTCTGCCCGGCCGCCCGGTCTGGGAAGTGAGGAGCGCCTCTGCCCGGCCGCCCCCTCTGGGAAGTGAGGAGCGCCTCTGCCCGGCCGCCCCGTCTGGGAGGTGAGGAGCGCCTCTGCCCGGCTGCCACCCGGTCTGGGAGGAAGTGAGGAGCGCCTCTGCCCGGGCGGCCCGGTCTGGGAAGCGAGGAGCGCCTCTGCCTGGGCGGCCCCGTCTGGGAAGCGAGGAGCGCCTCTGCCCGGCCGCCCCGTCTGGGAGGAGAGGAGCGCCTCTGCCCGGGCGGCCCCGTCTGGGAAGTGAGGAGCGCCTCTGCCCGGGCGGCCCCGTCTGGGAAGCGAGGAGCGCCTCTGCCCGGCCGCCCTGTCTGGGAGGTGTACCCAACAGCTCCGAAGAGACAGCGACCATCGGGAGCTGGCCATGAGGACGATGGCGGTTTTGTTGAAAGGAAGAGGGGGGGAAGTGTGGGGAAAGGAAGGAGAGATCAGATTGTTGCTGTGTCTGTGTAGAAAGGGGTGGGCATAGGAGATTCCATTTTGTTCTGACTAGGAGAAATTCTTCTGCCTTGGGATGCTGTTGATCTATGGCCTTTCCCCCAGCCCCATGCTCTCTGAAACATATGCTGTGTCAACTCAGGGTTAAATGGATTAAGGGCGGTGCAAGATGTACTTTGTTAAACAGATGCTTGAAGGCAGCATGCTCTTTAAGAGTCATCACCACTCCCTAATCTCCAGTACCCAGGGGCACAAACACTGCAGAAGGCCGCAGGGTCCTCTGCCTAGGAAAACCAGAGACCTTTGTTCATGTGTTTATCTCCTGACCTTCTCTCCACTATTATCCTATGACCCTCCCATATCCTCCTCTCCGAGAAACACCCAAGAATCATCAATAAATACTTCATAAATTAAAAAAAAAAAAAAAAAAAAAAAAAGTTAAAAAAAAAAAAAAAAACAGATCAAATGCCCAGCTGAAGGTCGGCCTAGGGAAAGCAGGGAGATTGCCTGAACCCCTGAAGTGCTCACCGTGAGAAAAGGGGCTTTTGTTTCCAGGGATATGTGGTCTGACTCTGGGGCCACATGCGCAGAAGAAAGTACCTGGATGGGCTTTGGCGTGTGGATTTGAACCCTACTTCTATTTTTATCAACTGTGGAACCTTATATAAGTAGGTTAACCTCCCTGAAATTTGGTATAAAACAATTCTGTCCATAACAAGGGTACAGCTGACACTGGTGGTTTGCTCCCCAACATTTATCCGTTTTCCCTGCTGAAAGAACCCTCATTTTGTTCCAGTATACACCCCTCCCTCCTATGCCTCCAGGTAAAGTCACTAGTGGTTTAAACGAATCATGATGATCTTGATCCCTGTAGCAGTGGTTGGCTCAAGCATCATCATGTCAATTCTGGTCAATGAACTGTGACAGGAAATTTCTAGAAGCTTCTGGAATCACTTTCCTTCATTCTAAAGAAAGGCCCAAGGAAGAGAAGGCAACCTTCTCCTTCTAATCATTATTGTGTCAGGGTATTATACCTGGATTTGTTGCAGCCATTTTGTAGCCATGCAGTGAGTAAGCTCAAGGAAGAAGCTAGTGTGTTGAGGTTGGCAGAGAAAAAAATAGAGAAAGATGGGGTTCTTGTTGATACTATTAAGCCACTACCCCTGGAACCACTCAAGCTCTATATGTCTTGTTATAGGAGATACAATAAATTCCCTTATTGTATGAGCCAATTAGAAGAGGTATTTTTCTGGGCCTCAGAGCCCAAATTCCCTAACTGATAACATGGGGATACCAAGATTCTAAAGTCAATGGGTGACTAGAGTAGGTCTGCAATGATTGGTAATTTCCCCTGATTTTTGTTCATGAAGAAAAGAAATGCTATGGCATCTCTTTTACTCCAGAATACATCTAGGGACTCAAAGAATACCAGGGGAAAAGCAAACATGGAGAGAATAGACAGAGGTCTCTAAATATGCAAGGCCAGTAATTTCATTCTTTCAACCGATAAGCATTACTGGGTGCCTCCACTGAAGCAGTCCCCATGCCAGCACTGGTGATACAGGTTTGGGGATTTGACATAGGCCTGCCTCAGTCTGCTCAAGGTGGTGGGAAAGGTAGGCCCATAGATGCAATGCACACGGTGCTACACTCAGAGGTGATAGAGATGTAAGGAGAGAGCCACAGGGGCTCATGTAGAACAAGGCTAACTTTGGATGGAGAAGATTGGGAAGGAGTCCTAGAAAAGGGAACATTTGAACTAGACATTGAAAAGGTAAATTTTCAACCAACACAGGTACACTACAAAAGGCACATCTTGTGTAAAAATAGCAAGATGTGGAAAAACAGGGCAGGTGTTGACGGCGTAGTGATCATGTGTGAGCACAGGGAATGTAAATGTGCACAGGGGAAGGGGGTGAGGAATGGAATAGCAGATAAGTAGGGCGGGGTTCCAGAGTGTTAGGGTCTTGAATTCATCTATTCTCCACACTCCCTGAACCACGCCCACTGTATCTGTACTTGCAAAAAACCATTCTGAGAGAGGGCAAGAAAAGAACCAGGATGTTCTTTCTCCTTCAGGGCCAGTGGCCCCAGTGAGATGTTTAGGCTGCTCTAGATCCTTATCAGAACTCTGATTATTAATTTCTAGTCCTCTTGAAAGTTATTAAAGCTCCCTTAATTTCTAAATAGTTCAAGGGCCTATACAGAAGCTCTTGGCAGCTAAAGACAACTATATTGTCTGGTCAGCAAGTCCCAGCAATGTTTCTCTTTGTGAAAAATCAATCTGAAAGAACATCTACAACAACAACAACAAAAAAATTAAACCCTACAGCCTAACATCATACATTATGGTGAGAAATTGGATGCTTTGCCCCTAAAAATGGGAACAAGTCAAGGATGTCTCCCTTCACCATGCCTATTCAAAATTATACTACAAATCTTAGTACAATAACACAAGAGAAGAAAATAAAAGGTATACAGATTGGGAAGGAAGAAATTGTCTTTGTTTGCAGGTGATATTTCTAAAGAATCAACCATAAAACAAACAAAACACCAATGCTCCTCACCCCTAAAATTCCTAGAATAAGCAATTCTAGCAAGGTTGCAAGATACAAGGCTAATATACAAAAATCAATTGCTTCCTATATACTAGCAATGAATGGTTGAAATTTAAAATTAAAAACACAGTATCATTTATAGTAGCACAAAAAATGCAATACTTGGGTATAAATCTAAAACAATGGGCAAACTATATCTTCTGATATGCAGAAGATTATAAAACCCAGATGACCTAAATAAAGGAAGAGATATTCAGTGTTCATGGACTGGAAAACTTAAGATGTCAATTCTTTCCAACTTCATCTATAGATTCAATGTTAATCTCAGTCAAAATCACAGAAAGCTATTTTGTGGATATTGACAAACTGATTCTAAAGTTTACACAAAAAGGCGAGAGACCTAGAGTAGCCAACAAAATATGGAAGAAAAACGAAGTTGGAGGACGAACACTACCATAATTCAAGACTACTAAAAAGATACAATCATCAATTGTTAAAATGATCACAGACCTAAGTTAAAACACAATACTATAAAACTTCTAGAAAAAAAAACATAGGAGAAAAGCTGTGTGACCTACAGTTTGATAATGAGTTTTTAGATACAACACCAAAAGGATAATCAATGAAAGAAAACTTGGTGAGTTGGGCTTTATTAATACTTCTACTCTACAGGCCAGGCGTGGTAGCTTACGCCTGTAATCTCAGCACTTTGGGAGGCCGAGGCAGGCAGATCACAAGGTCAGGAGTTTGAGACCAGCCTGGCCAACATACTGAAACCCCGTCTCTACTAAAAATACAAAAATTAGCCAGGCATGGTGGCGCATGCCTGTAGTCCCAGCTACTTGGGAGGCTGAGGCAGAAGAATTGATGGAACCCGGGAGGCAGAGGTTGCAGTGAGCTGAGATCAGGCCACTGCACTCCAGCCTGGGCAACAGAGCAAGACTCCGTCTCAAAAAAAAAAAAAAAAAAAAAAAACACTAAATAAATATTTCTACTCTATAAAAGACACTGTTAAGAGAATGAAAAGACAAGGCATAGACTGAGAGAAAATATTTGCAAAATACCTATCTGAGAAGACTTGTATGCAAGTCTGACTCAACTACAAAATGGGCAAAAGATCTGAATAAGCATATCACCAGAGAAGATGTACATATAGCAAAGAGGCATATGAGAAGGTGTTCATTATCCTTTGTGATTAGGGAATGACAAAACACCAATGAGATATCACTAGACATCAATTAGAATGGCTAAAATCCAAAAAAAAACTGACAACACTAAACACTGGCAAGGGGTGTGGAGCAACAGGAACTTTCATTTATTGCTGGTGGGAATGCAAAATAGTAAGAGCCACTTTGGTGTTTTCTTACCAAACTATAATTTTACCATATAATCCAGCAGTCAAGCTCCTCGGTATTTACCCAACTGATTTGAAAACATGTTCACACAAAACCCTGAATGTGAATATTTATAGCAGCTTTATTCATAATCACCCAAAACTGCAAGCAACCAAGATATCCTCTAATAGGTGAGTAGATAAACTGTAGTACATCTATATGAAAATTATTATTCAGTGATAAAAAGAAATGAGCTATAAAGCCATGAGGAGACATGAAAGAACCTTAAATGCATAAAAGAACCTTAAAGAACCTTAAACTTCCTAGACAAAGAAGTTGGTCTAAAAAGGCTACATGCTATACAATTCTAATTATATGACATTCTGGAAAAGGTGAAACTAGAGAGAGTAAAAAGATAAATGGGGGAAAATGCTGAATAGGCAAAGTACAGAAGATTGTTAAGGCAGTGAAAGTGTTCTGTATGATACTGTAATGGCAGACACATGATATTTATAGTATAAGAAATGTCTTAGTCCATTTTCTGTTGCTTATAACAGAATGTCTGAAACTGGGTAATTTATAAAGAAAAAAATATTTCTTACAGTTATGGAGGCTAAGATGTCCAAGGTTGCAGGGCCACATCTAGTGAGGGCCTTTGTGCTGGTGGGGACTCTCTGCAGGGTCCTGAGGCAGCACATGGCAAAGGGGCTGAGTGTGCCAACTCACATCTCTCTTCCTCTTCTTATAAAGCTACCAGTCCTATTCCATAACTCATTAATCCATTAATGGATTAATCCGGGCATCCCCAACCCCCAGGCTATGAACTAGAATGTGGACCAGTACTGGTCCATGGCCTGTTAGGAACTAGGCTGTAGAGCAGGAGGTGAGCAGTGGGTGAGTATTACTGCCTGAGCTCTGCCTCCTGTCAGATCAATGGCTTAGATTCTCATAGGAGCACAAACCCTACTGTGAATTGTGCATGCAAGTGATCTAGGTTGTGTGCTCCTTATGAGAATTTAATGCCTAATGATCTGAGGTGGAACAGTTTCATCCTGAAACTACCCCCGACCCAACCCCATGTCCATGGAAAAAACTGTCTTCCATGAAATTGGTCCCTGATGCCAAAAAGGTTGGGGAATACTGGATTAATCCAGGTAGAGTGCTCATGAGTCAATCACCTCTTAAAGGCCCCACCTTTCGATACTGCCACATTGGGGATTAAGTTTGAACATGAGTTTCAGAGGCGACAGATATTCAAACCCTAACAAGGAGTAAACCTTAATGTAAGCAAATTAAAAAATCATTTAGAAGGTTAGAGGACCCAAGGATGGAATGCAGATTGTGACAATAGAATCTAACTGTATTACAAATGTATGAGATGACCTCAATGAAAGGGGTGATGGGAATGGTACTAACTTAAGTATCTCAGGAAATGAGATGATTCTATAAGACCAAAGCCAAAAGGAACTGCATCTAGGCACTGCACTCTAGTTGATAAAGTTGTTTCCCACAGGGTATGGGTTAACAATGCCGGTACTGTTATATGTGTATACTGGAATTGAACAATTAAGTAAATGCATGGTGGATGGTAGGAGCCAGTTTTCTCACTGGAGTGGGAGGTTATAGATAAACAAGGGGAGAAAGCTAGAATGGTCCACGTGGTCATGCATTGGAGTTAGAGACATTAGTAAGCACTTATGTTTACCTTAATATAGATACAGATGGTTACAAGATATGTGTACATATCTCTAAGTATTTCTATAAATTAGTGCACACACATATATTTCCTTACTGTGTTAACTGAGAGGGCCTAGATGCATCAATACTCCAGTAGCAATGAATGTACATAGAGCCCAGATGTTCGTTTCTAGTCCTGTTCTCCAATAAAAGTAACCAGGGCTCCTTGGAAAAATGGCTGATTCTAGGACTGCAGAGAAAATATATGAGATAAGCTTGGAGCCGGAAAGGAAGGAAGTACTCAGGAAAAAAAAAAAAAAAAAGAGGGATGTCAAAGGCCCACAGGTGCTGATTGAAAGAGCTGGCCAAAGTTGGAACCATTTGAATAACAAAATAAAGTAGTATTGGATTATAATGAAGTGGATTATCATATAAATTGGACTATAATAATCTAAAGCCCACAGATAAAATAAATGTCTGTGAATCCATAGTGATATAAATAATTGAATAAATTAACACATGGAAGAGAAGAAACTAATCTGTGCAGAATTTCAAATTTACATAGATCCTCTGTTCTGAAAGAATGGAGCATAACTCCCCACTCTTTATGTGTGGGCTGCGCCTAGTGACTTCCCTTGAAAGAGTACTGTATAGGAAGGAGGAAAAAAGTATGGCTTTACAGTGGAGAAATGTGACAAACGCCACCTCAGCCAGGAAAACAAGACCAATATCCACAGTCATAAACCATGTTGATGTTATGTACCCTTGATATGATGTGATGAAAATGGCACTTTACCTCTGTGACCTTCCTTCCAGAAACCCATAACTATAGCCTAAGAATGAAAAAATGTCAATTCTAACAGGAGGGCATCCTAAAAAATACTTGACCAGTACTCCTCAAAACTGTTAAAGTCATAAAAAAACAAAGTCTGAGAAACTGTCACAGCCAAGAGAAGCCTAAGGAGACGTGAAGACAAAACGTAATGTGGAACAGATAGAGTATGTTAAGTACAAACTAAAGAAATCTGAATAAACTATGGCTTTAGAAAAAATATAGTAATATCAATAATATAACAAAAGTAATATATCAATAACTGTAAGTTAGTAATAATATATCACTACTGTCCATTAATTTTAAGAATTGTACCATACTAAGATGTTAATAGGAAAGAAAAGTGGGCGTGGGATATACGAAAACTCTGTACTCCCTTTGCAATTTTTTTTTTTTTGGTAGATCTAAAACTATCCTAAAAATATATAGTGTTCATGAAGCGGGGGTGGAAATCCAAGATTTTATGAGACACAAATGTTTCCTCCCATCACCAAGGAGATAGTAGTAACTTATCTGACTAAGCTCTGTAGAAGCAGCATTTGGACAGGGGGCAAAGCCCAAAGATCACTACAGCGCCTGAGAACTCAAAGTTGTTGGTTGTTTCCAGGGCTGAGATGAGAAAATTTAGGAGAAGACAGAGCTTCCTCCTAACTTAGGGATGCCTGGCAGGGTCATTTCTACTTTATTAAAAAGGGGTCTGTCTCACTAGTACAAGTGTCACTGAAAGTTCGGTGGTCTCTTCAATGACTTTTCTCTGGAACTGCATCTATCCATGGTCACCTACGGAGGTCTTTATACCATGGGCTTTTGTATTAGTTCTCTATTGCTGTAGTAGCAAATCACAAACTTCGCGGCTTAACACAATACAAATGTATTATCCTTGCAGACCTGTAAGTTAGAAGACCAACATGGGTCTCACTGGGCTAAAGTCAAAGTGTCAGCAGGGCTGTGTTCCTTTCTACTGGCTTAGGGGGTAATCCATTTTCTTTCCTTTTCTAGCATCTGGAGGCTGCCCTCATTCCTTGGTCTGTGGTCCCTTTCCTCCATCTCAAAGCCAGCAGTGGGGGCAAGGCTCAAATCCCTCTCACTGCATACTCTAAATCTCCTCTTCTACTTTTAAGTTTCCTGTGATTTTATTAAGCCCACCTGAATAATCCAGGCCAATCTCCCTATTTTAGGATCAGCTGATTAGCAACTGAAATTCCCCTTTGCCACATAAAGTAACATATTTACAGATTCTAGGGATTAGGGCATGGATAGCTTTGGGAGAGTGGTTATTCTGCCTACAATAGCTTTTTCTGTTAAGGGAACAAGTTCTGTTCTTAATACCCTTCTCTACAACATATGGGTTCACTTGTTTTCCATGTGAGATTGCCAGAAGAAAATGCAAAATCTGCACCCCCCGACCCAGTCCCTTAAACAAGAGAAGTTTTACTACGTTTAACTAAAAGGATACTTGTTTCAGTGGTTATAATATGTGGCTTCAGGTAAACATGGGAGCCAGCTCTTGGTGGCCTCAGCAGAATGTTGGGGTCTCACCACACTCTCTTGTACTTGACACAGCTGTCTAGTCACCAAGGTTGACATACGGCCCTTGGAGCACAGCCAAAAAAGAGAACTTAGAGGCTGGTGTTGTGATGGGAGCTGACAGCAGGATCTATAGTCCCAAGTCCTACAGTTTCCACCCATCTTTGTTTTGGTCTGTTTCATAGGCTCTGCAGAGTTGGAAGTCTGCCAAGCAAATGGCCCCTAGGCACTTATTCACTGTTCAGCCAACCGTGTGATGCGGCTGTCCTCCAATTGCTCGTAGGCACGGAAGGAGATGGAAGCACCATTGGATGGCTTCAGGCAGTCGAAACAATCTGAGTTGAAATATTATTTGAGGTCTCATGTAAGCCATGGGAGTTAAATTTAAACACAAAACAGGCATACGGGGCCCAGGGAACAATATTCATCACTGTTCTGTCTTTTGCCGTGCCATACCCTGTTATCTTTTTAGATTGAGAATGAGAACCATTTCCTTGGTTTGAAAGTCTGCTCCTACTTAGAGAAGAAGTGCCATGCCTTTGTGCATGGGTGTGCATCTGTGTGTGTCCAGATGCCCTAAGCATTTGTAATGCCCTTGGGGAGAACATAGAACTTGACCTGGTAAGCTGGCTAATTACATAGGAAATGTAAATACAATAAGCCACCTAAACCAAGGACAGCCAGAGTGGAGCTGGCATTACTTACCTCACAGATTCATAAGCATGTATGGGCATCTCTGGTGCTAGGAGATGGGTCAGGAGCTATGAATACAAAGACAAGTACCTGCCTTCCAGAGCTAGTTGGTTCCTGAAGGGCAGCCACCTTGTTGGCCCTCGGAGCCCAGCACAGTGCCAGGTACCTGATAAGCACTTATTAAGTACCTGGAGGATGTTTTAATGTGGGGCGGGGGGGGACACTGCATTCCACAAACTGCAGTGCAATATGAGGGCCCTCACACAGTCCTGAACCAAGTCCTGAGAGCAGCGTACTCTTCCAGGGCAGAGGCAGTAATAGAGGAGTGTTTTGGAGCCACAGGCTGTCAGCAGGATCCTAAGCAAAGGCCATGTGGGCACAAGAGGCACCTGGTGAAGCCTTGTCATCTCACTGGCCTTCATCTTCATGCATCACCTGAGTTAAGTTTCCTCTCTTCATCTCATTCTCTGCGGCTCTTTGACCTTCATGTCTATATCCTTCTTATTTACGAACCCTGAACAGCTAGTCATTTATTTTTGAAGTGGCTCAGTGCTGCTTAAAAAGTGCCACATCAACTACTACTCCACTGAACTCCTAAGAGGTAACCTTGGAAACAGCTCTCAGTGGGGCTAGTAAGCAAACAGACATGCTGTGTTCTGGTTGGATCGATTTGCTGGTGAGTTAATTCTGGGTTTGTCTGAAGAGTCGGTGGTTTACCCTGAAGAGCACTGTTTGTGGAAACTCTCTCCTGTCATCGATGATGATGATGATGGTGAGGGCACACACATTGTATGTCCCTTGTATCAGGTGCATCGATATAACACTTTGTTTTTTACATGTACTAACTCATGTAATCTTTGCAACAATCCAATGAGTAGGTACTATTACTATCCTCATTTTACAGACGAGGAAAATGAGGCCCAGAGAGGTTATATAATCTGAACAAGGCCACACAGCTAGAAAGTGGAGCTAAGGTCTGATCCTGAGCCAGCTGGCTGCAGAGCTCTCACATCCTTAACACTATGCTATATGTTGTCCCAGTTTTATGTAGCAACATTTGCTTTTTATACGAAAATGTTTCGTCCATTAGGTTAGGCAGAGGAAGTGCTCCCCAAACACAATGCATATCTCTAAAAAAGGCCTGAAAATACATATCGCACCATTTTTGCAAACCACATTTGTTGTGAAGGCATGGGAACACAGTCACTTCTGCATTCCCAAGTAAAGCCAGGAGAAAATTTAATGGAGAATAATCTTGCATAAGCTAAGCCCTAGGGGTTGCCTGGTCATTCTATGGAGGCTCAGCCCCTGCAAGGACAGATTAAAAAGGAGGTGATATTTGAGCAGTGTTTTTGTTTGTTTTAAATAATGGTTGATTTTTTTCTGGCTATAAAAGAAAAACATGCTCTTTAAGATAACTTGGAAAATATTTTTAAAAAGAAAATAATCCTACTGCTTAGAGTTAAACTCTGTAACATGTTATATTTTCTCACAAGTGTGTCTATGTTTTATATATAGTTTCAAAACATACTGGGTTCTATAGCCTGCTTTTTTCATGTCATATAATCTTGTTATATTTCTATATGCCATAAAAAATATCACTTTAAGTGGCTTCTCAATCTCTATTGAAGGTACACACCGTACATAACCATTCCGTAACTGTTGAACGTTTAGGTAGTTTTCAGTTTTTGGAAGGGGACAGTTGAGTCATTTCCCAGCTACGAAGGGTGAGTGGGTGCTCACAGGCAGACCAGCAAGGAATGTGGGGCCTCTGGGAACTCGTGCACAGTTCTATATGAGAGTTAGGGCACACGCTATATTCTTTCTTCTTCTTTTTTCTTTCTTCTCTTTTTCTTTTTTTTTTTTTTTTTGAGATAGGGTCTCTCTCTGTTACCCAAGCTGGCCTGCAGTAATACGATCACAGCTCACTGCAGCCTTGACCTCCTGGGCTTAAGTGATCTTCCCACCTTAACCTCCTGAGTAGCTGGGACTATAGGCATATTCCACTATGCCCAGCTAATTTTTATATTTTTTTGTGTGTGTGTGGAGACAGGGTTTCACCATGTTGCCCAGGCTGGTCTCGAACCCTTGGGCTTAAAAAGTGCTGGGATTACAGGCTGAAGCCACCATGCCCAGCTGGCACAGGCTATATCCTTTCTCTTTCATGGGTAAGGAAGCCAACATCCAGAAAACTTCAGTGACTTCCCTGAAAAGATCCCTAACAGGATGATTCTAACAGTGAGTTGTCTCCTTTCTTCACTGTCTTAGTTTGGAGTTGCTTGAAAGCAGGAAAGAAATCCCAGGAAAGGAAAGAAGAACAAAGAAAGTATGACAGACTCAAGAAGAGACAATAAAGGTGAGTTTCTGAGCTGGTCATGTGTGGGTAACTGGGGCTTAATCCCTACTGGGGCTCCCTGAGAAACTGCAGAAAGTGTCTCAAGGAGACTTTCCCACTAGTTGAGGTTACCCCCAGGGAGCTCTCTCTCTCCACACTTCCAGGCTGTGCAGAGTGCAGGCTGAGGGGGCTTCAGAAGCCAAAGCCTTGAGACAGAAAAGGGGAGGTGTGAGAAGCTGCCACCCTGGTCTGCCACTGAGAGGGTGGGATGTGGGGTGCACAAGCATCTGCTGTGCCCATCCAGAGAACTGGGGGCCAGAGTCTTTCTCCCCTTTCCCCAGGAGAGAAATCACAGGAAACTGGCGGGGAGTTAAGAGAGTATATTTTTAGGAGCAAATCTGGGAACAGAACATGCTCTTTTCCTCCAAGGAAGAAGCAACCAAGAATGAGCAGGTTGCAGAATCCTGTTCCTTGTATATGACACTAGGCCAATGCCATGCAAAAACAGACATTTCCTCAGTCCTGACTCTATGGCAAGCCCATGCTGCTGAGATGATCAGGATGTCAGTCCTGTCCCTAGCCTGGCTCAGGTCTGGTCTGAGAAAATGCAGGCCATGCTGGCTGGACAGCTCACTCTCAGTAGGGTATGGCACTGTCCTGAGAAAACTCCTGGGGCCAGGCCCTGCGCCGAGGACTGTCCATTCGTTATTTGATGCTTTACAACTCTTCTGGGAAGAGACACCTTCCTGGGAACGGGGCTGAAGTTTTGGAGCTTGTGCATCATGTTAATACAATCATGATCACAGCACTGGGGAAAGCCAGTGACCCCTTCATCTGATGGAATAGGGACTTGTAAAATGTACTCATTCCTTTCCTCCCAGTCTTACACAACGATTGAGTACCTACTGTATGCCACACACTATTCTAGGAAAGAATGAACCCTGGCCCCAGGAGCTCACAGTCACACATGACCCCAGTCTCGGTGGGCTGAGGGCTGACTCTGGTCTAGCTCCAGTGATGAAGGAGCACCTCCAGGTGAGCCTCACACTGCCAGGGGGAACCAGGGAGGGCTTCATGGCAAAGGCAGTGCCAGACCCTTTTGTGGACAGATCTCTGCTCTTCTATCTCACTCACCACAGTTTGCAATTGTGCATGTGTGTGCATATCTGAAGGACGCCTGTCTCCCCCACTATTTTGAGTGGTCCAAGAGGACTGAGGCCTTGCGCACCACTGTCCTGCCAGGACCTGACACACAACACATGCTAAATACATATTTACTGAATGGATGAGTGGTCTGTCGACGCTGGCCCTGAGCAGTCTTCCCCTTCCAGCAGAGTCCCACATCCAAATACACAGCTCTCCCTTCTACACCACAGCCAGGACGTTAATCATCAGAGGGTCTGGGCTTTAAGAAGAGAAGCTGGAATGGGGAAGGCTGAGGAACTGAGGCAGCAATGGAGGAAGCAGACAGGGCGAGCATGTGCTGGTTCTGAGAGTAGGGGTTCAGGACATTGTCTGTGAAGCATTTTTGCTTATAACTTAGGCCTCTTTAGCGTGAATGACTAAGCCCTGTCAGCAACTGGAAATCTGTGGACTACTGCATTGGAAACAGCAAAACATTGCCAGTCACTGTGCTGCACAGACCCATTGCAGCACCCTGATTTTTTTTCCTAAACCAACAATTCATGTTGACAGCAAATCTGTACAGAGAACCTATTAAAAGAAATTGTAGTAAATCGAAGATGCTTTAACTGCCTATCTGACGTTCTGCTGATTGCATGCCTGACACTTCCACTATAGCTTCCTTTTGTACAACCTTCCATTTGATTCGATTCAATGGATAATTATTCAGTGTTGACTATGGGCAAGGCAACGTGATGAGAGCCTCATTCCAGTTGCAACTTCTAGGCCTAGGGCATAATTTAGCTTGTGCACAAAAATAAATACGCACAATATAAGCATAAAGTGGCAAAGACCATAAGAAACTATAAAAACAATTTCAAAGAAGATAACATTTTACCCATGTGAGCAAGTGTGGGGTAGCTGGTACAGACTCATTCATTTAAATGTGCATTTGACAGCATTGCTGACCAATGTTCCCAGATCAGGCCCTGTGCTGTGTCCTGGGGTAAAAGGAATGAATAAGAACCAGCCCCAGAGTACAGCATAGTACTCTATGGGAGCCCGGGGGTATCACTTAAGTCATCTGAAAGTGGAAACCAGGGAGGGCTTCACGAGGGAGGACATGCTTCAGTTGCTTCTTAAAGGGGATTAGGAGTTCACCAGGTGAAGAGGGAACAAGACATACAAAAGGGCTGGAGACATGAGAACAGGGAACATTTTTGGGAAGGTTTGCTGAAGGGTAATGGAACTGTGGAGTGCTGTTAAAGAGTTAAGTCAAGGCCATACAAGCCAGAACATACCAACTATGACTTTAATCCTGAAAGCAATGGGGAGCCACGAACAAGCAGAGTTTTGCAAGTCTGTAGGCTGGCTGGGAACAGGTTCCCTAATGGATCCATTCAAGCAGAAGTCTTCATAGGGTGTACACTACCCTGATGATACAGTTTGAATTAGCCTGGGCTCTGTAGAAAGGTAGATCTTGGATTAATCCCAGCTCTGCCTATTACTTAACTTGTTCCCCCTCTAAAATGGGAATCATGATACTTAGCTCACAGATTTATAATGAAGCTTAGATGACACAGCACATATAAATGCCCAGCACAGTAGTGCATGCCTTCGTAAGCATCCTCTAACTCTTGGTTTACCCTTTCCCTGCCTTTTCTCAGTACCTGCCAACAACACATACATACTGAGAGGGAGGGAAGGACTGCCCAGTGATGACCTAGTGGAATAAGAATGACTTGGCAAGCCAGCAGAGCTCAAAAACAAAGCTGGAGAAGTCTTTAAGAAATTATCATCTATCTCCTTGTCTTGGGTTTCAAACAGATGCAAAGAGACAGCAAGGTGAAAAAGGGACTAGAAAAGGCCCACACAATGCTTCATGACATTGAAGGACATTTTGGAACAGGTGGAATGGTGAAAGTACCCAGGCAGATTGGAGAAGGAATATTTTACAGGTGTTATGGAGTCTGGAAGCTGGCCACTTGAGGAAAGATGAAGATAGTATGGTGATGGCCTGGGGGCTGTAATGGGTGGCGGTGCTGATAGTGGAAACTGTGTTGAGATGAAGTTTCAGAGGTGGCAAGAAGCAGAAAAAAAATGGTGCTCAATTCTCACAGCACCTGGACTGTGGTCTCTAAATAAATATGAATGCTATTACCCACTAAAAGCAATCAATCAGAGCTCCTTGGAGAAATGGCTGATTTTAGATCTAAAAATATATAGAGCAAAAAATAGATGAGAAGAGCCTGGAACCAGAAACCAGTAAGCAATAGATTTCTATTAGATAGGGTTGTATCAAAGAGGCTTCCAATGGCCAAAGACAGAAAAATTTGAGCATCAATAAGGATATCAACAATGGACCAAAACACATCAAAAATATTTAAATCCATGAGTTAATAATGACACTAGAAAAACAATATATAACACATTGCTAGTCACCTCTGGAGGATGCTAGGAAACCCACTCATTTTGAAAACTGGTAAACAAAGGGAAATAATCTAACATTTATCCTATTTTTCTAAATCGAAATGTATCTCTGGCTGGTCAAATACTTAATGATGAGGAAATGTTTAATAAATGATGATGGAATGCATGAATGAGAGTATTACCACTTGGAAATCCCTAATGGATTAATTATCTAGGCAATGATCATCAATAGCTCCTAACATCACAAAAAGAGAGACAACCAGAAGTAATGCTTCCCCATCTTCCCTGAAGTGACACACCACCATCAGTCCTATATCTACACATCAGTTTTTGGGAAATGCAGGGGTCAGGGGAACGTGACACCATCAAGATACAAGTAGCAAAGTCTAGACTGTGGAAAACTCTACAGGTTTCTTTAATAAATATATTTTATGACAGGATGTCCACCACCTGCAATGCATGGGCCTTATTTCAATCTTGATTCTAACAAACCAGAAAAACAATAAATAATAAGTTGGGCACGTGACTCATGCCTGATGAAACAATCAAAATTATGAGACTAATAGCTGAACATGTTAAGGAATTATTAATTTTTTTACATGAATATAGTTGTGATTTTTAAAAAGGATCCTTAAAGAGCTATAAATACATATGCTAAAATGATATATCTGGTATGTTAGAAGTTTTCCATAGTCAGAAGTTCTTCTTATTTTTTTTTTAAATGATACTTTAGAACTGGATTGTTGGGGGTAAAGCAGAAGTGACACACAGGCTTGTTTTGTAACATAAGGAGGCAGATCAAAGCAAGAAGCTTTTCAGACTCAGAATAATGTCCATCTGAAAAAAATATTCAACTAACGTAGCAAGCACAGATTACTATATTTAATATATAATGACTTTACTGTCAAAATCCATAATGAAAGTCTATCAAAGCCCCTAAGGAAAGTCAACAAATTACATTAAGTGGCAATTTGTGTAAAGAAAAAAATTATGCTATTTAGTCAATATTGGAGAAAATATCCATCTTCACTGGTCTCCACTGAAATGTAGGTGAAACAGTGAAAGGGCTCTTTTCTATGACTAGCAGCCCAGGGTCCTCTCACCACCTTCTTCCCTTCATATCTGCTCCGCCCACTTCCTGGATCCAAGGGCAAACACCGGCTCTGCTGAGGAGCCTCCAGGGGTTGCTTGTGACCTCTGGATCCCTCAAAGTCTGCTGCTTTCCCCCCAAGTTACTGTCTTCTCTGGCTGTGACCTTCAATACAAATGTCCTCCTGGAGTGGGGCAAAGGAGTGGATTTGTGGTTTATACATTCATCCGTTAGGAAGGGGCTGCTAATCTGTGATGACAGCACAAAGGACCCCAGGGAGATGCTGTGTCCCCGCAATACGTCTTCAGGGGAACCAAGAGGGTTCGCTCGCCATGGCCATCGTTGGGCTCCGCTGTGGCTGAAGGTTGCTTAGAGCCACCCTTTTTATTCCTTTATTAGTTATGTGTGTTTTCAGAACCCAATCAATGAGCCCAAACCAATGTAACCTTTAACCTGTCAAAATCTACAGGGAGGCATTTCAGCTCAGCCATCAACCCAAACATATGAATTTTCAAAACCATGTTTAACCTATGGGTGGAAGCTGAATGGAAAATCTTGCCAAAAACTTATGTGCACATCAATAAAACCCACCTCAGTTTCTGTTTTAATCTATTTATTCCAAACTATGTGGGAGAATTGGAAAGGCCTATTAGCCTTTACTGATTAGGAACTCTTACAGTAAGATACTTGTACTTTTCCTATCACCGTCACTAATCAGAACGACAACACCCTCTCTACTCCAGCTACGGAGTGGAGCTCACTGTCAGGTCTTAGGAAAAGCAAGTAGCAGGCTCATAGCTCACAAAGGCCCAAAGCTTCTTTGTATTGTTTCAGAATCCTACCATTATGTAGGAGCACAGAACAGCAAGCAATAATCTTAGGTAGAGCTTTTCTTCCATAAGTCCTTTACCCCTTCATTCCTTTGTTCATCTTCACCCCTTCCCTCCTATCTCTAAATATCAGACACCCCCACCTACCCCCCATAGCTACCTCTAACAACAGAGCCACAATAAGGCAGGTCAGGATGATATAAAAACCCTTCAAATGCAAGAGGAGGAGCACTCACCATCTCAACTCAAACCACAGAGACGAGCTGGGAGGTGGCCAGGGCGCCCCCAACAAAGAATCGCTCCCACCACAGCACGTTCAACTTTGTCCAGGCTCTGACCTACCTTGAGGGCAAAGTGCCCCGCAGCCCATGGTCTAGGATTTCATGGCGATCATGGCATCTTCTGCCCAGAGCTGACCCCCTCCCTGTGGTTTCTACCCTTCCGCTTTCAGACCAACTGGAGGTCTGTGAAGCTATAGGATCTCCTCAAATGCTTCCCGAAGAGAATGCCTCCTGCTCGGCACAACTCTCAGCTCAGTGCGTCAGTTGCAAACAAGTGGCTGCCTATATAATTTAATACGATACCACTGGAGACTCACAGACCTGCTGCAAAGCAAGCAGGATTCTGCCTCTCGCCTCTTGGCAACCTGAAATCTGAAGTGCCGGCTTGTTTCTGCTCATTCGGGGTATAAGTTACCTGTAGAGCAGGGTAGGGGTGAAGGCTGGGCTGGGTACTCAAATGCTGGGGGCTACTGAGAAATAAGTCTCACCTGGGGGATCTGAAATTTCTTAGCTGACTCACAGACTCAAGGTCATGGGGATCTGACAAAGGCAGAGGCAAGTTGTGGGTATAGCTGGGTGACCCCAAAGCCACACTGGACACAGAGTGGCTATGCTGTGCTCTCAAAGCTTTTTCTCAATTGTTGTGGGGAGAGCCTGTCCTATCAGGTGAGATAACCTAAACTAGATCACGAAGATCTAACTACTAGTTTAGGCTGTCTCATATGATAGGACAGGCTCTCCCCACAGGAAAGGAGGGCATTTACATACACTTTTCTAAGCACAAGTGTGTAATCTTAGGCATGTGTTAAGGAAAAGAAGAAAACTTTCTCATTTTTGAGTAGCTGTCATTCTGGCCCTTTGGGTTTGCTGCTTGGTTGGCTTAATGCTAAGCCCTGCCTGGGAGGCAGGCCCTGGAACCGTACACCTGTTTCTGCTTGCAGATAAGGCAGGGAGATGAGCAGCACTGGCCCTGGGCTAAATGGATTGCTTAGGTGCCAGGACCAGTTCATCTGCACCCTGCTGGAGTAGCCCTGCAGGGTGGTGGTGGCAGGAGACTATCTGGGGTACTTCACCCTTTTGGAAAAGGACAAAACTCTAAGTCTCATGCAGCGTTCCCAAGATGCTGGATCTTGGGGGACTCAGCAGATGCCCACCACTGTGGTCTGTCCCCCAGGACTCTGTGCCAAAGTCATCCTGCCGCAGGGGTGGGGAGGGACTGAGCAAGGGCACAAAAGTGGTCTTGCTGAGAATCAGACCTAGGGAGTCACTTTGAAGGAGGCACTGTGGCTAGAATCCAGCAGGGGACTCTTCCTGCTGCGTGTGACCCTCAAGACCAAGGTGTGAAGTGTTGTCAGAGGGCTGCAGAGGTGCTCAAGGACGCTCAAGAGCCCTGGAGCTACAGGTGCATTTTCCAAGGCAAGGTACTTTGTGCACCCAAGTGAAGGGCAGGGTTAGGTCTGGGGGAACTGACACATAGACCTTCCTTGTTTAGTCCTAGGAGATTGATAGCTTCCGATGACAGATGAAGGGTTTGTTTTGTTTTGCTGGAGTGGGGCAAGAGGGTAGTGGTGGCAGGAGACTATCTGGGGTGCTTCACCTTTTTGGAAAAGGACAAAACTCTAAGTCTCCACAGATCCCATAAAAGCCCTAGAAGGAGGAATCCTGAGATGTAATTACTATGCTACCCATGATCATTTGAAAAAGGGGCTCTTTCCATAACCATCGGCTTTATGATGATCATCTAAGAAGCACAATATTCTTCAAGGAGCCAATGGCTAAAAGGTACAGAGTATGCAAATTTAGCTAACATTCTTGGATTAATAACTATTATGTAACTGTTGAGCCTCTTACACACATTATCTCATTTAATCTACAGGATGCAGACTTTGTAAAAATGAATTTGTCATACCTACTGCCTAATGCATTAGAGTATGTAAAAGAGAAATCTAGAAATAGCACTGTAGGACTGAACTAAAAGGTTTTGATTCATGGCAAAGGAAATTTAATTAAAGCATGTAACGTCAATTACTGTCATTCATAATCATATTATACCTCCCCAGAAATAATACAGATATAAAAGTCTAGAGTTACCTGCATGTTTGATATAAATAGGATAAAATTATCTAGGTTCTGAAAATATCCAGATATCAGACAGAGAAAAAAAAAAAAAGCATCTCTACCTAGCCTCATGTGTCATCAAATTTCATTAGGTAGGGACGTGAGCATCCAGCAGCAGGAAAACCCTTCCCTCCTCTGAGAGCAAGTCATAAGGCTTTCGAAGGTGCCTGAAAATCTGGGGTTTAACATACTCATGAGCTTTTAGCTGCTAGAGATGAGATGCTCTCCTTGTTTTGACAAGCCCCAGGAGAAACCAGAGAACTCTCAATAAACTTCCACCAGTTTGGAGACCCTGTATAGTGATAAGGACCAGATCCTCTCATGGGGCAGTTTTGAGGTCTAGTGGAAAGGAGGAGCCACAGGAAAGCATCAGGGCAAGAAAAACACAGCACACTGACCAAGCCACAGCTAGGCCTCAACTGGTCCTTCCAGGGTGTGATGGTTAACACAGAGTGTCAACTTGAATGGGCTGAAGGATGCCTAGATAGCTGGTAAAGTATTGTTTCTGGGTGTGTCTGTGAGGGTGTTGCCAGAGGAGATTAACATTTTGAGTTAGTGGACTAGGAGAGGCAGACCTGCCCTCAGTCTGGGTGGGCACCATCTAAATAAGCTGCCAGCACAGCTAGAATAAAGCAGGCAGGAGAAGATGGAAGAACAGACTTGCTGAGTCTTCCGGCCTTCATCTTTCTCCGGTGCTGGATGCTTTCTGCCCTCAAACATCAGACTCCAGTTCTTCAGCTTTTGGACTCTTGGACTTCCATGAGTGGTTTGCCAGGGGCTCTTGGGCCTTTGGCCACAGACTGAATGTCGTGGGTCTCGGACTGACCCAACACTGGCTTCCTTGCTCCTCAACTTGCAGATGGCCTATCGTGGGACTTTACCTTGCGATCGTGTGAGTCAATTCTCCTTAATAAACTCCCTCTCATGTATGCTTATATCCTATTAGCTCTGTCCCTCTAGAGAACCCTGACTAATACACATGGGCATCCAACACCCTGAGGCTTCATTCTCTTTTCCCTTAATCACTTAGCATATGTAGTATTGGCAGACCCAGAGCTGAATGGTGGGGTTACCACAAGATCCACCAGATCAGCAAGGTCCTTGCATTCTTTGGATTACAGTGCAGTGGGGAAAACAGACATTAATCTAAGAAATACACAAATTAATAAATACAAGCAAAGTTCTACTGAGTCCTAGTTTCTGCATATCTGAAATAGATTTAGAGAATATCTATTCCATGGGGTCGTGGCAAAGATGAAATGAGTCAATATGTACAAAGATCTTGACTTAATAAAAATTCTACTGGTACTACTATTATTCTTATTACTAATGTGTAGCTTCTGCTGTTACCAGATGTGTGACCTTGGGCAAGTTACTTAACTCTCATGTCTCAGTTTTCTCATGTTACAATTTTCCCATAATGATCAGTTTTAGTAAAATGGGATAACAACAATTCTTCCTGAAAAAGATTAAATGAGTAAATATGCAGGAAGGATTTGGAACAATACCTGGCACACGGTAAGAATCTATCTGATCAATGTTAGTTGCTAGTGGTGATTATTATTTTGCAAGAATCTGGGGAGTAGAGTCCTAAGACAATACATCAGCTCATAATATGCTTACAATCTAGCTCAGAGTTTCTCAACAGAGGCACTATTGATCTTAGGACAGGATAATCCCTTGTTGTGAGGGGCTGTTCTGCACACTGTAGAATGTCTAATAGCATCCCTGGCCCCTACCCACTAAATGCCAGTAGCATTCCCCCACTCCCACAGTTGTGACAACCAAAAATATCTCCAGACATTGCTTAGTGTTCCCCAGAGGAGAGGCTGGTGGGAGCAAAGTCACCCCCATGGAGAACAACTGATCTAGCTGGGAAGTACCACATACAGAGAGGAAGAAAGAAGAATGCAGAGCTAGAACCTGTGGTAAAAGAGCAGCAGTAAGTCCATGAAAGGAACTCATTGACAGAAACAGGGAAGGTTCCTTAGAAGACAGGGCCTTAAATGGTGCTTCATGACCATTTTAAATGTATGTCCCGCCAGGTGCTGTGGCTCACACACATGTAATCCCAGCACTTAGGGAGGGTGAGGCAGGCGGATCACTTGAGGCCAGGAGTTTGAAACCAGTCTGTCCAACATGGCAAAACCCTGTCTCTACAAAAACACAAAAATTAGCCAGGCATGGTGGCGCACACCTGTAATCCCAGCTACCCTGGAGGGAGGCTGAGGCGGGAGAATCACTAGAGCCGGAGAGGCAGAGGTTGCAGTGAGGCGAGATTGCGCCACTGCCCTCCAGCCTGGGCGACGGGGAGACTGTCTCCAATAAATATAAAATAAAATATAAATAAATAAATGCCCCTTTTGGTAAACATAAAAATCTTTCTTTTTATTGAGATTGAAATTTCAAAACAAACATCATGCCTAAACCCAAATTAAAGCAACTATAATATAGTGAATATTATTTTCCATTACAAACAGTTCCTTCCTCTCACTAAGATTCTGATAAAGCTTCTTAGCTAAATGTCAACTCACAGTGGTTTAAATAAGCTGGGAAGAGATAAAAGACAGAGAGAAGGGAGAGGGGACAGAGAACCTAGGTCACCCCTGAAGAACTTGAAGAATTTTGGAGCAACGTCTGCTGATATCTCTGGAAATGAGTCTAAATTTTACCCAAGTAGTAGTGAGTCTGGTTTCAAGATAGACGATGATCCCTGGCTTCCAGCTGTTGTATTCCATTCCATCCCCTCCCCATGACAGGGACCAGCTGACCCTCAGCTGTAACTCAGTTCTGCCTCATTTTCTAAGACCCATCTTGACCTGAGGCTGACTTGGGCTCAACGGCATCACTGTCTGATCCCAGGGCACTGCTTCATTCCAATAAATGACAGTTCTAATCCATTACTCAGGTTCTTATCACTGAAGTTCTGCCTTGGTCCCTGTTGATGAATCCCTGTCCAAGAATCTGCTGAGCACCCCATCCTAGAGAATTGCCAAGCACCCTTACCCAATGTCTGGAGCTACAACTCCTGGGTGTCCTAAGCCTGCCTTTCTGGACATCTGAGCATCATCCCATCCAACTGCTGCTGCACTCATCCGCCCATGGAAACATCCTACTACTTTGTCTTGGATCCTTCTGTGTTGCTGTTGAATCTCAGAAGGATCACGGCTGCACCCATGCTGGCCAGGCTGCATCTTCACCATTAGCGTGCAGGCCAGCAATCCTAGTGCAATCCTAGCCTGGCGGAAGGGTCAGATCTCTATGACCCCCCGCCTTCCTCATTCCATTGTAGGTAACTGGCCATGCTGTAACACGACCAAAATCTCTGAGTTTTGGTTATCTCTACTGTAAGGTAGGTTAATCAGACTGCAGCCCTGCAAGTGATTCAATTGTAATATATACACGTTATAAATTGAGCACCTCCTATATGTAAGATACCCTGACAGGTGAGGGAAAGAGAGGAGAACTAATGCTGAAGGTTTATTTTGTACCAGACATTGATTTCTTGCTTTACACAATTATTTTAACTCATAACAAACCCAAGAGGTAGATATATCATCATTAACATTTTCTGTATGAGAAGATTAAGTTCAAAGAGCCAGCAAGGCATCAGGCAGGGCCTCAACAGGGGTCCTACTGACTTCAAACCTCATGTTCATTCCCCAACACTGGGAGTGGTCTTTTTGATGGGTGCCTGGAACCCTACGAGGTTTTTATCTTTTTCTTTCCTCCTTTTATGAATTTTGATAATATATTGGGCATCTACCTTCAGGGTTAGTGACTGTACTCAGAGTATTCATACAAACTGCTCTCAGCATCCTCTCCCAGTTTTTTTCTACTATTAAAATTCAGGTCACAGAGAAGATGAAATGTGGAGTTCTCCAAACTCTCTTAAGGGAGCTGAGTACAAATTAAGTATTATAACTTTATGGGAGCTGCTGTCCCAGCGAGCAAGGCATGAGTGAGACTTGGATTTCCCAGAAGGAAGTCAATGCACCCATACTGAGTGGGACCATTATCTGCAGGGCTTGGGACTCGGCAAGGCGCTCTGGTCCCTCTCTCTCTCTGCTCAAGACATGAGGTATGCCAGGGATTGCCCAGGGTGAGCTACACACCAGCCCTGATGGGCTGCTGTTTATGAAAGGGACACGGGGCAAGGTATTTGAAAACTTCACATTTGCTTAATGAATTATCTCCTTTCCTGACCCCACCCGCACTTTTAAGATGAGCATTTAAGGCTTTAAAAATACGACCAAAAAAAAATACACTAGAGATTATACTGGCTTTTCCCTACAGTGAGGCATGGTGGGGCTGTGTCATTAGATTGACCTTTATATGGGTTGACCTGAGCAATTTTACAGTCAAGTATAAACTGCTACATTACAGGGTTTGAGTAACACATAGATGGAACCTCATCACCTGTTACAGCCAGGTGCCTGGGCATTCTCATCAGTCACATTTAGGACACAGAGAGGAGACAGAGAGCCAAGCATATAACACAGGCCTGGAAGAAGTTACTCATCCTGTATGGGAATTTTTCTAAAGACACAACCAACATTTACCCTGAGACTTAACCTACAGCCTTACAGGAGTCATAGCCATGTTCTTAATTTTCTTTATTTTTATGGAAAACTTGGCTACATTGAGAATGTATGAAACCAACAATCATGAAACAATGGGCCAGAAACCACAGAATACACTTTTACCACAGGAAAGCAATGAACTGCAAAATTTAGACTCATCTGATCCTTATAATTGGACAAGGCTAGCTTTCACATGATGACAATCATTACTGCTATATTATTGTATTTTTGTCAATATTTAAAGTATATCTCTCCTCATACTTATAAAGTGAACCTATTTGATATTTTAATAATATTCATTGATCCTAGCCTATTTTAATATATTTAAGTCATCACACAATTGTTGACCATTGGGTTGTTGCAGTCTAGGTAAAACTCTCTATATAATTTTTTATTACCTTAGGATATATTTCTAAAAGTAGAATTGCTGGATTAGAGTGGAGGACTGATTTGGTTATCTTTTTTGCATATCATCACACTGTTCTTTAGGAAGGAAAAAAAATTATAATGCCTTCTTGAGTGTATGGGTGTTATCTCTGCCCATGTTAGATTTTGTAGGTTTTTTTATTTTTGACATTGTAGTAGGTGGGAGTGGTAACTCACAGTTGTTTTAAACTTGAATTTATTAACTTACCTCCCTAGGATTTGTGTATAGCTGTGTGAATTGTCTACTCATATCCTTTGACCATCCATCCAATGAAGTCTTGATTGGGACCTCTCAGATTTTTCTAAAACTCCCTCAAAGTGTTTGGATATTAAGTTTTTATATGTCATGTTTATTACAACTATTTCCCCAATCTGTTGCTTCTCTTTTTACCTTTTTGTTGATTTTCTTTGTACAAGAAAAGGTATGTATTTTTTTTTTAAAGTAATTGAACCCGTCAAACTTGTCACTGATAATTTCTTCAATTGCTTCAATAGTCAGAAAATTGTCTTTCCTCAACAATTAGGATAAGAATACTATTAAAAAAATTAGCTCTTTAAACCATCTGGCATTTGTTGTGGTATAGGGATACACTGACCATATTTTCTGAATCAAAAATTGGAACATGTGATCTGACAAATGCCAGTGTTCTCATGGGTAAAATGGGACAGAATATTTGAAATTGAGACTTTCCTGGAAAATTAAGGACATATGGCCCCCATATGCATGGAGCAAGCTGTTATTTTAAACGTCCCGCTTTTTTCAGCCCCTATCAACTCTAAGCAACAGAGCTTTTTAGCCTAAGGTTCAGTGTCACCCAAGTCCTGAGCCCAGCCTTACGAGGGCAGGCAGAACGGCAATACAGCCATTCCTACCGGAAGGAAGGATCCAGAATTAGTTATGTTGCAAAGAGCCTGGTATTTGCCCCTCTAGATCCATGCCTTCCCACCTTGTTCCCCACTCCATGTTTCAGTGGGCACACTTGCTGTCTGTCCTCAGCTCCCATTAGATCAATGGGAAGTACCCCAAGAAATCCGGGAGAGAGGGGAGAGACAATCAGGGTATTTATGTCCTGAAACCCCTGCTGTGAGGTCACCATGATCAAAGGTCATAGGCCTTGTCTGTTAGGTGGCCCTCCCCACACCACTTTCTCTATCCTGGAATTTAGTAACCATTCACATCCTTCCCGTTTCAGGCTTAGGCGCGATAACAGCTCCCCACAGTTCCCAGCCCCAGGATAGAGTATACTTAGCCCATTCCTATGTGAACAAATCCTTTATAAAACTGTAGTTATGTTAATCAATTGGAGTGTGCCATGGTGTCCAGCGGGGACCCTTCCTCATATACCCAGTATCCAGGCTGCCTCAGTGAACAAGTACATGTACAATCAGAGTTAGTTTTCCCCAGACCCCATTACAGTTGGTTCTGTGCACTCAAGGGTTAAAAGTCTAGTTCCTCCTAGAAGTACAGCCCTCCCCTAGACCACTGCCTACTTGGCTACTTTGCCAGCCCCTTCTTTATACGACAAGCCCTCTCAACTCCACCTACTGACTGCAGAATTGCTACACTCCAGATAGACCACCAGGCACAGTGATCCAGCTGCTCATGCTAACCTGAAATCCTGAATTCCAATCTTGGTTCTACCCTGTCCTAGCTGCTTTCTTTTCCCCTAGGGCCAAGGCTGAGGTCTCAGCATGCCTCTGGGTTCATCTGTGTAGTAATAACCAGTGACTTCTTCCTTCAGGGGCAACCATAATACCAGAGATTATATAATGCATTTAAGATAAACTGGTTGGGAGGCTGAGGTGGGAGGATCACTTGAGGCCAGGAGTTTGAGACCAGACTGGGCAACAACAAAAAAATTTAAAAAATAGCTGGGTGTGGTGATGCATGCCTGTAGTCCCAGCTACTCAGGAGGCTGAGGTGAGCAGATCACTTGAACCCAGGAGTTCCAGGCTGCAGTGAGTTTTGATCTTGTCACTGCACTCCAGCCTGGGCAACAGAGTGAGACCCTATATCTCTATTAAAAAAAAAAAGAAAAAGAAAAGAAAGATATACTGGGCTGAGTATTATACATAAGGATTGGTTCAGTCATCACCATGAATTAGTGAGTATTAATTGTCTGAGCTGCCTGTTCTGGCCCTCAACAACCCATCTTTATGGGCTATCCATTTCTTCTAGGCCCTTGAATTTCGCTTTTGGTGCTCTTTGGAAGACTTTGCAGTGCCTCTACTGACCCACCTCTTACCAACAGCACTGCCTGATGCCCTCCTGTGTGTTCCCATTAACAACCTGGATTCCGCTTCTGCCAAATCCTTACCATTTGGGGCCAACCTCAACATGCCCCTCTCTGTGAGGAAACCATGAGCAAAGGGATGCTGGGGGGTTAGGGGGTGGGTAGGAAGCTGCAAACCTGCCTCCCTGAAGCCACCACATGGTGTCTGAAGTGAGGACCTCAAGATCCAGCTCAACAAGCATTCATGGAGCCAGGTTCAATACTACAAAGGCACGCTGCAAACAACATGAGGCAAACAGGAATGAGATAGTAAGGCAGTAAAATGGGAGCACAGACAACAAGCAAGTGGTGACAGGACTGGTAAGGCTTTGGAGAAGAAGCAGGGCTCAACCTAGAACTTGAAGGTAGAGGAGAAGAAGCAAGCCCGAATGCAAAGTCTTCAGAGCAGGAATCAGCAATGGTGGCCATATTGCCTAAGGGTACAGGCAACGGAAAACAAAAATTATGCTACATCTGCTTCCATCCAAGCACCTCGTGTTCCCATCTGATACCCACTAAGCTGCATCTCTGAATCCCCAGAGCCTAGAAACATGGTTGAGAAAGTATCAGTAAAATAAAAGCATGAATGAATATTCTTAACTCTGTTATTGCCAAAAGCCAAGAGTTCAGTAGTTCCTTTGAATCCTACATCTGCAGGGGAAACAGGTCACCCAAGAGAAGAAGTGGTGTGTGACAGATGCTTTCAAGAAGTCAAGTGGGCCAGGTGTGGTGGCTCACGCCTGTAATCCCAGCACTTTGGGAGGCCAAGGTGGGCGGATCATGAAGTCAGGAGATCGAGACCATCCTGGCCAACATGGTGAAACCCTGTATCTACTGAAATACAAAAAATTAGCTGGGCATGGTGGCACACACCTGTAGTCCCAGCTACTCAAGAGGCTGAGGCAAGGGAATTGCTTCAACCCAGGATGCAAAGGTTGCAGTGAGCTGAGATTGCACCGCTGCACTCCAACCTGATGACAAAGCGAGACTCTGTCTCAAAAAAAAAAAAAAAGGAGGGGGGGCCGGGCACGGTGGCTCACGCCTGTAATCCCAGCACTTTGGGAGGCCGAGGCGGGCGGATCACAAGGTCAGGAGATCAAGACCATCCTGGCTAACAAAGTGAAACCCCGTCTCTACTAAAAATACAAAAAATTAGCTGGGTATGGTGGCGGGCGCCTGTAGTCCCAGCTACTTGGGAGGCTGAGGCAGGAGAATGGTGTGAACCCGGGAGGTGGAACTTGCAGTGAGCCAAAATCACACCACTGCACTCCAGCCCGGGGGACAGAGTGAGAGTCTGTCTCAAAAAAAAAAAAAAAAAAAAAAAAGGAAGTCAAGTAAGCAAACATTATAAAACACCTTGATATATAGCATCCCAAGTTGCCCCATGGCTTTTGGAAACTGCCCTTATGTCATTTATTTTATGTGTAGCAGCCTCTGCCTTCTACCCTCCTGAAGCTTCGTGGGGAGGCTCTTTTCCCCTTGGTCCTCATGGTGCCTGGATTCTCAGTGGACCTGGTGAATAGATCATAGGGGCTCTGCTCTTAGGCTGCACCCCTAAGAGCTTAGTCGATGTACCTGTGGACAGCCAAGCAATGAGGGCTTTTTGTCTTGTACCTAAGACTTCTGCCCTACCTCTCCTCCACATCTCTCTCTTTAAAGCAGCCTCAAGCTCCTAGTGTCACAGCTATTGACCTTGAAAATGCAGTCTTTTGCTGCACTCCCAACACCTGTCGTGGGCTCCACATACCTTTTCTTCAGGCACTGGCCATCCACCATCCTAGGTTAGAGTCTCACTTTCTTCCTGTTAATAGTATGAATACCATACCTTACATTTGCTTAATGCTTCCCAAAGCTTACATATGCATCTTATTTAACTCTATAGCAATCCTGCTAAGTAGGTATTGTGATCTCCATTTGATGCTGAGGCTCAAAAGAAGTAAGAAGTTTGTTCAGCTGGGCAGCAGTGTCGGGCACTGCCCAGAGGTCCTCCCTGTCCAGGACTCCTTATCCTCAATCACAGTTGCTACCTCGCTACTTCTCACTCGCTCTGAAGAGTATGATTAAGTAGAGCTGCTGGCCTCCTGCCTCCATGCTGCTGAACTGGTCCACGCATCAAGTAAGGTTTGGATTGGTAGGCTACAAGGGGCAAGGCCCCTTCCAACTCTGAGTCCCTCTGACTCTCTAACCCCACAATCCTTTGACCTGTCGGCAATTTTCCACAAAGCAAGCTTCTCCCTTCAACTCCCCCCAACTTACCGCATGCTATTTTTTGACACTCAACTATTACTATACATTTTGTGGAACTAGGCAGTGAACTGGATAGCAATTCCCTATCTCCAATTTCCTACAGCGTTGTGGAAAATTGTGTTACATTGGGCAAATGAAAGAGCTAACAGCAGCAGGGGGAAAAATCATTAAAATGTAGTCGTTTTTGTTTAATCCTGCCTCCCTCAGCAGATTTGGTTGGTGACCTCTCTCTGAGTCATGAAAAGGCTTTAAAACTTGCTCTGATTTACATCTGTAGGAAATAGAGTTTATGTCTTGCGTTTTAATTTTTTTTTTTTCATTCTCAAACCATACTTTATTCCCGTCTATGTGGAATCTCTTGATAATACCTCAGGACAAAAATATACATACATAATAGCTTTTCGGCTTCATGGTGTGGATTAACCAAAACCACTCATTTTAACAAGAGCCTGGAGGCTTTAAGCCAATTACCCCCGAATGTATTCTGTGAGATTTAGCTGGGCGGTCTTCTCTTGGTCAATTAAGTCATGGGAAAAGGCTCAGGATCACCAGTGATCTCACTTGGAGAGTGATCTGCAAGGAAAAGCAATTAAAAAAAAAAAGTTTTCTACCAGAGTATAGAGGCAAAGATTTTCATTATTTTTGGCATCTGAAGCATGGCAGATGGTCTAATCTTTTGCATCTCTATAGTCTGAACTCAATTCCAGAGGAAAAATAAAGAACCACATTTTAGTAGAGGTCAGGAACGCAAACTTTGTAACTTCAGCCCCACCTCCACCCCCAAGGCTGGGGCCTCTGTGGATTACGGGCCATTACTCTTTAGTTGTAAGAAACAGAATCCCCCTCCCCTAAGCTAATTAATTAAAGGAGATTGTTTAAAAATACAGTGGTAGGCAAAATCCTGTGCCTTAAGATTTCCTGCTCCAATCCTGGGACTGTGAATGTGATGAGATATCATGCCCTATGTTAGGTTACCTGATAGAGGGATTATGTAGATGTAATCATGGGTACTAGTTTTGATTTGAGTTACCCTAAAGGAGATGATCTGCGTAAACCTAACCTAACTATTCTTACCCTTTAAAAGCAGTAGCAGAAGAGGAAGTCGGAGAGACTTAGTATGAGAGGGATTCATTGTGTGGGCGATTCTCTGTTGCTGACATGGAGGGGCCCTGTGGCAAGGAGCTGAGAGTGGCCCCTTGGAGGTAAGAACAGTCCCTGGCCAAGGCCAGCAAGGGAATAGGGACTCCAGTCCTACAATGCAAGGAAACAAATTTTGCCAAGAACCTGAATGAGCTTAGAAGCAGATTCTTTTCCAGGGCCACCAGATAAAAACCCTGCCCAGCCAACAACTTGACGTCAGCTTTGTGAGATTCTAAACAGAGAACCCAATTGAACCCACTGGACTTCTGACCTATAGAACTGGGATATAATATATGGATTGTTTTAAGCTGCTAAGTTTGTGATAATTTGTTACGCAGCATTAGAAAACTAATACAGATCCCCAGTTCATGGGCACAGGAACCCAAATGTGGCCAGGCCCCAGTGGGACGGAGAGAAGTCCCAAGGAAGCAAAACCTCTCCACCGGTCAGGGGCCACCTGGACTCTCCCCCTCAGCTTCTCTTTTGATCTTGACCGGCTTCCTACACTTACCTGTGACGACATATGACTGCTGGCCCCAACCCTAACTGAACTCATGGGGCCAGCACCAATCACTGACCAAAAAAGCCACTGTGTCCTTAGTTCAAATTCTGAGAATTTGGAATGAATGGCCAGTTGGTCGTTGGCCATTTATTCATCCAACAAATGTTAACTGAGCATATACAGTGGTTAAGAATTGTTCCAGGTGCTGGGGATACAGCAATAAACAAGATGCCATCCTGCTCACAGGGAGTTTATATTCTAGCAAAGGAGAGAAACAATGGAAACGCAAACAAGGAAACATGCATGCTACGCCAGCAGTGACAGGTTGTAAGAGAAAACAGAACAGGGCGATGGGAATAAAGAGAACCAGGAACTGCTATATTTAAACAGGTGGTCATAGGCCTCTCTAAGAAGGGTTGTGCACAAGGAGGATTTGAACAGAGGCTGGAGTGAAGGAGCCAGTTATGCAAATACATAGGGAACATTCAGGAAGAAGAAACAGGAAGTGCAGAGGCTTTGAAATGTAAATGTACTTTGCTCCTGTAGGGAACAAGGAGGAGGCCAGGGCAGCTGGGGCAGAGAAAGCAGGGGGAGGAGGACAGGAAGTGGGGTGGGAGGAGCAGCATGGGCCAACACAGATAGGGCCAATATGGGAAAACCATCAAGGAGTTTACTGCGAGGTAGTGACATGGATTGCTGGTCTTCAGTCAGGGATCCAAACAAGGTCTCAAACATGGCAACCCAGGCCTGCCCCTTCAGCTGGGCCTCTGGGTGCCATCATTCCCAAAGAATGGGGTGATGAGTGAGTCAGGCTAGACATCTACTTCATGCTCCCATTATCACTAAGAACAACTTTGCTTAATTCAATAATGTCTCAACCGTCTTTGATTCAAGCTGGAGGACTGAATCAAACGGGCAAAGTCCACAGGAGGTAATGGAAGGTCAGTGGTAAATGAAGGGACAGCGTCTATACCAAAGGCTCCTTCCTACAGAGACAGCTGGGCCCTCTTTTCATCTCTCCTGCTGTGTAGTTTGGGGGAAGAATCAGCAGAACCACTGGCCAAGGAGTTGTCCCCTTCCCCATTCACCCTCATATTCCTAGAGAGATGCATCCAATCAAAAGAACAGTCAGCTCAGAAACCATGAGAGGGACTCCAAAAGAATTACTGTTCCTAAAGTGCCCCTGGGATCAGAACTAGTGGTCTCCTCTGCCACTTTCCCGAACGAGTCTACTGTCCATCCCAAACATAGTCTTATTCATGCATCCTCTCTTTCCTGTATCATTAGGCCCTTCTGAAGACATGAGCCATCCCGGGCACTACAGTACCTACCCTAACACCATTTTGCCTCACTCTTCCTCTGAACTGCTGGGCCAATTTTTAATCCAAAAGAGTCTCTTTCTTCCCATCCTGGTTTCCAAATTTTCCTGGAATTGATCCAGCAAATGTTTATTGAGCGCCAACCTTGTGGCATTGTACAAGGCAGGAGGGATTTAAGCCCTGGGTTCAAAACCTAATGCTGCCACTGACTATCTTAATTTGGGCAAATAACTGAACCTCCCTGAGTCTCAACTATGAATGAGAACAATAATACTTACTTTAAGGAGGTGTTTAGGGGTTAGGAACAATAAAAGTCAAGTCTCTAGCATAAAGCTGGAGACAAAGTAGGCCCTTAGTGGATATTTATTGAATAAATGAATAAACTAATGAATGCTATGTTTGAATGTCCCCTTCAAAACTCATGTTGAAATTTAAATGCCATTGTAACAGTATTAAGAGGTGTGGACTTTAAGAGGTGAGTAGGCCATGAGGGCTCAGCCCTTATGATGAAATAAATGCCATTATTGCAAGAGTGAATTAGTTATCCTGGGAGTGGACTCCTGATAAAAAGGATGAGTTTGGCCTGATTTCCTGTCTCTGGTGTGCTTGCTTGCTCTCTCATCATAGGATAAAGTAAGAAGAAGCTCCTCACCAGATGAAGACCCTCAATCTTGTACTTCCTAGACTCTACAACCATGAGCCAAAAACCAGTCTATGTATGGTATTCTTTTTTTTTTTTTTGAGATGCAGTCTCCCTGTGTCACCCAGGCTGAGGTGCACTGGCACGATCTCTGCTCACTGCAAGCTGCGCCTCCCAGGTTCACACCATTCTCCTGCCTCAGCCTCCTGAGTAGCTGGGACTACAGGTGCCTGCCACCACGCCCAGCTAATTTTTTTGTATTTTTAGTAGAGACAGGGTTGCACCGTGTTAGCCAGGATGGTCTTGAGCTCCTGACCTCGTGATCCACCCGCCTCAGCCTCCCAAAGTGCTGGGATTACAGACGTGAGCCACTGCGCCTGGCCTATGTATGGTATTCTTTTATAGAAGCAGAAGACAGACTAAGACAATGAATGACAAGGTTGGAAGTACATTTGATGATTGGATTTTGATGAAACTCCATGATGAATGCTTCAGCAGAGGTACAAAGTCACGGGGTGAATAGGAAGCACCGACCAAGCTGCCACCTTTCCTTTTTACTCTCTCTCTGCCTCCCCTGCACATTCCCCACATGGGCTGCTCAACCTGATTCTGTCTTCAGCTTCAGTGTATTCCCCACACCATCTGATTCCTTCCCAAAGGAGACTTGGACACTAAGCACAGCCTTGATGCTCTTTTATTCCCACCCCCCACCCCAACATAGCATCATCCCTATATCCACTCTCTAAGTCTGCTCTCTTAATTCAATTCATGTGAACAAACCTTCACTGAGCACCTAAGATGTGCAAGACAAAGTGGATATAGAGATGAAGAGGCCATAGTCTTTACTCACAGAGCTCACATTCTAGTGAGAAGACTGCCAAGATGGCCAGTTCATACACTGTGATGATGCTGGCAATAGAAATACGTCCAGGGCACAACAGCACCACAAAGGCTTAGGAGGCTGGGGAGGATGTAGGGAAGAGAAGGCTTCCTGGAAGGAGGGACCCAGGAGTTGGGCTTCACAGAATGAATAGGCACATGCCTGGCAAAGGCAGGGAGAGGATATCCTTCTTGTACCTCACCTCTTCTTTCTGCAGTCCTTTCTTATTCTTCTAGGAGAGGGTTCCTTAAGTTCTCTGAAGTAAAGGACCAGTTTCTTTTATTTTTCTTATTTCCAAATAATTGCAGACTGATACTTTGCAAAAATAAATAAAATAAACTACTATAAAATATTGGATTATAACACAAAATACTAGCATGCCAATCCCATGCTCAGATGTTGCAACAATGTCAAATTGCTGTAAAAGTTTCTCCCTTGGTGTTGATGGTACCATTGAACTGGGCACTTAAAGATGGTGAAAATAGCAAAATTTATGTCATGTATACTTCAACACACAAAAAAGTTTCCCTTTCATTTTCATAGTATCCCCATATTTCAAGTTTCATTGAAGCTTTGGAGTTGTTCTTAAGCCACTTTTGCTCTCATCTCCAATACCAAATTTATCATCAATACCTTTAATCATTTTTTCTTTTGAAATAGTTTGCATTTCCATCCTTTCCTTCCCAATCTAACCCCACACTTCTTCAGATCAGGGTCTGGTTCCAGCAACAACCTGCTGAACACCCTTCCTGCCCCCATCCTCCCAAGCAAAAATGCCTTATATATAAAAGGAAGCTAAATCGATCTTCCCAAAACACTGTTTCTTGGTGCTCTCCCTCAATAATATTCAATGGCTCCCTGTGGCCTCTGGCATCAATTTTAGTTCCCCTAACTTTCACAGAAGCCTTTATCACTCATTACTCACTTTATACAGGCAGCCAAAGGTCCTCCTAGGCCACTTGTCACGTGTCCCTCTACTCTGGCCCACACAGATCTCTCTCCATCTCCAGGACTCTTACTTCCCAAGGCCACTGAGACCTTGATGGGAGACTGTTACTGAATGGGCTCTAATTGTGTTGTGTGTAGTTTCTGTAGTCTGAGACCAGCAATCAGTTCTGCTAATTCTCTCCCTTCAACTCTGATACCAGTGTATGAGACAGGTTAATAAGAAATTTTTGGTGAGTTGTCAAGTTTATAATTAGTCTAAGAGAATTTCACTGTATGGGCTCAATCATCCTACCGAATTAAGTCTAGCAAATAGTATGTTCCTAATATGCACATTATCCCTAATCCTCAGAAGAGGGAAATATTGCTATCTATTTTACAAATAAAAACAGAGGCTGGGTGTGGTGGCTCATACCTGTAATCCCAGCACTTTGAGAGACCGAGGCAGGTGGATCACAAGGTCAGGAGATCGAGACCATCCTGGCTAACACAGTGAAACCCCATCTCTACTAAAAATACAAAAAATTAGCTGGGTGTGGTGGTACGCGCCTGTCGTCCCAGCCACTCAGGAGGCTGAGGCAGTTGAGTCCGGGAACGTGAACCCAGGAAGCAGAGGTTGCAGTGAGCCGAGATCAAGCCACTGCACTCCAGCCTGGGCGACAAAGCAAGACTTCGTCTCAAAAAACAAAACAAAGCAAAACAGAACAAAACAACAACAACAACAAAAAACAGAGATACAGCCAGGAGAAGTCACTTGCCCCAAAATCAGACAACTGTTGAGAGGAGAGAGGGATTCTAAATTTAATGTGTAACTCCAAACCCTACACTGTTTCCACTGCACAGCCCAGCTTTTGAAATGGAAGCTCTTCTCCAGAGTTTAGGAACCACCCATTCATCATTCCTTATGACCTATGAGAGTTTGTACACCCAACATGCAGCTCAAACCCCCCTGTAATTCCACGGGTTTGGCTATTTGGAGCATCAAACACAAGCACTTGCTTCATGACCAAAACAAGAACTCTTCGGTCCTGGGACTTAGAAATAGACCGGAAGATCTGTCACCCATCTGCGTGTTTCACATTTCATCTGCGTTGAATGACAGGGATGTTTTCAGAAGCGGCTTTGGAATGGTCAACCCTCTGTACTTTTCCCCATGTTCTGGAATCAGGATCTTGGCTGGAGTGACAGGAGAAGGGGAAGAGGATGGGAACTAAGGGAAGAATAATTTTTAGGAAGAAAAGGGAAAGTCAGTGGGGAAAATGGAACAAGTGATCAGAGAGAGGGGGGAGCCTTGAGCAACACCTGTCAGCTGAGGAAGAGGAGAGCTTCAAGAAGCAGGCAGCTGAACAGAGAGATCAAGTAAGATTAGGAAAGAAATTCTGGAAATTGGGAAGTCCCAGGTAAACTTTGCCAGAACAGTTTCAATGGGTGTACAAGTCAGACTGCAGTTTGGTGTATGAATGGAAGCAAAAAAGCAGCACCTTATCTATACGTGAGTTTTCAAGACATTTGGTGAATACGGGCAGGAAAGAAGCTGATTGAGAAGGGACTGGTGTGTGGGGTGGCGGACTGAGGACTGGGATAATGTTAGAAGCTGGGGGTTTGTAACCAAGTCACTTAGGCCGACTAAGTGATTATCTTCAGACCTGGAGCAGGCTCAGTAAAAATGCCTTCTGGGTTGATTCAAGTTGGGGACTGCTCAGTTTGAGCAGTAAGAACAAAAGGCATTGGGGATTGGCGGTGGGGGGCACTGAGGATGCTGTGAGTGTGGCTAGAATAATCAACAGATAACCAGGCTGGGTTGGGAGGGTCTGGAAGGATAGAGGCCCAGAAGCTAGAGGCTGAGAGCAAGACTTCATGGGAGTTACAGAGTAGAAGAGACCAGGAGGTGGAGGATTGTGGTCAAGAAGGGGAAGCCCAGAGGGCACTATGTGTTCAGACATAGCATGATCCAAGCCATGAACCATGGGAGCAAAGTCACATGGTTGGGGGCTGTGATAGCCAGAAAAGCTGAGGAGGAACTCCAAGGCTGGGAGACAGGTCAGCAGGGAGACTGTTAAAACTCACCCAGGAAAAAGAAGGCCTGTTAGATAGGGACCAAGCGCCAGAGTCCCTGGTAAGTACGAAAAGTACTGGGGGTCCCAGCAGGCGGGACCTGCAGCTGAGATAGCCATCAAAGCAATGGGAATGCAGAATTTATCCATACTTCTCAGGCTGCAAAATGCCACTCACTGCTCTCCGTCAGGGAGCACAGGGCTGCAAAACTCCTCGGTGTCAGTATGTGGGCCTTGCCCCCCACTGCCTTTCAAAACAGGATGGAAAAACTGCTTACATCGTATGATATTTTAACCAGAGGGCACTTGGAAAATCAGAATTCGAGGGTAGCCTGCACACGAGTCCTAAGGCCAACCTTGGATTTATGAACACGTAGAACATAGTGCTCGCGGTGCTCAGACCTGAGCCATGGAGGTAAGGCAAGCTCGTTCTCGGCTGGCCTCACATTTTTCTCCTTATTTTTATCTGTGGGATCAGGCACATTGGAGAGAAACAGAGAGGCCTGGTAACAACAGCTTCCCCGTCATTCTTGGTTACTTACATCTGTGGTCAATTTTCCACACTTTATTCCATAAAAGGTAAAGGAGGCACGGTACTTGCAACAGGATAATCTAAACAATATGAACCATGTTACTGTTAAAGACCATCTGGCTGATCACGCCCAGGCCCAGACTTTTAACTCCTTGAGGTAAGAAAGATGCCAAACCCAGAGAGGCCGGGGCCTTTTTCTGGGCTCTTACTCCGAGTCTTTTCCTTCCTCTTCAAGTCAGTTAAAACAACAACCTCTAAGGTCTCTGCCAATCCTAATATTCTCTCTGATTCTAGGCCGGCTGCTGGTGAAACTGCGAGCTTTGTGAATGAGCAACTTGCAAAATACTTCTACCAAATGCCTCTTTTATTTCTCTTTAAAAGGAAACATTAGAAGCTTAAAAAAAAAAAAAAAAAAAAAAAAAAAAGCCTTCCACACAACCCAAATTGAAATACTCTCAAGTGCTGGGATTGCTTCCTTCATTGCTGATTCTCTCACTTAAAACTAAGGTATCATTTACATAATTTTAATTTTAAGAAGCAGCTGATACCAGTGAAGAACGAGTGAAGCCCATGCTTTGCTTTTATTTGGGCTTACACATTTTGTGGCCATCTGTTATCCAAGAAAGTTGCAAACTCAAATAAGAGATGGGAAAACTGTAAATCAGATGGTGTTTTTCATCCTTTGGGTGGGGAGCTAATGATAAAAGATTCCGGGAAAGTTTCAGTTGGGTAAGGTCATCGCAAAAATGAAACTTGGCCTCCCTTGTGAGGTGCAGACTTTCCACCTGCAGAAGGAATTTAGCATTTGACCTAGAGGTTCGGGTGTATTTTATTCTTCAAATAGGTCATTAAGAACTCTAGCTTTCCCTAGCTTCCTCTATGGGTATCAAAACGATTCAAAACAATTCAATTTAATATACCTTTTAATTTTTTAAATCGTGTCTGGCAACATTCCATCAAGAAAGCATCTTTCAGTACCATGGCTACGACAGAGCCCTCATTTCTAGCCACCATCTCCTTTGTGTGCAACCACAGGACCTAAGCAATCAGTTTTCTGGGAATGAATTTTCAGAGGTCATGATAGAAAACAGGTTCAAATACAATGGCTATGCCTGGCTTCAACAATGCAGCACCAACTGTGCTAGAACGGCTCTCCACTTTTTAAAATATTCTCGAAAATCTTGATACAGAAAAAAATGACGCAAGAGCCTAAATAACGTACACGTGACAGAACGTGGTTCTTTCTTTGTCAAATTACTTTAAATTGCACAGGCCCAGATAAGCAGTTATTTTTTGGTTTGGTTTGGTTCTGTTGACTTGCCAAACAAACTTCAACATCCTTTCTTCCCCCATCCACCTTGCAAGTTACCTCTTTGGATTCACAAAGACAAGGGGTGAATGGGTTAACGGCAGAGCTGTTGGGAGACAACGCATCATATCCCATGATCATAAATCTCTTTCAAGGCAAGTTAAACTAAATTCTACAGCTCCCAAATTCAGCACTCATCTTCAATTAGATAAAATGACATTCACATCTATTTGTACTCTCTCCATTTCCCAACACATTTATCTCATGAAATAAAAACTGAAAGATACTACTGTCCTAAACATGCACATTATTTTTAAAAAGAGTTAATGAATCAGGCTAATTTAATAGGCCTTTTATTGGAATTCACTTTTAATATAAATTCTTTAACATGTGTGAACAATATTTTTCAAGAGACAGGTGAGAAAGAAAATGAGGAAAAAAAGAGTCACTACTCAACTATAGTAGTAATTTCCCAACCCAAAGCAAAGTAGGAAAAATTTTATGTTAATTGTAAAAAGAATTTTATTTTGATTTTATGATCAGATATTGGGCGTATTATAGCTCCTTTGCAGAGCTCTTCTCTTTTGGAGAAAGGAGTTTCATTTCGTTTATGATTCTGATTCAATGGACAAGCAACTCCAGTGTAAACTAGTATCCTCACCTCTATAAGGACCAAGGCTGCAGCCAGAGTAAGAAAGCTGGGAATTTCCAACAACTGCTAGATTCAAATGGTTGCTTAGATTTAGAAGCCACAGAACAAGATGAGAAAAAAGTCCCAAAGGGCAAGCAAGGCAGTGTGGCTAAGTGTTGATGGTAGCAAAAAGAGTAACATGAGTGAAGGAAGTTGGCAGGGAGTGGGGGGCCCATGGTGGCATTGGCCTCAGGGCCATGCAGATACAGGCATAAGGCCCAGCTGAGCACAGGGTCTGCATTTAGGAGGTCCAATAGATGGTTAGGCCCTAGCATGGGACAGGTGGCCTTTCAGGTCAGGTGAGAGCACACAGGTCCTTTAACCCATTTAAAGGACCTAGGATGTGGGAATGAATGAGTGAAGCCATCTGGGAACATGTCAGGACTGAAAATGTGGGGCAAGAACTTCAGAGAAGGGGCCTTGGGTTCTGCAGACTCTTGCCTGATTCTAAGCTGCTAAGTTCTTCTCTATTGAAAACCCAAAAATCAGATGGGTCCCACAGCCACGTGGTGGGCCTGAGCCTCCTGGTTTGGATTGGAGGCAGGGGCTGAATGCACAGAGTGTTAAGTGGCTCAAGGCCAAGATTGAAAGAATGGAAGCAGGGGTGACAGATATGTAACAATGCGTAACATCCAGGCACTATCCAGTCTGATACCACAGCAGGGTCTGGAAGCACTTGCTGTTGCTAGATTATGGGAGGGTCTGGCAGGCCCCAGTGGGGACGAGGCTGCCTACACAGGATGGGAAACACTGGCAGGGGTATTGGGGGATCAGCTATTTATCAACCACTGCAAAAATAAACTGCTGTGAGTCAGCCCTGGGAGCAGGGGCAGACAGGTTATTCCCGCCTTCCAGTTGGCACTATGTCCACATCTGCGTGAAAGGGATATTGCTTAAGAAAGGAAAATAAGGCTGAGGGTGGAGCCAGGAGGAGCTTGTTTTTGTCAAATTTCTCAAACATTTGCTTTGCTGGTTAGCACAAACAAAAGCTTGTGCTTTTGCAATTAGGAATCGTGTCTCTTTGTTCTTGTGGCATGGTTGAGAGAAAAGAAAGTCATAGACTTCTCCGCCCTGTCAAGCAGGTTTGGATTTCTTTTAGGAGGTGAGATCAGGACGGAACTTTTGAACACTTTAGAGTAACTAATTTGACAGCTGCCCAAGTGATATGTCTATAACTATCCTCTATTATGGCCAGGCATGGGCACTCTTTCTTATTCCTTTTTTTAAGATATAAGGGAAAATAAGTGTGAGATGGAAAGGTATTAGTAAATGCATTAAACGTCATGATTCATGTGAGTAATAAGGCTTAGGCAAGATCCATGTCAAACCCCCCACAGCATCTTGGTATGAGATTCAGGAAAGAAAGGAGCCCCTGTGTGTGGGTTTTCTGCCGGAGGCAGCGTGAGCAACCAAGACCTGTGTGTCCAGGAGGGGCAAGGTGACGAAAGGTACTCACTCACCCAAAGAGGAGACTTTTACCCTCGTTAGGAAAGAGGGCAATGGGTGTGTTGGAACTGGCTCCTACCAGCTCTCAAATGTTAAATTTTCAGGGATTCAGGGAGCCAGTTGTTAAATGCAGTTATTATTAAAATCTAAAATACAAATTTGCAGTTAAGTAAATTATACTTAGAAAGGTAATACTCAAAACTCATCACTTATATTGATGATCTATGTTCTTGAGATGATGTTCTGCATCTGTATGGCAGAAGTACTACTACAAAATGGTGTGCTGCTCTTCCCAATTCCATGTTCAGGGATACCACAAAATTGGCCCTAGTTGGGGTATTTACTTCTTGGAAATCAACCAACATTGCAAATCAGGGTTTGATTTCTCATTCTGTTGATTATCTAGACTTAAGAAAATGATGAAGGAATGTCAATGATGCAGATTAAACTTAAAGTGAGTCTGTAAAATTTACAAGTGTCTGTAGTCATTATATCATGAATAACATTAAAAAAAGGAAAATACTCTTCCAGTATTTAATACTGTTATACGATCAGCAAAGAAGGTGCTCATGCCATTGGTGAATGAAGTTATACTCAGTACTGAAGCTGAAAGAGGTTTCAGTTTATCCCAGTTATGCCTAGTGTTCCATTATTGGAACGCTAAGCTTGTGGGAGTTATTTATATCCTACTGCTCAAGGTCATCGCCAAGGTCTGATTTTTCACAAAAAAATTTGCAACCACTGGCATAAATGGGTTAATAGATGCAAAGATGAAAAATAGTTTAGTGATCACATATCAGATTTAATGACAACAAATTTATTGGGAAAAGGTTAGTGGACTGATGAAATTCCACGCATCAAATCATGGCTAACCATAGGTTAGCTATGGCTACAAGAGCTCAAAGTATCAAAAGTATTCTGTGAGAATGGATTGGCTATATGGAATTTACAATAAACAGTGTTGATATTTTATTATTATTTGTAAACTGTGTGCTATACATCCTTTATATCAATGAAGTTTATAATTAACTTATATATGCATTCGTACACACACTTTTTACTGGAAAGCTGGTTGTTAAACATTTACCAACGTGCAACTTATTGAGGGTGCTGCAAATGCAGGCCTCGGGGAGGGGTTTGTTCTCCCTATTTCTCACTGCTAAAGGGCTAAAGGGTTAGTACTTCTTTTAAAACTTTGAGCCAGGCATGCTGGCTCATGCCTATAATCCCAGGGAGGCAGAGGCAGGAGGACTGTTTGAGGCGAGGAGTTCAAGACCAGCCTTGGCAATGAAGTGAGACCCTGTCTCTACAAAAAATTAAAAAATTAACTGGGCATGGTGATGTGCACCTTTGGTCCCAGCTACTTGGGAAGAAGCTGGGGCAGGAGGATCACGTGAGCCCAGGAGGTCGAGGCTGCAGTGAGCTATGATCGCACTGCTGCACTCCAGCCTAGGCAACAGAGAGAGACTGTGTCTCAAACAAAACAAAACAAACAAAAACTCTGAACCTGATTTGATTCTAGATTAATAATACACATCATGCTTTTACCAACCCACACAATTTACCCTTCCCCCAAATTCCTGAAGCTCCTTCTGTTTTTATTCACTTAGCAAATGATACCCCTGTATTGGCTTTTCAATTTATAACATTTTTAATTTATGTTCTGTCTCGTTTTAGACAAAGGTCAGTCTCAGAAGCTTTCTCCGAGCCTTTTAAAGGTGTCTGCGTGGGGTGAGCACCAAAAAATTGTATTTGCTCAGTTAGTCAATTGGCCAACTTACCATCTTGACCTCTGCACCCGACACTGAGCCAAACCAGGGATTCAGACACGCATGAATATCTCATCATGATGGAGATGATGGTAATGCAATGATGGCCAGAGTTTACGGAGGTCCAAATAGGTGCCAGATACTATGCCAGGGACTCTGTATATACTATCTAGATACAGCGGTAACTGTGAACATGTGGCTAACTAGTCAAAGATAGTGTCTTGAAACTGGGTCTTGGTCATCTCAGTCCTCAGGCCCCAGCCCTGTCCTGGCTTAGTAATGTTGAAGCATACATGTCTGCATGAATGATTGATTGAGTGCCCTACTGTTGGCATTTAGTTATAGATCTGCTCTGTGTCTTCTCTTCTTTCCTCTTATCTTCCTTCCTTCCCTCCTTTCATATGAGTGACTCCATATGGAAAAGGAAGCTGAAGTGGCCTGCACACGATATAGAAAAGCCATACTACTTTCCTAAGACTGGTAATCCGGCAATACCTAATGCAGCACATGGCTAGAGACTCCACATTTGCCCAACTTCTCTGCTCATCATTTGCCACTGCTCTGTAAATTTCCCAGTCCCCTCACAAAAATCACATGGCACCATTTAAAATGGCTGCTCACTCTCTAAGGGAGGTCTCACAGGCTGGTAGTGAGCCCTGTCCCAATAGTGAAGTTCTCCACAAATGGGGTGACTTCTCCCAGGAGGAGGGGAGGCCTGGAGATGGGCATGCAGTGGGCAATGTCAGCTGCCCTCCAGGTTCTGCTGCCCTTTTCCACCCTGGTCAGTATACAAGCTTCGGGGACACACGCCTGGACCAGAAGCAGTTGTGTTACCTAGAAATCGGGAACAGGCTTCCTCATCTCTCAGTTTGAGAACCTGAGGGCAACTGACTTCTAACCACTGTCATTCACCTCTTCTCAAGAGAGTAAAAGTTAGAAACATAGCAGCTGTATTTGATGTTTTTACCTAAAGCTTACAACTTCAATTTGCCAACAGACACTTCATTCTGACTTTATTCAGCCCTGCTGATGACCCATAAGACAAAAGTTTCAAGATAATTGATTTTTTGTATGCCTTTAAAAGTGTCAAAACTTGCTTTAAAAAAAAAGTCTGTTGTAGATGAAAACATTTCTAAAGAAGATTAAGCCCATACTTGCTTCCATCAACAGAGAAGGCTGTACATAATTTAACCTTTGCCTCCACTAATTCAAGGCCATCCTTACTGCTGATAACTGTTGATTTGGGCTAAAATAACCATGTATTCATGTCAATGATTTTCATTTTTCTGTCCTAGGAAGGGATTTGAACAGGGTCATGAAGACTGGTCAGACTTCAACAGGCAGGGAAGGGAGAGGGGAGAAAGTGAAAGGGTAGGCCACGTGCAGGGCAGGAGACTGCATATCAGATTTTATGACAATAAATTGTTGACCAATTTCATTATCTCATGCTATCTAAGTATCTGTTTCAGCTGGGTTAGCTAATTCAGCAAGAGTTATAAATAATATGCCATACATATGACAAATTTCTTTTATAATAATTATATTTCCTTTCTCATTCAGTAGCTCTACTATATTAATTAAAATTTAAAACCCTGTCTTATTAGCCTGAGTTTTACTTCATTTCTGTTCATATTTTTATTTTATTTCTCATGCTATATGCTTTAGCTTACTACTTTGTTTCTTTTCTAGATTCTAAATTCTTTAAAATGAGACTTCAAAGCCTTTTTTTTTGGTCCAAATAAATCATGTCTATTTATTTCAACACATATTTCCCTTTCTCTCCCCCGTCCTCATTCTGCCCCCAGAATATCCATTCCTCTCCAGTCACACTGCATCCCCTGGTCCAAGCTACGGCCTCTCACCTGGACTGCTGAAAGAGCCTCCTAATTTTGCCTGCTCCTATACTTGCCCAATTCCTCCAGCCACACAGTGGCCAAGTAATCTTGTGGGGGTTAGGCAGCGGGCAGAGCTTAGTTAGGCTCTGGAGGCACAAGACAACCTGGTGATACCCTGGCCCCTTTCACAAACATACGATGTGACCCTGGGCTAGTTGCTTAACATCTCTGGGCCTTGGTTTCCTCCACGGAAAATGAGCATATTAAAATCCCATAATTAAAAGAACATATGTCATCTGGATGCTCTCAGTATTAAATGAGAGAATATATTTATTGCTTGGAGCAATAAACTGGCTTTAGGCACTTTGAAACGTCTCTGAAAATATATATCAAACTGCTTAAAACCCACTTCAACCCAAATACTCTTGAAGACCTCATAAGGGTCTTCAAGATCAGGGCCTGCCTCACCCCATGCCACTCCCCCTCCTTACTCACCACGCTCTAGCCACACACTGGCTCCTGGTTGCCTCTCAGGCCTACTAAGCTCTTTCACACCTCAGTGCCTTTGCATATGCTGTTCCCTCAGACAGGCTTCTTTACCCAGCTTCACATGGCTAGTGACCCATCCTTCAGCTCTCAGCTTAAATGTCACTTCCTAATCTGACAGAGGCCCTGCTCAACCACCCAGGCTAACTTTAATGGTCCATGTCATTGTCATTCCTTTATAGTACTTAACAAAATTTGAAGTTATACACTTATTTGTTGGTTGACTTGTTTAATACGTCTCCCCCGGTACTGTGAACACCATGAACCATGTTTGCTTTGCTTGACACTGTCTCCCCAGCACCTGGCACATGGGAGGTACTCAATCATTATCTGTTGAATGAATGGGAGTGGATGGCTGATTAATGAACTTGGAAGATGAGTTTGGTTCTTTGTAGAAACTTTTGCCTTTTTCTCCAAATAGGTTATAATAGTTTACTAAAGCTAATAAAACCTGCCCTTGGTCACAGATTTTACTGGCTCTGCCTGGTAACGAAGTGAGAATTGTTAACGTCTCAACATACTTATTCAATAAGTATTTCTTAATGTCTGCCATATATTTAGCACTGTATAGTGGACTCTGTTTGCTAAACAAAAGAAATAGAAGACTTGAGATCTCCCTCTGCCCCATCCCTATAGGGATATTAGACATATGAGATGTACATAATAACACAGGAGGTAACTAGATAATATGACAAGGCTATGAATAATTATTTGCCAAGATGAATGGCACACTTAAGGGAAACATTAAGATGAGAGCAGAGAGAAATCACTCAGGGAGAATCACAAAGACAGGAACTTTGGGATGAGTGAGAGGTGAAAAGAAAAAGGGCATTCTCTGCAAGAGAACTTTGGTGTTGGGAAGAGGCAATGAGGAGGTCAAGGTATTTTGGGGGTAGGGGCGCAACTAGAAGACTGACCTGGTAAGATTCATGTTGGGGAAACTGCGGGGTGAGGGAAGGCCTTGAGGAATCCAATGAAGAGGTGATATGACCATTCTCATTTCTTTCTGATGGCCAAAACTGTGTTCATCTTATCCTCCAGAATGTTGCCTAGTGTTTCACAGGTGGTTTACATTCAGCAGTGCTTGTTGAACTAATTATGTTGAATAAAAAATTAAAAACACAAACAGACAAATGACAGAGAAACTGTTAGGGAAAGTTCTGTCCTCTCTACACACTCCTAAAGGAAGCCCCTAATGGATTCTCAGAACATCGCAAACTGTTGAAATACCAGTTACATAAATGATTTCAAAATACAGACAAGATTATATGTTATATAAATAAGATCTTGAGCTGAAAAACCTGAGGACAACACCAATTGAAAGAGGGGGAGACAGAGCCCGTGGATTACAGGCCATTTAATTCATAAATATCGTTTAATCACAAATAATATGCTACATACAGAAAAGGGAAATGCTTCAAAAACAAACAAGTATGAGCTATCCTACAAAGACAGAGCTAGCACATAGGGAAATGATTAGGGTAGTTCAAAACTTTGATAGAAAAAAAGGGTTTTACTGTAAGAATTCTTTGGTGGATGCTGAGGCCATCAATAACGTTCAACATTAAATCTTCAAAAGAACTCAAAATCAGAAGAGGAGATTTATTCCTTAGGATAAAACAATGATTACAGACGTAAATCTGGGCTTGAGTGTTATTCTTTATGTGGAAATTCTAGAAAATTGCTATCTATTAGGACTTTCTGCAATGACAGAAATATTTATTTCTGCACTGTCCAGTACAACTGGACAACTAGTATTGGTAGCAACTAGTTATGGATGACTATTGAGACTTCAATGTGGCTAATGTGACTGAAGGACTGAATTTTTTATTTTATTTTTAAATTTATTTAAATTTGAATAGCCAGAAGTGGCTATTAGCTACTGTAATGATGGCACAGTCTTAGAGATTTCACTTTGCAAACACAGGTAGAAGCATAAGATGTTCCTCTCAGCACTCATGTTGGAGGTAATAGGAAATACTGCAGGACAAGATGAAAAATAAATAGAGAATAAATATAGGAAAGATGGGAATAGACATATCACTTGTTTTGCAGATGATAAAAAAGTGTAAATAGAAAAAGCAAGATTAACCAAATGCATACCACTGCGATAAAGTTAGAAAAGGCAATGAAAAATGGTGCTATTCACAATATTAAAAAACATCTGAGAATTTATATATCTAGATAAATATCTAGTGAGATAAAAATAATACAATTATAATGGGAAAAATAAAGGAATACCTAAAGAAACAAAGTTATATCCATTGCTCTTGATTTAGAAAATTTAGAGTAATACCAGTAACATTAATCCATAAAACAAAAAATAGATTAACATAATAACAATTATATTCCTGCAAGAATACTCTAGAATGTGATAAATGACTGGCAAAATTAATAAAGAAAAATAAGTACACAATAATTCCAAAGAAGATTGCAGGAGGATGTAATAATCAAATTTTAAGACATATTATAAAGTGATCTTCATCAAAACTGAATTTTGCTGAATCAAAGCCAAGACAAAGACTCTACTAAAATAGTGATTCCAGAGATGGATTCAAGCACTTATAAGTCCTGAGGACACAGCAAACAAAACAAAACTAAGAATCACGATAATAGATGTCGGAATCACCATTTAATAAATGCTGGGGAACAACCTGATATCAATATGAAGAAAAATATATTATATCCATAACTCACCATATACAATAGTACTTTCTAAATTGGTTAATGAACTAATTAAACATGGAAAGCATTTAAAAGAAAAAAAGGAGAGCATATTTATCCCAGCTATAGCAGAGAGAGAAATTCATGATTAAGAAACTAAATAGTATTATAAGACTGAGGTAGGTGAACTCGAATATCATAAAGTCTATTTAAAGTCTCTTTGCACTTTGGAAGGCCAAGGAAGGCAGACTGCTTGAGCCCAGGAGTTCAAGGTCAGCCTGGGCAACATGGCAAAACCCTGTCTCTACCAAAAACAAACAAACAAAAATTAGCTGGGCATGGTGGTGCATGCCTGTGGTCCCAGCTACTCAGGAGACTGGGGTGGGAGAATGGCTTGAGCCCTGGAGGTCAAGGCTGAAATGAGCTGTGTTCACGCCACTGCAGTCCAGCATGGGTGAGCAAGACCCCATCTCAAAAAAAAAAAAAAAAAAAAAATCTCCTTAATGAAAAGTAACAAAACATCTGGCTGGGCGAGGTGGCTCATGCCTGTGATCCCAGCACTTTGAGAGGCCAAGGTGGACAGATCACCTGAGGCCAGGAGTTCGAGACCAGCCTGGCCAACATGGTGAAAGCCCATCTCTACTAGAAATACAAAACTTAGTTGGGCGTGGTGGCAGGCGCCTGTAATCCCAGCTACTCAGAGGCTGAGGCATGAGAATTGCTTGAACCGGGAGGTGGAGGTTGCAGTGAGCTGAGATTGTGCCACTACACTCCAGCCTGGGCAACAGAGCAAGACTCAGTATCAAATAAACAAATAAGAAAAGTAACAAAACAAATACAAAGGGAGCCCCCCAAAATTTTAAATTATGATAAATATAATGGATAAATATTTATAATCCAAAATAATAATAAAATCTTATAGTGTGAGATAAACATATATTGTCATCAGTAATGAGACTTCATTTGACAAATGGCTAAAGAGTACAGGGCGAAAACAGGAAAGAGAAGGACACTAGCAGGTGGCAGCCCTGTGCCAGGCACTTTATAGGTGCATTACACACACTCGGAAATGTACCCTATAAGCTAACACGGGGAAGGTGTTCAGTCTCACAATTAAAGAAACATGAATGAAAATAACTGTTTACCTACTTGAACACAATAAGAGACACAATGGTAAAATACTGGGTAGAGCTGTTGGACGACAAGCCCACTCAACTACTGCCAGGGGCATTGTACATTACTCCAGTGTTTCTGTCAGGTGTCTAACAATATGGAACTAGAGCTACAAAACCATCCATATTTTTTATCCTTAATTCTCCTTTAGGGACTATATCTTGAAGAAATGCTCAAAAAAGAGACACACAGAAAGAAACGTAACCAATGTGAGCAATGTTTCTAACAGCATATTATTAAGAACTAAAATGGAATCTGTCTAAATATCCAACCACAGAGAAATGGGTTAAGTAAATTCAATATAGCAATTCAGTAGGATTTCTATGACATTATTTAAAACTTTAAGTGATCATGTGAATTGACCTATGGATAGAAATGTAAATACAAAACAATTTTAAGTTAGGAAAAAAACAAGCATAAGAACCCTAAATGCAAAACATTTCAAATTGTACATAGAAGATGATGATTATGAATCAAAGTCCTTTCTTGGCTGGAATATCCTCCAAATGTGGGGAGAAGTCAAGTTAAAGCAGCAATAACTGGCTTAGCCGCCATGGAGGCTCTGAATTCTATCAAAAGATCTTGAACTACTCAATCAAGAATGTTCTAGGCCTGACCTGTTCCATATTTCTAGAACTTAGTTCAACTCCAAAAGAACATAATCAGATAAAGATCTGATCAGCCCCAATATTTGTTGAATGCATCCTTTTGGCTTTTCCTTTTATTATGTGAATTAAGGAATGGAGTGTACAAACTATATTTGCACAATTGCAATTCAAGAATTAAAGCCATTGTTGGCCCCTGAAACACATCAATAACTAAAAACACTACAACTAGACCATTGCTGGTGAGAGCCTGGTTTGTGACAGCCCATGGTATCATCACTGATCTATCCACAGAGCATGGCCTGGACAGCTGTGATACCACCAGGTGGGCAACTGACAGATGCCCCTCTGGCTATCTTAAGACCATGTGAAGTCCACTTCGGCAAAACTGTACTCTGCAATCACTTCAAAGGTATAAGATTTTAAAAGACAGATTAAAGAAAAAAAAATCTCTTGCTGGGATTTTTCTGGAATTTAGACTTCCAGAGGAAGAATCTGATAAATGGTGTTGAGGTTACCATCCTGTACACTCTCTCTAGGAAAGTCCATCCATTCTCATGGCTTAATGGCCACCACCATTGCCCCACAACCTAAAGTCTAGTCTCATGTCTTTACTTGGATTTCCTAAGTATATAATGTAAACACTTCAGTTTTGGGCAGAGATATTTATAATCCCTCTTGGGTACCATGCTTGGATAGCCTCATCTGTGCAACTTTTTGTAGCTGGGTCAGATCCTTAGTTGCCCCTCTTACCAGTCCACCACCTTGTCCATCTCATGCCTAGCAATCCATAATGGCAAGCTCCGAGTCCACCAAGACACACCAAGTAGTAAATCACGGTAGTATCACCTTTAGAGCTGGTACTGATTGAAAAGTACAAAAAAAAAAATTCCTAACATGCTGATATAAACAGATGGTTGACCACCGTTTGAGTGATCATTGAGGGATCCAGGAATTTAAGACCTCTGGCAGCTAACTCCTTCCATTCTCGCTGGGTGGGGTGGTGTGAAGAGGACAGGCTCTGGACTCTACTGCCTGGACCTGAATGCTAGTTATGCCATTTACTAGCTGTGTGAACATGGGCAAACAGCTTCACTGGGCCTCATCTTTTTCATCTATAAATTGAGAATAATGATGGTTCTTGCCCCACAAGATTGGTAAGAAGATTAAGTGATTTAAGACCTGTAAAGTGCTTAGAACAGTGTTTGGCATGTAGTAAGCAATCAATAAATGTTAGCTATTATTATCATTCTCATCATCCACTAAAAACAGGTGTTGGGCTCTGGATCTGAGCCCAAAGGACAATCCTTACTTCCAGGAGCTTACAGAACCATACTACTTATTATTAGGTGGAAACAACCTCAGTGCTTTTAGGTATAGGTATTTTCCATGTGTCTGCTCCAATCTCTCAAGGCTCATTAGCTTCATTGTCCCTCTGTTCTAGATCTTTTCTCTATATTTAAGAATTTGAATACACTGTTTACACTTCCAAACAGAACAAAAGGTTTAAACCTACGTTTCCTCACTCTTGCTTGGTGCACTTGGGAGACATCTCATTCATGAAGTTCCTGTTCAAATTAAACACACAATAATTTGATTTAGTGTTTTTCAAAAAAAACCACAAACCTACATTCTTTGCTGAAATTAGTGCCTCCAAAAGGAATAACAGATGTGTACAATAAATGCCTATTAGGAATTTTTAATGGGTCCACATTAGAAGGTGAGTCTCCCAGAACTAACCCTTTTTTTCTCCTAGAGTCTTCATTCCTGTCTAGAGCCATGAATGCCTGATTTCCTTAGTTTTCTTTATTAGTGGAAACTCAAAGACTTCAAGGAATGCATTTTGAGAACTAGCTACATATGTATTCGGAACATTACTGAACAGAACTTACAATTAATATAGTTGATTTAACATCTGCTAAAAATAATATATTTTCCCCATAATGATGGGAGACATTCTGAACAGCAGTATATATGAATCTTAAAAGTGTTTCCGCCAGCATTTACCTAGGTTTTGCCACCACACCTTCAGCAACAACGTAAGAAGAATTCAGTTTGACATTAACCGCGGTAGGGCTAGACTCTGCTTCATATCCATTAGGATGGTTACTATTAATAACAAAAATAACAATTATAAGTATTGGTGAGGATGTTGGGAAACTGGAACCCTTGTGCCCTGCTGTGGAATGTAAAATGGTGTAACTACTGTGGAAAACAGTATGGCCGTTCCTCAAAAAATTAAACATAGAATTACCTGTAAGATCCAGCAATTTAACTTCTGCATACACTCAAAAGAACTGAAAACACAGTCTTGAAGATATATTTGTACACCCATGTCCAGAGCAGCATTACTCACAATAGTCAAAAGATGGAAGCAACTCAAGTGTCCAACAATGGATAAATGGATAAACAAAATGTGGTATACACATACAATGGAATATCATTCAGCCTCAAACAGAAAGAACATTCTGACACATGCTACAACACGGATATAGCTCTGGACATTATACTGAGTGAAATAAGTCAGTCATAAAAAGGCAAATATCATATGATTCCACTCATAGGAGGTACCCAGAGTACTCAGATTCATTGAGACATAAAACAGGATATTGGCTGCTGGGGCCTGGGGGGTGCGGAGAATGGGGAGTTGTTTAATGGGTATAGGGTTTCAGTTTTGCAAGATGAAAAGGGTTTACACCTTTTTTGTAACACTGTTGGTTACAAAACAGTGTGAATGCACTTTATACTACTGAACTGTACACTTAAAATGGTTAAGAATTTAAGTGATATGTATTTTACTAGAATTTTTTTAAGATGGCTGGAAAGACTTTTTTTAAAACCAAAAAATTTTAAAAAAGCAACTCCTTGGTCAGAGCCTGGTTACTTCATAAATTCAACCACTTAATAACTTCGGCAAGTTATTCAATCTCTTCACAGTTCAATTTACTCATCTGCAAATGGGATTGATTAGTACCTACCTCATAAACCACTGTGAGGATTAAGTAAATTACTACAGGTAAAGTGTTTCTAAGAGTTCCTGGTGCAAAGTATTGTTCAATACACATCAGTTATCACAGCAATAATGGTTATTATTGTTACAGGGTGCAAGGCAGCATTCAAAGTGCTTTCCTATGTTGTGGCATTTAGTCTTCAACCCTCCACCTCCACTCTCAATACAGCTAAATTTTACAGATGAGGACATAGAGGCTCAGAGGCATTCAGTGATCAGTCTAGGTCACAAAGCCGGTGGCGGGGTGGTAATGGGGAGCAGGATAAAGATGGAATTTGGCTCCAGTGAGGTGCAGTTGCCTGACAGAGAATCAAGCAGTCATCACGCTGGCCCAGACCATGAACTGGGTGGGGGAGGCTGTGGCAGGCACGCTGAGAAGCTGGGCTCTGCTCCAAGCCAACAACCCACCCGCTAAAGAATCCCAACTGTCTTCGTCCTCCTCCTACACCCATCCTGCCCCAGGGATGAGACCAGCTGGATCCAACAAAGAGAACACAAGCCCAAAGTGGGAAGCTGGATCCAGAGGTCACCACTACGGCCCTCAAGCAGATGGAAGGGCAAGACCCAAACAGGAAGCCACAAGAGGCCTGTGGGCGGGGCCTGCTGGGCACCATCACCCAGCCCAAACTAAGGGAACAAAACTCACATCACCCACCCAGGGACCGGGAGTGTCTGTCACAGAGTATTAGGCACAGGTAGGTGGCCTGGGCTCCAATGACCCACTTCCACCTCAGACTCTCATTGGGCCCCTTGGCCCATGCTGATTTCCTTAGAAAATTTCTGAAATGTGGCAGGAATTCGGTTCCTGAGTCTTATCTGAGCCAAGATGGGGTGCCAGCAGGAACCTTCCAATGACTTGCAGTTTCAGATGTTTTCTGTTTTTTTCTCTCAAGTGACTTCTCTTCCCCACCCCACTCCAAGCTGGCCTTAGGTGGCCTACAGGCACTCTGCATCAGCATCTGGCACTGCTGGGGTCTCTAATCTGGAGGAAAGGGTGCTTTGCAGGAGGTGCTCCCTGGCCTCGCCCCTGGGAGCTGCCCAGCTAGAAGGGGCTGTTGGCTCCAGAAGAAAACTCAGGTCAGGCCATAAGCAAGAAGGAAGGCTTGGCACCCGGGGGCCCTGAGGACAAAAAAGATCCAGAAACAGGATTTTGACATTTGGGAAAGTTTTTTCCCTTCCCAACATTGGGAGGGACTCTGTAAATACAAACTTAACTTGGGCCTTTCTCTGTGGAAAAACACTTAAATAAATCCTCTTGCATTTTTCACTCTTGCAGAGTGAAAAATCCTCCTCTCCTATTGATTGTTTTTTATATTAGGCAAGTAATACATATTCATGATAGAAATTAGAAAATGCAGACAGAAAAATTAAAATCATTCCAAATCCTAGCTTCCAGATTTAGTCACTGTTAATACTGTAGGTACACATTTCCAGACTTTATTCAATGCAAGTATAAACATATATTTTTACATATATACCCTTACAAATATATATAAATACTCTTTTTAAAAAGTTTCAGTTAATATAGTGTAAAAATTATTCCAAAAAATAATATAGAACTGCAGTATATTTTTAATGTTACAGTATTTTATTATGATACACCATAATTTATTTAACCAATCTTTTCATATTAGACTTATAGATTATTTCAAGTTTTTCACAAGTGTGAGCAATGCTGTTATCTACACAGGATTTATAACCTTGTCCAATTATTTATTAAGAATAAATTCCTACAGGTGGAATTGCTGAATCAAAATGTTTTTGTAATATGCATAAATCTCCCTAATCAGTCGATTTCATTGATATACAAGTTTCCTTACAGTGACAGACCTTGGAATTGTGCTTATAGTCTGAACCAGCCCTTGGCCTTCTCAAACACAGTTCTCCATTACAAGTAGTTCCAACAAAGTGACTCAGGGGCATTTAAAAGATACACAATTTTATTTTGACTTTGGTAATCTAAAGATTACTAGAGACCCACAAGACAGATGTCCCAGGATACTGGCCATACAAAACCCATTTGTGCAAAATTAGACTTAACGACCCACCTTGTGATCAGCCCTCGTGCTCTCACCTTCCATCTCTCTGCCCTCGTGCCCTCCCCTCCTTTCTCCCTCCCTCCCTCCTCTTCCCTTCTTTCTCCCTCCATTGCTTTCTTCCTTCCTTCTCTGCCTCCTTCCTATCTTTCCTCTCTCCTTCTCTCCCTTTCTTTGTAAAATTGCTCTCCTTCTTTCTCTCCATTCCCTTCTTTCTCTTTCTCCCCTGATTTCCTTCCTTCTTTCCTTTTCTTCCTTCCTTCCTGAAGCAGCAGGGACCCTTCATCAGGGCAGATGGCGCTGGAGTTGGCGAAGGTTTCAGCTGTACAGAGAGCCATATAAGCTGTCTGTGAAATCTTCAGGTTTTGGTATTCATTATTTAAGTTCTGTGGAAATGAGTTTGCTTTGAAGTCTACTAACTCATCCTTCTCTTCAACTTCTTATTTCCTGTAAATGATCCATTAGTTTTTGGCAAGATTCATGTCACACAGCATTTCCACCAGAGGGGCTGTTCTCCCGCTTGGGACAGTTTGAACGCTGTCTCTTGAGGTGGAACCAGATGAAAGATGGGGACGTGTAGACTCTGCTCTCTTAAAAGCTGCTTCAACCAGCTCTAACGTTGCCTCGAATTAATAATGTGAAACACATGCTCCATCTGCCTGCTAACGGGTGACAAAGCCATTTATGTTCATAATGGCCAAAATTATTCTACGGATGAAAATTTTTCTAAAACTGGGCTAGTCAATCAGTTTCACCAAGGGGGAAAATTCCTCCTCAATCATTCCACTTTCAACCTCTTTCCCAAAACAGCCAGTTCACCACAGCATTATGATGTTGAAAGGGAAAACAAATGGAGGTTATAAACAGTTCTAAGTTTTCAAACTTTCTGCCCCTAATAAGGCAAGCATAGATTAGTGCCAACAGCTAAGTAGAGAAGGCGCTACGCCTTTTCACCAAGATCCAGGGGGCTATGCGGGACTCTTGTGGGTTTCAGAGGCCAAACAAATCAATTACAAGGCTTCATCTTTAAATAAAATTGGACTGAAAAAGTACTCAGCAAAATGCCTAATCTCTCTCTCTCTCTTTCCTGGCTGGTGGGAGCAGAAAGATATCCCTTTGATATCAGAGCAAATAAAATTTGAATTACTGACTGCTCATGTTAATGCTGAATTTTACTACCACCATATTTCAAAATGAAATTATTCTAACATGTGTGCCTCAAATTAAGATCTGTGATAATATATATTGTAGTCCAGAAAACATCTTAGGCTCAGATGATGTAAAGGCTGATTCCCCTTGAGAGTAAAGTCTGGCCATTGTTTCTCATAGACTAAAGCTCTCCTGGTCCCTCCCAATAAATCTAAGTATTGATGACATCAGGGAGTGCTGCCTGGTTACTGAAGCACACGTTGGGGTGGGGGTGGGGATGGGGAGGGCAAGGCCACGCCACTTCATTGTCAAAGTGGTTGGTATGTCTTAAATGCAGGGTTGTCAACATACGGCTTTCTCCTCTGATTTACAAAAATGAAAGGCCTAGGAGAAAGCTTAGCATATGACACATGAAACTTTGTGTACTCTTATTCTGCCATGCTGGAATCCTAGTTTCAAGTTTCTCATGCCATCTTTGCTCCCATGAGCCTTATAATGTCTTTTGGGGGTATTAACAGATTTCCAGTCCCAAAACACCCATCCGTGTAAGCACAGCCTGCAGCTGACATGTCAAATAAACTCTCTCCCTAAGTCAAGACATTCTCAATATTGCCTTTCCTGCTGTTAACACATCACTTCATCAAGGTGTTGGGATGGGACGGAAAACAAGGGGTTAAGCCAGCCCACCAGTGCCCAGGCTGGTTCCTGACAGCCGACGCTAGGTCCACCCTTATATTCTGCGAAGAACGCTGCCCTTGAGACTGTGGGATGATTCCTCCTTAGGGAGGAAAGATGTCTTCACCTCCCCAAAGCCTTCTTGTCCAAAGGCTTGCCAACTTCCACCAGGCCCACTAATTAGATGTTAGTTCACATCAATCTAGGGCTGGCCGCAACCCACAGAACTCCTGGCCTAGCCCTGCAGATGGCTCCACGCAACTAATGCTGTAAGAATCTAATTCCATGTTTTGAATTACTTTTCACAATTCTTTTCACTTCATATGAAAACAAGATCAAATGTTTATAAGGACTCGTTTGAATATATTTTCACTTTCCAAGCACAAACTTAGAGACAAAAAAAAAATGAAATTTTCAGCAGCCACAAGACAAGGATGCATTTCTCCGGCTACCAAGTCAGATCATGATGCAATAAAAACATCTCCAAATGCTTTCTGATACATTCTCTCATTTAATCTTATAACTCCTTAATGTTCACATTTTAATTGCAGTTTTAGAGCCTTAAGATCCTCCAGCAGTGCTGAAAGATGAAAGAATTTAAAAATTATTTAATACTAACTCAAAGCAAAAGCGAAGGCATTTCAGGCGGCTAACACAAAAGTTTCACATTTAAACCACTCAAACTTCTCAGAATCTGCATAAAACTCAGCAAACTAAGTCTGTTGGATTTTTGACTAAGGAAGTGGGCTGTTGTAAAATGTAAACTCCTAACGGGCATCTCTAGCTCTTTTTGTTTTAATTTAAAAACTGGAGTGTAATTATCTCTTATTTACAAGAGTCACAAACACTGCCGAAGGGAAAATAAACCTCCTCTTTTGGGATGAAGTTGCTGACAAAGGTTTGACAGAGAAAAATAATTAATAGTTCTGTGCTGGCACGGGGAAAGTCCCAGAGCTTGGAGAAGTGAACTTGAAGACGTGCCACGCACGGCTGCCGTGTGGCCCTGGAATCCCAGGGGCCCGGCCAAAGGCAGAGTACACGTCTGGTCCTGAGAATCTGGGCAGCTCTGAGAGGGACTTAGGCTATGGCATGGGACAAAAGTCCAAGAGGTTTGTGAATATCCTTCTTAAGTTACTGTTTTGTGCAGAAACTGCTTTGTTCTCTGGTTACAAACTTTCTCCTGTTCAAGAAACCTGTCCATGGGTGATTAATGTCTTTCAGCTGGGGGCTCGAGTGTTCTCCAAGCTTGGTTCTGGGCTCTGCTGTTTAGAATCCCCATCTTGGGAAATAGAGGCAAGAGAGCCTTCAGGATAGGGAGCCGCCTGTGCCAGCTCCCTGGAGCCTACGGGGCACCTCACCTGACTACTGAGGTTAAAGCAGAGGAAAGGTGCACGTAAGATCATGTGCAACTGGGTCAAAACCCTTGGAAGAAAGGATCTGCTTCTTAAAAATGTGAGTGTACAGTTTCCATCATAACACTGCTTTTAAAGTAAACTACAACAATCTTTTGAATACAAACCATATCACATTCTAGCAGACATCCCGCTGTATTTTCATTTGCCTACATGAATGCTAGGAAGCTCATGGCCCAAAACAGTAAGATATTATCATCCTTTCGTCATTATTATTAATGATGGATGTACTTGTAATGCCTATACATTTCTGCCTCGTGTGATAATCCCTTCCCTTCCCCTGGAGCACAGTCATGTTTTAAGATTGGCAACTATTTTATATCCTTTTGAGGCATGTTTGGGTGATTGGAAAGGGTTCAGGTCTTGAAGCTGGACAGAATCTGATTTCTAGCCTTAACAAATCATGCAATGTTCCCGGGCCTCAATTTCCTCATCTATGAAATGGAGATAATATCTTTGTGGCAGAATGGGCAGGGGTTATGCTGGTCTAATTCCCCTTGTATGCCCAAAGACAAATGCCTGGCACAGGCAGACGCCTGCATCCCAATGCCTGGCACAGAGTTGGCACCCAATGCACAAGAGCTATTGTTATTATTACTGTTAATAACACAAACAACAAAAAAACAAAACAGTGGACATTACTGACCAGAGCAATTTCTAATTCCAGCTTCACTATTTCAAATTAACTCAGCTGTTTTCCCCTCTTCTTATAGAATTCAAAAAAAAAGCCCTGAGATTTTGGCTCCAACTTCTCAGTGATACTTTTGGCCTTAGGAGTATCTATTAAGAGTTTGCGATCCAGGGAGAACTATTAACACTGGCGTGGAAAGGGAAATTAGGAAGTCTGAATGAAGTAAAGGTCTGCTTGCACATATAACAAGACCATTTTTCCTGCAAATATTATTTCTTGGCTCTCAGGATCTTTTGTCCGTTTCTCTGTAGGCTGGGACCTCTGGGGCAAAGGACAGTGAGGGGCCCACACATGTTTGAAGAACAGGCTGGTACATCCTGTCCTTGCTACAGAGCCTGGCACATCAGTAGCAAAACAGACCTCTCTTTTGACACACTTTCTTTGAGGATTCTGCCAGACCCAGGCTTGCTGCTGAAGCCACCACTGAGCCTTCCTCTTGGCCTGGGCTGGTGAACTGCATCCCGGAGCCCCCTGGTGGCCCTTTCCATACTCACACCTCATTCCTACACCCTCTGGGGCAGGGAGAAAACGGCCTTAAAAGATCCACCCAAGGGTTAATCTCTGGTATCCATCATCCACTGGGGCACCCTATTTTCTTAGGACAAAGGCAACATGCTCTGTGTTAAAGCTGGTATAGAAACGGCACCTTTCTCTAACATCAAGAGTCATTCATTAAGTATCTCTTAAGCACCTACTGTGTGCCAGGCTCACGCTGGACATGAGGAATAGAGGATTATGACTCAGCTCCTGCTCTTAAGAAGCTTCCAGTGTACAGGAATAGGCAGACATGAGAGCTGAGAAGGACAATAGAGAGATGTGCCCAGGGAAACCTAGGGACAGTGACAGTCTCTGTGAGGAAAGTGGGAACTGCATCGGGGGGAAGGACAAGTTAAACTGGATCTTAGAGTCTTTGCATACAGACTAGAAAGAAACTAGGCAGGCAGAGAAAGGAGGGAAGGCATTCCTGGGGGATGAGTGGATATGCCTCAATGTCCGGACCTATTAGGGGAAAGCTGAGAAGCTGGGGGTGCCTGCAGCAGGAAGGAGTGATAAAGCAGGCTGGTGATGTGGGCAGGGCTTGGAGTGAGAAGGACCTTGTAGGTCACACCAGGGAGTGTAGACTTGATCTTCTCCAGTGATTTTTCAAACCATGTTTTTAGACTCCCCATAAACATCTGATTCTAATTTCATGGACGCTGAGACCAAGGGAAAACTGGAGTGGTCATCCATAATCCACTAACTTTACATTTCTGTGTTCAATTCCGTCTAACCATGAGAAGAATATCAGATAAATTCTAGTAGAGGAGCATCCTACAAAACACCTGACCAGTACTCCTAAAACGTGTCGAGGCCATCAAAAACAAGGAAAGTAAAAAAGCTATTATAGCCAAGAGGAACCTAGGGAGGCATGACAACCTAATGTACTATGGTACCTTCCCTGGTGGAACCCTGGAACAGAAAAAGAAATCTATTAGGGAAAAACTAAGGAGTTGTGAATAAAGTATGAACTTTAGTTGATGATTATGTATTAATATTGGTTCATTAATTATAATAAATGTACCATACCAATGTACAATGTTGACAATAGGGGAACTGGGTACAGGGCATATGGGAACTTTCTGCACTATCCCACAATTTCTTGTAAATCTAAAACTGTTCTATTAGGTTGGTGCAAAGGTAATTGTGGTTTTTACCATTAAAATGGCAAAGATTGCAATTACCTTTGCAGCAACGTAATAAAAAGTGAAATCTGTTTTTAAAAATCATTTGTTCATCCAAACAGCCAAATTATTGTCACTGATGGGCTTTATAACTGTTATAAGTTAGAACTTAGAAAATTAACTTATGCTCTAGTAACATTAGGTAACATTTATTTGGTAGCTGTACCAGGCCAGGTACTCTGCTAAGTACCACACTTGATCTCCACAACAGCCTCATGAACTAGGGATCGTCAGTATCACACCCCCATTTTACAGCTCAGAAAAGTGAGGTACAGCGAGGTTAGACAGCTTGCCTGAGGTTATACAGGTAAGTGGCAGAGCCTGCATTTGGACCCAGGTCTGTCTGATGCCAGAGTCCAGATGCTTAATGATGAACATTCCATGCGATACTTTATTGAAAAAGAAGGGTCCACACAAGTTTCATTTATTTCTTTCTTTTTAACACTGAAAGCCATAGCTATAGATGGGGTGGGGAGAAGAAGGGATCCTCAGTAGTTTTCCACTGGAGGAGGAACTAGGTCAGAGTTTGGTTTGGGAATGAACATTCTGGCAGCTACAGTGTGAAAGATGGGCTGGCGTAGGCACTGGGCTCCTGCTGCTGAGATTTTCTAGTGATGTCTCCAAAAGGAGGAGGAGAAGCAACCGGAGAGAATGAACTTCCCTAAAAGGATAAAGCAAAAGCCCTCGTATAGCAATCCTTCGGATCTAGCCCCAACCAATCAAACCACAGGCACTGCTGAGCCCCTAAATGTATGCCTGGCACAGGCCTGTCTCCACAGACAGGAGCTGACAGTAAAGAGAAAATAACCACAGCCCAAGAGATGGAGCAGCTGGCCTGGAGTCCCTGCTGGGGGGAAAAGCGGACCTTGGAGGGAATGCTTCCTGTGGCCTAGGGTAGGCAGGGGTGTTCCTGGAGGAGGCCTGTGGGCTGAGGCCTGTGGGCTGAGCCCTGAAGATGAGGAAAGGGCAGATAGGAGGACTTCAAGCAGAGCCCAGGCCAGCACAAGGCAAACCTGATCCCTGCCCTGCAGTCTGGGGGCCTAGGTGGCCCAGCCCAGAGATGCCTAGGGCTGAGAGCCTAATCCCTTACCATGAGCTCTGTAGTCTCTCCTGCCCTCCTGGATCAATTAAAAGTGGGAGTCACTTCACCAGTGTACTTGAGAGGCTACTAAGTGCCACCTAGAGGCACATTTGGAATTTGGTACTCCTAGAGTTTACAGAAAACAATAGCAAGTCCCCTAGATAGTCAACTCTGCAAAAGCAAAGATGCTGTCTCAGACAGCCTGGCATGTAGCAGGTACCAATCGATAGGCAGTGAACTCAAGAAAGAATTAAAACTGCATGGGTCAAGGGTAATACTGGAATGTACTAAACTGGAGTTGACAATGTTTGGTGCAAAAACTTCGTACTTGCTTCCAACTGCGGCTCTAACAAATTACTAAATGCTTAGTGGCTTACAACACTAATGTATCATTTCACAATTCTGGAGGTTAGAAGTCGAGCTAAAATCAACATGTTGGCAGGGCTGCATTCCGTTCTGAGGGCTCTAGGGGAGACTCCATTTCCTTGCCTTTCCCATCTTCTAGCAGCCACCCCTAATTTTTTGGTTTGTGGCCCCTTACTCCATCTTCAAAGCCAGTGATATCACATCTCCATGGCCATTCTTCCATAGTCACACTTCCTTCTGACTCTTTCTTCTGTCCTCTCTTCCACTTTTAAGGACACTTGTGATCACATTCGGTGCATCTGGATAACTCAGGAAACTCCCTATTTTAAGGTCAGCTGATTAGCAACCTTAACTCCATCTGCAACTTTAATTCCCCTTTACCATATAAGATAACATACCTACAAGTTCCAGGGATTAGGACATAGAAACTTTTGGGCTGCCACTATTCAGCCTACCACAACCCCAGATTTTAAGGTCAAACTGTAGGGAGATAATCATTCTGTCTCCAAAATGTGAAAACAATAATTACCTCTTCTGGCATCTCTGTGTACCAGGCACACCACTACATATTTTATATATATAATCTTACTTAATTGTATTTGATGTTTAATGAAGCAGGCACTGTTAAGAAACCAGAACTGGTCACTGACTTGCTAAAATCCTCTAATGACTTTCCATATGTCCTTGGGAAAATTCATAGCCTTCCAGTGGCCCCGCAAGGCCCTGCGGGACCTACCTTTGGCCCAACATCTAGCATCATCCCCCTTGGCCTCTCCCAGGTCCTCCGTGCTTCAGCCATGGGGGCCTCCTTTTGGTTCCTTGAACTCTCGTGGCTGTACCTACTCACCCCTCTTTCTGGAACATTCATTCCCAAGATCATATAGTTAGTCCCACTTCATTATTCCAATCTCCACTGAAATACCCTGTCCTCAGGGAGGCCTTCCTTAGCCATCTGCTCCGAAGTGACCACCCCGCTTCCCACCAAGCCACTATTATCTAAAATTATCATTATTTGTTTTATATTGCCTGTCTGGTCCATGGGGTCAGAAACCTAGTCTACCCTATTCACTGCTATATCCTCCAAACCCTAACATAGGGCTTAGTAAATAGTAAGGTCTTAAGAAATATTTGTTAAGTGAGCAGTTCTGAACTGGATAAATGAAAAAAACTAAGTGATACGGCCAACTTCCCAGAACTAGTTAGCTGGGATTCCAACAAAGGATGTACTCTACACCCCAGCCTCCGAAGGAACCATCCCTGACCTCTTCATCACAGGGTCTGGCTGAGAGGCACAGGGATGAAAACACTGGGTCCAGCTCCCAAGCAGTCCCCAGCTTTGTGAAGTGCGGTGAAACCAAGACAGAGGCCTCCTGAGAGGCTGCTGTGGCCCAAGTAATCGGTGCATCACTAGGTATGGTCTGCAGCTCAGCCAACCAAGAAGGCTAAGAACAGGAGAGGATGTGGTCACCACAAACCAGGAATGCACAATCAAGTTGGGAAAACCAACCCCAAACGTGAAACGGTCAGCGGCACAGGAGGCATATGAGCCTGGGTTCACTGCTGCGACAGGAAAGGCTGCAGGGCCAGACATGTGAGAGACAATGGGGTCACAGTGGCTGGATTTAATAAGTAGGGCCAGGCCGGGGTGGGGGCATGTGGTGACAACAGGGGAATGCCCAAGCAAAGGTGCAGACCTTAGAACTGGCAGGACACATGTGAAAAACAGTCAGTAGAAATTGCTATTATAAAGCAAAGGGAAACAAAGCCAAGTAAGAGCCAGACTCTAGAGTCCTTAAACCTGGACTAAGGAATTTATACTTCCTCTTTAAAAGGATGGGGACTCATTGCAGGTTCCTGAACAAGAGAGAAGCCTGTGTTTTAGGAAGACTTATTTTAGCAATGGAAGGCAGGATGGATCAGATGGCAGGGAGACCTACTCCTTATGAGGTGCAAAAAGGCCTCCAATCACAAAACACCTCTGCACCTCAAAGCCACCTGTCAGAGCTCTGTCCTCATGCTGAGGTCCTTCAAGAGGGCTGAGCCATGCACACCCTGAGGGTGATGCAGGGAGAACCTAATACTTCCAGGCCTTACAGCATCAAACTGCTTTCCTCTGCGCTGGTGATCATTTGAGCAGCTGGGGACATTTAGGGGGGTGTGAGAAGAGACCAACAGGAGAAAAAACTGGACACTGTAACACGTAACTGGAGCCTAAGAAATCCCTTCTCCCATGTCCCCATAGTGAATATTTACAGTTTCCTGATTTCAAAAAGCACCTTTAAAAGCTGGCTGGAAAGAACTGTTTACGGGGCATGTTTTAAATGAAACATTAAAAAACATCCTTTCATAATTTATCTCCTCTATGCTTCAACTCCAAAGAATAGCAGTGTACATGTCTATGGGCTTTCCCTAGCATCAGTTCTATCTATGATGCCTACAGTAGAAAACTAAATTTATCTACTATTTTTCCTTAAGGCACACAAGTTAGAACTGAAACATCAGAAATAAGCCTTAAAAAAGATGGTTCCGGCCTCCCAAGGAATTGATATTTCCAGATGCTAATATATCACAGATATACACATTTTAAACATCAAAACAGTGAATCTGCTTTGATACCGATGATATTGGCCCAAGGATCACACTTTGAGAAGCAACATCCCAGGGAAATGTTAGCAATGTACATCAAAAGCTTAAAATCTTCATACCTTTTGACCCAGTAATTCCATGCTAATGAATACATTCTAGGGTCTAATAAGACATACATAAGAAGAAGATGCACAAAAAGATGTCAATAAGAATGTTTATAATAAAAACCAGATACAGGCCGGGCACGGTGGCTCACGCCTGTAATCCCAGCACTTTGGGAAGCTGAGGCGGGCAGATCATGAGGTCAGGAGATCAAGACGATCCTGGCTAACATGGTGAAACCCCGTCTCTACTAAAAACACAAAAAATTAGCCGGGCATGGTGATGGGTACCTGTAGTCCCAGCTACTCGGGAGGCTGAGGCAGGAGAATGGTGTGAACCTGGGAGGCGGAGCTTGCAGTGAGCCGAGATTGTGCCACTGCATTCCAGCCTGGGCAACAGAGCAAGACTCTGTCTCAAAACAAACAAACAAACAAACAAACAAAAAAAAAAAACCAGATACAACCTAAATAGCTAACAATGTGGAAATTCTAAATAAATCATGAGAAAGCCATTTGATGAAAAGTCAATATAGTCATTAAATATCAAATTCTTGTAGAACGTTTGGTATTACGGGAAAATGTTCATAACATGTAAAGTAAAAAAAAATCAAAATACAAAAGTGGGGTATGCAGCATGTTATATTTTAGCTTTATATGTCACCTTGGCTAGGATACAGTATCCTGTTATTTAATCAACCACTAATCTAGATGTTGCTCTGAAGGTATTTTGTAGATGTGGTTAATGTTCACAATCAGTTGACTTTAAGTAAATGAGGTTATCCTCCATAACGTGGCTGGACCTCATCCAATCAGTTGAAAGCCTTAAGAACAAAAACTGAGATTTCTCAGAGAAAATGGAATTCTATCGTAAAACAATAGAATTAATTAATTCCTGCCTGAGTTTCCAGCCTGCTGGGTTGCTTATGGATTTTGGACTTCCCAGCCTCCACAATCACCTGAGCCAACTCCTTAAAATAAATGTGTGTTTGTGTGTGTGTGTCTCTTCCCTACTGGTTCTGTTTCTCTGGATAACCCTAATACACAGTATGATTTCACTTTTGTAAAAACAAAGCTAAAAACATATACATGTATAAATAACACTGAAAAAGCTTGGGTCTCATAATTGAATATATAGTATGATTCCAATTCTTTTTTCTTTTGAGACAGACTCTCTGTCACCCAGGCTGGAGTGCAGTGGCAGGATCTCAGCTCACAGCAACCTCCACCTCCCAGGTTCAAGCAATTCTCCTGCCTCAGCCTCCCAAGTAGCTGGTATTACAGGCACCTGCCACTGCACCCAGCTAACTTTTGTATTTTTAGTAGAGATGGGGTTTCACCATGTTGGCCAGGCTGGTCTCAAACTCCTGACCTTAAGTGATCCACCCACCTCAACCTCCCAAATTGCTGGGATTACAGGGGTGAGCCACTGTGTCCAGCTCTAATTCTATTATTACAATATTAGATATATGAACAATGAAACAGAAAACATATCCAAATATTAACAGCAAAAAGACTGGTTTAATTTTTGTCTTTATTATTATTTTCTTGAGACAGGGTCTCACTCTGTCACGCAGGCTGGAGTTCAGTGGTGGACTCATGGCTCACTGCAGCCTTGACCTCCAGGGCCCAAGTGATCCTCCCGCTCAGCCTCCCAAAGTGCTGGGATTACAGGCATAAGGCAACACTCCCGGCTTTTCTTTATACTTAATATATTTTTCTAAACTTTTTCCTATACACATGTGTTAAATTTGTAATCAGGGAAAACATAATTACAATGTAATTTGAATTCAATGAAGCAATTTCAATGCCCGCTCAAAGGTATATGGCGCAATTTTAGGCAATCTGAAGAAGACAGCATGCTTCTTTACCATCTCACATCAAAAATCTGATTCCTGGCCTTTCCTCTGGACCTGTCCCAGCCCCACCTTTTTGTTGTTCTTGTTCCTTTCTGCCTTTGGACTCTTTTTTCTTGCCCAGAAGGAAAAAGCCTATTCTCTCAAATGAAAAACCTGTTAGATGGGTCAGGCAGAGACTTTTATTATCTGTTTTATAAATGAGGAAACTGAGGCTAAAAAGGTTTAAATGAGTTGCACCTAGATACCCAGATGGTAGTTGATGCAGCCCAGATTCCTTCCTCTGTAAACTGTAAAACTAGACACATGTGAGTGACTTTCACTACTGCTCCCATATGGACTGTGGGAGAACCATGTCAATTACACTACAGGGTTTTCTCCTTGGCCTTCCACAGCTTTCTTCAGTGACTTCAGACAATGGGTCATTAAGCTCCAGAAAAGATGAGGATGTAAGGATGGCCAGGGTCAGGTGCCAGGACCAAAAGTGCTTTGGGCTATGCCACGTGTCCAAAGCATCTGGCCAGGACCCCTAATGACTCAAGCTCCACAGCTGGAAGTGAACAGGGCCACCCGTGCTACCCTAAATGGGGCCAAATTCAGTGCTTTCTTTCAGTCTCAGCAGCCTCTCCAGTCCCCATCTAATTATTGGCACATGGCCCTGGCCACCTGCCATCCCATGCCCATGAAGGGATAGCCCAACTGCAGAAGATTTAAGATACAAAAGCAACTCCTTCTGCCAGCAACTTCAAATTCTGCTTCTGCGGAGGCTCTGATTGGGTCCCAGCACCAAGGGCCTTCCCTCTTCCCTCCTGGGCCCACCCAGACTGAGCGTACTCTTGAATCCCTTTAGGACTGGACCCTTTTTTGGGGGCCCTCACGCTCTCCTTTGCATCCCCAAGGAACTGGGCCCTGCTCTATCAGCATCCCTGCAACAAATGGACTGATCTCCCCAAATCATAAGCCTTTCGTTCCCAAGCACTGGCACCCTGGAATATCCTGCTATAATCTGCAACCCTAAGACCTGATGGTAATGCAGGCTGGGATAACTTCCAGTATTTGCTGAAAAAATGAATAAATAGACTACACATAGGCCACACTATTGAGGTCCTGGCAAGCCTCCTATCCAAGCATTTCTCAGTGATTAAAAAAAAAGAGCTATATTAAACGGTGAGCCAACTGGGCAGCTGCCTGGGGTGCGAGTTTATAAGAAATGCTGAAATATCCCTAGAATAAATTGGAAATATGGTACCAGTTAACTCAGGTTTCTACATGCTGCTTCTTCCATAACTGGTAAAGTGTAAATTGTTTCCATTTCTGTCAAAGAAGATAGTGCATTTGGTGAGAGAGGGTTAAAAATCACAATTCTCTCTGAGAGCTACTTTGGATGAACATGTTTACACCGCCAAAAGTGCAAGGTGCAAGGTGTAACTCAGGTGCCACCAACCCCAAAACCAGCTGGCTGACAGAACCTGATGTTGGGAGGTGCAGGTCAGCTGAAAGTTTGAAACCAAACTAACCCTAGACATTAGAACTGTTTGGTGGGAATGAGCAATGTATCTTGAGTAGCTAAATTTTAACTCCTTTACTATATTTTCTAAGACGCTGCCTAGTGCAGAAAATGAAATGAAATGAACAAATCTAATCTCTTATTTTGAATATAAAGAAACCGGCTTACTGGCTTTGTTAATGTAATGTCAGTTTCTCCTCATAACTAAACATTGAGCACATACCTCAAGTATTTGACCTGCTACCTTCTGAGTCCCACTGCATCAGAACCTCCCACGCACACAGTGGAAATGCTCAGAGCACTGGCTGGACACAGAGAAGGCTGGGGACCTCCTATCATCACCATGCAAAAGCCTTCAGCTTCCCTAAAGGTTGTGTAGGCTTCCATCACCTGCTAGGGGACTAATCAGGGTACCTGTTGCTCCCCATCCTAGTGACCTCAAAACTAAGGACTCAGGCTGCTCCTGGCAAAACTGGAAAAACAAGAAGATTCCATCTCTCCCTCCTCCTATTATGATAAATAGAAATGGAAGAGGGAGGGGGACAGGAGTGGGTTAAATACAAGGCAGAGTACAGTAGGGGTTTCACAATGAAGCCTTGGGAAAAAGGGAGAGAGAAAGGAGACTGAGAAGAGGGGACAGGCCCTTCGAGCTGCCCTGTGCTGGCCCCTGTGGGGAAGGAGGCAGCGAGGCATGTGCCAGCAGGGCTGATAATATGTGCTTTAGTACCAAGATTTAATGGGCAGGGCTAACCACAGGCTATAGAGAGGGAATAAGAACGACATATTCTCAGCTGTGCCAAGTACATTACAGAAAAGTTACCATCAGCATCAGAAAAATGTATTTGGATTTCTGAGACTCATTTAGGCCCAGAATGGAGACCCAACCACTCTGAGTAAGAAAATGAGAAACTTTCCTCAACTTTCCGACAGAGGGCCAGACCCAGGAGGAAAATAAGCTCCTTCTTACGTATGTGTGCGTAGTCTCTGAAACAAAGCAGAATGTACATGTCAACATCTCTTTGAAACTGTGAAGAAGGGAAACAGCTCACTGCTTCACATTTATTGAGAGCCTACTATGGGTCAGACATTATTTGTTCTATGCGCTTGATGTGTATTAACTCATTATCTTACTTACATCATGGGAATATACTAGTAGTATCTCCTTTAGCAAGACAGAAAAAGCTTAGGCACCATGTGGTTAAGTAATTTTCAATTTTCCAAAAGTTACACATATAGTAATAGCAATCCTATAGAACTTCTTGTGACCAAGGGGGAAAAAGGAAATTAACTGCATAGTACCCATCAACCTTAGTTAACATTTACTATGCTAAATATCCACTTGCCCCTCCAGATCCACTCTGTACTGTGGTTGAGTTTGGCCAACGGATGACGTCAGGAATAATGGATGTTTATTCCCCTGGTTCCTTCCCTGCTGGGCCACACATTGGCAGTTATGGTTTTGCTCTTCTGAGGGCCACAGTTCCTGCTGAGGCCCTCTTCTGTGCCTAAAGCTTTCTCCCCAGCTGCTGGTCAATATCCGGCCCCCTCACCTCTTATCTAAGGGTAGTCACTGCTCCCTGCTGTTGCCTTGGGGCGCTTCACCCTCATTGGCTCCCTTCAAACCCACTCTTTGTAAATGGTCCCTCCACTACTCTCTTCAATCACTCCATAGAGTGTGCAAAGCGTTTCCTCCCAGGGCCTTGACTCATACATGAAGTTATAACACTTTACATGAATTTTTAATCCCTCTATCAACCCTATAAATGGGTGAAATTATTATCTACATTCTCTAGTTGGGGAACTTGAGAATTCTGATGGGTTGACTAACTGCTTAAAGGTAATTAAGTGACAAAGTCTAGATTTGACACAAGCAGTCACACTCCCATGCCTATATTACACCTTAGCTACTGTGCAGTAAGTATTGCACTGGTATTGTAAATTGTATAAAACATCCTAACGTACTAGGCTGTCTGGATTGTTTTAAAAACATTTTTTCATGCCCTGCGATCATGGTTTCCCAATCCTATTGTTCCCTAAATGTTACTGCTCTGTCACTGGACACAAAGGAAAGTTGGGGAACGTGAATGCATTTCAAATCCAGCCCTTTCTAAAGTAGGGACCATCATTCCCACTTCACAGATAATTCTATACTTCAGTACGATGTCCTCAACTTCGTAAGATTCATGACCAAGATAAACATCAATGCCACAGATACTGGGCTGGCACCAGCATGCTCCATTGTCTGTGTGTGCTGCAGAATGGTACTGTGCAAGAGGTTAGTAGGTGCTTTTTGAAAAATAGGATCCCATCGGCAAAAAAAGTTTTGAAAAAACTGCATATTAAATCCCACCTTTGCCTCTTCTTTGGAAATTGAAATAGTGTGTTAAGCCTTAGCAGGAAAAGAAGGCGCTTTAACCTTGTTTTTTCCAAAAATTTGAGCATAATACATTTTTCCTGTAGATATTTATTAACATAGCTTTCCTAAATGTAAAACAGACATCCACATATTTTAGCCACTTATAATTATTTGCCTGTGAGGTCGCTGCAGATTCCAAGTATGCTCTTTTGTCTTGCTTAAAAATATCTACCAGCCCAGGGAAAGGATCCAAGGCTTGTTAAGGTGGGAATCGACCGTGATGGAACACCCTGGTCCCACTACATGCTGCAGTGGCACACACTTTGAAAGTGTGCACTTTGGTGCATACTGAGAAATCACTGTCTTATTGATAACATCTCCTCATGTTATTAAACAACAAATGAGCCCTCAAAAAGTCTTCAAGGGAAATACAGGTCAACATTTATTGCCAGACTGCAGCCCCAACTGCCTACGTTGCTCCTCAGGCCTCCCATTGCCCACACTGCTAGCATAGCACAGATCACATGGGAATACAGTTAAATATTTGTGTTCAGGCATCTAGAAGTTCCTAAAATAACCCAGATTTCAAATATTCTTCTTGCTTTCCCTATAATTAACAAAAATATGTCAGAAATTCCATTGGATGCAAAACAGTTGCAAAAATTCATTAATTCAAACTGGTATGTAATACTTACAAAATAGGCCCAACTCACAATAAAGAGAGGGAAGGAAAGAAAAATTTTTAATAAGGCTGAAGAAATAATTGGAAAAACTCAAGAAAAGTCCCATACACTTGCTACATTATCAATACATAGTATTTGGTATGAATTCAAGTGCATTTTTCTAAAGACAAGGACCATCAACGTCATATAAAAGTACTCCCCAATTCCAAGAGCAGAGAAAAGGAGAAGGATCTAGACAGTGGAGACAAAGTATGTCCATATGCACAGACTTTCTACACACACTGACTTGCCCTCCAATCTGAAATAGTTTGAAATCTACTCAAAGTAATATATTTTTATTTTAGTGCTCAACTGATTATAAAGCAAAAGGAGAAACATAAATGGGTTTATGCACGAAAAACGTTCAACCTCACTGGTAATCATGGAAATTCAAATAAAAACAATTGAAGTTGTTCCCACAAAGCAAATTTAATAAATTAAAACAATAAATGCTAAAATTAATATAGTTAAATAGGCACTGTCATAGACTACGGCTGGGAACGTATGTTGGCACATCCCTTTTAAAAAGTAATTTGAATTTGATCAGGCATATATATCAAGTAATTTTTATTTATTTATGTTTTAATTTTTATTTTTTAATAGAGATTGGGTCTCACTATGTTGCCCAGGCTGGTCTCAAACTCCTGGGCTCAAGTGATCCTTCTGCCATCTATCAAGAAATTTAAAAGCCTTCATAATGTTTGACTCAGTAATTCCATTCTAGGAAATCTACCCTAAAGAAGTAACACTAAATATGGAAAAAATATTTATATAAAACTTAATCAATGTATTTTTATGACAGCAAATAACTGAAAACATACCTAAGCTCCAACAATGAGGGAAAAGGTTGGTAATCTATGGTACATCTTCCAAATGGCTATATTATTTACATTATAGTCATTAAAGAAGATATACAAGAATTATTTGCTGTAACATTGTAATGGGAAATGTAATGAGAAAAAAAATCAAAAAGTATATACAAGCTAAAAACAACAAAATACACACACAAAAAAACTTGGAAATAAATATGATAAAATGCAAACAGTGTTTATCTAGGTCAGTGCTACACAGAGTGTGATCTGCAGACCAGCATCAGCCTGGGAACTGTTTGCTCCCTGTCCATGATAAGACAAGAACTTATAATAAGCATTTAGAAATATTTAGCAATTTGATATTGCTATGACATTCAGGAGGGTGTACCATGGCACTGCCTAGTTGAACAGGGTATAGACCAGCTTGACTGCTGTCCAACTCCAGTGGAGAATTACAGGTTACACAAGCTGTGTAGTAGTCACACACAGTAGGACATCACAGTCCACAAAGGATTGGAAATAAAAAAGAACTGCCCCTCTGCTGTAGGTAGTAGCACTGTGGGAAAATATTGTTATATTTCCATATGTTCAAAAATTTTTATAATGCTTTATAGCTATTACAAGAAAAAACTTTTTTAATGAAAGAAAAAAGAGAAAAGTAAATGTCAGTGGACTGCTATGTTTGGAAAACTTTTCTATAGAAATGTAATATATACTGAGAGGCAGAATGACATCATGGTTAGGAAAATAGATTTTGGAACTGACAATCTTGGTTTGAATCCTGGCTCTACCATTTACTAACTATGGGCTAGTTGCTCAACCTCTCTGTGCCTCAGTTTATTCATGCATAAAATGGGGATAAAAACAGAACCTATCTCATAGTTACGTATAGGGTTTGGCAGGATTAAATAATTCAATAAATACAAGGTGATGGAACACAATAAGGTCTATGTAAGTGCCCACTATTATTATCACAAGTCATGGGCACGGGTGACAGCCACAGTCAGACCATATCTTCCAATGTCTTATTTGCAACATGGGTTAAGAGGAGTGGTATATGTGGTAATAACAGCAAATAATATTAAGTGCTTTATATGAGCCCGGTTCCATGCCAAGCACTTAACATGAATTAGCACCTTAATTATTAACACTAGAGATCTGGTACTGAGTTCTTATGCCCATTTTGTAGATGGGGAAACCAAGATTCAGAGAAACGAACTGACATGCCCAGGGTCACCAAGCTATTAGGTCTGTCTCCCTCCAGGACACTGGGCTAGGCACAGGAAGACAGGGGTCTCTAGAGGCTAGACCGTGAACCCCTTATACAAGTAGAAATGCCCTGTGTCTCATTTCTGCTCTTATAAGGGGTTCACGGTCTAGCCTCTAGGGACCCCTGTCCTCCTGTGCCTACCCCAGTCAGGGCTCTTACAATAGCCAGGGTCACCAGCCTATTCAAAAGACCAGGCCAAAATAAAAATCCAGAACTTGTTTCCAGCCAGGGCCCTCACCTGGTCCCTGTCACGCAGGCCAGCAAACAGCAGCTGGTCTTCCTCCGCAGCCTGGTTGGGGTGTTGTTCTCAGGGAGTGATCTAAGTCCCAAGGAGGGCAGCTCTTGGAATGTAACAGGAGGATGCAGGGGCTCATGAGTCATTCAACACTCCCTCCTCACCATGGCTTTGGATGTAATTTATTATCTTCATCATTTGGGTGTCTGCTCCTAGTTGGCTGGGGGTTGGTGGAGCAGTCATCCCTAAAAGGAAATCAGCCTGTTAACAACTCCCATCTCTCCCTGCCAAATGGACTGGAAGCAGAGGGAAGGACACTGGCAGGGCCCAGCTGTTCTGGGCCTGGAGGAATTCAAGGGGGCAGAGAGGCCCGTGCTGGGCTAGTGGAACACTTAGCAGCCACTGGCTTCAGACCTCCGCATGTGGATGCTCTTCCATGACTTCCTCCTCTAGTCAGAAATCTGGCCCCTCTGCATCCAGAGGAGTGTGAAATCTCTAAGTGTTTACCCTCAAAGTTGAAGAAAAAAAAAAAAAAAAAGACCTTCCCCCAGAAAACGGGGGCAGGGGACTTGGGAGTGGAGAGATGGTTAAGAACACACAGGATTTTGCCTTGAGATCCAGAACACCCTGTCTGAACCAACATGCTGAAGCTAGGAGCCTGAGAATTTGTTGCCTAAAAATGTGTGGCCAAAGAGAAGTATTTCCAATAAGATTAGAGATCGGGATAACTTTTAGTTTCCACCCTCTCTTTTCAAGACTGAATTCTTAACAAGAATAAGAGTTTTACTAAAATGTGTGTAGGTGTTTTTCTTCCCTAGCATTTCCTTTTTGGAGAGCAATGTGGTAAAATCCAGCAAAATCCAAACTTAAAAACATTTTGCCTCAGCAATTCCACCTCTAAGAATTTATTGTGCAGATAAACTGGCATAGAATGTTGTTTGCAAGCATGTTTAATGCAGCATTGTTCAGAGTAGCAAAACACTAAAATAAATTCAAGCTGGGTGCAGTGGCTCATGCCTATAGTCCCAGCTACTGGAGAGGCTGAGGCAGGGGGATTGCTTGAGCCCAAGAGTTCAAGTCCAGCATAGGCAACATAGCAAGATCCCATCTCTAAAAATAATAATAATAAATAAATGAAAGACATGATTAAATAAATTATCTTTCAGCCTATAAAAAAACTTAAATGTTCATCAATAGGGCACTTATTAAACACCTTTATGCATTGAGTGGCACATCTAAGCAATGCATAAAGCTGTTTATAAAAATGAGGTCAATCCCCATGTGAAACATACCCAGGACAAATAGGTATGTGAAAAAGAATAAACCGCTGAACACTCTTAACAATAGTATTGCAGTTGTATATAAACAAAACAAGTACATGAAAGGAAAGGAGAAAGGAAGAAAGTAAGAAAGAACAAAACAAGCATTTCTCACAGGCTACACTACTACAGTCAAAGCCTGAAGTAAGAAAGAGGGGGCCCTTACTTTTCAGTTTATATTTCTACCCTTTAAAAATTCTGTTTTCCCATAAACCTAAACAGTTTTAACTAGGTTAATACACATTGAAGTCATAATACCAACTGGTTAAACGTACTGTGAACAAGAGGAAGTTCCATGAGAGCAAAAACATAGAGCTTGGGCAATGCCTGGCAGGGGATCCTATTTCTGGAATGCCCACTGAGGGCCAGGCCCTGTTTTAAACACTTCACAAATATCAATTCCTTTCATCTTCAAGACAACCTTATGAGACAGCTGCTAGTCGTGCCATTTTGCAGATGAGGAGACTGGAGCTCAGAGAGAATGATGAACCTGTCCCAGGTGACGCAGCCAGTGTGTGCTAGGACCAGACACTTTGCTTCCAGGGCCCAGACACCTCCCTCCCAGGCTTGCCTCGCAATCAACATTTGTTGAACAAATGGACAAACTAGACAAACTGCCAGCATCTTTAAAGACTAGAGAAATGGTAAATTATTAAACAGTTTCTATTGTCACTGTTGATTTATCATTATTAATAATTATTATTGATGAATGAAAAATAAATACTTCAGAAAAGCCAGCTGTGTTATAGTGGGCAAAGAGTTAGACTTTGGTATGAAGAAACCAGTTGAAATCCCTGTTCTACCAATTAATAGCTGAGAGATCTTGGACAAGTCACTTCACTTCTCTGGGCCTCAGTTTCCTCATCTGTAAAATTGGGACCTCCCAGGGTTCCTGTAAGGATTAAATGTGATATCATATATGGAGGTCCCTAGGTGCTTGACATATGTTGGATATGTATACAAATAAAGGGAAAAGATGCTGAAGATAGAATAAACTATGCTCAGAACATTGCCAAGGATAATCTTTCTTTTTCAACCTTCTGAGTTTTAAAAGTGAACTGAAAATCTTATATTCCAATATAAGATATTCCAATGGTCTGAATAGGAAAGCAGGATTTTAATTGTTCTGATTCTGCCTCCAAAATATTGATTTAGGACATTTAATACCATCTCCAAATGCCAGGCTTAATTTGCATTGGGTCAGAAGCTGGGCTGCCAAGTGTTGGCTGTTGATTTTAGGTGGAGAATTGGGAGGTCCTCCTGGCCAGCCATGAGCAAGCTTCACCTGGGACTCAGGAGAACTAGCCAGTGGAAGAGGCCGAGTTTTTGATGGATTTTCACTGTTTAATTAAAGTGCAGCTGGGATCTGGGCTGCACCATACCTTTCAAGCAAGATATGTGTCATGGGTTGAACAACTAACCCAGGCTGAGCCAATCTGGCCAGGGCAGAGCCCAGACTTTGGCCTGGCCTCCCTGTTACCCAGGAAGCCTGTGCTTCTAACTTTTAGAGGCTCCAGGGCTCATCCGCAGCAGCCCGATTGTCGAGGCACTGACCACTACCTCCAGCAGTATCTCAGAATCAGAGTTCAAAAGCTGACCAATGGCTCCCAAACAGAGTCCCTGAAGACCTGTGTAAACCTGTTCTTCAGTAAACACATTCGGTGCTCTTAGTTTACTATCTGGGGACTACAGAAAGTCTACACTCATGATTCATTAAAGTCTTTCTTTAAAATTATACAGTTGACCCTTGAACAACAACAGTTTGAATTGTGAGACCCCCCCCCCACTCATATGTGGACTTTTTTCAACCAAATGTGAATCAAAAATAAACTATTTGCAAGACGCAAAACCCATGGAAAAACTTCCATAGGGCCTTTTCTTTCTTTCTCTCCTTTTTTTTTTTTTTTTTGAGCTGGAGTTTTGCTCTTATTGCCCAGGCTAGAGTGCAATGTCTTGATCTCGGTTCACTGCAAACTCCACCTCCCGGATTCAAGCAATTCTCCTGCCTCCACCTCCCAAGTAGCTGGGATCAAAGGCATAAGCCATCACGCCCGGCTAATTTTGTATTTTTAGTAGAGATGGGGTTTCACCATGTTTGTCAGGCTGGTCTCGAATTCCCGACCACAGGTGATCTGCCCACCTCAGCCTCCCAAAGTGCTGGAATTACAGGCTTGAGCCACCACGCCCAGCCCGTAGGGCCTTTTCATATAGGTGGACTCTGTAGAGCTGACTGCAGGACTTGAGTGTGCTCGGATCTGGGTATACACAGGGGTCCTGGGACCAATCTCGTGTATACACGGGGATGATTGTAATCATAATGGAAAATTTCAGATATACCCAGAGTAGACAGAATACTACAGCAACTCTCCACATACCCACCACCATTCTACAACAAGGAACAACTTGTGCCTACTCTTGATTCCATCTTTACCTTGACCCCTACGCTGCATTATTTGATGCAAATCCTAGACATTTCATCGTGTCATCCACAAACATTTCAGTATGTACCTTGAAAAGATAAGGACATTTTTGGTAAGATAACCAAAACATCATTCTTACACCCAGTAAGTTAACAATGATTCCTTAATATCATCGGATCTCCCATGAGTGTTTACATTTTCTTGATAGTCTCATAAGTGACTTGTAGAAGTTGATTTGTTTGAAGCAGGATTCAAAGCAACTAGCTGGGTTTTGACTTTGAATTGTGTCTCTGGTGGCTTTGGATCTTTCATCTTCTTTCTTCTTCCCTTCAATCCCTTCCTAGCACAGTAGTTGTGTGGGGGCATTCAAAGTCCAGTGATATCTCTTACTAATAATATGGCCTTGGACATGGAACCAAGCTCTCTGCTTCAGCTTCCTCACCTGAAAAATGAAAATAATAATAATTCCCTATCTCACAGGGTTTTGTAAAAATTCAATAAAATAGTAAGTATGAAATGCTTAGAACAGTGCCTGGCATAGGGCAAATACTTGATTAATACTGGTTTTTATTGTTTCTCTTTTTCTAAAAGGCAATGACTTCAACAGCATCCAGGCAACCAAATATAGTTATATGTGGGAAGAAAACTGAGTAAAAACTCGTGCAACCACACATTTTCCCCAGACCTCTGAGCTACTATTCAGAGGAAGGTAGAGAAGTGTGCCACTCAAGAGCAAGCTTCTGGAGCCAGACTGTCTGGGTTCAAATCCATGTCTTCCACTTGCTACCACTGCCAAAATGAAACATGTGTTTGCTCAAGCCCACTTCCTTTCCCCTGGGGCCAAGAACAAAACTATATTTCTCTTGCCCTTAGGTGTGGCCACATAGCTGAGTTCTGGCCAGTGGGAAGTGGCAGATGTGACATACGCCACATTCAGGCTGGTCCCCCAAGACCTCCCACTGAGTCCTTGCTTTCTTTCTCACCCACCAGCTGAGTGATGAGGATTTGAAAAACCTTCAGGAAGGTAGAGCCATAAGATGAAAGGGGCCTGGATCCCTGAATGACCATGTGGAAGACAACTCAATCAAAAACAATGCCACCAGGTTCTGCTGTAAGCAAGAAATAGGCTTATTATGTTAAGCTTCCAAGAACTTGGGGCTTATCTGTTACAGCAGCTAATGTTATCTTAACTAGTACACTAGTTTTGACTTTGGGCAAGTTACCTGGCCTCTCTGTGCCTCAGTTTCCTCATCTGTAAAGGGGCAAAGATGCTAATAACATTAATACCTATTTTGTGAGGTTGTTAGGAAGACCAAATATGTTAACAAATGTAAAGCTACCATATTACCCGGCCCATAATCGCACTTTATAAGTGCTTGTCCCTGATGCATTTACATTATTATTGTTGTTATTAATAGTAGTATTATTTGAAAAATAATGGTACATCATCGAGAATGTCTACATTTCACTTACATGTAAATCTTTGCTACTTTTCTGGGTTTTTTTTTTTTGTTTTTTTTTGTTTTTTTTTTACAGTTTGAGGTTAAAATTGTTTCCAGCCAACAATTTCCAATTTAATAATAAAAGCCAGTGATGTAATGGGATTGTGACAATTTTCTTCACAGGAAATACTTCAGGAGCACAGCCATTCCGCAAGATGAAACACCTAATACAAGATGCAGCATGTCTCTGGTGTCCCAGTCAGGGTTAAAAAATGGATGAAGGAGATCCAGTGTGCACCTTTCGGGGTTAACAGCCAGATATCTCATAAGGCTCAGGACTGAGGAGATGTGCACTGAACTCTGTAAAATTTTAAAATACACTTGAGTGTATACTCCTAGGTATATACCTAAGACAAATAAAAACATGTGTCTACACCAAAACTTGTACATGAAAATTCATAGTCACATTATTCATAATTGCCAAAAAGTATGAATATCCAAGTGTCCATCAACTGATAAACAAAATGTGGCATATTCAAATAATATTTTTTAGTCATAAAAAGGAATGAAGGGTGTGGTGGCTCAAGCCTGTAATCCCAGCACTTTGGGAAGCCAAGGCGGGCAGATCACTTGGGGTCAAGAGTTCGAGATGAGCCTGGCCAACATAGTGAAACTCTGTCTGTACTAAAAATACAAAAATTAGCTGGGCGTCGTGGCAGGTGCCTGTAATCCCAGCCACTTGGGAGGCTGGGGCAAGAGAATCGCTTGAACCCAAGAGGCGGAGGTTGCAGTGAGCTGAGATCGCACCACTGCACTCCCGCCTGAGTGACAGAGCAAGACTCCGTCTCAGGAAAAAAAAAAAAAAAAGGAATGAAGTACAGATACATGCTACAACATAGATGAAACCTTGAAAATATTATGCTAAATGTAAAAGGCCAGTCACAAAACACCATATATTATTCTATTCCATATATTATTCCACATATATTATTCCATTATTATAATAATATACATTATTTCATTTACATGGAATGTCCACAGTATGCAAATTCAGAGAAACAGAAAGTAGATTAGTGATAACTTGGGGTTAGGAAATAGGGAGGGGAGGAGTGACTGCTAATGGGTACAGGGTTGCTTTTTGGGATGATGAAAATGCTCTAAAATTGATTGTGGCAATGGTTGCACAACTATGAATATACTAAAGACGACTGAATTACGCCATTTAAATGGGTGAATTGTATCTCAATAAAGCTGCTATATTAAAAAAGTGCCCACTCCTCCAAATGGATCAGACCACCTCTCCTCTGGACTTGAGCTTCCATCAGAAGGCAGAGCACGTTCCCAGCTCATAAGAAGTCTTTGGGAATTCCGTGCTGTGTGTTAAAATCCAGGTCCATTTCTGTGCGCAAGTGACAATGACATGACACACACATGCTAATGAGTCTGAAGTGAAGATGGGAGGTCATGGCTGGAAGTGTAGCTTGGGGAGTTAGCAGCATATGCAGGAAGGAGATGAAATCGTCATCCACACTCACGTGAAAACTGATAACCCACTGATACCAACCTGCACAAACACAACTTTCCAACCCCAGAGATACAAGCAGGGGTGTTGTTTTTCTTTTTCACACATGAGCATAAGCTAGACCATGAATCACACTTCCCCAGAACCAGTAATACTGAAAGGGCTAGGTAGCTGGGAGCCCAAATTACTTAAATTGATGTCATATCATCTGAAGAGGCGACACTGGGATCTCACAAACTGAACGACAATTGCCATCTAGCCAATTCATGGCCCTGGACTCCTGTTTCCCACCTGCTCCAACACCAATTTAAGCAATTCCGAACTTTGATCTCCACAGCAGAATGTCTCAGATTTATTGAAGCGTCAGGTCCCAATTGTGCTAACATGTACCCTGGCAGGGCCATTACAAGGTGTGAAATCTGGGTGCCCATCACCCCAGCCACGTTCAGCACAGTGACAATCAGAAGGAACAAATCAATCTGCCTCTCTATAGTCATCATGAGAGCCTTGCAATTTGCTGTAATGATGGCCATGGAGGAAATGCAGGCGAAGGGATCATTCTGTTCTCTGGGAACTTGGGCATGTGCTGAAGGAGCTGCTGAGCCCACCAAGAGAGGCCTTGCAACACTCAGCCAAGAGGCAGCTGCTACTCCTTACATGGGGCTATTTCAGGACTTGCCAGTATCCTGAGAGCTGCTTTAAAATGGAATTGTGTTACCCTCCTCCTGTGTTTTGCAAACAGCATCAAAACTGTTGGTTCCTGCTGCCCCAGCTTCTCCCAGCTGTCGTTATTAATTACCTGTCATCTGCAGGTCTGCCTCACCAGGGCTGAGAGCCAGGGAGAGCTCAGCCTCATGGTAAATAGGAAAACCCCTCCCAACAGAGAGGAAAGTTTATTTTCAAGTCTCAAGTGTGGGAGAATGGGGTGAGGGAGGCAAGAACCAGGGTCCCTTTGTGAGCCTCCCCACCGACCTCTACTTTGCAGGGCCAGGAGTTCTGATTCCACATAGAGACTACAGCAGCCTCTGCCCCTTACTTACTCAGCTAGGGTCGTAACCTGCCTGCTACATTCTGCCAGCTTCTGTCCCCAGGACTCTGAATCTGACTGAGACTTCACCCTGGACTCTGAGGAGTCTCCTTGATTCAGGACTCAGGCACTCAAGAGATGCCAAGAATTTTCTGCTCAGAATCTCTGCACCCTGCCATCTCACTGCCCACCTCAACAGACCTGGCATGCCCTGCTTCCTAAAAATGGTGATTAGAACTACAGACCCCTCCTGAATTCCTCTCTCCTTCCCCATCCCCACCAGGGGCTCTCAACACATCCCACAGCCAAAACCATGCTAGCCAAGACAAAAAATGCTTTCAGAATAATCATTTTGAATTGGAAAGTCAATGTAATACTGCAATTGGCAGATTAACGACTGGGCCTATGAATGTTTCCTGGAAAGAAATGAGCACAGAGTCTGCTCCACCTGGGTTTAGGTCACCAAGGGAGGTGAAACAGGCCCCCAGCCATGCCCCTTGGTAGTTCATCATCATCCCCAAGAGATGGGCTGCATTTTCATGAAGAGCCTCATTCACAGCTCCCCAGAGCCAGGCTGCTTTTCAGAGTAGAAGAGGAGCATTGCCTCTGGATTTTAAAAGAGATAAGGGAATGAGCAAACAGAAAAGAGTATGATTCAATGATGAAATAAATGCCCTGACACATCCCTCCCAGGGAGAGCATCCACCTCCTCCAGTGACTCCCCAGAAACACTCCCTGAGGTGTCAGGTGTGATAATGACATGCTCCAACTGGCTCAGATCCATTCTTCAGAGATGCAATGAGATACCTGCCTACTGACTTCTAATGCAGGTAGAGGAAGCTGAGCCCCTGAGGCATCAGCCCAACCCACTCTGTCAAAACCAGCTGAAACTCAGGTTCCCAAAGCCCATCCCTTCTCTTGTTGCCCTTGAGGGGAAATGGGTGGGAGGGGATCCCTTTGCTGGCTTCAAGACCCAGCTTGAAATCACCATGTCTCCTAAGGGTTCCACCTAAATGCTTCTACTGCAGCACTCAGCCCACTATCTTGCAATTACCTCCCATGTGTCTGTAATTGCCAAGTTTGGGGTAAGTCCAAGAACTCAGAAGCTGGGAGGTGGGGAGAAAAGTGTGCAAGAGAAAGAGACTTCTTGACCAGACCTCCACTGGGTCTCACACAGGAGTGGCGAGGGCTCAGAGGGGAAGAGGGGATGGTGGCCGTGCTTCTCAGACAGCTTCAAGGATGGCAGTTCCCAGGGCAGCCACGCTCTGGGCTCTGTCAGAAGGGAGTAGACACTGGGGTGATATACAGGGCCATATATGGATGGAAAGATGGCCATAGAGAACGTTCTCAAATAAAGGCCTGCTTCTGAGCACGTTACTGGCCAGGCTGGAAATCTCCTCTCCCTGACCCATCATCCTCCCATCCTACCCCTTAGGTAACCCGGTCCTGCCAGCCCAAAGCAAATAGAAACTTTCAGCCTCACAATGTTGGTTTTAATTCCAAGCAACCTATCAGAGGGATCTGAGTGATCCCTCTGATAATGATTAATGGCGATCATTTCTTCTTGGCTATCAGTTCTAACCTATTGATGATAAACAAGCTAATTATCACACTCTGGCCCTGTAATTGCACTTTTAGGACTTTACCCAAAGTAAAGTACTCTGAATTTTTTTTAAAAAAGCTTTAAGTTGCATTATTTACAGAAGAAAAAAAAATGAAGACCAAAGTAAACAACAAGATAATAACTCAATGGAGTATTATGTGCCTATAAAATTGTGTTTAATAAGATTTATAACACAAAAATATTTACATTATAATAAATGAAAAAGATAAAAAAAACTTACCTTTACAACATACATAGTATACTCACAATACTAAAAAAGAAAAAAATTATAAAAAAGAAGAATACAAAGAAATGAAGCAAAACACTAATAGCAATTGCCTTTGGGAGCTGGAACTTTGCACAACGGTTTTATCTATTTTTCCATAAATCCCATAAGCATGGGCTAATTTTACAATGGGGAAGGAAAAACTTTTATTAAAAAAAATCAGATGGTAAGTGATTTGGTTCATTCTTCTTTCCCCCAAGAGAGTGTGCAGTCATTAAGAATGTTTCTGTTTAAGCTGATAAAAGTGCACTGCCTCTTCCATCCATGGCCTCTCATTGCCCTAAAGCTGGTTTGAAGCAAAGACAGTGACACTGGTCACGTGTCGGTTCACTAAGGCTTTGGCAGGCTGGCCTGTTCCAAGCAAACAGAATTATCACTTATTAAATGCTAGTAGAACCAGATTATAGGTAAGTCCTATAGTGATCCACACATCAAGCTAACATTTGTCCCAGGCCTGAACAAAAATTAAGCAGCTGCAATTAACTGAGGCTAGGCAAAGCTCACCAAAGGTGTGCCCTCCAGCCATCTTCTCCTCTTGGTGAGTTCTGTCTTTTGGGGGAGGGCTGAAGTGAGGAGACTCTTGTTGAGGAGGAATGATAGTGGCTCTGCATCTGGCTGATTTTCAGTTGCCTTCACTTTGCACTTTAGTGAGGAAATGAAGCTGAGATGGGCAAGAGGGGATGGAATAAGTAGGGGAGGGAGAATGAGACAGACTTTGGGGAATTAAGGGAACTCTGAATCTCTCCTACAGAGTTTTGGCCTGTAAGTCTCTTACGTCTCCTAAATCTTGCTATTGGGCTCTTTTACCTTAGTCCTCCTTCATATAAATATGTACCATGCCATTTCTGAAAAGCAAGCTTTTCTGGATGAAAACAAAGAAGTCAACTGGCCTTCACATTCCATCTGGTCACCCCCTGCACCCGCCCCAACCCCAACCCCCCCAACCGATGGGCCTCCTCCAGGCTCACTGCTGCCACTGGGAAATCAATGCCCATGGACTCTAGGACCCTCTGGTCTCACAGGCCTTTGTCAAATAACAGGATTAACTGACAATGTCTTCTCGCAAAAGGAAAAGAGATTCCTAGGGGTAGGGATGAGGCATTTTCATAAGCTACACACACACACACACACACACACACACACACACACACTCACTCACTCAAAAATAGAGACCTGGATAGAATCTGGGGATCAGAAGAGTCATCCAAGGTTAAAGCAGAGTTTGGGGTAACCTGGGGACTCCCTCTATGGGAATAAGATGCCCAATGACAATTCACACAGTTAGTTAAGAAGCATTTTAGGGAGCATTGGTTAAGTACTAGGTAGTACGCTAGGCACCAAAGATCCAACAACGGCTCCCCTCATGGCATCTGCAGAAAAAACAAAAAAGAAAGGATGCTGCCGAGGGCCTATGCAGGAGGAGGTCTCCTTGTGCTGGTGCTCTGGTCCTCGGACAAAGCCCTCATTGGATTTCCTACTGATTTCAGGCTGTACAACCTATTGAAAACCTAACAGAATGTGTTTACATCTACTTTTTAAAAGTATTTTATTTTTGAAATGATTGTAGGACTTTCCTCAAATGTTGTTCTTTGTTCCATGACAGTGAGTGGAGATTTTAGATGCTTACAAATGTTTACATGAGGATTTCATCTCTTCTCCTGGACTAATGGCTGGAACATAATTATGAACTGTGCTTGTTAACCAAATAGAGATATTCCATGAGACAAGAAGGCTGATTCCTAATATGGAGGTGTCCTTGGGCCGGGGCCCACTTATCCTGGTACCTATCTCCTCCTCCCGACACAGAGGTGCCTTCATTAGTAGAGGAAAGAAAGAGGTCTTTGTGATGATGTAATTCCCAGACCACCCTACACAGACAATAAAACTGAATTTGAGAGAAGCCGGGTGAAATAAGAGCTCAGAAATCATAGAATACCAGTGCAGCAGGGGCCTAAGAGGTTATTTAGTCTAATCTTCTAATGTTAGAAATGAGCAAATAACACCAAAAGGGGAAGAGATCTAAGATTACATGGCCAGTTAACAGTGGGCTATTTTCATCAGGGTAAATATGGGGAAATTCATTCCACAGAAATTCTAATAACTATGTGTTTGATGATATTATGGTAGGCAAGAGGGCTCTCACCATAGTGTGTGACAAGCAGCTGCAATGCAACATGACCAGTGCTAGCACAGAGTATAGACAAGGCACTGTGGGATCACAGAGGAGGAAGCATCTCACTCTTCCTGAGGGCACTGTGGAAGGCTTCATGCAGAAGGGGACTTCTGAGTTGGGTCTTTATGAATGAATAGAAGTTGGTTGTATAGGAAAGGGAAAAGGTCTTTCCAGAATATGGAACAGCATGTAAAGGTATAAACATGTGAAAGAAAATGACATGTTTGGGGGATAAAGAGTGGTTTCCCATGGTAAAAATGGAGATTTATTGGAAGGGAAATAGAGGAGACAGCAAAAAGGTAAGGGAAGGAGTAGCTGTGAAGGCCTTGGATGGCATGCTAAGAAGTTTGTCCTGGAGAGAAGTTATCTTTGTGCTTTAAAAAACAATGTAGTGGCAAAAGGATGAAGAATGGGTTGAACAAAAATGGACCCATGATAGGAAGCCTAGCTGGGTGGATAACACAGTATTTCAGGTGGAAAATAAGAGTAAAAATTTTGAAAATGAACAAACAATCTAGAGCACTTGTGAAGGCTGAATTAAAGCAGTGATATTTAGATATTTAGTGATGGTAGACTCAGCAGGATTTCATATAAGATGATTAGACATGGGGAATAAAATGGAGGATGGGGCAGCAAACTACTGCTCTTGGGTCATGTGCAGGCTGCCATCTATTTTGTACAGCCCGAGTGCTAAGAATGGTTTTTACATTCTCATGTACATGTACATGCTTCCTTCAATAGCTGAGAAGAAACAAAAGAAGCATCTTTCGTAACACATGAAAATCATGGGAAATTCAAATTTCAGTGACCATAACTAAAAATATATGGGAACACAGCCACACTTGTTCATTGACCTATTGTCTCTGGCAGCAAAGGCAGAATTGAATAGTGCAAACCAGGTCATAGGTCTCATAAAGCCTTAGATAGTTACTATTTGGCCCTTTCAGAAAAAGTTGCTGACCTCCTGCAGGATTCTCTGACTCAGTTAAAATCAGTTCATCTTTCTAGTTGCCCAGACCAAAACCTCTGGGGTCATCTTAATTCTACTCTTAGCTGCCATCCGATCTTTCATCAAGATCTGCTGTATTTTAAAAATATATCCAGAATTTGACCCTCACTCCTTCCCTTGCTACCACCCTGTTCCTGACCACTACCATCTCTCAGCTGGGTCATTCTAGTAGCCTTTATTTATTTATTATTTATTGAGACAGGGTCTTGCTCTGTCACATAGACTGGAGTGCAGTGGTGTGATCAAGGCTCACTGCCGTCCCAAACTCCTGGGCTCAAGCGATCCTCCCATGTCAGCCTCCTGAGTAGCTGGGACTACAGGTGTGCACCACCACCCATGGCTAATTTTTTTGTAGAGATGGGGTTTTGCCATGTTGCCCAGGCTGGTCTTGAAGTTTGCCCAGGACAAACTTCTTAGCATGCCATCCAAGGCCTTCACAGCTACTCCTTCCCTTACCTTTTTGCTGTCTCCTCTATTTCCCTTCCAATAAATCTCCATTTTTACCATGGGAAACCACTCTTTATCCCCCAAACATGTCATTTTCTTTCACATGTTTATGCCTTTACATGCTGTTCCATATTCTGGAAAGACCTTTTCCCTTTCCTATACAACCAACTTCTATTCATTCATAAAGACCCAACTCAGAAGTCCCCTTTTGCATGAAGCCTTCCACAGTGCCCCCAGGAAGAGTGAGATGCTTCCTCCTCTGTGATCCCACAGTGCCTTGTCTATATTCTGTGCTAGCACTGGTCATGTTGCATTGCAGCTGCTTGTCACACACTATGGTGAGAGCCCTTTTGCTTGAACTCCTGAGCTCAAGCAATCCACCCACTTGGCCTCCCAAAGTGCTGGGATTACAGGCATGAGCCACCATGCCCAGCCTCATTCTAGAAACCTTTTGCCTCATCTCCCTGCTTCATCTCTGCCTGCTTCAGTCACTTAACACTATCTGAGTGATGGTGTTTTAGCACCATCAGTTAAAACAGAAGTGAGATCACGCCATTCCTCTGCACAAAGTCTTCCCAAGCCTTCCCATCTAACTCTGAGTAAAGGCCCAAGTTTTACAACGGCTTCCAGGGCCCTACAAAACCTGCCTCTGCCCTTTCTCTTGTTAGGCCTGGGACCAACCCCCGTTCCACAATCACGCTCACTCTCTTCTCCAGTCACATCAACCTCCTTCTTGGTCCTCAATAATGTACCAGGTCCACACCTGCCTCAAGGTCTTTGCATCTGTCATTCCTTCCATCTGTAATGTTATTTTCCAAGGTATACATATGGTTCTCTCCCTCACCTCCTTCAGATTGGGACTCAAACCTACCCTTCTTAGTGAGGTCTTATCTAGCCATCTTACTTAATACTGACAACCATCCTCAGACCACAACCCTCCATTTCTCTTTTTCTTGCTTTATTCTGCTCTCTAGCACTTACTACCACTCAAACAAAATACATACGTTACCAATTTATCTTGTTTATTACCTGTCTCCCCTGTTACAATGTAAGCTCCAGGAAGGCAGGAGTTTTTGTTTTGTTTTCCTTTCTAGCACCTAGTACAGTGCATGGTACATGTTAGGCACTCAATAAATAGTTGCTGAAAGAATGGGAATAATGGATCAGAAAGTGACTGGGAGATAAGAAAAGACAAGCAGGTAGAGATAACTCTTTCAAGGCATCTAGTGAGTAGCTAAAGAGGAAACCAGTATCAGGAGATTTTCTCCAAATAGGAAAGACTCAAGCATATTTACAGAACGTCAGGGTGACAGAGTGGCAAAAAAAGATGGGATATGAGAAATAGCATATCTGGCTATGCCAAGTCTGGGAGGAAGCTGAAAGAAATGGAGCATGGAGAGAAGGGACCTTCTTGGAAGGGACTAGGGCAGGTGGGGAGCACAAAAAGACAGTTGCACATATGGGTGGGACTGGCCGGATATGGTAGAAAGGGAACTTGAAGGAGCTCATAGCTGGTCTCAATTTTCTATTTCAAGATCCAGGGAAGGGTTTTAGGGGCTATGGACAACAACATGGGTGCCATTGTTCAAGGCGTGCCCCTTGAACAATGCAGGTTTGAATTTCAAGAGTCCACTTATATGCAAATTTTTAAAATAAATGTATTAGAAACTTTTTTGAAAATTGCAACAATTTGAAAAAATTGCAGATGAATTTTGTGATCTAGAAATATCAAAAAAAATTAAGAAAAAGTTAGATATGCCCAGGAGTTTGAGACTCACCAGGGCAACATAACAAGACTGTGTCTCTACAAAAAAAGATGTACTTTGGAAAAATGAGAATGCACCCTGATTAGAAAAAAAAGGGTAGCTCTGCAGTGCTAAGGGTTCTACTCACTCTCACTCTAGAAACCATAAATTTGTTGCAAGGTTTGTGGATTTTTCTCCAGCAACACTGGGCAGCCAGAGAATCAAGTGGTAAGAACTAGTATTATTAGAAGAATTACGAAATTAAAGCCTTCATTGGATACTTCAGGTCCTGATCAAAATGTAAAACTCTGGGGGATAAAAACTTAAATGAGTGGGTAAACGACAGGAATGACCAGTGCTGCTGGCTAATTCGGGTGCCTTCAGCAGAGAGGTACAAGTTGGTGTTCCTTGAAAGAGCACGTCTTGAGGACAGTTTCAGAGAAAGAAAGTTGAAAAGTGGCCCTCTGGCAAGTAGACTCTGAAAGGGTAGTGAAAGAATCCACACAGGAGGGCCATGTCCAACAGAAATGGAATTGAAAACCCAAAAGAAGAAGAAAAAGATCAACAGAGAAAAACAAAAGCCACTTAAGCTACAACTCATAAGAAGGGGCCCAGATAAAGTGCTGAAATATGTCATCTTGGGAAAAGGGAGGATCTCACTTGCAAAGAAAGATCCCTTAACTCCTAAAGGGACAAAATAGTGTCCCACAGGCTCCATATAGTCATGGGCTACTAGGCTATTTACAGAACCTGAAAAAGCCAGTGCAGCCCATAATAAAAAGACTATTTCAAATTTCAAAGACCAATGAAAATTGAGTTGTCAATTTTAATAGCTACCATTACTTGTGCCATGCAATCCATTTTACATTCTCGATCTCATTTAAACCTCACAACTTCCATGTAAAGAAGGAATTCTTATTCTCATTTTATAGATGAAGACACAGAGGCTTACAGGGGTTAAGTAACTTGTCTTAAGTCACAGAATAAATAAGGGGTTGAACCAGAAATCAAATTGAAATGTGTCTAATCCTAAAGACGATGCTTTTAACCCCTGTTCTCTCTTGGACTCTAACACTGTTTTTTCTTACGAAAACACAGGAGTGATGACTAGTTGAGTGCATTCTTATGAGACTCATAGTCATTCTATGATGTAGGTTTCCTTAGGAGGACATTTTTTACATGAAATAATCAGTTGATCCTTGAACAACACAGGTTTGAACTGCGAAGGTCCACTCATACGCAAATTTTTTCAATAACTATACGTGAAAATATTTTTGGAGATCTGTGACAATTAGAAAAACCTTGAGATGAACCATGTAGCCTAGAAATATAAAAAAAAAAATAAGAAAGTTACTCATGCCACAAATGCATAAAATATACATCGATACTTGTCTGCCTTCTCATTTACTACCATAAAATATAAACAAATCTGTTATAAAAAGTTAAAACTTATCGAAATGTCAAAATGTACACATATACACAAAAACTGTGCGTGATGCCATTTGCAGCTGAGAGAAATGTAGATGTAAAGATTAAATCCTCACTGCACAAAATGAACTGTAGTACATACTGTACTACTGTAATAATTTCACAGCTACCTCCTATTGCTATTGTGGTAAGCTCAAGTGTTGCAAGTATCTGCTTAAAACACCGTGTGATGCTAATCATCTCCACGTGAACAGTTCATGTCTCCAGTAAATTGTGTATAGCAGTTAAAAGTGATCTCTTGAGGTTCTCGCATATTTTTCATGTTTAGTGAAATACCATAAACCTTGACTAACACCATGGGACTCTAACGAAGTGCCACTAGAGATGCTAGAAGTACTCCCAAGTATCAGAGAAAAGTCATGACATTATAAGAAAAGTTGAATTGCTTGATATGTACCATAGGTTGAGGTGTGCAGCTGTGGTTACCCACCATTTCAGTCAGACGACGTAAACTTACAGTATCGATAAATGCAGCACGGTTTTGCAAATGTATTTTCTCTTCCTATGATTTTCTTAGTAACATCTTCTTTTCTCCAGTTTCTTTATTGTAAGAATACAGCATATAATACAAAATATGTGTTGATTCACTATTATCGTAAGGCTTCTGGTCAACGGTAGGCTATTAGCAGTTAAGTTTGGGGGGAGTTAAAAACTATACACAGATTTTTGACTGTACAGGGGGTCAATGTCCATAACCCCCACATAGTTCAAGGGTCAACTGTATTCTAACAAGTATTATATCTTTCCATTTGTTCTGTCCTACAGTGGGGCATAGCAGGTACCAAATGAATGAATGGGAGTCCTTGGGCCTTGAAGAATGCTATACCAAAGCACTGAGATAATCTGTGGACAGACTGATGGCAGTAATCTTGAGGAATGAAGAATGAGAGGTTCAAGAACACCAGAGAGAAAGTGGAAGAAGGCAGATTCTACAGAGCACAAAGCTGTGAGCTTATCCAGGATGCACAGCAAGGCCTGGCCTTATTATTACTGAAGTGATGGTTAACGGGGCCCCACACCTACTAACCATCACTTCAGCACTGATCATTGAGATCCAGCACATACTCACTGAGGACAGTCATTTCAGACCAACCCACCGCCTTCTTTGCCTGGGCTTGCAGAAATACCATATGCCGCAGCAAGCAGCTGGAGCTGGGTGGTGGCTGGCCCTTCAGAAGAGGCTCTGTGTTCTTCCATTCACCCATTTACAGCCCCTGGATTAGCTGACAGACTGAATGATGGAATCAGAACTTTACAGTGAAATATAACAGGGATGAAAATAAGATCTTGCACTTGGTTTCAAAAACCCAACTGAGTAAATCCAAGATAGAGAAGGCTGTGATTTAGGAGCAACAAATATAAAAATGTCTTTGAGTAAGCTGATAGCAAGCTCAATGAGAGATCACAGTGCGACGTGGCTGGCAGAATAGTTAGAAGCAACCTTAGCTGCATTAAAAGAACATTGTGTCTGTGCTAGAATAAGGGAGGTGACAGTCCTAATATGGGGTGGCTGGCTTGCACTACAACTGTACTATGGTGACTTCTGGAGAGCTCACTTTGAGCGGGTCTGGTAACAGGTTGATCTGCTAGGTATTCTCCATTTCCACCATCCCCACTGTGATCTATTCTCTGCACTGCTCTGTGCCCTATGGACGCTGCCCCTATCTATTGCAGATCCCTTTCTCTGATGACTTCCCACTGGGCTCAGCACCAGTAGGTGATGCAAGGGCAAGAAGACTGAGAACATGCAGAATGTGCATTTCTTGTGCCACTCTCTCCTTGCTCTGTCTGCATATTTCTGACAGTAGCTGCATCCCTCTATGACTATAGTTCCAGTCCAGCAGCTCCTCGTCCGTAACCCCAGCTTGTAATAGGTTCCAATTTGCTTCCCTTGTCCCTCAGGCCTCGGAGTGATTAAAAGCTTCCCCCTGTTGCTAGCCCCTAGGGACCTCAGCATCCCTTCTTAGTTCCCTTAACCCTGCCCACAGCTCTGTCAATAGCCCTTTCACTAAATTATTTTCAAAATCTCAACTAAATTGGCCTTCTTTTTCCTGCAGGGACCCTGACTGAAACTAAAGAGACAGGATGCAAAAGTCCTTAAAATTATGTCTGTGAGGAATAGAGGATGTTGGGCCTGGTGGAGAGAAGACTCTAGAAAGCAGGATAGCCTACTTCAGCAAGGTATTAATAAAAGGCCACCCCAGACTCATTCTCTGGCTCCAACAGTGATAGGTACAGAGAGATAAATTTTGGGCTAAATATAAAATAAACCTTTCTACAGAGTAGGTAAAGATGGTTATCCTGGTAGGTCATGAGCTTCAATATTTCTCAGTTGTCCCATCTTAAACTGGATGAGACTATGTCAGGAATGCTGTAAGGAAGAAGTTAGAAACATGGTCTAGAAAAGAGCTTTCCAAGCCAGGGTTTCATGATTTGCCACCAACTGTACACTATTCAATGGGTTACCAAAATAACCAATGTGGGGAAACTTTCGTATGTTTTTGCTGCTTCTCGTTTCAATCTAGGGAACAGAAGTCTAGTTCTTCATCAAGTCTGATAATCCTCAACGCTGAAGATGTTTTTTTACTTTAAGATGACTTACAAACATGAAACATTGCACACAGCATCACAGCTTTCAAAAGATTATTTCCAATTCACGGAGCAATCTATTAAAAACATTTTTTAGGGAGGAAGAGAAGTTGATTAATGGTTACAAATATACCATTTGATATAAGAAGACCTAGTGCTAGATTGGTAAAGTAACTATATTTTACAATAACCTCTTGTATATTTCAAAATATCTAGAATTCCAATGGTCTAGCATAGAGAAAAGACAAATACTTAACGTGATGGATATCCCAAGTACACTGATTTTGTCAGAGGCATGTGAACCAGAGCAACTCCATCTTGAATGGGGCCAGGTAAAACAAATCTGAGTGAGACCTACTGGGCTGCATTTCCAGAAGGTTAAGGCCTTCTAACTTACAGGATGAGATAGGATGTGGACACAAGATACAGGTCATAAAGACCTTGCTGATAAAACAGGTCACAGTAAAGAAGTCGGCTAAAACCCACCAAAACCAAAATGGCGACAAGAGTGACCTCTGGTCGTCCTCACTGATACACTCCCACCAGCGCCAGGACAGTTTACACATGCCATGGCAATGTCCGGAAGTTACCCTATATGGTCTAAAAAGAGGAGACATGAATAATCCACCCCTTGTTTAGCATACCATCAAGAAATAACCATAAAAATGGGCAACCAGCAGCCCCAGGCTGCTCTGTCTATGGAGTGGCCATTCTTTTATTCCTCTACTTTCTTAATAAACTTGCTTTCACTTTACTGTGTGGACTCACCCTGAATTCTTTCTTGCGTGAGATCCAAGAACCCTCTCTTGGGGTCTGGATTGGGACCCCTTTCCTGTGCAATTTGATCTTTACAAATTATATGAATGTATTAAATTATCACATGTGCCCCAAAACTATGTACATCATGCATCAATTAAAAAATGTTTAAAACAAAAATTTTTAACTCAGCAACATCTACACACCAATCACCACAGTGCTTCTTGAGAACTGCCACCTCAGTTTTCAAACCAAAAACCAGGACGCAAAATCTGTCCACGGGGAAAAAAATATTCTACATGCAAACTACCCTGAAAAAAAAAAAAAAAAAAGAATAAGGTCGCCTCAATTCACTCTGGTGGGGAAAAAAACAAAGGTTTTTACAAAAGCCCTGAATGCCTGAGTTCACAGCAGGCCCAGAAATCTGTGTCTCACGCAGGTTTTCTCCTTTGGTGGGAGTTTATTGTGTATTACACCGAGGGCACGCTAGGTTTGCCAGTTTTTCGCTCATTCATTCAACAAACACTCGATGTCCACCTACTCCATTAACAAAGCCCTTCTCGGCCCTCGGGATGGACAAAAGATCCGAGGAGGCCAAAGCCACGACGCCGCTGCCAGAGGACGTCAGCAGGTCCAGGAAACGACCTGATTTTAAGGACCAATGAAGGCAACGATTAAGAGTGACGGCGCCCAGGAAAGTTGCAGCGGAAACTTGGGAAATGCCAGCCTTCGGGCGCAGAGGGCGGGGCAGGGCCTACTGGATCGCGCTGCCTGCGGGCTGGGGCCCCGCCTGGGCTCCGGTCCCGCCGCCTCCGGCCGCCAAGCGGCGCCCGCCCACGGCCCGGCGGGGGCGTCGGCCTGGTCCCCGGCCCAGGAGGGCAGCGCCCGGGCGACCGCGAGCGAGCGGGGTGGCCTGGATGGCCCGCGAGCCCCTGGCTCAGTGTGCGGCGCGCGTCGCTCCTGCCCGACGTACCCGGGAAGCGCGCGCACGCATCGCCGCGCGCCCCACCGCGCCGGGCACCCGCGGCGCGCTCCCACCCGGCCCCAGCGCCGCGGCCCCTCGGCCCCTACGGCACCCCCAGCTCCTACCACCCGCCCGGCCGGCCTGGCCGCACTTACCCTCCTTGGCTTTCTTCCTCCGGGCCAGGGTCCCTCCAAGTTTCCCCAAGAAGGAATCATCTTTCTTGCGGGACGGCGGCGATTTGGGAGTGGGAGACTTGGGGACAGAAGGCGACTTCTGCGGGGAGGTGGCCATGGCGCGGCGCAGGCTGCCGCGGGCCGGTCGGGACGCGGAGCTGGCGCTGGGCGGACGCAGCGGGCGGCGGCGGGACTGAGGCTGCGGCTTTCCAAACGGAAGCGGAATTATTCCAAGCATTTGAGGCAGCTCACGCTCGCCTTTCCCTTCCCTCGCTCCCTCCCTCGCTCCCTCCCTCGCGCCGCCCTCTGCCCTGGAAGGAGCTGCGCTCCCGGGGCCGCGCCCTGCGCCCCTGGGTTGCCCCAAGCAGGGAGGATGCCCCAAAACTGCCCCTTGCAGGACAGGAGACCGTGTGTGCCCAGGTTGGGAGCGGTCGAGCCGGAAAGCTTCATTTACCCAGGCTCTGCACCCACCACACAGCCTGGCGCAAAACAGATCTGAGAACCAACCCAACCCTGCTACTCTCCCAGGGTCTTCCAGCCGGCGGCTGGTGAGCTCGCTCTTCCCCAGCACTACTGCCTGTGGGGTTATCAGGCCCACGTCTTGCGCCCGCAAGACTGCAGCTCCTGGAAGAAATTATTGCAGTGAACCAAAATGTGTCCAGGCCCCACCAATGTGGGCAGAACCAATCACTCCTGAACCTATCCATGACCGTCAACCTCCTCGTCTCTACTCCCATCCAAGACTGAGAAGCTTTGAGTGCACAAGGGTAAAGCCGAGGCTTCTTATTCTTGTGAGACATCCGTGTTTCTAGCAGCTTATACAAAGGAAGATCCCATATGGTGGTGGAAACATGAATGGGAAAATCACAACCATGAGCTCCTACAGGACCTCCCGCAAAATTTATCCTGCCTAAATAAAAGCAAGAGAGTGACAACCAGACTCATTTGAGATAACAGGGGAGTCACACAAAGCACAGTGTTTGAAGGACTCATACTGGAAATGATTAAAAGGCACGTGTTATTGAGCTTGCCCATCTCAAGTTCTCACTCGGGCTCTTTGTCCCTCTGTCTGTCTCTCTCTCTCTCTCACACACAGACTCACAGCACCTTGGCAACTGTGTTTCCTCCTTGTGGCCCCTTCCCTCTAGGCTACAGCTGATTGAACCTGGGTGAACACCTAATCCAAAGGGCGCTACTGCTTTACTGAAGAGCAGCCGATCAGCTAGCCCCAATTAAGACTGCACTAAGCTGGAGAGACTATTGTCAGAAGTTGTGCTCGTGGCTGATGATAATTCGCAGTCAAAACTAGCCACGTGCATGCTGAGGAGTAGGGAAACCAAAGAATGGAGCAAAGAAGTGTGCTCAAGAAGCCACGTGGTCTGAGTAATGGAAACCGTGGGGAGTAGCTGCTTGGACCTTGAATCTTTTCCCAGACTCCACTTGCACTTCCTGCCAGGGCCAGCTGTGCTTCTTCCCAGGAGATGTTACTCAGCCTTTTATTAACCCATCCACCTTTCCTTAGACAAAATAAACTGACAAGCAACAGTTTCTGAGTAGAACTAAAATTTAACAAACAAGATAGTCAACAGATTCTCAACACCGTATAGGTTCATTTTATCTTTTCTTGAGAGTAATAATTTTACCTTTTTTTTGAAAATTCTACTTTAGCTGGTGCCTCTTACCTAACAGCAGAAAAGTCATGATGTCCGCTAGCCTGGGAAGATTACTACAACTCCTCCTAGACAATAAATCTTAAAGGGATGGTGAGAAGCCAAAATATAAGTGTGTTTTGATTACATCATTAATCATTTTTGTTCAGGATATCAAATATAGGACATCTCCAAAAGTGTTATCTCCAGCCCCGGGAGCTCTTGTCAGAGAATTAAGAGACACGTAGCTCAATAGCAGTGTGATCTTGGAAAGGTTTACTCCCTTTTCTGAGTCTCCATTTCCTCATCTACAAAATGAAATGGTTGGTACAGAACAGTGGTTCTCAAACTCAGTCGTGCATCACAGTCCCTTAGAAGTTTGTTGCATTCACAGGCCCCATCTCCAGAAATTCTGATTCAGTAGATCTCAGGTGAAACCAAGGGATAGGTGTTTTTTAAACAGACTACATCAGGTGATTTCGATGTATTAATAGCTGATTCACACCCTGATGTCTTGCCATTTAGGGCTACTTTCAGCTCTAACGGTCTGTGGTTCTTTATTCTTTCAAAAATTGCTAATATCTGTATGCAAGGCTTAGTGCTAAATGTGGCATAATCAAAATTACCCATGGAGATTCCTTCAATTGCCCATGCATGCTTTTGCATATATAATACTCCTCAGTAATTGTTATGTTCATTAAACTTGGAAAACCACTGAGGAAGGCTAAAAGGAGGAGTAAAGTCTTGATTGTTGAATGCTAGCTCCCAGAAAATATCAGCAAAATAAGCTGTGGAAGAAGGCAAAGCTGAATTTTTTGTACACCATGATAAGGAGAGCCCTGCCTTGGCAGAGTCTCAGTAGCATCTTGGAGTAGGGGAAGGGATATTTATAAGGTTTTGGAATCTTGATGAAGACAGGCCTTCCAGTGGGATGGTGCTTGATTAAGTTTGACTAAGGATCATGATATAATAGATAAGGACTGGTAGACCCAAGGTAAAGCTTTCCAAGAGTCTTGGAGAATAAATAAATTTAATGCTATCTATTGAAACGTCTAATGGGTTTATGTTCATTTCAATGAGATTTGGTGGGGAGTTCTTGAAAAGAACAAGAAAGTTATTCATAGCTTTTTATCTTCCTGGGCAAGAAATTTTTGGAAGACAGACAAGGGAACGATAAAGTCCTGTTAATGTATACAGTAACCTGCATTGGTGGGAATGGTTCCCAGGGTCTCAATATTATGCCGATACCTTGTTATTCAGGCATTTCTACTGGTAAGATCATTATCAATCTTTCTGGAAAGGCCAGTGGGAATGGGTGGTGAATTATAAATCAGTGCTACTCACAGTGTAGTCTGCAAACCAGTATTGATCTGGATACCATTATTAGCTGCCAAGACCAGCTTGGTTGGGGAGACCCTAACCCAGCAGCGCTAGAGGAATTAAAGACACACACACAGAAATATAGAGGTGTGAAGTGGGAAATCAGGGGTCTCACAGTCTTCAGAGCTGAAAGCCTCAAACAGAGATTTACCCGCGTATTTATTAACAGCGAGCCAGCCAGTCATTAGCATTGTTTCTATAGATATTAGATTAACTAATAGTATCCCTTATGGGAAATGAAGGGATGGGCCGAAATAAAGGGATGGGTTGGGCTAGTTATCTGCAGCAGAAGCATGTCCTTCAGGCACAGATCGCTCATGCTATTGTTTGTGGTTTAAGAATGGCTTTAAGTGGTTTTCCACCCTGGGCGGGCCAGGTGTTCCTTGCCCTCATTCCGGTAAACCCACAACCTTCCAGTGTGGGCGTTATGGCCATCATGAACATGTCACAGTGCTGCAGAGATTTTGTTTATGGCCAGTTTTGGGGCCAGTTTATGGCCAGATTTTGGGGGGCCTGTTCCCAACAATTAGCCAATGACATAAATGTAGAAATTGAGAGTTTTTAGAAACTTTTATAGCAATTTAACAACACTTTATGTCTGTTTAATCTAATAATAAAAATCAGAAGCTTATATTTTGAATATCTTTTCATTCTATTTTTCTAGTAATTTTTTATTTTTATTTTATTTACAAAAATATTGCTCTATGATGAATTGGTCCTTTAGCAGATTGTTTGAGAAGCACTGTTCTACCTTGCTCTTGTTTACTTACAGAGTTCATCTACTCTCATTTGATATAATGCTTTTAGAATCCTTAAGAATGTGAATTGATCTGGTTTTTGTTTAGAAGAGTAAATGAGATAATCTATGGGAAAGCACCATCTACAGGGCCTGGCACTGAAGTAGGCTGAATCTAAATCTTACTTAGAGACATGCTGCATGCTATTCTTTGATAGGATGAGAAGACCTTGTACCAGCTCCCTCCACTCTAAATTGGTATTTACAATTATGTCCCCACTGAACAGCACCCCCTCTCATGCTCGGTCATTGTTTTCATCTTACCCAAGGGGTTTGATTCTAAGGACAGATCATCAATTAAATGTGTGATATGTAAGACTCTGCTGAATCTCTAGGCTGCCTCTTCTTGAAATTGGGGCCTAGACAAATGCACTGGAAGAGAATAAACTCAGGTTCCAATCTTAGCTTAGCAGCCAGGTGATCTTGGATAAATCTCTTCCCTTTCTGCATTTATTTTTCCCATCATATATAAAATGAAGCCAAGGCAGTACCTACTAAAGCCAACCATCATACATACCTTATGATCAACAATTTCAATTATAGGTTATACCCAACAAAAATGAGTACATGCATACACACAGATATAGGCTCTAGAAAGTTCACAGCAGCACCATTCAACTGCCTGTTAACAGTTGAATTGATTGTGATAACCACAGCAATGAGAGTGAACAATTTGCAACTACAAGCAGCAGCAGGAATGGATCTTACAATATAATGTTGAGCAAAGGAAATCAGACACAAAAGACCACATACAGTATAATTGTATTCATATAAAGTTCACAAACAGGCAAAACTACTCTATAATGTTAGAAGTCAGGATATTGATTAGCCTTGGATGGTGTAGTGACTAGAATGGAGTGGGCGGCATGAGGGAAACCACTGAAGCTGCTAATGTTCTGTTTCCTGATCTGGATACTGGTTACATGGATATATTCACTTTTAAAAATCAATGAGACATACACATAGTACTTTCAGCAGATTTTCTGTATGTATTTTATACTTCAATAAAAATCTACAGCTGGGCATGGTGGCTCATGCCTGTAATCCCAGCACTTTGGGAGGCTGAGCCGGGTGGATTGCTTGAGTTTGGAATTCAAGGCCAGCCTGGACAACATGGCAAAAACCTGTCTCTACAAAAAATACAAAAATTAGCCAGGTATGATGACATGCGCCTGTAGTCCCAGCTACTCAGGAGGCTGAGGTGTAAGGATGGCTTGAGCCAAGGAGGCAAAGGCTGCAGTGAGCCGAGATTGCGCCATTGCACTCCAGGCTGGGCAACAGAGCCAGACCCTGTCTCAAAAAAAAATTATGAATTTATCACAAACATGATTAATTTTTTAAAATGAAGCCATGGGACTATATGCCCTGTAGGGTTTCTTTTATGTCTAGTCTCCTCCAAATTCCTGGGTGGCCCATGTCACTCAAAACTTCACAGTTCCCAAACAAGGCCAGTTCTGTCCCCAGCCTTTTCTTAGGCAATTACATTTCTAGATAAACTTGTCGCTACTCTCAGCCACCCAGCAGCTTTCCTACCCCGGTCCTGTCATCTTCCTTCAAGAATGCCAACAGGCAGGCTGTGTGATGTACAAGAAAGGATCACGTAGTGGTGAAGCATATGGGTTCAAATCACCATTCTGCAGCCAAAGCTGTATAATCCTGTGCAAGTTACTTAACCTTGCTGTTGCCTCACTTTTATCATAAAATGAGTGATTCCTCATGAGGTTGTTGAGAGGACCAAGAGAGTGAGAATAAATAAGCAACTCAGCTCAGTGCCTAGCAGATGATAAATTAATAAATACTGGCTATCAGTATCTCTCTTTTTTTTTCTTTTTTTTTTATTATACTTTAAGTTCTAGGGTACATGAGCACAATGTGCAGGTTTGTTACAAAGGTATACATGTGCCACGTTGGTTTGCTGCATCCATCAACTCATCATTTACATTAGGTATTTCTCCTAATCCTATCCCTCCCCTAGCCCCCCATCCCCCAACAGGCCCCAGTGTGTGATGTTCCCCGCCCTGTGTCCATGTGTCTCATTGTTCAACTCCCACCTATGAGTGAGAACATGTGGTGTTTGGTTTTCTGTCCTTGTGATAGTTTCCTTAGAATGATGGTTTCCAGCTTCATCAAAGTCCCTTCAAAGGACAGGAACTCATCCTTTTTATGGCTGCATAGTATTCCATGGTGTATATGTGCCACATTTTCTTAATCCAGTCTATCATTGATGGGCATTTGGGTTGGTTCCAAGTCTTGGCTATTGTGAATAGTGCCACAATAAACATACGTGTGCATGTGTCTTTATAGTAGCATGATTTATAATCCTTTGGGTATATACCCAGTAATGGGCTAGCTGGGTCAAATGGTATTTCTAGCTCTAGATCCTTGAGGAATCACCACACTGTCCTCCACAGTGGTTGAACTAATTTATACTCCCACCAACAGTGTAAAAGTGTTCCTATTTCTCCACATCCTCTCCAGCATCTGTTGATTCCTGACTTTTTAATGATGGCCATTCTAACTGGCGTGAGATGGTATCTCATTGTGGTTTTGATTTGCATTTCTCTGATGACCAGTGATGATGAGCATTTTTTCATATGTTTGTTGGCTGCATAAACGTCTTCTTTTGAGAAGTGTCTGTTCATATCCTTTGCCCACTTTTTAATGGGATTGTTTTTTTCTTGTAAATTTATTTAAGTTCTTTGTAGATTCTGTATATTAGCCCTTTGTCAGATGGGTAGATTGCAAAGATTCTCTCCTATTCTGTAGGTTGCCTGTTCACTATGATGATAGTTTATTTTGCTGTGCAGAAGCTCTTTAGTTTAATTAGATCCTATATGTCTATTTTGGCTTTTGTTGCCATTGCTTTTGGTGTTTTAGTCATGAAGTCTTTGCCCATGCCTATGTCCTGAATGGTACTGCCTAGGTTTTATCCTAGGGTTTTTATGCTGTTAGGTCTTACATTTAAGTCTTTAATCCATCTTGAGTTAATTTTTGTATATGGTGTAAGGAAGGGATCCAGTTTCAGCTTTCTACATATGGCTAGCCAGTTATCCCAGCACCATTTATTAAATAGGGAATCCTTTCCTCATTGTTTGTTTTTGCCAGGTTTGTCAAAGATCAGATGGTTGTAGATGTGTGGTGTTATTTCTGAGGCCTCTTTTCTGTTCCATTGGTCTGTATATCTGTTTTGGTACCAGTACCATGATGTTTTGGTTACTGTAGCCTTGTAGTATAGTTTGAAGTCAGGTAGTGTGATGTCTCTAGCTTTTTTCTTTTTGCTTAGGATTATCTGGGCTATGTGGGCTCTTTTTTGGTCCCATATGAACTTTAAAGTAGTTTTTTCCAATTCTGTGAAGAAAGTCAGTGGTAGCTTGATGGGGATAGCATTGAATCTATAAATTACTTTGGGCAGTATGGCCATTTTCACAATATTGATTCTTCCTATCCATGAGCATGGAATGTTCTTCCATTTGTTTGTGTTCTCTTTTATTTCGTTGAGCAGTGGTTTGTAGTTCTCCTTGAAGAGGTCCTTCACATCCCTTTTAAGTTGAATTCCTAGGTATTTTATTCTCTTTGTAGCAATTGTGAATGGGAGTTCACTCATGATTTGGAGCTCTGTTTCTCTATTATTGGTGTATAGGAATTCTTGTGATTTTTGCACATTGATTTTGTATCCTGAGACTGCTAAAGTTGCTTATCAGCTTAAGGAGATTTGGGGCTGAGATGATGGGGTTTTCTAAATATACAATCATGTCATCTGCAAAAAGGGACAATTTGACTTCCTCTTTTCCCAATTGAATACCCTTTATTTCTTTCTCTTGCCTGATTGCCCTGACCAGAAATTCCAACACTATGTTGAATAGGAGTGGTGAGAGAGGGCATCCTTGTCTTGTGCCAGTTTTCAAAGGGAATGCTTCCAGTTTTTACCATTGAGTATGTATGATATTGGCTGCGGGTTTGTCATAAGTAGCTCTTATTTTTTTGAGATATGTTCCATTAATACCTAGTTTATTGAGAGATTTTAGCATGAAAGGCTGTTGAATTTTGTCAAAGGCCTTTTCTGCATCTATTGAGATAATCATGTGGTTTTTGTCATTGGTTCTGTTTATGTGATGGATTACGTTTATTGATTTGCATACGTTGAACCAGCCTTGCATCCCAGGGATGAAGCTGACTTGATCATGGTGGATAAGCTTTTTGATGTGCTCCTGGATTCGGTTTGCCAGTATTTTATTGAGGATTATCACATCGATGTTTATCAGGGATATTGACCTAAAATTCTCTTTTTTTGGTGTGTCTCTACCAGGCTAGCCTCATAAAATGAGTTAGAGAGGATTCCCTCTTTTTCTATTGATTGAAATAGTTTCAGAAGGAATGGTACCAGCTCCTCTTTGTACCTCTGATAGAATTCGGCTGTGAATCTGTCTGGTCCTGGACTTTTTTTCATTGGTAGGCTATTAATTATTGCCTCAATTTCAGAACCAGTTATTGGTCTATTCAGAGATTCAACTTCTTCCTGGTTTAGTCTTGGGAGGTTGTATGTGTCCAGGAATTTATCCATTTTTTCTAGATTTTCTAGTTTATTTGCATAGAGTTATTTATAGTATTCTCTGATGGTAGTTTGTATTTCTGTGGGATTGGTGGTGACATCCCCTTTATCATTTTTTATTGTGTCTATTTGATTCTTCTGCCTTTTCTTCTTTATTAGTCTCGCTAGTGGTCTATTTTGTTGATCTTTTCAAAAAACCAGCTCCAGGATTCATTGATTTTTTGAAAGTTTTTGTGTGTCTCTATCTCCTTTAGTTCTGCTCTGATCTTAGTTATTTCTTGCCTTCTGCTAGCTTTTGAATTTGTTTGCTCTTGCTTCTGTAGTTCTTTTAATTGTGATGTTAGGGTGTCAATTTTAGATGTTTCCTGCTTTCTTTTGTGGGCACTTAGTGGTATAAATTTCCCTCTACACAGTGCTTTAAATGTGTCCCAGAGTTTCTGGTATGTTGTGTCTTTGTTCTCGTTGGTTTCAAAGAACATCTTTATTTCTGCCTTCATTTTGTTATTCACCCAGTAGTCAGGAGCAGGTTGCTCAGTTTCCATGTAGTTGTGCAGTTTTGAGTGAATTTCTTAATCCAGAGTTCTAATTTGATTGCACTGTGGTCTGAGAGACAGTTTGTTGTGACTTCTGTTCTTTTACATTTGCTGAGGAGTGTTTTACTACCAATTATGTGGTCAATTTTAGAATAAGTGTGATGTGGTGCTGAGAAGAATGTATATTCTGTTGACTTGGGGTGGAGAGCTCTGTAGATGTCTATTAGGTCTGCTTAGTCCAGAGCTGAGTTCAAGTCCTGGATATCCTTGTTAACCTTCTGTCTCATTGATCTCTCTAATATTGACAGTGGGGTGTTAAAGTCTCCCATTGTTATTCTGTGGGGGTCTAAGTCTATTTGTACGTCTCTAAGGACTTGCTTTATGAATCTGGGTGTTCCTGTATTGGGTGCATATATATTTAGGATAGTTAGCTCTTCTTGGTGAATTGATCCCTTTACCATTATGTAATGGCCTTCTTTGTCTCTTTTGATCTCTGTTGGCTTAAAGTCTGTTTTATCAGAGACTAAGATTGCAACCCCTGCTGTTTTTTTTTTTTTTTTTTTTTTTTTTGCTTTCCATTTGCTTGGTAGATCTTCCTCCATCCCTTTATTTTGAGTCTATGTGAGTCTTTACATGTGAGATGGGTCTCCTGAATATAGCACACTGATGGGTCTTGACTCTTTATCCAGTTTGGCAGTCTGTCTTTTAATTGGGGCACTTAGCCCACTTACATGTAAGATTAATATTGTTATGTTTGAATTTGATCCTGTCATTATGATGTTAGCTGGTTGTTTTGCCCATTAATTGATGCAGTTTCTTTGTAGTGTCAATGGTCTTTACCATTTGGGATGTTTTTGCAGTGGCTGGTACCGATTGTTTCTTTGCATGTTTAGTGTTTCCTTCAGGAGCTCTTATAAGGCAGGCCTGGTGGTTACAAAATCTCTCAGCATTTGCTTGTCTGTAAAGGGTTTTATTTCTCCTTCACTTACGAAGCTTAGTTTGGCTGGATATGAGATTCTGGGTTGAAAATTCTTTTCTTTAAGAATGTTGAATATTGGCCCCCACTCTCTTCTGGCTTGTAGAGTTTCTGCAGAGAGATCAGCTGTTAGTCTGATGGGCCTCCCTTTGTGGGTAACCTGACCTTTCTCTCTGGCTGCCCTTAACATTTTTTCCTTCAATTCAACCTTGGTGAATCTGACAATTATGTGTCTTGGGGTTACTCTTCTCGAGGAGTATCTTTGTGGTGTTCTCTGTATTTCCTGAATTTGAATGTTGGCCTGCCTTGCTAGGTTAGGGAAGTTCTCCTGGATAATATCCTGAAGAATGTTTTCTAACTTGGTTCCATTCTCCCCATCACTTTTCGGTACACCAATCAAACGTATATTTGGTCTATTCACATAGTCCCATATTTCTTGGAGGCTTTGTTCGTTTCTTTTCACTCTTTTCTCTCTAATCTTGTCTTTTTGCTTTATTTAATTAATTTGTTCTTCAATCACTGATATCCTTTCTTCCACTTGATCGAACTGGCTATCGAAGCTTGTGCATGCGTCATGAAGTTCTTGTGCCGTGGTTTTCAGCTCCATCAGGTCATTTAAGTTCTTCTCTACACTGTTTACTCTAGTTAGTCATTTGTCTAACCTTTTTTCAAAGTTTTTAGCTTCCTTGCGATGGTTTTGAATATGCTCCTTTAGCTCAGAGAAGTTTGTTATTACCGACCTTCTGAGGCCTACTTCTGTCAACTCATCAAACTCATTCTCCGTCCAGTTTTGTTCTGTTGCTGGTGAGGAGCTGCGATGCTTTGGAGAAGAGGCACTCTGTTTTTTGGAATTCTCAGCTTTTCTGCTCTGGCTTCTCCCCATCTTTGTGGTTTTTGATCTTTGATGTTGGTGATCTACAGATGGGGTTTTGGTGTGGATGTCCTTTTTGTTGATATTGATGCTATTCCTTTCTGTTTGTTAGTTTTCTTTCTAACAGTCAGACCCCTCAGCTGCATGTCTGTTGGAGTTTGCTGGAGGTCCACTCCAGACACTGTTCACCTGGGTATCACCAGCGGAAGCTGCAGAACAGCAAGTATTGCTACCTGATCCTTCCTCTGGAAGCTTTGTCCCAGAGGGGCACCCGCCTGTTTGAGGTGTCTGTTGGCCCCTAATGGGAGATGTTTCCCAGTCAGGCTACACGGGGGTCAGGAACCCACTTGAGGAGGCAGTCTGTCCGTTCTCGAAGCTCGAACACCATGCTGAGAGAACCACTGCTCTCTTCAGAGCTGTCAGACAGGGATGTTTAAGTCTGCAGAAGCTGTCTGCTGCCTTTTGTTCTACTATGCCCTGCCTTCAGAGGTGGAATCTACAGAGACAGTAGGCCTTGCTAAGCTGCAGTGGGCTCCACCCAATTCGTGCTTCCTGGCCTCTTTGTTTACACTGTGAGCTACTCAAGCCTCAGCAATGGCAGACGCCCCTCCCTCCGCCAATCTGCAGCATCGCAGGTGGATCTCAGACTGCTGTGCTAGCAGTGAGCAAGGCTCCGTGGGCGTGGGACCCACTGAGCCAGGCATGGGAGGGTATCTCCTGGTCTGCCAGTTGCTAAGACTGTGGAGAAAGCACAGTATTTGGTCAAGAGTGTACCGTTTCTCCAGGTACAGTCTGTCATGGCTTCCCTTGGCTAGGAAAGGGAAATCCCCTGACCCCTTGCGCTTCCCGGGTGAGGCAACGCCCTGCCCTGCTTCAGCTCCCCCTCCACGGGCTGCACCCACTGTCCAACCAGTCCCAATGAGAGGAACCAGATACCTCAGCTTGAAATGCAAGAATCACCTGTCTTCTGTGTCGATCTCGCTAGGAGCTGCAGACCGGAGCTGTTCTTATTTGGCCATCTTAAAAGCACCCTTTTTTCTTTTTTTTTTTTTAGACTGAGTCTCATTCTGTTGCCCAGGCTGGAGTGCAGTGGCATGATCTTGGCTCACTGTAACCTCTGCCTCCCAGGTTCAAGCGATTCTCCTGCTTCAGCCTCCTGAGTAGGTGGGATTACAGGCACATGCCACCAAGCCTGGCTAATTTTTGTATTTTTAGTAGACACAGGGTTTCACCATGTTGGTCAGGCTGGTCTCAAACTCCTGACTTCGTGATCTGCCTGCCTTGGCCTCCCAAAATGCTGGGATTACAGGCATGAGCCATTGGGCCCAGCCAAGCTATTAGTATGTCATTTGAGACTCATACATGATATTATCATCACCACCATTTTATAGACAAGTAATTCAAAACCCAGAATTTAAATTATGGGCTAGAGATCACATGTAGCCAATAACTGAGAGACTAATAGTACTAGCAAATCGAATCCAGCAGCACATCAAAAAGCTTATCCACCATGAGAAAAATTATTAATAGTTGATCCAAACAAGAGGAAATACTGAAGTGAATGGCAGAAGGAAAATCATCCCAAGTGAGGGTAAGTACATGGGTAAGCATAAAAGCCTATTCACTATACAAAACAACATAAATAATACAGGATTTAAAAATATAAATCAAAATAAAATACACAAAAGCAGAAGCATTCAAATCGGGAAGTGAATAAATGGAGTTAAGTGTTTTAAGATCCAGGCATTGTCTGGGAAGAAGTAAAAGTAGCAATTTCTATTGGACTCTGATAAATCAAGGATCATGTTGTAATCTCTAGGGTAACCATTAAAGGAATAATAAAATAGTAACTATAAGTACCAAGATAATGGAAAGAAAATTGGAGTCTAGGTGCTCCATTCAGATTTCATAAATTACATGTGATCTATATCTGTCATACAGAAGGAAGCTTTTCTTTTGTATTCTGTTATCTACTTATTTTACTGGGTTGCTTTTTATTGAATAGCTTAAAAACCCAGGATAGAGGTAAACCCATCATACCAAAGCAAATTAAGGCAAAATTCAAGCCCAAAGTGGCTTTCACTAGGAAAAGATATTCTTCCTAAGTGTGAAGGCCATCTGTTATGGGTTGAATTTTGTCCCCTAAAAAGGATACGTTGAAGCTCTAACACCCAGTACTTCAGAATGGGATCCTGGAAGTAGGGTCATTGCCAATGTAATTAGCTGCTAAAAATTGTATTTAGGTCATACTGGAATATGGTGGGCACCTAATCCAATGAGACTTGTATCTTTATGGGAAGAGGAAAATTTGGACACAGACATGCACAGAGGGAATGTGATGCAAAGATACAGGAAGAAGATGGCCATTGGAGTGATGCAGCCACATGCCAAGGGAAGCCTGGGACTTCCAGAAGGTGGAGGAGGCGACAAAGAATCCTCCCCTAGAGTCTCAGAGGGAACATGGCTCAGCAGACACCTTAACTTTGAATTTCTAGCCTCCAGGACTGGGAGATAATAAATTTCTGCTGTTTTAAACCTGCTGTACTTTGTGACAGCAGCCCTAGGAGACACTCGCTCTTCCAGATCACACTGACCTCAGAAAGGACTGGGGACAGGAAAATCAAGAACTTGGTGTCATCTCAGTGGCCTGGGACATGGAACACATACCATCTAAGGGACAAAATGGCATCCCCTGCAGATCAAGATGAGGGTTTTACAAAAGCTCTGGATCCCAACCAATAATCAGAGTTATTTGACTGCAGCAAAGCAAGAGGGGGAAGAGAGAAGCCAGCCAGAGCCTCTTGGGGATCTCTTTGATCACTGCAAGCAAGATGTGCTCTTAGGATGAAAGGAATGCATGAGAAATGAAATGCCTGTGGAGTGGGGGTCTTAAGGGACAAGCCTCATTGCATGTCCCCCTTGGGAACTCTGGAATATTAGTGGTGGCCTTTGAAGGTCAGCCTGCCGGTGAGCATGTCCTCCAGGAGTTCTACCTGTCTGGTAGAACTGTCCAGGTAGAACTGTCTGAAGGCTGTCCAGGTGGCAGGGATGGAGTGGGAGAATAGGAATTCTCTTGGTGGGCAGGGAAGTCACAGGACAGGAGGAAGTTGGACAACCTCAGCCTTAGTTGGTAACATGGTAGACTGAGGGCAGGGCTGTTTTTGAGGACCACATAGGATGATGCCACTCAAATCGCCTCTGATTCAGCCATGGGGGAATGAGTCCAAAGTTCTTTGAGACAGATGACCTGCTCACCTACCCTTCATGGGTAATAATGAACTACAGACAGTGGTGGAGAGATTTTCTCACCTCAGCATGATAGCTGAGGGCCAGCTGCAGAAGTGAAGGCCTAAAATCAGTAGTTCCTCCTTAGGTAATCTAACAGAGGAATGAATAACACACAGGTAAACAAGAGCACAGCAATGCTTTTAAGGGCAGAAAGCAGTAGGTGTGAGCCACTGCAGACTCAGCCAGGCAAGGGGGAATACCTGGGGCCCCAGTGATTATACTGGTGTGTGGTCCATGTCCCAGGCCACTGAGATTATACCCATGGTCTTGATTTTCCTCTCCCCAATTCTTTCCTAGGCCAGTGTGATCTGGAGGAGTGAGAGACCCTGCTTCCATCTTTCTTGGGGGGAGATATTATAGCTATTCATACGTTGGATGTTTCCTCTTAGGGAGGAAGGTTAGAAGTATTATATCTAACAATGAAATGGAACCAAATCACCAAGGCCAGATGTTGTCTGCTGGAAACACTAAAGGGTATACTTGAAGGAGTATTGGCCAAAGAGCTGTGCAAGGGGCTGGACATCTGGTCAGCAGAGGGCAGTCCAAAGAGATGATCCCCAAAGAGATTCCACGAGCACTCTAGTGAGTCAGACGAAATCAGAGAGGTGACAGACTTCTGGGGAGTGAGTTTCCTGGCCTAGTTCACCTGGTAGGTGAGAAGAGCTGAGTTCGCAGTAGCTGTTACCATTATCAGGGGCAGAGGGGCTGGGGGAAGGGTGCTGTGATGTTTGGTTTTGCTTTCTTTTATTTCTAAGTGAACTGGGAGAGGGAGTGAGCATGAAATTACAAAGTGTACCCTGAAGGCTCAGAGATGGTGAGTTGCAGCAATGGCTGAGAGTCTGCAGCTCTGTGAGCATGAGGATGTTAGCTGAACCCCAAGGAAAAACTTGCAAAGTGCCATCAGAGGTGGCTGTTGCTTGCAGCTCTTCACTCCCCACATTAGTGCTGGTAAAACAGGAGCTCTCATCTGCAGTTATGTATATTTGTTGTTGATGCTCAATGGAAAAATAAATCCTTTCAAATATTTGATCAGCAGACAAAAGCTTTCAAACAAACGGGGCACTTTCGTGTGGAATGATGGGAGCTCCTGGGACTCATGGGTTGATTACTGTGATGTGGCAATTCTGGTGTAACCTGCACTCATAGTTTAAGAATATGCATGTGCTGGGGTTAAAAAAAGAGGTAATAAGAACAAACTAAAAGAGTGTGACTTGAAGGAAGGGGCTAGTTCTGCGCAGAAGGAAGCGTTCCTGTTGAGTGAATTAAATAAAAAACCAGGTGAGAGAAAGGTGAGAGAAAGGGAGGGGCTGGGGCTACCATAAGCCTCATCCCTCCCCTTCCCCAGCCTTGAAAACAGCTTTCTTTGTTGAAGGAATACACCTGAGGTGAGGCTTCTTCGCTCCTCCTCCCATTCAAATCCAATTTGCTGGTTAGGTAAGTCCTTCCAGATGCCCCGTGGTAATAAAATCTCCCAGGTTAATTAACAGACTCCCACACAAAATCAAAGCCTTGCCCAGGCTCTTTCACTGAGAAGAAATAAATGAAATGGATGCTGCCCTCAGAGGTGCCAGACCAAGCCCACATGAAAATGTTTTGATTCCTGAGACACAAAACCATTTATTTTCGGTTCATTTCAGTATCTATAGCAGTGCACAAATAACACATTTCCATCCACATGAATAGTTCCCAATTGTTGGAGCAAATTAATCTTTTACAAGCTACTCAGCAGTGAGGTTAGAAGATAAACAGTAGATGAAATCGTACACTTTTCCCCTGTATGTGAACTTTCTTATTACAATAAACTCCTACATTTGAGCTCACCACATCCAATGACTGCCGCTCTCTGTTCATGTGGCGGCCCCGGCTGCCCCCTGCCACCTCTGCCCTGCTGAGGTAGTTCTCTGATCAACCACCTGGGTGGGGCATGCTGCCATTTTCAGTTTGGAAGGAAAAGCCTGTAAATCTGCTTCCTGGGAAGAGAGGCACAGCTGAATTGTCATTTGCCTCCAGAATGCAGAAAACATCAATTTCATTGCAGCTCATCAGGGTTGGAAACACCTGCCACTTCCTTTCTCAGTTGCAATTAACATGGTGCATCTTGGCATTGATTGACTCCAAACAGCCTAACACTGCCAAAGTCAAGGTTTAAATGAACAGTACAACCTGAGATTATTTTTCACAGTTTTAGAAATACAAACTTATTTTTATTGCCCAAGAAGGCCTGTGATAGTGGGGGATATTCTTTATGCTTGAGATAAACGTGAGTAGAATAGAATGATGCTTATAATAAAAATAGCTTTTCATCTTTGTATTTGGGAATGGTACCTATTTCTTGATCTTTGTATTTATTTGGAGGTGGAGTTAAGGACTAATATTCTTTCTGTATCTCAGCATCTGGCACAGGGCTGCAGAACCCCATGGGCATTCAGAGGATGTTAAATAAACAGACCAATAAATCAATGGTTTGGGACAGCAAGCTTAAGAAATGTCCTCTTGGCCCAACTTAGGTACAATTCTGATCTTATAACTATCATAAACATTTTGATTTAACTTAGAAGCTGTGTGAGACTGACTGTGAAATATGACCTGAGGCTAGGCTTTCTGTCCCATTCGGAGTCCTATATAGTTTGGCCTTGATCACATTCACTAGTGCCCTTTTATGGGGCACTGCAGACTCTGTGTTTTCATCATAATCCTACTCATATTGCATACAAAGAAACTGTCTTCAAAATGTACAGTATTTTACATTTTGAGAGTCTTAGAACGTTCTCTCTTGTAAATAAGGAATGGAATCATTTTAGATAGTTCAACAAACACAATATTTGTGTCCATTGGAAATGTTGAAATGGTTTTTATGTACTAGTAAAACAGAAAGACCAGTGTATGTAGAAAACTGTTAAGGATGAAGTTTATGTTTTAACTTAGCCAGATAAAACTGAGCCATAAACCACAGAGCACAGCCTGTGAAAGAAAGTGAACAAATTGCTTCTCTCATCTATTAACAGAATACTAGGGGCCAAATCACCTTCTCTCTTGGCCCTCTTGGGAGACTCATTCTTTGGGATGGAAATATAACAAATGAAAATAGGTGGCAATTAATTCTTTTGCACAATAACAACTCAAACATGACAAACTTGAACATCATCTGTTAAATGTATGCAGGCATCAAAGGATGCACCTTTATGCAACTGACAGAAAAGACTGGGGCCTGAATATTGCTGCACATTCTAGAATGAAAACTGAAGTTATAAATCTTTTTCTTATAATGAGTTGATATTCCTGTGCATCCATAATCTTACCTCTAAATGCCTGATAGCTGAAATCTTTAATACTATACAACTCACTGCCCCAAACATCTGGGTTATTTGTATATTAAATAGCTTATGTACCAATTTCTTAGTGTTAATAGGTCTTCTCCAAATTATAACACCTGAAAACCTGAATTATGAGGAAATGATATTATCAATTCTCACCAATACTCAAATAAATAAAAATAGATAAATATCCAGAAGTGGTACAGTTTTCATAGGTAGGTAGGTAGGTAGGTGCCTCCTCATATTGCCTAATAATAGAATTCAGGCACTGGAAGACCTGATTCTTATTTAAAAAAAAAAAAAAAAAAGGAAGGAAGGAAGGAAAGAAAAGGAAAAAGAACTGCAATCTTTGGAACTTGCTATAACATAGAAAAGTTGTGCTTAAATGTAACCCAAAGCATTGGCTGACTCAGAGGAAATCCAGTTATACATCTAATTTCTGGCTTGTCAGCTGGCCAGATTGGTGTGTGCAGAAAGCGTCTCTGACAGAAGTGGTTCATGGATTGATCTGAGAGAAATTTGGTCTCCAGTCAGAGCCAACTGTTGCAGAGCACCTTTTGTCTAATGACACATTTAAACACTTGCCAAAATGAGAGCGGCCAAATACACAACCAAGAGTTCTTTAGTGTTTCTCTTATCGATAATAGACTAAATCTTCAAAGAATCCCACTGAGCAAAAACAATCAAATGTTTTATGACAACACATCACCATATTAAATCTTCTCTTCTTTGGCCCCCACGGGAACCCTCATAATGCCCCAGGAATTCCAACATGTCAGCACACAAACTCCATCTTCCAGCTGTCTTTTCAAATTGAAATGTCATTAAAAAAATCCGTGACCCAGTTTGGGATTTGGTAAATAGGGTCACTGCATTCAGCCCTCCCTCTAAGTCAGAAGTGGTTTTGTCCTTGCTCTGTAGAGTTCCTGGGGAGAGGGAGAGATACTTCTCTCTTTGAGTCTAAGAAGACCACCAGCAAGAAGCATTCCTTCTCTTGTACCCTAGTGTGTTCAGTTTCAGTAGCAGCACCAACCTCACCAATATTTTATCAACAAATAAAAGAAGTTCCCCCTTTTTTTTTTTTTTTGCCATGATCAACACTTATTTAAAAAGTACTTTAAAATCATTCATTTTCTGAAAATGCTTTTCATTATTTTCCAGGGTCCATAAAAAGCATAGCACGGGGAAGAAAAGCTTTTCTAAGCCAGCAGTGTTTGGTGAACACTAACAATCCCACTGGCATAAAGTTAAAGTTTTATTTCCTTTTTTCTTTTCTTCTTAAAATAAAATTAAGGCTCAAATGTTCTATTAAGCTCTCATTGCTTATGTATATTATATTAAGGCTTATAAATGCACCTGGTAAATTAAATTCACCCTGGATTGAATTAACACCTGCTATATGAGTTATTTGCTTTATGTAATCAGTAATCTCAAGGTTTCTCCTCTTTCTCTGGAAACACAATTTAAATATTAACCTAATCTTTAAACTGCGGCTGCTTCTTTCTGACATTTGGAAACTGGTCATCCATACAAAAAAGGCAAATATGGATATATTAATGAAAAGGCAGCTTCTCAAAATCTTAAAGTATGTAACTCAATGAATTGGGAAGGAAAATGATAAAAGCAGTAGGAAAGTCAAGTCTTTGTGTCACTTCCTAGGGAAAACAATGCTGGTCATCTGCCAACAACACCTCCAGTCTGAGAGCCTGGCTGAAGATGACTGCCAATTGCCAAAGAGTCTTTGGGTTTTCTTCATTATAATCTCTGGAAGGACCTTGGGAAGCTGCCATGCATGCAAGAGAATTTTAATTTTTAAAAATGCAGTAAGGTATAACTTAAGTTCCAGCGATGATAAATCCTGCAGAAAGACCCATGAGGGTGTGCGGTGCACTTGGCCTGATCCGGTCCCAACGCGCAGCCAGGGAGAGGGACTACGGGCCTCCTCAAGTCCTGCTCAGCTGACAGCCTCTGGAGAATACGAAGCTTTCAAAGTGCTGGTCCTCGGCTTTTTCTCTGATGCGTTGTTCCTCTAAGGAATCGACGAGTTTGTCCCTTTGCTCAATCACTTGCATCAGCTCAGTGAATATTTCTTGCTCTTCATTTAGATCCTTCTCATCTTTCTGGCTCTCTAAAGAAAAAAAAGAAAACCATTGGGCTCAGAGAAGATTGGGCCCCAGGAGAGTTCTTGGCATGGACATTCTCGATTGTTATGGACTTGTTCTGCCTTTAATTTTAATGCAGAAAACAAGGAAATGAATTTAACACCAAGGAACTGCCCTTAAAGGGAGAGATGAGAAAGGTGGGTGTGGTGAAGCAGTTCACTCAGTTTTCATCTTGAAGATATGTACAAAGCGACAGGGAAAACCCCTTTGTAAGAAAAGGAATTTAATACCAGCCAAACCCTATCAAGTCCCCCAACCTTCCCTCTGCCCCAAACAGAAGCTAACAAAACAACAAAAAAGGCGGTTTCCATAAACATATCTGAGCCACAGCAAAGAAATCTGTGAGAAGTTTCTAAGTAAACCACCTGCACCAGTGGCTACCGTTTCAATGACCAGAATCTTTTTTCCTTTTTTCTTTTTTTTGAGATGGAGTCTCACTCTGTTGCCCAGGCTGGAGTGCAGTGGCATGATCTCGGCTCACTGCAACCTCTGCCTCCCGGGTTCACGTGATTCTCCTGCCTCAGCCTCCTGAGTAACTGGGATTACAGGTGCCTCCCACCACGCCTGGCCAATTTTTTTGTGTTTTTAGTAGAGACGGAGTTTCACCATGTTGGCCAGGGTGGTCTCAAACTCCTGACCTTGTGATCAGCCCACCTAAGCCTCCCAAAGTGCTGGGATTACAGGCGTGAGCCACAGGGCATGGCCAGAATCTTTTTCATGTGTAGTTAATGACAAACTAGCCTTTTGTGTAGGGACCACAGGGAAGCAAAGTGAGGCTACCACTGTCTGACAGAAAGGTGTTTTCACACTGACTTTGCTTTTCCCTTTGTCTTCTTGAGTACCTGACCTTCTCGATAATTGGCCTGAGGCATTCAGTTGCCCGGGGGAGATAGGATTGTTAGAAAATGAAAGGAGAGAGTAGGAAACAAGTAGTAATGAGCTCTGGACACAGAAAACAGGATTCTGAAGCCAGATTTAAGTCTTGTCAAGCAGACAATTGCCTTGGGAGAAGACCTTCTAAATTCCTAGAGCCCCTGTGTCTAACACACGGAGGACTGGGTGGGGAGCCTCATCCCAGAGTAGAGAGGGTACCACTGTCCCTCATCAGGTTTAGCTCTGAGGTCTGGGCCAGGAAGCAGGTAGGTCTGATGAAAGGGAGACAAAGAAACACCACCCCATTGCACCTCAAGTTTTAAGAAGAAACAAGAGAGGCAGGAGGGACAGAGGGTTAGAGCCCTATGCTCGATCTCTCCATTCTGGGCCTTGGAAGCCCCAAAGGGGACAGGAAATGTCATATCTCATTGGTGGATGGGCAAAGGACTCTTGCCCTGTCCTTGTTCGGAATTCTGGAAAGAAGCCAGCTTAAAGTGCACCCCTATGTATAAACATAGGACAATACTTCATGTCTGGGCAGAGAAGAAGGGTCTGAGTGTGGCCCCCCAGATCTTGGTGTGCTGTATGTGGCATGGGTAGAGCCTAGAAGGGTCTACTTGCCCCACTGTTACCAGAGACAGCTGGCTAGCGGACCTGTCACAGGGTTCCCCCGTGGGGCAAAGTGACCCCACAGGAGAGACTGTCTAGCCGTGCTGAATGGAGGATGTGCTGAGGTGAGGCTGGGTGAGCCAGGAATGCCCGCAGGCTCTCAGGCACCCTGAGAGAGTAGGCAGGCTACGGATGAGACCAGCACACACTTCAGCTGCAGATGCCACCAGAGAGAGTTGCAGCCCAATGATGGGGGATGCCATGAGGGGACTCAATAAGCAGAGCACCCCACACAGAGTCCTAATGCCACCACAAGGTCACACAGACCTGCCTCTTCCCATTACCTGCCAGTCACCCTGGGGAGAGGCGCAGAAGGGAGGGGTGGCATCTTCAAGACTGCACATTTTCATCCCAAAGAGACCAAGCATCTCCTACAAAGACTGTTTAAGTTATTGCATCAGATTAAGTTTACCATGGAGGGATAAAGAGTTCCTATTTTCTTTCCTTGCTAATCAGTGGGAGGATGCGTAGGCAGAAGATGAGCTCAGGTACAGACAGAATAAAGAAACTACATTTTTTGGATACATCTGAGAGGGTTGAGAAAAACCTATGACCTTCACTCCTTAGTAAGAATTTTTTTAAAAAGAATCAAAGGGTGGCAAATATTCCTGAAACAGAACAAATTAAACATTTCAAATCTGATATATAAATCAGATATCAGTTAGAACCTATGGTTTATTAAGTTAGGTATATTCGAGGATTACTATTCATTTAATAAACAGCACAGAAAAATAAAAAAAAAAATCCTCTCTCAGTTTAGGCTTGTTGTAGATGGACCCATCTGAGCCCCTCTGACATATAAAAAATGATTTATACCACTTTAGTCTGTACAGTGCTGCTGCATAAGGATTTTGTTAGAATTCTGTTGCCATAAAGAAACAGTCTGCAAATTACTGCCATATGGGAAAGAACAGGAGACCCTGATCTGTGATCTGTTCCTAAATCTTAGCCCTACCATTCACCTTGAGCATGTGATTTAAATTCTTTGAGACTCAGTTTTCTAATTTGTAAATTGGGTACAAAAATACCTAAATACAAATCAGTAATAACAATGCCTAATATTTGCTCAGTACTTGCCCTATACTGGGCAACCTCATAAGGTAGATGCAGTATTAGATCCCTGAGGTACAGACATTCTTTAAGTTGTTCTTTTAGATCTAGGTCTGAATATAGGAAGGTCATGCATGGATCTGGCACTGCAAACACACAGGCGCAAAACAGAGTGAATATGCCTTTCTGGCGGGAACTAATAAATGCATACAGCAGTATATTGTGTCAGTTGAGTTTATCTCTACTTTCCTTCCTTCCTGGTGGAATCATTTTCTCATGTGTGATGCCCTGGCCCTGCCCACGCTGGGAGGGAATGTTTCCTTTACCAGCTCTAGTGCCTGGCAGCACTAGGTCCGCCTTTCTCTGGGATCCCAAAGCCCTTCTGATGTGGCCTTCATCTCACTGAACTAGCATTACAGGACTGGGGGTGTTAGTCTCCCCAGTGAGACCACAAACTCCTAGAGGGCAGGGCTTGCTCTTCATCATAAACCAGGACCACAGTTCCCAGTAAATGTGTGTTAAATGAATGGGTGGATACGTGAATGAATAAGTGAACATAGGACTTCGTTCCTACTGCCACATGGGATGGGGGAAAGCACTGCCCTCACAGCCCAAGTGAATGAGGCTAAATGGGGCTTGTGGTGCTGCTGGTGGGAGGCAGGCTGGCTTTGCACTTTCCTCTGACTTGCAGGCTGGCAGGCAGGAAGAGCGCCCCACTCTGGGATTTGTGGCACACTCTGCTCAAGAGCCTTTCTGGGGGAAAGTTCTGAACAAGGGCCCAAGACATCAGCATACTCACCCTCCTTGAGCATTTTCTCTCTCAGTTTCTGCTCCAGTCTGCTTTGATGATCTTCTAATTCTAGTTCCTGGGCCCTGGGTGCGAAAATGTTCAAACTTTATAAATACTATAGATTTGTGAGGAAACATTGATGAATAAGCTCATTGAGAGTAGCTACAGCATTCTTTTTTCCTTATTAAAACTGGAGTTTTAGCCTATCTTTATTTTTTATTGTAATTATTTTTTTGAGACCGAGTCTTACTCTGTGGTCTGGGCTGGAGTGCAGTGGCACCAGCTCAGTGCAACCTTCGCCTCCCGGGTTCAAGTGATTCTTCTGCCTCAGCCTCCCAAGTAGCTGGGATTACAGGCATGTACCACCACTCCTGGCTAATTTTTTTTTTTTTTTTTTTTTTGAGGCAGAGTTTGCTCTTGTCACCCAGGCTGGAGTGCAATGGCACGGTATTGGCTCACTGCAACCTCCACCTCCCAGGTTCAAGTGATTTTCCTGCCTCAGCCTCCTGAGTAGCTGGGATTACAGGCATCTGCCACTGGGCTAATTTTTGTCTTTTTAGTAGAGACAGGGTTTCACCCTGTTGGCCAGGCTGGTCTCGAACTCCTGACCTCAGGTGACCTGCCCTCCTCGGCCTCCCAAAGTGCTGGGATTACAGGCATGAGCCACTGCGCCCAGCCTTAGCCTGTCTTTAAACTGAAGGTTCTGCTGCTGCTGGGATCTCTGAAGGTACCTGGAAAGATTGCTGAGATACACTGAACTCAAGAGACCAGGGGGAGCAGCTGAAGGCTGCAATGTGCTCTCAGTAGGCTTCGGAAGGCCATCCAGACCACCCTTTAGGGATGCGGTGGGGGTGAGGAGAATAGTGAAGAAATGACTAGCATAGGCCCGGGAGAAGCAATGCCAATCAAAAGCTTTTCTCTCTTTTAGGAGTAACTTGACTTAGAGCATGAACTCCAATGATGCCCAAGTCTCTGATTGTGGTACATGAGAAAACAAAATAGAGGAAACAAAAGTGAGACATTTTGTATGGGTGGGGTGGGGCCTTAAAACTCAGGCAACTCTCCAGCTGGCTGTAGGAGAGGTGGAAAGAGTCAGTGATGCTTTGGGGTGGTCAGGCTTGAGTGCTGGGGGCTCAGCATTTCCACTGAGAGGAGCAGCAAAGTCAAGAAATGAGGTGAGTCCTCAGTGAAGGCTAGATGGAACTTAAGTTTTCCATGCCAGGGGATGTCCCATTGATATCACCGTGGGTGTGTGAGCTCCCTACAGGCTAGCCCATGTGGTAATGTGGAGGCTCCCAAATGCCACTCTGGAGTTCTCAGGAAAAGGAGGACCACATACAGATGTGGCAGTGGTCAGAGGTGAGAGTTGAAGTTGTGTGATCCCTAAAAGGAAGGCTATAGAGAAACAGTTTGAAGACAGAAGCCTGGAAATACCTACATTTAGAAACCAAACAAAAAAGGTAGCCAGGGAAGAAGCCATCCAAAGGTTGGAAGAACAAAACAAGAAGTGCACCATCACAGAGACAAGCAAGGGATGTTTTGAGAGAAAAGAGAAAGGTCAAAGGTGTTCACTGCAACAGAGACTTGAAGACGGTGAGGGCCGAGACTAGGTTCCTGGGTTTGACCTGGTGGGGCCTCCTCTTCCAGCCTCCATCTGCCATCTGCATGTGTATTACGCATCGCCCCTATGGGTGCTGGGGTCACTTTGTTATACCCGGTTACTGGCGTTATTTTTACTACATCTGCTACTACATGGCCCAAGGTCCCTGCTTCTTGTTATCAACCCTGAACTTCTTGTGGCCCACTGTGGTAGCCAATGGAGATGGACTGGTCAGACCTTCCTTTAAGAGAACTTTCTGAGAGAAGCATAATGAGCTCACTGCTGCTGCAAAATCCACTTCCATGTCATGCAGACTGGGCACAGAGGAGGTGTTGCAGTTGCCCCATTCCTGCCTGTATGGAATTTCTCGATGGGCAGTCTTTGCACTGATGTTCCCATTGGCCTGGCCAAGACTTTCTCAGAGCTGCGCTGCATCTGGGGCTCCTCCTGCCCAATTCTTCTCCCTCTCCACTCTCCTTTTACAGGCATCAGAACGGCAGTGAAGTCTGAAGACTTCTCACTTCCTCCTGCTCCCTCTCCCTTCATAGGCGTTTTCCCCAATAGACCTCTTGTTCTTCGAAGTGTCTTGGCATCCAGTTCCCAAAAGCCTTGAATCAAGATACCAATAAGACATTTCTCCATGCTCATTCAGGGCTTTCTCAAAACTAAAACCCATGCTTTAGCAGAGCTCCTACTAGCCTTTGTCTAGTTCACATGCCAAAGCTTTCCTATTCACCCTCCTTTGGAGAGGAAAGTCCTTCCTACAGCGCATTGACCAGGGAAGCTGCAGTTATGGGACACAGGCAACAGCCGTGCCTCCCTGACTCTCAGGCAGACCCTTCTATCGCCATGGAGCTCTTCTGAGTTTTCTTATCACTACTGTGCTATGCATGTGCCTATGTGTTTCCCTTAAAACTACAAGATCCTAGAAGATAGAGTCTACGACCTTATCCATCTTTATTTCCACAGAACCCAGCATAGTTCCTGGTGCACAGAATGTGCTTGATAAAGTTTTTACACTTTTAAAATAATTTTTACATTTTCGTAATTTATCATTCATACCTGGCCTCAATGCAGACACAGTAGCTACATAAAAAGGGCTTTGTAGTCAGGTAGAGTGGACAAATTACTTAGTTGCCCTGAATCTCAGTATATGCATCAACTTAAAAAGCTGTAATAAGGCTGGGCATGGTGGCTCAGGCCTGTAATTCCAGCACTTTGGGAGGCTGAGGTGGGTGGATCACTTGAGGTCAGGAGTTCAAGACCAACCTGGTCACGAACATGGGGAAACCCTGTCTCTACTAAAAATACAAAAATTAGCTGGGTGTGGTGTGCACCTGTAGTCCCAGCTACTTGGGAGGCTGAGGCAGAAGAATCACTTGAACCCAGGAGGTGGAGGCTGCAGTGAGCCAAGATCACGCCACTGCACTCCAGCCAGGGCGACAGAGCGAGACTCTGTCTCAAAAAAAAAAAAAAAAAAAAAAAAAAAAAGTTATAATAAAACAAATCATCACTAGAGATGACCTCCCTTCTTCCCAATTCCTGGCATTACCTTCCATGTCAATGGAACTCAATGAATGTAACTCCGGGCCACCTCTCCCAACCCTATCCTTCCTCACTCTCACCCCAGGGGAGGTAAATTTGGGAAAAATAGACTATGTGAGCTCAACTCACTCCTCTCTTTCTCTCCCAGGCTCAGCCAGTCTTCAGCAAACATGTGTTCTCAATAAGCCTTGCCATAGTTCTAGGGCAAGGTTTCTCAACCTTGACACTTTTGACATTTTAGGCCAAATAATTATTTTTTGGTGAGAGGAAGGGACTGTCTTGTACTTTGTAGGATGTTTAGTAGCATCCTTGGCCTCTGCTCACTGGATATCAGTAGCACCCCTGCCCCTAGATGTGACAACAAAAATGTCTTCAGACATTGCCAAATATACTCTGAGGTTATTGCCCCTGGCTGAACCCCACTGGTCTAGGATAACAGCCTTGCCCCTAAGGAGCAGGTGAGTCTACTACCTTTTGTGATTAGGTAGGTATATGTCTAATTCTGGGGTTGGTTAGTGTAGTGGGTTGAATGGTGACCCCCTAAAAGATATGTCCACGTCCTACCCATGGAAACTGAATGTGACCTTATTTGTAAAGGGTCTTTGCAGATGCAATTAAGTTAAGGACCTTAAGATAAGAACATTCTGGATTATCTCAGTGGGTCCTAAACCCAATGACCCAAGTGTCTTTATAAGAGCAGAAGAGAAGACCCAGACACACAGGCAAGGCTGTGTGAAGACAGAGGCAGAGACTAGAGTGATGCAGCCACAAACTCAGGAAAGCCTGGAGCCAGGAAAAGTGGAAAGGACAAGGACAGGTCCTTCCTTGTGTTTCTGCAGGAAACATGGCTCCCCCAACACCTTGATTTTGAACTTCTGGCTTCCAGACAGTGAGAGAATAAATTTCTGTTGTAAGCCATCCAGTCCGTGGCAATTTGTTATTGAAGCCTAGGAAATGAATAAAGGTAGCAAGCCAATCTGGGCTGTCATACTTAGCCATGTACAAGCCATTATCATCTAAGCCATTGTTGGTAATAAAGCTAATATTTTGACGTTCCCTCTATTGACTTGGTTGTCTTATTTCTCACCTGGCTCAGAACAGGCAGGGAAGAGTGGTACTATTTATTACACCCCTTCAAAAGCCCTTACAATTACCTCCTGGGGTTGGGGCAAAAATGAAACGAGACAGCATAAATGGAAGCACCCAGCACAACTTGTGGCACTTCAATTGATACTAAATATTACTTTTTTCCCTCTAGAACGATGACAGGTATAGTGACCTTCAGCTTTTTCAGAGTGTGGTGACATCCATCTCCACTGGTCTCCCAATGACGCTGCAACTGCATTCAGAGAGGACAGCCAGACAGATCTCAGTCCTTCATTCTCTTAAAGCCACAGGAAGTGGTCAGGCATATGTCACTGAGTCCTTCCCAAGATTTATACTCGGAGGCCAGACACAGCCTTCCCATTGCAGGTGTGTGATCCCTCTTTTAAGATGGACCCAGGGAACAGGGATGGATTGAAAATGCCTTGTCCAAATGACCTTCAGCTCCTGACCCATTACCCAAAACCTATTTTAGCCACAGGACTCTGCAGAGAGAACAGACAGCTAAAGATTCTTTGCACTAATGCCAGCATGATATGCAAGACATAAAATATCAATTTGCCTCAATCACTATTCTGTATGCACAAGGAGAAAAAGTCCCGAGACTTCGGCCTAGGAGGGTAAGCCACCCTCCTTTGCCCCTTTGCTTTTAGGACTCGCTGGTATCTGTGTTGCCTTACTTACATGATTAGGAGCTCCGACTCATATCGCATTAATTTATTCTTCTCCAGAACCAGCTTAAACCACTCCTGCAAAAGCTGTGCTTCATCCTGTGTGCCTGAATCTGCTTAAGAAATCAACAGCAAATGGGTTAGATTGGCATTTCTCTCCCCATGATCAAACTGCTTTGAGCCACTTTAGCAGGTTATGTTTGTAGTGACAAGGGCTCTGCAGGCAGCAGCTCCCTGACACCCTGTAGGTGCCTCCAGGTTATATGACAAATAAAACCCCCCTGTGCATGCTCGGGTACGTGTATGTGGGGGTCTTCTTGGACACTTAGGGCATGACTACCCCAGTTCCAATGGTCACATAACCATGATAACATCCCACCACAGACGACCCTCCCCCTGCCTACTCGTATATTCTTTGTAAAACTTATATATGTGTATGCATCACATCCTTCACCAAGGACAACCCTAGCTGCTGGTCATCATTTTCTTCTTCTTTTTCTCCCCCAGATCAAATGCCTACTGAGTGTGGCGTGTGGCTCCTTCCATGGGGCAGGGAAGCTCATGCCACATTTGGTCACAGAGGAGTGCTGACTAGTATTTTGATTTTTTGAACAAAGACAAGCCAAATAATAATAACAAAAAAGTTATTAGCTTTGTGTCTCACGGGGGTAAAGTTATATCCATATATTCTTATTACTTAGATTATGACCTTTATTAAACAGAAGAATCACGAGAAAACTGGCACTGCTTCTTAGATATTTAATGTTAGATACTAAATATCTAGGTACTAAAATGTTAAAAGGTGGCTTTCGAATATTTCACCCCGAAAGGAGAACACAAGCTGTATGGCAAAGCTCATGGCCATCCTAGAAGGATTTATCCTGGAGGGTCCCATATGCAGAGGGGAAAACAAGGCAGACAGAAGCTTTGTGTGTCCTTGTGCAAGTTGCTTAACTTCTTGGAACCTCTGCTTCTTCACTGGTTAAAGTGGAATAATAAGACACACAGGCAATACAATAATAATGAACTGCTGTTTATTTTGTAGTGATTACATGCCAGTTGATGGGCTACGTGCCTTATATGCAGCATCTAATTTCATCCTCATAACAAACTTTTCTGTAGATACACTATTCATCACTACTTGATAGCTGAAGAAATGGAGGTTTAAAAGATTAAACTTGCCCAAGTTCGCAGTAAGCAGCAGAGCTAGAGCCTGAACTTAACTGTGTCTGATCCTAAACCCACGGTCTTCACTGCTATGTATATTTCTCCCTCTCTCCTGCTAAAGTAGTCTTTAAGGTAAATAATATGCCTAGTTCATTGCCTTGCACATAGCAAGAAATCCATAAAAATTAGTTCCCTTTTCTCCCGGACCACCTTTTTATTGATAATGAAACCAGAGCCCAGAAAGATTTACAGTCATCTCTCAGTATTTATGGAGGACTAGTTCTAGGATCCCCCTTGGATATCAAAATCCATGAGTGCTCAAGTCCCTTATATATAATGACATAGTACGGTCGGTCAGCTCTTCAAATCTGTGGGTTCCTAATCTGTGGATTCAAGCAACTGTGGATCAAAAATATTCAGAAAAAAATATTTCACCAAGTTCCAAAAAACACAAATTTGCTGCACTTCAAGTACTATGTTGAACCCATACAAATGAAGTAATTTGTAGGCATTGTGTTTGGTATTATGAACAATCCAGAGATGATTTTAAAATATAGGAAGATGTGCATAGGTTATATGCAAATACTATGCCTTTTTTTTTTTTTTTTTGAGACAGAGTCTCTCTCTGTTGCCCAGTCTGGAGTGCAGTGGCATGATCTTGGCTCACTGCAACCTCTGCCACCCGGGTTCAAGTGATTCTCCTGCCTCAGCCTCCTAAGTAGCTGGGACTGCAGGCATGCACCACCACACCTAACTAAGTTTTGTATTTTTAGTAGAGATGGGGTTTCACCATGTTGCCTAGGATGGTCTTGAACTCCTGGCCTCAGATGATCCTCTTGCCTTGGCCTCCCAAAGTGTTGGGATTACAGGGGTGAGCCACCGTGCCTGGACTGCTATGTCATTTTATATCAGGGTCTTGTGCATTCATACATTTTAGTATATGCACAGGAGTTCTGGACCCAGTCCCACATAGATACCAAGAGGTGACTGTATTTGCATATAACCTATACACATCCTGTAGTATACTTTATATAATTTCTAGATTATTTATAATATGGAATATCATATAAACACCATGTCAATATTTGCCATATTGTATTGGTTTTTCTATTTGTATTATTTTTATTGTATAATTTTAATTTTTCTCTAAATATTTTCAATTTGCAGATGCAGAAGGGTGGACTGTATATGCAATATCCCGAATTATTCACTTTATGGGCAAACTGGTGCTAGAATGCGGAGCTTGGCTTCTGTTTCATTCATTCACTTAATAACACCTATCTATCAGACACCTCCTATGTGTTGGTATTGCCTTAGGTACTGGAGATATAGTGATATATAATGTTACATTGCATGAGAAATTTGCAGACAGTAAGGCATTGTGCCTACCAAAAAGGATATCATTAGATACTCTTTGGATCACATGGACTCAAAGAGCTAGAATAAAATAGAATATTAGAAAACAATCACAATAAAGCAAGAAAAAGCACTCTGGGCACACAGGGGAGGGAGGACTTTCCTCATCAGGGTGTGGGGCTGGGCTTCCTGAGGGACTGGGGTGGAAGAACAGGTAACACTTTTGAGAGGAAATAATGAGGGTGGAAGAGGGCATTCTTCAAGATGAGGGAACAACTTGAGAAAAGATGAGGGAATGGGAAAGAAGATGGTGGAGACAGAGATTGGGAGGGGCTGAGGAGCACAGAGGGGTGGGCAAGGAGGCCTGGCACTTTATGATGATCTCATCACAGAGAGTAGTGCTAAGGCATTTGCACTTCATGCTGTAGAACACAAAGGGACATTAAAGGAGGTGGAGTAGGAGAATGATGTGTGAAGTGTCATGTGTGAAGGACTAAAGTGAGAGAGGGAGGAGGGAGGGAAATAAGGTGTTAATCTTTCTTGGGTTTCTTGAGTGAATGAATGTATGAGCAAGCAAATTTATAAACATCGAGGGCCAACATCTTCTAAGCACTGTTTGTGGTGCCGGACAGGGGAGAGTAAACACTGGTTCCAACTCTTTAGGTAACTGGGAGCTCATGGTCCATTGGGGAAAACCAATGTAGCCAAATAGAATACAACATGCCTCTTGTGAGAACACAGGAGGCAGGCAATTAATTGCGTGTGGAGAAAGTGAGGGAAAGCCTCAGAGGAGACAGCAGGTGCGCTCAGTCTAAATGGATGACAGAGTTTGCCAGAGAGAGGAGGGGAAGAACAAGGCATTCACAGACATTTGTTACTGGATGAAAGAATGAAGTATGTACGCCAGAGATAATATAGAACATAGAAGTTAAGAATGTACACTTTAAACTGAAATTTGGGATCAAAATGCCACTCCTCTACTTCCCATTGTGCGGGCTTGAGCAATTATCATGGACTTCCTAAGCCTCAGTCTCTCTATCTGCCATGCAGCTGCAGTGGGATTATGCACACAAAGCCCTTATCCCAGTCCTGGCACATAGTATAAGCTCAATAAATGGGAACTGTCACTGTTGAAATCATACAATACACATGGTAGAAGAACTCTCCGGGGTCATCTGGTCCAGCCATGAGCCAGTGCAGGAATTCCCTCCACTCCTCCCTGACAGGTGGCTGCTCTATAATTATCCATGGGATGAGGGAGCTCCCTCCTGTTCAGGAAGCCCACTGCAGGGCTGTGTACTTTAAGTCCTGAAAACTTCTTTCTATTGGCCTTCAATGGGTTGGCCGCTAGCTACCGATTCCAGTTTTTCTCCCTGGAGGAAGATGGAAAACAGTAACTGTATATTTTGCATGACAGACCTTTAGATATTTGAGGACACATCTCACAATTCACTAAGTTTGCTCTTTTCACAGCGCCTCCAGATCGTCTGTCATTTTGTCCTAGGAAGGATGCCCATTCTGCTTACCCTCTAATTTTCCAAGATATATCTTAAGGACAGTCTATAATTAAACACTATATAAACAACCCAAAATGGAGAGACCCTCTCACACCTTCATCCTATGCCCAGAGATTGCAGAAGTCTTTTTAGCAGCATCTTCACTGGGACTCTTATTTACCGGTAAATGAACTCTGGCCTTTCCACAACGGTGGTAGTTAAGTCTGATACCTTCATCTTCTACTTGTGCAACTGATCTTTTTCATAACCCAATTCAAGACTTTATATGCATCTTGTTAAATATCATCTTATTTATTTGGCCCATTATGGAGACATCTTTTGAATATTTTATCTAGCTGATACATTTCTCCTAACTCTGAAATTTCTGCAGAATTGATAAATGGGCATCCTGTACATTTATGTGATATTAGAAAGCAAAATATCAGATGCAAATGGACATAGAAGACAGCCATCTGGCCCATCATTAGGGACCTTTCTCAGCCTTTGGATGAAGCCGACTCTATATGCACCAAACTGGTATCATCCAGACAACATTGCTATGTCTTGTCTATGAGGCTGTTAGAGAAATGACCAAGGTCAAAATAATTTCCTGAACTGAAGCTCCACAATGTCTGTCATGTTCATTGGCACTACAAACCTTGCAACTCCACCCAGAAAAAGAAATGACATTTGTTTTGCACAGCTTCTCAGTAAACACGAGTGGTTCCTAGTAATCTCAAAATTCTTTCTAAATACTCACAATTTCTTTCTTTCTTTCTTTCTTTCTTTTTTTTTTTTTTTTTTTTTGAGATGGAGTCTCACTCTGTTGCCCAGGCTGGAGTGCAGTGGCGCAATCTCGGCTCACTGCAAGCTCCGCCTCCCGGGTTCACACCATTCTCCTGCCTCAGCCTCCTAAGTCGCTAAGTACCAAAAAAAAAAGTTTTTTGTACTTTTTTTCAGTAGGGACGGGATTTCACCGTGTTAGCCAGGATGGTCTCCATCTCCTGCCTTGTGATCTGCCCGCCTCGGCCCCCCAAAGTGCTGGGATTACAGGCGTGAGCCACCACACCTGGTCCACAATTTCTTTAATAATTGTTTCTAGGCTGGGTGCAGTGGCTCACACCTGTAATCCCAGCACTTTGGGAGGCCGAGGTGAGCGGATCATCTGGGGTCAGGAGTTCAAGACCAGCTTGGCCAACATGGTGAAACCCCGTCTCTACTGAAAATACCAAAAGTTAGCTTGGCGTAGTGGTAGGCGCCTGTAATCCCAGCTACTCAGAGGCTGAGACAGGAGAATCGCTTGAACCTGGGAGGCGGAGGTTGCAGTGAACCCAGATTGCACCATTGCACTCCAGCCTGGGCAACAGGAGCAAAACTCCGTCTCAATAATAATAATAATAATAATAATAATAATAGTTTCTAGAATTTTGACAAGGATCATAATTCATGTTTCTTTTTCATATGAAAAATGGAAAATGTGCTCCAAAACCTCTAGCCTTTTGGTTCCAAAATTCTCCATGAGTTTTCAAAGACTGAGGTCATATGTATAAGCTATTTCTTTTGTTTTGTTTGTTTTGTTTTTTTGAGACTGAATCTCACCCTGTCACCCAGGCTGGAGTGCAGTGGCGTGACCTCAGCTCACTGCAACCTCTGCCTCCCAGGTTCAAGAGATTCTCCTGCCTCAGCCTCCTGAGTAGCTGGGATTACAGGTATGTGCCACCATGCCCGACTAATTTTTGTGTTTTTAGTAGAGATGGGGTTTCGCTATGTTGCCCAGGCTGGTCTTGAACTCCTGGGCTCAAGCGATCCACCCACCTCAGCCTCTCAAAGTGCTGGGATTACAGGTGTGAGCAATTGTGCCCGGTCAATGTGCAAGATATTTCAAAAGCAGGGGCTTAATTCAGCAAGTTCTGACTGAGTAATGCTACATCCAAGACACTGTTCTATGTTCCATCTTTCACCTGGCCTTACAGCTCTCTCATTTTTTCTACCTATCTAGATTCAATCCCTTCTAGATATTTGTTTAATGTTTCTAGATTGAGGATCATTTTTCCTTGGTAGAGAAAACAGAAAAGCTGAGAGCTGAGAATTCTGCCTTTCCTCGTCATCTAACATTATACCATCTGCCACACGCACTGGGCCTATCCTTCCTTGTTCTCGATCCAAAAGAAGCAGTTTTCAAGACACTATTTTGCTGTCTTCAGAGCATTTTTTTGTTGTTGTTTTTCAGATTCAGCCTCTTCGCTGCATTATACCCACAGGTTCTAGCTAGACTTTTATCCGGGATTACATGTCGTTTTTTCAGTCTTATGTGTCCTAAAATCTGGCCTGTTAGAGAGTTCCCTGTGCTGCCACACTGATTCCCCTTGACACTGTGCTTGACAAACACAGGTTGAACAGAATCACTCAATTTAATTATTTTTTCAGTGGAATAACTTCTAATTTTATTGGCTACACTTTTTTTTTTTTTTTTTTTTAAATGGGATGAAGCTCTTGTCGCCCAGGCTGGAGTGCAATGGCATGATCTCAGCTCACTGCAACCTCTGCTCCTGGGTTCAAGCAATTCTCCTGCCTCAGCCTCCTGAGTAGCTGAGATTACAAGCACCTGCCACCATGCCCAGCTAATTTTTGTATTTTTAGTAGAGATAGGGTTTCACCATGTTGGCCAGGCTGGTCTTGAACTCCTGACCTCAGATGATCCACCCACCTCAGCCTCCCAAAGTGTTGGGATTACAGGTGTGAACCACAGCGCCCAGCCTATTTTTCAGAGTCTCCCTTTCTTCAGTAGTCAAAAGCACTTTGGGAGATCTTCGGGTGTGGAATCAAGTGCAGGTTTCCAGGGAATCTGCCTTCCCAAAGTATTGGGTTCAGGGCGACTGTGCCCAGTTCAACCTTGCCTTGCTCTCCACTCCAACCACGCCCCAAGAGGCTCCTCTACGATTTCCATCAGCTCCCTGTCCCCTCCCGGTCAGATTCCTTCTTGTGGGTCCTGATGAAGGCAGCATTGCCCCTCACTATAAATGCAATAGAGCAAAGTGAAAGAAGCATGGGCTTTGAAGTCAATCAGACCTTGCTCTGCCACTTACAAACATGTGACTTTGGGCACGTAACCTCACATCTCTCTGCCTGAGTCTCCTCCTGTGGAAAATGGGGATGGTGATGATAGTACCTACCTTATAAATTGGATTAAATGAGCTGATGCATGTCAAATGCTTAGCATTGTGCTTGGCACATAGTAGACACGCAGTAAACTATACCATTTTACTCCTACCTTGCCATTTCTTCCAACGTCTAGTTCTATAGTTCAATATGGATTATTTTCTGTTCACCTTTAGAATTCAGCTAGAGTATAACCCCTGCCTTGATTATACATGGCTAAACTTTATTTTGTAACTTAAAGTGAAGTTAACAAAAACTCATAAATAATAATTTTTTTTTGGCCTCATGTAAATGAAAAGGTCATGTGGCTGTGTAGATCATCCGCACTTCTTGGGAAGACACAAGCACCTGGTACCTATGTGATGGTTTGCTTATCCACATCTCCATCTGGTCCCGCAGCTGCTGGTGCATGGAAAGCCCTTTCAGGGCATGGCTGGGACTCTTATGACCAGCTAGGAACCAGGATGCAGCTGCAACGGTGCAGCCAAAAGGCAAGCAGCCTCTGGCTGTGAATAGAATGGCCCAGTTCTCCAGCCCTTTCTTCCTCTCACCCTCTGCCTGGGTCCACTGTCAACTGGCTCTTCAATTGCTCCTGTGTCCTCATCTCATGCCTTTTCCTGTGCAAAATGTTAAGTATCCCACTTGCTGAGGTGAAATGATCAAAACCCAACACAAAATGACTTTTTATTAATAGAGTCATTTATATTGACTCACTTTTGCCCAAGAGTACTCTCAAAATTGCAAAGCACACTATGTTACTTCCAACCACCAAGGCTGGTAAATCTTAGTCCCTACTTACCCTACGATGACTGGCATGTAAAGGTCAATAACTTTTTTCTTTTCTTTTCTTTTTTTCTTTTTTTTTGAGACAGAGTCTTGCTCTGATGCCCAGGCTAGAGTGCAGTGGTGCAATTTTGGCTCACCACAAACTCCGCCTCCCAGGTTCAAGCAATTCTTTTGCCTCAGCCTCCCATGTAGCTGGGACTACAGGCACATGCCACCATGCTCGGCTAATTTGTATATTTTTAGTAGAGATGGGGTTTCGCCATGTTGGCCAGGCTGGTCTTGAACTCCTGACCTCACGTGATCCGCCTGTCTTGGCCTCCCAAAGTGCTGGGATTAGAGGCATGAGCCACCGCACCGGGCCAATAACATTTTTTGGAATGGATAGTAGTAGAGAAAAAAAATGATCTATTTATTCTTTAAACTCATGTCTTTTTTTTGTTGTTTTTAACCATTTTTTTTGTAGGTAATGCTGAAGGCTTCTCTGATTATGTATTGGTATGTGTTTTTTTCCAAGTTGGGTCTTGTTTTGCCGTGTGGTTCATAACTATCTATCTCTTTTGATGTGATTTTGCACCTCCTTAGAATCTGTGAGAAGTCCTAATTCAGTGTTCGCTCCAATTTTGTTGATGTAGTCTTCATCCTCACTGATGATCTAGGGGCCTTCAAGGGGCTTTAGAGAAAGTGGAGCAGGAACTCTCAATAGCACTGTGCAGAGCCTCTCCCCTGGAATGGCTGGGTTTTGGTCCCTGCCTTTTGTCCTCTGGTCTCTGGTCAGCACTCCACTCTGGAGCTCACGCACAGACCTGTTTCATTCAAGTCTCTACCAACCTTCATACGTGGAGCTCTGGGTACATCTGTCTCCCACAGGCTCCTTACATAGAATGATGATAATGCAGAAAGCTGTGCTGTGGATCTGGCCTGATTCAGTCTTGACAAGCCCAGGATGCTAGTAGCTAGCTCACAATTCTGCTCTGGGAGTCAGAGCCTGCAGCTGAAAAATAAAAATTCTAATCTTTGCCTTTTAAATTACTTTTTGTTTTGTTTTAAACTGTATATTTTTTAGAAACAAAAAAATTAGTTTTTCTTGACTTTGGGCTTTATTGAAATTGTATTATACTGTATTCTTCCACAACTTGCTTGTTTTAAATTCAAAATTATGTTGTAAAAACGCATCCATGTGACTGATTCATTTTCACTGCTATATATAATTTTTACTGTATATATAATATTCGGTTGTATGACTATACCACAAATTATCCATTTTCCTGTTAATGGATACCTGAGTTGTTCTTACAGTTCTGTTATTATGAGTGATGCTGTTATGAGCATTCTTGTATGTGTCTTTTTAGCCATGTGGGTAAGAGTTTCTCTGTAGTATATATTAGGAATGAAATTCTTAAATTGTAGGGTATGCACATATTCAACTTTACAGCCTAAAGCCAAATTGTTTTCCAACGTGTTGTGACAATTTGTGTTCCCACTAACATTGAATAAGAGCACCCCTTGTCCCTCACCCTTGCCAAATACTTAGTATTATCAGATTTTTAAAGTTCTAATAATTTAATCGTTTTAATAGTTTCTCACTATAGTCTGAATTATTTGTATTTTCCTGTCTTTTTCATAGATTTATTGGACATTTAGTATTCTTCTGTGAAGAGAATATTTATGTCATTTGTCTATATTTATATTGGGTTGTTTGCCTATTTCTTACTGATTTGTAAGAGTGGGAATATTCTAGAATGCTGATTCTTTTTTGGTTTTTTTTTTGCAAACACAGTTCACCGTCTGTATCTGAGGGTCCTACATCCTCAGATTCAACCGATTGTGAATTGAAAATATTCTGGAAAAAAAAAGGATGGTTGTGTCTGCACTGAACATACACAGACTTTTTTTTCTTGTCATTATTCCCTAAACAATATGGTATAACAATTATTTATACAACATTTACATTGCATTCAGTATTATAAGTAATCTAGAGATGATTTCAAGTATGAGAGAGGACGTACATAGGTTATATGCAGTGACTATGCCATTTTATATCAGGGACTTGAGCATCCTCAAATTTTGGTACTTTCAGGGGTTCTGGAACAAATCCTCTGTTGATAACAGAGTGTGACTGTATATTTTCCAAATGAGTGGCTTTTCATTTCCTTTATAGTATCTATTGACTAACAACTTGAGGTCAAAAAAAGATTCTTCTTAACATCTCAAGTTTCAATTTTCACATTAAAGTCCTTAATCTTTATGGAATCGATTTGTTTGTATCGTACGAAACAAGACTCAATTTCGTTTTTTCCTCTATGGAAACCAATCGTCTCAGAATCACTTACTTCCTGCGATCTCTAATGCTACTGCTGGCTTATATCAACTTTTCATGTATATAAGATTATGTTTGGGTCCTTTGATGACTTTCAGAAAAGTATTAAAATTGGCTCCATAAGATAGTACATGTTTTTTGCTAGATTTATTCCTGGGTACCTTATATTTTTGATGTTAATATAAGTGATATCTTTGTTACTTCATTTTCTAGGTGTTTGATGCTGAGATATTGAAATGCAATTAATTTTTCTAGTTTGAGCTTATATCCAGTCACTGTTATTTAGGTCCTTATTATGCCTAATAGTTTACTTGTACATTTTGGGTTTTTTTTTATATAGACAATCCTAGCATCTGGAAACAACAATTTTTTTTTCTTTCTTTCCAAACCTCTTGCCTTTCTCTGCCTTGTCTTACCACACTGGTTGGGATCTCCTGCACAAAGTTAAATAGAAGACTTAAGAGTAGGCAACATTATTTTATTACTGATTTTTAAAGAAATGCTTCTATTTAACAGTGATGTTTGCTGCATGGTTTGGGAAAATATGTTTCAATTAAGAAAGTTCTATTCTGTTCTATTGCTTTTTTTTTGCTAAAAGTTTTTAGCAAATGGATGTTAAATTGTGTCAAATGACTTTCCTTCTTCTATTGAAAAGACCATAAGATTTTCCTCTTTAATTTTTCAATATGGTAGTTGTAAAATCACCCTTAGATTGCCAGATTTAAAAATTAATGGGATTAAATGTTCGTTATATTCTTTTATCTTTTTGAATCTTTGCTGTATCAGTGGTTGCATCTGCTGTTTCCATTTCTTCTTTATTTCTGTCTTCTGTCTTATTTTTAAAAAACAACTTGCGAGGGCCAGCTTTAGTCTCTCATTAATAAGTTTGTTCAATATTTGGCTTGCAATGATGCCATGGACTTCCTACAGAGTGGCCAGTGAAGCTGGAAACAGAGGTGAATATATAGCAAGTGGACTGTCGGTATTTGTTGAGTGAGCCAGTCTTCCATAGACTAGGAGTGGCCCTGTACATCTTTGTTGAGTGAGCCAAACTGCAAGGCCCTACCATCCTCTGAACCTGAGCCATTCCTCTAACTAGTCAGGTAGAGAATTCCGAGAAGTGGGTCAGGATACTACTGTGTGACTACTGCACAACTACTTGCTTCCTGGGAAAGGGGAAATGGCTCATTTACTGCTTGCTATAAAAGCTGCTGAGTCCTTTTCCTGGGGCTCCCTAGCTATGGGACAACTCACTGCATGCACAGGTGCCATCTGGGCTCATCATGTCACACCATGGGACTTGGGGACAGGGCAACTGGGGCTACCGTGCTGATGTTCCTGCTGTTTGCTATGCTGTGAATAATAAACTCTCTTGCTCTGAGGTACTGAATTTTGTTGTTTACTTTTTGCACCTACATAGTTGTGGCAAACAACCCAAGTTCCTTGCATGCTTAATCATCCACTTTGAAGTCTTATTACTCCTGACCGTTATCTATAAGGTTGGTGTCCTTTTCTGACAAGATCCCATTATATTATGTGACAAAATAATATTATCTGTGTTTCTGTGTTCATGGCTACCTGTATTTAGAGAGACTCCTTTAGAATCACAGAAGATCTCAACCCTTCCCCTGCTCTGCTGACTTATGAATGCACAGCAACCAGCCATGTCTAACGATGGATGAAAGGGTACAACCTTTAACTCACTGCCTTCCAGTACCTTTTGAGAACAAATAGTTATGGAAGGAAACCTAAAGAATATCTATTTCCTAAAACCGATTCCCAAATTGTGGCAGAGTGTCAGAGAGGCATGCCTCAAAACCCATAGTCTGCTATCTTTGTTGAACAGCTTTTACTGCATTACTGTTTTTTGGGGGCGGTGGTGGCGGGGGTGTGGGAGCGATAACAATGAGTCCTCATTGAGATCCTTGTTTGGACCAGGCATGCAAAATTCATGTATTACAAATATTTATAGAAACCAGCTTAAATCTCTTGCAAGGAGTATACTTACAAATGAATGTGAATGGATGAACAAACAAATAAATACCATTTGAGAAGTCATTGACCATCCAGCTGTGTTTTATAATAATAGGGATATAAAAGAAAAGAGAAGGAATATTTTTGAATACCTATTTTATCGCAGGCCCTTTTTTTGGTGCTTTACTAACATTATTTCACTTAATCTTTTCTTCATACCACCCCTGTGAGGTTGGTATTATTCATTCAATTTTACAGATGAGAAAATTTGGCAGAAAAGTAAATAATTGTATAAGGACTACATTGGGATTCAAACTCAGGAGTGTCTGACTCTAATGCCTGTGCTCTGTCCAGGACACCTCACTGTACATTATCCAGGAATTTTTATTCCTCGGGTCCTCAGCAGCAGTGAAAATCATGGAGTGTAAGCCCAGCTACTTCCCTGGTCCTGGGGAGGCTTTCGCCAGCATTTCTCACATAATGTGTGCTCCTGCTGCCACCTGCTGGCACTTCGTGCATCCTAATTTTTCTTGGTAAACCCCTCAATCTCCGGGAAGAAGAAACCATCTGGCTCCAAAAAAGGCAAGAAGCTCCATGCAGACAACTAGCTGGTAAATCTTCCCCAAAGCTGGTAAAGATATAAGGGAATAATTATTCTCATCGACCTCCCCTGGGGAGAAATCCTTTCTCTTTCGAAGTTACTCAGTTTTCATTAGATTCCAGGTATTGAAAGAAAGCCCAGATTGTGTTATCCAGACCATTTAAATTTGAACGGTGGTCTCTTGCTTGATTGGGGTATTCCATGCCCCTAGTATGTAACACTGATCATCACATTGACAAGCAACAAGCCAGTAGGTAACAAACAGTGCCTCAACCAAGAAGAATCTAAGTGGCTGCAGAGCTGGGCTTGGCCTCTTTCCAGAAGGTGGTAGGGCCCCCAGGAATGAGGTTACTGCATATCCTGGTCCTTCACCTGGGCAGCTAGGACCAAGAGGGGACTCTCTTCCCTCTGTCAAAGACATCACACACACACACACACACACACACACACACACACACACTCTCACTCACTCTCTCTCTCTCTCTCTCTCTCTCTCTCTCTCTCTCTCTCTCTCTCCACGTCCTGCAAAACATAATGATTTGTCATCTGGGGTGGATTATTAGATTTTTGTTTTCCTTTGTTTCCCTTTCCTTGACAAAATAGGGAAAAACCCTTCCCGGGGGCGGGAGAGCTTATTTCTGACTGCTGGAAAAAAAGAAAGCAGGAATTGTTGTCACGACAATGAGGAGCTCATCAAAGCCTCATTTTACTCATCAGCCATCATTGCCCTCCATCCCGCACCCCCGCATGTTCCTCTAATTCAATGCCCGCCTAATGAATAACTCCCAGAACAAAAGCCCCTTTCAGGCTGCCTACATAATTATCAGAGGAGCCTTGCATAACTGTCGCAGACTACTCATGTTTTCAGGTCTGTCTCTAAATTTGGTTATTCACAACCTTTATAGCTCAATATTATTGCCTAACTGTGATCATTTTCTAATTATCCTAATAATACCTATTAAATAATTCCCATTAAATCACTTGAACTGGAGCAGCACAGGCCAGCTCAAATACAACTTAACCTAATAAGCATTGGTCATTCATTAAGCAAGAGGGCAATCTCTTAAAGGGACTGAATAGAATATTAAACCGCCAAAGAATATTATTATTGCACAAATGTTATTACAAGTTAGAGTATATTAATTTTGGTGGCTGGTCTGCAAAACTTCCATTTGGTTGCTTTTGAGGCCACTTTCTGGACTTGACTCTTTTAGTCTCCAGCCCCTTGTTGATCTGCATCTGTCACCCACACAAGGACAATCAAGGGAAAAAGGCTCATAAACTTAACAGCGGAATTAAATTACCAAGGATATAAAGGGAATGAATGGAATCCATCTTCTGGCTGGCTTGGCACACCTCTGAAACATCACAAGCTGGCCAGATTTCTTTTGCTATAACTCAAAATAGCTCTCTTTTCTTTTCTTTTCTTTTTTTTTTCATATTTGAGGATGAGGAAGATTTTCAGAAGATGCTTTACAATTTTGGTTTCTATCATTTAAATTTCAAGCAGTAAAAATTAGACAAATTCTTTAAAAGAAGATGTGTGTGGATACTTAGTAATATTTTGTAAAATGATATGAGTAGTGTTTACTAAATGCCTACAACGTAGGCAATACTCCGGTAGAGACTTTGCCTATCAACACTCCTAATTCTCAAAATGACCTGATAATATGGGGATTATTATCTTCATTTTTCAGATAAAAAATCTAGGGCCAGAGAGGTTAAGTGATTTTCTCAGGACTATTCAGCCTAAGTGGAGTGGAACAGAATTTGAACACAGGGCTTATTGGCGCCCACAGCTCCCCACTTCCCACCATGCCACCTCTTGGCCTGTGTTGCTGGCGGCAAACTGAAGCATACCCTGGCTTTTCTGGTTTTTCCTTTTCCTTTCTAATTCTCTCACTGAGATCAGCAGATTGTCAAAGACAAGGACCAGAGCCTTCTGGACTGGGAATATGACCAAGCACCAAACAAGGGCAGTTCATTCTACCAAAAGTCCCACAGCAGCTGTAGAGACAGACAGTGACTCTCAGTCCAGGCAGCAAGAAACTCTTTATATTTGTAATAAGCCTATTTCTAATAAGCAAATTTGGGTCATCTTTGCAAGGAAATCCAGTGCATTTTAGTAAAAAAAACAAACAGGTATTGATTAATCATCTGCTTCATGCCAAGCACTGGCTATGGATATTACATAAATTATTTTAGCTACTCCTCACCACAAATACAAGTAACAAGTATTATTAGCACTCCCAATTTACCAACAAGAAGACTGAAGCACAGAAGAGGTAAAGTCTGACTCTAGCATTTTCCTAAAATCTAGTGCTAAATTAACCATGTGGTTAATGAAACTGAAACCTCAGGACCCCTTACTTGGATGGGTCCTTGCAAGGTTCTGGAAGCAGCCCTCACAATTTTACATGCATGACTTTGCATGAACTCCAGGCCTCAGGAAATCTGGGTCTGCACCTGCTAGTGTCATCGCTCTCATGTAACTGGACTTTTAAAGAATTGAAATCCTAATGTTTCACTTGTTAAGTAACAAGTAACCTGTTGTTTATATTACTGAACATTATTTCAGTGCTCAGTTTTTCACCTTTTATATCTCAAATGCTGAAGGCTGAAGACATCATATTATAAAACTAAAGAGACAATACCCCCAACAAACTCTTAGTGCCCCCCAATTCATGAGCCACACCCCTACTGGAAGATTTCCGAAAATGTAGGTTTCTTTAAGCCACTCCTTACCTGAAAACCCTTCACTAGCTCATTTGTGAAGACATTTCGTGTCTTTCCACATTTGAACTTTGCAGATGCTGTTCCCTCTGCCAGAACAATCTCCTCTTTACTGGTTAACTCTTGTTCTTCCTCTGGTTCTCATCTTATAGATCACCCCTTCCCAGAAGCCTTGCTTGATGGCTTCCCTTGCTCCAAGATCAGTTAGGAACCTCTTGGTTCTGTTCACGTTGTACCCTAATTCTTGTTCCTATCACAGCATTTGTCATACTGTATTGTGGATTACCTCTTTACCTATGTGTGTCTCTCAATGGACTATAAACTTCTCAAGGTAGAAACTGCATCATACTCATTGTTACAGACCCAGTGTTTTAATGTTTAATGCATAGTAGGTCTTCACCAGATGAGTTCTGTTTGAATCTAAGAATCTGAAGCTATTACTGGAATAGTTACCACTTGTTGCTTTACCTTGGGCCAGGCAATGTGTTAACTTAAGCATCAAATATAATTTCTCCTTTAATCCTTATATCAGTTCTATAAAGGAGAAAACCACTATTATCCCCATTTTAGATGAGAAAATGAAAAAGTATAAAGGTTTATAATGTGACTGGCCCAAGGTCATACAGGTAGTAAAGGAAAAACCAGGACATTGACTCTCAACTCTGAGTTTTGAATTACTACCAACACTGCTTCAATACCCATATATTTGTCCCGAATTTATCTTAATCCCTGAATTGCAAAGAACATTCGTGTTAGCCAGTGGAGAGGTGGGGCTGAACAGAAGCCCAGTTACAAGGCCCACGGGCTGACCAATGCTCCTGGGAATTTCAAAGTGGGCCACTAGTTTGATTTTTACATTTGATCTTGGCCAAAAGGCCGAGAAGCAATAGTTTGATGTTTAAAGTGTGCGGCAGCTGTGGATTTAGCACCATATGGCCATGCTGACAGATCCCCAGCAGGTGACAAGGTCTGTTTTCCTCAGATAGTTAGGCTAGCACTATTCTCAGACCATGCCCATTGCTCCGGATCTGCTGGGATGCCGTACCTGCTTCTCCTCGCAACGCCTTCTCCAGCCTCACACCCTGGATCTCAGAAGCCCTCTGCCGCTCCTCCACCTCCTCCAGCTGCCTCTGGATGGCCTGCAACACCAGGATCAGATGTCACACAAGGACTTTCCACATAGAGTCCCAAGAGGGGCCGATTCTGCCACTTACTTTCCAGGAGAAAGAGGCCCTTTCACTTGTGATGGTCCTGCCTTGAATAACTAGGCAAGGACCTCTGAATTCCCAGACAACTATACCCTGATGTTTCCCTTCCTTAGCATGCAACATAAAGCAAGGAATTTGTATGTGTGTTCAATTGGCCCTTAAGTAGACATTAAAACAGTCCCTTTAGACAAGGCCAATCACAGATGTCCTCCAAGACAGAGGCTGTTGGGTGAGGTGAGCAGTCATCATGGCTCCTGGACTCCTTGGAGCCCACAGCCTCTGACTATGGCCGTGGCATAATGATTGGAGCTGCAGCCACTGTTCAGAGTAGGGTAGGGGGTCCAGGGGCAAACAAAGTACTTGCATAATCTATTTTCCCCAAGAAGAACCAGCCTATACCTCCCAAGGAGTCAGTCTGGAGCAAGAGAACTGGGCCAGCTCCCGGGGTTTTGTGCTCCTGTTTTAGATTGTCCTGCTCCTGTCCTTAGCTGCAAATTGTACCTGTTCTTTCATTGCGCCATGGGCAGATGCCCAGCGTTCTTTCACTGTGGAAGTGTACTGTGGCTTTGTTACTAGCAGGTTATTAAGGTGAGACACAAGATGTTTAACTTGTTAGGGGATGACATCATACTCTCCTTAGGTTCATTATAGACACCTGTTAAGGTCTGGGGTCATGACTTTGTTTGCATTTACATATTTATTTTCCTTACTAACTATTAATCTCTTGTGTATATTAGAAAGGAGTTAGGGAAAAGCCACTCCTATATAAATTTTGTTCATCCCCATCCATTTTCTCTGCTTTCAAATACCATGCTGTCAAAAGGCACAACCCTTGGCAGAACAGACTTTGCACCTGGCAGAACAGGTATATTCAAGGAACAGTCAGTTGTTTGGGCAGACAGAATGCCTGTGTTCCTCCTCTGTTTTACTTTACTCTGTCTCACTCTCCTTCTTCCTTAACCCCACGTCTTTCTAAATCTCCCCTGGAATCACAAGCACAGCAGCCGAGGCCCCTCCAATCCTGGAAAGGGACCCAAGCAGGGAGGGGTGGGGCCTGCACAGCCACCAGGCTCTTCTTGTCCCAGCTATGAGTGCTTAAGTCCAACATAAAATCTGAAATAGATGGAAAGTCTACTTAAAACTATTTGTAATTTCATGCCCTCTTCCTGTCTCTCCCTTAAAGACAATTATATCTTTATAAATCCATCTCTTGCTGGCATGCTGTAGAATTGCTAAAGAAAAGAAGCACCTAAATGGCTTTATTACTGATCACTGTGCAGTAACAGCTATCTGGTTCTTAGAGACTAAATTGTGTCCCACCCCAAATGTATATGTTAAAGCCCTAACCCCCAATGTGACTATATTTGGAGATAGGGCCTTTAAGGAGGTAATCCAGGTGAAATGAAGTCACAGGGCTGGGGCCCTAATCCAATGCGGCTGATGTCCTTATAAGAGGAAAAGACACCAGAGATATTTTTCTCTGCTCACGTGAACTCACAGAAAGACCATGTGAGGACACATGAAGAAGGCAGCTGTCTACAAGCCAGGAAGAGAGGCCTCACCAGGTGCCAAACCCGCTGGCACCTTGAACTTGGACTTCTCGGCTCCAGAACATGAGGAAAATAAGTTTCTGTTGTTTAAGCCATCCGGTCCATGGTACTTTGTTATGGCAGCCCAAGCAGACGAATACAGTGGTCATTCTTTAGACACTAAGGATGAGGCTGGGCATGGTGGCTCACACCAGGAATCTCAGTATTTTGGGAAGCTGAGGTGGCAGGATCACTTGAGCTCAGGAGTTCGAGACCAGCCTAGCCAACATGGTGAAAACCCGTTTCTACTAAAAATACAAAAATTAGCTGGACTTGGTGGCGGGCTTCTGTAATCCCAGCTACTCAGGAGGATGAGGCAAGAGAATCTCTTGAACCTAGGAGGTGGAAGATGCAGTGAACTGAGATCACACCGCTGCACTCCAGCCTGGGTGACACAGCAAGACTCTGTCTCAAAAATAAAAAAACAACTAAGGATGAAAGTCTCAGAGATTAAAAAGGGCTGCTATGGGTGCCAGCAGGACTCAAAAGGCCATTGTAATTCGTCTCTCATCACAACCGTCTGGGATGAAAATACAAGGAAGAGGCATTGCCTAGTTTGCCAATCAATATCATAAGACTTGTCTTGTTCTTGGAAGGAAAAGTTGCAGTGTTTCAAGGAAATCTGTTTTAGAGGTTGCAAGTAGACAGAAGTGACTTTTCCCCATTCACTAGGTGAAAGAGGTAGGGTAAAGGAGGGTGGATTGAATGACATCACTTTGGTCAGAAATAGTGTGTAGGATTATTAGCCAGATACAGGGAATAAATGGAGAAAGGGATGTGAGGGTATACTGGATTAACATGAGTGGTCATTCTAAGTCCGTGTATCCTAAAACCCAACTCTTGTTCAAGACTAGGCTTGGGTTCCTCGGAGAGATGGAGGATGCCTTGAATTTCTGCTTCATTTTGCCTGTCTGTGATGGAGTTGTGGCTGAGCAACTTGGGCAGAAGTGTTTGAAGTAAGCAGTCAAGCAAGGAAATCTGTATTGGAATGCTGGATACTTATGATTTCAACTAATCTTGAAGTAGAGAAAGCCCTTAATAGCTGTCAGTTTAGTAAAGACACTGTCAGGGAGTTGGTGGGAGGTTTGCGTCCTCACAGAAGACAAAACTAAGGTCACTGCTATGTGGCAGTCAGGGATGACTCCCAAGGCTATGCGTTGGCTCTTGTTCCAGCCTCACATGTCTGCAGACGGAGGGGTAGCTGAGAATAGGCCGGATTAACACGGGGGCTCTCCAGGACCCAGAGTCCTACTGAGACTAAGCCAGAGCCTCTTTAAAATGGCCACAAATCTGGTCCCTCAGAGAACAAGACTGACCTTTCTCCAGCCTGCTTTCCCTAATACAATGCAGACTCCCAAACCTCTTTCCCATCCAGAGTCCCAGGATCCTGGACCCAGGCCCACTCACTCATCTCCAGTTTATTTACTGACCTGAGCCTTATAGAGTCTTTTCAATTCTTCTTGCTTAACCAACTGCTTCATTGCTTTTTCTAGCTTCTTTCTTCTTCTAAGTGTCTTCTTCTCCTATGAAAACCAATAGAGAAAAAAATTATGTCGGAGAAAAATGGGGTTGAAATTTACAAAATATCATTACAGGCTTCTGCCCTCTCCAACTAATGATTCCTAGCCACTGCTTACCTTCTAAAATAATGACATCTGGTAGAACTCTCTGCAATGATAGAAATAACCTATAGCTGTGCTGTCTAACGTACGGAAGCCACTAGCCCCATGTGGCTAGTGGACACTTGAAGTCAGTGTGGATTAGAAATTGAATTTTAAATTTTATTCAATTTTAATGAATTTAAATGTAAATTTAAGTAGCCACATGTCGCTAGTAGGTTCTGGATTGGGAAGCTGCTATGTGTGTATTGGGAGGGAGTGTATGTGTAGGTCTGTAGCTGGGAACTGCTATAATAGAATACTGTCTGGGTTCAGCTGAGAGAAGGAATGGTACAAGAATTATACTTTACAGGGGTGCTACGATATGGCCCAGGGATGAGGGGCCTGGGAGAGAAAGAGACAGGCAGGCAAGTAGACAGACGTACACACACATGCTCTCTCTCTCTCACTACATGAAAACCAGTTAACAACTTTAAATAGTGCTTAGGTTGAGTCTACAGTGACTAATTAAACCTGGAAATGGAGAAATGTATCATTCCAATGAAAGTGTTTTTTGGCTTGAGGGAAGCATGAGATTGCTTCTCTTCCCAACCTCACTTTGTTTATACAATTATAGCATTACTGTCACTGGGTTGTGTGTGTACCTGGGCTTGTTGAAAAAAATTTAAATTGATGCATATAAAGTAGAAGTCTAGATCTTGATAGTATCACTTCCAGGTTTTAGACACAAGAGAAAAAAGAAGTGATGGTGTGGTTAATTCCACATACTGGAAAGTTCAGGAGACACTTAAAAATGGGAGAAATAGCAGAGACTAATGGTTGAGCACTGGGCCCACAAGACAGGCAAAGCTGGCATCCAATCCCAGCTGAGCTGTGTGAGCTTCAGAATATCACACAACATTCTGAGCTTCAGTGCTCTCTTTAGAGTAATGAGAAGAATTTAGTGCCTACTTTGTAGGGATACACTAAGGACTAAATGAAATAATAAGGCTAAGCCTTTTGTAGAATACCTGAAAGAGACATGGGATGAACACTCAGTAAATACTAATAGCATAATTTTTATAGCATTCCTATATTATTATAATTAAATTATAATTTTAAATTAGCATGATTATCACTTTTTACTAAAATCTATTATGATTTTTGTGTGTAGGAGTATATATTATACATACACACACATACACACACAGACATTCTGTATCTACAAAATAAATGTTCAAATTGGGCTATTTTTACTCTGCCTTCTCTGAGCATACACGTCAACTTTCTGTATACTAGGATGAGGATTAGAGCATGCTAGATATTTCTTTTTAATGCTGGAATAAATAAATATGAAATTTAAAAATTGTTGTAGCTAGCTTGGTGCCTACAGGCTATTTTTCTGGAATTCTCCTTAGGACCTGAAATCCTAAAGATCTTCTTCATCCTTGGAAGAAAATTTTACTCTCAGAACTCAACTTATTCCATATCATATCATCTCTGTTTCCATGAGATGACTACCAGATTGACTGTCAATCACTCTGAATGGGGATTCCAGACCTTTTGCATGGGGGATTCTTCATGGGGCAGCTAGGATCTTTCTGGAAAGGCTCCAGGGAAGAGGTGGTGGGGATCAATGGTAACTGTCATCCAGAGATTGTCTAACTTAGTCTATATGGAGTCAGTTCATTTATTAACAAGTGCCCCTTGAGCTTGCATTATACTAACCTATGTAATAAATCCTCTCATTTACCAAATGCTATATGCCAGATACTATACTAATTATTTCACATGTATCATCCCATTTATTCCTCAAATTGCACTTACTTTATAAGTAAGGAAATAAAAACTCAGAGAGGAAATTAACTTATACAAGATGATGCAATTATTACTAGGCAGAGCCAGGAGTTAGGCACAGGTAGCCTGAATCTAGTATCCACATTTCATTTGGTCTGTACTGCCTTTCCTTGTGCCAAATACCATTTAGACACAACAAGGACCTACTCTAAAGTGGGACTATGGAAAAGAAATGCCAATGTTCCCCCTAAATGAAGACCACTGAATGCAATTCCCAGGCAAAAGGTGGGGGGAATTGCCTCAACAGCAACATGTGGTCTTAGTGCTTCCCAGAAGCAAAGCTATCAAACTCTGACTCTTTATCAAGAGTCAGCAAAACAGAACCCAGAGGAGGAAAGAAAGTCATTTATTGCCTTTTATTAAAAAGTTGCTGATACAGAAAAGAAGGATGCTTCATTAATAAACACACAGCCTTACATACACAAGGCACAGTTCTTATATCCTCACTGATGGTGATGATGCAGAGAGGGAAAGACGCTAAGGGCTATGGAAGAAAAGATGCAGAAACTTGGCAGAATCAAAGACAAGCTGCTGCGTCTCTTCCTGCCTTAGTCTCTTAGATCTGGGTGGTGGTGTGGGAGGAGAGGCAGTGGAGAGCAAGGGTGAAGCAAAGGGAAGAGGCCGAGAGGACACATCCTGCCTCCAGTTTCCTGTGCAAAGGTTCATTTGAGCTGTTATGGGCTCCGTGCCACCTGGCTGGGGACACACCTGCATGGGACAGAAGAGACAAAGAAACCAGAGGATGAAAATCTCCTCTCATTCCTTCAGTGTGAGCCCTCGAGAGCTTGGAAAAAAGAAATCTTCTTGCCAGCTTCCCTTCGTGTAAGAGTGGGCCAGGTCAGAAGCCAGGTGAAGCGGGCATGCTTTACCACCCGGCAAGCTGACGTCATGGCGGGCTCTGTTCTGGGCCAGCAGGAGAACAAGGAGCTGTTTGTGAGACTGGTCCTAGATACCACTGTCTTGCTATTTCAATATGTTTGGGCCATTCTATTCTTTTATTCTCCATGAGTGTCAAGATGGCTGATGCTGGGATCTCTACCTAATTTGAACATAGAATTAACTCAGGGTCATTCAAGAGGATGAGAGGGGCAGTAAGAAAACCGCAGAAATCAACACAACACACACAGAATTCATTTGTGTGGAATACTGAATTAATCAGGGACACCATTGTTAGAAATGAGAAATTCATACATCTTTCTCCCTCAACTCTCTGTCTCTCTCTTTTCTCCCTCCCTCTCCCTTCCTCTCTCCTCCCCTCCCCACGCCACACCTCCCAGACTCCTCCTGCCTTGCTCCAAGCTGGGCCATGGGAAGTTGGAACCCCACAGTGACTTGAGATGATGTCAAATCTCCTAATGCCAGATATGGAAAAGTTGAGTGTAAGTAAATAAATTTGGTTCTCCTCCTCCCTCCCCAGATCCTCACTACTCCAAAAAATAAACACTACCAGAGCAGTGAACTGCTTCTCTTTCTACCCGGGAAGCATTTTAGGTCCAACCATTAAGTAACCCCTGCCACCCCCCACCCCACCAAGTACTCTACTGTCTCAGTGAAAATGTTCCAGCTTCAGTGGATAAAGAAAACAATGGTGGGCTTTGGTTATGGGACATCTGTCTCTGTGTATGTGACATATAGACACATTTATAAACATATACAATATTTGTGTTTTTTAATCTATGGATATGAGAGTTGTTTAAAGAGTTCTCCAAAAACATTAATGTTCATTGAGAAAAGAAGTCTACCGTCTCCCCAGCTGGCACGGGGCTTGTCCCTTCCACAGCAGAGATCTTTGGAGTACCCATGTCTAGATGCAACTGCATGGTTCATTTCATATTTCTGATTAGAATAAACATAACATTTTCCATGCAATCTGCCTCTAGTGCTTCTTAAATGAAGCTGTGCTTCCCCCAGGGAAATATGCATCTGCTTGTTGTAATGTTTTCGATGGTTTGCTTGTTGGACCACATATTAAACCCACTTTAAGAGCTGCCGTCACCAAATGGTTTCACGTAAATATGTCTTTTTTTTTTCTCCCCAATTTGCATCTGAGAAAGGCAAACTTCTACAAGTTTTTTTTAAAGAAGATAATTCTTTGGGTGTTCAAGGTAAAGAGAGCACCCTGTCAGATGCAATGAAACATGATCCTCCTAAGGAAACCACTGCAGCTGGAGCCCACATTGGTTCTGAAATCTGGATGGTAAGCAGCCCCCACCAGCCAAGGCCCTCTTTGGCTGGTCAAATGTTGTTACCTTTAACTGCAAGGAAAGCTGGGGGTCAAATTCTTCATCTGCAGAGGAGGAGGAGGTTGAAGAGGCAGAAGAGGAAGTCTCTGTTACCTGTGCTCTGAGGGGAAAGTTCTTGGAGTCTGAAATGGGAACAGAAAAACTCAATGAACTGCTAGCTTCATTTCCTGCTTTATGAACCAAAGCTGCTGCCTCCTCTTCCCCCCTTACTCTCATTCCCTTCCTCCCTGCCCTCCCCTCACTGCACCTGCCGTGAGCATGAGGCAACAGTACCTAAGGGCAACTGAAAATTTGGCCCTCCACGTTAATTACATTTCTGGGTCCCTGCCAAGAGCTTTGCAGCTCTCTTTTCACATTAAAAAAAAAAAAAGAAGAAAAAACCAAGGTATTATGCAGAAATCAATTAATTCCTTAAACACCATTTATATGGTGTATTGCTCAGAATGCATTCAGAGATGAAATCTATTATTAAAATGCATGTCTGAAGTTAGTTGAGTTACCTAAATGCTTGTGTAAGGTTCGTTCTGCAGAGTAATTGAATGCAAAAAAGTTGGAGCCAGCTCTTAAACAAATCGCCCTTCTGCGGCTCACAGCATCTGGCACCCATTTTTACTACATGACATCTGCTCAGTGTAAAATAGCTGGCGTCAGAATGTCTGGTCATAGAAAAAAAAATCCCAAATGTAATCAGAAGCAAAAGGACTCTAAGCCTAAGGTTTTATCACATAGTCTCATGCAACATAAATATTTCATTAATTACGGCTAAACAAATGCCATTTTTATTTTCCCAACTTGCAGATATTATCACATCATCGAAGTGGTGACTCAAATGCCAGGAAAGCAATTTAAGATAGGGATGGCTCAACAATACAGGGCCCAAGGGAGAGCCGAAGTCGAGGAGATATGCCAATCTCTGAACAAGAGGTAGATGGTTAGAGGCAGCAAAGTGCCCACGTTAACTAGAATTGCTCTGTGATCTGGCTGGGGACCATGTGTGATAAGGTCTTCCAGGTGCCACAGGAGGCTTTTATTCTTCTCAGCAAGAACATCTGCCCCTACACATCAACATGATGCAGAGTTAATGAGTAATAGCTGGATTAACCCACTCTGATTACTGAATATCAGGACCAGCTAGGACTCCACGATAGGAAATCTACTAATCTTTATTTTGCTGTGGCTGCTTATGTCTGAATAGAAATAGGTGTTGGGTCGGGGGAAAGGAGAAGCACCTCCAAGTCAACTAACATTCTCTCCAGCCTGCCTTTTCCTCCTTAAAATTTTCAACTATTCACTCTAGTGAGAGAGGCCAAGTTTGACAAAATAAGGGTGCTTTAGCCTCCAGGAGCACATTTACATATGTTGTTATTCAAAGCAAAATAATGCAAAACATCCCTGTTTTCTGGTTTAATTTGCCAGATGGAAAGCTCAGGTAAAGATAGAATCAGAGAGCAGTATAATAATGGGAGGAAGCATTATTATTGATGAGCTGAGATTGTTTCCCACTTCTAGCCACTAAATGACCACTGAGTAATTCAGTCACTGAGTGTTCACTTCTTAGCATATGACCTTGAGGAAATAATTTTACCTCCTTGAGTTTCTCAGGATCATGATTTCTAACTTGCAGAATTGTTGTGGAAGGGTGAAGATAATCAGTGTAAAGTGCCTAGCACAATGCCGGTATATTAGCAGTGCCTAAGTAAATGTTCTTATCGTTGGTAGCAGCAAGAGCAGCAGGAACCATGTGATCATCATCACTGATCTAAAATAACAATACTGCAACATTAGAAAACTGCCTAGTTAGCCTTTGTTTATGGAAGAAATATAAACCTAAAGTTGAAACTTCTTCTAACTTTCAAAAAATAAATATTTCCATTGAAATTTCTTTCAAAATTGAGGAGAAAATGCTTCCAAAGATAAGGCATTTCTTACACTTCTGGCAAGAAAGAAGTTATATAGTTGCCACTGAGTCTTTTTCTTGTTACCCTCTCCATCACAGAACCAACCATTCTAGTAGTTTTTTTTTTTTTTTTTTTGAGACAGAGTCTTGCTCTGTCACTCAGGCTGGAGTATATTGGCATGATCTGGGCTCACCACAACCTCTGCCTCCCAGGTTCAAGTGATTTTCATGCCTCAGCCTCCTGAGTAGCTGGGATTACAGGCACCCACCAACATGCCCTGCTAATTTTTGTATTTTTAATAGAGATGGGGTTTCGCCATGTTGGCCAGGCTGGTTTCGACTCCTGATCTCAGGTAATCCACTTGCCTTGGCCTCCCAAAGTGCCAGGATTACAGGTGTGAGCCACTGTACCTGGCCTAGTACACTTTTCATTTGTAAAATCTTAAAGGCTTTGCAGCATTGTTCCACTTTGGCTGTGTTAGAATGACTGATTCTGGAATTCATCTCCCAACACAAAGCACTGAAAATTAAGACAAAATACATAAAGCATCTATTTTCAGGCACTGGACAACAGGCAGTGCAGAACTGTGATAAAGGCAAGAACAGAAGCAAATGAGGAAAGTCCTACAATCACAGTAACTTTCTGCCTAGAGGGTCTTTCCAGATCACAGTACAGGTAAGAAGAAACTAAATAAAGCATAACAGATTCATTGAGTTGAAAAGACAGATGAGAGTTTGGGCAGGCTGAGACAGCTGGAATACGTGGGGCAGAGTATTGGAGAAGAGGGAGCTATGAAAAGAAGAAATTCACACCTAAGCATAGAAATCCCCTTGAGTCTATTGCTTATAGTAAACTATAGATGCATAAAGAGAAACTCTATGAGGTTGGGCAAATAGCTGCTGGGAAGTTGTTGCCTAAACAATCTTGAAAGCTTCTTCAGGACTGAGAGATGTTCAAGTTCTACCTAGCCAGGGTAGAACAAAAATTTGAGGCATTGATAGAGACCACAGAAAAATCATGGGGAATGAATTAGCCCTAGAGTAAAGGTTATTATAGATTCACCTGAACAAAGCTTAAAAGCAAGCCTTCAAAGGAAAACAAGTGATCTGCAAGTTACCCCACTACTGCCTGCCAAATATTCTTTACTGCCTGCCAAATATTCTTTACTGCCTATTTAATTCCTTAATTAAAGAAACAAAATATAGACATGCTACAATGTAACATTCAAAGTCTGGCAGCTGGTGAACAATTACTAGAGATGTAAAAAAGCAGGACAAGTCTGATAATCAAGAGAAAAATTTGTCAATAAAAGCAGACCCAGAAATGACAGATATGAGGGAATTAGCAGATGAGAATTTTGAAATAGCTATTATAAATGTGGTCAAGAACTCCAGCAAAAAAAAAAACTATTATAATAAACCAGTAAAGTTGCAGTATACAAAATTAACATAAGAAAATTAGGAGCATTTCTATACATGAACAACAAACTATCTGAAAAAGAATGAAAAAAATCTCATTTATAATAACTTCAAAAAAAAAGCCACCTAGGAACAAATTTAACCAAGGAGGGAAAGACCTATACATTGAAAATCATAAAACATTAATAAAAGAAATTGAAGAAGACACAAAGAAATCAAAAGATATCTCATGTTAATGTATTGAAACAATTACTGTCAACATTTTCACTAAATATATACAGTCAAAGCATTGCAATTAAAAAGAAGATATTGTCAGACTGGATTTTAAAAAAGCAAGAACCTGCTATATGTTGTCTATAATAAATTCATTTTAAATATAAAGAGAAATTAAAAGTAAAAATTTAGAAAAGCTAGAGTGTGATAACTTGAATCAGTAAGAAAGATCATGCAGCTGTATCAAAGTAATTTGTGGACCAGGAATATTAACAAAGATAAAGAGGGACATTCCATAATAAAAGGTAAACCTATCAAGAAAATGAAACACTTTTAAATATGTGTGCACTTAATTAAATTAAAAAAACAAAATACAGACAGGCTTGATTAATTAAATATTAATTAATTACAGAGCTCCAAAATACATGAAGCAAAAATTGACCAAACTGAAAAGAAAAATAGACAATTCAAAAATTACAGCTAAGGGGTATTAACTCTTTTCTCTTGGAAATTGATAGAATAAGTACACAAAAGTAAGAGTATGCAACTTGTACACACTATTAAACAACTTGACCTATTTCACATCATGGAACACTTCAACAAAAAGCAACAGATTATTTGAAAGCACACAGGAAACATTTCCTAAGTTAGACGATATCCTTGGCTTTAAAACAATCTTGATAAAGTTCTAAGGAGATTGAAATAATAAAAACCATGTTCTCTGACCACAAGATAATTAAAGTAGAAATTAGAAATTAATAACTGAAAGATACTCTGGAATATCCACAAAATATTTGAGAATTAAATAACACACTTCTAAATAACCCATAGGTCAAAAAAAGAAATCACAAAGAAAATTAAAACAATGTATTTTTGAGAGAGTCTCACTCTGTCACCCAGACTACAAAGAAAATTAAAAACAATTTGAACTGAATGAAAACACAACATATTAGAATTTGTAGGATTCAGCTAAAGCAGTGCCCAGAGTGAAATGTATGGCTTTACTTTGTTTATATTAGAACAGAAGAAAGGTTTAAAATCAATGATTTAAGCATACTGTAAGAAGCTAACAAATATGAATTGATTTCAAAGAAGTAAAAATAAGACTGACAATTGACTTCGAAGAGAAACAATGGAAGCTATGAACAATGGCATGATATCATTAAATGATGAAAGACAATGCCTACTGTCAACTTGCAGTCTCTATTCTAAAGAAATATCCTTTATAAACAAAGGCAAAAGTGAAATGTTTTCAAACAAAACCTGGCAGAATTATCCTCGGCAGACTCACACTAAAAGGAATGCCACAGAGAGTTCTCCAGGCAGAAGAAAACCAATCTAAGATGAAAGTATCGTGATGCAGAAAAAGATGAAGAACCACTAAAATAGAAAATGTGCATGAATCCATGCACATTCAGGACTGTTTCAAACCATAATTATAATATCTATGGGTTTAAAATATGTAGTGAATTAAAATATATGACAGCAATCACACAAAAGTTGAAAGAAGATAAATGGAGTTTAAAGTTTTCTGAAGTCTTAGGTTATCCAGAAGGAGATAAGAGAATTAATTTAATATAGATTCATTTTAGTTATCAATTAACATTATAGTCTCTTGGGTAACTGCCAAAATAATAATGAACAAACTATACATAATTACAGGCACTACATACTATGTATTACATAAATAATAAGTAAAAGAGAAGAAATTGAATTTTTAAATTCCGGATTAATTAAAAATAAAGCAAGAAAAGAGAAAAAATGAACAAGTCAGATGAGACAAATGAAAAACAAACAGTAAACTGATAGATTTAAACCCAAATATATCAGTAATTATGTTAACTGTAAGTAGACTAAATATTCAAAATAAGAGACCATCAAATTGGATTTTCAAAAACCCAAACTATAGGTTGCTTATAAGACAGACACTTTAAATATAATAATACAGTAACATTAAAGTAAAAAGAAGGAAAATGGGATATCATGTGAAAAACAAACCAAAAGAAAGTTTGTATAGCTATCCAAAAAAAAAAAAAAAAAAATCAGACCAAGACATTAAGGCCAGAAATATAACAAAAATAACGGACATTTAATGATTATCAAAGCATCAATTCAAAAGTATACTATAACAATCAGAAATGTGTACATACCTAACAGCATAGCCTCAAACTATATAAAGCAAAAACTTACTGAACTAGAAAGAGAAATAGTCAAACCCCTCTACCATTGTTAGATATTTTAAACAAAGCTCTCTTAGCAAGTGACAGAAAAACCAGACAAAATTAAAAAAAATCAGCAAGGCTATAGAAGATATGACTAAACACTATTAATAAATTTGACCTAATTGATAAGCAAACATAGACTATCACATCCAATAACTAGAGAATATATATTAATATCTATGTACTTATACACACATATATATTATTTGAAGTACATAAGAAACATTTATTAAATTGATGATATGTCAAGCTATAAAGCAAGTATCAACAAATCTCAAAGGACTTAAGTCCCACACAGTATGTCTTTGGGTAACAGTGGAATTAAGCTAGAAATCAATACAATCATGTAGCAATTGTAGGGTCTCAGAAGCAGCTTTCTCTGACCTTCTCCTGCCCTCCTGGACTCTCATTCTCCCCCTGCGGTTATTCATAGAAACTAGACTCCCTCTTCCTCAAGGCAGGTCATAACAACCAGAACCCCTTTCCCTCAAAGCCAGATATAAAATCTAAAAATATTACTCTAACTTTCCACCCACCTTTCTGTGTAAAAACTGGCCATAAAGAAATGATCTGACTTGCCTTGTTTGACTCTAGATCTTTTTTTTTTTTTTTTTTTTTTGAGACGGAGTCTTGCTCTGTCGCCCAGGTTGGAGTGCAGTGGCGCTATCTCGGCTCACTGCAAGCTCCGCCTCCCGGGTTCACGTCATTCTCCTGCCTCAGCCTCCCGAATAGCTGGGACTACAGGCGCCCGCCACGACGCCTGGCTAATTTTTTGTATTTTTTTAGTAGAGACGGGGTTTCACCGTGTTAGCCAGGATGGTCTCGAACTCCTGACCTTGTGATCCACCCGCCTCGGCCTCCCAAAATGCTGGGATTACAGGCGTGAGCCACAGCGCCCGGCCGACTCTAGATCTTAAGACTCCTATTCCAGGGAAGATCCTGCCCCATACCCAAAATAAAGGAATGCTGTACAGAGAGGCCAAGAAAGATCTGAAGAGACAGGCCTTGCTGGGTTTCCCCAGTCTATTAGCATAAGATTTTACTCTTTTTGTCCAATTATATTTCTTCATGACAATCCATATTTTGTTGAACCTAAGCATAAAAATGAACAGTTTCCGTCTATCTTTGGATCTGAATTCTGAAGACTCCCATGTCACAAAAAACTATGATCAAATAAATTTGTATGCCTTTTCTCCTGTTAAACTGCCTTTTGTTGGTGATTTTCAGCAACCTTTCAGAGGGTGAGGGGGAAGTTTTCTCTTGGACTTGACAAAATTAAGTAACATTTTTCTAAACACCCTGTGGATCAAAGAAAAAATATAAATAAATTTAACCTGACTGATGATAAAAGTGCGTCATAACAGAATGACTGGGATGCAGTTAAAGCAGTAATTAGAGAGAAATTTAGAGCCTTACATAAAGCACACATCATGCAAAAAAAAAAAAAAGTTGAGAAATGTTGTTCTAAGATGCATTTCAAGAAGCTAGAAAAAGAACCACAATTGAACCTAAAGAATGTAAAAGGAAGCAAATAATCAAGATAAGAACAGATTATGAAAGACAATAAAAATAAAGCAGAAATAAAATTGAAAATCAACAAAGTGAAAATTTGACTCTAAAAATACAAAATTAAGAATGATAAAGCAAAAAATGGGCAGAAAGCAAAAATTACCAATATTAGGGATGAGAAGTCCTATAGAGTATTATTAAAGGAAGTTATTATATAAACTATTATGTAATAATAATTTTAAAAATTTGTTTTTATACAAACTATTATATAATAATAAATTTAAAAATTTAGGTTGAATAAATTCATTGCAAAACACAATTTGCCAAAACAAACACAAGAAGAAATAGAAAATGTGATTAGTTCTCTATTAAAGGGACTAAATTTATAATTAAAAAACGTTCCACAAAAACAGTTCTAGGTTATATGACTTCATTTGTTTCCCAATGTTTAATAAAAATGTCACAATATTAAAACAAAAAGCTCTTCCAGAGAACAGAAAAAGGACACTCACAAGTTGTGTTATGAGACTAGCATAAGCTTAATAAAAATATAAAGAAAAATTTGGCCAGGCATGGTGCCTCACACCTGTAATCCCAGCACCTTGGGAGGCCGAGGCAGGTGGATCAGGCCAAGGCAGTCAGAAGTTTGAGACCAGCCTGGCTAACACACTGAAATGCTGTCTCTAAGAAAAATACAAAAATTAGCTGGTGTGGTGGCATGCACCAGCTACTCTGGAGGCTAAGGCAGGAGAATCTCTTGAACCCCAGAGGCAGAGGTTGCTGTGAGTCAAGATCGCGCCACTGCACTCCAGCCTGGGCAACAGAGCAAGACTCTGTCTAAAATAAAATAAAATAAAATAAAATAAAATATAAAATAAAATTAAATTAAATTAAAATAATAAAATAAAAGTAAAATAAAATATAAAATAAAATAAAATATAAAATAAAATAAAATATAAAATAAAATAAAATAAATACATAAAATAAAATAAAATAAAATAAAATAAAATAAAATAAAAACCAACAACACCAACCAAAAAAAAAGAAAGAAAAATTTTAGGCCAACATCATTTATAAACACAGGTGTGAAACTCTGAAAAATAATTAGTAAATTCAATACAGTGATACATAAAAAGGTAGTACATTATGACCAAGCTGGGTTTATTTCAAGAACACAGTAATGATTTAACATTCAAATATCTAAATAGTCCTAGCCAGAGCAGTTAGGCAAGAGAAAGAAATAAGTGGTATCCAAACTGGAAAAGGAGTCAAATAATGCTTATTTGCAGATGATATGATTTTGTATTCAGAAAAACTGAAAGACTCCACACAAAAACCCTTTCAGAACTGATAAACTTAGTAAATTTGCAGGACACAAAATCAATATACAAAAATTAGTAGCATTTCTATACACTAAGAGCAATCAAATCAAGATTCTTTTCTGAAAAAGAAATCAAGAAAGCAATCCCATTTATAATAGCTACAAACAAAAAAAAACCTAGGAATAAATTTAACCAAAGAAGTGAAAGATCTCTACAAGAAAAACTATAAAACAATGATGAAAGAAATTGAAGAGGACACCCAAAACATGGAAAGAAGTCTCATCCTCATGAAATGGAAGAACATTGTTAAAATGTCTATACTACCCAAAGCCATCTACAGATTCAATGGAACCCCTATCAAAATACCAATGACATTCTTCACAGAAATAGAAAAAAAAAATCCTAAAATTTGTACAGAACCACAAAAGACCCCAAATAGCTAAAGTATTCCTGAGCAAAAAGAACAAACCTAGAGGCATCATATTCCTTGATTTCAAATTATATTACAAAGCTATAGTAACCAAAAGCATAATACTGGCATAAAAACAGATACATAGACCAATGGAACAGAATAGAGAACCCAGAAGTAAGTCCACACACTTACAGTCAACTCATTTTAACAAAGGTGCCAAGAACATACATTGGGGAATGGATAGTTTCTTAAATAAATAGTGCTGGGAAAACTCAATATTCATGTGCAGAAGAATGAAACTCGATTCCATTGTTCACCATACACAAAGATAAACTCAAAGTGAATTAAAGACTTGAATTTAAGGCCTGAAACTATGAAGCTACTAGACAAAAACACTGGAGAAGTGCTACAGGACATTGGTCTGGGCAAAGATTTTTCTGGGAAAGACCTCAAAAGCACAGCTAACAAAAGCAAAAATAGGCAATTGAGATTATATCAAGCAAAAGAGCCTATGTACAGCAAAGGAAACAATTAACAAAATGAAGAGACAACCTAAAGAATGAGAGAGAATGTTTGCAGACTATCCATCTGAAAAGGGATTAATAACCGGAATATATAAGAAACTCAAACAACTCAGTACAAAAAACCAAATAATTCAAATAAAAAATGGGCAAAAGACCTGAATAGATATTTATTAAAAGAAGACACACAAGTGGCCAACAAGTGTGTGAAAAAATACTCAACATCACTAATTATCAGGGAAATGAAAATCCAAACCACAATGAGATATCATCTCACCCCAGTTAGAATGGCTATTATCAAAAAGACCAAAAAATCAAAAATGCTGGCAAGGATATGGAGAAAGGGGAACATTTACTTATACACTGTTGGTGAGAATATAAAGTAGTAAAACCATCATGAAAAACAGTATGGCGGTTTCTCAAAAAACTAAAAACAGAACTACCATATGATCTAGCAGGCCTACTGCTGAGTATATAATGCAAAGAAAGGAAATCAGTATATTGAAGAGACATCTACATTCCCACGTTTATTGCAGCAGAATAGCCAAGATACAGCATCAACCTAAATGTCCATAAATGGATGAATGAATAAAGAAAATGTGGTGTACATATATATATATATATATACACACACACATACATACAATGGAATATTATTCAGCCATAAAAAATAAAATCTTGTCATTTGCATCAACATGGATGAAACTGAAGGTCATTATGCTAAGTGAAATAAACCAGGCACAGAAAGACAAATATCACATGTTATCACTTATACAGGAGCTAAAAATGAAAAAGTGGATCTCATGGAGATAGAGAGTAGAATGGTGGTTACCAGGGAAGCGGAAGCAGGCAGGAAAGGCTAAAGGGAAGTTGGGTAATGGGTACAAAATACAATTAGTAGAAGAAATGTTATAATATTTGATAGTACAATAGGAAAATTATAGTTAACAATGATTTATAGTAAATTTCAAAATAGCTAGAAGGAAGAATTGTTTGTTTCCTAAGACAGAGAAGAGATAAATGTTTGAAGTAATTGATATTTCAATTACTCTGATTTGATCATGACACATTACATATATGCATCAAAATATCACATGTATCCCAAACACATATAAAACAATGATTTATCAAGTAAAAAATACAAAAAAGTTACATATAAAATTGTCATTTAGCACATATTGACTAAAGTAACAAAAGCATATGATTATCCAACAGATGCAGAAAAAGCATTTGCTTACATTTATCATTACTCATGATTAAAACTCATAGCAAGCTAGGAATAGAAGGAAATTTTATTGATCTAATAAAGGACTGACAAAAGAAATCTGCAGCAAACATTATACTCAATGGTGAAATACAATCTCTCTCATATTGGGAAAAAGACAATGGTGTACACTATCATCTTTTCTATTCAGCACTGTATAGGAGGTCCTAGGCAGTGCAATAAGGCAAGAGAATGGAAAAAAAGGTATACAAACTGGAAAGGAAGATGTCAGGCTGTCTTTATTGGCAGATGACATGATTATCTTGTTAAAATTCTATTTAAAAGCTATTACAATAATAAGTGAGTTTAGTAAGGTCAATATAAAGTTAATTTGCTTCTACATATTAATAATGAACAATTTAAAAGCAAAATTAAGAAAGCAATTTTATTTACAATGGCAACAAAAACATGAAATACTTAAAAGATAAATTTAATATGTGTGAAAAATCCACACACTGAAAACTAAAAAAACCATTCTAAATTAAAGTGAAAGAAACTTAAATAAATTGAGAGATATGCCATTTTCATGGATTGAAAGACCAAACAGGTGTCAGTTTATCCCAAATTGATCTATAGATTACAAGCAAAATTCCAGTAGGCTTCTTTGGTAGAAACTGATAAGTTAATTCTAAAATTTATATGAAAACACAAAAGACCTAGAACAGCCATATTAATTTTTAAGAAAAACGAAGTTGTAAGACTTTCCCTACCTGTTTTTGAGACTTATTCTAGCTGGGCATGGTGGCTCACACCTATAATCCCAGCACTTTGGGAAGCCAAGGCAGGAGGATCACTTGAGCTCAAGAGTTCAAGACTAGCCTGGACAACATAGTGAGACCTTGTCTCTACTATAAAAAAAAATAAAATTGTTTTTTAATTAGCTGGGCATGCTGGTGTGTGCCTGCAGTCCCAGCTACTCAGGAGGCTGAGGCAGAAGGATCACTTGAGCCCAGGAGTTGGAGGCTGTAGTGAGCTATGATTAAGCCACTGCACTCCAGCTTGGGCAACAGAGTGAGGCTCTGTTTCAAAGACAAGACAAGAAAAAGAAAGGCTTACTCTAAAGCTGCAATAATCAAGAAAGTGTGCTTTTAGTGTAAAGATGATTGTATAGATCAATGGAACAGATTAGAGAGTACAGAGATAGACCTACACATATATGGTCAATTGATTATATATAAAGGTGTCAAAGTAACTCAATGGGGAAAGAATAGTCTTTCAAACAAGTGGTACTGAAGCAATTAGATACCTCGGGGAAAACAACAACAACAACAAAACCCATGACTTATATTCACTATAAAAAATTAACTAGAATCTTGCATTCATTGCAATGTAAGAAAAATTATCTAGAATCAGATTATAGGTTGAAGCTGAAAATCTGGAAACTATAAAACTTTTGGGAGAAAACATATGAGGAATTCTTAGTGACTTCGAGTTTAGCAAAGATATCTTAACTATAACTCAAATTATAAAAGAAAAAAATCAATAAATTTGACTTCATCGTATTAAAAAGTTCTGCTCTTTGAAAGATACTGTAATGAAAATGAAACAACAATCCACTGACTAGGACAGAATGTTGCAAACATATATCTGATAAAGGATTTATTTATATGCAGAACTCTTAAAACTCAATACTAAGAAACAACACAATTTAAAAATGGGCAAAAGATTTGAAAGCTACTTTACCAAAAAATATACAAATAAAAAATTCGTACATTCAAAGAAGCTCAACATCATTAGTCACTAGGGAAATGCAAATTAAAATTGCAATAAGATACTACTATAGGCATTAGGATGGCTAGAATTTGAGTCTGACAATGTCAAGTGTTAGCATGGATGTACAGTAACTGAAACTCTTGTGCATGGTTGTGTGGCATGTCAATTTGGAAAACAATTTGACAAGTTTAAAAATAAAATTCAACATGCACTTACCAAATGACCAAACCACCCCATAGCTAGGAACTTGGCTAAGGCAAATGAAAACATGTCTCTACACAGAGACCTGTACATTAATGTTCATAGAAGCTTTATTCGCGTTCAAAAACTAAACCCCATCTCGTGTCTATCAACTGGTAAATGGATAAACAAATGTTGGTGCATCCATACAATGAAATCCTACTAGCAATAAAAAGGAATGGATTACTGAAATGTGCAACAACATGCATAAATCTCAAAACCATTATGCTAAGTGAAAGAAGCCAGACACAAAAGACAACATACTGTATGATTCCATTTATATGACATTCTAGGAAAGGTAACACCATTGAGACAGAAAACAAATCAGTGTTTTCCAGGGACTGGGAATATGGAAAAGGGTTGATTCTAAAGAGGCATGAGAATACCATTTAGGATGGTGAAAATATCTCTATTTGATTTTGGAAGCAGTTCCATTACTATATACAATTGTAAAAACACACGGAACTGCACATTTTAAAAGGGTAAATTTTACTGCATGTAAATTATACCTCAATAAAAAATTACAGTTTGGTAGAGTAGATGAATTCAATTGTTTTCCTACCTAAATGACCATATAGTCAATCACAGAACTGACAGATAAATCACTGTGTATTCCCACAATGAAATATAGTTTACTAGGAGAATAATATGACCACAAGAAACAATGAGGATAAATCTCATAAAAACAATGTTGAAAGAAAAGGTTACATTTACCTAATGAATACTGTTAGAAATCAGTGGTTATCTTTGTGGTAGATGGTAGCCATGTGGGATTAGTGACTGAAAGAAACAGAGGACTTTTGGGGTTCTGGTAATGTTAAGTCTTCATCTAGCTCCTATTACATGTATGTGTTCAATTTGTGAAAAGCTCTATACTTACGAGTATTTTTCTTTTGTGTATTATAAGCAAGAAAAATGACTATCTAGAAATAAACCTTCAGAAATGCAAAATACCTTTATCAACAATACTATAAAATGTAAATAATTTTTAAAAATCTGACTAAATACAGGGCTATAGGGTGTTCTTAGATGGGAAGACTCAATATTCTAAAGCTATCAAATGTCTTCCTTACCTCACAGAATACCCAAAAATCTATCCCAGTTTCATCATAGATATGACTGTGAAAGGAAAAATAATAAGGCTTCTGTAACAGTGTTGTCCAATAGAAATATAATACAAGCCATGCATGTAATTAAAAATTTTCCAATAGCTACATTAAAAATGTTTAAAAAATAAAATTAAATTTAATATATTTTATTTACCCCCAATTTCAAAAATCTTATCATTTCAACTTTTTATTTATTTGTTTATTTGTTTGTGACCAGTATTGGTCTCTTGCCCAGGCTGGAGTGCAGTGGTACAATCGTGGCTCACTGAAACTCGACCTCCTGGTCTTAAGTGATCCTCACACCTGCTGAGTAGGTGGGACTATGAGCATGTGTCAACATGTCTGGCTAATTTTTTTAGTTTCTATAGAGACAGGGTCTCCTTATGTTGCCCAGGCTGGTCTTGAACTCCTGGACTCAAGCAATCCTCTTCCTCAGCCTCTCAAAGTACATATATCTAACAAAGGACTTATATCCAGAATCTATACAGATTACAAATCAATGACAAAAGGGCTAATAACACAATAAAAGTATGGGCAAAAGACTTCAACAGAGACTTCTTACAGAAGAATATCTAAATAAGCATGTGAAAAGTTATGCAACATCATTTGGCATGAGCCACTGCACTGAGCCAAGAATTATTAATGAGATGTTTTACATTATTTCATTCATACTAAGTCTTCAGAATCTGATGCATATTTTACACATACAGTATGTCTCTGTTCAGATGATACATTTTTAATGGTTAAAGTGAAATGTAACCCTATCAAATAAAGTTGTGTTTAATAGAAAACCATTTTACACTGCTTCAGTTTTTAAATTTAAATTAATTAAAATTTTAAAAATTAAAAATTCAGTTCCTCATTCACACTAGCTACATCTCAAGTATGAAACAGTGGCTACTGTATTTGGACCGCACAGTTCTAGAAGGTAAGCGAAAACATCTACATGACCTTGGAGTAGGGAAAGATCTCATAAACAGGATGCAAACGTCAACAGCAATAAAGGAAAGTGATATTGTTTGACTCCATGTCCCCACCCAAATCTCACCTTGAACTGTAATCCCCATAATCCCCATGTATCAAGGGTGGGACCTGGTGGAGGTAATTGAATCATGGAGGCAGTTTCCCTCATGCTGTTTTTGTGATAATGAGTGAGTCTCACAGACCTGATGGTTTTATAAGCGTCTGGCATTTCCCCTACTTGCACTCACTCTGTCCTGCTGCCCTGTGAAGAGGTGCTTTCCACCATGATTGTAAATTTCCTGGGGCCTCCTTGGCAATGTGGAACTGTGATTCGATTAAATTGCTTTCCTTTATAAATTGTCCAGTCTCAGGTATTTCTTCATATCAGTGTGAGAACTAATACAGAAAGTATTGATAAATTTGGCTTTATTAAAATAAATACTTCTGGCCGGGTGCAGTGGCATCTTCCTGTAATCCCTGCTAACTTGGGAGGCTGAAGTTGGAAGATTGCTTGAAGCCAAAAGTTTGAGGCTTCTGTACATTATGATTGTGCCACTGCATTCCCAGGCTTTTATTAGACACTGTCTCTTAAAAAAAAAGGTACTTCTGTTTATCCAAAGACATCATTAGAGAGTGAAAAAGGGAGCCAAAGAGTAGGAGAAGACAGCACAATAAAAGTATGGGCAAAAGACTTCAACAGAGACTTCATACAGAAGAATATCTAAATAAGCATGTGAAAAGTTAGGCAAAATCATTATCAGGCAAATGCAAATTAAAACCATAATGAGAGACCACTGTACACCTGTGAAAATAGCAACATCAACAAAACAAAGCAAAGCTGAGACTATCAAGTGTTGACAAGGATGTGGAGCAAGAGGAGCTCTCATTCCCTGCTGAGAGTATATACATTGGTACAACCACTTTGCAAAACTTTTTGATAGTATCTACTAAAACTATCATACATACCTACCCAATGACCTAGCAATTCCACCCCAGGTATATGCTAATGTTCTTTTCTTAACCAATCCCGAGCCAGGCTCCTCTGAATCCTCTTCGTAACTAGGCCTCACCTTGGCCTATGAAAAGAACAGACTTGCGACATAAGTGATTTTGTCCATCCCTTTTCTCTCCACATTAAAAGGCTTAAATAAACACTAACATAGTTTCTGAAAGCTCAAGACCCAATCACTAAGATGGCCATAGCCTCCCTTAAAGTTCCTGCCTAAGAAAACTCAAGGTTGCCAGAATAATGGACTGCTTGTTTTAGCTGACACGTGATGACAGGCACCACTGTCACTTGTTCTCAGAACATTTATTAAAAAGAGCTTACAACATGAATCCTTTCTCTGTCCATTTGAGACATATGTGTATCTCCTACAGCTCAGGAGTGTCTTTCTCAAGGACCTGATAAGCCATTCCTTTGAAATGTAATCATCAGGAAGGATAGGGCCACTGTCTCCCAGTCTCTGTGGAAAGACAGAATTCTGACTTTGTTGACTGCCAGCTAACAGATGCAGCTGGCCTAATCTGCATGGACACTGACCAGCTCTTTGTGATTTTTCACTTCCCTGACTCTACTGAGCCCCGGCATGACCACCTCCCTATGCCCTCCTTCTCCCTGTGAAACACTCAGTCGCTTCTGTAGAAATTGAAGTTGAGCTCAGTTTACACTGGAACCTCTATCTTATTGCAATAGCATGTTACTGATTAAAATCTGCCCTTACTGTTTTAACTAGTGTCCCCTTTATCTTTGGCAATACTCAACAGACACAAGTACATATGTACACCAAAAATACGTACGTATAAGTGTGCTCCTAACAGCATTATTCACAATCAAAACAACTGAAAACAACCTCAATGCCCAAAAACAGAAGGCACAAATAAATTGTGATATAGTCATACAATGGAATAAAATAGAGCAATGGAAAAGAACAAACCACTTCTGCACATAACAACATGGATAAATCCCCTCCAAAGAATGTGATATGGTTTGGCTGTGTACCCACCCAAATCTCAACTTGAATTGTATCTCCCAGAATTCCCATGTGTTGTGGGAAGGACCCAGGGATGGGTAATTGAATCATGGGGGCCGGTCTTTCCTGTGCTATTCTCGTGATAGTGAAAAAGTCTCATGAGATCTGATGGTTTTATTAGGGGTTTACGCTTTCACGTCTTCCTCATTTTCTCTTGCCACTGCCATGTAAGAAGTGCCTTTTGCCTCTCGCCATGATTCTGAGGCCTCCCCAGCCATGTGGAACTGTTAAGTCAAATTAAACCTCATTTTCTTCCCAGTCTTGGTATGTCTTTATCAGCAGTGTGAAAACGGACTAATACAGAATGTTTAATGAAAGAAGCCAGGCACAAAAGAGTACATACTTGCATGGGTTTTTCTATTGTTGTGGAACCAATTCCCACAAGTTTGGAGGTTTACAACAACACCCTTTTATTATCTTACAGTTCTGTAGGTTGGAAGTCCAGGCATGGCTCAATGGGGCCCTTTGCTCAGGGTCTTATAAGGCTGCAATTAAAGCGTCAGCTGGGCTGCAGGTCTCATCTATAGCTCAGGGTTCTCTTCCAAGCACATTCAGTTTGTTGGCAGAATTCAGTTCTTAGCAGCTAGAGGGCATAGGGTCTGTTTTCTTGCTGCTTATCAGCTGGAGGTCAATCTCAGCTCCTAGAGGCCTCTTGTTCATAGGCCCTCCCATACCATGGCAAATTTACTACTTCTTCAAGCCCAGGAGGACCATGTCTCTCTCAAGCTCTGAATCCATCTCTGACTTCAGGAAGTCCTTGTTAAGGGCTCATCTGATTGAGTTAGGCCCACCCAGGACAATCTCTCTTTTGATTAACTCAAAATAAATTGTTTTGGGGCTTAATTATATTTGCACAATCACCTAACTTAATCATGGGATGAAATGAAATCCATCATATTTATGTTCCCATCATATTCCAGAGGACTAGATTCTTTTTTTTTTTGAGATGGAGTTTTGCTCTTGTCGCCCAGGCTGGAGTGCAATGGTGTGATCTCAGCTCACTGCAAACTCTGCCTCCTGGGTTCAATCAATTATCCTGCCTCAACCTCCCGAGTAGCTGGGATTACAACGCCTGCCACCATGCCCAGATAATTTTTGTATTTTCAGTAGAGACGTGGTTTTGCCATGTTGGCCAGGCTGGTCTTGAACTCCTGACCTCAGGTGATCCACCTGCCTCTGCCTCCCAAAGTGCTGTGATTACATTTGTGAGCCACCGTGCCCAGTCCAGAGGACTAGATTCCACACAGCAAGCACACTAGGGAGCAGGAAGCATGGGGCCCTTTTAGAATTCTGCCTACCACAATACTGAATGATTCAATTTTTATAAAGTAAAACCAAATAAAATAAAAACTGCAAGAGTAATCTAAGATGATAAGAGGCAGATGATAAGTACCTTTGTTGGGCAGGGCATATAATGGGGAGAAAGCATGAGGGAGTCTTCTGGGTGCTGATAGCATTCTATAGCTTGATCTCAGGTGCGATTACACAAATGTGCATTTTGCAAAAATTCATCAGCTGTAGGCTTAACATTTGCGGATGTTACTGTATGTATGTAATACTGCAATAAAAATGTTTATGCAAAAAAGTAAAGGTTCTCAGGGCATGTTCTTTAATTATACACAAGAATGATAACTAGCATTAAAATTGTTTCTATAAGATGACCACTGACAAGTACCTGAAATTAGTTTATGCCTCCAAGTCATTCAAATATGCTGATAAGTTTATGTACACCATTAATTTAATTGGAAAGTTGTCTTGTAAAAATACAAACAAATAATTTCAGCCTGGCTTTTATTCAAATGATCATAAATATTAGGTACTTCAATTTGAATGAGCATGATGCTGTTTTCTCTCTCCATTGCATGGAAGTGTGCACCCCCAAGTTAAATGCAGAGGCAACATTGTCAGTGCATATATGTGAGTGTGTGTTTGGCAGACTGAGCAAGGAAACTAAAAAAAAAGACTGATGGGTCTAATCTGATAGGCTAGGTAAAATCTTTACATTCTTAGGATACTGACCTAAGAACACTTGAGAGAAACACAAGACTCTTCTAAGAGATAGGTGCAGGCACTACTTCCAGAGCTAATTCTAACCTAATTCCATTCTGTACATTCCCATTTTGTTCCAAGGCTAGGAAGTCATACTATTTTCTGATGAATATCAATGAATGTAGCTCTCCATGCTAAGCAAGCCAGGAAAATATATTTACCCTAACTTACTGTAATTAGCACATACAGAAATCATATAAAAGTGATATCAATGAACTGTAGGCCAATATTACCTATGAATTTAATGCAAAAATGTTAAATAAAATATTATCAAACATAATCAAAAAGTAATAAGACATCATGTAAAGTAATAAGACAAAGTAATAACACATCATGACCAAGTGGTATTTATCTCAGCAATGCAAGGATGGTTCAATATCCATAAGTCTACTATATAATTCATACTATAAATCAAATTAAGGAGAAAAAAATCAGACATCTCAAAAGATGCTGAAAAGACATTTGACAAAATTCAACATGCATCTGTGATTAAAAATACTCTCACCAAAATAGAACTAGATGGCTATTTCCTCCAAATGATAAAATATATCTCAGTCAACCCAGAAGCCAGTTACCATGCTTAAATGGGAAAAACACCAGCAGCATTCTCATTATGAGTAGGAATATATTAAGGAAATAATTATCACTACTTTTATTTAACACTGTTCTGGAGATTCTAGAAACAAAAGAAACCAGGGAGACAAGATAAATCAGAGGTATACAATTTAAAAGCAAAAAGTAAAGTTATAATTTGCAGGTGTTATGATTGTATATATGAGGGGAACTCAGAGGAATCCATTGAAAAACTTCTATAACAAAGAGGAGTTAATAAAATGGATGGGTACAAAATTACTATACAAAAATCAATAACTTTCATATATACAAACAACAGTAGAATGATAAACTGGAAAAGATCTTGTTGACAATAGCAACAAAAACTAATATATCTATTAATAAAATTAATAATTATGCTAGATCTATATGCTGTAAAGTGTAAAATATTCCTGAGGGTCACAAAAAACACCTGAACAAATGGAAAGATAACTCATATCATAATTTTATAAGTTCTTGCCAAGTTACTTACAAATTTAACTCAATCCCATGAGAGTATTTGCAGGACTTTTTTTTTTGGTAGATAGACAAGCTTATACTAAGTTCGTATACAAAATCAAATGAGCAAGAAGAGCCAGGAAATTTTAGAAAAAGAAAATCAATAATGGAATACTCTTCCTATCAGACAGTAAAATACCTAAAATAAAAAATATATAAATACATAAAATTAGAAATTTAAAACAGTGTGGTATTGATACATAACAGACAACTAAATGGAATATAATAGATGGTGTGGAAATAAGTCCAAGTTCAGGAATTTTATATATGATAAATATGTCATCTCACATAAGAGAGGGAAAGAGAGATTATTCACTGATTTTTTAGGGTAGCCAGGGAAACATCTAAAAAGTAATGCAGAATCCATAGCTCACATTTTATACTAGGATAATTTCTTGATGTAAATACTTAAATGTAAAAATATTGAAAACAATCAAGAAGACTAGAAGAAACTGTGAGAAAATTCTTCTACAAACTTGGAAGAAGCTCTTTCTAACTACTATATAAAACCCAGAAGCCATGCAATAAAAATGTTTCAAACTACTATATAAAGCTAGAAATTTTACATAAGAAAAGCCACTGTAAATAAAGTCAAGCACAAGCAAGAAACTGGTAAAAAGTAGTTGTAATTTGTATCGTTACAAAAAAGGGCTAAATTTCCCTTTTGATAAAGAATCCCTAAATATTATTAAGAAAAACCCAACAAACCAATAGAAAACTGGACAAAGGACAGAATGAACTGGTCACAGAAAAGGAGATGCAAATGGCTTCTCAACATATAAAAAGATGTTCAATCACGTTATTAAACAAAAAATGAAATTCAAACCACTCCGAGATCTATATTTCACTGTCAGATCAGTAACACACCAGTTAGTGCAAATGTAGCAATCGAGTTCTCATACTTTGCTGCTGGGAATGTGAACAAGCACACTGTGATGAAGGACAAGCTGACAACATCTATCAAAATTCCCAATTCACCTATCCTTTGCTCCAGCATTTCCACTTCTAAGAATTTATCCTAAAGATAAATTCACGCATATGCTTAATGGCCTAAGTTATCAGTTAATTATTGTAGCACTGTTTGCAATAGCCAAAGATTTGAAATAACTTAAACTTTGCATCATAGGGGGCTGGCTACATCAATTATGTTACATCTACACACTGGGATACTGTACAGCTATAAAACAAAGAAGAAAGTGCTTTACGTACTAATCTGGAATGAGCTCCAAAATAAAATGAAAAGTTCAAAAAGAGTGCACACAGCATGCTGCCATGCTATCATTTGCATTAAAAAAAGAAAAAATATAATATATAAATTTGCTCTTACGTGCATAAATTCTGTCTGCAGGAATGCCTAAGAAACTGATGACAATATCTATCACCAGGATAGGACCTGGATTGCTCAGGGACAAGGAAGGGAAAGAGGACTTTTTATTTTGTACCTTTTGTACCCTTTGATTTTGAACCATGCAAATGTATTATCAAAAAATGCATAACACATTAAATTTTGTGATGTGTGACATAATATACCCTTATGTCACACATCACAAAATTTAATGTGTTATGCATTTTTAATAGTTTATTAAATAATCTATTTAATTTATTAAACTAAGTTTAATAGCTTATTAATTTGTTATGCATGTTTAAGAGTTATACTGCAGCCTTTCCATGCTTATCCTGAACCTGGCTGAAAATAAAGTCTCTTGTTAATCTATATAGCTGTTTGATTAAGGTACTACTGAAGAGAAATAATATATTACTTGAAAACTAATGTTTCAAAATAAAAGTTAAATAAGAAAATAAAAAGGCTTTTTAGGAAAAAAGAAAAACAAAGTTGATCAACAATAGGGATGGTAGGATCACAGTTTGTTCAAAGCAGTCAAACAAGTATCAACAACAAAAAAGAACTCATGTGAATGTTTAGCTAAACTGTCTCTAAGGGAATAGACTAAAACTTTGGCAAGGAGGAGAGGGGGTGAGATAACACATTTTAGTTTTTATTAGATATTTCCATATTGTTGGATTACTCTATTTGATATATTAATTTTAGAATTTAAAAATTTTAATCAGGTTTAAATTATTTAAAAAGCCTACATTTTCATTGGTGGTAAGCAAATATGCATAAGTGTTTAGGCTAGGAGTTTAAAGGGAAAAACATTATATGCATAAAGATGTTCATTCAACACCATATGTAAAATATAAATATATGCATATATAACATATATACAAATATAAGTTAACAATAAGACAATAGTTCATTAAATAACATACCCACCAGACAGGATATTCAATGAAATCACATTTATGTATACTACATGGTAATTGGCATAATATCTATGATATAATGTTGACTTTCAAATGACACAAAATTTTTGGCTAGGCATGGTGGCTCACACCTGTAATCCCAACACTTTGGGAGGTCAAGGTGAGAGGATTGCTTGAGGTCAGCAGTTTGAGACCAGCCTGGGCAACATATTGAGACTCCATCTTTACAAAAAATAAAAAATTAGCTGGGTGCTTCAGTCCAGGAGTTTGAGGCTACAATGAGCCATGATCAAGCCACTGCCTTCCAGCTTGGGGGACAGAGAAAGACCTGTCTCTCTTAAAAAAAAAAAAAAAAAAAGAGGCTGGGCATGGTGGTTCATGCCTGTAATCCCAACACTTTGGGAGGTTGAAATGGGTGGATCACCTGAGGCCAGGAGTTTAAGACCAGCCTGGCCAACATGGTAAAACCCCATCTCTACTAAAAATACAAAAATTAGCTGGGCGTGGTGACACACATCTGTAATCCAAGCTACTTGGGAGGCTGAGGCACGAGTATCACCTGGACCCGAGAGACAGAGGTTGCAGTGAGCTGGGATCATGCCACTGCACTCCAGCCTGGGTGATAGAGTAAGACTCTGTCTCAAAAAAAAAAGATACAAAATTTTATGTACAACTTAGTAAAAAATATTCCTATGGAAAGAAAGAAAATAAATGAGAAAGTGGTGGTAGGGTTATGGTTGATTGGTCTCTTTTCAACACTTTCTATAATTTCAAAACTAATTTTTTCAGATTTTTTTCAAATTTTTTGCCTTTAAAGTTTTCCTACTTTTGTTAGTATTTGAGAAGCAAAATGAAGTGAAAGATGCCTGCTTGCCGATGCAATGAAGATAACTAACTGCCCGGCATGAAGGGCAGACATTTATCAGGACGGAACCACTTACCTGTACCTCCCGCTGTAGGAGGAGGAGGAGGAGGAGAAGGAGGAGGCGCTGCCTGGCGCAGGGAGGTGCTTTTGAAAGGCTGCAGCAGCTTCTCCAGGGCCTGCGCACTATCTTCAGGCAGCACCTTCCTCTTGGGGCTGCCAAAGAGGTCCCTGATATCCTTTCTTTGTCTGGATTCTTGGAGGAAACTCTCAAAAGATTTGTCTTTGAGTCTGAGGGAGGAAAAAAGTGAGATTCTTTTCTTCGGAGGCTTAGAAGCATCTGGGAAGTTCTCTTGCAAACTCACTTTCTCGAGGAGTGTGGGGACATCTTCAATCTTGCTGCAGGGTGGGGACGTAAGTGCAGGAAAGATCTTGGATGGCCGATTGGGCAAACTATGGGTGCGGAGGGCAGGGTCAGGAGGGCTAAAGGCTGAGGACTGGTTTCTCCCAGGGGAATGCTGGTCCCTCTCTTTATTGGAATTGGTTTTCCGAAGGCTGAATGAGCGAGTGCAGGCCTGTGTGGGCAAAGTTTTGGATTCTTGCTTGGCCCAGGCCTTCTTCCCACCTTCAGAGTTGGAAAGGAGGGGCTCTAGAGACCTTCGGATGGCATTGGCTATGAGCCGCAGCGGGGACTTGGGTGGAGGCACGCTTCGCTCCCCTTGAGCTTGTTCCGCAGGGGTCCCCATCTTCTCCTGAGCCCCTCTCTGGGTTGGCAGGGGCTCTCTTGCTGCCCTAGGGAGCAGCAAGGGGTGGACTGGTTTTAGCACACGGCCTCCTCTACCATTCTCAGCACTTTTCTGGGAAAGTCGCTCCCCAGCTTTGAGGTGCACACTCTCAGGGATGGAGTCATTCCAATCCAACAACATGGTCTTCTGCTCCTGAGTGAGGACTAACTTCTTTAGGCCCAACTTCTCCTTTGCCAGCACTGGCCCTCCCTCTTCTTCCTTCCTGGCACCAGTACTCCCTTTTTCCCGGTCTTCTCCAGCCAAGGGAGACAGCTCTTGGCCTGTCCAGCTCCTGTCCTTCCCCCAGATGGGGAGTCGGTCTCTGTGGTTGCTTCCGATGTCCCCAAGAGGGGCCTCTGCTGGCTGGCACTCATCAGAAGTCATCTCTGCAGGGTCTGAGAGGCCATCTTCACCAGGGCTCACCAGGCAGTACTCTGCCCACTCTGGCTTTGGGTGATGAGGCAGGTACAGGGGAATTTCCCTGGGTGCTCCTTGGGCTATGGCTCGCCTCCGAAAGGTTGGGGTGGGAGGACTTGGATGACCTCTCGAGACCTGCGAGAGGGGCTCAGAAGCTGTCATCTAGATGGGATGGGCAAAAATAGCAGTTATTTAAAAATTTTCATCATTTATTTATATGATGAAAGCAAATCTCAATCTACAACCCCCTCTCTTTTTTTTCCTTCCCATCTCAGATGCCCAAATTCAAAAATAATTTTGCCTAAGATGATTTTAAAGCGACAGTCTTTGTTCTAAGTAGCTGCCTTGGGTCCTGCCAGGATCTGCCTGGAATCCCCGAATCAGTACTGATGAAAGGCTTTTCTGAATCCCAGATTAGCTGGGTTGGAAGCCAGGGGGAAGGCAAAGGTAGGACCCTGCTGTTGATAAGCTCCTGGGCCCATGAGGGTAGGACTGGCTGGGCCTCTGTGGGTGGCCAGGCACATAGGCGAAGATAAGCTCCTCATTTTCTTGCTCAGCCAGTGTCTCTACTAAAAGGCATGATCCACCCATAGGTATGTTCCTCCAACAACCAAGAAACCAAGGCTTCTTCCTTGGAGGCCATCAAAGTAAGAAGTGACAGTCACTCTCTGGACTGAAGCTGTGGTGGCACAAGGATGGCCTTTAAGACCTTCCAATGACCCTTTTTAACCTCCCACATTGCACCATTGAGAAAGTAGCTATTTCTAGCATGCAGGAACTTGGCCCTTGGCAAAGAGGGAACATGAGTGGACTCTAGGGGTGGCTGTGCCCTCCCAAGAGCTCTGGTGCCCGAAGGGCAGGTCATAGCACAGGGGCTTCACCAGAGCACCCATCTTTTCTGTCTTGTGCATTCTACTTTCCAGAGTCTAGAACAGGCCTGGCAGGTAACAGAGGCTTGATAAATACATACAGAAGGAAAGAGTGCAGCCTGCATACCAATGATGACATTTTATATTCAAGGGAGATGTTGCTTCCAAGGTTCTTTGACGCTACCAAAGGGACCCTCACTTCTGTGCCTGCCATCCTACAGCTGCAAATTCCTCAATGCCCTTTGCAAGTTGTCAAGGGAAAGGTGTCCTAGCAGCTCTGTATCTCATGGAGACCTGGCATGGAGTCTAAACCCTGTAAAGTTTGCTGAGGGAATGACCGTGTCCTCAGGGATGGCTGTGAAGGAGCAGCAGGAGCTTTTGTGAAAGGTATACACGAAGGCAGCTGGGGTAGACCCTTGACAGAGTATCTTCTAGTGCTGGCTTTGCACTTAGGTTGACCTATGAGCGCGTGGAATCCAGAGATAAGTGTGGAAGGTGGGAAAAGTACAGGTAGCTCAGCTTCCTGACACCTGGGCAGGACCTTCAGGGACACTCACCTGAGGCGGGGAGGAACCATCTGGAGCATTCCCAGAAACACTGATTGAAGAAGATGGTGGGGAAGACGAACGAGAAGACAATGAAGGAAGAGGAAGAGAAGGAGAAGGGTCCTTAGGAGGTGACATAGTTCTTTTGTTCACTGGTGTCAAACCTACCAAGGAAAGAACACACTCTTCATTACAAAGGTGTTATTATTTTACCAAGAAAAGAGGAGGCTTTAAGTGAAGCTCTACTTCTATAAACAGTCAGAAAGAGGAAGATGTCAGAGCCTGACTCAGAGGTTCCTGGTGCCTAAGGCGTGGGACTCAGAGGAATGGGTAGAGCAGTGGCAGGGTCCCATGGGGCAAAGGAAGTCCCAGGGTGAGAAGTCTAATAACCATTGTGTTTCAGACTCATGAGAGGATGCTCTTGAGAGATGTATCAGGGCATTTCCAGAACATTTCTTAGAAATGCTCATCTGCCTCCAAAGAGCATCCTAAAACCATTGTGGTTGGGAGCTGGACTGTGTTAAATCACCCAGTCAATAAACCACCTGAGCTTTCTTCCCACGAGATGCTAGACCCTTAGCCATGGGCACAGACAGGATAGACATCCACGACTAACGAGATGGGCCCTTTCTTCTCACATGTGTGCCAAGAGGCTCTCAGACAGGAAGAGTCATTTGAGATTTTAAGAGAACACAAGAGAGGGAGGTTACAGTGAGTATCAAATCATTTGAAGGATATAGAGTGGGCCCATGCCAAGCTCCTGTTGGTCAGGGAGCAAACAGGATACAGTGTGGCTACTCAGAGATGGAGGTGAAAGGAGTGGGGCAGGGCCCTGAGGACAGGCCTGGTTCAGCGCTGTGGTGGGCTGAGATCATCTAGTCTGCTTAGAGCAGAATTCTGACAGTCATAGCCTGCTTTAAGATCAACCAAGCTCACATGTGTGCACTCTCTTCCTCTCCCTCTCCCCTCCTTCTCCCGGTCTCCCCTTCCTCCCCTCAAGCATGGTAACCTTAAATCTAAAAATCTCGAACATTTTGTCTCCATATTGGGTCATTTGAAATCACTTGTCCTCAAATTGATTCAGTAAAATGCCATGTACCTTTTCAGATCTGCCCTCTCAGTACCTACCCTCAGCCCAACCAGCTCTCCCATGAACCATGGTGGCACATAGGGATGTCCCCCAGAAACTTCCCAGGACTGCCACGTGAAACGAGTCCACCCTCTTGTTCAACTCCCTGCTTCTGGCTGCCCAGCTGACCCATTCAGATTTTCCTCCAGGGTATCTAGCCTTCAGATTTTCATCCGCTTCTTAGAGCAACACAATCCCCTGGTCTTAGCTTCCCCAAAGCTCTGAGTGATAAGCTCTTCCTCAGGGACCCACGCAGGCCAGGCCAAACCCAAGTCCCATCCCAAGAAGAGTCCCATTGAGTCCCCTCCACCCCCGGGGGGCCACACTGTTCTCGATATTCTGTTCTGCCATCCCCCATACATCAATGCTAGCATGTGTGACCGTGTGTCTCAGCCGTGGGCTCTGAACAGATGGCACCACATGCACACGGTCAGGAAGCTCCCAGAGGGAGGCCTCGCAGAAAGCTTTGGAGGGAAAAGGTAATTCTGAGAACAGATCTGATCTGAGGGCGGCAGGAAGGAGCTGCCGGGGAGGTGGCTGGCCTGCCTCCCGCTACCACACCCCCTTCGCAGCCCACGATTAGAAGGTTCAAGCCTAAAAAGGCAAAAGTTGTGAGTCAGTCCTTGCCTTGCTTCCCGTCCTTGTCCTCAGCTTGCCAAATTCCTGCCAAATTCCTTCTTCCCTTCCTCCTTGCACCCTCATTCTCCCTCTCTGCCATCTTCTGAATGAAACTCCTTCACTTGCCTTAAGTCCCCTCAGCTCAACAGACTGCCTTTTTGTTGCCCCTGAGGATCCCTCAGGGACTTCCTGACAGGAAGCCAGGGCCACCTCACGAACCAAGCCTGACAGAAACGCCTCAGGGCTCAGGAGGTCATGACCCAGAAGCTGCTCCCTTCTTCTCCTTTCTCTAATCCCCACTCCCACCCCAGCTAGGGGGTCTCTTTCTCTCCACACGTGGTCCTCATGCACTGCCTTCAAGATGGAATTCCAGCAGGGCTTGAGGAGATGGGGGAAGCAAAGCCCCAGCTCAGGCTGAGCCCCTTGTCCTTGGGGTGCCATTCAAGCTACTGCTTGGGAGGTGGGCACAGCCTGGGGAGAGAGGTGATGGGAAACCTCCCCTTCCTGATGCCCACTGTGTCTTGGGGTTCTCTCAGAAGATGGTGAAGGGGAGCCTGGAAGTCCACCCCTTCACACGCATACAGCTGCCTGGTTCTGAGCAAGTTACTTAACCCCTGTCTCCTCATCCAAAAAGTGGGCTGTCTGGTGCAGCTTCATGGGGTGGTTGAGCAGATAACATGGGCTAAAAAGAGATTGCCAGTTGGCCAGGCGCAGTGCCTCACACCTGTAATCACAGCACTTTTGGAGGCTGAGGTGGATAGATCACTTGAGCTCAGGAGTTCAAGACAAGTCTGGCCAACATGGCGAAACCCTGTCTTTACCAAAAACACAAAAATTAGCCAGGCATGGTGGTGCACGCCTGTGGTCCCAGCTACTCGGGAGGCTGAGGTGGGAGGATCACTTGAACCTGGAGGCGGAGATTGCAGCGAGCTGAGATCACGCCACTGCACTCCAGTCTGGGTGACAGAGTGAGACCCCATCTCAAGAAAAAAAAAAAGAAAGAGGTGTCCAGTGGCACAGGACACAAAGTAAAAGCTAGCTGTCGGCAAAATATGAACTCCATTAGTTTCCCACTCTCTCACGCACTCAAGCCGCGTCCAGTAAAGACATTGCTGAAGGCCTGGCCCATTCCAGAGGGAGCTGCACACTCTACCCAGCCAGGATTTCTCCAACTCTTGGGCCTAGAGCTCCTCATTGGCCAACTTACATCCCCCCCTGCTGGTCGTTTCCTTGAAACCTTGGTATGGCCCACCCGGGGCTGCCCTGCCTTCTGCAGGGGTCTCAGTCACACGTGCAGCTGGCCCTTAGGGTTGCTTTGTGCCAAGGAGGCTGATGCGCACACCAGGGCCTGAGTTTCAGCATCCAGGCTGCCTCTGGGTCAGGCGCTTGTGCTACCTCCTCTCTAGGCCCTCTGGCAGCAGCAACCTTTCTCGTAGATCCTAGAGGTCATCTGGCAGCATGATCAGCTGGGGAGGGTGCCCAGGGCAGCCACATAGCCCCTCCGGCCCTCCCACCTGGGGCTTGGGGCCAGAACCAGCTGTGATGGGGCAGTAATGCCTCTGGACAGGAGGGATGGTACCACGCATTCTGCTTCCAATGGCAAGGCCAGCCCTGCCCCCTGAGGTTTTCTTTTGGGCAAAGTAAAGACAATAAAAAAAGATGGCTCTCGTGGCTTTTAGCTCTGGGGATTTTTTGGGAGACTGGGACTCCACTGTGCAGTTTCTCAGAACTTGGAGGTTTTGCAGGGCTCAAATCCCTCTCAAAGTCTTGGAGCTCCCTCTAGGGGCAGCAGCCTGAGCAGGCCTGAATCCAAGCGCTCCCTTTGCACTCAGTCCAGCCAGCTTGCTCCTTGGTTCCTTACTTCATTCATTGATTCAGCAAACAAGGATTGGGTTCCTCCTCTGGGCCAGACCATGCTAGACACTAGGCTGATTGAAATGATCCAAACTCAAGCCCTGCCTGCAAAGCAGCTTTCGTATACTCTCGAGAAACACTGTGCGATACTCCTTGATAACTAAAGGCTGAGTTTCCCAGGCCCATCCCAGACACCATGGGGCTGTTCAGCAGTCCTCTTGTTCCTGCACCTCCCCCAGTGACCCAGCCCTACTGGGAGGGTCTCCCACCAGCCTCCCTGCTCTCACCCCAGGCTGGGAGCTTCCTGAGGAGGGACTGAGCCCCCACACTGGTGGCACACAGTAGAGTGGGCTCGAAGCCTTGGGATGGACTCTACACCCATGCAGTCTGGGCCCAGGCAGCAGGCTTCCAGGGACTTGGGGAGGGCCAGAGCAGGGCAGTAAAGGCGACGACCCATGTGTGGCAATGCTAGCTCCTCTGCCCTCTGCTGTCACCGCTGGGGGCTGTCAGAGGATTCAGGAGTCACTCTAGGCTGTCCCCAGATGAAGTGGCCTGCCCAAGAGTGCAGCCCTGGGTCCTTCTCCCAAGGTGCCCCTGTCCCAGCCTGACCTGGTGCGAGGGTGGTGGGTCTGGGGATGGTGGGGGAATGACTCACTGGCTGGGAGCCTTGACTCAGAAGGAAGGAAGACCAGGGCTGAGTTCCAACTGCAACAACATTTCTTGGTAGAAACCCCTGTCTAAGCCAAGGCCTTTCTGGGTCCTCCTCTCCTAGGGTGAGGCCGGAGAGGGAGTGGGTGTGGGGGGAGGTGGAAGGCAGCGATGAACCTGGAACTGGATGAAGAGTCTCTGCCCTCGCTTAGGGCCTGAGGAGGTAACTCTGCTCAGTAAGTGCTGCAGTTTCTGGATCCCCGGCCTGCCTAGACGCTGTGAGACTGTGTGTGTTCACTGCGCCCCCTGGCAGGGCCTGCTGCCTCAGTACCTGCCACAGCCCTGCTCTTCCCCAGGACACTGGGACCAAGGGTGACTCAGAAAAAGGAGCAGGTGTGTGTGTGTGTGTGTGTGTGCATGTGCATGGGTGTGTGTGTGTGTAGGGATGTGTGTGTGGATGTGTGGGTGTCTGTGTGTAGCATCCTGCTTTGTGTGAGGCCATTAATCTGATGCCCCAGTCTCACTCCAGTGCACAGAATCAAATCATAGAGTTCCTGAACCTCAGTTTACTCATCTGTGTTTCAAAAAGCCTAGAGACAATGATGGCTAAGGCCCTGTCTGGGTGAAACTGTAGAATCCTAAGGCTCCATAATTCCTGAGCCAGGGGTGGAGGGGGATGGGAAGATCTTGAGTCCCTTGGAAAAGGCTCCCTCTAGTCAGCAGTGGAAATAAAGTCAACCTTATATTTTATTTCTTGCCTCTGACAACCAGGAGGCCATGCCAGAGAGATACCATGTAAGGAATGAGAACAGCTGCCCCTGAGAATTAATCAGAGATCTTCTGCCCAGCCCCAGCCTCCCACCCCCAGAGAACTAGTGACTCACTCCACCGGAATTCTCTCCTCCAGTTCTGGTATTTGCTTGGGGTTGGAGACTGGAAGCTATTGGCCCGTTGCAGAGCTGCTGTGGAAAAAGAAAGGGACAGGGAAGATGGGGTGGGAGGAAGAGTCCATTAAATGTGTAGAGTAAGTAGGAATTTATCTCCTATAGCTCAATTATCATAAGTCAATAGACTAATGATTATAATAGACTGAACCCTCTCCTTCCCTCACACCATACTCCTGTCCCCACAACACACACTACCAAACTTTTCATTTGTTCACACATCAAATATTTTTGTGTTTTTGTTTGTTTGTCACCCGGGCTGGAGTGCAGTGGTGGGGTCATGCCTCACTGCAGCCTCGACCTCTTGGGCTCAAATGATCCTCCCACCTCAGGCTCCCGAGTAGCTGGGACTATAGGCATGCACCACCACACGCAGATAATTTTTTTTAATTTTTATTTTTTATAGAGACAGGGTCCCACTGTGTTGCCCAGGTTGGTCTCAAACTCCTGGGCTCAAGTGATCCTCCCACCTCGGCCTCCCAAAGTGCTGGGGTTACAGGCATGAGCCACCACACCTGGCATCAAATATTTATTGAGACCCTGCTATGGGACAGGTACCACCCTCAGAGAATGCCTCAAATTATGAACCATCATTACTAAGATCATCAGTAAGCATCTACATGCATCTATGTGTATATGTATATGTATAGACATATTTATACATGCATGTGTATATACATACATGCACATATTCATTCATGTCAGAACAGTTATTTAAAGCTAAGGTCATCATGGGCCATCAAGGTTCCATATATGTAATACATTAAAAACTGGAGCTGCTCTGATTGAAGCCAGGAAGCTGTAGGAAGTTCTACTCTCTGCCTCCCCTTTCCCCACAGAGCCCCCCAAACCCTTTGGAAACCAGGTTTAACTGAGGCTGTGGACCATCATTGGTGTGGCCCTCCCTTGGCCTGGTTCCAAGGGAAACATATTTGTGGGACATTGTACTTCCTGTGGAAGACCCCTCTGCCAGCTGGGCCTTGAGGATTAGCTGAGCAAAATGAACATCACATGCAGAAGAAAAACAGGTCTTGGTCACTTAGGGTGTGAGAGTGGGCAGTGGGGTCCACGTGTTCCCTGTTCCCACGCAAGGCCTGCAGATGCATTCTCAGGCTTCAGGCCCCTGCGCCTCCATCACTGCCGGACAGACAGGATGGGGATGGTGAACATCTGAATGTGCACACAGGCAGGGCCAGGAAGCATGAATGGAAAGGAAGCCCAAGGGCATGATGTGGGTGTGGCAGATGGACCCAGGGAGGGTCTCAATCCAGGACCCTAAATCCAAGGCCCAGCTAGCCCAGCCCTCTGTCTTTCTTTCTGTCTAGAAACAGTCCTAGATATTCTACTCCCTGCCAGGTCTCACAGTGGAACTCTTTCTTAGCATCCAGGCTGTGGAGCACAGGTGTCAATCACTACTTGGGGGCTTTCCTTCCACAAGACCAGCTCCTTCAGCTCCTCTCTCTCCCTTACTCCATTTGTGAAAATGCCTTTGCAAAAATTATAACTGAGAAAATTATGACAGTGACAGAGATCTGACTTAACCAATCCATCTTGCTTCTAACCTCCACCCTGTCTTTGTTCATTCCTGGGTGTAGGCTGAACTAACTTTGGGAGGAACTTAGTTTATAGTTTAGTTTGGAAACAAAGACGATAACAGCCCTTTCCCCAAACAAACCCCCTTCCTGCCTGGGGACAAGACTACCTTTGCAGGACTAACAAATTAGCCACAAGATTAGAAATTGTGGTTTAGGAGTCATGCAGCTGGAGGCTGTAAGATTCTGAACCTTCCCAAATTGCATCCTGGGGCTAACATCACTATTGTAAAGCCTAAGATCAGTGCTTGGGATATTTTGCAGACCCTGCACTCAGAGGATCAACTGACACCACCTAGATTGATAAACTGGCTCATTTGGTCTTTTAGCCCCCACTCAGGAACTGACTCAGTGCAAGAGGACAGCTTTGACTCCCTATGAGTTCATCTCTGACCGGACCAATCAGCACTCCCCATTTTCCGAACCCCTTCTCAACAAATTGTCTTTAAAAATCCTGATCCCCGAGTTTTCAGAGAGACTGATTTAAGTAATAATAAAACTCTTGTCTCCTGTACAGCCAGCTCTGTGTAAATTAAACTCTTTCTCTATTGCAATTCCCCTGTCTTGATAAATCAGCTCAGTCTAGGCAGTAGGCAAGGAGAACCCGTCGGGTGGTTACATTCGGAGGCGCTTCATGTCTGCTCTGTCTGGCAGGTTCCCAATCCCACAGGCCTGCTCTCAAAATCAAGCCCATGGGTTTGAGGAGGAGCCTGTGTGGATGGGCACACAGTCTTCCCAGCTCCCCATGAGATGAATAGCCCATCCTCCCAAGCGCTGGCTGGCTGGCTGGGCTTTCCAGGCTGGATGTTTTGCATAAGGAGCAAGCAGGTCTTAAGCACAGCTACAACCCGCTGGCCAAAGCTAGCCTCTTAATCACTTAATGAAGACATTTCTCAAAAAAAAAAATTGCATAAAGTTCTAGTTGCTTCTTCTTAGCTTGTAATTTTGTGGAATGGAACCTATTGGAAATGGCTAAAATTCAAGAGAGATTTTCCATCACTGGTGTTAATAGAGCACACATGCACACATTTTTACCACAATGGGAACAATAGGGTGAGTAACAATGATTTCATCTAGTAATGCTGAGCAGCATAAAGTGGGCTGATCCCTTCTTTTTAGCTTATATTCTGTGTGTGTTTATTTATTTTAAAGGAGCACTTTCAGAGATCTCAGTGCATGACCCACTGTAAAAGGAGAGGGTATTTTGCCATGTGGTGCTGATGATATCATTTTATTGTTACAAACTGATAAGTGTCCTCCATATTCCATTGGACCATCCTGTTATCAAATTATTGCCAGAAAAAAGATGGATAAATACCAATTCCTCTAAGCCAGAATAATTTGGGGCAGGTTGTTCTCCTAAATCTAATTAGTTTGTAGCCAAGAGTCCAATGCACTAGATCGATTCATTTAGTTGCTTGGGTGTGGATTTTACAATGAATTCATCTAGGCAGGCCTTCCACAAAGCTGCATTTCTGAAATTCCCAAAGTGTAGAACATGGCCCACTGTGTCAAAGCCCCTGGGGATACTTACACAGAATGCACATACTTGGCACCACTCCAGACCCACTCAATCTGAATTTCTGATGGTGAGAACCTTTTAAACAAGATTGCCTTTTAAACAAGATTGTCAAGAATCACTGACCCTGAGGTTTTAGGGGGCTTTCTGCAGCCTCCATAACATAGGGTGTGAGCTGTATTTCAGGCCATCCTCTTGGGCATGCTCTGTGAACTCTGAGGATGTAATAAGTTCCTTCATGTGCCAAGGTAGTCCCCAAAGTCTTTTTAAAAATTGTGGAAAATAATATACATAATATAAAAATTGTTACTTATACATTTTTAAGTCTAGATTTCAGTGACATTAAGTACACTTACCCTGCTGTGCAGCCATCACCACCTCACCACCACCCATCTCCAGAACTCTGCCCTCATCCCAAACTGATGTTTGTCCTTTTATGGCTGGCTTCTTTCCCTTAGCAGCATGCCTTGCAGGTTCATCTAAGTTGTAGCACATGTCAGAGTCCCTTCCTTTTAAAGTCTGAATAACATTTTGCTATATGGATATACTGCGTTTTGTTTATTCATTTGTCTGTTGAACATTTGATTTGCTTCCCCCTTTTGGCTAATGTGAATAATGCTTCTATGAGCATGGCTGGACCAACCTGGAGTCTTTTTTTTTTTTTTTTTTTTTTTTTTAACTTCACACTGCAACCAGGAGTTTTTTCAAAGCAATATCCTGGTCTTGTCTGGCATTCCCTTGGTCTACCTTGGAGGCATTTATCCAGGTGAGAATTGTGGTTAATGAAGCTCCATAAAACCCACACAAGGGGTCAACCCTGCATTATTTGGTAAAGTGATGGGGTTACCACAACCAGCAGCACAAAGCACAGCACTTAGACCTGTGCCAGAGAGCTTAACTGTACAATGTGGTCCACCTAGCAATGATAAAACAATGACTGATGAAGACTAACTCGACAAAGAATTGTTTGAGAGTCATGCATTCTACCCACTTACCTACTCTGTATTTTATTCTGGAGTTAAACTGGACTGTCAGAAACAAAATGCTTTGGCTTCACTACCCAACCCAACTAGTCTCTCAACACAACCCCATCCTGCTAAGAAAACTGCTATCGCTGAGCCATGTTTTTTTTTGTCATGCCCTCACCTTCCAGCAAGGGTTGCTGTAAGAAACAGCCTCGAGAATACTAAGGCTGCATTTTCTGAGGAACTGTTAAGACATGATCTAACACATTTCTCAATATCATCTATTTGGTACGAGCCGGACACTCTCTATAGAGTTAAACATTAGGAGAAGTTGTGCCTACTCAGAGACCTGCTGCAAACCAATATATGTTTTTCTCATAAACAATGAGAATAATGATGTTCTGTGTTTCCTTTTGAATGCTGGAAGCCAGAAAACTCAGAATCAAACTTATGATTCGACTAGAGCAACTGTTTAGGATTATGGTCTGCCTCTCTGGGGTCTATCTCTCCTAAACTGGTTTTGTTAGACCTGATTTTGAGGCTTGATCTTTCATATTTATAGATGTACAATTTTGTTTTATGTTTTTCTTGTAAGTTGCCTAAAACCCTCTGGCTATTGGAGGGGAAATGGAGGGAAGGGATGAAAGGCAGGCTAACTTCATATCTGGAAATGGGGAGCTTGAGCCCAGGGGGATGGAAGGGTACACCAAAGCCACGCAGTAACCAGAGATGGGGCTGGACCCAGCTGGGCACAGGAGAGTACTCAGTTCAGTGCCAGTGCTGAGCCTTTCTGCACGCCCCCACAAATGGTACTTAACAAATGTGTTTGGATGATAATCTGTCCTTTTCTAAAAGTGTCACTTTTTTAAAAAATGAAGGTAAAATTCAACATTTCTAGAGTAAATTCAACAATTCCAGGATTTAAAAATATCTATATGTGTTTTTCTGCCCCAGTCCTCGTCTTCCTGGGAAGCCATCACTCCTGAGAACATTTCACGGATCAGGTGGCAATTCTGCTCATGACCACCAGGTGGCGATGCAGGACAAGTTGAGCTCCGGCTCTGCCAGGGCAGCTAAGGCTGTGGGGCCATTGGGCAGCAAGTTTCCGTCAGGTTAGCCTGTTTCTTCCCAGGCTCGTCCAGAAGTTACCCATAAATCAGACGATTTGGTCCCAAGCTGTTGACTGAATCAAAACACTCAATTCCAGGTCAACTTTGTATTAAACACAAGCTGGGCTGCTAAAGACAGCTACTTCTAAGTCAGCCAGAGCTTGGGCGGTGGTGGCTGGAGGGTGTCACCAGCACTGACTGAGACTTCGGGAGACCACTCAGCCTGTTTGCTCACCTGTGAAACAGGCCTCGCACTACTTACCCCACAGGGTCATCCTGGGATGACCACACATATGGGAAAAGTCCTGGCCCATTACAGGTATGCAGTAAAAGTGCATTAATTATTGTGTAGAAGTTTAGGTGCATCCCACAAGCCCCAAACACCGGTAATGGCCCCGGTGCTGTGCAAGTGGTCCCAGGGAGATGATGCCGTCCAGGGCTGCATGTTGTCCAACAGCAGCCGGACCCAGCTCCCTTGCCTGAGGGGCTATGGGATGCTGGAGGGGCCCCTAAGGAGGTGCCCACACAGGAGGCAGGAGAGCGATCACTCCAGGCAAGAGGGACCTGCGGGCCCCTGATCCCTGCCGGCCTGTGACCAACCACAGCCGGCCAGGCCCTGTGACGTCTTCCCCACTGGGATTCCAAAGCTTCTCATGGAGAGGGAAGCCGGGCCTGGGTCCAGTCCCCTCACTGCCACTTGCGTCCCACTCCCCACAGGTCCTAGCCTCACCGCCTTGGAGCCTGAGGGCGAGGGTTCCTGTCACCTGGTCCTCCAAGACAGAAATTCAGCTGTGGGGATCTCTGTTCCCTCTCCGCGTCCCAGAATCCAGCCCGGTGGGCTCTCTGCTTACCGTGCACAGCTTTGGGCTCCTCAGGGCACTGTGGAGAGACCACCCTGCTCGGGGCCTCCCTCAGGGAGGTGTGTGGTAGACACAGGGATCCTGGCCGCCGGGGTTTCTCTTCACAGGGCTCTGTGTGGGAGGCCTCGCTGCCACCATAGTCAGACTCTGTGTCAGAGCTGGAAGGAGGAAGGAGTGGGTGGGTGAGTCAGGGGGCCTGGAACCCACGCCCCAACACACCCACACTGCGTCCTGCCCAGCACTCCTCCAGCGCACCTGGGGGGCCTGGGCTTAGTCCTGTGTGCCCAGAGCCCAGCTTCGGACTTTGTTATGGGTTGAATTGTATTCCTGAAAACTCATATGCTGAAGTCCTAACCCCAAGTACCTTCAGATGTGACTGCATCTAGAGATAAGGCCTTTAAGGAGGTCGTTAAGGTAAAATGAGGTTATTAGGCTGGGCCCTTGTCCCATACACCTGGTATCTTTCTAAGAAGAGGAAATGTGGACACACACACACATGCACAGAAGGAAAACACTATGCAAACAGGAAGATGCCATCTACAAGCTGAAGAGGGAAGCCTGGAACAGATCCTTCCCTCCAATCCCCCAGTAGGAACCAACCCTGCCCACACCTTGGTCTCAGACTTCCAGCCTCCAAATCAGTGAGAAAATACATTTCTGTTGTTTAAGCCACCCAATCTGTGGCACTTTGTTATGGCAGCCAGAGCAGAACAATACAGGCTTGGCTTAGAGCAGAAGGGGCCCAGCAATGCATGAGGAGCTGTTTGAATAAAGCCTGCTCTGCTCACCTGCACCTGCCCCGGAGCATGACTCCTAAGGCCTCTCTGGTCAGATAAGCTCATCATTAGGGACTTGGTCCCGAAACCTCAGGCATTTAAATACTGCTCTCTTCCCCATGGATGAGGGAATGGAAAATTCTACCTGGGTGGGGGTGACGGGTGGGTAGTATTTAACATGGGCCTTAAATAACTGGAATTCAAGTGGCAAAGAAGTGGAGGCAGGGTGTCCTAGACAGAGGGGCAGCCCAAGCATACACAGTTCCAGGATGGGAAAGTACAAAACTGGTCAAGCAGTGATGTGTTAGTGAAACTATATATATCCACACACTCTCTGTACATGGAAATCCAGCAGGGTTCCTTCCATGAGGTCACTGCCACTCGTCCACCTGTGTCTATGGCAGACCCCCTATCCATCAGAGTGCCCAAGTCTGGCTGGTCATGGTGCCCCAGTCCTGTTCACCGATTGTTCCCAGATGGAAGTATGTGATGTGGGAGTAGCAGTTGGAGGCCTGTCTTGGCATCCTGACCTGAGGACATGAATTTATGGATATGGTCTGGGACCCTCAGTAGCTGAGTTCCATGTGTGGAGACAGCCTTTTTGCCAATGGCTGTAAAAGCAGCAGAGAGAGAGGCAGGAAGGGAGAGTGGCTATTTGAGACTCTGGCTCCAGCCTTGCCTGAATGAGGACCACCCTTGGACTTCCCAGTCAGATGAGCCAATGCATTTGCCTTTGTTACTGAAGCTAGTTTGAGTTGGGTTTCTGCCTGTTATTATGGAAACAGGCCTGCCTACGTTGAGGCTTAGAAGACTCTGAAGGCTGTGTGATCCAGGGCAGGTCATTTCCCTTCTCTGGGCATCAGAATGAATCACCTGTGGGATGCTCAAGCCTATGTTCCCAAGCCCCATTCCAGAGTCTGCATGATCAAGACTTGATGAGCCAGTTGTCTACAACTGCAGTCCCTGCTTTCCCCTCATGTTCTCCCCACACCTCCTCCTTCACTCCACTGAGGCCACTTTGTCCAAGTTAACAATGAGCCTCCTGTTGGAAAGTCCAAAGGTCATTTCTCTATACATATCTGACTGGGCTCTCCAGCAGCCTCTGACGCAGAGAACCAAACCCTCCCTCTTGAGACACTTTCTTCTCTTGGCTTCCACCATGTGCCATCTCCTGGTTCCTTTGCTCCCCAGTGGGTTTTGCTAGCTCCTTCTCCACTTGCCTACTGAATGTTCAAATGCCCCAGAGCTCTCCTCTGAGCCCAGCTCTTCTTTGTCTACAAGAAGATATTCTTACTCTGGAAACAACCCATCAGAGCCCTGGGCTTTAATAGCCTCTAAAATCATCATCTCCAGCCATGCCTCCCAGAACACTCTCACATTCGACTGCTTACCTGACATCCACACAGACACCGGCATCTCAAACCCAACGTGTCGAAAACAGAACTCTTGACTTTCTCCACTAATGTGCACCTTCTCTGAAATCTTCCCCACCTCAAGATAACTTTAGAAATGACCATACCAGTCATTCAGTCATTCTAGAAAAATTCTGAGAGTCACTCTGAAATTCTCTTTGCCTCTCATTCAGTCCATTAGCAAATCCATCTTCACTGCTCCCATCCTGACCCCAAGCTGCAGGCTCCCACCTGCTCTTCCTGCCTTTATCCTCACACCCCACTGCCTCATCCATTCCCCAAAGCGAGGCCTGCTGATCTGTGAAAACTGTAAATGAGATGTCACTCTTCTACTTAAAAATTCTTTGAATTACAGTCATGTCTTTCATAATGATGTTTTAGTCAGCAATATAACCCATAATTGATGGTGGTCCCATAAAATTATAATGGAGCGGAAAAATTCCTATCACCTATTTATGCCGCAGCCCTTGTTAACATCGTAGGGAAAGGTGTCACTCACGTGTTTGCGGTGATACTGGTTTAAAACCTACAGTGCTGCCAGTCAGTTAAGAAGTAAAGAATAAAAAAGCTTACAGAATAAGGGTATAAAGAAAGAAAATATTTTTCCAGCTATTCAATGTGTGTGTGTGTTTTAAGCTGTGTTACTACAATAGAGTTAAGAAGTTTAGAAAGTAACAAAGGTACAGTAAGCCAATTTATTATTGAAGAAAGAAACATTTTTCAAATAAATGTAGGGTAGCCTAAGTGCACAGTGTGATAAAGTCTACAGTAGTGTACAGTGATGTCCCAGGCCTTCACACTCACACACCACTCACCCACTCACTCACCCAGAGCAGCTTCCAGTCCTGTGAGCTCCATTTATAGTAAGTGCCCTATATAGATGAGCCATTTTTTATATTTTATACTGTATTTTTACTGTACCTTTTCTATGTTTGTATATATTTAGATTCACAAATACCATTGTGTTACAATTGCTGATAGTATTCAGTACAGTAACACAGTGTGCAGGTTTGTAGTCTGGGAGCAAGAGGTTACACCATATAGCCCAGGAGTGGAGTGAGCTTGCCCACCTAGGTTTGCATAAATGCCCTCTATCATGTTCACATAATGACAGAATCACTTGAAACACATTTCTTAGAACATATCTCAGCTATTAAGCGATGCATGACTGGATACCTAGAACACAATTTAAACTCCTTACCTTGTCTTATAAGCCTTGCTCCTGCCTTCCTTCCTGGTGCCTTCTCTTATTCTTTTCCCACTCAGGGTGTACCTGCCACACCGACCTTCTCTTACCTCTGAGACATGCTCAGTCTCACCCAGGGGCCTGTCACTAGCTGTTGTCACTTCCTGAATTCCCCTTCTCCCTTGGCTGTCCTTTCTTGCCAACTAATTCTCAGCTTAAATGTCACCTCCTCCGGGAGGCTGTGGGAATTTGTCTGCAAAGATGGTTGCAATCATTCCCCTTAGATCCATGCCCCTTTGCAATGGGGGCTTTGCAGCTCTTCCCCTAAAGACAGCAGCCTATTCCCCACTTGTTGAATCTGTTCAGGCCTTGTGACATGCTGTAGCCAATCAGATGGAACTGGAATAGCACTGTGCATTGTCAAGCCTGGGGTTCAGGAGATCTTGGATGCCTCCCCTCTTTCTCTTAACAAGCCTGGGCTGCCGGTTGGAGGATGAAAGACCCACGGCCCAATAGCCCTGTCTCACCCCAGCTGATACTCAGGCTCCAGAGCAGAACCCTACTGGCCCAAACACACAGGTGAGCCCAACAAGACCAGAACTGCCCAGCTGCACCTGGCTTACTTGGTCAGGGTTGGCTTACTCTGGTCTACTTTTTTACACAATCATGGTGTAATGAATGGTGGTTGGTTTAAGTCACTCACTTTGGGGCTGGTTTGTCACTCAGCATTATTGTGGGCATCAATAATTGCTACAGAGGCCTTTTCCTGGCCACGCAATCTAAGGCAGCTGACCAGCCACTCTCTAGCATATGTGTCTATTTTATTTCTCGACCTGGTGCATATGTGATGCTTTTCTTGTTTAGCTACTTAACTTGCTTCCTAGATGGCTCCCAATGTGATGGAAGCCACGGGAAAGCAAGGACCTTGTCTTGTGTTGGCCACTGCTATTTCCTCAGAGTCTAGTAAATAATAAGCAATCAATACCTGCTGTTGACTTACCTCTTGAGTGAATTCAGTGCATCTAGGGGAGTCCTGGAGTCTGCATGTCTAATAACCACTCCAGGTGCTTCTGATGCAGGTGATGAGGACAGCGCTCTGAGAAACAGTCACCTAAGGCACCAGGGCTTCGCTCCTCATGTTCCCCACTCTGAATCCTAGCCTGCCCAGTCCCATGCATCACCATCTTGCAGTGGGCAGGCCCTAGGGACAGGTGACACCCATTCTGCACCCCTCACTACAGTCAGTATGACACTGCCTCCTGAGAAGAGCATGGGGCCAGGCCCTTTCCCTTCCCGAGAAAATAACAATTGCTAACACTTACAGTGCTTATGATGTGTGGGCACTGTTCTATACACTTAATACATATGAATTCTGTGAATCTTACCACTCCCTCTGAGATGAGTACTATGACTGTTGCCATTTTACAGATGAGGAAATGGAGGCACAGAGAGCCACACTGCAAGCGAGTAGAGAAAAGACCCAATCCCAAATGCATTTCCCTTCCTCCAACCCCTCTTCTGTCCCCATCTGGCAGCAGCCTGAGCATACCTGCTGTCCTCGCTGGTGACCAGGACACGCACAGCCAGCACATCCTGTCCAGCTGCATCCTCCCCAGGGCTGATCCTCACCGAGGTCCACTCGGAGGGCAGGGGAGAGGCGGCGTCCCCTTCCGCATCACTGTGCTGTGGCTCAGAGATGCTCTTCGGCCTCTTGGGGGAGGTGGGCTCATCTGCTGAGAGGAGAGCAGGGTCTAGAGAGATGGTGCGAATGAATGGCCTAGCAGGACCCTTCCAGGGGCTCAGGGCCCCTCTAGGCCTGGGGTCTACTCAGATACTCCAAAGTTGACCTTCTTGTCCTCTGTGCCACTGCTGGAACCCTCACCCCTGAGCCTGACAGATGCCCAGGCATTTAGGGCACATCTCCCACATGTAGGGCGTGAATGTACAGATCATCTCATTTAGTCCACAGGGAAGGTTCTGAAACGTTCAGAGGGGCCATTCTGGGCTAACCAGCCTCTGAACTGCTGCTGTCAAGATGGCAACGTCCAACATGTTGCTAAATCCAGTGGTAACATCTCAGTTCTCATCTTATTTGACTATTTGACACACCAGCAGCATTTGACCCAGCTGGTCACTCCATCCTAGAAACAGCTCTCTCAGCTTCTAGGATGGCAAGGCCTGCCCAATCCCCAGCCCCTATTTCACTGGTTATCTCCTTCATTTCCTCTGCTGGCTCTACCTTCTCCCCTTGACCTTGTAACACTGAAAGATCCCGGAACTCAGTCTCTGAACCTCTTTTCTTCTCTGTCTACACTCTTGCTCTTGATGCCCTCATCTGGTCTCATGGCTTTAAATAACCCTAGGCAACAATGACCCCCAGATTTCTATCTCCAGCCTGGACATTCCTGATTCTAGATTTATATAGACCACTGCTCACTTGCATCTCCATCTGAGTGTCTAACAGACACATCAGACTCAACAAGTCCTAACAGAGTTCTTCATCTTCTCGCCGCACCCAACATGTCTTGCCCACAGCCTTCCCCCTCTCAGTAAATGACAACTTCAGCTTCCTGTTGCTCCAGCCAACACCTCACCAGCGTCTTTGACTGCTCTTGTCATTTCATTCTTCATTCAAGCCATCGGCAAATCCTGATGGGTCTACCTTCAAAACACGTCAGGAATCCAGACCCCTCTCACCGCCTCTCTGCTTCCCACCCCCAGTCCGGCCACCATTGTCTTTTGCTTGGATCATAGAAACTGCCTCTGCCTGGCCTCCGTCCCTGCCCTCTTGCTGTGCCCCACCCCCCCAGTCTATTCTCAACACAGCAGCCAGGGTGACTCCGTTAAAACCTGAGTGAGATCATGCCACTCCTCTGCTTGAAATCCCCCAATGGCCCCTCATTCACTCAGAGTGAAAGCTGAAGGCCCTACCGAGGCCTGCAAAGTCCAACATAACGTAGTCCCCAGTGTGTCCCATGACCTTGTCTCCTAGCTCTGGCCCCAGGCTTGCCCTGCCCTCACCATGGCACCTTCATGATGCTCCTCCAGCACTCTGGGTACTCGCCCTTCTCAGACCCCTTGCACTGCTCTTGCTTCTGCCTGGGAGGTGTTATCCCCAGACGTTTCCATGCAGGCCTCACTCACTCACTGGCTGTCTTCAAGTCCTTGGTGGAACGTCACCTGCCCTGACCATCCTATTTAATATTGCAGCCCATGCCCTCAGGGCTCTCCACTCCCCTTGATTTTCATTCATAGCGTGTCTCACCCTCCAATAAACTATACAATTTCCTTTTTTCATTTTGTTTATTGTCTCTTTCTTCTATGACTAGAATGTAAGCAGTGATTTTTGTCTGTTTCATTTGTTGCTAGGGTGGTACTTGGTGAACGGTAGGCGTTCAGTGAGTGTCTGCTGAATGAGTTCATAAGTGAATGCACCCAGCTCTGTCTTGGCCACTAACTAGCTGGGTGACCTCATCTCCAGGGACAGTGTCCAGAGAACAGGTGTCATTTTTCCTCTCCAAGGTGGAGCCTTCACCTGAACTTGGCTCCCTCTCACTTCCCTCCTCCCTCTCCACAGTGTCATTCTTGTGTTCTCATTTGTCTACTGAATCTTTCCTGTCTGTATTTAAATATGCTGAAAGTCTCCTGTCTTAAGAAAACTTGTTTTAATCCCAGTCCTCACCCCCAGCCCCCAGCCTACTCTTTCTTCTTCCTTCTCAGCCAAGTTTCCTGGAAGGGTTGGCTACACTCTTCTCTCTCTCCTCTTCTTTATGAACCCCCTATTCCTATAATCCTGCCTGTGCCTCCACCACTTCCAAACTACCCCCAGCACAGTCCACAGTGACCTCCTTGTTGCTAAGTCCAATTCACGGGACTTTGGGAGTCCTCCTGCGGTCCTTGAGCCTGCCCTGTCCCTGCTCCCAGGGACACCTTCTCTCCCTGCCCCTGTGGCTGGCCGTCTCAGCTATCCAGTATTCCAGCCAACCCTTAAACACCTGGGTTCTCCATGCATCCACCTGAGCCCTCTCATCTTTTTACCCATGTGTTCTCTCTGGGAGATACAATCTCTTCCCTAACTGTATTTACCACCTGTGAAGATGACTCAAGAAATTTTTATTTTTATGTGAAATACCTCATCTTAAAATATCAGACACATCAAAAAAAAAAAAAAAAAAAAAAAACATGTCTGCAGCAGACCGAGCAAGTGGGTTGTTAGTTTGTAGCCCCTGGTGCGTGTGGATGCTTGCTGTGTGCACGTGTCCACACTTCTAAGTTAGTGTAACTGGGGATGGAAGGCATTTGAGGAATATAATCACTACATAATAATAATGACATGGCGATGGTGGTGGTGGTGGCAGCATTAGTCATAATAAAAGCAGTAGCAGCTTACTTTTATTGGGTGCTCAATATATACCAATAATTGTTTGAGCATTTGACATGTATTAAGTCTATTAAATCTCACCTGATCCTCTCAGAAAAGCATTGTTATTACCCCCATTTTCCTGCTGAGAAAACTCAAGCACAGAGAGGTTAAGACACCAGCACACGGTCATATAATCTGTCAGAGGATGGGGATCAGTCTGTGTGTCTGTGAGCACAACAGAACCATGAATGGACACTGTTGCGCATGAGCTTTGTGCTGGGAGTTTTGGCTGGAAAGCACCCCCAGTTCTTTACTCCCTCCCTATAATAGAGTTGCGCTTTGTGCTGTGACTTTGCAGTCCTTCCCGCTGGAGTTGGTGGGGTGTATAGCCCTGCCCCACGGACGTGAGGCTTGGCGGCAAGGCTCGCTTTGACCTGTGGCAACTCGTGGATGGGACGTGAGCAGAAGCTTTAAGTGGGCCTGCCAGTTGGCTGTCACCCATGTTCCTGCTAGGTTACCATGAAAAGAACTTGTCGCAGGTGGCCACTGCCCCTTCAGTCAGGGTCCCTGATTGAGAGCACATGGAACAGACCTGGAGCCGAGCTATAGCCTGGAGCCAACCCAGTCAATCCCTTGGGGCCTCCCTCGCCCTTAGAGCTACAGCCTGAAGCAGAGCTACCCAGTCAACCCACAGATTCCTGAGCAAGAAAACAGGTGCCATACCCACTGAGACTGGGGAGGCTTGTTACATAGAATGACTGTGGCAAAGACCCAGCTCCATGCCTCGCTTCTTGTGTGCCTATGAGCTGTGTGCCCAAATGCTTGTATTTCCAATAGATGCTAACTGTGTCCTCCTCAGATCCAGGCCTGTGCTAGGGGTTTGGGGCTGAACCTGCCACCACAATCCCTGCCTTCAAGGATCTCTTTCTGTCTCACAAGGGAGATAAGGCATGTTCACAAATATCTACATGATAAGACAAAGCATGTAAGAGTGAGGCATGAAGAGGCAGAAGGGGAGGGAGATCTGACTTCTATGCAACAGCAGCTTTGGGTTAAAGGCACTGCTACGACTGGGCTTGGGGATGAGGGGAGAGAGTGGTGGATCCAGGGCGGCCTAGCGGGATGAGGCGGCTGCGGGTGGCCGAGGCAAGCTCAGCTACACCAGTCTGCAGAGGTCCCAGACCCACAGCCCCCACACCTCAGAGCCCAGACCAAACCTGCAAGGAACACCCAGTGTCCTGCTTTTCTTTCCTCCTTCCATGGAGGGATGGAACAGGCCAGGGCTCAGCCTGGCTCCCTGGGCTCCAGGAGGGTGGAGGGCACGGCTGACGGCTGGCCTCTCAGAGCATAGGGCCAGGGCCAGCATTTCTCACAGTGAACCCAGACATCAGGGCAGGGGCAGCAGTGTTGAGGTAGACACTCTGTAAAAAAGAAGCTGGTACTTCCTCTGGGCCCCCTTTTGCCAATGTGCCCAGGCAAAAAGCCCCAAAGGAGGCCAGTCTCCTCCCCGACTTCTGCCGTCTAAGACTCAGGCCATGGCTACTGCTGGGTTTTATGGGGTTCAGCACCACCTCCACGAGGAAATTCCTCCAGTCAAGTGGCTACTTCCAGATATCTCTTCATTCCCAGACAGCTCCGTCTGTGTGCATATAACAGTAGTAATACTAGTGACACTAGTACCAATACTGGAAATAATACTAATGACAGTAACAAAAGCAACACTGACTCATCGAGTGCCCATATGCCTTCATCCACCTTAGCATCCCAACAGCCCTAAGAGAATGGTATTAGCATCCTCACTGGATGAGTGGAAAAGAGTGGAGTCCAGAGAGAACACCCACCAGGCCAGCCAGTGAGTGCACAGTACTGGGTGTCACCACAGCTGGGCCTCCGGCTGCTGGGCACAGAGCAGCTGCACCTGTGGCCAGCCCCTGGTGAAGAGCCAGGTGTGCTCACCTGTGCTGCATGCCCACACCACCAGCCCTCTTGCTGCCTCCCTGAGGCTGGCTGCTCTTTAAGACTTTGCCTGAAGCCATCTTTGCTCATTTGGAGAATCAAGGACTCTAATGGGGGCTGGAGGATGACAGGAGAGGAGGTACATAGGAGTCATGGGTGAGGAGAAGGACCCAGCACCCTGCAGAGCAGCTGCTGCCAGCCTGTGGCACGAAGCAGCTTTGCCCAGAACTGAGCACCTCAGCCTCATCTCAGCTCTGGCCAGATACCTGCTCCCTGACAAAAGACAAGACTCCAAAAATCCTAAGTGCTGGGTCCAAGGTCTACCTATGAGCCTGGGAAAGGCAGAGCCAGGCAGGGTCTGGGGAAATGTCTGTCCTCACACGTGGCTCCCAGCAGCCAGGTCCTGAGGCCCTTTCCTGGCCAGGCCCCTGCCGCAGGGTTATGGAGAGGCGCGGTGCTCCCTGGTTCTGCTGGCGAAATTGCTGCTGCTTTCTACTCAAGTCTGAGACTCTTCCACTCACCCCCAGAACCCAGGGAGATGATAACGCAACAGGCCTCCTGTGTGCTGCTATTAACCCCACTTTGCAGGAAAGGAAACCAAAGCTTGGAGGAGTTATCACACTTGTCCAACGTCACACAGCTCTAATGGCCAGAGCCACCTCTGGCCGCTGTCCACTGTTCTCTCCGCAGAAAAAAGTTGAGAAAGAAAGCAGCAAAACTAAGAGGATCAGGATCCAGTCAGGAAGACAGGGCCAAGCCAGGGAGTTCAACAGAAGCATCCAGACAGGAAATGAACTGCAATGGTGCTGGAAGAGCTGAAAGCCAAACAGGGATGATGAGGCAACCCAGAGAGGAGCAGCAGCAGGCCACTGTCCCTCAACAGCAGAAGGACAAGGGGAAGAGCTGGTGCCACCAGAGCCCAGAGGCCACAACACTGCTGCAAGGCAGGGAGCTGGGAGGGACACCCTGGCTTCCCCTTGGATCCTGCCCTCCAGCCCCACACCAGCGCGTCCAGCATTCAAAATTAATAGTAAGCCAGTTGCAAGGGAGCTGGAAAATGTAGCTTGCAAGGGATACACCTTTTCAGTACAGAGCCCAGCCAAAGAAGGGCGGGGAAGGCATCTGAGCACACACAGGCAGATATCTGGGATTCTGAGCAGAGCGGCCTCCCCACCCTCTTGTAAGAGGGGACACTACAAGCCCCCAGTGGGATAAGGGAGGGCCCTAGAAAGATGCTTGTGGCAGGCAGTCCTTCTACCCACTGCCAGGGTATGTCACAATTACTCTGGGAAGGAGACTTGTCAATGCCAGAGCCAAGGTCCTTTTCAGTGTGTGGCCCTTTAGAGAAAAGGCACAGGTGCCAAGATGGGCTGGCTGCCCTCATGGGGGCTTCTGAGAGTGACTCCTCAGGGTGCAGTCATGGGAATGGGCGTCCACGGATCTTCAGGGGGTGAACAAATTGATGGGCAATCCTGGGCCTCTGGCTCCTCTGCCCTGGGGCATGGCTGCCCTGCCTTGCTGTACTCCTTCCAGGAGTGGGCCTGGCCCCTGTGTGTAGGTGTGCAGATACACATGGACACACCCTCCACTGCCCACAAGCCAGGGTGGATGGCGTCATTCAAGGGGCCCTGGCTGGCCCTAGCAGTAGCCTTCGTGCAGGGACCAATAAATTAAAATGTAAACCTGAGGAAGATGCAAATTTTGACAGGTAGTGCCAAGCCTCAGCCCCTTCCCCACGGCCCTCAGCAGAGCTGAGCTGCTCCTCCCACGAAGCCTTCATCCTGGACACTGGGCCAGACACAGGGAAATGCTGCCACAGATGGCTGGCGATCTGGCACCAGCCCTCAGCACATGGCTCCCTCTGGACACCAGGACTCCTCCATTGAGGTGAGGGTTGGGGGCACACGCTGTATCTTCCCAACAGCTCTGCAGGCTCCAGAGTAAGAGGGAAGCTGAATTTCTTTGCTAACAGCAGCAGGACTGGAGCCTTCTTCTTGGAACCTGCTTCTTTTCTTCCCTCTTCTTCCGCCACTACAGGCACTGTGTCTGGCCAGCTGTGAGCCTTCAGCTTTGGGCACAGCCAGGACCTATACCCGTGTTCCTCTGAATGAGGTGGGCAGGAAGAACTCTAAGTTTCTGGAAGGCAGCCCAGCAGCAACCCTGTAAAGCAGGAAGGGAAGTAGCCTGGGGCTCACCGTCCTTCCCTCCTGTTCAGAACCTGGCCAGAGCAGCAGCAAGACCCCAGCACTGAGCAAACAATCCCCATCCAGCTGCCACATGTCCCCAAGGGAGTCACAGCCAGGGCCTGGTGTGGGTTGGGGGTGGGAAAAGAGAAAATCTGATCTTCTGGCACTTCTAGGCTCCTACAAATGAAGAGTTAGCCTTTTTTTTTTTTTTTTTTGAGACGGAGTCTCACTCGTCACCCAGGTTGGAGAGCAGTGGCACAATCTTGGCTCACTGCAAGCTCCGCCTCCTGGGTTCACACCATTCTCTTGCCTCAGCCTCCCGAGTAGCTGGGACTATAGGCGCCCGCCACTACGCCCGGCTAATTTTTTTTTTTTTTTTTTTTTTTTTGTATTTTTAGTAGAGACGGTGTTTCATCGTGTTAGCCAGAGTGGTCTCGATCTCCTGACCTCGTGATCCACCTGCCTTGGCCTCCCAAAGTGCTGGGATTACAGGTGTGAGCCACCGCGCCTGGCTGAGTTGGCCTCTTTATCTGAGGGTGGGTCCCCTGCTTCCCCAGCCCCTCTGCTGCCGGGCAGGCAGCTTCTCTTGGTGTCAGTTATAGGCACTTGCAGGATAACTGGACTCATGGGATCAAAGCCATGCTGAGCCACCCACATGCCTTGGCATGGGGGCCGCACCCTCCAGCCCAGGTTATGGCAGGTGGAGTGTTCCCTACCCCGTCCCTTGTCTCACATCTGCCACCTGGATTCCTGTGTCAGGACCCCAGAGCAAGGCACAGTGAAGAGGGGACAGAGGATGTGTGTGAGGCCAGTGGCCTGGGCCTTGATGCCCCAAAAGGGATGCTGCTGGAACTGCTCTCTGCTGCCAACCTCAGCTTGTCCCTGAGAGGATGCATCCAAGGCCCACCTGCGGCTGTGCAGAGCCAGCTCTCGCAAGAATTGTACATGACAATGATGCCCCTCAGAAGGCAAAATAGAAGCAAAATCAAAACTCCCTTCTCATAATCAGGGGGTCTGCAGTGGCAGCCAGGACACACAATGTCAGACTTCTCTTCCTCCAGGTCTCCCTCCTGAACCACGCTGGATGCCAGCCAGACCTTCCCCAGCCCGAGATGGCTGCATGTTCTGCAGTCTGAGGTCCAGGCCAGAGGGCATATAACCTAAAAATATTTTTTGAGGGCCCACTATGTGCTAAGTGCTATTCTGTCAGGGTTATACAAGCATTCAAAGGCAACCAAGACCCCTGCCCTCATGGAGTTTGCGTTCCAGCAAGGTTAGAAAACATAAATAAGCAAGACATATAATAAAGGAGTGAATTACACAATATGTTGAAGGCAATAAATGTGTGCAGTGGAAAAACTGTCTAGTAGGGTAAGGGGGAGCAGGATTGCTGGGGAGTGCAGGTCTCGGGACTAAAAGTAAACCTCACTGTGGGGATTGGGGGACACATGGACAAATTTGAATAAAGGACAGGCTCAGCCATATGAATGCCAGGGAAGGGCGTTCTTGGCAGAGGAAACAGACAGCACAAAGGCTCTAAGAGAGAATGTGGCTGGGTCAGAGTGTGTAAGGGAAAGTAGAAGAGGAGGTCAGAGTAGGGGCCAGACCCCATAGAGCCCTTTGAATCCATCATGCTTTTGGCGTTTACATGCAGTGAGCTGGAGAGCTGCTGGAGTTTTGAGCAGTGGTGAGACATAAATTCTAACAGGATCATCCAGGCCAGGCACAGTGGCTCACACCTGTAATCCTAGCACTTTGGGAAGCTGAGGCGGGAGGATCACTTGAGGTCAGGAGTTCGAAAACAGCCTGGCAAAACCCTGTCTCTACTAAAAATACAAAAGTTAGCTGGGTGTGGTGGCAGGTGCCTGTAGTCTCAGCTACTCGGGTGGCTGAGGCATAAGAATCACTTGAATCCGGGAGGTGAAGTTTGCAGTGAGCCGAGATCACTCCAGCCTAGGTGACAGAGTAAGACACTGTCTCAAAACAAACAAATAAATAAAAGGATAATCCAGCTGTTTTGTTGAGGAGGTTGAGGGGTGAAGGGAGAAGCAGGGGGCCTCAGAGTGGTGGCTGCAATCACGTGAATGACAGTGGCGGAGGTTGGTTAGTGTGGAGGTAGTGAGGAATGGAAGGTTCTGGATGTTCCTCAAATTTGCTAATGGATTTCGTGTGAGGTCAAGAGAAAGAAGAGTCAAGAATGACTCCAGGGCCTTTGGGCTGAGCAACAAGGAAAAGGGAACTGCAGTCTCCAGAAATGGGGAAGGCTAAGGGCGGAGCCTGTTTTGGGGGAAAAATCAGCAGTTGGAGTGGACATGCGCAATAGACATCAGGTGTGGAGCAAGCAGGCAGCTGGGCACAAAGTGAGAGCCTATGCCCCCTCCTTGCTGAGACTCGGGCACTCACTAAGGCAAAACCAAAGTCCACTGGCAGGTGGTGGGAGGGAAGGGGAGCTCCAGAGCTGAGGCCTGGGTGTCCGAAGGGAGGTGGCTGTTGCCTTTAAGAAGGCTGGGGAATCAGAAACCTGGAGAAAAACAGATGGTGCCACCAGTGTGAATCGGGACCGCTGTCTAGTTCCCAACCTGAAGGTGTCCTGTCAGGTGTTCTGAGCCCCAGTTAATCAAGAATGCCCAAAAAGTTTTCCTCTGGGCGCTCTATGCTGTGCAAAATCAGGAAAGTGCTATCTAGAACATGGCAAAGAGATCTTGCTGTCCTGAGGGCCAAACACCTTGGAAAACCCTATGCTAGAGGCATCCTTAGCCCCAGTTCACAGAAGGGACCTGTCTAATGCCACTGAGTCAGTACCAAGTGCTGGGAGCAAAGCCTGGTCTTTGGTGGAGCCCAGGCCCTCAGCATGCACTGAGGTTCCTCTTAGAGCAGGCACCTGAGTCCTAGCCTGGGCTGTGGGACTCAGTCCCTTCACAGTGGAAAACGTGGCTCTAGACTTGCTTCTGCCTCCCTAGTATCAGGAGCTTCTTTAACATCAGTACTGACCGCAAGGTTGCCACAAGGAGGTGAAGAGCTAATGAAGTTCTGCACTTAAAATTCTTGGCCCAGTACCTGGCACAGAGAAAATGTTCCCTATATAACAGCTGGCTGGGGGGCAGTAAAAGATGTAGTAACTTCTTTTACTTATTTAAGCCTTTTTTTTCCGTAAGTTGTAAAAATGAATGCATTTACAGAAATAAAGGGGAACAGCCCACCCACTCCGCTTGACCGACTTACACATTCAAGTTGCACAGAGATTTATTTCTTCTGCTGGATTATTTCCTCAGAATAAATTCCCTGCAGTAGAATTATTAGGCCAAGAGGTCAGAGCCCTTTTCTGGATCTTAATCAGGGTTGCCATAATGCTTCCCAGGAAAAGATTCTCCCAATTTACTTTTTACTCAATACTTGGGATGAAGTTCATATTTTTTTCTTACAGTTTTACTTTTTTCTTTACTAATTCAGTAGATGCACCATAATTTTTATTATTTTCTTTTTGAGACAGAGTCTCACTCTGTAATCCAAGCTGGAGTGCAGTGGCATGATCTCAGCTCACTGCAACCTCTGCCACCTGGGTTCAAGTGATTCTTGTACCTCAGCCTCCCAAGTAGTTGGAATTAAAGGCGTGTGCCACCATGCCCAGCTAATTTGTGCCACCATGCCCAGCTAATTTTTTTTTTAGTAGAGACAGGGTTTTGTCATGTTGGTCAGGCTGGTCTTGAACTCCTGACCTCAAGGGATCTGCCCGCCTCAGCCTCCCAAAGTGCTGGGATTACAGGTGTGAGCTACCGCACCTGGCCCATGTGCACCATAATTAATTTACTTCCTTTAAAAACCAAGTAGAATACTTTCGTAAATGCTTGCTTTTTCTTTTTAGTGTTTACTTTTAAAATTTGCTTAAGTGTAAATTGCCTATTCATAGCCTTTGCCTATTTATCATCGACTCTTTAATTAACAAATATTAACTGATCATCTACACTGTGAGAGGTGCCCAGAAACATCTGTTTTAAATGAATTTTGAAAATACCATGCAATGAACTTATTACATTTAGTTCATATTTTTCCCTAGTCTAATGGTCTATTTAATATTTGATTATTCTACATTAAGTTTTAAAAATGTATATAATCAGATTTGTGTCATGTTTTCCCTGTGTGTTCTTCTTCCTATTAGAGGATTTATGCTTAGAAGGTTATCACCCCATATCTAATCAATACTTAATTCCATTTAATATTTAATTATATGGTTTTCCTTTTAAAATTCTAAGTCTTTAATCCAATATCTCTGAATTAAAGACTAGTCTACCAAAACTATGTCTGTAGAATGCAATATTCAAAAAAAGTAAACCAAAACCAAAACAAAATGTTCACATAAGTATGGGACAGCTGACTTTCACAAAGTTGATTAAACTTCTCTACAAGGATACCTCAGAGACTTAACATGCTAATGAATCTTGTGAGTCTTCAGGGCGGGGGAGGACTGGCAAGATCAGTACAAAATATTCCTCAAATGTTGTGACCATGGACTCCTTTGTTGGTGAAGCACCTCTTGGGGTGTCACGCTTTGACAATAAAGTGACGATTTTTGTCTGCTTTACTCCCTTCTGTATTCCTAGTCCATAGTAGATGCTCAGGAAATATCACATAGTTGAGCAAACAAATGAGCACATGCACAGTTAAATATAACAGATCTCATCTAGTACAGCAATACTGAGCCACATCTCTAAGGTGCAGGGAGGTGCGGGGACTTCGCGTGGTTCCCTGCTGTACCTAGGGCTTAGAATAAGGCCTAGGACAAACATTTGCTGAATAAATGAATGCATAAAGGAATGAGTCACTTGCACAGCCCAGCACCTGACTTACAGTCCCTAACATCCCTCCTTGAATGGAAGTGGGAATATATCACCCGGGTAAGAGTACGGAACCCTTGGTCATGACCTGAGGCAGCTCTGAAGGTAGATCCAGGCATCAGAGACCAGAGCCTCAGGAACACCCATTTGGAGATGCCAGGGACCTCATGAGGTTCACAGGTGACTTTTCATACCAGTGTCAGAAGCCCAGCTACACCCAGCCAGGAAATGGAAGGCATCCCACCCAGGGGAGGCTGAGGACCAGATGACTTTGGCACTGCCCAGGATAGCCAAGTGAGGCTCCAAATCTTTCCCTTAAACACAGCCTGGAGTTGCCCGGGGCCTGCCATGAATACTATACTTAGGGTGGTGCTAGGGCAGGGCCTCACACCACAGACACTGAATACCCTGAGCCTTTGGGACAGAAAGGTCTCTTAGGATGGCAGTGGCTCTCCATCTGATGAGCACACTGCCAACTTCATTGCCATCCTAATATTGATGCCCAGTCCTTCCTCCTTACCTTCCACCTGCCACTCAGCTGTGCACCAGCGTGAAGTGTTCCAGACCAACCTTTGCTGAATAGGAACCTAAATTAGTGTAAGGTTCATAGGGAAAGCTCTCCTGTAGAGCCACGCTTGGGTGTGCGGGGGAAATGGGTACAGGTAGCCGTCAATACAGTCTGTTTCTAATCGCTGAGGGGACACTGACCCTCACCCACTATGCTCAGCATCTAGAACAGCAAAGTACAATGAGTGTTCAAGAAAGAGATCCCAAAGCCTGGCCCAGGAGCATTGGTGACAGTTTCCAAATATTACCCAGGGGTAATATTTCCTTTCAGAGTGCCCAGTGCAGCCCGAGAGAGTCCTGTGTTACCTCAAGTGCAAGTCCCGCCAGCAGTTTAGGGAAAATGAACCCCCTACACCAATCCCTGTGTGTGAGGTTTTAGAAGCTTCCACGGCAAAGAAGAGAGGAAACAATGAGCTTTATAAAGAACAATATTTATTTCCATTTACAGCATCAAATACCATAAATAAAGCTAAACATTGTTTGTTTTGCTGTGTGCAAAATACAGGGTTCCATGTGGCACTGTAAATGATTACCAAAGGTCACAGACATGCTTTGTGATGAGATGGGGAGGCTAGCTAAAGAGGAGGCTGAGAGGGGAGGAGGGCACTCTTTGGTTGACATTCTATAAAGGGAGGGAGACTCTGTAAGAGAAGATAAGACAAGAGCAACAACTTCGTACTGGCCAGGATCTGCACAAACGCAGTGAGCGTGCAGCATGCAGGGCCAGGCAGGCAGGCCCAGGGTTCAGGGTGGTCTGGGCCGCATGCAGGACAGACACCCACTGCAGCCTGAGACCGCGAGGGTTGCCTAGGACAGCTCCACTGTGCTTGGTGTGTTGTTTCTCATTAAGAGCATGTTGGTGATTATCCTGCTGCCCCAGGTACGAGAGTCAGCAGAAATGTGTGCCTTAAGAAGAGTCACAGGGGCCTGGGGCTGAACTGAGTCATTTCTCAAAGATACCCCTGCCTGGGATGATGATGGCTCTAACCGAAGCTCTGGCATCATCTGGGGCTTTATGAGCCAAGGGATATAAGAAGAGCCACAGCAAAACCCTTGGGTCTACAGTGCAGGCTGCAACCAATGCAGGATTTGCTAGAATATTTGTGATTATGTGTTCAACCTACAGAGCATGTGTCAAGCTTGGGATGAGGCCTGAGAGTAATTATGTTTTTTAAATCCCTCCAAATAATCACCTATGGTTTTGATAAATGACATTAACAATCTTTACATTAGAGCCAATTTAAGAAGTCGCTGGTATGTATGAGCTTTTTGAGGCTGCTCAAAAAGTGTTCTTTTCAAAGGTGACAGAGGCCCCCTCATGGTACTGCCTCATGATCAAGGTCGACCCTCCCAAGAAAGTAGGTGGCTTCGAAGGCGCAACTGGAGAAGCATGCAAGCAGGCAGACCCAAGGGAGAGAGGAAACACGGGGCATGCACTTGGGGTAGACCAGGCTGCCAGCTCCACGGGAAATGAACACAGACATGGGTCTCAAGCTGAACACCCACCCCATGCTGTTAGCCAACCATGCCACCAAATGAGTTCCATCAGTACGCAAGACACTCACAGTTAGCGCAACCAGTACCGCTGGCGGAGAGGACGGGGTGCGGAAAGCAGGTTGGGGGTTAGTACCACTCTTTGAAAATTGGCAAGAAAACCAGTCACCTTAGAGCAGAAGTGTGTCAGCCAAGAAGTGGGTGTAGCACTGGAAGGCTGAAATGAACTGATGGCCATGGTGTAAGATTGGAAAGAGAGAGAAAGATAGAAAAGAGAACTTAGTGTGGGGGAAAAAAGGAAATGATTAACATCACGAGAAGGCACCGGAGTTGAAAATAAGGCAACTATTGAAATAGGGAAACTTCCTCTGAAAGAGTCGTCATTTGCTTAGGAGAGATGAACCTTTCTGGTTGTGACCAGCTACTTGTTTACAAGAGTGGATGCACACAGTTTGCATCTTGCTCCCTGATATCGTCTCTGCCCCCATTTTACTCTAGCGTCTCCTATTCATTCTTGAATGTGTTGCGGAGGCCTAGAGGCATTCATCCTCTGGGGTCCACCCCTGGGTGTTGGTGCTGCCCACCAGAAAGGTTCAATATCTCAGAGCATACAAACATCTCAGATTTCTGACAGGCACACCCTGTCTCACCACAGTAATTCAAACCAGTCTCCTTATGGCTGTACATGACAGTCAGATTCCGACTCTGGCTTCATGGAACACTCCACAAAGCATCTCAGCCTATCCTGAGCTGAAGATAATCACAATAACATGGCCGTTCACATCATGACCTCGAGAATTTACTTTCTATACTCAAACAAAAGGAATCAAGGGTTCCTCCCACCACGCTGAACATTAAAATCCCAGCAAAAATTGGAGAAAACACAAGGCAAGTCATCGGACTGAGAACAGTGCCAACAAGGACAGAGGCGCCGGTTCCCACAGAGTTGGCCACGGCCATGCCTCTGTTTTTCCCGAGGATTTCAGGGAAGTGTTTGTAGAAATGTACCTCCTCCTTTCTTCCCGCCCCATAGAAACTGTCATCTCAAAGCTCTCAAAGGTTCTGGCTCCTCACCCACACCCAGGCACACCTCTTAGTTAATCCAGAGGCATCTCTAGTGATAACTGCACAGAGCTATCTTGGGCCCAGCAACTCCAGATACACTGAGCACCATAGATGGCCTTTCTCTGGCAGCCCCTTGATTGTTCAGCCAGACCCTGCAGCTGTGTATGTCTAGGCAGTGTGGAGTAGGGAGAGCTGAGGACTCTTCTAGATACCCAGAGTGAAGAATGTAGGTGGACCTGCATGCTCATTTTTACCTTCACTAATGCATATTTCCTTTGGATCAGTCCATAAATAGCTTCCACTCCCAGCCTTCCCTGCCAGTCAAGATATGGTAGAGCTTCCCCTAGAGGTCAGACCCATTCCTTTCCCAGGGCAGTGTGAAAATGGTTTCTGTTTTAACCACATATGCATGGCAGCAGAGCAGCTAAGCAGTCAGGATGTCCACAGGCAATGCTCACTGGGCAGGCCACACTTCCCAGCAATAGCCTGACGTGCTAACAAACCCCGTCAGTCTCAAAGGACACCACGTGAGTGGACAGAGTCTTCCACTCCACTCGGCCTGACCAATATGGACCCTGCACAGCCTTGGCTCAGCCTGCAGCCTGGGCTGGGGGATCTGCTGGGAGCCACAGGGGCTAAAATGCCATCAGCTGAAAGAGCTCATCTTCAGCACTGCATCAGCTCCGTGGTCAAATGCCACTGGGCTTTCACTGCAGCGCCCATTAGTGGGAAGAGGAAATGCATGTTTGTAGAATCTGTTGAAACCCCACGGTTCTTTATCATTTGGCTGTGAGTTGGTATGGGGGAGAAAGGCTTTAAGCTACTATTTAACATCAAAACAAGGGAGCAAAACAGTCCTCCCCCCAGGGGGACAGATAACAGCCAACCGCACACTACTCCGTGCTTTTGTAAGTTGAATTCTATTCTGCCCTTCTACTCTCTTCTTCTAAAATAATTATGCTTTCATGTTGTAAAAAGTATCCTGCTGCTGACAAGTGGCATCTGGGTACCTAGTCAAAAGGCACTGGTCAGGAGATGGCACACTCACTTGCATGTGTGTAAAGTCTTAAATCATCCACTTTGCTGGCAGTGGCTCTGATAACTCACTGCAATGTTCAAGGGGTTTATAAAACTGGTTATAAGCTTCAAACCCATGTTTAGAAAAATTGACACTCATAGAAAAAAATGCTTTCTCTAGGCTTATTAAAATTAAAAAAATTGAAATGTAAACCCAGAAGTATGGCTCACTTTGGTGTATATATATATATAAAAGTACAAAGCTATAGAAAAGATCCTTCATATCGTCCCTGGCCCTAGCACCATGAGTAGATGTTCACCCTGATAAGGCCAGGCAGAGGTGGCCCATGTGAAACTCTTTGGCTTTGAGCTAATTGCTTAATGAATGCTAGGCTTCCTGGCCAAAGCCTGAGCAAACTGCAAACGCACTGCCATCTGAAGCCTCCCCGGTAATGTGAAGGCACTTTGGGGCGGCCAGCCGTGTCAGCGGAGCTTGACTGGGAAGCACCTGAGCACCCAGTTGCAGATGCTCTCGAGGGAGCCCTCAGATTCCCTGTACATGGCTGCCAGGACCTCGGAGAACGCCCAGAGGAGTGGCAGCCCCAGGCTCAGGAGCTCGTACATGTAACAGTAGTTGTAAGCATTGTCCCTGATATGGAGGCCAGCGGCTTGCAGGAGTCCCTGCATCCAGTTACACAGGTCCCTCGGCAGCCTGAGGGGCCAGCCCAGCACCTTCCTAAAGAAGGAGGTGGAGATACCTGGGGGGCTGCCTTCCGGGGTGCCAATGGCGGCCACTGCGCAAGAACTTTCAGTGGGAGTGTCTCTCCGAGGGGCTTCCTGCTCTTGCCATGTCGCCTCCTCCTGAGAAAGAGATCGAAATGAGGGCATTAGTCTGTAAGTCTTCCAGAGGACTACTTCAACAAAGCAAACAGACAGCCAATACAAACTGAACTCGCCAGACCCTGCAACTAGCCCCCACAATAATCTCAGCCCCCCCCAACTCATGCTGAAGCCAGTGCTGAACACGGGCACTTTTCTAGGGACCAACTGACCATAGGAGTCACGAGCTTTCAAAAATATGCATGCCTTTTGATCGGCAATCTCACTCCTAATGATATACATCAAGTAGATAATTTGAAATATGGATAATGATATGCATACCAGCATACACTGTAAAAACATTTGTAAGATAAAAAATTCAAACGACGTAAAGATCCAGTAATACAGAAGTAGTGAAGTAAATTATTGACCATTTATAGACTAGAATCTTCCAAAGGCATTAAAAATTATGCTCCAACAGGATTTTTAATGTCATGGGAAACTATTCTTGATATACAGTTAGTGAAGAAAAGGAAGAATATAAAACCATAGGCATAGGATTCCACTTTGGTAAAAATATATTCACATAGAAAAAGCCTGGAAAGGGATGTTACAAAATGTCAACTGCGGTTTTCTCAGGGTAGAGTGGTTACAGGTGATTTAACTTTGTTTCTTGATATTCTTTCATTCCCATGTTTTTACACTGAACCTATATATTTGGGTAATTAGAAAAAAGTTTTAAGTTATGGGTTGTTGCTAGTGGTAGATGATTAATCAAAGCCCGAGAGAAGATATTTGCTAAGAGATGCCAGAAGAGATGCTTCCACAAACCATCAATGAATTCAGTGGACTGGTCACTTTGTTGACTTTGAGACCCTGGGAGAGGACTTGGAAAATGTAGAAGGGTCGGTCCTATACCAGGCATTCTTGCAAACAGCACCTTGTGGCCAGGTGGGTTCCAGGTACAGAGGGCCACGTGGCTTTTGTGTGGCTAAGCATATCACCCCATCCCTGCCACATGGGCAAGCTCTTCCAGGCTTCTTATGAGAAGCCAGCATGGCTACTGTCCTGGGAGCTCATCTGGAATGGGACACACCCCAGAGGCTGTGGAACAGACCGAAGCAAAAGAACCCTCCACACCAGGAAGCAGAGGCTTTCTTCTTTAACTGTGAGTCATCTGAATCCCTCTAGGGCCAGAAAAGCTGGCCTAACTTTGAGGATCACTGGAAACCCTTATCAAGGGGCTTTCCCCGTTTCACCAGCATGTTCGAGACAAACATACCTCTCTTTGTTGCTTCAACTCTGCCCGTCTCTTCCGTTGTTTGCTATTGGTTTTACAGTGAATGAAGTGAGGCTTGCAGTAAAATTTGCCTGTAAAAAGAGGCACGCACATACAGAAAAATTTTTATCCTGTAAACTAGAGCTAAGGAGACAAGAGCCAAGTGCCCGCCACTGTCCAAGTCAGAAAATAGTAATGATGGAAATAGCCCAGGATGGCTCAAACTTGGGAAACGGCTTCTGTCACCTTCCTTAAAGAAGTGGCACTGAGATGAGGTAGGAGGGCCCTTTGCTGCCTCAGAGACAAGCTCCAGCAATGGGGGGCTCCCGGGGATGTGGCTAAGACCTTCAAACCATGCCAGCTCCCGTAGGGTGGCATGCCCACACCCGGAGAGGCATGGGAGCTCTGAGCCCCTTCTCCCTACCATACTCCATGCCTCTTTTCCATCTGGCTGCTCCTCTGCAACCTTTATAATAAATAGGACAACATGAAAAAAAAAATCCCCAAATCAAACTGAGGCCAAGTTTCTTCATAAGACCAGTTGTCAGGCAGCAAAATGGACAGCTTCGAGTATGAACACCCTCAATCTTTCTTTGTGGAATACCTGGCGGGTGGGAAAGGCTGAGAGCAAATGGCAGCGGTGATGGGGAGGAAAAGACCCAGATGGGGCACACACTGGGAAACTGCCACTGCCCAGGCCCACTGTGCGCCTTCCAGAAAAGCCTTCCTTGCTCACTGCTACACGGGTAACAATAGCAATAGTAAAAATTGTAACAGTAGGGGACACTTACATAGGAATGACTGTATGCCAGGCATGATGCTACGAGCTTCACATGAATTAACTCGTCAGTCATCACAACCACCCTGAGAGCTAAGGACTACCGTTAACCTCATTTTACAGATGAGGGAACTGGGGGGCCAAGAGTTTAAATAACAGGCCCAAGGTCCCATGGCTAGGAGGTGGTAGAGTGTAGAGTCGAACCCAGGTACTTTAGTTTGAGGGTGTGTATTGAGCGCCATGCTATACTGCCTCTCGTTATAGATGACAGAGCAAATGTCAAGTGCTGAAAATTAGAAAATAATCATTCATTCCGATGAGCATGATTCCTCCATTGATGTCTTTGTTAGGCTGCTTATCAGAGGGAATGTCATTATGATGGTTATTTTAAAAACACATACTATGTAAGTAATATTAACATTGCATCATTTGGTGAACCTTACTGTATGCCAGGTGTGGTGCTGAGCATGCAACGGAGGGTATCAGGTTGGATTTTCTTGGCCATACAGGGACAATGGAGGGTGGTGAGGCTACATAAGAAGAGATACATAGAGCCCTGGGCACACAGGTGCCCACCAGGACCTGGTATGCCACACCACAGTGCTGATGCTACCCCTTCCCTGGGACCACAGGCAGCTTCCCCTTCTAGCAGGAGCTCCCAGTCTCCCTGAGCAGCTTTCCTGATGACATCATACTTCCTTTTGGGTATGTGTCGGGGGTCCTAGAGCCACCAGACGGACAGGAACCCGAGCCAAGGTCACACCTGAGGCCAAGGCCAGAGCCCAGTGCTGCCCTGGCCCCTGGGGTTACCTTCATCGCAGTCAAAGGTGTAGGCGGCCAGGCGCAAGGTGGTGGCACAGACGCTGCAGCGGAAACACTCCCGGTGGAAGAAGTGGCCCTCAGCGCTCAGCCGTTCCATCACATACACACGCTTCTTACAGAAGTAACACATGTCGCTGCCTCCCAGGTTAAGGGGAAATGACTTTCGCATAGATTCCTGGGGATCGGGAGAGAAGAGTGGGTGTATTAGGGCTTATCCCGAGCCTTCAAATGCCAGGCCAAGGCTTTTAGAAATTCCACACTGAATGCTGGGGACCTCGTGGGCTTCTGCTTCCTGTTCCTGCCACTGCAGCAAAGAGGGAGGGGTACGAAGATACGCCCCCAACCCAGACCCCAACCCTGCAGGGGCTGCTGTGAACTGTACTCCCAGGCAGGCCAGAGACAACAAGGTGGGCCTGGGAGGGGCTCTTCCCTAGATTGGCTGCTCTGGTTTTGGGGTGGGAGTGATCCTGGTCTGACGGAGTGGGTTTTACTCACAAACCTGTCTACCCCATGATATTCTTTCCAGGATCTGTCCTTGGGATTAAGTGTCACCTGGTTCTGGACAAAGGTCCTGAAACTGGCCCGCTGAGGATGTTTTAGGTGTCCTGTTCCCCTGCAGTAGCACAGGTTGGGTGGGGAAAGCTTGTGGCATCAAATCTGGTCAGTTATAGTCCTAATTGTGAATTGGGAGGGCACGGGCCAGGGCAGCAGTACCCCTGGGCGATTCCAGGGCAATGTGCCAAAAGCAAACAAAGAATGGTCAACTAAAATTCCTGGTGATGGCAGCGAGCAGCCTAGTTTAGAGAAAGAGAGAATTCAAATCAAAGGGATATTTTCCCCATGACTTTTTTCTCAATCCAATGCACAGTCTGTTCAGGTTGGACACTAAACATTGAAAGTGAGGGCCATTCAATTACACTCACGGCCTCACCTGGGCCTTTCTACCAGGCCGTTCTCCAAAGCCACAGACAGCAGGAAGATCTCTATTTTCAAAAAGACCGCAGGGGACCTGAGTGAGATCTGTCTTTAAGGAAATGCAGGCTCCCTTTAACTTCTGCCCTGATTCAGCTCATTCTCAGCCCCCTCTTGTTCCAAGAGAAGAGGCGCCTCGGGAGGGCCAGGGCATCCTCTCCACATCCCATGTGCCTGCCCTGGGGACGCCAGAGCCAGTGTCTGTGGGTGAAGGCTGGGGGTGCATGTCCTTACCAGGTCTGGAGAGGTGGCCTGGGCCTTAGGTCTGTGATCATTCATGTACAGATTGACCAGGACTTCAGCTGCAGCCCCTATTCCGCTGGACACTTTCCCTACCGTCAGCTAACCAAGAGCAGAGGCAGAGGAGACAGAGACAAAGGTAGAGGCCAGTTAGTACCCAGGAGGAAAACACAAGCAGGATGGATGGGGAGAGGGCTCCTCACCCACATGCAAATAGCACCCCACGACCCAGGAGAAGCAAAACCAGCCAGGAGCAGAATGTGGGGATTCTGGGGGTGGAGAAAAGAAAATAAATAAAACCCCGTGGCAGCAAAAACACAAGTACTCTAGGATTCCACTTATATGTGGTACCTAGAGTAGTCAAAATCATAGAGACAGGCAGTAGAACAGTGGTTGCTGTTGTTTAATGGGTACAGAGTTCCAGTTTTACAACAACTAAGAGTTCTGGAGTGGGAGGATGGTGAGGGTTGCACATGAAGGATGTATTTAATACAACTAAACTGTACCCTTAAAAAATGGTTAAGGCCGGCCGGGCGTGGTGGCTCACGCCTGTAATCCCAGTACTTTGGGAGGCCGAGATGGGCGGATCACCTGAGGTCCGGAGTTCAAGACCAGCCTGACCAACATAGAGAAACCACATCTCTACTAAAAATACAAAATTAGCCGGGCATGGTGGTGCATGCCTGTAATCCCAGCTACTTGGGAGGCTGAGGCAGGAGAATCACTTAAACCTGGGAGGCAGAGGTTGTGGTGAGCCAAGATCACACCATTGCACTCCAGCCTGGGCAACAAGAGTAAAACACTGTCTCAAAAAAAAAAAAAAAAAAAGGTTAAGGTGGTAAATTTTATGTCATGTATATTTTAACATAATAAAAAAATTCGAGGAAAAAAAGATTAAAAACCAAAAGCCTTTTAGTCCTGGGTGGGCCATGGGACTGTTACATCCACTGTGTGGTACAAGGACTTCTGAAGTTCCTGAGCCTCTCCTTGCACAGATGTGTACATGAATCCCAGAGAAGGGAACGGTCTATCTGAAGCCGCTTAGCAAATAAATTCAAGATTCCAGACTGTACTCTGGTCTCCTGCCCCCTAGCCCTGGGGCATTCACAGCTTCACTCAGCAGGGGCATGGGGTAAACGTGGTACTCAGACCCATCATTACCCAGAAGCCCCCAAAACCTGCGAGTTAGACAAGCCAAGGAAAGAAGAGAAGAAAATCAGGAACCAAGCCCCCTCAGACAGAAAGGTAGACTGCCAGACTGCGGCCACCCTCTTCCAGAGACCCCTTGTCTCCGGAGGGCTGCAGGCAGCTGCTCAGGGACCAGCAAGAGCAGGGGAAGGGTACAGCCCCAGCTCCACCACGGGCCAGTGCTGAGACTTGGCATAAAGCACAGAACTTCTGAGCTCAGTTCCTCATTTAGTAAAATGGGGAGAGTTATACCTGTCTCCCGAGTTTGTGGGAAGGACTGTGGGAGAGAATGTGTGTCCTATTGCCTGGCACTTAGCAGGCTCTGGGCCAGGACTACCTTGTGTGATACTGTGATATCGTCGGAAATACATATTTGGACTCTGCCCCCTGGTTCCTGAGGCAGAGCTCCTAAGACCTTTGTATCTTTCTGAGTGACAGCAGCATCTGATACAGAGATCCTAAATCCCCTGGGATTTCCTGGGTGATAGGAGCATCCTTTGTGGAACGAGGTGACTCTTGAGCTCCTGGATAGCTTCAGGATGGGGCTGGTTGCCAGGGGAACCAACCCTGTGATTAAAGGGTTGGAACTTTCAGTCCCACACACTGACCTACAAGGGCGGAGAGGCTGAAGGTTGAGTTAATCACCAACAGCCAATGATATAATCGATCATGCCCTTCATAACGAAGCCTCCATAGAAACCGAAAAGGTTAGGGTTTGAAGCTTCTGGAGGACGGACCATGCAGAGGCCCCTGAAGGGCAGTGCCCCAGAAAGGGCGTGGAGGTGCCCACCCTTTCCCACAAGCCCTGCCCTGTGCCTCTCCTCACCTGGCTGTTCCTCCATATCCCTGATAAGATCCTGTATAATAAACCAGTAACCGTGTTTCCCTCCTCAGGTTTAACTAATTTGCAAGGATGGCTCGCAGAACTCAGGGAAAACCTTTCCATTTATAGATTTTGTTGGTGGGGAGAAACATCCCCACTTTATTTGGTGACCGGAGGTGAGTGGTGTGAGAGTGGAGAGAAGCAGTTTTTTTCTTATACCTTGATTCCTCCCTCCCTCCCCTCCTCTAGATTCAGCCTGCCCTAGCCTGTCTTGAAGCTCCCAGGTCCCTCCCAGGAGGACCACAGCCCACCCTGCCAACAAGAGCAGTATGTGGAATGGGCTCACACTGGGCAGGTAGGACAGGATGGGGACTGCAGCAGGCTCCAGAGCCAGCGCCAGTCAAGGTCAGCTTGGAGACAGCAAGGTGGCAGCTCTGCCTGGGCCCTGGGGTGCATGGCCCAGTGACAGGTTGAGGGTGCCTGTGCTCCTGAGGGTACCTACAAATGCCTGGACCCCCACCAAGGTGTCAAAGAGCTGGGGAAGGGGTGGAAGCTGACAGCCCAAAGACATGGCACAATTACACATACCCTCTTCTGCAAATCCCAGCTTGCTCTCCCCTTCACCCCTCACCCCCAGCTCTGGAAGCCCGCTTTGGAAGCCCACCCTGGTATCACTGCAGTCTCTTCTTGGGGGAGGTAAATACACATAGCATGAGATTCTAGAAACACTGCTCCTGATCCCAAGATCATAGAGGGAGGGAAGCTCTAGGTCCTCCCCAGCTTCTGAACCCAGCCTCTGGGAGATGTGGCCAGAGAGAGCAGCAATGGAGGCTGCAGGGCCTCTGGGCAGGGGTTGATATCCATCACCACACCAAATAACAGTAACTTGTGTGTGGGTGAAATGATGACCTCCATCAAAACCCAAGATTGCCCTTGGGAGGCCACATCTAAACTGATAAGAGAATGCCTCAAATATAAACCAGGGAGTCCAGGGAACTGCAAAGCAGATGATGGGCTCACCACAGCTCCCCTATTCCTGGTAGCAGTGCCCATCGTCAGGGCCTAAGGCTAACTCACTGGCTTCCAGCAAAAGCACAGGCACTAAATAGGGCTGAGCAGGGAAAGAAGTGCCTGGCAGGCTGGTGCGAACAAAGCCCAGGAGCCCCTTGCTCCCTTTCTCATTAGGAAGCCCAACATTACAGCAACTTTGGAATGGTCACTCCAGACCATGTGTGTGGCTTTGGGGCCTGCAGAGGACATGGATGCAGGCTTGCTGGGGGTGTCTGATCCCTTGAACTTAGACAGATGGGACCTCATCAGAGTTTACCAAGCCTGCCACTTCTTGGGAGCAGCTGTCAGGCCTGGCTCCCCCTTCCACCCCGGCCTCTACTCTGGCCCAACCTGGGAGGGATTAGGATTCTGCTTCTAAGCATACTGTCTGCCATTTCCAGGAGGCCACAAATGCCAAGAAATTTAGCCCCTGCTTCCAAGAAAGGTTCAGGTGTATCAGCTCAGGACAATAAGCCATTGTTTGCCTGATGTTCCATCCCCTGCTGGGGCCCCCAACTTGGCCCCTCAGATAGGGCCTGTAGGATACAAAGGACTTCCTGGGCTTTGTGGGAGGAAAGGCAGGGAGGTCAGTTATATCTCAGCACTGCCTGCCCTGCGCCTTTTGTGACTGCCTCCACTGGCCCAGTGTGTGAACTGGCTCCACAGTATTCTCCCAGAAAGGCACCACAGTGATGCCAAGATACCCATGCACAATTACTGCCTCCCTTGAGTAAGCAGGGACTATACTTTTTGGAGCTTTTAATACAAATCCCTAATGAGACCTTATTAACTACTTAGCTAATAAGCACTTTGTACATGGAGCTTCTGAGCAACCCTGACTTGGGGAGGCATTACTGAAGCATGCAGAGGGCTGCGAGGTTGCTGGGAGGTGCTGCCAAAACTGAGCAGCTGCAGAGCTGCTCCATTGTCCTACAGGACAGGGCACAGTCTGGGTCATCTGCACAGGGGATCCAGGATGAAGACCACACCTGGTCCCACCTTTCATTAGGTCCAAAAGCCCCCTTTCTCCCCGTGGCACTCACACATCCACCCCGAGAGGGTGACATTCTTTTTCTTTTCTTTTCTTTTTTTTTTAAAGTAAAATGGAAGCACCCTTAAGGAAGTCAGTACTTGGTCTCCTACCTGCCCTTCCCAACCTGATGAAATGCATTCCAGAATCACCAAGAGGTAGACCAGCACTTCTTTGAGAGGCCACAGGGAAATAAAGTGATGGAGAACTTGTCTCCTGGGATGAGGGGAGAGCCTTTGAAGCCCACCCCAAAGGCCAACGTGAAGGTGAATGTTGCCCTGGGCATCAAGGGTTATCTTCTATTTCCTGACAGCAGGACAGTCTTACTGGCTCTCAGAGTGAGGATATAACTAACTAGCTGGCTTCTGCTAGCTCATTGCTCCTCAAACTATCTGTGGCTAATGATAGGTTTTTTTCTTTTTAAATATTTAATCCATTATGGCCTGTTATTTCCAGATACAATGAAAATAAACTAGAAATATGATCACACACTTGAATGTGTGGCAATATCAAATGGTTCTACAAGTTTCCAACACTTACTCTCTCTCACTTGCTATAATGATGGGATTACAGCCCAGTCCCTGCCTGTGGCCCTCACTTTGAGTAGCACTGCTCAGGTTCTTACCATCCTGAGAAATAAATGCTCGACTCATGGAGAAATCCCAGATAAGTCACCCTGGTGTGGACCTCAGGGTTAGAGCCAGTCCAGTGGTTCCTACCAAAGAGAAGCATGCATTGATGGCAAGATACCACACTCCTGGGGAGGCTGGTCAAGAGAAGAGCTTATAATTAGGCTGGGAACAATTCGTCTAAATGCAAAGTTGGGCAATCTGATGATCTGGTCAGAGATGACCATGTTCCAGCCACTGGTTTTTTAAGAATTAGTAATTTCGAAGTCCCATGGGACTGCTTTTGCAACTCTTTAAATATCTCTCAATATTCCTGTAATTTTCAAGAATTTAGGTGTTTTTCATTACCTTTTCCTCCCTTTTGAATTCTAATTACTTTTCAGCAAATTAATTAGAACATTTCAGGAGGGCAATCATCTCGCGTTACATGAGGTTAACCTCACATACACCATTTCCCTTCTGTGAGCCTCAACCTCCTCATCTGTAAAATGGAGAGACCCCCACCAACCTTGCAGGGCTGCGGAAAAGACTCCTGAAAGAACCTGGGCCATGAAGGACGCGCTCGGCAGACAGTGAGTCCAAAGCACGGCCATTGGGATAAATGCTTGAGGGAATGGATACCCCATTCTCTGTGATGTGCTTATTTCACATTGCATGCCTGTATTCAAACATCTCACGTACCCCATGCATATATACACCTACTACGTACCCACAAAAATTAAAACAAAGCACGGCCATTTGTGCAGCTTTGCATATCCATGTTCTGGGACTTCTCTCTTGTCTTAAATCACTTTCCTCTGCACAAGAGTGGCATGGCCCACACAGGATGAGCTCCCTGCCTCCTCTCCCCAGAGCCAATCTAGATAGAAACACGGCGACGCAGCTGTTGTCACACGCACCCATGCCAGAGGCTGCAGACGATGGCTAGACCTTTACAAAGAGGCATTTTCCAAGTGATCCTGTGACCCCACGCAGAATATGATGGTCCCCGCCTGGATATCAGAGCGTTCCTCACACTGCACCGAGCTGGCCCATCTCTCCCTCAGTTTGCACTCCCTGAGTGACCTGTCTTATTCACCTCGACATTCCTGGCACAAGGTAGATACTGTGAATGCAGGAAAAAGCAGGCTCCGGGCCCTGTTTGTGTGAGAACAATGGAAACGTTCCTCCCTGTGCCTGGAACTGAGCCAAGATTACCAGGTGTCCCAGCTATACTTCTCCACTGAGTTTGGCCACCTGTGGCCACACAGCCTGCCAGGAGCATCGAGCAAGCCCACATGGGTAAGGCAGCTGTGAGAGCAGAATGTGCAGGGCCTCAGAACAGAGGGCTCACAGGAAGGGGAGCTTTTGACAGGTAGGGCCAGAGGTGGTCTGCTGGATCCACTTGGGCAAGGACATCCTCACTGAGGAGTCCCTGTATGAGAAGACATCAGAGGACAGCCTGTTGGACCTGATTCCTTGGCCATATGCCCAGGGCTGGGGGTAGGAGGGCAAGCAAAGAACTGAAATCACTGTGTTCAAGGGTGTCTGGAAATTACGAGTTCAGAGCTGAGACGCAGGCAGGCTTTAGGGGCTGTGAGCTCCCAGTACGAGCACATGTCTGCCCACCTTTGTCCCCTGGTGCCAGGCACTGTACTGCTGCTGATCATATGTGCTTAACTCCCAGAGCCCTGCAGGTGGGTCTGATAATCCCCCTTTGCAGGTGAGGCAGCTGAAGTTCAGGGAGGCTCTAACTCACCTGAGGATGCACTGTTCTGAAATGGCTGGGATGAAAATGGAACCCTGAAGGTGACTTCTTTTCCTTTAGAAAGAGAGGGATCAACACGCATTTTAGGTAAAAAAAACTTTCTTTCCGAATTCTCTTCCACTGGGGAAAGAGAAGCTTTACAGGATACTTCAGGCATTTTGCATAGGTTAGGACATTGCAGTATTCCAGTTACCCTCAAGAGTAGCTGCTGTCCTCTCCATTTTATAGGTTAGGAAACTAATGCTCAGAGAGGTTCACAAACTTGTCCAAGGCCACACAGTGAGTAATTGGTGCTATGAACTCAAGTCTGATTTGAAACTCATATCCTTCTTCCACACCAGCACTCTGCAAATTAAAATCCCCCAAGCTGGGATGCACACAGGAGACCTCCAAAAGGTTGCCTAGCTCTATTCCCAGGATAGAAGGAGGAACAGTGAGGTTGGAGGCAGCCTTGAGACCTGTCCCTGAGATTTATCCTCCTACCAGGTCAAACAAAGGCAAGTTGCCTCAGACAAAACTTCCCAGCATTTCCCTGTTTCTCTCTACTATGCAAATCTCTAGAGTAAACCTTACAAATCCAGTTTTAAAACAAACACCCCAAGGGTAGAGAAAGCTCCTTTTGCAATGCTCAGTGCTCTTCTGACCCTGGAGGACTGAGGGGCAATTCCCAGCCCAGTGAAGGCCCCCACCCCGCCCACTTGCCCAGCTGTGCAAACGCTCAGTGCCTTCTTGTTCCTGCAAGAGCTCAACAGCATGGCAAACAGCCAGCAGCCAATAGCCATTCCATGGGCCAGAGCAGCACAGTGACCTCCCTTCTGGAAGAGCGAAAGTAACTAATGGCTGATAGGGAGCCGAGATCACAGAAGAGGGCTGGTTTGGTGGGATAGATGAGGAAATGGTGCTGGGGACATAAAACTGGGCATAGGTCTCACAGTCCACAGCCTGGAAAGACAGACTCTGACAAGGATCTGAGCACCCCGTGAGAGCCCTCAAGACTCCCTGTGACCATTCAGGCCAAGAAACCCACAGCATCACTCTGAATTTTAAAGTGGAATATCAATCTGAGAGGGCGGGCAAGGGGAGTCTGAAGGCAGATCCCTGGCTCCCTGCCTTGGAGTCAGCAACTCAAGTTTGCATCCCTGTGAGTAACAATTGCTCCTCATAGTAAGTTTGGCTAAGTCTGTTCCCATGAGGAGATGATTATTCATGGATCCTCGGAATTGGTGTGGAAGACCATAGGGCAGGAACAGAGACATGCTGCCTGCCAGGAAGTTGCCAAGGACTAAGCATCAGTTTCCAAGTGCATTTTTCTTCCTCTTGCTCCCCTGGATTCAGGCGAACTTGGGTCAATTGAGCAAAAAGAGCAGCCCAAAATCTGTTTGGAAGAAGCATTAAGGCCCCAGGCTCTAGGAGAGAAACTCCCTGAGCTGCACCAGGATAGAATAAATCTGTTTATCACCAAGTCATCACCTACTTTAAGGAACAGCCAGTTCTCTCCCTAGAGAAGGTTGTGATTCTGCCAAATTCTGCATGTGCAAAGCCCAGTGCTGAATCAATGGTGGGGCAGAGTTTGGGGAGTGAGGGAAGTCAAGGCAATGGGTGAGGCTGGCAATATCCTTTCTAAGACTGCTTGAAACTAGAAACTCACCACTCCATCCATAACTGTCTAAAACGGCCTCACAGTGTGACCTGCATGAACCTGCGAGTGTAGATACTCAGAGAAACTGAGGCACAGAGAGGCTAAGTGACTTGCCCAAGAGTCCATTCTAAGAGGTCCTCCATCATTCCCAGCCATACTGTAAAATAAACATCAGCCAATAATTAAGATGTTGGAAGCTGTCGAAATAGCCCAATTGCATCATCTAATGGCCAACGCTGGCTTGGGAGATAGAATTTTTTAAAAGAACAAAAATGGGGCAATTGTTCTACCACAGCTGGGGAGAAGCAAGGAACAAAGCTGTAGAGGTGGGGACAGCAGATCTGGGGTTGGCCACCCCAAAGCCCTCCCTGTCCCTGAGTGTGAGGGTTTACATGGACACAGCCTCTGGGCCTCTGACAAGGCCTCCATGCACACGTGGCTTCTGCAGGACACAGGAGAGCACTGGCCTGGGAGTCAGAACGCTGGGCTCCAGTCTCCTCCCTGAGCCTTTGCCTTCTTACCTGTGACTCTGCTCCTGCTCAGTTCTCACGATCACAGGAAGAGCTCTCCAGCCCCCACCCAACCACTCCGTTTAAAATTGCCACCCTTCCCTCCCCAGCATTCCAGGTCCCCAGCACCAGCTCTAATTTTTTCATAGGAAATATTGTCTTGTCCTCTAACACATTATATAATTTACTGATATATTGATTGTTGTAGGCTACTAGGGTGTAAGCCTCATTAGGGCAGGGATTTAACTCTTATTCATCGATGCATATCCTGACAGCCTGAAATGCCTAACAATGGATTTTCATTCAATAAATATTTGTTTACTGAGGGTGGCGATTCACGTCTATAGTCCCAGCTACTCAGAGGTGGAAGGCTGAGGCAGGAGCATCACTTGAGTCCCAAAGTTTGAGGATGCAGTGAGCTATGATCACACCACTGCACTCTGGCCTGGGTGACAGAGAGAGACCCTGTCTCCAAAAAAACAAAAAAATTAAATTTGTTGAATGAACGAATGTTCACACATTGGCTTTCAGAGTGACATTGGTGGAGAAAGCTCCTTTTGCAATGCTCAGTGCTCTTCTGACCCAGGAGGACTGAAGAGTAGCTCCCAGCCCAGTGAAGGGCCCCCCTGCCCAGCTGTGCAAAGGCTCAGTGCCTTCTTCTTCTTGCAAGAGCTCACCAGCATGGCAAATGGCCAGCAGCCATGCCACAGACTCCCTTCTGGAGATCAGCAGTGGCCTCCCTTCTGGAGGAGCAAAATTAATTAATGGCTGATAGGGAGCCGAGTCCTCAGGGGAGGGCTGCTTGAAGAGCCAGAGACAGCGGCAGGCAGGGCCTCAGCCGGTGTGATGATGATGTGATGGGGACACGCTTAGTGGCTGACAGCATCTCTGTCTTACCCAGCAGCTCTGCATGTTCCCAGCAGGCTGCTCCCTGCTCTCTCTTAGAAGGATCTAATGCCCAGCGGAAACCAAGTCAGGGTATTTGGGAGGTGTAGGAGCTTTTCTTGCAGCAGTTTTGGCCCCAACAGTGACCACGCAAGACTTTCCTGGGGATGAGAGAAAGGCAGGGACAAGAGAAAGCTTTGCCTAGCTCTACCCTGAAGGGCCCAGTCAGCTGGAGGGGGCTGGGCCAGAGAGAAGCAAGGTGTGGGCCTGGCTGACCAACTATGGGCACAAGCCACTGCCTGGTCTGTGCCCAGGTGCCTTCTCCCCTCCCACCATCCTGCCAAGGGTGCCATGACCTTTTCCCATAGTAGGGAGTATACCCTGGGGAAGGTCCCTTTCCCTAACTGGGCAAAAAGCCTACCCTGCAACCTTGCTGATGGTGATGACAAAAATGCCTGTCTCCAGCCATGTTGCTCATTGTAACATGAGCCCAGAACCACTCTTACTGAGGAGGAGGAGGCCCAGATAGGTCAGGAGACTTAAGGTCAAACAGCTGGCCTGTGGCTGACCTGGAGCAGGTGGCTGGGGATCTTGATATGCTGACCATGGCTATTTTCAGTGGCATTGAAGATCATGTTAGCGTTTCTCTGTGTTACCTGCTGCTGCCCTTTCTGGGGTGCTTCCCATTCACACTGGGGACCTCAGATGGGATGGGGCTGGTAAGATTCCTTGCTCCTTTCTTAGGGACTCTACCTATACCGTTCTCCTCACAGAGGTGGAGGCCAACAGGGGTGGGACCCCCAATTACACACCAAGAGGCAGCTTCTAATTTTTCGCTAATGCAATAGCATGGAGCTGGTTTGTGCATCAGTCTAACAGCACAGAAACAGACCAGCACTCCTTCTGGCAGCGGCACATGCAGCATGACACACAGAGCCTCGGTGGGAGCCAGACACATTGGCTGTGAACAGAGAAGCACAGTTGGCGGGTGGAGTGGGGGAGACTCCAAACCTACTCCATGAGCAACAGCTCACGAGGTAGGCTTCACGCCTATTTCTAGATTCATTCATTCCAGGGGCCAGCCTTCCCAGAAGACAGACCCTCTCCCACCCCAGCCTGGTATTGTTCTCAGCACAGGAGGTAACAGGAGGACAAGTGAAAAACATGAAAAGCACCCCAAAACCCAGTCTTAATCATTGTTTGTGAGTCCATTTCATTAACTACTTAACCAAAGTTAGCTCCCCACTCTTCTCATCCTCCATGCTGATCTCTGCACTACTATCTGAGCTGTACTTCTAGAACACAGAGTAGATCCTGCAGTGCTTCCTATAACCCAGAGGATAAAATGAAATTCCTTTATACAGAGTGTGCTCACTTCCACTCTCCATGCCCCCATAAATACTTTTATCCCCAAGTTCAAGTCACACCAGACATTCCATCTTTCCATGTCACATAAGCCCTGCCTGCCTGCCTTTGCACAGGCTAGCCCCTCTCCTAAACTTCTCTGTAGCAAAATCCCCCCATGGAACCTTCAACACTCACTCAGTTCCCATATTACCTTCTCTGCGTTACCTCCCAGTCTTCTCCCCTCTGCATTCCTACAATCTTGCCCTTTAAACCTCTTATAGAATGAATGAATAGTGTTACGTTATCATGTGAAATTGCCATCTTATTAGGACAAAACAGGCAAATATCAGCAATATGTGATGTGATATTTCATATTATAAAAATGTCACTTATTTCTATGCTAATGTGCTATTTCCCATCTCAACTGTAGTAAGGGAACTGCACCGCCCTCTCTGTTTTCTCAGCATCTGGCACAAAGGGTAGCATATGGTGGGCCCTGATTAATGCTTGCTGAATGAATGAGCCCTGTTTGGCAAGCTTTTCTACACTGCCTGTTCTGCCGTGTTGTGTGCTCTAACACAAAAACAAAATCGAATCCAGCACTGGTGTAAAATATCTTACAAATTTGTATTCCAGCCAAGCCAGGCTCAAGATGTTTGTCTGTGCAGGTCAAGTGGAGCATGAGAACATCTGGGAACATGCAGGGAATGGGGAAAGCAAATTGTTCAGGACAACTACCTTTCTGGCAGGAGAAGCAGAGTCAACAGTTGATGGAGAGGAAGAAGCAGCTGGATCAGGAGACGGAAGGCAAGAGGGAGGAGACGAAGGATGAGTATGAGACAGGCCTTTAGAGGGTAGTTTATTCTGCACAGAACAGAAATAGAAGAAACAAGCATTATCCCAGGAGTCACACATGGTGATACATGTCTCGATCATGCAGTCCCATGCCTGTGCACTCAAGAGGGCAAAGAAAGGAGACCCATGTCTCAGGACAACGCAGAAACCCCTGTCTTTGGAGCCAGAAAGGATTATCTGGCTCCTGGTTACACTGCATTCTGCTGCAACTATTCCAGCTCCCTTGTCACACCAAAATAGCTCATGCAGATTCAATCCGTTCCTGCCTACATCTGCCTCAGACACCAATGCCAATTACCAAAGCCCTCACCCTGGAGCTTGGTATGAAGTAGCAGCTGCGAGCTTAGGAGAGGAGAACCCTGGGCTGCTTTAGGGCAGGTGGCCACAGCAGGGGCCTCTATAACTGCAGCAGGCAACTGTGCTAGCCTCCTGGCAGGCATGTGGAATCCTAAAAATGAACGAAGTGTAAAGCATCCTTCCCACGCCAATGACTCCACCAAGTAGCAGAAGAGGAGACTAAGTGAAAACAGTGGAGAGGCAAGTTCTAGGGACAGGCGTGCTGTGAGGGAGGGAGGACTTTACACACACACCCACCTGTAGGATCTCATTATCAACTCTTTCATTTCCTCTTGAGCACACGCTCTTCTTTTCAGCAAATTTCCAAATAAGTACCTGGCTTGGAGGAGGCTGTACTTCCTAATTCTAAGGCAAAGCCATTCTTGTGGGCTTGACTTTATCCCCTGGGGAAGCAGAGCCCCAGTTACAGCATGTGGTTGGCCTCATCATTCAGTATCTTCCTGATCAGGGCCACAGGGAGATTTCTCTCCCACTCAAAAACATCACAAGCAACTGGGTAAAGGCACTGTGATTCTGCAACTGATGACTGTTTCCTCTTTGTGTTGACCCTTAGGAAGCTCAGAGACTGCTTGGAAAATATCTAGGGTCTACCGGCTTGTGCTTCTTATAGTAATGCCTTTCTGGATCTGAGTTTACTTTCCTATCTTAGTTTTTCCTTTCTCACGATGTATTTACTTATTTTGAATCTTCGCATTTGGGTCTTTTTTAGATGCCAGCTTGTATTATTTGGTGGCTTGAAAAATAAAGAGCTCCTCATGCTATAAAAGGAGGAAGGAGGAGAAAATTGAGCTCAGAGCCTGATTCAAGGTTACCTGGCTGGATGTCCAGCATCAGGTTCCTGGGGGCTCTGAAAGCCCCATGTTTACCTGCGGGAAATCCCCGTGTCCAAACATGGAGGCAAGGTGAGCCGCCTTCTCCTTAATGTTCTTTGTGTGAAATTCCCTGTTGGCCAAGTTCTGAGCCCTCTTCTGCAGTGAAGGTGAGAAAGGAGAAAGAAAAGAGAGATAGTGACAGAGACTGAGACAGTTGCTTCCAAGAAGTGGGTGAGGGGGGCAGCCGGGGGCCTTGCCTGCTCACCACACACAGCAGGATGAGAGACGGGGTGGCCAGAGGGAGGAGGAACCCGCCTGGGTAGGAGGAGGGAGGGGAAGAAAGGAAGTCACCCAGACACGGACAGAGACGGGCAAAAAGTGAGTCTTTCACCTGGAGAATCTTTTCCTCCACTTGCTGCAGCCGCCACAGCACCCCGGAAAGAGCCTGAGCCCTCGGGCGGGTAGAAGGCAGGGTAGCGAAATTTTCTGTCCCACCCAGCTGTAGGTCAGACTTGGCTCTGGCTCTCCAGGGCCTGCTCAGGCACTCGCTGCCGGCAGACACTTGCTTGAGCTCTCTGAGCACGTGCCCCGTCACGACCACAGAGGGGAACTGGGAAAGAGGGAAAATTAAGCTTCCTTCCCTACTGCCGCCCTTTCATACACCCTCACCATGAGGGATCCCCCATGAAGACCAGCGACAAAGGGCGCACCAGGTGCAACCCTGAGTAAGATTCCAAACTAGCCCCAGGTGTTGACTCTCCACCACCTGCATCAAAATTGCCTGGCCTCCTCATTCACAATACACGGTCTGGGGCCTCACCCCCAACCCCCTGAATCAAAACCTCTACGATGCTGGTTCTCAATCCTAGCTGCACACTGTCATTTAGGGTACTTAAAAAAAAACCACCCAAGCCTGGGGCCAACCCCCAGAGATTTCGATTGGATTGTTCTGGACTGGGCATGAGACATTGGCAGTTTTTTAAAAGCTCCCCAGGCGAGGCAGACAGACATAAAATTGCTTCATTGTATTCACACTGACCTTACTCAACCTCCACCATCTGGGAGCAACACACAAATCCTAATGCTGACCAGACAACTTTGTGGCTTATGGTCAATAATAGTGATTCGGTTCAGATTCCAAACTCAGGAGCACTACCTGCCATAAGCCACACTCCGTGACTGCCAGCTGCCTTCCTGCCCGCTATGCAGGTCCTCAGCTACTCTGGCACCGGGAAGGCCTTCACCACATCCCAGCCTTACCCCTTCAATGGGTCCAGCCAAGTGGCCACCTGGGCCCATTCCAACATCACTTTTTCATTGATATGGAAATCAGCCTATTTGAATGGTCTGCAGATAATGCTTAGTGTCATAGGGCATCATACAAAATACCCTGTGGTACAGTTTATTTTTCCCTAGCAGCACCATCGAGAGCATGGTATTTGGTCAACTGATACCTCTGACTGGCTAAGGGATCAATAAAATGTATTTTGTGATGTTGCATACTTGGTTATTCTTACCTATAAGTGTAGTGACATCAAGGAGTGTCCAGAAAATCTACAATCAGCCCTACTTGGGGTGTGGGAAGAGCCACTGACCCCACCCCTCTGGATCAAAGTCCCCTCTGGCTTCACCAAAACAGCATCCACTGGAAGGAGCCCTACCTGCCTTTTCAGAGGAGGTGATGGGCTGGGTGTGGCCTCCTCCGGCTTGGGGCAGCAAGAGTGAACAGGAGGGCCAGAGGAAGAGCACAGGACGGGCTTACCTATCCCTGAGACACGGCGTTCCTGGGAGAAGAAAGGCGAATCCAAAAAAGCAGCCACAGGAGACATGAAGGAAAAGGTGAGTCAGATTGAGAGGCTTGGAGGGAGGAGAGAAGAGGAGCAGGGAGACGAAGTCTGCAAGTGCAGAGGAAGCACTGGGCTGAGCTCCTGCAAGCCGGGCCCAGCTGGGAAACTTGAGCCCTGGCTCCCTGTCCATGTGAACAGCAAGTCCTGGAGTCCCCTTCTCATGGACAATGTGTGAAACCCAGGGTGGCTTTGCTTTTGGCTCAGACACAGGGCCTTAAGCAGGCACTGCCAGAGTCCATGCCAGGCCAGGGTGGCTGGCCCAGGAGTCCACCTGGAAACAGCAAAGCTTCCTGCCCACTCAAGGACAGGGATGCTCCAGTGCTTCTGATGGAATTGAGCCCTCATCAGCACTTGGGGACTGTGAGGGGCCAAGCCTCCAGAATGGGCAATCATGAAAATTTGTGGAGAGTTACAAGTCTCAAGGAAATGGCCCCCTTATAATAAAATCCCTTCACTTCCTGGAGAAGGTCAGTTCTCCCAGGAGGGACACAGTCCACATCAAGACTAAGGAGACATCTATGGTTGCCTCTAAAGCTAATTAACTATGAGTCTGTCCTCCCAAAAGGAGTCTCATTCTGTCATGTGACAGGTGTTCACCACAGAAAAACCAAACCTCTTTTCCCAAGCTTCTGTATTGTGACAACAGCACCCTAAAGGAAGTTCAGGGGAGCAAACGGAACCACGAGGCACAGACCTCGGAGCCGGAGTCAGGAGGAAGCCTACAGCCTGACGCAGCATTCCGCCTCCTCCAGCCTCACACTAACCCCCATCAGACAAAACAGCCCCGCCAGGCTGACCCTGGTGCAGAGAGAGAGGGGAGTGCCAGGAAACACCTGGGAGGTTGGCCTTCAATACTGTGAGCTCGGACTCAGTTCCTCTGGTTTGGATGGATCTTCTCACTGTGGACTTTGTACTTTCCCAGCCAGCCAGCCTCTCAAAGCTCCTTCAAACTGTATCATCTCAAAACTGGCTGCAAACCAAGTCATGGTTGGAAAGCAAAACCAAATTAGGGAATGGATTTATTTAATGCAGAACAACCACCAGCAAACTAGGCCCATGGGCCATATCTGGCCTGCTCCTGTTTTTTGTAAATAAAGTTTTATTGGAACACAGCCAGACTCGTTTGTTTAGGTATTGTCTACTGCTGCTTTCATACTACAATGGCAGAGTTGTAACAGAGACAGTATGGCTTCCAAAGCACTAAAAAACTGCTATCTGGCCTCTTATAGAAAAGTCTGTTGACTCCTGATCTAGAAGGAGCTCAAGTCTCCTTGGGACCAGGCCTGGCTGGCATATCTGAAGTCTATCAGCAGCCAGAACATTCCTGCTGAAAAGTCACTAGGAAGTTAGGTCCAGTGAGTATTTGACATGACTCACCTGCTTCATGAGTGAGGGGTTCCGAGTGCTCTCCTCAAACTTGGCCAGCAGCTGATTCGCCATGGACTTGACTTTATTCTGATTTCCGCCTTCCTTACTGCTCCCACACTCTTGATTGGAGCCCAAGCTAAGGCTGGAAAAGTTTGAAGGCTGCAAAGGTTGAAACGGGACACTGATGGTTCGATCCTGGAATCCGGATATCAGAAAGCAGACTTGGGGACTCAGGACGTGGGACTAGCTTCCTGCAGAAGGGCTCCCTCCATGGTCTGAGGAAGGGAGGCAGAGGCAGCAGGGCCACCCCGCAGAGGCAATGCTCACAGGAGGGATGCGTCTTGCCAAACGATGGGCACAGCTAGGCTTGGGAGCCAGGTGGTTGGGGTTTGAATCCCGACTCTCATTTCTTAGCCCTGTGATGTTGGTGATTTACTTTACTTCTCTGACATTTTTTCATGTATAAAATGAGAACAGTAATCTACTTCACATGATTACTGCAAAAACCAAATATAATCATGAAGTGTTGAACAAAATGGTTTTCAAAAATACATTACCTAGCTGAGAAGAGGAGAAGAGCAGGGGTGGGGGGCCAATGAAGGAAGCAGGGGTAGGGGTCACTCAGGCAAGGCCTGGGCTCTGGAGATCTTTCTCCTCTCTCCTCTGTACCCACCCCCAGCTTTAACCAGCCCTGCTCTAGTTTTGCTATCTTTTTAAAGAAAACTTTTAATTTAGAAACAATTTTAGATTTACACAAAAGTTGCAAAGATAGCACAGACTGTCCCTGCATACCCTTCACCCAGCTGCCCACAGTGTTAAATCTGGAATAATTGCTCCTGTCATCAAGATTGAGAAATTAACACTGGCACGATACTATTAACTAAATTATACACTTTATTCGGATTGCATCAGTTTTTCCACTAATATATATTTTCGGTCCCAGGATTCAATCCAGGATCCCACACTGCATTTCATCACCCTGTCTCCTTGGTTTCCTACAAACTGTAACAGTTTCTGTTACAGAATGACAGTTTTTGAAGGGTACTGAGCAGCTGTTTTATAGAAAGCCCCTCAATCTGGGTTGGTCTGATGTTCTCTCATGATTAGACTTTGGGGAAGGACACCACCGAGGTGAAATGCTCTTCTCATTCCAGTACAGCGGGCTGCATGATATCAACGTGACTTATAAGTGGTGATGTAAACCTTGATCATTCGGTTATGCTATTTTATAAAACAGAGTTCCATATAAGATTTCTCTAGCTTATCTGCCAACAGTAAAAAATTGAAAATGACCAGTGTTTACTAAGAACGTCTGTTCCCCCTTACTGCGAGATCTCCTCCCACAGCCCTCAGGAGTATAAATGGTGCTGCCACAGCAAGTGGGCAGTTAGTTTTCCCAAGGACACCAGGAATGTCCCTCACAGGAAGAGATATTCTCACGACAACAAAGATGTGTTCATTTAGAAGAAATTCACTGGAAAAGGCAGGCTATAGTTAATTTTTTTAAAAAAGATCCCTAGGTGTGGCAGCCCCATGGGGAACCTTATATATAGAGCCACTCTGAGTGTTGGATGAACACAGACCGAAGAGGCATACCCTCCTTCAAAGTGAAATGTAACTGTGCACAACAGCACAGGCTTGAGTGAGAAGAGGCTGTGCTTACTTGGGTGATCACTATTTGTACAAGACCAAAGTTAGCCAGGACAGTGGGCCATACAGGCTAGCACTTTCAGACATTAACGGGCCCACGAATCACCAGGAAATCAATCCTCAAAAGCAGATTTGCTTTCCGTAGGTCTGGGGTAGGCCCTGAAAGCCTGTTCTTCTAACAAGCACCCAGCTGCTGCTGCTGCTCCTGGATCTTGGATTACATTTTGAGTAGCAAGAATTTAGAAAGAATATCGCTTTGTTAAAACTGACTTTAAGCAAAACTGTTGCCCCAGGAGACTGTCCAGGGCTATCTCAGAAAGGGTAGACACAAACCAGGTTTCTTCCCACTCCAACTCCTAGGTTGCCAACAATAGAAACAACACTCACATACCCGTAAATAAGGCATGGGTGAAAGGTAGGAAAAGACTTCCACCTGAGACAAAGTGTACCCAAGGGAACCTTCTTGGGAATAGGCAGGAGCAAATCCCAGGCCCTGAAGCTAGAGAGCTAACACCCGTAATCTGGGAAATGGAATGTGTCTGTAGCCTTGTGCAGCCTCCGCTTCCTCTCTGTGTCTCTATTTGCTGGCTTCTTGCTTACACCACAGCCAAGAGGTGGAGAAGAAACACCTCTAGGAAAATGTTCAACCCAGAGTGTTTTGAACTCATTGGGTAGAATGGGTTTGTTCATATTTTAAGATGTGAACTGAACTCGTTTTTCTTTGTCAGTGCTTCCCTTTGACCATCACAGATAATGGGTTGAATGGCTGGCTGCTGCTTTCCCCAAGGTGAACCTCATGACTCTATTTATTATAAAGCTCACTGTTGTGAGGTGCAGCAAGTCAGACACGAACAACCATGCCATGCAACTATACAGCAATAAAAACTCTTTGACCATAAACAGCAGAAAAAGTCCCTTCTACCTCCTATCAATCAGATATCAATGTATTATACAGACCGTCCCTCATGCCTCTAAGTCATCATTTTGAGGTCAGCCAGTAGGCTGGCGAAAGCCGGCATCCCACACTTCACTGACAATATGCATGCTTGTGGAGTTGGAATGGCTTTTTTTGAATGACGTGTATATCTCAGGTCTCTTTTAAAAGCTGCCCAGGGAAGCAGGCACTGACACTCTTTCCCCTTGATCAATTTTTCAGAAGCCCGTGAGAGATTCAGGCTCTCCTTTGACAAAGTAACCTGTAATTTTCTTCTTTCACCAGAAGGTGGCACTTGTGGGCACCAGGACATATGCCTTAAAGGCTAAAAGCAAAGGAAACAAATGGATACAAACGATGATTGGGAGAAAAGTGGGAGTGCTGATGCCTCTTTACTATTTACTGTTAACAGTGGTTGTATATTGATTAACATGTGTCAGATACCATGTTCATCTTATTCATCTTTAAAAGTCCTGCGAAGTTTCATGTATTTCAAGTGTATCATTGCATGTTACAGACATGAACCACATCCTGGAAGGTTGTGTTTCTCAAGGTTACATAGCTAGTAAGTAGTGAAGCGAGATCCAAAACCCCAACTATTTTTCCATCACGCCAAGCTTGGAACCCAGTGGTTCATGAGAGAGGGAAGGAACAGGGCCAGGCTGCTATCACAGTGAGGCTGCCTATGGCCACTGGTTGTCAGGAAACGAGCCTCTATTTAAACCCACACTGTGTACACAAACCTCGTCCAGGTTATTGAAGCCCTTCCGCCTCCGTTTGTTCATGTCATTCTCTCCGGTTTGACCATCCACCTGCAATGGCCAAGAAAGCAGGGTGAGCTCTGGGGGCCACCAAGGGCTTCAGTCCCACTAAGATCCCTGAGGCCATAGGGCTGGCTTTGAGCTGGCGCTGAGGATGTGTCCCTGCCCACAAACAGCTGTCAGCCTACAGACAGGCGTGGTGGTAAATTACTCCGCACCGTGACAAATGCTGTCACAGAGTTTTGTTCAGGCACGGTGGAGAGAACCTCACTCCACCTAGGGAGCCAAGGCTTCGTCAGAAGGGGCTGGAATTACATCCCAAAAGATCTTCATGAAACATCAAAGCAAAAAGAATCCCGGTGACATAGGCAGGGCAGGGATGATCTCCATTGCAGTGTGGACTTGGGCTCAGAGCAGTTTAATGGTTTGCCCAAGGCCGCAGCCAGGTCTGCTGATGCTTTCAGTGTGCTGCCTTATGGAGACCACCTGGGGTCTCTCTGCACCCAGGGAGCCTCTCTCTTACAAGAAGGTGACCGGGTTCACATCATATGGACTCTCAGGGCTCAAATGAGCTGACTAGGGATTTGATGGCAAATCAAGTCTGCAATTCACTCACCATCACAGATCCTAGTAAACAATATTTTATTAACTTCAAATAAGCATTAACTATAGCCTGATGACTAGCGTGACCATACAGCCTAGTTTGTTGGAGGTGGGGGGTAGTTCTGATTTACTGCTTTTTACCCCCAGCCTGATTGTTAACAGTGCCCCCTTCACTCTCAGAAGTCTCCTGGTTTAGATGATACATGACATGGTTGCCCTACTGAGAACCCCTCACAGCCCACTCTCTGCTGCCTGAATCTGGACATTGAAATCCAGAAAGCCCTGCTCTACCCAAGCCCATTGCATCACGCTGCAAGGGCTCCCAAAGGGCACTCGGCTGTCAGGCTTGTCTCCTCAGGGAATGAGCAGAACTCTGGAGGCCGAGCTGATGCTATGGCTGGAGTGGGAAAGACTGAATTGAGTACCTCCTCCGTACCCCATGGGTAAGGCTACCCTTGTCGCTGGGCTAGGGTCCACCTAGGCTCCCTCATCCTTTTCTGGAGTAAGACTTCTCTGCTACCAGTCTTCAGCCACTGGAGCCTTCTCCAAATGGCTAGTTCTGTCAGAACCAGGGATCCATGTCCTATTGACCATAGATCCCTTCTGCAGGGAGCCTCCTACTCTCTCAGAGGGGCCCTCCATCGCAGGCCCATATTAAATCCTAGCCTTTCTACCATTTGGGATTCAGGGGGAAGTGCTGCAGGCCCCCTGCTCACCTCAAACACAGGCATACAGCCCAATCAGCCCCGTAAATCCTAATCTACCCAATCACAGGAGGATTCTTTCACCTCCTGGTTGTTCTGAAACAACATCCCTAGCTATGGGTGCCCCAACACACAACCCAGTACACACCCCCTCCCTCCAACGGAAAGCACCTGCTTCCTCATCTCTTGTCCTCTTCATCATCCCCTGCCCTCTCCCCATATTTACCAGCACCAGATTTTTTTGTTTGTTTTTAAAGACAAGATCAACCACAGTTTAGTCCATTGATATTTGTTCAAAAATTTGCCCCAGGCAGCACAAAACAACACATCAAAAGGCCCTGCCTTCTCTTGAACATTTTCCTCAGCTTCTAATAAATCATTATTCTGTGAATGGAAAAGATTTTAAGCCAAAAGCTTGGGCAAACACCAAGAGAAACAGATGACCTTATTTGCAACAATGTTGGGTCTTAGAGGAACAGGCTGTCTGGACCCCCAGCTCCACAACCTGGGAATGCTGCTCTTGCCAGCCCAAACCTGGGGCCTGTGAAAGTACAGAATGTCCTACCCAACAAGAATGCTTCATGCATAATCTTAGAGTTTTCTGTTTTTTTTTTTTTTTTTTGGTTTCTACCTTAAATGAGGATTTGGCTCTTCCTCCAAAGGGCAAAACATTTTACTCTCTTTTGTACTCAACAAGCCTAGGGTGGGACTGTTCCACGGGAGCCTATATAGATTGAAGACAGCCATATTAGCTATGGGCTTATGAAGGGCATTCCTGGGGAGGCCGTGCCCAGCCAGCAGCTCCTAAGAAGACTCCAAATCCTTCAGGGGGAATAAAGGACATGGATGGGGACAACCTCAGCCCATCTGACCCACCCTGACCCATGGGACAACCAAATGCAGTCTATGGAAAGGTTAGCAACACACATACCCAAATGGTTTCTACTCTTCCTTATGAATTTAACATTGAAGCACTGATTCTCAACTAAGAGCTAGGCTAAAATAAAAAGGTTAAGAACATTCAAACCTAGAGATTTATCTACTTTTTTCTTATCTGTATATCTATATTTGTGAACCAAAATTGCTTCAGTACTCCCTTTTCCTTGGACCCTGTTTCACTCTACAAAGAATTCAAAGTACAAGAAGAAAGAAAATACTTATTGTGCCCAAAGAGAACATGAGAATAAATAACTTATGTTCTTTTCCCATTAATGTTTCCAGCTCTTCCGCCCTAAGAATACTTTCTTATCATGATTTCCCAATGATTTGAAAGAGTCTATATACCAAAAGGCATTTATTAAACTAATTGGTTTTCCTATTAAAAAAATCAAAGACATAGATCTGCCAATCTGAACATTTATTTGATCAGCACAAGATAACCATGTTCCCATACTGCCCGAGTTAATGTGATTTTAGCTTAAAGCAAACAAACTTTATATTTAGTTAGCTGGTATAGCCTAGCCCAGGAATAATTTAGATATGGGTCATAGGAAGAGAGGTTGACCATTGCAGGCTATGGTTTTGTTGATTTGGGCAGCAGCTATGATAGTTAGGAAGATGGCCAGTGATAGCAAGAGAGCTCTTTCTTCAAGGAATCATGGATTTGAGCATTGGTACTAATTATTTCCCAGCTGTGTGATCTCAGGAAAACCATCAAACTACTTTGACTTCAGTTTCCTTAACTACAAGAAGGGATCTTATATTGTTTAGTTCATAAGCTGTTATGAGAGTAATGAAATCACAGATGTAAAACACTTCTTAAACTACAACGTGCTAGACAGTAGTCTCCCCTCATCCATGGCAGATACATTCCAAGGTCCCCAGTGGAATCCAGAAACCATGGATACTGCCAAACCCTAGATAAGCTGTTTTTTTGATCTGGTAACTGAGACAGCTAAGGTGACTAATGGGTGGGTAGCAAATACACCATGGATATGCTGGACAAAGGGATGATTCACATTCCAGGCAGGATGGAGTGGGATGCTGTGAGATTTCATCATGCTACTCAGAATGGTGTGCAATCTAAAACTGAATTGTTTCTGGAATTTTCTTTTTAATATTTTTGGACCATGGGTGAACACAGGTCACTGAAACCTTAGAAAGCAAAACTGCAGATAAGGAGGGTACTACTGTACAAGTATTAGACACTATTAGTGAGGCTAGTGTTAGTAACAGAATTTTATTTTATTTATTCTCTTTTTGGGGACAGGGTCTTGCTGTGTTGCCCAGGCTGGAGTGCAGTGGTGTGATCTTGGCTCACTGCAACCTCTGCCTCCCGGGTTAAAGTGATTCTCGTGCCTCAGCCTCCCAAGAAGCTGGGACTACTGGTGTGCACCACCACCCAGGCTAATTTTTGTATTTTTAGTAGAGACAGGGTTTCACTTTGTTGGCCAGGCTGGTCTTGAACTCCTGGCCTCAAGCAATCTGCCCACCTCAGCCTCCCAAAGTGCTGGGATTACAGGCATGAGACACCATGCTTGGCAGAGTAACAGAATTTTAAACATCTGAACTCTACTTCTGGCTTTGACATTTACCACCTACATGACTTATCAAAATGTAATCTCCCGAAGTCCAAGTTTCCCCATCTAAAAATTGGCATGAAAATATGTTCTCAGCCTTCCTCCAAAGGTGACATGAGGAGCAAATGAGATGTATATGAAAGTGTTTTGTATGCTGCAGAGGGCTGTATTGATTGTGGTTGCAGTACAGAACCAAGTGTTCAAGCCAGATCGTTTTACTCATCTTTTGAGAAAACAAGCATCTTCATTTAATCATCATTTCTAAAGGAAAAGAACTATCATTTACTAAGCACCTTCCACCTGCCAGACATGGTGCTCAGACCTGCCGCACGCATTTGCTCACCTCATCTTTGCAGCAATACAATGATGTACATGTTGTTACCCTCATTTTTCAGACAAGCAAAGGAGCTTTCTGAGAGGCTAGAACATTTGCCAGACCCCCAGCAGACGTAAATCTGTGTTTGTCTGCTTGACTTCTAACTGCATTCCCAATCTGTAAATCAGCTCTGAATCCTGGACTGAGATTGCACTGAGGAAAGGAGAGAGAGTAGCTTCAGCCATGACCTGCGCGCACCTGGAGGGGATACTCCAGGGCCCTGTGCTTGCCCAGCCTTGGAAAGCAGCACTCTTGACTCCCCTAAGCCTCCTTCAAACCTCTGCCATGAGAAGTCCTGGAAACCTAGTGGGGAGCTTTGGCTGCTGGGTGTGTGGTTCTGTGAGAGAAGTTGGGGAAGTGAGGTGAGAGGAAGTTCGTAAATCCCACTAGAAGGTAAGCTGCCTAGGCAGGGTCCTTGCTTGTTTCGTTCACTGCTCCATCCCCGGTACTGAGGAGAACTCCACATGAAATAGGCACTTAAGAAACAGTTGTTGAATGAATAGATGGAAGGAAGAGGCGCCTTTGCACGTAATGCCACCCGGCTCTTCAGAAAGTGTGCAGGTGGCTCAGGAAGAGGAGGGTTGGGGAGGGGGACCTGGACCACTCAGACCAGATATTGACAAAAATGTCAGTCACATTTTGTGAATGCCACTCTGTCAGGGACCAGTGCTGGAGGAGGAGGAGGACCTGGTTAAGCAGGATCAAACCTGGGGCCACCCATCTGGCTTCTGGGATGAGCTCTCCAGGGACAAGTGACAAGTTCTGTTTTATCCCCTAAGGAGTGGGCTCAGAATGGGACAAAAATTAGTGTTCTGCATATGTGTACAGTAATGACCGTAGTGGCCATGAGTACAGGTGTCACCATGTGTGGTAGGTCTAAGAGACTACTGGTAGGTATTGTGAGTCTGAGGGTGTATGTCTGTGTGTGTGCCCATGCACACAGGCATGATAGATGCCCTGGTTATATGTTCAAGTGTCACCTACATGCATGATGACTAGAGCCCTGGAGCCCCCAGGAACTGTCCCATGCCATGAGGCTTTTAGATGCTCACCAGGACGACAGACAGATCTGCAGAAGCAGACCAAGGGCCTTTTAAGAGGAAAATACAGTCCCCAAGCTCTCCTTTTTCCAGGCGTGGGCTGCCCAGTTTTCAGAACTAATCAACCCAATGGGTTACCACTCACAGTGGGAATGGAAAAGTTACTCTCTCTAAAAGTAAATGAGATCCTTGATGGAGAAAAAGCCTTTCATTTTGCTTGAAGTTGATACATCTTGCTTGGATTGCATGTTATCAGGAAGATAAGATTGGGGGGGAAAGAAGAATTTAACATCGTCAGTGAAAATCAGGAGGGAGGTTCTTAAGCCTGACTCAGCAGAGAACCAGTGGATCCTCTTCAGATGAAGATGCCACATTGTAAATAAATGTGCACTCATAGCTCAATTCCCATATCAATATATTCCTCTGGAAGACGGAGAGGAAGTTAGGGAGGGGCAGGGAGGAAGGTCAAATACAAATGCACCTATATGTACAGATATTGTCTGTGTTTGTGGGGAGGGCTATTGTATAGACTCGTGCAAGCATGCCTGTCCTGTATCTCCACTCCGGAAGGGCTGATGAGCAAGGTCATTGAGGGCTGCCTGTTTTGTTGTACTGATATCTTGGTGTAAATGTGAGGGAGCCTCTATGTACAGACGTGTAATTGCGTATGGATTTCAGAGTCTTATGTGCAGACATCCCCTGTGGCTGTGCAGGACCAGACTGGGGTGGACTCAGTGTTCTTTGCTAGTGGGAAATGTTGAGGCCAAAGAGCATTGCCATTAGGTTCCCCAAATCAAAAAAGCGTTCAGATACAACAAGGTAACTGGTAGGATGGTAAGAAGGTACTTTCTATGTGGCCCTGATCACTGTGCTGGCATTGAGTGGTAGACAGAATGCAGAGGTATCTCAGTGATGGCCAAGGCACAGTGTGGTGACCCAGTAGCTTTACGAAACCACCTAACTCACCCAGACGAAGTGCTCCATCACTCTGAGAGAACAAATAATGCCCATGCCAGGCACTTAACTCAATGGCCAAATATCTCTACCTATCCAAAGATGGGGTAGAGTGCAAAGATTAAATGAGGCTGTGGGAGAGAACAGATCTGTGGGCCTTGACTCTTCTCAGAATGGGCAGCCTAGGGACACACCCTGAAGAAGACTGAACAGGATTCAAAAGGGGCCAGAATTGGGCTGGGCAGAGCCCTCCACCGCAAGCATTTTCTAGCAGAGCCAGAGGGAAGTGGAGTGAGGCCCTCAGCCCTTGGGAGGCCTGGCTAGCCTTGCTGATTCCTAACTTTTAACCATCCCCAGCTCCCAAGCCAGTGCTGGCCGGGCTGTTTCAATTCTGTCACTCTGTAAATAGAGGTGTGGTGAGTGAAAGGTTGAAACATCCCTCTCCAGTTCCCTCTGTGGGCCAAGTGGGAGAAACACGGTGAATGGAGAAAGGCAGTAAATGTCTGTCTCAGAGAGCTTCCAGAAACACTGACTGGCTTGCTTGGGGCCAAACAGCCCAAGACAGGGGTCCTTGGGCTGGAGGTAGAACAAGCTGACCACTGGTATCCAGAAGACAGCCCCATTTACTCAGTGGGAACATGGTGGACAATGCAGCCCTCACACAGAGCCTCTAGGTTGGGCCAGCTCAGAGTGGGAGAGAGGCTGGGTGCAGCTCATCATTTTAACTGCTCTGTTGCCATCTTCCTTGCCCAGCTAAGGCCTTGCTAGCCCATTCCTTCCTAGAGCTAGGGAGCCACAGAAGCATGCAGCATCCTGCTCCTGGAGTTGGCAAAACAGCTGCTGCAGCATCCCAGGGAGCAGGGAGTTCAGGCCTCAGTGGAAAAAGTGACCACTGCTCACACAGCCCAGGGAAAGGAGGCTGGGTGGCCCCATCCCACCCTGGGTGGAGGGGCTGGCTAGATATGGCTGCCTTGGCCAAGCTTAAAGAGACTCTTGGTCACCTAGAGAGACTCAGAATCTTGCAGAGGCCTCCAGTCCTGTTGGTGGAGGGCACCCTGCCATCCTGGGGAGGGCAGGCAAGCTCTGGGCAGGTACTTACAACTGCCCCTACCCCAAGCCACCCCTGCTCCCACCAGTGGCTTCACTCTGGTCCTATTCTCCTCCACCCATCTTCTCTCCTCTGCTCCCACTGACCACCCCAGGAACTCCCCAGTCCAGTCCTAGAACTCTGACATTTGCCATCTGCCCCAACGCATCCACATCCCATAGCCTGTCCTCAGCCCCGACCCTGGCTGGCTTCCCTGTTGCCTGGCATGGTCTCCAGGGCCCATCCCGTAGAAGCACTCTCCTCCCTGGGCTTCCCGACTCCCTCTCTGACTTTCCAACTCTCCGTTCCCCTTCCCATCTTCTTTCCTGGCTGCTCTGCCTCTGCCAGCGCCTCAAACTCCCTTGTTCCCCAAGGTTCGGACTCTTGGTTCTCAGTTTTCTCCCTATCTTCCCAGCATCTATCTTCCTAACTGGACTCCAAGGTCAAGCCTCACATTACTTCTGTATGTCCTATAACTGGATACACAACAAATGCCTTTCAATGAGTGGATTAATTAGTGTGAAGGAAGCATGGGGTAGGGGCAAAGTAATGAAGTACAACAGAGTAGCAGGTGACCTGGCCAAGGCACCTAGCCTCTCTAGGCCTCCAATTTTTTTTTTTTTTTTTTTTTTTTTTGGTGGAATTTCATTCTTCTTATCCAGGCTGGAGTGCAATGGTGCAATCTCAGCTCACTGCAACCTCTGCCTCCTGGGTTCAAGCGATTCTCCTGCCTCAGCCTCCCAAGTAGCTGGGATTACAGGCACCTGTCACCACACCTGGCTAATTTTTTGTATGTTTAGTAGATACAGGGTTTCCTCATATTGGCCAGGCTGGTCTCAAACTCCTGACCTCAGGTGATCTGCCTGCCTTGGCCTCCCAAAGTGCTGGGATTACAGGCGTGAGCCACCACAACCATAGGCCTCCATTTTTATCTGTAAAATGTGCACATCAAGCAAGAGAACTTGCATTATGCATCCCACAGAGATGTTAGCATTCACACGAAACTGTCACTGCTCCTTAGGCATGTGATGCCCAAACTGTGTCCCACGGCAGCATGTGAACTCACAGAGGTGCCACAGAATATTTTTAATTTTCTAGGAAAACACTATCATGTCTGTCAGACACCTTGAAAAATGCTTCTATTAAGTTATTTGGTCTTAACTACTTAATAAATGAAACTGTTAGGTATTTATTTTGGTATAGGCACACTATGAAAAAAATTACAGAGACACTAAGGGTGCTATAAGTTGAGAAAGTTTGGGAACCTCTTTATTAGGCTCCGAGCTCCTCAAAGTCAAGGTCCATATATTATTTACTTCTGTATATTTGCTCCCCTCATCAGAAACAAAAAATATAGCCCTAAAGTTGACCTATAGGAGAGCCCAATATATATTTGTTGAATGAGTGAATAAATACAAATTAATGGAACAGATGTGTAAATGGAGCATCATCACCATGCACTTCTGCCACTAAACTGATGGCCATCATGTTCCAGATCTAAACTGCTCAGCACAGTGAGAAATCATTTCATCCCCATCCCTCAGGAAGCAGAGCTGATCTAATTTACTTCTAAAAGCATTCACCAATATGTTCTATCAGCTTGCTACCGTGTCCTTCCTATAACCACTTTGAAGTCATTGAAACTAGCTACACAGTGCCAGGAAGAACTTCCAAAAACACTCAGTCACTAATCCGAGTTTTACTAGCATCTTCCGGGAGCGCCTGATCCATGTAACTTACTAGCCTCAACAGGCTGAGAATGTGACAATCCCTGTTCCTCATACCCCGTCCACGTGCAATGGGAAATAAAACCAAAACCAGGCCAAAACTTACTCGTGGAGTCCTCTTCCTTGGAAATGTAAGGTTGAGATAGTTATTAGAAATGGATGATTTGGCCAAGCTGAGGTCAGCATTTTCTCCATAGTTTTTGCGCCAAGAATCTGTTGGGAAATAAAAGCGCAACTGTGATTTGGAACCTGGCTCCAGGAAGTATGGCTATAACAAGGAGGTGTTGGCTGGGTGTGGTGGCTCACGCCTGTAATCCCAGCAGTTGGGAGGCCAAGACAGGTGGATCACGAGGTCAGGAGATCGAGACCATCCTGGCTAACACGGTGAAACCGCGTCTCTACTAAAAATACAAAAAAAATTAGCCAGGCGTGGTGGTAGGCACCTGTAGTCCCAGCTACTTGGGAGGCTGAGGCAGGAGAATGGCGTGAACCTGGGAGGCAGAGCTTGCAGTGAGCCGAGATCGCACCACTGCACTCCAGCCTGGGCGACAAAGCGAGACTCCATCTCAAAAAATAAAAAAACAAAAAACAACAAAAAACAACAAAAAAACAAAAACAAGGAGGTGTCATTGTAACCAAACCAGGTCCCTCTAAAATAATTCTCTCACCCCAAACTCAAGGTGTAAATGGCATACAGATCCACTTACATGCACAGGGGCTGGGTGAGTGGAGTCACCCCTGTTTGGCCTCAAAGTCAAGGGGAACACACTGGGCAGCCCCAGAACAGACCATACCAGTGTTAGGAGCAGCCAGACTCAGAGACAAGGACAGAGTTGGCTCAAGGGGCTAAGCAAAACCTCTGTGCAGGTGCTTACCTACGGGCCTCAGTGGGGTGCCCCGGAAGAGCTCGTAGAACTTGGAGAGGTACATGACCATGCTGAGCTTGTCAGGCTCCTGGGCAGATGCCATCTCTTTGCCCGTGGTCACTGGAGGGATCCCAAACTCTCGCTCAGCCACATCAAATGCGAGCTGGTTGTTCTCCACAGCATCATCTTCATTCAAAGAGTCAAAGTTGCTAGAGAATCAAAACAAAGTAGAGAAATTCAGGGAGAGGAGGCAGAGGTGTGGCGAGCTGAGCACCTTCAGGTGGTAAGGAGCGCTGAGGGTGACACTCTGCCAGGTGTCGGCAGGGTACGGGGGAGGAATAGTGACCCCAGCCCCTACTCCCAGTTCTCACCCACCACTCCACTGGTCAGGAAGGGACAAAATCAGACTCGGGCCATGATGACATTATTGCTGCCTGGGCTAAAGCCATCAGAAAATGATTTAAACCTCTTGGGAACATTTATGAGCTGTTTTACTTTTAAATATATCCCTTACTTTTTTTCTTTTTAATTACAAAAGTAAAATGGGCATCTTGTAAAAAAACATCAAGTTATATAGCACATAAAGTAAAAAGGGAGACCAGGCGCAGTGGCTCATGCCTATAATCCCAGCAGTTTGGGAGGCAGAGGCAGGCAGATCACTTGAGCTTAGTTTGAGACCAGGCTGGCCAACATGGCAAAACTCTAACTCTACTAAAAATACAAAAATTAGCCGGGTGTGGTGGTGGGCACCTGTAATCCCAGCTACTCAGGGGACTGAGGCAGGAGAATTGCTTGAACCTGGGAGGGGGAGGTTACCGTGAGCTGAGATTGTGTCACTGCACTCCAGCCCAGGCAACAGAGCAAGAGACTCCAGCTTAAAAAAAAAAAAAAAAAAAAAAAAAAAAGGACAGTCCATCCTCCTAAGGCCACCTCGTTTCCTAAAGTACCAATTGCTAGCCCTTGGGTAGGTTTGCTGTCAGCCTTTTTTGTGATTTGCACCTGGCTGTGAAATTCTGCTGCTGCTGATTTAAATACAGATGCATCATGCTTTAGCACCACAGTGTTTCCGCAAACATCACCTGATCTCCCCAATGACCCTGCTGCTATTTCTAATTTGTAGATGAAGAATCTAAAGCTCAGAGAAGGTAAGTGGCTTGCCCAAGGACACACAGCTTATGGATCTGGGTCTCAAACCTAATTCTATAAAACCCTCAAACTAGTCCCTGGAATTAGGTCTGGCCCATACTTCTCTCTTGAGGGTGGAGCTCCAAGGTGTGAATGCTCAAATTTCCAAAGAGTGTGGTGATGGGGGTCGGGGGGGGGGAGGGTAGTGGGGGGTGAGGTGTCAAGAGTGCCATCACTAAGCCTGAGCCAATTTTTATCCTCACATATTAGGAGGAACACAGATCAAACACACTGCTGACAGAGTAATCAGTGCAAAGGGAAAAGAACAAATGTTAAGAAAAATCTCAAATCGAAACACAGAAATATTGAACCAAGTAATGAAGATTCTGCATGCAGCAGAATGGCCTTGGCATCCCTCGTCTCCAGGGGCCAGCCTGGGCCCCAGACTCACATGAGCTCAGGCCGGAAGCGGTGGATGATGGCACACAGGGCCAACCCACTGCGCCAGGATGTGGTCAGGTCGGTGACGTTGACATGCTGGTAGCCCTCTGTCTGCTGCTGGCACCAGGTTAGGAGCTTGCTGGGCCGGATATCTGACTCTGCAAGGAGAGCGCAGGCAGTGAGGCTCTGCAGGAATCTCACACAGTCTGCCCTGGCGATCCCTTCTTATTGCCACCATGGCTGGGGACCAGGAGAAGCGGCCCCAAGGCAAGTGGCCAGGGCAGGGGGCCACTGGCATGGGTGCAGCTCCCTGAGGACTGCTGTTTGGGAGCCTGGTCAGGAGTGTGGCAGGAGGGGAGAGGAAGCATGTTCTCTTCCAGTAGAGTTCCTAAGACCTACTGTGTTTAGGCCCTGCCAACAACACGCTCATCTAGTGGGGAAGATAGTCACAGAGGGGGTGACAATGACACAGTGCTGCAATGGAGGGAGAAACAGGGGGCTGTGGGAGCACATTAGCAGGTTTGCCTGAGTCTGCACTGGGAGGGGAATTCTCCAAAGAAAAGTATAATGGGGAGGTACGTTTGAGCTTGTTCTTTGAGAGCATCTAGGAACTTATCAGACGGAAGAAGTCATTCCAGGAAGACAGAAAGGACTGTGCGGTGGCAAAGAATCTAGAAAAACCTGCTATGTTTGTGTAACAGTAAAATGGTTGATTATAGTAAGTGGTTTATTACAGCAGTGGGGCATGTCGTGGTGTGTGGAGGGGAGGGAGTACAGCTGAGTTTGCCTAAGGAAGGAGAGGAGGCAAAGCCTGGGCAGGCACAGGTAGCCAAAGAGGTCTCTAAGCAGGAGAGCATCCTGAGCTGAGCTAGGTGCTGGGAGTTCCTCATTTAACCATCCCATCTCCCTGTGTTGAGCACTGGTCCTGTGTCCAGCGCACTGCTAGGCCCAGGATGATCAGGAAAAGGGTGAAGTGCATTAAGCTCATTATCTACTTAAGGGGACAAGGCCCCCATGCAGGAAACAACAGGAAAATACGAACAAGTCCCAGTGAAATAATCCCCTGGTTCACGTTTACTGTGTGAAGCTCTCGACACACACTAGCTCCTTTCATCCTCATAATGATTCTCTGGGCAGGGGTTCTCTTGGTCTCACAGAGGAGGAACTGGAGTACAAAGAGGAGAGGTGCCTGCCCATGGCCACACAGGTAAAGGGGCAGAGCCAGGCTGGTTGCACAGCCTGTGTCACCACGGTCACTGAGCAGTCCTCCTCCCCTCAAAGCTCTTCCCTGCCACCCACCAGGGTCCCAGGAGGGCCGCTTACCCTTCCTGGAGAGGTTGACAGATCTCCTCACTGAGCCCAGTCTCTCGAGAGGGTAGTGCTCCAGCTCCTTAGTGATATACAAATGCTTCACCTATGAGCGAGAGAGACAACATGCTTGCCCACCAGTTTTCCCCCAAATCCTAGTCTCAGGGCCCCTAAACTCGACCTACCCCCAATTCAGTGCCTGCCACCATTTTCCTCTATTGCTGGGAGGCATGACCTTCAGCAAGGGAACGCAGGCAACTTCAGTCATAGAGCAATGGGCCTCAATCCTCCAACCAGATGCAGGCAAACTAAGTGGGAATGTCTGTAGCTAATTTGTGTGTATGTAATTAGCTAATTTTAAAAATTCACACAATTTTCTGTTCTATTGACCAAAGAGGTTGAGAGTTTGGTGGCTTTAAATCAGTGGAAGAAGAAATGGACCCCAGGACCAAGGGTGGTATGCAGAGAGCATATTTGGCCAAGTAGATTATTTGAGACAGGTAAGATCAGCAATGCATATGCATAGTGACAATATATGTAAATATATGCACATATACATATATCTCTCTCCCCCTATATGTGTTCTAGTTCTGTCCTGTGGGCTAGAAAGAATGCTGACTTGAGTGGGGAGAAGAACTGGTCCCACCATTAGGCCAGCAGGCCTTGGTGGCCTCCGTCCCAGGAATGGACCAAAACTTAATGTGACCTCCTCCCCACCGCCTCTTCCCACTGTTCAGTGCAGAGTGATTCAGACAGGGCCCCAGCAATGGACTTGCCTGATGGGGCCTGACACAGTGTGAGTTGAGGTTTGGGTACCGTGTCCCTGGGTCCAACGTGTACTGCTCAAAGTTCTTGTTGATGTTCTCCGGGGTTGTCTGAGGTAACAGCCGGTAGAGACTTTCCCTGGAGGGAGGCAGAGCCTGGAGGTCAGGGATCACTTTTGCCACCTCAGGCCTTGTCCCCACCCTTCCCTACTTCCCCTTTCCTCTGGCTCAAGGGCTTCCTGGACATGTTTGTCTAACCCTTCCCTGAAATACCTGACACTCCTGGTTCTTGAGATCTGCAAAGTGGGGAGAAGGTCAAAGGGGCCGAGAGGAAAGGGGCGCCTGGGTGACGGGGATGCTGGGCTCCTCCACCCAGGCAGGGGGAGGGATGAAGGGCTGGCAGCACGGTGGCCTGTGGTTTTGCCATAACCATGCTCAGCCACGCTGCCTCCTGCGGCCTGCTTCCCACGACCACAGGCTTCCACACCCAAGATTGTCAGAGGCCTGCCTCCGCCCGCCAGCCCTGACCTCCCCCCGTCCACCAGCTGTCATAGCCACGTGGCCAGCAGCAGGGGTCTGGGAAGAAGCCCAGGATCTCAGTGGTGGGAAAGGCCTGGAAAGCCAGAGAATCCAACCCCCATCCAGGACAGGAGACTCAGCACTGCCCTGGAAGTTTCCCTTAAATAAACCTCTCTGGCTCTTGGGTGAATGAGCAATGCTGGGGAGCCCCAGCTGCAGGGCCAACCTAGATGAAGATTTCTCTTTGTCATCCAGGGCCCAATGTCCTGGCCCCCAGAGAAAGTCACTGTAAGAGTCAGATAATGATGGAGAAAGCATCCTTGGGGATGCTGATGATCAAATCAGGCCACACATGGGAAGGTAGAATAGAGGAGGCAGAGGCTCCAGGTATATCCAGCAGTCACCTGCGGGGTGATCTTGCCCCCTTTCCTGCCTGAGTGGCCCTGCCCCCCAGTTAGGAGCCCTGCTGTCAAAGCTCACCTTTCAGCCAGCAGCTCCAGGGGAGGGGTGCCCTGGTTCCAGCTCTTCACCATCCATGCCGTGTCAAAGGCTGCCAGGAAGCCACGGGCACAGCCTGTACCCATGGGCCAAAATGGCTGCAAAAGAAAACGTGCAAAATTCCAGTTGATTCTGATGACTCCCAATCTATGATCTCATTGTACCCAGCACACACTGATTGCCAGGACTGTGCAGGACACTGGAGGGACAGAGAGGTGACAGGGCAGGGACCCTGCTACCTATGAGGATTCACTACAAGGTCAAATAACTATAGCAGAAAGTTAAATGTAAAGGGTGCTATGACGCAGGCATAGCAAAACTGCTTTAGGGCTCAGAAAAGGCGAGATGAATTCCCATCCTGGGAGAGGGAGATGGAAATCAGAATAAGCTTCTTAAGAGTTGCATTAAGCTGATTTTAACGAATGGATGGGATTCTGATGCTGAGCTACTTGGGAATGGTGTGGGCAAAGGCATGGTGGTTGGAAAATGCTGGCGCCCGATGGAAGAACAGCCGTCTGTTCTGGGTGTAACATGGAGCATGGGAGGAGGGTAGGGAGAAACCAAGCTGGGAAAGGAGTCTGGGCCAGAAGCAGGATGGGTACTGAGGGCTCAACCAAGGGTCTTAGGTTCAAGTCCACGCACAATAGTGCCCAAGGACCAAGTCAACCAAGCTAAGTGCTGACTAATCTGCTCCATGAGCACTCAAAGCATGGTTTGGAATTTGACTCTTAACTTGGAATAAACACATAATCAGTGCTTACACTAAAGAGAAAACTTTCTCCTTTCTGAAAACATTCATTTAATCTAAGGATCCTTGCACCCTTGCAGATTTTTTGGGAAGAATTTTCAGCAGGGAAGCTATGAATGGAAAGGAGACTTTGGGGCCCATAGGCCTCTCCTGCACCCTGTGTGATCTCAAAGGCCACAAAGGGCCACCCACATGAGGAAGAAGTCTTGGCCCAGCTGAGGGTCCACACACTCTGAGAAGGATGGCTCATGTGGCCCAGACCAGGGCTGCCTGATTTTGTACTTTGTCAAAGAAGTCAGTGCAAAAGAGCCAGGGGATAGAAGAGAAGGCTCTCCTAACTACACAGAGGCAGAATAGGCTCCTCTGAATGCAGCAACAGGACAGGCTCTGAGGCCGGGACAGGCTTGGCAGAATCCTGCCAACTGACTGAGAGCCTGTCCTCTCCCCACTGCACAACAGCAGATACTGCCTGCCAGAATACAAATGTGGGATCTGTCTCGTAGAGAAACATGGGGGCTCCGAGAGCAGGCGGTACCTCAAGCAAGCTGTCACCCACGAGGGCCACGAGCAGCTGGTGCGCCTGCCGCTCCCGCACCAGGGCCGCATTCTCTGAGGCATACATGCAGGTAAAGTCAAACATGGCCACATCAGGCTGCCCATAGTGGTTCATGGCAAAGTCTAAGGATGGCAGCTGGTAGTTGGTGGCAAAGTCTGCAGCTTCCCGGGCATAGGATAGCAGGTTGTCTTGGTTCACGTTCTCCGCACACAGCAGCATCTCTGTGTCGATGTAGTCCTGGGGAAGATGAAAACACAGTGCAGCAACCTCCCCCTCTAAAGGGCTAGCCTTCATACCCACCTCTTGGCAAAAGGACTTGGAATGGGTCTATACAGTGAGGCTAGTCAGAAAAGACACACAAAAACCAGGACCAAGGGAATAAAGAGGAAATAAATCAGCCAGATGTGAGGGTTAACACGGTTGTGATTAAGCATCAAATTTGGCTTTGAGCTTCCTGGCATCCAAGGCAAAAGGGAAATGTGATATGCCCCAGAGCTCTCCTTATCAGAAAGAAGGAAGCATAGAAATTCCTCAGGGGAGGCCATTTTTCCCTGGCATTAAATTCTAAAAGATCTGTCTCACGTAGGAATTTCAACAGGGCGCGTTGAGAGTTGCAATGAACAGTGCACTTGATAATGGTCTTGGAGCAAACAACAAGCACATTTCATAGGTCTGGTTCTCATGAGAACTTTCAGTACAATAAAGAGACAAAGGAATCAAAAAAGAAAGTGTGATTTTATAATAAATTCAGCTAAGCGAGTATGATCCAAATATGCCATGTTTAGTGGTCAAACAAGACCAGAAAAAGAAAATGGGTAACCTCTCACACTTTCCAAAATCAGTGACCCCTTTACTTGATGGGCCGAGGGCTCTCAGAGCTTAGCTTTTTTTTTTTTTTTTGAGATGGAGTTTCGCTCTTGTCTCCCAGGCTAGAGAGCAATGGTGTGATTTTGGCTCACTGCAACCTCTGCCTCCCAGGTTCAAGCAATTCTCCTGCCTCAGCCTCCCCAGTAGCTTGCTTTTGGTGCTAATTGTTATGCTTTTCTCATGGGGAGTGTAGAGCCCTGAGCTGCGAGGACTGGAATATCCATCCTGGAGAGACACTAGCAATGAAACACAGGATGTCAGGATTGAAGAGAGCTGGCAAGTTTAGTGTATCCCCAGAGTCCAAGCTGCTCACCGTGTGGCTAAAGAAACTAAAAGACCACCTTTCTCAAAGGTGACACAAAAAGTACAGACACCTGGAGTGGGAGGGGACCAGTGTGTAACATGAACACAGGCTTTGGGGCCAGTGAGAGCAACGGGTCAAAGTCCACCTCTGCTGTTTACTAACTAAATCTGGGCCAGTTATTTAACTTTTCAGAGTCTCCACTCTCTCATCTGTTAAAAGGGAATATCAAAACCTACTTCACAGAGCCACTTGAGAAGACGGAATGAGTGTACACACGAAATCCCTAGCCCCATCTGGGAAGTGACTGATGAATGGGAATTCCTGTCCCCTGTAATTCATGCTGGCTCCAGATATGGCTTATGATGAAGTATATCCTGAACCCAGCCAAGGCACCCTCAGTTACAAAGGTCTTGACAATCACAGAGTGCCGCATCTACAGCCAGGGTGACCACTGCCTCAATTTTCTGCGTAGCCATGATTTCAAATACCCTGTTCTGGAAACTCATATTTCCCCATCCAAACCAAACCGCCCAAATTGCATCCAGCACTGGTCCAAGAGCTCTTTGTCAGGCCCCAGTGTCCAGGATGGAATTCCTGTTATTTGATTTCCTTTCTGATCCCTGTTTCTGCGGTCACATGATCACTTCTCTCTCCGAAGGCGTGGAGGTGAGATGGGGGAAGAGAGAAGGGAGAGGTCTCAAACACTCCCCCTCAAAACATGCCCCAAGCATCCCTAAGATGGAGTGGGTGACATTACACAATGAAGACAGTGCCTGGCGTGGATACCTCATGCAAGAGAGTGGGGACCCAGCAAAGGGAAGACATTAGGCTAGAGCTGGCTGGAAGCCTAATGGCCTAGGGCTGCTGTGGAGTCTCTTAGTGGCTGGAGGGTCCCAGATGAGTAGGGGGATAGAAGAAAGAGCAAAACCATAGGGAGCAGATGACGACAAGGCCAGGAGGACAGAATCCCAGCCCACACACGTATGGGCCAGCAGAGGCAGGGGCCCAGGGAGGCTCTGGGATGGGACATCCTCCCTGTGGGGAAGAGAAAGATGGACACAGCTGAGAGCCTGGAGGCATGGCTGCTTGAAGAGAAACTTTACTCTTCCTTCAGTAGCCATGGAAAGAAGCCCAGAGATCAGCTGGAATCAATAGGGAAGCAGGAAAACCTCTTGTCCAGAGGTCATTCATTCATTCAACAAACATTTACTCGGCACCTTCTGTGTGGCTACAGGAAGATGCGGATCCATGTAGGGAGAGGAAAACAGAAAACTTGCCATTCCTCCAGGGAGCAAGAGAAGAATGTAAATTTAACCAGCTCAGGGAAGACGGGTCGGGAACTTGGCTGGACACCTGGAGGCTCAGGCTATAGCTCTTGTTCCAATCAGGTGTCCAGCCTGTGGCCTCCAATTTCTTTCTCATCTTGCACCTTGAAGCTCCTCAGCACCAGCTCAGGAGCTGCTCCCAGGGGCCTCTGAAGGAAAAAGAAAGGCCTTGGTGAAGACAAGCATGGGCCTGGAGGGGCTTTGACAACCGCCAGGGAAGCGAGTTGCCATGAGCAATATGTTGCTGCCTGGGCAAACACCTGGGATGACCTGAGGGTGACCTTAGCATCCCAGGAGGCCAGGGTGCTCTGCAAAACACAAAACCCATCAAGCTTTGCCTGCCTGCCTAACCTCTCCTCTGCAAAGGTGCCCATTACCCCTACACCCCTGCACCCCCCAGTTTCAGACTAAGGCGGCAACTTCAGGAGGCAACTTCTGTGAGGCAGAGGGAAGAAGGGGATGCCACCACTCCCAGACTGACAGCAGTGGGACACTGCTGAGGCCCCATCTGCTGGTATGCTCAGCCCACTTCACCAAGCCCACATTCACAGCCTCCGTCCACAACTCAGGCTCTCAGCAAAGACCTAAGCTGAAGTGGAGAAGGCCAACGGGGCGGCTGGGTTACTAATGCCAGCACACACAGAAAAGAAGATAGTTGCATTCTTCTCTGACAAGCAGCGATGAATGGCCACCGTGCTGCCTGGGCTCCAGGCCGACACCCAGACAGCAGGCTGACCTTGGGCTGTGTGATCCTTATCTTGAGGTTGCAGCAGCAGCAGTGACAGCGGCAGCAACAGCAGCAGCTCTGGAAGGGTTGCACACCTGACCGAAGAAGCTTCCAGTCAGGGGCCACTACTCCATGTTTCTTCCTTCCAGCACTGCTCTGTGCTTAAGCATGAAGTCACAAAGCCACGAAGCAGAGGCCAGGAAGCCAGCAGGACAAAAAAAGCCAGTGTGCAAACAAGGCTGAGAAGTTACAGAGGGAATCTACAAACCCACCCTCTGCCGGGCACTGTGCCAGGTGCTCTGTATATATCTTCTATTTGCTCCTTCCAAGAACCCTTTCAGGCAGAAACTATCATTCCTATTTTGTAGATAAGAAGACTGAGGTTCAGGAAAGATAAACAGTTTGCCCACAGTCTGGAGGAGGTATGTGGCAGAGTCAAGATGCAGATCGAGTCTTTTTGACTACATGAATAATGAAATTCCCCCACACTGTGACAAGGGTCCACAGTATGAAATTCACAAGTCAAAGGATGCCTATGTCTCATTAGGACAAGGAGCCCCCATCTGCCTCCAAATGACATGTGACCTCCCAGAGAAGAGGCAAGGCTGGATGAGACTTGGGAAGGAAAAGACTCAGTCGATCCACATTAACACCTGGTAAAGGTCTCACAGCAGCACATGTCTCTGCAGAAAATTCTCTGTGCATATTGGCGTGGGCTCCTTTATCCAACACTCATGTAACACCAAGAAAAAGAAGGGTGTGAGCGGGTGGCACCTTCCCCCCTCCTCCCCTCACTCAGTTTCTGGCAGGACGACATCTGCCTTCACACCTGCTGATGTCACCAGCCCAGGTCGCGAAGTCGGGAAATCGCAGCCAAGAGGTACGTACGTTAATGATGACACCTTTGTCGAGCAGGCTCTGCTTCTTGGCTGTCATGACAAAATAGTGGGTGCAGTCCTTGTAGTAAACAATGTTCTCAAGATCTATGCCTGAAAAGAGAAGCATTCACAAGCTCAGCGTTACTTCCTCGGCACCAACTGTGCGCCAGGAACTGTACTTTGCCTCATTATTGGTCTTGTTATTTATCTGCAGAATATTCATGTTAGACCAGTTTTTAAGGCACACAAGGCTGGCAAAGATAAAACAGAGTGTTAGAATCTACCCAAGTCAAAGCAGCTAGCTTCTATAGTTCTATAGAGGCATTATTCCTGTTAAAACTCACTATGTCTGTAGGGGTTGTGGGCCAGTATTTATAAGTTAGAGCCCGGTAATTGTGCAGAAAAGCCAAGTGCCGGCCATGGCCACAGAAGCTCAGCAATGACACGGCTGGGATTTGAACCCCAGCCCGTCTAGCTCCAAGTCGTGTCCACTGTGCCCTCCATGCGCTCATAGCGGCATAGAGCTGTGGGAATTCTCCAATGACTAGGCCAAGGAATATTTCTACCGTTTCCCGGCTTGTATGAGAAAACCCAGCTGCAGTGGTAGGAACAACTCAGGTTAGAAGGCTGGGCTCTATCTTTTTGTGCTTTCCACCAATCACAAGACATTTTACATACTAAGTTCCTGCATTTAAAACCATGCTGTGCAATGAGAGCTTAGCTCCATGGTTCTCAAAGGGAGGTCCCTGGCCAATAGCATCAGCATCACCTGAGGACATACTAGCAATGCAAATTATCAGGGCCCTTCTTCGGACTCACTGAATCAGAAACCCTGGGGATAGGGCCAGCATGCTGTGCTTTAACAAGCTCTAGGTGATGCCAATTCATACTCAAGTGTGAGGCTGACTGGCTTATTTGAAGGGAGAGAAAGGAACAGGCACATGGCGACATATCAGCATTTACACAAGGCGTGCTGAGTAACCATAGGAACACCTTTATTACGGTTAAATAGGAAACAGGCATCAATGCAGAGGGCCCCCAGGAGAATCAGGAAGGTCACAACTGTCACTGTCTGAGGGCACTGTTGTGAAACAATGGCCGAAGGTGACAACCACAGCAAAGTTTAAAGGAAGTTCACTGAAACGTGGAAAAACACACTCAATGTCCTGCTCTCATTTATATTGAGTGACTTAAGTATTTATTTGCTTGGTTTTTTAGGGGAAGGGAGGGTTGGAGGATTCTCAAAGCATTCAAAAGAACACCATATGCTGGCAGGAAATATTCAAGCTTTTAATGAAATAATGCAATGGAAGTGAAACTGAGAGGGTTGCACAGTGAGCACATACCTTCCTGGCCAGCGAGAGGTACAATCTTGCTCAACAACTAATGCCATTCCTAGGAAATGATCTTAAAGAAATAATTTAACAGAAGCAGTGTTATCTGTAACAGTAAATAACTGGAAGGCCTAAATCAGAGGTCAGCAAGTTTTTGTGTGTGTGTGTGTGATGGACCAGTTAGGAAATATTTCTGGACTGTGGGTCCTGTGGTCTCTTTCATGACCTCTCATGGTGGAAGCAGCCATCAACAGTCATGTAAAGAAATGGACATGGCTGGGTGACAATCAGCTTTTATTACTGGATGCTGAAATTTGAATTTTAAATAAACTTCATGTGTCATATTTTGTTTTCTTCAGCCTATATATAAAACCATCCTTAGCTCGAAGGCAGTATAGAACCATGTGGCCAGCCATAGTTTGCTAATCCCTGGTTTCAATGCTTAGGCAGTGACAATACATCAATTTGATGAGCTATTCCACAGCCCCTAAAAGTGACCACCAGGAGGATGATGTTTGGAATGTGACACTGAATGAGAAAAGCTGACTAAAGAGTGTGGACACTGCGATTTAAGCTACAGTCATGTAACAAGCAAGCATGCTGGTGGAAAATTACAGAAAAGGAGTAGGTGAGTCTGAAGACTATTCCCATGTGAGGCGGTCAGATTGCGGATGATTTATTTTCCATATACAGATTTTATTTAACATTGTTGTTACATTGCTTTTCAAGGAGAAATATGTGTTTTTAATCAGGTTAAAAAGAAAGGAAAAGTATCTGGAATTTACTTAATTGGAGACAGGCGACTCGTTCCCCTTTCCCCTCACCCTATTTTTCTCTGCCGTCCTTATTACCACCTGATGAGTCACTGGTTTATTTGTGTATTGACTGTCTATTCTCGTAGAATATAAGCCCAGGAGGGACGGATTTTGTTTTGCTCACTGCTCATTCTCAAGCCCTAGAACAGCATCTGGCACACAGTAGGCATTCAATAAATATTGAGTGAATGAATCAATACCTCCTATCCTCTAGGCCCATGGCTGGGTGACAACTGGTGCCAGTACAGGTTATGTTCCTGGGCATATCCAGATGTCCCTCTTGGGGAAGGGCAGTGCTGCATTGCACAAAATCACCTGGGAACCTTTAGGTTCCCAGTCATCCATAGGTGACTGGCTCCCTCCTCAGCATTCCCTAAATATCATGCTGACCTCAGGTGTGGTGCTGGCCACCTGCCTTAGGATGGTTTATACAGATATCCCTTCCTGGACAGGGAGCCACTGTAGGAAGGATCGTGTCAACCTCTACTTTTTACCCCACAACACTGAGAATTGGCATGTAATGAGCACTCAGCAAATGTCCACTATCTCCTTTCATGTACAACATCCAGAACATTCCCTCAAGAATCTCTCCTGTCCCAGAAGGAATCCTGTCTGTATTCACTATCCTAGGGAAAATCGTTGCTTCCACTCTATCAGAGTGAGTCCCTCGAGGCCCAAGAGCCCAGAAAGCCAGCACACGCCTCTGCACACTTTAGATACTGCAAACTTTAGACCTTGGCCTTGTTGGGAGAAAGGTGAAGGTCCCACCTGTTTCTTCTTTAAGGTCCTGAAAAAATTTCTGATTGAAGATGAAAGCCACGCCACTAATCTCTTCCACCTTGGCTTCCGCTGTGCTGTTTCTGTTTATGAAGTTGGCGGTGATGGCAATCGCCAGCTTCCCACGGAATTCTTTTCTTCTGAACCCTGCATGAGGAGAAACGAAAAAGTGGGCCTATCTTCTGGATTTGGTGTGAAAACTGAAAATGATTATTGGGAGAGCTGTTCCCAGATGCCTCCCAGGCCAGTGAAACCAGGATTCTGGATCTCTAGTGGACAGGAGCGGGCAAAAATACCGAGGTTTGCTCCCAGGGCTTTTAAAAGTCAGTGAGACTTTGTCCATTTCTAAAATCTATAGGACCTGGTTAGGCTTCAATAAACAAAAGGAAAAGTGATCCTTCCCAACAGGCAGTCACAGGGTGCACCCTTTTAAGGATGTGTCAGGCATTGTTGCTAGATACACTCATGAGAGACCCACACGCACTTTGAATTTATAGGATTAAAACTACTCTGTTAGCATTTCTCATGGTGCCACTGCTCCCAACCCCCTTGAAAAGTAGATTACACTGAATTCCTGCAGTACAGGGATTTTAACAAATTTTCTTTGTATCTCCAATTTTTTGGGTTGTATTATGTCCCTCTCCAACACACACACACAAATTCATGCGTTGAAGTCCTAACCCCAGTACCTCAGTATGTGACTCTATTGGAAACAGCGTCATTGCAGGTGTAATTAGCTAAGATGAGGTCACACTGGAGTAGGGTGGGACCCAGCTTACTCCAATATGACTGGTGTCCTTTGAAAAGAGGAAAATAGTGCAGTTTCCAGTAACTGGCACTTAGTACATCTGCAATGCATGTATAAATGAATAAATTGAATTATAGCTCTCATTCGTTTTTTGTTTTGTTTTGTTTTTCAGACAGGGTCTCCCTCTGTTGCCCAGGCTGGAAAGCAGCGGTGCCAATCATGGCTCACTGCAGCCTCGACCTCCCAGGGTCAAGCCATCCTCCCATCTCAGCTGGCAAGTAGCTGGGACAATAGGCATGTGTCACCATGACTGTCTTATTTATTTTTTTAAACTGTTTGTGGAGACACAGTTTCATCATGTTGCCCAGGCTTAGTGCTCTAATGCTTGTTTTCAATGATTTACATTAAAATTGCTCTTGAATGGCAGTGCTATGGAGGATCACAGCAGCTGGTGCAGGGTAAACGCACCTGACAGCAATAACTGAAGCACACCCTTAGAATGACCCTGTATGGCTGATGCACCTGAATGTGTGTTCTGAGCTGGGGAATACAGGAGTGGCCAACCCCGAGACTTCTTCCTTGTCTATGAGGGACATTTGAGCTCCTGGCCCATCCTGTGGAACATGGACCATGCAGGCGGATCCAGGCCCTGAGTTCTGGCTTGGATGAAGGTTGTCAGGTGGAGGTTAAGAGGAGGGTGTTAAGTGAAAATGCTGAATAAACTGCATGCTGTTTGCAAACAGTTGTGGTTTTGCTGCCCAGGTTGCCACCACTGGGCTGTTGTGCTGTCCAGCCCGCTGCCATTGGACCGTTTCTGTAGGGAAGCAGGGTCTCCTGTCCAACCCACTGCCACTGGACTCTCTCCCCTGTGAATCCCTAATAAAACCCCATGACTATTTTGCTGGCTCTTGGTCTCTTCTTTGGCCTCTTGAACTTGGTACTTTCCCTATTGAGGTTAATAGGGGTTCCACACAACAGATGGTCACTTTTCAACAGTGTGTCTCCCTCCTAGTCCCCCATCTTGCTGTCATCTGACCTTTCCTGAGTGCCCCTGCCCCAGGCATGCTGTGTACTTTGTGTAACGCCAGGTGCCTGTCACACAGGTGCAGACCTCCAGACATAACCTTTCCTTAGCCACCTTTGGGAATGCCCCACACATCTGCTCACCATGTACTCCAGCCTCACGCTGATTCTCAATCATCTGTCAAAAATCCCTTTTAGTGACAACCTTGGGTTTTGTTTTTTGTTTTTTGTTTCTTGGTTTTTGTTTTTTTCTGAGATGGAGTCTTGCTCTGTCGCCCAGGCTGGAGTGCAGTGGTGCGATCTTGGCTCACTGCAACCTCTACCTCCTGGGTTCAAGCGATTCTCCTGCCTCAGCCTCCCGAGTAGCTGGGACTACAGGCACATGCCACCACGCCCGGCTAATTTTTTGTGTTTTTAGTAGAGACAGGGTTTTACCGTGTTAGCCAGGATGGTCTCAATCTCCTGACCTCAGGTGATCCACCCACCTCAGCCTCCCAAAGTGCTGGGATTACAGGCGTGAGCCACCGCGCCTGGCCAACAACCTTGGGTTTCTATTCAATGGTCCTCTTTTAAGTTGTCCTTCATTAGACCTTTGTCAAAAGGGTCAGAAGTGGCCATTATTCTCATCTAGCATTTCTCAGCTGGAGATTATTTTGTTCCCAGGGGCCACTTGGTGATGTGTGGAGACATATTTGGTTGTCACACCTGGGGGTGCTGCCAGTGTCTGGGGGGCCAGAGGCCAGGGATGCTGCTAAACACCCTACAATGCACAGGGCACTCTCTGTCACAAAGAATGGCGTGGTCCCAAACGTCTGCAGTGTTGATACTAAGAAGCCCTGCTCTAGTTTATGCATTTGGCCTTGAGTGGCTCAAATGGCTCCAGCACTTTCCACCCTTCTTTCCATGTTCATGAAATGCCTGACTATACTTAAGCTGACAATGAGTCCTGGATTCTCAAATATTCTAACTTACACTTTTACCAAGTGTAAAATTCCAACAGTACTACATCCAAGTTGGCAGCTTAAACATTCCCTGTCAGATATTGATGACCTATGGTTGGGGAGGTGGGTATGGAAAGGGAAAGGGGAGTGGCAAACAGCCCCAGTTATGTGGCAGATGGGAAGGTCCTGAGCCAGGCGGCCCACAGATCCTGAGTTTTCTAAGATTAGCCCTGTTCCTGGGAGCATGGCCCACCCTCAGAGTGATGTATCCTCTCAGTCAGGCGTCTGCAGCCTGTGGCTCTTGAGGGGGCAGGCTCAAAAAGCAGAACTGCCCTATTTGGGGCCACGTGGTTTATAACCCGCGGTCTCAATTTAGTATGGTTAATATCAATGAGTACAGCCTGTGGATGGATCAGTCTTGGTGTTGGGGTGGAGGGGACAGAAGCATTTTCTGGCAATGGGGTTTCTCTCACAAACTGACTGGATCTTACCCCACGAAAGATACTATGCTTCAGCTTTAGAACTCAGAGAAGTGTGGCCTTTGTACCTTGACAGTTTGGCAAGGCATACCTGCCTGCCCAGCAGTGGGTGTGCTTAAAAGTTACAAAAAGAGGTGAGTTCCTCCTTCAAGTATAAATAATATTACACTTGAAAGTAAGCGAATACCATTAATAGTATTATAAAAATGTTTATCTTAGCTGAAGTAAGTATGAAAGTGCTCGGCACTGTGGCTCACACACCAGGAGGTGCTCAATAATGGATGTTCATTTTTCCCCCATGACACTTTATAAAGCATTTTCACATACCAGTCCTTTCCCAGCCTGCATAACAACATTTTGAAAGGGTTCTGTGATCCACATCTTACAGTTGAGAAAACCGAGGTTCAGACGGAATGAGATGGCTGTCCCCTGAACTGCCCACCCCACAGGTGGATGGGCAGTTCTACCTCAAGAGGGACAGGACGGCCTGCCCTCCTATCAAGACCTCCATCCAGCTCTGGTATCTGCATCTTGCCCACTTTCTCCAACTCTTCCCCAGTGTACCCTCTCCCATTCCCATCCCCCCATTCCCACACCAAGAAGAAGAGTTTTCACCTTCCAGGGTGTTCCTGCGGCCATCGGCACCAATGATGACGTCAAACTCAAACTCCGACAGAGAATGGTCTGTAGGGAGAAATTCTGCCCGCCAGCCAATTTCTACCAGGACAGAGAAATGAGATGAGTTGGCAGGGAGAGGTGGGAAGAGAATGATTATACCCCCCGTGTGGTGGCTGTGAGAAATGGACAGTGCAGCCAGGTCTATGCATCACAGAGAGAGTCTCCAGGGGAAAGGCTAGAGCAGTCCAGATTCACTCTCTAATCTGGTGTCCTCTGACCTGAGTGTCAGTTCAATCCAGGATGAAGTAAACCAGCAACACCAACTCCATGCCTGGTTTTGTTGGCCTCCGCTAGGAGTCTATCCTCAATGCTCCATAAACTACTCTCATTTGCACCTTATTATTCTCAACAAAGTCCACCATCTTCTCTTCACATTCTCCCACATTCTTCAGTGCCTCTCATTGCTAAACAGACTCAAAAGGATTTGTAGGGTGTAAGGAAACCAGTTTTAATTTCTATTGTATGCTCAAAATGTTCTGTTGTACACTACACTGTCTTTTATTAAAAAAAAAAAAAATTCAGGTGAAGCCTGGATAATTAAGATTTAATGTCCACTAGAGGTCTGGAAAAGGTTAAGAGTACACAGTCTCTGAATGCCAAATAGTGAATGCTGTCCTGCTCCAAAAGCTAACTAAAGCCTCTCCTCCTAAATTCTCAAATAACCTGGGCAGAGGACAGGAGAAATCAAAAATGTACCCTAAGCAGGAAACTACAAGGTCTCTGATGCTAAGCTGGTCCCAAACTCAAAGCCCTTCCCAGGCAGTAGATAATTTTAATAATAAGTAAGATGCAGAGGCATCCTGAATAAACTTTCAGACCACGGTGTGTGTAAGGGATAAGAATTTAAACAAACATGTTAAAAGGAAAAAAGAGAAACATTATGATATGCCTATACAGGCAAATATCATAGTTTATAAATGATACCTCAATATGGTTAAGAGTATTATATACCAAATAACATCTTGAACCTTATTTCACAGTTGCTCTAGAAGCTTCACTTTACTGGATTTTAAAATGTGCCATGGGTACAAGTACAACAACATACATATGTGTTAAACACACACACAGCTTGAAGAACACGTGAATGAACCTTACCAAACAACCAAATCTATGTCTTCTGTCCTACTTATTGATTAGATTTCCTTTGCCAAAGTAGCATCCCCTTAGGACAGGGTAACCAAATTATAGGTTTAATGCTTAATCATAAATCCCCTTGGAGCCAAAGAGCAAACCTAAAGTCATAGCAATGGTCAAAAAAACAGTAAAATACCCTTCAGTGGCGTTAGGCCAACCAGCTCCCAATAAGAATAACTCTTACAGAAACACCCTCTGGAAGCAGCAAGTGGGATTTCTATTTTGTAGTATCTGCTTTCTAGGCAGAAAAGGAAAATTATACTGTACTTTGATTTTCTTGATCTTCAGGAGGCTCTAGAACCTTCACGAACTCCACATTCACATGGATTTCAACTCCCAGCATCAGGGCCACCTTGAATAGGATGAGCTGTAGTTGGCGAATACCTGTCAGGCAGGAAGGAGAGAGGAACTGTCACAGCAATGCCTGAACACCACCTATATGCAGAATGCTACATAATCACTACCGCTCAGTGACCTTTGAGCACAGCACTATACCAACAATGATCGTTACTGAGCGGGATTAGGCACCAAGAACTTTATGTTTTCTCATCTAACTCTTACAGTGGCCCTTTAGAATCGTTATTATTCTCATTCTGTAGATGAGAAATTGAGGCTTAACAAAGTTAAGTGACTTGCTCAAGGTGACACGGAGCAAAGCTAGAACATGGACCCACATCTGTCTGATCTCTAGACCCTGTTCTAGCTGCTAGATGATGCTGTAACAAGGGAAGCTCTGTCTTTCCAGCCTCCTTCCCCAGCTGGGCTCTGGGTTTGATGAAATGAAGAGTAAAGGGCCTCAGTGAAGACTGTGATCAGTGACTCATTATATGGGGCCTATGCCTCAGCTCTTAGACATCCAGTGGTGACGAGTGGGTAGGAAATTTTCCCCACAAAGCTGGGTCATGGTTCCCCATCTCTTACCCACACTTCAAAACTCCCCCAGTGAGTGGAATCTCATTTCTCTGTTTTGTCTCCTGCCATTGAGCACAAATGGGTATGCCTCCAAATACTTTTCTGGAGAGTGAGAAGTTTTAAACTTTCTGTGGGCCCTTCTGTATTTGATGGGCTTGACTTACTTAGTATTTATTGAGCATCGATACTCTGTCAGGTGCCATGCTAGGCACAGGAGATACAGAACACACCTTCTAATGGAGGGAACAGAGGTAAACAGAATGGGGCAAGACATGGTGGTTGGGGGAGGGTGGTGGTGGTAGAACAGGGCCCTAGGGGGGTCCTGGAAGCCAAGAGAGGAGGGACCAAGAATATCAAATCCCACAGAGAGATGAAGGACTGTGAAGGTGACAAGAGGCCAATGAACTTGGGGGTTTGGGAGATTTTGGAGACTCTGGTGAAAATCTCTTTAGCACACAGGTGGGGAAGACAGCAGACTGCGACATTAGAAGGTTTGAATGGAAAGTACGGACCAAGTCTATGCCCTTCTTTCTAGAATGAATACCTTATGGCAAGGAAAGGTGGCAGGGCAACAACAGGGCTGGAGGGCTGGCATGAGGGGAGGAGCAGGAAGACTCAGTGACGGGGTAGGTAGAAAGGAAGGAAGGAAGCCAGAGGGACTAGAATTGGAAAGGAGGCACCAGCTGTGACCTGGCATGAGACATGAGGAAGGAATGGGTGCTGGGGCAGCAGGGGAGAAAAGCAGGCCTAGACCAGGAGCACAGGAGGGAGGCCATCTGCTAGGAATGAGGTCACCGTGCTGGAGGTTTGGAATGGCCACAGTGGGAACTGGAAGAGGATGTTAACACAGACATAGAGAACTGCTGAGCAGTGCTGAGTATGATGATGCAGCTGGGGCTAGAGATGTGGCTGGGGTGATCCAAAGCCAATCAGCTTAAAGAGCCCAATCCACCTCCTGCCATGAACCACCCTGCCAGGGGAGGCCTGGCCTCTCCTTATAGTCCTGTGATTCCTGTTCAGTCTGGTTCCAGCACACGGTAGGCACTCAATAAATTCTCCTTGCCTCCTTTCTCACAAGTACTGGAGCTACCCTTGACAATGATCATTCTGACCGTCTCAATGTTATTTCTAGAGTCCCACCAGCACTATGGCATGCTGCAGGATTTCTAAGGACTAGGGGTTAAATGAAAGCCCCATCAATGACGGCAGAGAAGGGCTCCTGGCCAGGAAGCCAGCCCAATCAGCCCAGGGCCCCACAAAGCATCCTGGTACCCAGCTCTGCCCCCCAAGAGAACTTGATGAGAAAGTGGTGCTCAATACAGTGGTTCTAAATTGGTAACCGACATACATTCTTCCATGGGTGGGAGAGCACATCTTGAAAGCTGACACTGCAGCTTTCTGAGTAAATCCAAATTTCCACTGGACTCCTGGAATTTTCTCATCTCAAAGTGGGAATAAACTCTGGGGGCACAGCTGGTAAATTCTCCTGTGTCTGAATAAATTATACCCTATGTGACTGATAATTCTCTCCAGTTGTTCCCGCCCAAGCCTCATTCCTTTTTTCCCATCAATTCTTGTCCTCATAAGAACATGGCTCTCAGGGCCCTCCTCCCACCCACCCCTACAGAGAAAGCAGCTCTGGATTCTGAAGTCTGGGGACCATGGCTGCTTCTTGCTCACTGTACAGCATGGGATGCAAAGTGTTTTCCTGATCACTTACTATGTGCTAGGCATAGTGCTAAGCACATTACAAACTTGACCTCATTTAATCTTCTCAGCAATTCTAGGAGACAGAAATTAATCACACTTTACAGGAGATAAAATTGAGGCTTGAAGAGGGTAAGGGATTTGCCCCAAGCCAGATAGAAATGGAAGAGACATATTTTGAACCCAAATCTGTTCAAACTCTTGAGCTTTCCCCATAGTGTTAACCTCCCTTTCATGGGTCACTATTGCTATACAATCATCCCTGAGTATATGCTGGAGATTCGTTCCAGAACCCCTGAGTATACCAAAATCCATTCATACTTAAGTCCTACACTTGGCCCTGTGGAATTCAAGTATACAAAAAGTCAGCTTTCTATATAGGTGGGTTTTACATCCTGCAGGTGTTTGGTTGAAAAAACCCAGGTATAAGTGGATCCTTGCAGTTCAAACCTGTGTTGTTCAAGCGTCAACTGCATATAAAACAGCTAAAGACCTCCCCACTGCAAAGCTGCAGGAAGGAAGGCTGCCTTTCCCAAAACCTGTCTGCACAGACCTAGCCCAGAGAGCTCCAGGCTTGAGGAACATCAGAGCAGAAGGGCCTCAGCACTCATCTCTCCCTATATAAGCATTCAGGGATGCCCAGGACCTGAAGTCCACATTCTCTATTTTCCTTCCTATTCTGGCTGAAGTCCCATCATGATGTTCTCTCTCTTTTTAAAGCTCAGATTTTTAAAACTTTGGTATGGGATCCATCAGGAAACAAGGATCCAATTATTTCTTTCCTCTGCTCTAAAACTTGCCATGGCTCCCCAGCAACACCAGCACAATGCACAATGTCCAAACTCCTTTGTATGGAAGGTCTTGACTATCTGGCCCATTAATGGTTTTGTGTGGCCCCTTCCTCCAAATTCCTTTAGCAAGTGTGACTAACCCTATTAAAGCACATTACCACCAACAAAATCTCAATGAGCTCCATCAGGGTGCAGACTATGCTATTTACCTCTGCCTCTGTTTCTCTGTTTCACTCATTCATCCAACAGATGTTTATCAAGCATCTGCTATGAGTCAAGCACTCTTTCATGTCCTGGAGATAGTCTGGTGATTAAGGCATGCTGCAGTCCCTGATCTCATGATGCTTACAGTCCACTGGGGGATAACCCAGGGCCCAGAACAAGGCACAAAGCAGGCCTTTTACTAGATGTCTGTTAGTCTGATACATGGTGCCCCCAGGGACTAAGATGGAGCAAGCTGGGGACTCCTAGACCTGGAGAGATATGTCCCACCCAGGGTCAGTCCCCTCCCTTCATGGGATATCATCATAGACTCCACTCACTGATATGGTCGATGGAGCCAGCACAGAACTTCCCATAGAACTTCTTGGCTCCCAGGCCCCGAAGGTCATGGATGGTGAAAGGCCAGAGGTGTAGCACGTTGTTCCGGGAGAATGTGTCCCTCTTCTCCACCACGACCACTTTGGCTCCCAGGTAGGCAAGTTCAATGGCAGTGCGCAAGCCACAGGGTCCTCCCCCAACTATGAGACACTGCAGAGGTGAGAGAGGAGAGAGACTCTTGGTAACCTCTAGCATCACAGACACGAACCCTCAGTCAGCAGGAAAACTGAGGTGCAAATCCCACTCTTCCTGGACCAACCAGCAAGTGCAAGCTATGTACCTGTTAGAGCCTGTCATTCATCCACCCAATGTACCTTACCTGTGGGCCTACCACTCACCAGCCACTGCGCCAAGCCCTGTGAGGAGTGCAGAGGTAAAGGGACTTGGTGAGGAGGCACAGTAAGATGCACATAAACTTCAGAGTCAAAGTGAACTGGGGTTAAGTCCCAGCTCTAGCATTTGACCATTTAGTTTCCTTATCTGTGTGGGTCTACTACTCTCCTCATAAGGTTACTGTAAATAAGATCACTTTTAAAAGCATATGGTACACCTTTGTGGTCTTGAATTAGGTAATAGTGTCTTAGATATAACAGGAAAAGCACAAACAACTAATGAAAAAATTAATAAATGAGACTTCAAAATTAAAACTTGGTGCTTCCAAGACCACCATCAAGAAAGTGAAAAGACAACCACACAGAAGGGAGAAAATAGTTGCAAATCATATATCTGATATGGGACCCGTATCCAAAACATATAAAGGATGTTCACAACTCAATAACAAAAATACAAATAGCCCCACTAAAGACTGGGCAAAGGGATTTTAGTAGACCTTTCTTCAGAGAAGATATACAAATGGTCACTAAGTACATGAAAAGATGCTCAACCCCATTTGCCTTCAGGGAAATGCAAATTAAAGCCACAGGGAGAAATCACTTCACACCCACTAGGACGGCTGTGATAAAAAAGAGAACAGCAAGTGTGGTGAGGATATGGAAAAATTGAAATCCTCATACACTGCTGGTGGGAAAATAAATTGGTGCAGATACAAGAAAACAATGTGGCCATTCCTCCAAAAGTTAAACATAGAGGTTTAAACCATAGGAGCCAGCAATTCCACTCCTAGATATATATATATACCCAAGAGAAATGAAAACGTGTTCACACAAAAACCTGTACGTGAATGTTCATGGCAGCATCATTCACAATAGCCCCAAAGTAAAAGCAACCTAAATGGCCACCACTGATGAAGAAACCAAATGTGGTTTATCCATACAATGGAATATTATTCAGCCATGAAAAGGAAAGAAACTCTAATACATGAATGAACCTTAAAAACACTGTGCTAAGTGAAAGAAACTAGATACAAAAGGACACATATTGTATTTTGTTTATATGAAATGTCCAGAATAGGCAAATCCTTGAGACAAAAGTGGATTAGTGATTGCCAGGAAATGGGGGAGGGAGAATTAGGGAATGATCACTAATGGATACAGGGTATATTTTTGGGAGGTTGTGGAATTAGACAATGGTGATGTTGTATAACTTTGTAAATATGCTAAAACCACTGAATTGTGTACTATAAGAGGGTAAATGTGAATTATGTCATAATTTTAAAAAGTGCATGAGAAAAAAACATGGTACAAAGCTTGGCACGTACCGGTGTAAATGTTGTCATTCTTATTGCCGAGACCTAGGCCCTGTCTTCTAGGAATTCTCAGGCTAGAGGTAAAATACCTAACTTATAAAATAAATAACTAGAACCTCTTGTGGCTGGTTTTTTTCTGGAGCCCAGACGGAAAAGCTAATCCTGCCTGGTAGGTTGGAAGATTTTCACAGAGGAGAGTCTTTAAAATTATTACGTTAGCCTACATTTGTTGAACACTTACTGTGGGTTGAACAGTTTCAAGTGCTTTCTGTGTTTTAGCTCTTAATCCTCACAACAAATCTAAGGTACTATTATGGTGCCCCTTTCACAGATGGGGAAATTGAGGCACAAAGCAGCTGCTTAATTGGCTCATGCTTTTACAGATTGAAAGGGGGAGAGCTGGGATTCAAACCCAGGTAGTCTTATTCCAGAGCCCACCATGCTGGACTGCTTCTGGTTTGCCAGGAATAAAAAAGAAAAAAGAACATTTCAGCAGAGGTAACTGCCCTTTCAAAGAGAAAGAGAAAGCAGCTCAAGGTGGATGGAGAGAAGGATACTTTGACAGAAGAGACGGGAAGGAGAGAAAAGAGATGAGAGTTAGTCTGCAGCCAAATGGTAAAAGTCTTTTTTTTTTTTTTTTTTGAGACTCAGTTTCACTCTTGTTGCCCAGGCTGGAGTGCAATGGTGTGATTTTGGCTCACCGCAACCTCTGCCTCCTGGGTTCAAGTACTTCTCCTGCCTCAGCCTCCTGAGTAGCTGGGATTACAGGCATGTGCCACTATGCCTGGCTAATTTTTTTGTATTTTTAGTAGAGATGGGGTTTTTCCATGTTGGTCAGGCTGGTCTTGAACTCCCAACCTCAGGTGATCCGCCCGCTTTGGCCTCCCAAAGTGCTGGGATTACAGGCGTGAGCCACCGCGCCCGACCGGTGAAAGTCTTAAGTGCCAAAGGCGTATTTTATGGCCTTGGTCCTGTTGGCATTTGGGACATGTGGGCAGAAGTGACAAAACAGGATTCTGTACAAGTTCCATGCTCGGTCCTCAACGGACACTGCATGCTGAAAAAGACAAGGATCCTTCCCCACAATGACCTAGGATAGCTACATTGGGCAAAAGCCTTTTCATTCACAGAAAATCTTACGAGGAGCATCAATACTGTCTAAAACCAGAGGAAAATGGCAGTACTCTGACTGAAAGAATCAGAAGAAACTGTTTCCTAAGGCAGGAGTTTGCCTGGGGGATCTGACCACCCTCAGCAAGGCGACAGGCAAGGGAATGTGCACCCACTCCTCACTGCTTGACATTGCAGAGGCATCTGGTAACTGCCCTTCTGCTTGAGATCAAACCTTATCTTAAAAAAACACATTCCCCTTCCTCTAGCAAATGTTCCATCATCCAGTTATCACTCAGCTGGGCCTGCAGGGTCCCAAAGGGAGAGTGCAAACAAGCATATCAGGAGCTCCCACACCACAATCAGTGTGGCTTACTGGTTGGAACCTTCCAGAGAGTTTGTAGACACCTAATTAGGGGAAATGAAGTCACCACTGAGATCCAGCTCAAGACTTCAGGGAGTGAGTGGGTGTGCAAGCCCACGTGCTTCCTCTCTGGATAGAGCCACCGGGAAAGAACCAAGCCCTGCTTCCCAAGCCCAGCACTGCTCTTTATCTTACTCCACAAACAGCTCCCTGGCTTGGACATAGCCAGACAATGACAGTCATTTCAAAGCACGACTCCAAGCCCTGACTCTGGTGAGGTTTGCTTTGGGGTTAAGTCTGGATTCACTGCATTTCTTTGCAGTTAGTACATCTTTTCCTGTTTTGGAGCAGGGGTAGAAGGATGTGGAGTGAAGAGGGGCAGGAAAGAAGGAGGGGAGCCCCCTGCATCCTTCTGTCCACCAGGCCCAACCTAGCAGTGCTCCCTGGACAAGGCAGGAGACCCCTTTCCCACCAGTCAGGGAGCTGCCATGCATTTTGCGGGCAAACAGTAGCTGGTGTACAGTTTCTGATTCTCTTGGCTAAAGCTAAAATCCCATTGGCGAAAGCTCAGTTTTCCCACCATCCTGGGCCCCAGTACATATTTCAGGCCTGAAATTTCAGAGATGCCAGTCATACCGTAATCTAAAGTCAAAGCAAATACCAACGGGCCTAATTATATAAAGGGAGAAAATTTGGTACAGATGTTATCAAGGCCAGAGAGAAAGCTTGTTGGCAGGGGCCAGGTCAGGTCTTCTCTGAATGCACTTGTTGTGATTAATATGGGAACTCGGTGTTCTGACAAGAGGCCAAATACCATGGCAGCCACATGCCCGGGCAGAGGAGTGGGAGAGACGAGGACTTCCCCAGAATGCCCACTGTAGAAGCTCTGGATGCTGGATGTGGTCCAAACAGACCACAGATGCAAAGGGTTGTAATAACTTGACCCGAAGGAGCGCTTTCCTCAGACCCAGCTAGGCCTTACGTCCAAGGAAGGAAAGCTTTTCATTAAAACTCAATGAGATTGTATGCTCCTGCCCCATGCTCCCATGAGCCCTGTCCTTTCTGCTTTCCCAGAACCAGCTCTGCGGGTCATATTGTCTGTGTCTAACCCACAGCCAGTCCGAGGGTTCCTCTAAGGCTGCCCCTGTCCTCTGTATTTCTGTGTGTTCAGAGCCCAGTACCAGGCCTGCTACCTAGGAGGCCTCCAATTGACAGCTGATGAACTCTCCACACTCTCTCCACCCACCCAGTTCTGGCTCTCCATTCACAACTGGGATGTTTCAGTTCACACCAGTTGGGGGTTCACATTTGCAGATTCCCACCCAGACTCGGGGAGCCGGGGTCTGCCAGGGCCACCAGCATCACGGATGTCAGCACATCTCTGTGCTCAGGTGACATAAATTATTACCCAGTGGGGAGCAGGGCAGAGCCAACACCTGCAGGAAATCCATTGTATAGATAAGCTCGGCGGTGTTCAGGCCTCCACGTTAGCACAGACGAGAGATAAACACCACATGGAAAAATCAGCTCTTTATCAAGGGTCAGGATGGGGGGATGGTGACCAACTAGCCCACAGCCAGGACACAAGGACTGGGCAGCCCCAGCTCATGTGTGACTTCTGCTCCTCTCCAGGGGAACCTGCAAACACAACCCACTTCTTGACATGGTGCATCTTCCAGCCGCCCCTCTCGCCAGCCCACAAGTGGGCAAGTGTGCTGGGGCTGTCAGGAACGCATAAGAGATTCAGTCCCCAGAGGGAGATGTCGAGGGGACCAAGGGCTAAGCCAGGGGTTAGCAGTCTGCAGGCTTCATTTCCCCTTCTGGATCCCGCCCTTGTGTTCCTTGAGAGCTGCGTGTGCAGACACTGCAGCAAGGTGGAGTGCAGAAGCTAGCACTTGATCAGGGTGTGGCGTTCTCTAGCCCACTTACCCACCCTGCACCTCACCTAGAAAGGAAGGTTGTGAGACCTAACTGCACGGTGCCTGGCACATTCTATTTGCCAGGCACTGTCCTATTTGCTTTGTGTATTTCATCCTTGCAACTACCCTATGAAGGTAGGGTTTATAAGTGAGGTAACTAAGGCCCTGAAAAGTTAAGCAATCTGCTCCAGGAACCCTTATCAACTCTCTTTTTGAGTAAAGAGGGTAAGAAATGTCTTTACTATTGTGAATAGTGCCACAATAAACATACGTGTGCATGTGTCTTTATAGCAGCATGATTTATAGTCCTTTGGGTATATACCCAGTAATGGGATGGCTGGGTCAAATGGTATTTCTAGTTCTAGATCCCTGAGGAATCGCCACACTGACTTCCACAATGGTGGAACTAGTTTACTGTCCCACCAACAGTGTAAAAGTGTTCCTATTTCTCCACATCCTCTCCAGCACCTGTTGTTTCCTGACTTTTTAATGATTGCCATTCTAACTGGTGTGAGATGGTATCTCATTGTGGTTTTGATTTGCATTTCTCTGATGGCCAGTGATGATGAGCATTTTTTCATGTGTCTTTTGGCTGCATAAATGTCTTCTTTTGAGAAGTGTCTGTTCATATCCTTTGCCAAATGTCCAACAATGATAGACTGGATTAAGAAAATGTGGCACATATATACCATGGAATACTATGCAGCCATAAAAAATGATGAGTTCATGTCCTTTGTAGGGACATGGATGAAATTGGAAACTATCATTCTCAGCAAACTATCACAAGGACAAAAAACCAAACACCGCATGTTCTCACTCATAGATGGGAATTGAACAATGAGAACACATGGACACAGGAAGGGGAACATCACACTCTGGGGACTGTTGTGGAGTGGGGAGAGGGGGGAGGGATAGCATTAGGAGATATACCTAATGCTAAATGACGAGTTAATGGGTGCAGCACACCAGCATGGCACATGTATACGTATGTAACTAACCTGCACATTGTGCACATGTACCCTAAAACTTAAAGTATATAAAAAAAATGTCTTTAAAGTCACATAACAAATAAGTGGTCAGATCTGGATTTTAACCCAGGTAGTATTGGTCTAAAGCCTATGCTCTTACTGGCTTGACTGACAGGGAAGCTCGACCTCAGTGGTGAGGTCAGGGTGAAGTGAGAGGACTTGGCTCCTTCCCTGCATTGAGCACACTGTGGCCTCCTGAAAGGAGCTGGGGTTCAGGCTGGGTTCACAGGGGCTCTGCATGGAATGAGCAAGCCATATGCAGCCTGAGCTTCATGTGCTTCCGTAGGGTGGGAGATCATAGGCTGGACAGAGCTTGAGTCTGTGCAAGTCACACTGGCAGGTGCCACCACAGTGGGAGTTTGGGCTTGGATAGTGCAAGCCTCCTTTGGTGAGGGTGGCCCTGGCAGCAAGCTGGGCATGGGAGAGGTCATGCATGGTGTTGTCTCCCTGGTAGCCACAGCCCTCCCAGCACACTGACCTGCAGGCCAGCTCCCCGGGGCAGTGAACTGGTGCCAGGGACATGCCACCATACTTCCTGATATGGCTCTGCAGCCTCCCTGGCTCTCAGGACCAGCCATTTATCTGAATCCAGGCAGGAAGCCCCTGGCTGTTACTGGTTTACCATGAATAAGAACAGCTTGATTCAGAATCGCAGGATGGAGAGTTTTCAAATCCAAGGTGCCACCCACCTGCCAGAATGTGTGTGTTGGGGGAGGGCTTGCAGTAGGGGCCTGGCTGCACAGCCTCACCCCTGCAGGGCAGTGCTGGGGTTTACTCATGAGAGATAGGGCTACCACTTACTGCTTGCTTATAATGTACAAGAACTGTGCTAAGCATGTTTTAAGAAATGCATCTCACTTCATTCTTACAATAACCCTGAATTAGGCATATTCATCATCATTTGGCGCATAGGAAACTGGAGCTCAGGAAGGTTAAATGACATAGCCGTGGTAACAGAACCAGGGTGAAAACCTAACCTCTGATTCCAGGGTACATGCTCAAAATCACCTGAGGTTCTAGCTGTGGAGGAATCTCTGAGAGGGGGTTGGCCAGTAGGGGCTCCCCAGGGGAACTTCAAGTGTTGCTCTGGGCAAGGAGTTACATCTCATCTGACTTGACATGGCCCTGACGTCTCCAGACTCTCTTCTGGATCCAGTTATTCCTGAGTAAAAATTACACACCACTTATCAGTCTTAGAAATTTACAGAAATAAAATGGAAAAAGGCATCCTATGCTTTGTACGTTCCCTAAAAAAACCAACTAATTCCTCTGAGAAACATTCCATTTCTCTCTGTTCTTCCCTCCCATCCTGAGCCAGTGCTCTCCTCTTCCATGACCAACTGTAACCAGTAGCTGCATGGTCTGGATTTTCAGGGACAGTTTTATTTGTAGACATTCTGCCTTTTGGCTTCAGAAGTTCGTTCACACTGCTGCCTAGTTTAGAAGTTATAAGCACAATCCTCGAGGCTTGTACCTCTCTGGGTACCGGTTGGGTCTCATGGCATCTCCCCATTTAACACATAGGTTCCCTGAAGTCAGGGTGTGAGGGCCACCCCTGGACCCCTGCCAGCAGCAGAGTCAAACACCTCACTTGAGATCTGAAAGTATGGAGTGAACAGGCCAACGCAGTCCCATCTTTGTTGATGCCTGTGCATCTCTATTGGGAAGACCAAGAATAATAATAGTATTAATAATAGCAATAATGAAAACAAAGCTACCACTTATTGCCTGCTTATAATGTACGTGAAGTGTGCTAAGCACATTATAAGAAATGCATCCTGCATCGTTCTTACAATCGCCCTGAATTAGGCATGTTCATAGCCATTTGGCAGATAGGAAAACTGGAGCTCAGGAAGGTTAAATGACTTGGCCATGGTAATAGAACAAGGGGAAGAACCTAGCCTCTGATCCCATACTCAAAATTCCAATTCTATATTAATCCTTCCAGGTTTCCATGAGTGTTACGTGGCAGAGCATCTAAGATATGTAAAGGACTGGTGAGATGGCTCTGGGGATTACAGGCTCATGTTCCCAAACCTCAGGAAATTGGCTGGGAACTAGAGAAGAAGAAAAACAGATACAATGAATGCTGGATTGTTTGGTATTACCTCTGACTACTTTAGGAATTTAGAGAAGAAATAGATTAGTGACTTCAGTCAAGAAAGGATCCCTCCAGGAGATAGATCATCAATGGAGAATTGAGGCTGAAGATTTGCAGAAAAAAAAAAAAAGCAAATGGCATGCTGAGGAAGAGGGAGGTGGTTTGCAGGGCAGTGGCCAGTGAAGTGAGGGTCAGGGGTTGGTGGGGAAGGTGAAACCCGGAGAGTAGAGAAAGAAAGAGAGAAAGAGAAAGAAAGAGCCAGATCGTGGAGGGACTTGGATGGCAGACTGAAGAGTTTGGACTTTATTCCTCCCCTTTAGATTTTATGAGCTTAGAATAGGACGGAGGTGCTACTTTAGGACAATTGGTTCCAGAGCAATAACAAAGATGGTAAGAAGAGGGAAAAGAAACTAGAAGTAGAGAGGCAGTCAGGGCAGCCTTTGAAACAGTTGACCTACTTTCTTGACTCTCTCCTGCCCTGCAGTTGCTCAGGCACCCTTGCTGCTCCTCCTCATCTTCCTGTCCTCTATACCTGGGAGTGCCTGGGGCTCAGCCTTTATACCCTTCCCTTACTGACCTTGACACCATCTACTTCCATGACTTGAATTACCATCTACATGCTGATGGTGCTCAACCCTGAATATCCCGCGGAATCCAGCCAACTGTGCACTGACATTTCTATCTGCTTCAATACGCATTACTCACATAACAGATCTACAACTGAACTCTTACTCCCTCCCTGCAAAAACCTGCTTCTCCCCCATCAACACGGTCTTGGTAAGTGCTACCTACTTTTCTACTTGCTTAGACCAAAAATCTGGAATCAGTCTTGGTTCTTCTCCTCTTACCTCACAACCAATCCACCAATAAATCTTGTTGACTGTCTTCAGAACAGATATAGAATCTAATCAGTTTTCACTGGCTCACACGCTGCCTCCTTATCCAAGTCATGGCCATCTCTCCTTTGAACGGATATCAGGGCTCCTATCTGGTCTCCCAGCTTCCACCCTTGTCACTTTGCAGTCTGTCCCCACACAGCAACCAGAGCAGTCCTCCTCAAGTCAGATCATGTCACTCACTCGTAGCTCACATCCTTTCATGTCTGCCTGTGGCACTCAGAAGTCAGAATCGCAGGATGTGGCTATGGCCTTAGGACCTATATGATCTCAACCTGCAGTTTCCCTTTTGTCCTCAGCTCCCACCACCCCCTCCTCTCACACTCCAGCTGTACTGGCTTCACTGAGCCCACACATGGGCTTTTCACTCACTTTGTCTTCTGTCTAGAACACTCTTCCTCTAAAAATATATATATTGCTATTTTCCAATACAAAAAAAAAAGAAATCTATTGCAGAAAATACACGGGCCTAGTTTTATTTTTCTTCATATTCAACTCTAGTTTTCCAAATAGCATTTTAAACATTTGTAAATATTTCCAGCATCTACTTTTATATTTTTCCATTGTAATTTTTTTGTTTTTAATCTAGTAGCTTTACAACATTTTTTGGCAACATTTCATTATAACATTTTTCAGATATACAGAGAAGCTGCAAGACATGCAAATACGCACCACCTAGATTCTATGATTAGATTTTGTTCTCCTTGCTTTAGCACATATCTATTCACATCCGTCTATCCTTCTACTCACTAGTCAATTTATCTTATTTTGTGGTGCATTTCATTTAAATAGCAGAATCAATACATTTCCTCCCAAATATTTCAGCATGTATCTCATTGACTAGAGTTCAATATTTGCTCAAGGTTTTGTTTTGGTTTTGTTTGGTTTTTAGAGACAGGGTCTTGCTCTGTAGCCCAGGCTGGAGTACAGTGCCACAATCATGGCTCACTGCAGCCTCGAACTCCTGGGCCCAAGTGATCCTCCCACCTCAACCTCCCTAGTAGCTGGGACTATAGATACACGCCACCGCACCTGGCTAGTTACAAAAAAATTCTGTAGAGACAGGGTCTCCCTATGTTGCCCAGGCTGGTGGGCCCTCAAGCGATCATCCTGCCTCAGCCCCCCAAAGTGCTGCTGGGATTATAGATATGAGCCACTGTGTCTGGCCCAGGTTTAAGGTAAAATGTATATAAAATGAAATCCACATACTTTTTTTTCCTACTGCCTATATAACTGCAGAAAGGTGCACATATCTTAAACATATCATTTGATGTGAAAAATTACAATATATTTTCTTCTTATAGCCTCGGTTTTCTCCCTGTGAATGGTCATTCTTCCAACTGACCCTGTAAATTCTTGTCCCTTGGGCTCTGGTGCTGGTACGTTGTGTTTTCTTTTAATAGCACAGAGCTCCTAGTCAAGGGGTAAGGCCTGGGTCTGGCCAGCTATCTTCTTCTGGAGAACAGGAGACACAGGGTCTTCCAAGACCCAAAAAGGGGTGCCAGATAAATCTCACATTTCTTTAGGAGAAAGAGGGGAGGCTTCTGAGATGGGCTGAGTCAAGATGTATTCAAAGCTAAAAAATGTAGGGCCAGTTGTAACCTACATGTGGGGAAAAAGGCAGAGCTAAAATATATAAATAATATAACATCCAGAAATAGAGCAGTTCATTTCTGCCATTTTCTCTTTTTTAGTTGCTTAGTAACTGTTAAAGCCTATCAGTTCAGTCATGTAGGGGTCCCCACACTGCAATAATAATAGCTAACACTCTTTACTACATGCCAGGCCTGTTAGAAGGCTGTACTCACAACAACGCATATCCATCATCCACGTCTTACAGCTGTAGCTATTCAGTGGTGAAGCTAGGATTCAAATCCCGGTATCTGGTTCAGAGACCATGATTTTAACCATTGTACCATAGAGATGACAGCAGATAGTCAGGGAGAGGACAATGGCATCCACCACCTAGACTATCCTAGCCCAGAGAACTCCAGGCAAGACTGCAAGCAATGCTGTCAATCTACCCAATGACAAACATTTCCACTCGGCAGGTGCCATGGCTGGGGGCCACTTGAGGTCAATAAAGGTGTCTATTAAGTGTCTTCCATATTATTGCCAGACCTGCTTGAAGTATATTCACTCATTTAGCTCTTGCAGGAACTCCTAAGAAAATGGCATTGCTGCTCACATTTTGCATTTGAGGAATTGAGGTCCAGAGGCAAAATGATGTAACATAGCCAGCATGTGCTGAACTCTGGCTCCATGTCCAGCACCAGTTGTCACATGTATCAGTTCATTCAAATCTCACAACAAGCCCAGATTACGAAACCAAGTCATGAAATGCTCAAGTAGCACGCTCAAGGTCACCTCACATAGCATGTGGAGGAACTGGCATCTGAATCCAGGTGGTCAAGCTCCAAAGCAGAAACTCACATCCATCATGTTACACCTGCCTGGCTTCACACAGCTGATAAAGGGTGGAGCTGGGAGTCACTGCCAGGTGTGACTCCTACATTGCCCTCTCTGCCACCTTTCTTTGAAGTGTTAGGGCCCACTGTCTTTCTATCCCCTTCTCTCTCCCTCACAGGCACTTGAATCCTCTACTGGCACCACCTCATCCCATGGCCACTCATGACCACAGACAAGGCTGGCTCTATCCATGGACAACAGCTTTGTCTCAGGCTGGCCTCTATAGAAAGGCCATGATGAGGCCTGGAAGTGGATCTGTATGAGAAAAGGTCAGGTATTCCTTCAATTTCACCAATTCCTATTGCTCTAAGGTCAACAAGGGAGAGACTACTTATCTGAGCTTAGCAGCTGTTCCTGCAGCCCAGAGCTGGAGCCAAGGAGTGCAAGGCTACCATGCTATTCTACAGCCATATCTGGACCGGCTGCTATGTCCACAGCTAACCACCTTGCCAAGAACCTTAGAGTGTCCTCCTTCTCTTTCTATGAAGTCTCTCGCCCTATAGACAGGTACTGAATGAACACAGCTTAGGGGTCTAAACATGACTTAATTCAGGCCTGCAAAGAGGAAAAGACTCACCAGCCCTTGACTGAACATCACTGGGAAAATAGCGGATATGGTGGCGTAGTGAGGGACCTGAGACTAGAAGCAGGCAGCCTGTTCGCTCGCTATGTAGCTTTGAACACAGCAGCTTATTACATCTGATGTCAGTTCTCTCAACCATAAAAGAGGAATAAAGCAGTTCCTACCAGGCAGGGTTGTTATGGGGATGGAGTCAATACACTGTAGAATTGTTCATAAAACAGCCTCGTATGCATATGGCAAGCACTCAGTAAATGGTAGCAATGACCCACGGCTCCTCTCCTCCCTCCTTTCTCAGGAGGAATCGTTTATTTTATTTTTTAAGACTGAGTCTCACTCTGTCACCCAGGCTGGAGTACAGTGATATGATCTCAGCTCACTGGAACCTCCGCCTCCTGGGTTCAAGTGATTCTCCTGCCTCAGCCTCCCAAGTAGCTGGGATTACAGGTGCCCATCACCACACCTGGGTAATTTTTGTATTTTTAATAGAGACGGGGTTTCACCATGTTGGCCAGGCTGGTCTCGAACTCCTGATTTCAAGTGATTCACTTGCCTGCCTCAGCCTCCCAAAGTGTTGGGGTTACAGGCGTGAGCCACCGTGCCTCACTTCTGAGGAGAAATCCTTTAAGTGAAATCAGATTTTGACCTCTAAGAGCTCAGAGTCCAGTCCATCCCATTTGGGGACATGGACACTGTGATCCCAGCAGTTCAAGGCTGATGGCAGTTTGCATTGCTTGAAAGACACACTGCCTTTGTTGGGGTATCTCCAAGCTGGTGAGTGAGCCCCACCTAGAGCCTGGGTGCCCAGGAGGCTGCTGAGCTGACTTTTCCTGCACTGGTGAGCTGCCCTGCCCACCTGCACTTGCACGTATGTGCACTGTCCAAGCTGAAAGGGACCTTAGATCCCTCAGATTAGCACATTTTTTTCTATAAAGGGCCAGATAGTAAATATTTCAGTCTTTTCACCAAACGCAAGCTTAGATGATGCTGTCCAACGCAGCCCTCCCCATAACCCCTTGCCCTTGGTGGGTTTTGGGTGGTGGGCGGGGGTGGGGGTGGGGGTTCCAAGAAGTTATTTCAGGGAGCCTAGAGGCCATTTTTTGTACCTCTGAAAGTCTAAGGGAGCTCCTTGCTGGTCCTCCTGCCCTGGACACCCTTCCCTCAGATCTTTGAACACAGCTCCTTCTCACCATTCAGGTCTGAGCTTAAACATCCCACTCCCTGGAGATGATACCTTCTCAGCCCCACCCATTACTCTCTCACATTTCCATTTATTTTCTGCATAGTGCTTATCACAACCCAACATCTCTCTCTTTTTTTCTTTTTGGAGACAAGGTCTCACTCTGTTGCCCAAGCTGGAGTGCAGTGGTGCAATCACAGCTCACTGCAGCCTTGACCTCCCAGGCTCAAGCAATCCTCCCATCTCAGCTTCCCAAGTAGCTGGGACTACAGGTGTACACCACCATGCCCAGCTAATTGTTTTGTATTTCTTTGTAGAGACGGGGTTTCACCATGTTACCCAGGCTGGTATCAAACCCCTGAACTCAAGCAATCCACCTGCCTTGGCCTCCCAAATTGCTGGGATTGCAGGTGCATCTGGCCTACATCTTTTGTTTTTGTTTTTTTTTTTTTTTTTTTTTTTGAGACATAGTCTCTCTCTGCTGCCCGGGCTGGAGTGCAATGGCACGATCTTGGCTCACTGCAACCTCTGCCTTCCAGGTTCAAGCAACTCTCCTGCCTCAGCCTCCTGAGTAGCTGGGATTACAGACACATGCCACCACACCCGCTAATTTTTCTATTTTTTTTTTTTTTAAATAGAGATATGGTTTCACCATGTTGGCCAGGCTGGTTTTGAACTCCTGACCTCAAATGATCTGCCCGCCTCAGCCTCCCAAAGTGCTGGGATTACAGGCATGGGCCACCGCACCCGGCCATCTTTTTTATTTGTTAAATAGTTCACTTTGTTTTTCTCCCTCTAGAATATAAGCTCCACTAAAGCAGGGGCCTTGTCTCTCATTCATAGCTGTATCCCCAGAGGCTAGAGCAGTCCCTCATCCTTAGCAGGTACTGGTAAATATTTGCCAAATCAGTCAATCAAATCAAATCAAATCATACATTTACCCCAAATCAGGATGCATACTGAGGCTAACTGAAATATAATAGTCTATATTTATGAAGATACTGTCTTGGGGCTTTACATATATTATCTTATTAAATAAGGGATAAACTAACTTATAAGGTAGGAACTATTTTATCTCTTTATTTCAGGTGAGGACATTGAAGTTGAAGTCCTGCTATTTAAAGATGCTTATCTGGTAAAAGGCAGAGTTAAGTTTCAAACCCAAATCTGTTCAACTCTGGACTCATGCTATTAATCACCACTCTTGCTTAATTTTGCATGGGATTGTGACAATTTAGTGTGAACACAAATTATCTGTGGCTGATTAGAAATGCTGACAGGCAGTGATGTGACTTTACACTTTACAAAAATGGAGAGAAGATATTGTCACCTAACATATGCAACCTTGTCTGTGAAACAACTTATTCTGAAGCACAAGTTTTGGAGTCGGCGAGAAAAGGAATCAAAGCTGAAAACAGGTGGGAGTTTTACCACCTTTACCAATGAAATAACTAGCTTCAGATACAGGAAACAACTTCAGATGTCACAAAGCCAGTTAGAGGTGACAGAAAATCCTCAAGTTTCCCAAGAGAAAAGCCATTTGGTCAACTGCACCTTGATCCATCTTCTGGGGGTTGGATACACATCTGATATCCAACCCACAGAAGATGGTTATGTAGGAGAGTCCAGAACCTTGATTCTTCAAGAGACAAATCCCAGTGTGTTTGCAGAAGAAAGCCTTTCCCACCAGAGGAACTTTGAGGCCTTCCAGATAATAAGAGAATAGCGAGCCCCTTAGAGCATCTCACACATGTCTTCCAGGCCAGACAACCCATACTCACCAGTGGAATGTAGTTTTGAGTCAACTTGCAGAAAAGAAGTTAGCAAACTTACTCAGAAGTTCTTGATAACTCCAAGTGGGTCACTTTACACCATAAAGTGGTTTGTAATTAAAATGTTTTTGAAACTGTGAACGGACCAAAGTGTCTAGACATCGGGAGGCTCCAATCCTACACCATCCCAACTGCCCATCATTACTGTATGATAGATACCCACAACCTGCCAAAGAACATGTTATGTTTTCTCTATCAGAGCATCTTGAAGGGCAAATTTCTGGAAAGCCTCTCCTCACAGCCTGCTGGGAGCTGCCTGGGAAATCTTTGGCCACCAAGAGGAAGGCATGCCTGGGCATCTAGGGCTCTTTCCCTCTGGAGGCAGGCCTGGGCTTGCAGAACGTGAGCCATAGCTGGCTCAGGCTGCCTGCGGAAGCCCACATATGGAAGACAGGATTTCCGGGACCCAAGTCTAATATATCATCGCCATAACCCTTCAGAGAAAACAAACTGATTCTCCAGCTCAAAATCAGGAAGGTGGTGGAGGTAGTGGGGGTGGTGTGATAAGGTAGGTTAGGGAATGCATAATTTAAACCCTGTAAAACTATTAAAGGGAAATAGGGCATTTGGAAACTGCTACCCTAGCTCCCTGTAATACCTGATCCTACCCATGTACCAAGGGGAAAAGGATATCTATCATTTATTTATCTATGCATTCATTCAAAAAACACTGAATGAACAGCTATTTTCTAGGCATCATATCTGGTGCTAGGGAAATACAGATGGATACGTCACATTTTCTGACCATAGGTACTCACACTTTAGCAAAACAAACAAACAAACAAAAAAAACCAAACAAAAAAAACGAAAAAACACCAAAGGTCCCTGAGCAAGAGAACTTTACACATAGTGGGGACTGGGAAAGAGTAGAGGCAAGGACCTGGAAGGAAGCCACTTACAGCAGATGCAGAGGTCCCACTAGGCAAGAATGTAAAGGAGGGGTTGGATGAGACACATTTAACGTATAAAGGTTAAGAGATTACAAATTCAGGCTGGAAGGTAGAAGGAAGAAGTGAAATTGACTCAGGTTCTTAGAGTGGGAGAATGGTGATACTGTGCGCTAAGACTGAAAGTCAGAAAGGAGAATAAATTTAGGGAGTGGGAGGGGAGAGGAAGTGTAAAATTATGAATTTAGTTTTCTATTTGTTGAGTGTCAGGTACTCATTGAAAATCTAAAAGATGTGTAGAAATCCTAATAGTTGATCCAGAGAGTCCACATAGTGACACAAATTTTAACAATAATGCTAATTTCTACTTAGTAGAGGTCTACCATGTGTCAGGTATGCTATGTTCAATTTCATTGAGTCCTATCAAGAATCCTGTAAAGTAGGTATGATTGTGTCCATTTCACAGATGAGGAAGTGGAGGCTCTGAAATGTTAAATAACCTGCCCAGGGTCACAGGTATCTGACTCTGGCCATTATGTTCTTTCTACTGTGCCCTAAGACCTCCAATTTTAGTGTGGTTGTCAATGACAGAAGATTGGTTCATCAAAAGTGAGAGTAAAACAGTGCTATCCAATAGAACTGGATCTCTCAACCTCAGCACTACTACATTTGGGGCCAGATAATTTTTGTTGTAGGGGCTATCCTGTGCATTGCAGGATGTTTAGCAGCATCCCTGACCTCTTCCAACTAGGTGCTAGTGCCAACCACGCCACTCTCCCAACAGCGTGACAATCAAAAAAATCTTCAAATATTATCAAATGTCCCTGGAAGGCAAAACAGCCACCAGTTAAGAATCACTGCAATAGAAATATAATGTGAGCCACACGTCCAATTTTAAATTTTCTGATAGCCACATTTTTTCTAAAAAAGTAAAAGGAAATAGGAAGTTAATTTCAATATTCTAATCTATTATATCCAAAATATTATCATTTCAACATGTAATCAATATAAAAAGTATTGATAAAATATTTGATAATCATTTTTTATACTAAGCCTTTAAAATGAGGTGAGGATTTTTACACTTACAGCACAGCTCAATGTGGACTTACCACATTTCAAGTGCCCTAGCCACGTGGCTGTGACTCCCATAATGAACAGCAAAAAGCTGGAGAAAAAAGGAGGGAATTGCCCACATATATGGATGAGAGGAGGAGCAAAAGCAACACTGAATAGTGGACAGAGAGGGTCACAGACAACGTCTGGGGTCCTAGCAATTCAAGTTTTTCCTTCCCCACCCCACCCCGGGAACTGCCCCTCCCTATCAACAACCCGCCTACCCCAGGGAACAAGGACAAAAGACGGGACTGAAGAAAGGTGGAGGGAAAGCCCAGGGAGGGTGCCCTGGGAAGCCCACCCACACAGACAGCAGGGAGTCACCCTGGGCTTTCAGGGAGGCAGCTGCCAGCCTCCAGCAAGATAGCCGAGAAGTAAGACAGATACGGACAACTCATCCACTCTCAGGAACACCCAGTCACCTCCACCAGCAGCTGCTGACACAGGGCTGATTCCAGCCCAAGGAATCGCTAAAACAAAGCCTTCAAAACCACAGCATCTGAGTCCATCTCAAGTGAGTTCCAGAAAAGTCGAGGCCACTGCCTGAGACCACTCAGTAACAACTGACATACCCTTATGGTAACTCAAGTAGAAGGGCCAGGGCCTGCCACTGTCTGGATGCATTCAGTCCCTCATTTGCTCACTGCTGCCCCAGAGGGGGAAGTGTTGCTCTCCCCATTGTAAGGATGGAGACGCAGGACCACACCCCTAGAAACAACCCTGGCCAGGATGCTTCACTAATTATTTAGAAAAAAATATTAACTGAAGCACACATAATTCACAAATAAAGCAATCTTAGAGATGTTCTCCCTTGACTATGAAATCATTTAATGAATTAATGTTTGATGTAAGGAACAAGAAACATAAAATACAGTTAAAAACCAGTCAGCTCCATGGGATTACAGAGGAGGGAAGAAGAGAAAGAAAAGAAGAATGAGGGCAGGAAGAGGACACAGGAGGACACACAGAAAGAGGAAGAGGCAGAGCTCCACACGGAGAGAGAGCAGAAGGGACACGGGATCAGAGTCCTCGCTGGAGCCTCAAGCAGAAAGCACACCACTGCTCTAATTCATGGAGGGAAATCCTATCCATCACTCAGGGACTACACTCAAGAATTAGCACAGTCGGGGACAGGGACACAGGCAGATCACCTTGAGAACCAGGTGTAGGAGTGCAGGTGGGTACACAGTCCAGCTGCTCATGAGCCCGTGGGCCTCAGTCTCCCCACCTGGCTTCAGGAAGAGACAGCTCTGCATCCTCTGAGCTGGCAGCATCTGAAGGGGACCTCCCTGCCACTGATGTCTGGGGTTCCCACCACCTGTGCTGGGCACCCTTGAATGGCCCAATAAGTTCAGAGTCAACTCAGCTCCCACTCTCCACACTACCAGTAACTCTTGAGCCCATAAGAGGCAAACCCTCCCTGGATCCATCTCTCCTACTGTCCTCGTTTTGCAGCTGGGTAAACTGAGGCCCAGAGACTGGAAGCCTGCCTGTGTTCTTTCCACTATACTACAGACAAAATGAAGAGACTGTGCATCTTAAAAAAAAAAAAAAAAAAAAATTATCTTTTTAAAAAAATTGGCTAGGTGCCCTCAAATCATGGGATAAATAATCTTAAAGGGGAAGGTCACATATAGTATTTATATATACATACAGTGCATGTGGAAAGGGCTTTGTAAATTATGATGCCTTTTACACATGATAGTTGTCATTAAATTTACTCTAAACAGAGAACTCACTGTCCTCTACACAAGTTTATGGACCTACTTTTAAAGGGTCTAAAGCCCACTTTGAACTTTGAGAGTTCCTTCTAGCCTGTTATTCAACTAAACCAAAAAAGAAAAAAAGAAAAAAACTCCCCCAAGCCATGTCTAACGTTTGCTTCATTCCTATTCCTGCGTAGGCAAGATCTTGTTTGTTTTCCAAAACCCACTTCTTAAGCACTGGAGAGCTCTCAGCCACTTCCCACAAGTTTTCAGCAAAAGTGCAGGCGCCAGTTAATCCTATAACGGAAGACCTCCCCCTGCAGCTGGCAAGAGGGCTGTCATCTCCCTGCTAAGTGGAGAGGAAATGCTCACCAGTGCCCAGAGCTGAGGCTCCATCAGAGCTACTGGCCCAACCCTCTAGTTCCAGGACTCCTTTGCTGAGCACCTGCTATGTGCTTGGGAAGCAACGTCATATGTAGCAAAGAGAATTTCAAAGCCTCGGCAGTATTTTGAAAATATGATCGCAGGCTGGCATTGGGGTTCAATTTGAAGCAGTTTATAGGAAGCATGACAGAGTACAAAAGGGTCACTTTGGCTTCCTCCAGGCCTCCAGAGATCCTAGATCTTCTTTTTTACACACTGTATATGGGTTTAGACGTCTTTACTGCCTCTGCTGGGAGAGCTGAGCAATGAGGAGTACAGTACAAAGAACACTAAGAACTAGGGCTGAACAGAAAACTAAGCATTAAACACTGAAGTTCTCCTCCCCTTCAGGTGCCTGGTCTCCTCTAGCCACAGTCTGCTCATCCATGAAATGGTAACAGTAACACCTAACACACATCAGAGACTTGCTAGGAGGCTCAGTTTCCAGCCCCAGGCAATGCAGCAAGTGACGGCTTTGAGATGGGTAGATTCTGTCATGGGGATGGGAAGGAAGCATGAGTGGCTTGGATCAAGATGAAAGGATATAAGGAAAGAAGCTTATCTTCTTTGTGGAAAGGCATGATGGAATGGCCAATGTGTATACGTCTTCACAATTCCCTCTAGCACTGAACAACAGTAATGGTTTTTATTCCAGCAGTGCTTATTGAGTGCTTACTGCTTTACCTCCAGCATCTAGAAGAGTGCAATCATGACTCCACCCATTCATCCACTCATCTACTTACCCACCCATCCAACCATCCATCCACCCACCCTCCCACCCACCCATCCATCCACCCACCCACCCATCCCCCCACCCATCCAGCCAGCCTTGCTGAATGAAAGCTGTTATTCTAGGCATTCTACAAACACCTCATTTGAACAGGAAGAATCTTGGAGAGGGCAGATAGGGACACCCTCCTTGGGCCATCGGCCTTTTCCTAACTCACTAGGCTACATGAAGCCTTGCTTCCTCCCCTCCTGCTATGCAAACTCACAAGGCAGATAGATTCAGGAAGCCTGGCTAACTAGAGAGATTCTGAGCACAAGGCAGCTGAGCTGACAGTTCCTTCGAGCAATCTGTGTGGTGGGATAACCTCACCAACACCTGAGGCTAGACGGGGGCATTCGAAACTGTAGGGCTCAGTATGGGTCAGTTACCGCTGTTGTTACTAGCCACCAAATTAAACTCACCCAAACTCCCTCCCCACAACTGACTGAAACAATGATTCCCCCAAGCTCATTCTTGTGACAGTAAAAGTACAGAAAGGCCCAGCAGTAGGCTTGGCTTGGTGTAATACTGTATCGGGAATTTATTTATGAAATCTCTCAGAAGAGCTTAATTCCATCACAAACCTTAATGTCAGACATTCGCTGGGACAGATGACAGTTTAGGACACTCAGGAGGATGGCATTTCCTTAGTTTACCTCTCCTGGGCTGGAATTTCAGAGAAGCAGCTGACTACCACATTTTCGGCCTCTGTGGGCAGGTATGCTGGTGGTCAGGGTCTGTAGTGGAGCCCTCTCTTGGGACACAGATGCCCGTACTTAACCAGGAGAATGGTGAACAGGGAGTGGCTTGCAGGACAGGGAGGCAGCCAGATAGAGAGCCTTCTGCTCAGAGTCCTTCCAAACAGTCCTGACAAACAGTAATCATGACGAAAGTAATCATCTTCCTCTATGCTGGCCACTGTTCTAAGTGCTTTACACATATTAATTTATCCAGGCCTCACAATCACCCTCAAAGTTGGAGACTATTATCATTTTTCAATTAAGGAAACTGAGGCACAGAGAGGTTAAGTAACATGCTTAAGGTCACATAGCCAAGACCTGACGTGGTGGCTCACACCTGTAATCCCAGCACTTTGGGAAACCAAGGCGAGTGGATCACTTGAGCTCAGGAGTTCAAGATCAGCCTGGGCAACATGGCAAAACCCATCTCTGCAAAAGCACACAAAAATTAGGCAAACATAGTGGTGCACACCTGTGGTCCCAGCTACTTGGGAGGCTGAGGTGGAAGGATCGCTTGAACCTAGGAGGTGGAGGTTGCAGTGAGCTGATTTGTGCCACTGCACAACAGCCTGGGCAACAGAGTGAGACCGTCTCAAAAAAATAAAAAAAAGTCACACAGCCATAAGTGGGATGCAAACCCAGGTTGGTCTGACCTCAGAGACCATGCTCTCAGGCCCTGTGCTATGCCACCATCTCACTCTGTGGCTTGAAGAAATGAGAGCTTCGAGGGTAGTCTATGTCAACAGTGTCCAAAGCACACCTACTTCTCCTATGTCCTGTAGCAAGAGTGTCCCTCTCACCTCCACATTCCCTAGCCAGCATCCTACCAGTGATATTTAAGACCCCAAATGCACCATCCACCTCTCTTGGCTCAGTTTAGTCTCAGAAACATCTGTGCCTGAGAAGCGCACAGGCGGTTAGATTCTGGGCTGTGAGCTGGAGCAGAGGCTCTGTGTCTGAGCCAGGACAAGGGGGAGGACATGCTGAGTGTGGACAGATGTCCACCAGGCCAAGACTCTGGCAATCATTTTAACGAGCAATGCAGCGGTCAGCCGGGCACACCATACACGTTCACCCACTCTGAAAACTGAGTTGAAATACAGCATGATTCCAAGGCCCAGGTCAGTTAAATGACCAAACAAGAAAACCACAACAATGCATTACATCCGAACCCAGTGACCATAAAACTTTTCTGATTCAGGATTTAAAAAAAAAAAAAAAAAAGGAGTCAGGATATGGTTTCATGAAGGCATTAAGCCATTTCCCCCACCCCACATACTCCTAACTTCCTGAACAAAGAAAGCATCCCATCATTTTAGCGCCTTTCCACCAAGACAACAGGCTGCATTTTCCATCTAAGAACAGTTGGCTTGGAACAGCAGATAGAGAAGCAGTGAGAGTAAACGTGGGTCTGCGGGGCCACCGAGGACAATGATTAATGGGTTTCCCAGGCCTGCTATCAGCTGGGGCAGGCAGTACAGGAATAGGTCTCAGAACATGTTACCCCAAGGCCCTCTTGCAAGCACTCCAGTGAGCAGAGCATCAGCCTACACATTCCCAACTCATGAGCTCAGGCTGGAGGCGAGCCAGGGAGAGCCAAGGTGGACAGTGGGAGGAGGGTCAGGAAGGGTCTGAACGTCTCGCTGCTGCTCCAGGAAAGGAAGACTAGCCATCCATTGAGGCATTACGACACCACCTCTGACTCGAACAATGGACTGTGTGGTGTGACCTTAATTAAAGGAAAAACGTAGAATCACAATGCATTTAAAAGACCTTAGAGAGGCCATCTACTAAAACCTCTCATATCACACAAGAGGAAACAGAACAGAGTTGGGAGGAAGGGAAAGAGGAATTTACGTTTCTGACAATTTCCTATTGCTAGGAATGGTGTCATGTGTGTGCTAAAGCCGCTAAGGTGTGTTAGAATATTGCTGTTTTACAGATGTGGAAATTCGGTCTCAAGCCAGTAATTGGCCCCCAGTCACAAAACTAAAAAGCAGAAGAGCAGAGATTTGACCCAGATCCCTTCCAAGCTCTTTTCAGCAACTCCCCCACCCCTGACCCACTACACTGGCAGGCCCCACGTGGCTCCTGACCCCTCTATTCCCAGCTCTATGGCATCAGAACAGGGGTCCTTAACCATTTTTATGCCACAAACCATTTCAGTAACTTGATAAAACCTATGGACATCTTCTCAGAATATTTTCTTTAAATGCATAAAACAAAACATTAACAGATCTAGCATAGCTAACAGTAAGTAACAAGATCTAGTTGTAAGTCTAACACCTTACAATAATTTCAATAATTATTCACTTACAATAATATCTAGTTGTAAGTGTAGATCCTAGCTTGAGATATCTGCAACCACTGCAAGAAGGAATGAAAATATTTGTGATTTCTATTAGTGATGAAGTCACAGGCACTCCTAAGATGGATTTGTTGCCTACAGTGTCCCTGTAATTGGGGAATATATTACATTTCAGTTAGAGGTTAGTAAAAATAAAGGGTTTTTTCTTCATTCAAGTTTACAGACCCCTGAAAATTAAAAATCCATGTACCAGACTAGCACTACCATGAATCCCCAGCATGGGGGACAGTTGTCAACTTTTCCTTAAACCTGTAGGACAAAATAATAGCAGTTGCGATTTATTGAATGTTTTAATGTTACAGGCCCCTGTTACGCTAACTCATGTCCTACTGGTAACTATTCTTTGAAGTGGGTGATGCTGCCTTGATCTTACAAAGCAGAAAAGTTTGGTTTCAAGGTTGAATCTCAAAGCAAGTTAAACACATCTACCTACTGCATGTTCAAGTTTACAGATTATTGTAATTGAAGAGACTGTAAAGTTAAAAAAAAACCATTTTACTTGAAATTCTCTTCTTGGCTGGATGGATTTTGAGTTCACATAAACAAAACAAAATAAATTAGACATTGAAGCTGATATAAGGCTACAAATGTCATCCTTAACCCCAAATTGGAAACTACTAAATCCATCAAATTCATAGTACCAGGTCTTTAATCGAGAATTTCTAACAAACAAAGGTGAAATTCTAAAACCAGACATTCATAAATATAAAATAATGCTATTGCCCTCCTGAAATATTTCTGACAGAATTTCTTTTGAAAATAAAGGTAAGAATAGGCCAGGCACGGTGGCTCATGTCTGTAATCCTAGCACTTTGGGAGACCAAGGCGGGTGGACCACCTGAGGTCAGGAGTTTGAGACCATTCTGGCCAACATAGCAAAACCCTGTCTCTAATAAAAATAGAAAAATTATCCAGGCATGGTGGCAGAAGCCTATAATCCCAGCTATTTGGGAGGCTGAGGCAGGAGAATCGCTTGAACCCCGGGGCGGAGGGGTGCGGGGCGGAGATTCCAGTGAGCTGAGATCGCGCCATTTCACTCCAGCCTGAGCAAAAGAGCAAAACTCCATCTCAAAAAAAAAGGAAAATAAAGGCAAGAATAATTTCTGAGCCCTCTCTGTATCCTTATCACCCAAGATTAACTGTTGAAGAAATAGTGTACTTGAAAATACAATATATCTCATATCTTTCCCAGAGTCACTTTCTCCATTGAAGTCCTCAAAGGTTGAGCAACTAGATACTGAAGTCTAGGACTGTTTGTTTTGAACACTGTCACATTCTTCCATTTATCCCCAGGAAATTCTAGGCAAGTCCCTTAACCCAATGAAGCCTCAGTTTCCTCATCTGTAAAGTAGGGATAATAATCCCAGCCCTTATTACCCCACAGAGTTATTGTGCGAATCAAATGAGATAATCGATGCAAAATTCCTCTGTAAACAGAAAAGCTTTATACTATTGTGATGTTATTAAACCCTAACAAGGGATAAGTCATTCGGTATGATCAGGGGCTTCAGAATCAATGTGGGAGGCAAAAAATACAGGAGTTTCCTTCAGCACAAGAGATCATAAATCAGTGTCACCCACACCTGTGGCCGTGTGCAGCAGCACCAGAAGAAAGGCCAGTGGTGTGCCCTTCATGGGAAACCTTCCTGCCAAAAATATATATATATATATATGAAAACACTGCAAGAGTCTGGACCTCTTAAAACTCAGATTTACAGTTCCTCACAAAGGAGCATAACCCTCATTCTCCCCTCCCTCAAGGTGTCTCTTCAAGGAGAAGAGACCTCCAAGGAGATGGCAACCCACCACGTCCGATGTCTGAAAAAGGCCAAGTAGACAATACAAGGTAGTCATGGTCTTTGCTAACCCCAAGGCCTCTAGTGGCCCTGAAAAAAGCATTTCTACTAGTACAGGGGAATGAACCCTGATTTCAGTGTGTTAGGGGATAAAGGGAAGGCGAAGATATGGGAGCAAGGAGTACAGAGTTACTTGCCCCAGAAATTTGGTGGAGAACAGAAGATGAAGCAGAGCTGATAATATTGATTTTCATGAGAAGTCAGATGGCTGCTTAAAGGGAAGGGGCTGAAGAAACAGAGAAGGAGGTAAAGGATGGGAACAGCTGCTGTGGGAATTGATACAGACAGGAAACTGGCTAGATTTTCTGAAAAGGCTGTCCCAGTAGCACTGAGAGGCTCCGCATTAAGTTATCATAACTTGGTAACAACACCAACCAGCTGGGCTCTGCAGCTCTCTCTAACAGTGCCAGGCAGCCCTGGAGAGCAGGACGCAGAATTAGAGACACCAGAGTCTCTCTGGGTGGGGCCAGCCTGAAGTCAGGAGCACTGAGCAGCTGCTGAACATGATTGCAAAGGCACAATGTGGGCTCCAAGATGGGCAAAAGAAGGAAGCCCTTGGGAGGCAGGTGGATCGGGAGGACAGGGAGGCATTGGCTAAGGATGGGAATGTGGATTTGCAGCAGGTCTCATGAGAATGACATGGTAAGAGAAGCAGCAGCTCCAAGTCATGGTTAGAGAGAAGCATTTCCAGTGGGAGTTTAGGTGGGACAATTTTGGGCAGTGGAAAACTCCTAGGTGAGGCTCTGGGCTGGGCTGCTGGGGAGAAGGTGAGAGGTGGGAGGAGGTGGAGGCTGCTGGAGCTGCAAAGGTGGAGGATCTCCAAGGACAGGATTTCAGCAGACTGAACACGGAAAGTGCCTACAGTGCTGGGCAGAGGCAGGTGGAGGAGAGGCTGAGAACTAGGGGAGGAGCCTGTCCAGAAGGCGGCCTGTGAGAAGGGAGTTGTGGGAAACAGGTTGGTGAGGCAGGAGCTGGGCCGATCATGGAGCTGGAACTTTAATCCACAGGCACTGGGAGTTTTGAATTTGGGCAGTCACAATCTGAGCTGTGCTTGGGAAGAGTGACTCTGCAGGGGCCAGTACTGGACTGGAGGGGAGGAAAGGCCAAGAGAGCTCAGAGGCTGGCAGGTGTGATCACTTGGGTAAGAAATCAGCCAGTCCCTGAACCAAAGTGGGACAGTAGGGGCGAAGAGCAGGGGACAAGCACGAAGAGAACTGCAAAGGAAGGTGTGATTGCATGTGGGAGGAAGAAAAGAGATGGGCCTGGAGTCCCGGCTACTCGGGAGGCTGAGGCAGTAGAATTGCTTGAGCCCTGGAGGCAGAGGTTGCTGTGAGCTGTGATCATGCCACTGCACTCCAGCCTGGGCAACAGAGCGAGATATTGTCTCAAAAATAATAGTACTAATAATAATACAGTCTGATAAGAGACATTTACCATCTAGTTTCTCTTAAGGAGACCATCTAGTCTCCTATTACTTGGAGGCTTCATTTAGGTAACACGAACCTTAGCTTCCACAACCCCTTTTTTCTTAACTCAAACATTTCTTTATGCCAACTTCAACTCTTCAGGCAGAGCTTAACTCTTTCAACCAATTGCCAATCAGAAAATCTTTGAATCCACCTATGACCTGGAAGCCCCCATGCCTGCCCCCCCATACCTTACATGTATTGATTCATGTCTTTGCCTATAATTTCTGTCTCCCCAAAATGTATAAAACCAAGCTATAACCCAACTACTTTGGGCACATGTTCTCAGGACCTCCTCAGGCTGTGTCACGGGCCATGGTCACTCTTATTTAGCTCAGAATAAACCTCTTTAAACATTTTACAAAAGTTGGGTTTTTTTTGTTTTTTGGTTTTTGTCAGCAGCTTCCATGCCTTCTCTGAGCACACCAACCTCCAGTCACCGCTGCGTGTTCAGCTAGCGGAAGATCCCTGAACCCAGTCCTTTTGGGTTTTTATGGAAGCTTCATCATGTAGGCACAGTTGATGAAATCATTGGCCATTGATGAGTGAGTTAACCTTCAGTCCTTCTCTCCTCCTGGAAACTGGCTTGGCCTTTCAGGCAGCAGCCTTCATCCTGAAGCTGCCTATGGGCTGCCAGCCACCAAGCATCTCATTAGCATGCAAAGGACACTCTTATCACCCTGGAGATTCCAAGGGGAGAAGACCAAGTATATATATTTCACAATATCAGATTACTTCAATGGGGTCACGGGGCTCAAGAGAGAGGTACAGGCCAGAAATAGAAATGTGGAGAGTCATCTTCATGAGGGTGACAGGCAAGTATAACTGAGATTTCCTGAGAAAGCAGGCCTCACAGAAACAAAAGGAGTTGGAGACAAACCTCAGACACCAAATATGTACTACAGAAAAGAAAAATAAAGTATAAGACTCTTAAAAATTAATCAGAAAAGTTGTGCCATACCCGTACCTCACCCCATATACAAAAATTAATCAAAATGGATGAAAGACCTAATTGTAAGAGCTGAAACTAAAAACTCCTAGAAGAAAATGTAGGGCAAAAGCTTCACGACAGTAATTTGGTCAGGATTTCTTGGATATGACACTAAAGCCACAGGCAACAAATGGAAAAATAGACAAATTTGACTTCATCAAAATTTAAAACTTTTGTGCAGCAAAGAACACTATCAACACAATAGAAAGACAACCCATAGAATGAGAGAAAATACTTCCAAATCCCATATCTGACAAAGAGTTACTATGCAGAATATACAGAGAACTCTTAAAAGTCAACAAAAACAAAACAAAAAACCTGATTAGAAAATGGACAAAGGACTGGAATAAACATTTCTCTAAAGAAGACTTATGAGTGGACAATAAGCACACGAAAAGATGCTCAACGTCACTAATCATTAGGGAAATCCCAATCAAAACCACAACGAGATGCCACCTCACACCCATTAGGATGCCTACTATAAAAAACAAAAAATAAGTATGGTGAGGATGTGGAGAAAATTCAACCCTTGGACATTGCTAGTAGGAATATAAAATGCTACAACTACTTGAAAACAATAGGACACTTCCTCAAAGAAGTAAAAAAGAATTACCATTTGACCCAGTAATTTCATTTCTGGGTATACCACATACCCAAAAGAATTAAAGCATGATCATGAAGAAATAGATACGTATATCCATAGTGGCATTATTCACAATAGCCAAAAGTTAGTAGTAACCTGTGTCCATTGATGAGTGAACAGACACACAAATGTGGTCTATATATACAATAGAATATTATTCAGCCATAAAAAAGAAGGAAATTCAGACATACATTACAACATGGATGAACCTTGAAGACATTATGCTAAGGGAAATAAGACAGTACAAAAGGACAAATACTATATGATTCCACTCATATGAGATACTTAGGTAATTAAATTCATAGAGACAGAAAGCAGAATGGTGGTTGCCAAGGGCTGAGGGGAGGGGAGAATCGTCAGCTATTGTTGAATGGGTAGAGTTTCAGTTTTACAAGATGAAAAAAGTTCTGGGGATGAATGTTGGTGATGGCTGCACAAAAATGTATTGCCACTGAACTGTGCACTTAAAGATGGTTAAAATGGTCAATTTTATGTTAAAAAAAGTTGTGTCACAAAAGGCAAGGGGATAGTTTCAAGAAGTAGAAGGAGGTGATTAACAGTTGCTGGGCACTTAATATATTTTACATGTGTTTTCTCATATAGCCTTTACCCCAGTCCTGTGAGATAACAACTATCATTATTAGTACTCTCATTTCATAGGTGAAGAATCAGAGGCTCCAAGATACAAGATCACACAATAAGTCATGGGTAGTGTTAAGTGCCATGGGTACTCAGGAAGGTTTTTTCTTCCCAAAAGACTTTAAATCAGAATGGCCAAGTCTGCCCTAACCTTGGCAGTGAGGCTGGTTTCAGCCTGTCCCTGATCTGCTGGTTTGTGGTGAGAGAGTGAGCAGCTCCTCTAACACATGATGAGCACAGGATGCAATAAATTCCTTAGGCCTGAGATGGTTGTGACTCACAGATGTGAGAGACCCTAATCTTCCTTTACGTTTTTCATTCCCAAGATTTCACAGCTCCTTACCTGAGGAAGTCATGTCACTTTCCACTCAAAAGCCTCCTGTGGCTTTGCATCTCATGCAGAGTAAAAGCCCAAGTCCTTTCAAGAGTTCCAAGGCCCAACCCCACTCTCTCTCTCTGGCCCATCTCTTACCACCCCCAGCGTGGCTCCTTCCAGCTACATAGGTCTCCTTGCTGTTTCCACAACATCCTGAGCACACTTGCTTGTCAGCACCTCTGTACCTGCTGCTCCTTTGCCTAGCATTCATTCCCCTCTAAGAACTGCACACTCATCACCTTGCTCCTTTAGGTCTCTGCTCAAATGTCACCATCTTCTAGAAGCCTTCCCAGGACATCCTATATCAAACAGCAACCCACCCTCCTCTCCCTGCCTTGCTGTATCTTCCACCTAGGATATACACACACCTGACATACACACACACACTCCACACACATTTGTTTATTGTCTCTCTCTCTCTCTCTCTCACTGATAAGAACATAAACTCCAAGAGGACAAGGATTTTGTCTGTTTTCTTTTCTTCATTTTTGACCCAGAGTCTCGCTCTGTTGCCCAGGCTGGAGTGGAGTGGCGCGATCTCGGCTCACTGCAACCTCCACCTCCTGGGTTCAAGCAGTTTTCCTGCCTTAGCCTCCTGAGTAGCTGGGATTACAGGCACCCACCACCACGCCTGGCTAATTTTTGTATTTTTAGTAGAGACAGGGTTTCACCATGTTGGCCAGGCTGGTCTCGAACTTCTGACCTCAGGTGATTTGCATGCCTCAGCTTCCCAATGTGCTGGGATTACAGGAGTGAGCCATTGTGCTCGGTTTGTCTGTTTTCTTTACTGCTATGTCCCTAGCGCCTGGCATGTAGCAGGCACTTAAAATGATTTTTTTTTTTTTTTAAAGCAGAGTCTTACTCTGTTGCCCAGGCTGGAATGCAGATGTGTGATCTCATCTTGCTACAGCCTCGACCTCCCAGGCTCAAGTGATACTCCCATCTCAGCCTCCCAAGTAGTTGGGACTACAGGTGCATTCCACCACACCAGACTACTTTTTCGTATTTGTTTGTAGAAATGGCATTTTGCCATGTTGTCCAGGGTGGTCTCAATCTCCTGAGCTAAAGCGATCTACTCACCTTGGCCTCCCAAAGTGCTGGGACTACAGGAGTGAGCCACCATGCCTGGCCGAAAATGATTTTTTGAATGAACTAATAATTGTGAAAAGTTTAACTCAGGGATGGCGATTTAAAATATAAGGGTAAATGGAAACAGTTTGGTGGTTCCTCAAAAAGTTGAATTACCATATGACTCAGCAATTCCACTCCTGGTATATACCTAAAATAACTGAAAACAAAGACTCAAACTGATACTTGCACGTCAGTGTTCATCACAACATTATTCATCTTAGCCAAAAAGCAAAAAAAAAAAAAAACAACAACAACAAGGGTTCCTCACTGGATGAATGGGTAAACATATGTGGTACATACATAGGATAGAATATTATTCAGTCCTAAAAAGAAGGAAATTCTGGCATATGTCATAGATGAACCTTGAGGACATCAGGCCAAGTGAATAAGCTAGCCACAAATACTGTGTAATTCCACTTAAACGAGGTACCTAATAGTTAAACTCTAGAGACAGAAAGTAGAATGGTGGTAGGCAGGGGCTGGGGGTGGGGAGGAGAGGGGAGTGACTGATTATGGGTACAGAGTTTCATTTTTGCAAGATGGAAAACCTTCTGGAGATGAATGATAGTAATGGCCGTACCACAAAGTAAATGTATTTCATGATACCAAATTATACATTTTAAAATGGTTAAAATTTTATGTTATGTATATTTTACCACATTTTACTTGAAAAAAACCTCAAACTCAATTCAGTTACTGGAAAAGTTTTAATTATGACTGGAATAACTTGGATATGTAAATCTACTTTTTTTCAACTGTAAGTTTTATAAAATTTAAATACAGATTAAGTATTTCTGATTAAAATTTAGCATCTGAATTGAGATGCTCTATAAGAGTAAAACATATACCAGATTTCAAAAACTTAGTACAAAAAAATGTAAAATAGCTTTAAATAATTTCACAGTGATTACATGCTGAAATAATAATAATTTGGATATATTTGGTTAAATATATTATTAAGATTGAAAAAGAAAAGAATGAAATTCTGACACATGCTATCATATGGACAAACCTCAAAAATATTATGCTAAGTGAAATAAACCAAACACAAAAAGACAAAGACAATATGATTCCACTTACATGAAATATTACAAACAAATTTACACAAACAAAAAGATGAGAGGGTACCAGGGGCTGAGGGAAGAAAGGAAGAGGGAATTTTTGCATAGTGGTCACAAAGTTTCTATTTGGAGTGAGGAAAAATTTTGGAAACAGGAAGCGGTGATGGTTGTACGTCATCCAGAATGTAGTTAATGCCGCTGAATTAATTGTACATTTAGAAATGGTTGAGATGACAAATTTGTTAAACATATTTTACCACAATTTAAAAAGACACATTGGGAATGCCAGGGGCAAAGAGTAAATGCAAGAGCTCATTCTCTGAAAGCTAGAGAGGAGCAACAGGCAGCTGCAAGTAAACATGAGCATGTTCTTCTTGGCTGGAAGAGAACATGGAACTTCCCCTGGACTTAAGTCTTATAGATTTGAACTTAAAAATATCTCCCCCTATATGTTCTTCAGATTTTGACAGCTGTCCCCTGCAGAAAGGGTCCTGAGAATAAAATCTTTCCACTGCAGATTTCCCATAGACCAGCCTTTGGTATAGCTCGCTACCCTGTATTTACATCTCTTAAGACTGTAAGACCGATAGCAGGAGGTGTAGAATATGCCAGGTTGCAGTGAAATCTGTCACATACAGCCAAAGGCTCTGAGCAGCCTCTGAAATTATAATAGACTCGGTTTATCTTTCTAAGAAGCTGCATAGAAGTTTGAAATGAGTAACTTTTTAATGTAATATAATTATATATAATACATAAAAAATATATGTATATACTATATTTACAACTTCTCTTAAGTATATATTTCTATAACTATGTATGTTATATATTTCAATATTTGTGTCGGGATATATGTTAGTACATGTTACATGGAGAGCTGGTAGCTTATGGCTGACCATCCTAAGGAGACAGCCAAGTATAAAGAGGTCTCCAGAGAACCTCTGACCTGCCTGTGCACTGGGAAGATGGGGTGGGGCCTCGGGAAGTTTGCACCATTAGCAGGGGTAGGAGACTGACCTCTCCTGTTCTGGGTGGTACCTGGGATTCAATGTGTGAGATGGGGGCCTGTTAATAGGAGCCTCTCTCACTTTGCTGAGTTCGTTTTTTTTTTCCTTTTCGCCCAATACATTCCATTTTTCTCACCCTTCAAAGTGTCTTTTAGCCTAATCTTTCATGGCCATGTGACAAGAACCCAGCTTTTACCTGAACTAAGGAGAAAGTCCTACAACACTAATATCAACTGAGAACCATGATGTCTCCCACCTTGTTTCTTGCAAAACTCATTTACTGAAAGGCCAAGTAGGAAGAGAGCTAATTGCTTGAACCTGCAGACATTTGATTCTCTTGTACACAATTTGACTTCTTCCTCAGCTCAATCATCGTCTGCCCCATTCCTTTCACAGGTGTTGACTGCTAATGAACACCCTGCACTCCAAACACCTACTAAGCATCTGCATTTGAAGAACTCAACCTGAGACAAATACCTGTTACATGTCAGGCATTTTCCTAGGTGCTGGGGAATCAGCCGAGAACATATAGGCAAAAATTCCTGTGACCATGGAGCTTACATTCTAGCAGAGTTTCTGGGAACACTTTTGCCTACATGATAAAGAGATGTCTGCAGCTAGAGCAACCCCTTTTACCTTCTTCCTGCTCTGAAAGCAAATGTGATGGCTGGTGCTGCAGCAGCCACCTTGTGACTACAAGGTGACAAGCATGAGGAAAAGCTGCACCGTCCAATTTGACAGCCACTAGCCACATGTGGCTAGTAAGCACTTGATGTGTGGCTAGACTTAACTGAGATGAGCTGTAAAACACACAGTATTTCAGAAATGTAATATACAAAAAGCAAAATATCTCAGTAATCATTTTTTATATTTACTACATGTTGAAATAGTGTGGTATATTAGGTTAAATAAAATATATTATTACAATTGCAACACTTCTTTATATTTCTAAAATGTGGCTAATAGAAAGTTTAACATTATATGTGGGCTTACATTATATTTCTATTGAGCAGCACTGGCCTACAGAATCAGAGAATATAGCTACTGAACCTCCAGCCACTGCCTCTCCCCTGACTTCTCCTTAAAAACATAAGCCCCTATTTGTTTTCGCCTCTGGTCAGCATCTCAGTTACCTGCAGCTGAATGCAATCTTACAAATTCAGCGCAGGAGAACAACCTGAGAATCAGGCTCAGTGAACTGCCCAGGACCTTCCCTGTGGCAGGAGGCTGAACTGAACCTGGTACTCCACCCTGTTGAGTAGGAGATAGACAGATATATTCACATCAAGTGGGACAATTATCTGGTCAAGGAATACACTGATTGCCAAGATATTTTTAATTGTGGGAAAAAACCAAAGCAGAACAAGAGTCTCCAGTGAGCAAGGAAGAGGGAAGCCAGGGTTTACCTTTTAGTCTGGGAAGGAGAGTGTTAAACTGCTTCATGGTTTCCTTTTTCCCTGCCCAGAGATACACATTTATTTGGATAATCCTGGCCAGAGACTCCCTAGGGCCCTGTACAACCCTGGGTGGGCCAGGAGCTGCAAGAGGGTTTTCTTTTTTTCTCCAAGAAAAGGGAGGCTCAGTCTTCCAGCTTCACAAGCCTATTGGCTAACTTCCCGTCTCTTTTGAAAGCTCCACGGGCAGCCAGATGCTAGTCAAGGGCCAGACAGGGCTGTGGCCACCATCCCCGCCCTGCAGGGAAGGAATGCTCAGATGCAAACTTGGACAGATGTTTAACAAGGAAATGAAAGGATTGTCTAGTTTTGTCTTCCTCAAATCCACCATCACAGCTTGGAAATAATGGGGCTCACACAGTAAAGCTTCAGAAAGAAGCCCTTTGAGCCACAGAGTTCGCTCCTCTATCCCTGTGCAACTTCCCTTTGCCAAGCCCTGTGCTGGGGACTCGAGACCCGGGGATGAACCAGGCATTCTCCCTGTCCTTAGGGAGCTCACCGTCGAAAGAGACAAAGCCATCAATGTGGGGCACTGATCAGCAAGACAGCAATAGGACCAGAGAATCTAGGAGCCCACTGGGGCACCAAACCCAGATTGGGGATGGAATAAGAGGCGGCAATGGGGAGGAGATGGTCAGGGAAGGCTCCCAGGAGGAGGTGATGTCTGCTTGAACGGAATCATAAAAAGAACAAGTTAGCCAGGCCAGGCCCCTGTTCAGCACTAATAGGACAGATCCTCCATGGGCCAGGGCCATGAAGTCTCCCATTATTTGATGAATTTTCAAGAGAAATGTAAGTGCATTTGATTTGATACACTTATATGTGTTCTTCTCTTAAAGAACATTCACATTTACTGATACAGGAAACTTTATTTTTTTTGAGATGGGGTCTTGCTCTTCGCCCAGGCTGGAGTGCAGTGGCACAATCACGGCTCATTGCTGCCTTGACCTCCCAGGCTCAAGTCAGCCTCCCCACTCAGACTCCCCAGTAGTTGAGACTATAGGCACGCACCATCACACCCGGCTAATTTTTGTATTTTTTGTATAGACGGAGTATTGCCATATTGCCCAGGCTGGTCTCGAATTCCTGGGCTCAAGGAACCCGCCCACCTAGGCCTCCCAAAGTGCTGGGGTTATAGGAGTGAGAAATGGGGACTGACAAAGCAAACCTCTTAATGAAACGATGTATATGGAGCTGTGTTGTGAGCTGTAAAGCACCACACAAATGTTTGGTGGTGGTAATAAAACTGTTGTTGTTACAAGGATGGCAGTAATCCCTGCCACATCACTGCTGGATTGCTCTTCGCCCAGTGGCCCCGTTCAAGGTCACCTAGTCCAGGCTGCAGGACTCAGAGGGTGTCTATCAATGCCCACTCAGCAAAGCCCAGGAAATCTAAGCAGGCAACGTCTTACTGCACTCTCTTTTTAAAGAAGGACTCTTCTTGGTGCTCCCTTGCACTATTGGTGGGAGTATCCACTCCAGGGAGGAGAATCTGACAATGCCTATAATTTTTAAACGTAGCACACATACCCTTTGTCTCACAATTTCACATGTATACAAACAAGTGTGGTTAAGGAAATTCACTGCAGCACTGTTTAAAATGGCAATAGACTGGAAATAAGCTAAGCTAAAGAAATTGTGCGATAGACTGGGTGTGGTGGCTCATGCCTATAATTCTAGCACTTTGGGAGGCCGAGGAAGGCAGATCACGAGGTCAGGAGTTTGAGACCAGCCTGGCCAACATGGTGAAACTCCATTTCTACTAAAAATACAAAAGTTAGCCGGGCATGGTGGCGCACGCCTGTAGGCCCAGCTACTTGGGAGGCTGAGGCACGAGAATCACTTGAACCCGAGAGGCGGAGGTTGCAGTGAGCTGAGATCGTGCCACTGCACTCCAGCCTGGGTGACAGAGCAAGATTCCATCTCAAAAAAAAATAAATAAAAGAAATGGTGCTATTGTGCTATAGCCATAAAATGATAAACCATAAAAGACATGAATAAAAGAGTTAGATCCACACCTACTGAGATAAAGCAATCTCGAAGATATATTTTTCAGTGAAAAAAGTTCAGAACCAGTGTAGAAAAAATGTGTGTAGATTTTTTTTTCCCATTAAGAAAATAAAGGGGGCAGTGCATGCATCCATAACACACATCCACAAACATGCAGAGATTTTCAGGAACGTCACACAAGAAATGGGAGAGTACTTGCCTTTACGAAGGAAAACTGGGGGAACGGAGAAAAGAAACTTCTTCCACACTAAATTTTCTTTCCCTTTTTTTTTTTTTTTTTTTAAATTAGCTTGGCTTAGGCTCAAATCCACACTGTCTTGTCTTTTTTTTTCTCTCTCTCTCTTTTCTTTTCTTTTTTTTTTTTTTTTTGAGACAGGATCTTGCTCTGTTGCCCAGGCTAGAGTGCTGTGGTGCAATCATAGCTCACTGCCGCCTTGACCTCCTGGGCTCAAGTGATCCTCCCACCTCAGCCTCCCACATAGCTGGGACCACAGGCACGGTGGGGTGCACCACCCTCAGCTAATGAAAACACATTTTTTTCTCACTGTGTTGGTCCCACTCGCCCGGTCTCACCCTATATTTTCTTACCCTACTTGAGTTACTTTTTATCATGAACAGGCATTTTTTTCAAAGAAACCTTTTCTTTTCCTTATAAAGAAAAAACATATATATAAAGAAATATATATGGAAATATATAGATAAGTATAGGGGGCAGAAATATATATTTATATATACATATTTAAAGAAATATATATGTGTCTATATAAAGAAATAGATATGTGTGTAGTGTGTGTGTGGTGTTATGTGTGTGTGTGGTATGTGGTATGTATGCATGTATATGTGTGTATAAGTGTCTGTGTATGTATGTGTGTGTGTTGTGTATATGTGTGTATATGGTGTGTGTGGGGTGTGTGTGAATGTGTGTATGGTTTGTGGTGTGTGTAGTATGTGTGTGTATGTGTGTATTTGTGTATATATGTATTTGTATATATGTATGTGTGATGTGTGTATGTATGTGTGTATGGTGTGTGGCGTGTATGTATGTGTGTATATGTGTGTATTTGTGTGTATATGTGTGTATGTGTGTATATATGTGTGTATGTGTGTGTGGTGTATGTGTGTGTATGTGTGACTAAGTGTATGTGTATGTGTGGTGTATGTGTGCATAAGCGTGTGTGTGTGTGTGTGTGTATTTGCTGTAGAGACCAGGTCTCACTATGTCGCCCAATTTGGTTTCGAACTCCTGGCCCTGAGCATTCTTCCCAGCTTAGCCTCCCAAAGTGCTGGGGTTACAGGCGTGAGCCATCCCACCTGGCCTAGTTTTTCATAAAAAGACAAAAACGTCTTTATTTAGAAATGTATTTATAAGGTGAACTCAGTAAACCTGGATTAACAACTTCCTATGAAGACAGCTAAAAAGGAAAGTTTTTTTCTTCTCCATACGACATTGCTGTGAATTGGATTTACTCAAGCTCACATATAATGCCCAACGCACACACTCATGCAAACCCCACACATTCCATGTGCAGCTGTGGTAACAAATGCAACCATTGGTACAACCCGACTGGCAATCCAGGCTCAGAAACATGTTCAATGTTGTAGGGCCGGCAGTCTATTGTCAGGTAAGCAGACAAATCTGAGTTCTTCTAAGCTTTTTCTTCAACTCGCGCAGAGTTTCATACCCTAGAGACCATCTTCTGCTTTATCGGCTACAACTGGAACTGCTTGTATCAGGCAAAGTGGCCCTTGAAGTGTCTGAGCCAGCGCAGCTATGATGGATGACTTCAGAGGTCGGGAATGTCAGACAGGTTTATCCAGGCCAAGGGGTAGCAGCCTTTGCTCCTGGTGTCACCACTTCCACCCCTAACTCCCTCGCACCCTGCCTCGCTGCCTCCCTGTGTGATCTACGGAGGAAGCTGGGGACCATAGGGAGCACAAACCGGGGCTTGAGCTACACACAGGGGAGGGGCCCAGGAGCAAAAGGTGTGTGGTGACCCTGCTGCATACTCATAAAATAGTCACGTCCTTCCAAAAAGATAACGCAAGCGTTTTCATGACATACGCTGGCCTGATTCCTGCTGGTGACAAGAGTCCATGAGTCATTTCCTGTGAGTTTTTATGGCAACAATGTATAAATACCCCCTGGTCTGTAATGGTACCTGTGATTACTGAGCAATCCTGTGGGGAGTAGTGGAAAGAACCCTGGACAGGATTGGGAATCAGGGGCTCATTGTTAATGGTTTCCCAGGTCCTCTGTTTGAGTATGAGACCTTCTGTTCACAGCCTGGACCAGGAGGTGTTTTCCTCCAGCCTTTCCTACCATCCATCCACTCTGTTCTCTCTGGCTTTCACCCTTTCCCCACACCCTACACACTCCTCCTTTCCCATTACAGAGCAACATACTCTCCCTAGAATATATGCACTCCCTTTAGCTGTTTCCTCAGCTCTACATGGCAAACTCCTACTCATCTGCCAAGCCCCACATCAAACCTCCTCTTCCAGGAAGCGTTCCCAGACTACCCCTGTCACAGTTAGTCATTTGCTTTTCTATCCTCCTGCAGACCAGTGTACATACCTCTCTCATAGTTCTTAAGATATTAATGATAATAAGGGCTAAATGTTTACTGATCACTTATCAGAATGCTAGACAGCCTTCTACACTTTACAAAGGTTACCTTATTTAACTCTCATGGTAACTCCATGAAGTAGCTACTCTTATTATCCGCATTTTACAGAGAATGCTACTGAGGACCAGAGATATTAAGTAACTTGCCCAAGGCCACAGAGCTATTACATACCTAGACAAACGCCTGGCACATAGTAGCTGCTCAATAACTATTCACCTGATGAATGATTAATAAGTGAATACAGAAATAATTACATATCTGTCTTTACAGAAAGCTCAAGTAAGAACCGCATCTTATTCATCTTCCAAGCTATCCTCTCTGTCAAATGCCTGGTAAGGTGTAGGGCACTGGAAACACCTGCTAATGAGCAAATAAACAAAAGAATATAAGAGCAAACCAGTAAATAGAGTCCAAATCCCAGTAATGCCACTCTCTTCAGCTTTCTGGACCTCGGTTTGTGGCCTGTTAAATGCAGAGATTGCACATAACATCTGCTTAAGTTCCTTCTAGCATTAAAGATTTATATATAAAAATAACCAGAGTCCAAAATTTTGTGATTATAGCATTTCCCACACCAAATTACATATTGCAGGTTCTGCTGGGTTCTTTTCCTCGGTAACACTACTCAGTTGGGTGTGACATTCGAGTCAGGTATTACCCTAATACAGAGCCAGTATCAATCCTGAAAGAGTTCATTTGGCATGATCGTCAGTTCACCCTCATTCTTAACCAGAGTCACGCCCAGGGAAAGAATTATTAATATTCAGTGCCAATAAAACCCTCATAAATAATCATCAATAATAAACAATAATCCCAAGTGAGATTTTGTAACTGGCACCTGAGCCACTGCTCTAGAGAACTTTCAGGCCACTCTCCTTGTCCCCTGACACCTCTGTTAGAGCCCTTCCCTCTTCTCCAAATAGATCCTGGTCCCCAATCTCTCAACAGCGTCTCACGCATGTGTGTATACACACACATATGGTGGCACGGAGGCAGGAGCATGGTGCTCAGCATATGGCAGGGGCTGATAAATGCTTGTGAAATGCTTAAGCCCAGACCCACTCCAGATGGTGCTGAGATGCACCACTTCAGCACAAAGGTCGGGGTTCTGGCTGAATTACATTTATTCTTGCTCTGCCTATGGCTAACCAGGAGGTGGGCTTTATGCCTGGTACCTGACAAACCTGTGTCATCTGGCTTAGCATTAATGATCAGCCACATGTATGCAAATGCCCAGCATTTCTTCCTTGACTAATGCTCAGCATAAACCATGACACCAAAGGATGCCTGAACATGGTATGTGAGCAAGACAGTGTCTGTTCATGTTGGAAGAGGTGAGGACCCCTGTTCTGTGTTTTGACTCACAACAAGGAGTACAAGCACCGGCCTCATGGAGCTGGCCATTAACCACCCACACATGAATGTGATATGCAAGGGGCCTATATCATGGCCAGAATACAAATCAATACTCACTGTAGATGACACCCATTTTTTGTGTGATTTTTTCTTTCTTTCTTTTTTTTTTTTTTTTTTTGAGATGGAGTCTCGCTCTGTCACCCAGGCTGGAGTGCAGTGGTGTGATCTCAGCTAACTGCAACCTATGCCTCCTGGGTTCAAGTGATTCTCCTGCCTCAGCCTCCTGAGTAGCTGGGACTACAGGCACTCACCACCACATCCGGCTAATTTTTTCATATTTTTTAGTAGAGATAGGGTTTCACTATGTTGGCCAGGCTGATCTCGAACTCCTGACCTCAAGTGATCCACCTGCCTTGGCCTCCCAAAGTGCTGGGATTACAGGCGTGAGCCGCGATGCCCAGCCAAGGACACCTGTTGATTATCTGTCTCACACTCCCACATCCTTGGGGATTTGCTCCTCCCTCACATCAATCATGTGATGCTTGAAAGGGCTGCCAATCACAGTAACCAGTTCCTCTGGCTTTGGCCATAATAAATCCAGAAGTGGGCCAATCAGAATCCTTCTCTGAGGTTTTTTTCAATATTGACCTTGAAGAGACAGATTCCAGCCTTTTGGAATGGAGCTATAAAGATGTGAATGAGAGGCTTCGAACATAGAGAAAAATGTGTTTGCAGGAGGGAAGCATGGAGCCAATAGAAAGCAAAGCAACAAAGCATCCAAGTTAAGGTCAGGACTTAAAGTGTCGGGACCTTCCTGTTAATATGAGTCAATGATTTTCCTGTTCTTTGTGGTTATTTTGAGCTGGGTTTCTGAAAAGCACAGCTCAAGTAGCCTAACACAGTCACAGTTCATACTTACAATGCATTCTCAAATGTATCTTCCACTCCTCAGCATTCAGGCGGTTTTTATGAGATGGGTTATCTCACATGTGAAATGTCTTTGTTCCTCCTCACAAGAAAGGCATACAAATTCCTGGGCAAGAGGCACCTTACCCAGCATCCCTAACAAAAGGCGCTTTCTTTCCCTTTGTATCTCAGAAGCCAGTGGTGACCTGCCAACCACAAGATGTGATGACTGTTCTATTTCAAGCTACCAAAGCTTGTAAAATAGAGGCTGGCCACACCAGCTAGGCAACTGGCTAGTACGTTTTGGAAGAAGGGTCTCTTCTTGGTGGTCAGCCCTCCATTCCAGCCCTCTACTGGCTGACTCCCTGTGACAATCTGTCTTCAGATCACCAAGAGGGTCCCTCAGCAGCCACAACATGTTGGGTGTATGGGGCAATAGCATTCCCTAATAAAAACCAGAGCTCTGAAAACTCTCTGTGAGGGAACATAGTGCAACTGGGCCACCTGACTTTTATGGGACCTTTAAAAAAAAGAAGCCACCATATACAATTACTAAGAGGGATGACACTTTGGAAGCTAAAAGCTTCCCCTCCTTTAACTCTGAAGAGCCACCCAGTGAACTCTGAACCATGAAGTCACAACAACGAGGAAGGGAGGCACTGGGCAGGAGTGGCATCCAGGACATTGGTCTCACCTTCTCCTCCCCCTTCCTTTTCCCTACCTCCCTCATCTCCTCTGCCTAGCTGGAGCATGGCAGGTTATGAACAGGCACTGCCTGGATAGCTAGTCTGCTCTGGGCTGAGGCAACTGGTCTGTTTCAACCTGATGGAATGCTTTTCCTATGTCCCGCAGTGTCAGTGTGCCCCAGGCTCACAGGAGCTTGGCAGCTGTCTCCCCTGGGGCAGTGGAAAGCAGCGTATCCCATGGTGGACTCGACAACTTCTCATCACCAAAACAAAAACACAACAGTCCCGATTGCCATGGAGAGTTCAATCCTCTTGTCCTGGGATTGGCACCGACTGGAATTCCTAGGGTTCTAGCTGAGCTACCTCCTGTGAGGTCTAAATACAGCACATTCGATTTTAACCTAAACACACAGCCTGCACCAGTGCTCAGGGCTGATAGTCCCCAGTGGCCACCAGGGAAGTCAGCTGAGAAGCCTGGACTCCCACCTGCCCAGCTGGTGGTGGGCATTTCAGAAATGTCAGAGAAAGGTTGCAATAGTAAGCCTATGTTCGTCGATGCTGTCCATGGCCAAATGATGGGGGATGCAATCAGTTCGTGTAGGCTGAACTATGAGTGTGGTCCTAGGTAGAGAAATGCATTCTGAGGAAGGGAGTGGGCAGGTGGAGAATGCAGGGGTATCAAGAGGAAGAGAAAGAGACAGGGAGGAAGAGGCAGTAAGGACCTAGACCTATTTCTTAGCCAATTAATTCAAAACCAGGGGATCTTTCTGAAATGTCCACACCCAGGTGAACACAACTCTGTAACTATGCCTCTCCCTGAGATTTAGGACTTAGGCCCTAGAATCAGACGGACTGTTGCCCTCTAGTTGTGTGACCTTGGGCACAACTGACTTCTCAATTTCCCTGTCTCTAAAATGGCCTGAAGGACTACTGTAGCTGTTCATTGAAATAATGGACATAAAGTACGTTGTATCTAGAAGCTACTCAATAAATAGCAGCTACTAGAAGTAGTAGTAGTGGCAGCAGGAATAATAGAAGTGGGGGTAATATCAAGCATGGGCTTCTCTCCCTCAACTTTGCCTCTGGCTTCCCTCCCTTGGAGAGGGCACGAGTGGAGGGAACCTCCCAGCCAGGAAAAGCTGATGCTTAGAGACAAAGGAAATCTTTACCGGAGGAAAACAATGCAGCATTCACACCCACACCTAAGAACCTTAGAGTGCCAAAATGGCAACAGCTTCCTAACCTCCCAAATGTCAACCCACATGCCCTGCAAAGTCTAGGAGGGTTTCCACTTACCTTGGTGTTCGTGCACGACTTGCCTCGCTTATACTCTTTGTGGGAACCACGCTTATCCAATTTGTACCACAGGGCTTTGGCTTTCCAGGTGGTCACCTTGGACTTGAGCTTGGAATAAAAGTTTCTGTGGTCCAGAGGGTCTAGGTCCAGGTGTCGTGTGAGGATGTTGAAGGCCTGAAGGGTACCTTTGCATGTGGATGCCTGGACAAAGTTCTCAAAAACCTGCCCTGCCTGGGCCTGCTTCTCATCCTCATTTTCCCCCATGGTTCAGGAGTCGTGTGTGGCAGTGGTGTGGCGAGGACACAGGTGAACAGCATGAAGTATCTGGAGAAACGTCACACCTGCGAAAGTAGGGGGAGAGGTCAGCTTTGGACGATGAGGGTAGGGTGGGGGATGGGTGCTGAGAAGTAAAAATACAATTTCTTTAAGACATTCAAATATTAATCACACTATTTAGTGTTCAATACTAAACATAAACATTTATAAAAGATATAGAACTGTGCCTTTTGGTGTGTCAATGTGGCATTGCAGGTAATCTCTTCCCCTATGCTCTGCTCCTCTTGCTGGCTGAAAAGTGCCACAGATTGCACAAGGCTATGCCCTGGCTAATGCCAACAGTACCTGGTCAATCTTGCTCTAAGCCAAGTGGTTCTGCAAATAGTGACTAGGAAAAGGGGAAAAAAAACCCAGAAAAATACACTAGATATAGCACCATTGAAAGTCTATCATTCTCCGTGCTGCAAATTGGTTGGCTGATGTGAATATAACCCAGCCACATTATACTAAGGCACAGACAGAAAAAACTCCAGAGAACATCTCTCTAGATTTCATGACTGCCCACCTCTCCTTAGACACCCAGCTTTAAAGCCTTTCTTCATTTGTTACCAGAGAGCAGGGCTTTCCACTGTACACATGACAAACTGTCTCTTCTCAAAACTTCTGCTCCTGGTATCAGCTGGAAGCACACCTCTACCTCAGTCAGACTCACAGACAGACAGAGACACGTGGACCTCCTCCGCCTGTGCAAAGGGGGCCTGTGCTTTGTAAGTCCAGGCTGTGAGCTATTTGGAACAAGTGCTTCGGCTGATGGAAGGGAAAAATGCGATGGGTGCTCATTCACATCCCAAAAATAGCTTGCCTGGGCTTTGGCCATGGTCTTTTCTGCACCATTCTAACCTCAGACATTTCTTAGGAAAGTCATTTAAGTTTCAAAGGAACAAAAATAAAGTAGAGCTGATTTTCCAAAGCACTAGCTGTTTTTCCAGAATCCAAAGCTGGCGCAAGAAGACAAATGTGGAGGAGCTGGGGCTGACCCAGCTGTCAGGAGGGCTGGAAGGGTCTCTGAGCAAGAGAGCACAGCAGACCGAGCTCCACCGAAGAGGCCTGGTAAGAGGAGGTCAGCAGCACACAGAGCGCAGGCCTCACGGCAGCTCTGCACTCCCCAGAGGGGCAGCGTTCATCGTGGACAAGTTGGAAATATGGGACGGTTTTATAATACCAAAAGCAGAGAATGGTGTTTATCTTCCTCCTTAGTCTCTTACTTATTCACTCAGCAACAATTACTGGTGCATTAGCAAGAGTCGGGCACCACTCAAGGGGCCGGGAATACGTAGGCTCAGGCCCCGCCCACAGGGGAAGATGGATTACACGACCACAGGCAAGTGCTTGTGGGATATGAACCAAAGGCATGGAGGCCCAGAGCAGGCGGTGTCCAACAGAGCCTCGAGGAGTCCAGAGGGGCCGCAAGAGAGAAATCTCAAGAAAGCTTCAATTTTAGGAATGAGATTTTACTAGAAGACTGGGCAGTGGACATTCCAGCCGCAAGAGAGAAATCTCAAGAAAGCTTCAATTTTAGGAATGAGATTTTATTAGAAGACTGGGCAGTGGACATTCCAGGCCATGGAAATGCCCACACAGGGATGTGAGTGTGGAAAGAGCGGGACAGTGGTGGAATGACAGCAAGTTCAAGGTTCAGGATTTGTGAGGAGGTGTGGTGGAGATGTCCAGCGCACGTGGTGGCAGGTGTCCCCTCCACGCCAAGGAGGGGGTCTGGCCTCTCCAGTGGGTGGTGAGGAGCAGGAGACAGAGGAGCAGGAAGACACGAGTCTTTGGGAAGATGATAGGGCAGTGGACTGGAGGAGGAGGCGGGAGGTGAGGAGGCAGCTAAGAGGCTGTCCAGGCAGCAATGAGAGGAGCTGGAAGAGAAGGGGGAAGAACAGCACGTGCAAAGGAGCATAGGAGCCCACTGGGCACCACCTGCCAGGAGGAGCCTGCTGGGGCTGGCGAGGTCTCAGACACTGGATGCCCAGACTTGGGGGTGATGGGATCCCAGCAACTTTGTAGGGCCCTACCCGACCTTCCCTCTTTCCCGGAGAGCTTCCGAGGTGCTTGGCACTATGCTTGGCTGAAGGGAGACTAGCACTCATTCCCTGCTCAGGCCTGGCCGGCTTCCCTGCCCTACCCAGGCTGGGTCCTCCATGAGGCCTTACCCAGTGACCCCGGTCTATGACACTCAACAACTTCAGTAGACTGGGGAAGCGGGCTGTGTGCCCTGCCTGGTGCGATGAGCATGGATTCCTTCACAGATGCTCTCTGGGCTCTGTGAGCGTCCACTCTGCTTACTTGGGCATGACTCACATAAACACTGCCTCCTACTATGTCTCCACTTTCCCCATGTGCAATGCTTGCCACCCAGAGAGCATAAACAGAAGGCAGGACTCATTTGCTTTGCAGAACGTATTAACATTCTCAGTCTTTATCTATCTTTGGAATCACTTCTGTGCCCAGCATTGAACAAAGGCTGCAGTGGCTGGCCAACAAGCACAAGGCTATTTGAACTTGCCTGCTACACTACAGTCTTTTCTGAGGACACGCAAGCAGTACAGAGAAAACTGTAAGGCTTCAGCGCTATTGCCTCACACAAGCCACTTCTGATTCTCAGTTTCCTTACTGTAACAGACAAATTATAATGTCATCCTTGCAGGGTAGCTGTGAAGGGCAAGAAATGTGGATGACAGCAGAGCCGGGGCCCGGCAGGTACTCAGTAGATGTGGTAACGCACGCTGCATCCACCACAGGAGGCAGATTTGTACCTGGGGAAATGTCCCAGTTTAGAAAATAGTTTTGTAAATCAGTTCTCCAAGTTGCCAGCTCCTCCTCGTCTAAAATTATGAACAGTTTAGAGGCATTAAGCCAGACAATAATTTACAAACTGGAAGAAGCTGTCTCCTCCGCACCCCAATGGCCAACCCTCCTCCCCCAGAAGAAGAATGAACAACTTCGTCTTCGGGCTCCAGTGGAAAAAGAGCTAAAGGTGGTGCTGAGGCCTGGATAGGCGTGGGAGCTCCAGAAACCAGCCCTTATTTAGAGTGAGATAAGGGGAGGTGGAGGGAGATGGTTTGACAGGAGAAGATAAGCACAGCTTGGATATGTAGCCCAGCAGCCCGTACCAGGCTCAGACTTGCCACCCTGGACTTAAACACCCGTCTCACCCTTTACAACTGGCTTTCCAAGTTAGGTCATAGACATTAAAAATGACTCTAACACCCATGGCGGGTAGCTTTCCTCATGGGATTAACATCAGAATATTTAGAGTCAGGGCAACCTGAGTGTGAATCTGCTCTCAAGCACTTGCTAGTTGTGTGACCCTAGGCAAGTTACCTCATCCCTCTTGGCCTCAGTTTTCTCATGTGTGAAATAGGGATAATACAGGCTTCCCTCAGTAACCATGGGAGACTGGTTTCAGGATCCCATGCAGATACCAAAATCCATAGATGCTCAAGTCCCTTATATAAAATGATGTCATGTTTGCATATAACTTACATTCTCTCGTATACTTTAAATCATCTCTAGATTACTTATAATACCTAATACAAATGCTATGTAAATAGTTACATTGCATTGTTTAGGAAATAATGACAATAAAAAAGTCTGTACATATTCAGTACAGATGAAATCATCTGTTTTTTTTTTTTTCCTGAATATTTTCAATCCGCAGTTGGTTGCATCTGTGATGTGGGACCAATGGATACAGAGGGCCGCCTGTTCTCCTCACTTCATGGGGCTCTAAGGAATCAGTGAGATCATGTATGTGATAACCAATACTCATTACGATTCTTCAAACAGCCCAAACATCATCATATCAAAAGGAAGGGCAGAAGAAACATCATTCAAGACTACTGAGACTAGCTTTCTGGGTCAAGGAGTTATATACAGGTTGAGTATCCCTTATCCAAAATGCTTGGGACCAGAAGTGTTTTGGATTTCTATTTTCTTTCCTTTTTTTTTTTAGAATATGTCCATCATACTTACTTGGTTGAGCATCCCAAATCCCAAAAATCCAAAATCCAGAAGACTCCAAGGAACACTTCCTTACAGCATCATGTCAGCACTCAAAAAGCTTCAAATTTTGGAGCATTCTAGATTTCAGTTTAGGTATAGTCAACCTGTATACTTTAAAACTAGAGGACAGGGCCTTCCATTTAGAAGGTCTGAGTTCAAACTCACTTCCTCTCTGTGTAGACTTGGACAACTCATTTATCTTTTGGGTTTTAGTTTCCCATGTATAACTAGGGAACCTCATAGAAAGTAGTTTGGTAATGAACTGAAAACATACAGAATTCAAGATAGTGTTGGGAATGAACTGGGAAGGGCTGACCTAGCACTCAGAAGGACTCAGTGATTCTGAGCTTCAAACCTTTCTTCCAGAGAACTGGAGTGCAAAACCTTTGGTGGCTATCCTTCCCCTCACCCCAAAAGAAGGTAGTCAGGACTTTTTTTTTTTTTAATCAGAGGATCCTGGTAACTAGCTCTTATTAAAGTTTTCCTTGTTAACCACCACCCAGCTGTTGCCTTTTTGAGGTTTGATATGCAATAGAAATAAAACCAACTAGCCAGAAATATGAGGGTTTCTGCATTTTCTGGGAAGAAACAAGATGTGATGCTTTAAGTTTCCAAGAATAGCCTTGAAGCAATTTGGTTTTTGCCAAGTGGAGTCTCTTATTTGTGGTTCTTCTGCTCCCCTGCCTATGTGACTTCATGAGTCACAAAGCAACTTCCTTTCCCTGCCTCTAGCTGCTAAAAATTATAATTTAGGGCCCCGGATTGCAAGCAACAGCATTGGTAATGGGCTAAGCCCACAAAATCTGAGAGTCAAGCTCAAGGTTTATGCAGAGTCCCTGAGAACCTCTCCAAATGAGAGGAGGAGCCTCCCCATCCCGATCTGCAGGTGCCCTCAAATTTAGGACTCCGGTGCCTCCTGCCTTCCCCGAGCCTCTTGTCCCAAATGGCGTACCAGACAGTGCAACCAGGGTTTTGATAAATGATGGAGTTTATACAAACTTAAGGAGAGATGGGGGTGGACTCTGGGCAGAACCTTCCCACAAAGCAGCAGTTTGGCCCAGGAGAAAAGCTCATTTTTCAACCCACCCTTGAGGCTCACAGACAAAATCTGTTTCAAGGTCAATGCAATCCAAAAACAAAACCCATGTATACTGCCAAGCAGCCCTGTTCAAACTTACCCTCTCCTAGCTCTACGTCACTAAGGAGCCTTGGAGGAAGGCCCAGGTTCCTTGGCAATGAAGTGGGGTGTTCACACCACACTTGCAGGGTGCTCAGGAAACTAAAAGCTCCAGCTCTAACTCTCGCACACAGAAGACCTTCAGTTATGGTCATCTGAATCCAACACCTGAGATGAGGCAGGAGCCAGCTAGGGGCTCAGCAGTGGGAGATGCCTTCCACACCTGGTGCATCCCCACAGAGCCCACCATGGGCAGGAACACCTGGCTCCCAGGTGAGGCCTACAGACCCCATCTTCCCACCTGGCCCAGGTAGGGCTGGCTTTCCACCTATCAGGGCACTAGGCACCCAATTTAACCAAAAGGAGCACTTCCAGGGTTGGGAAGGGACTGAGAGGGCCACCTTGTCTTCTTGGTAATCTCCTTCCATCCAGGTGTCCCCAACCTTGCCTTGGTCACTTCCACAAACAGAGGAGCATGTACTGCCTCCTGGGGCTGCCTGCTCCACACTTGCCTCCTCTGAAAGACAGCCTCAGTGAAATAATTCTTCTTAGTCATTCCCCAGAGAGATAAGTTCCACTTCTCCAAAGCCTTCTCTACTGCTCCTGGGTGTTGCCTTGAGATCACCTCCAGGAAGCCAAAGCCCCTTTCCATGCACACTGAAGGCACACATGGAGAGTCCTCTTATACACGCTGTCTGAAACCCCTGCTAGGAAAGGCCAATGAAAGAGCACCCAAGAGACTCACCATGAAGCTCAACCAAGTTTCCAGGAGGTAGCAAGGGCCCAGACCTTCCCTCTTTTACCACACAGCCCCAGGGCTGGAGTGCTGGGGAGAGACCCCAGGTCCACTGCAGGCCCTGGCCTTCTATGCCTGCTCCTTCGCCGAGAACCCAAGTTCTTTGGCTCTTGCCCTTCTGGCCCCAGCCCTCTTCCCCACTCCTCTTCAATAGTTAGTGGACTCCACTGGTCTAGCTTGAAGGGGCCTCATACATTCCGTCTTCCTCACCTCATCCATTGCTTCTTATAGCCACTCAACAGTACCAGGCACCGGGAGGTCCCAATGAGGCAGCACCCACCCTCCAGGCCTCCCCTCCTGGCATCAAGAAACACCTGTATGCTGACCAGTCACAGTGCTTGGAATGGCAGAAGGAAGCCAACGTCATCAGGGCCCAGTACCACCCAGGCACTCTCACCAGTATTAACCTAAGGAATCCTCACAACACGTCTATGTGGACGTGGGGGAGGTATGACTTTTTTCTTTCTTTTTTCATTTTTATTCTGTAAAAAGCAAAGGCCTTAAAAAGAGAGAGAGAAGTAATTGCAGAACTTGCCTATCTTCCTTTTCTGTAGCACAACTATGTTTGCCATGTGTGATTATTTCATGTATGTATATATGTGTGCGTGTGTGTATGTATATGAGTGTGCATGTGTATATATGTATGAATGTGTGTATATGTGTATGTGTACATGTGTATGTTCGCAGGGGTGTACATGTGTACATGTATGTGTATATGTGTGCATGTGTGTGTATATATGTGTGTGTATATATGGGTATATGTGAGCACATATGTATGTGTATTCATGTATGTGCAAATACATGTATATATGTAGCATGTGTATGTACGTGTGTGTATGTATGTGTATATGTGCATGTGTGTATGTATATGTACATGTATGTGTGGTGTGTGTGCAAATATATCATATACATATATATATTTAAAATTTTCCACAAGGATTTCTAGCCAGCACTCCATATCTTCATCTGTACCACTAAGTCTCTCTTCAAGGACCTTCTAGAACAGGGGAAGCCTTTGAGGTGGAAAGAACTCTGGCCTAGGCATGAGGAGACCTGGGTTCAAGCCCAGCCCTCACCTTGCACCGCCCACTTGAGGACACTGACAGCTGGCACTTACAGTGTACCAGGCCTTTACCATCCTGTCTCATTTCACCACCCTTGTTTGATAGAAGACAGCTTTACAGAGGTGAGTAAATGCCTCCATATCATGCAGGTAGCTAGTAGGGGTGCTGTGAAATGAGCCCAGGCCATTTCACTTTGAAATCCATGCTCTTAGCCCCAGTCCATATGAGCCATATATACAGAAATAGTATGGTCTTCCTTTTCTGAAGCTGCTATGTAAATTAAATCAGTTAACTTCTATTGTCTCTCAAGTTATTCTGGGCTTGGAGAGTCTACAAGTATCAAATAAGGCATGGTCTTATAAGCCATGGTACAACCAAACAAGTATCAGGCAGTCCTTTAAAAATAATATTTATAAAGACATTTAATCCATGGGAAAATGCTTATGCCATAATGCAGAGTGAAAAGAGCAGGATATGGATCCAGGAAGTCAATACAATTTCAACTCCATAAAATAAGGTCTAGTGTCTATAGGAGAAGAGAAATAAGCCAGTTGTGAACAGTGGTGATGTGTGTGTAGGATCGCATTTCAGATAGCTGTTAGTATACTTTTACTCTATACTTTTCTGTATTTCCCAAAGTTTCTACCGGGAACATGCATGACTTTTACAACCCCTCTTACATACACATTCCAAGGCCAGGAGTCTTCTTTCCCTGACTGTCTGTCTCAACAACAGGAGGTGGGCTTCCTGTATCTTATCTTCTCCAGGCCTAACAAGTGCTCAGGGCTTGGTGGAACACAGCACTAGCAATGTGATCTTTCTCCAAAACAGAAAGGGTCATCCTGCATGAAACCCTGACATTGTGCTAATTTAAGGAATTAGCTTAAATGTTAACAGGTCAGGGCCAAGTTCCCCAAGGCTGTGTTCCTTCCAGCAGCTCCACTCCTGAGGGACTACAGGCCCCTTGCGTCCAGTGCAGCAGGTGTCTTCCAAAGCCCATGCTCTCCCACCCACATTCCAGAGCAGAATGGGGAAGGCATTGCCTCCAACCCAAATCTCAGCTGTGCCTGCAGAATCCCCTGCTGGTGAAGTCCCCAAGAAGGAAACATGTGTACCTGGTTGACAAAGTAACGTACATCTTACCCCACACGCAGAGCTCATCTTACCACCAAAAACTTTGCAGACACTTCTGCATGTGACCTGAATCATCTTGATCCCACATTGGGTGCCCAGGAAAACTGTGAGCTCTGAATCCCAATTTCTAGGAGGCCAGCCTATCTCAAAACTAACAGTGAGAGGTGCCCACAATAATTCATAGAGACATAAAGTAGAATGGTGGTTACCAGGGCCTGGGGGAAGTGGGGAATGGAGAGTTATTATTAAATAGGTGCAGACTCGAGGTCAGGAGTTTGAGACCAGACTGACCAACATGGTGAAACCCCATCTCTACCAAAAATACAAAAATTAGCTGGGTGTGGTGGCGTGTGCCTGTAATTCCAGCTACTGAGGAGGCTGAGGCAAGAGAATCACTTGAACCTGGGAGGTGGAGGTTGCAGTCAGCCAAGATTGCGCCACTGCACTCCAGCCTGGGTGACAGAACGAGACTCTGTCTCAAAAAAAAATAGGTGCCAACTTTCAGTTTATTCTGTGGAAGGATGGTAGTGATGGTTGCATAACAACATGAATGTACTTAATACCATTAAATCTTACAAATAAAAATAGTTAAAATGGGCCAGGCACAGTGGCTCATGTCTGTAATTCCTGCTCTTTGGGAGGCCAAGGTGGGAGGATCGCTTGAGTCCAAGAGTTCAAGACCAGCCTGGGCAATGCAGTGAGACTCTGTCTCTACAAAAAAACAAAGAAAAATTAGCCGGGTGTGGTGGGGTGCGTCTGTGGTCCCACTTGTGGTACTTGGGGAACTGAGGTGGGAGGATTGCTTAGGCCCAGGAGGTCGAGGCTGCTGTAAGCCATGATCATGCCACTGCACTTCAGCCTGGGTGACTAGAACAAGAGCCTGCCTCAAAACAAACAAACAAACAAAAAAGTTAAAATGATACATTTTATGTTATGTAAATTTTACCACAAAAACAATAATAAAACGCAAACAAACAAAAAAAACCCTACCACCACTACCACCATCACCACCTCCTATAAGTGGGAGCTGCCCAAGGCCAGGGAATAGACTCTGTGGTCCAATCAATAATCTTGCTAACTTTCTGAAATATTTTGAGTTAAAATACAATAAACAAAATAAATCATTAGGTGAATGAAAGACATTTGCTGTTTTTTATTGGTTCAATGAAATATTTTTTACCTCTTTTCTAAAAGTCATCTAGGCTTCTCTCATCCTTTCCAAATCTCATTTAACCGCAGGAAGCCCACCAAAGCTCAGCCTTGCCAAGTTCCCCATTTTTATCTCCTATTCTGTCTTCCCCAGACTCTCACCACAGGTACACTCCTCCCCCACCACTCTGCACCTGTGAAATATTCTTCAACACCCCAGGGAAGGTTGGGCACCAGTTCCCTGGTCTTAGCTCTCAGGGCCTACCATACATCGCCCTACCCAGGGAGAACACTTAGACCGTGTGTTCCAACAATTCCTATACAGAGTGGGTGGTGAGCTAAATAAGCATACCCATATTGCTCCCACACAAAGTAGATGGGGCCACAGGCACACAAGCACTACTGTCTTGCACACCACATCAGGGAATGCAGTCTCTGGTCTAGACCTTTGATTCTCTTTATTCTTTTTTTTTTTTTTTTTTTTTTTTTTTTTGAGACAGAGTCTTGCTCTGTTGCCAAAGCAATCTTGGCTTACTGCAACCTCCACCTCCTGGGTTCAAGCGATTCTCCTGCCTCAGCCTTCCAAGTAGCTGGGATTACAGGTGCCTCCCACCAGGCCCGGCTAATTTTTTTTTTTTTTTTTTTTTGTATTTTTAGTAGAGACGGGGTTTCATCATGTTGGCCAGGCTGGTCTCAAACTCCTGACCTCAAGTGATCCACCCTCCTCGGCCTCCCAAAGTGCTGGAATTACAGGCATGAGCCACAAAGCCCAGCTAAGACCTTTGATTCTTGATACTCTCCTAACCTTCTTTCATCAAACTCCAAAATGCTAGGATCTATAGATCAAATGAGAACCTCATCCAATCCACCAGTGAAAGCTAAGCTGACCAACCTTGGTGGGTGTTGTGGAGATGAGCTAGCTCACCACCAGCTGGGCCGCTCCTTCCTCCTGGACCTTTGCTTGCAGCTGTGAGTCCAGGTGACCAGGTTCTAAGTCATGGAATCCAAGCAGGAGTGGCGCATGCCATTTCTAAGACCAACCCATAAGAATCCACCATAGTGGTTTTTCGTACCTTTTCTACTTCTGCCAGGGCACAAAGACCTTGGAAACTGTGTGTTGAAGATGGTGAGCCACAAGAAGGAAGGGACCCAGTCCCCTGGATGCCTGCATGGGGGAAAGCCCTCTTTGACCAGAACACATGTTTTGGACTTTACATATGTGAGCGATAAATGTGCAGTATGTGAAGTCACTGAGAACTGGGAACTTATCTCTTAGGCAGGAGGCATTACCATAGCTAATACAGTAGGTATTAGTAGTGGGTATGTCAAATTTGGCCTGGATCAGAAGGCATTCCTTCCCAATGTGAAGGTCAACCACATGGGAATTAAGATGTCTCTTACCCAACTGTTGCAGGCCAACTTCCAATAACAACCGGGTCCGTCATTTTACATCTTACCTTCTATCAGTACCTCAGTGTCCTGCAAAAGTTGCCTGACCCCCGGAAATAAGCCTGCCCACCCCTCTACGTAGGCACTCACACATGTACACCCTATCTTGAAAAAGACATCCTTTCCCTATTTGCAAATAGCATAAGACAGGAGACTAGAACAGATAAGCTAGTTCATTTCCTTGGTTTCAGAAACACCCCCAGGCACTCAGCTCTTGAGTCCCTGGAAGCCAATGTGATGTGGTAGAAAGAACATGGGCTTCTGAGTCACTAAGTGCTCCTTTGAGCAAGTCATAAACAACATAGAGTTCCTGTGAAAATTAAATGGAGGGGCCTCTCACAGCGCCGGGCCCACAGATGAGCTCAATAAGCGTCAGTTCCCGGGAAGCTGCGTGGGGATAACTCCTACCACCTCAAGCTCTAGGTAGCCCAAGCCAAACCAAGGCAGAAATTGATACATTTTCACATAAAAGTTGAGGGTAGCTCATCCTCGCCTTAACCAACTCTCTGCTATGGTAAGACGGCTAAAAACAGATTTTCCACTAAGTCTCTGCCCGGCACCCTCTTAAAGGCACTCTCCAGGGGAACCTTTGTATCTGAATGGCACTGTGTCTGCTGACTTGCTGAAATTAGGCCTTTGGGACTTGATGCCAGTGCAGTAATTAGTCTGGAGGATATAGAGGGATGCTGGGGAAGAGGCATCAAAGTCACAGCCAAGTGAACTTGAAAGGGATTTCTCTATGCCTGTTCACTGTGTGCATGGTACCATACCTGGAGCCCAGGATGACTGCAGAGCCGCCCCACCCAGAGCAGCTCACAACCCAGCTATATCTGGTGGAGTCTGTCCCCTAAAAATCCCCTATGTTTTGTGTGCATTTTTTGTTTTTGTTTGTTTGTTTTTTCAGACAGGATCTCACTCTGTTGCCCAGGTTGGAGAGCAGTGGTACGGTCACGGCTCACTGCAGCCTTGATCTCCTGGGCCAATCCCCCTGTTCTGAAGAACTGTACCATTTGACCTCATTTTTCTCAAACACCCTTAGAAAAAGTTCACTGCTCAACAAAAGTTTATTTTTGATTCTCTGATTTGTGAATTTATCAATATGAAGTCATTCCCCAAAATGCGCACAAATCCAACCACAGTTAGATCTATATTTGCTTTTATGGGAGAAAACAAATAGCACTCTTCTTTCTTCCCCTCACAGCCTAGGTTTCCAAATGAATAGTCCAGCCTTGCAATGTGCACTTCCTCACCTCCCACTCATCCACCGAACCACCACAATCTGGTTTCTCCTCACAGGCCACCCGGTGCATCAAGCCAACGTCACCACCAACTGCTGCTAAATGCAACTGCCACTTATAGGGCCTTATCTTGAGGCCCCATAGAGAGGGCAGACCCCTCTCTACTTGCCCCTGAAAATGAAGGTTCTGGTCTTCACTGTCATGGACTGCAACACTCCTACAGTTCAACCAGTATCTGTGTCCTCATGACTCCCCAGGCTGTACTTGCACCACGCAGCTCCCTGCTGCATTTCAGGCCCTTGCGTCACCAACAATTGGACATTCTCCTCTCACTATCTTATAGACCTCACGTGTGGCCAATTTCCCTTCCAACCCCACCTGTTCCTTCTCCTGCAGCCCCAACCTCAGTGAGCAGCACCATCCTGACTCTGCAGCCAAATCCTTCGAGTCAAATTTCTCTGCCCCTTTTCCCTCATCTTGCAGAGCCAGCCAGTCACCAAGTCCTGCCTCTTCAACAGCCCCATTTGCTGCCTCCCATCCTTCCTAGGAGGGTCAGGTCTCTACCTGCTGTCACCTGGAACTCTCAAAATCTCCTCGTCAATACATTTCCTGCCTCCAGATTCACCTCCCTCCAATCCACCAGCCTAGTCCTCAAACTGTTGCCAGAGAGATCTTTATTTCAAAAATGTGCACTTAGTCAGGTTCCATTCCTGTTCAAAATCCTTCAACAGCTCACTGACAATCTGCAGGGTGAAGTCCAAACATCTTAATGGAGCAAAACAAAAACTACCTTCATGATCCAGCCCTAGCCTGCCCCTCCAGCTTCTCCTCTCATCACTTCCCCGCCCCCTCATACTCTAGACTCAGAAACCATTTGTAATTTCCCGATAAACTCCACTCCGACACACTTCCACCCACATGCCTTTGCTGATGCTGATCCCTCTGTCTGGAATGCCTACCTGGACTATGTTCACCTTGTGAAAGCCCAGTAGTCTTTAGGGCTGAAACATCAAAGGCAGCAGAGTGTCACAGGTCCCAGTTTGGACTCTGGAGTCAGGCAGACTGGTCACCAAACCCAACCCACCATTTACTAGGTGTGTGAGCCTGGAGGAGTTGCCTAACCTCTTTGAACCTCAGTTTCTTCATCCATAAAATGGGTATAATAACAGTCCTGACCCGTTGGGTGACTTCAGGATGAAACACAGTGACGCCTGGCTGGGCTGCATTCTTAGCTGCACTGTTCTTCTTTGAAGCATTATTTTGCCCTCCCTGGGCCCCCTTTTCCACACTGTACTCTGGGGAAGTTTGTGTGACGGTTTTGCACATACTCTTGCACTGATCTACTTGTGGCCCCTCCTGCCTCACCTGACTGTGCGCTCTGAAGCTGAAGGCTGCAAGCCCCAGGGCCTGGTGCCCGTGCCCCTGGCAATGGTGGGTGCTCAATAACCACCACTGGCAGATACAATCAAATCAAGAGTATCACACACAATTCAGGGTGTGTAGTGGCTAGAGTGTGGCTGCCCTTTGTCGACAACCCTGACTTCAGCTACCATGGGCCTCCTCACTGATCTCCCCCTTCCCAACTCACCAGCTTCACCTTTATCCTGTTCATAAAGCTCTCAGGGCTCCCTACAGCCCTTGTACAAATCCAAACCCTCCTGCCAGGCTCAATGGGTTCCCACCCACCATCATGCAGCTCCCTCTTCCTTGTTAGGCTCAATTCCCAAAGGCATTTGGGCTTATCCTGTGGCTGCCCTCATATCAGGTCTCTGCCTTACTTCTCAAACCTCACCCATCCTCTGAAGCCCAGTCAGCTCCATGGTGCTGATTGAAAACCTACTACGAGCTGTGACCCCTAGGAGCTTCACAGTCTATTCAGGGAATCCAAACAAACTAACAGTTATTGGTAAGAGCTGCCGGGGAGGTGAGTGCCAAGACATGTGGATGCAGAGTTGGAAGATGGAGTGACTCAGCACCTGAGAGAAGCTCCCTGAGAAGGTGGCACCAGGGCAGGATCTCAAGGGATGGGCTGGAGCACTCCACCACCCCATCCCTTACCCACCTGTGTTCTTCTAACTCAGAGTCTATGCCTAAGCTCACCAAACCTGGCTGTTGGGCAGATTCGCCCAGGAAGTCTATGAAAACTCAGTTTCATGGGCCTGTTCCCGAACAGAATCCCTGCAGCCTGAGGTCCAAGAGGAAAAGATATTTTTAATTCCCCAGGGAATTCTGTTGCTCAGCCAACTTTGGGAACCACTAGCCACATTCAATTCCATGCATTCAATTTACTGAGAACCTATATTGTGACCAGGGCCTTGCTAGGTGCTGTGGATGCCAAGGGAACAAGATGCTTCTTCCCATCTTCTGAGAAATGGGGGAGACAAAGAGTTCCCACACAGAGGTTACAGACCACGCCATTTGGCTCTTCCTTTAGCTTTGAACCTATCATGTGTTCTGTGCATTAATCTTGTCTGGACAATTTAATATGTAACCTTAAGGAAAGGCAGATTTTTAAATTTATTTTCTATTTTCCACAGTATTCACCCCAGCTCTGGGTTCTCAGTTGGTAATCAATATTTAAGATTCAAATAATTCAGCTTTCTGTATTATGGTATTTTGTAGCTAATTCACTCGTTGATGAGCTGTTGGCTGATCTTCATCTTTATAATTCCAGTGCCAATATGGTGCCTGCTCCCAGTAGGTAGTAGATGTTTGTTGAATGAATGAATGCTTACCATAGAAATCTGGCTTGGGAGGGATGGAACTGCTTCCACGGTAGCACCTTTAGAGTTCACTTAAAAGATTTCTAAATTTTTCTTTATTTTTGCTTTCTTTTTTTTTTATTATTATACTTTAAGTGCTAGGGTACATGTGCACAATGTGCAGGTTTGTTACATATGTATACATGTGCCATGCTGGTGTGCTGCACCCATTAACTCATCATTTGCATTAGGTATATCTCCTAATGCTATCCCTTCCCCCTCCCCCACCCCACAACAGGCTCCAGTGTGTGATGTTCCCCTTCCTGTGTTCAAGTGTTCTCACTGTTCAATTCCCACCTATGAGTGAGAACATGTGGTGTTTGGTTTTCTGTCCTTGTGATAGTTTGCTGAGAATGATGGTTTCCAGCTTCATCCATGTCCCTACAAAGGACATGAACTCATCTATTTTTATGGCTGCATAGTATTCCATGGTGTATATGTGCCACATTTTCTTAATCTAGTCTATCATTGATGGACATTTGGGTTGGTTCCAAGTCTTTGCTAGTGTGAATAGTGCCACAATAAACATATGTGTGCATGCGTCTTTATAGCAGCATGATTTATAATCCTTTGGGTATATACCCAGTAATAGGATGGCTGGGTCAAATGGTATTTCTAGTTCTAGATCCTTAAGGAATCGCCACACTGTCTTCCACAGTGGTTGAACTAGTTTACCGTCCCACCAACAGTGTAAAAGTGTTCCTATTTCTCCACATCCTCTCCAGCACCTGTTGCTTCCTGACTTTTTAATGATTGCCATTCTAACTGGTGTAAGATGGTATCTCATTGTGGTTTTGATTTGCATTTCTCTGATGGCCAGTGATGATGAGCATTTTTTCATGTGTCTTTTGGCTGCACAAATGTCTTCTTTTGAGAAGTGTCTGTTCATACCCTTCACCCACTTGTTGATGGGGTTGTTTGTTTTTTTCTTGTAAATTTGTTTGAGTTCTTTGTAGATTCTGGCTATTAGCCCTTTGTCAGATGAGTAGATTGCAAAAATTTTCTCCCATTCTGTAGGTTGCCTATTCACTCTGGTGGTAGTTTCTTTTGCTGTGCAGAAGCTCTTTAGTTTAATTAGATCCCATTTGTCAATTTTGGCTTTTGTTGCCATTGCTTTTGGTGTTTTAGACATGAAGTCCTTGCCCATGCCTATGTCCTGAATGGTATTGCCTAGGTTTTCTTCTAGGGTTTTTATGGTTTTAGGTCTAACATTAAAGTCTTTAATCCATCTTGAATTAATTTTTGTATAAGGTGTAAGGAAGGGATCCAGTTTCAGCTTTCTACATATCGCGATTTCTAAACTTTTCATTTGAATTACAGACCACCAATTTCAGGATTAATTTCCTGATATACAATTACAGAAGCTTTGTTGTTTATATTGTCATTAATGTTATTAACAACACAAATAACACCTTCCTGGTTCTCAGCAGGCTGCTGGCCTCTGAGATACTTGTGCACGCCTTTCATTGTGCCGTCCACCCAACTGGTAGTCCAGCTAGCCATGTCCCTCACCCCAGAGTCTGCACAAGGGCCTATACACTGCGTTCGGCCTTTATAAGCAGGTGTATACACCTGCATGGACAGGTGAGCCCTCCTGAGTCAGAAATAACTAATGGGCTATTCAAAGCCTACCAAAATGTCAACACACTTGGGAAGTCAGGATCTAAGATTTAAATGTAAAATTGCCTGTGCTGCAGACAGGCGGCATGACAGAGGAAAAGCCCCTTTATGAGGTTCCTGGGAGACCTGTCCAAGCATAGGACATTTGGCCAGCTGGGGTTGGCTAGGTATGTAGGGGTTGCCAGCAGAATGACTCCCCCTGCTTTCTCCAGGGCCAGCATTCCCAGTAGTTCATTGTTGCTATTGATGTTTGTTTGTTTTAAGCCCTGAAAACAGGACTCGTCATCTTGAGGTGATGTGGATTAAACATCATCTGTCTTTCCAGGCCCTGGCCTAGAAGATACCTTTATCGGGTAACTTCCTTTACGCCAAACACCAAAGGGTTCTTTTCTGAAGTGCATGCTGGGTCCTGATAGCATGCAGGCCACATAGTCTGAGGCCTGTTCACTTCCATTTTGTTCTGCTGGAAAACAGAAGGATTTCCTTGCTGGTCATTCATTCAACACTGATTACCATGTGCCAGGCGATGTGCTACATGAACCCAGCTCGACAGTTCTTAGGTACAACCTCAGGAGAGTGAACAGACCAGAAACTGGCAAGGTGAGACAGTTCTAAGAAAGGATTCCTTCCTTCATCAGGATGCGGCCTGAGAGGAGCTCTCTGCCCACGGAAAATATGCTGCTATCAGGAGGCATTTCAGACATCTGAACAGAAGTGAAAGATCAGGACAGTTTTGACCCAGTCCTTTACTATACAGAGGAACTGAAGTCTCTCGGGAACTTCTCCCCAGATGTCTATAAAGCCAAGTAAGGTTACAGATGGCAAATACAGAAATGCCTGTCTGAGAAGACAGGGTAGAACCAGTCCCTAATGTACACTCAGTTGCTGAACTAACTGGAGGAGGTTATTGGTCTGACAGGTTGTATTTCACCTCCCTGAACTAGGTGCACAAGCATTGAGGTTTGAAAGTCCTATAACATTTGCCTACTTGGTAATGGCTCGGAGGCTGCAGAACCATTGCAATGTATGCTTGTGAGCAATTCGCTACATTGAGAGCAACGCAGACCTGTGTGGGACAGTCTCGGGGAAGAACGCTGCCTCTCCAGGCCACACTCAGAGGCCACGTTCCTGAGAGCTCAGAGAGGCTGAGTCATAGGTTCCAGGGCCCAGAAAGGGCCTTGATCATTCAGGGGGTCAAAATGTCCCTCACTAGCCCCAAACTCCAACATCCAGAAGCCCCAAAGGAGGGGAGCCCCGAAGGTATGGCCCTGCTAGTGACTTTTCCCTGGTGGGAGGGAGACAGCCACCCATCATCCTGATGAATACATTTCTCTTGGCTGAATAAAGACATTGGACTCTTTCCTTGGTATTTGGGCTCATGCTCTGAAAAACATGTTTACTAAAATAAGCCCCAACTGTTCCACAAAAGATTTTTTTCTTTTCTCATAAAGATACAAAACCCACGGGCAGCAGATAGGGACTGTTGATACAAGACCAAGAAGTCTTAGACTCCAAATCACTCTCTGGTTTATTGGTCTGCTCCTCTCCACAGAAGACAATTCAGGCTCAAAGTTCAATTTTTGAAACTCATTTCCTGGGGCTGACCTCAGCAAGGTATTCATTAAAGTGGGGGTGTGCAGGAACAACCACGCCCAGGAGACAAGAGTTCCTGGAGCTCTCTCTCTCTCTTTCCCTCTCTCTCTCCGCCATTATTCTTTCCACTCTAATGATCTGATATTTTTTAAAATTCTGGCTCACCCTCATGACAAATAATCTACTTCCTGGATACTTTTGCCTTGCAAATGTCATCCTTAAAAACAACTATATTTTTTGTTGGTCTTTATTTTTAAGTAGCTTTCTCATCCCAGAGCCCCAGCTCCTGCAGAAATATTGTGTGACCCTGTCTGGAATGCAAAACGATCCCTGGAGAGTCAATCTGCGCAGGAACTCACAAGGGTGTTTGCTATCAGCTTGTCTGGCAAGAGGAATCTGAGACATTTTAAATATGAACTGTTGGTGTGGCCCGTCCCACCCCATTCACTTTGCCCCATCAATAATCACTTCCATTGGTGTGTGAGACACAAAATGCAGAAAACGGACACAAACTCTCTGAAAATGAGCCCCCAGCAGAAGTTCCTTTCTCTATATGGAAACATCCATCAGACAGCTGGAGAATTCATATTTGGAGAAGCTTTTCTGGTCTCTGCTGATGTTTCTTTCAATGAATCTCACCTAGCAGCAAGTGTTTTGCAAAGCCCTTGACAGTCTACTTCTGAACTCCCCTCCTCTCCTACTTCAGAGCTTATCTCTCAACTGAATGTCTCATTCCTTGCACCCTCAGCTAAGAAAAAAGCATGCACACTACTCCTCCTTACTTCCAAACACCAAATCAGGCCCTTTCACACCACCACCCAGTTTCCTTGGAGAACTGTCTGCTTCCTTTTCTGCCTGGCAACCTCCTGATCATCCTTCAGTACCCAAGTCTCACAGCCCCTCCTTGGTGCAGTCTTCCCTGTGTGCTGCTGTCTTCTCAGTGCTTCCAGAGCGATAAGGGAGCTATGACTGTCATCATATACATCTGTGCCACCACCAGGCTAGGCCACAAGTCCTAGGAGTAAAGGGACTAGGTCTTACTCACTTTTGCATCCCAAGAACCAAGCCCAGGACCTGGCATTTGGAAGTCCTATAATAAATGTTTGACGCTTCAGTCAATGCCTTGCCTATTTTTCCCCAGCCCTCCCTTCTGTGTGCAGAGAGCCATGTGAAATGTGGAACCAGGAAGAGCTTTAGAGTCATATACCTTGTGTTCGAGTCCTGGCCCTTGTGGGCATAGACAAGTTATTTAACCTGTAACTGTCTCAATTTTCTCCTCAATACAACAGGCAGCCATGCCTGTCTCTCAGAGAGCTGCTATGAGGAAAAACAAGGTAATATATGTAAACCTAGTGCTTGCCCATTGCAAAGTGCTCAAGATGCATTTCCTTGAGCTCAGCAGGAAGTGTTGGGCCAAATGGAGTTCTACAGAAAAAGTGAGTGGTTTCCACTCTGGTTTATGTGCCATCAGCATAGTGCTGGGATGGCCAGCCTCTGACCGAAAAAGCCCCTCTCAGAGCAAGCAACAGTATAATCCATGCCCTTTGCTGGAGCTTCTCACAAGGCCTGCTTAGCAACAACGCTCATGTGATTTTGATTTGAATGGCAAACTCACAAGAGGGTACTCCTGCTAAGGCTGGGCCATCTCTTATAGCCTTCATTTCCTGTCTTGAATTAATCTTTCACCCCAAGACACATCATAAAACAGAATAGCGGCAACTCAACAGTGTTAAGTCACTAAGTACAAATCAAAACAGCCTACACATGAGAAGCCTCAACCTCTCCATGCTGTTGCACCCAGGTTTTATTAGGCCTTGATAAACAATGAGGTAGGAGCAGTGGGGGCCCTGCTAACACCTTAGACATTCAAGTGCAGGGTGGAGGAGAAAAGAGGAAGACACGGTGGCTGAACCCACATGAGGAGGCAACATGGAACTGCAGAGAGAGCCACTTGCTGGGAATCAGGAGACTTAGCTTCTCTCACTTCTACCATCAGCTTGCTCTATGGGTGTGCTTGAGTCATGTCTCTGGGCCTCAGTTTCTTTACTAATAAATGGGAGAAGTGGATTAAAGTATCTGTCGTTCTTTTCAGCTTTAATACTTTACAATTGTAAATGTTAGAGACAAATCCACCTTCCCTAGCCTTTCTCCTTTTCATATTGGTTGTCCATCTGAGGTATCTCTCATCTCTCACTGAGCAACCTTCTACCAATGCTATTCCCTTTATTTCTCCAAAGTGTCTGGTCACCCCTGATCACAAGGGTTGGCCAACTTGGGGCCATATTCTTAAGCACATATTGACTACCCTCTGATCAAAAATTCAGTACAATCAAGGTACCCTGGGGCATCAAGGACTTGAAAATCCCAACAACCTTTAATCCCATTTTCCTCTGATACCAACCAACTTGCACTCCTTAGATCGGTAAGAATCTCACAAGGTTAGAATTTTCTCCCATGCTCCTTGGCAGAAGAGTAGGGCAACAACAGGGGGTCCTTATCTGCACTCTGGCATAACTCAGTGTGGCACAGGGGAGAGATGGCAAAGCTACAAAGATCAGGATGAAAGTGCTTACAGAAGCAAGCTCTGACCGCATGAGGAGGAGGTGACCTGGAGGAGAAGACAGTGCTAATCACAAGGACAAACTGAGAGAGGCACCGAGGACCAGGACCACAGAAGTCAAGGAGACTTCTTTGAGATACCACCAAACCTCCACCCCTCCCTGAATTCCTGAATAAGAAATCTGAAGGCAGCTGAGGTTCTGTGACTTGCCCAAGGCCACATAGCTAAGCTGTGGACAGTCAACACTAGAACATGGGTCTCTTGGTCTCAGCCCACTCTTATTTCTACTCTATTCTGTTGACCTCAAGAGTCTAACAAGGCCAGCTGGATCCCTTGCAGACTCTAAGAAAGATGACCCAAGTGTCACTTAGGGAAAAAGCAGACCCAGCAGATATTTTGATAACTGCCTCCCGGAGCCCATGAATTCTTTCCCATCTTGACATGGTTTTCTTCTTGTTTCTCCAGCCCTTGCCACAAAATATGGAAAAGTTCAGAGGTCAGTGAGAAGGAAGAGGTAGGCTCCTCTAACCCTACAGAACCCTGCATATCTAAGAGGGACACACCTGTCCCTCTTCCTCAGTCTAGAGAAGGTTGGTGGGGGAAGGGTAGAAGGAGGAGATGAGTGAACTGCCTGGAAGGCTGATATGTTTAGGCCACAGGTATTATTCATGGGCAATTAGATGGGTCACTGAAGGTCTGTGACAACAAACAGTAGGATCTGCTTCTGCCAAGGACCTCTCATAGAGCAATATCTAACATAGCACCTCAACGTCAGGAGGAGGAAGCTCCGAGTAAAAGTCAAGGAATTAGTTATTCAGTGTGCATGACCTAGTTCCCAGAGGTAAGGCTGGGTGAGAAGAGAGCTCACCAGTTCCTTATCATGGCAAGAAACTCAAATATTCCACAGGGTAGTGTTCTCTTTGCTGCCAAAGAGGGTCCACTTATGGTTAAGAGTGGCCAAAAAAAAAAAAGAGCCAAAGTTCACTCATTCCACAAGTGTTTATTGAGCTCCTTTTATGTCTCAGGCCCTCCAGGGATTTACTATGGTTGGAGTTTAGCAGAGGAGAGACATCATGGAATTTATAAACAGTAGGACTGGGCCATGTCCCAGCTCAGCCCTTAGACAGCTGCATTGCCTTGGGCAGGTTACAGCCTGCCTAAGGCAAATTTCTCATCTGTAAAATGGGAGAAGTCCACCTGCTTGATCGTGAAGATGAAATGACCTTTATAAAACATAAAGTGCAAAGAAATATGAAGTGTAAACAATAATGATACAACATGACACACTTCCCCTGCCCTAGAGAAGTGTATAATTTGGGAATGCTTTGGAAAATAATCCAAGGTACCTATTTGGCAAGCATCACATTCTCTGTAATTTGGGGAAATTTTATGTTTCACCCTGTCAGTGGAGATAAAGCTGGCAGACAGTCCCTGTCCTCAAGTCCAGGAAGTTGCAAGAAAAGGTGGAATGAACACAGAAGAGTAGCCAGGACCCACCTGGCCCTGGGTCAAGCCTGGATTGAATGGATGAGCCAGGAGGGACCCAAGATTCCAAGGGGAAGAGAGAACAACAGCACACGTGTTCAATCAGAAATAGAACAAAACAAAAATTCATTTGAGGGCAATAGGATTGAGCCAGCCAGAATTGCTCACACTCCCCTCCCCACACATTTCAGACAACATTGGAATTCACTGTTCATTGCCCGACCCTCCTCTGTGGACAAACTCTGTATTCTGTTTCTCCAGAGAAGGGACAGTTTCTCAGGCTGTGGCAGACTGGCCAATCAGCTCTTTGCCTGGGTCTTTCCCCAGATACTAAGAATGAGAACTCCTGGAGCAGCTTTCCCTGAGGTCCAGTCAACCCCTTGTCACCCTGCCATTCAGGACTCCCGTGGACTCCTCACCCCACAAGATCCCTCAGTGCCCACCAGGCCAGCTGCCAAATGCCCTGACACACACGCTGGCTGCCCCTCTGCCGGGGCCTCCACCCATGCCCCAGCTTCTTGGATTGGGCCCTGATGCTCTCCCCTCACCCTCACCTTCATCCTCCCTCCTCCCACAACTAAACTGAGGCCTCTTCAAGGCCCTGCCAAGGCTCACATGTCCAGGGAATCTCCCGGAGAGAAGGGAGAGTTTTATTCATCCGTATGTTCCCTCTAACTCATGGCTTTCTGTAAGTTCTTCACCCTCCTGTAAACACAGATTTATGGTCCCAACATGTTCTCTGATTGCTGAATACAGGAGCAGGGCAGAGGAGGAGGGAGGAGGGGTGCCAAAACGCCAGACAGGAAGTCCAGGGCCTGCGTTTCAATTCTCCATTGGACACCAGTGAGTCCTGTCACCTTGAGAAAGTATCTTCAGGCCAGGCCTCAATCTCCCTGTTTGGCAATGAGGGGTTTACTCTAAACAACCTCTCTAATTATAAGGTTACAGAAACCAGGCTAGCCTGGGACACAGAAAACATGAGTCCTGGGCGCTTATTAGCCTACTACCTGTGGCAGGCTATCTGACTCCTCAGACCCCAGCCTCCATGTCTATAAAATAAACAAGGATAATATGACCACCCCACCCAGGGCACAAAGGTTCCCATAGGACACTGTCTGTGATGAAGCTTTGTGGACCATAAAGCCCTGATCAAACCTCAGGGTTGAGACTCCTTGAGTCCACAAACAGCTGTTGGTCACCTGTGATGTGCCTGGTACTGTGCCTGCTGGGAATTGCTGCCTGGCTCAGACAGGAAGGCTGGAGTCTGGTTCCTTGCCCTCGAGGCTCCCATAGCCGGTAGGTGGGGCAAGCAGGTGAACAAACCTTAACTCAGTGGTGTATCTGAGGCAAAAACACAGCACTAGGGGAGTACACAGGAGGCGGTGCTGACTCAGAGGGAACAGCGCGCCCTGGGCACGGCAAGCTGCCCCAGGATGGTGGGAACATCCCACACTTTCCTAAGCCTAGGACCAGCCCCCAGGAGCTACTCCATGGTAAACAAGATCCACCACTGTGACTTACTCACTGGATTCTCAGGCATCACAGTGGTTAAAGTCTTCTCTTTCTGGGATGAGACACACACGGGTTGCCATGTTCCTTTAAAAACAAGAGCCCAACAATTAATGTCAGTGACATCATCGTAGCTTACGCCTCCTTTCTAGTCTCCTCCAAGAGGTCACGCATGCTTGTTCACTTTGCCTTGTGGGACACTTCACCCAGCAAGAGGAAATGGACAGAGAATCCCTGCCTGGCCTCCACCAAGTTTTGCACGTGAAGAAAGGAATAGCAAGATGGCTAAACAAATTCTATTGTTGGCTGCAGTCAGGGCACCCTAAGGGCTTATCAGATCTCTACACAAAGACTTTGCTGAGGAGTAGGAGGGATCCGGAAAACAATGCTTTATTCGCTGCTTTAATAAAAACAGAAAGTGTCAGAATTTCTAAGTGTGAGACACAATGAAAGTAAATCAAGCAGGTGTAAAACTTGATAACAAGTCCCCAGTGTGAAACGGGTCCCATTTTCTAACACTGAGTAAACTAGGGAGTTATGAAAGTGCACCAGCTGATCATGGCTGAGTTTCCTAAACCAATTTTTCTCTTGGCTTCCAGTGACGACCCACATTATTTCATGACATCCTATTGCTTCTGCAGAAAATTCCTCTGCACCTGTTTGGAAAACGAAGCCCAGAGTTACAAAATATTTCTAATGATTTACTTCCACATTAAAAAATAAATCAAAATATTTAAGAGGTAACCTCAAAGGGACAAAAACTAACACAGGTGTGAAATTTGACACCTATAAGAGGCAATATTCATACTCCAGGGAGGTATACGCACACTTTGCTCAACAGAGTGGTGCCCCCCCCAACACACACTCACACACACACACTCTCACTCTCTCTCTAGCACACAAAGAGCACACATCATTAGAGTGCTGGGAGATGGGACTCACTGTTCAGAATTCTCAGCCTGTTAATGGGAGAGAGCCTATGAAGTGCTATGTACTGGCCACACATGGAACCATCAAGGGTGGAGACTAGACCTGCTTTATCTCAGTGGCTCCTCACAGACAGCAAACAGAGGCTTACAGAACAGATGGCACTTGCCAAGGCCCTACAGCAAAGCAGGATTGGAGCCCAGGACTGGCTGCCCCTGTGCTCATGGTCTTTCCCACCAAGCTGAGGGAAAGGTGTACTGGACATCAACTCTGATCGTAGCCCTGGTGGGCCCACACACCGAGCGAGCCTGGCAAGCTCCAAGGGCGGCCACCTGGGCAGAAGCGGCAGCCCTGCCCGCCCGTCATCATCATTACCAAGCCCACACCCCTCGAGGCCTGTGCCAGCTGACAAACAGGCTGGCCTGCCTGGGCCACATTCTATCAGCCTGTGCGGCAGGCTCTGTGCTGCTGCTTCCAGCCAGAAGTCAAAGCGGCTAGAGGCCTTGACTTGTCTGCCCCCTGCTTCTCAAGGGGAGCTTCTGGGAGCTGTTGGTGGGGAGCTGGACATCCTGGTACAGAATTCCATCATTGGTCCAACCAGAGTTTCAGAAGCCAGGGACCCTGCCATGCTCTCTAGATCTCAGGAACAGAAGTCCCTACCCACCCTAGGGCATTACGGAGACCAGCAGCAGGGACACGGGGTTCTTTAAGGTTCCGCTTAGGCTGTCTTCATGGTAGGTTGGAGGCAGGTATGACTGGACCAGGCTACAAGGGCTGACCACTGGTCAGATGCTCACAGAGGCCTGGGCACACTGTGTCCAGCCACTCAAAGGACCAACTTGTACCCTTTGACCAACAGCCAAATACACTTGAGCTCCCTGTAATACCAACAAATTAGAAGGTCCTAGAGCCCAATACCTTCTGGCCTTTGAGGGTCAGGGCCTCTGTTCCCTCATCTGTAAAATGAGGAGCTTGATACAATTGGTGATTTGCTCACCTAGGACCCCATTCAGCTGCCCCCCTCCAGGTACTCTGACTTTTAGAGACACCGACAAAACTACTTAGTTGTTATAAGAGGGAGGGATTAACCTGTGTACAGGTATTGCCTTGGGTAGTTAACACTGCTACCTCAGCTAATCCTCCCAGCAACCCTGTAAGACAGGTAGTAGTACAGTATCATTACAGAGGGGGAAACTGAGGCATGGCACAGCAAAGTGCCTCACCCAAAGTCTCGATTAGCAGAGACCACAGCAGCCCTGGGACTCCCGATGGAGCTGGCCGGAGTCCACGCCCATGCTCCTTCCCTGACACTATATTTTCCTCTGTAATCAACCAGAATGAAGAAATGCTGTCTCTCCTTGGACTTGCCATCAGGCCAGTGCCAAGCAAAGAAGCACGAGGTCTCTGGTCCCTCGTGGGCCTGATTTGGGTGATACAGGGAAGGTTTCCTGTGAGATTGAGTGGGACATGACAGGTCCAAGTGACAGGAACTCCGGGAACCTTCCTCTTGGATGTTTTCTGAGTCTAAGCTCTTCCCTGAGGGACCCCAGCACTTGGACAGGGCCTGGAGCCTCCAGGCACTCAGTAAATATTTGTTTAATGAAGAAATGAATAAACTCAGAGTTTCAATGCACTAAAGACTTGTTCAAGAACCATCTGGTGTAGGTCAGTGTGAGATACATCAAGACCAGCTCAAACCTCACAGCCGACCCCTCAGCAGCATGCAGCAGGTAGGGGTCTCCACATCCCAACCCCTCCCCAGACTGCGGACAAAGACTCAGGTGCTGAGCCAAACCAGGGGAGCTTCAGACAGAGCAAGAGAAGTGTCTAAATGCGCAGGCTACCCAGTGAGGCAGTTAAGAACTTGGGCCCCACGATCAGGCAAACCAAGGGTCCTATCCCAGCTCTGTCACTTTAAATTAGTTGGGTGGCCCTAGGCAAATCACATCATCTCTGTGAGACTCAATTTCTTATTTTAAAATGTGGATGATGTTAGTACCCACTTCATAGGGCTTCTCTGAGGAGTAAATGAGATAATGCTATAAAGGACTTAGCCCATTGCTTGCTCAGAGCAGGTGCTTGGAGGTGATGTCTGTTATTGTCTGCATCAGAGTGGGTGGGTAACGGCACTTCTGGAGCCCTCTGCTTGGGTTCAGTTCCAGCTCTCCTCCTAACTAGCTATGTGACTTTGGGCAAACTGCTTAACCTGTCTCTACCTCAGTTTCCTGGTATGTAAAATGGGTTGACTGTGAAGATTAAATGAGTTATGCAGGTAAAGAGCTTAGAATGTGTCTTGCATAAAGTAACTCAAGAAAAGTGAGTATTATACTTAATTATTAATATTACTAGTATTCTTCTCTCTGTGTCTCTCTCCTGATAACAGACTCCACCCCATCTCCCACTCTCCAGCCAAAAAGGGGAATATAGGACTCAAGGTAGGCTCATGGGAGTATCTTTTCTCCTTAGCAAGGGTACATGGGGTGTGCACACGCTCCAGGCCAGGCCAAATTCCAATCTGAAAACTCCTGGGGAAGGCCTGGTCCTCTTAGGTTGGCGGCAGGGCTGTGTGGGGTCTGCCTGCAGCCATAGTGCACTGAACAGAGGACTCTGGTCTGGGGATGCTGGAGGTCACATGCTATCTTCCTGGGGCTTGATTCTTCTGCACCTCTTTTGAATCTTTGAGCCTCCTCGAAACCTTCCAATGTATCCTTTTTAATTTTTTTTTTTTTTTTTTTTTTTTTTTTTTTTTTTTTTTTTTTGTAGAGACAAGCCCTTGCTATGTTGACTATGCTGATCTTGAACTGTTGGCCTTGAGTGTTCCTCCAGCCTCAGCCTCCCAAAGTGTTGGTATGAGAGGCATGAGCTATGCATCCCATTTTTGCTTAAGCTCATTCAAGTTTGGTTCCTGTGCCTTGAAACCAAAAAACTCCCAAGTAATAACAGCCCTCAACAAGTGCCTGCTTTATCATCACCAAATCCCACCCAGGAAGAAAAGCCAGCTGCACACCCAGTGAGACCCAGGCAGCCAAGGGAGAGCAAATAGGTACAGCAAGGTATCTACAGACTGAAGTGAGGGGAGGCCACTGCAAGCCCCTGGACCAGGGCCCTTCCTGGGAGAAGAAGGTACCGAAACTAACAGCCAGCAGCCCAGCCCTGTGCTTCCTGGTTGAGAACGGAGCCTCAGACCCAGCCCTGGAGCCATGCCCATTATGAGAGGGGAAGAAGAGAAAGAAGGAAGCTAAAGCTGATTTTCATTGACTTTGAAGTGGTGCAGAAAAAAAATCCAGATAGCTATTTAAAACAACTCTTTTTAAAGGAGGAAGTAAGGGAGAAAGTGGGGAGCATGGATAAGGGAAGAAAACTTGCCTTGTTTGAGTACTTAAATGTGCCATGCACTGTTGGTCACACTCATTGAATTGTATGATCTTGTCTAACCTTCAATGGAACACTGGGAACTGGATGATCATCCAGCCCATTTTCCAGGTGAAGAAACTGAGGCTCATAAATGTCAATAACTAACTCGCCAAGGTCATGCCACTAGTGCCTCCTGCCTGTTCCACCCAATGCACGCCACCTCCTCAGGTACACTCTGATTTCAATGGAGCCTGAGGTCTTTTCCTCACACAGCCCATTTCTACTGTCACTCACATCTGTGCTCAGATCCCTCAGAGGTGATGGCAATGTCCTGCTGCTCCTTTATTCATAACTACTCAGAGGAAAGGGCAGCCCTGAGACACAGACAGGAGAGGCAGTATCTTGACAGCTCAGGTGCATCCTTGGGCAAGTTTCCTTTTTGAGACGTTAGTTATTTCAATCTCAAAGAGCTCTAGTGTGATTTTACTGGATGGCATGTATCAGTGGGTTTCCTGCTCTTGAGGGCAAGATTTGCCTATGCCTGATAACCAGCCAACAGGCTGTAAAACATCATCTCCTTTGCATGTTTTTTGTTTTACTTTTGTTTTTTTCTCAGTCACCTGTCCCAAGAGATTCTGACTTAATAGGGACGACTATAGTGCCTGACACATAGCATTGTGCTAAACAATATTATCTTTGCTTGTCTCACTTACTCACTACTTTCTGGACCAGCACCCAAAGATGATCTATTCCCGTATCCCATGCCTACTAATAGCATGGTTTTAATTCCCTTCAGGAAAGGAAGCTGCACCTTCAGGTGTGTTTTTAAAGGGTTTTAAATGGAAAAAAATGGCCGGGCACAGTGGCTTACACCTGTAATCCCAGCACTTTGGGAGCCCGAGGCAGGCAGATTGCTTGAGGTCAGGAGTTCAAGACCAGCCTGACCGACATAGTGAAACCCCATCTCTACTGAAAATACAAAAATTAGCCAGGTGTGGTGGCACATGCCTGTAATCCCAGCTACTCGGGAGGCTGAGGCACAAGAACCGCTTGAACCCAGGAGGCAGAAGCTGCAGTGAGCCGAGATGGTGCCACTGCATTCCAGCCTGGGTGACAGAGCAAGACTCTTTCTCAAAAATAAAATAAATAGTATAAAATATAAAGAAACAGAAAAAAAATCCATGGCCTGGTAGCAAAAACTAAGAACCAAAATATGCTGACAACTGCCCACCTCTCCTGCAGCACGGGCCACGAGATGAACACACAAATGAGCACAGGCAAGCGCCTTCTCCCACAAGCCCCAGGGAACCCAGCACCGAGGTCTGCACGGGCATAAATTAAATAACCAGTGGAGTAAGGAGTAAAGACACAAGCATCATTTGGTACAAAAGAAGACACAGCCAAGATGGAAGTGGTAGCTTCTAGCATTTGCTAGAGAATTAAACTGGGAACTATGATCTGGAATGACATGAAAATCTTCCTGACCACAATCATGTCAAGAAGAAAAGCCCTTGGCAGGGCCTTGGCTCTATCTGTGGGTATAGGGAAGATCAATAAGCCATCCCAAGCAGGAAGCCTCACCTGCTGACCCTCACAGGACACAGGCTTCATAATGCCACACTGCCCAGCGCCCAGCTGGCAGCTAATGGCTATTCTCTTTGTTTTCCAGCTGCCAGCTTCAGACAGTGGTTGCCCCAGTCATGGGGGATTATCCAGGCGGGTATTTCCCTTACTTTTCTTTTTCTTTTCATAACTTTATTCTCTGCTATTTAAAAAATAAAAAGGAACCGTCTCATTTTCCCTGAGGGCATGATTTGGTTTCACTCCTGGGTGAGATACGGTGCCACACAGCATAGCACTGCCTGGTGTTGGAGTGGCATGCAGTACACTAGCAGGGATCCATGGGCAACTTGGACCAGATAGAAATCTGAAAGAGAGTGGAATGTTCAAGGGGTCGCATTTCCTGCACTCCCGCTGCAAACCTGGTTTCCCTTAAACCAGCCAGGAAAGATTATTCAACCAGCATTTGCTGAGTGCCCTGGCTGGGACTGCGAGGAACACTAAAAAACATGGGAAACAGGGGCCAGGACTCAGGAAGCAGAGGTGGTAGAAGGATGGGTGTTGCCTCAGAGCAGCCCACCCCTAGGCTTGGATCCCTGCCTTGCTGCCTGTCTGTTGTGCGACCTCAAGCAAGTCATTTCAGCCCTAAGGCTCATTTGCTCCCCTCTGTGGAATGATGTCTTCCTTATAAAGCTAGGGTGAGGATTCAATGAGATAATACCTATCAAAGAATAACAAAAGCTGCCATATGTTAGCCATTTACTATGAGCCTGGACCTGTGTGCAAAGTGCTTTGCATGGATTATTCCATCCAGTTTTTACAACTTCCCTCTGAATAGGCATCACATCCTCAATCTCAAATGAGAAAATGAGACTCAGAGAAATGAAAACACTTACCCAAAGCCACACAGCTCATAAAAAACAGAGCTAGGACATACCCAGCCTCCATGCAACTGCCTGGAACATGGTGGGTGCACAAAACATGTTGCCTGCCTTCCCTTCAGGAAGCAGAGAGGGTGAGAAAGAACTCCCAGGAAACAGGTAAATGCTGAACTGGGGGCTGTTGATTCTCTGCCCAGCAAGCATATGGAGAAAGGAGGGGGAACTGGGTCTGAGAGGGTTTAGGAAGCCTTTCTGAAGACAGCAGGGCTGAATCCAGACTTGGGGGATGAGGGTGTTGAAAAGGCAGAGAAGAAGGAAAGTGCCGAAGAACCAAAGCAAAGACTTGGGGCCCGGGATGGCCCAGGTGCAGAGGAGAGGAGACCAGACAGCTTGGAGGATGAGAAGGGGGAGCTAGTCTGACTGAGGGATGGGCAGCCTGAGCCATTACCTTGGGGCAATTCTACTGGGATGTTTCTCACCTGCAACCCAGAGGCCCTCCTGCCTCTGCTCCTCCAGTCACGCGACCATCACAGAGGGAACTGAGAAGCAGTTCCAGATGCCAAAGCCCAGAGACCTCTCTCTTCCCGCAGCAGGATCAGGGTCCGCCTCCATAAGCAGGTGTGTTTGCCAATTCCCAGTCTGTGCTGCTCTGCAGACCTGCCAGTCCTTAATTCTAGCCCAAGTGCTGGGGTGCCAGGAAGCTAAAATGCTGCCATATGCACTTAAGAAGCACCACCCTCAGAGCCTCCGCCCAAGCCTTCAAAGTTAGCAGGAGGGAGGAGGAGGCACAGGTAAAGCCGAGGTTGTAAGACCTGAGCCCCTTGTGGCAGGGTCCCTGTCTTGCTGGACTTTGTATTCCTCATGCCTGCTGGGACACTGTAGGTACTTCCTCAATAAACTTTTGTTGGGCTGAACTAAGCAGGAGATTCTTCTGCTTAAGGAACAACTCCAAGGAGTCTAACAAGTCTGAATTAAGGGCTGACTTTGAGCCCTGGGTTTAGTCCCACCTTGGCTAGAAGGATCATTTGCCTGTTTGCCTCCCAGGGAGTAAGTACTCCCCATCCCATCCCTCTGCCCTGTGGCTTCTGATTCAGCCCCCTGCAGGCCCCTGGCCAGGCTACAGGCAGTGATTCTGGGCTCTACACCTCTGCACCTGCTCCTCCTCTTGCCTCCTCCACCTTCAGTTGCAGGGTCCCTCACAGCACATTTATGCTCAGGACAATTTCATACTCCGGCACTGCAAATGCTTAAAGCTACAGTGCTCTCCCCCATTGTCTCCCACTCCCCACCAAGTTCCAAATGCTGAGTCCCAGCCCAGACCTCAGATCCACAGAGAAGGGAAAATGGAGTGGGGATGATTTGAGCAACTCCAATAATCAGCTCTGCTCAAAGCCATCACCATGTGCTTAGTTCAGGAGTAACAAGACCTGGGAACAAAGGGTGAAAGTAGAATTGTATAGCCTGGGCACAGTGGCTCACGCCTGTAATCCCAGCACTTTGGGAGGCCAAGATGGAAGGATAACTTAGAGTCCAGGAGTTTGAGACCAGCCTGGGCAACATAGGGAGACCCTGTCTCAACTAAAAACAAAAGAAAAAATTAGCCAGGCATGGTGGCACGCACCTGAAGTCCCAGCTACTCCAGAGGAAGAGCTGGGAGGATCATCCGGGCCCAGGAGGTCGAGGCTGCAGTGAGCTGTGATCCCACCACTGGACTCCAGCCTGGGTGACAGAGTGAGACCCTGTCTCATGTAAATAAATGAATCATAAAATTAAGAGAAAAACAAACAAAAAACTGTCCATGTAATTGAGGACCACCAAAAAAAAAAGAAGAAGAAGGAGAGTAGAATTGTATAAAGGTCGGCTGGTCACATGACCTTCTCCCAATCCTCTTTAGGAAAAGGGCTAAGGGAGAAATGATGAATGGCTTTAGGGGAAGAGTCAATCTGAAACTCCAGAACAAAGCTTTCTGGGATAGGAAGGGGGGGTGCGTGTTTCATTACCTTCCACTTGCACATCTTGGAGCAAATTATTCAACCCTGAAGAGCTTCAGTATCCTGACCTGTTCAACGGGGACAGTACCCAGTAACCACACAGGGTAACTGTGAAGACCAAATGAAATATGAATGGGAATGTGTTTGGCAAACTGTAAAGCACCCTTGGAGATATCAGACATTTTCCAAATCCTGAGAGGTGGGGTCTTCAGGTCAGAATATGTGGCTTGAAGGGTAAAAGAAAACCAAGAATCACTTCTTTTGGCGCAAATCTCTATTGACAGCTTCTAGGACAAGGCACAAGTCTTCAGGGATTTTAGAAAGATGCTGATTGAATTCTATCCATGGTCTTGTAAAGGGGAGACCTACACCCACATCTATATAATAAGGCAAAGCAGAATGTGTTACAGAATGATCCTGCAGAGAGGATGGGACATTCTACTCTGACCTCAGAGATTAAGAAGGCGCTTACAATAATATTATAATATAAAAATAATATAAGAATTGTTAACATAATAATAACGCTTTCAGAGTGCTTGCTATGGGCCAGGCACTGTTCTAAGTGTTGACATAGCTTCTCTGATAGTCTCATAACAACCCTATGAAGCAAGTTTGCAGATGACAAAACTGAGGCACAAAGAAATTGACTTCTATCTTGGACTTACATGGCTGCTAAGTGCTGGAGCCAGGATTTGAACCTGTCAGGCTCTGCTCCTTTTGGGAAACCAAAATGGGTTTCAGATAAACTCCGAGAGGGTGGCAGAAAGGCTCTGCTAAGGCCTGCAGGGCTGAGTCATTGAAGAAAGGTACTGTTTCACCCACAGTGTCTCCCACCCATGCTTTCCCCACTACATTCACACTGCCCCGATCTGTCCTGGAAGTTGGCCATGCCTCTGTTCTCCCCGCACCTCTTTGTGGGTACCTAATACCAAGGGAGACTGATATGAGAACCTATATGTCAATGTTTACATTTACACAATGGACCACTCACGGATTAATCTCAGCTCTGCCATTTACCAGCTATGTGACCTTGTCAAGTCTTAGTCCAGGGCCTCTGCTTCCTCATCTGTAAGATGTGGTTAACACTTATTATCTTGGGCAGTTATTGCAAAGATGAAATGGGATATGTCTAGTGCAGCACCTGGCATGTTGCAGTCTTGATAAACAACTGTTAAATAGGAAGACTTTACAAAGGATTTCCATTGCAAAATCATTTTCTTCAACGTAAGATCTGGTGGTAATAGTAGTACTTTTAACTAGTATTCACCTAGTTTTCATCTGCCACTAACCTAGACCCACAACATGAATGATCTCATTTAATCCTGAAAAGCACCATTATTTTCTTCATTTGACTTGGCTTTAGGACAAGAAAGGATGTCCCCAACACATTAATTTTACACACACATATGTATATACAGACAGAGGGACAGATAGTAGAGCAGGACAATATTTTTAGGTACTTATTATATGTCAGGTGCTAGTCTAAGTATTCTACATTCAGTAACCCACTTCATCCTCTTGAAAACATGCCTAAAATGGTAAGTACCATTTTATCTCCATTTTATAGATGTGGAGCTTGCAGCACAGTGAGGAAAGTGTCAAATGAGTAGACTTTTTTAGTCTACAGTGGTCCTCTCCTCCTGAATCTCTGCTCCCCTGTCTCAGCCGCCAATATCCTATCCCCTACAAAGCCACTAGGGAGATCTCCCCACACATGTCACTCCTCTGCTCAAGAGCACTCAAAAACTCCCTACTGCCTAGTCAAAGACCCCCAACAGGTTGAAGAGGATCAACTGTGGGCTCAAGATCCCAGTAGGATCTGGCCTTGCCTCCTTCCCTGTGGTCCCAAAGTCCCAGTGACAGGGTGAGTCAGTGAAACCTTCCCTAACCACTCTGTTTAAAATTACAGCCCTCCCCCAGCTGCTCCCTCTCCATGCAGCACACACCATCTCCTTCCCTGCTTTGATTTTCTCCACCCTACCTCTCAACACCTGGCCTCCCACGCATTTAACTCACTTGTTTATTGTCCCTCTCCCCTTCTGGGAATGTGGCAAGGGATGTTATCTTGTTTTGTTTTTTTCCCTGCTGCAACCCAGCACCTAGAACAGTGCCTGCCACAGAGTAAGAGCTCATAAATACCTGCTGAATGAATGAATGAGCACACATGTAAAATGCCTAAGAAGAAAATGGCCCCATAGAGCAATGGTGAAAGAATGGCTAGCATGCCTCCAGCCTCCTGGAGGCTAGAGATGCCTAGACTGAAATGTCTGGGAGCTAGACCCTTTCTTGCCTATCTTCCTGAGATTTACAAGAGTTCCCTGTGAGACCCTGGGCCTTCATCCTCTCATCCCTGTTCTGAAGTTAAACACACTCCAACTCAATCTCTCTCTCATTAAAGCCTCTTTGCATCTGTCCTAAACTCACCTGCCTAGCCTCATTTCCCTCTGCCCACCTTCAAAGCAGGCAATTCCCCATTTCTCCTGGCCTCAACACCCACTAGAGATGCTCTCTTCTTACTCCCAACTTATCCATCTGCACTGCAACTACCCATCAGGATCCAGATCAAATGCTGCTGCTGCCACCACCTCCGCTCCCTCCTCCAGGAAGCTTTCCAGGCCCTCCCCAGCCCACAGAAAACACTCTCCACACCCACTGCTGCCTCCTCCAGGCAGATGGACATTAGTCATGAACTACCTTGTGGTTTTTCTTCTATGATTGAGCTGCACTGTTGCAAAAATCTCCTGTTACTTATTATTTTTTTTTTTTACACACATAAGCCTTGCTTTCCCAAGCCCACTGTAAATACTTTAGGAGGAGAAGTTGAGCCTTATGCACCTTGTTATCCCCATAGCACAGAGCCTAGGGCACATAGTAGGTGTTCAATAAATGTTTCTCAATTGCCCAGGGTAAATAAGTCACCTCCCCAATCAGGTCACTTCCTCAATTATAGTTACCTGGACTGGCCACTCCCAAGAAGCTGCATTTTTTCTTCAGAGCCAGCTGTGATCTCGGTTACCTGCAAACCTCACCATGGGCCTATGTTTTCAAAGGATGTTAGACCTATTCTAATCTCACTCCACTGCACTGGGCAGACGAGATGATTTGTAAAGCATCTCAGGTCTGGCAAAGGAAAGTACTTACTTCTTCCAGGCAAAGACAGAGATTCAGAGCTTCCAATCTCCTTAAATACTGGAGTTCACAAGAGGAAAAAACCATCGTGTAAGTTTTAAGTGATTGACAGCAGAAAACCAACATGAGGCTCAGGTGCACCCTTTGAGCACCAGCTATCACTAAACCGAGATTACAGTTTACTGTAATGGTCCTAAAATCCCACATGACTTCTGAGGGAGAGGCCCTGTTTACTGCAGACCCTCCATGTGCTGGCCTGTGCCAGGCTCCAGAGGAGGGCCTCCCTGTGTTCCCTCTGCAAGGTAAGTGGGCTGGGACCAGCCAGCTTTACACCTGAGGAGCTGAGGCCCAGGTGGGTAGGAGGCTGCAGAGCCCTGACTCAAGCAGGTGAGTCACTCACTCCACATGGCCTCACCAGTTCACATTAGCCAATCAGGCATCCCAGATTATCTGTTATTTAAAGAAAAAAAACTGAATAGGAAATACTTGCGCTGGATTCCAAAGTCAAAAGAATACAGAAGTATTCAGAAAAAGTTTCCCTCCTACTCCTGTCCCCATCTACCTACCACGTCCCCATTCTAAAACAGGTCACCACTATTATTAGTTGCTTGTGTCTGTTTCCGGACTGTGATTATGCATATACACAAAAATATAAATATGTGTCCTTTTCTTTACATTAACCGATAGCAGACTAGACACACTTCTCTGCACCCAGGTTTTATCTTTTAAAGGACTAGACTTAGGACAGGGTAGAGAGATAGAGTATCTCTACATAACAAAAACAAGATGCCAGGCACAGTGGCTCACGCCTGTAATCCCAGCAATTTGGGAGGCCGAGGTGGGCAGATCACGAGGTCAGGAGATCGAGACTATCCTGGCTAACATGGTGAAACCCCATCTGTACTAAAAATACAAAAAATTAGCAGGGCATGGTGGTGCATGCCTGTATTCCCAGCTACTCGGGAGGTCGAGGCAGGAGAATCGCTTGAACCCAGGAGGCGGAGGTTGCAGTGAGCCGAGATTGCGCCACTGCACTCCAGCCTGGGTGACAGAGCGAGACTCCGTCTCAAAAAAAAGATGTACAGCTATGTGAAAAGCCCATGAAATAAAGAGAAATATTCTGGAGAACACATGGGTGACAAGGGAAGAACTAAGGCTTAGAGATACCATGGAAATGGACCTCACTGGGCTGCTGCTGATACAGATCCCAGGCTAGCCAGAGATGAGCTCTGGTGGGTGGGGCTGAGATCAGACACCCTGAGAGCGCAGGAAGCCCCAGTGGCTAAAGGCTAAGCCTGGCCTTGCAGAGTTTCATCGTCTAGAAAAGAGAGGATGTGTCCATAGAAACAGGGACTAACCTAGTTCCCTAATTCCCACAACAATGGTGGAATGGGTTAGTGACCAGGAGGACACAGGAACTGTGGAGGAAAAACAATCATTTCCTGTGAAATTAGCAAAAGACCAAGAAGGGGAAGTTGGTGCTGGAGACTCAAAGAACACAGACTTCAAGTGGCTGGGAGATCAGAAGAGCTGCTAGACGCGAGATGGAGGAAGTTAATGACTTGGACTCTGAATGCAACTCCAGCCAAACAATTGAGGAGACCAGGACAGGGGAGCAAAGAACCAACACTGGAATAAAGAGCAGAGAGGAGATAGGGGTTTAGTTTTTTTGTTTTGTTTTTTAAAAAGGATATTTAGACATTTGCAATGACTTCAAGTCCCCTAGCCCAGGAAAGTGATCTCCCAGAGCACTGAAAACGTTCACAGATGAGATGCTAAGCGGCCTGGTGCAATCTCTGGGGAGCAGCCCAGAAACAGCTGAAAGCAACCTTGGAGCCCTCGAGGAGCTGAGAACATGTAACGTTAAGGCCGTTCATGTCCTTTTTGATGAAGCACTTGATAGTAGATGCAGAACTGCAATGGGCATGGCCTATCTAGCTTCAGAAAGGCGTCTTAGGTCAGAGAAGCAAAAGGGCAGAGACTTGGCTAGGGGCGGCTTCAATCACTCTTCCCAAAGTAAGTCGGTCAAAGATCGCAAGTCCACTGAGGGGAGGTCTCCAGGAGTGTGACAGAGGGGTCCCTTCGATAAGCATTTATCACGACTTGGGTGACACTGTGGAAGGCATACTTAAACAGGATTCTGACCAACGGAACAGGGCTGCACTGAATTTAACAAGTTGAAACTTAACAGGAACGATCATTCTGAATCAGGCAGAAGCAAAATAGGAGGCTCTGCCTTTAAATTCTAAAGCCACACAAGTTTAGGATGGGGAGAAGCAGCTTAGCAACAACACATGTTGAAAAGACCTAGTCAGCAGTAATGTCTGTGATGTGATGCTGCTGCCAGCAAAGCTCATAGAGTCTTGGGCTGCATTAAGAGAAGCAGAATGTCCTGAACTAGGAGGTGATAGCTCCCTTCTTCTGCTGTCCTCATACCATAAATACAATATATGGTCTGGACACTGCCTTCGCTGTATAAAGAGATCTGAACAAACTAGGGCATGTTCAGAGGAAAACCACAGAGAAGGTAAAAATCCTGAACCCACACTGTGGGTTGTTAATCTGGAAGAAGATGCAGGAGAGAAACAGAGGGCTGTCTTTAAATAACGTATTTCACTGATTAGAAATGCATTTTTCCCATTATAAAATGTCTGAAAGCAGAATGTGTCTTAAAACCCCCCGACACCTAACAATCTCTCCCGGGATGCAGCTGTGGCATAGCTGTCACCGCCTCACATATGGAAATTTGACTCATTCCTGGTGGCATATCTGAACAACCATGATCTGAAACATTTCAGGAGCCAACACTTTTAAGGACCATTTAAGGAAGGAATGTGAGTCCTGGTTGTTAACAAAAAAACTTTCATTGATGCCTTCTGGTAAAATCAAGAAAACACCAGAACTGACATAAGGGGTGTCAGCAACTGGAAAAAATTCCAGGGACAAGAGAGATGAAGAAATACATCCCCACTTGACTAGAAGAGAACAATGAGTCAGAAAAACATGGACATTGATGAATCTAAGTCAAAAAGTGATTGAGAAGAGTTAGATTCTGAAAGCGAAGTTTTAGAAATGCCTTAACCAATTTACTTTTGTATATATGCAAGAGTGATATAAAATAAAAAAAAGTATGTCTAAAATCTTAAAAAATTCAGAAAATATAGAATAAAAATTTTAATCAATGGCAAAGCATTGTGCCACAGTTTAATTGGCAGCTCTTTTTCTTTCTTGAGGGTACATGAAATAATGGTATATCTTTCAGTTGATGGTGTTAGAGATTTGATTTCAAAAAAAAAAAAAAAACAATTTCTGAAGAGCTATTGGGCAGTAGACAGATTAGACCTACTCTCATGGCACCCAAGAGGAAGAACTGGGACCAAATGCCAGAAGCTATAGGAAGCCATCAGGAGGAGGAGTTTAAAGACAGGATGGATCACCTCCAACCTATAAACTCAGGCTAAACCACCACTGTGGAGTGATCAAGCATCCAGTGGGGTTGATGATAAGGCTCTCCCAGACCTGCAGTTCCAAGGTTTATGAGAACTTCTCACCAGGAAGTGAAAGGTGTCCCATCTTTCTTCACTGCACACACAGGTGCTCTGACTGAGCCATTCCCTTTAAAAAGTCATTAAAGGCAGGCCAGGCGCAGTGGCTCACTCCTGTAATCCCAGCACTTTGGGAAGCTAAGGCAGGCAGATCACTTGAGATCAGGAGGTTGAGATCAGCCCGGCCAACATGGAGAAACCTTGTCTCTACTAAAAATACAAAAATTAGCCAGGTGTGGTGACATGTGCCTATAACCCCAGGTACTCTGGAGGCTGAGGCAGGAGAATTGCTTGAACCTGGGAGGCAGAGGTTGCAGTGAGCCAGGATCACACTACACTGCAGCCTGGGTGACAGAGCGAGACTCTGTCTTTTAAAAAAAATTAAAAGTTATTAAAGGTAAAAGGCACTTAGGGGCCAGTACCGAATGAGAGGCCTGCGGCAACAAGGAACCCTGCCCGCATCTGTTCTCCAAGACTCCTGTGGGCCAATTCAGGAATGAGCCAGAGGGGAAGAGGCTGCCTGCATGCCACTATGTGCCAGGCACCATGAGAGGTGTGCTACGCCCATTACCCCATTTAATCCCCACAACCTCCCTGTGAGGTAAGTAGCATCACTCCCATTTTACAGAGGACAAACCCAAGGTTCAGAGAGAATATGTGTGTGGCTTGTCCAATGTTTACAGTGACTGAAAACCCATGGTCCATCTGTGACAGCACGCTTCAAATTGAGAGTACTCCAAAAATCTTGGTTGACAGAATGAATGCACTGAGCGATCAATTTATCAATCAGTGAACAAATCAGCTTGTTCTCATATGGGTAGCACTGATCCTAGGACAAAAAAGAAAGCAAGCCAATTTCAGTGCCCCACCCCAAATCCCATCAATACCTCCCATCAATAGCACTAATCTCATTTCATTTGCTGCTTGCAGGAACAATTTATTCCATCACATAAAGCAAAAGTGTCCCTGAGACATACATGGTAGAGAACAGGTGCCAGCCCCGCTCAAATGTCAAAGCTGAAAATGCACCAGGTTGTGGTGCCTCCCATCTGCCAGGTTAACAGGGGAGCAGGCGGAAGCAGAGCTCAGCCTTTATCCACCTCCCTGTGGCCACGATGGCCAGAGGGCTGGGAGGCAACCAACCCCCTACCTGCTCCACCTGCCCAGGCCATTCAGTCCAGCTCCAGGTTTGCCAGCCTCCGCAAACTCTGTCTTCAACTAGAGAAGGAAACTCAATGTGCACACAGGAAACCCAGGACAGGATGCACTTGAAGGGGATATTCAGGTGATTGTGAGGCTGTGCAGAGGAGAGAATCAGCATCATTCCAGATGATATACAAATTCTCTGAGAGCAGCTGACTCCTACAGAGCCAGTTCTTCCAAAGGCGCTTTCTTTGGAGGAGGTGGTCAGCTGGGTTCCTGCACTACCCCAGCTTTGCTGCCTCCCTGACACACACACAGGGAACTCCTGCTCCTGCTCCAGCAGTAGCCCCCAGAGGAGCTCAGCACCTCGACTGCCCTATTTATTCCCCTCAAATTGACCTTGAGTCAGGAGAAGGATCCATGTGAAGAGCTTAGCCTGCAGCGAGGTGGTGAAAGTGAAGCAGATGCTGTTTGCTACACAGAGTCAAGAGCCACCAAAGCTCAGACAGCCACACTTGGGGGTACAAGCTGCAGAACGTGACAGATGTCCCATATCCTAAGACCCTAACCAGGAGTTCCAAAAAGGGCTGCCCTCCTGATAAACCAAAGACAACACTTTGCATGCAGACTCCCTTCACAAAGAAGGCTGTGAGTCAAAAGCCAGGATACAGACAAAGTCTTTTTGGGGGCCCAGCCTTACTGCCCCCCACCCCCGTTCCCCACAGCCCTCCTCAGTCCAGGGGAATGGCAGCTGTCTGGCAGTGTGCACCTCCCGTGAATGGAGGGCAGTGCCCTGAAGGATGACTCTGACTATCCCTGACAGCTTCCCACAGTCCACTGGGTTCAGTCCACACCCACACTGCCCCCAGAACTCAGGGCTGTCTGTGCCTCAGAGCAGCCTGATTCCAGCCTCAGCTTCTCTAGGCAGCCCTCATGTTTCTACCACATGGTACCCTGACTGTGCCCTCACTTTTCTACATCTCTTTGTGCCGTTACCTCTGCCCATCTCTGCCTATGGAAATCATACCTATCTTCCAATACCCTTCTCAATCTACAAACTCCACCTCCTCCAGGAAGCCTCCCCTGGTTCCCCTACTGTGGGACTCTGTGGACATTCCATACTCTGTCTTGGTGTTCAGCCACAGGTGAGCTTGTCTAATGCACCTCCCTCCATGAGTTAGAAGAGCAGGCAGCTTCCACCAGTCATCACAGGGACTCTAGCCCAGCAGCTGCACACTGTGAGCTCCGAGCCTGGGCCTATGGCTGTTGATACCCCCAGCACCCTATTTGCCATCTCTCAGGATTCCCTCCTCCTCCTGTTCCCAGCTGATTCATCCTATGCCCCATCCTCTTAAGGTTCAGCCCTTGGCTGACAGCTAATCAAAGATAAACTCATCTCTGTCAACATATGGTCTTTCCCAGTTAAATTCTGTATTTTTAACAAAGGGCCTCTGCAGACAAGGGCCAGGAACAAAGGTGGGAATTCTAAGCCCCAAGGCTCTGGGGAAGGTGTTTATGATAAGAAAAGATCTTGGGACCGAGACCAGCCAGTGCTACAAGTGTACAGAGCATAAATTCAAAGAATGTGGGAGGTTTTAGAAAGGGAGGATGAGGCTCTGTCCTTCAGTAAACGCAGCCAACTGTAAGCACAGCTGCCTTAGACTGATCAAGGACCACAGCCTGGTGGGAAATGGTAGATGGAAAAGAGACCTAACTCTGACCTGGCTGGGTGACCTTGAGCAAGAAACACACCTCTCTGTCCACTCAGCATCAGGAAGCATCCGAGTGTCAGTTTCTCCATAGGCAAAACAAGGTGGCCAGGATGAGAACTAGATGATCCCATGAGGCCCATCCAACCTGACATCCCAAGGCTCTGTGACTCATGGCCTCTGCGGCCTCCTCCCTCCTGGGAGGTCAGTATCATTTGAAACTACCCTACTCTCAAGCCCCACCTGAGTCCAAAGGGAAAGGGAGAGCTAGAGATCTCCCAGCCAATCCGCAGGCGGCCTATGAGGGCGGGCCTCAACCACTGCAGGTGGAAAGAAGGGGCAGAAGTGGGGGAAGGGTGTTGCATTCTATGCTCTCATTCATGCCATCTGTCTCGGCCTAGACAAAAGACAGTCAGCCAGTTGCCTTCACCTCCTTGGCCTACCTTTTTTAGAGATTACAACTGTCTGCTAAATTTAAGTACTGCTCTAAAATCAGGACATATAAGGTCTCTCAGGCTGGATTTGAAAGGTTTCATAATGGATAGAGCATAAGAGCGATGAAGAATTAAACTTGGAGGCAATCTAAGCTGTATTGTGCAGCCATGCCAATTAAAGATCTTTAAAAATAGCCTCTCTTCTCTCATGCTGTAGATGAAGTTTCAGCAATAAACAGACATCTGCTAGGAGCTTCTGAAGAGATACAACATAAACACCCCAGAGAGCAGCCATAAACAGCCCACAGCACTCTCCAGGCGGCAGGCAGCATCCTGTTCACGAGGGGAGGAGGGGGGAACCCAGAGCCAGGGAAACGGAGAGGAGGGTTCAGGGGTCAAGGGCAGAGGAGGAGGTGGTATCCAGTGGCTGGGAAGGATGGAGGTTGGCTCCCCAAAGGAGGAGGAAGTAGTGGGGCCAACTCAACTTGGTAGAAAATGGAGAACTGGCTGCCTTCTGCAGGGAAAGAAAAGCTCAGGAACCCACCTAGAGGATTTTCAGAAAGCCATCCAGAGGATTCCATACCAGTGTCATTCATTCTGGCAATGGGTCACTCGTTAAATGTGAAAAAACAAAATGACAACAACAACAAAAACCCTGACATTTTGGAGTGCATATCCAGGCAAGGTACTTCACAAATATTTTAATTTCATCTCCAGATCAAGCTCTTGTAATAAGTATAATTACCTCCTTTATGTAGACTAAAATACTAGGATTCATTAACTTGCCCGAGGCCACATGGCTCGGATTTGAGCCCAGGCCTGTCTTAGTGCTTTTTGTTTTTGCCTATGTCACCTGCATCCACAACATGCCCCTGAGGTTTATTCTCAGATTCCAGGCTCTTTGAACCCCCAAATCGAGCTCAAGGGGACTTCTAAAGGAGAGACCTGGCAAAGTAGGTTGAAAGGGGCAATTGTTAGGCCTTGGCCAAATGAGATAATGGCCAAGTCTCTGCAGCCCTGTGGGCCCTGTCTCTTTACATCCTGGTCACTTCTTCAGCAGGCCGCAGGAAGAGCAGAAGGGGAACAGGCACCAGGACATACCTAGACTATGTCTGGAAGGATCCACAGGGGGCTGGGGACAACAGCTGCCAAAGAGGTAAGAACTGAGGGCTGGAGGACAGGGAAAGAAGGGAGATGTACTTTTCATTCAATTTCCTTTGTACTGAGTGAATATCTTACCGTGCATCTATGTGTGTGTGTGAAGGTAAGTCCTATGCATCTATGTATGTGTGGGATGAGTACCACACATATATGTACGTATGTGTGGGTAAGTCACTTCTAAGAAAGCCCAAGATACAAGATAACCAATACACCCAAGCAAGACCTTCTAGGTCATCTGTTTGGGGCAAACCTGGAATCCAGAAGAAGCCTGAAATTTCACACAGTGCTTCCTCCTCCTCCTCCTTCACAATAGTAATGTGTGGCAACTCCAGGCATGTGGCCGGGAAGCTCTCCCGACATGGACCCCATGGTCCCCAAGGCTCCAACTGCATGAGTCTCACAGGGCATTCCCTGATGAAAAAGACTGAGTGAATCCTCTCCCTGAGGGTCTGGAAAGGGGTTGGAAATCCCCCTGTGTGTTTCTCTGTTCTGTTTTCCTTTCATTTAGCCATCAGACACCTCCTTCTTACAAGCAGGGAGATCCTGATCTTATTACCTTTGCATCAGATTGTGCAAAGCCTGGCTGTCCTGATACACGGAGCTGACTTGACAGCAGCCACAGACTCTACACACAGCACTCAACCCCCACTCTGCTCCTTTTGGATGAACAGTTGTCCAATGAGGGCTCAGCAACCAAGCCCCTGGCAGACTCTGGGCCCACTCTGTTTCAGAGGGCAGCTCTTGTTAGTGAGAGCTGCTTCTTCATTCTCCCCTACACCTCATTATCCTGGCTCCAACACACTATATACTGAGATCCTGCAAAGCTTCACCAGATAAGTCAGTATTCAGATAAGTGGCCAGGGCCAGCCATTCAGAGTCATGGGAGCAAAGTAGTTTCTGCACCTCAACATGTTGGTACTGCTGCAGCAAGGCCAGAACAGGGTGTTCTTAGACTCCCACTCGTGTCTCCGGCATGTGCTGGGCTTCCAGGCTGTGTGCGTCAAGACCTTGGGTCTGGAGATGTCCCAGAAACCTGCTGTTGCAGTGGCTCAGAGGCCAGGGACCACTGTCCAACCCCTTGGTGCCCTCCTCTTGCTGCCAGCAGAAAGAATATCTGCACTAGACATTCTCTCCTGCCCAGCAAAGGAGAAAAAACTGAGCCCCAAACCAGCAGGAAGCACAGCTCAAGTTCTTCTGCCTGCCCTTACCTCCGTAATTCATCAAAAGAAATCTAACCAAGCCTTGGAAGGAATGCAGATGCCATAAGGTATCAGGACAGCCACTGGGAGGTGGGGATTTGAGAGAAAGAGGAAGGCAGGGAAATTACTCTTACCCTTAGGGGAAACGTTAGCTCAAATAAAGAACAAACTAAAAATTTCAACCCTAAAAACACCAGCACTATCCACATACACACAGCTCACTGCCAGACACCACTGAGATGGGCAGTTTGTCCTGTGATGATGGTAGTGATGTTTAGACACAAAGACAGGTACAGTGCAGTGGTACTTCAGACACTATTCCATACATGGTCATCACAAAAGGCTCTTCATTTGAGACAAGAGCAGCTGACAGAGAAGGGAAGCATCTCCAAATCAGACTCCGTGGTTGGCCCAATCCTGCAATGAAACTTTGTTCATGAACAGAGGGCCGGAGTCACCTATCACTCCCACCGGCTCTGAATTTCTGAGGCCACGTGATTGATGTTTTAGGAAGAAGAAGCCTTATCAGCCCAGGCCAGCCATGCTGTCTACCTTTGGGGAGGGTGTAGGGAGGAAAACAGAAACTAGAGGAGGGAGGAGTCCAGGCACCCCAAAGTGAGGGAGCAGGGTGTTTGGCCATCGGGCACTTTCCTGAGAGGACAAGACAGGCCACTGGAGCGTGGAACTTTGCCCTGCCTTGTCTTAGCACTCTGTGTCATTTTATTTTCCCCTGAGGGCTCAACCTTCCTGAGTAAAAAAAAAAAAAAAAATGAAAATCAAGAGCCTAACATTAGAAAGATTTCATCTGAGGGACAGCAAAGGAGGAAGTAGAAAGGGAAAGAGGGGCCAGGCGCAGTGACTCACGCCTGTAATCCCAGCACTTTGGGAGGCTGAGGCAGATGGATCACGAGGTCAGGAGATCAAGACTATCCTGGCTAACATGGTGAAACCCCGTCTCTACTAAAAATACAAAAAAATTAGCTGGGCATGGTGGTGGGCACCTGTAGTCCCAGCTACTCAGGAGGCTGAGGCAGGAGAATGGCGTGAACCTGGTGGAGCTTGCAGTAAGCCGAGATGGCCCCACTGCACTCCAGCCTGGGCGACAGAGCGAGACTCCATCTCAAAAAAAAAGAAAGGGAAAGAGGGTAGTATTTTCTAACTTTCAGAAAGTCGAGATGTGTTCATCGTGAAAATAACGATCCAAGCAAATATCAAAATCCCAATAGTGCTGGGGCTTTATCTGCATGTATAACCATTCCAAATACATGTATAATTCTGTCTACCTACTTCAAATTGGTTGACAGAAGTCTTCTAAGAAAATAAATATTTGGATTTTCCTTTATAAAAATAAAATATTTGTCCTATAAAAATTTTGAAAAATAGTACCAAAAAGCAAAAAATAAAGGAAAAAATCAACTCTAGCACTGCCATCCAGAGTCAGAAGACTTAAAATTTTGTTAGATTTTGTCCTAGTGCAAAAGGCTAGGCCAGGCATAGTGGTTCATACCTGTGATCCCAGTACTTTGGAAGATCAAGGCAGGTGAGTTGCTTGAGCTCAGGAGTTTGAGACCAGCCTAGGCAACATAGCAAGACTTTGTCTCTACCAAAAATAAAAAAAAATAAAAATTAAAAGCCTGTCTGTGTTAAAAAGGAAAAACAGAAAAAAGGCCCCAAACAAACCATGTCTTCATGTTGAGTGCTGTTCACAGGGAAGGGCCATTACTGGATAGGTAAAAGACACCTATCGAGGTGCCCAGCACCCCTAAGGACATCTGGTGAGAGAACCAGGTGTGAAGTCCATTACCAAGAGAAACAGGTACATCTTCTCCTGCCCTCCTAAGCCTCCGGTCTCCTTCATTAGGTCACCCACAAATGTGCCAGTGGTGGTGCTAACTCTATAGAACAAATTCAGACAAGACACTTGAAGGTTATAAACACTTATTTTTCCACCACGACCTGCCCCAGTTGTGGATGAATAGTGATTTGAAGAAGGCACCACAACTTGCCCAAGAGTAAGGCAGGTTACAGAAGGCTCTGGAAGGCACAGGAGAAGCAGCACTGTCCAGAGACAGAAGGAAGAAGAAAAGATCAGTGGTCTCCACCAAGCCCAGGGCCAAGTTTCTGGGTCATAACATGGTCATTCCTGTGGCAGAATTCAAAGCTTGGACAGAAGTGACCTCAGTCTCTGTCAGCCCCACGTGTGACCTGTGGAGGCCGGTTGCTGATCAAGGCACAAACGCAGCTATCTCAGCTCCCCACCACAAACCAGCACAGTGAGGGGGAGCAGCAGATAGTTCATCTATTATTTTAGGATGTTTACAGACTGACACGTGCTGAGGAAACGTCCACATGTAAGCAAGTCATTTTTTTAAAACCTCTTATCTAAGCACATGCACTGGTAGTCACACAAATCCATGACTGGGTTCATTAATTCAAAGCACATTTCCTGAGTGGCTATGACACAACTGGACAAATGCTTATGGAGCCTCTGTGTGTCCCAGACACGGCGCTCAGTGCTGAGGATCCAGCAAAGCCAAGAGGTGGGCTCATCTTAAGGGGCTCCCTATGTAGTAGGGGAGATGGGTAGTTAACACAGAGGGTAATGGCTAAAGAGGGGGTGCTTCTCTAAACTAAAACCAGGCTTAAAAGGACCAATGGCCTAATGCAGCATACAAACTGGATCCTCGTTCAAACAAACCAACTCTAAAGGTCATTTCTGACACAATCAAGGATATCTGCATGTGGACAGGTGATGTCTAAGAAGCACAGTTAATTCTATTACGTGCAGTAGTGAAGTGTGGTTATGCAAGACAACGTCCTTTTTAAAAGAGTTGTATACTGGATTATAGAGAGGCAAAATGACATGACATTAGACATTTGCTTTAAAATATCTCAGGAATAAATATTCCTTTCAGAGGGAAAGGGAGAAAAAGAGAGAGAGGAAGCCAAACAGGCATAATCTCAATAACTGTGGAAGCTGAGTAATGAGTATATGGGGCTGATTATGCTATTATGAGTTTGTGTATGTGAAAATACTTGTAATATTTTTGAGAGAGGACTGCAATACATCCTGGTAGATACCCTCATGGACATAGCTCGCATAAAGGCTAAGGAAATACAGAGCAAAGAGCACAGAGGATTTGCGAAACCAGAAAATAAATCTGCCAAGTTTATGAGTGTTTTAAATGCCATTTCACAGTGAGGTGAGAAGACATGTTCATAAATAATTACAATATAGGGTGAGAAAGGGTAAGTACTGTAGCCCCCCTCATCTCAGGGAGATACATCCCAAGACCCCCAGTAAATGCCTGAAACCTTGGATAGTACCAAACACTACATATGCTGTGTTTTTTTCTATACATACAGGAGTGATTAAGTTTTCTTTACAAATGAGGTACATTAAGAGATTACAACATTAATGATAAAATAGAACAATTATAACAATATACTATAATAAAAGCGATGTGAATGTGGTCTCCGTCTCTCTCAAAATACTATAATATTTTCAGACCATGGCTGACTGTAACCAAAACCTCGAAAGGTGAAACCGCGGATAAGGGAGATGACTGCGCAGCAGAGGAGCTGTGCCTGCCAAGCCTCCAGAGTGCAGAGACAGCCACAGGCTTTTCCTGCTTCCCATAGCATTTAATTCTCCACACTCAAACCTCACTCATACATGCTGTGTGATGCAGGCAAGTTGTAACCTTTTTTGTTGTTGTTGTTACTAAAGACAGCAGTCTTGCTATGTTGCCCAAGGTGGCCTTGAACTCCTGGCCTCACACGATCCTCCTACCTCAGCCTCCAAAGTGCTGGTTTTACAGGCATGAGCCACCACACCCGGCCAAACGGTGACCTTTCTGGGTCTCAGCTTCCTCATCCGTAAAATGCAGTTAATCCCACTTCTTTAGAGGCAGAATGAAACTACAGAGTGATGTAAAGAATGAAACATCTCAGCATGATGAACAGTATTCTCTTCTCTGACTCTTTAAAGAATAGAGACTGTTAGCCCTCAGAGGACGTCTAGGATCAGCAATGTTTAACTGAGTTATTCTTTTACCCATACCACGTCCCGTCCTGCCAGAGCCAAGGCTTCCACCAAGAAGACAAGACCTCTACACTTCAGCAGTGGGAAGCAAAGGGGGCAGGCCCATGGCTGGGAGGCAAACCCAGGTGTGGATGGAGAGAATAGAAACATACCCCAATTATAGACAGAGAAGGAATCTGGGATCATATGGCTGCTCCTTGCAGCCTGGGAATGGGCCTCCAATGGCCACAGCCACAACTAGGCATAGTTCTTAAAAGCTGATTTATACTAAAGTATAATTGATTGGTATCAGTTTTCATGATTTTCATGACATCATGAAAATAAGTCATGAAAATCATGACTTATCATTATTTTCTTTTGAAAGAAGGGATGAGCAGAAAGCCAGAGCCCTAGGCCTAAAGGAAGAAGGGGGTGGAGATAAAAGTGATGTCATGTTTTTATAGAGGTATGCCCAAACTGGATTTCAATTACCCCACAACCATAACACTACACCCCAACACCTGCCCCCACCCCAAAAGCCCCACGAAACTAGAATCAGTCCTAAGGTAGAGGTTATTTCAGCTAACACAGTCCTCCTAGACTATACCAGGAGCCAGATTCTCAGAGGTGAGGCCAGGTCAATGGTAGAAGCAGGCTTCCTTCCAAAATAGCACCCAATCCCTCCCCATAACAATCTGGCCAACACTATCCACTACTCTTGACTAGGGGGAGGATAAGGGGTTTGCAGGTTGAACAACTTGGCTAACCTGGGTCACTTCAACTGTTTTGCCAAAGAAGCATCCCCTGAAATCCTGGTGGAGAGCATCTTTTCAGAGGCTGGAAGGCTCTAGTCAGCACGCTGTGGGGCCATGGTCCTGCACACAGCACACCAGTTCCCACAGCCATGAAACAAGAGCACTGGACTTACATTGACAGGGCCAGGACCTGGCTCAGACACTTGTTGTGTGACCTTGGGCACCTACCATACCTGAGCCTCTTTCCCCATCTCTAAAATGGGGAGGGCAAAACTCTCAGCGTTTTTGGAGAATAACCATGAAATTGGCTGCAAAAGTGCCACAAGACAGGACCTGTTGCCCAGTAGGCACTTAATAAATCCGTCTTCTCTCTGCATGAAGAAAGTGAGTTCTTATGGTATTAGAGTCTCCAGCGCATTGCACAGGACTGCCCTGGAGACCGGAGGCCCACTTGTTGGGTCGACTGCCACTGGGGAGGGGGAGCAGGACAGAGTAAGTGCAGGTGTCAGGGAACCCGGCACAAACGTTGGAGGGCCAATTCGCCTCTGGCTTTTCTCCCGTGGGACCAGCCCACAAGGGGCCTGGCTAGTGACTTCATCCTTCACCAAAATCATTGTAGACTGTAGTTAACAGGCGACAATCACAGCAAGAGAGCCGGCACACTGCTGTAGGCCTGGCGGGGCCCTACAGGCTTCCAAATAAAAGCTCTTTCCGCTTTAAGAACCCAAGCCTCAGAATAAACAATGTGGAAGGAGGCACACTACTCTGGTTTCCACATCCCCTCATCCCCATCCAGTAAAGGCCGTTCCCAGCTCTGCCAGTGAGGCTGGCGGTGAATAAAATTAACCCCACCTGCCCCGTCTGGCCCGGCAGCGGCTGAGACGCCGTGGGCAAGATCCCACCTCTCCCCGGGGCCAGCCAGGCACCTACAGGACGGGCGCCGCGGACACCCCGCGGGGGTGCTCCTGGGCCTGGAGCGAGAGCGGGCTATTGGGGATGCGGAAGACGCGATGCAGAGAGGACAGTGCCGCGGCCCCTCGGACCACTGCCACGACCCCATCCCGACTGCGCTCCAGCCCGCGGCCAGCCAGGCCACTGACATTTGGCCCAACTTAACTTCCTGTTACTAAAGAGGGAGGGGACAAGGGAGGGGGAAAAGGGCGCCCAGTGAAGAGCTGGAACGGGGCGTGCAAGGCTCGGAGCCCCAATCCTGGGACGCTTGGAGATGGTCTTCTGCCAGGTGACGGGCGGCACTGCAGGCGCGTCACTCCCACCCCGTTTTGGCGCTTGCGATTTTCTAGGCTTGGAACTGCAGGGTTTGGGTGTTGCGGAGCGGAGTAAGAGGTAGTTCGGCGTGCCGGTGGGAGGCTTTCATTGCGTTCTAATTGGTTCAGAGGCGGGCCAGGGCCGCCCCGGGCTTCCCCGCAGCGCCACCTGCTCACTGTGCGCCCCGCCGGGTGGGTTTCAGGCGGGGGATGCTGCGGCCGCACCTGACCCTCCCGGGCGTTGGACACGGCGCAGAGTCCAGCCAGGGCTGGCACAGTCCCCACCCGCGCCCGCCCTCCCCACCCGGAGGACAGCGCCGCCCCCGCCTTACCGAAAGTCGCGCAGGCTGCCCGGCCCCGGGTCAGCGCCTGCCTCGGCCCTGGCCGCGGGCGCAGCGATCGGGCCCCGGGGGCCACTGACAGAGCTGGGAGCAAGCGAGGCGGCCCCGCGCAGGCTTAGCCAGCCGAGCGCCTGCGGTTCTGCGCCGCGCGGTGGACCGGGCTGGGGAACGCCCCCGACAGCGGCGCGGCCAATGACAGGACAGCACGGAGCCCGTCCCGCCCCCGTGGGGCCGGCTGTCACCGCCGCTGCCGCCGGCGCACGTGGGCTGTAGCCCGGCCCAGAACGCAGGGAGTGGCCGGGCGCTCCCACCCTGACCCGCGCAGGTCGGAGACCAGGGGAGAGCTGCTGGGAGTGGGGCGTGGTGGCGCTGCGAGATGAAACCCCCGGTGTTGGTAAGCGGGTATCAAGGGAGCGGCGAGGCCCTGGGCCTCAAGCTTCTTGGTCTAGGCAGCTGGAAAGCAAGCCACCGCATCCCCTTTTGGACGTGGGGGAGCAGCATGGCACTTCTAGTACCGACTGTGTACGTCCTGTGGACCTCCCTCTTTGCTGGGCTCCTTGACTACCCTGAGCTTCCGCAAACCTCCTTGCTAGCTAATAGGATCTTCCCCTCACCTGGCCTTGCTTAGGCTAAAGTTAGTGGGAAGGGAGCGGTGGTGCAGACTACCTGTGTTACCTTGGTCAGATCACCTAAACACCCTCTACCTTTGGCTGTCAGATCCCTATCTTAATCTCTGCTCTGCCCACCTTCCCGGGTTACCCTTACCCCCCACAGCTCCAGAGAGCAACATTCACAGACAACACAGTGTGAATGGACTGGGGCCTAGTGAGCAATCGGAAGCACTCCGTAGACTATAACTACTGTAAAACACCTTGTGTTTAAACGGCTCTTGTAGCAGTTATCATGAAATAGGGATCTCCATGGGCAGGAACCATGTCTGACTCACCTCTGGAACCCAGGGCCCATCACAGGGCTTGGCCCAGTGTAAGCATCAATAAGTGTTCTTGGAACTGAGCTACCTAGGCCAGAGGAAAACAGGCAGGCTTGAGCAGTGAGAAACAGTATTGTGGCTCCAGGCTGCTGGAATTTCCCCAGCACAAGACCACCTCTAGGAGACACCATGTTCCCTTACCAGACAAGTGCAAACAGAACAGTTTGCCTCCCCAAACCTGCAGCTTATTATTTTTTTTCTCTACTCTACTTCTTATCATGTGATCTTACTCTCAGCCTTTTGGTGTTTACCAGGTATTGTCCTACCTGGCAGCTCTCTTAGCTCTCTCTTCAGAATTCAATCAAGTTCCTGTAGGTGAACTTTCCAGCAAAAGCTGTTCCTGCCCAGTTTGCAAGGCCCAGTCAGCTTGTACTCTCAGAGGGCCAGCACTCCACTCTGATGGAAATCTGCCTGTGATGCCAGCCTGGGGATTGCCCTTCACACGTGATCTCATCTAAGCCTGGCTTGACAGGTATGTATTGTATCATCATCCCATTTCACAGATGTGGAAACTGAGACCAGTGAGGTAAAGCAACTGGTCAACATCACATGGTTAGTAAGTATCAGAGTCTGGATTTGAGCCAGATCTGGTTCCAGAATCTACATGCCTAACCACTATGTGCTGGGGCCTCTACAGCACTGCCCATGCCTCTAGGGTACTTGACAGGTCAAGTCTAACCCTGAAAGAGCTGCTCTAGGCCTGACCCACTCCCAGTCTATCCAAACAGTCTGTCAAGCTCAGGCCAGGGCACTATAAGGGAGAGGAGACTCCACTGGCCTGGCCCTACCTTATTTAGAAGAGTGATATAGAAAACCCAAGGCAGTGAGGAGCTTCAGGAAGCAGTGTTAACATCTGTCCCCACCTTGACTGCACTGGACATAAAGCCTCTTGCTATTGGCCTGGACCTGAGACACCCATGTTGTGGATAGAGATGGAAACAGAGTCATTCATTCATTTAACAAACCCTACTGCGAACCAAATGTGGTTCCTGCACTCATGTAACTTATAATGCAACAGATGAATAATCAGAAGTACACAATGCTGTCCAGACATGGTGGCTCAGGCCTGTAATCCCAGCACTTGGGAGGCTGAGGTGGGCAGATGACCTGAGGTCAGGAGTTCAAGACCAGCCTGGCCAACATGGTGAAACCCTGTCTCTACTAAAAAACACAAAAAATGATCTGGGCATCATGGCACATGCCTATAATCCCAGCTACTCATGGGGCTGAGGCAGGAGAATTGCTCATACAGTGAGACTCCATCTCAAAAAAAAAAAAAAAAAAAAGGAAGAAGAGGAAGAGGAAGAAGAAGAAGAAGACCACAATGCTTTGGGAGCTGTATTCTTCATTACTCTTTTTTTTTTTTACAGTTTTATCACCTTACCAATAGCACAACATTCTCCCTTCAGATTAAAACAAGCTTAATGCTATTTCAGGAACACTGTGGGCCAACCAAGTTTAACAAAGATAGCATTGCTCAGCACAGAAGTTCAAGCAACTTAAAAATTAGAACGTACCAATGCATTCCCAGAACCTCTGCCTCCTCTCCCCTACCCTACTCCCCATCTTTTTAACTCAGGGGGCTCAGATAAGAAAGACTCTTGCTAGGTGGGTACGTCTGAGGGCTGAGAGGTGAGCTTTTCCTTGGATGTAGGGCAACCTGGGAACTGAGAAGGGTTAACTGCATGGAGGGAGATAAACCTGGGGACTTCTTGAGCCAGTGGCCAGAGCCACTCACCACCTCACACAAGCCACCCTTGCTGACCATCTTCCTGGAGAATGAAGAGGAATGGGTTAAGGATGTCACAACTCACCTTCCTCTGGACTAAGCAGTCACCATGGGATGTCCTACTGGGCTGTGACTATGTCTAGGAGTTATACAACTCAGCTTTTCAAATGAAAGATCTAAAGTTAGGGCAAACTTTAGAGGAATATTTATCTAATCCCTTACCTAGTAAATGAAAGAAAAGAAGAGGCCAGGCATGGTGGCTCATGCCTGTAATCCCAGCACTTTGGAAAGCTGAGGTGGGTGGATCACTTGAGGTCAGGAGTTCAAGACCAGCATGGCCAACATGGTGAAACTCTGTCTCTACCAAAAATACAAAAATTAGCTGGGTGTGGTGGCACACGCCTGTAATCCCAGTTACTTGGGAGGCTGAGGCCAGAGAATTCTTGAACCCAGGAGGTGGAGATTACAGTGAACCGAGATCACACCACTGCACTCCAACCTGGGTGACAGAGCAAGACCCTGTCTCAAAAATAGAAAAAAGAAAGAGAGAGCGAGAGAAAAGAAGGAAGGAAGGAAGGGAGGGAAGGAGGGAAGGAGGGAGGGAAGAAAGAATAAAGAAGAAAGGAAGAGAAAGAAAAGAAAAAGAGGCTGGGTACAGTGGCTCATGCCTGTAATCCCAACACTTTGGGAGGCTGAAGCAGGCGGATCACCTGAGGCTAGGAGTTTGAGACCAGCCTGGCCAACATGGTGAAACCCCGTCTCTACTAAAAATACAAAAATTAGCTGGGCATTGTGGTGCGCACCTGTAATCCCAGCTACTCAGGAGGCTGAGGCAGGAGAATCACTTGAATCCAGGAGGTGGAAGTTGCAGTGAGCTGAGATCACACCACTGCACTCCAGCCTGGGCGACAAGAGCGAAACTCCATGTCAACAACAACAACAACAAAGAAAAGGAAAGAAACGGAGGCCCAGAGACAGGAGGATGCTTCTGATGGTCACAGAGTGAGTGAATAAGTGTGTTCCAGGCATGTAATTTCCCTTTCTCACCCTTAGCATGACAGACAAACTAACTCAATCTCTTTATGCAGCAGGCTCAATAGTCTATATTTAATAGCCACCTCTTCCCTAGGCCACTTTTCCAGGATGCTGCTTGTGGAGGTTGTCTGGGAGATGCAGATGGCCACTTAGCATGAGAGGGAGGAAGAGAAGGAAGGCCCAGATTCATCCCTAAATATAGCTTCATCTCAGACGGAAGCAATGGCCTCCACAGCACTATGCATGCCTCCCCCTGAAAGAACCCAGCTGGTGCTCGCGGGCATCATCGGTTATCCACCTGATGGTGTTCAGAGGACTGTGGGGGTGGCAGTTCTGGCTTCCTTTTATTTCCAGCCTAGCAATATGCTTGAAGAAAGGTCAGAGTTGAACTAAGTGGACTCCTGATGAGAGATTTTCTGTAATGAAGCCAGGGTGCCTCTCAAGATGTTTGAATGGTAGAGAAGACAGTTGCACTGGGCTCTGGATCTCTTCCTGAAGGCCATAGATTCCAGAGAAGGGCAAAACAGTGAGTGTGGTTCTCACTGGCTTCCTCCCCAAGCTGCTATCAAAGTGCTTTGGTCTTTCAGAAGGAAGAGGAAGGCTGGTATCTAGACAGAGTCCAGTGACCTGGTTAAATGATGAGAAAGGGCTGATTGGCCCCGGGCACCTTGGGAGCTGTCCTTGGAGGACTCTGTAAGCCAGGAAGTGGAAACATTTGTATCTCCCGCAGACAGACTCAGCAGTATGTGAGAAGCAAGATCCCTGGGGCCTTGTTCAAGCTCTTTATCATCTTCATAGACCTCAGAACAAACCGCTTGTTCATGGATAAAACATCTAAAAGTTTTCAAGGTCACTAAAAACTCATCAGGCCTACCACACTTAAAGTGGCTTTTCCAGAGGTGGTTTAGAGAAAAATGGCACCTGTCTGGGACCTGCTGAAGTCAGTAATGCCCTCGGAGGCACCCCAGCACTTTGGGGAATGTGTGCATGTTGCCAGCAATGGTGAGAAAGTCAGTGCTGGAGAGCAAAGAGCTGTGGCTGCAGGCAGGAGGTGACATCCCAGCCAGATGCAGCAACCAGAGCAAACAGAGACAGAGTGTGTGTGCAGAAGAGAGGGGAAGAAACATAGGGTCATGTAAGCAGTCTAGCCTTAGCCCCAGATAGACTGGGGATTCACAGACAATTGTGAATTCCAGGGGCATAATATAATTCTGACCTCTAGAGATCAAACATGGCCACAAAACCCAGAGCACCCTCATGGCAGGCTGGGCCACACCTGTAGCCTGGGCAGATTCCTGTCCACATAAACCCGAAGCCCATTCCAGAACTGCTGTAACTGATGGATCTTGGGAGACAGCTTTCAACTTGTACTTCCAAACCCTTCCCAGAACAGCTGGCTAGAGGCAAGGACAGGAATATTCTTCTCTGTTCTAGTCCAAGAAGGGAACTCAATCAAGTTCATCTGTCTATCCACCCATCATGTGTCCACCCCAGAAATATGTACAGTGCAGTTAGGCTGGAGGTGTCATAGCCAAGCCATTAATAGCACAGACTCTGAAGTCAAGATGACTGGGTTTGAATCCCAGTTCTGCCACTTATTAACTGTGTGACCTTGAGCAAGTGACTTATCCTCCTTGTGCAGCAGGTAGTAGGGGAATAGTAATGGGGAGATGCATGCTAGAACAGTGCCAGGCACATAATAAATCATATGTAAGTGTTTGTGAGTAAATATACTTGGTGATGATATCACTAAGAGTATAGAGAACTAGAGTCTATAGGAGGCATCAATTCTGTAAGCAACTCCTGGTCAGGGACTTGCCTAGTCCCCAGCCTCAGACTTGTGTGTATGTTATAAAGGCAGGTACTATTTTCATCCACTCCTTAGAGATAAGAAAATGGGATTTTGGAGAAGTGAAACCACTGGCCCAGAGTCTCCTAGGGGCCAGCAGCTGGCAAAATGAATCGAATTGGTGGACTTCCAAGCCTGTGCTCTTTACAATTCCCAATACTGCCTCCCCAGATCTATCTGGGGTCTGGGGGACAGCGAGGAGGCTGAGGGGAGTGGGAAGACTTCACAGAGGTGGCATCCCTTCCACTGAGCCGTGAGAGATGAGTGGCAGGCAGATGGGAAGGAGTATGGTGAGTGCTCAGGACAGGCAGCAACTGAAACACAGAATCAGAGATGAGGGACAGAGCCAGGAACCGCAAGAGATTCCTTCCTTCATTCATTGAGCAGATGCTGACTGACTGCCTGCCACGTTCCATGCACTATTCTTAGTGGAGGGGATGCAGCAGGGAATAAAACATGAAAGTAATCCAAGATGAAGCTATAGAGGTGGCAAGAACCACACAGGGGACTGTGGAAGCTAGTTGTTGTATGTGGAGGAGGGAATTAATTGGCCAGCTCCTCCATTCCTCCTTGTTTTGGTAACATCCCTGCCTTCCTGGCTACAGAACTGGACACAGTTCCCAGGCCTGGTGAACCATCAAGCCCCGACGGTGATCAGTCCAACAGCCAAGTGCCTGGTCCAAGCAGAATTCTTTAAGACCAGTGTGTAGATACACAGTGAGAGAGGCTCTCTTTCCATGAAAGTTAGGGTGACCAACAATTGTGTGCCATGTGCAATGGAGGAAACCTGACCACAAGAAGAGAAAGAGAGAAAGAAACTCCTATAACTGAAGACTGCAGGGGTGAAAGCTCCAGTCACCCTACTCTGCAGTTGTCTCAGCTCTGCCCTCCTCTCTGTCGGCTTCTCTTCAGACTGGTTTTCCTCATGGTAGCAAGTGTCATTGCTCTCATTGCCACACACTTCCTTATCCAAAAGAATATTTCTGGCCCAGCATTCCAAGCATGGTCCTGAGCTTCATCGGATTGGAGTGGGTCACATGCCCAGTTGAACTGGTGCCATAGCCAGAGGAATGGAATGTGCTGATTGTCCATGCCAGTCAAGGCCCCCTCCTAGAGCTGGGGTGAACTCAGCTTCCCTGAGACACCTGAGCTGCATGGGAGAGGGGGAACACCTGAGTGAACGCTGAGAGCAGTTAGGAAGGGAGGAAGGACACGTGTACATATGTCAGGTAGATCTAGCACAGGCAGTTGATTTCCATATATGCCACTGGCTTTCTAATGCAAACATCTCGGACTCTGCCTGAGGGTTCTCCTCTAGCCTCAGCAGCAAGCTCAGCCAATGCATGGGGCAGACCAGAAATATAGGTGATTTAACACCACAGGGAGCAACCTTCAACACAGTGTGGGCAAGGGTTTGTGGATATATACCCCCAATTTCTCACCCCTCCAGGTGAGACATCTTAAAGGTGAGTTCTCTATCTCTAGCTCTGTCTCAGAGAGCCCCAGCAGGACTGGGCAACAAGTGTCACAGCAGTAACCTGTATTGGCTTCCTCCTGCCACTTCTCCATCACACTTCCCCGGTCCCTTACTGGTGCTTCCTGGGGTTACTTCCCAATAAACTGCTGACATTCAGACTCTTATCCCAGGGTCAGCTTTTGCAGGAACCCATGTGAAGACAGGAGCAACTCATCTGCGCCTTTGACTTTAAAACTCTTCAGGAGGCTCCTCCGTGTGGTATGCAACATTGTAACCTCAATGCACATTGCTTAAACAGCACCCAGCAGGTGGGAGGTGTCAGAAAATGTTTGTTGAAAGAATAAAAGGAAACTATTTAAAAACAAACAAAAAATAGACTAGACAAGTGCTTGTACCACCCAGCAACTATTTCGCTAACGAGCCTGAGCCCTAGTTATAGACCTGGGCCCATATGAAATTTCAGAGGAATTTATACTTTTTACCTCTGGGAAAGATACGTCATCCTGACCTCCTCCTCTATTATCCCCTCCCCACCCCTACTTTCACACATCAGCCCTCACATTAAGCTTCTCTCTAAGTGCAGTACATTTTGTAGTGGATTAATACTTTTAAATGAAAATTAAATTCCTACCAACTTTTCTCTTAAAAGCTTTCTCCTAGGAACAGCTTAGATGCCAAGAGACAACCTAGGGCAGCACTGGCTCTGATTGGTTCAGAAGGGGTGTTCTCCTTTTCAGGTGAACGAGGTCCACAGGGGCATTCCAAGCATTACTGTGATGGAACCAAGTTCCCAAATAGAAAAGCCCAAACCAGCTTCACTGGTCAAATTCCCGTGAAAAGAGTTCAGCCTCCAACAACCTGGATTCCAACATATGTGCTCCCTAATGGTGTGAATTGGAGCAAGCCAGTAGATGGAGATAATAACCCTGTGTTTGTAAGATCAGAGCATAGATCAAATAAGATGGCATATGTAAAGGCTCTCAATTAATGTTAGTTGCCTACCCTCCTATTTATAAGTGTGGTGGCTTTGTATTATAACAACTTGCTAAGCTAGACCTGTTTCCGAGAATTTCCTTTCCTGGGTGGTTCTGAATTAGGATTGGCCATAAGGGATATTTGCATGAGATCAGGAAGGATTTTTTTCTTTTTTTTTTTTTGAGACTCCATCTCACTCTGGTGCCCAGGCTGGAGTGCAGTGGTGCAATCTCAGCTCACTGCAACCTCTGCCTCCCAGGTTCAAGTGATACTCCTGCCTCAGCCTTCTGAGTAGTTGGGATTACAGGCATGCGCCACTGCACCCAGCTAATTTTTGTATTTTTAGTAGAGACAGGGTTCCACCATGTTGGCCAGGCTGGTCTCAAACTCCCGACCTCAGGTGATCCACCTGCCTCGGCCTCCCAAAGTGCTGGGATTACAGGCATGAGCCACCATGCCCAGCCGTAGGAAGCAATCGTTGTGCCAGATCAGCACAGGTTACCAGGGAACACTGCCACTCATGTGTTGCTGGCATGGGGCAGTTGCCAGGCTTCCAGCTCCTGCAGCTCACGCAGATTCTCCTCCTTCAGCTTTGCTGAATCTAGGGCCAGGTGCAGGTTCACTTATTTGGTGAAAGGTGCAACCTTCTTCTAAGGGTCACCACATTGTCCAAGTTAGAGGTGATGAGAAATAGACATGAATTCCACCTTCTCCTCAAGGGATCCATTTGTCCAAGTTTCAGCTGGCTCTTGATTTGCCCCTCTTTACATCAGGTTTTCTTCTCACCTGATAACCCTGTGGATCTACAGCAATTCAAGTAAACACTGAGGCAACAGCTTTCTGCAATCTCTGTCAGCTCCCACAATTATGTGAACTCTAATCCCTATAGTAATTCCCTCTTCTACATATTAATGATCTTGCTTCCCTGATCAAAACTTAACTGATACAATAGGTAAACAGAAACTGCCGTTTTTCAGGTGCCTACAATGGGCCCATATATTACCTTATTTATCTTCACGACATCCGTATAGCAGGCTGAGATTTTTAACCCCATTCTATACTTGGGGAAACCAAAGACCAGGGTGGTTAAGTCATAGTAACAGGCAGAACTAGGATTCAAACCCTGATCTGTCCATCTTCTGAGCTTCAGCTCTTGTCACTTAATCGCTCTGAAACTTATCACAAGCACATATCTCATTAGCAGTAAAACTACTGCAAATGTGATATATACTTATTAGAAATAGGAAAAACTTTTAGATATATCCAAAGACTTTGCCAAAGAAGTGGCAAAAACAAAAAAAAAGGAGGCCATTCCCCCCACAAAAGATAGTAAAACACAGGTGAAAGGAAATGAATTGTAGACTTGCTGGTCATCAGGTAAGTGGCAGATTGGGCAAACTGGTTTAGGCAATATCTCAAGTGCAGGGGTCTGATCCTTCTGTGTAAGGGCAAGGCTGAAAAGAAATTTGACTTCTGGCAGAAATGCAATAGTTGTTTCTCTGCACAGTTTACCACTCAGCATTCTTCCCGCTGGCCAACAATCTCTGACAGTCCAACTGGGAGAAAATCAAAGAAGCCATTGAGTGAAGGCTGCGCTGGGTCTGTGCCCGAGAGTCACAGGATCCCAGAACAAAGTGGGAAGGCACGAGCCACAGCGGCCTTCTAAGAATGCCTGAGCGGCCAGCCCTCGAGGTTTTCTATTTCCCTAAGGACCAAGGGAAGCATCTTAGAACAAGGCTATAGCTGCTGTGTTGACAGCAGAGAGCAAAGCAAATTTATGTTGCATGGCTCACTCTGGGCAGAGGAGGGGGAATGGGAACTGGAAGAGGGGTAGAGGGAGGACCAGGAAAGAGATGGCATGAAACATCACCCTATGGATCCAGCCTGTCTGTCCATTCCTCCCCCATCCCTCCTGAGCTTGGCTTCAGGCTTAGTGCTCCCCTTGTAAAAGGCCCTCCCTGTTCCTTTCCACCCAGTGAGAAGACTGTGCTACAGGTCACCACCTTGGAAAGTCTTCCTTATTGCCCCAGTTCATGCTCCTTCCACATTCTGCAAACAGACTCACCCACGTCCCCACAAAGTTTCGCATCCTCGCTAGTGGTTGCTTACATGCCTATGACATCTCCTTCAGAGAAGCGCCCTACCTCTAACATCTTTTCCTCCTTATATTAAAAATAGGCTTTATCTTTTTTATAACCAAAGCTGTACCCAATCAAAAAGGTCAATCAAAAGGAATAATGTAAAAATAAAAAAAGAGATTCTCATTATCCAGGGATTGGGGCCATTACACCTTGGAGAATATGGATCAATTCACATTATCAACATATGTACTTATGAAATCTTGTAGCTGTAGAGGCCAGATGAGAGGGTTAAGGGTTTGGGCATTGCAGTTAAACCAGCTTGGGGTGGAATCTCAAATCTAGCTGTATGACCTTGGATAAGTGAGTCTCTGATTCTTAGCTTCCTCTTTCATCAAATAGGGGTAGTGAAGTTGTTATAAAGTTGTCATAAAGTTGGCCAGGTGCGGTGGCCCACACCTGGAATCCCAGCACTTTGGGAGGCCAAGGTGGGCAGATTATTTGAGGCCAGGAGTTCAAGACCAGCCTGGCCAACATGGTGAAACCATCTCTACTAAAAACACAAAAATTAGCCAGGTGTGGTGGCACACACCTGTAATTCCAGCTACTTGGGAGGCTGAGGCATGAGAATCTCTTGAACCTGGGAGGGAGAGGTTGCAGTGAGCTGAGATTATGCCACTGAACTCCAGGCTGGGTAACAGAGCAAGACCCTGTCTCAAAATACAATAAAATAAAATTCAAAGTAAATTCGCAGTGTTGTACAACCACCACTATCTGGTTCCAGAACATTTTTCTTTCTTATATGGGAGCTGCTTCACACATAGTTTCAGAACATTTTTATCACCCCAAAAGGAAACCCACACCCATTAAACAGTCACTCCACTCCCCCTTCCTCATAGTCCCCAGCAACTGCTAATCTGCTTTCTGTCTCTATGGAAAAATCACTATCTTTTATCTTCAGACTTTCTCTCTCCTTTAGTTTTTCCTGCAGCATTAATTGTAGTCAAACTTCTGTCATCAAACTGAACTTAAAAAAGGAAACAAATCACAAAAAGAATGAAAAAAGATCTGGCACATCTACTTGAGCCACTGGCCTGTCTCTTACCATCAAACTTCTTTAAGAGTGATCCATCCATACTTTTTCTCTCTGCATCCGCCGGTTTCACTCACCCTAAACCCTATAAGCTGGTTCTTGTTAGGACGACAGAGCCCTCCTAGTGGTCAAATCCCTGTTATAGAGCCAAAAATACTTTTGGCTTTTAACTTCCTTAATTTCTTTGCATCACAGGACATAGTTGACCACCCCTGTTTGAAACTCTCTCTTCCTTTTTCTTTCTTTCTTTTTTTTTTTTTTTTTTTTTTGAGACAAGGTCTCACTCTGTCACCCAGGCTGGAGTGCAGTGGCGCAATCTCAGCTCACCCTCCCAACTCAGGAGATCCTCCTACCTCAGCCTCCCAGGTAGCTGGGACTACAGGCATGCACCACCACACCTATTTTTTTTTCTTTATTTGTAGAGATGTGGTTTTGCCATGTTGCCCAGGCTGGTCTTGAACTCCAGAGCTCAAGTGATCCTCCTGCCTTTTCATTCCCAAGTGTTGGGATTACAGGTGTGAGCCACTGCGCCCAGCCATCTTCCTTTGTTTCCCAAACATCACTGCTCCACCTCAATTTTCCATGCCATAAGAGCTTCTCTTCCTGCTCTTCTCCGTCGATGTCTCTCCTTGGGTGACCACATTCCTCATCCTTGTCTCAGCTATCATACGGGCACTGGAATTCCAGCTGTCTCCCAAATTCCAGATTCATGTTCATCTGCCCTTGGATGTTGCTTCCTGGATGCCTTCAACACATCTCAAAGTCAGCATGTCCAAAGTGAATTGTCCAAAACCCTCTTAATGATCTATATTCCAAATCTCACTGATGGTATCACCATCCACCCCATTTCCAGAACTGGAATTCTTAGTGACTCTTCTGTGGTTCTGTGGTTTCTCTCTTTGTCTAAATCTTCTTTTCCAATTGGTTAACAAATCCTTTAAATTACAGTTCAGACACATCTCTTGAATCCCTTCCCCGCTATTCATCCCTATCGTTGCTGTCTTAGTTTAGGTTCCCAATATCTCTCCTCTGAACAACTACAATTACCTTTTTAAAAGAGACTGAGTCACATTCTGTCACCCAGGCTGGAGTGCGTGGTGTGATCATAGCTCAATGCAGCTTCAAACTCCTGGGGCTCAAGTGATCCTCCCACCTCAGCCTCCTGAGTAGCTAGGACTACAGGCATGAACTACCACATCCAGCTAATTTCTCTCTCTTTTTTTTTTTTTTTTTAATACATAGGGTCTTGAACTCCTGGGCTCAAGTCACACTTAGATTGCTCCTTCCTGTTTGCTATCCCTAGCCTTTTCAAGCAAACCTCCATTTTAGCATTTGTCACAGTATGATCATTTACCTGTCTCCTATCCTCTCGCCTTGGCCTGCAAAGCACTGGGATTACAGATGTGAGCCACTGTACGCAGCCTATACACCTTTTTAAAAAATTCATGACCAGGCTCATGCCTGTAATCCCAGCACTCTGGGGCCAAGGCAGGAGGATGGCTTCAGCCCAGGAGTTCAAGATCAGCCTGGCCAACATAGCAAAATGCCATCTCTATTAAAAATACAAAAAAATTAGATGGGCATGGTGGTGCACGCCTGTAGTCCCAGCTACTCTGCAGGCTGAGGCACGAGAATCGCTTCAACCTGCGAGGCAGAGGTTACAGTGAGCTGAGATCTTGCCACTGCACTCCAGCCTGGGTGACAGAATGAGACTGTGCCTTAAAAAAAAAAGAAAGAAAAAAAGTTACATGTTTTTTCCGTAACTGGCAGAGTGGCATCTTAAAATACAAAAGTCATGTTATCATTCTCCTACTTAAATACCTCTACCTCCTACAAAATACAGCAACTCTCCTCTGTCTAGCCCTGACTACCTCCTCACCCTCATCTCCCTGCAGGATCTGTTACAAATCCTCCATTCTCTACCACGGGCTTCTAGATGAGACTGCCTCCAATTTCTGGCCCCAGAGATGGGACACATGACTAGATTAAGTCATCAGTAGTCTCCACCTCTGTGGCCCCAGTCATTGGCTCAGGCCCAAACCAGAGCCAATGAAATGCAATGCTGGGTTTTTGAGATATAAGAACCTCAGACCTCTTCTTTGCACTGGATGTGAGGGAAGCAGGAACAGAGATTGGAACTGCTGCATCTTGCAACCAATGGGAGACTTAGAATGCAACCATCACTGGGAAAAAAGGAAAACATTATCCTGGTGACATCTTTTGAGACCTGGATCAAACCCTTTCAAGAACCATATAGCCTTTGACCAACTTTTAAAAATTTAATGTAAGCAAATACACAGCTCCCCTCCGTTATGGTAGGTGCATCGGTGCATGGTAGATGCACCTGGCAGTGATAACTTAAGCATACCCTGAGAATGACCCTGTGTAACAGACACACCTGAATGTGTGTTTAGAGTTCTGAGCTAAGGAATCCCAGAGTGGCCAACCCGGAGACCCATTCTCTATCTGTGAGGAACATCTGAGCGCCCACAGCCCAGCCACAATTCCATACACAGGATCCAGGCCCTTTTGAGGGGTTAAATGAAGTTTGTAAAGTGGAGGTTGTTAGGGGGAGGGTGTTAAGTGAAAATGCTATGTAAATGCATGGTTTTGCAGCAGTGTGGTTCTTCTGCCCAGTCCACCACCACTGGACTTTCTCCCCTGTTTGTGAGCCCCCAGTAAAACCCTATGTCTCATTTGCTGGCTCTGGGTCTCTTCTTCAGCCCCTTGAGGCTGGTGCCATCTCTCTGGGAGTTGATAGGGGTTTGGCACAACACCTTACCCACTTCATTTTCTATTCTTAAGATAGTTTAAGCTAGGCTTTGTGTTGTTACAAACCAAACTCCCTACTCATTACCCTTGAAGCCAGTGTTTCCCAAATTTTGCTGAACATTAGAATCACCTGGAGAGCTTTTGAATCCCACCGTCATGTCAATTAAGTCATAATATCTTGAGGTGGGAGGCAGGAATTGGTAGTTTTGAAAGATCTCAGGTGATTCCAATGCATGGTGAAATTCAGGAACCACCACTATGAGCAAAGTGAGCTGCTTCCTCTGGGCTTCCCTGGCCCCCTTTCACCGATTTACCAGAGCTCTTCTTACGCTATATTGCAGGCCTGCCTCCCCTTTTGGACTCCGAGCATCGCAGCAGCAGACTCATGTCTCTCTCTTGTCTTGCACATGGTAGGCCTCCAGTAAGTGTTAAATAATGAAGAAATGAATGAATCGATAAATGAGACAGGTCCATGCAATGTTCTTGTGTATTTTTTCATTCACGGTACCTTGTAATGGGCATAAGGCAGGGAAAAAGGTCTAAGAGCGTACCTTTGCCCAAATCCTGGTGATCCAGGGCAAATACTTTGTTCAGTGTCTCCTTGTCCTCATCCATAAAATGTAAATAACAATAGCACTTACATCACAGTGATGTTGTCAGGCTTCCATAAGTCAATACATGTAAAATTCTTAGAACGTTGTTTGCTATGTAGAAAGCAATGAGATGGTAGAGACTGAGTATAGATGGTTCCTTGCAGAATCGCTTATGACTGGAAGGGGCACACAGTGTGGGAAGAAGCAGAATAAAGAGCAGTTTGTAGTATTTTCATTTTTAGGCTGCAAGCCTTGAGCATGTTTAGAAGCTAAAAGGAAGAGCCAGGTGAAAGGGGGAAACTGAGGTGTGGAGAGAAGCAGATTCAATACCCAATAGAGCCAGATCTGCAGTAGATGGGGAGATGGGTCTGGAGAAGAGGGGACAGGATGAACCAAGGACCAGAGGAGTGTGGAAGCCTCAAGACAAGAGGAATCACAGAGAAGACAGATGCACAATATTCACACCTGTGTGTGCTCTGGGAGTTGCTTTGCTTCTCGTGCAGTTTGTTAAATTAGGTGAATTTCATTCAGGTGGCTGGAAGTTTACTGCACTGGGGTGGAGAATCAATTACTGCTTGGTGGCAGAACAAAAGACTTGTAAAGTTCTGCTGGACTTGCCCTGCCCACAATGGCGACAGCACACAATCAGGTGCTTTCAGAGCCACCTGAATAGAGCCTGTTATTTGGACCCAGGCCAGGTGAAGGGCTTACTATTTTGTATTATTCATCACAGAGCATTTCGATCTATTTTAAAGGAACTCTTTTCCTGCCTGAGGAGAGAGGAAAGCACTTCTCTATGAAGACCACAACTTTATAACAAGATTCGTTGTCATGGAACTTTACTTGCGGAGTGTTTGTTATTCAAAGCTTATTGTGCTTATAAGTTTGTCAGCAGAATGGTTAGAGGTCTCTTTACTATTTTAGATAGTAAGTTTCCAGCCAAGGATGTCCTTGAACACTCCTCCACCCGTCCCAGCTCTGTCTCCTTATCTGTAAAAGAAGGGCATGGGCCTGCGGGCCTGCCTGCTTCCTTCCTCCCTCCCTTCCATCAACATGTATTTGTTTGAACTCCTGTCATAAGCAGGGAACAATGTAGGTACTCTGGAGAGATAAACAAAACCTGATTCAGCACTTGTCACTCCATCAGAGAATTAGCAGTTTTGCAGGGAAATTATAACCAGTCAATCTGTTGTAGCTGAGTTTTTCTTTTTCTTTTCTTTTTTTCTTATTTATTTTTTTGAGACAGAGTTTTGCTCTTTCGCCCAGGCTGGAGTGCAGTGGTGTGACCTCAGCTCACTGCAACCTCTGTCTCCTGAGTTTAAGCGATTCTCCTGCCTCACCCTCCTGAGTAGCTGGGGCTACAGGTGCCTGCCACCACGCCTGGCCAATTTTTGTGTATATATATATAAAATTTATATATAATATAATTATATATGATATATAATATAATTATATTATATATGATATATAATATAATTATATTATATATGATATATAATATAATTATATATCATATATAATTATATAATATATAATATAATTATATATAATATAATATAATTATATATAATATATAATTATATAATATATAATATAATTATATTATATAATATAATTATATATAATATATAATTATATATTATATAATATAATTATATATAATATATAATTATATATTATATAATATAATATATTATATATTATATATAATATATAATATATTATATAATTATATTATATATTATATAATTATATATTATATATAATTATATTATATAATATAATTATATATTATATATTATATAATTATATATTATATAATTAATATAATTATATATTATATATATTATATAATATTATTATATATTATATGTTATATAATTAATTATATATTATATATATTATATAATATAATTATATATTATATGTTATATAATTAATTATATATTATATATATTATATAATATAATTATATATTATATGTTATATAATTAATTATATAATATATATAATTAATTGTATATTATATATTATATAATTAATTATATATTATATATAATATAATTATATATTAGAGAGAGATAATTTTGTTTTGTTTTGTTTTGTTTTTAGTAGAGACAGGGTTTCACCATGTTGGCCAGGCTGGTCCTAAACTCCTGACCTTGTGATCCGCCTGCCTCAGCCGCCCAAAAGTGCTGAGATCACAGGTGTGAGCCACCTCGCCCAGCTATAGCTGAGTTTTTCATCACCTCTCATTTAAATCCACTTTCAGTGGATTCCTAGTCAATCGTTCTGACTTCACTCATTTTTCTGCCCACTACCTGCCAGAAGGATCTTTCTGAAGCACTTGTCCAGTGTGAATGCTGCCCTCCAGCCCACAACATGACAGACAGTTCCTTTCTTTGTTTTCTTTACTCACGTGCTGCTCTCCTCATCCTCTGTGTCTAGCAAACTCCTCATCCTTCAAGCCCAATGCCATGCTTTCCCGGTACTCACACTCTCAGCAGAATGGATTGCTCCTTCCTCCTGTGCTGTCCCTAGCCTTTGCAAGCACATCCCCATTTGAGCATTTGTCACAGTATGATCATTTACCTGCCTCCTATACTGGGGAGGGCCGGATCTTCATTAGTCTTGGTACCTCACTGCATGACCCTTAGTGGGTGATGAATTAATGATTGTGAAGTCATTGAGTGTCATATGTGAGAAATAGAAAAAAACACCCCTCCTTTTCCCCTCCCAAGCCATAACCAGGCTACTGGGGGAATCCTACAGACCAGGGACATGGGGGATTTTTTTCCCTAATATTTCATTTTCTTTCTTTCTTTTTTTTTTGGAGATGAGGTCTCACTATGTTGCCCAGGCTAATTTTGAACTCCTGACCTCAAGTGTTCCCCCAGCTTCAGCCTCCCAAAATGCTAGGATTACAGGCGTGAGCCACCATGCCCGGCCATGCTGATATTTCAAACATAAGGAAACAAAGTATGACACCGCAAACGCTCATGTGCCCTCCATCCAGCTTTCATGAATCTTCTCCATTTGCCATATCTGCTTCAAATATTTTCTTCCTTTAAAGACGTAAACATAGTTAATGCACACTCTGTGCCCCACAGGGATCCATTCCCTTTCTCTGGAATTTGGTGTTCATCATCTAATGCATGTTTTTACGCATTTACTACAAAGGCATATATTTCTAAACAATGTTTTATACTTTTAAAAATGTTTTTAAACACCTTACCTTCATGAAGACTCCTGTGTGTGACATTACAATTTGATTTTCCTGTCAACGTTATCAAGATACATATGAGCTTCTTTCTGTTCCCTGTCTTCTGCTCCGTTGTCTGTGTATTTGTCTATTTGTGTGGTGATTCTTTAACATCAGTGCCTTTATAATGGATTTTAATAGCTGGCAGGCTAAGTCTCTCCTCCTTGTTCAAAGTCATTTAAGCTATTCTCTGGCCTCTCTTCCATATGAATTTTAGAATTAGCTTGTAAAGGTTTGTGAAATTCCTTACTGAAGTAGGCATTTCATTCAATGCATATATTACTTTGAGAGGAATCCTCATCTTTATGGTACCGTGTCTTCCCCTCCATGCACCTGGCAAGGCTCTCCAGCTATGGAGACCTTTTGTGTGGGATGTGGCAGTGCACCCCAGGGCATCATTCCCAAGGCATCCCCAGCAGCAGAACAGAGAGCCTCTGAGAGACCTCTCACTGCGTGTGAGCAGAGCCCAGCCAGCAGGAACCAACTGCCAAGGTGAGGCCAACCCAGAGATGGCAAATAAGCTGAACACACGACTTCTATCACCTCCAAATTCCACTTGCAGCAGATACTGCTAATCCACCCTAGTGCTCTCTTCCTCCAAACCCAATGCCCTCAGCCTCCTTTCTCACATGGCACTTCAGGCAGTCCCCTAAATGAGTCAGGCACACCAAGTGAAACCTCTGTGCACCCAGCCTAAATCTCACGAAGCAGACAGGCATTTTCTGGGACCCTATGACAACCCAACACTGCTGGCTCTGAGGGGACTTCACGGGCCTGCACGGGGCTCTGAGCCCACCCTGTTCCACAGGCACAAGTGCAGGCACATCAGATGCATACTCCCCTCACCATTTTAAAGATTGCTTCCCCAGGGAGAAACAACTGATTTCAGGCAAACCAATGGGCTGAAAAGGCCTAATGGAGAAATATTTTGCTGGGGGAACTGGTGTTGACTTTTCATTCCAGCCACCAGCCTACTCTGACTTTTTCAATGTGCAGAAGGCCTTCACAGCTAGTGCCTGAACGCCCGGCGGTAGAAGCTATTTATGTCTCCTCCCACCTCTTTTGGAAACAAATAATTACCATGTATTACAACAAAGATCACAACAGAGGTCTGTTTAGGGATCTCTGCCTTGCTCGCTTCTGTACCTTTTGCCCCAGCACCCAGTAGACACTTACCATATCCTGATGCAGATTAGAGCTCAGCAATGTTTGATGAGTGTCATGTGTCAAGCCCTGGGTTAAAGGATACTTTGTCCTACTTTGTTTGCACCACGGTGGTGGGTAAAATCTCCATTTTGCAGGTGAGAAACAAAGGCTCAGGGAAATAAAATGACTCCTCCAATCAGGGCTACGTAGCTAGTCAATGACAGGATTGTGAGCCAAGATCTACCCACCTGTGACGGTGGAATCTAAGTTCAGTGCCACCTGCTCATTGCTGCTTGCTAAGGAAGGGAGGAGAAAAGGGAGGAAGGAAGGAAAGGAAGAGGAGACCGAGGGGCAGGGACAGATCATAGAAGGAAGAGAGGGAAAGGAGGAAGTTGAGAAAGAGGGGAAGGGAGAGAGGAGGGCGTGAGGGAAACTGGTGGTGGTGCAGGCTCCAAACCTGCCCTCCTCTTCCCTCTTCCGGAGTCTGTGTCCTGGGGGAGGTCCTATGAATCTGGAAGCCCATTCCAGACTGATCTTGTATTTCCCTTGCAGTAAGAAGAGGAGGAAGAGGAGGAAGCTTAGGAATCCTCTCTAAAGGGGACATGGTTCTTGGAGGCCTGATTTGTATTGGGGAGAATCCTGAAACCAACCACTGAGGGAGCACTACCCTTTATGATGGGGACAGAAAAGCCACAGCAACCCTATGGCCTCTAGTTTTGGAGAGGGACTCAGCTAAAGACCAAAGGAAGCACCAGAAAGAAGAACTGAAGAGTTTAATTTGGTTAAATATAAATAAAAATAAAAACATCTCTAGAATATAGAAACTATCTCTAGAAGGCCGGGTGTTGTGGCTCACACCTGTAATCCCAGCATTTTGGGAGGCTAAGGCAGGTAGATGACCTGAGCTCAGGAATTTGAGACCAGCCCTGGCAATATGTCAAAACCTCGTCTCTGCCAAAAATACAAAAAATTAGCCGGGTGTGGTGGTATGCACCTGTTGTCGCAGCTACTCGAGAGGCTGAAGTGGGAGAATTGCTTGAGCCTGGGAGGCAGAGGTTGTAGTGAGCTAAGATTGCACCACAGCACTCCAACCTGGGTGAAAAAAATAAAAGAAAAACTATCTCTAGGGGTGGAGCTCTGGGGAATGTTTTCTCTGTTCAAATGTTCTACCAAGCAGATGTATTACAGTGGATGTGATTCCCTTTATTTTGTTTGATTTGCTGGACATTGTTCAAAGGTCATCCCCAGGTATCAGTGGACACTGAGGGTGTGGCTGTAGGCCCTGCAGGGGAGGCGCCACAGGGAGGGGCTGGCACTCCTGTGGGCTCAGATGCTCAGGTGAGTTGCCCATTACATAAGGTGCATTGCTAGGGCATTAGCTCAGCCAGGAAGGAACCACGCTGGACTTGCGACTTCACTTTCCTGCCTCCCTCTCTCCTGTTCCCACCCTCAACCCGGGCTCCTTCTTTTTTTTTTTTTTTTTTTTTTTTTTTGACGGAGTCTTACTCTGTTGCCTAGGCCGGAGTACAGTGGCACGATCTCTGCTCACTGCAACCTTCACCTCCACGGGATCTCCTTCTGATAACTACTGAAGGAATTCTATGAGGCTATGTCTCCCCCAAGCTCTCTGGGGGAATGGGTTTAATTAAAAACCAGTCCAGTTTGCCCCTCAGTAGGAAACAGGGCAGACAGGATGTTGGTGCCAAAGCAAGCCAAAAACCTAGTCAGTATGGGAGGCATCTGCCTTCTTCCTGTCGTAACCCTCTGGGCTCAGCTCTGAGACCTGCCGGGACAGGAGTAGCGGGGGCCTAGGGCCCTCAGGGGGGTTAACATACTGGCTGCTGACCTGGCAGGGGCTCTCAGGCAGGTGGGCAGGGCTCTGACAGGAAGAGTCTCTGGCTTTTGCCAAAGATACTTGTTTTCAGGTGGGTAACAGCATCTAGCTTCTGAAGGAACTTCCTGTTTGAAGCAGGAAGTGGTTTTGGATTCAGGAACAGGGCGTGGTCTAAAAGGAAAAATGATAGGGGAAGTTGGCAAGACCATAGAATCCCAGCTGAATGGGGTTAAGGGGACTTCTCGCTCACTGGAAAACCTGGGGCAGAAACTCAGTTACCCAGATTGGGCTGGGGAAAGGCTGGAGCTGAGAACAGAGGTGGAGGCCCAAGGTGAGGAGCCTTCTCAGGAACCTTGGGTCATAAACGCAGATCTTTTTTCTTTTTAATTATTTAAAAATTGTTTTAGTTTTACTTTAAGTTCCAGGATACATGTGCAGAACGTGCAGGTTTGCTACATAGGTAAACATGTGCCATGGTGGTTTGCTACACCTATCAACCCGTCACCTAGGTATTAAGCCCAGCATGCATTAGCTATTTGACCTGATGCTCTCCTTCCCCCTGCCCCTGCCACAGGCCCCAGTGCATGTTGTTCCCCTCCCTGTGTCCATGTGTTCCCATTGTTTGGCTTCCACTTACGAGTGAGAACATGTGATGATCACAGATCTTAACTCTTTCTCTCCCGCTGCCCAGATGGGGTTCCCACTACCAGCCAGGTCTAATTTCAGCAGCTCCTGGGCCTGGATGAAGCTAAATAAGGCAGTTGAATATCTCTAGCTCCTGTGGGTAGGCCTGGCTGGGGAGAGCAGAAATTGATACCTTTAGTCTCACTGTGTGAGTAATAAGGTGAGAATCTCAATTTGAACCTGTGAATAATCTAATTTTTTCCTCCACAGCACCTAGTACTGGCAAAGCACTTGGCTTGCATTGCCTGGATCCACTCACTAATGAAATTAGACAATTGTATTTCCTCATACCCATACTGAAGAATCCTTAGAAAAATGTAAAAGAGGAAACCAAGACGCAGCGAGGTGAAGGGTACAAGCTCATTCATACCAGGGTTTTCCCCTCTTCTCGTGGCCCTTGAAGCAGTGATCACTGGTCAGTCACTGCATTCTTTCCTGCTGACCCCAGAGCTGGCGACAAAGTTCAGAAGGGCCCTGCAGGCCTTTCTCCCCAGCCGCTCGGTGTTTGCCATTCCCTGTGTGATGAACTGGGTAGGCAGGGAGGCTGGACAGAAAGCAGTGCTGCAAGGAAGATGGAGACCTGGAAAATAAAAGTGTCTGTCTGTGTTACTCATTGCTTCAATAATGCTATGCAACTGTGGCAGATTGTATTTCCCAAAGATGGCCCCAACAATATCTCCCATCCTATATTCTCTTTTGAAATGTGACCTTGCCATTTCCCTATCAAGATGTGACATCTATGTTTCCAAGGGTCGATGCTGTGATTGTTTTGACCAATAGAATAGAAAGAAAGTGATGCCATGCCAGCACTGCCACAACTCTTACCTGGCCTAGCAGCATCCTCTTCCTGCCTCGTGGAACCCAGTGCCACGGTGTGAACAGCCCTTGCCCATGCAGAGGCCATGTGCAGTCAACAGCCCAGCTGAGTCCAGCATGACAGCTGGCATCCGGTGCCAGCCACCTGGGTGAGCCATCCCAGGCACCCACTCAAGCTGAACCTTTCAGATACCTGCAGCCCCAGCTGACATCTGACTGTAATCATCTGAAATCCCCCAGGTGGGAATTGCCCCATGGCGACTAGTCAATGCGTAGAACCTTGGGAGATTGTAATAAATGAGTATATAATACATTGTTTTAAATCACTAAGTTTTGGGATGGTGTGTTACTCGACAATAAATACTAGAACAGAAATAGACTACCCCAAAACATACTTAAAACAACATGTATTATTTCTCGAGTCTAGTTGCTCATGCATCTCGGGTCCGCTGGCAGATTGGCTGGAGGATGGCTGGCCTGGGGTGGCCTCTGCTGGGACAACTCGGCTCTGCTCTGTGTGATATTTCATTTCTCATAGGCTAGCCCCAGCTTGTTCTCATGGCAGCATCAGGGGTTTAAGAGAGAGAGAGTAGAAGACGCAGGCTTCTTAAGACCTAAGCGTGGAGCTTGCACACTGTCACTTTCAATAAACACTGTTCAAAGCAAATTTCAAGGCCGGCCCATATTCAAAGGGTGGGGAAACGGATTCTGTCTCTTGATGGGAGGAGCTACACAGTCACATTGCAGAAGGTGTGGATTGAGGATGCAGAGGGTATGGACTGGAAGGGATAGAGGATTGTGGCTGTTTTTGCAATCAGTCTATCACAATAACTAATGAGGATATTAAGAAGTTTGCTAGGAGCCGCATGTGGTGGCATGCCTCTGTCATCCCAGCTACTTGGGAGGCTGAGGCAGGAGGATTGCTTGAGCTTAGGAGTTTGAGGCTGCAGTGAGCCATGATCATGCCACTGCACTCCAGCCTAAGTGACAGGAGGATGCTGTCTTTAAAAACAAAAAAAGAAGAAGAGGAAGAAGTTAGCTGGGGTGTGTGAATTATAAGTTCCTCCTCTGTTTTGACTGACATCATTAGTTAAGCCTCCATTGCTCAGGATTACCTTTCACTGTTTTAGCTTTCCAGCCTCTATGGAGAAAGGAAAGACAGAAAGAAACTGTGAGGAGCTGTGTTTGGGTGGCCAGCCAGACTTGCCAAGTGCTCCAGTCCTGTGGCTTTCAACAGTGCTGGGCGACGCCCTGGTGCACTGTGGCAGTTTCTCAGGGCTACCACAAGGGAAATGGTTGAGTATAAGCGTGAGAAACCCTGAGTCCCCACCTTAACCAGGGCAGCACTGTTCTTTCCTTGTGATTTCCTTTGGAGAAAGCTTATGCAGCTTTGAAAAATAAAAATATTTCAAATCCAGTGAACTAGTCTAACCTCTCAATCTTATAGAAAAGGAACCAGTCTTAGTGAAACCGAGTGTTTATTCTACATTACTCTGCCACTGAGTGTCTTGGCTGGTGTCAGACTCCAGGCTGCTGACGTGCCATCCTACCCGAGCTCATTCTCCTGTCTGACTCACCCCTCCCCTCACTGGGTTTGAGAGACAGCAGACTGCTGAAGCCCAGAGAACAGGAGAGAACTGAGGAACATCAGAAGGGATGTCCCTGACCTGTCACTGCTCCAATTCTCTACTTTCCCACCATGGTCCATAGTCCTTGAATCTTGAGCCTCAGCCACCGCCCTTCCGCACATACACACCCTTACACGATGATCCTGACAAGGCTTGGTCCCCAGAACCACAGACAATTCCAGGCATCATATTGGCTGGCAGGCTGAGCTGGCTGGTCAACCCCAGGGTGGAGCAGGGCACACTTGGGGGAGCTGATCCTGCAAGGGCAGATGGAGCTCCATCTGGGAGAAAAGCTCATTTCCCAAGAGAAAGCTTGGTCTTGCTTGGAGCCTGTGATCTCCTTGTTCTCCTCCCAGTTTGTTAATTCCATTTCTTCCCAAGTTCATTTTTTTAGGACGTGGGCTATTTATATCTCCTCCTAAGTCCTTTCCAGTCTGTTTCCTGTTCAAGTATACTGCATTAGTCACCAGAAAGTGTCTCAAGCAATCTCTGTGTCCCTGCCTGATCCCGGCCACAGGGAACACGGGGATGCTGGTCAGACTCAGGGCGGATCCCCTTGGAGAGATGGGAAGCAGGAGGCAGGATGCTGGCTAAGGGGGCTCATGGGGGCAGAGGGAGCATCTCTTATTCCCCATCCTTTGTGGCATCAAGCCCTGAGTCCTTCCTGGAGTTTATCTAGTCCTTAGAGACACAGAAACTGCAGCGGCACCTCCATTTGGCTGCATATTTTTGCCATTACTTGATGACCTATTTGCATGCAGCTCCTTGCAGAGAATTTCCTCTCAAGCCATATAAGGTGATTTCATTGCACCACATGAAGCTTTTATTTGCAGTCAGTGATCAAGGCTCCTTCCTGACTTCCTCCTGCCAGTCCCACATCCCTCCTGTCCACTGTGACCTGCCTAGGCTGCTCTGAGCTCCCTGCAAACTTGTTTCTCTCCAAGTGTGGTTGCTCCAGGAAATTACAGCTTTATCTGAAGAGAGGGTGCTAGAGATACAAGCTGAGTTTTTGTATCAGCAGGATGCCAACATTGCCCAGCAGCCCTGGCCACCTTGAATGCTTTGATCAGCCTCCACAAATCCCTAGCAAAGGAGTTGAGTGCAGGGTTTCTGACCCTGAGCTTGCTGACCCTGAAGGGTCAAAGGAAAGAAATGCAGAGGGAAGTCCGAGGTTCTGTTTGCACAGCTAGTCATCAGGCAGCCTACATCCCAGAGACCAACATTTTCCCAAACTGTAGTCTCAGTACTCCCCAGCTCCAAACAAAGGGACTTAATGTCCCTTGAACAAAGCTTCCGAGGGCCTCAGAGATAACTTGCTCTAGGCTCTTCTTAAGGGGCAATGACCGTAGTCCCAACCTCAGTGTTGCCCAACTCAAAGCAGCAAGGGACCAACTGATAACCACTGGTCACTGAGCACCTGCTTTATGCCAGGCTGCCTGCTAGGTGCTTCAGAAACAAGCCCTCTGAACCCTCCGAAATAGTCTTGATGAGAAGGTGCCTGAGCTAAACGCGATCTTCCTGTCTCACTCAGATAGCTGGCATGCACACCAGCACTCTGAGCGGAGGAGGTGGAGGAAATCGGGCATGCAACGTGGATGCCAGGTTCCAGCCCAGGCCCAGGCATCCCAGGGCCACTCCTGAGCTGTGATGCACACAGACAATCTGGCACAACTATTTTTATTTCCACTTGGTTTCCATCCGAGGAAATCATGAGAGACTGTCTCCCCACATAGCACACTCAATTACATCCTTGGGAGCACAAGAGCCCAGAAGATGCCATCAGGGATGGCTGAGTCAGGTGCAGTCAAGGATGAGTTTGCTTCTGACAGTGCTGGAGGTCTCAGGACTGATCCCCAGTGGATGGGGGATCCAGGAGAAGGGTGGGGACATAAGCACCAAGCAGGGACTTCTCTTCTGGGACCACAATGGTAAATTTGGAAGAGGAAAGAAAGTGGAGGGTGACACTGTCATCCAACCTCCTCTTAAAACAAGGCTGTCTCCCACTTCTACTTTTTAGATTATGAAAATGAATGCACATGCAGAAAAGTGCATAGAAAATTATACATTCTAATAAATAACTATAAAGCAAACACCCATGTCCTCACTACTCATGTCAAGACAAAAATCATTGGCTGGGCATGGTGACTCGCACCTGTAATCACAGCACTTTGGGAGGCTGAGGTGGGCAAATCACCTGACGTCAGGAGTTCGAGACCAGCCTGGCCAACAGGGTGAAACCCTGTCTCTACTAAAAATACAAAAAAATTAGCCAGGTGTCGTGGCACATGCCTGTAATCCCCGGTACTCGGGAAGCTGAGACAGGAGAATCGCTTGAACCCAGGAGGCGGAGGTTGCAGTGAGCCGAGACTGCGCCACTGCACTCCAGCCTGGGTGACAGAGTAAGACTCCATCTCAAAAAAAAAGAAAAAAAAAAAAAGATGTGAATCATTGCCAGCACCCCAAACCCCTTGCGTGGCCCTATCTGATCATACTCATCCCCTCTCCCCTAGAATTTGTGGTGTCTCCTTCCTTTCCCTTTAGTTTTACCACCTGAGTTTGCATCCCTAAAGAAAATAGTTTCATTTTCCTATTTTGAGCTTTACATGAATAGAATCACATTATGCAGTTTATGGGGTTTCTCCATATCTGGCTTTTTTTGCTCAATTGTGTCTATGAGATTCATCCATGTTGTTGTGGTAGCTATAGTGAATTAATTTTCATGGCTGTATAGTATTCCACTGGCTAAATATGCCATATTTATTTATCCATACTACTACTGATGAACATTTGGATTGTTTCCAGGTTTTAAGTACTATGAGTGATGCTGCAATAAGTAATCTTGGTATGTATATCCTGAAGTAAATGTGCACACATTTCCCCAGGGTTTATACCTAAGAGTGGAATGGCTAGGTCATAGGGTATGTGTTTCTTCACTTTTATCAGATAACAACACATTGTTTTCCAAGTTGTAGTGCCTTTGCTCTCTTTCTTAGACAACTGCAGCAGATACTTGGGGAAGGAGACCACAGGTCCAGAATTGCTGGACCTGCAGGGATGCTTCAGGTGGAAAAACTTCTCCAGAGAAATTAATCTGTATGCGCCTTTGTTTCTCTCTCTTCTCACTGCTGGTCCCTGCCTCATTGTTCCAGACTCTGCTATTGCAGCCCTGCATAGCGCAGCACAGTACTTCCCGACCTCGGGTTCAGTTCATTATGGTTTCCAGATTCATCTGGTTAAGGACATAGTGGGCAGTTGTCATGTGAAGGTTAGTCCAAGGGTAGTGGGACCCCAGCCATCAGACAGGAAGTCAGAGGAGACGACTAAGGATGGGGGCTTACAAATCTTACAATTAAGACCAAAAACTCACATAAATAGTTTAACAAAAAGGAGAATCTATGGGCTTGTAACAAAATACAATGATAGGCCTGCCTTTAAGAGAAGCTTGATCTAGAATCTCAAATGATATCATCAGACTCGGGTTCTTGGAATATCTTGTCTCTGCTGTAGGAGGGTCAGCAATCACCAAGAAAAGGTAAGATGAAGATGCACAGAAAAGATGAGACCCTGGAACAGGAATGGACAGCAGCAGTCCTGTCATCGGCAGGATCTATAACTGGGGACAACTCAGAAAGTGCCCCTGCATCTCTAGACACAGTGGGTGCCCCCTGGTGGTCCTAGTACCTGGGGAACCACTCTTTTAAACTTAGGGGTTGGCAGACACACACAACTCTATAAAGGCATGTTCACATCCTCAGATTCCTAAAAATGTTAATCTATTATTATTCTGAGCATTTGGATAGGACTCCCAGAGAGGAAAAAAAAGGAATGTTCTTATTAAAGAAAAATTTTGAATATATTTTCTATACTAGAAATTGGAACCTGAGGTCTGATTTAAGATTTGGCAGTACTTCAAGTTGGGGAGGAAGTTTCATTTCTAAATGCTGTTAAAACTTCTGGGATATTTCTTTAGTGTATGAGACCAAACGGACAGCATATTTGAACTCAGGGCTGTCTTGGAAAATCCTAGAAGTACAGTAGCTGCATTGATTTTTAATAGCATGTATTAGGTTTTTTTTTTTAAAAAAAGCTTATCCACCATGATCAAGTGGGCTTCATCCCTGGGTTGCAAGGCTGGTTCAACATACGAAAATCATTAAACGTAATCCAGCATATAAACAGAACCAATGACAAAACCATATGATTATCTCAATAGATGCAGAAAAGGCCTTTGACAAAATTCAAGAACGCTTCATGCTAAAAACTCTCAATAAATTAGGTATTGATGGGATGTATCTCAAAATAATAAGAGCTATCTATGACAAACCCACAGCCAATATCATACTGAATGGGCAAAAACTGGAAGCATTCCCTTTGAAAACTGGCACAAGACAGGGATGCCCTCTCTCACCACTCCTATTCAACATAGTGTTGGAAGTTCTGGCCAGGGCAATCAGGCAGGAGAAGGAAATAAAGGGTATTCAATTAGGAAAAGAGGAAGTCAAATTGTCCCTGTTTGCAGATGACATGATTGTGTATCTAGAAAACCCCACTGTCTCAGCCCAAAATCTCCTTAAGCTGATAGGCAAATTCAGCAGAGTCTCAGGATACAAAATCAATGTGCAAAAATCACAAGCATTCTTATACACCAGTAATAGACAAACAGAGAGCCAAATCATGAGTGAACTCCCATTCACAATTTCTTCAAAGAGAATAAAATACCTAGGAATCCAACTTACAAGGGATGTGAAGGAACTCTTCAAGGAGAACTACAAACCACTGCTCAATGAAATAAAAGAGGATACAAACAAATGGAAGAACATTCCATGCTCATGGATAGGAAGAATCAATATCGTGAAGATGGCCATACTGCCCAAGGTAATTTAGAGATTCAATGCCATCCCCATCAAGCTACCAATGACTTTCTTCACAGAATTGGAAAAAACTACTTTAAATTTCATATGGAACCAAAAAAGAGCCCACATTGCCAAGTCAATCCTAAGCCAAAAGAACAAAGCTGGAGGCATCACACTACCTGACTTCAAACTATACTACAAGGCTACAGTAACCAAAACAGCATGGTACTGGTACCAAAACAGAGATATAGACCAATGGAACAGAACAGAGCCCTCAGAAATAATGCCACATATCTACAACTATCTGATCTTTGACAAACCTGAGAAAAACAAGCAATGGGGAAAGATTCCCTATTTAATAAATGGTGCTGCGAAAACTGGCTAGCCATATGTAGAAAGCTGAACCTGGATCCCTTCCTTACACCTTATACAAAAATTAATTCAAGATGGATTAAAGACTTTAATGTTAGACCTAAAACCATAAAAACCCTAGAAGAAAACCTAGGCAATATCATTCAGGACATAGGCATGGGCAAGGACTTCATGTCTAAAACACCAAAAGCAATGGCAACAAAAGCCAAAATTGACAAATGGGATTTAATTAAACTAAAGAGCTTCTGCACAGCAAAAGAAACTACCATCAGAGTGAACAGGCAACCTACAGAATGGGAGAAAATTTTTGCAATCTACTCATCTGACAAAGGGCTAATATCCAGAATCTACAATGAACTCAAACAAGTTTACAAGAAAAAAACAAACAACCCCATCAAAAAGTGGGCGAAGGATATGAGCAGACACTTCTCAAAAGAAGACGTTTATGCAGCCAAAAGACACATGAAAAAATGCTCATCATCACTGGCCATCAGAGAAATGCAAATCAAAACCATAATGAGATACCATCTCACACCAGTTAGAATGACAATCATTAAAAAGTCAGGAAACAACAGGTGCTGGAGAGGAGGTGGAGAAATAGGAACACTTTTATACTGTTGGTGGGACGGTAAACTAGTTCAACCATTGTGGAATAGTGTGGTGATTCCTCAGGGATCTAGAACTAGAAATACCATTTGACCCAGCCATCCCATTACTGGGTATATACCCAAAGGATTATAAATCATGCTGCTATAAAGACACATGCACACGTATGTTTATTGTGGCACTATTCACACTAGCAAAGACTTGGAACCAACCCAAATGTCCAACAATGATAGACTAGATTAAGAAAATGTGGCACATATACACCATGGAATACTATGCAGCCATAAAAATGGATGAGTTCATGTCCTTTGTAGGGACATGGATGAAGCTGGAAACCATCATTCTCAGCAAACTATCGCAAGGACAAAAAACCAAACACCGCATGTTCTCACTTATAGGTGGGAATTGCACAGTGAGAACATATGGACACAGGAAGGGGAACATCACACACCCGGGCCTGTTGTGGGGTGGGGGGAGGGGGGAGGTATAGCATTAGGAGATATACCTAATGTTAAATGATGAGTTAATGGGTGCAGCACACCAACATGGCACATGTATACATATGTAACTAACCTGCATGTTGTGTACATGTACCCTAGAACTTAAAGTATAATAAAAAAAAAAAAAGAAAAAAAAAAGTAAAAACTAAGTGGCCCAAAGTCCCACTGATGAGAGAAACTCCTTGGCATTAAAAAAAAAAAAAAAAAAAAAGATCTCATGCATGTTATTTATAGAGAAAGGTGTAAAATGAGAAAAAGCTAAATCCTCTTCCTTAGCCTCCCTTTCCACAGGGACCCACTAATCAGAGTTTCTTACTTTCTAGAAGATTATTTCTTTAGCCACCAGACCCAGAGCAAAGGAAGATTGGAGAATTGCTCTCTTAGAGATCCCACCTGAATGGGGACAGACCCAAAGCATTTCAGGCCCTCTGACCCCCTCCCAAGCATGCCTCCCTGCCCTGGCTCCAAGTGCAATCTTGCTAATGGACTTGGGCTGCCTCCCGCTGCCCCCAGCAACTCACCAGGGCACCGCCTCTTAGGGAAGCTCAAGGCAGATGAATATTTACTGAATGAGAAAGCCCTAAAGGGAAGAATTTTCCCACTGATTACATGTCTGCTGCTTGAGAACATTTACTCTTATTTTTTCCAACAGTGATTCATCCAGGAATCATTGGAGACAGCCTGATGGGGATGATGACGTTGTTCCCTCGCAAGCTTTGATCAAGATTATATAACTTTGTGCTGGTTTGTGCTTAGAAGCCTCATTTCCCCTTTGCCACTCACTCCCAAAACTTAGGGCAGAAGACTGTATAGTACCTGGGGTTTACATTAGTACAAAATCACTTTCATTCAGGATCAAGTCCTGTATCCATAAACATGCCTTTACATGATACCGGGCATACATGACACGGGACCTGAAGAAAAGGACAACGCACTCAATAATTTTTATTTATTTATTTATTTATTTATTCATCACATATGTAGTGACTGAGAATTTGCCAATTACCAGGAACTGCCCTAGATGTTTAACACTTTTATGTGAGCCTTAAAAGATAGACACGTTCATGTCCTTTGCCTACTTTTTAATGGGATTTTTTTTTCTTGTAAATTTGTTTAATTTCCTTGTAGATTCTGGATATTAGACCTTTTTCAGATGGATAGATTGCAAAACTTTTCTCCCATTCTGTAGGTTGCCTTGTCACCTTGATGGTAGTTTCTTTTGCTTTCAGAAGCTCTTTAGTTTAATTAGATCCCATTTGTCAATTTTTGCTTTTGTTGCAATTGCTTTTGGCAAATTGGTCATGAAATTTTTGCCCATGCCTATGTCCTGAATGGTACTGACGTGAACAGACACTTCGCAAAAGAAGACATTCATGCGGCCAACAAACATTAAAAAAAAAAAAAAAGCTCAACATCACTGATCATTAGAGAAATGCAAACCAAAACTTCAATGAAATACCATCTCATGTCAGTCAGAATGGCAATTATTAAAAAGTCAAGAAACAACAGATACTGGAGAGGCTGTGGAGAAATAGGAAGGCTTTTACACTGTCGGTGGGAATGTAAATTAGTTCAAACATTGTGGAAGATGGTGTGGTGAGTCCTCAAAGATCTAGAACCAGAAATACCATTTGACCCAGCAATCCCTTTACTGGGTATATACCCAAAGGAATATAAGTCATTCTGTTACAAAGATACATGTACACATATGTTCACTGCAGCACTATTCACAATAGCAAAGACATAGAATCAATCCGAATGCCCATCAATGATAGACTGGATAAAGAAAATGTGGTACATATATACCATTAGAATACTATGCAGCCATTAAAAGGAATGAGATCACATCCTTTGCAGGAACATGGGTGGAGTTGGAAGTCATTATTCTCAGCAAACTAACACAGGAACAGAAAACCAAACACCACGTATTCTCACTCATAAGTGGGAGTTGAACAACGAGAATACAAGAACACAGGGAAGGGAACAAACACACTGGGACATTTTGGGGAGTGGGATGGGGGAGGGAGAACATTATGAAAAATAGCTAATGCATGCTGGGCTTAATACCTAGGTGAGGGGTTGATAGGTGCAGCAAACCACCATGGCACATGTTTACCTATTTAACAAACCTGCAAGTCCTGTACATGTACCCCAGAACTTAAAATTAAAAAAAAAAAAAAAGATAACCATGTTTTCCTGAGGCCAATAAGGGGAGAAAGGCAGCTCAGAAGTAAGGCACAGTGTATGCAGAGATGCAAATGTCTGAGAGGAAATGCAAATCACCCACTATGATTAGATTCTGGAGTAAGTGAGGGCCAGTGGCAAGCATGAAGCTGGAAAGGTAACTCGGGGCTGGATGATACAGGGCTTTCAATCTCAAAATCATCAATGGGGACTTGACTTTATTTAATTAATTAATTTATTTATTTTTGAGACGGAGTTTTGCTCTTGTTGCCCAGGCTGGAGTGCAATGGCGCAATCTTGGCTCACTGCAGCTTCCTCCTCTCCCAGGTTCATGTGACTCTTCTGCTTCAGCCTCCCAAGTAGCTGGGATTACAGGCACCTACCACCATGCCTGGCTAATTTTTTTGTATTTTTAGTAGAGATGGGGTTTTGCCATGTTGGCCAGGCTGGTCTCAAACTCCTGGCCTCAGGTGATCTGCCCGCCTCTGTCTACCAAATTGTTGGAATTACAGGCGTAAGCCGCAGCGCTCAGCTTGGGACTTTATTTTAAAGGCCTATGGGAACCATTGAGGGTTTTGAGTAGGAGAGCTGAATCACTCAGGGACCCAGCAGAAAGAGATGACACATTCACATGAGGGTAATTTGAGGAGTCTTATGAAGAGACTATTTACTAAGGTTTGGGCAGTGTGTAGTACCACTACTAGGTGTAATGCTCTATGCAGAGCAAGTGATGTCAGGGCTACCGAGCAGGAAGGGATTCGGAAGGAGCAGTTGCTGAAGTCATGTGAAGGTCACTTTGGAAGAAGCTGTGGCCTTTGGTTGCAGTGAGGAAGCTAGGGCATAAATACCCCAACCTCACTCTCCCCACCATCTGACCCCCTGCAGGTTCCCTAACACTGGCCAAACTGAACAGAAGCCAGAGCCAAGGGAGGCCATTGTCATGGCCCATATGGGTCAGCCTCCCAGGGCAAAAAGCAGGATAGAGAAGGGCAGAGAGTGGATCAGAGGAGCAAATGAAAGATGTCCTGCACGAATGGTGTGATCGGATGAGCTGTTCAGCAAGACCATCTGGGCAGAGTGGAGAATGAAAGAGGCAGAGGGAAGAGGACAGGAAGAGAGTTCAGGATCTGAATTAAGCATCATCATGGAAACGGGGAGGAAGAGAAGGATTCGAGGTAGAACAGGGACGAAGGAGGAGGGAGGCTGGATGGTGGCACCATTAACTAGCAGAGGGAGTCTCTAAGAGAAGGCACTGCTATTGGACAAAGAAATCACTCTTTTCCAGCCAGTAAAGGTTGCTATAAGTGGGAAGACAAATGGCTTCCCATGTCCCCGCGCTGGGCAGAATCATAGCGGTTTCTGCTGTCCTTCTCCTTCCACTTCTGTGCCTTTTTCTCTACCACTCAGCAGCTCCTGAGTACCCATGTTAGTGTAGGTCTGCCCTCCTCAAGGTTCCCAGGCTGCAGAAGGATTTCTCTGCCCCACTTCTCTCCCCTGTCCATCAGTCAAAACACCTGTTCTTGAAAGAAAAAACAATTCCAATAAAAACGAGTGACTGCTAGCTCTCTGTGGATAGAACTGCAAATTTTAAAGGATCTACTATGATGAATCTCTAAGAGTCTAAGATAAGGAGGTTTTTACTTTTAACTCTAGACATTCCCAGGAGCACTCTGAAGCCCCAACTCCACCCAGTTCCCTCCTCCTCAAAAGAACACAGTGCCTACTCAAAAATGTGGCAATCCCTAATCTGGCATTATGTATTTACTCAGGACTTTCAATGGTGGGTGCAAATTTTAAGTTTCGCTTCTTAAGAAGTGCATAGTACATTTGGAGACAGGGTAGACCTAAGCAGATTCGAAAACAAGGCAACCTCAGTAAACTTTGACAATAGGGTCTCCATGGGTGCCCTCTCCCTCCCTGAGTGAAATCGCATTGTTCCACCCACGGAGCTGCCTTAGGGTAACGGAAGGTGCTGGAGGGGGATGCTGTGTTGCTAGGTAGCCATCTGCTGTCCTGCGGTTGCCCTGGTGATGATGGTTTGTGTGTATGAGGGGATGCTTGGCAGTTACTTGCTGAGTGTCTGTATAAGCATGCTGGATTTTTCCACCACGATACATTCCTTGAAACCATGTCATAATGTGGTTCATCAAAATTCCCCAGAGGAGCAGGATTTGTTCTCCTTGAGGGGTTGCGTTCCTGCCCAAAGACGCAGCCAGAGATAAATCATAACTGTGATCAACAATCTGTCGTAAGCAGAAGGCACAAGTGCCCAAATATCCTCAGTGAGTTCCAAGGCTAAAATTATACTCTAAGGCTCACCAGAAAGCTACCACTTGACTCCATGTGAAGCCCTGTGTACCATGTTGACTCATTCACTCACTCATTGATTCATTCGGTGGCTGTAGGGGTCACCGTGGTTCGCTCCCAACATCTATTCCACCTCAGATGATTCATCTTCTTAGCCAAGATAATGGGTTGAATTGTGTTCCTTAAAAAAGATATGTCAGCATCCTAACCTCCAGTGCTTCAGAATGTAACCTTATTTGGAAATAGGGTATTTACAGAGAAGATCAAGTTGAAATGAGGTTATTTGGATGGGACTTAATCTGACTGGTATTCTTATGAAAAGGAGAAATTTGGACACAGACATGCCTACAGGGAAGCTGATGTGAAGACACAGAGGGATGGCCATGTGAAGACAGAGGATTGGAATAGTACATAAATGAGCCACAAAGGCCAAAACTTGCCAGCAAACCACCAGAAGCTAGGAAGAGGCAAGGGAGGATTCCCCTGCAGGCTTCAGAGGAGGCATGGCCCTGCTGACACCTCAAGTTTGGACTTCCAGCCTCCAGAAGTGTGAGAAAATACAATTCTGTTTCTTCAAGCCACCCAGTGCATGGTACTTTGTTACACAGCCCTGGGAAACCATGTAGCCAACCATGGTAGTCCCATCCTGTTGGCCCAGTCCTTGCCAAGGAACCATAAGAGGAAGACTGCTGGGCTGGATTTGGAGAAAGGTTTCTGCTGTTTTCCCCACCTGTGCCTAGATGTGACTCTGGTAGTTGCTGCAGTCATCTTATGAGAGCCTAAGGGACAAAGCCCTTGCCAAAAAGGACAGAGAGTGGATGGAAAGAACCTGGTGGCAGAGGACCTTGCTGAATGGCCATTTCAGCTGAGCTGCTTGTCCTGCCTCTGCGCTCCCTGTTACGTGAAACAATCCATTTCCCTGTGGTGTAAGCCAGAAGTTGGAGTGAAGCCCCCTGACACGTGTCCGTGGATCGACTGCGTGTGCTCAGCTGTTCTCCCTGCCACATCCATCTCAGGCTAACTGAGCCTCCATCGCTTCCCAACCTCTAGCCTGCCTTTCAGTTATTTCAGTTATTGGTTGTGGGAAACTGCAAAGATCACTGTAATGATTTCTCCTATCTCTGTGCACTTTGCGATATGACTTTACTGTTTCTCCTACCAAGTAGTGGAGTTTATTTCTTCATCCCTTGAATCCAGGCTTGAATCCATGTGACTTGCTGTGGACAATAGGAATGAGCAAATGAGACACAGGTAGAGGCTTATGAAGCACCCACTTATCAGGGCTTGCTCTTCTGGCCACAATGGGAGCCCTGAAGCCAGGCTGCGAATAGGCCTGAGCTAGCCTGCTGGACAGGCCATGTGGACGCCAACCAAGGCGTTCCAGCTGACAGCCAGCACTAACTGCTAGATGCGTGAGTAAAGCCACCTCGGAAGACCTAGCCTTAGCCACACTGCCAGGAACTGCAACAGCATGAATGATCCCAGGAGAGCTGAGCCCAGCTGAAATCACAAAACCCACAGCAAATAAAATGGCTGTTGTCTTAAGCCACAAAGTTTTGGGGTGGTTTGTTACACAGCAATAACTACTGGATACACTGACAATCTGACACAGCCCTCTCAAGTTCATTCACATGCCAGGCACTGTAGGAGGCACTGTGGATACAGCCACGAGAAAGAAAACACATGAGCTCTGCTGTCTTAGGACACTTATGACATTATCACATACCAGGCACTGTGCCAAAGGCTTTCCATGCTTAATCCAGATGAGAATGTTACAGTATCACCACCATCTTCCTGATGAAGAAACCAAATCTCAGAAGAGGTAAAGAAATTGCCAAATGTGGCAGACTGTATTCTCCAAAGGCAGCTGCAACAATATCTGCCAACTGATATGCTCTGCTTGGACCTTGCCAGGGCCCTATTAAGAGGCAGAGTCTGATGCCCTTCTTCAATCTGGGTGGGCTTTGACTGTAAACCAATAGAATGAAGCAGAAGTGACCTACCATGACTTCTGAGGCTTAATCCTAAGAGATGCTACAAGTTCCATCTTACGAGCTGGGGCACTTGCCTTTTTTTTTTTTTTTTTTTTTTTTTTTTTTTTTAATGGAGACAGGGTCTTGCTATGTTGCCCAAGCTGGTCTCAAACTCTCGACCTCAAGCAATCCTCCCTCCCCAGCCTCACAGATTTCTGGGATTATAGGCATGAGCCACCAAGCCCAGCCTGGCACTTACCTTTGAAGCCCGGGCTTCCAAGAAAGAAGTCGGGCGACCCAAGGTTGCCATGCTATGAGAAATCCTAGCACACACAGAGAGCTCACATGCAGGTGTTCCAGTCTAGGTGGAAATCCAGGTGATTCTAGTCCCCAGCTGTTGAGTCATCCCCAGACATTGAACCTTCCCCCTTGAGGCCCAGATATCGTAGATCAGAGAAATCCTGTCCTCACTGTGCCCTGTCCGACCCACAAAATGAGCATAATGAAATGGATGTTTACTCCACTGGGTTTTGGGGTGGCTTGTTACACAGCCAGAAGATAGAATACCTATGTTTACATTGCTAGGTAACAGGAAGGGGAGTGAAGATGCTTCAAACCCTAGCAGTTTAACTCCTGAGTCTGAGCCCCTAACCACTCTCCTGTTCTCTCCCTCTCTCCTCTGTGATCCTTCTGCTCCCACACTCCTCCCTCACCAGAAGAGAAGCATGGCTCCCCTGATGCCACCTCGTCATCATCAGAAACCACCATGCTGGCTCAAAGAGGCAGGAGGAAAGGAACAGGTGTGCTTCTTACTCTGTGGCTTCCAGGACATCACCTTCCGTGGCACCTCCTTTTTGCAAGTTCAGTCACCCTCTCTTACCTTGGCTTCGTGAAAACACTCTCCCAACCTTTAGGACATGGTCCCCACTTCCTCCATCATTTCAGTTCCTGCTTCACAGGTGCCCTTTGCTCCCCCATTGAAGCCCACATGAAAAAAATGTGCCTACTATGTGAACCTCCAATGGATCAGGCACATGGTAGGGATACAACATTGAGAGAGCTCCGTATCCATTTCCTATGGCTGCTGTAACAAATTGCCACAAACTTGGGAGGCTTACAATAGTGCAGATTTATTATCTCATAGTCTTAAAGATCAGAGGTCCAAAATGGGTCTCACTGTGGTAAAATTAAGGTGTTGGCAGGGCTGCGTCCTCCTGGGATTCATTCCTTCACCTTTTCCAGCTTCCAGAGGCTGCCTGGGTTCCTTGCCCTTTCCTCCACCTTCAAAGCCATCAGTACGCCACCTTCAAAGCCATCAGTATGGCATCTTCAAACCTCTCTCTGACTCTCCTGCCTCCCTCTTCCACTTCTAAGGACCTTTGTGATGACGCTGGGCCTGCCCAGATTATCCAGGAAAACATCCCCATCTCAGGATTCTCAGCTTAATCCCATCTGCAAGGTCCTTGTGCACGTAAGGTGACATAGTCACAGATTCTGGGATCAGGACATGGACATCACTGGAGAGACCATCATTCTGCCTACTGCAGGTTTTTTGATGAAGCACCCTCTTGGGTGAGGTTATATATTTACAGCCAAAACTGCCACTCCTCAGCTACATGCATCTTCTCTCTTTTCTGGACACACAGTTCCTTTTCTTGCAGTCAAGCACGACAACAATGCCACTGTTTATCAGAGAACAGAGTTCTGGCCAATGGGGTGTGGGTGTAAGAGATGGGCAGTGCTTGCAGGCTCACACAGGCTCACATGACCACCTCGGATGAACGCTTCCCTTTGCCCATCCATAAGTTGAGTGAAGAGGACTCAGGGGAAGGTAGAACCATGGGAATGGAAGAAGTCAGGGTCCCTGAGTGACACTGGAACAGTCTCCCTGCTGACTCACTTTGTATTTTGATATGAAAGTAAAATATTAAGACATTGACATTTGAAGGTTGGTTGTTACAGAGGTTAGTCTACACTGGCATTATACAGCTATAAAAGTGTACTTTAAAAGAATTTGCAGGCCGGGCACAGTGGCTCACGCCTGCAATCCCAGCACTTTGGGAGGCCGAGGCGGGTGGATCACGAGGTCAGGAGATCAAGACCATCCTGGCCAACAGGGTGAAACCTCATCTCTACTAAAAAAATACAAAAAAATTAGCCGGATGTGGTGGCACATGCCTGTAGTCCCAGCTATTCAGGAGGCTGAGGCAGGAGGATCGCTTGAACCCAGGAGGTGGAGATTGCAGTGAGCAAAGACTGTGCCACTGTACTCCAGCCTGGCAACAGAGCAAGACTCTTTCTAAAAAGAAAAAAGAATTTGCATAAACATACTTCATAAATGTTATATGGTACTAAATTTTGTAAGTAAATATAGCATTTGCTTATTTTCATAATAAGTTGGTCTATGACATAAACTCTATGTGAACAAGAAGTTTCCTTGACCAGCAACAAAATGAAATCAGGGATTCTGCTACTCAGCTGTAGTCCGCCCTCTGCATCTGATTTATCTCTGTGTTTTGTATTGACTGCTTTCACAGTATTGAAGGAGTTCTGATGAACATAAATTAGTAACTGCACATGGTAACAAGCATTTTTGAACTTGTTGTAAGCTCCAGAAACTCTTCAATAAACAGATTGTTAGAAAAGCTTGATTCTGAGGTCAACGCAGAAACTAGTTAACTGTGCAACAGGAGTTAATGTTTGAGAGAGCTTCTACACAGATTTATTTACTCATTGTTCACTTTCAAAAGGATCAAAGATAATTTACCCAAAAACCTGCAGGAAAAATTAAACCAAACCAGGCAAGCAAGAACAATAAGATATGAGCCCAGTGGTCAAGCACCTGGAGTTAGGGATTATGTGGGCCAAGATGCAAGAGAGAGGGAGAGAAAGAGGTAGGGTGGGGGGTGCTTGGGGAGGGGTAGGCAGAAACATTCCTTGTGTTCTTGGAAATGTCACATATTATCCAAAATGGTCCTCATAAGCAAATGACCAAAGGGCCTTACAACTAGATGATCATGTGTCTGGCTATAGTAAGAGCTGAGATTCCTACAGTTGTTCATCAGAGTCTGGGCCCCCCAGCGCTGGTACATACAGACGTGGAAAGAGAGGCTGGGGAGAGCCTGGTACCCCAGAGCAGTCACTTCAAGGCAGGGATCAGCATTGGTACAGGGACTGGGGAGAAAGCAAGTCCTGAGGAGCCCCTGTTCCCTCCGCTGCCAGAAACAGTAGAAGGTCCTGGAAGCCCTGCCAATTGCCAAGCAAGGCAAGTCTGAGAACTGGCCCCACTGTGGATCCCAGGACTGCATGAGAAGCCACTTCTCCCAGACTGGCCTGGGCAGCTCACACCTGCCGAGCATCTGCTGCACCAGGAAGGAAGCTGGTGGGGAGGAAGGCTGCTCCCATTAACCAAGCACCTATTTTGTGCCAAGCAGCGCACTATGCCCATTGCACATATTTCAGTTTGAACAGCAACACTGTGTGTGTGGTAGGTGCTTTTAACCCCTGATTTAGAGAGGGGGAATTGAGCCTCAGCAAGATTAGAGAAGTCAGCCCCAAGAGCACATGGCCATTCACGGCAGAGCTGGGATTCGAGCCCACACTGCCCGGAGCCAACACCCATGTGCTCAGACAGCTTCCAGAGGCTCCAGCTGCACCCTTCAGGCTGCACACACCACGAGTGTCAGGTCACCCCCTCTTAACTTGGCTCTGACAGAAACAGACCAGAGTGGGGAGGCACTGTGGCCCTCATGTCACAATTAAAGCTATAAATCTTCTGAAGGTGGGTGGTTTAGAACAGCCAACTTTGGCTGGGAGTGAGTGAGATGTCTGAGGGAGCTGCAGAGCCAGGGTACAGGGTATGCACATCAGCGTGGCAGGGGACAATGTGCTCCCATCTTCGGAGGCCCTTTGGTCCTCAAATTTCATAGACTCAATGACACAGACCTTCTGGAACATCAGGAGGCTCCTCAGAACACTCTGAACCTCTTATTCTTTACACAACAGCAGCTGCTATGAGATTCCCAGAGCTAATCCTTGTGCCATTACCCATGTTAGAAGTGGGGAGACTGAGGCACAAAGAGATTTGCACCTAAACTGGGATCCAAAAACTGGTGAGGGCTGATAAGTGGGTGGGCTATGGTCCCCAAGCATGTCCATTACAGGTCTGATGCTCGGATGGTGGGTTTCAATTAGTAGCAGCAGTAAACATCTCCAAATAAAATGTTGACTTTACCTCTGTGTTGTGGGCCCTGCCATTTGTGAACCAGATGGGCAGTAATGGATGGTGATGCGCAGAGTTCTAGATGCCAGGGGTTTGATGGTGGTAGAAGTGGCCATCAGAGCAGGCACCCCACATACTTGCCCAGCCACATCCATAGAATGGGGCTTCTCTCATCATTAAGACAACAGATACGCGTCTTCATAAGGCCCCCAAACAACCAGCCTTTTAAATTTTGTTATTTGTTTTGTGACAGTATATAATCCTAAGTCACCCTTCTAAGTGACACTGACACATATCTGAATCCCAGCAGCCCAACCAGGATTCCATGGATAACAAAACCCACTTTGTCCTTTTCTTTAATAAAGTTGTCACCCAATCCCTGTCCTCTCAACTCTCCACTATGAAATATGTAAGCCATGATTATTTTTCCAAATGATATTGAAGTGCGTAGACTTTCAATAAGAAATGACTCGGGGTATTTTATTCGGCCAGAAATGGATAGAAATGTGGATGTTTCTACAAAACTCTCGTTTGGGTACTTTCTTATTTAAAATTTTTTCATGAAAATTAAGCAGCATTTTTGCATGATTGAGTGTTCTTGGGCATTTAGTTTTTTATGGTTGAATGTTTTATTCGAAAGTCTCCATCAATTCCTTTGTAAAGGGAGGTGGAGCAGCAAGAAGAGGGAAAGAGGAGAGAGGAACGCGGTGCAGGGCCTGGCTGCATGGGCCCAGAGCACGTGTTGGCTGGGCAAGGGAATGGGCAGATGAATGAACGGAATGATTGTCAAGCAGGGGACATATGTAATCATTGCTCCTCCCTGTCACCTGCAAGATCATCCAGAAATCTCTGATAAACAAACACCTGCCTGTTCAGGGCTCAGGGCCCTCTTCAGAGATTGGAGACTACCTGGGACCCAGGATAGAGCAGTGGCTGATGGGTACCAGATGCCCTGAGGCAACACCTACCCTTCCCTGCTGGCCACCTGCTAGTTTATCAAGCCCTTCCACGTGGTTTCCTCCTGGGAGGAACACCCCTCCAAGGAGGCGGAGCAGGGATCATCCTGTTGTACACTTGGGTTCTGCACCTGGAGCCAAAAGGAGCACTGTGCTCAGCTGGAAGAGGGGGAAGTCAGAATCAACATGCAAGTTGGATGTCAGTGTGGTGAGGCCACTCTAAGCATAGAAGACCTGACAGGTGCCAAGTCCCAGCCAGTGTCCCAACCTTCATAAACCTGCACACTTAGATATCTCTCCCCACAAGGCCACAAAATTGAATTTGTAGATTAAATTGTGAGAATAATAAGAACATCATATGTCCATTTTCTTTTTCTTTCTTTTTTTTTTTTTTTTTTTTTTTTGAGGCGGAGTTTTGCTCTGTCACCCAGGCTAGAGTGCAGTGGCGCAATCTCAGCTCACTGCAACCTCCGCCTCCCAGGTTCAAGAGATTCTCCTGCCTCAGCCTCCCGAGTAGCTGGGATTACCAGTGCCCACCACTGCACTTGGCTAATTTTTGTATTTTTAGTAGAGACGGGGTTTCACCATCTTGGCCAGGCTGCTTTCGAACTCCTGACCTTATGATCCACCTGCCTTGGCCTCCCAAAGTGCTGGGATTACAGGTGTGAGCCACTGCATCCAGCCCATATGTCCATTTTCAAACAGCACACCCCCTTCATCTCAGACTCTGGAAAAGTACCCTATGGGTCCAAGGCCCCACATACTCCACCCCTCCCAAGTGAGACTGCCCTTCAGTGAGAGACAGAGGGCTGGTCCCCTCTTCTCTGTAGGGTGGGACCATAAAATACTTCTGGTATGGGGGAAACAATAGGGCCATTTGACCCTGAAGATCCAGGGGCCCCTACTTTTGGCTGTTGTCCACTAGAAAATTTGGGCAAAGAAACAGAGAGAGAATTGGTTAAAAGCACCAGTCCTCAATTAAACCCACTGACTGTTTTTCTACATTAAAAAATCTGAGCATGAAGAAATGAACTAAGTGTTGAGTGGGAAGTGTCTCAAAATCTGCAAACTGCCAAGACTTACTAAGAATCTCAAAGACTTAACCCAACTTATTGAGGGACAATGGCTCACTAGACCCCTCCCGAGGATGGTGAGTAGGATGACAATGACACACCAGAGACAGCTAAAAGAAACAGGGACATTCATCTTGAAAAGCATGCAGCCGCTGTTTTTGAATCTCTGGGGGGCTCCAAGAGGAGCAGTCTAGTTCAGAATGGCCTTACAAGTGAAGACAATGAAGGGGGGTACACACACGGAGACAGCAGGGAAAAATGAGGAGGGGCCAAGAGTGAGAGCCATTAGACCCAGGCTGGGCTGATCCGTAAGGTCCTGAGCTCTCTGCCCCTGGCAGAATCACAACAGTCATTAATTCACTCATTGAATCAACCTATCAAGGTGAAAATCAGTGTGATGAGGCCACCACTAAGTTTAGGAGACCTGAGCAGATACAGTGGTAAAACTGTGCATTCAATGAATGAATGAATATTTGGATACTGGAAGCAGGGCGCTCAGGACCTTACAGGCCAGCCCATCCTATGTCTGGATGTACTGAGGTCTAGCAATGATTTCAATGCCAGAGGTAAAACTGACAAGACAGGCAAGGCTCTTGCTTTTAGAAAGCTCACATTCAAGCAGGAGAAATAAACAACACACACATACACCAAAAAAAAAAAAAAAGCCATGAAAAAACTAAAATGTATACATACACAGTAGAGATAGGGTTATGCCAAAAAAAAAAAAAAAATTGAACAGGATTATGGGAGAGGGCATGCTTGTGTTTCCTTTGGATTGGGGAGTAGGCGTTAGCTTTTAGCTAGGCAGGTGGGAGGGGAGCATCAGGAGAGGACGGGAGAGAGTGACCTTTGAAATTCCTTCGTTTCTGAATCCACAATCTCACAAAATACCACCGCCCATTTGCTTACTAAGATCTGCAGAGTGACCCGTGCTGCAGTGAATACAGCTGAGGCAACTTTGCACTAAACCCCCAGTGGGTGTTTGGAGAGGGCCGGGGTCCTGAGCATGGTAAAGTGGCGCCTTTCCCTTCCTCCCACCTGCCGCCCCCTGGGCGTTCTGCCTGCCTGGCAGGCTGGGTTGTGTAACTGCTTGGGCTTGTGTTAAGAGCCTAGCTCAGCATGGAGCTTGTAAATCTTCTCTCACATCATGAAATGCCAGCAATTTCACAGCCAGGGATTCCTGTTCTCATAAAGTCCCCACACCAGCAGACTTACATCTAAAAGTGTCCTCTGGAATGACAGATTGATGTCAGAGCTGCCTGGAGCCAAACACCAGGGCAGGCAGCCTCGTGGCTCACTCGGAAAGAAGGGCTCCTCTGCAGCCCCTGGAATTGGATGTCATGATCACCAAGCCTGGTTGGTGGGGCTCTGCCTGCAAAGGGATCCTAAAACACAGCTTCCTGAGGAGAAATGGAAATGATGGCCCCACACTGAGAACCAAGGACCTGGAACACATTTGTGTTCAACACTATTTGAGGGGATAAAAAGAAAAAAAAAATGCTTCTAAGCATATATACAGTTGTAATCCATATGGGAAATACTCACTTTTGAGTGACTCTTACTTGGCTCCCATTAGAATGACCTGCAGAGCTTTTCAGAGATAAGCATACAGAGAGCTGCAGTTCTTGGGAGATCCTGATTCAGTAGAATCTAGAATCTAGAAAGGGGACCCTGCATCTGTGGAAATAGTTCCACAGGTGAAGATTTACCACCCAATACGTAAAAACAACAAAAGATGAGTAACAAGAAGGACATCGTGGCAGCCTTCTAAAACAGTCCCCAATGACCCCCACCTCCTGGTATTCAGCACTTGTGCAATCCCCTTCCCTGGAGAGTGAGCTGGACCTGGTGACTCACCTCTAAGCATTCAGCAGGGCACAAGATAAAGGGATGTCACTTCTATGAATAAGTTACAAAAAGGGGGTGGCTTGTTTGGGCATCTTCTTGCCTGCTCTTGTTTGCTTGCTCTCAGGAAAGCCAGCTACCATGTTGTGAGTTGCCCTGTGGGGAGACCCACATGGCAAGAAATTGATGCCTTCGGCCAACAGCCAGTGAAGACTTGAGGCCTGCCCACAGCCACGTGGGCAAGCTTGGACATGCACCCTCTCCCAGCGGAGCCTTGAGTTGATGGCTGCCCCAGGGGACACCTTGACTGCAGCCTTGTGAGTGATCCTGAGCCAAAGGCACCAAGAAGAGTGCTCCCAGATTCCCAATCCACAGAAGTTTTGAGATAATAAATGTGTTATTTTAAGCTGTTACATTTTGGGAATAATTTGTTAGGCAGCAATAGGTAACCAATAAAGACGTGTAACAAAACATGAATTTTGGGGCAGGGGGATTATGAGTGATCTGTAACTTCTTCCTTTTGCTGATCAACATTTTCTTTTCCTTTCTTTCTTTTTTTTTTTTTTTTGAGACAGGGTCTCAATCTGTCACTCAGGCTGGAGTGCAGTAACATGCTCACAGCTCACTGCAGCCTTGATCTCCCAGGCTCAAGCAATCCTCCCACCTCAGCCTCCCAAGTAGCTGGGACTACAGGCATGCGCCAAGATACCCGGCTAATTTTATTTTTTTATTTTTTTAGGCGGAGAAGGAGTCTCACTCTGTTGCCCAGGCTGGAGTGCAGTGGCGCCATCTCCGCTCACTGCAACCTCTGCCTCCCGGGTTCAAGTGATTCTCCCATCTCAGCCTCACACACTCACACATAGCTGGGATTGCAGGTGCCCACCACCATGCCCGGCTAATTTTTGTATTTTTAGTAGAGACAGGGTTTCACCATGTTGCCCAGGTTGATCTTGAACTCTACCTGCCTCTGTCTTCCAAAGTGCTAGGATTCCAGGTGTGAGCTACTGTGCCCTGTTTATATTTTCTATTTGTTTTTAATGTTACTATGGATTATGTTCAAAATGAAAAATTATTTTAAAATTATATTTTAAAAACTTGTAAAGGAAAACATAGGAGAAAATGTTTATGACCTTGTTAGGCAAAACTTTCTTAGACAAGTCACCAAAAAGGGCAATCTAAAAAGAAAAACAAGGTAAATTGGACTTTATCAAAATGAAAATCTTTTGCTCTTCTAGAAATACCATTAAAAATATGAAAAGATAAGGCCAGGCATGGTGGCTCATGCCTGTAATTCCATTACTTTGGAAGGTCGAGGCGGGTGGATTGCTTGAGGCCAGGAGTTTGAGACCAGCCTGGTCAACATGGTGAAACCTCATCTCTGCTAAAAATACAAAAATTAGCTGTGCGTGGTGTTGCATGCCTGTAATCCCAGCTACTTGGGAGGCTGAGACACAAGAATCGTGTGAACCTGGGAGGCGGAGGTTACAGTGAGCTGAGATCCTGCCACTGTGCACTCCAGCCTGGGTGACAGGGAGACTGTCTCAAAAACAAGCAAACAACAACAACAAAAAAACCCAAAAAGACAAGCCACAGACTAAGAGAAAAGAATTGCAAATCATATATCTGATAAAGGACTTATTTCCAGAATATATAAAGAACTCTTACAACACTAAGACAATCAACCAAATTAAAAATGAGAAAAACATTTGAACAGACATTTCTCTGAAAAAGATACATAAATGGCTAATAAGCACATGAAAGGACATTCAACACCATTGGTCATTGGGAAAATGCAAATTCAACCACGAAGAGGTACCACAGGATGTGAAGAAAGTGGAACTCTCATACGTTGCTGGTGGGAACATAAAACGGAGCAACCACTTTGGAAAACAATTTGGCAGTTTCTTAAAAAGTTAAATATAAAGTTATAATATGACCTACTCCTAGGAATCTAACCCAGAGAAATGAAAACATATGTCCACACAAAGACTTGTATGCAAATATTCACAGCAACTTTGTTCTTAATAGGCAAAAACTGGAAACAATCCAAATTTCCACTGACAGGTGAATGAATAAACAAAATGTAATAAATGCATCCAATGAGATAGTACTTAGCATAAAAAGAAAAAAAATACTGATTCATGCCACAACATAAATGAACCATAAAAACAGTATGCTAAGGGAAAGAAGCCACCCAGAACAGAATACATGTTGTGTGATTCTGTTTATATGAAATGTCCAGAAGAGGCAAATCAATAGAGGAAGAAAGTAGATTTGTGGTTGACTGGGTTTAAAGTAGGACTATATTTAACTGCAAATGAGCATAGCATAAAATGTTTGGGGTTGATAAAAATATTCTAAAACTGATTGTGGACATGGTTGTAAAAGTATACAAATTTATTACAAATACAAATCATATTTACTATAGGTGAATTTTATGTTATGTAAATTATACCTCAATAAAGCTGTAAAAAGGTTATATTCTGGCTGGGTGCGGTGACTTATGCCTGTAATCCTAGCACTTTGGGAGGCTGAGGCAGGTGGAATGCTTGAGTCCAGGAATTTGAGACTAGCCTGGGCAACACAGCAAAACACTGTCTTTATTAAAAATACAAAAATGAGCTGGGTGTGGTGATGCACACCTGTAGTCCCAGCTACTTGGGAGGCTGAGGTGGGAGGATCACCTGAGTCTGGGAGGTCAAGGCAGCAGTGAGCTGTGATTGATTGTGCCACTGCATTCCAGCATAGGTGATAGAGTGAGACCCTGTCTCAAAAGAAAAAAAGTTATGTTCATGACCTTGAACCCAGTGAGTCATGCTAAGGGCACCATTAGTAATGTATATAAAGGCTTACATCAACCGCGCTCATAAGAGTGTATGTGTGTTGTTTTTTTTTTTTTTTTTTTTTTGAGTTAATGAAAAACTGGAAACAACTTGAATGCCTGGTAATAGAATAAATGACTAATAAGTGGTGATCCACTTGATAGAGTAGAATGTAGCCATATTAAATGATACGTACAAAGAACTTTTAAGGACCTGCGTTAATGCTTAGGATAGAGTATAAAATTGTTATTATGGCCACATTTCTCCAAGAGTAAAAAGAGCTTATATATAAATGTTTATTTTTAAACATAGTTGAATTTGAGCTGTGAATGCATGACTCTCTATATATAATATAACCAGATGCATATATGAATATAGCTTTTTTTCCTTCTGGACATTTATACATAGTAAACTGCTGGTGGCTATATAAGTAATATCTGTTTTCTTCTTTGCTCTTCGTTATATTTTCTGATTTTTAAAAAAATTTTGGCCTGGTGCAGTGCCTCATACCTGTAATCCCAGCACTTTGGGAGGCCAAGGCGAGTGGATCACTTGAGCCCAGGAGTTTGAGACCAGCCTGGACAGCATGGTGAAACTCCATCTCTACTAAAAATAAAAACAATTAGCCGGGGTTGGTGGCTCGCTCCTGTTGTCCCAGCTATTCGGAGGCTGAGGTGGGAGAATCACCTGAGCCCAGGAACTGAGCTGCATTGAGCTGCGATTAAGGCACTGCACCCCAGCCTGGGCAACCAGAGTGAGACTCTGTCTCAAAAATAATAATAATTGTTTAATTTTTAAAGATAGGATATCACTCTTTCTGCCCAGGCTGGAGTGCAATGGCATGAACATAGCTCACTGCAGCTTCAATATCCTGGGCTCAAGTGATCCCCTGCCCAGGTAATAAAAAGATTTTTTTTCTGTAGAGACAGGGTCTTGCTCTGTTGCCCAGGCTGATCTTGAACTCCTGGCCTCAAGTGACCTTCCTACCTCAGCCTCCCAAAATGCTGGGATTACAGGCATGAGGCACTGAGTTCAGCCTGATTATTTTTTTCCAAAAAGCATGTATTTGTTTTTAAAAGAAATAAAAAATTTGTCTAGAGAATAAAGAAAGCAAAGAGATGGCAGATCTCCCCTCTCCTGGTCAGATGAGAGGCTGTGGTTTCCTCCACGAAGGGTACACCCTGGGCTCAGTGAAATGATGCAGAGGGCCTCTCAGCAGCTGCAGATATCAAAGGCAGTGAGCCCACCTGGAAACAGTGGCCTGAGTCCCATTCATCCCAGCTTGGACTCCTCAGTCCATTAGAGATTCTGGAACAAGGCAGCCTGATGCAAGGACACTTCCCTTCTCAATGGCCAAGGGGAAGAGAGGATCCTGCATAGAGAGGCCTCCAAGGCTGGCTTGTCACTGCAGGGTGCCAGGCAGGAAGGGGAGCAACGACTTTGGAAACAGACACCCGAGACTCACTAGAAACCACGAAAGCCCGGGTCTGCAGGATGCAACTGTGGCACCAGGGAGAGGGTTTAAACACTGCGGACGCAGGGACCCGGGTGTGAGCTCTGACACTGCTATGGCAGCCACACTCTGTGGAGCCTGAGGCAAGCTACTGATCTTCAAAGAATCTCAGTTTCCCCATCTGTAAAGTGGGGACAACAACATTGCCTATTTTCAAAGTGGTAACCTGTATCACTGGTTAATAGGATTCAAGGTATAAAGGGGTCATATTAGTTCCCCGCAGGTGCTGTAACAAATGACCACAACCCAGGTGACTTAAAACAACAGAAATTTATTTTCTCACAGTTCTGGAGCTAGATGTCCAAAATCGAGATGTCAGCCAGGCCATGCTCCCTCTGAACCCTGAGGGGAAAACTCTTTTGCTTCTTCCAACTTCGGGGGTTTCCGGCACCCCTTGACGTTCCTTGGTTTATGGATGAATCTCTCCAGTCTCTGACCCGCTCATCACATGGCCTTCTTCCCCATGTGTCTCTGTTTTCTTGTCTTCTAAGGACATCTGTCATTGGGTTAGGGCTCCCTCTACTCCAGCATGGCATCACCTTGATTAATTATGCCTGCAAAGACTACCTCCAAATAAGGCCACATTCCGAGGTTCTGGGTGGACTTGAATTTTGGGGGGACACTATTCAATCTAGTATAGGGGCATTTGGATGAAATAAATATGGGGGAAACTGCCTATCATAACCTCCCCCTTTGAGTTTCATGATGCATATTAGGCTATTAAAGGCACTGAACAAAGAACTATAGCATTTCCCAAAATTGCACACAGAATCTATTAACATCTGAAGAAAGTACCATTTCTTAGGACCCAGCCTTGGGGAGCCTGGTCTGCATCATAGGGCAGTTGGGAATTCTGTGAATGTAGCACACAATAGCAGTCACACTATAGGAGCTTCATCAATTTCCCTTTCTCCCCAGTAGCCACGAATCCAGACTTGGGGCCATGCCCTTGACTGCTAGCCATCTCTTACCAATGGCTTCTACCACATGTTGCATGCTCTGGCTTCAGGAAGATGGAAAGGGCACCACTACTCCATGGCTGAGTGGGGAAATTCCAGCCTTATGGTTGAGACGCAGAGATAACACTGCTGAAGAAGTAAGCTTCTCTTTTTTTAGGAAAAGAACTCTCCACTGCGCTCTTGGAAGGAAAAGTAGGGCAGGAAATGAAGTCTCTGGGATCCAAAAGCAAGGACCTGATGGAAGAAGCAGACGGCTTGGAGGCAGGTATTTGGCAAGTGCGCTAGGAAGCCATTGGGCTGTTCCCCCTCAGCAGGCAGCTCTGCACAAGGTCCTCTAGGAGCAAAACTCAGGAAGCTCTGGATTCAGATGCCACTACCAAAGAACAGTCCAGCTGCTTCTCCAGACCGTGAGCTCCAGGAGGACAGGGACCCTGTCTGGCTTGCTTATTGCAGTGAGTAGACTGGTAATTGGTACATACTCGGTGCTCAATAGAATTTGTATAAAGAGCTAACTAGTTAATAATCCACAAGACACTTGCCTTAGCCTGTTGAGGCTGCTATAGCAAAATATTATAAACTGGGTGGCTTAAAAACAACAGCATTTATTTATTTAGAGATGGAATCTGTCTCTGTAGCCCAGGCTGGATTGCAGTGGTGCGATCTTGGCTTGCTGCAACTTCCACCTCCCGGGTTCAAGTGATTCTCCTGCCTCAGCCTCCTGAGTAGCTGGGATTACAGGCATATGACACCACACCCGGCTAATTTTTGTATTTTTAGTAGAGACGGGGTTTTGCCATGTTGTCCAGGCTGGTCTCAAACTCCTGACCTCAAGTGATCTGCCTGCCTCAGCCTCCCAAAGTGTTGGGATTACAGGCTTGAGCCACTGTGCCCCGCCTATTTCTCAATTTTGGAAGCTGGAAGTCCAAGATCAGGGTGCCAGCATGGTTCTGATGTGGGCCCTCTATGGCTTGCAGACTGCCGACTTGTTATTGGAAAGAAAGCACAGGAACTCTCTGGGGTGGCTTTTTTGTTTTTTGTTTTTGAGACAGGTTCTCACTTTGTCACCCAGGCTGGAGTACAGTGGTTCCATCACAGCTCACTGCTGCCTCTGCCTCCTGGGCTCGAGTGATCTTCCCACCTCAGCCTCCAGAGCAGCTGGGACTATGGGCATGCACCACCATGCCCAGCTAATTTTTGTATTTTTAGTAGAGATGAGGTTTTGCCATGTTGCCCAGGCTAGTCTCGAACTCCTGGACTCAAGCAATCTGTGCACCTCAGCCTCCCAAGTGCTGGGATTACAGGGATGAGCCACCATGCCCAGCCTGGGGTCCCTTTTATAAGAGTACTCATCCTGTTTATGAGGGCTCCACCATCATAACCCAATTACTTCCCAAAGTCCCTACCTCCTAATACCATCACCTTGGGATTAGAGCTTCAACATACAAATTTTATAGGGACACAAACATTCAGTTCATTGTAAAAGTACTTTCTTTTTGTTTTATAATCTCTTTTCTCCTGAAATAAAAAAGACACGTATTCATGTTATAAAACATCAAAAACACACACAAACAGAAAACATTAAAATGTGCTAGAATCAAAAGATCTTCATGTGCTGGGTGCAGTGGCTCATGCCTGTAATCCCAGCACTTTGGGAGGCCAAGACAGAAGGATCACTTGAGGCCAAGAGTTTGAGACCAGCCTGGCCAACATAGTGAAACCTGGTCTCTACTAACAAAAAATTAGCCAGGCATGGTGGTGTACACATGTAATCCCACCTACTTGGGAGGCTGCGACAGAGAATCGCTTGAACCCAGGAGGCAGAAGTTGCGGTGAGCCAAGATCTTTTGAAGATAAAATGGTAAGCATAAAAACCTGGTTACAAAATGTGTTTACAATATGATATTACTTTTAAAAACATGAATACGTAAGTATTGATAGCTACATGCAAAAATAGCTAGGCAGGGCAAAAAAGTGAGACTGTCTCAAAAGAAAAAATATATTTTTAAAAAAAGAAAAAATTTTAAAAAGATCTTTCTGAAGATCTTTTGAATTGTTACATATTATTTGACTTCGTGGATTCCTTGGTTGCATAAATGCAAGGAATGACATTTTGAAATAGCCAAGATTCCTCCCCTTCTGTATTTCCTTCTTCTAGGACCCTTCGCCCAATCAGATGGCAGCTGGACTGAGCTGCCGCCATCACCTCAGGAAAGCCATGATGTAAGAGAAAAACACATGTGACTTTCAACTTTTCAGGTGGCAGAAAATCTATCTCTTCTCAGCGGGTATGACAGATTAAAGATGACTGTAAATTCTTCACCACTGCTCCCATTAGGAGGCAGGGTCCATGCCCCTTCCTGCTGAAGCCAGGTGGGTTCTGTGATTGCTTGAGCAATGGAATAGGGCAGAAGTAATGCTATGCCAGTTGCCAGGCCCAAGATTAGAGACTGGCAGCTTCTGCCTCCTGTTTCCAGAGCCAGGCCCCTGGGCCTCCATGTAGGTGGTCTGACTTCCCTGCAGCAGCCACACCAGGAGAATCCTGAGCTGCATGGAGAAGCACCAGAGATCAGACGTCATGTGAAGAAACGGCAGGAGGCCAAGGAGCACCCCCGGCACCCCAGACACGTGCATGAAAAGCCTCCTTGCAAGTGGATCCCTTGGCTCCCTCCAAACCCTTCCCAAACTCTTGACCCACACTGCTGCGACCAAAATAGGGTTGCCAGAGTTAGCAAATAGAACTGCAGGATGTTCAGTTACATTTGAATTTTAGATCAACAAGGAATAGTTTTTTAGTCTAGGTATCTCTCAAATATTGCATGGGACATATTTACACTAAAAAATTATACGTTATCTGAAATTCAAGTTTAACTCAGGTTAAGTTGTTATCTGTGTAGTAGAGATAGAAGTTAATTTTTTAAGCTTGAAAATAAAATATTTACAGTATTTACAGGTAAAAGATTTGCAGTATTTTATCTGGCAAGCCTAGACCAAAATAATATGTATGTTTTATACCACTAAGTTTCAGTGTTTGTCATGCAACAATAGACAGCTAAGATAGTGGGGACAGAAATGAATCTGGGATAGCTGATACACCAACTGTGGAAATATACAGTCTCTAGATAGAGCCATTTTTTTCACCCTTGGAAGGAAAAATAGAAATAAAAGACTTGGTGTCTCCTCCCCTTGCCTCCCTCTCCTAGGTTGAGTCTCTTCCTGTGGGGTGGGACACACGGCGGTGCAGAGATGTAGGGAGTGACTGCAGAAAGCAGAGGGCAGCTGGGCCTTTCAGCGTGGCCAGTGGCCTGAGGGTGATGTCCCTGCATTCCAAGAGGGCATGGAAATTCTGTTGCAGAGCCAGTGTGCCCAAAGAGGACTCAGGGCCAGGGTGAGGATGGAGGTGTGGACCATGACCCAGTAATGAACAGCAAGGAGGCCCTCTGTATTAGTCCGTTCTCACAGTGCTGTAAAGACATTCCTGAAACTGTGTAACTTATTAAGAAAAGAGGCTTAATCAGCTCACGGTTCCATGGGCTGTACAGGCTTCTGCTTCTGGGGAGGCCTCAGCACACTTACCATCATGGCAGAAGGGGAAGGGGAAGCAGGCACATATTCACATGGCTGGCAGGAGAAAGAGAAAAGGGGAGGTGCTATGCACTTTTAAATAAGCAAATCTCAAGAGACCTCTATCACAAGACAGCCACAGGTGGATGGTGCTAAATCATTAGAAACCACCTCCATGATCCAGTCACCTCCCACCAGGCCCTACCTTCAACACTGGCACAATTTGATATGAAATTTGGGTGGGGATACAGACCTAAACCATATCGCCCTTTCAGTGTGGACACCCTTCCACCACCTCACTCTCACCACCCCACCATGGTTGGTACTAAACACTCTCCTTGGCCCTGGGAAAAAGCCAAGGCAGCCTTCATATGGATTGAGATTAATTTCCTTCATTCAGTGAGGTGTGTCTCAGCTCAGGTCATAGAAAATATGAAATGTATGTTTCTAGCCCAAATGAGTTCATAACGTTTCTACCTGCCACAAACCATTTTATACCACACTGTAGTTATATTCAAATTGGACCAAAAAAATCTACATTTTTGTGCATTATTACTGACACCCCTAAATTCTCTTTCACATGCCATGTTCAGGCTTCCAAAGTCAGCTGAGGGACCATTTCAAACAGTCACATGGCCATTGCAGGGCAGGCTGATTAAGAGCGTGGACTCTGGGGCTAGACTGCCAGGCTCTGTCAGCTAATGGCTGTGTGTCCTTGAGCTAATTACTTAACCTCCCTGGGCCTCCATTTCTTTAACTGTAAAATGGCAATAACAGTAATATTTACCCCAGAGCATTGCCATTAGAATGAAGCAAACCTGGCTTATGGTATGTGTTCATAAGTCTTAGCCATTGTTTTTTTCTTTGAGCACTTACTTGGAGATAATATTTCTTATTATCTATCTAGTTATTGTTTGAGAGACTGGGTCTTGCTGTGTTGCCCAACTGGTCTTGAACTCCTGGGCTCAAGCAATCTGCCCACCTCAGCCTCCCAAATATCTGGGACTACAGGTGCATGCCACCATGCCTGGCTTCTTACAATTTTATAAAAACCAGCGGAAAATAGAAATGTAGAAATGCTGCTGCCTTTGAAAATCAAATTGTGACAAAGAGGAAATCATGCATACCAGAGGCAGGAAATCTTCATCCTCTAATGAATACCCTCTGGATTTTTCTGCCACCTGTAGGTTCAATTGTTAAGGAAAAAAAAAAAAGATTAAAGAAAAACATACAAAATCTAGAGACACACTTGTCTCTAGCTATCAGTGCCCCACCTTGTCACCTCCACCACATTCACCATTTCTGTGCACTCAAGCCTGGCCTCGGCTGCCTGCCTCTGGACTCACCTCAGGACTCCCCCTGGGCCCTGGGGCCTGCTGTGTGTGCTCTGCAGCACCGCATTGCCAAGTGGTAATTTGCTTAGTAAATCATCTTTTACTAGCTCCCTTTCTTTTTTGGGGGGTGGGGGGCAGGGTTTCACTCTGTTGCCCAGATGGAGTGCAGTGGCGTGATCATGGCTCACAGCAGCCCCTGACTCCTGGGCTCAAGCAGTCCTCCTGCCTCAGCCTCCCAAAGCGCTGGAATTACAGGCGTGAGCTACTGCACCCAGCTTATTATAGCTTTCTTTATTTCCTTATTTTTTTTTCTCTCTCCTCTACCCTATCAGCATTTCTTGGAATCACCCCAAAAATAAACTACCTGCAATCAGATTTTTGTCTTAGATGTTACATTTGGGAAAACACAAACTAAGACACATATTAAAGATGACATCTAAAAAGTCAATTTAGTGATTTGATCCTGTCATTTGCAACAACATGGATGAACCTGGAGGACATTACACTAAGTGAAAAAAGTTAGGCACAGAAAGACAGTTGAACTGGCCCTGTGTACTCATGAGTACATCCTTGGATTCAACCAATGGTGGATTGAAAATGCAGTCAGGCCTATGATGATTGTGACTTTTCTTGTCATTGTTCCCTAAACAATACAGTATAACAGCTATATACATTGTGTTAGGTATTATGAGTAATCTAAAGACGATATAAAGTTGGCCAGGCACGGTGGCTCATTCCTGTAACCCCAGTACCTTGGGAGGCCGAAGCAGGCAGATCATATGAGGCCAGGAGTTTGAGACCAGCCTGGCCAACATGGCAAAACCCTGTCTCTACTAAAAATATAAAAATTAGCAGGGTGTGGTGGTGGGTGCCCATAATCCCAGCTACTTGGGAGGCTGAGGCAAGAGAGTCACTTGAGCCCAGGAGGCAGAGTTTGCAGTGAGCCAAGATTGTGCCACTGCACTCCAGCCTGGGCAACAGAGTGAGACCCTGTCTTAAAAAAAAAAAAATAAAACAAAATAAAGATGATGTAAAGTATATGGGAGGATGTGCACAGGTTATAGGCAAATACTATGCCATTTTATATAAGGGACTTGAGAGTCTGCAGAATTTGGTATTTGCAAAGGTGGGAGTGGTATGCGGGTTCCAGAATCAGTCCTCCGAGGATACCGAGAGACAACTGCATTGCCTGATCCCATTTATATGTGGTAGCTGAAAAAGTCAAACTCAGAAGCAGAGAATAGAATAGTGGCTGCCAGGGGCTGGGTGGCAGGCGGAGAGGGGGGATATGGGGAGATGTTGGTGAAATGGTACAAAGTTTCAATTATACAGGATGAATAAACTCTGGAGAACTAATATGCAGCATGATGACTACAGTTAATAATACTGTATTGTATACTTGAAATTTGCTAAGAGGGTAGATTTTAAGTGATCTCACCACTCACAAAAAAATGGTAACTATGTGAGGTCATGGATATGTTCATTAGCTTCATTGTAGTGATCATTTTACAATGTTTCAAAATCTTTCTGTAATATCAAAACATTAAGCCACATACCTTAAATAGATACAATTTTTATTTGTCAATTATACCTCAATAAACCTGGGAGGAAAATAATTAGTGATTTAATAACGTTTTTAATTTGGGGGGTGGGAGGTAAATATCTCTAATAACTTTAAATGCTACTGTCAGTTTTTTAAAATAAATTACATAAGTTTCAAACCTCTGACTTCTGGGCAGATTTCTAGGAATGTAAAGGGCTGCTTGTGACTCAGTCACTCCTTCCCTTGATGGACACTTGGTTTATTTTCAATGGTTGCTAACACAATGCTGCAACAAACATCCTTTCGGCAAAATCTGTGCATACATCCTTGATCTCTTAAGCACAGATTCCCTAGAGGGAAATCACTATGTTGAAGGATGTGCATTTCTATTGCCAAACTGCTTATTTTCCCACTGCCTCCCTAGGCCTGCGTCAGAGTGTTTTCCCAGCTGAGTGCTCCACTTGCCTGTGTTCCTGGCTGAGGGGAAGGTAGCTAGTTCACAGGGCACACCCAGAGGGGATACCCAGGGGTGGCAGAGGTCTGTGTCCAGTCCCAGCCAGGAGAGACTAAGGGTCACATGCAGGCTGACCCTGGGAACAAGGTTCAGGCCACTAGAGAATGGAAAGTTTACCCAGGAAAACCCAGGGTGGGGCTTCACCATGCAGATGGCAGCTGCAAAGGCTGGCTGGCCCATGCAGCAATTTTGTGCAAATTAGGAAAGGTTGTCTCTTCCTCAGGTTAAATAAGAAAGGTCCAGTTAGCATAAGCAGCCTTGGCTGTGTCCACACACACCAAGGCCCACTCATGGCAGCAGCGTGCACACACACACACTGAGTGCCACCCTCCTCACCCCCCACAGCCCCTCCAGGTGAGGCAATCATGACAGATTCAAAGTCTTGGAGGTCTTGGAACCAGGCCTTAAAGGGTATCAAGCAGTTGGAGTGCAGATGGGACAGAGGCACACAGGTGTGCAGAGAGTTTGTGCACAGCCCCAAGTGCCACTGTGAATTTAGGTCAAAGGGCGCTCTCCCCAGCTACCTGCCTGGAGGCCTAGTCAATCTCCCCATCCAGTGTGCTCATGTAAATTAGCATGTCTACCACGTGGATGATAACCCTTAGATGTAGGTGCCCTTGAGCAGTGCTCAACCTGACTTCCTGAACATGGGCCACAAGGCACCATCCTTTCAAGGTCTATGAGCAACACCTGAGTGGCAGACCCCACCTGCTGGTGGGCTTCAGCTCCTCAAGCAAGACCTTCCAGCCCTGCTCAGTAGAAGCCCAGGGATGCAGCAGAGACTTCAGTGACTTGAACGGGGAGGGGCTGAGAAGGCAGGATCCACCCCAGGCCGCAGCATCTCCAGAAGTAGCTCCCTGGGCTCAGAACTGTCAATTAAAGGCATTGAAGATAAAAGAGGGAGGTTTCAGTAAGCAGCTGGGCAAGATGAAAGCCCAAGTGCTGTTTTATGGCCTCCTAATGGGAAGATTCTGATGCACCTTATTATGCACAATCAAGCGATTATAATTACAGAAACCCGGAGACTCAGAGGCGGCCTCCTGGCTTTGGCTTTCACTCCCAACCGGCCTTGACAAATCACGATTTCTCATCTCCTCACCCACAGGAATCTAGGAACATGCTAATTACCCCAGAGTTTGGCAGCAGGCCCCACCCACTCCTGGGCTAGACACCACACACCTGCCCCTCCCCAGCCCAGGAGCCAGCGAGCTCTAGCAGTGTGTGTCCAGCCAGAGCCTGGAAGCCAATGGGCAGAGGAGCCCCCGCCCTTCAGCCATGGGTAAACAGAGGGACGCTAGGAGTGGGGGCGGCCATGGCTAGCGGGATGGCCAACTTGCAAGGGCCAGCCCGACTGCTGCTGCCTGCTGCACACACTGCATTTTGTTGATTTTATTGTTGCACTCCCCCTATAAAAATATGACCTCCACGAGGAAGGGTTTGTATTTGTTTCCCATTGCTGCTATAACGAGTCCCCGCAAACCAAACTTAGTGGCTTAAAACACAGAAATTTATTATCTTACAGTTCTGCAGGTCAGAAACCTGTCTGTGCTCAAATCAAGGGCAGGGCTGCATTCCTTTCTGGAGCCTACAGAGGGGACTCCAGTTCCTTGCCTTCTCCAGCTTCTACAGGCCACTTGCTTTCCTTGGGTCATGGCCTCTTCCTCCATCTTGGAAGAAGCCAGGAATCACATCACTTAGACCCCCGTGTCCATCCTCACACCTCCTTCTCTGTTTCCTGCCTCCCTCTACTAAGAGCCCTTAGGATTACGTTAGGCCCACCTGGATAATCCAAGGCACCCTCCCTCTCTCCCAGTCAGCTGATGAGCACCTTAATTCCACCTGCAACCTTAAGTCTCTCTTGCCAGGTAACATAACATAGTCAGGATTGCAGGGATTAGGGGCATGGACATCTTTGGGGGCAGGGAGGATCATTATACCTACTACGGAGCTAGTGTCTCTTATTCCCTGCTATAGCCCCAGTGACTAGAATAGTGCCTGGCTCATAGTAGGCCCTCAAGAAAGATGTGTTGAATGAATTCATGAATAAATACATGAATAATCATTAGGAATACTATTTAAGGCTGGGTACAGTGACTCACTCTTCTAATCTCAGAACTTTGGGAGGCCATGGTGGGAGGACTGTTTGAAGCCAGGAGTTCGAGGCCAGCCTAGGCAACATAATGAGACTCCCAGTCTCTACAAAAAATCAAAAATAAAAAATTAGCCGGGTGTGGTGGAGTGCACCTCTAGTCCCAGCTATTTGGGAGGCTGAGTTAGGAGGATTGCTTGAGCCTGGGAGGTAGAGGCTATAGTGAGCTATGATCACGCCATTGCACTCCAGCCTGAGTGACAGGGTGACACCCTGTCACACACAAAAAAGAGTAAATTTAATATTGTAGCAAACTGCTATCACAGTAAGTGCCAGGCACTGTTCAAAGTGCTTTACAAATATTTACTCATTTAATCCCCAACAGTTCTATGATGTACATTTTGTTATTGTCTGCATTCTATAGATGAGGAAATTAAGGCACCAAGGAGGAGCTCACCCAAGGTGCCAGAGCTAGTGAGTGGTGAAGCTGGGATTTGCTCTCACGTTTACTGAGCCTACCTATTGTGCATCCGGCCCTGGCTGAGCATGTTACATTTCTGATCTCATTTCATCCTCAGAGAGGCCATAAGGGATGTGGGTGGACTAGGAACAGAATTAACAGGGACAGAATTAAGTCACTGGAGCAGCTGAGGAATTCTGAGAGATTCTGTGGCTCAGCTGGGGCAATGAGTTGTGTATTGCTTTTTGAGTCTCCTTTGCTAATTAGACCAGGACCCACCCCCGCAAGCAGACCACAGGTGTCTGGGTTCCCACCATGATGTGGGGCTCCTGCCCCAGCCCTTGCTCCCAGCTTCTGCCCCTAACCATTGCAACTAGTGCCTAGGCCCCTGCAGATGGCAGCAGGCCATGACCTTCACCTGAAGCTGGACCTGGCAGGTCTGCCTCCGGGAAGCCTCTTCCCCAGGGGACAGGAACTGGCTTCAAACCTCACCCAGAGCTCAAGTTGCTTTGCCCATTTCACTGATGACAACCATGGGGACCCCCATAGCTCAGCCCTATTCATATTTTGCACATCCTGGAGCTGTTTGCTCTCTAGATGCTGGCCTCGGCCACCAGCCCTGTGACAAGCTGCCCCTCTGTGATAAGCTCCCCACCCAGAAGCATGCCCCTAAGACCACAAGCACCAAAACCTGCAGGAAGCCCCTAAACATGACCCCCAGCTCCCTCCAGCTCTGCAGGGAGAGTGCTGCTCAGGCAGGGAGGGGGAACTGCGCTCTCTCACTTGCATCTTAACCTTTGCAATCAAAGCCAAGAAGAGGGAAACTCTTGTGCCTGCCAGCACCGTGGGGCATCGCATTTTCTGTTACTGCCAGCACATTTTTCTAGGTCAATGTCAGATCAGGGAAATCCAATACTGCATGTCCCAACGTTTTATTTGAAAACAGAGCAGTTGCTTTCCAAAATAAATAGTGTTTACAAGTAAAGCCTGGAGAAGCCTCCGTCAGAAATGGACTCTGGGCCCAGGCGGGATAGACGTTTCCTGGTGGCTTTGATTGATGTAAACCCAATGTCAGCCCCAGCTCCAGGCCTAAAAGGAGAGGCTGGGCTGAGGAAGAACATGTGTATATACACATACGTATTGATGTGTGCCTGTACATATGCATTTGCATGTATTCTTAAGGGTCTCTGGGTATGATTAGCATGAAGAGTAAGTTGGGGGGCTTATACGTGTGTCCTTGTATGCATTTATGTGTACAGGCATGTGAATGTGACTGTGTGTTTCTGTGTATGTGTGTGATGTGACACCCAGCCCTGTTTCTCAGACACCCAGTCCTCTTTCTAGACACTCCCTTCTTCTCCTCCTTGTACCTGTTCTTTTTCTTTCTTTTTTTTTTTTTTTGACACGGAGTCTCGTGCTGTCACCCAGGGTGGAGTGCAGTGACGTGATCTCGGCTCACTGCAACCTCTGCCTCCTGGGTTCAAGTGATTCTCCTGCCTTAGCCTCCCAAGTAGCTGGGATTACAGGCCCAGCTACTTTTTTGTATTTTTAGTAGAGACAGGGTTTCACTATGTTGGCCAGGCTGGTCTTGAACTCCTGACCTCGTGATCTGCCCGCCTTGGCCTCTCAAAATGCTGGGATTACAGGCGCGAGCCACTGCGCCCGGCCCCTGTTCTTTTTCTTAACTGATTAAGGGGCTGGGGCTCAGATCTTGACACACTGTAACAGGCATTTCCTCTGCTCTGTTTCTTCTTAGTGCCTACCCACTGCTCCCTCCCAATTTGATGTTGACTTGTTGTGTAGACCAATAGAGTTCAGTTTCTGGTTACTGCGTTAGGACCCAGCAATTTGAGCCCAGGCTATGTTAACAGCGCTCTGTAAATGGTACCATGCACTGCCCCGGAAGGCCACTGGTGTCACTTCTCGCTGATGTCACCCTGACTGCAGGATCTCCCTCACAGACCTCCGACTTCTGCCGTCGGTGCAATCCTCCCCAGGCCTTGCCAGTTTCCATGCTCAAGCCCCTGCCTGCCTGATGACTGCCTGTCTCATTAAACTTAAGCAACTCAGCCTGGCTTCCAAGATCTGAGTGATCTTAGCAAATTCTCTTCTCAGTGTGTCCCCTTCATGAGCACCTCGGCCAAGCTGCCCCATATTGTGTTAGCTCTGGCCCCTCCCTTACCCACCTCTGAGCATTTGTTTGCTCACGCTGTTCCTCTGCCCTAACACCATTCCCTGCTGCCACTTCTCTCTCATTGGCTCTGCTGGTCCAAACTCTATGCTGTTTCAAGACCAGTTCTAACCTCACCCACTTTCTCTGCGAGGCCTTAGAAGAGCCTCCCACCCCACACAACTTTCCCATCAGACTCTGGCTCACGGGATGACACACTGCCCTGTGTGTTGCCTAAGAATTGATTTCAGGTTGCTTCATGGGCCTTATCTCGCCTTCTCACCTAGATTGCAATCTCCTTCTAGGCAAGAATCAAGCCCGGTGCAAGAATCGAGCCCGGTGCTGCCTTTGAATGAGATGTGGAACCCGACACAGGTCTGCACAGAGTATAGCCAGGGGATGAGGGCTTGTGGGTGAGTGCACGCAGAAAGGCAAACTTGGCTGGGGCGGTAAGGCCGCAAAACTGTGTCCTAGGCACTGCATTTTGTGATTTATCTGCCTTAGCTCATCTAATAATAACTGTGGTGGCAGGGTGATATTATCCCCAGTTTAGAGATGAGAAAACAGAGATTGAAAGAGATTAAGTGACCTTTCTGAAGCCACAAAAGTAGTCCAGTTGTCTCTTGCTAACTGTGGGGGTTTGGTTGCCTGATCCCCTTGGATACCAAAGTCTGCGGATGCTCAAGTCCCATAGTCAGCCCTGCAGAGCCCTTGAATACAGGACACTTTGCTTGTAACCAGCAAAATCAGGGGTTAATCTTAGGTGTGTCTGACTGCCTTTCTCATAACCTTGTAACAACCATATCCGTGGGAGGCAGCATGCTAACAGTGAACTCCCTGAAATTCTAAAGCACACCCTACCCACAAGAGATCAGAGCAAGTTCTAAGGTGGTACTGTCCAACAGAACTTTCAATGATGGAAATGTTTATTTCTGTGCTGACATGAGAGCCACTGGCCACATGTGGCCATTGAGTACTTGAAATGTGGCTAATGAAGTAAAGAACTGGATTTTAAATTTTATTTTATCTTAATTTGTTTGTTTATTTGAGACAGGGTCTTGCTCTGTCACCCAGGCTGGAGTGCAGTGGCGCGATCTTGGCTCATCGTAGCCTCAATTTCCCGGGCTCAGGTGATTCTCCCACCTCGGCCTCCCAAGTAGCTAGGACTATAGGTACGCACCACCATGCCCGGCTAAGTATTTTCATAGAGACAGGTTTCAACAAGTTGCCCAGCCTGGTCTCAAACTCCTGGGGTCAAGAGATCTGCCCACCTCAGCCTCCCAAAGTGCTAGGATTATAGGTATGAGCTACCACCCCCCAGCCTGCTTATTTAATCTTAATTAAAACTTAAGTACTGTGGTCACATGTAGCTGGTGGCTTCCATATTGGACAGTGCTTCCCAACCACGTCCATGTCAAGTCAACATAGAAAATACTAATTACGCAATAATGAGGCTGTTTACTGCCAGAGGCAACTGGCTCAAGGGGTCCTGCCTTCCTAGCCCCACCTAGCCTCCCTCAACAAATCTGTAGGCCACTTTAGGCACACTAGCTCTTCACAATGGTCAAGCTTCCTGCCAGCTCCCAGCCTCTGGGCCTGGAACACCAGTCATTGTGATCATAAGAAATGCCAGCATAGGAGATGTGCAGGACCTTGTCAGTTCTTGCACGGCGTCCTTTCCTCCATTCCACACACAGTGCCTGGCCCTGGGCAGGGGCTGGGGTAAAAAGAACTCAGAACCAGCCCTCACTGAGCACTCCCACGAGGCCATCTGCTTCATATGCAGCACTTTGGCGCCCCCTCCTGGGCATCCTGCAGAGTTCAGGCGCACATAAATTTGCCAGGAGGGGACAAGGACTTGGCCCCGGGACTGACCGCAGGGCTGTCAAAGACTTCCAGCCCCCCTGGCCAGCCAAGTGAGGGAATGCCTGCCCTTTGTCCAGGCCCAGCTGGGGCAGCTCTTTTTCCTGCAGGGAAAAGGCGCTTTACCGGCAGCGCTGGGGAAGAGGCAGGAGAGGCAGCTGAGTGGAAATGGGAGCATTCCAGAGCCCAGGCCTCTAGGCCCCTGTGCACTCTGCACACTGTGCCAGCTCTGGATTTGCAGGGAGAAACCAGAGAGGATGGCTTGGCGGAGGTCCTTTCGGAGGCAACTGGGAAGCAGGCGAGGATGTGAAGTCAAGGCTGGTCTCTGAGGTGGAGGAGTTGTCCAAAGGGAGAGAGGAGATAGGAAAGGACTTTGCAGTGGAGGGGGCAGCCAGGGAAAGCCCTGGAGGAGAAGGGGAAGGTGATCACCAGGGCATTAAAGCGGTCAGGGTGGCCGGAGTGGAGAGGTTGAGTGGAGATGAGGGGGGTGGTGAGGCTGCTGAGGTGAGGAGGCTGAGGTAGGAGGATCGAATGAGCCCCAGAGATCAAGGCTGCAGTGAACTGAGATCATGCCACTGCACTCCCACCTGGGCACTGGAGCAAGACCCTGACTAAAAAAAAATATGAAAACCATTCTTAGCTCTCAGGGCATACAGACACAGGTGGCAGGCAGTTTGGCTTGAGAGCTGTAGTTTACTCACTCTCGTTCTATCAGAAGGTGCCTGGATGGTGCATGGACAGGCCAAGCCCTCTCCCACCCTCCAGCCTTTCCTCGTCGCTTCACTTTCAAGTCTCATGCAGGCAGCAAGCCGGGTTTAAACACCACCTCCGCCAAGAGGACTTTTCTGACCTTCCCAGTCCAAGTTAGCCTCCCCCACTGTATTACTCCATTTTCACTCTGCTGTAAAGAACTACCTGAGACGGGGTAATTTATAAAGAAAAGAGGTTTAACTGACTCACAGTTCCACAGGCTTAACAGGAAGCATGACTGGGAGGCCTCACGACACTTACAATCATGGCGGAAGGCGAAGAGGAAGCAAGGACCTTCTTCACACGGTGGCAGGAGAGAGAGCAAGGGATCTACCACACGCTTTTAAACCATTAGATCTCATGAGAACTCACTATCATGAGAATGGCAAGGGAGAAAACAGCCCCCATGATCCAATCACCTCCTACCAGGTCCCTTCCTCCACACGTGGGGATTACAATTCTAGATGAGATTTGGGTGGGGACAGAGAGCCAAACCATATCACCCACCGACTTTGTGCCCCTTATAAAGTGACTGACCAGTAACTTACTGACCTCTGGGTGTGTATATGTGTGTGTGTATATATGTTTGTATGTGTGTGTGTGTGTATGTGTGTATGTGCATGTGTGTGTTTGTATGTGTGTGTATATGTGTGTGTGTATGTGTGTATTTGTGTGTATGTGTGTATTGTGTATGTGTGTGTGTGTGAGCACCTTTCCTTGCACCAGCCCTGTGCTGTCCAGTGCAGTAGCCACTAGCCACGTGTGGCTATTTAGTGCTTGAAATGTGTGAGTCCAAATTGAGATGTGCTGTGGGTGTAAAACACACACAGAATTTCAAGCATCACAGAAAACAAGAATATAAAATATTTCATTAATTTTCCAGCTCTTAGGGAAGTTGATGAATTTTATTTTAATTACTGAATTTTATTTTAATTACATTTTAAAATGACAAGATATTGGATATATCTTATTAAATATATTATTAAATTTATTTTTATGGTGTTTCTTTTTACTTTTTTTTTTATTTTTTGAGACAGGGTCTCACTCTGCCCACTAGGCTGGAGTGCAGTGGCATGATCATGGCTCACTGCAGTCTCGAACTCCTGGGCTCCAGCAATCCTCCACCTCAGCCTCCTGAGTAGCTGGGAGTGCAGGGCACACCACCATGCCTGGCTAATTTTTATATTTTTTTGTGGAGACAGGGTCTTGTTAAGTTGCCTAGGCTGGTCTCGGACTCCTGACTTCAAATGATCTTCCCACTTCGGCCTCCCAAAGTGCTGGGATTACAGGCATGAGCCACCACACCTGTCCTTCTTACTTTTTATTTTTTTGAGACAGGGTCTCACTCCATCACCCAGGTTGGAGTGCAGTGGTGTGATCACGGCTCACTGCAGCCTCATCTTCCTGGGCTCAAGTGATCACTACCTTAGCTTCCTGAGTAGCTGAACCTATAGGAGCATGCCACCACACCTGGCTGATTGTTTTTTATCTTTTGTAGCAACGGGATCTCCCTATGTTACCTAAGCTAGTCTCCAACTCCCAGACTGAAGCGATCCTCCCACCTCAGCCTCCCCAAGTCCTGGGATTACAGGTGTGCGCCACCACGCCCCGCCAGGCTGTGAGTTCTGACAGCAGCTGTGCTGGGTTCATTGTTGTCACTCCAATGTCTAGTGCACAGAGTAGGAGAGGGAGGGGACAGGCACGGGGATGTCTGAGGGCTTCCCATGCACCAGGTGCTGTGTTAAGCCTCACCCACCTCGTTTTATCCTCCCAGCAACCCTGTGCCAGGGATGGTGGCGTGGCAGGGAGGCGGAGAGCAGGAGGGCTCATTTAGGCCCCAGGCTAGGGTCAGGGGTGAGGGGACAGGTGGAGTCCTCTCTGCTTTGTAGGCCTCCCGGGTTTCTAGACAAGAGGACACCACCTTCCTGACCCCACTTTGCATACTTCCTGGGTCACCGTCTTCCCAACTGGGGCTCAGCCATGGCCATTGTGAAATTTGTTCTGTCTCCTCTCAGACTCTGCCTCCCACTCCCATATCCAGATACGTTCCTGCTAGTGACAGCCACACGACCCCCCACCAATAACCACACGCCCAGCCTGGCAGCCTTCCTGGGCCTCACGAGTGTGGTAGCTTTGGAGAAGGGCTTCTGACTCAGGCTCAGCTGCCTGCTTGCTGCCAGGTGGGGACTGGCTCTGGTCTCAGTGTGTCTCTGGGCCCCTTCTCAATCCCAAAATGAAAGTCCCCTCTTCAGGAGTGTAACCATCCAGGACCTGCCCTCAGCTCAGGGAGCACCCAGTGTCTGCTCATGAAAATGGCCACAAGGTGGCACTGTTCCCACAGCCATTCCCTTCCCCCGTGGCAAGACCACGGGTCACACCTGCATCCAACAAAAATATTACAGCTTTTGGAAGAGGTTTTCCCTGGACTGGTTGGTGAATTTCATTCTCAGTCTTCAGCTGCCAAAGGTTGTTTAGACTCGGGAATTCTGCTATAAAAAATGGTCATCTCTGAGTGCACACTTAAAAGTCAAGCAGGTTATGACTCATTGTCCATCCCCCTACAAAGGAATTCTGTCCTGAGAGGCCCCGTGCACACCTGACACATACAAGAGGAATGCACACACGTTAAGCAGGAAGCACGTGGGTCCTCCGTGTGCAGACACGAAGGCCGGGCAGAATGGCCCTACAGGTGATCTAGCCGTGTTCTGGTTTTCTTTTTTTGTTTTAGCCTCAGGATTTTTATTTAGGAAAAAAACAAAAACAAAAACAAAAAAACAACCCACTGCCCTGACTATGGAGTAGCCATCTTTTATTTTCTTACTTTGTTAATAAACTTACTTTCACTTTAAAAGAAAAAAAAAAACAAAAAGACCTCACATAGAAGCCAAATAAGTAAAATGAGGGTAAAATTTGAAAAATATATGGCGGTTCTGGTTGCAGATGTGGGGATAAAAGAATCTCTTCCCAGTGAAGAATTTTCTAGAGCAGAATTTGAAATTATCCATCTAGTCTCACTGGCTTATTTTATAGGAGAATAAACTGAGACTCAGCAAAATGACTTGTTCAAGATCACATACTACTTTGGAATGTTTTAATTTTAAATGAAAGTCTCAAAAGGCAGATATTTTCACTGAGAAACAAAAACAGTTTTTATTTTCTCTGACATATGTCCAGATGCTCTTCAAGTTACAGTGACCCGGGGCACGGGAACAGTACTGCCTGACACTTCTACACAGCTCTGTTCATTTCAAATGCTTTCAGCATCTGTTGCTCTGTCTGGCCCTCACAATACCCCTGAGAGTTTGGCAGGGCAAATGGATACCCCATTTGTCTGAGGCGAGACCAAGGCACAGAGACGGAACAAAGTGCTTTAGGACACAAAGTGAGTGAGTGTCACTAAAAAATAAAATAAAAGACTGGCATCCAGGACTCCAGCGACAATCCTACACAATTGTCTAGAGTTAAGTTTATGCTATGTTTGGGGGGAAACAAACAAGCAAAAAAAACAGACGAGGCTGCTCAGTATTGGTGCTCAAGTGATGAAAAAGAAAAGTGAGGGCAGAGACTCCCTCGTTGAGAATAGAACCCTGCTTTCTTCGGTTTTACATTTCATGATGAGGCATTACAGCTGGTATATTGTAGGATTCTGAACATTCATTGAATGAATAAATAATCATGGCATGGATACACACCTAAATACATTTGGCCCCTGAGACAAGTAATTAAAATTCTGCACGAGTTAACACCATTTCCATAACCCACACAGACAGAAACTCTTGATAGATGTCTTGGAGGAAAATGGCTGTCAAGGCATGGGGAGATATGTTGGTGTCTCTCTCCTGTCTTTCTGAACAGTAACATTCGGAGAAAGATAATCTTCAAACAGTGCTGGACTCCTGAAGCATTTTTATTGTTCAAATCTTTCGTTTCTTCCCACCTACTAAGGATTTCTGTGCATTAAGTCTTGAGGAGTGTACTATAGGGAAGTCAGCATATTTACTAATATAATATTTTGGAACTTAGACTTAAAATGAGAATATTTAAAGGTAGCCTTATGATGTGGAACAAGTTCTTGTTTGTATTATAGGTGAGTAAGTGGGGAAGCAATGATTAGCAATTCAATTCTGCAAAACTTTACTAAACCCTCACATGCCCAAGAACAAGTGCTGTGTAAGTGGGGAAACAAGGATGAGTAAGACAAGCCAATGGAGCTTGACAGATAGATGGGACAAGACAGGCATGTAAATAACCACAAAGGAATGTTGCAAGCCTACCCGCTCAGAACCATTAATGGTTTGGTATGCTTCCTGTTTTTTACTCATGGTTACATCATCAAACACATTCTCTTTATACATACAGTGCATCGTTTTTCCTATGATGAAAATGCAACCATGTTATACATATCTTTCTACAATCTTTCTGTGATATTAACACATTGTGGGCAGCTTCACTCTTTTTTTTATTTTTATTTTTTTGAGGAACTTCCGTACTCTTTTCCACAGCAGCTGTAACTTTTTACGTTCCCACCAACAGTGCACAAGGACTCTCGTTACTCTACATCTCATATGGTTTGGCTGTGTCCCCACCCAAATTTCATCTTGAATTGTAACTCCCATAATTCCCATGTGTTAGGAAAGGAAACCAGTGAGAGATAATTAAATCATGGAGACAATTTCCCCCATACTGTTCTCGTGGTAGTGAATAAGTCTCACAAGATCTGATGGTTTTAGAAGGGGTTTCTGCTGTCACTTGGCTCTCATTCTCTCTTCTCTTGTCTGCTGCCATGTGAGATGTGCCTTTCACTTTCTGCTGTGATGGTGAGGCCTCCTTAGCCACATGGAACTGTGAATCCATTAAACCTCTTTCTTTTGTAAATTGCCCAGACTCCGGTTTTTCTTTATCAGCAGCATGAAAACAGACTAATACATAGCATTAGTCTGGTACTAGGAATGGGGCAGTACTATAAAGATACCCAAAAATGTGGAAGCAACTTTGGAACTGGATAACACTCAGAGGTTGGAGGAGTTTGGAGGGCTCAGAAGACAGGAAAATGTGGGACAGTTTGGAACTTCCTAGAGACTTGTTGAACGGCTTTCACCAAAATGCTGATAATAATATGAACAATGAAATCCAGGCTAAGGTGGTCTCAGACGGAGATGAGAAACTTAGGAACTGGAGCAAAAGTGACTCTTGTTATGTTTTAGCAAAGAGACTCGCAGCATTTTGCCCCTGCCCTAGAGATTTGTGGAACTTTCAACTTGAGAGAGATGGTTTAGGGTATCTGGTGGAAGAAATTTCTATGCAGCAAGGCATTCAATAGGTGACTTGGGTGCTGTTAGAGGCATTTAGTTTATTAGGGAAGCAGAGTATAAAAGTTCAGAAAATTTGCAGCCTGACAATGTAATAGAAAAGAAAATCCCATTTTCTGAGGAGAAATTAAAGCTGGCTGCAGAATTTTTTTTTTTTTTTTTTAAAGACAGTCTCACTCTGACACCCATGCCAGAGTGCAGTGGTGCAATCTCAACTCACTGTAACCTCTGCCTCCTGGGTTCAAGTGATTCTCCTGCCTCAGCCTCCTGAGTAGCTGGGACTACAGGCACATGCCACCATGCCTGGCTAATTTTTAGTAGAGGTGGGGTTTCACCATATTGGCCAGGTTGGTCTTGAACTCCTGACTTTGTGATCTGCCCGCCTTGGCCTCCCAAAGTGCTGGGATTATAGGCGTGAGCCACCACACCCAGCCCAGAAATTTGCATAAGTAATGAGGAGCTGAATGTTAATCCCCAAGACAATGGGGAAAATGTCTCCAGGACATGTCAGAGGTCTTCAAGGCAGCCCCTCTCTCACAGGCCCAGAGGCCTATGAGGAACAAACGGTTTTGTGGGCCGGACCCAGGGTCCCTGTGCTGTGTGCAGCCTAGGGACTTGGTGTCCTGCATCCCAGCCATTTTAGCTGTGGTTGAAAGGGGCCAACATAGAGCTTGGGCCATTGCCTCAGAGGGTGCAACCCCAAGCCTTGGCAGATTTCATGTGGTGTTGTGCCTATGGGTGCACAGAATTCAAGAACTGAGGTTTGAGAACCTCCACCTAGATTTCAGAGGATGTGTGAAAACACCTGGATGTCCAGGCAGAAGTTTGCTGCAGGCATGGGCGCTCATGGAGGACCTCTGCTAGGGCAGTAGGGAAGGGAAATATGGGGTGGGCACCCCCACACAGAGTCCCCACTGAGGCACTGCCAGTGGAGCTGTGAGAAGAGGTCCACTGTCCTCCAGACCCCAGAATGGTAGATCCACCGACAGCTTGCACCATGTGCCTGGAAAAGCTGCAGACACTCAACACCAGCCTGTGAAAGCGGCCAGGAGGGAGGCTGGAACCTGCAAAGCCACAGGGGCTGAGCTGCCCAAGACCATGGGAACCCACCTCTTGCAGTGTGACCTGGATGTGAGACATGGAATCAAAGGAAAGCATTTTGGAACTTTAAGATTTGACTGTCCCACTGGACTTCAGACTTGCATGGGGCCTGTAGCCTCTTTTTTTTTTTTTTTTGGCCAATTTTCCCCACTTGGAACAGGTATATTTACCCAATGCCTGTACCCTCATTGTATCTAGGAATTAATTTGCTTTTGATTTTACAGGCTCATAGGTAGAAAGGACTTGCCTTGTGTTCGATGAAACTTTGGACTGTGGACTTTTGAGTTAAGGCTGAAATGAGTTAAGACTTTGGGGGACTTTTGGGAAGGCATGATTAGTTCTGAAATGTGAGGACAGAATAATATGGTTTGGCTGTGTCCCCACTCAAATCTCATCTTGAATCGTAGCTCCCGTAATTCCCACATGTTGTGGGAGGGACCCAGTGGGAGATAATTGAATCATGAGGGTGGTTTCCCCCATACTGTGCTTGTGGTAGTGAATAAGTCTCACGAGATTTGATGGTTTTATAAGGGGTTTCTGCTTTTGCTTGGCTCTCATTCTCTCTTCTCTTGTCTACCACCATGTGATATGTGCCTTTCACCTTCTGCCACGAATCTGAGGCCTCCCCAGCCATGTGAAACTGTGAGTTCATTAAACCTCTTTCTTTTGTAAATTGCCCAGTCTTGGGTATGTCTTTATTGGCAGCATGAAAATGGACTAATACAACATCCTTGACAACACATTATTTTCTGGGCTTTTCTGATAGTAGCCATCGTAGAGGGTGTGAGGTGATAACTCATTGTAGTTTCAAATTACACCTCCTGAGTGATTTATTCTAATTTTTAACTTTTATTTTAGATTCAGGGTATGCATGCACATTTGTTATATAGGTAAACTGTGCATCATAGGGGTTTGGTTTATAGATTATTTCACCAGGTAATAAACATAGTACCTGATAGGTAATTTTTTGACCCTCACCCTCCTCCTCCCCTTCACCAACTTTCTACCCTCAGGTAGGCCTCAATGTCTGTTGTTCCCTTCTTTGCGTCCATGTGTACTCAATGTTTAGCTCCCACTTGTAAGTGAGAACATACAGTACTTGGTTTTCTGTTCCTGCATTAGTTCACTTGGAATAATGACCTCCAGCTCCATCCATGTGCTGCAAAGGACATAATCCTGTTCTTTTTTATGGCTGTTTAGTATTCCATGATGTATGTGTACCACATTTTCTTTATCCAATTTACTATTGATGGGATTTAAACTGATTCCATGTCTTTGCTATTGTGAATAGTGCTGCAATGAACATATGCATGCATGTGTCTTTATGGTAGAATGATTTATATTCCTTTGAGTATATATTCAGTAATGGGATTGCTGAGTCAAATGCTAATTCTGTTTCAAGTTCTTTGAGAAATCACCAAACTGCTTTCCACAGTGGCTGAACTGATTTACATTTCCACCAGCAGTATATAAGCGTTCCCTTTGCTCTGCAACCTCACCAGCATGTTATTTTTTTACTTTTAAATAATAGCCATTCTGGCTAGTGTGAGATGGTATCTCATTGTGGTTTTGATTTGCATTTCTCTAATGATTAGTGATGTTGAACATTTTTGTGTATGCTTGTTGACTATGTGTATGTCATCATTTGAAAAGTGTCCGTTCATGTCTTTGCCCACTTTTTAATGGGGTTGTTTGTTTTTTGCTTGTTAATTTGTTTAAGTTCCTAATAGATTCTGAATATTAGATCTTTGTTGGATGCTTACTTTACAAATATTTTCTTCCATTTTGTTCGTTTGTCTGTTTACTCTGTTGTTAGTTTCTTTGGCTGTGCAGAACCTTTTTAGTTTAATTGGGTCCCATTTGTCAGTTTCTCTTTCTGTTGCAATCAATTTTTGTGTCTTCATCATGAAATTATTGCCAGGGCCTATGTCCAGAATGGTATTTCCTAGGTTAACTTCCAGAGTTCTCACAGTTTTGTTTTACATTTAAGTATTTAATAAATCTTGAGTTGATTTTTGTGTATGGTGTAAGAGGAAGAGGTTTTATTTTCTGCACATGGCTAGCCAGTTATCCCAGCACCATTTATTGAATAGGGAGTCCTGTCTGCATTGCTTGTTTTTGTAGACTTTGTCAATGATCAGTTGGTTGTAGGTAATTGGAATTATTTCTCACTCTTTATTTTGTTCCATTTGTCTTTGTATGTGTGTTTTGTACCAGTACCATGCTGTTTTGGCTACTGCAGCCTTGTAGTGTAGTTTGAAGTCAGGTAATATAATGCCTCCAGCTTTATTCTTTTTGCTTAAAATTGTGTTGGCTATTCAGACTCTTGTTTGGTTCCACATGGATTTTAAAATAGTTTCTTTCTAATTCTGTGAAAAAATGTCATTGGCAGTTTGATATGGATAGCACTGAATCTGTAAATTGCTTTGGGTAGTATGGCCATTTTAACAATATTTATTCTTCCTATCCATGGGCATGGAATATCTTTCCATTTGTTTGCGTCATCTCTGATTTCTTTGAGCAGTGCTTTGTAATTTTCATTGTGGAGATCTTTCACCTTCCTGGTTAGCTGTATTCCTAGGTATTTTATACTTTTTGTGGCTATTGTGAATGGAATTGTACGCTTGATTTGGCTCTCAGTTTGGATGTTATTGGTGTATAGTAGTGCAACCAATTTTTGTTCTTTGATTTTATATCCTGACACTTTGCTGAAGTTGTTTATCAGATCTAGGAGTTTTGGGGCAAAGATCATGGGGTTGTCTAGGTATAGAATTATATCATCTGCAAACAAAGATAGTTTGACTTTCTCTCTTCCTGTCTGGAGGTGTAACTCCATCTGGTCCTGGGCTGCTTCCGTCTGGCAGGCTTTTTATTACTGATTCAGTTTCAGAACTCCAGGTTATTGGTCTGTTCAGGGATTCAGTTTCTTCCTGATTCAATCTTGAGAAGTTGTATGGTTCTGAAAATTTATCCATTTCTTCTAGTTGTCTGAATAGAGGTGTTTATAGTAGTCTCTGAGGTTTTTTTGTATTTCTGTGGGGTCGGTGATAATGTCCCCTTTGTCATTTCTGATTACGTTTATTTGGATTTTCTCTCTCTTTTTTTTTCTTTATTAATCTTATTTCCTTCTCTTGCCTGATTGCTCTGGCTAGAACTTCCAGTACTATGTTGAATAGGAGTGGTGAGAGTAAGCATCCTTGTGTTGTTCCAGTTCTTTAGGAGATTGCTTCCAATTTTTGCCCATTCAGTATGATGCTGGCTGTGGGTTCATCATAGATGGCTCTTATTATTTTCAGGTATGTTCTTTCAATGCCTAATTTCCTGAAGGTTTTTAACATGAAGGGATGTTAAATGTTATCAAATGCCTTTTCTGCATCTATTGAGATAATTGTGTAGTTTTTGTTTTTAGTACTGTTTATGTGATAAATCACATTTATTGATATTTATATGTGTGGAACCAGCCTTGCATCCCTACTTGAGCAGGGTGGATTTGCTTTTTGATGTGCTGCTGGATTTGGTTTGTTAGTACTTTGTTGAGTTTTTTGGCATCTATGCCGATCAAGGATATTAGCCTGAAGTTTTCTTTATTTGTTGTGTTTCTGCCAGGTTTTGGCACAGAATGATGCTGGCCTTGTAGAATGAATTAGGGAGGATTCCCTCCTCCTCTATGGTTTTTAGAATAGTTTCAGTAGGAATGGTACTAACTCTTCTTTATATATCTGGTAGAATTTGGATGTGAATCCATCTGGTCCTGAGCTGCTTCTGGTTGGTAGGCTTTTTATTACTGATTCAATTTTGGAACTTGTTATTGGTCTGTTCAGGGATTCAGTTTCTTCCTGGTTCAATCTTGGGAGGTTGTATATTTCTAGGAATTTATCCATTTCTTCTAGGTTTTCTAGTTTTTGTGAATAGAAGTGTTCATAGCAGTCTCTGAAGGTTTTTGTATTTTTGTAGGGTCAGTGGTAATGTCGCCTTTGTCATTTCTGGTTGTGTTTATTTGATTCTATTCTCTTTTTTCTTTATTAGTCTAGTTAGTGGCTTTTGATCTTACTTATTCTTCAAAATACAAACTCCTGGATTCATTGCTCTTTTGTATGACTTTTCACATCTCCATTTCCTTCAGTTCAGCTCTGATTGTGGTTATTTCTGGTCTTCTGCTAGCTTTGGGGTTGGTTTGCTCTTGTCTCTCTATTTCTTCTAGGTGTGATGTTAGGTTGTTAATTTGAGATCTTTCTAACTTTTTGGTGTGGGCGTTTAGTGCTATAAACTTCCCTCTTACTTTAGCTGTGTCCCAGAGATTCTGGTATGTTGTACTTTATTCTAATAAGTTTCAAAGCATTTCTTGATTTCTGCCTTAATTTATTGTTTAACGTCATTCAGAAGATTGTTTAATTTCCATGTAATTTTATGGTTTTGAGCATATTCTTAGTATTGATTTCTATTTTTATTGCCCCATGGTCCAAGAGGGTGGTTGGTAAGATTTTGTTTTTTTTTAATTTGCTGAGAATTGTCCTATGGCCAATTGTGCATCAGTTTTAGAGTATGTGCCATGTGATGATGAGAAGAATGTATATTCTGTTGTTTTGGGGTGGAGAGTTCTGTAGAGGTCCCTCAGATCCGTTTGGTCCAATGTTGAGTTCAGGTCCTGAATATCTTTGCTAATTTTCTGCCTTGATAATCTGTCTAATACTGTCAGTGGAGTGTTGAAGTCTCCCACTATTATCATGTGGGGATCTATGTCTGTTTGTAGGTCTCTAAGAACTTGCTTTATGAATTTGAGTGCTCCTGCATTGGGTGCATATATATTTAGGATAGTTAGGTCTTCTTGTTGAACCCTTCACCATTATGTATTGCCATGCCATTCTTTGTCTTTTTTTATCTTTGTTGGTTTGAAGTCTGTTTTGTCTGAAATTAGGATTGTAACCCCTGCTTTTTTCTGTTTTCCATTTGCTTGGTAGATTTTTCCTCCATTCCTTTATTTTGAGCCTATGGGTGTCATTACATATGAGTTGGGTCTCCTGAAGACCGCATACTATTGGGTCTTGCTTTTTATCCAGCTTGCTACTCTGTGCCTTTTAAGTGGGGACATTTAGCCTGTTTACATTCAAGGTTACTATTGATATGTGTGGATTTGATCCTGTCATTGTGTTGTTAGGTGGTTATTATGTTGGCTTGTTTGCGTGGTTCTTTTATAGTGACACTGGTCTGGGTGTTTAAGTGTGTTTTTGTATTAGCTGGTAACAGCCTTTCTTTTCTATATTTAGTGTTTCTTTTAAGGTCTCTTGTAAGGCAGGTGTGGTGGTAACAAACTCCCTCAACATTTGTTTCTCTGAGAAGGATCTTATTTCTCCTTCACTTATGAAACTTTTTTGGATTGATATGAAATTCTTATTTGGAGTTTCTTTTATTTAAAAATGCTGACTATAGGCCCCCAATCTCTTCTGGCTTGTAGAGTTTCTGCTGAAAGGTCTACTGTTAGCCTCATGGGGTTCTCTTTGTATGTGACCTGCCCCTTCTTTCTAGTTGCCTTTAATATTTTTTCTTTCATTTTGGTCTTGGCAAATGGATGACTATGTGTTTTGGGGATGGTTGTCTTGTGTATTATCTTGCAGGGGTTCCCTGCATTTGAATGTTGGCCTCACTAGTGAGACTGGGGAAATTTTCATGAACAATATCCTCAAATACGTTTTTCAAGTTGCTTGCTTTCTCTCCCTTTCTTTCCGGGATGCCAATGAATCAAATATTTGGCCTCTTTACATAATCCTTGATTTCTCAGAGGTTTTGTTCATTCCTCTTTATTTTTGTCTGAGTTACTTTGGAGAACTGACCTTTGAGCTCTGAGATTCTTTCCTCAGCTTGGTCAATTCTGCTGTTAAAACTTGTGATTGTATTATGACATTCTTAAAGTGATCTTTTCAGCTCTATCAGATCGATCTGGTTATTTCTTAAAATGGCCCTTTATCTCCTGTGTCGTTTTATTGTATTCGTTAGATATCTTGGATTGGGTTTTGACTTTCTCCTGAATCTTGATAATCTTCATTCCTATCCATATTCTGAATTCTCTGTCATTTCAGCCATTTCAGCCTGGGTAAGCACCATTGCTGAGGAACTAACATGGTTGTTGTGGAGGTAAGAAGACACTCTGGCTTTTTGAGTTGCCAGAGTTCTTGCACTGGCTCTTTCTCACTTGTGTGGGCTAATGTTCCTTCAATCTTTGAAGTTGCTATCCTTTGGATGAGAACTCTTACTTTTATCTTTTTTTGATGCTGTTGGGGGTTTGATTGTGGCATATGGTAGGTTGAGTCTACTGGTTATGCTATTGTTCCGTCTAATGATTATGCAAGATTTTAAGGGGCCAAGGCTCAACACTCCTGGCCTGTGTGCTGTAACTCTGGGGGGCTGGCACTGACCCCCCAGCTTTGTTTTCTGGCCCCTTGAGGTTAGAAACTTGCTACACTGGAGGGGTCAAGGTGTTCCCGTTCCACTGGCCACAGCATTCCAATAGGTGGTGCCAGCTAGAGAACTTCATCAGGGTGATGGCAGTAGGATCTGTGCTTGGTCGCATGTGCCAGCAGCCACAGCAGTGCAGCAGGGTGCACATGTCAGCTAGGATTGGGCACTAGTGGGAGTAGGGCTGCCGCATTCCTGCACATGCTCATTGCAACAGCAGTGGCAGCATGGTGGGAGCAGGGTGCTGGTGGGGGTGAGGTTGTCAGTGTCCACACTCACACCAGTGGCAGTGGTGGAAGGTGCAGGGTGCTGGTGGGTGTGGGGCTGCCAGGCTCCATGCATACACTCACTAGCTGCATTCATTCCAAAGATTTTCCATGCCATTCATCCTTCCAGTACTTCCTGAGTGCCCACCATATACCTGACACATGCTATGTGTCCTGTGATAGGGAATAAAATACAGTCCCTGCTTGAAGGTAGCTTAAACCATATGAATGTACCATTATTCAGTAAATCATTTTCATATTACTGGACATTTCAGTTGTAATGCTTTTTCTCTGTTGGTAACAATAATTAGAGTTAAGATTTATTAAGCACATACAGGCATTTTATGTAGATTATTTCATTAATCTTTGTAAATAGCCCACGGGGGTAGATCTATTATGGATGAAGAAATGGAAGATAACAGTTAGTCATTTACTCAAGCATATGCAGCCATTAAAGTGGCAGGGCCACGATTCAGACCTGGGCAATTTGACTTCAGAGCCCAGACTCTCCCAGTAAGAACTATTATGAATATATTTGTTCAGATTTCTTTTGGCATTTTGTAAATATTTCTCAAGAATAGATTCTTAAAATTGGGATTAGTGTGCCAAAGAGTATACAAATATATTTTAACATTTTAAGAGGAAAATGAAAACATCTGTTCTTCATTGTTGCAAGATCATTTTTGTGACCAATCAGCCCTGTGCTGTTCGGTAGGGCAACCCCCAGCCACATGTGACTACTGAGCCAGTGAGAATTGAGATATGCTCTATGTGTAAAACACACATGGGATTTTGAAGACTTAGTATGGAAAAAAAAGGAATATAAAATATCTCATCAATAATTTTTCTATTGTTTACATGTTGATAGTATTCTTTGTCCATTAGATTAAATAGAATATAGTATTAAAATTTATTATCCTGTTTCTTTACATTTAATGCAACTACTGGAACGTTTAATGTTTCATTTTTATCAGACAGCACTACTGGATAAGAGGCTGGATTCACAGTGGGGTGAGAGGTTGGAGGCCCCTTTGGAATAATTCAGGTGGCACATGATGAGGACAGGCTCAGAGCAGAGGCCTTGTGAATAGGCTGGAGATGAGGGCCTGCCCCAGCAGAGTAATGAGGTTTTGGTGCCCAGGAAGATGATGGTTGTCAGACTCCTGGTTCCCTGTCTCTGCAACAAACTCCCCTTCCCCACTTTGATTTCTCCACAGTCCCCTTTCCTCAAAGCAGAACCGTGTCCCCACCTGCAAGGCTTGGCCAGTTTCCCAGTTTCCAAGTCCAATCCTAACCCAAAGCAATGTACACCAAATTCCCACCAACCCCCAGCTACCAGGAATTTGGCATCTAGTTGTTCCCCTGTTTTTTAACCAATTCAGAAATGTTGGGTTTTTTTTTCCCAGGTCATATAACTGGGCTTCTGCTGAGATGTCTGGCTCCGAGTTGCTTTAGAGCAGCCACCTAGAGCCCAGTCCTTGGGAGGGCCAGGCCCTGTTTGCAGCCTGGAGACCAGGGCTCTATGTCCCCTGAAGGGCACAGAGTGGGAGATTTGCCCAGTGTGGAGATGCCACTGCTGGGCTATGTTCTCCTACCATCTGTCTTCTTTTTGCCTGCCAGTAAAAAGAGAAGATGCAGTCAAGAATGGTGGGCTCCCTGGAACCAGCAGGGAGGGAAAGAGAATGCGTCCTCTGCTCTCAGGAATGTTCTGTTCCCTGTTGCTCTCTCCTTGGGCTTCAGCCCTGGCCCATGCCTCTCAACCCTTAAAGACTTGGGGCTGCCTGCGCTCCTCCAGAGATAAGGCCCAGAAACAGCCCGAGGAAGATCAGAAAATGGAGAATGGCCACCTTGACCCAAAAGTGGCAGGACGTGTGTCTCTAAAAGATGTAAGGAAGGCTCATTTGAAAGTGACAGGACTTGTCAAAGAAAGAGCAGATTCAGATTTGGATATTTTCCCCACTGTTTAGACTCACTGATTAAAAAGCCACTGTAATTTCTATGGAGTATCAGTCTCTTCTTATAATAGGGACAAGGTGGTTCTTGTTGTTTTTCTCTTTCGATAGAGATGAAAAATGAAGTTTGGCTTATCTCATTCTTGTTCTCATTCCTATTCTTAGATCTCGTTGTTATTCTCAGCGAATGTTTAAGCTTCCACTGTCTGGCCTCTGTATGAGGATACAATGTATTGCAAATTTAAGCTTGTTTGTCAAAATATGGAAAGGGAAAACTATTGGGAAAATTTTTAATTGAAGGGGGAAAAAAAGCAACAAAAGCCTAGATTGTAGGCACTAAAATCTATTGCAGCAGAATTTCTGGATGTGAAGATCAGACAGTGATGGTTTAAAAGCTTCTCAGAAAATTCTATATGCATCTAGTTTTAAGAAACTGGGCAAAATTAATATCAATGACTAAGGCCACTACATATTACTTTAATTTTGAGTAATTTTTGAGTAAGACCTCATCCTCCTCCTCTTTTGGGTTACACACACACACACACACACGCACACACACACAAATGAGTTTCCTATGAAAAAAGTCACCATTTCTGTTGCATCTGTTAATGTATAGTGAAGGTTTGTGTATTAGTGTATTCTTGCACTGCTATAGATTAATACCTGAGACTGAGACTGGGTAATTTATAAAGAAAAGGGGTTTAATTGACTCACGGTTCTGCAGGTTGTATAGGAAGCATGATGGCTTCTAGGGAGGCCTCAGGAAACTTACAATCATGGTGGAAGGTGAAGGGGAAGCAGGCACATCTTCCATAGCCAGGGCAGGAGGAAGGGAGAGAGGGAGGAGGTACCTCACACTTTTCAACAACCAGATCTGGGGAGGATTGTGTCACGAGACAGCACTAGAGGGATGGTGCTAAACCATTAGAAACCACCGCCATGAGCCAATCACCTCCCACCAAGCCCCACCTCCAACACTGGGGATTACAATTCAACATGAGATTTGGGTGGGACACAGACTGAAACCATACCAGTTGGCAAAACTAAATGGCCTTTCATTTCGCTTTCTACAAAAATAAGAACTACGCTCTTTCCTCTTAGAATAAGCATGTTTAATCTTTGCTTCTGGTGTATAATTTTTTCTTGGAAGATAATTAAAAATACGGTATTGGTGAGTTTATATATGGTGACAATAGAAACTCATGAAAAGGTGGCATCATATTATTTTCTTACTTGCTGTTTTTCCAAATAATCATTGAATATATGCATTAAGGTATGACTTGTGTTCCATGAAATATTCGAAATCCACTCTAATTACACTTTATTGGGTCTGCCTTTTGCCCTTCCATGGGTAAAGGGGTGGTTTTGTTTGACAAGGCCTTAGTGTGACACAGGGGAGCTGGGCAAGCCGTGAGTCACAAGGAGGCTCCAACCACTGCCATTCTTTAGAGCTGGGAACTCCAAAAGCAGAAACAGGGAACGAATTCAGAATTCCAGCAGGGTCAAAGAGGTTATGGATGACTCACAGCTGAATGTGAAAGATCAAATAGAATGGCACCAAATTTAGGGTAGCTGGGAAAATATTTAAATATCTTGAGAACCAAAGAAAGGCAGACTTAAGGGAACACTTTCCATTATCTACACATGGCAGCACAACCAGCATCCCCAGCCCATGGCCATGTAAAGGTAGGCATTGCCACTCTCAGTTACATTCCCAACGCTCAGGAGTGGCATTGGAAACAGTGAAGCATGTCAGCTCCCATCTCCGCGTCAGGCCTCAGGCTTCCATGAGTAGATATAGTGCATAGGATAGAGCAATAACATTAGAAAGGCTTTTGAAAGAATCTTTATTCATGATTTGAATGAGACAGTGGGAAGGTTAATTGCCTATATGTTAGAGCATTACTTTGATTTAGCGAAGGCTTGGGAGCAGGGGGTGTTAAAGAAAAAATTATTCATGACACTTATTAAAAAACAGCAAGGCAGATCTAATTCAGGGGAACTATTGTCATAGGTATAGGGGCTTCTGTGGTGGGGTTTGGCAGTGGGCAGGGAGATTGGGCTCAACTCTGAATACAACAAGGAAAAGTGGGAATTTAAAGTTAAGGAGCAGGGTAGGATGTCAGTCGTGAGCAGTGGCTATGTGGGCCAGTGGTGCGGGGTAAAAGAATTTACCAATACAGTTGTAGATAAAGAAAGGCAGATTTATTACAGAAAGTAGAAAAATACTTTGCCAGGGAGCAACAGGCAGCCAGCAAGAGAGGAGCTGACTGCAAAGAAACAAAAGCTTGCTGGGGATTTTACAGAATAGTTCTTGGGCTACAGGGTGGTACATGCAGTACTGATAATGCCAAGGTTGCAGTGAATTAACTTGGAATTTTTTGTATCAGCCAAGGGTCTGGTGATAGCTGGGTGCAGGAAGATTGTGAGTTATTGATGTCCTGGAACATGAAGAAAGGCAGACTTGTAGCTTATCTGCTTTTTCTTCAGGCTTTCCCCTGGTCCCACCAGCCTGACTCCTTTTCCCTAATTAGGACTCCACATAGGTGTCACTGGATGGAAAAATATCAAGTGGAAACATTGGGGTATGAGGGAATTCTGGCTAAACAGACCCAACCCATTTCTTGCTAAAGATAGGCCAAGGTGTTTGGACATCACCTATGTGATAGTAGATGAGGAACCTGATCAGATATCGAGGGAGAAGGTTCACGTTACAATGACTTAGCCAGGATCCTTACTAAAATTGGATAATGCAAAAACAAACACAGAAACCCAAAAGTTAGAGCCTAGTTAAAAAATAGAATTCAAAAGACCGACTAAAGCTTGATCAAGGAGAGAATCTTGGTCAGTGGTGCAATAGAGTTTTTAGGGTAGGCCTGAAGCACACATCTCCAAGCTGCCTCTCACTCGTCACTCCTCCACCAAAGCCACCTCTTGGCCTTGCCACATCTGGGAATATGGTACTTCATGAGTGAAGAGGAGGAAACTGGGGTGGGGGAATGTGCGGGTGCCTGAAAGAACCAAGCTGCAGAAATAATTGATTTTGTCTGAGCTCTGACATGGAGTGATGGGGCACAGAACCAATTCACCTATTTATTCCACATCTACTGGGCAGTACTGTGCACCAGACCTTCTGCTAAATGCCAGTGCAGAGATTAATTACACAGTGTCCTGGACATCCAAAGGCTCTCAGAGAAAGATAAGATTATAGAATGGTAAGGTGAAGGGGACATGTGTAAGTCCCAGGTGCCACAGCAGCACATTTGAGGGGCTCCCAACCCAGGCTGGGTGGTGGTCAGGAGGGGTGAGGGAAGGTCCAGGGAGGCACCAGAAAAAAGGGAACAAAGGGCTTTGTGAGAGCTTGGGAGAGCTATCATGGAAAGAATCAGAATTTTTGTGTCCTTTCCAGTTCTTATTTTTAAACAGGTTGATCCTATTTGTGTTTGATTTGCATTTGGGGGCCACCATTATTCTCACCCAACTCTGCCTCTCGAAGTTAATATTTGGAAGGCCTTGGAACCCTCCTTCTGCCTACCTCACCCCTGCCCATCCTAGCTTGCACAGAGTTTGTTTTTTGTTAGTTAAGCATAAGCCAGGAATGTGAATGAAAAGTGAAACCGAGGGGTTAATTTGATCGGGTCTGCCTGCCCTGCTTGCTTTTCATTATTTTTTTTTCCCTTTACCCATTAAGCTGAAGGCCAAGGTAGCTGAAGGCTGTGCCGCTGAACGCAGAAACATAACCTTCACTAGTGACTTCCTAGGTAACATTCACAGGCCACCATGGTAACGGTTGAGTCTGTTGTTTTTCAGAAACTTGGACCAGTTTCTGCCCAGTTCAAACTGGTTGAGACCTCCGATCCTTCAACTGGGCCTGGGCACGTGCCTGAGAGGTGGCCTTTTATGTTGGAGGGCCAAAAACCCCTCTTTCAGATCATGCTAATGCTGTCATTTTCTGTACATATGTCCCATGAAATGCCATGAACTCCAGCTATGCTTCTGCAGAACGAACCTGTTACTTCATTTTTATCCACTGCCAATAGTCTTTCCCTATGCCTTAACCACCCCACTTCCCTCACCCATAAATATCCCTAAATCTTATCTTCCGGGAGGCAGATTTGAGAGCTGTTTTCCTACCTCCTGGCTTGGTGCCTTTGAGAATATATCTTTTCTCCTTTGCAAAATCCATGTTACATTGATTGATTTACTGTGCATGGGCAGGACAGACCTGGACCTGGCTGGTAACAAAAGAAGTCTCCAAAGTTTTTCTCTCTGTGTTAGCTGGGACTCTTCAGTCCTAGCTATAACATAACAAATTTGAGCTAATTTAAGCAAAAAGAAGAATTAATTCTAAGGTGGCAGGAGTGCCTCATGGATCTCGAATATGTGGGGAGGCAGGCTGCCTCTGGAAGGGCAGGAACCAAGAACAGGAGTGCCATCTCTGGGCCTGGCCTCTGCTTCCCCCCAATGTGAGGGATTTGTTCTTGCCTTCCTCTGCTGACTGGGTTTCTCTGTGTCTATGCATGTGGTCAAGCTCTAACCTGAAGCCCACACAAGAACACACTTAACTTCAGTGTGCACTGGCAGCCCAGGACACGGGCTGTGGTCACCTCTCTCAGACTTGGAGTGTTTGACTGGAGTGTCTGATGCATGTGAAACTGGCCCAGTTGTCCCACAGAACTGTAGTTTCTGTGGTTTCTATAGTTTCTTTTGAATAAACATAGAAATTGATCCCCCAATGTTAAAACGTAAGAAAGTTACATTTCTCTTATCTGAGTTCTTTTCTCAGGAAACCAACCATCAGGGCTCCCAGATGTATCAAGGAACTGAAACTTACTAGATCATCACATCTGGACAATGAGATGCCAGATTCCTCACCTCTCATAATTGCCTAAGTGACTCCTTGCTTCTTGTTGACCAACTCCTCTTCCTTGCACTTCCCTAATTCCTGTTTTCCCGCATGTCGTTACATTTCTTCTCTACCATATAAACCTCTGATTTTAGTTGGTCAGGGAAATGGATTTGAGACTGACCTCCCATATCCTCAGCTGCAGCACCCGATTAAAGCCTTCTTCGGTGATTGGCTTTCTGTGCAGTGAGCAGCAGGACCTAGATTGAACCCTTGGTGTTTCGGTAACACATGGCCTTGCTTTTACCTTTGGTTTGCAAAACCTCAGGCCTCTTACACCATTGAAAATGAAAAATCATGCATAGATTTGGGAAGCAGGGTTTAAATTGTGTTTTTCTTGCTTTCTCTTTTCTTTCTTCTTTTAAGGACCTGGCTAATAACAACCTGTGGCACAATGGGAAGTATATATTTGGTCCTTGACCCTGATTCCTGGCACACAGGTCCTAAAATCCTTGGAGTATCTGGAGTGATATGAGTGTCTTTTTTATGCTAATGAGATGACTGGTGGCTGGGGGCCACTACATAGCTTCAGGTCTGGTCACCAGAAAGGCCAAGGTGTGATTAGAGGACTAGAACTTTCAGCCCCAACCCCCAACCTTGGGAGAGGCAAGAGGGGCTGGAGATCGAGTTAATTACCAATGGGCCAAGGATTTAATTCATTATATCTATGTGTTAGAACCTCCATAAAAACCCTACACAATGAAGTTTGGAAAGCTTCTGGGTCGGTAAATACCTTGGGGTGCTGGGAGAGTGGTGCACCTGGATGGCACATGGAAGCTCTGTGCACCCCTCACCTCACACTTTGCTCTATGCGTCTCTACCGTTTGGTTGTTCCTGAGTCGTATCCTGAATCATAAACTGGTAGCGGTAAGCAAAGCACTTTTCTGGTATTAATAAGTAAAGTAAACAAATGAGCAACAATGAGTGCTTTTCTGTAAGCGATTCTAGCAAATTATTAAACCTGAGGAGGGGTCCATGGGAACCCTCCATTTATAGCCTATTAGTCAGAAGCACTGGTGACAAGCTGGGACTTGCCATTGGCCTCTAAAGTAGGGGCAGTCTTGTGGGACTGAGCCTTTAACCTGTAGGGTCTGCACTACCTGTGGGAACTGAATTGAATTCTAGAACACCCAGTTGGTAGCCAAAGAGTTGGAGAACTTGTTGCTGTGGAGAAAACCCACACATTTAGTGTCAGAAATGTGAGCAAAAACTATCCACAGCCACTTATTCAGCATTCACAGAATCCCAAGCACTGTGACCTTCACATGCACAATCTCATTAATATACTTGACAACTGGGAAAATAGGTAGAATCATCACTCCACGTTACAGATGTGGAACCCATCGCTGAGAGAACTCAAGTGACACAAGCTCATCAGCTGGGGAGGGGACAATCTGGAATTTCAACCCAGGTCTGACTCTGAAGTTAGCAGCGGTTTTTAAAAATAATTAATTAACTTCTAATGTTTTGCAAAGGTAATAGATGCACCAAATTTCATCAGGTACAGAAATATAAATCCATAGGGGAAATTTCACGCTGATATTTGCACAGTAATGTACTGCACTGTGCAGTACCCTGTAGAGTGTTTTGCAGTTTTTTGCCTTAGCAATTTGTCTTGGCATCATTCCATGCCTCACTTTTTTCTAGTAATTTATTGAGGTGAAATTCACATAACATAAATCAATTGTTTTAAAGTGAATGTTCAATGACACTTAGTACATTCACAGTGCTGTACACCTAACCACCTCTATATAGTTTCAAAATAATTTTCATCACTTCAGAATAAAACCCCACACTCATTAAGTGAACAGTTTCTCCTCTTTTCTCCCACCCCTTCCCCAGCATATGACAATCATGATGAATTTATCTATTGTGGATATTTCATATAAATGAAATCATACAATATTTGTCCCCCTATGGCTAGCTGCTTTCACTTAGCATAATATTCTGGAGGTTTACCCATATTGTAGCTTATATCAGCACTTCATTCTTTTTATGGTCAAATAATATTCTATTGTATGGATATACCACAATTTGTTTATCCATTCATCTGTTGAACATTGGGGTGTTTCTGCCTTTTGGCTATTATGAATAGTAGTACTATAAACATGTATGTATATGTACTTGTTTGACTTCCTGTTTTCAATTCTAGGAGTAGAACTTCTAGCCATATGGTAATTCTATGTTTAACTTTTTGAGGAACTGCCAAACTGTTTTCCAAAGTGACTGAACCATTTTTACATCCCCATTGTATTAGTCCATTCTCACAGAGCTATGAAGAAATACCCAAGAGTGGGTAACTTACAAAGGAAAGAAGTTTAATCAACTAACAGTTCCACATGACTGGGGAGGCTTCAGGAAACTTACAGTCATGGCGGAAAGGTCAACAGACATGTACTTCTTCACATGGCAGCTTGAGAGAGAAGTGTCAACAGAGGAAATGCCAGACACTTATAAAACCATCAGACCTCATGAGAACTTATACACTATCATGAGAACAGCATGAGGGAACCACCCCCATTATCCAATCACTTCCCACTGGGTCCCTCCCGTGACATGTGAGGATTATGGGAACTACAATTCAAGATGGGATTTGGGTGGGGACACAGTCAAACTATATCATTCCCCCCGGCCCCTCCCAAATCTCATGTCCTCACATTTCAAAACACAATGATGCCTTCCTAACAGTCCCCTAAAGTCTTAACTCATTCCAGCATTAACTCAAAAGTCCAAGTCCAAAGTCTCATCTGAGACAAAGCAATTTCCTTCCACCCATGAGCTGGTATAATCAAACACAAATTAGTTTCTTCTAAGATAAAATGAAAGTACAGGCACTGGGTAAATATACCCATTTGAAGTAGGAGAAATTGGCCAAAACAAAAGGGCTACAGGCCCCGTGTGAGTCCAATATCCAATAGGGCAATAATTAAACCTTAAATTTCCAAAATGATCTCCTTTGGCTCCATGTATCACATCCAGGTAATGCTGATGCAGGAGGTGGGCTCCCGCAGCCTTGGACAGCTCTGTGCCTGTGACTTTGCAGGATATAGCCCCCCTCCTGGCTGCTTTCACAGGCTGACATTGAGTGTTTTTGGCTTTTCCAGATACACAGTGCAAGCTGTCAGTGAATATACCATTCTAGAGTCTGGAGTATGGTGGCCCTCTCCTCACAGCTCCACTTGGCAGTGCCCCAGTGGGGACTCTGTGTGGGGGCTCCAACTCCACATTTCCCTTCAGCACTGCCTGGGCAGGGGCTCTCCATGACGGCTCTGTCCCTGTAGCAAACTTCTGCCTAGACATCCTGGCACTTCCATACATCCTCTGAAATATAGGTGGAGGTCCCCAAACCTCAATTCTTGTTTTTTGCTCACCTGCAGTTTCAACACCACATGGAACCTGCCAAGCCTTGGGGCTTGCACTCTCTGAAGCAATGTCCTGAGCTGTCCGTTGGCCCCTTTTAGCCACTGCTGGAGCTGAAGTAGCTGGGATATAGGGCATCATGTCCTGAGGATGCACAGAGCAAAGGGGCCCTGGGCCCAGCCCACAAAACCATTTCCCTCCTAGGCCTCCGGGCCTGTGGTGGGAGATGCTGCCGTGAAGGTCTCTGACATGCCCTGGAGATATTTTCCCCATTGTCTTGGTGATTAATATTCAGCTCCTCATTACTTATGCTAACTTCTGCAGCTGTCTTGAATTTCTCCCCAGAAAATGGGGTTTTCTTTTCTATCACACTGTCAGGTTGCAAATTTTCCAATCTTTTATGCTCTGCTTCCTCTTGAATGCTTTGCCACTTAGAATTTTTTTTTCCAATAGATACCCTAAATCATCGCTCTCAAATTCAAAGTCCCACAGATCTCTAGGGCAGGGGCAAAATGCCGCCAGTCTCTTTGCTAAAACATGCCAAGAATGACCCTTACTCCAGTTCTCAGAAAGTTCCTCATCTCCATCTGAGACCACCTCAGCCTGCACTTCACTCTCCAGATCACTACCAGCATTTTGGTCAAAGCCATTCGACGAGTGTCTTGGAAGTTCCAAACATTCCCACATCTTCCTGTCTTCCAAGCCCTCCAAGTCTCTAGAGTTCCAAACTTTCACACATTTTCCTGTTTTCTTCTGACCTCTTCAAAGTCTTCCAACTTCTGCCTGTTACTCAGTTCCAAAGTCACTTCCACATTTTTGGGTATCCTTATAGCAGTGCCCTACTCCTGGTACCAATTTACTGTATTCATCTGTTCTCACACTGCTATGAAGAAGTACCCAAGACTGGATAATTTATAACAGAAAGAGGTTTAATTGATTCACAGTTCAGCATGGCTGGGGAGGCCTCAAAAAACTTACAATCATGGAAGAAGGGGAAGAAAACATATCCTTCTTCACATGGTGGCAGAAGAGAGAAATGCCAGCAGGGGAAATGCCAGACACTTATAAAACCATCAGATCTTGTGAGAACTCACTCTCCATCACGAGAACAGCATGGGGGAAGCTGCCCCCATCAATCACTTCCCAAAACATGTGGGGATTATGGGAACTACAATTCAAGATGAGATTTGGGTGGGAACACAGCCAAACCACATCATCCACCAACAATGTATGAGGGTTCCAATTTCTCCACATCCTCACCAATATTTGCTATTTTCCATTTCCTTTTTATTATAGCCATACTTTGCTATTTTCCATTTCCTTTTTATTATAGCCATCCTAATAAGTATGAAGTGGTATCTCATGGTAGTTTTGATTTGCATTTCCCTAATGACTAATGATGTTGAGCATCTTTTCATGAGCTTGTTGACCATTGATATATTTTCTTTAGAGAAACAACTATTCAAACCATTTTCCCATTTTTAATTTTTTTTGGTCTTTTTGTAGTTGAGTTATAAGAGTTCTTTATCTATTCTGGATACCAGACCATTATCAGACACCATCCCCTCACTTTCTTTGTGTCTTTGCTCAAATGTCACCTTATCAGAAAAGTGTCTCCAAAGTATTACATATTTTAAAAGGCAACTTTTCTTCATTCTCCTCAGCCATTTTTCTGCTTTTTTTTTCCATAGCATTCATTACCACCTAAAGTATTATTTATTTCTCTGTGTGTGTGGGGGGGGGATGGTGGTATTAAAACAGGGTTTTGCTATTTTGTTTGTGTCTGTTCCTGCACCTAGAACAGAGCCGATGACATTTAAACTCCCAATATACAATTGTAGAATGAATGAATGAGAAGAGATAGAGCTGCCTTATTCTTTTGATAGGTGAAGACAGTATATCATTGTAGCTTGATAAACTGTGACCCTTAAAACACAATTTCTCTGCTCATCTAATGATGAGTTTTAAGTTTTAAGAGATATTAAGTCCTATTTGATCCCTTAAACTATCAACTGTCCTCTCTGAGATGTATGCAGCCATCAGCTGGCAAAGGCAGACTTCTCTTCAATATCTGCCTACCTGTACTAGTGTGTTTTCACACCTTATAAATACCCGCTGGGCACAGTGGCTCACGCCTGTAATCCCAGAACTTTGGGAGGTCGAGGCGGGTGGATCACAAGGTCAGGAGATGGAGATCACGGTGAAACCTCATCTCTACTAAAAATACAAAAAATTAGCCGGCATGGTGGCATGCGCCTGTGGTACCAGCTACTCCGGAGGCTGAGGCAGGAGAATGGTGTGAACCCAGGAAGCAGAGCTTGCAGTGAGCCAAGATTGCACCACTGCACTCCAGCCTGGGTGACAGAGTGAGACTCTGTCTCAAAAAAAAAAGAAAAAAAGAAAAAAAAGAAATACCCAAGACTGGGTAATTTATAAAGGAAACAGGTTTAACTGACTCACAGTTCCACATGCAGGAAGATTTCATGTGGGAGGCCTCAGGAAACTTACAATCATGGTGGAAGGCAAGTAGGCACCTTCTTTACAAGGCAGCAGGAGAGAGTGAGTGCAAGCAGGGGAAATGCCAGATGCTTATAAAGCCATCACATCTCATGAGAACTCACTCACTATCACAAGAACAGCATGTGGGAAATCACCACCATGATCCAATCACTTCCCTCCCTCGACGCTTGGGGATTACAATTCAAGATAAGATTTGAGTGGGGACACAGAGCCAAATTACATCACTACCCTTTATATACCTGGGCCTGAACCACTTATGCTAACATGTGTCAGGCACCATATCCAAACCACTTGCTAATCTGCTCTCTTTTTATCTCCTTGTTTCTGACCTCCCTTTGACTTGTATGTGACACTCAGCGTGTTTTTTTCAGTTCTGCTCTTTGAATATCAGTAGTGTTTTGTAAATATCGCTTTTTGTCCTCCTGTGTTTTAGAACTCTTTACATTGGTTCATTATCTTATGCAGACTTTTACCAACTTCTCCTCTCTTGGTCCTATAATTTGAGCCCAATCAAGCATGTTTAGGGGTAAACTAAAGTAGAATGTAAAGCATGGAAAACACTTCAACTTTTAACTTTATCTACAGTCAAAATCTCTCTTTTACTTGAGCTCAAATGCTACCAGAAATGCCTGCACTCCTACCACCAGGGGAAGCTCATTTCCCCAGTACTAAAGGTTGGGTCCCTGGATCAATGGTATTAGGATCATCTGGGAACTTGTTAGAACTGCAAAGTCTAGGGCTCAATCCAGAAGCCTGTGTTTAACAACCACTCCCTCTACCCCCAAGTGATTCTGACACTTGCTGAAGTTTGAAGAAGATAGATGTTGGTATGTGTTCCTGCCAGTGGTGGCCAGTGAGTGAATTTCCAAAGCAGCACAGCCAAACAGGCAAGAGGTTATCATCTTGCAGAGATATGAAGCAAACACACCCACTCCTGGAAAGGAATAAATGGAGCATAACAATGATAGAAGAATAAAAATGAGAAGATACAATTTTAGAAAAGCAGTATCTATCCAAACTGTTCCAACCCTGCGAAGTCTTTCCCTTGTCACCAGTGGGACTTTAGACAAGTCCCTTAATTTGAATCTTGTTCATATTTCATCAGAGGGCCAAGTGGAAATCATATTTCAGGGAGAAATGTGGAGCTCCTGAGATTTTGAGGAAAAAAAAGGAGTCTAAAATGTGAGCGCCTCAGCCACAGGACCTAGGCGTGGATGGGAGCGTGTTCTGGGTACAGAGCATGTTTATTATGTGAACTTCTTCTGACCCAGCCATCCTGGCAGCATTGTGCGCCGAGGCTGATAAAAGGTTTGCCTGCATAAACAGAAAGAGCTGTCGGCTCCAAGAACCTCCATAACCCTTTGAGGTCTAAGCAAAATTGCTGCGGACACTTCCCTCTCCCTGCCTTCCCATGAGCCCCAGCTGGGCACAAACAAAGGCGGCTCTGTTCCTCGCTCCCTTTGCAAAGCTTTGTTGGCTAGGCCTCATAATGATGTGGATGCTGATAGTATAATAATAGCTAACATGCACGAATGCTTACTCCTTGCCAGGCATATTGCTAAGTGTTTTAAGGAACCATTTCTTGTAAGACTCGTACCAGTCCCAGGAGATAGAGACCGTTCCTGTCCTCCTTTTATAGATGAGAAAAATGAAACTCAGAGAAGTGGAGAAATTTGTCCAAGTCACCTGGGCAAGGAGGAATGCAGAGCTGGGGTTGATCCCAAGGCCCTGAGTTTACAATTACATTGTAATTGTAATTGCATGGCCTCTCAACACGTATCTTTTTAAAGGTAGGCTTTCATTATTCTCAAAGGAGAAACTACATAAAAGATGAGAGAATCAATGTTTGGAGATATATATTAGTTTATCCAATATTACAAATCTAGAAGGTAGCAAAACCATGACTAGAACACAGTTCCTTTCCCCACAGTATGATGCCCCACTGCTTGCTTCTTTCTCTGACAAACCTGACCACAGACAAAGCTGCCTTCCCTAAGAAGTGGCCCTTCTCCCCTGTAGAGCTGACTGAAGGTTTTGAGGGGTCAGGGGCCAGGAGTTGGGAGTGAAACACACCTATTTGAATCCCTGGCTCTGATCTTGGGCAAGTAACTTTACTTTTCTTCCATTTTATTTTAATTTGGGTATAATTTATATACATCAAATTCAATATTTTTAGTGTACAATTTTACGAGTGTTGACAAATATATACCAATGTCATGTATCCACCACCACAATCAAAGTATAGGATTTCCACATGTTCCCGGGCTCCTTTGTAGTCCACCTATAAAGGACTATAGCCTCTGGCAAGCAGTGATCTATGTACAGTCCCTATAGTTCTGCCTTTTCTATAACATCATATAAATGGGATCAGTGTGCAGCCTTTTGAATCTAGCTCCTTTCACTTAGCATAATACTTTCAAGATGTATCCACAGTGTTGCGTATATAAGCGGTTCATTGCTTTTCACTGCTGACCTACAAGGATCTTAACATAGCAAAAAATCAACAGAAGCTGCCCCACCTAACTGGAAACACCCTGAGAGCAGCACTTGTGAGTTTTGGCTACTGCCGTCAAGATGGCACAACTCTCTTGGAGATAGTGGGAATGAAGGTGACTGGAAATCTTAAAGGCACAAACACATCCCATGGAGCTATCCTAGATGGCTTGAGTGACAGCTGGTGGGGGCTAGGAGCCCTGTGGTTTGAACTAGAGAGCCCTGGGATATTCAAGTCATGGTAGGTAGGGCCAGAGCCGGAACCCAAACCCAGCCATGTTTAGTCCAAGTTCAGCTCTTTCCCTTACTCCAGCAGCTTCCAACCACATCCACAGGAAGGCAAGCACTGCTGGGCCTGACCAGGCTATTTACAGGTTAGAAGAGAGATTGATAGGGTGGGAGGAGTGCTTTGTAGTGAGGCCTGATAAGAGACTCCTTAGCAAGGATCTTCCCTTATGGTCTGCAGAAGTAGGACTGGGTCACAGCGTTAAGGGGCCCCATCTCATACCTACTGAATCAGCATCTCTACATGCAGCACTCAGCCATCTGTATTTTTTTGTCAAACTTCTAAAAAGATGATGCTATTATGCAGCCAGTATCAAAAACTGTTCCAGAGAAGAAATAAACATATCATTCTGTCCCAAGTGGTAGAGATAATTGGGTAGAAACACATTTCTAGATATTCTTCCTCTGAAGTTGTCGAATAACATCAATTATTTGCTTTTCCTCTTGTGGCACTGAGTCTTCTAAAATTCTCTTGCTCCTTAGTCATCCTCCACTTTAGACCACATGCAAGAAAATACAGAGCACATGCATCCACCTGCTGAATAAAAAAGCAAGACAGCCAGGCTTGAGGCTTGTCCCCACTGTGCTGTGTTTCAAGGGTGATGGCCCGAACATGGTCCTCTGGGTCTCTTTTGCTCACCCACCCACAGAAAGTTGGCAAATTAAATGTATGTTTTGGACATTCAGTAGCTGTTACTCATGGAAACCCTGAATCTACGTGAACACTCTTTCCAAAGCCAGATGGAATTTCCACTCAGAAAATCTTGGCACCAATTTCTTCAAAACAATAGCAAGTTACAGGCAGGAACTGGGAAACCTCCATTACATTAGTGGCTGGCACTGTGGGCTAACCAGCGAGAGGTGATCCTGGTGTCTTTTCCCTGTTCAGCAGGACCTGGTAGCCCTCTGATTCTTACTCATGGGTCTCAAGGCAGGATGGCAACTTCTTCTAAAGCAGACCTTCCTCAAAGACGAATGCCTCGTTAAAATACAAGGAAATGTTAAAATATAACATTTATAAGAATGATCAGTGTCTAAATTAAGGCAGTTTGATAGACAGTATCAGAAAGCCACCAAACATAGCTCAAACCAAAAGGGAAGTACATGAGAAGAACACCAAAAACATCCTACCATCCTTCAGGGCCGATGGTGCAGCTGGATGTCAGAAAGGCTCATGCAAGGCTGGAACCAAGACCAAGAGTGACATTGTGGAATGAAACAGCTACTCTCTTCCTCTCACTCTCCCTATCCCCCACCATGCCCAGGTTCAAGGACAGCTAAGTTTTTCTCTTACTCAGTTCAATGGTTTCTCCAGTTTCAAAGTCCAAGGAAGAATCTGATGGATCAGGCTTTAGTCAGATCTTCACCCATGGTTCAATCAAGTGCGGTGCTCATCCATGCTGGTACCATGTGACTTCTCACTCCCATCATAGTGAGACCAGGGATAGGCAGCCTTCATAGGCATTCAAAAAAGAGTCCACTTTTATTATTTTCTTCACCCTCCATCTTTTAGTCGCCGGCTTCTCCTTGTTCACTCCTTCATCTTACTGTCTCATCATTGCCTATTTACCCATTTACTTGTTGCACTGTAGATTCTTTGAGGGCTGGGATCTCAGCCCCTAGCAGGCCTGCCTTATTTATCTATCTATATTGAGTGCTACTTCTCTGCAGGCCCTGCGCTGCCCTGGAGATGGCTGCAGGGACCAGCATCATTGCAATCTCACGTGGCTTACATTCTAGCAGGGACAACAGATGCTAAATAGTCGTGCAGGTGCATTATCTCTGATCACAACTCTTCATATTTTTTTTTCTCAAGTTATGGTCAGTGTAGTCAAAGATGGAAGAGAGAAAAAAAGAGACGGAAATATATAATAAACTCTCCCCTTTTCTAATTAACTATGCAGAATGGTTAAAGTTTTACAAATCAGTGAATAACAGTCATCTATCCAGACTCAGTGCCCTTATGTTCCAGATATCTGAGATTTCCTTGTTTGAGGAGTATTCCATCCTTGCGGGGCTGAGGGGGAATAGACAGGTAAGTCCCATCTATTCCTCAATCCTTACCAGCTCCCCACTCATAGCAGGAAGAACCTAACCATTCAGACAGACAGGAGGCCTTTTATTATTATTATTATTTTAATTATAGATTCAGGGGGTGCATTGCATTATGTTGGGCTTTGGTCTTCTAGTGAACCTGTCACCCGGGTAGTGAGCACAGTACCCGGTAGTTTTCAACCCTTGCCCCCTCTTTTTCTCCCCACTTTTGGAGTCCCCATTGCCTGTTGTTTCCATCTTTAAGTCCATGTGTACCCATTGTTTAGCTCCACTTATAAGTGAGAACATGTGCTATTGATTTCCTATTTCTGAGTTATTTCACTTAGGATTACAGCCTCCAGCTGCATCCATGCACACATCACAGGTGTATTTACCCAATGCCTGTACCTCCACTGTACCTTAGAAGGAAATAACATGTGCAAAGGACATGATTGCATTCTTTTTTATGGCCGTTCTTTTTATGGCTGTATGTGTGGTACATATATATATTCTATGGTGTATATATATATTCTATGGTATATATATATATGTATATTCTATGGTATCTATATATATTCTATGGCATATATATATATTCCATGGTATATATATTCTATGGTGTATATATATATTCTATGGCATATATATATATTCTATGGTATATATATATCACTTTTTTAATCCAATTATCTGTTGATGGGCACTTTTAGATTGATCCTATGACTTTGCTATTGTGAAACTGCTGTGAATGCAGGTGTCTTTTTGGTAAAATTATTTCTTTTCCTTTGGGTATATACCCAGTAGTGAGATTGCTGAGTTGAGTGGTAGTTCTATTTTCAGTTCTTTCAGAAATCTTCATACTGTTTTCCATAGGAGTTGACGTATACATTAGTCTGTTCTCGTACTGATAATAGAGACATACCTGAGGCTGGGTAATTTACAAATAAAAGAGGTTTAATTGACTCACAGTTCCACATGACTGGGGAGGCCTCACAATCATGGCAGAAGGTGAAGGAGGAGCAAAGCCATATCTTACATGATGGCAGGCAAGAGAGCGTGTGCAGGGGAACTCCGCTTTATAGAACCATCAAATCTCATGAGACTTATTCACTATCACAAGAACAGCATGGAAAAGACCCACCCCCATGATTCAATTACCTCCCACTGGATCCCTCCCATGACATGTAGAAATAATGGGAGCTACGATTCAGGATGAGATTTGGGTGGGGACACAGCCAAACCATACCATTCCACTCCTGGCCCCTCCCAAATCTCATGTCCTCATATTTGAAAACCAGTCATGTCTTCCTAATAGTTGTCCAAAGTCTTAAATCATTCTAGCATTAACTCAAAAGTCCAAGTCCAGTGTCTCATCTGAGACAAAGCAAGTCCCTTCTGCCTGTGAGCTGGTAAAATCAAACACAAGTTAGTTCCTTCTAAGATACAAATGGGGGTACAGGCATTGGGTAAATATACTCATTCTAAGTGGGAGAAATTGGCCAAAGCAAAGAGGCTACAGGCCCCATGCAAGTCCGAAATCCAATAGCACTATTAAACCTTAAAGTTCCAAAATGATCTCCTTTGACCCCATGTCTCACATCCAGGTCATGCTGATGCAAGAGGTGGGCTCCCACAGCCTTGGGCAGCTCTGTCCCTGCAGCTTTGCAGGGCATAGCCCCGCTCCTGGCTGCTTTCACTGTCTGGCATTGAGTGTCTCTGTGGCTTTTCCAGGTGCACAGTGCAAGCTGTTGGTTGACCTACTATTCTGGACAGTGCACCTCTTCTCATAGCTCCACTAGGCACTGCCTCAGTGGGGAGTCTGTGTGAGGACTCCAGCTCCACATTTCCCTTCCACACTGCCCTAGCAGAGGTTTTGCATGAGGGCACTGCCCCTGCAACAGACCTCTGCCTGGACATCCAGGTGTTTCCATATTTCCATACATCCTCTGAAATCTAGGCAGTTCTCAAACCTCAATTCTTGTCTTCTGTGCACCTGCAGGACCATCCAACACCACACGGAAGCTGCCAAGGCTTTGGGCTTCCACTCGCTGAAGCCACAGCCTGAGCTGTATGTTGGCCCCTTTTAGCCACAGCTGGGGTGGCTGGGATGCAGGGCACCAAGTCCCAAGCTGCACACAGTAGGGGTGCCCTAGGCCCACGAAACCATTTTTTCCTCCTAGGTCTCCAGCCCTGTGATGGGAGGGGCTGCTGTGAAGGTCTCTGACATATCCTGGAGGCATTTTCCCCATTGTTTTGGTGAGTAACAGTCTGCAATTCTTTACTTATGCAAATTTCTGCTGCTGACATGAATTTCTCCCCAGAACATGGGTTTTTATTTTCTACTGCATTATCAGGCTGCAAAATTTTCAAAGTTTTACGCTCTGCTTCCTCTTGAATGCTTTGCCACATAGAAATTTCTTCCACCAGGTACCCTAAATTATCTCTCTCAAGTTCAAAGTTCCACAAATCTCTAGGGCAGGAGCAAAATACTGCCAGTCTATTTGCATAGCAAGAGTGACTTTTACTTCAGTTTCCAACAAGTTGCTCATCTCCATCTGACACCACCTCAGTCTAGAGTTTATTGTCCATATCACTATCAGCATTTTGGTTAAAGCCATTCAACAAGTCTCTCAAAAGTTCCAAACTTTCCCACATCTTCCTGTCTTCTGAGCCCTCCAAGTCTCTAGGAAGTTCCAAACGTTCCTACAGTTTCCTATCTTCTTCTGAGCCCTCCAAACTCTTCCAACTTCTGCCTGTTATGCAGTTCCAAAGTCACTTCCACATTTTCAGGTATCTTTAAAGCAGTGCCTCACTACCAGGAACAAATTTGATAAAGATATACCTGAGACTGGGTAATTTATATTTTAAAAAAGGTTTAATTGACTCAGTTCAGCATGGCTGGGGAGGTCTGAGGAAACTTACAATCACGGCAGAAGGTGAAGCAAACATGTCCTTCTCCATGTGGCAGCAGCAAGGAGAAGTGCAGAGCAAAGGAAGGAAAAAGCACCTTACAAAAACATCAGATCTTGTGAGACTTATTCACTACCACGAGAACAATATGGGAAAGACCTGCCCTCATGATTCAATTACCTCCCACTGGGTCCCTCTCATGGCACGTGGGGATTATGGGAGCTACAATTCAAGATGAGATTTGGGTGGGGACACAGCCAAACCATATCAAACTAATATACATTCCCACTGATACTATGTAAGTGTTCCCTTTTCTTCACATCCTTGCCAACATGTTATTTTTTGACTTTTTAATAATAGCCATTCTGACTGGTATGAGATGGTGTTTCACTGTGGATTTAATTTGCATTTTTCTGACGAATTTAGTGATATTGAGCATATTTTCATATATTTGTTGGCCACTTGTATGTCTTCTTTTGAAAAGTGTCTGTTCATGTCCTTTGCCCACTTTTTAATGGGGTTATTTGGAGTTTTTTTATTTGTTCAAGTTCCTTATAGATTCTGGATATCAGTCATTTGTCAGATGCAGAGTTTGGAAATATTTTCTCTCATTCTGTAGGTTGTCTATATACCCTGTTGATTGTTTCTTGTGCTGTGCAGAAGCTTTTTAGTTTAATTAAGTCCCATTTGTCTATTTTTGTTATTGTTGCATTTGGTTTTGAAGTCGTAGTCATAAATTCTTTGCCTAGACCAATGTCCAGAAGAATTTCTCTTAGGTTTTCTTCTAGTATTTTTATAGTTTCAAAGCTTACATTTAAGTCTTAATCCATCTTGAGTTAATTTTTATATATGGTAAGATGTAGGGGATCTATTGTTATTCTTCTGCATATGCCTAGCCAGTTTTCCCAGAATCCTTTCCCCATTGTTAATTTTTGTTGACTTCATTGAAGATCAGTTGGCTGTAGGTGTGTGGCTTCATTTATGGATTCTTTATTCATTCCATTGATCTATGTGTCTATTTTTGTACCAGTACCATGCTGTTTTGGTTACCATAGGCTTATAGTATTGTTTGAAGTCAGATAATGTGATACCTCTACTCCGGCCTGGTGTAGACACCCCTCCTCACCTCACAGTAAAGGAGGCCACTGCTGGGCCTTGGGGAGGTCAGCATTTTGTCAAGAACAGATATAAGAAAAAAGTCTACTTGACTACAAGAGGTTTTTTTGAGTTGTTTTTGTTTTGTTTTGTTTGGAGGATGGGATGGTGCCTTCTGCTTTTACTTACCAATTTATTCACAAAATATTTTAAATATACCAAAAATAATAAAAAGAACCAGCCACATGCATACATCCTGATGTAAGTAATCATCATGGTTGATTAAACAGATGTGAGTATTTGGACACTTCTGTTTCAGAATTCCTCCATGCTGGTACACTCCTTTTCTTGAAGAAATAAAATGTTATGAATACAACTGAAGACATCCTCCATCCCTTCCTTGCCTCCTACCTCAGAGGCAGCCTGCACATTTCTATATTTTTATTATATGTGAGAATCCATAAACAATGCATGCTATTGTTCTGTTTTTCTAAGATATGCACAAATTGTATCCCATATATGTCTTTTCGCAAATTGCCTTTTCCACCTCATATTATATTTTTGAGAGTTGGTAATGTTGCTGCCTATAAATATTGTTCATTATTCTACCTGCTGTACAGTATTCTATTATTGTAGAAGCCCCAGTCTATCCATTCTCCTGCTGGAAAACACCGGCAAGTAGTTTCCACATTTTTTGCCATTGTAAATACTGCCTCAGTAAACATCTTTATACATGTCTTCTTTTGCACATGGTCATGAGTTTCTGGAGGGTGGACAGCTAATTGTGAAATTGCTGTGTGGCCACTTTCTAGGCAATTTTCAGCAAGTTATATCTGCTTTGCTGCCATTTCCTCAACCATGAAATGGGTCCCTAGTTTATGACTTGGTAGCTCCCTCATAGAGAAAATGTGAGAACCTAAAATTTTAAATAATAATTCCAGAAAGTGTTTCCAATGCCCTAAAAGAAAAAATCAACCGTTCCTAGTGGATACAGAGCTTAGCCAGTGACACAATGGGAATTGTGGAAATGTAGAATGTTCTCTACTCTACCTATGATTGTCCTGGATGGCTCTGCACTCTCTGCCTGCTCTGTGCGCCTCACCTCACAATGGCCATCCAGACTGACCCTTTCTCCAACAAGTCCCCGACCCCACTGGGCTCCCCAGTCTGAGTTCTTTGGAGCTGACACTCCCTGTCCAGATCTGGTTTGGGCTCATCTCTGTGGTGGGCCCAAGGGCTTTTCCTTCGAGCCCATGAATGTCTCAGGCTGGTGCAAGGACTGGCATGGAGCTGGGCAGGAAGGCCACTTATATTTGAGACCTGTAGATTTTCTTACCGTTTCTTCTCTCTTCCTTTTTCTTTCTTTCTCTCTCTTTCTTTCTTTCACTTTCTTTCTCTCTCTTTCTCTCTCACTTTCTTTCTTTCATTTGTAGTTTAACCTAATAATTGAACTATTGATAAATTATTACATTTGGGAATACAAAATGTAGACTCCACACAAGAAAACAAGCGTCCCTTTGCCTGACACTTGGGGCAGTTCAATATAGAGAGATTTTTAGGTTCACTCTGAAAGTCAAGACCTCCAGACCGCATGGCAAAAGATGTAAGGCAGAAGACAATTTTATCCGGGGAAATTCCTGGTCTTTAAGCCAGCAACATGAAGGACTGGAAGAGCATGATGTGCTCTGTAAACCCGCAGCACTGCATTTCCTAGCTCGGCCCCACAATATGCCCCCACAGCACCCTCCAGAGGTTCGGCAGTAGTTTCTTCCTAATGTCCACTCTGCCCGAAGTGACAAGCTGGGGCATGTGGAGACTCAGCTCCAGGTTCCTGGACGAGCTCAGCCACCCCCAGAAAGCTAATGATTGCTCAACCAGGGCTTCCAGATGTCCAGGGGACAGAGCAAGAGATGCCGGGGAAGGGGGCTTTCCTTGCAGTTCAGGAGGGCCCTGCCCCAGGCCCAGAAGTAGAAGGGAAAGCGGCTGGAAGCTGTGTTTTGGCGGTAAACAGTAATGTGGGGAGTGCTGCAGAGAAAGGCAGTCTTGGGGCTTCAAGCTGGAGAGTAGTCAGCTACACTCAGGACCTCTGGCCAGCCCTGCATTCACCTGCTGTTTGGCCTGATCGTCTAACTTCTCTGATTCTCCACTACCCACTCCATATTACGTTTTTGAGACTTGTCAATGTTTTCCATTAGGGCTAATTGGGACACATACAAATCTGGTAACTTGGCCAGGGCGGGAAGGTAGGAAGCAGCAGAGCTGGCTGCAGGTGTCTGGTCCTGACCACTCCTCTATGCCACCCTTGAGGAGCTTGCTGACTTTCTCATGACGTTCTCCCATTCCAGGAGCTGCAAGTGCGTTGTCCCGGCTGGAGCACGGTGTCAACTATGGCAGACTAAGGCCAGCGGTGACGGCTTGAATGCCAGGCTGGGGGCTGGGATTTTTCCTGAGGATTTCACAGGACAGAGGTTGGCTTGGAAAGACCAAGGTGGGACTGAGGAACATTCCCCCTACCCCCAACCTCGGTGGGCTGTTGCAAGCCTGGAGGCCAGAGAAGACAGGGGCCTGGGATGCCGCGGGGGCAGGGGGAGGCAGTGAAGGAGATGGCTGCCTTCGGTAGAGCTGGTCGCGGAGGCAGAAGAGGAGGGTGTGGGGCGTGAGGTGGCCCGCGCCCGGGCTGGCCAATGGCCGGGCTGCGGCCCCTCCGCGGGGCGGGGTGGGCCTGGTGGGCGGGCGCGACTCGGGGGGGCCTGGTGGGCGGGCGGGGTGCGTCATGCAGGCTCCCTCGGGTACCGGCGCTGCCGCACCCCGCCGCGCTCCCGCACCCGCGGCCCGCCCACCGCGCCGCTGGCGCATCTGCACCCGCAGCCCGGCGGCCTCCCGGCGGGAGCGAGCAGATCCAGTTCGGCCCGCAGCGCAACTCGGTCCAGTCGGGGTGGGTGAGGGGCGGCGGCGTGGGAGGGGACGACTCGGCTGAGCTCAGCCTCCCTTGGGCGAATGTGGGGCGGGGCGCTCGAGTAGGACCCGACGCCAAGGGGAGGGGGCTGACCTGCGCTCGGTCCACCCCAGGTAGGGGCTGAGAGAGGCCTGGGGTGGAAGTGGGGGTCGGGCACTCTGACCTGTCTAGGAGGGGCTAGGGTTTGAACCGGGGACAGAGTCTAGGTGAGCTGGGGCTTGGGAGCTATTAGCGTAGAGGATCCGGGTTCGGTTGCTCTGGCGAGGGCTCTAGCATCGCAGGTGAGGAGCAGAGCTCAGCTTGTGCTCGAGGATGGGGGTGCGGGGTCCTAGGGCGATCGGGGCTTGGGCTGGAGCGGGTGGGGTCGTGTCTTTTCGGGTGTAGGGGAGCTGCGTTTTTAGGGGCCTCGGTTTCCTCCCGTCTCCGGGCGGGTGCGAGAAAGAGGGGCGCCAGGGGCGGGCAGCGGGGCGGAACGGGGCGGGGCGGCGGGCCCGGCGAGGGGGGTGGTCCGCGCGCCTCTGATCGCGTTCCGGGACACACAGGCGGCGGCTGCGGGAGCAGAGCGGAGATGCAGCGGCTCGGGGCCACTCTGCTGTGCCTGCTGCTGGCAGCGGCGGTCCCCACGGCCCCCGCGCCCGCTCCGACGGCGACCTCGGCTCCAGTCAAGCCCGGCCCGGCTCTCAGCTACCCGCAGGAGGAGGCCACCCTCAACGAGATGTTCCGCGAGGTTGAGGAACTGATGGAGGACACGCAGCACAAATTGCGCAGCGCGGTGGAAGAGGTGGGTGCGCCCTGGCGACGCGGGGCTCTGGGAAGCGCCAGACTGGGGGCAGCGAAGGCTGGGAAGGCATGGAAGAGCGCTGGCCAGGGACCTCGGGTCCCGCACAGGGCCTGGGAAGGGCCGACAGCAGATGCGGAGTGGCCTGGAGGCAGCGCAGGGTGATCCCGACTCCCGCCTCGTTTTGCCTCCTTGCCAAAAAGTCTGGTTCTGAGCCTGTCCACCGAGAGGCTCTGCAGCTGGACCCTCCCTAGGCAGCTGGGGCCACCACCTGCCTGCAGTTGGCGTCAGGCATGCCGTTGGCCTTTCCTATTGTCAGCGGAGGTTTGCAGGGCCCCTGGTATTCCAGCACTGTGGTTTCACAGAAACCCGAGGCAAGCTCCAGGCATCGCCAAGTTCTAACTTGTCCGTTATGCTTTGAGCTTGTTAGGATACCATGCAGGGACAAAGAGGCAAAGAGCCCTAAGCCTTGCCGGCAGTCTGTCAGGGCTGTCTTGCTTCTCATGCAATGTGGGGGCAGAGAGGGAAGATGGAAATCCTAAATCTCAGCACTGTATGAGGGGCGGATGAGGATGTGAGAGGCAATCCCCCCTCCACCCAACAGTGCTTCGCAGTTGTCCTGGGCTCAAGTCCTCCTCTGCCACTCAGTAGCAGAGTGACATTGGGCAAATCACTTAATATCCTGCACTTCAGTTTCCTGTGAACACTAAATGTCATATGTGTGGGCACCTGGCAAATAATAGGTGCGCAGTATTTAGCAACTATTATCAGATACCACGTACCTTAGCAAAGCTTTGCCTAGTTTCTGCCCTCCATCACCTCCAGGTCTAAACACTGTGGGTGGCATCTTGTTCTGTCCTCTGTGATGGTCACCCATGCATGCCCAGGGCTGCCTGGGCAGGAGATGTCACTGGCCCAACCCTCTCCATCCAGGTGTGGGGAGCTGTCCTTGGTGCCTGGGTTGGGTAGGTGTGGGCGCTGTTGGGCCCGATCTGTCTGTAGCCTGTGTCTAGAGAGGAGCCAGCCATCCCAGTGAAGGAGCCAGCAGGAAACCAACGTCCAGGCTGGTTCACTCCTGGTCTGGCTTCACATCCCTGCTGTCTCCAGCTTGGTAGCCCCCTTGGGCAAAGCCTTAACTGCTGGCTCTTGTCTCCAGGGAGAAGTTGCTTTCTCCCCGCAGCGCTTTGTAGTTTGGGGCTATTTCCCCTCCCACTCCACAAACTGCCTGTGGAGTTTGCAGTGAAGGGGACACTGGCTTGTGAGGCAGTGAATTGGGCAGCTGTCCTTGAATATCCACTGGACAGGCCCAGATCCTAAGACCCATGATCTTTCTGTTTCCTGTGATTGCAAAACAATCATGGCATGGAACAATTAAAGGGTGAAGGGATTCAGATAGACCCCAATGTCTCTTAACTCTGCAGCTTCAAATTAAATGGAGTTCGCAATGCCTCTGGTTCTAGGGCAGGCCATCTGCTTTCCTTATCCAGGTTCTAGGACTTTCCCTCCTGCACACAGATTCCCAGTAAGACTGACTAAGTCACCTCTATGTTTTTGTGCCCACCACTGTTCAGAAAGTCTGCAGTGTGGTCCTCTGATGTTAGCTTCTGCTGAGGGAGGAGAGAGAGCAGCAAGGGCCTCTTCAGTCTCTTCTTGAGCAGAGCAGCGTGGGGCCCTGCAGGACCTAGTGATGGGGTCTTCTCCATGGGCATTATCCAGACTGGATTTTGCCAAGACCCCAGCTTTCCTTCCTCTAGATGTGGCTCTGTGTAGGTTGGGGGGTTGAAGTTAGCCACCAGAGGAGATGTGGGCTGTCACTTCTACCCCACTCTTTCCCAGAGGTGTCCTCGCTGGCAGTGGGTACAGGATGAGAGAGGTTGAACACCATAGCAGGAGAACAGGCAGTGGGGACTGATCTTCCTTCATCCAGTCCCTGCTTTGCCACTTACTGGCAGTGGCATCCCGAGTCTGAAGTGGAGAAATGTCCACGTCTTAGGGTAAGGTGAGAATTAAATGAGATGATGCAAGTAAAGCAAATCAGTGAGTTGGGCAGCTGTCTCTGAATATCCACTGGTCAGGTCAAGAGCCCAAGATCCATGATCTTTGTTTCCTGTGATTGCGAAACTATCATGACATGGAACAATTAAAGGGTGAAGGGAGTCATATAGGCCCCAATGTCTCTTAACTCTGCATCTTCAAATTAAATTGAGCTTGTGATGCCTGTGGTTCTAGGGCAGGCCATCTGCTGACTGCCTAAAATGGGGTTAAGTAAAACAGGTGTAATACAGGTAGCTTCATTGTGAGGTGGCTGTAAGGATGACATGATGGTTGGTTGTAAATAAGTAACAGGTATCATTATCATCATATTAATAGTAGCAGTATGAATGATAACAAAACACCGCCAGTGTCTGATAGATTCTCAATAGAATCTATCTTTTAAAATATCTTAAACCATTAAAAATTAATCTTAAAATATTAAAAGTATCTTTTAGATATCTTCAAAAATAGAATACAATAGATTGTTTATAGACTGTGGTTATTAGTATTAACTTTTTGTGGAGCATGCCAGAATGCCCCTTAAATCTCATAGACACGGTATAATTGGTAGTCATTGTTCAGGGGAAAAATCAAAAAGGACCTGGACCAGATGCATTATTTGTTTACATAGTTGCATCATGAATCTCCTTTCAAGTAACTTCCTGGCATTTTCAATGTTCCAGCTGACTCAAGCTGTTGAAGTTTCTTAAGGGGAAGGACAAAGCAGCTCTACTTGTACGGTCATTATTGGGAGAAGCAAATCTTCAAATGGCTTCAATCTGGGATATTCCTACTTTCCTGTGTTACTATTCTGTATGCTACCAATCAATGTATTCTGAAGATATAACCACTCTGTTTCTCCTCCCCTCATGGCCAGCTCTGTAACTCACTAGTTTTAGAATGTTCTTACTGCCTCATCTATTCCTAGCAAGAACTCCAATACCAAGCCTGATTCATCTCTTCGATTTTTCCTACTATACCCCTTTTGCAGACACACAGATTTAACCAACTATAAGTGCCATTTTTAATAGCACTCATATTCCTCCCCTACGAAACAGCTCCTTTTGCTTCAGACTTAAGTTTCTCTTGCTAGTGGCAATAATAGTTGCGGTTGAAATTTCCATTGTAAACTATACTTTTAGTTCACGGTGCCATTTAAGAACCATTAGCTCATTCTGTTGAAATAACCAGTGGCTGAGCTGGGGGGATAAGTTTTATAAAAAGACTATCTGCTCAGCCCAGAGCAAATTCTAGGTTTGGCAACTTGCCAATTATTTGAAAGCCAAATTGATCCCGACGGGAATTTAAAAAACACTAAAACATTCTCTTCTTCTGGGTGGGTCCTCTCCAGCACCTTCAGTCTTCTTTTCCCCGCTGGGTTTTTTTCTATCACTAACCAGAGTGGTAACTGAGGGCAAGGTCTCTTGCTTTTAAGAAAAGTCATTTTCTTGCCTATTCTGTCTTCTATCTCAGCCCCATTTCTTCTCCCCTTTGTTGGCAAGCTCTTCAAACACATGATATCAACGTCTGCTCTTCCTGCTTCTAGCTACCCATTCCCTTCAGAACTCTGGCAAAACAAACTGGCTTCTTTTGAAACTGCCTTCTTAAAGGGCAACATGATAAAAACAGCTGTGTATTTCATCTTTGCTGTGTGGCAAATAGTGTATTTCATGCCTTAATTCTTATATCTACTGCATGGTCCTTAATTCTTATATCTACTCAACAAAGTAGGACATCCCTATTTTACAAATGAGCAAGCTGAGGTTTAGTGGGATTTGGTATCTTGCCCAAAGTCATACAGCTACTTTGTGGCAGAGCCAGGACTTGAACCCACCTTGTCTGACTCCAGAATCCTGGTACTTTCCACTGTGTTCCTCTCCGAGGTTGCTGCAGGCAATGACTGGACTCATCCAGTGGCCATCTCTCAATGGCTTGATCCTTCTAGACTTACTTAGAGTCTTTCCCACCTAGAAGGTCCCTACCCAGAGGTAGCTCCCATCTCCTAGACCTAATTCTAGCCAGTTTCCTGACTCCCCTCTCTTTCTGGTCTACTCTTTATATTATTTTCCCGCTAGTCTTCTGGAACTTGCTGTAGTGCCCTATTGCCTGGAACAGAGATTCTTAACTGGGGATCAGAGGGAAGGGAGGGAAATCCTCAGAATCACCTGAGAAGCTCAGTATTATCAGGGTCTCATCTCTAGAAATCCCAATTCAGCAGGTCCATGAAGGGATCCAGATATTTCAGTTTTTTAAACTTTTGGACCTGACTCTGTAATCACAGCTTCCCCATACGGTTGCTGTGAATATTCAAGGCATCTGGTGCAACGACTCAGACATAGTCAATGCCCCAAACATGGGGGCTATTCTTAGAATTATTATTGTTATGAAGCCAGTGATCAAGTTTCAAACATCTCAGCAGCCATCTCAGAATCCAGCACAGCACTGTGTGCACTGCGGCCACTGACTAAGTCCTTGTTGAGCCTTTCTGCCTACCAGGTTTTATTCACACTTTGAGTTTAGTGTTTTCGTGTTGCATTGAGACATGAGGATTCTTTCCTCTTATCCTTCTCAGCTCAGCAAACCTGGTGGTTAAAGCAGGGGCTCATCTAGTACTTAAGGGGATAGAGGACAGTAATTTTTTTAAAATAGGAAAATACTTTTTGAGCATTCTTTTTTAAAAAATAAAAGTAGCCCATAGTCAAAAGTAGCAGTGTTGGAAAATTGCCAACTATCAAGTAGAACTTCTCTTTGTGTCTCTCATTTGAAATTCCTAGAGAGAGTATCTGATTGGCTCAATTAGTCTATGATGTGGTCTCCCTTTGGGTCCCATCAGCTGTGAACAGGTCACATTGTCAACTGCCCACTCATCAGGGCCAGGACAGGGTGATAAATCTGGAAGGGGAAGTTGGGTGCAGATATGAGGTCACTGACATATCTGGTATAGATGTTATGGAGGATCATGAGCCTGGAGGATTTGAGGACGGTGGCCACAGAAACCTGACACCAGAGAAGAACATATGTTTAAGAAGACCAGAAGGGGTGTGGACCCGGGGAACTGGTTAACTGACCCTCTACAAGGGTCCCTCTGCAAGGATTTCCTACAAGGGTACCCAAGAGGTAGGGTGGGGAAGGAGACACAGCTGTGGCCCTACCTACGGGGAATAAGTTTAGGTTCCCTCCATCCCCTGCCCCTACCACCACCACGAACAGGTCCTGCCACAAGGACTTAAGAGCAAATAGTGTATTTGGGATGTGCTCCCAGAAAACACTAGCAGGAAGTGGGAAAGTGTGATGAAAGGAAAGAAAGACAATCAGTGGTATGCCCGCAAGCAGGTTACTGCTGCGGGCATCTAGGGCTCCATCCCACTGGGGGCCTCAGAGGGAGACTACGTAGATTCTACATGCTTTAGAATTGTCTAGCGAAGGGAGAAGCTAGACTGTTTACCTCCATAGCCTGCCTCTCATTGCTAGAATGTTAACTCCCTAGCACTTGGGGCCTGTGTAGACTGAGCATACTTTGGTGACCAGAGAATGCCCTCAGAGAGAGACAGAGTTGGTTGTTGGCATGTATGGGAACTGGATGCAGGTGACCTCCAGATTAGGCCACCAGGAGATGGGCAGGGCATCAACAGCGTTTATGCAGGGAGCAAGACTATTTAATGGAAACATGTTCAAATCCCAGCTCCACCCTTTTCTGGGACTCTGGGGAATTTATCTAGTCTTCCTGAGCCTCAGTTTCCCTATTTGTAATATGAGGACATTAACACCCACCTCCCAGAGAGGTTGTGAAATTTCAGTGCTGTAATATATATAAAACATTTAGTATAATATCTTATCATAGTGAGTACTCAATTAATAGCACCTATCATCATCATCATTCTTTGTAATTTCAGAAGAGGAAAAGAGATTTTTTTTTCTAATAGCCACCCATTTGTAACAAGAGAGAATAATTTTGGTCATTAAATTCATCGATTTAATAGATGGAGGCGGAAGAAGCTGCTGCTAAAGCGTCATCAGAGGTGAACCTGGCAAACTTACCTCCCAGCTATCACAATGAGACCAACACAGACACGAAGATTGGAAATAATACCATCCATGTGCACCGAGAAATTCACAAGGTAAGTCATGGCCAGCACTTCCTCCTTTCTATAGCCTCCAGTCCCATCAGAGAACTAAGGTTTTTTTGTTTTTTTTTTTCATATGTGATATACAAGCCCAAAATACAATTGAGCATCATAAAATCAGATTGAAAACCAGAAGGAGTAATGTTGCTGTTTAAAGTGGAGAGACAATGTATCAGGATCCTAAACTGCTTTTGCATTTAAGCAATATATTTAACCCTAGGCTTCCTGCCAGTCCAGTTGCAAAGGAATGTCCAGGGATTATCATTTCAAAAAAGAAAGCCTTTTTTTGAAAAAGGTCTAAAAAGACCCTTTCCTAGCATTGAATTTGTGGAATTGATCTATCTCATAGGTTTTTATGTATGTCTCAGTAGAGATTGAACTAGAGACCATGTTATGGTGACTTGACCCTCACTTTTTTTTAGGAGGAATGTAAATATGATATACCCCATTTCCAAAAGAGAAACCCTCTATTGCTACAAAATTAAACATTCGTTTGCTGGTTGTGTGTTCAAAATTCTATAGCAGATTTTTCCCCAAACTACCACCTGTCTAAGTGCCTCTTGGTCTAACATCATGCATGAAGAAAAACCAGGTTCATTTCCATTTCTGACCTGATGAAGAAAGCTCTGCAAATCTCGAGGAACATAGCACTAGCTTGCCCCTGGTGTGCAATGTCTCTGACATGATTTGGCAGGACTCTGAGAGCAAACTGCCTAAGACTGTGTGCTGTGCAGATATTCAGGGTCATTGTTAGCACCCCGTTGTGAATATCAAGGAGCCTGCCCGCTCAGCTCATCTCAACTCCTGTATGCAAGGCCGCAGTGGCTTTCACAAAAGAGCCTCACTTTTATTCAAGTGCCCAGGTAATTACTTGCTTGAAACAATAGTGTTTCTGTGCCACAGAGCATAGGGGATCAATTTTTATGTGCCGTTGCCTTGACTATAAAGTAGCTTTTGTGTGGCACTTCTCCCACTGCATAGTAATGGGCTCAGTTGGATGGATCAGCTACAGAGTGTATCCTCCAGGTAAATGAATGAGTTTACCAGCAGAACATAATCCTTTGGCATTGCTCATCTGCGACTGAAGAATGTTTTCAAAGTGATTCTTTTATTCTTGTCAAAACCAATATCAAGCCATCCTTTCTGACAGTAACTAACCAACAGGTTTGGTTGCTTCTTAAAGTTGCTTCTTGTAAATGTCAGAATACCTGAGTGTGAGTCCTACCAGTCACTAGTGTGATTTTTGAAAAATTACTTAAATGTCCTGATTCTCACTAACTGCATTTATGAAATAAGGATATCAACATCTACATTACAGTATTGTGCAGGTCAAATGACCTAAAGTATATGAAAGCTCATTGTAAACTGTAAAGTGCAATGCAAAAACCAGTGTTCTTATTATTACTGTTATTATAATAGTTATGTTATCAACACAGTGCGTAGTTCTCAACTGGGTTTTATAGAACACTAATCTTCAGCCAGGCGTGATGGCTCATGCCTGTAATCCCAGCACTTTGGGAGGCTGAGGCGGGAGGATCACTTGAGGTCCGCAGTTCGAGACCAGCCTGGCCAACATGGTGAAACCCCATTTCTAATAAAAATACAAAAAAAAAAAAATTAGCCTTAGCCGGGCATGGTGTCACGTGCCTGTAATCCCAGCGACTCGGGAAACTGAGGTAGGAGAATCACTTGAACCTGGAGGCAGAGGTTGCAGTGAGCTGAGATCATGCCACTGCGTTCCAGCCTGGATGACAGAGTGAGACTGTCAAAAACAAACAAAAAAAGGCCAGGCATGGTGGTTTATGCCAGTATTCCCAGCACTTTGGGAGGCCAAGGCGGACGGATCACCTGAGGTCAGAAGCTCGAGACCAGCCTGGCCAACATGGCGAAACCCTGTCTCTACTAAAAATACAAAAATTAGCTGGACATGGTGGCATGCACCTGTAGTCCCAGCTACTCAGGGAGGCTGAAGCAGGAGAATCACTTGAACCTGGGAGGCGGAGGTTGCAGTGAGCCGAGATCATTGCACCACTGCACTCCAGCCTGGGCGACAGAGCAAGACTCTGTGTCAAAAGACAAACAAACAAACAAAAAACACCAGTCTTATGCAATGCTTTATAAAAGAAGAGCTCAGTAGTAGTGAAACATATTTGGAAAACATAATTCTTCTTCTGGAGATTTAAGGAAAACACAAATTGTTATAATAAAGGTTCTAATAAGTCATGCAACCCATACATACAGGCTTGTAGAATTTTTAAAAATATGACATTGGTTAATTCTATAAGAAGCTGGCATAAGGGAAGAGATCATTTCTTTGGGGGAGAGGAATTATTTAGGTAAAAATGTAAAAGCATGGTCCTTACCTTCTCAGAGCTAGAATTTGATTCCCTTCTGCAAATTAGTACTAGAGTTTCCACTTTGTCCTGGCTGCAGATTCCTGTGATATTAGAGCTGGCAGAGACCTTAAAGATGATGTAGAAGTGAGAAAATTTTGAATCAGAGAAAATATATTATTTGTTCCAAGTGACATACTAGATGGTTATTGGCGACTGAGACAGAGCTCAAAGAACACACATCTCCTAGCTCCTGAGCCAGCGTCTTTTCTTTTCTTTCTTTCTGTTTGTTTGTTTGTTTGTTTTTGAGATGGAGTCTCACTCTATTGCCCAGGCTGGAGTAGTGCAGTGGCATGATTTCGGCTCACTGCAACCTCTGCAGCCCAGGTTCAAGCGATTCTCCTGCTTCAGCCTCCCGAGTAGCTGGGATTATAGGCACTTGCCACTGTGGCTAAATTTTGTATTTTTAGTAGAGATGGGGTTTCACCATCTTGGCCAGGTGACCAAACATCTTTTCTGTCCTTCATCACCAAACCAGACATTAGACATGACCTTTCATGGGGCAGGAACAGCCTGGGTTCTATGTTAGGCTTAGCTTTGAGATGCCTGCACCTGGTTACAGAATCAGAGGCAGACAACAGATAGAGGAATATTGGAACAAGTCTCTCATTGTACTTAAGCACTTTCTTGATGAAATGAAACCATTCACTAGAATCAGGTAGGGCTGCTAGAGCTAAAACCTGCTTGCTTTTCATGAAAGATGTTCAACTAGACACCCAGACTTGTAATTTGTCAAAAATAAAGTTGACATTGAGTTTCAAGTGATGAGCCCCAAGAAAGATAGAAACAGCTGACATCTTTGAGCATTTTGCTGGGTGTCAGGCACTGTGCGGAGTGATTTTTCTGGATCCCCTCATTTCCTCCTCATAGCAACCCTATGAGGCTGACTCTGTTAACATCTCTTATCACTGTGCCCAGGGGAAGCCGTCCATCTTACAGCTGCTGGGGGAACTCAGACAGAAAGCGGGGTGGGCATTTTGACTCCTATACTGGATGCTCCTGCTTCAGAAAATGGAAAACAAAACACAAAAACAACTTGTGGAATTTGTCCAGAATTCCTCCTATTTTTACTTTCATTGTACCTATTTTACTATAGATAACCAACAACCAGACCGGACAAATGGTCTTTTCAGAGACAGTTATCACATCTGTGGGAGATGAAGAAGGCAGAAGGAGCCACGTAAGTTGTCATTTCCCCTGTACTTGCACCCCGACACACTGACTTTCATTTTCATTCAGTTTGCCAACGGTGACTCAGATGCAGACCATGGGCGGGAGGGAGTGGAGTCTCCTGACTCATTTCTACCAGGATTCCTCAATTCCTACATTTCTGACCAGACAGATGCAGTCCAGTAATAGGTTACGCCTCCATGCACTTGGCATCAGAAACAACAGAGAAATTAAATTGAGTGGTCATTTGCATGGCCCATCTCAGCTTTGAAAGGGGTACAAGCAAGCACCAGATATGTTGACTGGGACTTTGGTGACAGACCTGGTATATCAGGTGGCGAAATCCCCAAAGCCTTTGGGATGGCTACCCCTTTTGTAATCCCACCTCTGGTCAGGCAGTTTGAGAACAAGAACACCTTATGTGGAGCCCAGTGGCCTAAAGGGAAAAAGGCTGTCCGTCCATTCCAGGGCTAGGCTCTGGTCCCCTGTGATTGCTTCTGTTAGTTGCCTGTTGCTTAGTCCAGAGGAAGAATGGATTTCACAGAATTATAGAGTCATAAATTTGGAAGGGGTGTGATCTCACAGAAAGAAAACCTGGGCACAGGTTGGGGGATGACCCAGTTGGAGTCACTGGTCTCCTAACTCCCAGACCAGAGGTGGCTCAACTGCACTTCATCTTCCCAAAGATATGTTGGCTTCGGATGCACACGCCTGCTGGGAAGTGGCCAGCAGGGAAAGTGTGCCTTTTTTATGAAGACCGCAGGAAGCCAGCCCCCCCTGTATCCAGATGGCTTATGCATCCTCAGCCTTCCCAGGGCACTGAGGATTTTCCCCACCTCTTTTGGTCTGATGGCTGGAAGAGAACCAGTGTACGGATGACAGTTAGGAAGGTGGTGTTGTCTTGGTTAGTAGCTGATGGATTTTTTCCCTTGTTTTTGGCACAGTGCTCAAATGTCGGGAGCTGGCCAACATTTACAGCAGGCTGGGGGTCCAGTTGGCTGTGTGCAATGGTAGTGACCCACCATTCAAGGGAGCCTGGGGGTGGGGGGAGGAACTGTGCAGTGAAGTGGAAAGGGCACTGGCTGTGGAGTCTAGAAGCCCCACTTTGTCACCTACCAGCTAGGGCACCTCGGTTTCCCCATCTTCAAGTGAGGTAACAATGTCCATCATCTCTCCCAGCCCTGGCAGCACAGAAGCCTCTGAAACAAAGACAAGGTTAACTAAGGCAGGGATGGAAGAGAGGCCAGCTTCCAACGGTGGGAAGAGAGAGAAGAACGCAAAACAAAAACCAGCCAGCCATAGAATATGATTATGGTCCTAGAAGGAAGTGGTTTAGAGTGTTCCAGATCTCAGGCTGTGTTTGGGGTTTGATGAAGGATTGAGGCCTGAGCAGAGTTGTAGAATGAAAAGGGCAGGGGAAGCAGAACTCACAGGGCTGTGAATTAGGAAAAAAGCCTTTGTTCTCAAGTCAAAAAAAAAAAAACTTAATCTATCATTGCACAATGGTATAGCTGTGCTCTGGGGAGGGCAGCAGCCATGCCTGTGAGCACATCTGCACCTGCTGGAGGACCAGGTATACATGAGGCTGCCACATGTGCATCCCATGCTGCCCCCTCCACCCTTGCAACGAGGCAGCTGTGTCCAGTTGGTGCCTTTTAGTCAGGGGAACTGAGACTCTGAGAGTGGGATGGGGAAGAGACAAGATCTTGAACATGCCAAGGGCATGCTTGGGGCAGAAACTGGTTGCCTGCACTTTTGTGCTGTGTGTCACTTTTCCCAAGCATGCATGGCCTTGTGTGCCCCTGTGTACTCTGCTTCAGATCTCATCTAGGAGGCCCAGAATCTCCACACCTGCCCACGCAGTCTCCTGTGGCCATTGTGTGATGGAGGACACACCTTGGCCCCCTTGTGCAGGGCAGAATCCGAATCCCCACATACGACAGTCCTGAGAATGCAGGAGGTTGAGGGGAGCAGTACATCTAAGAACCCCACATGCCGGAGGCTCGCCAAGGTTGTCTTGATGCCTGCTCAGACCCTCGGGATATGAGCATATTGGATTTCTATATTAGACAAAATTCCCGTTTGATTAACTAGAAGGGAGACCTGGGGCGTCTGGTGCTTGACTGGCCAGTGTCTGGACGATCCCACAGGGCTTTGGAGAACAGATTGGAGACTTTTCAAGCCACCTGTGAGAGGGATGTCATATGGCAGAGAATGTGGCATGTGTGCCTCACTACAGAGCTGCACTCATTGTCGCAGTGGCTTGCTCAGAGTCAGGGAAGTGAGATCTAGTTTCCCATGTCCACAGAATTCTTTCATTCAACCACCTTCCTATTCCTGGGCTCACTATCGTCCTAACACAGTTGATCTAGGGCTTCAGCATCGTCTTTACAGAGACACGGAGCTCTTTTTCTGAATAGAAAGCGATAAAGACTAGTTTACTATCAAAGGAATGCAGGAGACTGTGCATTGTCACCACTGTCTCATTCTATCATTTTGCAATTTAATGATTTTTACAGTTGGTTCTGAAATGCGTTACACACTGCAGAAACTTTCTCTCAGAGGGAAAAGGGAGATTTGCCATGGCAAAGGACAAATCATATGCTGTGTAAACCTTAAAATACTGTACACAGGAGCTAAATTTTCAGGCTTTAAAATTTCCAGATGAATTCAATTAAAAGTAATCACCACGCACCCTATACATTCCTTTCTTCAAATGCTGGAATAAGTATTAATATGTATGGTAACCCAAGGAGGCTCACAGAAAGTTACAGAGAGTAACACTATATGCCTGTCTAGAAATTGCACGCAGTATGTGCAAGGCCCTGGTCTGTTTTTACACTCAAATGTGAAAGGGGAAAAGGACACCGCAGCTTGTTATTTCACCTGAGCACGTCGGCTGATGGGGATGTGGTCTGACGTCTTTGTTGTGAGACTTTTGTGCTGCACTTGCCGCCTGCCCCACTTCACAGGTCAGCGGCAGACGCACTGATGCTGTGCTGCTTTTGTGCTGGGGGTGAGGAGGAAAGCAGCATGTAGAAGCTAGAGCATGGGCAAGCCATTGTGCATTAATAGAACACTTTTATTTATGGAACTGTGTCCCCACATAGGAAGAGTCTGGCCCAATTAGCCAAGGCACCCTTTTGATGGCACACATCCTCTTTAAAATCCAACTCGCAGCTACAAGGCTTACCACATCCTGCATGTGTTGTCTTTCCAGTTTCACATTAGAATATGATGTTGAAAGTGAGCTGCTTTGTATCTAAGTGAACACATCTAGTTTGAAGCTATAAGTTCAATCACGTACAAGCAACTCCAAGATACTGGCCAAGACTTCTGAGAGGCTGGGTACAGTGGCACACACCTGTAGTCCCAGCACTTTGGAAAGCTGAGGTGGGAGGATCACTTGAAGACAGGAGTTCAAGATCAGCCAGGGTAAGAAATTGAGACCCCTCTACAAAAATAAAAAATAAAAAAATTAGCTGGGCCTGGTGGCGCATGCCTGTGGTTCCAGCTACTCAGGAGGCTGAGGCAGGAGGATCGCTTGGGCCCAGGAGGTCGAGGCTTCAGTGAGCTATGATTGCATCACTGCACTCCAGCGTGGGTGACAGCAATACCCTGTCTCTAGAAACAAACAAACAACAGACTTCTGAGGCCACAGGTGGATGCATTTTCCTGCCAAAAGCACCCAGCTTGTAGAGATTTGAGTGACCCAGTGACTTCCTTGTTCCAGTGCTGGTGGTGGCTTTTTGACTGGGACAGCAGACTGAGGACAGTGATCATGGAGTTCCTGACAAGTGTGAGACCGCGTGTTGTGAGGATACTTTGCCTGTTAAATGTATTGGAGCCTGGGGAGAATGGGGTGTTAAGCCATGGCCGTCTTTTCCCATGGAGCGGTGAGCACCCATCACCTCCAAGCCCAGAGAGACCAAGCGAGAAAGTGGGAGAGGAAAGTGTATCGAACAAGCCCTTTCTCCCTCAGGTCTCAAGTTCTTCCCTGACCCTAACTTGTTCATACACTCTAGAGTGGGGTGCTGGCTTTGTTTTCTCCCCACGCCCTGGTTTTTGATGCTGGACTCAATCCATTTAATAGAGTGTCAGAAGGTAACATGATGAGGAATCCCTGGGAGCTTATTATCTTAACAGAAGTGCACCACGGGAGGGTGCAGCACCTCTAGAGGGACTCAATCAGTTCCCAGAGGATCTGCCTCCTGGGGAGACCTGCAAGGTCCAGGGAAGCTGGGGTGGTGGCTGAGTCCCAGGAAATGCAGTGTCCATTTTGAGGCAGAATGAAGAAGTTTGAAGAAGGTAAGATGCAGACCTCAGTTCGAGCCCTGCATTGACTTTTACAAGCTCTGCCCTTTGTGACTCGGTTTCTTCAACTATCAAATGGGGCTAATAATCCCCCTTTCACAAGACTGAGTGAGAATCTAGTGTGGCAAGGTTTATAAAAGCTCTTTGTGTGAGGTTCATTATTACTGAAGGGTAATTAAAACTGGGTTCTAATTTGCTGGTTCCCAGCAACTTTACGGAAAAAAGAATGGCATGAGACTGGGGGGAAGTGCATAAGGTCTCCACAGGCACAGGCATCTTTCTTCTGACGCTTGTAGCCTCGGGCTGGTTTCATTCTGCAGCAGCCTGCCTCGCTCTCTGAGTGATGTGCTCTGCCAGAAGCTCTGTGCTCCTGGCCACGAGGCTGACTCATCCCACTGCTGTTCCTAATCGTGCCTGTCATATATGTCTAGGTTGGGGATTGGGGATACAGACAAAGGGAAGGATAGGTCATAATGAACGACCCGGGGAATAGGCGATGGTTGGGTACTGACAAGTTCCAAGTTGGGGCCCCAAGTTGGCAAGGGGTGATACTGGTTTCTGCAGAAAGAAACAGACTTATTGTCCTAAGGTTGATAGCAAAGGCTTGTGTGAATGTTCGGTTCCATAGTCTGATAACCACACAGAGTTTGGGTACATTTGTGTTTCGAGATTTATATTTTGCGTTGAGTTTGTGATTTATGGCTAAATATAAGGTCCTCTTGCATTATTCAGTAGGAAAAGATATATAAGAAAAATTGAAGAGCTCTGTCATTCTGAGACATGGGTAAATAATTCCCAAATAAATAAAGTTGATGTGGGTGAGCAATTTTTATGGGGTAGACATTTCTTTTTGTGCTGTTACCTGGTATATTAAGTTGCACTCCCCTCAACCTCAATATCTTCCAAGAAGGAATTCATTAAATAGAAGTGATTCCACATCTAAAATCAAAATACTGTGGAGTTAATACTGTGGAGATGGTATAAAAGATTGTCTTCAATCAAACATTAAGTGAAAAAAAATTGCAGAACAGTATATATAATATTTAAAGTATATAAAATATACATATATGGTATATGAAATATCTTAGTTTTAGAAAAAAGTATGCATAAAAAATCCTGGTAAAACATATATTAAATCATTAGTAGATCTTTCCAGAGGATTTTAAGCTTGCAGAGACTTTTCCTTTATAGATTTCTTTATTTTAAAAAGAGTTTGTGGATTTACAATTTTGGTCTAAACATCTCTCTATATTTTTGAATGGTTTTGCAAATACTTTCAGTGTAAATGCTAGAAATCAAATTGCTAAGTCAAAGGGTATGCATATCTAAAATTTTGAGAGATACTGACAAATTTTCCTCTAGGAAGGCTACACCCATTTTATTTTTAGCATCAACTTCTGAGGCTGTGTTTCACCAGCCCTCACCTACAGTGGGTGTTAACAGTGCGTGATCATATGATAGGCAAAGAAAAAAGATATCTTCTTTTTGTTTATATTTCTTTGATTATTAGATCAAAGAAATATAAAGATCATTTGCATTGCTGTAAAGGAGTACACAAGCCTGGGTAATTTACAAAGAAAAGAGGTTTATTTGGCTTACAGTTCTGCAGGCTGTACGAGCATGGACCTTGTTTATATTTCTTTGATTATTAGATCAAAGAACTATAAACAAGGAGGATGGCTGTTTGAGAACTGTAAATTTTATCAAATGTAGAGTCTGCAAATTTATCTTATCCCTTCTTTTCTTTGTCAGGGAGAAAGGTCAGTTTTGCATTCCAGGCCGTGCCCAAGAGCAAATACTGTCTATTCCAGTGTGAGGTGATTAGGGAGGTGGGAAGTCCTAGCAGGAACATTTGAGTGTTCAATGTCTATGTGAGGCGGCTGATGGGCTGAGTCACAGGGGGTGGGTGGTGGGGACATGCGGGCTACTGCCTCCACCCCTGCGAATACAAACAAGGTTTAAATGACTGCTGATAGAAGCAGCACTTCAGAGGGGGTGGTTAACAGCTCGGGCACACGCAGATCCAGTTCAAATGGCAATTCTATTGCTTATTAGCTGTGTGCCTTTGGTTGAGTTCCTGAACTGCTCTAAGCCTTAGTTTTCCCATATGTAAAATGGGCTTAATAACGGTACCTTCCATGTAGTATTGTCATGAAGATAAAATAAAATAACCCAGGTCAAAATATTATACAATACCTGGAACATAAAGAATAAGAAGTCAGTAAATAGCAGGCATTTGTTATGATTTGATTATTTTGGTAGCCCAATCGATGGCTATCAAAATTATCAGTATTAATTCATTCATTTATTTGCACATTCTTTGAGTACTTGCTACGTTTTTGGCAGAGAAGTGTAAAAGACAGTCTCTAACATCAGAGAGCATCCAGGCTAGTAGTGGACAAAAAAAATAAACAAGTCATTACAATATGGATGCATAATTTTGAAAGGCAAAGGTTGCACAGGGCATTGTGGGGGCATGGTGCATGGGAAAACCAGGTAGCCATGGAAGACTTGCTTGGGAGACAGTTCTCTATGGGTCTCTTGTTTCTGCTCATTTTATAAGCAAAGGCACTTCTTAGTCCATTTGCATTGCTATAAAGTAGTACACAAGCCTGGGTAATTTACAAAGAAAAGAGGTTTATTTGGCTTGCCGTTCTGCAGGCTGTACTAGCATGGCACCAGTGTCTGCACCTGGTGACGGCTTCGGAAAGCCCCCACTCATGGCAGAAGATGAAGGTGAGCAGGCATCACATTGTGAGAGGAAGTGGGGGGAGGGAGGAGAGAGAGAGAGAGAGACAGAGAGAGAGAGAGAGGAGAGGTGCCAGGCTTTTTTCTGTTTTTTGTTTTTGTAGAGGCAGTGTCTCACTATATTGCCCAAGCTGGTTTTGAACTCCTGGCCCCAAGAGATCCTCCCACCTCGGCCTCCCAAAGTGCTGAGACTATAGGCATGAGCCACTATGTCCAGCCTCTTTTTAACAATCAGAACACATGGGAACTAATAGAGCGAGAACAGCACCAAGCCACTCATAAGGGATCTGCCCCCATGACCCAGCTACCTTCTGCTAGGTCCCACCTCCAACACTAGAGATCAAATTTCAACATGAGATTTAAAGAGGACAAATATCCAAACTATATCTGACACTAATTGATCTCTTGTTCCAAGCCATCTTTTCTAGGCAGTGGCCTTGAAAAACAGAGCTAGCTCTCCCTTCTTGGCAGAGGGCAGGTTTGCTTGCAGTCCATTATCAAAGGTTTGGGTTCTCTGAGCTTGAGATCCCTTAGGTGTGATGTAAACCCAATGCATGTGTAGCATCCATCTGGACCCCTCCATGTGGCAGTGTGGAACCTGCAGGCAAGGAGAACTGATACAGACAAGAGGCTTATGCTTTTTCTGTGTTGCTGAAATAAAGTCCTTTGTCTCTGACCCAGAAGTCTCATGTCTTCTGCTAGCAGCCATGAAACTGTGGCAGGAACATGTATCATCTTGCAAGTAGAATAGAACCTTAGACCCTTCACATTTCTTGACAGGCTCCCTGGAAGAGGTGGCAGTTGAGCTGTATTTTGAATGATGTCTAGGAATTCTCAGTTGTGGGGAAGAAGGGTATTCCGTGAAGAAGTATTTCTTGTTCAAAGTCAAGGAGGCATGTGGAAATAAGAATATGTTGGAGGAACACTAAACAATTTAGAATGCCAGAGCTGGAGATGTGCTTGGGGGAGCAGCAGGTGAAGCTGGGGAGAGACAGGGATGAGATCAGGCAGGCCTTTGAGAACCATGCCAAGGAGTTAGGAATACATGCTGAGTTAGGAACATATCCTGCATCTGCAGTGCTTTACCATGTCCTGTGCTGTATACTGTAATGAGACTTCATGCAATCCCTAGAGGAAAGAGCCAGGAAGATGTGGTTTGGAAGACAGACATTAGTGGGGATGGGGCTTTGCTTAATCCTGCTGAAGCTGAAGGCCTGAGCCCCTTTGGGCTGCAAAGCCTGTACCCTGCAAAAAGCCTGGCTTCTGGCCTTGAAATCTGGAAACTGTTACTTAGAAATGGAGCACTCTGCTTTTTATTGGTGCCAGTAGACAGGACAGATAAGTGACAGTAATTGAACTTGAAATCTCATTAGGTTGATGGTGCCGGCTGCAGAACAAGCTGATTTATGTGGTCTCTGAGTAGCCTGGGCATGTCAGGGGCCCAACAGCTCCTCCATGCAGGTGTGTGGCTGTCCACTGCTCTCAGGACCTGGGGATCGTTCCAGACAAGCCTGGATAACTTTCACCATAGGGTCTTTGTATCCTGGCTGCCAAATTTGTGGCCCTGTCCTTTACCTGTTGGCATCATTCCAAAAAACTCATTGAGTCCATTTTGTTTTGTTTTTAAAATAACATCAAGGGCTACAACATGTCCCAGTATTCCCTTATTTAGTCAGGCGCTGTGCCAGGCAACTGACTTGCATTCCTTCACACGATCCACATGACAATGATACAAGGCAGACACCCAGTTGACCCCATTTTACAGATGAAGTAACGGTGGCTCAGAGAAAATTATAAAACAGAACTTGTAGGTGGCTGAGCCAGTACTAAAAAAGAGAAATAAAATGAAACACTTAGGTCTTGTGGATTCCAAAACTTCCAAGACTCATGTTCTTAATGGAACATACAAAAATTGTGATAAAATGTATATAATATAAAATACCATCTTAACAATGTTTACACATATAATTCAGCAGGGTTAATTATACTGGAGAAAAGAATTCTCCAGAATTCTTCTCATCTTGCAAATCAGAGATGCTATACCCATTAAACAATGCCCCCCTCCTCCAATCCCCTGGCAACCTCCATTCTTCTTTCTGTCTGTATGATTCTGACCACTCAAAGTACCTCATATGAGTGGAATCATACTGTATTTGTATTTTTGTGACTGGTGAATTTCTCTTAGTATAATGTCCTCAGGGTTCATCCATGTTGTAGCAGGTATCAGAATCTCATTCCTTTTTAAGGCTGAATGATAATACATGGTGTGTGTATATACATAGATATATTCATATATTCATACCATGTTTTGTTTCTCCATTCATTTGTCAATGCACCCTTGGGTTGCTTCCACCTTTTGGCTGTTGTGAATAATGCTGCTATGAACACAGGTATGCAAATATCTCTTTGATATTCTTTCATATCAAATGCTTTCAATTCTTTTGGATATATACCCAGAAGTGGAATTGCTAGATCATAAGGTCATTCTACTTTTAATGTTCTGAGGAAACACCATACTGTTTTCCATAGTGGCTGCGCCATTTTGCATTCCCACCAGCAGGGCACAAGGTAGAAGTTTTTTTTTCAACCTTTCAGTCTTCATGACTGTAGGCACTAGAGGACATAAGTGCCCAATGTGAGCTGAAGGACTGTCTCAAAATTTCTGGCCCCTGCTGTCCTTGGATAAGGCAGTGCCTTCTCCAACTCTGTTTCCAGCGGTTGCCTCTGCAGCGTGGCAACCATAGTCTCAGGGAGTGTTTTTAAAGCTTAACTGATGCCACTGACCTGAGTTTCTCACCCCTCACCCTGGTCTGTAGCCAACATGCTGAAAACTTCCCCTAGGCCTGGGCGTATGCAGGCTCAGACTACATCTTGGAGATTGTGGGGATCCAGAGATGTGATTTCCTTGACTATTCAGGAATTAACACCCACTCCACACCCTCCTTTATGAGCCCCACCCTTACCCCCTCCATGGTGTCCTCAAAGACTCCCCAGAGGCATGAGGGGCCTCCCACTTCCCTGTAAAGGGGCTCCAGACTCCCAAGAGGTCCTACTGGGGACTCAGGCCTCCAAGGAGGTTTTGTGGTGATGATGGTTGTTTATCAATTCCCACCTGTGGTAGTGAGGGCTTCCTGGGAGGTAGGCCAGGAGACAGTGCCAACAGAGGCCCCAGTCACGCCGTCTCCTCTTCCAGGGTCAGAGCCCGGAGCAGTGGAAGGGAAGTGGGTCGGGATGGGAAGTGGGGAATGCAGAAGGACATGTTTGATGCTCCCAGGGAATTCACAGTCATGCCCCCAAATCTAACAAATGAGCTGGTCTCTCAAATCAGGCAGGAAACCTCTACTCTTGGTCACATCCCCAGCAGACTGTGGGAAAAATAACGGATGGAGATTGAGTCATCTAAATGTTTGCTCAGATCTCATTGCTCTGTCTACTGTCAGTTTCATTTTTCACCTCCACCTCCTGGAAGAGAAAGAATAAACAAGATATTTGGGTACGTTTTAGGGGAGCATAGTGGTAGAATTTGGAATCCAAACTGCTGCCAGTTGAAATCCCTGCTTCTAGGGCAACTTCCCTCATGGCTCTGAGCATTGGTTCCTGCTCTGTGAAAAGAGGATTTAATGACTGCCCGAGGAGGGTATTTTACAAGTAGGAGGCCATGTCTGGAAAATGGTGTTTAATAGATGTTGAATAAGTGTAAATTCTCCTTTCTGGCCTAATTTCCTGGACCCCTTGTGGCAGGAAGCAGTAGTTTACTGAATATGAGTGTGATAAATCAGTAAATATGTTTATTTTGTTGTAAGGTTGCTGTTGCTTTGCAAGAGTAACTGAGAAGGCTTCTGAAACATGATGGTGGCTAAGGTGCTAGACCAAACAGATGAAACAGCTATTTGTGTAAAGACAGGCCTCATGCCAAAGATAAAGTAAAATAGTATTTCACTGAGTCACACAATTATAAATGGTAGAATTCACAGGGTCCCCTGAACTCCTCTGAACCAGGAAAGAACACATGTGGCCCATCCACTGCCATACCCCACCTCCGGGCACATGGCAGACATTGCTAATCAGTTGCTAATCAGTTGCTAATCAGTTGTTTCCTTATGAGCCCAGATAGTCACAGCACTTGAGGCAGCACCACACTTCAAGCAGCAACTGACAGTTGGGAAAGGACTATCCTTGAAACCTGTGTTCCACCCCTGCTTCAGACCAAACCTCCTATTTTACAGATGAGAAATCAGAGATGGGGGGGATATAATTTTCTCCAAATCATGCAGCCATCAGATCTGGAACCTTATTTCCAGTTCAGTTCAGTTTTTAGTGCATGGTGGACCTGGAATTTCCTTTTTCAGGAAGCAGGGTCTTGGTGCCCTTGTTTTTGTCATATCTCAAAAAATTAATAATTGAGAGGATGGGCCACCTAATGCTGAGAAAGATGGTGAAGACCAGCTGGGAAAGGGTGTTCTCAGGCCCAGGGGAAAAATTTAGAAGTTCATAAAGAATTGTCTGAAGGCTGAACTCTGGGAAGGCAGGGATTTCACCTGTCGTGTGCCACCTCTGTATCCCTGTGTCTGTGCTGGACATGGATAGGGGTTGAGTAGTTGAATACATACTTAGTAGATGAAAGCTGTGTGACCTAGGTGCAAACTGGGGACTAGAAACAGAAGTAAAAGTCCTTGAAGGTAAGATTCTGTAGAGAGCTGTAAGTATGTAAATGAGTCTGATTTGTTTAAAAAATGAACCTCTGTTTTTCTTGCGATTGTTCGTTCATCTACATTATTGGACACCTACTGTTTGCTGGGCTGTATACCCAGTGTTTTACATGTTTTCTAATTCTTAAAACACTACGAAGTAGATATAATATGATTTTATAGATGAGGACACTGGAGTTTAAAGAAGTTAAATTCCAGAAGTCATGGCAGATGGTAAAATGGTAGAACTGGAATATGAACCCAGTTGTAAATTTTGGCCATTTCAATGAAAAGATATATTTTTGATAAAGTCATGGTGGTTTGCAGCCATAATGTTGGGTTGTTTTGATCCCCAGCCTTCCATTCCCGGGTTACAGCTTGTGTCATTAATATCAAGAGTCATTGAGCCCCTCCCCCTTCCAAAGGCCTCAGATGGAAAACCAGCATCACAAAAGGACAACTGTATGGTTTTCCCCTCCCAGGGATGGCAGAGCCCCTTGGGCTCAGGGGAGAAGATATCAGTGGAAGATGGTTAGGAAACTGTGGAATCTCACACCTACTTTCTTTCGTTCTCACCACCGATGGGGTGTCAGACTTGCTGCTGCTGAAAAGGAACATTCTAAACCAGTAGAGGGGCATTTTAAGTGGGTGGCATGCTCCCGTGTCTGAAGAGGTTGGCCATTGACACATTTCAGTGATGCGATGTGGAAAATACAGCCACAGGGAAAACAGCCTGAATTTTCCATAGTCTCATAATTCAGGGCCTCCCTGAAAGGAGACAGGAACAAAAGAGTAGTGGCTAAGATAGAAAAACACCCTGGCTTGAAGATGGCAGAGGGGCCTGCCCTCCAGGCCCAGGGGTCCCCGGGTGGCTGGGGTGGGCAGAGGCCAGCAGATTCCATCCTTCTCTTGCCTGGCAAGCAGAAGAACTTAGGCTCAGCCCCATGTGCAGGAGATTCCTAGCAGCCTTTGCTTTTTCCATTGTTTCCAGGGTCCTCCTTTTTTGATTAAATCTATGGGGACCTCCTTCCCCAGAGAGAACATACATCCTGTAGCAGAAAGTTCAAATCAAAGGCCAGAAGTCATACTCAGTGCCTGCCTTGTGCAGAGCTGCTCTCCTCTCCCCGCACCCCCATGGGTTTGCTGGGATTTGGAAGGTGAGAGGAAGGAAAGAGAACAAACATTCATTAAGCACATACACAGATGCTGTGTGACCATTTCTTATGAGCTACTTTCCTTCACTCTTACCAAACCCACCTACAACACGGTGTACTAGCCCTGAGTTAAAGATAAGGAGTGAAAAGCTCAGAGTGACTTGCCAAGGTCACCCATCTAGTCAATGGCAGAGTTGGCATTTACAATTATTTCCAAATAAGTCTGTCTTACTCCAAAGCCTAGACTCCTTCTAGTGCACTGAACACTGCCTTGCAAAATGATCAGATGGTGGGAAGGTCACTAATAGTAATGGAATGTCTGGTACATGTCATGAAATGTGGTCATACTTATCACCCTTAATCTTTCTGACAACATAACTGGTTAGGTTTTATCATGCCCATTTTACAGATGAAGTTAAATGACTTACCCAGGCTTGCCCAGCAAGAACTGAGGAAGAGAGCTTGGGGACCTCACTGTTGGGGGAGCGGGTCATTTTAGATCCTTTTGTCTGAGTCTTGGCTTGGAGAGCTGGGGCAGCCCTGGTGGTGTGGCCGGGCTCCTTGGTGCTGGAGCACAAAGGAATCTCCTAGCCCCAGCCAGAAGCACCAAAACCATTATGAGGATGGGCGGCTCCAGGGTGTCTGGGGCAGGAAACTTGGATGTGCCCAGACCACCTTCCCTAGACCATCTGCACATGGCCTCCTCCTTGGAGCTGAATCTTTCCGTGTTTCTTGCCATCCCACAAAAGTGAAGCAAAATTTGACGTGGCCTCTTGTGGGCAAAATGAGGTCAAAGCATATGTTTTTCCATCACTGAAACATATTGAAGTTTTCCCAGGCTCATTAGCATAAAAAATTCTGGGAGACCCCTTTCCGTCCTCACTGTGGAAGAACTTTGTGGGTAGTGTTGGGGGCAAAAGAAAGAATCATTCCTCAGGGTAGGGAAGAGGCTGGAAGGCAGGAGATTGGATGCTCCTTAGAGGCTTGGCGGGGAATGCCAGGCGCCGTCCCCCACCCAGCAGCCCTGCCAGGGGCTGGGGAAGTGACTTTTTTTCTGCCCAGGGGAAAACAAACTGGTTTCTGTTTTGTTCTGCTTTAGATTTTCTTCACCTTTTCCTTCTTTTTTTCTTTTTAAGGAAATTGAGCAAATTCTTTGAGTTGTATTTATAAAGAGGGCAATGGATTAGGGACACTGAAGCAGTGGTTCTTCATCTTGGGCATACAGCAGAATTATTTTCTTAATCTGGATACAACTCATGGGAAAAGTAATGTTTTTATTTTCACTTACTTTTAAATTAAATTGGGCACTTCCTTTAATCTGAAATGTGGACAACAAACCACAGTATTATTTGCAGTACTTCGTACCAATAGCAATCACAAATATTTTTATTTTCTCTTACTGTTGTTATACATATCTTAAAATAGCATTTATGCTCAGCACTTAGAGATGAAGAGAGTTGTCAGAGTTGCCGACAAGTCTTGCTATCCAGTGTGTTCATAAGAAGCCCATAAAATACTGTCTCTCAAAATATTTTGATAACTCGATTTCAACGCAACCATTTTTCTTTGTAATCCTGTATGTTTACCTTTATTCATCTAACTCTGTTATTCTGAGAACAGGAGAACAGGCTTCATCTAGGTGTTAAAGGGGTCCCTAGTACAAAAAAAGTTAAGACCCCTTATTTTAAAAAGGCCAGTGTCCACACTGGGGCCTCCTAGTGACTCCTAGTCACAGATACAGACATGGCCTAGAAGGCAGCAGGGAGGCTGTGGAAGGATCTGTCTGTTGCCTTCATTGGAGTGACATCCCCACCATGGTAGATAAGACTTAACCCTGAGGTTCCTCGAATCATGCCAGCCTCCCCATTCAGGTGGTTTGAATCCTAAAGACTATGAAGAGCCATTTTCAAGAAACTGAAGATTGAGAAGATTCTGATTACCAGCATTGTTGTATAGGCATTGGGTGGGGGGGTGGGGGCGGGGTCTGGAAAATGCTGGGCCTGGGCTCTGACTCAGATGTAGGAGTGCCCAGCTCATCCTGGGGCGTCTCCCAGATGGACCATTTGACACCAGTGTAGCCCAGATAGGGGCCTGCACCGACTCCTGCTGCCCACAACTGCAGCCAAGGCTGATCTTCGGTGGAGAAGGCCTCTGTCCCGAGGCCGCAGCTTGGCAGCCTGAACTGCTGTGTGAAGCATCCTCTGACTCCCTCCTCCCTCTGCAGCCTGTTTTACCTGTGGCATAGCTGGAGGACGCAGACATGACATCCAGTGGAGATTTGTAATATGTCAGGAGGGATTACAGGTCACAGCCCCCGGAACCTTGTTCTTCCTGAGAGATTTCACCTGCCTCACCGAAGGCTCCAGCCCTAAGCCTTTGGGATGGACAGAGAAAATACAAAATACCATGCAGTTTTTATCACCTCCCAGTTCTCTCAAGTCCATGTGCCTAGGGACTGTGTCTCAGAAGCACTGTCTCCTGAGGAACCAACTCTTGCATAGGGGCTATCTCCAAATGCTAAGAGTGTGGAGGGACTTGGCATATTTATTACTTTCTTCCCAAGGCAAAGGAAAACCAAATTTAAGAGACTGAGCTAGGCCAAGTCAGCCCACTGACTCATCTAAAAAGGGCAAACGAGAAACCAACTGAGTCAATCTGGAGAAACTCTATCCATCCCCAAGGACGGGGTAGTGTCCTGAATGTGATCAAAATGAGGCTGGGCAGTGAGGACACTCTCAGAGCCTGCTTGGCTTTTTGTGATTACTGAAAAACAGAAGCATGCCCTTCCACCCTGTCCCTGAATCCTGCCCAATTCCTAGCCCTCATCCCCTGCATCATTCCTTCCCTTGAATGAATGAAGGAATACCACAACCATTCCCTTGAACAGTCCCAGGCTTAGCTGGGTGCAGGTAAATCATGAGATTCACTCTAAACTTAATCCCATTAATTGCCATGTTTGAGAGAAAGGGGATTTCATTAGGGCCTCCAGAGGAGTTTTCTGAGGGAAGAGACACAAGCTCTGGCCACCCCAGGAGGCCCTGCATGGACCCTGCCCACCATGGTTGTGTCAGGACATCGTCCTCACTTGTGGCCCGAGGACTGGCCATGTCTCCCTGGCCCATGGAAGTGAGAAGGCCCAGAACTCTGTGGCCACGGCCAGGTGCTGCTACCCTCCACGGCTGAACATTATTAGCCTGGGGCAGATGTCAGCTCTGAGGGGTCCGCCAATTCTGGTGTGTCCCAAAAAGTGGCTGAGACTGGAGACTAGGAGATGCAGGATATGGATGAAGCGTGAGCCAGAGCGCTATTTGTACCCCGAAGCCAGAAAAGGAGGAAACGATGATGGAGATTTGTGGAGGTAGCTGAGTGTGTGGAGAGGCTGGGGTAGAGCAGGTGCCACCCTTCAGACAGCGCCACGTGGAAGGTGATGGGACATGTTTCTGCCAACTTGCCAACTCCTAGGAGACCTGACGTGTCACCCAGACCCTTTACCCAGCAGGGCCTGTCATCTCCCCTAGGAGGGCTTGTTACGATTCCCCAGAGCTCTCTCCTCCAGCGTTTCTTTCAGGAGGGCTGTCCCCACGCCCCTGACACATGGTGATCAGGGAGCCCCCATGACTCCGACGGCCCTGGAGCGCCCACAACACTCCCCAGAGGCAGCTCCAGATGTCTGCTGTTCATTGCCCAGAACACTTATTTTTTAAAAGAGGCCCTCACCATGGACCTCCAGCATCACCAGGGGCAATGCTGGGAATGGGGGTAGTCCTTTCCTCAGAGACCAACCAGGACCATGGGGAGCACCTGCAGCAGCTGATCCAGAGACCAGGACATCCACAAGGACAGATATCTTATGAAAAGTCCTCGGGTTCATAGGAATGCTAGCTCTGCTGGGGGTAGGGGAGCTGCCTAGCCATGGATGATAATATCAAACCTGTTTGGTCGGGAGAGCAACCAAGAAGGTGCAGGGGTCCTAGCCAAGGCCAGGCAGGGTCAAAGTAGAGATGGAAAAGTTGCTGACATCAGTCACGGAGCTATAAAGTGGAGGCATAGAGAGAAGGCTAAGGCAGAGGGATATGAGACAGGCCTTTTTTCTCTAGATGGCTGTGTGTGATTGCTGAGGGCACAAACCCCACCATGATTATGCTTCTGGTTAGCCTCGCTGCAGGGGAGCAGCCCCACCCCCAGCCCCGTAGGCATTGGTGATACCTGCCAAGCCCTGAGATCATCACCTTCAAAGTGCCCAGCAGGAAGGCTGGCAAGGCAGAGGGTGAGTTTGGATGCACCGTGTTCTGGCATCTGTTACCCAAACTTAGTGGTATAAAACAACCATTTATTATGTTCCTGGATTCTGTGGGTTGGGAACTTGGACAGGTACCATGGGGATGGTTTGTCTCTGCTCCGTAATGCCTGAGACCTCTGACTTGAAGCCAGGGTACTCAATGACCAGCGCTGGAGCCATCTAGAGGCTCTTTTCACCCAAGCTCCTGGCTGTTGCCTGGGACCCTAGCCAGTGCTGTTGGCCTCCCCATGTAGCCTGGACTTCCTCACAACGTGGTGGCTTGGTTCAAAGGGCAGGCACCTGACAAGGGAAAGAGCCAAATGGAGGCTATGTTGCCTCTTAGAACCCAGCCTTGAAGTTATGCAACATTACTTCCTCCACAGTTAGTCCATTAGAAGTGAGTCATTAGAGCCAAGTGCTCTGCTAGGATGAGGACAGTATGATTGAGGGGTGGGCATGCTGCCTTCCAGCCCCCTGCTATTTTCTGTTCTAGAAGCAATCCCTTGGTCAAAGAAGCTATGAGTGCTCTGTGTGGAGAAGAGGCCAGTGATTTCAGTGCAGGTCTTGGGGGCTTTAGGGACTGAGGCATTTCCCTCCTTGGGTTGCCTGGAGACACCAGTGACCAACCAGCCACGGGTCGCCTGGACAGGGCCACCCCTCAGAGAGAAAAGCCAACTATGGGCACTTACAGCCCTCCCATCTGAATCTTGCCTTTCCCAGTATGAGTCTTGGCATGTCTTATAACCACCTGTTGGTCCTTGAACCCTGAACTATTCCTCTCTTCATCACCCCAGCCCGGAGTACCCAACTGGGGTGGGTACTCAGGACTGGGGAGCACCCAGGAGAGAGGCGCTAGCTGCCCAGTGGGAGAGTCAGGGAAGGCTTCCTTGAGGAGGAGACATCTGTGCTGCTCCCTAAAGATTAATTGACAGATAAGGGAGGTAAGGGCATTCTAAAAGCATGGGCCAAAAATCTGGGTCCTAGGGAGGTCAGAAAAATCAGGCTGGAAAACAGGTTGGGAGCTGACCAATAAGAGCTCTGTATACCATGCAGTTTGGACTCCAGGTCATGGTTGCTGGAGAAGGTGGAGAGACAGTCAGTTGTGAGGTAGAATGTGCTCAGGGTGACAGTCTTACAGGAACTCATGATCTTGGTCGGTTTTCGAGAGTCCAGAACCGGTAAGCCCTGCAGATTCAGAGACCGGACCTGCTCAGCAATCTTGCTAACTAAATTCCGACCTCACTAATGTGTAAACCAAAAGCACAGGCTATTAATTTGCAGGGTTGAGGAGCATCTCTTTCCATGTGGGGACCCCCATCCAGGATGCTCCCTATGTGGTGTCAGGGTCCTGAGGGGCAAGTCTGGTTTTCTGTAGGTTGCTGGGTGAGTGAGAATTAGAGCCAAGGGAGCTTGAGATTGTTGAAGGGACGTCATGGGTTCCAGGGTGCCTGGTGCAGTCAGAGCAGAGAGCTGCCACGGAGCTCCAGGCCTCCCTCTCCCCCGGTCACTGGGACACACCTTTTGTTCACTCCCTCTCCCCTTGTCACATTCTTTGATGATGTCAGAATCACAGATGCGGGCTGACTGTTCCCAGGGCCTGGAAGGCGGGCTGTCTCCTCCGATTATGTGTTGACTGGATTTGTGCAACCCTCAGCCTTCTCCAGGGCCCCTCGGCTGGAGCAGCTTTCTGAACAATTATGATCAGGGACGTGCATAATCAAGTTTGTTTTAGGCGGATAACTGGAGCTGCAGAAAGGAGTCTGGTGGAGAGGGAGGCAGGCTGGTGGCTGGACGCTGGCCTCCTTGCTGCCACATTGTGCATAGGATGAGGTATGACTTGGTGGGAGCACCTGTGAGGGTAGCAAAGGCCCTGCTCTGCCTGCAAGGAAACCCCAGGACAGTGAGCCCCAAACCACCAGAGTCCCTCCTCACCAACTTCCTGGCCTTAGCAGGAGCTGGGCAGGAATAGAGACTTCTCAGGAGGGTAGAGTTAGGAGTGAAGCCAGCTTCCTTTCTCTCTGGCACTCATCTCCTGGGATCTACATCCGTATTCAGTTCCTGAGAACCTGGTGAGAACTTGGCTACCCACCTGTGACCGGAAGCATTTCTCCCAGAGTCACGTGGGGGACTTCACACTGACCTGGGCTGGCTCTCTTGCACTGCATCCAGACACTGTAGGCCCTGCGGGGTTTGCAGCCTGGAGTTTGGAGCAGCTGAAAGGCCTGTGGGCCCTGAGCAGATACAGCAGCAGCTGTCAGGGGGCTGCTTCTGCCAAGGCTTCCCCGCCCAGCCTCCATTTCCTGACACAAGGGTAGGACAGTTGGAGCTCCCTGCGGGTTGAGGAACAGAGGCCAAGGCCCCTAAGTGGATGGGAAAAGTCAGGCTGCGGAGAGCCTGAGGCTCTCACTGTTGTGATTCATGCCTTGCCTTGTGTCAGTGAACCTGTTCCCCACCTCTGTAGCTGCTCTTGTTACCGTGGGATACTCAGCCTGGCCATCTTTTTGGATCCCGGACCCCATCTGCTGCCTGACCTAGCGGGAGAGCCAGCTGCTGCTTCACATCCCAGCTCCAGCACTCAATAGCTGTGTGACTTTGGCAAGTTACTCAGCCTTTCTGCACCTCAGTTTCCTCATCTGTAAAATAGAAAGGAATAATAACAGCCCTCTCTCAGTGGAGTGTTTTGGAGATCACATGAGTTAATGCTTAGGAGGCAGGACAGCTCTGGGAATAATATCTAGGAAGCAATATAAATATTGGCCATTATGGCTATGATTGTTTCATGACAATCCCTGTCATCACACACAATCCAGAGGCCTTTTCTCCAAGTACAGAAGCTGCACCTGAGCATGGTTGCTCACACCTGTAATCCCATCACTTTGGGAGGCCAAGGTGGGAGGATCACTTGAAGCAAGGAGTTCAAGGCCAGCTTGGGCAACATAGAGAGAGACCCCATCTCTACAAAAAAAAATTAAAAACAAAACCAAACAAAATGTTAAAAAAAAAAGAGAAGAAGAAGAAAGAAGAAGGAAGAAGAAGAAGAAGAGGAAGGAGAGGAAGAAGAAGAAGAGGAAGAAGAAGAAGAGGAAGAAGAAGAGGAAGAGGAAGAAGAAGAGGAGGAGAAGAGGAAGAGGAAGAAGAAGAAGAAAAGCTGCACGTGCTCACAAAGCCCCTGAAGCACAGGCCAGAATCTGGGGTGGTGAGTGGGTAGGGGGAGGAAGGGCAGTGCTTCCCGGCCTCCTCCCTGGAGTGGGGTCAGGAGCAGGCACCCTGATGTCCTTGTTGGCTTATCTTCATGGATGTCTTTGAGGCCACCTCTCTTTCTGTGGCCACCAGCCCCTCCTTCTCAACCTTCTCCTGCTCAAGGCCAACCCCACTTTCTCTCTTCCAAGAAATGCACCTGTTGAATCTTCACATTGATCGGATTGGCACATAAAATACAAGACACCCTATAGAATACTAAAATAAGTTTTGGTATTAGTGTGTCCCATGTAATAATTGAGGCATACTGTATGAAAATATTATTCATTGTTTATCTGAGATTCGACTATGGCTGGGCATCCTGTAATTTTATTTGCTAAATCTGACAAAATTTAGCTAAATAAAATTTATTTGCTAAATTTGGCTAAGTCTCCTTTAATCTGTCCAATAACCTCATGAGGTTCCCCACTTTGAGGCCCCTAAACAAAGAGGTCCCATGCAAGTGGAATAAGGAGCCATTGAGGAGGCAGCGGGTCTGGGAGACCTGGATGTGCTGCTGGACTTGTCAGTGCATTTGGGCCTGAAATGCCCATCAACCTCCTGATCTTCTGCATATGGAGTGCTAACTGTGAACTCGGTGTGTCTGGGGAAGAATAGACCCAGGCCAGGCTCAGTGCCTCCACCCACACAGCGTGCCTTTGGATAGGTGGTGGGGGCTGTGCAGACCCTAAGTCCCCGGAGAAGTGTTGGGGGGAGTGGGTAGAGAGGGCTGTCCCCACGGCTGCCAACCCAGGCGGGATGACAGGCACTTGGATGAGTAGAGACAAGCCACTTCCTTTGGAGTTAAATATGCGTCTAACTTCTCCAGAGGAAATGCCACTCAGGCTGAAAGAATGTTGGGAGGCTCTGTGTGTGGAGGGCTGGCTCTCGGTGGCCTGGCAGCAGGACAAGATTCCTGGAGGAAGGAACGAGCTTTTCCAGGGACCGACAAAGAGAGAAGGCTCCCAGAGGAGCTCTGGAGGTGGGAGCTGTCTGTATATATTGGAAGGAGAAGAGGGAGGATAGGAAGAGAGAGAGAACTCCAGGACTATTTCCTGAATGAGCAAGGCGTGACAGGCACTGAAGGGTTAGGAGCAGTGTTCTCCATACCCTAGGGTGCCAAGCTCTGCTCGGGGGTGCATTTTCCTCTTTCCTGGGCTGTGTGACTTGGGGAAGAAAATTGGTGGGAGCAGCCCCAGGCGAGCCAGGCCTTTGCAGACATTGGCACTTTAGAATAATAATAGCTGGCACTGATGGGCTCCTGGCTCCTGCCTGGGTTTTTCCACAGGGCAGTCTCTGCAGCGGGTCAGGCTAGAGCCCCTCAGTGAGGTTTGGGGCCCCCACCCCCTGAGCTGGCTGAGAGTTTCCTGTGTAGCATCCAGGAAAGACTGGAGGCGCCCTGCTGTGTTCCAGACAAATGTGCATCTTACAGGCTCCTGCGACTGGCCTGGTTTTAAGGTCAAAAAAGGACTCTCAGGAATGGGGCAAGCCTGACTTGGGAATCCAGTAGGATAAAAGGGAAGCTGCCTGCTGCCCTTCCTCAGGGCACTGTTCCTAATCCTCCAGTCACCTTGTGCCAGGGCCAGCCTTGTGGACCCTGCCCTCCTGCAGCAGGCACAGCTGGCAGTGCTCCACCTCCCTGAGAGCTCCAGAGTTCCCTCCTGCCTCACACTGCCACCTCCTGCCCCCTGGCTGGGGCCCCGACCCAGCCCAACCACTCACAGAGAGAGCTCCATAGAGCACCGGGTTGCAGTTGAGCGGAACTTGGCTTGAGTGCAGCTCTGCCACTTCTGATTTTGGCAAGTGACTTCATTGTACTGTCTCAGTGTCCTCATCTGTCAAATGGGGCTTCTCTTGTTTACTTCGGAAGACAGGATAGTGTGAGGATGAGCTGAGGTGATGGATGCTCAGGAGCCTAGCCCCCAGGGGTGATTGAATTGTGTCTGTTTTTTCTTGTCCCTTGCAGTCTCCTTGTCCTTGTTGGTAGTTGGCCCATCCTGGGCCCTCTGTTGATTCCATTGCAACTGTCCTTCTTCTTGTCTTCCCCTCCAGAGCAGAGGGCTCTAGGATGAAGCAGGAAGTTGTGCTGTTGGTAATGGGAAGGGCACTGGCTCAAGTCTGATGTTCTGGGCCTTTTCAGTAGAAATGTATTCATTAACAAACAAGACCCATTGGCCCACACTTAAGCTCAGGATAGGCCATCCTTTGAGCTCCTGCCATGAGTAACTGCAAATAGAGATCCACTCTAGGGGTAGAGTGGGTGGAGGCCACTAAGCACTATTGCATCTGTTATCTCCTTTAATCTGTCCAGTAACTTCATGAGGTTCCCCACTTTACAGATAAGACCCAGAGAGACTCAATAATTAGGCCAAGATCACCTAGCTTGTAAGTGAATATGTATTAGAACCCAGGTGTGGGCGCAAAAGCCTGTCTCAGCCCTACATGGCCCCAGATGCACTTGTGCCATATGGTCTTGACTTATGACCCAGCAGTATGGCAAGTGCAGCGACAGAGCCTGTAGAGGGGAGTGTGGGGGCCCAGTGGGGGATGGAGAACTGTGCCTGGACTCTCCCAGTGTTGGCACTGCAAGTCCTGCATCCAAGGATACCCCTAGCCCTGGGTGAACCAGGACCTTGGCCACTTCATCCACACTGCTGGCTCTTTACCAGAGGACCGCCTCTGCTCAGGTGGGGGCCTGGGCCAAGCTGCCTCCCCACCCATGGGTTCTGGGAACAGCCGCACATCCAGAAGAGGATTATTTGTTTATCTCACAAATTCTACCATCTGTTCATCCTGGGAGCACTCAGGGCCTGGCATGACCACACCACCCTCAGGGTGCCAGGAAATGGTAATCCACAGATAACATGCCCCACCCAAACCTTCAGTGACTAGAATGTGTACGGGGCTGGGGTGCCAGAGCCTGGCTCAGCCAAGAGACCCTGTTCTGGTCCCTGTGGCTCAACATCCTTTGGAATGTACCAGCACCTCCCCACTGACCACCCCTCTGTCACCTTCTAGCAATAAGATGCTGAAGGCTTAGGAACAGAGCTGACTGTGTGTGGAAGATCCGAAACAGAGGAGATTGGGGCTGCTGGCTTGTATGGGGGGAAGGTGCATGTATTAGTTTGCTAGGGCTGCCATCACAAAGTACCCCAAACAGGACGACTTAACAGAAATCTATTCTGTCACGGTTCTGGAGGCTGGAAGTCTGAAATCAAGATGTCAACAGGATTGTTTCCTTCTGAGAGCCGTGAGGGAAGGATGTGTGCTCTTATGAATGTGTGTGTAAATCTGAGCTTTTCTTCCATCAACACCATTGGGCTCTAAGGCTCTATGACCAGTGGTTCATCTACTGGTCAGTTTGTTCTTCCTGTTATTCTTTTTTTTTTTTTCAAGATGGGGTCTTACTGTCTCACCCAGGTTGGAATGCAGTGGTGCGATCTTGGCTCACTGCAATCTCTGCCTCCCAGGCTCAAGCGATCCTCCCACCTCAGCCTCCCAAGTGGCTGGAATCACAGGTGCATGTCACCATGCCCAGCTAACTTTCTGTTATTCTTTTAGTGAATGGCAGCTGCGAGTCAAGCACATGCTGGGGGAATTAGAGTCAGAGACTGCTCCAGAACTCATGTTGAAATTCAATTTCCATTTTAACAGTATTAAGAGGTGAGACCTTTAAGGGGTATTTAGATCCTGAGGGCTCCACACTCATAAATGGATTAATGCCATTATTGTGGGTGTTGGTTTCTTATAAAAGGGCAAGTTTGGTCCCCTTTTCTCTTGCCCTTTCTTGTGGCCCTTTCACTTTCTGCCAGGGGATGATGTAGCAAGAAGGCCCTCACCAGATGCTGGCTCCTCAGTCTTGGACTTTGCAGCCTGCAGAACCATGAGCCAATAAATTTCTGTTCATTATAAATTACCCAGTCTCAGGTATTCTGCTATAGCAGCAAAAATGGACTAAGATGGTGACTGACCTCAAAGGATGGCTGTGAGGATCCGAGAGGCATACTATACTTAAAGCCTGAAAGATGTGCAGGCAACTGGTTGGCGCTTTCTAAACCTCACTCTTGTCCTCTCCTCCTGCACAGTGTGCAGAGCTCTGAGGACAAGTGCATCCTATTGGTGGAGGTCCTAGGCCTCCATTCTGCATGCAGTTGACCCTCACTTCTTGCCCTGAAGATGTTCTCTCCAGAGCCATGGGCTTGAGAGGAGCTTGGGGAAGGCCCTGGCCCTGGCCCTGGAGGCATCCATCCCCAGCAGCCTCTTCCTTTGGGCCTCCGGTGAACAAGAATGTCTGGGATTCCTGAGAAGTGTGGGAAATCCAAGTGCCCAGCCAGTATGAGGAATGAGATGCAGCATCAGAAGGGTCCCAAAGAAGCGGTGCCTCTGCGGGCCCCACGCAGACTCTGGGAAAGCCTCCAGGGACTCACTTGTTGTCCTCTCCCTCCTCCAAGTTTTGACTTCTGCTCTCTCAGAGCCTCTCTCATCTGATCAACTCTAAACTGGAAAATCGAAGACTCAGAATGGCTCCTTTGCCATTTTCCACTATTTCATGATAGTGTCGAAGCACCGGGGCTGCTTCCAGCCCGACATTCCTGCCAAATCTATGCCGTGTTCCCGGTCAGCCTTCGCTCCCGCCAGCTTCTGAGCTTTCTAAATATAGTTCCCGCCTCAGGACAACAAAGAAGCCATCCTCTGAATGACTGCATTCCCCACGGCCAGCTTCTGGGCTGTTTGTCAGATTTCCCCAGTAGGATGGGAGGGAGGAGTGGGGGCAAACAGGAGTGGCCAGGACTGGAGAGGAGCTGCTGAAGTCCATGCAGCAGGGTGCTGTCTTCCAGCCATACGACATTTGGGCCCAGACGCTCAGCGGCTATGGCCTTGACCATGAGTTCCTGCCTTCTGTCTCTGGGGATGCATGGGGCCCAGAGCCCTGTCCCGGGCAGGTGCTACTAAGTTGTGACTGAAGAAGAGGAGAGAAAAATGGTGATCTCCCCAGCAGGAAATGAAAAGTGTCTGTTGACTCCAGTCCCGTCAAGCTGGGTGACCTCTCGGCAGATTCTATCCTTCAGTCTCAGTTTCCACATCTGCGAAGTAGGGATAAGAACTATGTCAAGGAGACTAGAGAGAAATTGTGCCAGGTGGCGGGCACTAGTGGTCCTATCTGGCCAGGGCTCTGTGCCTGCACGTGATGGATTGCAGGCATAGCCTTTGAAGTGCTTTTTGGTGTGCCTTTCACTTCAGGATGGAGTCCCTCTTCTGGTCCCAGGGCTAAGAGGTAGAGGCTCTGCAAGGTGCTCATTCCTTACTAAAACAAGACCCCAAGCCCAGAGCCCCCACCTTCCCTCCCAGGCCTCTTATTTCTGATCTCAGCTTCTCAGCCATCCAGAGCCCAGTTGGGTGCTGAGGCCCCTTTAACAAGCCCAGAGCCCCCGCCTTCCCTCCTAGGCCTCTTATTTCTGATTTCAGCTTCTCAGTGCTGAGGCCCCTTTAACACCTTGGCGCAAATGTGGACAGAACCCTTGAGCACAGCTAAGAGCAATTAGAATTATTGAAAAGAAAAAAACCTGGATTTCTCAGCTCGGGGCCTGGCTGTGCTTGGAGGGCACTGACACATGTCCTCTGCACCCACTCATTCAGTTCTGCTAAGGGTAGAGGGCCTGACCTCTTCCTCAGGTCTAACAAACACCGGGAAAGGTGAGGCCAGCCCCTACTGCTAGCGGTCCTCAGGAGAGACTCAATACAAACAGCTTTACTGGATGGAGAGCCTGGCCTTTGTATAACAAAAGGTCACTCTGCCCCGGGACTTGCCTGGGGTGGACATACAGGCCACTGCCCACCTGTTTGACACCCTCAGGATGTAGATAAGTCGGGACTAGATGTTTGATCCCCAAGTGCTGACCAGGACAGAGATGTCAAGTTTTGGTGGATGCCTTAGGGCCCTGTTGATTTAGACCTTCCTTTCTGCTCACAAGCTGGTCCCCTGGCAGGGGTGCACCATGGCGGGATCAGGCATTGGCAGTGTGGAGGAGCAGATGCATAGCTATCTGTTGCTATGGCCGCCGTTCACCGAGCATGAACTCTGTACAACAGCCCTGCAAAACAGCTCCTGCCTTCATCTTTGTTTTTAATAGAGGTAGAGTCAGCAGCCCAAGGTTTCACAGCTGTTAAGTGGCAAAACTAGGATTCAGTTTGTGCACCTTGGAGTCCCAAAGTTTCTAGTATGACCACAATTCTTAAAGATTGTGTTCCTGCTAGGAATGGCAGTTGCACATCCAACTAGACAAGCCAGTGGGCTTGATTATAACAAAAGTCTCAAGCTTTCTTGAGGGGAGTCATGCGGAACTAACCTATCAGCACTCCTTGCTGATACCTCAAAGGAAACCAGTAGCTTTGGTATATTTAGATTTTTCAAAGGTTTTTGGCAAAGTTCCATGCCAAAAAAAATTTTTTTTCCATACCTAGAAAAACAATTAAGTTTGAAGGGAATATGCTTTGTCATGCATAGGAGCCTGTTTAGGGAAAGGAAGATATTCCTAAGGATGAAAATGCACCCGTCTTGATGGATAATTGTAAACAGCAGGGTCTTATAGGAATTGATGCTAGAAGAGTCTTAGCTCATATTTTTAATTAAAGATCTGGGAGAGGAAATGTATAGTGAAAATCCCAAGTCTACGAAGGCCTTTCGGGGGAAGGAGAAGCCAAATTAATGGAATGTATGTTTTTTGCGCTAGTTCTCAAATCATTGCTAACGGTCAGCGTTTTGTTAGCCTGTTTGCCACAGTAAGATGCAGGTGCTTTCACCCACTCAACACATATTTATTGTGCGCCCATGATGTTCCAGCCACAGTACTGGGCACAGGCATGAGTGTGGTATTATTCTGCTTTACAGAAGGGCTTTACAAAAGCTTATGGTTTCAACATTTCCCTGCTTTTGTTTATGGTTCTAACCCTTGCTTGTTTTAGAAATCATTATGCAAAGAACAACTGCATTCTTTTTAATGTCTGCACGGAGGGATTTTTCTGTGAAATGACTGTACAATAATCAGTTCCCTCTTGTTGGACATTTCTGTTATTTCTGGATTATAAATAATAGAACAATATAGCCTTAAACTTAACCCTTGTTCTCAGATATTTACATATATGGACAAGTGTTTCTGAGGGTAGTCACCAGGAAGGGAAATGATTGGGTCAAAGGACATATACATTTAACTATTTGATAGATGCTGATGGATTGCCTGCAAAAAAAAAAAAAAAAAAAACTTCAATTTTAATTACCCCAAAGCATTTGGCAATGCCTATTTCCTGAAACTAACATTGAATATTTTATTAGTTTCCTATTGATGCTGTAACAAATTACCGCACATTTACTGGATTAAAGCAACACAAATTTATTATTTTCCAGTTCTGGAGGTCAGAAGTCCAACACAAGTCCCACTAGGCTAAAAGCAAAGAGTGGGCAGGGCTGCATTCCTCTCTGGAGGCTCTAAGAGAGATTCTGCTCCTTGGCCCCTGGCCCCCCTTCCATCTACAAAGCCAGGGATGGCCAGTGGAGTGTCTGTGACACCTTGCATGATATCACTCTGACACTGACTCTTCCTGTATTCCCTTTTCCATTTTTAAAGTCCCTGTGATAATCAGGTGCTCCTGGATAATCCAGAGTGCACTCCCTACCTTCAGGTCAGCTGATTAGCAACCTGCATTCCCTCTGCCTCTAATTTCCCCTTCCTATGTAACATAACATACCCACAGGTTCCGGGGAATAGGATGTGAACATCTTTGGGGGTGCTGTTATTCCACCCACCATGGAGACATTCATCCTTTCTAATTTTTTCCATTCTAAGTGAAAAAAATGGTATTCTGCTCTTTTAAGTTGCATTTCTTGATTGATTTCATTGGTGAGGTTGAATGCCTTTCTATTTGAAGAGGCAAAGTTCTGTTATTCTAAGTTGTCTGTTTATACCCTTTGTCTCCTTTGCTACTGGGTTGCTCTTTCTCTCTCTCTTTTTCCAATTGAATTATGAATTTCTTAAGGGCAGAGGCCTCCTCACATTCACCTTTATGTCCCCAGTCCCTCAAAATATGGCTGGTTCAGAGAAGGGATTCTGTGCCTGTTGGCCCTTCCTTTCTCCCAAATGTCGTCCCTCCCACTCCATTTTCTTGCCGTTCTGCTTTGGAAAGAATGTCAGGAGGCTTCCGGCTGAGCAGCCTGAGTTGTGTCTGTGCACAAGAGCGTGTGCTGGGCTGAGACAAAGCCCATCTGTGATTTGTTCCCAGCCCTGTTGGGACTTCTCTGGCCATTAGGGCTCTGGCTCAGACTCAGTCCCTTCACTTGGAAGGCCGTTCACCCTACTCAGAGCCTCAGTTTTCTTATCCGTAAAAACAGCGATGGTATCATGCCTGACATTTAAGGGGTGATGGGAAAGTAACTGAAACAAAGGCATCAGTGCTTTGCAAGGGAGCGCCCTGGTTGCTGGGCCGCCAGCACTTGCAGTGTTGATCAGAGCAGCAGAGCCCCTGGAAGGGGACTGGAGGCAGCTGCCGGAGGTCCAGGCCTGCCCCGCCAGGCTCTTCCAGGTGGGGCTCCACACCTGCATTCAGGATGGGAGGATGCTCTGGGTTAGAGGGGGGAGCCAGTCCTTCCCTTCCTCAAGATCCTTCCAGAAGGTCTGCTGGGCCCCAGAATACCAGGCCTCAGGAGGGTCCTTCTCACCACTGGCTGCTACATGTGGAGCCCTGAACCCCCTTGGCTCAAGGGCTGGTGGTGGAAAGAGACCCTCCACCCTGAACTAGTCACATTATCTTGGAGGGACCTCTCTGCCTCCATTTCCCGGATGGCAATATAGAGAAGACACAGTCCCTACCTGCCTTCTGCTGGGAGGAGTCACTGAACAAGATCAGGGCCGTCAAGCCTGATACCTCAAAAGGGCGATCAATGGCCATTCCTGTCATCATGTTCCCTCCTTCCCCTGCTGTAAAGCTGCCAGTTCGCAGGCCTGAGCCCGACAGCAGGTCCAGGAGTTGAAGCAGCCCTGCTTCTGCCAGTGACCGGCGACCACGGCAGGTCACAGTGTCCTCGGCCATGCCTCCGTGTTCTGTGACTCAGGCCGTGGGGTGGACAGATTCCTCTCACTCCCTCTCTCCCTATTTCTCCAGCCAGGCAGAGCTGGCAGCCATGAGGAGACAGCACCTGGGCTGGGAGGGCTGGAGTCCAGCCACCCTCCTCTAATTCATTTCCAAGCTGGCAGCTGCCTTTCCCTCTTGCAGGGACCCTAGACCCAGGACCCTGAGGGTGCTGTCTGTGGGCAGGGCTGTGGCTTTCTGGCAGGGTCCCTAGCGATGCCCCCTCTGCTGCCTCCCAGTCTTCACAGTCAGCAGAGCCCTTGGGGCCTGGCTTCCAGCCTTTCCTGTGCAGTCGGGCGGGCCTGGACCTCATTAGCACTTTTTATTAAATCCATCTGTTCTGTGTGGACGACCAGCCCTGAGTCCCTGTGCTCCCGCCCTGGGTGTGGGTGGGGGAGAACTGTGCACAGATGGCAATTGTGTGAATTTGGTATGGGATCCTCCAGGCTCTGGGCCGCCAAGCCTGCTAGGCATGGAGATGCTGAAGGGCAGTGCAGCCAGGCAGGGATCAGGAGCAACTAGAGTCTGGAGGCCTTTCCTGACCCTGCTGAGCCTGTGGGGTCAAGAGTGGGGAATGGAAGCGGGCCTGGCCCTACCTGGGCACTGTGGGCCTGCTGCTCTGCTCTCCATTGACACATCTGCTCCCTGTGCCCTTCCCCAGGAGTGCATCATCGACGAGGACTGTGGGCCCAGCAAGTACTGCCAGTTTGCCAGCTTCCAGTACACCTGCCAGCCATGCCGGGGCCAGCGGATGGTGAGTATGCCAGGGCCTCTGGGGCTGTGGCACCAGGGTCTCAGGCACCTGGGGGAGAAAGCCAGGGGCCCCAGCGTTCTCAGCTGGGCTTCCCAGAAGAGCCTCACCATGATGGGGAGGACCCAAGAGGGCTCCCCAGAGGGCTGACTCCTGGAGTGACAAGGAAATCATTCCAGTCTGGGATGACAGGAAGCCATCTGCAGACCCAGGGCCACTCCCATCCCACCCCATGTTCTCTGGTCATGTTGTTTGTGTCATTGATGGTAGAGAAGGGGAGAGACGGCCAGGCACCGTGGCTACACCTGTAATCCCAGCACTTTGGGGAGACCAAGGCAGAAGGATCTCTTGAGGCCGGGAGTTCAAGAAGGGGAGGGAAGGGAGAGGAGGTGTCCTTACACCTGTTGCTTCCCCTGGGGATGACCCATCCTAATAGACATTCAGAGACATTCCGGCAGCCCCCAGGCAGGGAGAGCTGCTCTCCTTCTGGACCTGCACCCCACCCACCAGATCTTTCTCCAATCTGCCAATAAGAGAGGGCAGAGGGACAGGGCAAGAAGAGGCCAGGGCACTGCCCCAGTGCAGGTTACACTGGGAAATGTGGAGCCAGGGCAAAGGAGACTCTTCACCCAACAGGCATTTTGGACGAAGCCACATGGACTCACAGACTTTTCCTAGTCATTTTTCCTTATTCAGACAATAACACAGCATGCTAATAAGTTTGGAAAGTCAAGCAATTCTTATTACCTTACCCGGCTGTCTGTGGTGAGGCCACTGCTGTTGCACCTCCCAGCCAACCCCACTCGGTACCATCACTGGGCACAGCCGTGGGGACCTCACTTTGCTCTCTAACTGCCATGCCCTGTGTGGCTGCAGGACCCTGGCACCCACAGACCATCCTCATCTTGGGCCAGCTTGGGCCTTAGTTTAATCGGCTCATCATTGGGCCTTGCTTCTTTGGGCCTGGACCTAGGGACCTAAGGAAAAAGGGAATGGCAAAGTCTGTGGGGACCACAAAGACCCCCTGCTGTTCTTTGCAAAATCTTAAGCTGTGGAGAAAGACTCAGATCCATGAGTCCTCCCGGTGCCATTTTTCCAGCGTTCTGACCCGCATGTCTCGCCAGCCAAGCTCCCACCTCTGTCCCATTGACTTTCACTGAAATCTCAGCCTGGTCTACCTGTCTCTACAATGGGAGGATGCAGGTTGGCCTATCTGTGGTATCTTCAGGCTGGGATCTCAGCAAGCCCCCAGTCCCTAAGCCTCTGGCTCTAGGCTCTTTCCACCTGTCCGCAGCTCTGCACCCGGGACAGTGAGTGCTGTGGAGACCAGCTGTGTGTCTGGGGTCACTGCACCAAAATGGCCACCAGGGGCAGCAATGGGACCATCTGCGACAACCAGAGGGACTGCCAGCCGGGGCTGTGCTGTGCCTTCCAGAGAGGTGAGTGGCCTCCCCTCAGATGCAGGGAAAACCCTGTCCCAACCTCCACCAGACTGGACCTCCTGGAGCCACGTCCATGCCAACCACATGGTTTCGCGTCCCACCTCTTGGATAGGCTCCCAAATGCTCATCAGTGTGTGCTGCCCTCCCACAGCCTCTGCCCGGAGTGGGAAGACCACCTCTTTTTTTTCCCCTGTTGATGCTCAGAAAAGTTAAATGACTTCAGGATGCAAAAGCCCAGTCTGGAAGGAACACCCCCAGATGGGTGGGACTAGCAGCCCCCTCCCTCCCACCACTCCTTATTTCCCAGGTTCCTTTTCCTGTGAATCACCCGCTTCCACTCCCATCTTCCGTCCTGCCTCTCCCAGGTGAGGTCTGCTCAGGCTCTCTCCGCCCCCACTAGGGTTTTTGAAAAATTCTCATTTGCTGCCTCCCCAGCTCGGCATCCCCAGCCCACTAGTCCTCCCCGTACCTGCCGCCTCCGTGATCTTCCTAAAAGGCTGCTTTTTGGGTGTTGCTCCCCTGGGACCTGCAGCAGCTCCTGTTGTCTCCCACGATGTTCAGACCCCTTAGGCTGTCTTGTGAGGCCTCATGCAGCTCCAACTTACTTGCCCTCCTTTTCTCTCCACTACTCCTTGGCCTATTTGGGAATTTCACCGGCCCTGACATTTTCCACTGAGCTCAACCCCAGGCCTTTGCTGGTGCTGTCCCTGTGCCTGAATGCCTTTGCCCCACTCTTAATTTCTCCAGACTTTCTGGCCCTCAAAATCCAGCAGAAGCCCACCTCTTCCAGGCAGTCCTGCCTGCCTCAGCCCTACCAATCATTCCCTCCTGAGCCCAGGCTGCCATTCTTGTTTCCTGTCATTCCATATCTTCAAACTAACCTGCACTTTGGGGTTGAGGGTGGGAGGTAGGAGGTTATGCTCCATTTCTTTGCCCCTCCCCTTGGAGCCCTTCTACCCTACACGGGGCACACAGGGGTGACTCTGGGCTGCTTCCAGGCCTGCTGTTCCCTGTGTGCACACCCCTGCCCGTGGAGGGCGAGCTTTGCCATGACCCCGCCAGCCGGCTTCTGGACCTCATCACCTGGGAGCTAGAGCCTGATGGAGCCTTGGACCGATGCCCTTGTGCCAGTGGCCTCCTCTGCCAGCCCCACAGGTGAGGCCCCCTCACCCTACCTCTCAGGGAGCCAAGGGCTGAGGAGGTGCCATCCAGCAGGGGCACAGGAGCAGAAGCAGGTTTTCCCTGGGGGAGATGTAGATTCCCTTTAGGATTGGTTTGAGAGGTCGTTGGGTCATGCAGATGGAAGGGTCCAATGAGCAGTCAGTTCTAGGGGTCTGGAGCCCAGGCTGCCCAGGAGGCACAGATCTGGGGCTCATCTAGCTGGTGGCTGAAGCTTCATGAGTGGATGGTCCAGGGAGAGGGCATGGAGGGAGAAAAGCCAAAAGCCTGGGCTCCCTCCCTAGACCTGTCACAATGACAGATAAGCAGAGAAAAAGGAGCTGGCAGAGAGGCCACGGGGAGGCCAGGAGTGGCCACCAAGGTGGAGGGTGCAGCCCACAGTGTCTGAGGCTGCTGAGACTCCATGAGGCATGAGGCTCAGGCCTGGCCAACTTCTCAGGGCACATCTCCCTGTCCTCCCCGCAGCCTCTACTCAATCTTCTCTCCCAACAGAATCCAGGGCTGCTGGGCAGACAGGCAGAACTCCCATTCCCCACGGCTGTGTGCAGTGGCTCACACCCGTAATCCTAGAGCTTTGGGAGGCCAATGCAGGAGGATTGCTTGAGGCCAAGAGTTCAAGACCAGCCTGGGCAACATAGGGAGATCCCGTCTCTACCAAATACATTAATTTTTTTTAAAAAAAGGAATTCTTCCTCCCCATTCCCACAGAGGTCCATGGCATCCTGCATGTGGCTAGACTACACCCCAGGGTCAGGCTGACTCCTGCCCGGAGGCCCGAATGGGCCAGGGTCTTTGAGGAGCTGTGGTGCTGCTATATAGCCCTCAGGTCCTGCCCCTGGGCTGTGGGGCCTGAGAGTCGCAGGAGGTCAGGCCTGCTCTGGAGGAGGGGAAGCTGCCCCCGGTTAGCACATTCTCCCAAAATGAGCCTAGATGTTGACGGGAAGTGAAGTGTCTCTGTTGAAGAGACAGGAGAGGAGGGGGCGTGAAGGTGAGGCTGGGAGCCCCACAGAGTCAGGGCGCCTTAGCTTTCGGCCTGGGCAGGCTCCCACGTTTAGAGCCTGGCTTTGTCCCGTCTCTCCCCAGCCACAGCCTGGTGTATGTGTGCAAGCCGACCTTCATGGGGAGCCGTGACCAAGATGGGGAGATCCTGCTGCCCAGAGAGGCCCCCGATGAGTATGAAGTTGGCAGCTTCATGGAGGAGGTGCGCCAGGAGCTGGAGGACCTGGAGAGGAGCCTGACTGAAGAGTTGGCACTGGGGGAGCCTGCGGCTGCCGCCGCTGCACTGCTGGGAGGGGAAGAGATTTAGATCTGGACCAGGCTGTGGGTAGATGTGCAATAGAAATAGCTAATTTATTTCCCCAGGTGTGTGCTTTAGGCGTGGGCTGACCAGGCTTCTTCCTACATCTTCTTCCCAGTAAATTTCCCCTCTGGCTTGACAGCATGAGGTGCTGTGCATTTGTTCAGCTCCCCGAGGCTGTTCTCCAGGCTTCACAGTCTGGTGCTTGGGAGAGTCAGGCAGGGTTAAACTGCAGGAGCAGTTTGCCACCCCTGTCCAGATTATTGGCTGCTTTGCCTCTACCGGTTGGCAGACAGCCAACATGGCTTTGATAATTGTTTGAGGGGAGGAGATGGAAAGAATGTGGAGTCTCCCTATGATGGGTTTTGGGGAAATGTGGAGAACAGTGCCCTGCTTTGCAAACATCAACCTGGCAAAAAATGCAACAAATGAATTTTCCACGCAGTTCTTTCCATGGGCATAGGTAAGCTGTGCCTTCAGCTGTTGCAGATGAAATGTTCTGTTCACCCTGCATTACATGTGTTTATTCATCCAGCAGTGTTGCTCAGCTCCTACCTCTGTGCCAGGGCAGCGTTTTCATATCCACAGTCAATTCCCTCTCTCAGCACAGCCTGGGGAGGGGTCATTGTTCTCCTCGTCCATCAGGGATCTCAGAGGCTCAGAGACTGCAAGCTGCTTGCCCAAGTCACACAGCTAGTGAAGACCAGAGCAGTTTCATCTGGTTGTGACTCTAAGCTCAGTGCTCTCTCCACTACCCCACACCAGCCTTGGTGCCACCAAAAGTGCTCCCCAAAAGGAAGGAGAATGGGATTTTTCTTTTGAGGCGTGCACATCTGGAATTAAGGTCAAACTAATTCTCACATCCCTCTAAAATTAAACTACTGTTAGGAATAACAGTGTTCTCACAGTGTGGGGCAGCCATCCTTCTAATGAAGACAATGATGTTGACACTGTCCCTCTTTGGCAGTTGCATTAGTAACTTTGAAAGGTATATGACTGAGCGTAGCATATAGGTTAACTTGCAGAAACAGTACTTAGGTAATTGTAGGGCGAGGATTATAAATGAAATTTGCAAAATCACTTAGCAGCAACTGAAGACCATTATCAACCACGTGGAGAAAATCAAACCAAGCAGGGCTGTGTGAAATGTGGTTGTAACATGCAGACTGCGAACACTGAACTCTACACCACTCCACAAATGATGTTTTCAGGTGTCATGGACTGTTGCCACCATGTATTCATCCAGAGTTATTAAAGTTTAAAGTTGCACATGATTGTATAAGCATGCTTTCTTTGAGTTTTAAATTATGTATAAACATATGTTGCATTTAGAAATCAAGCATAAATCACTTCAACTGCTCTTCTGTAGTTCTTGGATTTCTTTTCCCTTTTGACTTTGAATAAATGTAAAATCCTTTCAGCCAGAAAAAGTAAAATAGAAATGACCTGTATTAAAAATTCTTCCATAGAAGCAAATTTTCCACACAACTGAAGCACACCTCTTTCAGCATCAAAATATTTTAGAAATCTTAACTATTTTTGGATAGGAATTTGTCTTACAGAGTGTAAATGCTTCACTGCCTTCTGAAAGGACAAATGGAATATGTATGACTCTTTTTTAGGGGAGCCTTCTTTAATCAAATGCAGTTCTGGGCCATAACACGGTAAGATCCTCAAGGACCATAATATTAGAGCTACTATATTGAAGTCAGCTGCGTGGCAAATGCCAGATTAGGCAGTCTACCTATATTCATTCATTTGATCTTCACTGAACTCCATGAGCATTTTCTTCATTTCACAGATGAACAAATGGAGGTGCAAAGAGATTGACAGAGTAGAAGTCAGACAAAAACAGCATCTAGTACAGTATGTCCAGGTTATAGTGATTATTTTAAGATCAAATAGGGAGCTGTTTTCTGTTCAATGTCCAAAACCATCAGGACCACCCTACATTCTGGTTACTCAACAGATATCTACTGAGAGCCTCCTCAGAACCAGGTGCTGTGGTACGCTCTGGGGTGCCAAGCTGACCCAGATAGGGTCCCTACATTGAAGGCATCCCAGTCTAATGAGGGAGACACAGCCAGAGCAAGCAATGACAAAACAAAGACAGTCAACCCGATGTGGGAACAGAGGTGTTACGGAAGCCTCAGTGGAGCACTTGGGGATAGCTGGCATGGGAACTGGCTCTTGAAGATGATAGGAGTTTATCAGGAAGCCAGAGGGCACAGGAAAGGGCTTTCTGGGCCGTGGGCAGAGGGAGGGAGGCACAAGGGTCAGGTGCCATGTAGGGGAAACTGCAAGTCATTTGCAGTGGCTGGAAGGCAAGGAAAGCTTGAGGAAGCATTTGGAGAAGAGGCTAAAAATTATGTCATCCAAAAAATGATTGAAAACATTGTGGTATATGAGATAAAACTAGGTTCCCCATAGTTGTATATGTAGGTATAGTAGGCTGCTCCATTTTGTCATGATAGCCACAAACTTGTAAGAACATGAGAGGCTTTGCAAAATACTTAGCTGAAGCCAGCATCTGAGTAGCATCTGAGTGTCTCCTTTACTCAGTCCTGAGTGAAATGTGGGCGGCGCTGGGGGGAGGTGGTGCTTGAATACCTTGCTGCTGCTCTCTTCCAAAGCCAGAGTTCCCGCCAAGCCATGGCAGATGCTGTCAGGTAAACTGCTCAACAGCTGTTTCCCGTCCCTCCAGCAGCTAGGGCTGGCCCCATGACCCAGGAAATGTAAGGGGAGGGCTCCCAGAGTTTCTGGAATTTTTTCCCAATTGACAAAAGGAGAGTGGCAAACAAGAATGGAGCTCCTGCCCTCCATCCACTTCCCCTGCCTTTGAGTATGGTGCTCAGAAGGCGACATTTGGCTCTGGGGCAGCCATCTGGTGATCATGTGATCAACAGGGCTGCATTCCTCTGGAGGCTCTGGGGAGAGTCCATGTCCTTGCTGTTTTTTAGCCTCTATAGGTCACTGGCATTCCTTGGCTCATGGGCCCCTTCATCTTCAAATCCTGCAATGACAGTTCTGTCCTTCTCAGGTGCCAGCTCCCTGGCTTTCTACAGCTGGGAAAGGTTCTCCACTTCTGGGGACTCATGTGATCAAATTGTGCCCACCTAGATAATCCAGAATAATCTTCCCACGTCAAGGTCCTTAACCTTAATTGCATCTGCAAAATCTCTTTTGCCCTGTCAGGTAAATAATCACAGGATACAGGGTTTAGGATGTGGCCCTACCACAGAAAGAGTCTTTGAGTCCTCTTTGAGGACTCAAATTGAGTCCTCAATTTGAGGAGGAAACCAATCCTGGTCTCCATCATCTCTGGACACCTTAAGTAAACCACTGATATTATTATTGATCAAGCTGGTGTTAGCTTTTCTGTTATTTGAAGCCAAAAAGCATTTCTGACACAGGAGCTATTTGCATGATGAACCATGGCCTGCAGGAGAACAAAGCCCAACTGGTTCTCTGGGCCTGTGGGGAGGGAGGACGAGGTTGAAGCAGGAAGGGAGGGGCCTGCTGTAGTGTGAGGGATGAGGACGGGATGAGAATAAAAGGCATTAGGTATTCCTGTGGTCTGCGCATCCTCTCCAGATACTCAAGAAATGCAGTTCAACTATTTGGAGATTACTTTTTGATAGCTATGCTTGGTTTCTAAATTCAGGGCAAACAGCCATGGAGCTAGGCCCCTGCACACAGGGTTTGCGAAAGTGGCCACCTCAGCAGCAGCAGCACAATTGCCCTGTATAAAGATGACCGAGGGAGGATGAAATCCCCTTTTGGGAGATTGTGGTGTTTGGAAAACAGATTCTTCCCCTCCGTGACACTCCGTTGAGGGAGGAGAGATTAGATTTTATTCCCTTGGCTGAAACCTCTGAGGGGAACTTTTTGAGACACTCATGGAAGATCAAATTGAGGGTTGAAGACTTGGTAGGGACTAGTGCAGCATGGGATAGTGGTATTCATGGCAGAGAAGTGTCTGCCAGCAGGAGGTTGGCAAAAGACGCAGTCAGATTTCATGAGGGAGCATCAACGCTGTTAGGAGTTGGGTCCTTTGCTGATAGGACTCGCAGGGCATCTACCTTCATGTCTACAAAAAAGTTACTAGTGACCAGGCAGAAGGGGACAGTAACCTCACCAGCCCCACTGCTAAGAGGTAGTTAGCACATGTCTTTCCCCTGCTCTTCCTGGCCTCTTCCGCCACCAGTCAAGCTGTCGCAGGAATTGGCAGGCACAGCACATCTTGGAGGCACTATGGAGGTTCAGGGGAGCTTTGAATGAAACCACTGACCTTTAAGATAAGATTGTCTTAATAACACAAAATGACTTAAAAGTTACAGGATTGCACTGAGCACTTGATAAGCCCACTTCCCAGTGGGAAACTGCATACGACAAAACAATTGGCACAGTTATGAAAAAAATGTAAGCATTGAGTATTTCTATCTCCATAAATTATACTCTTCAAGCAGGTTACTTAAGCATTATAAAAGAGGCTGAAAACAGGTGGGGAGAGGGCAGGTGGGAAACATGGAAAGCAGAGGGAAGGGGAGCTTGGTGCTCACCTGTGATGCAAGGATTTAGGGTCCAATAACAATTTCTGACCTGGTGAGCTGACACAGTTGAGATCAATTCTCTTGTACAGGTGAGCTGTTGAGGAGGTGGAAAGGGGCAGTGCTGTGATGGGGAAGGGGCAGAGCATTCCTCTCAACTCTCTTTAGCCCTCCTAGCTTGACCTACTGATGGCTGCACTCTTTTCTAAATAGTAACACATGCTCCAATGCATGCTTGAGTTTGTGCATTATTCTTGTTTCTGAAAGTCAAGTTGTGACAATTAATGCTGTATCTAACCAAATGATCACAGCCTCCCTTTTCCCCATGGGAACTACAATCAAGAAGCATCTTCCAATTTCATGTACACTAAACCTAAGTGGCCACAAGCTTCACTTGGGCCATGAACTCCTTTGAAACCCTCATAAAAACTGTCCTACTATCTCCCTGGTGAATCACATGTACACACAGTTTTGCCTTTCAGGACATATGACCTTATAAGATTTTGACTACTAGTGACCAAAATGTTGATGTTTTTCAAAAATTACACAGAATTGTTAAGATGGAATAGTTTTATTTAGCAAACAAAAAACTTGCTAATTCAGAGTATCCTCTAGTCCACGTACTGTGGTTTAGACTACATTTGCAAAATTAGGGCCTGGACGCTGAACAAAATAAAATCCAGAGGAAGAACTACAGTATCCAATCAAAAAGGAAGTACTAGCAAATGAACCAGAATAAAAGATTTTATTGTATTCCATACATTCACAGGTCACTTCCAGATTTAGTAACAACACTGCAATGCTATGATGCTGTGCAGTCATTTAGCTTAAACCACAGTGTAAGTTGGTAGCTCTCTCCTGCTCTCTTGGCCTCTAGATGTATCACAATACAATTCCTAACTGTGGCCTGGCAACCAACGCTTATTTCATTGGATTATTTTCTGACTGGGACATGGGTTCATCGCATCTTCCCAGAATTTTAAAGTACCTTCCCTTACATTATAAGAGATGACCAAACACTCTAGTGTGAGGGCTGCTTCACACACTGTTTTTATCTATCATGATTGCTCTTCCTTACATACACGTCCCGTACAGACCACCTACACAGGGCATGGTCCTGAAACCACAGCTTTTGTTTCTTTGGCCAGAATGCACCCCTCACCTTGAGTGCCCGCCTTAGAAACACAGGTACTTGGTTCTCACAGGGTGTGCATGGTTGACACAAGTTCATCTGCCCCACGGTAAAAAGCGTCAAAAGATAAGAGATCATGAGGCTCCACTGCCCCTGGGCTCAGGGAACTTGATCCACATTGCTAGGGCTCTGCCTGTTATGTTATGGATGCTCACCTGACTCTCTGAAGCAGAGGGAGGCTGACACAGATTAGCTTTTATTGAAATTATTAAAGTGCAACATTGTGTTTTCACTCTATCAGGCACTGAAAAGCAAGAAGCTTTTAATTTTTTCTTTTCTATAATGAAATATATTTTCTTTACTCTTATTTGTATCTGTAATACACCTGCAATTAGAAGCAGCAGTTAAACATAAAACAAAGAACAGAGCAGAAGGCACAGTCTAAAGAGTGAGTATCAGAAGAATTTTACCATTTACGCTCATAGGAATACTAAACCAAACCCAGCAGACCAAACTCCAAAGCCCATTTTGTTTACAAGTCAGACTCTTCTGTGCGATAGCAAGTCAGTCCTTTAAAGCAGAAACCCCATTTACTAACCCTATATCCCAAGCAGGCCTGTATCAGAACCAAATAGCTGTCCTCTTACATCAGAAAATCTAAGTGATCTGAAAGACAATTCATCACAAGTGTTTCCAATTTTCTTGAGAACATCACCAATCCCACTAATGCAAACTCAGAACATTACTTCAGTCAAATTTAGCTAAATGCTATAGCTTTCTTGAAATAAAAAATAGCCAGAAAAAATACCTTAGAAAAGATTTTTTTTTTCATTGTGGATTCCAGGAGACTTTTAAGACATTATGGAATTCTCGGTGATTATATTCAAATGGCAGAGCCACATTTGCTAACAGTATTTTCTAATTTTATCTTTCTTATAAGAAAAAAAGGGTAAAAATCGGATCTGAAATACTGACGGGGTTCCCCAAAGTTAGATATTAACACATCTTTTCATTTCTCTTATGAGAACTTTACTGTAAATATGCCTTTATCATAGAAATGAGATATCCAATACACATTACAAAATGTTATATTTAAAGATGACAAATCTATTCTTAACCCAGATTCTTCATCCACAGAAGTTTAATGACTAAAATAACACAACAGAATGAACAAATGTTTTATTGGCATGTTCATTGTTGTAAACAGCATCTGGCATGAAAAAGTTTTACCAAAACCTTTTTTATTGATTTTTATAAATTAGATGGTATTTCAAAATTTATGTAGAATTGTGTTCATTGAGTACTTTTATTTAGCAAAGCAAAAACTTGCTGATACTAATAAACTCTGCAATGAAATCATGTTGACTGCATCAGTCTGTACCATGACCTAACCTCACTAGCAAGTTTATTCAGAACAATGTTAAGACGTTTCCCAAAAGTTAAACTACATGTAACTACAAATTGACTCTAAAAATTAAAACGGGACTTACAAGCATTCTAGAAGATTCAAACTTGAAGTAAAATCTTCAAAACTAGATGTACAAAGAGAAAAAAATTGAAGCCGCTGAACAGAGAAACCTCATTAACAAGGGCAACGACAATCCTATGGGACCTAGCACTGAGGAACCTCACTGAGGATTACATTTACATAGATTGCTATACTTCTCAATGTACACAAATGTACAGAATGAATATGTGAAAAGAATAACCATGGCAGATAGTTGAACTGCAATTATGATAACTCAACAGGATCAATTTTATTTACATGCTGAATAAATGAATGAAACATATTCTCTACATCCATAACTTAAGTACAATCAGTTATAATTACAACACTGCAGCAATCTGAGCTGCCACCTGCTGGGATCAGTCTAAGGGAAACGTTTTGATGTTCCAGAATAATGTTCTTAATACTCTGCAAAAAATGAAAACAAAATAAAAACACAACTTCACAATTCCTTACTGGGTTACGGCTGGTTCTAAGAATTTCTTTTCTTCAGCTCCTGTTTTTGCTGCTTTCCAAGAGTCAACACATGTTGGATTTACTTCTGAATTGTCAATGAGGTAATGTGTGTATCAGTGAAATAAACAGAAAATTCATTCATTCATGGCCTTTGCACAGCTTTTATTATTAAGCTATGAGCATCCTGTTTGAGGCTAGTTTTACTAGCGGCTATGTGCACATTTGTCCGCAATAAAAGAAGTTTACTCATTCCCCTGTCCCCTTTTCTAATAGAAGGTTTGCTTTTTTTGTTTTTTTTTTATATTTTTTTGCACATCCCTTTTCACTTTACAGTACATTTGACTATAGTGCACAACATGATTCCGAGTCAAAACAGTGGCCCATTGGGCACTGAGCTTCTGATTGGTGTAGGGCAGTCCAATCAGTGCTGGTGTCACTGGGTTACCCCAACCATGTCCGGCCAAAATGGCACTACCCAGTGGTAGTGAACCATCTAATTAAAACCAAAACTCCCCCAGGGAAAATGCTACACTATCAGAGTCAGTCTTGAGTCAGATCTTTATTTGGTGCTCCATCCAGATATATTTTTAGTGCTTTCTCTTTACGAGGTGAGTATGTTACACGATGTCCAGTCTTCTGGAGTCGACTGCTTTCTTTTTTCATCAGTTCATTTCTTTGTTCATCTGTCAATTCCATTAATTCTTCTGTTTTATCCCTACATATAAAATATTAATCACATATTAGTCCAGTAGACCCCTCCACCTCTATTAATGTATGCTTGAATGCTATAATGCTCCTCAGCAAGATAATGAAATCTGTTACTGGTGAAGTAATATTATTTTATATACTGAGATGTCCCAGATTTCTAAGGTGTTTATCACAGGAACACATTGCTTACTTCTAAAAGTGGCAGAGAATAACTTCCATGTTATTAGCAGTAGTAACAGGTATCATTATTGAACATCTATTATAGGCACTGTGCCAGTTATTTTACATGCAATAGCTCTAATTCTCATAAAATCCTGCAAGGTAGACATCATTGTTGCAATTTTATAGATGAGGAGCTAGGTAAATCAGAAAGCTAGTTTTGAACCCAGATCTGTGAGGCTCCAATGACTATTCTTTTTCCTCTACATCTGTGCTGTCCAATACAACAGCCATTAGCTACATGTGGCTATTGAGTTTGTGAAATATGCCTGGTTCATATTGAGATGTGCTGGAAATATAACAGACATACAATATTTCTAAGACTCAGCACAATAAAAAAATGCAAAATACAAATGATTTTTTATACTGATGACATGTTGTAATGATCATATTTTGGATATATTGGATTTAAAATATTTTTTAAATTAATTTCACCTGTTTCTTTTTATTGTTTTTAATGTGGCTACTAGAAAACTTCAAATTATAATCATGTTTGGCTGTCACTGTATTTCTACTGGTTAGTGCCACTCCATATCATAAAAACAGTAAAGATATTTATGGAAAATAAGATATTTATGCACACCAAAAATGTATTACAGCAACAAAAACATTGTGAATGTTACCTATAAAATATGACCGCACCATCATCACAGATATAAAGAGGCCAGACATTCAGGGTAGAAACTTTGGGATTCCAGTCTAAATCGTGATGAATATCAAGGACAGAAATATCACAGGGAAATGTTCCTCTACCCTAAAAAGAAAAAGAATGAATGAATAAATCATGCCACTAGCTGTGTTTATCATGCACAATACACAGATGCAAACATTCTCAGGGCTTTACCTTAGCAAATTCAATATCATCCAAAGGAATCCCACTGATTTCACTAAGCTGTAAAATAAAACATTTTATTTGAGTTCATTTAAAAAACAAACTTGCTTAGAAAAGTTATTTTCCTTTTACCCCACAAACAGAAATAGCTCGGTTTAAAAAATGTTTGATATAAAAAAATTAGAAGAAAAAGTAGAAAGCGGCCACCCTGCAAATACCATGTCCCAGAAATACCAAGTTAGTATATTCCTTCCAGACCTTTTCCTATGCATACACAAACTACACCCACATGTTTCTAAAACATAAAAAAATAGATTAATATCTCTATATAACAATTCTGTTCCTAGAGGAATAGGATACAAAGTGACCACATTCTCTTCAATAACTGAACAATATACATTTTATCTCCTGTTGATGGACACTGAGACTGTTTTCAGTTTTTCCAAGTTACAAAGCTCTACTGTATACTTCCATGAATATCCTCCCACATGGTGAAACCCCCTCTCAACTAAAAATACAAAGAATTAGCTGGGCGTGGTGGCATGTGCTTGTAGTCCCAGCTACTCGGGAGGCTGAACCAGGAGAATCACTTGAACCCGGGAGGCAGAGGCTGCAGTGAGCCAAGATCACGCCATTGCATTCCAGCCAGGGCAACAAGAGTGAAACTCCATCTCAAAAATAAATACATAAATAAATTCTTTTTTCTTGAGACAGAGTCTCACTCCATCACCCAGACTGGAGTACAGTGGTGCAATCTTGGCTCACTGCAACCTCCACCTCCTGGGTTCAAGCAGTTCTCCAGCTTCAGTCTCCTGAGTAGCTAAAATTACAGGCATGCACCACCACACTTGGCTAATTTTTGTATTTTTAATAGACGCAGGGTTTCACCATGTTGGCCAGGCTGGTCTCGAACTCCTGAACTCAAGTGATCTGCCTGCCTCGACCTCCCAAAGTGCTGGGATTACAGGAGTGAGCCATGGCACCCAACCTGCAAATACTTCTATAGATCGAATTCCCAGATGTTTAATTGCAAATCCAAAATACTGACAAACGATGCCAACTGAACTTGAAAAAAATCATATCAATTTATACACTTATCAAAGGTATATATTGTCTGTATCCCCTAAACCTTGAGAACTCTAGGTATTTTTTGATTTTCTAAATCTTCACCAATTTAAGAGTGAAAAATAACATTATTCTTTAATTTGTATTTCTTTTTCTATAAATTGCCTATTCATGCTGTCTTTCTTAAAATTAGATTTGTTCCATCTTTTTCTTATTAAGGTAGTAGCTCCTTATAAATTATTGACAGCATGTTTAACAACTGCTTCAAATAATTTCCTCCTAGTTTATTGTCTTTTAGCTTTGTTTATGAGTTGCTTTTTAAATACCTTTTTCTTTGGCTGTGCAGGTTTTTTTTTGTTTTTTTTTTTGGCTTCTGGTATTATGCTTACAAATATCTTTCTCCAGGAATATGAAAATATCTTTAGTATTTAATATTTTACATATTTTCACCTAGTACATTTACTTTTTTTATATATAAACTTAATACATTTAGAATTTATTTTTGTGTTTAGTATGAAGTATGGAAATAAATCTTTTTCAAAATGCTCATTGTGCTAGTACCACGGATTGACTAACTCACCCTTTCCCCAGAGATCCTTAGATATCCCATCTTAAAATGCAAAACAGACCTTCATCTGGATTCTCTACACAATTCGACTTCATTTCATTTTTTTAGACATATAGCAATTCACTCTAGTAACTTATAACTAATTCTAACTACTTAGGACAAAATTGGTCCAAGTAACAGAAAGTGAGGATCCACTTCTATTCAGAAGTAATTTTTCAAAGAATCAGGAGCCTGAACAACCAGAGTGTGCCACAAGGTGTGACAGAAACCAAAAACAAAAGTTGCTGCACCAGCGTTTGGTACTACTTCCTAGGTTTTCTCTTACGCAACACAGGAAGAATGTATTGTTTATATATTATATATTTTATAAATATTATGATATACATATACAACATAAGATACATGTTCTGTTTAAAATGAACTGACCTTCTCTCGCAATTCGTCAACACTACTGCTTTCCAATACAACCTCCTGGAAGGGATCCAACTTCATCTCTGACGGCTTCCACCGTCTTGACAAAACTGCAAGCTGTGACATGGACTTCATCTTCTCTACCCCTAAGAATATGCAAGATTAGGTCATCATTCTATTTCCTCTGAAGGTTCATAATTTGACTTTTCCCTTAGTGCCTTACTAAACAGAAAGATTTACTTCAAGTGTTACTCTTAAAAAGTGGGCACAAGAAAAAACCCAATTATCCCAAAGAGTTTTTGAGAATGAAATATTTACTCTCTTCTCTCCAGTCTCAGAAGATAATTCCTCTCTTCTTCAAACCAGTACTCCTAATTCCACTCCCTCCTGACTCCTGTTGAACACCGCATTACCAATTACTCTCTTCTCTGGATCTCCAATCTCTGTTTCTCTATTGGCTACTACCCCTAAAATCATAATCTAATCAACTTCACTTTATCCTCTTTTTTCACTAAAGCTATTATTAATCCTTCTCTTTCCATTTACTCCCCAATTTAGTGATTCTTCAAAATTGTCACTTTTACATTATGTCACTTTTCAAGCATCAACTCAATTGTCACTTTTCTCTGGTGTACACAAGAAGAACTTCTACTGATTCAGTCCCTTAGTACCTATTATTTTAGAATGACAGGTTTGCAGTTCTGTTTCTTCCACAGACTGTGTGCACCAATAAGTGGTTCTTACTCATTTTTGTAGCACAAGGGATTAGCAGTGTCTGGAAAATTACAGGTCAATAAATATCTCTTGGATTTAATCACATGACATTTCTTACTCAACTACCTTGATGTGAAAATATACTGAAATAATACTGATGCAGGCACCCACCATCTAGTACCATCTTCAGATGAATCCATCTCTGCTAATACATACTTAATCCTTACAAGGGTGACTTCTTTGTCATTTATGATCTCTTCCTGACTTACCCAGGCACAGTGACTATTCCCTAAGACCCCAGATACTCAAAGAAATCACAATCTGGAGCACTTGCCTACACACCATAGTAGATGGTATCCTAGTTGTTCCTTACCTCCCAACTTAACTTGTCAATTAATCAGAATTTCAACCATTTAAATTTATGGTTAAATTAGACCTGAAGCAGCCTGAAATACATGAGGTGTTAGTATTATTGAGCTCTCTAAAAACTAGTATAATCTTGTAACAAAATATCCAGAATTGATATTTACTTTCTACAGAAGGAAAATTAAAATTGTCCTAAGCAACAGCAAAAAAAGAATATAGAACTAGTTTTTTACCTTGATGTGATCTAAAAGCCAACTTTCCTCCTATAAGCCTCCCTCCAAACACTAATACTTTAAATGTGCCAGTGTTGGTAACGAAAACTGGGAGGTGTGACAAATAGGTCTGCTACTTGGACCTCCTCAAGGTCACTGTTATGGGTTGAATTGTGCCCCCCACAAAAAGACATGTTGAAATCCTAATCCCTAGTACCTCAGAATGTGACCTTATTTGGAAATAGGGTCTTTATTTACAGTGATACTCAAAGTAAAATAAGGTCTTCAGGGTGGACCCTAATCCAATAGGACTAGTGGTTTACGAAAAAGGGGAAAACAATACAGACAGACAAGCCCACAGAAAGAACACCACATGAAGATGAAGGCAGAGACTGGGGTGATGCATCTACAGGCCAAGGTTGCCAATGATGGCCAAAAACCACAGAAGCTAGGAGAGAGTATGGAACAGATTCTCCCCCACAGCACTCAGAAGGAACCAACCCTGTTGACAGCCTGATCTCAGATTGTGAGACAATACACTTCTATTCTTTAAGCCACCTGGCTTAGGACACAAATAGTCATTGTTCTTGAGTCTCTGATAAATTATCAGTACCATGTCTTCAATACAAAATAAGCCATAATAGTAAAAAAGAAACTAAAGAACAAACATGGCTAAGAAAGTATTAGCAGAGTTTTCTTAAAATGTATTAAAAACCTAACTGTGTAATTTCCTTGTAAGGGGGAATTAATATTCTCAACATTCAAAAAAAGAATACTTAAAAGGCAAATGGGAACCAGAGAAAGACAGCAGAAGGCTGAAAGACACTGATTATTCTTTCAAAAACAACTTAAGCAGTTACACTAGGACACAGGTGAAGAAAATAAAACTCCCAGGGATAAGATGTAGGTAGGAATCACGTCAATCCACAATAAGGATATCGTTATGCTTAATATAACACAGAACACTATAATGTGTATTAGATTCCTCGTAACTCATTATTTGATTAAAAACTATAGGCTTCTATTAGTTCTAGAGTATTTCTGATACTTCCCCCCAAAAATATTGAAAATACCATCAAGAACTTCAAGGAAAACCTCCCAGTTGCTGGAAATATTAATATCTTCTTCATAAATATGATAATCCAAAAACACAGTGCCAGGATTCTTCCATGTTTTTTTCCTTAGACGAAACCTACAAATGTGATAAGACATTTAAAACGACTATAATTTGAAACTCTCAGTTTAAAGATTGACACTAATCTGACACCAAAGAAAAATGAACTATGTTCAAATACAAAAGTCAAATAATGAGTTGTTAAAATTTGGGGAAATAAAGAAATGTTCCCAGTAATTCAAATTTAGAATCCTGTATAGGAAATCCAAACAAAATTTTAATACTCTTGCTTAGACCTATTAAACTAATCTGTCGTACTAAAATTCTGAATAGTACAGGAAATTTTAATTCTCCTAGTTACAGAAAATCATACCAGTCCATTTCAACTGACCACATAGTCTTTCTTCAAATCGCTGATGACATTCATTTTACTTTACCTGTCAATACTGAGCTCTAAACCACATTGCTCCCTGAGCTGAGGAATTAATTCCTCTTTTGATTGCCGTACAGTCATTCCTTTAGCAAACACAGCATCTAGCAGAAACTTGCATGGCTAGAAATATAAACATAAACAATCAGAGCTTGAATTACACCTTAAGTACATTAATATTAACACATTAAAATAAAAATTGCCAAAACATTTTATTTGCAATTAAGGGCCTGAGTTTCGGAGTCTATCTTCCTTTTTTGAAACCTTAGCTCCACTATTTATGAGCTCAGCTATCTTGAGCAAGTTTACTTAAAATCTCTGTGTCTCAGTTCTGTAAATTGGGAACAGTATCTTCCTCACTGAGTCACTGTAAAGGTTAAATAGGATTACACATTTGTATTTTCCTTCTTTTAACAGTTATAATTTTGAAAGCAAAAAGAACCACTTTTATGGACTAAAATGAGGGAAATGTATACTAATTCTCCAAATACATTAACCAATTGTCTCAAAAGAGACAGTTTCCACAAACTCAGATTAAATATGTAAGTCAAAATGACTGTAATGGGTCACATTAAGAGAAATAACAGGTGCCAGATAAAATATCTTATATGAATTCAAGGCATTTTATGATAAATTTATGGTTTTCACATTTGTCTAGTTCTTCAATAGGATGCTATAACATGTTATAACAGAATGCTATAACATGTTATAACAGAATGCTATAACATGTTATAACAGAATGTTATAACAATAGGATGTTATAACATTCTGAAAATACGATCTTTGCCTTATTCTTTTGGGTATTTGTGGTAAGGCTAGTATACCACAGGACTAAAATATTTTATTGATTACTCCTTAAAAAACACAGCCTGTTTAGATCATTCACCCACACCGTTTACAAGCAGTGACCTTGACCAAGATACTTAACTTCTCTGTGCCTCAGTTTCTTCATCTATAGAATGAGAATAAGAAATAGTGCTTGTATCTTAATTGATGATTAAATGAGTTAATATTTGCAAGCACCTAAAGCACACAGTAGACACTATATAAATGCTTATTACATACTAAAATGACTTTCAACTGCTATTCACCTGTAGCATTGTATGACTGTTTCCAGAAAGCAAGCACACACACAAAAAAATTTCTTTTCCTTTTAAAAGCAGGAAAATTTTGTCCCATTTCAGCATTTGTGGCAACACTTTAGAGCACAGGGATGACAAACAGTGGCCTGAGGGCCAAGTTCACTGCTGCCTGCTTTTGTAAATAAAATGTTGAGACATAGCCATCTCATTGGTTTATTATTGTCTATGGCTCCTTGTGCTAGAATAGCAGAAGTGAGTAACTGCAACAGAGGCAGTACGGCCTGCTAAACTACAAGGCCCAGAAAAATTTGCTGACCTTTGCTTCAGAGAAATAAAATGACTATGAATAAAATCTCTATATTCTATGTTTTTAGTAACTGTAAAAAGTAACCTTATATTGTTCTTAAATGTATTACTTACCTCTTGTTCATTGACCAAAAGCTGGTATACTTTAACTCTGTATTCTCCTTTTTTAAGTGCTCTCCCCAGTCTAATTGTAATCTATAAGTTAAAAACATTTCTTTAGACATGCTGTCTCAGCAGAATAAACAACACATTCTCATCCCATTTTTAAACTTTCCAAAATTCTCTAGATTATAGGCTCTCTGAGAACAGGCATATCTTTTACCTCTGAATCCCCAGCACCTAGAATAGTAACTGACACACAGCTAACATTTCACAAATGTTTGTTAGATGAGTGAAGAAAAATAACAACAAAAAACCCCCCAAATTACCATTAATTATTAAAAAAAAATCCTTCCAGTTTATCTACTTCACCTTACTTGAAAGTAGTAAAAGCTGTTCTCAAATCTATCATTTAAAACAGACTCTAACTACTCGAAGATTATTTTAATCAACCTTATTGTCATCAGAAAATGATGAAAGTGTCTCATTCAGCCGGACGCTCTCAAACTCTTGATTGCTGGCATACACTCGAAAGACCTTGAAGTGAGAGGACAAAACTCCAACAAAGGGCTCTAAATGTTGTTTGAAAGCTGCCAGAGTAATTCTTTTATCAACATGCACCATCAACCCTAAGCACAAAAAAAACCAAAACAAGAACAAAAATGTAAAAGAAACCTCTGAGTATAAATAAAACAGATCATATACTTTTTATTACACTGTATGCAGGAAAGAGTACCCCTTTTCAGTTAGACTTCAGCTAATATACCACACTGAATGGACAAAAAACATGGACACAGAGTTTCTGATAGGTTTTATCTGACAGCTTAAAATATTCTGAGCTATTTAAGTGCTTGTTTCTTTGTTTAGGTTGCCAAACTCAAAAACAAGCTTCTAGGAATTCTTTTAAAATATATACACTTCTAGCTCTACACAGCAATAGTGTAAGCTCTGGTGGTTTCAATCCCACCTCTTCTGCTTACTTACTATATGGGACACGGCGCCAGCCTCCGTACCTCCATTTCCTCACTAGAAAAACGGAGATGATAATAGTGCCCACCTGAGTGTTGCAATGTGACTTCAGTGAGGTAATTCATTTATCATGCTTTCAGCACAGTGCCAAATACAGCGTGATTGCCTCAAAAACTCTTAGTATTATTTAATTTTCAGATTTTCACTAGAAAAAAAAGTTACGACTGGCATACTAAGATGTCTGATTTATCATGTGGTTGGGCTGTAATTAACAGGAACTGTATTTAAATGGATCAGAAACTCTTACCTCTTCCCGGCTTAAATTTAAGCTCTCTTGGTATTGTAATAGGATTATCTTTGATGAGCTTCGTTTTTCCCTAATGTTTATTATTTTAATCTTTTGTCCCTAATTTTATCAGCCACTCATGAGGATACATCTGGAATGCTTCTATTGACTGTGGTCTTCATATTGTAGTAGAAAGCAGAAACCAGACTCTCAGTTAATAAGGCTGCCTCGCTGCCTCAGGCCACTGGACCTCCCTGGCTCTAAGGCTCCCTCCATGTTAGGTCTGGTTTTTCTGCTAAAGCTACATGGAAGGTAAAGGATAAGGCCTTAAAACACTCCTGGTAAACCAACATTCCCATGTCATATTAACACTTGGGTTGAATTTTTCTCAGATGACTTGTCAAATAAATTAATGTTCATTGTTTTCCTGGCTATAAAATATAGGCTCATTAATAGAAAATGTGACAAGTACAAATTAGAAGAAAATATGAAGAGGGTGATGAGCTTTATTTACTATCTACCTTTTGAGTTTTGAGGCAGTATTTCTCTTAATTTGTTTAAAATGTCACTTTTTAAGCTTTAAGGAGTACCCCTCTATGTCAATAATCCAGCTTATGGCAAACAAGCTTCTGTCTATGCTATCCGACAAGGTACTAAATTTCTTAACAGAAGGGTGTAATGCAAAAATTACTGGATTAGAAATGGAAAGCCTATGGCTAGATTTCAGTTTTGTCACTTTACTCCGATAAATGGCTGTAGGCAGGTCATCCAATCTCCCTCAGCCTGTTTTCCCACGTGATCATAACATGTAACATTGTGACAAATGTAGTAAAAGTCTTTTCTAAAGCATTACTCAAATACAAGCTTTTATTGCCATTTTAGTTTCTTTCCTAACCTCTAGTAGTGCTGTGTCATAGGAAGACAAAAATGTTTGTTGGTTACTGATATACTTTAATACGGTGATTACGACCAACTGGTTCTGGAATTTGATGGCCTGGCCTGAATGAATTCCTGGCTCCTCTTCATATATTAGATTTGTGACTCTGACTTCTTAACTTTTCTGTACTTCAATTACCTTTACTATAAAATACAGGTAATAGTATTTAAACCTCAAAGTTATGTTCTGGGGTCAATACATGTAAAATGTTTAGCATAGCTTTGGCAAAGAGTGTTAATTTATTGGCTATAATTACTTTGTAGTTTTAGAGATTACTATTGTACCATTTTTCCTATCTACCTCTTCAGACTGAAGAGTCTATGTCTTCACAGAACAACCTTAAAATATATTTATGATTTTCCTTTTTGGTCCTTTCTCTTATGTATTTCTTCTTTTATTCTTTTTCCTTTTCTTTTCTTTTTTTTTTTTGAGACACGGTCTCGCTCTGTTGCCCAGGCTGGAGTGCAGTGGTACGATCACAGCTCACTGCAGCCTCTCTCTTCTGGGCTCAAGTGATCCTTCCACCTCAGCCTCCTAAGTAGCTAGAACTACAGGCACATGACCACGTTGGCTAATTAAAAAAATTTTTTTTGTGGAGACGGGGCCTTACTATGTTGCTCAGGCTGGTCTCTAACTCCTGGGTTCAAGCAGTCCCCTCACGGCCTCCCAAAGTGCAGGGACTACAGGTGTGAGGCACTGTAACTGACCCTTACGAATTTCTTAAGTGAAGTGGTAACCAAAATTGTACAGAGAAATTTCAGTGCAAATGCACTACCATCTTTATTTATCTTGGCTTTCCTGTTTATACCCAAGTGCCTATGAACTATAACTAGTCCTACCAGGACAGTGTTCTCAGAGAATGATCTGTAATTATTCTCTGAAACAACTCCTGGATTATAACTGCTATCCTAAGGACCATCATTTTAAGTACAGTTTGATTATTGCCTGAGTGAACTGCCTATACTGTGCATACTGCATCATTCTTTAAATATCAAATTCATTGTCTACCTGTTCTTCCTTGCCATTTTATCACTCTGAAGAATGTGTATTATTACTCATCATCCACATGTTTTCCCACGGACCTTCTTTCAGATGACTGAGGAGCTGCAATGAATCAGTCTTAGTACAGACTCAAGAAAAACCTGGTTGCTAGCTGCTATCTCTACTCCCCTATCTCCAAACCAGTTTTCTACACATGAGAAGACATTTTCCAAGGTCACATTTTCTTTTCAAACAAGACCTTTTCTATGGCTTCTAAAAGCCCAAATACATAAGTGTAGTGAATGGTTTCTCTTCTTCACCATGTTTACTATTTCAATGAACACTAGTAAATTAGCCTAGTATGAATTTCCAAATATGGCCAACATTCTCCATTTAAAAGATTTTATTAACTGTTCTAGGATGGAAATGAGACTTTTCAAACTATAATTCTAAGTATTCCCATCGAATCGAATTTTTCCTATGGTTGAGACTATCATCCAGTCAAATTTTTAGCACATCATTCTAAAACAAACCAATTAAAAGAAATTTCCAACATTTTACTAAAGAGGAACTACTTTTAATTTTTCTAATGTCCTTGATGGGTTGAGTATGGTAAAAAAGCAGAGTAGTTACTACTATTTTTCCTTTACTAAGATGCAAGGAAAGAACAGTGGTAGCAGCTATGGGGTGGTGGCTAATGATATCTGAGTCTCATCCTGGCAGTGTGAGCGACTAGCTATGTGACCGCAGGCAAATTACTTAATCTGTTTGACCAGTTTCATCATCAGTGAAAACGGTCTAACAATATCAATTTCACACAGCTGTTAAAAGAACTAATGAAATAATGTAAGCTAATGAGCCTTATGAGGTAAATGCTCCATAGAAATTTAAAGCATTATTACAATACGATTTCCCTCTATTTTGTTCTGCCAATCCACGTTTTCATACTTGAGTTTCTGGAAGATATATATATATGAATACTGTATGATTCCAGTGTTATTTAACCCAACTAGTTAAAAACACAAATTTAAATACTTGTATTATTTCATAATTTCTACTACTTCGTTTTTGCAGATAGAATTTTGAGACTACAAGCATCATAGCACTTAACTTTCAGAGTGGGTGACTGTGCACCTCCTCCCCATGAGATGAAGCATAAGGCTGCATCTCAGTTATCTCTACTTCTAACAGTTACATAGGGCCTGGCATCTAGTATGGATTTAGAAAATGTTACTTGGATGGGTGGATGACTGGATGGATAAAGAGTGGGGCTCCCTTCCAAAGGTAAAAGGAACAATTAGATGCCTTCAATTCTAGTAATGGTCCCATTTACTAGCTATATATGCACTTTTGGACAAGTCATTCATCCTCTATGAGCTTCGGCTTTCTTACCTGTCATATAAGGATACTAATGTTTGCTTTGCAAAGTTTGGAGAAGCTTTAAGTGAGAACAAATAAGCATTTTGAAAACTAAAATATAAAAATATAAGGAGTAATATTAATATTTGCTTTGCTAGAACTAATGCAAAGTACTTAATTTTCCAGCTACTTCTCTTTTACACTTGAAGAAAGATTTTGTATCTTAAACCTGGTTGCCTTGCTAATTATTTGGCTGGCCTTAGTCTAAGGTTTTATAAAGGTTCTTTTATTTTAAGTCTCATACTATGCTGGAATGTTTTTGTTGTTACTGCTTACGTCAAATGCCCAAACTCTCAGATCTTTTCCCTCTTTCTGAGATTATGTATTGGAATTTCTATAACTCCTTGCTTTGGGGTTACTTCAAAAAGTAACTCCTTGCTTTGGGGTTACTTCAAAGTAACAAAAAAAATTTTAAGAGCGTGTTTTCTTTCTCTGACTTTCCCAGTTAATTAAGGACTTTTTAAGGGGGTATAGCAAGGGAATTGTTGTTTGCATTGGAAATGGAGAGAGGGAAGAGCATGTAGAAATAAAACATTTTCCTGGGCATTGAATATCAAATTTTCTAAAGTGTCTCAGCTTTTAAAAAATATTATTTACTTTTTAATATATTCCCTAATTTTTTACTTAGTAATTATATCATAATTCCTTCCTAACATTGAACACTATTTTTTTTTACTTATCTCAGAATTCTGATATAATTACCATCTAATTTACTGCACAGGTCTAAGAACAGTGTTCATTATAACTGCATCGAAAATCAAAGTCAATAATCTTATAATCCAGAAAGTTACAAATGATCTTAGAACTAAGTACCTAACACTTAACTGAAAATTTAAATAAACTGAGAGAAAAACTGATGCTGTTTCAAGGACGGACCGTTTTTCTTTTGAAGTACATACATTTATGTCCTTCCCCAGAACCTTCATCTGCAGCATAGGGTTCAGCTTTGAAATACATGTACTGCATTTCTCCCCTACTCTTGCCACTCTCATCATATTCACTATCAGTTCCAGAATCTTCTTCTGCTGTATCCCATGTTTCTTTTTTCCCTTCATTTGCTTTCGTTCTTCTACTACTTGTGATACTGTGAGAGTCAAGTCCATTAGCCAAAGGGATCTGAGCATTGTCTGCATTGCACAAAGTATCACTGCTATGACTGGAGCTAAGAATATCACTGTCCACTGAACTTGTACTCCTGTCATTATTCACATCTGAGTCTGATCGTTCTTCAGACTGAAAATTTTCTGGATCAGAAGTCTGAATATGCTGTTCAAGTTCTCTATTATCCACTGATGCTGAAGAGTCCCTCTCATTGAGAGGTGATTCGATGTTTTCAAAGTCACTTGTCTCAGTACTTTTGCTGCTGTCCCCATTATCTCCATCCTGCTGTTGCTGCAGTGACAAGCTTTTGAGTTTTTCAGTGCTTTCTTCTAGAATAGCTTCCACAGACTTTAGGCTTCCTACAGGTCCTTTGACTCTTTCACAATCATCATCCACATTACCAGAATCGCCTCCAGCTTTCTGGTATGCTGTCCTTTTGGAATAAGATCCTGGGGATTGTTCAGGTAGCAAAACAAATAATCTGATTGTATTTGCATGCCGATCCAGGAGTTTCCATAAATGAGAGTCTGCAAAGGCCATCTGGTAATCCAAAGTCTCGGAGCTTTCAACAAACACCTACATAGTAAGTCAGAGTTTTATTATATATTAATTTTAGTGACATGCTCATTCATCATCATCATTATATTGCATCAATACAACACAATACACAGTTATGTTATAACGTGTGATGATATAGTTTCTGAAGGACACTGTATTGTTTTGGAGACTGAATAAAATAAATATTAGGCTCATATGTCTTTGTAACTAGCCATAAAACTACACTAAGGTAGAGGGCATGGACATACACATACACACAAACATCTTGTTTATTGGGTTGTCCAATTTCAGAAAGTTGTTGTATTATATATACTTCTCTTTAGGAAATTAATACTCTGGCTTTTCTCTAGATTGTAGAAATCTTTCACCTTTAGGAAATCCAAGTTTAGCCTAAATTACAGACACAGGAAAATGTGTAAAGACACCTTGTGAATATAACACCAAAATCCAGATCATGGAAAAATTTAATGGGCAAATGACTTGGCTTTGTAACAAATAAACTGCAAGGAAGCCACAAAAAAGACACAGGAAAATTTACAGAAAAAAATTTTCTAAGACAATCAGAGAAATTTGAACACTGACTAGATATTGACTGATATTAAGGTATTTCTTAGGTATATAATGTAATTGTCATTTTTTTAAAAGAGTTCTCTTCATTTAGAGATATATGTTCATATTGTCTATAGATGAAATGATATGATCCTGAGGAAGTTTATCAAGTAATCTGGGGGAAGTAGGTGGTTAAATTATAGATGAAACAAGAGATGATCACTGTGGAAGCTGAGAGATGGGGATGTGTGGGGGTTCACTCTATTTTCCCTATTTTCTCTACTTTTATGTTTGAAATTTTCCATAATCCATCTTTTTTTAAAATGAAATTCGTATTTGGCATAAATTTGGCAATTATAAATAGCATGTTGGGTTTTGCATAAAAGGATAACACTATCATTATCCTATTCAGTAAATGTTACAAATTGAAACCAGTACGCTAACCATTTAAGGAAAAAGAAAAGTTAGATCCCTACTGCACTTCTTACCCTAAAGTAATGTATTGGAGGAGATTAGAAATTTTAATGTTTTACATATACACACACACATAAACATACATCCCCTCCCCCACCACACAAAAGTTTTAGAAGTGTAGGTGAATAAAAAATTACATATTAGTATTAATAAAATACTAAAAAAGTTAAATGAGATAAAAGACTAGACTGTACTAAGATGAATGAGACTAGAGTAATAAAAACACATATGAAAAATGATAAATGATGAAACATATAATAATAGCAAGACAAAAGAAGAGGATTAACATGAACTTTCTCATTTCCAACAGAGAAAAATGAGTAGGCAAAAGGAATAATGTTGGGTGAACTCAAGATTATAATTTTCTCTATACTAGGTATGCCTCTGACCCTCACCATGAAGCACTGCCTTATGGGACAAGCTCAAGAATAAACAAAATCCAGGGGACATAATCACTGTGGGAAGAAATGGTTATGAAGTCTTCACCAAAGGGGTAGGACTAATCTGGAGACTGAAAAAAAAAAAAAATGCAGGGAGAGGAGGAAGAACACTCCAGGTGGGAGTACACACGAACAAATGCAAAGAAGAGGAGAACCAGTAGGACTGATTCACAGGACAAAAAGGAGCCTGACCTGACCTGACTACAAAGGAAAGTAATTACTGGGTTGAGAATTTTAAATTAAGTTCCAGACAGATGTTGAACAGCTGTGGAGGCCAGGCTTATAATATTGAACCTAATTTCATTTACTATTACCAGCATAGAAAATAGTAATGAAAAAGTAAATGACATACCTTGTTACTTCTAAAAAATCCTTCAGCTTTCAGGGTTTTACTGGAGACATTGAGAAGACGTAAATCATTATAGCAGCGTTCCAGCACTATTCTCATTGTTTCAGCAGGTAAATGGATGGCCTATAATGAAAGCAACTTAATAAAAAGTACTCTTTCAAAAATAATTCTGCTTGACTTAAAAATATGGGAAAGCAAGACACTGCTGAGTTCTTCTTAAAAGCAGCAGAGAGAAACATAATTTTACTAGAGGTTTTAAATTTTTTGAATAATTGAAGGGAAAAATTAGTTATAGCCATAAATTATGCTGCAAATCAGGAGAACAAAGTACCACTTATAAATGTATGCTCTGAAACTATTTTAAGGGTAAGGATTTCTTCCTAGAATCTCTATTCCTCTCAAACTTGCCAAGTAAATGAGTGATCTGATTCCAAAGAAACTGCGTAACTGACTACTTGACCGCTGATATCAAAATGTTGAGCTTCTTGGCTTTTGACAGGCCCTTCTGTAGTCTGTGAATAGTTGTTAATACTTTTATTAAAGCAATAAGCAATTTTCCTTTGTGTAAAATGAGAAGATTAGTAGGTAAAATTTTTAGTTTTTCTGAAAGTCCACATCTTTAATTTTTGGAGTCATTTTATAAATTGTACATGAAAGCAGAAGATAAAAATACTTTACATTTAAAAAAACACAATTTATTTTCAATGCAACTAAGGTCATCAATTATAAATACCTAATTCTTAAGCAGGCTGGTTAAAAATACTATATTTGTTTACATGATGTTTTGTGATTGCCTTTATTCTCTATAGACATATTTTTCTCAATAAGATTATTAACTTCTTGGGGAAGAAACTACTGTGTCTCTTTCTTTTGTATTATGTGTAGGTGCTTATTAAACTAAATTTTTTTACATTTGTCATTCATATTTTAAAAATGTAATATACAGTATATTATACCAACACAGTATGCATTTACAAGCAATTTAATCATAAAAGATAATTTCACAAAATAATTTGTTTCCTGGTTATTACTTTAGCAAAACTGCTAGAAGTCATATATAGAAGTCAAAATACAGACTTTTTTTTAGAACATAATAACCACCAACTCTTACATAATACCTTACAATTTTTTTCCTCAGAGCATTTATTTTTTATTAATGTTCACTACAACTCTGTTAAACAGGTATTTACAACCCCAGATAATGAGATGAAAGACAAGACTACCATAAGATGAATGACTGAAAACTGGACTCGACTTGTAATTATGGAACAATTTCCACTACACCAGGGAATATTAACCTATGGTTCAAGAACCCTGCAAAATCTGCCTGTTTGTATGCTCAGGGTTCTGCAGAGTACAGGACCCTTGTAAGGATGATAATCATTTGTCTGGTGTGGACTAATCCTTTTGCCCCCCCAAATTTGAATGTTTTCATTGTTATATTTTTCCAGCTCAAAAAATCTGAATGAGCCTATGTTCTTTATCACTAGCTCACATAATGGCACCAGTATTTAATTCATCATTTCCCTGTGAAGTCTACACCCTCACCTTCCTCCTCTATTTCTATTAATGTATCCCTACTTTTCTGGTTACCCAAGTTTGAAACCCCTGGCTCAGGTCATCGGTGCATCTGCTTTACCCCAACATTTAATAATTACAAGTCCTACAGATTCTCTCTCTCTTGGAATCTATGCCTTCTCTCATTTCCAGTCATACACCTGCACTTGAATTATTTCAACAGCTTCCTCCTCTCCATTCCTGACTCCCCTCAAGGCATGTGGAATGCTAGTCTAGTGTCACCAGACACTAAATGCAGCATTGCCGCACTTAAAAACGATGAAAACAAAAACTCGACTTATTGCCTACACCAAAAAGGAGCCCAAACTTTCGTGTTTACTGTTTAAAGCTCTTCATGAAATAAACTGTACTTACATTTCCAATCCTGTATTTTATGATAATCCAGCCAACACATATAAGTTGTTATATGTACTTGCCTCACACTTTCTTACCTCCACACTTTACTCAATCTGTTTCTTTTAACTACAGTTGTTTCCTACCTACAAATATTAGCTCCTGGAGGTAAAGCATGTATCTTATTCATAAATATCACATAGTGTCTTGTACATAGCAGGCACTCAAAAATTTATTTACAGACCTCTTTTAAAACTTACCTTTGAAATCAGTTGTTTGAACTCTGTAACTGTCTGATTTAAGTAAGCACGAACAGTTATAGGAGCAGCTACAGATTCTGCCTTTAGATCAACAACATGAACTTTCACCATCACTTCTGTCACATTTGAAGACATAAACACATAATTGGAGGTTATTTTTTAATGTATTTCACATGAGTAATGCATTCTTAATGTGTTTCTAACAGGTGACAAATCCAAACTTCCAAGTACAGATGGAAACAACAACACTGAATAAATATAAATCACCAGTTACTGCAAAACAAATATTAAAGGTGACACAGCACTCCTGCTTGCTTTTGAACAAACCCCTTATTAAGCCACTCAAGACCTTGTTCATCATCAAAGACTTCTTATCCTCAAAACAATATTTTCTATATCCCAAGGAAAATTCCACACAAAAACTGTTCTGATTATGCCTTTGTTTTCTCACTTAAATCCTTTATATTGAAATTTAATCCCATTCTCTTCTGTTTTCAGAAGGTTATGTTTATAACTAAACTCTTAATCACTTGAAAAATAAATGATCTTCAAACATTGTATTTAATACACAGTTATTCTGTATCTGTTTTAACCTCATGTTTTATGTCAATCCTCAGTTTTTTCCCTATGTTGTTAATCTAAATTTGACAAAATATTCTGCTAAGATCTTGATTATTAATGAATAAAGACTACTTTATAAGTCTTACAATCCACACTTGCATTTAGAGTTCTCCTTCAAATAAGTGGTATTACTGCTGACTCATGTTATATCCTAATCATTCTTTTACCTGTCTAGCAAAAAAAAAAAAAAAAAAAAAAAAAAAGCAAGGAAACGTCCTTAAGGGACTCTTTATAGATAGGGTAGAGTCTTAGAAGTCGAAGTAGACATCATAAGGTTTCCAGAAATAAAATTTTCTCACTTAAGAGAGGTAGACTCCTTGAAAGAATACTACATCTAACCTACTCTGTAAACAGAGGCCTTCATTTAAAAAGGAGATATACGGGATCCACAGAGGAACATTATTGTAAAAGGGCAGAATAAAGTTTTGTAAGTTCAACTTCTGGGGAAAAAACACAGAGAACCTAATTCTGACTAACCACTGATGCAAAGGAGTTATGGCCAAGACACAACAGTATGGATTTTGTAAAATTATATAAACATTTTGCTTTTCTTCTATTTGTTACAATTTACATATGGTAATTATAGAAAACTCTGGACACAAACAGACCATGTAACTGTCTATAGGGAAACTGTCTCTGGGAAAACTAGGGGCATGATATTTTGGTTTTCCTAAGCAGTCTCAAAGAAAAAAAAAATAACAAACTCAATGTGCTGAGTGAATGTGATAGATTTAATGAAGAAAGAAAAGATGAAGTCCCTGGGACCTGTAGAAATAGAGAGGATGATGAAAAATTGTAAATGCTGACAGTGATGGGATAATGAATCCACCCTTCCAAAGAAGACCTGAAAAACTGCCTCTACTCTGAGACGTTATGGGAATACACTTTTTTGGACCAAGGTCTTCTCTATAAAGAGAAAGAAAGAGAAAGAGAGATCTTCCTAAGAGAGCAATTGATAACTTTAGGGATTGACAGCATCCAGAATGATTCAGTACCACACACTGGAAAAGAAAAAACCCACTGAAGACTGTAAGCTAGAAGTTTTGTTGTTTTTAAATTTATGTATACAACTTTTTGCAAGTAATCTAGAACTTAATTCCAAGCTGTTGCTGAGTACTTCTCAACCTGTCAAAATTATTCTACATTTTAAGGCCATATACAAAATTTAAATTATGTTCGTTTCTACAATAAAAAAAAAACTTTCTCATGAAAATTTTAAGTACAGAACAACTAAAAATAGTGTAAAATTGCTCACCTCCAGGTTTATAAGATTGGAAAACCTGATCAGGCTTTTTCGTCTCCAACAGCAGATCAAACATATATGTTGACTTGACGCCACCTAGTAGAAGCCCCATTGGTGTATCTTCTTCTCCTTCATATGACCGTTCTAGATAATCATGAAACTCATCATATTTAACAAGGCGACAGCAATCCAGGGGTATTACCTCTTCTAAATCCATCATCTAAAAGAAAGTAATCCCCCAGAAAGAAAAAATATATATACATAAATAAATACACAGTGTTTTAGTCTGTTGGGGAATAACACTACAATAGGCCCTAACAAAATCCACACATTTATGATTTGCATCAAAGACATCAAAATTACAGGCACAACTTAAATGTTATTTTTAAATAATTATGTTTCATTATCCCTCAAATCATATAAAGCATGTACTAAATACATTTTTTATTTTTTAAAAAGTTAACATCATAAACTTTAGGTGTAGAAACAAAATCAATGTATTGTAACTATTGTTCGTAATCAACTAAGCTGGAAACACAGAGGAAAACAACCAAACAGCCAACTAGAATATGCATCTTTTGTTTTCTTAATCCAATCTGGAGTAGAATTGATAATTCATGTATCTAGTAACAATCTAAGTACAGGAGGACAGCATGTCTCATAAAGCCATCACAAAGGGTTGGCTTCTATGATATCCCCTTTCAATATTAGCCTCCAGAATACTTAAAGCTCATGGTATAGGAATTTCTATCATAAAATGTCCTTATAGCTTATGTCACTAATAGATGACATACCCTGGCTGCAACAACTCTCTTGATAGGAAATAAGCCTCCTAGAGAAACACAGTAGGATTGCTTAGAAGTATTCAATGTTCATTTAAGATTGTGATTATGATTTTCAAGAAGGACCTGTAAGCCTCAGCGTATCCCCATTGATCTCTACTCCTCCCCAACTCCCATCCCCAACAATGAAGCTCTATTTTTGGCATATAAGATTGTCTTATTTCTCTCTTCTGTTTGTTTGTTTCTTTTTATTTGTGAACTTTTACTTCCTATTTTCAAGACTAATGCTTGCAGTCCACCATTAAAGAATTTTTACCAAAATGAGGCAAATCCAGAGCCATCCGTCCATCTTAATGTTTGTTCATTCATTTAACCATTCAACATACCCAACCAATTTTGACTTTTCTATATACCAGGGAAGAGTACTAAAAATAAAATTGTGAGCAAAACCAGAATGGTTTTTGCACTTGTATGTGCTTATAGTCTAGTGAGGGACAGTAATATTAATTAAAATAGCCAAACAATTAAATGTAAAATTTCAATACTGATAAGTGCTATGCAGGACCAGATGTATAATATAAGTGATTCTCAAACTTGACTATGCCTAAGAATCACCTGAGATATGTGTTAAAATGCCTATTTCCGGGCTCCAGCAGAGAAATTCTGATTCATCTGCAGCAATTAGCATTTTTAATAAGAATGTGACTCTGGTGCAGATTGCGCTGGATCACACTTTGAGAAACAATGTCAGCTATCTTGTGTGTTATTTTTAGTTATTTTATTGGTTCCATGTATAATTATACACAAAATGATGTAGTACGCAATTTTTTCTCTAGGTAATGACTTTTAATTTCAGTCATTCTGTTACTGCTTATATGGAAAGGGGAAAACTTTAATTTGTTAAGTATCATAAATGACATTTAGAATGATCTGGTGAAACAGCGGTGACCCCATTTGCCTTTCAAACCTCATTAATAACTTTCCACTACTCTTAGAGAACAAAATGTAAACTTCTATTTCACAAAATCTCTAATTTCATTTTATGGTACTCTGTGCTCACTCAAAACAATCTAAACATATGGCTCCTTTCTTCAGTTTCTTAAACCTGCCAAGCATCTCCTCACCTCAGCACTTCTGCACATGCTGTTTACTCTACTTACAATATTCTTCCTTGAGCATGGGCCAGTGATGGAATGCGTAACGCATCTGACTATGGACCAGTATATTCTTCCTCAACTTTTTGCATCGCTGTCTCCCTTTCTCATGGTTAAAGTTTCAAAATAAATTTTCTCAATTTACTACTAATGTATTTATAGCATCTAAATAATAAAATAATTGCAAATTGTGATATTTAAGTATGTTTTGTCTGTTCTTTCCAATAGATTGTAAACTCCATGAGGGCAGTGGCCATGCCTTGTTCACTCTGGTATCTCTAACACCTCATGTTGTCTTATTCACTCTAATATCTCTAATGTTTCATACAGTAAACACTCATGAGATGTATGTTAAATGAATAGAAAGAGCAAATAAACATTCTGTTCCTAATTTTAATTCTGGGATCTAGAAACTTTAAATGGCTTCCAAAGGGCGAAAATTTTCAAAATCAACTGACTATGCTCCAAAGGAGAGGTATAAATATACTCGGTAAGAGATAAATTAACCGGTTACCAAGGTTACTGCCAGTGTTTATATAACTATTATCCATTATAAAAACTTGGGAAATTATGTTAATACTGTTGTATTAGTAAGTAAATGCCAATGATGCCATTAAACATACCTTATAAGCCATTTCTACTGCTTCCTTTAATGTCTTATCCTTATGAACCTCCAATTTATTTTCCATCATTACTTGTTTTGTAGGATGCAAACAGAATAATTTTATCTAGAAAATGTAAAATATCATCATCAACTCTGCAGTTCCAGAGTCAAAGTTCAATTCTTCCGTAGATAGCATTTATTCCTAATTGTCAAAATACTGCAATTTTTTAAAAGAATATAACTGAGATCATTCTTTCTTCTATCTATTCTTTCTCACTTAGTAATTGACACCGATTATGTCTCACACCATACAAAAATTCAAAAACATTAATTTTAACAACTGTATGTTTCCTTATAAGCATGTATCATATTTATGTAATCATTCCCCTACCAATATACATTTGTGTTGTTTCCAATTTTTCCCTAATTTGGAAAATGCTATAATGAATATCCCTGTAATCAAGATTATTACAGTAATTATGATTATTTCGTTAGGTAATTCCATAAGAGAAATTATATAAAAAAATATGATTTTGCTTAAGGCTCCTGATAAATACTACTCAATTTCTATCCAGTTTTTATGGATTTATTTTCTTTTAGTAGGATAAGAGAATGTGTCTACCTCAACTGTGGCTTCACCAGCACTGAGCACCATCACTGCATGTTACTGGGTTTTTACACATCAAATCAAATCAAATTTTACCTTTATAGTATAGTTGGTTACACTGTTCAATGATCATGATAGCATAATTGTCTCAGAATCAACCCAATGAGCTAGTCATTAGAATTGCAGGTAAGCAAGCTTAAAAATAGCACTTTCAATTAAAAATAAAATGATAGAATTCAACCTTGCATGTATTGCGCTCAATTTCTCGTTGTCTCTTTTCTTGTTCTTCCAACTCTCTCTCTTTCTGCACCAAGTTTTTAATATGTTCTGGGTATTCATCCACTTCTAGAAATTCTATTAGTAATAAAAACAGGATAAGACAGTGTCACTGAAACTGGGCTGCCTTTATTCATCCTGCTTCACTATGCTGTCATGGTATATACTTCTACTACAGCACTCACGGAGCTATATCTCCATTACAACCTTCTCTCAACTTGGAATACAAGCTTCATCCAGAAAAGGGTTAAGAGATAGTTAACAGGGACACATGATTAGGTCTCATATCTTAAAGAGCCATGTGTTTATTCAAAATGGCTCTTGGCTCCAGAACAACTCCAGTATGTGGATTAATATTTTAGAATGAAAAAGCTCTCTGCGACTTGAAAATAATTTCTGACTTCAAATCATGCCATCCCCATCAAACTGTGTGATCTTGGGCAAGTTTACTTCTCCAAATGTAAGTCTCTTCAGCTTATTAATATCATTACCCCATAAAGTTACTACCTGAGATACAATAAAACTTAATAAATGCTGCTGCTGTTGCTGCTACTGAGTACTACCTATTTGTTTACTATTATCTTTCCTGTGTTCTCAAAGCAGTCTTTAGCTGCCTCCTAACCAAAGAATGCAGAGTCATAAAACTGACACCTTCATCTATTGGATTTCTCCCTCTCTATATGGTCAAGATTCATTTGAATACAAAAAGTGATGATTATTTGTGATATAGTTTGGACATTTGTCCTCGCCCAAATCTCATGTTGAATTGTAATCCCCAATGCTGGAGGTGGGACCTGGTGGGAGATGTCTGGGTCATGAGGGTGGATCCCTCATGGCTTGGTGCTGTCTTTGCGATACTGAGTTCTCATGAGTTCTGGTCATTTAAAAGTGTGTGGCACCCCTCCCCCAACCCCAGAACTTGCTTGCTCCTGCTTTTGCCATGTGAAATGCCTGCTCGCATACTGCCTTCTGACATGACTGAAAGCTCCCCAAGGCTTCATCAGAAGCTGAGCAGATGCTAGCATCATGCTTCCTGCAAAGCCTGCAGAACTGTGAGACAATTAAACTTCTTTTCTTTATAAATTACTTAGTTTTGGGTATTTCTTTATAGCAATACGAGGACAGCCTGATATAATTTGTGAGGCTACTTTTAAACAATTAGTTAAAAGAAAAAGTATATGCAAAAAACCATTACTATAGACTCACATATAATCATTTTTACGAAAGTTTTTCTTAATAATTACAACTTCATATGTAACTCAAAGCATTCAAAGGGACAATATGAAATTATGACACCATTTAATAAAGCCAATGATTATTTGGCATTAAAAAGGGAAAAAAAATTTATCAAAAATAGCATGTGTCCATAAAAGGTAAAAAGCTGTTGCTTCTAGGAAAGAACTCTAATTTAAAAAATATTCCATGTCATATCATACAGCGCCCTCTGGTGCTTTATAAGAAAACTAGAGTTGGGGGAGTAAAAGAAGGCTGAGTTATTGCACTATTGGAAGGTTGGGTCCACATGAGGGGCATGAATTACAATACTGGCTCTGCTTCCAGATAGCTATGACCTGGGTCAGCTTACTCTTTGGGGTGGTTTCTTTATAATACAGTACAAATGATTACTTCTGCTCTTAAATCTCTGTTCTGAAATGACTTATTATAATTTCCATTTATTTTTTCATTAATTCCATAGTAAATTATTGAACATTACTATATGACAGATCCTAGAATATACTTTATGTGAAAAGATGAGTAAGTCCTAAGCCTTGTACCAATTGAATTCACCATCTAATGAGGGTTTACAAAAATGTGAATAAAAACATAATGCTTGAAACAGATTTACTAATAGCAATGGTAGTGTCTAAACAAAGGAAATATACTGAAATCAAAGATTGTGATTACATTTTTTTAATTATGAAAAGACTATGAACAAACACATCACCTGTATATGTATCTATACACACCCCCCTATATATTTGTAATACAGCCTGAGTCAGAATTAGCAAGAAAAAACAAACACTGCAATATTTTAAAAGCAATAATTCCAAAAATGTTATCATCCCTACATCAGACTGCACATAATATAATCTTACTACTAATAAACATTCAATTTATTTAATGTAGTTTTATCTCTTCATATATTAAAAAATAATTCAACAACATTTTTTCAAGGTCCTTACCATTTGGTATTATTTTGTAACAGTCTTTGTAAATAATTCTTCCAGGCATAAAACAACTTAATTATCCTATCATTTAAAAGTAGTTATCTGGGTTTGCAAACTTACAAAAGAAATTAGTTTATAACACAAATTAAAATCAAATAACTGTAGGTAAACATACTTGCATTTCTGGCTGGATCCTTCAGTCTATAGATCAGCATATATGCATTTGTGGAACTAGTAGAAACATAAAAAAGATTAATAGGGACAAAAAGTAGATTAAAAAGATTCCACTTCTAAGCATGAAATATTTACTTTAAATTGTGATTTTTTAAAAAAACAATTAGAAAATCATGCCACTGTTCATAGACACACTGAGATTTAAAACATTACAGACAAGAGGAAAATCTGTTTCCTCTTATCACATTTAGAGAAGATTCCGTATCTCCTCTTGGTAATATAGTAAAGTCTTCAACAAAACTGTGTATTGGAATGTCTACATGCAACAGTTAAATCAGGGGCCAGCAAGTTGTTTCCAGCAAGGACCAAATAGTAAAAATCATAGGCTTTGCAGGCCATATGGTCTGTGCTGCAACTACTCAACTATGTTATTATAGTGTAAAAGCATTAACACATAATATAGAAACAAATGGCTATGTCAGTGTTCAAACTTTATTTCCAAAATATGGAGGCAGGTTGGATTTGGCTCATGGGTTGTAGTTTCTCAATCCCTTGGTTAAATCTTTGATGATAAAAAACACTGAGAAGTTATAATTAATTCTAACTTTTAAACACTGAAAATTAGGAAATTGCTTACCTTGCGAAAGCACTGGAATAATATCCTCTGCTTCCTGAAGATCCACCATGTGTTTTCTTAATGTCCTCTTGTGTTATCTGAAAATGTGTTACATGATTTTTTTTGCAAATTCTATAACACTATCACATTAATGTCAATATGTAACTCAATCTTTAACCTCAGAGTTAAATGCTATCAAAGACCTTCATGATTGCTCACACAGCTACCAATTCATAAAATTTAATCATAATCAGTGGCTGCTTGCCAGCCAGTCAGTTCTAGCATTCCTAATCACACGTGAAGCACAAGTAGCACCTATGAAGGTTCAGGCCCGGTAGTCTATCTCTGGAGATATTCAGCAAGCCCCAAACAAAACAAAGCAAAACAAAGAAATAATAAACAAAGGCAAGAACTTTACTAAAAGCAAAAATTAAAGACAGATTTGATATGGGTCTTAAGATGTATCACTAGACAGATTCACTCATTCTTAATAAACCTTAGTGTTGTTTAGAAACATCCTTACTCCCACCTTTCAGAGTAATAATCTCAAAGGACATCTCCTTACCCTGCTGACATGTTGATCATTGAAGCTGTACCACTGCTCATCACTGAATGACTTTATACATGCATAATAATGACCACCAGCAGCGCTCCCAGAATGAACCATAACAGAGAAAAGTTCATAGATCAAGGAATTCTAAGGGGAAAAAATAAAAGTAATTCAGAGGAGAAGAAAAACACAACCCTTATTTGTGTATTTCCTATTCTCTGTTAACACACAGAGAACATGGTTAGTTGTCCTATATATTACAGGTCAACTTTCCCCTAAGGTAAAACAAAAATGGCAAGTTATCAAACAACTGTATATACCACAAGTTACACAAGTTTCATCAGTGCACTCTTTCACATTTTAATTATGCTATAACCTTTGAAACCACATATATCTGTAAATATAAACTTACATATGTAAAAATTAAATAACAGTCTAAAATTTCAGAAGCAGACGCTAATTACAGTGCTGTTCTAAAATGCACAGTCGATTAAAAAAATCCGAAGTAACATACTGTTTCTTATTTAAATTCTATTTCCTTTACAAAAGAGCTGAGGAATATAATTATTTGGAATATCTTCTAATGTATTTATGCATTATCTGTGACATCATGATCTACTGATTTGTTCTCTCATATTAAGAATGAATCCTGAATTATACTATATCTACAATAAATTAAAATTATTTCTTTAGTTTCCTGTTCTGCAAACAATTCTTTAAAGTTTGGAACTAAAGATTATTTTAGGCAAACTTAAGTATTTGTGGAAGAAAATCAAGAAAAGAGGCAACTTGCTTAAAAAAAAGAGGTCATTTATAATGACTTATTTTTATATTTAAGACAATCTTTTCTTTCAGAAGCCCATGCACTTCACAACTCCTAAGACAGTTTGAGATACTGGAGACTCTGCAGAACAGTAACTCTATCACAAAAAAAAGAACAGGTAGGAAGACAGAAACAGAGAAGGAGGTTAAAAAGGCAATTTGACATCAGAAGATTCCCAGTTTATGACAGACAAGCTTTATTTTATTTACTTTTCTACAAGTACTAGGGTTTCTCTTCTTTATTCTTTGCCTAAAAAGCATTGTAGAGCCTTCTATAACTTTCAAGAAATTCTAATTTATCTTAAAATAACTTTAAACTTGACCACAACATATTGTTAATTAGTGAAATTTCTAGAACAAATTTTGAAAATGTCTGAAAACTTGTTTATATGGTTCAAATTTTATTCCTAAAACTAAAATTAATTACAGTGGTGATAGGGAGGAAGTTTCAGAATTTATTTGCAATCCAAAATGTGTTTAAAGCATTGAACAACTTATGAAATGTGGTAACCCCATGTTATTAAATTAAAATGCTTTGAATGTAGTAAATACACTAGACAAAATTTTGATATCACTGAATGATATGAACAATATCTTATCATAAGCAGTCTCCCCATTTAGAAAAAAAATAAACACAGAAAAAGCCTGCCAACCAACAGCTATACATTTTTTAAGTTTCATCATAATGATCAAAGCCAACATAATTATCTTCCTGGAAAATTCTAATAGTAGCAACTTCTAGATGACAATAATGGTGATATATTCAGAAGACTGAATTGCCTTCCAAATTAGAACTGTATATATCTATTTTAAAGCAAAGATAATACAGTCATGACAGAGTAAGGGTTCTCAAATGCAATAATTTTAGTTTCAAATCACAAATACATTGCCAAAAAGTAGGAAGGAAAGTGCCTTCATCCAAATGTAGCATGATAATTTGTAAATAAAATTACATAAAAACGTGTCCTAACATTTTCTTCTCTTTTACTACTATTTAACAAAGCAATACATTACTCTTAATTAAAAGGGGATACATCTTCAAACATGGTACTAGCAAACAGAATTACAAATTTCTAGATCTGGGTAGAACAGAAAGCATCTAGTCCAAATTCCTCCAAAATGTAGCAACTGAAAGGCACACAGATTAAATGATTTGTCCAAAGTGATACAGTTTATTTATGGCAAAGTAAGAACTAAAATCTAGATCATTTGGGCCACTAATGCAAGGGTCAAAGAATGAATATTTTAGGCTTTCTGGGCCATACGGTTTCTGTCGCAACTACTCAACTCTGTCATTATAGTACTAAACCAGACATACATAATATGTAAACAACCAGAGTGAATGTGTTCTGATAAATCTTTATTTACAAAAACTGGTAACACTAAGCAACCGACCTGGAAGCTCAACACCAAACAGAATAAATACCCACCCTGCCCAATAAACCAAAAACTGAAACAACAAAAAAAACAAAAACTCCCATGTTTAGGCATATCATGTTCAAACTGAACAAAACCAAAGACAAAAAAATCTTCAGGGGAGGCAGAGGGGAAAAACACCTTACCTATAGAGGAATAAGGATAAGAATTATAGCACATTTTTCATTATAAACCAAGCAACCAAGAAGAGTGTAATGAAATATTTCGTGTTGAAAGAAAAAGTACCACCAACCTAGAATTCTATATCCAGAGAAATAATCCTTTAAAAGTGAAGGAGAGAAACTAGAAATCAATAGCAAAAGGAAAACTGGAAAATTCACAAATATGCGTAAGTTGTTTTAAACAACACACTCTTGAACAACCAATGGGTCAAAGAAGAAACCACAAAGGAAATTAGAAAATATCTTGAGACAAATGAAAACAAAAACATACCAAAACTTATGCAATGAAACAAAAGAGGAAAGTTTATAGATGTCAATGCCTATACTAAAAAAAAAAAAAAAGAAGACATCTCAAATCAATAACCTAACTTTATACCACAAGGAACCAGAAATAGAAGAACAAACTAAGTTGGGGAGGAGGGATGTAAAAAAAGAAGAAGAAGAAGAAAAAAACTAGACTCAGAGTTAGCAGAAGGAAGGAAATAAAGATTAGAGCAGAAATAAATAGAGAATAGGAAAAAAAAATGAAACTAAGAGCTGGCTTTCTGAAAAGATCAACAAAGTTTACAAACCCTTAGCTAGGCTAAGAAAGAGACAAGACTCAAATAACAAAAATCAGAAATGAAAGAGGAGACATTATACTGAAGCCACAAAAATAAAAAGGATCATAAGAGACTGAAAAATTATATGCCAACAAATTAGATACCCTAGAAGAAATGGATAAATTTCTACAAACATAACAGCTTATGAAGGCTGACTCAAGAAGACATAAAAAATCTGAACACATCTATAACTAGTAAGGAGATTGAATCAGTAATCAAAAACCTCCCAAAAAAGAAAACCCCAGGACCAGGTTGCTTTGCTAGAGAATTTTATCAAACATTTAAAGAATTAACACGAATCCTTCTCAAACTTTCTGAAAAAGCAAAAAGGAGAAAAACTTCCAAACTCATTCTATATGGTCAGCATGACTTTGATACCAAAATTAGACAAAGATACTAAAAACTATAGAACGATATCTCTTTGATGAATATTCATGCATAAATCCTTAACAAAATACAAGCAAACCAAATTCAGTAACACATTGAAGGACTATACATCATGACTAAGTGATCAATGTAATACACTACATTAACAGAATGAAAAACAAAACCACAGGATCGCTTCAATTGATTAAAAAAAAGCATCTGACAAAATTAAACACCCTTTCATGATAAAAACACTCAACAAACTAGGAATAGAAGGAAATTATCTCAACATAATGAAAGCCTTATATGAAAACCCCACAGCTACCATCATATTAAATGGTGAAAAACTGAAAGCTTTCCCTCTAAGATCGGGAACAAAGCAAAAATGCCCATTCATACCCCTTCTGTTCAACATAGCACTGGAAGTCCTAGCCACAGCAATCAGGCAAGAAGAAATAAAAGATATCCAAATAGGAAAGAAAGAAGAAAAATTATTTCTGTTCACTGATGACAATCTTGTATGTAGAAAATAAAGATTCCGCATTAAAAAAAACCCTAACAAGTAAATTCAACAAAAAGTGCAGGATACAAAATCAACACACACACAAATCTGTTGCATTTCTAAATACTAACAATTTATTGTTACACTAACACTAACAATCCAAAAAGAAAATTAAGAAAACAATTCCATTTACAATAGTGTCAAAGAGAATAAAATTCTTAGGAATAAACTTAACCAAGGAGGCAGAAGACTCATACACTGAAAAACCATAAAACATTAAGGAGGCCGGGTGCGGTGGCTCACGCCTGTAATCCCAGCACTTTGGGAGGCCGAGACGGATGGATCATGAGGTCAGGAGATCAAGACCATCACGGCTAACACAGCGAAACCCCATCTCTACTAAAAATCCAAAAAAATTAGCTGGGCATGGTGGCCGGTGCCTGTAGTTCCAGCTACTCAGGAGGCTGAGGCAGGAGAATGGCGTGAACTTGGGAGGTGGAACTTGCAGTGAGCCGAGATCACACCACTGCACTGGAGCCTGGGCGACAGAGCGAGACTCCGTCTCAAAAAAAAAAAAACCAAAACCAAAAACAAAAAAACATCAAGGAAAGAAATTAAAGACACGAATAAATGGAAAGACATCCCGTGTTCATGAACTGGAAGACTTAATACTGTTAAAATGTCCACACTATACAAAGTGATCTATAGGTTCAATGCAATCCTTATCAATATTGAAAACAGGAAAACAACAGAAAAAGTGAACAAAACCAAAAGCTGGTCCTTTGGAAGAAAAAAACCCTAATACAATTGGTAAATCTCTAATTAGGCTAACCAAGATTAAAAAGACAACACAAATTGCCAATATCCGAAATGAAAGAAGGTTCATCCCTGCATTAAAAGGACATTAAAGGACAATTAAAAAGACAATAAAAGAATACTTTGTATAACTCTATGCCCCCAAGTTCGATTACACAGATAAAACAGACCAACTTCTTAAAAATCACAAACCACCAGAACTCACAAAGGAGAAACAGGTAACCTGAAAAGCCCTATATCTATTATAGAAATTAAATCAATTGATCACTTTCTAAAAAAGAAAGCACCAGGCCCAGATAATTTCCCTGGTGAATTCTACCAAATATCTAAGAAACAATACCAAGTCTCCACAATCTGTTCCAAAAATAAAGGCAGAGGGAACATTCCCTAACTTATTACATGAGCCCAACATCACCAAAAGCAGATAAAGACACTATGAGAAAGGAAAACTACAGATCAACGCATCTCATGAACACAGATGCAAAAATCCTCTGCAAAATATTAGCAAATCAAATCAACAATGTATAAAAAGAAATACACACCATGACAAAGCAGGATTCATTACAGGTATGCAAAGACAGCTTAACATTTGAAAATCAATCTATGTAATTTAGGCTGAAGAAGAAAAATTACATACATGATCATATCAACTGACATAGAAAAAAAAATCTGGAAAAATCCAATACCTATTCATGATAAAAGTTTTCAGCAAAGTAGGAAAAGAACATAAAAAACTGAAAGTCAACATCACACTCAATGATAAGAAACTGAAAGCTTTCCTCTGAAGACTGGGAACAAGGTAAGGATGTTCTCCCTCACCACTCTATTCAACACCGCATTGGAAGTCCCACAGAGTGCAGTGAGACAAGAAAAAGGCAGGCAGATGGGAAAGGAAGAATACTGTCTTTATTTGCAGATGAAATGACAGTGTATGTAAAAACACAGGCAAGGGCCCAGATTTGGCTCTTGAGTTATAGTTTGCCAACTCTTGCTAGAATGCCATGTTGCTATACTAAGTTACAATGTACTTATTACATTATTCATTACATAGGATCCCTGCTCAACTGTCTTCCCTGAATGAAACAGATAATTTTAAAAGGTAAAGGATGGTGGTGATAATTAGAAGAATGGCCTTGGTCTAAAAACAGATTTATGAAAGTAAAACTCTATTTTTAAATACTGCCTTAAAAATCCCTATATTTAATGACTCTGTAATACTTGAGTTAGTGATCAGTCTTCACATTACTGGTTTATTATTCACACCATGCTCAAGACATTTTATCTATAATCTTTCCCTCAATAAAACAGAATATATATGGGAAAAAAATGGTCTAAAAAACCCTTAAAGTTATTGACACAGGGGCAAGATCCTATCCCAGAGATTATCCAATCCTGTGGTTTTCAAATGATAATCCATGGAACTATACCATTTTCCAAAGTGTCTTGAGGACTATCGCAGGACAAGGGAGAAAGACTGGGGGCTTTGGCATTTCCCTACTCAGAAAGATCAGATCTATTATTAATTGTCTCATAAAGTGTTCCATGGCCAGACTTTTAAAAATCAATGACTAATCCAACATTTTCCTTTTCTATATAAGAAAACTCAGACAAAATTTATAGACACTTGCTGCAACCTTAAAGGCAGAGGTGGTAATAGAATCTTGGTTTCTTGACTATTAGGCATCGTTTCTATATCATCCTGCTTGCTTAGACAGTTAAAGTATGGTCTCCCAAAAATTAATGTTCTTATCTGTAAGCAGTTTTTCCTGAAGTTTAATTATAGTCATGTATATATATATGCACAAAAAAAACTATATTTGAGAAGTCTTAACTTTCAAAAATTAAGTTTCTTTTAAAGAGAACTTTATCAGTCACAACAGCTATAGAATTATATAGGAAGTCAGAGATTATTCTCACTTTCAACTAAAAAATGCAAACTATAAAAGGTACCTTTTCAAGTCCAGATTTTGAGATCTTTTCAGTTCCACTATTGGTTTCAAGGCAGATTCCTTCATCAACACCATCATCATTGGAGAAATCGTTGCTCATCTGATCACTGTGACAACTACCTTCATTTTCTGCTCCACTGTCAGTGCAACTTTCAGTCTGAGGAGATTTCTTAATAAGACATAATTATCTTAGTTATAAACAAAATACAGAGAAAATATGTTCAACAAAACTTTGTACCTATATACTGCTAATATTTTCACACAATTTAACATATGAGTAAAAATATTTTACTTTAAGTACATTTATTTTCTCTTAGAAGTGAGACCTTAAGTAAAATTAAACAAGCAACAGTGTATTTTAAAAGCATTTCTATCATGTCCTTAAAATTCTAATACAACCAATTAGTGATTCAGAATTCTATTAAACCTCATTTATGTTTACTGTTACAACATAATGGTTGAAATTATCATTTCTTTTAGCAAAATCCACAAAATCAGAGAAGCTGAGCACCAAAATGAGCTTCTGGTGTTCTCAAATCATGAAAGAACATAATTTCTTTTCTTGAACAAAAATTTCAACTTGGTTTATCAGTGCATTAGGTATTACAGATAATTAGAAAGAGAAACAAGACATTGTATTCATCCTTAAGAATTTTATAGGCTTCTTACAGGAAGTAGAACTATAATGGTTACAGCACATTATACTTTTCTACTTTATGGTTTTTGAATCACATTCACACAAATTTAATTTGAAGAATTCTCTTTGTTAGAAACCCCCAAACAATCCTTTCCCCTCTTTAACGTTTTATATACATCCCTAAAAATGTTTTTATTTAAATAATTTGAGAATTTTCTAAGATGCAGGTTTTTGAAATGTGTAAGGCATTGCATAGAAGTTCTTGAGTGAAACCAAGCAACACACAATAAGCACAAACTTTTTGCCAGGAACTCTGTTGTAGGTACTACATCTAATATACAGTCTTCATCTCTCAAGAAGGTTAGGTTCAAGGAAAAATGGAGGTGAAATCCAGCTATAGATTTAAGTCCAAAGAGATATAATTCCTGAAACTTCTTCAGCTGAGCCAAAACATTTCTTGTCCCAAGAACTAAACCTAGAACTCTCTAGAAAGTTTCTACTAAGCTTCATATATAGGTTTTCCTTCTTTGGAAAAAATTTTCCTTTATGAGAAATATATTAGGCATATTCAGAAGACCAATCTACTACTGATCTCTATTTGAGTAGAAATCTTACAAAGATTATGTCTCCTCTGAAAGTCTGGCACACTTTGGGTAGATTTCCTAGCTTAAGCGCAACTGTCTGAGACATTATTTTAAATTAAACTTTTCAAAATGTTATTGGTCATAATTACCATTCAATGAACAGCTACTTCATCTAAGGCATCTGGAAATGAGGCTCAAAAGGTTTTATGAATTATCCAAGGTCAAGAGGCTAGCAAGTAGCAGGACAAGAATTTGAATCCACATCTAGCTATGCCTAAAACATGTGCTCTTCTACACCAAACTGCCTCATAGTACTTAATAGTACTAAATAAAACTTAGTGAATGTTTAAAATTATTTTTGAACTCCTGGAAAAAGGCATTTTTTATAACTATAGTAATCAGTTCCAGTAAAAAAACAAAACAAAACAAAACAAAACAAAAAAAAACGCTTCAGGGTAATTCTGAGAATAAAGATTTATCACTTTGAAATAATTAGCCTAAGTGATTATAAGTATTCCACATAATAAAATCAGAAGAGTTTCCAAAATAATAGAGTGGAATATTGTAAGTCTTTCATTGAATAAGGATAGAAGAACCAGAGAATTTTGGGAGGCCAAAGTGTGGGAAGAAATTGATAAGCATTACATCATGTGTCACTTCAAATCCCATGCTTAAATTATTTAAATAAAGTTTCAAATTGAAAAAATTAAAAAAGGAAAACAGACAAAATAGCAAATACAAAATAGTAGGTAAATACAAGAAATTAAGCCCATGCTATTCAGTTGGTTCATTCATTCCATCATAGGCATTGTCTGCATTTATTATAGATCAGAAACATGAGTATGGCTTACCTTCAGGCTGGTTTCAATAACGATGAAATTATAAAACATAAGATTATCACTCAACTTCAAGAAATAATTCCAAAGCTGAGTTCCTTATTGTCTTTTCAAAGAGTATCATAAGTTACTCTGATCAAACAAGAATATTTAAAATATAATTTATGCAGTCAGGAAAAGCTTATACAAAGGTAAGTCGTTGTATTGAATTCCGCATTAGAAAATAAGAAAGAAAAAGTTTCCATCAAGAAGATAGTCTAAATGACATCAGTGTTGTTACCTCAAACAGCTCTTTCAAAAACATGACTGACTAATGTGGATTAATGAAAAATACTTTAAAATAACAAATATTTACCTCATCTTCAACATCAATAAATGTACTCATATCTAGTTCCTCGGGAAATGTCATTCGATCATTCAGTTTAATCCTATGCATGGTTGTATAATCAAAATCGAATCTTTTCAGCTGTAAGGTCAGCAGATAAGGAAAATGCAAAAACCGAAGGCCCTAAAAAACAAACAACAAAAAGGGGGAGACTCTATTGAATATGGAATATTATCTCAGATTCCCAAGTATTAATCTCTACATGGCATTTACCTTCCGTGCATCACACTTCTTCTTACAACGTTCACAAAAATACTGATTTGGGCCATCCAGAATCTCTGGCTGAATAAATGCATGCAATGCTTCTTCCTAGTTAGAAAAAAATTTGTTTTATAATTACTTAAAATATTATATTAATGACAAAATCCTGAATAAAAAAGACTGCAATTACTAAAACAGTTGTAAGTAGAATGGTTAGAAATTTAGGAACTCAAATGTACCAAGGAAAATTATCAACAGTAAAATAATATTATCACTATAAAAATTAAGCAAAAAAAATTATTTCATTCTACACAAGATTTGCCTTTCTTAGTATTGCAGTATCACAGTCATTTCAACCTGATTTTCATTGACTTTACATTGCAGTGTTTGGCTAAATAATCTCTAAAAATATCCTCAGTCCCTAGATAAAAAGTAATTCCACACTTCTAAGAAAAGCAGCTGCATGCATCATTTCAATCTTCTTATAAAAGGAAGCATTTAAAACTGTACAGTAAATATCAACGTTCTCTAAAGAATTCACACTTTTCATACACTTAAAAATCATGTAAGCATCTTTAATTGCCATAGTTAGGATCAGTCAGTAATCTGCCACTGCACTAGTTATAAAGATTGAAAAACACTGTGCAACCTTCTGTGTGTGTGTGAGATACTGCTCCATTTGGAAATGTATAATGAGGATCCTGGATTGTTAATTTGGTAGAACCGTGTGGTTCTCTTTTCTCCATACGGCATTACAACAGAAGTAAGAAACTTCATATAAATACTGTTAAAGAATCAGTGGCATAAAGTTAATTTTTATTTTAATAATTAGTTTTTCACAATTAAAAAATTAGTTAATATGGCATATAAGATTGGACGCATAATCTCAAATTTCATCTGATGTTCTCTCTTTTCTTCACACATGGGCTAAGCAGAACTACTGATAATATTACACATAAACTAAAAGAAATGGAATCATTAAGACAGAGTATCTTCAAATATTTTTCTTTTGATATAGGACAAGCTGTTCCTCAAAAGATAAAGGAGCTTAATGGTCGTAGTTGCAAAATAGCTGGCAAAGCTTAGAAAACTACTGTCCACATATTGTTTGATAGAGCTCACTTTGGAACAAGATAAAAATAAGAAAAGACATAGATATTCAAAGGTGTCTAAACCCATCTGATCCCCTATTTTGTTCTCAGAACACCAGGAAACAAATGGAGAAGAAACCAAACGGCTAGGTTTTTTTCCACATGACCATGCATTTTATTGGTGGTCAAATGACACATTTAGAAAAAAAATTTTTTTTTTCCTCTCAGGCATATTTTAGGGGGAAAAAAGGCAAGTTCTATAAAAAATAACAGAAAAACAAGCTTTAAAGAAATTACATCTATAGCTTAACACAGACTGATACTAAATGTCAGGCTTTCCAAACAGCGGTAATTTGAACTGGTAAAAACTCAATATTCAAAAAAGGATGGGGAGAGAGGGAGAGTGAGATAATTATGTAACTCAAATTCTACTTTGGTATGTGTGTATTGGTCTCCAGCTTATAGTTAATACCTAGAGATCTTTAAAAAAAATTAAAACTTGGAGAAAAGCTTAAAGAACAGAGAACTCTCAAATACTTTACTCATATTCATCAACTTTTAAACATTTTTGCCAATTTTGCTTTCTCTCGCTCAACCCAACATTATTATGTATCTTTGTTTTAGCCATTTGAGAGTAGGTTCACACCTCATCATGCTTTGCCTCTTAACTTCAATATGACTTTTTAAGAATAAAGATATTCTTACACAAACAGTAATCAAACTCTGGAAAATTTAATATTGATAAAGTACTTTCATCATCCATATTCCAATTCTGTCAATTACCTTAATAATGTATTTCTCTCCATCTAGTACACAGTCTATCCCAAGGCCACAAATTTTGTTTGGTCTCTTGAGATTCCTTTAATCTCGAGGCATTCCAGAGTTTGCCTTTCTTTCATAACACTGATATTTGTTGAAGAACAGAGGCCACTTATTTTATAAAATGTTCTGCAATTTGGGTTTGTCTGATGTTCTTCATTATTAGATTTATACATTCCTTGCTAGGCTACTATGACATTAGCAAAGACGTGCCCTTCTAAGGGTAGCATAGTCACAGGCCATGATGTACCTAACTTTCTCTTTGGTGATATTAGCTTTAATTATCTGGTCAAGGTATTGTCCAGTCTCTCTACCATATAGTTATTATTTTTACTCTCGCAGCTAATAAGCAATCCGTAAGGAGATACTTGGAGACCATGCAAAAATCCTGAGCCTTACCAAATCTTCCACCCTTGATTTTAACAACCACTTGCAGATTCCTGCCTAAATCAAATTTTAATGTTTGCTTTCTGAACCAACTTGAAAATCTTTTTAATAGGCAATTTAAGCCCACACATATTTGATATGACTGATATGCTTGGTCCTATCTCAGTCACTACTGTGTAATTACTGTATGTGTTAGGTAACATTTATTGTGTTCCTTTGTTATTTTTTACATTTTCTTTTGGTATTTAGCAAGGTTTGTAATTTTATTCTACAGTTACTTTTGCATTTATAGTTTTGTTAGTGTCCTTGGACCTCTTTTTTTCCCACCCACCCCCACCCTGTTTACTCTTTCTTAAGCTTTCAGTGTCTTCAAGTTTTAAATGGTCTCCTTTATTCCCCACCCACACAACAGTCTGTGATCTTATTCTGCTTTCCCTTTCTCTCCCCCTTCTAAAAAGTGGTATTATTTGTACTTTGTCTAACATGTAACATTTCATACTATTCTGCTACCCGTGTTCCCACCCTTGTATTTAGGCCTTAATTTAATATAGTAAGTGCTCACAGTTCTTTTGCCGAAGCTGCCCCAGTGATCTCTTGGTTGGGTTAAGCTCATCCTCTAATGAACTCCTCAATGGCTCATGGATATAATACTCAATGAGTTCTTGAATATTCAAACTTGTCTTTTTATAGCTGTCATAATTAAGAAAAACTTGCCCGGCTATCAAATTCTTGGCTGGTACTTTCTTGAATTTCTGGAAATTGCTACTCTGTTGGCAGGACTTGCATGTTGTTCTTCTGAAATGTGATGCCAACCCAATTCATCTTTTTTTTCAGATGAGGTCTTGCTCTGTCATCCAGGCTGGAATGCAGTGGTGTGCTGGCTCACTGCAGCTTTGAAATCCCTGGCTCAAGCAATTCTCTTACCTCAGCCTCCTGAACAGTTAGGACCACAGGCACATGCCACCACAACTGATAACTGTTTGTTTTTTTTGTAGAGACATGGTCTCAATATGTTGCCCAAACTGGTCTCAAACTCCTGGGTTCAAGGGATCCTCCTGCCTCAGCCTCTCAAAATGCTGGAATTACAGGCATGAGCCACTGAGACTGGCCTCAATTCATCTTTAATAGTTTACTAAAATACATCTCAGAGTTTATCATTTCAGGTCCTTCAAAAGGTAGACTTGACATTTCCCTTATTCCCAGAAAGTTTCTCTGAATTCTAGTTTATCTATTAGTTCTGGTCCACTGTTTTATTTTTCTTCTTCACAGACTCCAATTATGCTGGACACCCTTTGCTGGTCTTCTCTTTCAATATTTTTTTTTTTCTGAGATCCTTTTTACTTTTACAAAACTCTCATTTCCATTCAATGTCCTTCATTAGATCTTCTTTCTATTTTCTCTTGAGCATTTTGTAATTTATTCTTCACTTCTAAGATATTTTTGTCTTTTTCTTCTGTTTCTTTCCTGAATTTGATGAATTCCCACTTCATTTCTTACAGCATTGTTTTTGTTTTTTAAATCTATTTCTTTGCTTAAGTTTTTGGATACCAGGTTTTGTTCTGCTCATTTGAGAATATTTAATTCAGTCAGAGTACCATGTTGATAATTCCAGAGTGACAACAGTTTCATATTCTAGATCTTACTGCTCCCCATATATTATGCAAAATGTAATTCTGCACATCTTTTTATTTATTTATTTGAGACAGGATCTCACCATGTTGCCCAGGCTGGTCTCAAACTCTTGGGCTCAGGCAATCCTCTGCCTTGACCTCCCAAAGTGCTAGGATTACAGGCTTGAGCCACCATGCCCAGCCTGCACATCCTTTTACACTACAATTTTCAGAATTCAGGATAGAACATAAATAATTCTTACATCCTTAGTTCTCCAACCAAAAACAATACGGGTTATTCCAATTTTAGAGCTAATGCAAATAATCCAGGCACAGTGCAATCGAAACGTATATGCAAGGAATGGTATTGCCTATAAATCCTTTTTTTAACCATTTATATGTATATATGAATTATTCATCAATTAAAATCTATTTAATTTTGAATAGAGAAATGAGTGTTAAAACACCATACTTCAATTTTTACATGAACAGAAAAAGAAAGTAGATCCACCATTGAGAATTATTTCCTGATTTTGATGTACTAAGCAATTTTGGTACTACTGATATACAGGAACATGATGTTTCCTTAAAAATATATTCAACGGTCTTTCCCAGAATATATACTTTAATATTACTACTTTTTAACTAGGAAAAGGGCTATATACTTTTACCTAAGCTGTCTACTTTTTTTTTCATTGAAACTTTTGAGATAATTGTAAATTTATGTGCAATCGTAAGAAATAACATACAGAGACCTCTTGTACACTTCCCCCCATTTACTGGAAACATTTTGCAAAACTATAGCATATCATAACCATGATATTGACACTCATACACCTATCTAATTCAGATTTTCCCAGCTTTAGTGCACTCATTTGCCTGTGTATATGTGTCTATTAAGTTCCATACAATTCTATCACCTGTAGAGGTTCATATATTCAACGCCTGTCAAGAGACTGAACAGTTCCTATGCAAGGATAACTTGTGCCACCCTCTTATAGCCACAACCACCTGCTTCTCCTCTCCCTGCTCCCACCAAATCCGTAAGACCTGGTAATGGTTAATCTGTCCCACAGTTCTAAAATGTTGTCATATCAAAAGTATTACATAAATGGAATCATAAAGTATGTAATAACCTTTTGGGACTGGCTTTTTTTTCACTCGGAATAATTCCCTGGATATTCTTTCAAGTTTTTGTGTTTATTAATAGTTTGTTCCTTTGTATTGCTGAGTACTAGTTCATGGTTTGTATGAACCACAGTTTGTTAAACCATTCACTTATTGAAGCAGATATGGGCTGATTCCAGTTTTGAATATTAAAAACAAAGATGGAATAAATATTTGTGCACAGATTTTCATGTAAACATAAATTTCAATTTTTCTGGGATAAATGACCAAGAGTTCAATTGCTAGAGTTTATGGTAATTGCACGTGTCATTTTATAAGAAACTACCCATAACATTTCACATTCCCACCAGCAGTGTATGCGTGATACAGTTTCTCCACATAGTCACCAGCTTTCCATGCTGTCATTATTTGTAGCCATCTGGCAGGTAAAGAATAATATATTCATTATGGTTTGAATTTGCATTTCCCTAATAGCCAGCAATGTTGAATATCTTTTCTGTATTTGACATTTGTATATCCTCTTTAATGAAATGTTATGTCTTTTGCCAATTGTCTAGATGAATTTTTCTAAACTGATGTTTTGAGAGTACTTTATATATTCTAGATATGAGTCCTTTGTCATATAGATAGCTTGCAAATATGTCTGGAGCTTCTCTTTATCATATGGGCTTTCAGAGAGTAAATATTTTTAATTTTAATGTTTGCTAATTGTCCCTTTTGTAGACTGTACTTTTGATAGCAAATCTAAAAACTCTTTGCTTAGCCCAGATCTGGAAGACTTTCTCCTATGTTTTTTCTAAAAGTTACATAGTCTTACATTTTACATTTAAGTGTATGACTCATTTTGAGTTAATTTTTGTATAAAGTCATTTAAGTCAAGGTTCATTTTTGTGATATGGATGTCCAGTTGTTCCATCACCATTTGTTGGAAACACCATTTTTCCTCCATTGACTTGCTTTTGTGTCTCAGTCAATAATTAGTTAGGCATATTTGTGTGGATCTATTTCTGGGTTTTCTATTCTATTCCACGGATCTATTTGTCTACCCCTCTGCCAATATCACATAGTCTTGATTACTATAGCCATATAATAAGTCTTTTTGGCTAAGTAGTATTCCATTCGAAATCACGTAGACTGGTAACTTCCACTTTATTTTTATTTTTTAAAACTCTTAGTTATTCTAGTTTCTTAGGCTTCCATATACATTTTGGAATAAGCTTGTATATGTCCTCAAAAAATCTTGCTGGACTTTGATAGAAACTGCATTAAGACTATGTAATTATCTTTACTATATTGAATCTTCCAATTAACAAGTACAGTATGTTTCTCCATTTACTTAAATATTCATTTCAGTTTTTTTGACACATAATACTGTAAATATTTATGAAGTACATGTGATACTTGATACATGCATAGAATCAAGTCAAGGTATTTGGGATATCCATCACCTTGAACATTTATCACTTCTTTGTACTGGGAACATTTAAAATCTTCTATTCTAGCTATTTTGAAATACACAATATATTGTTAACTATAGTCACTCTAATCTGCTCTCAAACACTAGAACTTACTGCTTCTATCTAACTGTATGTTTGTACCTATTAACCAACCTGTCTTTATCCCCGCCTCTCTCAAACACACTGTTCCCAGCCTCTGGTAACTATCATTCTACTCTCTACCTTCATGAGATCAGCTTTATTTTTAGTTCCCACACGTAAATGAGAACATGTAATATCTGTCTTTCTGGTACTAGCTTATTTAACATAATCTTTTCAAAGTTTTGTAGTTTTGAACACATAGGTCCAGTACATTTTTTGTTGGATTTCCATCTTTTTTCTTTTTGCAAAATTATAAATGGTGTTGTATTTTAAACTTCACTTTCTACACGTTCATTGTTAGTATCTTGAAATACAATTTATTTTTTATGTTATTTTTATCCTGCCACCTTGCTAAACTCACGTATTAGTTCAGGTTTTTTGTTTTTTGTTTTTTGTACAAGCCTTGGAATTTTCTACATAGATAATTATATCACCTAAAAATACAGACAATTTTATATCTTCCTTTAGTAGTGCTTTTCATTTCCTCTTCTTACCTTACTGTGTTGGCTAGGACTTCTAGGACTATGCTGAAAAGGAGTGGTAGGAGCAGACATCCTTGCCTAGACAAGCTTGCCATTCCCTAGGAAGAAAGCAGTCTCTCACCATGAAGTATGATGTTAGCTATAGATATTTTAGGTATGTTTTTTAATCAAGTTGAGGAAATTTCCCTCTATTCCTAGTAGTCTGAGTTATAAGTGAATTATGAATTTTATTAAGCGCCTTTTCTAAATCGATATGATCGTATGAATTTCCTTTTTTTGCCTGTTAATATGGAAGATTATACTCATTGATTTTTAAAATACTGACCAGTCTTGAATCCCGGAAATCAATCCTACTTAGTCACATTATATAATTCTTTTTATAAATTGCTTAATTCCATTTGCTAATATTTTGGAAAGAATTTTCCCAACTATACATATAAGGGATATTGTTTTTTTTAAGAACTGTCTTGGTTTAATATCAGGTAAGAATAGTGTCACAGGACTATGGGTTTCCTCCTCTTTTTTTCTTTTTTTTGAAAAGAAATTGTATAGACCTGGTGTTCACTGTCCTTCGAATGTTTGATACAAGTATCCAGTGAAACAATCAAAATTTGGAGATTTCCTTTTCAAGAGGTTTTAAATTATAAATGTAATTACCTTAACAGTTACAGGGCTATTCAAATTATCTAATTCCTATTGAGTTATTTTCAAAGAATTGGTTCATTTTATCTAAGTTGTCAAATTTATGTGTGCAGAGTTGTTTGTTGTGATCCCTTTGATATCTGCAAGATCTATAGTTATATCCTTTTCATTCCTGATACTGGAAATTTTTGTCTTCCCTTTTTCTCTGTCAGTCTTGCTATTTGTCAATTTTATTGTCTTTTCAAAGAGCCAGCCCTTTGTTTTGTTGACTTCCTCTACTGTTTTCTCATGTTCAATGTTACCGATTTCTCTGCTTTTCTTTATTATGTCCTTCCTTCCACTTACTTTGGGTTTCTTTTGCTCTTCTTTTTTCAGGTTAGGTGGAAGCTTAGATTACTGATCTGGCCCTTTTCCTGTCTTTTAGTATAAGCATTTAATACTGTGAGTTTCCCTCTCGGTATTGCTTTAGTTGTGCCTCAAAAAAATTCATTATGTTTTACTTTTCATTAAGTTCAAAATATTTTTAAAATTTCCCTTGATACTTCCTCTTTGACCCATGGATCATTTAGAAGCGTTATTTCCCAAGTGTTTTGTGACATTCTGCTAATCTGATTCCACTGTTGTTGAAAAAAATCACACATTCTATGATTTTAAATTTTTTGAGGTCTTATGGTCCAGAGTATATGGTCTATCCTCGTATATATTTAATGCACACTTGAAAAGGATGTATATTCTGCTGCTGTTGGGTGAAGCACTTTAGCAATGTTCATTAGATCTGTTGGTTGATGGTGTTGCTGAGTTCTACATCTTTGCTATTTCTGTCTAGTTGTTCTACCTATCAGTAAGAGAGGGAGGCGTGCTGAAGTCTGCAACTGTAATTGTAGATGTCTTTTTCCTTTTAGTTCTGACCGTTTTTCCTTCATGTATTTTGGCAGCTGTGTTATTTTCTGCATACACATTTAGGATTGTTGTCTTCTTGGTTGTCTGACACTTTTATTACAAGATAACACCCCTCTCTGTCTCTGGTAATTTTCTTTGCTCTAAAGTCTTCTTTATCTGACACTAACATGGCCATTCCTGATTTCTTTTGGTTTATTGTGTTTGGGGTTTGCTCAGCTACTCAGATCTGTAGGTTTATGCCTTTTGCTAAATTTGGAACATTTTCATCCACTATTTCTTTGTACCTGCCGCCTTCTTTTTCCTTATTCATCTCCTTCCAGGACTTTAATGACACAAGTGTTTTACCTTTTGCTCTCCTTCCAGTATTCCAATGACACAGTGTTAAACCTTTTGTTATAGTCCCATAAGTCCTTGAGGACACATATTTTTTTCAGTCTATCTTCTCTCTGCTGTTTAGACTGGGTAATATCTATCATTCTATCTTCAAGTTCACAGATTTGACCTACTGTCTCTTTCATTCAGCTGTTCAGCCTATCCACTGGGTTTTTAATTTTGCTTATTGCAGTTTTCAGTTCCAAATTTTCATTTCTTTATATCTCTGATTCCCTAAAATTTTCATTGTTTTCAGTGTGCTTAGGATTGCTCACTGAAGTGTTTCTATGACGGCTGCTTTAAAATATTTATCAAATAATCCTAACATCTTTGTCATTTCAGTGTTTATGTCTACTGGTTTTCTTTTTTAACTCAAACTGAGATTTGTGATTTCTTAATTGAAACCTGGACATTTGGGGTGTTATGAGATTCTGGACCATATTTAAACCTTCTAGTTTAAATGCCTCCTTTGACACTGTACCATCTGGGGGAAGGGCTCTGCCATATTAGTGCCAGATGGCATTAGAAGTCCAGGTTTCCCTCTTGGCCTATGTGGACACCTGAATGGAGGAAGCTCCTTGTTAGTGCTGGGCAGGGAAAGGAATTCTGGGTATTTAGTAGGCCTCTGCTGATATAATCTTGGCTGTAAGGGGCAGGAGTATCTCAGTACTACACCCCAACACTGACACAAGCAGGAGGGGCTCGCCTCCTTACCCCTGGGAGGTGGTGAAGGAACAGAGAATCTAGGCTCCCCACTCAGCACTGGCAGGCACAAGTTGATGTAAGGCCTTTTTTTTCTGTGGTGTTTGGTTAGAGCACAGCAGTTATGGTCTAAAAGTTTTCTGGCTCGCTAGGCTGTCTTTCTCCTGGTCCTTCAGTTAAAGAGAACAGGGTTTTTCAGTCTGTACCCATTGCTGTTTCCAGGCTGCACCCATTGCTGTTTCCAGGCTGCCAGCTTCTTCAGTTCCAAGTCTGGGATATATTAGGCAAAAAGAAAACCCATGGAACTCACCACTGTGTTATTCCTTGGGTGCTGAGGTCCCTAGTGTGTATGCCTTCTCTCCACCTTTCAGTCTTCTTATGTTTATTTTATATATAATGCTCAAAGTTTTCAGTTGTTTTAGTGGGAGGAATAGGGCAATGTACATCTACTCCATCTTCCTGAAAGCAGAAGTCCCCACTTTTTAAACTTGTTCCCACTATGTCCAACCATACACATTCCTGGAAAAATGAGGGTAGAGTCTATGGAAGAGATTTTTCTTTATCTGATGCTTACATATTTGGACAAATTTGGACCACTGCTTCACCCAAATGAGTTCTGTGGCTGAGTCACCCATGTAAGAATGTCCAAACCACCTGTTATGTCAGGGTAGGACTTATAATATAAACTTGTGTAAATAGTTGAAATGCTTTTGATTTCATAAATACTACTTTCACAATTTTCCATTCAAAACTTTAAAACAATCATTAAACTATGTTTACTTAGGAAACAAGTCTTTTATATAATCTTATTTCTCCAAAGACACTATATGAAATTACGCAGCTAAACCCTGATCAAACTTTTGAACACATTTTTGTCATAATAAACAGGTATTTAAATGTACGTAATTAATAATAGAATAAAAATATCCTAAAAGAAAATGGCCTAGAACAGTGTCTGCCATAGAGTAGGCACTAAATAAATGTTGTATGACAAAATATACCAATAAAAAGACAGTGTCTAAAATTTTACTGTTAAACAAAAAAGCACTTCCTTAGATAATGTCAAACATGAGGCTACATTGTTTTTCTTTAATTTATAAATTATGCTTTCATAATTAACAAACAAAAAGTTAATATTTCTAATTTCTATGTATTACTAGAATATACTTAGAACTAGAATATACTTAGAACTATCTCCTTATTTAATACATTCTCACATGTGGTTGGCAATAAGCAGTCAAAGTTACTCTGATCTAGTCAGTGAACATGGAAGGCTCTAACTATCTAATAAGTCATTAAGAGCAAAATTATTTAAAGATTACTACAAGTAATTCTTCAACTGATATTAATTTTTCAGTATTAATAAAAAATACGTAAAACAACAGGAAATTATAACACATATTTTAGTATTCTCACTCCCTCTCAACATCCCAAGGACGCAAATATAAACAAAGTAGTGACATTCTTAAATCACCTTAATCTAATGTAGAGCTTCCCATATTATGTTCCTCAGAATCCTAATGTCTCTTGAGACATTAACAGATGTCCCACAGAGAAAGAAAATGCTAGGTTAAACACATTTAAACAAATTTCTCAACTACAGGAATCACTGAGGCATTTAAAATATAATATGCACTGTGATATTTCCAAAGAGGATTATTGTTATAGTTTCCCAAATCTATTTAATCAAGGACACCTTCCCCAAAATACCTACTAAATCCTTTTACAGACTAGTATTGAACAGAACTCAATCTGAGATATACAGAATGGCAGAAGAGCCTTTCAATATTGATTCCCTACTTGGATGAGTAAAATGAAGATCAGAAATCTAACAAATATCAGTTACAATAACTAAAAATCTATTGAAAAAAGAAAATATTATAATAAAAGGCTCTTTTTGGCCTCCCTACTTTATGGGAGCTTATTTTTTAAACTGCAGAAGTCTCCCAGCTCTCATTATAAAAATAATCTGTTATCATACTAAACAAAAACCCACAAAAATTGATTGTGGATATTATAATAAGTTAGATGAGTACTACTTTCAGTCCAATTTTAATCCTACCTATTATTTGCAAGTTAATTTATTTGACCATAAAGATAAAACAACTCCAGAAATTGGACATTTTAGATGAAGGTTTAAAAAAGAAAAACCCTGGCTGGGTGTGGTAGCTCATGCCTGAAATCCCAGCACTTTAAGAGGCCGAGATGGGAGGATTGCTAGAGGCCAGGAGTTTGAGACCAGCCTGGTCAACACAGCGAGACCTCATCTCTAAAAAAAGAAACAAATATTTAATAAATTTTTTAAAAGAGAGAGAGAAAAAAAAGAAAAACCCTTCAATTTTTAAAAGACCTCACTCTTAATTATCTGAAATTAAACCCATAATATTGTGGCACACTAAACAAAACATACAATAAACAGAATATATAACCATCAGTGTGTACGTGTGTGCACATGCACGTGCTAGTGTATGTCTACATCTATATCTTTTTTTTTTTTTTTTTTTTTGAGACAGAGTCATGCTCAGTTGCCCAGGATGGAGTGCAGTGGTGCGATCTCAGCCCACTGCAGCCTCTGCCTCCTGGGTTCAAGCAATTCTCCTGCCTCTGCCTCCCGAGTAGCTGGGAATACAGGCATGCACCACAGTGCCCAGCTAATTTTTAGTAGAGACGAGGTTTCACCATGTTTGTCAGACTGGTCTCGAACTCCTGTCCTCAAGTGATCTGCCCACCTTGCCTTTCTAAAGTGCTGGGATTACAGGTGTGAGCCACTGTGCCCAGCCTACATCTATATCTAATATATTAAATAAGACAAAAATACCAGTCCACTAAAAAAGGTAGAATAATAATTTTAAGAGAGTCCAGTTAAAATTCAGGCCAATTTTATATAATCTGAATGAGTGATTTTATGGTACCTCTTTTAACTAGATTTTTGCAATCCATAATGCCAATTCTTTTTAAAACATGTCAAATTCTTTTTAAAACATACACAGTTAACAAAATACAAAATGGCAAGCAGTGACATATAACCAATTTTAGATGCTGTATGATGATATTTGTGGACTAAGAAGAGTTAGGTTATAGATTTAAATTCAGAAAATAATGAGAAATCACTTACCTCTAACTAAAGTTCTCCGAAGGTAGTATCCTCCTTAGAACCCCTATCTTGGGTAGTTTCACCTGCTGTAACTTCCCTCAAGAGATTCCAGCAAAGTCTAGAAAGTTTTAAGTTCTCTTCCGCAAGCCCTATTAGCGCATGTGTGTTATAAACCTGCTCACATACTGCTTCATAGCTGCAACTTCCAATTCCCACTGAACCACCACCACTACTACCACCCACGTATCATCAGTGGAGGATACTACCTTTGGAGAATTCCATTTAGAAATGTGATATTGTTCACATCCCCAGAAGTATCCTCCAAATCACTCCATTACTTTGTCTATTAACGTACTTAAGAGAGTGGTGGCAAATCAGCAGGTGAATAAATAATGACATGAAGATTTAGCTGAGCAATATATTCAGCAATTGCTGAATACTCAAATATAAGATTTAATATAGCAAAAATTAGCTTCCTCAATATTCAATTAATATGTTAAAAACTAAACTAAATGTATATATGGAAAAATTTTCATAAAAATACTTTAATAAATAAGGTAGAAAAAATAGTCCATATCACTTGGGACTACCAAATATTTCCCTAGTATATTTTGTCAGAGAAATGCGAGTATTTAAAAATTAGTTAGGAAATCCGTCATTGGAAGACAAATGTTAATTTTTCAATGATTTTTTCAGTACGTCATTTCTACTTTGAACTACCAATTAAAGCAAAATAAGGTTTAAAAAATAAAAACCAAAACTAGCCACCCAAACCAAAGCTCATTTAATACACCTAGATGGCCATTTAAAAAGGTAGTACTAAACATCTAAAAAACTTTTCAAATATACTCAGGAAGCCGACTATGAAAAACAGTAGCGGAAAGCAGACTTGATCTTATGCTACCCAGAAAAGGTCTTTTACTTAGATGCTTGCTTTGGATCCCCATTGACTGATTCCATAATTTATTGCTGGTCATTTCCTAATAGCCACATAAAGGTAGGAGAAAAAATCAAAAGGAATCAATCATCCTAGAGGCCAGAGGACTAAACCATACTTGTAGCACTATCTTAGAAGTATAGAAAAGCTTTTAAAAAACTGATTTTTAGCTACAAGCCACCATCAGTTTAATAACAACATAAATAAGACCAAAACATAAAACATAATGAAATTCTACTTTTAAAGGTATCTTATTTAGCTTTGAAAGCTTCCCCTGGCACATGGCAGGTTCAAATAAACGTTTTTGAGCACTTTAATTTTAAATATCAACTTAAGTCTTTCCATTATTTTCCTGTCGTATAAGTAAATACACATACGTATAGATAAAATATAATTAAAAAATTATAAAAAAGCAATTAAGAAATGGATGACAAATGGAATGAGAAAATCTCAGCTAATCCTCCAATCAGATACTCAGTATATGAATAATTAAGGTGATTACAGTTTTGATTCTTCGAATTATCTGTGCCACTACAATGTATGTTTTATTAAACTAAATATTTAGAGTAGGGATGCTTCTTTTAAAAATATGGACTGTTTGTCATAAAAACCAGAGGTGCTTTTTCCAATTTTAAAAGTGTATGGATCAAAACAATCCCCCCAAAACAAAGTACTTTCCACTGCAAAAAGTGGTCACAGTAACAGCATTTATAAAATAGACTGTTTAGAGGTGAAAAAAAAGATAAAAGTGAAATCATCTAATCACCTATCCAAAAGAATAAAACACTGAACCATGAGGCAGTACATTTGCATTCATTCTCTCTCTTATAATACATGCACTATTAGGACTTACTGAAGGGTCAAAAATCTTCTAGATCTTGCTAATTTAAACGCAGGAATGACTAACAACCCAAGAAGGTGTATCTAGGATGATACTTACCTTACAAGAGATTATACCACTGTGCTATTATGTATTCTGTGTAAGGATACACAAGCAGTCAGGTGAAAGGTACACACCACACTAGCAAATGCTTGGCTGGACCCATAAGGTCGGATGACCAACGGAATATCAAGATATGTGTCGATTCGCCAACCCTCATAACCACATTCCAGACATCTCACGTAGTCCTTCAGCTTGCCTTGATATAGCTCATTTATAAGATCAGCCTAAAAATAAAATATTTACATTTTTAAGTGTTCCTTAAAAATAACCCTTAAAACATGTAACATTCTACACTTTCTAGAATGGTTTACAAAAGGATATTGATATTTATAGCTAAAATCTTTGAAAACATTAATATTTACCTATATTTATTATATATTATGTAATATTTAAGATTTATCTAAAATTTTATAGAAAAAATCAAAACAACACAAATCACCTAAAATCAATAAAATTAGATTAACACTAATTTGAGTCAGTGTGCAAAAATTAACAATTTCAATATTCATCATGAGAAAACCCAACGATTAATATATTTTGATGAAATCAGTTACCAATTAAGCCTCAAATTATCTTTACATTAAGATGAGAGTAAATCCTAACCTATCACTTTAAGCATGTTAATAATTATACAGCTAAACAATTGGTTGAGTTTTTGTAACTTACATATGTATATCACTTCTCACAATAATATATTCTGATGTATAAACCATATCCTCTAGCTCAAGGTGCAAATCAAATTTTTAGCTTTCAGTAATATACATAAAACAATTTTATGGAGAAATATTACACCACAATCTTTTTAAAATGTATGGAAATTCAAAAAAAATCTTAAAATCCACCTCTCTCAAAATATCCTCACCTAAAAGGATGGATCTCTCACCTAGTCCCCAAACTTAGTTAAGTAGGGCTTTTCTGACTCAAAGGTGGCAGGTAACTCCCTAAGTAAGGACCAAACAGTTTTGTACCAAAACTTGGGAACTCAGTAGGAATGCCCCAGCTGATCTTAATGGAAGTGTTGAACCACAGAAAGGGATGTAACAAGGAAAAAGGTTAACTTCAGACCTATGAAGAAGAAACAGCCCCCAATACCATCTACATAGTTACTAAAACACAGCCCCATAAGACTATGAGAGAAACTAGATCACTAAATGAACTTAAAAATTTTTTCATAATCTCTTAAGTAAGAATAGGCATGAGGATAAGTGTACTACATTTTGCCTCTTTCATAAACTTACATTTCTTCAAACAAATAGGATTTATAAGCCTTCAAACTGGATTGACCATCACTGTCTACACTAAAACCACTTATTTAATGAAGCCTTCTTCATTCATCAGCGTCAGTCATATGTGATTGTCTTCTTCACCTAGGACGGCCTTTTGAAGTGGTTCAAACCAGTGTATTTCAAATACTGAATAGCAAATCACCATAAGAAAATAATTTACACTGCAACCCAGTGCATGTAACTGTAACAAGAGCTTCATAAAATAATACTTACTCTTATGTGATGTTCTCTTATGCTCTATTCTATTCCATTTTTTGAAAATGCTGTTGCAGGCCCAATAAACTGATTTTATAACCCGTGAATAGATTGTAATCTACATTTGGAAAAACTGGTCCAAGCCATCAGAGTAGCTCCAATCAGATATCAGACCCTTCTAGCTACCTTATATACTCTTCCCCTTTTATCCCTGTGACCTTCATTTACTATACCCAGTATAAACCCTCCCATGTATTGAGCCCCATCCCATTCAGCCTTACTCCTCATCCCAACATCTAATGTTCTTTCCACTTCTAACCTGCTCCTCTTTCCATTACATAAGAATCGGGTTAGATTAATGAGGATCCTAAATGTCAAATACATATATTTCACTGGTCAAAATAAAGGTAATGCTTCATGACTATACTTGTGTTACAGATTACAAGACATATAATTTACCTAATTATCTGAAAATGCTGTTCAAAAATCATCCCCAAAACACATATATACAGTTTTTAAATGTATAATTTTCAGAGCTAAAAGAGAACTTCCAGGTTATACAGCCCAATTTCCTTAAAGATGAGAAAACTGATGTCTAGGGTGGTTTAATGATGGTATTTATAACTCAGTTAATGGCTAAATGAGAACTCAGTACTTTCAATTTCCCATTGTGTACTTTAACCATGAGACTAATCCCCAAGTTTTAAAACATTCCAACAGAATAAAAGTCATTTAAGGTAACGAATGATTTATTAGGAAACAGTCCCCTTGATTTGAGAGATATAAATTACCTGTTCTGTTTGCTTCCATTTCTGTTCCAAAGCATCAAACATGACTCTGCATAGTTCTTGTACATCATGCTGCTGCCAAGCTATTTTAAGATAAAATTCAATTAGAAATAGCTATAAACTTAATGTAATGAAACAATCTGTTGTTTAAAAGCAAATAGACAGAAATATTGAAGTCTACCTTAAATAATGCCAAATTTAAAAAAGAACACAAGAATATACATGACAGTCATGAAAAGGAAATCACACGCCAGAAAATAAAGAGATTGCAGCATTCTATAAATAATATATGCTTTATGGTGCTACAATATTTGTCATGTTTGTTATTTTTCATTGTAGAATTATGAAATGTGTTAGAAAATATACGACAACAAACTTGCAATGAAAGGTTTAAGATAAAGGTAATTAAGTTATGTGTAATGTGTTTGTAATATTATTGTCTCCTAGAATTTGTTTGAATATTAGAACACTTATTATTACAAGAGAATTAGTACCCTCACTACTATCCCATCCAAAGCTCCTTGTAACATCTGTGGTTTCAATTGCTCTCTTTTTGCTGGTTTGTAACAAAACAAAAAGCCTTTGAAGTTGGTATGGAATACTTGTCACTGGATCTTCTTCAGATTCTTCAAATTCCCACCTATTAAAATAAAATGTTAATAAATTATTTATAAAATGATTTTATTATTTAAAAGCATAATTAATATCAAAATCATAATAATGTAAGATTTTAATCCTGGAAGCTATACAGAGTTTGAATGCTAATTGAAACTAATAATATCTAATGAAACATTAGTGTTTCCCTAATTCATAAATTCAGAAGAACTTTAGACTTTAACAAGAAAAGGCATAACAAGGCAAAAGTTCTCAAGAAAAGAAGGCAAAGCTCATTTAACTGTGGAACCTGAATCTGACCATAACCTCTGTCCTAATTATTAATTCACAAAAATACAGGAAAAAGAAGAATACTATTACATGAGATACTACGGCATACAACCATCAAAACCCAAACTGTGGAAAACTACAGGATAGATGACATCAGTTTTCTTTCTATTTTTTGCAGAGAATAAATTGCAAGGGTGAAAAAAGATGAAAGAGGATTATAAACAAATTAAATAGATTAAGAATTTTATTAATCAACTGCAATATACAGCTCATATAGATCCTGATTTAAACAAATTGTTAAATGACGCAATCAGGGAAATCGTAGCCCTGACCTGAGATATAATTTACAGATGATATGATGGAGGTATGCTTCCAAACAATCAAGTTGGAGGGTATAGACAAAAAAGATTGATATGAGTTGATATTAATAATATTCAAAGCTGAATGACTGGTGAAGAGGGATTCATTACACTATTTTCCTTTTTTTTTTTTTTTTGAGCCAGAGTCTCCTTCTGTTGCCCAGGCTGGAGTGCAGTGGGACGATCTTGGCTCACTGCAATCTCTGCCCCCTTGGTTTAAGCGATTCTCCTGTCTCAGCCTCCCAAGTAGCTGGGATTATACACATGCACCATGACGCCTGGCTAATTTTTGTATTTTTAGTAGAGATTGGGTTTCACCATGTTGGCCAGGCTGGTCTCAAACTCCTGACCTCAAGTGATCCACCCACCTCTGCCTCCCAAAGTGCTGGGATTACAAGCGTGAGCCACCGCACTCAGCCTACTTCCCTTTTTTTGAATGTTTAAAATTTTCCATAATAAAAAGCTTTTAAAAGGGAATATAAGAAAGTAAACAAAATAATAATCCAGGTAAGATTTTCACCCTCACAAACTTATGATAAACAGCAGTCTAGCCCTAGCTACAGCTACTGTCTCAATAACAAGTGAATTCCCAACTGAAGAACTTAAGATCTCATGGAAAGAAATAAGATTGAGGTACTAAAGTTGGTAATGTACCCACCAAAGTCTTTAAAATAATTCTATATTCATAATATACACCTAAGACAAAATATTAAGTAACAACAATATTAATGTTATTTTACATCTTAAGTTAGGAGTAAGATTACTATTTCCCCACTTTTTAGTTTCAAAAGGAGGTCTGAGCTTTAATTTTTCTCGATGCACTTTACAGACATACTAAAAGACTTTTTTTTTTTCTTTTGGGAATGGCTTTCTATTAGAGTGTTCAATATTTTTCTTACTTTAGGACTGAGAAGTCACAGCTCTGTTCTCATCTTCCTTTTGTTACACACTGGCACTCCCTTTCGCCTCACAGAAGTCAATGAAGTACATTTCACCTTTTTCTTCTCAAGGCTTCCCTGCAAACACCTCTATTCCAATACCTGACTTCTGCTTTAATCCTCCCCTCTTCTATTCTCAATCCCCAGCTCCCTTTTATCTGGTTATCTTCAATAGCGGGTACTTATAACTGACATTATGAAATCAAAAATTCTCTTGGTAACTGTGAGAAAATATTGGTTAAAACAGAAAATGCTCAAATTTCTCGTGTGGGAAATTCACTAATAGGGAGGAATTACTGTAAAATAAGACTGAATTCTCACCTGTCCTTTAGTCTTGGTACAAATACCTGAAAAGGTTTTAAATCTTGCTGGTACTTGCCGTTACTTTAGTCACCTAAGTTAGAAAGTTTGGTGCATATGTGATTCTTTCCTTTCCTTTACTCCTAAGTAAAATTTGTCACTAAGCCATGTTAGTTGTCAATCTGAAATGTAACCACTGCCACCATCATCATTCTGACTCTAATATATCCATGCTTGGTTTAATAACAGATTCCTCTGGGGTTCTCTATCTTTCAAATCAATCCTGTACACTGCACTATATAAACTTTCCTAAAACAATGTATTTAACCCATCACGTACATGACTCCAAATCAAGTGGCAGGTTCTCTGTTGGCTACTACACAAAAAGTGAAGAAAACAGGCCGGGCGCAGTGGCTCACGCCTGTAATCCCAGCACTTTGGAAGGCCGAGGCGGATGGATCAAGAGGTCAGGAGATCGAGACCATCCTGGCTAACACGGTGAAACCCCGTCTCTACTAAAAATACAAAAAGTTAGCCGGGCGAGGTGGCGGGCGCCTGTAGTCCCAGCTACTTGGGAGGCTGAGGCAGGAGAATGGCGTGAACCCCGGGGGGCGGAGCCTGCAGTGAGCCGAGATCGCGCCACTGCACTCCAGCCTGGGTGACAGCGAGACTCCATCTCAAAAAATAAATAAATAAATAAATAAATAAAACCCTATCCTTTTATGCTAGCACTACTCTCTGGATAGTTTACCCTTTTATGCTAGGGCTACTCTCTGGATAGTCAATCCTTTTACGCTAGCGCTACTCTCTAGTCTATCCTTTTACACTAGTGCTACTCTCTAGATAGTCTATCCTTTTACGCTAGTGCTACTCTGTGGCTAGTCTATCCTTTTATGGTAGCGCTACTCTGTGGATAGTTTATCCTTTTCCACTAGCACTACTCTGTGGATAGTTCAATGAGGTTCTTAATTCTACATTAAGAAACATCATGAGTGCTCTCAGGCTTTGTTTCCCCACCTGCTATAAACTTCACTCTCACAATCTCAAGGCCTTCCTTTCTGTTTGACCTCATGTCTGTCTCCTACTTCCTTACTCACCAGGATTGTCACAACGGATTTCTAGTTTCTTTTGTTTTTCGAAGACCTTTACACTTCTGGCTTCTTATGCCTTGTATGCTCTTACTGTAAATCTTTAGAGGGCTTGTTCCTGTGAAGTTCCTGGAATGTCCTCAGGGAGGCCCTTACTGTCTACTACCTGAAGCTGTGACCCTCCTCTCCTCTTCTCCTGACAATTACTCCCTCCACGTTACTCAGCTTTATTTTCTACCTGGCATACATGATTCTGTGAAATAAGCTTATATATAGTTTTACCTAAGGAAGCTCTAAATGAGGTACTTTGTCTTACTCATCACTCTAATCCTTACATCTAAAAGAATGCCTAGCACACAGTAAGTGTCCAATACATGTTTGCTGATGAATAGCCCTGGCTATCCTCTTAATTTCCTCTACAGTGCTGTAAATTTACAGTCCACTTTCAGAGTATTAAAACAGATGGTTAAATAAGTGCCCACGATCCCCGTTCCTATGCATACTCCCTAAAACAGGCACATCGTCCAACTATCTGGTCTATGCTAGTTTTGAGAGCAGGCTCTGAACTCTATTAACCTCATCCTCCAGTACTCTGACAAAACTCTGGTTATGCTGATCCATATCAGCATTGCGGGGGAGCCCCCCGCAACACACTGTGCTTATTGGCATCCGCTAGTGTACAGGCAGAATAGGGTAGTGAATCCTGGCATCTACTAGGTGCAACTTCTAGCAGTGTGCTTTCAGGCAAAGCTATTTCTTCTCTGTGCCTTCAGTTACATTCTTTGTAAAATGCGGACAATAATAGCATAAAATTCATATAGTTACTATGAGAATTAAGTGAATCTATATATAAAGTGCTCGGAACACTACCTGATACAAACAATAACTAACACTCAGGTAGCTCTTCCTATTATTCACTTTCACTTTTGACAGGCCTCCTATCTGCACAGTGTATTCTCTTTCTTCTCAACCTGGCCAAACCATACCTAGCTTCATGACCTACCTGAAGCTTACTTTCTTCTCCAAGTTTCACCAACCTTTCTTCTCTTTAAACTCTAATGGTATTTGGCTGTCTTTAAATGTTATTTAAACTATTTCAAACATATACATATTGCTATTGTAGAAAGACTTATAAATTACTCAAGAACAAAGATCTTATTTCTAATTCCCTCTCTATCCACCAAGTGCCTCGCATTTAAACACTACAGGGCAATACATGCATACAGAATGACAAATACATCAACTTCTACAAGTAAGTTCAGATAACAAGCTGACAGATTAATCTAATGGTGATATAATGTTGTTTGAGTAATACAATAAGCAATATTAAAAGTTCCAAAAATAACCTAAATACATATTTACAGTAATGTAAAGATGTTACTGGAAAGTAACACAAAGGAAAAAAAATCAGTTTACTCATAAAAGTATCTTAAAAACTAAAAAGTTATGTGTTTATCTTAAAGAAAATATACAAAGCAAAGGTGTGTTAAATGTGTCATAATAGGATATTCATAAAAATAAATGTCTGACTTCACGGTTTACTTAAACACAGACTTCCTCCATAGAGCATTTTAAACTATCTGATGTATATGGAGTCTTTTAGAAACACACACACACACACACACACAGGCACACACACGCATATGAAACAAGCTGTAAGTATCATATTTTAATTAGAAACAAAACTTGCAAGTTAAAAAAAAAACTTTGGATACTTAAATTGAGAGGTGGAAGGAGAGTATGGATTTATATATTCGAATTCTCTCAAAAGCAGTTATTTATTTCTTCATAAAGGGTGTTAAGGCTACAAGAGAGGGAAGCTTTTTACCCTACATGTAAATCTTATCAATTTTATCCTTTTGCTCTCTATATACTTCTGATTCTCTCTCTGCACACATTTTTCATATACCTGTTTTTCACAAGATCTTTGTTATTACATAGGAAAGAAGTTATATCTTATGGTGTGAGAAATGCCCCAAACTTTAAAATAACTTCAAGAAGATACATTTTGTTAAAAGTGATATTTTCATTCTTGAATCAATTTTATTTATACAATTTTTTGAATACTCACTTATATAATGCATTCCTAAATTCAGGAGTCATAAAAAGTGTTTGCAAAAGGCTATTCAAATAGCACGTCATTGCTTGGTTTACTAGTCCCACATATCCTTTAAAGAGAAAATACAAATATACATTAATCAGCATTTACATTAAAAATAACAAAAACATAATAAGAATTTAATTTATAGTAAATATTCAGAGGTTAAAGTTACTACTCATTTGGAAATTATTTCAATTTGTTCAATAGCACCTAAGAAAAGATCCCTTTTCTAATATGTGCTCTAAGTAAGCTTTGTTTTGCAGAAAATGTCAGGATACCTTGTTATAGATACGTCCAGAGATACACATGGAGATTATATGACATTAACATTTTAAGAGTAGTATGTTCAGTAAAGTATGTGTTACTGGCATAGACATAATCTTTTTCCCCCAAAATCTAAAAGTTTAAACATATTAAACTTTTAAATATATTAAACTAGATTATAATGGAAAAGTATAAACATATTCACTTTAAATAGCATCACACACATCCAATGTAAAAAGACTATACAGAACCAGTTATCCCTGTCATCAAGCCCTATAAACCAATTTCTGTAAGAATGATAACATATGAGATAAATTCACTACATGCAAACTCACAAAAGCTGAGACTCTAAGTAATGCAGAGTGACTTCATCTGTTTCGACAAGCCTGTCAATGAAATTCTATAGATCAGCATGCTGTGCAAAGGGTGATATGGATCCACACCATCTGTACTTGTATGATTCCAAGAAAAGACCAAGTATGGTAGCTATCTGCTTTTCACTTTGTACTAAGGTTCAAGCTTTTATTTTTTTCACCTTTATTTTAAGAACCGTGTATGCATGGGTTGTTTATATCTTAATCTACATCATTGCATTATTTTAAACTGCTTCTATTCCAGACTATTCCCCACTTGAGTTGTTCTCATAGGATCCTATATTTAATCCATATTAGAGCCTTCATCTCACTGTTTTGTAATGACCCATTTGCTTATATGTCTTCCCCATCAGACTGTGAAAGCAGGGGTTAAATCTGATTTCTAGCTCTCCTATTACTTAGCACAGCAGCAGATGCACACGAGAGGGCAATGTGTATGACTTACAAGTAACACAAGTCTGTACAGTATCTAACCTGATTATTAATAATAAAAAACATTATTTCATTAGTTCATACAAACAGACCCTTTCCCACAAACAACAGCACTTTGTCCAGGAGACCAGGTTGTTCTGTATCTGCTTCCGAGCTGAGGCTGCCCTGGGATTTCCTTTCTTCTCCGTCCTCCTTCTCCCAATTCCTCAACAGTCTGGGGGAGAACCAATCTACTTGGAGCCTTACAAGGTAAATGAATACTACTATCACCCTTTGTGTACATACACATCAATCATGTATCACTTGTTTGTGACCTTGTTTCCCTTTACTGGGCTTAAAAAAATGTTTTCGGGGTAGGCTTGAGAAGAGAAGAAGAGAGTAATGGCAATTAATTTTTGCCATAGCTCTTTATTTTGCCATCAGGTATAAAAATCACATATGACTGATCTTTTGTACTTGATTTGACACCATATTTAAACAGAATGAACACTGTGTCACATAAATGTACTATTTTCCAAAAGTATGACGATTTTGGTGACACTATTAAAAGTGCTAATGAATTAATAGAAACCTTTCTCATTATGCATTGTCTAAATCAACAAACTTCAAATGGCAGCTATTATCAAGTGGATTCTACATCTGAAATAGTTATGAATCAATATTTTTAGTATAAGTCAGTAAGCAAGAAGAATATGAGAACACATACCACCCAGTAGAGGGCACATGCAAAAAGAAATCCTAAACAGAACCAACCGCTAAGGAAGGAGAAATCAAACAGGCCCAGTGAAGTGGAATCAAATAGGCCAACTCCTGAAGTAGATAAAAAGGTTGTTAAAGAAACTGGCCAAAGACAGGTATCATGGATTTAGTTTCTAATCACTTGTAAGTTCACATTAGCCTTCAATCTACTCCTTATTTCTCCCCAACCCACCATCTCCTATCAACAGTAGCTGCCTACCAGTGGGAAGTGGTAGGAAAGAGACAAGAAAGAGTATGTTGAGTACCCAAACCCATTGCTTTACTGAGAAATGTGTTTCTAGAGCCCTAAGTTAAAATCATGAGAGCATTTTCTAATAAGAACATTTCACACATGGTGCCAATATTTATAATAATTTCTTAAGGAAATGCAAACTCAATGGTTTGATAAAATAATTTTATCTGATAAAATAATTTCTGAACACAACCCCTGATAAAATAATTTCTGAACACAACCACCTTGGATGCTTACAGAGTAACTCAGAAAGGCAGGACCCCTAGAACACTGGAGGAAAATGTACAGGTAGGGAAAGGGAGTGGAGTAGAGGTGTGTGAGGAACAGTAAATGCGAACAGACTGATTACATGGCAATGTATAGCAAAGACTTCTAAAAATATTTTTTAAAGTAAACTTCAACTTACTAATATAATTTCTGGGAATTTTTATCTTTAGGAAATAATCAGAGATAAAAAAATGTATGTATAAGAATTTTCATAATAATATCAGCAATATTAATAATTACAGACAGTTTAAATATCTGAACCTATACAATGAAACTATTTTTTAGCCATTTAAAGCCCCATATTAAAATACTATTTAATAACATTAAAAAATACTCTTCATATGGTATTAAGTGAAAAACATTAATTAAAAATCTACTCATGATTCCCCATTTTCTGAAAAGTACACATATAGAGGAAAGATAAGATAAAAATATGCAAAATTGCTAGAAGTGGTGCTAGTAGTACTGTAAATTATTTTCACTTTTTTATTTTATAGTAAGACAATGACATGTATTTTAATACATTTGTATAATCAAAGAAAGAGCATTTTTAAAAAGCATGTCTTAGTCTCAAGGAATTCACAGGCCTCAAAGAACCACAGGAAGTTGAAGTTAGTACACAGCAAAGTAGGAGTTCTGTAAATACTTGGTGCAAAAATGACGGAATCAATTGTCAGAAGACAAAGCAAATATCTCAAGAATCTTGATTTGTTAAATCTGGAACTCTCTCACAGAGTTTCAGCTATCTCAGAATAATGTAGCTATCTCAGAATAATAAGAAACAAAATGCAATTTCTTCCAGCCTACTACAGAGCAGCTATATCAGCATTTTGGGAAGTAATGCCTTGGAACCTACATTTTTCTTTTTTATTTTTTTGAGACAGAGTCTCGTTCTGTTGCCCAGGCTGGAGTGCAGTGGCACAATTTCGGCTCACTGCAACCACCTCCTGGGTTCAAGCGATTCTCCTGCCTTAGCCTCCCAAGTAGCTGGGATTACAGGCACCTGCTACCACGGTCAGCTAATTTTTGTATTTTTAGTAGAGATGGGGTTTCACCATGTTAGCTAGGCTGGTCTCAAACCCTGACCTCAGGTGACCTGCCCACCTCGGCCTCCCAAAGTGATGGGATTATAACAGTGAGCCACTGTGCCTGGCTGGAACCTGCATTTTTAAACAAGTACCCCCAAAATTAATTTTAAAGAAATTAAAATCTGAGAATCACTACTCTAGATAGTGTAATGGCAAAGTTTTATTACCTCCTATTATCTGAAATCAAAGATAATTTTGTATTTTTTTTATTGTGGTTGTTTGCTACAAAAAGTTCTACTGATAGAAATGAATCCTAAATACCAAACATAATCAGGTTTTACTATTATTTCTAGAACAAATAAACCATTAAAGCTGCACAATAACTAGCTATGAGGAAATTATTCTAAATTCTAATTACAAAATATAGTAAATGAAAGATTACAGATGACATTAAAACAAAATCTGGAGTTGGGCACCATGGCTTCTACCTATAATCCCAGCTACCTGGGAGGCTGAGTCAGGAAGATCACTTTGAGACTAGCCTGGGCAACATAGTGAGACCTCATCTCTACAAAAATTTAAAAGCCAGGCATTGTGATGTACACCTGCATTCCCCACTACTTGGGAGGCTGAGGCAGAAAGATTACTTCAAGACTAGCCTGGGCAACACAGTGAGACCTCATCTCTACAAAAATTTAAAAGACAGGCATTGTGGTGCACACCTGTAGTCCTAGCTAGTTGGGAGGCTGCGGTGGGAGGATCGCTTGAGCCTAGGCGTTCAAGGCTGCAGTGAGCTATGATCTTACCACTGCACTCCAGCCTGGGTGACAAAGCAAGACTCTAATCTCTATAACATAATAATAAAATTAAAAATAAGAAATCTGCAATGTAACACTAGTGTTCTTTTCACACTGATATTTGTAATGTAATATTTAAAATCATCTGTTTTGAAGTTCTAAGAGTAAAGCTTCTGAAGCCATACTTAGCATGAAACACCATTAATGAGATATGCAATCAAAGGCTTCTCTGAACCCCAGTTTTCATTTCCTTCAACATAAAACATACTATCTATTGCAAAGATTTGTTTTAAGATGAAATAATATGTAAATTTATCAAGATTTATTCATTAGGCAATTAAACAATCTTATATGTAAATAAACCTTTGCACAAAAAAGCCATTTTACTTGCTCAATAAAGTGAAAAAATTAAAAAAACGTAGGCCTAATCGTATTGAGAAAAAAGCAGAAACTTCAAAATGACATGATTCATTTCAAGCACTAAAATGAATAAACTAAAAGATAACACAACAGACCCATAAAATAAGCATGGCCGATGTGCTTCAAAATGGAAGTACCGTAGAAGTAGACAACACAGACTTTCCTTTCTGGAGGAAGTCCACTTAAAAAATTTCAGAGTATACTCAAAATAGAAAATTATTAAAAAGAAGTCTTGAATTTTTTTTCTTTTCTTTTCTTTTTTTTTTTTTTTTTTTACTTGTGACAGGGTCTCAATCAATCACCCAAGCTGAGTACAGTGGCGCCATCATGGCTCACTGCAACCTAGACCTCCTGGGCTCAAGCAATCCTCCCACCTAAGCCTCCTGAGGAGCTGGGACTACATGCAACAGCGACCACGCCCAGCTTATTTTTTTATTTTGATTTTTGTAGAGATGGTGTCTGGCTAGGTTGCCCAGGCTGGTCTCCAATTCCTAGGCTCAAGCAATCTTCCTGCCTTGGCCTCCCCAAAATGCTGGGATTACAGGTGTTAGCCACTGTGCCCAGTACACCTATAATCCCAGCTACTTAGGGGACTGAGGTGGGAGGATTGATTGAGTCCAGGAGTTCAAGACTGCAGTGAGCCATTATCATGCTTCTGTGCTCCAGCCTGGGCAACAGAGCAAGATTCTGTCTCAAAAAAAAAAAAAAAGAAAAGAAAAGTCTTCCTTAAAAACATAATATTCAATAATGTTTACGTTATTATTAAATAGCGGCAGCAGCAATATAGTAGAAACAACAGTAGGTTGAAGGAAAAGTAAACCACATAGTTTTTCTAACTTTGCGGCTGCTAGCTAGTACTCCTGCTCTAGGTCTCAGTTTTCTTATCCATAAAATAAGAGGATTAGGCTTGAAATCGCTAAGATTACTTTGGATCTAATACCCTATGATTTTATGAAAATACAACAAATCTTACCAGTTTCTGATTTATTCAAAATAGATGAGTAGGAGTAGCTTTGGCTGACATAATCACTGGTAGAACCCACAGAACCTTCTCTTGGAAGTGGACCTATAAACCTGTCATGAACACTGTCTTCCCCAGCACTGGAATCCTCCTAAAATGCAACATATTCAAATAGTTAGTAAATAGCAAATGTTGCTGAAACAACAGCATTCACCATTTCCTGTAGGAAGGTTTGAATGATGCCTGATACAAAACACTTTGGAAAGGTGCTCATGTCCCCTTCCAAAGTGTTACTTTCTAAATTTTCTTTCAAATTTTCTGTTTACATGAGAGAAGATTTTTGGTACTAATAAATCAAAAGTACCATTGTACTCCATGATGACAGTCTATCACTCATTTTTATATCATCCTTGCCACGTAGGCCTAGCACATAGGGGACACACAGTTATTGTTGGTGAGATGGATAGTTTCCTACTGTCTCTGACAAGAAACTTCATTTTAATAAGGAAGATGCTGAAAAGGATTAAGGGACATAAAAACAGCACAAGCAATTAGAACAGAACTGAAGAATTCTTAAGCATTTAAAAACATGAATCCCTGAATTGTGAATCCAGAGTTCCCTAAATTAATAGCTGTTTTAGATTTCAATGTCACTCAGACTAATCGAAATCTTCTCATGATGTCATAAAAATAAATGATGCAATTAATGAAGATCAGAGAGCATATTCTGTTACTGCTTCAGTACGGATGGACTGTGTTTAATTACTGTCTAGTATCCAGACAGGCATTGTTATTTACAATAAACTTCTAAATGAAAAACATCAAATAGAACAATCTTTCCTGAGAAAAGTGTCATTAAACAGAAGGATTCTGAAAAAGTCCATAAAGCCTTAGATTTCTCAGCCTGTAAAAGAGTGAGGTAAATCAGACCAGGTTTTCTTAATCTTTTTTTTGGCATTTTAATTTTTTAAGTTATTATTTTTTCAACTTTTAAGTTCAGGTGTACCTGCACAGGATGTGGTTTGTTACCCAGGTAATGTGTGCCATGGTGGTTTGCTGCACAGATCATCCCATCACCTAGGTATTAAGTCCAGTATCCCTTAGCTATTCTTCCTAATGCTCTCCCTCACAACATGCCCCAGTGTGTGTTGTTCCCTCCCTGTGTCCATGTGTTCTCATCATTCAGCTCCCACTTGTAAGTGAGAACATGCAGTGTTTGGTTTTCTGTTCCTGTGTTAGTTTCCTGTGAATAATGACTTCCAGCTCCATCCATCTCCCTGCAAAGAACATGATCTCGTTAGTTGTTATGGCTGCATAGTATTCTGTGGTATATATGAACCATATTTTCTTTATCCAGTCTATCATTGGTGGGCATTTAGGTTGATTCCATGTCTTTATTATTGTGAATAGTGCTGCAGTGAACATATGTGTGCATGTATCTTTATAACAGAATGAGTTCTACTCCTTTGCCTATATATCCAGTAACGGGATTGCTGGGTCAAATGGTATTTCTGCCTCTAGGTCTTTGAGGAATGACCACATTATTTTCCACAATGATTGAACTAATTTACTCTCCACAACCTTGCCAGCATCTTTTGTTTTTTGACTTTTTAATAACTGCCATTCTGACAGGTGTGGGATGGTATCTCATTGTGGTTTTGATTTGCATTTCTCTAATGATCAGTAATGTTAAGCTTTTTTTCATATTTGTTGGCTGCATGTATATCTTCTTTTGAGAAATGTCTGTTCATGCCCTTTGCCTACTTTTTAATGGGTCTGGTTTTTTCTTGTAAATTTATTTAAGTTCCTTGTAGATTCTGGATATTAGACCTTTGTCAGATGGATAGATTGTAAAAATTTTCTCCCATTCTGTAGCCTGTCTGGTCATTCTGATGATAGTTGCTTTTGCTGTGTGGGAGCCCTTTAGTTTAATTAGATCCATTTGTCAATTTTTGCTTTTGTTGCAACTGCTTTTGGCATTTTCATCATGAAATCTGTGCCTGTACCTATGTCCTAAATAATATCGCCTAGATTTTTTTCTAAGGTTTTGTATAGTTTTGGGTTTTACATTGAAGTCTTTAATCTGTCTTAATTTTTGTTTATGGTGTAAGGAAGGAGTCCAGTTTCAATTTTCTGCCTATGGCTAACCAGTTCTCCCAGCACCATTTATTAAATAGAGAATCCTTTCCTCGTTGCTTTTGTCTGGTTTGTTGAAGATCAGACAGTTGTAGATGTGTGGTCTTATTTCTGAGTTCTGTATTCTGTTCCATTGGTCTATGTGTCTGTTCTTTTACCAGCAGTATGATGTTTTGGTTACTGTAGCCTTGCAGTATAGTTTGAAATTGGGTAGCATGATGCCTTCAGCTTTGTTCTTTTTGTTTAGGATTGTCTTGGCTATTCAGGCTCTTTTTTGGTTCCATATGAATTTTAAAACAGATTTTTCTAATTATGTGAAGAATGTCAATGGTAGTTTAATGGGAATAGCATTGAATCTATAAATTACTTTGGACAGTATGGCCGTTAACAAGATATTGATTCTTTCTATCCATAAGCATGGAATATTTTTCCATTTGTTTGTATCTTCTCTGATTTATTTCAGCAGTTTATAGTTCTCCTTGAAGGTGTCCTTCACTTTCCTTGTTAGCTGTATTCCTGGGTATTTTCTTTCTGTAGCAATTGTGAATGGGAGTTCATTCGTGATTTGGCTCTCTGCTTGCCTGCTGTTGGTATACAGGAATGCTAGCAATTTCTGCACACTGAATTTGTATCCTGACACTTTGCTGAAGTTGCTTATCAGCAGCTTAAGCTGATTTTATGAAAATACATCATAAGACGATGGGGTTTTCTAGATACAGGATCATGTCATCTGCAAACAAAGATAATCTGACTTCTTCTCTTCCTATGTGAATACCTTTTATTTCTTTTTCTTGCCTGATTGCCCAGGTCAGAACTTCCAATACTATGTTAAATAGGAGTAGTAAAAGAGGGCATCCTCATTTTGTGCCAGTTTTCAAGGGGAATGCTTCCAGCTTTTGCCCATTAAGGATGATATTGGCCGTGGGCCTGTCATATATGATTCTTGTTATTTTGAGTATGTTCCTTCAATTCCTAGTTTATTGAGTTTTTAACATGAAGGGATAATGAATTTTACTGAAGGCCTTTTCTGCATCTTTTGAGATAATCATGTGTTTTTTGTCTTTAGCTCTGTTTATGGGATGAATCACATTTATTGATTTGCATATGTTGAACAAATCTTGCATCCTGGGAATGAAGCCAACTTGATCATGTGGATAAGCTTTTTGATGTGCTGCTGAATTCAGTTTGCCAGTATTTTATTAAGGATTTCTGCATCGATGTTCATCAGGGATACTGGCCTTAAGTTTTCTTTTCCTGTTGTATCTCTGCCAGGTTTGGGTATCAGGATGAGGCTGGCCTCATACAAAGAGTTAGGGAGGAGTTCTTCCTTTTCAATTTTTTGAAATAGTTTCAGTAGAAATGTTACCAGCTCTTCTTTGCACCTCTGGTAGAATTCAGCTGTAAATCTGTTTGGTCCTGGGCTTTTTTTGATTGGTAGCCTATTTATTACTGCCTCAATTTCAGAATTTTTAATTGGTCTATTTAGAGACTCAATTTCTTCCTAGTTCAGTCTTGGGACGGTGTATGTGTCCAGGAATTTATCCATATTTTCTATTTTATGTGCATAGAGATGTTTACAGTCTTCTCTGATGGTTTTTCATATTTCTGTGGGGTCAGTGGTGATATCCCCCTTATCATTTCTGATTGTGTTTATTTGATTCTTCTCTCTTTTCTTGTTAGTCTAGCTAGCAGTTTATCTATTTTATTAATTTTTTCAAAAAACCAACTCCTGGATTTGTTGATTTTTGAAAGGTTTTTCATGCCTCTATCTACCTCCTTCATTTCTGTGCTGATTTTGGTTATTTCTTGTCTTCTGCTAGCTTTGGGGTTTGTTTGCTCTTGGTTCTCTAGTTCTTTTAGTTGTAATGTTAGGTTGTTAACTTGACATCTTCCTAGCTTTTTGATATGGGCATTTGGTGCTATAAATTTCTTCCTTAACCCTGCTTTAGCTGCATCCCAGAAATTCGGGTATGTTATCTCTTTGTTCTTATTAGTTTCAAAGAACTTCTCGATTTCTGCCTTAATGTCATTATTTACTCAAGAGTCATTCGGGAGCAGGTTGTTCAATTTTTGTAGTCATGTGGTTTTGAGTGAATTTCTTGAGTTCTAGTTTGACTGTGCTGTGGTCTGAGAGACAGTCTGTTGTAATTTCAGTTCTTTTGCATTTGCTGAGGAGTGTTTTACTTCTGATTATGTGATCAGTTTTAGAGTAAGTGCCGTGTGGTGATGAGAAGAATGTATATTCTGTTGTTTTGGGGTGGAGAGTTCTGTAGGTATCTATCAGGTCCACTTGATCCAGAGCTGAGTTCAGGTACTGAATTATCTTTGTTAATTTTCTGTTTTGATGATCTGTCTAATACTGTCAGTGGGGTGTTAAAGTCTCCCATTGTTATTGTGTGGGAGTGTAAGTCTCTTTTGTTGGTCTCTAGAACTTGCTTTATGAATCTGGGTGCTCCTGTATTGGGTGCATATATATTTAGGATAGTTAGCTCTTCTTGTTGGATTGAACCCTTTACTATTATGTAATGCCCTTGTCTTTTTTTTATCTTTGTTGGTGTAAACTCTGTTTTGTCAGAAACTAGGATTGCAACTCCTGCTTTTTTCTGTTTTCCATTCACTTGGTAAATTTTCCTCCATCCCTTTATTTTGAGCCTATGTGTGTCTTTGCACATGAGATGGGTCTCTTGAAGACAGCATACCGATGAGTCTTGGCTCTTTATTCAGCTTGCCATTCTGTGCCTTTTAATTAAGGCATTTAGCCCATTTACATTTAAGGTTAGTAATGTTATGTGCAAATTTGATCCTGTCATCATGATGCTAGCTGGTTATTTTCCTGGCTTATGTGGTTGCTTGACAGTGTCACTGGTCTGTGTACTTCAGTGTATTTTTGTAGTGGCTGGTAACAGTTTTTCCTTCCCATATTTAGTGCTTTCTTCAGGAGCTCTTGCAAGGCAGGCCTAATGGTGATGAATTCTCTCAGCATTTGCTCATCTGAAAAGGATCTTATTTTTCCTTTGCTCATGAAACTTAGTTTGGCCAGATATGAAATTCTGGGTTGGAAATTCCTTCCTTTAAGAATGTTGAATATTGGTCCCTAATCTCTTCTGGCTTATAGGGTCTCCACTGAGAGGTCTACTGTTTGTCTGTAGGTGACCTGGCCTTTCTCTCTGGTTACCCTTAACATTTTTTATTTCATTTTGACCTTGGAGAGTCTGACGATTACTGTCTTGGGGTTAATCTTCTCAGGCGTCTTACTGGGGTTCTCTGCATTTCCTGAATTTGAATGTTGGCCTGTCTTGCTAGATTGGGAAAGTTCTCCTGGATGATATCCTTAAGTATATTTTCCAACTTGGTTCCATTCTTCCTGTCTCCTTCAGGTACCCCAGTCAGTTGTACGTTTGGTCTCTTTACATAATCCCATATTTCTTGGAAGTTTTGTTCATTCCTTTTCATTATTTTTTTCTCTATTCTTGTCTGCCTGTCTTATTTCAGAAAGACAGTCTTCAAGCTCTGAGATTCTTTTCTCTACTTGGTCTATTCTGCTATTGATACTTGTCATTGCACTGTGAAGTTTTTGTAGTGTGTTTTTCAGCTCCATCAGGTTGGTGATGTTCCTCTCTGAACTGGCTATTCTGGCTGTCAGCTCCTGTATTATCACGATTCTTAGCTTCTTTGCATTAGGTTACAACATGCTCCTTTAGCTCAGCAAAGTTCATTATTACCCACCTTCTAAAACCTACTTCTGTCAATTCAGGCATCTCAGCCTCAGCCCAGTTCTGTGCCCTTGCTGGAGAGGCACTGTGGTCATCTGGAGACGAGGCATTCTGGCTTTTTGAGTTTTTGACATTTTTGTGTTGATTCTTTCTCATCTTTGTGGGCTTATCTACCTTTGATCTTAGAGGTTGCTGACCTTTGAATAGGGATTGTGTGGGGTCTTTTCTGTTGATATTATTGTTATTGTTTTCTGCTTATTTGTTTTACTTTTAACAGTCAGGCCACTCTTCAGTAGGGCTGCTGCAGTTTGCTGGGGGTCCACTCCAGACCCTAGTTGCCTCAGTTTTTCCCGTACCTGGAGGTATCACCAATGAAGGCTGTGAAACAGCAAAGATGGCAGTCTGCTCCTTCCTCTGGAAACTCTGTACCAGGGGGTCCTGACCTGTTGCTGGCCTGAATGCACCTGCAGGAAGTTGCTGAAAACCCGTTGGGAGGTCTCACCCAGTCAGGAGAAACAGGATCAGGGACGTGCTTAAAGAAGCAGTCTGGCTGCCTTCTGGTAAAGAAGGTGTGCTGCATTGTGTGGTGACCCTTCCCCATTTGAACCGTTTGGACTCTCCAAAGCTCGCAGGCTGGATGGCTGAGTCAACCAAACTGCAGAGACAGTGGCCTCCCCTCTCCCCTACCCGGAGCTCCATCCCAGAGAGAGATCAAAGCTCTGTCCGTATAACTCTGGCTAGAGTAACTGAAGCCCCTGCAAGGAGCTCCTACCCAGTGAGGGGGAATGGATCAGGGTCCAGTTTAAAAAGGCAGTCTGGCCATGATCTGGCAAAGCAGCTGTGCTGCACTGGGGGGAATCCTTCCTTGTCCAGACCATTTGAACCCTCCAAAGCCAGCAGCTGGAATGACTGAGTGAATGGAACCACAGAGATTGTGGCCAACCCTCCCACCGGGAACTCCATCCCATCTCAGGCAGACCTCAGCCTGTTGCCGTTGGCTGGCTTGAATTCCAAGCCAGTGGGTCTTAGCTTGTGAGGTGCTGTGGAAGTGGGGCCTGCAGAACAATGGTGCTTGGATCCCTGGATTCAGCCCCCTTCCTAGGGGTATGTATGGATGGACCTCCCACCTTGTTGGGGATCCTGGGGTCAGAGTATGTAAAACTCCTGGGGTCTATATGTGTGCCCAAGTGGCTGCTCTACCAAGATTCCACATAGCTCTGTGTATTGGACCCAAGACCCTGGTGGCGTGGGCTCCTGAGGGGATCTCTTGATCTTAGGGTTGCAAAGATCCATGAAAGTAGCGTAGTTTCCTGGGCAGAGTCATACAATCATTCACAGCTTCCCCTGGCTGGGGGTGGGGATTCCTTTGGCTTTGTGTCTCTCCTGGGTGGGCCATTGCCCCACCCTGCTTTTCTTCATTCTCTTTGAGTTGAGTTGTTTGCCTAATCAGTCTCAATGCGAGAACTTGGATATTTCAGTTGAATGTGCTGTATTCACTCACCCCTTTCACTCCTCTCCATGAGCACCGTGGACCGCAGCTGTTTCTAATCAGCCATCTTGGCCCCTCCCTCTTACTCTTTTTTAACTCATGTCCTCTACAGTGTACTGAAAATCTCTGGTGGAATAGCCCTCAAATTGGGAGTTACTGCATTAGATATCTCTAAGGCAACTGGGCTGAACAGGAAAGTCTACTGAAATGTGAATTGGGATAAACATTAAAAGAATAGAAGTGAAACATTTAATGTATACACCAGTCATTCCAAAAAAGGTGGCAGGTTAGGGGAGGAAGTGAGAATGGAAATGACCTTCTCGCAGATACTGAAAAACCTGATGAAAACCACCAAAGATTTACAGCAACCAAGCAAATGCTTAAACAAAGGAAGGGTCACTACTGAAACACAGGAGATCTTTGTGGCACTTTCCTTTGACTTATCCTAGACCCACCCCCATCCCGGGTGTGGCAGTGGTCTCAAAGACAGCAGTATATGTTAAATCCAAGGCAGCAACAGACTGTATACACAAATAATGGTGCTATGGATGTCCAGTGTAACTATGTTATTCTACACACTTACAACAAACCAACATAAAATGAAAAAATATTAATTTATTACACAAATTACAAAACACATCTTATTTCCTTTGGGAAACTGCATCCTCAAGTAGTAGGTGACAGTGCACAAAAATTATAAATACAGGGCTTTCTAAGTAGCTTACCAGCAGTATTTGAGGTTGTTCACCATCTTTATCTGTCAAATGCAGAAAGTTCTTCTTTCCTGGCTCAAAATTAGCATCAAGAAGTGACTTGTCACTGGTATGATCCAGTGGTGCCTATGGACATAAAACATAATATTTCAGATTATGAGAAACATAAAATAAGTAATCTGTAAATAGATACATATCTACATTTAAATAGTATTTTTTTAGTAATGATCTGGTAAAATTCTCTTCAACTAGGCTTGGAATTAACTCACTTATTCATTAACTGGGATAGCTAAGCCCAGTAACAGTGCATACACTGATAGGTATCCCAGAGACTCACATTCCCCAACATCTAAAAAACTAAAAAGAGAAAAGGTGAAAGTTAAGAGGTAATGTTAAGTACTACATACACATAAAAAGAAATCTATAAACATTTCTCTTTCCATGTTCTATACAATATATGCAATATGATATTTAATGGGGTTTCAAGAAAATTGACCAAAGATAATTTTACATAACTAAAAACCAAAATGTTTTGATATATAAATATGATGAAAAATACCAGATAAGCAACATACTAAGCAACCCAACCAAAATAATTATGTAACGTAATTATGTAATGTAACAAAAATAAAACTAATGTAGTATACAATATAGCCTTTAGAAGGACTCCTCAAGGAAAAGCCTCTCCTAGTAAATGATACCTATTTCAAATGTACCACTAGGATTCAGAGGACCCAGGGGGTATGGAAGTGACTGTGATCAGACCTTTGAAAATTAAACATCCAAGAGTCAAGTCTTCACCTAACTTATATGGTAGGGCAATTTCAACTCTAGCTGTCATTCTAATATACTCTAGTTGGTGGATGAGAGAGGAAACTCTGTATGCCCCAAGCCCTACTCACTCACTCCAGACTGCTGTTGAGAAAAATGAGGGAGTAGAGATAAACATCTTTAAAACCGTTTTGTTACGTTAAGAAATGTTTTTAATGTTTCAAAGACATGGGCAGAGTCTCCTTATACTCATTTTATGAAAATGCCTTTATTTCTTAGGAAATTAACACTGATTAACATTGTATAAAAGTACAGGTACTGAGGACAAAAAAAATTAACTGTAAGAGATTCTGCTACTTACTATCTGTGTGACTTTGGAAAGTTATTTCACTTCCCCATGACTCAGTTTCTTCACCTATGAGGGTGTAGTAGCATCTACCTCATAGAGTAGTTATTAATATAAGCATTAAAAAAGATTACATTTGTACAGAGCTTAGAATACTATAAACACAGTAAGTGCAAAAGACGTGTTAAGTAAATAAAATAGCCAATATATGATCTACCTCTTAACTTTGGCTCACATCTATCAATCCACAAGAAAAACAGGACATAGAAAACCTGAAGCTAAAAGCAGCCACATGGAAAGAAGAAAGGGATTGCTGGGTTCCTTAAAGTCACTGGTGGGACATGATCAGATCACATAGCTGAAATACAGAGGTGTTTTACCTCAGTAAGTGTCTGTATACAAGGTGGTGGGTAGCTAAATGGGCTTAGTTTTCTGAGGAGTATCCATTCAGCACTACGCAGTAAGCAGGAGAAAGTAGTCATATTTGTAGAAATGTACAGAAGGCAAATAAAAATACAGAAATAGAGCTCGAGTACAGTAACAGCTAAAAAGAAAGAAACAGGTAATCCTGACATACAGCTATTTAAAGCTATTGTGGAAGATAATTTAACAAATGCTTTTTGAATGCCTAGAAGGAATGTTTATGGAGGATATGAAATTTATACGAGGTTCCTGTAATGAAAATGCTTACATTGGAAATGGAAAGACACAGATGAGTAACACCTATAACAAAAAGGAACTATAAGTGGCACAGCCAAAGGGCATAGGAGGTCAAAGAGAAAAAAATTACTTTTAAAGTGGCATGAGGAAACACTGAGTAAGGCTTTTTAAGGGTAAAAGATGAATAGGACCTGGGAAGACACCTAGGACAGTACAGAACTATCCTTTAAATTGAAAAAGGACAACACTAGAAATTATGTGGCGATGTACCAGAAAGTGTTCAAAGTCTCAGATTAAATATTGTTTATCTTTCTATGTCTTGTCTGGCTACCAATTTTACTGGTTAATTTCAGTTTAAAACATTAGTTCTATATTTTAAAAAAAACAAATATATTATGGAATAAAAAGCATAATATGATTTTAAGGGTAAATCAGGCAACATCAAACATCTTTGATTCTCCTGTGGAACCAACTTAAAATATGTACTCCAAATACCATAGGGATACACATTCAACTTCATTGACTGTTAGAGGTATTTTCCTGGAAAACTTAGACAGAAAAATATGGAAATCTATGTTAAGAAAATAAATCAATCCAATATCTGGGATTTAAGAGTATAAAGCCTTAAAGAACCAATAGTAGCTTGTCTTAGATTTTTAATCAGTGGGCAATGAGCAGTGATTGATGGTTACTGAACTAGAAGGTGACATAAGTGCTACAATTTTAGATGATTGAAAATAATTCTAACTATTATGTAGGGTGAATTTGAACAGAGAGAAAGGAAACAAAAAAGGCTATCTAGAATACTACTCTAATAACGCAGATGAGATCCAACTCAATGGTCTCCTTCCTTAACCACACTCCCATGCAAAAGTGATCAGTGCCTCTGCTATGTTCTGAGTGTTTATGTCTCCCCAAAATTCATACACTGAAACCTAATCCCCAATGCAATGATATTAAGCGGTGGGGCCTTAGGAGCTGATTAGGTCTCAAGGGTGGGGCCCTCATGAATGGAATCAGTGTCCTTATAAAAATGGTCCAAGGAGAGATGTCTATCAAGGATTCCTAGAAATTTTTTTAATAATTGCAATTGTTTATTTTGGTAGTAAACATTAACACAAGATTAGGTCAAATGATGACCTAAGAACATGTCTACCAATAATCCTCCCCAAAAGTCCATAAAATGTCAAAAAAGAGCATGCTTAGCAAACCAAAAATTTTGAGAAATTAAAAAATAGAAAACAGACAGATCAGATCTATGGAAAAATAAAACTAAGGGGAACCATAGCCCAAAGATCCTATAAGAGAAGACTACTGTGGAGATAAAGGTAGTAAGGAACTTCAGACTAAGGTCAAGACATAGAGGCCAGGAAACAGCTAAAAGTGAGCAAGTAGGAAAAGGCATTCTAATCAGTTTGGTATCTCTTCTCTTTTTCTCCTTGGACTACGTAGCAGACAGCAGTGCCTATTTCCTGTCAGGGTAAAGAGTGGGCACTGTGACCGGAGAGGTAGCACAGTGCTATCTAACTAGGTACTGATCAACTCCTAACCCTAAAGAGTCAGAAGTCAGCCAATCCCAGAACAAAGTATAAACACATCACACCTAGCAGCATGTCTCACCCTTTTTCCACAACAACCAAGAACTGAATATGGTAAGTTTAATCAGCATCCACAGAGAAGTGAACAGAGATTCTCAAATATAAAGATGAGCAGAAAATAAGAATCATTAAATATTTAAAGAAATGCTACACCATGAAAGACAGAAACTAAATATAATGAATAAAGGATAAATAATTAAGGAAACAGTTAATAGAACAGAAGACTAAAATTAGAAAGTATACCCTCAAAGAGATCTGACAAGACTGCAGTCGTTGAAAACGTTTTTAAGCTTGAGAGTTAAAAGTCAAAAGCTACACATGTTCATACAAAGAAAAATAAACATACAAAAAAGTTGCCCAGAAATGCACATAGACACACAAATAAAAAGAAATAGTCAGCTAGAGATAATCTTGGTTAACACTGTAATGTATGAAGCATATATGCTTCCATTTTTCTTACTATGAATATTTTTCTTCTTTTCCAAAAATCAGATCATAAAATAGGATTTTACAATCTTTTTTCATGGAAAAATATAAGATGGTCATCATTCTGTTCAGTAAATATAGAAATTTTTCTTTAGTTGAGACAATATTATGAGTCACCTTTCATGAATGAAAAAACTGATGAAATGACATTATGTAAACTTTGAGCAAATGTTAAATCCAGAATGGAGGCAAAGGAAGAAGAAGGATCCAATTACTGAGCTGCACATAGGCTCTTACTATAGTTGTTATACATTTGTTTATGATTTTAAAAGAGTTCCAGGATTTAACATTATCATTAGTAACAACAACAACAATGGCTATAATAACATTTTTAGAAGCTTAAGTCTAGGATTTTACCATATCAGCAGTATTGACTCCATTTCCCCACACCAAATCAAAGGTTCCATTTATGTAGCCTACTTTGTTGGCCACATCTTCAAAGAGCTTTCTGACTGGAGTAGATGCTGGTAAATTTAAAGTGATCCGTTCATTCACTGTCTTTGAATTAGTAGTATCTTGTATAATACATAAGACTCTAGGTTCTTCAGCAGCATTTTCTATCTGAAATTTTAAGAAAAATATGACTTTATATATTATCTTTAAAGCAAAACAAAAGTATAATTAGCCATAAAATTTTATGATTAAATGTAAAAGACCTCACAAAATATTAAGTATTTTCTCTGTGCTATTTTCTCTGTTTTATTGTAGTCTGAAACACATTCTAATGGATATGTCAAACATATAAGCACCATATATGCTTGTTTTGGAAAAATCAGGGCACATTTCAGAATCAACAATCATTCTTGGAGATATTTGCTTTTACCTTTAAGACTGTAAATCCATGGTCAATAAGCCATGAAGATAGTAATATTTAAGCAATTTTAAGTTAGAAATTATAAAATCTCATCCTTAAAAAATGTGTCATTACCATGCTGGCCACAGTCAAATCAAGTATTTCTGGGTCTCCTAAAAAAAAAAATGGGAATTGCGCAAAAATGCAGTAAGGATTGTCTAAAGATTAAAAAATCTATAACTAAGGGATACAGGCGACCACATCTCCTGATCTTTACGCTGCTGTACCCATAAGTCCAGATGTCCAAAAAGCTCCATTTATTAACGTGTCGGGAGCTGACAAGCTTATCCAAACAGATGAGCCAGGAGGAGGGGGAAGGAAAAACAAGGAAACAGTTTCAATTACCAATACAGAAAGGAATTAGGGTCACAAATTATCCTTCCTGCTTAAACTTTCTCAAATAAGCTATGCCCTCCCTCAAGCTGTTAAAGGACACCACTTTTCCACTTTCCACAGGGGTAAAAGACTACATCAAAGATACTTTATTGGAATAAACTCCTTTCCCTCCTTCTATAATGGCCATCTCAATGAATGGCACCATCATCTGCCTAGCTGCTGAAACCAAAGAGCTGAAATGAGCGTCTTCCTTGTCCTTCCCTCTTTACCTCACATAGTCTCCAAATCCTATCAATTCTACCTTTTGAATATCTCTTGAACTACCTCCTTCACTTTATTCCTGCCTGCAGCAATAAGAATATCCTACAACAAAATTATGGAACAGCTTCCTAAGAAGTTTAACTTCTTCCAATCTTATATTCCTTCAACCCCGAATAGTATTTCTGATATACAAATCTGAGGATGTAAATTTCTTGCTTTCCCTGAAAGTCAGGTGTGGCATTAAACTGGGAGATGTCTCACCATCTCCATAATGGGCTATTCAGAAATATGATCTCTACAAACTGGTGGTGTACACAAAAATTTATTTCTTCCTTAGTTTTTATAACACTACCAACCCCAACCTTTTGTTGCTTCTATATTATCCATTTTTAAATAAGAATAATTATAATTGGCTAGTACTGAAGATGGGATAGCCACAAAGTTTTTTGTTTGTTGAAGTAATACAATTATCATTTGTTTCTGTGACACACAATTTTGGGTTTGCAAGAGATCATTTAAACTAAAGTTACTCCAATTAGTTTAGAACAAAAGTAAGTTGCTATAAAAGTATAATATTTAAAATAAATTGGGTAGCACTACAATTCAGACACATCCAAATATTTAATTACTAATAACTTACTTAAAAAGAAAATACATTTCTGTGAAGTAAAAGAAACAAAAGAACATCATTAGCATACATTTCAAAAAAGATAAAAAAGCCTTCACCTATATATTTTAGATGTTATATTAACACATTTAACAGATTATTTTACACATTTTAACCCTAAACTAAAAAAAATAAAATAGATCTTTTTAAAAATGCTGGTTTATGATGAAAGAGTAAATGACTCAAAATAAATTTCAATTACAAAATGTACACTTTTATAGATTCAATAGTATACTTCAGGGATAGATCAAGTCTGAATGATTCAGTGTTCCTGGTATAAAATACTGTAGTAGCCAGATTTTAAAGCTTCAAATAAGCTGGAGTTGATGGTCAAAGGAAGACAACTCTAAGAATTTAGAAATCAAAAGTGCTGTAATAGTAATCATACATAAGAACGGTGATGTGGCAACATTATATGGCCAGACATTAGCAGTTCCTGGTTCTTTCCCTAAATATGTGAATGCAGGGTCCAAGCACTCCAGATGCCTCTCCTTCCATGTGGGAAAATTATCCCTCAATGAAATCCTATCTAAAGACTAAATGTATTATACAGAAAAAAACAAAATTCAATCTCATGTGTGGCTTATATTCTTTTTAGTAATAGTCCTTCTTTTCTGTACATATAAATAATTTTGCTTTTTTAAAAAATAGTAAGAGTATAAAGGAAAAAATAGAAATAATCTGTAACTCTATAATCCACAGATAACTATTAGCATGCCGGCATATATCCTTCCAAATATCTTATCTGCAAACACACATACACACACACATACACACACACACACACACACACACACACACAGAGAGAGAAAGGCTAGGCATGCATGCTACATAATCACAAACACTGGATTAGAATACACATGCTGTTTTCTAACATCTTTCTTATATCATGCAATCTTTCCCTGTAAAGCTTTTCCTAACTCATCATTTTAACAGCTAAGTAGTATTTGTTAGTATATGAATAATAATTTACTTAATAAATTCTATTTTATTGACTCTTAGACTTTATTATACTTTTACAAATAATTCTGTGATGAACACCTACATAAAACTTCATATACTTTATTTCCTTAAAATCCTTATACATAGAATTTCTCAGCAAATTACATTTTACTCTTGAATTCTGTTGTAGGATGATTTAAACAGATAAAAAGCTCTGCTCTTCTTTAAAGCTGTAAGCTAGCCACTGCTAAATTCTACTTTACACTCAACTTTCTGGGCCCATTCTTATTTCACCTATACTTTAATCTAACATGTGGACTTCATCTGAATTTTAGAATCACCATTGCTAATAGTAATCACACTAAAGTAAAATTTCTCTCCTCCCTTCCCCTCTCCAATTTGGGAACTGAGAAAAAAACAATTTTTTTGTTGTTGCAATTTTAAGATACCACTAATAAGATGTGGCAATAGTTTTTTTTTTTTTTTAATAGCTTTTCAAGAGAAAAAAACCTATACAATATAAATTAAACATGCAGGAAACATTTCCAAAACATTTAAATGTAAAAAGATTTTTTCTGGAAATGGGAAATTAGGGCAGCTATCTTTCTTCTTTGTAGCCCTAACCAAAACTGATCCTACTTATGCCCAAAGGTAAAAACAATTACGTCTTGAGGTGGACTAAAGATAGTAAAAAATTCTTTGCCATTCTTTTTTCTTTTTCCTTTTCTCATGAATCTGATGTGACCATCTAAGACCAAGAGAATGTGACAGAAGTCACACTGTGTAACTTAAGGCAGAGCCTTAAGAAACCAGCAGTTTCTGCTTTTGTATTTCTTGGAACATTCCCTCTTATAACCCAGCCACCATGTAAGAAATCCAGTTACCCTGGGATCAGCATGCTGTGAGGAGGCCCTAGCAATCCACATTGAGAGGAAGCAGCCACTTGGTGGAGACACTGAGGTGCCTGATGTATGAGAAAAGCCTTTTGGACGTTCCATTCAACGACTGCCACCAACTTAATGGAGCCAAGTAATTCTAGATGATGCCACCTGGAGCAGAATTGAATAGTTGGTGAGCCCTGACCCCAATCCCATCCCACAGAAATCTGAACAAATAAACTAATTGCCCTATTAAGTCACTAAACTTTAGGGTCCACTGTTACATAGTAATAGATAAAAAATAAATATACCTAAACACCTTCGAGCACATCCAAGTTCAAGTGGGGAAAGTATGATGATGGTGGTGCTGGTAGGGAGGGAAGGGTACTACTTTTCATTTAAGTACTACATCCAACATTAAGAAAAGGCATCTGAGGATACATCATGATTTAGGGAAGGGAGCAAAAATTTTTAGTCAAAAGAGTTCTCTGATGAACCTGAGGTAAGAGAAAACAAGTGCAAAATTTTAGAAAAGCCTAAAGCATATTCCATTTAGAAAAACATTTAATGTAGTTTAGATGCGCTATTTGAAGAGGACAAAGTTTTCTACAAAGAAAATCTAGCCAAGTACAAAAAAAGGTATAAATCCTAAAGTTGAAACTATTTATTTTACAGACAACTCATAGCAATATTACAATTACGAGACTAAGGGGAAAGTCAACAGCAGTTATATTTACTGTATATGCTAATAGAGTGCTCTGTGTCTACGTTCATTGCAGAAACAAAGCTAGATTTCCTAGCAAAGTTTGAAGAAAAAAATCCTTTTTAAAAAAGTAAAAATGGCCAGGTGAGGTGTCTCACATCTGTAATCACTGCACTTTGGCAGGCCGAGGTGGAGGAACACTTCAGGTCAGGAGTTCGAGACCAACCTGGCCAACAGGGCAAAACTCTGTCTCTACAAATAATACAAAATTTGCTGGGTGTGGTGGCAAACGCCTGTAACCTCAGCTACTTGGAAGGCAGAAGCAGGAGAATCGCTTGAACCTGGGAGATGGAGTTTGCAGTGAGCTGAGATCGTGCCACTGCACTCCAGCCTGCGAGACAGCAAGACTCTGTCTCAAAGAAAAAAAAAAGTAAAAAGAATAAAACCATAGTCTTGTTTATAAAAGGTGAAACATATTGGGATAAAAAGCACTTCCAAAGATACACTTAACTGCTAGAAACACCTAGAAGTCATTGGCATAGTTCTAAGACATTTTAGAGCCCGCTGAAGGGATGTTTGCCTCTTAAGTCATCTTGTCTCCTTTTCTTGACATTCCCAATAGTTTTAAGTTCAAATCTGAGTTCTCTGATAACATCATAATTTTTGTTTCAAAAAAATACTCCTATGTGTTTCTTATTAAAGAATACACACTGAGGTTTAAAATTGATGGTATAGGTTCAGAATGGCATCAGCATACAGAATGTAAGCTAATATCAAATAAAATTCAAAATTATCAAATTTAAATATTTCTAAGAGAAAAAATTAAAATTATGAAGGTACCACTTTACCTCTAAATTCAACCCATGCTAAGACTTTCTTCCTTTCAATGTTATTGCAAATAATATTATTATGGTTACAAGCTTTTACACACACACACGCACACACACATGCATACAATAAGTCCATTTTCTCTCCCTTTTGGTACAGGAGCTGCCATAAGCTAAGTAATTAGGCCTTAGAGCATTACCCATCTGGATATCCACAGTTCAAGATTAATGTATTGCCACAGATTTTAAAACAGAACTGATAGTATGAATATTTTTGCTGGTTGAAATTTATAAAACATATCAGCTGCCGGGCATGGTGGCTCACACCTGTAATCCCAGCACTTTGGGAGGCCAAGGAGGGTGGATCACCTGAGGTCAGGAGTTCAAGACTAGCCTGGCCAACGTGGCAAAACCTTGTCTCTATGAAAAATAAAAAAATTAGCCAGCATGGTGATGCACGCCTGTAATCCCAGCTACTTGGGAGGCTGAGGCAGGAGAACTGCTTGAACCCAGGAGGCAGAGGTTGCAGTGAGCCGAGATCGCACCATTGCACTCCAGCCGGGGCAGTAAGAGCAAAACTCTGTCTCAAAAAAAAAAAAAAGTATCAGCTTCATTTAGACTCTTCATTTTTATTTTAACAAGTAACATTTCTAAGGCTATTAATGAAGGTCCTAACTTACATTAAAAAAAGAGATTTTATTTTTAAGATACTCCCTCCATCCCACCTCAAAACCGCAGCCAACTCTGATGTTATCTACGTGATCTTTTTCTAAGTGGTCTCTTGCCACACTTGGGAAGGATAAGAGAGATTAAAGGAGCAACTCTGGGGAAAAAAACAGAGCAAAGGGACTGAAGGAAAATCAAGTATTAAGTAAAGGTTAGACCAGAATGCTACATCACATGGAAGTTTAAGTCTGTAGTGCACACAGGCTCTCAAGAAGTCAGTAGTAATAGGATTTCTGGATTTTGACTTTGTAAATTTTTAAATGATTTAATTTCCTAAATTATTAATATTTCAGAAAATAAATATATCTGGAAAAATAGGCAACTATCATACCCAACATCATAACAAAGGGTTCTTTAGTTTTTCCATCAGTTTTTCCTCCCTCATTCACTAGTTAAAAACAAGGTACTATCAGACACAAATTCATTTAAGGTGACTTTTTTATTATTAAAATTGGGTAGAAATAAAATAGCCAAACAAGCATAAAACATAAGACATGCCTTGATATTAAATAAAAATACTAACATGCTGTTACTTGCTCTGCTGATTATCACATTAAAGCAATTACATCAGCAGTCTACCTGTAAAAATTTCTTCTTCATTTCATCAAAGATATTTTGTCTGCATCTCCAAAACACATCCTATGGTATATAAGAACAAAATGAATTACAAATTATTTATATAAAATAAAGGGAAAAGACAGTGAAATGAGAACAATTAACCTAAAAACATTTTTGCAATAAAATATGTATTAATTGAAGTATTAGTACATCATCCAGAATTTTATTCATGAATGTGCAAGGTTACTAAAAATCTATGATAAAGAGGTGATAAAGAATAAGATAAATATGGAAAATAGCCACATTTTAATAAAGAATGATAGCTTAAGAATTGTGTGTAAATTGAATGTTGTAAGTCACATAATATTTTGTGTCCAGTAAAGAAATTCTGCAGTTCTCTGCACTAAAGGAAACCAAGAGATCTCTTGATTTTGCTAGTCTCTAAATTTGAGTTTTTCACATGATAGCTACTCTTAAAACAAGGCTGCTTAACAATATCCCTCACAACTATTTTATTTTAATATATATCTTCTTCTTATGAGTTTAACAATTAAATTACAATTAATACAAAAACATATAAAAGGAAATAAAAGTAACCTATAATCAAGAGATAATCTCTTGAAAAATCTTGATTTTACATCACTCTACACTTTTTCTGTACATATTTTGTCTTATTCTCCCTTCTTTAGTTAATAAAAAGAAATCAACATATTCTTTTAAAAGGTGCTTTTACTTTTACAATAGAAATATATTTCTGTTATAAGAGCAACATAGTTTTCTGAAAAGCAACTCTAAAATAGCCACCATTGCTCTCATCTCATCTTCTCCAGTCTATGCACATATAATATTTATTATATAGAGTACTTTTAACCAAATAGGACAATTTCATATACCAGTAATTGAAATCTACTTCTTGTCCCTCAATACTCACTGTTTTTCTGTGCCAAAACATTTAGTTTAAAAACTGCAGTGTTCCATTATATAGACAAACCATAATTTAACTAATCTGCTATTAATGGGCATTTAAGCCCCTCCAAACATTCACCACAGCATTGCTTGTTTGTATAATTTTTCCTTAAGATAATTTCTCAAAGAAAGAATTACTAGATCAAAGTATATGTACTCATTTTTAGAATTTTTAATACATGGTGCCTTCCACAAAAAAATTGTTGAACTGCAACTATCTTTTAACACTCTTCTCCCAACACTGTTCACCCTGCCCTCAAGGAGGTGATGTTGTGCAGTGGTAACTAAACTATCAACAAATCTAAACTATCAGGCATCCATCATCCTTCAGGGTCTTTATGTATCTGTACCATGTACCTGGAATACTTTTCCCTGGATGTCCTCACCTCCTTTGCTCAAGTATCACTGCTGTGGGGCTTTAAAACATGTCCACAAATTCTTTGACTTGCCTCCCTATGTAAAGTAGGAGTCTAACTTGCCTCCAGCAAAAGTAGGAGGCTAATTCCAGTCCCCTTTAATATAGACCAGCCTTAGTGACTCCCTGTAATACACAGCATGATTTTCAAGGCTGGGTTAGAAAAGGTGTAATAACTTCCTCCTGGCCCTCAGCTCCTTGCTGTTAGAACCCAGCCTCCATGCTGTGAGGAAGGAAGCCAAGTAGCCACTGGAAAGACTATGTGTAGATATTCCAGCCACATCCCAAATGAGATCTCAGCAGACAACCAGCATCAACCACCTACATGTTGAATGAGGAAGCTTTCAGATGATTCCAGCCCCTAGCCTTTCTGCTGCCCCCAGCTGATGCCTGTCAGAGCAGAAACAAGCTGTTTCAGCCTAACCTTACCCAAACTGCACATCTATGAGAAAAGTCACTAGATCTGGGGGCAGATTGTTATATAGCAAAAGATAATCAGAATAGTTTATTTCTCAATCAAGTCCTTCTCTCATCTTATCTAACATTCCAATCCTGTTGGTGCTCCTTATCTCCCAATGTATGAAACAATGATTTTCAAACACTGAACAAGAGGCAACATAGGTAATGATCCCTGTGAAAGCAGAAACAAAAAAGGTAAGCCACCTTCTAGGCTGCAGTGCAGGGAGGGAGAGGGCAGGTGGAGTCCAGCAATCTCCCTGAGTTAAAAGAGTTGGGAGTTCAAGGGGTGGAAAGAGCTACAACTCGCAGGGCAGGATACAGGGCAGAAGAAAGCTGGACACTGTGCAAAGAGCAAGCTCCAAGGGCCCTACAGAGCATCCCCTTAGAGGGTTTGGCTGATTTCTCATCAGCATATGTATGTAAAGAGAGTGCCTGAGGCAAGGGAAAGAACCACAGGAAAGAATCCCTGGAGCTCACTTAGGTTCCCATCAACCAGAATTCTTTTTTTTTTTTTTTTTTTTTTTTTTGAGAGGGAGTTTCGCTCTGTTGCCAGGCTGGAGTGCAGTGGCGCGATCTCGGCTCACTGCAAACTCTGCCTCCTGGGTTCAAGCAATTCTCCTGCCTCAGCCTCCCGTGTAGCTGGGACTACAGGCATGCGCCACCATGCCCAAATAATTTTTGCATTTTTTAGTAGAGATGGGGTTTCACCATGTTGGCCAGGATGGTCTCAATCTCTTGACCTCATGACCTATCCGCCTCCGCCTCCCAAAGCGCTGAGATTACATGCGTGTGCCACTGCATCCAGCTGCCCACCAAGCAGAATTTTTAAAATCTCATAATGCACAGGGCATCAGATAAGAGTACTCAAAAGGGTACTGTCTTAGTACTGGGACCAAATTAGACCTAATCGAAAGACTACTCTGGTCCAACCTTAGAAAGCTTAAAAGCAAAACTCAAAAGGATCAAACTGTTTACAAATAAACCATCTGCATCTAAGAACAAAACTCAAGAATATCTACAGGAATAAAAAACATCCAGGACCCATCAAGGTAAAACTCTCAATGTTTGGCATCCCACTGGAAATAAACAAACATGCAAAGAAGCAGGAAACTATGACCCATATGAAGAGAAAAAAATAAGTATCTAAGATAACAAATAACATGGATGGGATTAACAAATGTAAGCACTGATGAAGATGAATGAATGAATGCTTAAGACACAGCACAAGAAACTATTAAAATTAAAACACAGAGAGGAAAAAGAATTAAAAGAGAAAGAACAGAAAAGCAGGATAATTTTCTTACCAGAAACCATGGAGGCCAGAAGGAAGTGGCACAGTATTTCTCAGGTGCTTACAAAAAATAACCGTCAAACCAGAATCCAATAACCAGCAGAAATGCCCTTCAAGAACGACCCAGGAATTGCTTTAATAATCAAGTGGAATTCAAGACATTCTCAGATGAAGGAAAACTCAAAGAATTTGCATTCAGTGGAACTACCCTACAGGAAGGAATAGCTAAAGACAGTTCTTTAAACAAAAGAGAAATCATCAAAGAAACCTTAGAATATCAGGAAAAAAGAACACAGAAAGCAAAAATATAGCTAAATGTAATACATTTTCCTTCTCTTGAATTTTTATTAAAGACTTGACAGTTGAGGAAAAAACTAAAATATCGTCTGATGTGGTTATAAGTCAAGAAAATATTTAACACAATTATAAACAGGGTAGGGTCATAAAGGGAGATAAGGTTTCTACATTTCACTTGAACTAGTAAAATAACACCTGTAGACTGTGATAAGTTGAAGCCACCGAGAAAGCTATATAAAGGGAAACAATAAAAATACTATAAATTAATCAAAATAGAATTAGACAAATGTTCAAATAACCCACAGGAAAACAAGAAAAGGATAACAGAGGAAAAAAAAAAAAAAAAAGAAACAGAAAACAAAAAAATAAAACGTCACACTTAAGCTCTAATATATTAAACATTACATCAAATATAAATGATCTAAATACACCAATTACCAGCACAGAAATTGTTTTGGCTCACAGTTCTGGAAACTAGGAAATCCAATATCAAGATGCCAGCATCTGGCAAGGGCTTTCCTGCTACATCATAACATGACAAATGGCATCACATGGTGCAAGAGCAAAAAGAAGGTGAAAGAGAGGGTGAACCCACTCCCACGATAATGAACCCACTCCTGTCCATTCATGAGGGCAGAGCTCTCATGATCTAAATACCTCTTAAAGGTATTTGACATCTCTCAATACTATCATAATAGAAACTAAATTTCCACATGAATGTTGAAAACGACAAGCATTCAAACCATAGCAAAGTTTGATGCAAATCCTATCAAAATCCCAGCAAGATTTTTTGAAAATTTTGATGATTATCCTGAAATTTATAGGGAAAGGCAAAGGAATCAGAATAACTAAAAGGATATTGAAAAAGAATAAAGTGAAAGGTCTCAGTTTACCTGATTTTAAGATTTAATATACAGCAACAGTAATCAAGACTGTGTGGTATTTGTAGAGAGATAAATAGATCAATGTCACAATAGAGACCTACACAAATATGCACAACTGATTTCTGACTAGGTACAAAAGCAACTCAATGGAAGAAAAATAGTCTTTCCAAAAATGATGCTGGAATATTTCATTTAGACATCCAGAAGCAAAAAAAAAAATTCTCAACCAACTCTCCATCTTATATTAAAATTAACATAAATGTGGATCATAAACATAAATGGAAAACATAAAACTATAAAACCTTTAGGAAAACACATAGGAGAAAATGTTCTCAGAACTCAGGCTAGGCAGAGTCCTTAGCCTTGACACCAAAATCATAATCCATAAAAGGAAAAATTGATAAACTGGACTTCATCAAAATTTAAAATGTCTACTCTGCAAAGATTCTCTTAAGTATTAAAAGTTACAGACTGGGAGAAAATATTTCAAACCACATAATCAACAAAGGATTAGTATCTAGAATATATAAAGAACTCTGAAAACCTACAAAAAAAAGCAAACAATCCAATTAGCACATAGACAAAAATCATGAAAAGACATTTCAATGAAGAGTATAAACAGATGCAGATAAGCACATAAAAAGATGTACAACATACTAACCATTAGATAAATGCAAATTAATACCACAATGAAATATTACCACATCGTTTTCAGAATGGTTAAAATAAAAAAAAAATAGCAACATCAAACACTGGCAAAGCAGAGAAATTGAATCTCTCATGCCTTCCTGTAAAATGGTACAGCTATTCTGGAAAACAGTCCGGTAATTAAAAAAAAAAACAAAACTACATATACAATTACCATACAACTTAGAAATTGCACTTTTCAACATTTATCACAGATGAAATAATTATGTTCACACAAAAACCAATACAGGAATGCTTATAGCAGCTTTACTCACAACAGCCCAAAACTGCAAACCCAGATGTCTTTCATCAACTAAATGGTTAAACAAATTACAGTACATCCATATCATGGAAAACTACTAAGCAATAAATAGGAACCAACTATTGATACATGTAACAACCTGAATAAACTTCCAGAAAATTACACTAAATTTTAAAAAACCAACCCCAAAAGACTCTACAATCTGTGATTCCATTTTTACAACACTCTTAAAATGACCAAGTATAGAAATGGAGAAGAGATTAGTGATTGCCAGGGATTAAACAGGGAATAGGGAGTGAAAGGGAAGTGAGTGTGGTTACAAAGGGCAACATGAGGGATCCCTGTGGTGAAGAAAATGTTCTATATCTTGACTATATCACGTCAATATCTTGGTTCTGATAGTGTATTATAGTTCCATAAGGTGTTACCATTAGTGTAGACTGGGTGAAGAGTACATGAGATATCTCTGTTTTATTTCTCCAAACTACAAGTAAATGTACAATTATCTCAAATGGAAAGTTAGTTAATAAAACCTTGTCTATTCTACTATTTGTCAACCTCTCCTTCCTAGAGACTGAAAGAGGACTGCCTGTTTAAAACCTTGGAGCTGATGGGAGGAGGGTACTCCTGAGAATGTGCAACCACATGCTGGTCTTCATGCTGATCTGCAGCCCCAATTCACACCATCTGGTGGTAAAAAAAAAAAAAAAAAACTCCAAGCCAAGAATTGCTTTGAAAATGGTTCTAGAATAGTGATATTCCCAGGCACCTGGCAGAAACAATCACAAATTCTTCCTGGAAGGAATCACATATATTCCAAAGTGCAACTAATTTCCACAAAAATTATTTTCATAAGTATAAGAAAAATGAACAGCTCACATTTTTTAAAAATCACTGTGTGCATATGTAAACATGGTACCATTAAAGAGTCAGCTAAGAATAAAATACAGTAGATGACATCCACAAAAACTTCAATATTGAAAGTATCAGTTACATTATAAAATAAATGTTTAACATGCTTCAAGAAATAAAAAAGTGGTTTGAAATTGAGTCTGAGCAGAATTCCTAGAAAATAATAGAAATTAAAAACACAAAATTGAACAGCATATTTGAAATATTTGAAAAAAGAATTAATGAACTCTATATAAGAGAACTAAAGACATTTTCTAAACTTCTAGTGACATAGAGATGTAAAACATCAGAGCATTAAGAGACATGAAGGATAGAGTAAGAAGACCTAATATCTATCCTGAAGAGAGAGAATGAAAGCAGAGGGAATATTTAAATAAATAATGGCTTAGAACCCTTCAGGAACCAATGAGAGACACCAATCCATAGAGTCGAGGATCTCAACAAATCTCAAGCAGAGTAAATAAAAGGAGAAGAATTTACATGTAGTCAGAGAGGGCCAGGCACAGTGGTTCATGCCTATAACCCCAACACTTTGAAAGGCCTGGGTGGGTGCATCACCTGAGGTCAGGAGTTCAAGACCAGCATGACCAACATGGTGAAACCCCATCTCTACCAAAAATACAAAATTAGCTGGGTGTGGTGGCACACACCTGTAATCTCAACTACTTGGGAGGCTGAGGCAGGAGAATCGCTTGAATCCGGGAGGCAGAGGTTGCAGTGAGCCAAGATCACACCATTGAACTCCAGCCTGGGCAACAGAATGAAACTTCGTCTCAAAAAATAAAAGTAAAAATTAAAAATCAAAAAAAAAATGCAGTCAGAGAGAAACAACAGATTACCTTAAAAGAAACAACTAGACTAATGCCTAATTTGTCAATAGGAAAAAATGTGGGCCATAAGACAGGAGCATGATACTTTCATTGTTGTGAGAGAAAATAACTGTTATCCCAGAATGCTATAAACAGCAAAAATATCTATCAGGAATGCAAAAACAGAGATTTCTGTCACCAACAGATTATCATTAAAGAAACTCCTTAAAAAATGTATTATAGGAAAAAAGTGACCCCAGAAGGAAGGTGATGAATCCTGACCTAGCCACCTAGCCTGATGACAGTGAAACATGCCTGATTTCTACTAAACTACCACAGTGCCACCTTCACCTAGTACCATAATCATGTTCATCACCATGACAACTTTCCAGAAGAACCACCACCAACTCAGGGGAACACAATGCCTAAACAATTAGCTCACGTATGCCATCTAATCAGGCACAGACAGACTTTGCTTATCTGATATGAAACAGATTGTTCATGGGTTTCAGCTCCTAAAAAACCTATCACTTTCCCTCTCCTGAGCCTTGAGTCTTATCCTGACCACCACCCCTTTGTTACTGGATCTAGTTCCCAGCTTAATAGTAAAATTGTTACTCAGTGTTCAATCTTTGGTCACGAAGCTTTTATTTTCTCTTTAACAAAGGAGATAGGAGAGAAATGAATAGCTAAAAAAGATTAACTCAAAATAGATAAAGACCTATATGTAAGAGCTAAAACTATAAAAACTCTTAGAAGAAAACAAAGGGAAAAAGTTTCATGATATTGGATTTGGCAATGATTTCTTGGAAATGATATCAAGACACAGGCAGCAAAAGAAAAAGAAATAACTTGGACTTCATCAAAATTAAAACTTTTGTACATCAAAGGGTACTATCAGAGTAAAAAGACAACTCAGAATGGGAGAAAATATTTGCAAACCATGTATCTTATAAGAGATTAATACCCCGAATATATAAAGAATTCTTATAACTTAACAACAGAAAAACCCTAATACCCTGATTAAAAAATGGACAAAGAACTTAAACGTTTCTCCAAAGAATATTTAAAAATAGCCAACAAGCACATAAAAAGATGGTCAACGTCAGTAATCATCAGGGAAATGCAAATCAGAAACCACAAAAAGTAACGACTTCACACCCATTATAAGATGGCCATTGAAATGGAAAAAGAGAGAGAGAGATAAGGAAAATAAATAAAAAGTGTTGGTAAGGATGTGGGGAAACCGGAACTCTTGTGCATTGCCAGCAGGAATGTAAAATGGTGCAGCCACTGTGGAAAACAGTCTGGTGGTTACTCACAAAATTAAACATAGTATTACCATAAGATCCAGCAATGTTTCAACAAGCAATTACTAACATACATGAAACGCCTGAAAAAAACAGAAAGTCTCAGCAAATAAATAACAGATTAAACCGAAATGAAAACTAATTAGGTGGGCCCAACAGCAGAATGCAGATGGGACAAAAGAATCAGTGAACTGAAGACAAAAACAATGGAAATTACCCAGTTTGAACAATAAAGAAAAAAAACAGACCCTAAAACAATGATCAGTGGCAAGCACCTGCAGGACTATAACGAAAGATCCAACATTCATGTCATTCAAATCCGGGAAGAAAAGGAGAAAGAGGGCAGGTTTAAAAAGTACTCAAAGAAATAACTACTGAAAACTTCCCAAATTTGGCAAAAGACATTAACCTACATACTCAAGAAGCTGAGCAAACCCCAAATAAGGTAAACCTAAAGAAATCCATCTCAAGACGCATCATAATCAAATCCCTTAAGAACTAAAGACAAAGATTTTTTCAAGTATTTAGGGGAAAACCCATCTTAACTATAAGGGTAAAACAATTCAAATGACAGCAGATTTCTCTGATCACATCACAACAGAGGCAGAAGGAAGTGGCACAACACTTCAAGGGCTGAAAGAAGAGCTGTCAACCCAGAATTACATATCCAGTGAAAATATCCTTCAGGAATCATAGAGAAATCAAGACATTCTCAGATGAAGAAAAACGAAGAGATTTGATGCCAGCAGACCTAACCTAAAAGAAAATGGCTAAAGACAGTTATCTAAATAGAAATAAAAATGCTAAAAATCTACTTTACATTAAAAATGATTATTCTATGATAATGTATAAATATGATATACACACATACACACATACAGTTTCAAAAAGGAATGAAATCCTGATAAAATTCCACAACATGAAAAAACCTTGAGGACATTATGCTAAGTGAAATAAGCCAGTCACAAAGACAAATACTATATGAGATATCTACACTAGTCAAATTCATAGAGATGGAAAGTAGAATGGTGGTTGCCAGAGGTTAGGGGCAGGGAAGAATGGCAAGTTATTTAATAGGTACACGGTTTCAGTTTTGTAAGATGAAAAGAGTTCTGTGGATAGATGATGGTGATGGTAGTACAACAATAAGAATGTACTTAGTACCACCGAACTGTACATACTTAAAGACAGTTAAGACGGTAAATGTTATGTTATGTGTATTTTACAATTTAAAAAAATCAATTTTTAAAAAATAAATAGCTTAACTCCATAAATTTGTGGAAGAAGCAAAACTGCCAACAAACTAGGTTTCCAACATGTCTACATTACAAACACATACTACATATAGGCATATTATAAATACGTATAAATATGTATAAGCATAAAATAAATTCCTACATTTTTCTTGCAATACAAAAAATTTTTTTAACTGTTTATTAAAGGAATTAATATAATTTGAGTGGATAGATACAAAATAAATATAGCTCCCACTCACATATGTGTTTGTATGCATATTTTCTAACTCCTTCCACTGAAAGGACTAGAAGTAATGATATCACTGTAACAGTAGTACAATTAGAACCCAGATCTCAATTTCTAAGTATCATTCTCCAGAAAAAGAACCTAGAGGTCTTTGCAGAAATGGCTAATCTTAGAATTAGGGCTGAAAAATTACAATAATTTGGGATATCTTGTACTGCCAGAAAACAAGTGCTCGAAGAATGGTGTATGTACGTTAAGAGGACATAAAAAATCAGGTGAAAGGGCTCTCACTGGCCAAATGTGGAAAAATTTAAACATTAAAATAAATAAATGATTTATTCAACATAAAAGTTAACATTAAAAAAATAGTTACATAGCATGAGAAATAATCAAATAACTAAGAATGCATTTGTAGGTATTCTGAAAATTTAAATAAACATGTCCAATTTCCTAAATAATACTAAAATACTGACAGTGGACAGTAAAGATTAAAGAACAGTTATAATTGGCTTAATACTCAAGGATCCCTTCAAAAAATTTACTTTCAGTATTAAAATTCACTTTGTTTACTTAAAATCTAAAGTGTTAGCTATAAAAGTTAAGTGGCAGAAAGCTGTGTTCTTAAATATGACAAGTCTGATCATATTTTTTAAAAATCTGAACTTTTACTCAGTGTATTTCGATTTAGGAATAAATGTAAATAAAAGAGAACTAAGAGTAAAAACTTAATCAAGTTATAATTTTTTAGCCTTTTTTCAGTTTCTAAGTTTTTGAGCATCAAATTGCTTTTCTATTTTTGTGATTTCATGTTTTGAATGCTTCCATTTTAAAGTGGATGAAAACTGAAGTAAAGTACATCATTAAAATATACCACATTTCCCAAGACTCAACAATTTAAAAATCAAATCACAACATTTCTAAATAATCAAGCCTTTCTAATAAACATCTCTATAAATCATTATAATCAGAAAACAATGCAAACTATACTAACATAAAAATTCAAGACTTTCTTAGTATCCACTTTATCTTCAACTCCATTCCCACTAGTATCCCTCTACAATTTCCCCTAAATGGCTCAGTCTTCTTAGCCCTAAGTCGGTGGAAGGGGGGTAGATGATGAAAGATTACTTAAAGGGTACAATGTATGTTATTCAGGCAATGGATACCCTAAAATACCTGCCTTCACTACTACACAATCTATGCATGTAACAAAATTACACTTGTAGGCTGGGTGTGGTGGCTCATGCCTGTAATCCCAATAATGTGGGAGGCCAAGGTGGGAGGATCACTCGATCCCAGGAGTTCAAGACCAGCCTGGGCAACATGGCAAGACCCTATCTCTAATAAAGGAAAAAAAAATTATACTTGTACCCCATACGTTTATACAAATTAAAAACAGAGAAAAGTCTTCTTAGCCTTAGCTTTTCTACCACTGTCAAACTATATCCAGAATATCTAGCTGTAGACTCAAATTTCTCAAAAAATTTTATTTTCTTTATCTAGGATTTATATCAGTTTTTCTAAAAATGCGAAATTTATTTCCTCTTGCTTATATGCTCAAGGAAAACAAACATGTCAAAGGATTTGAGGAGACTTGTCAGGAATACACAAATACTTCAGAAAATCATAAAGACACAACAAGAACATGAAAAAAACCCACAATGTATATAATAAGATAAGCAGATTCTTATGCACGATTCTGCTTAGCTAAGAAATGAAAACAGCTATTTTACAATCTTTAGTACTAAAAACAAACCACAGAAGTAGAAAATCTAAGTCCTACACACAATTCTGTAAGCAAAATATATTCATTCAGAAAAATAATTTCATAATGTACTATATATAGCTGATGCTTTTGGAAGCATAAAGTGTGCTTTAAAAACTTTTAATTTCTAGAAACTGATTTTGAAACAGAAAATTTTGTAATCTCATTTTAAATTGTGAATTTGTTAGTGCAATAAGGGCTTTTACTATTTAAATGAAGTTTGATGATAATCATGCTCTGCTTTAATTGGCTTTCTTAATTCAAATCCTCCTATGTGTGTTTTCCTTAAAAAAAAAAAAAAAAAAGACTTTGTACCTGTTCTAAAAGCCTAAAGCAATAAAGAAATTATAAGTAGATTTGTTTTATTATTCTAGTTAAATACAAATTCTATGATAAAGTAATTTGTTTTAGCACATGTTGTTCAATGTATCATGGTATGAATTTTCTGAATTTAAATTAATAAACATGTTATAAATTACATGTCACTATATCACATTTGTTTCTAAATTATATACCATAAAAACACTCAAGTAATAAAACATAACTAGGCTGACTTGGATAAAGTATGCTTTTAAAATTTTGTAAAAATACTTATTTTCATACCTGCCCTCTGTGCTCTAGTATTAGGGTGTCCCTCAGGTAAATGCATTCCATTTTATTCTAAAACAGTCATGAAATAAGCTCCCAAAACCCCACAGTATTAAAATTAGAAAATAAATAAAACTCCTTTGATCCTATGTAACTTATTTTTAGTTGTTGCAACAAATTACATCAAGTACTCATTCAATTAATAGGAAACTAAAAATGCAAAGTTTCAGAACTTTAAAAGAATAGTTTACAATCCATTTAACTATGATTGACCTATTTTGACAATTAAAAACCAACCAACCAGATGGCTCATCACACTCAACATACAACTATATTCAAAGTTGGATGGGGCCGGGTGTGGTAGCTCACGCCTGTAATCCCAGCACTTTCGGAGGCCAAGGCAGCCGAATCACCCGAGGTCAGGAGTTCGAGACCACCGTAGCCAACATGGTGAAACCCTGTCTCTACTAAAAAATACAAAAATTAGCTGGGCGTGGTGGCGCATGCTTGTTAATTCCAGCTACTTAGGAGGCTGGGGCAAGAGAATCTCTTGAATCTGGGAGGCAGCCTCCGCCAAGATGGTGTCACTATACTCCAGCTTGGGCGACAGAGCGGGACTCCGTCTCAAAAAATAAAATAAAATAAAATAAAGTTGGATGGACCTTTGAACATCAGATGAAGCTCCTTATATTACAGATGAAGAAAAAGAAATTGAGAAACCTTAAGTGAACTGCCCAACGTCACATTTGAACACAGGTCTTCTAAATAACAGAGGCCTTCTGATGACTGTATAATGCTGACATGTTTGTAGCATTAAAATTGTAATGTATTACTTTTCTTCTCAGTTTTATCCTAATACTCTTCCCACTCTGCCTTGCTCCTTTTAATAGCTGTTCTAGTATTGGCAATGGGTAACCCACTAATAATATACTGTGGGTATCTAAACTTAGAAACCAAAACTATTCTCAGGAGGCGAAATAATACGTCCTTTACTATTTCTGTTACCTTTATTTTTGATTACAGCTAAGATTTCCTCTGTGAGTAGGCTGTTGTTGACAAGCAGTGACTCAGCTTGTGAAATAACTGACTTGTTTATAGGTTATGAACATTCTACTCATTATTACTAAATCAAGGGAGCTTGTTTATATTATCTGTTACCATGCATTTTATTTAAAAGCATGGATAATAATTCTTAAGTAAGAATATTACATTCTTTCAATACTTTAAACATGAAATTATACATCTGAAAAAAATGTTAACGTTACTTAACACTTTTTAAAGATTGTTTATTTCCTATTAGAGTGATCTATGGTACAAGAACAATGGACTGCAGAGTCAAAAGATCTAGACTAGACTCCTTAAGTCAAAGTGGCTACTTTTCGTCTAGCTGTGTAATCCTACACAAATCATTTAACTTATCTCTCACTCTCAGGGTCCTAAAAGTAAATATATCCTCCGCTCAGTGGTAGGCTGGGCAGGAGAATCGCTTGAACCCAGGAAGCAGAGGTTGTGGTGAGCCGAGATCGCGCCATTGCACTCCAGCCTGGGCAACAAGAGTGAAACTCCATCTCAAAAAAATAAATAAATAAATAAAATAAGAAAAGAAAAGAAAAGAAATAAAATATATCCTCCACTCAGTTTTTCTTTTTTTTTTTTTTTCCTTCTGTTGCCCAGGCTGGAGTGCAGTGGCTCGATCTTGGCTCGCTGCAGCCTACACCTCCTGGGTTCAAGCAATTCTCCTGTCTCAGCCTCCCAAGTAGCTGGAACTACAGGAGTGTGCTACCACTCCCAGCTAATTTTTGTATTTTTAGTAGAGATGGGATTTTTCCATGTTGGCTAGACTGGTCTCGAACTCCTGACCTCAAATGACTCGCCTGCCTCGGCCTCCCAAAGTGCTGGGATTACAGGCGTGAGCCACGGTGCCCGGCCATCCACATAGATTTTCTATGGAAGGGGAGAACTTCTTGAAAATGCTCTATGAATTATAGTAATACCATACAAGAATAAGTTATTATTACAGAACTATCAGTTACTACCCTTAAGATATATTTAAGAAATATGCAATTCTTGTACATAATGAAATTTATATACTAAAATTTCAATATTTAAATTTTCAAAAGATTATCTTTTGGGGATGCAGGTAAGAGGAATTTCATCAGATGAGGAACATCTGCAAAGATCTTTTGTTTTCTGACTGGCATTCTCACAAGGTTTCAAAACCTGCCTGGAAAGAAAAACTATGTAGATACATAATTTAGAGACAAACTTTATACCTTATGTAGTCTTACTCCTTCATTTAACAAATGAAAGAGGAAAAAGAAAGACCAGAAAGGTTAAGCAACTAAGGTAAAGTCAAACCACTGAGTTTTCTGATTCCCAAACTACTGTCCTTTCCACTAGGCCAGTTAATATGTAAATCCCTTTCTCAAAGAGCCTACCAAAATTGTAACTAGCATCATGTTAACATTATTACCAGTTTTCCCTATATAAATCACAAACTCTTTGAGGATACCCTTTTTATTCCTCTCCCTCCTATCAGTACCTAGCAAAACCTTAAATACATAATACATAAAGGATGCTGGATAAAGCTTAATAAAAACCAGTATTAAGCACATGAAAAGATGCTCTGTTATCAGTCATTAGGAAAATGCAAACTAAAAGCACAAACAGATACCACCACTACACACTTACTAAAATGGTTAAAAAACAAAACTAAACTTAAAAAAAAACTGACATTGCCAAGTAAACAAAGATACAGAACAACCAGAATTCTCATACATTGCTGTCTAGAATGCACAAATGGTACAGCCATTTCAGAAAATAGTTTGGCAGTTTTTTACAAAGTTAAACATACACTTACCATATGAAGACATATGTCCACCCAAAAACTTGTATACAAATATTTATAGTAGCTTTATTCAGAATCACCAAAAACTGGAAACAACCCAAATGTTTATCAGCTGGTACATGGATAAACTGTAGCACTCAGCAATAAAAAGGAATAGACTACTGATAGAAGCAACAACATAAATGAATCTCAAATGCTTTATGCTAGGTGAAAAAATTCCTACCCAAAATGCTACCATACTATATGACTCCATGTAAATGACATTCTGGAAAAGGAAAAATATGAGGACAGAAAACAGATCAGTGGTTGCCAGAGCCTGGAGGAAGGGGAAGGGAACTGATTACAAGAGACAACAGAGAACTTTTTTGAGGTGATGAAGAGACAATAGAGAACTTTTCTGAGATGATGGATATATTCTATATTTTGACTATGGTAGTGGTTGTACAACTGTATGTTTGTCAAAACTTATAAAACTGTATGACTTAAAAAGATGAATTTTTCTATATATAAATAATACCTCAGTAACACTGATTTAAAAAAAAAAAAAAAAGTCTCACTTATGCCCTTTCATTACTTGATACCCTAAGTAACTTATTGAGTTTCTGTGGCCTTTATAGTTTTTCTTACCGAGAAAATGGAGGGGCTATAACATTAGTATTTAACCGTTACCGGTGGAGCATGTCCAGGTTCTTGGCGTTTTGAACAAAGAATTGGACAAAATGCACAGACGAAGCAAGGAAAAGAATTAAACAAGAGCAGAGATGTACTGAAAACGAAAGTACACTCCACAGAGTGAGAACTGCACCAGCAGCGGCTCAAGGACCTGGATACAGAATTTTCTTGGGTCCAAATACCCGCTAAAGGTCTCCCATTGGTCACTTGGTATTCACCTCATGTAAATGAAGTGGTGCCAAATCAGAGGCTGAAGTGAAGCTACAAAGGTCACTCTCCTAAGCAAACATCTGATTGGTTGTGGAAAGCAACCAATCAGAGGCTGAAGTGATGTTACAAAGCTGCACTTCTATGCAAATGAAGATTTGGCCCGTAATCAGTTTGTTTGCCAACAACCAACCAGAGGCTCAAGCGAAGTTACAAAGTTACACTCCTTTGCAAACGTATGATTGGTTGCTTTCTGCAACCAGCCAGAGGTACTTTCAATTTTCCATCTGCCACGCAGAAAAGGTAGGGGTCTGCAAAGGGAATAGCCTCCAGCTCTTTTGTTACTTAGGCACGGAAAGTGAGGGTTTTCCTTTCAATTTAGTTCTAAGAAGTCAGCGTGAAATGGCCTTAAGCTCCCTGAGTCCAGACTCTACTCTCCTGCCTTATAACTACTGCCTCCCTTCCAGTGTTAAAATCATATTACTCAACTGTAGAAACATTTTTGTGTCACGTCTACTTTTCTTAGAACTTTTAAAATTATATTTGTTTTGTGTTAATGGTAAATAACTAAAGGTAAATAAACATTTCAAGACATATGAATTTAAAATGTCAAAGCAATATTTCTCAGATATATTTTAATAAGTTGTGGTTGTTAAATATATAATTTTTCACCAATTATCTTGTTATCACGAAGTACTATAAATAGACACAAAATAATAGATTATATAAACTGGTGTAAACTTAAAGGCAACACAAGTAAAATACCTAAACACATAAAAGGACAGACACTATAAAATGAAGGAAATGTATATAAATTCATTGATAGCTTATTTATATTTACTAATGCAACATGCTGCATCTTTTTGGAGATGAGTTATACAAAAATTCTACTTATTAATGCAACCTGGAACTAGGTTTATAATCCAGAGCTTCTCTTGATTAAATATTTTATTTTTATTAAATAAATATTATTTGGAGCACTGTGGATAACCTTAGGAAGATTCCATTAATTCTCAAATTAAAGACATTCCTTATGGTCTTCTCAGTTACCGCACTGTGACTGCCACCAACAGTCATCACTGCCTAGCACGGTGTCACCTTTAGCTTGCAGAGCTTCAGCCAAGAAGAGAAGTAAATAGGGAGTTCTCTACACTACAGTTCCTACCAAACCAAATGCCCACAAAAAAGCCAGTGGTAAAGCACACAGGATGTAACTAGCTACAAAAGCCACTCACAAGAATATGCTGTATACTAGAAAGGTTAAGAAACCACATCATTATAAGCCTTGTACTGTGGCTCTCAGTGAAAATCAGATCAGAAGTTATCAAATGTACACTGAACTTCTCACCTGCAAATTTCCCTTCCAGCATCAGTTGTGAGAACTTCAAAACAGATCTACACTTCCAGAGTGCAGCCACTGACACTTTTCTAAAGGCAAGTGAGGCCTACCTGGTTAGCCTATTTGAAGACACCCACCTTTGTGTTATCCATATCAAATATGTAACAATTACGCCTAAGGATATCCCGCCAAAAAGACTCATATGTAGAAAATGTGCTAAAATGTATTATGAAAGGAAATATTTTATTCTTAAAAAACAAAAAGGTACCTAATTATATGACTGCAAATGGAAATAAATGGATGAGAGAATAAGGTAATAGCAAGTTTTTCCCCCATTTTGATTTGTATGCAAATTTTTGGTATTAATGTTGGGGACAAAAAATTTTCAAGCAAGTAAAAAATGTTTCCATGAACAAGTTTCAGCAACTAAATTTTATAACAATTGTAAACAAATCTGTTGACTTTTTCTGGGGAAAAAAATATTTTTTGCCCCCTAATGTCTACACAATAAAAATCTAAACGCTTTCTGGGCACACAAAGCCTTTGGAATTTTTAGACACAATCTGCCAGAACCAGGCGCCCCATGCATCTACACTAAATTTTTTGCCACTTCCTAAAATGCACCACAAACTTTCTTGTTTTGAACACTATTCCTCCTTCTCTACATAATAATCAAGTCAGCCTTTGTGATTACATTCTCACAGAATCCCCTAGAGAAAGCCAGCTGCTCCCTGCTCTATGGTCCCACTTTCTTTCCACATTATATATTTGTCTGGTCACCTGTTTGTCTCTTCCATTAGTCTAGACTAGGATCTAGAACTAGGCCAGATTCCTTATTCATCTTTGAATCTCTCTGTAGTAGTTCTTGGCAGCTACTAACTCAATGTTTAACTGAATGAATTCTATAAAATCAGGAGCCATGGAAATCTACACTAAAAACAATGAAAGTGCATTCGTTATTAAATACAAATAAGTATTTAAAACAAGAAAGGTATTTGTAGTAAACTAGAATGCTTTGGTTGTACTAAAAAATTTCATTGAGGTTGTAAATGAGGTTCATGATTTTCCTGAAGTTAAACCTATAACCTTACCACAGGTATTGGATTCACATCTTTATACAGAAAGATTTAAGTTCTAGACCTTTTTCTGAATTATGTCACTTAGGCTTTCTTTAATTTTTCTCTACTAGAAAGTCACTTTATTTAATATAAGCATATTATACTAACACTTGAAAATTATTAGTATAGAAGCAGTCCACTACACAGCATCAAATCTAAAGCATCATCATAGTACCACTGACAGGGACAGTCTCTTCTATCCATGTCAACTAGTTCTACACCAGAGCTACAGAAAATCAGAATTATCAAACACATCAAGTTCTCTCAGAAACTATGTCTTAATATGGATCCTGCTTTAAAATAACATTTCGCACTGAATCCTAATAAACAAGAAATGTGTTAATCTAGTGAATTATTTTGACAACCACCTATATAAACGAAACTAATTTTTCTCAGAACCTCATTAGCTTAACTCAAAATTTCTTTTACTTTTAATACTTTCACTCTGTTATGTGTTCCAATTTTCTTTTTTTTTTTTTTTTTTTTTCCTGAGACGGAGTCTCGCTCTGTCGCCCAGGCTGGAGTGCAGTGGCACAATCTCCACTCACTGCAAACCATTCTCCTGCCTCAGCCTCCAGAGTAGCTGGGATTAAAGGCACCCGCCACCGCACCCGGCTAATTTTTTTTGTATTTTTGGTAGAGACGGGGTTTCACCGTGTTAGCCAGGATGGTCTCGATCTCTTGACCTCGTGATCCGCCTGCCTCAGCCTCCCAAAGTGCTGGGATTACAGGCGTGACCCACCACACCCGGCCTATGTGTTCCAATTTTCAAAGCTGTAACAAGAGGTCTTACTTGATCATATAAGAGAACCTGTCAAATCTAACAATAATTTAGGATTAGTGCTATAGACATTAAGATAAGTAGCTGACAGGCTGTAAACAGAACTACAACTTCAAATGACTTGCATAACTAAAATATAATTTCATTTCCATTTAATCCACAAATATTAGTTGAATAACAACAACGTACAGCACACTGTGATGGCCTCTGGGGGAGGATATAGAAATGAAGGTAATAATAGAAATGATGGTAGTAACAGAAGGTGGTAATAGCTAATATCTATTGATAGCTTATTGTGTGCATGACACATTACATGTATTAACTCATTTAATCTTCCCACCAATGCTAGGAGGTACTTAGAACTATCCTTAATTAACTAAGGTACTGACAGATTAAGGAATTTGTCCAATGTCAGACAGCTGGTATTTGAACCTAGGGACTCTAGCTGTAGTGTCCTGACTCTGAGGAACCTCCAATCTAATAGAAGGTATTAACTGAAATAACAAATAACTTATAACAAAGAAGCAGAATTTTTCAAATGCCAAAGGTGCTGTAGGATTTTAGGGTTAAAAATATGCAATCAGGTTGAAAGAGGAGAATTTTCAGGCTGGACTTTGCTGGTTGGATAGGATTTTTTTTTTTTTTTTTTTTGAGACGGAGTCTCGCCCTGTCCCCCTAGCTGGAGTGCAGTGGTGCGATCTCGGCTCACTACAAGCTCCACCTTCTGGGTTCACGCCATTCTCCTGCCTCAGCCTCCTGAGTAGCTGGGACTACAGGCGCCCACCATCACGCCCGGCTAATTTTTTTTTTTTTTTTTTGTATATTTTAGTAGAGACGGGGTTTCACTGTGTTAGCCAGGATGGTCTCGATCTCCTGACCTCGTGATCTGCCCACCTCGGCCTCCCAAAGTGCTGGGATTACAGGCGTGAGCCACCGCGCCCGGCCGGTTGGATAGGATTTTAAGAGCATGTTTTAAAGAACATCAAAACTTGAGACATATATCTCAGTAATTTTTGTAAAAACTGTAATCTCTCAACAGCAGATTATATCAATAACCGTTTTGCATAAATTAAAACATTCATATACATGGATACTTTATGTATGCATGTTTCAGTTTAGTTTCACTAAATGAAAGAAGAGGACAATTATTACTTCCCCACCTAAGGACAAAGGAAATGGAAGTATGCAGTAAGGTACAGAGGACACATCTATTTACTCACACTACATCTACATCCATCCCTTCTTACACTATACCAGTAAAAACCAGGCTCAGGAAAAAACATATTCTTTAAGAATGTCTATGTGAAAGATCACATCATTTTTTGTCAGTCATCTGCCATCACTGCCAAGCACAATCATTCTGCCAAATACTTTTCCACAATGGAGAATGTCTGTATGTTAGATTTGAAAATCTGTGTCATAAACCTCATAACAGAATATGGCTCTGCATATCATGCCACCTAAACATGCTGCCTGAACTGAAGAAGGTCCTTAACACCAAGGAATTTGTTCTAAAAGTAGATGTCTTTTGGAACTTTAATTTACAAATAGGTATTTAAATATATATATTTAATGCTCTGTTTTTTACAACCTCTGTTTTTGATACAATCTTTTCTTTCTAACTTGGGCTATCACCATACCCTACTATTCTGGAGATGCAGGAACTCCTTTCCATTAGGCAAAAAAAAAAAAAAATTACAGTATCTGGGCACTAAAAGACAAAATATCTATATGACTAATCCAAAAAAGGGAAAACAGAAGATAGGCAAGAATCCTAATTACTCAAATAGTCGTTTTCATGTAAAATCAAAGTCCACCCATTTAAAACTCCTTAAAAACCGCAGGACAAAAAGAAATACTTCATAGTATTCACTCAGGGCAAGGGCACAGAAGTGCCACATGAACATATAACAGCACATCTGGGGAACAGCAACTAATGTAGTGGAATGTGGTTTGTACAAAACTGGCTTGGGGCATGAGACAAAAACATTAAGAATCTCTGGTTAAAGAGGATAGACTGAATATAAGGATTTAGCTCCGATGCCTCCCAGTAAAGACATTTTTGAAAGACTATTAAAGACTATTAACCCCAAAGAAACAGAAACACAATTTTAAAAGCTAGAAAACAGAATAAGTGGCAATGACAATTACACCTGCGAAGGTTGAATTCCATGTTAGCCTAGAAGAAAGCCAAAGACACCTAGTTTATATCACATTGACATTTAGTACACCAAAAGACCTCTAAACTCCTTGGAGAACTGGCTGATTCCAGGGTTGGGGCAAGGAAAACATAAGATGGGCTGAAGCATTATGTGGTGTCGGAAAGTAAGGAAGTGAGTGCTCAAAAAGCAAGGATGAGCACAGAAGCCCACCAGAAAGAGCCCCCTGGCAAAAATTGGAACAGCTTGATAAACAAAATAAATGATATAGAATTGGATTATAATCCAAAGAATAAATATCCATAAGTCCATACTGATATAAATAAATAAGTAAATAAATGGGGGGGAGGGACAAATTCTCCTCACAGAAGAATTTAAATTAATAAATGTAGAAATAATGAGAGAAATAGAAAATCACTATTATTAAGCCACAGTAATAATTGCTGCAGGCAAAATTACAGATAGATGATAAAATTAGTGGGCAGAAATTGAGGGGGAAACAGGTTATCTGCATGGTCTCAAAGAATTTGATTTTTAAAAGCTATTTTATTTTTAAAGTTTGACCTGCCTGGCTGAGTAACTTTAAATCAAAGTACTTAATAATTATTAAAGGGAAAAATAGTACATTCACAGTGAAGAAACCTAGCAGACACCCTCTTACCCAAGTGATCAAGGTTAACATCACCAGTAGTACGTATCAGCATCATGCCCCCCCACCAACATAATGCACTAAGAGGAACACATCCCATCTGTGATAATCCTTCTTTTTATTCATAACCTCAATCTATTCATGAGAGAGCATCCATAAACCCAAACTGAGAGCCATTCCACGAAATAACTGACCAGTACTCTTCAAAAGTGTCAAGATCTTGAAAATGAAGACTGAAAAATTATCACAGATAAAAGAAAACTAGGAGATATGATAAGTAAATGCAATGTGGTATCCTAAATTTGGATCTTGAAACAAACAAAAACTATGAGACGGAAAACTGGTAAAATCTGAATAAATTCTGTAGTGTAGTTAATAATATTATACTAAGGTTAATTTCTTCTGATCATCGTTCTATGGTTATATAAGATGTTAAGATAAAAAGAAGCTGGGTGAAGGGTATACGGAAACTTTGTACTCTTTCTGCAATTCTTGTGTAAATACATTAAAGCAAACAAACAAAAAAATAAACTAAGGGGCTCAGGAACTGGAAGTTTCAGACACTCTGGGAGTGAGAGTGGAGTCCAAACTAGAACTGACCGAAATCTAAGAAGTAGTGAAAATCCCCAGACCTCCTCTTCTACTCTTCAACCTCTTCTGATAAAAGACTAAACGATCTCTGGAAAGCATATAACAGGATATATCTAGACTAGAGGACAACATGCTCAATTGAATTTGAAGGGTGCCATAATGAAAATTGGGGAATTAGGTTAATCTGCATGCTTAAAGATGAGACCCATATCCCCTTTTCCTACTCAGCTCTCAAGCTTGTTCTCTCCTGGCAAAAGATGAGAAACTTTGTCTGGGAAAACAATCCAGCACAAGAGAAAAGATATGTCACTGGCTGCCCTGGTCTAAATGCCTATGTCTCCTCACCCCAAAATTCACATTTTGAACCCTACTTACCAATATGATGATATTAGGAAGTGGGATCTTTGGATGGTGACTGGATCAAGAGGGCAGGGCCCTCATAAATGAGATTAGTGCCCTTGTAAAAGAGCCCCAGAGAGCTGCCTTGTCTCCTTCCACCATGTGAGGACACAGCGAGATGGTGCTGCTCTGTGAACCAGAAAGCAGGCCTTCACCAGACACCAAATCTGCCAGCACCTTTATCTTGGACTTCCCAGCCTCACTCACAGGAACTGCGAAAAATAAATTTCTGTGGATTATAAGCCACCCAGTTTATGGTATTTTGTTTTTGCAGCCCAAATGGACTAAGACTGGGAGTCTGCAAGGAAATCATCCAGATTTACCGTCCTACACAAAAAACCATAATCACACAAAAGCAGAGCTTCCATTCAGCTTAGGGCCTCTCTCTTAAATAAGCACAGACTGCCAAGGATCACGAGACATCTAAGGGAAGTAACAAATATGAAAGATAAAGACCAAAGCAAACAAACAGAGAAAGGAAATTTGGAAGAAAAAGAATATGCAGACAAAAAAAAAAAAAACTACCAATATTTCCTAAGAGAGATAAGACACTGCATCCATAAAACAAATACAGGATTTTTTTTTCAAAAAAAGGAATGGAAACTATACATATTATAGCAGAAATAAGAACTTAGTAGAAGAACTGGAAGACAAAGTTGAGAAAAATCTCCCAGAAAGCAAAGAAAAAAAATGTAAAGAAATGGAAAATAGATGAAAATAGACAAGAAAATTAGAGAAACCCATCAGTAGGCCCAACATCTAACAACAGGAATTCAAAAGAGAGAGGAGAGATAAAATGAAGGAGAGGAAATCAAAGAAATTATTTAAGGAAAATTTCCAGAATTTATGACATAAATTCCAGATTGAACAGGAGTAGCAGAATGAATTTAAAAAACAGACATCTAACTACATAATACAAGAATTTCAGAACTCTGGGGACAAAGATTCTCTCTCTAGCTTGCAAAGAGAAAAAAAGAAAGTTTCAAAATAGTTGAAAAGGATGTTCTAAGCATCTGATCTCAACGTCGACACAGAAAAATAGAAGACAGTAGAGCAATGCCTTCAAAATTCTGAGAAAAAATTACTTCTGACACAGAGTTTTCTGCCCAGCCAAACTATCCATAAAACAAGAGAGGAGAAAAAACATTTACAGACATGTATAGTCTTGAAAAAATTCTATCCCATCCAGAAAACTATTGAAAGTGGCCCTTCAAAATGAGAAAGTAAACAAAGACAGTCAAAGATACCAGATACAGAAACAGGGGCTCCAAAACAAGACAGAACTGAGAGAATCATTAAGATGACAGTAAAGCAAGTCCAAGACAACAGCTGCACAAAGGTTCTCGCTTTAACAAGTTCAAACTGGAGCAGGTCAGAAGGCCCTGGGAAAGAGCTTCTCACGAAGTCAAACTTGGTAGGTTTGAATATAAGCCATTTATACACTTGAGAGATAGTTTGGGCTAAATCAGGGTTTCTCAATAACAGCTCTATTGACATTGTGGGCCTTCTAATTCTTTGTTACAGGAGGCTGTCCTGTGCGGTGCAGAAGAATATTTGGCAGCATACCTGGCTTTTACCCACTAGATGTCAGTAGCACACACCCGCACTCTCCTCCCCTCCCCCAACATTGTCAAATGTCCTCTGGCGAGAAAATGGGCCCCAATTGATAACCACTTGGCTAATTTAATAAGTATACAGAAAACTAAGCAAAGCAAAATTATTAAAAATTACTAACTCTGGCCTAGCTAACATGGTGAAAATGGAGTCATTATAAACTTTGAAATACTGATGTATCCAGGCTGGGCATGGTGGCTCACGCCTATAGCCCTAGCACTTTGGGAGGCTGAGGCAGGAGGATTGCTTAAGTCCAGGAGTTCAAGACCAGCTTGTGCAATAATAGTGACACTCCATCTCTATGAAATACTGATGTATCCAAACGACTTGCAGTATGACAATATTGGGAGTACTGGGCAGGGTTCAACTGTGTGTTTGTGTGTGGTTGGGGATAGTGGTTTTAAACCCTTATTTTTACTTAAACTGAAAAATATCTTAAACTGAAAAATCAAGAAGTAACACTATAAAAACGCTAGTTTCGGCTGGGCATGGTGGCTCACGCCTGTAATCCCAGCACTTTGGGAGGCCGAGGCAGGCGGATCACGAGGTCAAGAGATCAAGACCATCCTGGCTAACACTGTGAAACCCCATCTCTACTAAAAATACAAAAAATTAGCCAGGTGTGGTGGCGTGCGTCTGTAGTCTCAGCTACTCGGGCGGCTGAGGCAGGAGAATCACTTGAAACTTGGAGGCAGAGGTTGCAATGAGGTGATACCGCACCACTGCACTCCAGCCTGGGTGACAGAGCGAGACTCCGTCTCAAAAGAAAAAAAAAAATGCTAGTTTCAAATATGGAAGTAAGTATCAAAAGAATGAGTTGAAAGCAGTTGCCCCTAGGCAGCCTGAAATGAGGGGAAATTTGCAGAGACCTACTGTTTTTGTAAATACAGTCATGTGCCATATAAAGACATTTTGGTCAACAATCACAAATATGACAGTGGTCCCATAAGATTACAAATACCATATTTTTACTGTACCTTCTGTATGTTTGAACACACAAAGACTTATGATGTATTACAACTGCCTACAGTATTCAGTACAGTAACATGCTGTACAGGTCTCTAGCCTAGGAGCAACAGGCAATGCCATATAGCCTAGGTGTGTAGTAGGCTAAACCATCTAGGTTTGTGCAAGCACACTGTATCATGTTCAAATGATGTCTAATGATACATTTCTCAGAATAGATCCTCATCATTAAGTGACAAGTGACTGTAGTTCTGCAGAGCTATTTAACTCTTATAAATATGTGCATGTATTAAACATAACTTTGATAAAAATTAAATTTAAAAAATCAACTGAGTCCGTATTATCAAGGACTTTCTTACTGGTTAAAGCTACCTTGATTTAGAATCAAATAGCTATGTAACTTTGAGCAAGTTACTTAGCATGTTTAAGCCCAGTTTCTTCATGTGTAAAATGGATAAGGAAGAATAATAGCTAATACTGTCATACTGTCAAATGAGATAATGTATGTAAACTGGTTAGCATAGTATCTAGCATATACTGTTTACAAATAGTACCTATCATTCAAACTGCAATCAGAGGGTAATAATTATACACTCTAAAACAGGTAAATCTTAATCTCATCTGTTTTAGAAAGTAACCCCGGCAGTTGTGGGGAGGATGGTTAAGAAAGGAAAGGCCTTGGAAGCAGAGTGACCAATTAGAAAGGTACACATTGGAGAAAATACAATAATTAGACAAAGGCAGAGCCATGGAGAGAAAGATAAGGATACAGAGACATTTTCTAAGTGGTGAACTACATGTGAGAAAAAGGAAAATAGAGGAGTCAAAAACTGTTCTAACTTAAGCATATAAATAGATGGCGATAACACTAACCGAAACAGGAGAACACCAAGAATTGGGCTGTGAGAAGGGAAGGAGAAATAAGTTTGATATTACCTATATTTAATTTGTGGGTCCTAGAGTACAACCAAGTATGCAAGTGGAAATCTGAATCTAGAAGGGGTCAGGGCTGGAGATATAAATGTGTAAATCACAATCAAAGGTTGAAGCTATACAAGTGGATCCGATTACTCAAGGCAAATATACACAGTAAGAGGAGAGGCGAAATAGGAAAACTGTGAGCACAAAAAAAAACAACACTATGTAAATACCCCCAAAACTACAATCAGATCATCTCAATTTCTGTTTTTGAAAATAATGTACATGCTCATTTTTAAATATGAAAGTCTAAATATATATCCCAATAATCCAGAAATCCAGAAATAGCAACTCTTAATATTTTAGTGTATTCCTTCTAATCTTTCAATGCATTTAACCCTAAATTGTTCATTTTTTCCTGGACAAAATTAGAATCATATACAACTCTTCATTCAGCTTTGCTTTCATTCATTAAATGAGCATTTCCAATGATATCTAAAATACTGACTTTTATTAAACACTCCAATTTGTTTAAAACACTGGCAGGTATAATTTGACAAACTTGTCTCTTACTGGTAAGAGAGAGTCAACATCTGAAATTTAAGAAAAAGGCTCAATTTAAAAGAATCACTAAAATCAAGAATGACAATTGCAGCACATTTCCTCAGGTAATTTAATTAGGAGAAATAAAATTAAAAGAATATGCATTTGACATGTTCCATAATAGATACTGATGAATGGATTTTATAAGAAGTCAGACAATAGAAATAAAAATAAGTTTTTTTTGCTATCAATGTGTCTTATGTACTCTGAGGTTGCTGTGAAGCTCAAATGAGTTAATACAAAGCACAACCAACAGTATCTGGTATATAAATAAATGCTCAATAAATACTGGTTATTACTATCATCATCATCATTAGATGCCAATACCAGTTCCAGACAGAAGTAGTGATTGCATGAAAGACAGGAGAAAAAAACCCAGAGATAAAGAATTTACATTTCTACTCTTTTTCCTTCAGTTTTTCCATTTTCTCTGGATTTACAGAGTCCATGAGCACTACTTTAAGTACTGCAGTTTAAGTATTATTTTTAAAGCATCAGGAAATATGCACCTTATCCTTGATCATTCTATAAGACACTTGAGAGAAGAACAAATTTTTCTATTCTAAGTTTTTCCTATTTGGCAGAATACAGTAATATGCACAGTGAGTACTCAAGGAATATTAATGACACACATCCTTATAAGAAAACAGAATAACAAAATAGTGACCAAACAATAATTGAAATTGGGATGATATTAAAAGAGACCTCAAAGCAGAAATCAATATACTACAATTCAAAGACATACAGCAGAATGAAACGGGTGAAAAGCTCTGTTCTTCACCACAATGAACAGATACCACTCTCTTTGCTCTTTCTGGGTACAACAATTTAGGAGGAATACTAAAAACCCTAGATTATGTCCAAAAGAGAGGAACTAAGAAACAGTTAAAGAACTGAGGATGCTCAGACTCAGAACAGAAAAGGTTAGTTCTCAGGCTACCCTCTCCCATCTTCAATGATGAGAAAAACTGTCCTCTGGGAAATGCTTTAACATTTCTGTAAGGCAACTATCAAAAGATGGCAGCTATAGAGATCTAGACTTCTCTCAACTCAAAAACTTAAAAATAACAGATCTCTTCTAAGACAAAGATTTTATCAAAGATTAGTCATGAACGTATGTATTAAAGCAAAAGCTGGAAAACAGCTTGCCAATGATGCTGTGGAAAACCTCCAAGGACAGGATAATTGGTTAGAATGCTAAATTTACTTACAACTCTGTCACCACATCAACGAGTATTTACTGAATATCTGCTCCAGGAAAGACGCTGTCTTAAACCTATAATACAAAACCTAAAAAAACAAAAAGCAAAGAAAGAGAAACACACAAAATCTTTGCTGTCAAGGAATTCACAACAAATATATAAAATGTAGATTACAGTTTCAGATCATAATAGATGTCGCCAAGCACCATCTAGTAATTGCCAAATGAATTCTATTCCTACATAAAGGTCTTCTAAGAGGGAGAAATCTCTAAGGTTAAAATGGTCAGAAAAGGCTATTTAGAATAAATGAGATATGAGGTACTTATGGAAAAATGTGTATGAAGGTTTTGAACAGGAAGGAGGGGGCAGCACAAATAGAAGTGAAATGCAAGTTAGAGAGAAACCTGTTTGACTACATTAAAAACCTGTTTCATGGGAGAAGAGATAAGCTGGAAGGACAGGTTGTGGCCAGAATCAATTGTACTGGGCCTTGAATACCAAGCTAAGTAATTTCAAATTTATCCTGCATAGAGTCTCTGTAGCAACTACTCATCTCTGCTGTTGTAGTCATACAAAATACTAAATAAATGGTATAGCTGTTCCAAGACTAAAATTTGAATTACATATTATTTTCATTGTCACAGACTATTATAATTCTTTTGACTTTTTTTCTTCAACAATTCGAAAATGTAAAACTCATTCTTAACTCACGGGCCATACAAAAACAGGCTGTGAACTGATCTGGACCACAGGCCGTGGTTTGCCAATGCCTGTACTACACTAAGCTGTCTTCTTCAAGAGTCCTCTAAAGGTACATTTGTCCTTGAGTTTCGGGGACCAAAATATATTATTCACTGAACAACCATACACACCAACACACGCATACACACATGCCCACATCTAACCAAGATCTAAATCTAGCAGGGGTCAGAGGTTCCCTATACAAAGGTCCTCAAAAAAAAAAAAAAAAATCTTTAGATTATTGATGATAAGCCATTAAAATAAATGCAAGAAATTTTTTAATTTGCCATTTATTTTCACATATATATGTACTTAGAGTTACAAACTATTCTTACAGAGCCTCTAAATAACATGCAGGGCTCTGTAAAATAGAGTATAATCAAGGGAATAGTAGCACTAGGTCTGCCATTTACTCATTATTTGACCCTGAACAAATCACTTTCAATCTTCTGGGCCTAACTCCCTCAACTGTAAAGTGGAGGGGTAACTTAGATGATGATTATGCTTTCTCTTAGCTGTAGCACTGTGTGATTCTACTACTGTTTAAAAGGACCTGTCTGTGAGCTTCAAGGATCACACAAAAGTGCTAATTAAGAATACAAAAAAGAAGAGAAAGGCCTTGACTAAATGAGTGGGCAGATAGGACAAACAGGTGGGAAAATGACCAGAAAAGTGGAGTATCACTAAAATCAAGAAATTGTTTTTTTAAAAAAAAACTATCAGATCCTGCAGAAAATTCAAAGAGCAGAAGAGGCAAGAAAAAAAAGTCAAAGAATTTGGTCATTTAAGAGATAACTGGTGACTTTCAGAAAGTTTCCAGTAATCCAGAAGCAAATATGGAACTGGAGGCAATCACTTTAATAAAGAATGAGTGTGGCCATCAAAGAAGAAAAAGCTAGTTGGCTAGCTATAAAAGGTAAGAACCACAGATCATGCTTCCAGAAATCATGAAAGGAACCAGAGAAAAAGAAGACTGAAGATGAGAATAAGGAATAGACAATAAAGGCATATGGTCCATAAAAAGAAGAAAGGGAAAAAAAATAAGTTGTGATGAATTTAAAGCCTCAGGGAAGGGATTTAATCTTAAAAGGACAGGCATTTAATCTTTAAACTTCCATTGCTGTTATCACTTTTTACACAACAGATGTTTCTGCAAAGCTCGGTATCTATTATTATATCATGTTTTCTACAAATCAAGTTATTAGGGAAATAAATCTAATGTTGGGTTTTCTTAAAGCAGAGTTCCACCTATATGATATTTTTCTAATGGTCAAAAAATTGAGAAAGAATTTTGTTTTTTATAAAAATGAAAACCAGCAATATGAAGCTCTAAAAGGAAATACACATTTATACCTTTCTTACAGCACCTATCACTTCCTTCCTTGCATAAGAATTACTTACGTGGTAAAGTACCTCGTCCCTAATTGGAGTTCAACAAACACTAGTGTTCCCTTTCTTAGTAGCTCAGAAAGTTCCCAAGGCAAGAATTCTGATTAACTGATCTGTTTATCTGCTTTGCAGAATTGGCGACGCTTGATGAACAAATACTGACACATAACTCTCTGCCTTTTACAAAAATCGTCCTCGTAAAACAACTATCACTGCCCATCTGACAAAGCTGGGAAAATACTTGTATCATACAGGTACATAACTCCAATAATATCACCTTTGCATACTGTCAGAGCTTGCTTAAGTAGCAAAGAATTGCTACAAAACAAGTAAAACAGGCACAAAAAAATTTAAGAATCTGTAATGATCACTCATTAATTTCAAGATCCCACACAGCTAATTTCAATCCAACACTTGTCTCTATTTAAGGTATATGAGAAATAAAAATCCAAAGCATTAGCCTGATGATCAGCCATTTAAAAATACACATTCGAATACGCCGAAGATATTTATAAAGCCAACAGAGATACTATTAATATGTTGAAATTCGCTGGCCAGTGCTGGATTCTACCCTTAATCTTCTACTACTATTCAAGAGAAGCCAAGTAGTCAAGGCTTCTCCTATCACTTGCTTTTAAGAATTTAAGAAGTCACTCAAATTGGCATACACAACCCAACCTCAAAAAAAAAAAAAAAAAAAAAAAAAGAGTTCAGCTCTCCATGTGGTAATGTTCTCCTATCTCCTTCCTTTACATTAATGTCCCATGTACTACTTTTCCACGATCTTCGGTAGGCCCCATTTAGGCAGGCCAATAGTACTACCAAGTAACAGGAGTTGAAAAAAAGTCGTAACAGTTAAGTCTGCCCTCCCACAGATCTCACTTGGGTGTAGATTTCACAAGCGCTGAAAGCTATACGCTGCCACTGTCAAACCCAGAAGCAGCACAGTCACCCTGCCGTGCCCATAGGCAACTGTTGCAGAATGTTTTCTTTGAAATGATCTCTCTCGGCTCGACACGTTAAACAAGAACTTAAAAGGCCACCTTCTCCCCTAAAGCAGAACCTGATTCCTTCCCGTCCGCTCCTTTATTCGTCCAGCCCCATAAAACCCCAGGCAGGAGGTCCGCTCCCCGGCCCCTAGAGCCAGCGGGTCTCCCAACTGCTCGCCTCACCCACCGTCCACCCCCGACTGCCTCACGCCTCCTCATTCCCCCACAGCCGAGCCTGCACCCCGGCCGGGCCCGCAGCCGAACCCCGGCCCGGGCCTGTGTTGCCTCGAGCGGCCGCAGGCCTAAGGCCTAACCTCCTCTAGGGCCCCTCACCTCTTTCGGGACCAGTTGGTTCTCCTCGCCGGGCACCATCGCTGACTCCGGCCGCTCCTCTCCGCCCTGCCTGGGGAGGGTGGAGGGTGGCGGCGGCTCGCTAGCTCAAGAGAGAATGGCAGCGGCAGTCATCCTCTCCGCCGCCTGCGCTCCAGCAATCGCGGAGGCCTCAGCCCGGGCCTCAGACACCAGCGCGCAGACACCGACCCAGGGCTCCGCCGCCGCCGCCGCTACCACCGCCGCCTTCGTCGTCGGCCCCTCCCCCAGCCCGCTGCAATCAATGGAAAAATGGCGGCTGCCGCTCTCGCGAGAATTCGGCCCGTTGGGCTCCAAGCCTGGCGCCCGAGGTGGCCGGCACTTGTCGCTAGCTTCTAGTCACCTCGGCTCTTCCTCAGCCCCGGGAGGTACAGAATTGGCGAGACAGCCATGCAAACGCTTTTCGTTAGAGGAGAACTGGACGTTCCTTCTTGGGACTCCCTCTGCCGGCCGGGGAAGGACCAGGCCCACTGTCCTCTCTGCCTTCTCGGGCTCTTCGGACTCTCTGCCCTGCAGGGAAAGACTCGAGCCGAAAGCCCCATCTCTGACCCTAGCAACTCATACCCTTCTGGCTTCCCTTTAGCAAAGCGCCTGGACGTCATCCCCTCTTCAGATACCCCAGGCCTCGTTCTGGTAGAGACACCACCGCGGGCCACCTCCCGGCCCCCGCCCTTAGACACGGCTCTGGCCCTTCCAGTCAGAATGGACAGCGTTTTATTTGCTCCCGTTCACTCTCCTGACGTTCTTTTCTCTCCCCACCCTCCCTCTCAAGGGCCCCCAGCTGGAGGGACCTCAGGGGCCACCCCCTGCTGGGGGAGGCAGCCACCCCTTCCCTTATGAAGCGGTGTCCTCACCGCCCGCCCCCCGCAACTGCATTGGAGAGGTGCTCCCCTGCCCTCTTCCAGGGAACTTCCTTCTCCATCAGGGCCAAGTCTGAGACTGAGCTAGCCTCCAAGAGTAGAGTGCAGTATGCTTCAACCTGTGATCTCCGTTAACAATGTTTTTAGAGAACTTTGATCTTCTCTAGCAGTAAGCATGGTGCTTTGTGTTACACTAAACAAAGTTTGCAGTAGTCATTTTTCCAAATCCTACTTCCATTATGGAGACTCGGCGGGGCTCCTTCATGAAGAGTTTTATGGATACAGTGATCTTACAGCATGCTGAGATAATATAATCTTGTCATGTTCCTAACACCCACGGCATTAACTGCCTGCACTTGTGTTCTCCAAACTTTTTTTTATTGTAAATCCCGTTACCAAAAAAAAAATCCATATACTTATATAAGTTTTATACGTGTCCTGCTGTGTGCAGAATTATAAAACATTTGTAAAATGTAAAAAGGCTAAGACAAAGATGAAATAAACATTTAAAATAACTGAGTTATTTTCCATATTAATGGTATAAAAATCTTTGTTATTCCCACTAAAAATATTTAAGGAAATCAATATGATTGACTAGGTTTCGTTAGTTTTAAAAATCTTTAATACTTTGTGAAGTAGTTATTAAAATGTCTGATTGAACGTCAGGTTATTTTTGTACTTGGTTTTAATGGCTGTCATAAGCTGAAAAAAAGGTAACTCACAAAGATGTAGATCCTAAAGGAAGAAGTACATCTTTGGCCACTCTTCCTAATGCATGTTTAGAACGATTTAAAAAAAAAAAACTGATATGAAAAAAGTTTCATTTTTATCCATTCCATCCAACAACCATGCAAAGGTTTTTATTGAAATTCAGCTAGTAGTGTTCCATCTTTCCTGATGTCAACCAGAAGATGTTGCATTTTTATATTTTTACAAATGGGTTCAAAGCTCTTTGGAATAAATTGCTTAGAAGATTTTTAAGAGGTTGAAAATTTCTGTCTTCAAGTTTTAAGTATTCATGTATAAGTTTTGGGGGTTATAGATCTTGTCTTTAAGGTTTTGATATTTTGATTATCATGGATTGATTAAGATAAATTTTGACTTTTTAAAATACTGTATTAAGATTAGTTGTCTTGATTATTGAATTTTTGGCACCCCCCCCCTTAAATTTTGTGCCCAAGGTGAATAGTTTTCACCTTGAAAACCATTTGCTTCACCATAGTCCCAGCCTTGGGTGGCTCACATATATCATTTTTGCATCAAAATCACATGATGGAAATATTTCCAAACTTCTGTTTTCAAAATGTCATCCCATGACTTAGTAAGGTGTCTTCTGTAGTGCTGGCCAGTGCTGTAGTGCTCACCCTAGAAGTAAAAATGTCATCTCTGTCATCTTTTTTGCTTATGCTTGCAATATTATTTCAAACTCATGTTGTCTTTCCAGAAATCCTTTTTAGTCACTTTCATTTTAGTAAAGGTTGATATAATGAAATAAGAATGTAATTGATAAATCTACTTAACCCAGCCCACATAAACTGGAATAAGTCACAACATACTAAAAAGAAAATGAAGGAATCTCTGAATTCTCTACATTGCAGAACTCACACTTCTCACTCAGGAGTAGTGAGATGCCAGTGTTTATATATTCAATATAAGTAAGATTTAATTTTGTGTTTTTAGATTAAAATAAATATAAAAAGAAAGTCTAACATTTTCTTCCCACAATCCCCCTTTTCTGATTGCACACTCTTTTCTTTATAGGCCAGTGGCTTGACTATTGCAGGAGAGCCTGATAGGTTGGTAAGTATACAATGAATATTTGTGGAATAAGTATGTGGATTCATGAATTGATTAATGAATAAATGGACAAATACAAATATATGGCTACTCTTCCTAATATATTATTACTGAGATTACATGGATATGTGTTTGTTTATTTACTTTATATGTGAATTTTATGTCTCCAGTCCTCACCTCTCCCATAGGCTGTAAACTCATATATCTACCTTTTTAATGGCTCAATACATCCCAAATTTAAACTTGACCTGAACAGAACATTTGATTTCCAAGCCTCCCCTACCTCCTGCAACATATCCTCTATCAGTTCTTCCCCACCTTGATAAATTACACTGTCATCAATTCAGTTTGTCAAACCAAAAACCTGACACTCTTCATCTTACATTCAATCCCTTCATATGTTGCTTCCACCTCTGAAACACATCTCAAATCTATCCACTTTTCCTTCTATCCACTACTGCACATCCCACTCCAATTACTTTATTCTTTTGCCTAGACTACTGCAGTTACCTCCTAACTGGGTTCCTGTTTCTAATCTTATCCCTCAACAATCCATATTCCACAGAGCAACCAGAGTGATCTTTCAAAAATATGTCATATCCCTTCCAAATCTTCCAAAGACATCTCATCCCTCTTAGAATAAAATTCATATTCTTTGCTATAGCCTGTGAGACCCAATGTAATCAAACCCCTGTCTGTCTTGCTCCAGTCATCTGCCACTCTTCCTCTTACACCCAATGACCGAGCCTTTATTGAGCTTTTTAAATACATAAAGTTTGTCTCTGCCCCAAAGCCTTTGTAGTAGTTATCTCCTTTCCCTGAAATATTCTTCCCCCAAATCTTTTCTCTTATCTAGTTCAATCTTGTCATTTGGGCTTCTCAAATGTTAAATCTTCGAAGAGGCCTTTTATGATAATCCAATCTAAACTGGTTGTCCATAATGCATCCTCAATGTCTAGAACAATGCCTGGCACATGGTAGGTCATTAATAAATTGTTGTTGAATTAAAAACAAAAACCAAATGCCAAGACTGGTGTAGGTCAGAGGCTGATGATTTTTCTTATAATTTCTTTGGGAATATTTTCCTTTTCCTTTTCAAATGAAAATGTTCATAGTATAACCCCAGTCAAAGTATGAAAAAAAAAAAATCACACAAACCCAGTTTGGAGGACATTCTACAGGATGCCTGGTCAGTATTCCTCAAGACTGTTAAGGTCATGAAAAACAATGAAAAACTGAGACACTGTCATAGACCAGAGGAAACTGAGGAAATCTGGCAAGTAAATGCAATGTGGCACTCTGAATTGGATCCTGAAACAGGAAGAAGCCATTAACAAAAAAAAAAAAATGGTAAAATTCAAATAAAATCTGTATTTGGTTAATATTTATGTGCTAATGTTCATTTCTTAGTTTTTAAAATGTTTTTTAAAAAATTTAATACACTCTATTATTATTATTATTATTATTATTATTATTATTATTATTATTATTGAGACAGAGTTTTGCTCTTGTTGCCCAGGCTGGAGTGCAGTGGTGTGATCCTGGCTCACTGCAACCTCTGCCTCCTGGGTTCAAGCGATTCTCCTGCCTCAGCCTCCTGAGTAGCTGGGATTACAGGTGCACACCACCACGCCCAGCAGATTTTTATTTTTAGTAAAGACAGGGTTTCACCATGTTGGCCAGGCTGGTCTCGAACCCCTGACCTCAGGTGATCCACCCGCTCAACTTCCCAAAGTGCTGGGATTACAGGCATGAGCCACCATGCCCGGCCTTTGTTTTTATTATTAACAGCAAAGACTATATTTAAATAGTAAATGAGAAGAAATTGTAATTAAACTTTATTTTTTAGAGCAATTTTAGGTTTACAGCAAAATTGAGCTGAAAGCACAGAAAGTTCTCATACACCCACTGTCCCTACACACACACCCTCTCCGCTATTGACAACTCCCACCACAGTGGTACATTTGTTATAACTGATGAACCTACATTGATACATCATTATCATCCAAAGTCCATAGTTTACATTAGGGTTCATTCTTGGTGTTGTACATTCCATGTGTTTTGATAAATATATAATGATATATATCCACCATTGCAGTATCATACAGAATAGTTTCACTGCCCTCAAAATCTGCTGCGTTCTGCCTATTAATTCCTCTGTCTCTCCTAACTCCTGGCATTCACTGATCTTTTTTACTGTCTTCATAGGTTTACCTTTTCCAGAGTGTTGGAATCATATGGTATGTGGGCTTTTCAAATTGGCTCTTTCACCTAGTAATATGCATTTAAGTTTCCTCCGTGTTTTTTCACGGCTCGATAGTTCATTTCTTTTTAGCACTGAATAATATTCGATCATCTGGATGTACCACAGTTCATTTATCCATTCACCTACTGAAAGACATCTTAGTTGCTTCCAAGTTTTGGCAATTACCAATAAAGTAAGTACAGCCATCCACGTGCACATTTTTGTGTATGTGTAAATTTTCAATTCATTTTGGTAAGTACCAAAGAGCATGATTGATAGATCGCACAGTAAGGGTATGTTTAGTTTTGTAAAAAAAAAAAAAAAAAAAACTGCATGTTTTACATCGGTTTTTTTACATAGTTTTTTACACAGTTTTGTAAAAAAACAAACAAACAAAAAAAACTGCATAGTTTTACAAAACTAAACATTCCAAAGTGGTTGTGCCATTTTTCATTCCCACCATCCATGAATGAGAGTTCCCATTACTCCACCACATCTTTGCCAGTATTTGACATCATCAGAGTTTTGATTTTGACCATTCTGATACATGTATACTGGTATCTCTCATTGTTTTAATTTGCAATTCCTAATGACATATGTTGTTGAACATCTTTTCATATACTTATCTTCTTTGGTAAGGTGTCTGTTCAGGTCTTTTGCCCATTTTTTTAATTGGGTTGTTCATTTTCTTATTATTGACTTTTAATAGTTCTTGGTATATTTTGAATAACAGTTCTTTATCAGATGTGTCATTTGCAAACATTTTCTCCCTATCTGTGCCTCGTCTTCTCATTCTCTTGACACTGTCTGTCACACAGCAGAAATTTTTAATTTTAACGAAGCCCAGCTTATCAATTACTTATTTCATGGATCATGTCTGTGGCGGTATATCTGAAAAGTTATCACCAAACCCAAAGTCATCTAGGTTTTCTCCTTTGTTATTATCTAGGAGTTTTATAGTTTTAAAGTTTACATTTAGGTCTATGATCCATTTTGAGTTCATTTTTGTGAACAGTATAAGGTCCGTGGCTAGATGTGTTTCTTTGCATGTGAACATAAAATTGTTCCAGCGCCATTTGTTGAAAAGACTTTTTTCTCCATTATATTGCCTTTACTCCTTTGTCAAAGATTAGTTGACTATATTTACGTGGGTCTATTTCTGGGCTCTCTATTATGTTCCATTAATCTGTTTGTCTGTTCTTTCACCAGTGCCACACTGTCTTGACTACTGTAGCTTTAAAGTAAGTCTGGAAGTCAGCCCTTTGACTTTGTTCTTCTTCAATATTGAGTTGGCTATTCTGGGTCTTTTGCCTCTCTGTATAAACTTCAGAATCAGTTTGTCAATATCCGCAAAATAACTTGCCAGAATTGTGATTGAGATTGCACTGAATCTATAGATCAAGTTGAGAAAAACTGACATCTTGACGATTTTGAGTCTTCCTATCCAGGAACATGGACTATCTCTTCCTTTGTTTAGTTCTTTGATATCTTTCATTAGAGTTTTGTCACTTCCCATATACATATATATATACATATATATATATATATATCATGCATATTTGGTTAGATTTATATGTAAGCATGATTTTGGGGAGTTCTAATGTAAATCGTAATGTGTTTTACATTTCAAATTCCACTTGTTCATTGCTGATAGTTTCTTAGTTTTTATAAGTGTAATATGGTAATGTAAGATATAAGTAATGGGGGAAAGTGGAGGAGGTATATACAGACTCTCTGTCCTATCTTCGTAACTTTCTTGAAAACATAAAATTATTCCAAAATAAAAGTTATATTTTTAAATGTTCATGGCAATACTTAAGATTTTATTTTCTTTCGTTTATATTTCAAGACTCTTCACTGCACAAGTCTAAGCATGTAGTCAAAGTCACATTATACAATTTAAGAACCAGTGAAAATAGAAGGTTAAATGTGTATTATAAAAATGAAAGGAAAATTTCACCATGACTATGTTTTAATAAGGTTAAGGAGAAAATCCTTAGTCAGTGTAATGTGGCTCTGGGGCCAGATTTACCTGTTTTGAAATCCAAACTCTGCCACTTCCTCCATATAAGACCTGTCTGAACCTCCATTTTCTCAACTATAAAATGGGGGCAATAAAGTAGACCCTTGGCATTTATCAGTTTAACATTTGCCATGTTGACTGGAAAAGTCCATGACATATAGCATAATTGTGATAGAAAGGAAATTTGAACTTTATACGTTAGCCAGAGTACAGAAGACCAAAGAGCTAAGTGGTTGAAAGAATAAGCTAAAAATACATTATTTGAATTTGAATCCTACCTCTGTTATTATTAACTGTGTGACATGCCTTGGGTAGATCTCTTAAATCCACCAAGCTTCGGTTTTCTTATCTGTAAAATGGGGATGATAACAGCCTCTCTTCACAAGGTTTTTATAGTAACTAGTAAAGAAAGTAATAATAATCACAAAACTATAGCAGTTAGGATTGGTTGAGGCCAGGCGCGGTGGCTCACGCCTGTAATCCTAGCACTTTAGGGGGCCAAGGCAGGTGGATCACATGAGGTCAGGAGTTCGAGACCAGCCTGGCCAACATGGTGAAACCCCATCTCTACTAAAAAAAAAAAAAAAATTAGCCAGTCATGGTTGCGGGCGCCTATAATATCAGCTACTCAGGAGGATGAAATAGGCAAATCGTTTGAACCCAGGGCGGGGCTGAGTGAGCTGCAGTGTGCTGAGACCGCGCCATTGCACTCCAGCCTAGGCAAAAGAGCAAAACTCTGTCTCAAAAAAAAAAAAGAGAGAGAGATTGGAGAGATTGGTTGAATAGACAGGCATAGTGGCTCACGCCTGTAATCCCAGCACTTTGGGAAGCTGCCGCAAGAGGATCACTTGAGCCCAGGAGTTCAAGACAAGCCTAGGCCACATCGGGAGACCCCATCTCTACAAAAAATAAAAAATTAGCCGGGTGTGGTGCACCCCTGTAGTCTCAGCTACACAGGAAGCTGAGGTGGGAGGATCCCTTGAGCCTGGGAGGTCGAGGCTGAAGTGAGCCGAGATCACGCAACTGGACTCCAGCCTGGGTGACGAGAGAGACCCTGTCTCAAAAAAAAAAAAATTTGGTTGAATATATAGATTGAGCCCTGCTCTAGATCCTTTGCTTTTTTTTTTTCTTTTTATTATTACTATTATTATTATTATTATTATTATTATACTTTAGGCTCTATGGTACATGTGCGCAACATGCAGGTAAGTTACATATGTATACATGTGCCATGCTGGTGCGCTGCACCCACCAACTCGTCATCTAGCATTAGGCATATCTCCCAATGCTATCCCTCCCCCCTCCCCCCCACCCCACAGCAGTCCCCGAAGTGTGATGTTCCCCTTCTTGTGTCCATGTGTTCTCATTGTTCAGTTCCCACCTATGAGTGAGAATATGCGGTGTTTGGTTTTTTGTTCTTGTGATAGTTTACTGAGAATGATGATTTCCAATTTCATCCATGTCCCTACAAAGGACATGAACTCATCATTTTTTATGGCTGCATAGTATTCCATGGTGTATATGTGCCACATTTTCTTAATCCAGTCTGTCATTGTTGGACATTTGGGTTGGTTCCAAGTCTTTGCTATTGTGAATAATGCCGCAATAAACATATGTGTGCATGTGTCTTTATAGCAGCATGATTTATAGTCCTTTGGGTATATACCCAGTAATGGGATGGCTGGGTCAAATGGTATTTCTAGTTCTACATCCCTGAGGAATCGCCACACTGACTTCCACAAGGGTTGAACTAGTTTACAGTCCCACCAACAGTGTAAAAGTGTTCCTATTTCTCCACATCCTCTCCAGCACCTGTTGTTTCCTGACTTTTTAATGATTGCCATTCTAACTGGTGTGAGATGGTATCTCATTGTGGTTTTGATTTGCATTTCTCTGATGGCCAGTGATGGTGAGCATTTTTTCGTGTGTTTTTTGGCTGCATAAATGTCTTCTTTTGAGAAGCGTCTGTTCATGTCCTTCGCCCACTTTTTGATGGGGTTATTTGTTTTCTTCTTGTAAATTTGTTGGAGTTCATTGTAGATTCTGGCTATTAGCCCTTTGTCAGATGAGTAGGTTGTGAAAATTTTCTCCCATTTTGTAGGTTGCCTGTTCACTCTGATGGTAGTTTCCTTTGCTGTGCAGAAGCTCTTTAGTTTAATTAGATCCCATTTGTCAATTTTGGCTTTTGTTGCCATTGCTTTTGGTGTTTGAGACATGAAGTCCTTGCCCATGCCTATGTCCTGAATGGTAATGCCTAGGTTTTCTTCTAGGGTTTTTATGGTTTTAGTTCTAACATTTAAGTCTTTAATCCATCTTGAATTGATTTTTGTATAAGGTGTAAGGAAGGGATCCAGTTTCAGCTTTCTACATATGGCTAGCCAGTTTTCCCAGCACCATTTATTAAATAGGGAATCCTTTCCCCATTTCTTGTTTTTCTCAGGTTTGTCAAAGATCAGATAGTTGTAGATATGTGGCATTATTTCTGACGGCTCTGTTCTGTTCCATTGATCTATATCTCTGTTTTGGTACCAGTACCATGCTGTTTTGGTTACTGTAGCCTTGTAGTATAGTTTGAAGTCAGGTAGTGTGATGCCTCCAGCTTTGTTCTTTTGGCTTAGGATTGACTTGGCGATGCGGGCTCTTTTTTGGTTCCATATGAACTTTAAAGTAGTTTTTTCCAATTCTGTGAAGAAAGTCATTGGTAACTTGATGGGGATGGCATTGAATCTGTAAATTACCTTGGGAAGGATGGCCATTTTCATGATATTGATTCTTCCTACCCATGAGCATGGAATGTTCTTCCATTTGTTTGTATCCTCTTTTATTTCGTTGAGCAGTGGTTTGTAGTTCTCCTTGAAGAGGTCCTTCACATCCCTTGTAAGTTGGATTCCTAGGTATTTTATTCTCTTTGAAGCAATTGTGAATGGGAGTTCACTCATGATTTGGCTCTCTGTTTGTCTGTTATTGATGTATAAGAATGCTTGTGATTTTTGTACATTGATTTTGTATTCTGAGACTTTGCTGAAGTTGCTTATCAGCTTAAGGAGATTTTGGGCTGAGACAATGGGGTTTTCTAGATATACTATCATGTCATCTGCAAACAGGGACAATTTGACTTCCTCTTTTCCTAATTGAATACCCTTGATTTCCTTCTCTTGCCTAATTGCCCTGGCCAGAACTTCCAACACTATGTTGAATAGAAGCGGTGAGAGAGGGCATCCCTGTCTTGTGCCAGTTTTCAAAGGGAATGCTTCCAGTTTTTGCCCATTTAGTATGATATTGGCTGTGGGTTTGTCATAAATAGCTCTTATTATTTTGAGATACATCCCATCAATACCTAATTTATTGAGAGTTTTTAGCATGAAGGGTTGTTGAATTTTGTCAAAGGCCTTTTCTGCATCTATTGGGATAATCATGTGGTTTTTGTCATTGGTTCTCTTTATATGCTGGATTACGTTTATTTATTTGCATATGTTGAACCAGACTTGCATCCCAGGGATAAAGCCCACTTGATCATGGTGGATAAGCTTTTTGATGTGCTGCTGGATTCTGTTTGCCAGTATTTTATTGAGGATTTTTGCATCAATGTTCATCAAGGATATTGGTCTAAAATTCTCTTTTTTTGTTGTGTCTCTGCCAGGCTTTGGTATCAGGATGATGCTGGCCTCATAAAATGAGTTAGGGAGGATTCCCTCTTTTTCTATTGATTGGAATAGTTTCAGAAGGAATGGTACCAGCTCCTCCTTGTACCTCTGGTAGAATTCGGCTGTGAACCCATCTGGTCCTGGACTTTTTTTGGTTGGTAAGCTATTGATTATTGCCACAATTTCAGCTCCTGTTATTGGTCTATTCAGAGATTCAACTTCTTCCTGGTTTAGTCTTGGGAGGGTATATGTGTTGAGGAATTTATCCATTTCTTCTAGATTTTCTAGTTTATTTGCGTAGAGGTGTTTGTAATATTCTCTGATGGTAGTTTGTATTTCTGTGGGATCCGTGGTGATATCCCCTTTATCATTTTTTATTGCATCTATTTGATTCTTCTCTCTTTTTTTCTTTATTAATCTTGCTAGCGGTCTATCAATTTTGTTGATCCTTTCAAAAAACCAGCTCCTGGATTCATTGATTTTTTGTGTCTCTATTTCCTTCAGTTCTGCTCTGATTTTAGTTATTTCTTGCCTTCTGCTAGCTTATGAATATGTTTGCTCTTGCTTTTCTAGTTCTTTTAATTGTGATGTTAGGGTGTCAATTTTGGATCTTTCCTGCTTTCTCTTGTGGGCATTTAGTGCTATAAATTTCCCTCTACACACTGCTTTGAATGCATCCCAGAGATTCTGGTATGTTGTGTCTTGGTTCTCGTTGGTTTCAAAGACCATCTTTATTTCTGCCTTCATTTCGTTATGTACCCAGTAGTCATTCAGGAGCAGGTTGTTCAGTTTCCACGTAGTTGAGCGGTTTTGAGTGAGATTCTTAATCCTGAGTTCTAGCTTGATTGCACTGTGATCTGAGAGATAGTTTGTTATAATTTCTGTTCTTTTACATTTATTGAGGAGAGCTTTACTTCCAAGTATATGGTCAATTTTGGAATAGGTGTGGTGTGGTGCTGAAAAAAATGTATATTCTGTTGATTTGGAGTGGAGAGTTCTGTAGATGTCTATTAGGTCCGCTTGGTGCAGAGCTGAGTTCAATTCCTGGGTATCCTTGTTGACTTTCTGTCTCGTTGATCTGTCTAATGTTGACAGTGGGGTGTTAAAGTCTCCCATTATTAATGTGTGGGAGTCTAAGTCTCTTTGTAGGTCACTCAGGACTTGCTTTATGAATCTGGGTGCTCCTGTATTGGGTGCATATATATTTAGGATAGTTAGCTCTTCTTGTTGAATTAATCCCTTTACCATTATGTAATGGCCTTCTTTGTCTCTTTTGATCTTTGTTGGTTTAAAGTCTGTTTTATCAGAGACTAGGATTGCAACCCCTGCCTTTTTTTGTTTTCCATTTGCTTGGTAGATCTTCCTCCATCCTTTTATTCTGAGCCTATGTGTGTCTCTGCACGTGAGATGGGTTTCCTGAATACAGCAAAAAGAGACTGTCTGAGACAGTCTCCTTTTGGCCAGGCTGTAGTGCAGTGGCACGATCTTGGCTCACTGCAACCTCCGCCTCCCGGGTTCAAGTGATTCTCCTGCCTCAGCCTCCTAAGTAGCTGGGATTACAGGCACGTGCCACCATGTCCAGCTAATTTTTGTATTTTTAGTAGAGACAGGGTTTCATCATGTTGGTCAGGCTGGTCTCGAGCTCCTGATCTCATGATCTGCCTGCCTCAGCCTCCCAAAGTGCTGGGATTACAGGTGTGAACCACTGCGCCCAGCCCCTTTGCACATATTTTTTATTCAGTTCTCTCAACAGCTTTATGCATAAGTACTTCTAATATCCCCATCTTACAAGTGAGGAAATTCATATAAACTGTTTAAAGCACTCAACACACACTACCTGACAAATACTAAGCAATCAATATATGCTGGCTATAATTATCCTAGCAATAGACTGAGTTTCATGAGGGAATGCACAGCCCTCACAATACCTGGCATATAGTAGGTGCTTTTAAATTCATGTTGAATAAATGAATAAATAAACTAGTCACTTAGCTAGTGAGTAAGTCTTGTTAATCATACAGCAACTACACTTTGACGTAGTCTCATTTCTGCCTACTCTTCTCCACTTACGTAGTTCTTCCATGAATTTTCTTTGTGGAAAATGACGCTGAAAAGAAATTCAATTCTTAGTAATGAGATTGAAGAAATTATTAAAGTGAGGGATCTTAGCCACAAAATAGGCCTTCTGTCTAAGTTAAAGAGTGGGATGTAAAATTAGTCAATGGCTTATATTTATGATGGAAAAGACACCATCAATAAGGAAACAAGAAAAAGTAATTTGGGAAACTATTTAAATGAGTGTGTCCACTAAGGAAAAAAAGCTCATCAATTAAGTTAAAAACCACTGAATATTGAAAAGATGACTGACTTTTGGTGTGAAGATGAGAATAGAAAAAATGATGCTTAAGAAAATGTAATCTGGGAGAAACCTAGGAACATTTGTATAAATATTTTCATGAGGTAAGCGAGTGAGGACATTTTAACCCACTGTAACCTAAAAAAAAAATTGGTTCTGTGACCTAAAGTAGCATTTTTCTATTGACATTTTATAAAGATTAAAGTCATTGCCACAGAAGTGCTTGCTTGCCTCTTTCTAAGCTGAAGAAATTCATAAAGAAAAGGTTAATAGGTCAGTGTGTTCAACAGTGTTAAAAAGAGGCTCACGTCAACAGAAAATACCTTGGTAAACATATTGAAGGAGGAGAGGCAAATATCAGCGCCTAAGGCAACCAAAGATAAATTGACCACAATTCACTCAGCTTTCTTTGGGGTCTGCAAGTGCCTAACTTTTAAGGTGCAAGAATAGGAAGGAATCTAGCAAAATAAAGTTGGAGTCACAGTGTTAAACTTTCTGAAATGATTTCATAATGTCTTTGAAATAGAGTAATATTTATAAATTTGTCATTTGAAGAGATCTCAATATTCCTTGAGAATGTGAAGACTGAGTTGTAATAATTACTTGATAGCATTGTGAGAATTAGAAATAATGTATACAAAGGTGAATATTTTATAATAATATTGATTTGAAACAAAACAAAAACCAGAAGTGTAAAGTGAAAGATGGTAATTAAAAAATTTTAACTCATGTATAGCAAAGATGAATACAAATAAAGTCAAAAGACAAAATGTCATCCGGAAAAATATTTGCAACAAATATGCCAAATGGCTAATTTTTTCAGTTTAAAAGACTGCTTATAAATCAATAAGGAAAAGATGAACAACCCAAGAGAAGAATGCTTAGAAGGTAAGTTAGCACCTCGCTAAAAATGAAATATAAACTGCCAATAAATATCTGAAAAGATACTCAAATGTACTCATAATTAAATAACTGCAAATGAAAACAATGAAATGATATTTCACTCTTAGATTAGCAAAATTTATGGGGAAATAAAAACTCTTGTTTTAATTTGGTGGAATATGAGTTATTAAAAACATTTTAAAGGCAATATGTCAATGTATATAAAAAATTTCAAATGTGCCTATTCTTTGACCCAAAAATTCTAAGATTATCCTACAGTACAAGTGTACAAAGACATGTGTATTGATGTTCATTATAGCATTGTTTGTAATAATGCAAAACTAGAAATAATATAAATATTTGTCAGTAGGATCATGTAAATTGTGGTACACTTATACTATATAATACTATGCAGTTATTCAAATAGAATGAGGTAGAAAAATAAAAACTTATGGACTAAATGCAACATGATGTGTTAGACTGGATCCTGGAACAAAAAAGAACATTAGTGAAAACACTAGTGAAATTCAAAGTCAGAGTTTGGTTAATATTAATGTACCAATGTTAATTTCTTATTTTTGACAAAAGTACCTTTGAGAAGTGAAGCCAGCTGGACTTCCTGGGTCCATTGGGGACTTGGAGAACTTTTCCGTCTAGCTAGAGTATTGTAAACGCACCAATCAGTGCTCTGTGTCTAGCTAAAGGATTGTAAATGCACCAATCAGCACTCTGTAAAATGGACCAATCAGCACTCTGTAAAATGGACCAATCAGCAGGACGTGGGCGAGGACAAGGGAATAAAAGCTGGCCACCCCAGCCAGAAGTGGCAAGCCGCTCGAGTAACCTTCCATACTGTGGAAGCTTTGTTGTTTCGCTCTTCACAATACACCTTGCTGCTGCTCACTCTTTGGGACTGTGCCACCTTTAAAAGCTGTAACGCTCACTGCAAAGGTCCATGGCTTCATTTGTGAAGTCAGCGAGACCAAGAATCCACCAGAAGGAACCAACTCCGGACGCACCTTGATTATGTAAAATGTTAATATGCAACTCTACTGTAAATCCAAAATTATGCAAAAATGAAAAGTTTATTTTAAAAAAGGTGAGATAGAAGATCAAGATATAATAAATAAGAAAAAGAAACTTGCAGGATAGTATGTATGGCATTTGTGTACTGAAAGATGATGTTATAAATATGTATACCAGTATAAGCATAGAAATCTCTAGAAGAATATGCTCCTCCCCCTTCCTCCTCTCCTCAGAAAAGTTTGTAGTAATTATCTCTAAGTCACTGGAATGGAAGTTCTCAATGTCGGTGGAAGTAAGGAGTTAGTTGGAATCTTCTCTTTTTCTTTCTTTTGGTTTTTTTTTTTTTTTTTTTTTTTTTTTTGTGACAGCGTCTCTGTCACCCAGGCCGGAGTGCAGTGGTGTGATCTCGGCTCACTGCAACCTCTGCCTCCCAGGTTTAAGTGATTCTCCTGCCTCAGCCTCCCGAGTAGCTGGGATTACAGGCACATGCCACCACGCCTGGCTAAGTTTTGTATTTTTAGTAGAGACAAGGTTTCACCATAATGGCCAGGCTGGTCTTGAACTCCTGACCTCAAGTGATTCTCCCGCCTCGCCTCCCAAAATGCTGGGATTACAGGCGTGAGTCACCGTGCCCAGCTGGAATCTTCTCTTTTTCATTTTCACATTAAATCATACTGTGTTCTTTTAATTCTTTTAAAATAATTCAAAGACAACAAATTAAAAGAAATAATGTATGAAAACTGGTTAACATAATGACTGACACATTATAGATGCTCAGTATATAAAAACTTTCATGTTTTTTTACTGGCCACTTTGGTTCATAACTTTTTATTATATCTCTAATGACAAACACAAGTTTTTGTAGAATACTTACTCTTACTATGGTCCAGGCTCTGTATGGAGTATTTTACACACACTATCTCATTACTCCCCATAACAACTTTATGATTTGGGAACAATTATTATCCTAATTTTACAGACAAGGAAACAGGAATAGAGAAGTTAAGTAACTTCCAAAGTCATAAGGCAAATAGATAAATAATGGAACTGGGATTTAAACCTGAGCAGTCTGACTCCAAAGTCTTTCATCATAGGTGAAGCCTCAGTTGCTTCTACAGATACAATCTGTAAGCCTTCTGGTTGGTTATGTGGTAACTGCAATCCACCTATAGTGGAAGAAAGTAATGGCTAATCATTTTCACTCTTTAGCAGAGTTGGATGATTTGAAATCTCTATATCTTTCTTTAAAAATTTTAGCCAATGGGCTCTGTAGCTTGATTCTTTAAATTTTAAATGTTCCTACTCGTCTAATTGTTTGGTGATTTTTCACTAGACTAAATGATCCCACTTCCTCATCATTTTTAAAGAGATTTAATTGTTTAATTCTTGTAGTTTCTTTTCTGGAAGACTAACAATCTCCTTCCCTAAAAGTGAACATTTTCTTTCTTTCTTTCTTTCTTTTTTTTTTTTTTTGAGACAGAGTTTTGCTCTTGTTGTCCAGGCTGGAGGGCAATGGCGTTATCTCAGCTCACCACAACCTCCACCTCCCAGGTTCATGCAATTCTCCTGCCTCAGCCTCCCTAGTAGCTGGGATTACAGGCATGCGCCACCACACCCAGATAATTTTGTATTTTTGGTAGAGACGGAGTTGCTCCATGTTGGTCAGACTAGTCTTGAACTCCCAACCTCAGGTGATCCACCTGCCTTGGCCTCCCAAAGTGCTGGGATTACAGGCATGAGCCACCGCACCCGGCTGAACATTTTCTTTAAGAAGGTAATTAGCAGTTGCTATCCCTTTCTTCTTCCTCTGTCTTCGTCTGATAGAGCAGGTAGTGTTTTTGCATAATACCACCTAAACTTGTCAAAGTCTTTCATGGACCAATACATGCAAGTAAAGGAGTATCATCTTATCTTTTTACATGAGTCCTCTGGTAGAAAAAATTGAAAATGATACTTAGATGCTAACTGTTGATAAAATTTTCTACTGGTACAGATAATTAGGTCATATTTTATTTAAAAATATTTCAGAAATGTTATCTAATTTTCTAATGTGTTGGCAAAGCATAGGCTTTTAAACTCAATTATCATCACCATTGTTGCCTATAATCAACACTTAGATTGGATTCTTGTCTCGTATACATGGCACTGTTGCTTATGAGGAATCATAAATTCCTAGCCAGACTCAAAGTCTCATTTGATTTAACCACAAAAACTTTAAAATTTATTATGTGTGTGAGCACTACAATCATACAAGATTCTTTGGAAGATAAAATATAATAAATAAAATTTAGAAGGTGGACCATAAAAATAGATCAGAAAATGTGATGGAAAGAACAGAAAATGAGCAATAGTCATTTATCATAATAAATTAATGTCCACTAAATATCTCTAAGGTGTTTGACGTTGTGATAGATGCTTAAGAGAGCATAAAGTCAGTTTGGTGACTTATTGCCTGCATAATTGAATAAAGGAGATTAAAAATGATGGAGCATGTCAGAATTTATGTCGGAAAATGTACTCTGAAATTCAATTCAACAGATATTTATTAAGAGTTTTCTGACAAGGCATGTTGCCAGGAACGATGTCAAACAGATGACTAAGAATGTTCTCTACTCTCAGGAAGCTCACAATTTAGTTAGAACAGCGCTAGCCAACATGAAAATTGGGGAAGGCACTCCAGAACTCACAGTTGGATGAGCACAGCTTGGGCTAGACTTGAACCTTCACTCACCCTTAGCCAGGCATCTGCGTGCATTGCACAGCTTGAACAATTGCACACAGAAGCCCTAGCTATAACTAAAACAAACAAGCATGATGGAAAGATAGAATAATAGATGTGCACATATAAACCTGAGTGTAGAGAAATGAATTCTGTGTGAACATGACAATTGAACCTCAGGATGATTGGTCAAATGTTTTACAGAGAGAAAAAAAGGTCCACTTTACCTATGATTGGCCCAGTATGGGTCGTGTGCCTCATGCAATGGCCAAGACTAAACTGAATGCTGATCGTCCCAATAGACACACAAGTGTGAAGACATTCCTGGCAGGCAAAAGCAATGTGGGAATCCTGGAGAAGAGAATTACAAATGTCATGCTGAGAAGTTATGCATTTTTTGGTTATTAGTAGAGAAATCTATTAGAAATAAATTTTGTCTTTATAAAATGTGTTATAGTAGTTTGGGAAAATTCAGTATTATTTAAGTCTACATGTATTAAGTGGAATTTGAATCTTAAAACTGTTTTCAACACACAATCTCATTTTCCAGAAAGTAACTGCAATAAGCATTTTGGAGTGTAAGTTTCTGGACTATCACAGAAAGTTGTTTGGCTGTTAATTTTGGGGGCAGTGGTCTCCAATTTTTTTTGACCAGATGTTTATTTCATAAATCACTAATATATATTGATTAATTTATTTATAAACTCAATACATGTCATACTATTATTGGCTAATGTCCTGAGACTTAACAACTTAGAGCAAAGTTCATCATTAAAGACAGGGGTGGCCAGGTGCAGTGGCTCACACCTGTAATCCCAGCACTTTGGGAGGCTGAGGTGGGAGGATTGCTCTAGCTCAGGTGTTGGAGATCAGCCTGGGCAACATAGGAAGACTTCTGTCTCTACAAAAACATAAAATAAAAATAAATAGCTGGGCATGTGCCTATAGTCCGAACTACTTGAGACGCTGAGGTTGGAGGGTGGCTTGAACTCGGGGTGTCAAGGCTACAGTGAGCACCACTGCCCTCCAGCCTGAGTGACAGAGCAAGAACCTGTCTCAATAAATAAATAAATAAAGATAGTGATTGCAAATCTATATTTCAATATCTTCTTGATCGTTGCACAACACTTTGTTTTACTGACACACTTGTCAGACTTGACAACACTGTCATGGCTTTGGCTTCCTAAGATGGCCGCTGAGGTGTTGTACCAAGAGGAAGAGGAATGTTTGCTCTGCCATTTTCTCGTCTCCTTGTGTTTATAAGCAGTATCATGTTGTGGTTAAGGCCACTGACCCCAGAGAGAAATTGCCTGGGTTGCATTGCAGCCCTGCCATTGACTAGCAACATCATTAAGCTGTCTATGCTCCAGTTTCCCAGTTTCCTTATGTTTAAAATGGGAATTAAAACAGTACTTTCCTCACAGGGTTTTTGCATGGATTAACTAAGTTAATAGAGATGAAACACTTAGGCCAGTGTCTGGCTTGTACTAAATGCCACATAAATATAATTGATCCTGGAACAAGGTAGAGTTTAGCTCCCCATTCCCTTCCCCAGTCAAAAATTTGGGTATAACTTTTGAGTCCCCCAAAACTTGACTGCTAATAGCCTACTGTTGACTGAAGCCTTCCAGATAAACAGTTGATTAACACATATTATATATGTTAAATGTATTATATACTGCATGCATACTATATTACTTTATTACTAGAGCTATAGAAAAGAAAATGTTATTAAGAAAATGATAACAAAGAGAAAATATATTCACAGTTCACTAAGTGGAAATGGATCATTATTAAGGTGTTCATCCTCTTCGTTACCTTGAGTAGGCCAAGGAAGAGAAGAGGTTGGGTTGATCTTGCTGTTTCCACAGTGGCAAAAGCGGAAGAAAATCCACCTGTACATGGTTCCATGTGGTTCAAATCCATATTGATCAAGTGTTGACTACATTTGATATTGTTGGCATTATATTTAATATATTTAATATATATTTAATGCTGCAGTGGTTTTTTTTTTGTAAAAATCTTTTAAAGTTACTTTTCTATTTTTTGAGGGCAAATTAGTTAAAACCAGATTATGTAATCTGTAACTCTGCCTCACTGAACCCTCAGTGACCCCACCTCTTTGCTGTGAGAGCTCCTCTCCACCACTTCCTCTCAAGTGACCTGGGTACAGTGTACACCAAGAGATCATGAGACATGCATGCCAAGTGGGGGAGCTGATGTCAATCCACACATAAAAGGTTGGTACATTTTTCTTTTTCTTTTATTGATAACAAGTAAATATATATGTGTATGTATATATACATATGGACATATATATGTATACATGTATATTTGTGTGTATATATACAGTCATGCCTTTTTTAATGATGGCTATACATTTTGAGAAATGATTAGGTAATTTTGTCATTATATGAACATCGTGGAGTGTACTTACACTAGCTTAGATGGTACACCTAGTAAACCTACTATACACCTAGGCTATTTGGTATAGCCCTGATATGATTTGACTCTGTGTCCCCACCCAAATCTCATCTTGAATTGTACTCTCATAATTCCCACGTGTTGTGGGAGGGACCTGGTGGGAGAAAATTTGAATCATGGGGGCAGTTTTGCCCATACTGTTCTCATGGTAGTGAATAAGTCTCATGAGATCCGACGGTTTTGTCAGGGGTTTCTGCTTTTGCATCTTCCTCATTTTCTCTTGCTGCCACCAGGTACGAAGTGCCTTTTGCCACCCGCCATGATTCTGAGGCCTCCCCAGCCATATGGAACTGTAAGTCCAATTAAACCTCTTTTTCTTCCAAGTCTCGGGTATGTTTTTATCAGCAATGTGAAAACGGACTAATACAGTCAATTGGTACCAGGAAGAGGGCGTTGCTGAAAAGATACCTGAAAATGTGGAAGCGACTTTAAAACTGTATTACGGGCAGAGGGTGGAAGAGTTTGGAGGGCTCAGAAGAAGACAGGAAAATATGGGAAAGTTTGGAACTTCCTAGAGACTTGTTGAATGGCTTTGATAAAAATATTGATAATGATATGGACAATGAAATCTAGGCTGAGGTGATCTGAGATAAAGAAGAAGAATTTGTTGGGAATGGGAGCAAAGGTGACTCTTGTTATGTTTTAGCAAAGAGGCTGGCGGCATTTTGCCCCTGTCCTAGAGATTTGTGGAACCTTGAATTTGAGAGAGATGATTTAGGGTATCTGGTGGGAGAAATTTCTAAGCAGCAAAGCATTCAAGAGGTGACATTGGTACTGTTAAAGGCTTCAGTTTTAAAAGGGAAGCAGAGCATAAAAGTTGGGAAAATTTGCAGGCTGACAATGCGAAAGAAAAGAACATCTTATTTTCTAAGGAGAAATTCAAGCTGCTGCAGATATTTGCGTAAGTAATGAGGAGCTGAATGTTATTCCTGAATACAATGGGGAAAATGCCTCCAGGGCATGTTAGAGACCTTTGTGACAGCCTCTCCCATCACAGACCCAGAGGTCTAGGACGAAAAATGGTTTCATGGGCAGCGCCCAGGGTCCCCGTGCTGTGTGCAGCATAGGGACTTGGTGCCCTGTGTCCCAGCCACTCCGGCTGTGGCTAAAAGGGGCCAACACAGAGCTTGGGCCATGGCTTCAGAGGGTTCAAACCCCGAGCCTTGGGGGCTTCCATGTGGTGTTGAGCCTATGGGTGCACATAAATCAAGAATTGGGGTTTGGGAACCTCTGCATAGATTTCAGAAGATGTATGGAAACACTTGGATGTCCAGGCAGAGGTTTGCTGCAGCGGTGGGAATCTCATAGATTCTCATAGAGAATCTCTGCTAGGGCAGTGCAGAAGGGAGATGCAGGGTTGGAGCCCCCACACAGAGTCCGTACTGGGGCACTGCCTAGTGGAGCTGTGAGAAGAGGGCTACCGTCCTCCAGACCCCAGAATTGTAGATCCACCTACAGCTTGCACTATGAGCCTGGAAAAGCCACAGACGTTCAATGCCAGCCTGTGAAAGCAGCTGGGAGAGAGACTGTAGTCTGCAAAACCACAGGGGTGGAGCTGCCCAAGATCATGGGAACCCACTTCTTGCATCAGTGTCACCTGGATGTGAGATGTGGAGTCAAAGGAGATCACATTGGAGCTTTAAAATTTGACAGCCCTGCTGGATTTCAGACTTGCATGGGCCCTGTAACCTCTTTGTTTTGGCCAATTTCTTCCATTTGGAATGGCTGTATTTACCCAATACCTGTACCCCCAGTGTATTTAGGAAGTAACTAGCTTGCTTCTGATTTTACAGGCTCGTAGGTGGAAGGGACTTGCCTTGTCTCAGATGAGACTTTGGACTGTGAACTTTTGGATTAATACTGAAATGAGTTAAGACTTTGAAGGACTGTTAGGAAGACATGACTGGTTTTGAAATGTGAGGACATGAGATTTGGAGGGGCCAGGGATGGGATGATATGGTTTGGCTCTGTGTCCCCACCCAAATCTCGTCTTGAATTGTATTCCCATAATTCCTATGTGTTGTGAGAGTGACCCAGTAGGAGATAATTTGAATCATGGGGGTGGTTTTCCCTATACTGTTCTTGTGGTAGTAAATAAGTTTCACGAGATCTGATGGTTTTATCAGGGGTTTCCACTCTTGCATCTTCCTCATTTTCTCTTGCTGCTGCCATGTAAGCAGTGCCTTTCACCTCCCACCGTGATTCTGAGGCTTCCCCAGCCATGTGGAACTGTAAGTCCAATTAAACCTCTTTTTTTTCCCCCAGTCTCAGGTATGTTTTTATCAGCAGTGTGAAAATGGACTAATACAAGCCCATTGCTCCTAGGCTACAAACCTGTACAGCATATTACTGTACTGGATATCGTAGGTAGTTGTAACCCATGGTAAACATTTGTGTATCTAAACATGTCTAAACATAGAAAGGTATGTTAAAAATATGGTATTGTAATTTTATGGGACCACCATCATATATGTAGTTCATTGTTGACTGAAATGGTGTTATGTGGTGCATGACTGTACATGTATATGTATGCATGTGTGTATATATTATACATGTATGTGTATGCATGTAAGTGTATATGTGTGTATGTATGTTTTTATATGTATATATGTGTGTGCATATACATGCATGTATATATGTATGCATATGTGTATTTATGTATGTGTATACATACATATATGCATGCATGTATATCTATGTATGTGTGTATATGTATTTGTGTGCATATATGCAAATATGTGTATATATATCTGTGCAGAAATATATATTAGCAGATGTATATATTCTAATATTTTCTTCTTGAACCTCAGTAGACTTTCTAGGGTATTCCCTGTGATGTGTACACACCACTTTGGAAGCCCACGTGCTGGAGGATCCACTGCTGAGAACGGATCTGCAACCTGTCACGGACAGCTGATGGCTATAGAAGCAGGACTTGAGCAAGACTGAGCCTTGGATACAAGAAAAATGTAGGGGCAGTAAAGGGCAGGTAGAGCAAAGGAAACCTGGCAAAAGCCCAGGAATCAGATTAGTTATAGACATAATCTTGCTCTGAAGGCTCTTCCTATGCAAGTCAGTGAGGCCTTGGATTTTCAGATACAACATATTCCAACAGTTCAGATATATTCATTGGGCAAATATGAATTGAGCATCTACTGTGGCTCAGCACTGTGATAAGGGTGCTGAAGGTATGTAGTCACTTAATCCATGATTTTATAGTCTGTGAGAGATGACTCACACCAACATACAGCTTCAAAAGGAATAATTTGTTCATATCTGTTAATATATAAATATACATATAATTTATGAATAAATAGTATAGCCCAAAATCCTATAACACACAGAAATTTTCAGAGGAAAGATTTCCTGGAAGTAGGAGGTGGTGCCTGGGATAAGTATTGAAAGAACAAACTTTCCTTTATTAAATTGTGTGTGTGTGTGTGTGTGTGTGTGTGTGTGTGTGTAGAGACAGAGTCTTGCTCTGTTGCCAAGGCTGGAGTCCAGTGGCGCGATCTCAGCTCATGGCAACCTCCACCTCCCAGGTTTAAGCAATTCTCCTGCCTCAGCCTCCCGAGTAGCTGGGACTACAGGTGCATGCTGCCACGCCTGGCTAATTTATTTTGTATTTTAGTGCAGACGGGGTTTCACCGTGTTACCCAGGTTGGTCTCGAATTCCTGAGCTCAGGTCATCCGCCTGCTTTGGCCTCCCAAAGTGCTAGGATTACAGGCGTGAGCCACCGTTCCCAGCCTATTAAATGTTAAATAAACAAAGATCTTCTTTTAACTGTTTATTAAAGATACCATTATTAATGACCCAGGATTTGTATACAGCCTCTATAGACACTGGAATATAAATTCTATGAGGTTTTTTTGTCTGTTTTTGTTCACCACTATGTGCCTCATGCCTGCAATAATGCTAGACACATAGTAAGTTCTCATTTGTTAACATCATTAGTGAATGATTAAAGAACTGTGTATGTGAAATGTTGGGGAGGAGGCTTCAAACTTTCTCTTTGAATCATAGAATGAGTATTACAGGGACCCAAGACTTAATCTAGTCCAAATTCCACAGTGAAAAACTGAAGCATAGAGAGGCCAAGTAATCACCTGCTATGGTTTCAATGTTTGTCCTCTTCTCAATTCATGTTGAAATTAATTGCCATTGTAACAATACTAACAGGTGGGAACTTTAAGAGACAATTAGGCCATGAAGGCTCTGTCTTCATGAATGAATGAATGCTGTTATTGCAGGAGTGGGTTTCTTACAAAAGGATGAGTTTGATCCCATTTTGTCTCTCTCTCCCCCTTTCTTTGACCTTCTGCCATCGGATGGTGCAGGAAGAAGGCCCTCACAAAGCACCACCTCCTTGACCTTGGACTTCCCAGGCCTTACAACCATGAGCCAATGCATTTCTATTCTTTATAAGTTACCTAGTCTCAGATGTACTGTTATAGTAGCAAAAATGGTCTAAGACATCAACTCAAGGCAATCCAAGAGGCCAGGTATAGAACTGGAGTTAGAATTCATATTTCTTAACTCCTAGCCCTTGATTTTTCTTCATAATCCAATGGCACCTCCCCAAAAGTACCAGATGGCCACAACTCATCTTTTGTTATTTAGACCTTCTTGAGAGCCAGAAATGAATCTGATTCCAGAAGGTTGAAGAAAATTAAGACAACTAAAGATTTTTATGTCCAGCTGCTGTGTTCTGTGTTTGGCTTCACCTAAAACCAACAGTTTCCATTGTGATGAGTCCCTCCTCTCTCAAGAATGAAGACAAACAAAAAAAGTAGCATTATATCTGTAGGTAAAATTTAAATTACATAATACAAACACATTCTCTAACTATTTCAATTTATTTTCCAAGCAAATAAACCAGGCTAATAATTAACCAATCTGTGTAAAAAAAGTTAAACAGAAATATGACCTGAACATTTCACAGTTCTTCATTGTTCTTAAGGACATAATTTGAATACCCATATATTCATAAATATTATATGAACATGTATTCAAATTTTATATAAATATATGTGAAATGAATGTGTGATCTATAAACTTATGTTTCATATAAAATATATAACGTGTGTGTGTGTGTGTGTGTGTGTGTGTGTGTGTATGTCTGTGTGTCTGTGTGTCTCCAATAACTTAGAATTTTTGGTTTAGGTTTTAGGCATGAATTTGACCTGCCATGACACACCTTAGTCCCACATAAATGTCATTATCTCAAAGAATATTTCTCTGTCACCCTTTCTAAAATAGGGCAATAAATAGGGAATTCCATGATTCTTACTGAGTTGTTTTTCCTTTTATAAAAAACTTAAATTCATATCTAATTGTTTGACTTTTTAGGACTTAGTTGTTTGGCAATTCTAGCTCCTAAATATATATCAAAACTTCCCAGGTTTTTCCATCTCCACTGCCACAAGCTAGGCCAACCCACTATCATCTCTCATTAAATGAATGAAATAGCCAAATGGGGAGATGGGTGCGTATAGTCCCAGCTACTTGGGAGGCTGAAGTGGGAGGATTGCTTGAGCCTGGGAGCTCAAGGCTGCGGTGAGCTATGACTGTGTCTATGAATAGTCACTGCACTCCAGCTTGGAGAATGTAGTGAGACCCTGTCTCTGAATAAAAATTTTTGTAAAAGGCTAATGAAATAACTTCTTACCTCTACTCTCTTTAATATCTTTCCCTCACAGCAGTTAGAATAATCTTTTAAAAAACATTTCATTAACTTTTTTGCTTAAACATCTCTGAATACTTCCTCATAGCTCATAAGGTAAAGACCAAAGTCTTTAACATGGCCGAGAAAACTCCTCATGAAATGGCTCCTGCCTGCTCACTAGCTTTCTCTTGGGCACTGTCCTTTTTGTTTTAAGACAGGTCTTGCTCTGTCACCCAAGCTGGAGTGCAATGGATTCATCAAGGCTCACTGCAGCCTTGACCTTCCAGGCTTAAGTGATTCTCCTGCCTCAGCCTCCTGAGTAGCTGGGACCACAGGTGTGTGCCACCACACCTGAATACTTAATTTTTTTTTTTTTTTTTTTTTTTTTAGAAATGAGGTCTCCCTGTATTGCCCAGGCTTGTCTCAAACTCCTGGGTTCAAGTGATTCTCCCACCTTGACCTCCTGAAGTGTTGGGATTACAGGTATGAACCAGTAGGCTTTTCCCTTCTCCAGGGCTTTTGCACATGTTTTTTCAGCTTCCTGGAATTCTCTCTACTATGGCACTTTCTCCCATTCCACACACCTTCTTTGCCTATTTTCCTTTTAAAAATAGTTTTTTTGAGACAGGTTCTCATTCTGTTATCTATGCTGGAGAGCAGTGGTGCAATTATAGCTCTTTGCAGCCTTTAACTTCTGGGATCAAGTGATCCTCCCCACTCAGCCTCTCGAGTAGCTAGGACTACAGGTGCATGTCATCATATCTTGCTATTTTTTTTTTTAAAGATAGGATCTTGTTATGTTGCCCAGGCTGGTATTGAACTCCTGGCCTCGAGTTATCCTCCCAAAGTGCTGCGATTACAGTTGTGAGCCACCGCACCTGACCTGCCCAGTTATTTTCTACTTACCCTCAGAATTCTGCTCAATCACGCTTTTTCAAAGAAGTCTTTCTCTCGGGATGTAGTCAGGCCTTGTCATATTCTCTCTTAACAGTCTATTTTCCACCTTTTTGGTGCTGAACAAAACTGTAATTCAGTACTTATGTTATTGGTTGTTCAATATTTGTCTACCCCAATAGAATGTAAGTTCTTTAAGAAGTGCCTTATTTATCACTATCACAGCATTGGCAGGAACAAATATCTGTTTGAATGAATAAATAATACAAGAATAATTTTGTAAATGAAAGATTGTGTCTCACAATGAGGAAAATTTAATTATAAAATGAATAATTGAACATATAGATGAACATAGTATAAATACATATTGAGAAACAGGACTAGACATTGCTCTAAAATAACACACACACACACACACACACACACACTCCGTACTTCTCAGAAAAGAAGTCAAGGGAAAAAATATGCAGCTCTAACTAGACATGTCTTGCTAGAACAGAAAGGAAGCAGAGAATGCCCTAGATCAGGTAACTTGGGTGGTCGAAGGAGCTGGTCCCCAGCTGAAGAAGACACAGCCTCACCCTAGCAGGGTCCACTGAGGCTCACCTCCTCTGGGGAGTCCTCCATGCTGCCTGTCAGGGAGAGAGGAAGGAGAAAGACTGTGGACTTGACTGAGACAGGAGAGGCAGAGAAACAGACAATCCAGGCTTCTAGGGGCAGGAGCAGGGAGAAAGCCTAAGGCAAGGTACATGGGTAGGGAAGGGGTGCCTTAAGCAGCTGAGCTTCAACCAAAGGCTGACGACTCTTCCCTCTAGCAGCATTGTACTGTGGAAGAGGTGTCTCTGGGTTTCAGAACAAAGCCACATATGGGTCTCTGGTAGTCTCAGTGCCCAGAGATAGTGCAAGAGGAGGGCATAAATACCCCTCCCTGAGCTCCTACTAGTTATGAGAAGTTAAATGGACTAGAGAGGGAGAACGTTTTGGCTCAAGCTCCTCTTGTGTTCTTGGCTTCCTAAGTGTCATACCCAGGATAGTGGCTTATGAAGCTTTATTCTATTTCTCTTGAAGATATTTCAATGAAGTTAATTATTGTTAATTTACAGCTATGTTGAAAATGATTGCTATATGTTTACTGATTGGCCATAGGATATTTGGGATTACATCACGCATCAGCACATGGGTAACTATTTATTAGAAATTCACATTAAAGGAAAATACCAGCTGTTTATCTTTTTTTGGTGTTAGAAGTTTGGTTTTTTTTTTTTTTCAAACCTGTAATACAAGTGGGGTCATCTGATTGAGTATTTGCAAGTTAGCTTTTGGCTAAAGTGAATACTCATTCTGACTGTGCTAACATCTGCACAATTATGCAAAATAAAAGATTGATAAATTAAAAGTTAATTAAAAGATGTCCATGTCAGCACATTTATAACAGAGCATCCCATCTTCCCAACAGGACCATATCACACATTTTTTTTTTTTTTTTTTTTTTGAAACAGAGTCTCTCTCTGTCACCCAGGCTGGAGTGCAGTGGCGCAATCTGCAACCTCCGCCTCCCGGGTTCAAGCAATTCTCCTGTCTCAGCCTCCTGCGTAGCTGGGTCTACAGGCACACCCCCACCATGCCCGGCTAATTTTTGTATTTTTTAGTAGAGATGGGGTTTCACCATATTGGCCAGGCTGGTCTCGAACTCCTGACCTCAAGTGATTCACCCGCCTCAGCCTCCTGAAGTGCTGGGATTACAGGTGTGAGCCACCACACCCAGCCCATCTCACACATTTCTGTGAGCGGCAACTGCAACACCTTCTGGGGCTGTGGAGCTAATAGTTGCTGAAGAGCCCTCTGGCGTGGCTCGGTGCAGGAAAATGAAGGCAGAAGCAAAGAGAACTAGTTTTTGAGGAAATCATGAGGTGCTCTTTGGGGACTTGCAAAATAATTGTGAAGAGTCTTGGTAGGGCTGGATTTTGGAGAGAAGAGAAGCAGGAAGATGGGGAGGGTTAGATTAAAAACTACATTGTTCTGGATCATGTAGGTTTTTGTGTGTTGTGTTTGGTTTTCTTTTTATTTTTCTTGTTTTAAACTGATGTGACCTCAATAAGAAAAACTAGCTAAATTCATATTCCCCAGTAAGTCTGGGTAGACACAGAGGGGCTCTATGCATGTTTATTGACTTGAAATAAATAAAACAGCAGAAATGGTTTCTGTCTAGAGTGCTTAATAATATATTCAAAACAGTAGCCGTGTTGATTGGACTACATGTTTCATATTGTACCTGATTCACATTTAATCCTCATAATTAACCACAGGTGAATGTTTTTAAGTTCACTTTTTTACTGAGGCTTAGAAAGATTAAATTACTTGTCTAAGTCATAGCCAGTAAGTGGCAGAGCCAAGAGTCAAATCAACAATTGCCTAACTCCATTGTTTGCAGATTAATGTGTTCCACTTTCCCATGCTGCTCTGCCTTTCTGTGTTACTGGAGAATCAGAACTAAGGCAGTTTCCCAAGTGATAATAATCAGATTTCCTGTTGAATTATGATGTATGTTTATGTTCTCCACTGATATGTAAACTTCCAAGGAGGACAGACCTATCTAATTCCTCTTTTTGTCCCAACTACTTAGCACTTAGTTCAGAGTGTTCTATGCATAATAACTTAATCCTTACAATAACACCATCAGATAGACACTATTATTATCTTCACTCTACAGATGAAGAAATAGAGCCACAAAGAGATTAAGTAATTTGCTCGAGATGCCATAGAGGCTTTTAGTGCTCACCCTTCCCTGGGTCTCCTCTCTTTCCAGGCACGTGGGAGGATCACTTTCCTACCCTCTTGCAGTTAGGTGGCCTTGTAACTAGTAATGGTCTATAAGCTATGAGTAGAATTGATATGTGTCACTTCTGTGCTATGGGCCACTTTTCTGCCTTAGCATTTAACTGCTGATATGAGACCCTCCAGTGCTCAAAAGAGTTGAAGTGCATATATAGTTGCAGGACATTAGAGTCTCCATAATCCTGGATTCCTGAGTGATTCTGTGGAGCAGAGCTCCCTCTCCTCCATATGAACATGTAGCACGAGTAGGAAATAAACCTCGATGTTTTAAGCCACTGAGATTTGGGTTTTGATATGTTATCATAGCAAACCTAACTCATCCTGACTAATACACGGATCAGAACTCTAGTAAGTGATGCAGTAGAGATTTAAACCCAGACAATCTGGCTCTCCAGGCTGTGCCTTAAATCACTGTCCTTTAAGTGATTAGTGAATGTGAATTGACTAAATGAATGAATCAATGGTAAGAGGCCTTTGTTATCCACTCATACTTAGCAATCAAGATCCAGTTTTCGTGAGGGTTGAATGCTTTCCTTTTTATTTTTATTTTTTTTAAAAAGAATACCATCTCTTTTTTATCTTGCATTGGAAAATCTTGATGTTTATAGTGAGATGAATATATCTAATTACCACAATATTCAACTTGAGCAAGTCTTTTGAAGGTATTTTGCTAAATTAGAACTTTCAGATCTCATTAAAATTGAAACATTTGGTCAGCTTGATTTAGTCAATTTTGACTCTGTGTGTTTAAAATGACAGTACTAGCAATCAAATGAAACTTTAATTACAATTGAAATTTTCAGTAACTAATAAAAGACACCGTCAATTTGATAGTAAAAGACAGTTCTCCACAGAAGATACCCACAGGTGCTTTTGAAGTTATTTTTTAAAATTGTAAATAATAAAAAAGAACATCTTGCAACATGCACAAAATCAAAATGTAGGGAAAAATTGATTTGCATTTCAACCATGTATTAGAATTATTTTCATTTTTACATTATCTTTATAGTTTTTAAGTCATAGCAATCACAGAATGTCTTCTTTAACTTTTTACTTAATATTATATCACGTATTTTTCAAAATTTCCTAAAGCGAAGTTTATAGTGATGTAGTCAAAGCATCATAATTTATCAGCCTCCTATTCTTGTGCATCTGTGGAAGACACCCCATCTTTTTTATTTGTTAAAAACAAACTGATTTAATAGACTCACCGTATAGCTTGTTAAAGAGAACTTGTGACTTTACTGTGTGACATAAAGGAAGAGTCTTGTTTATTTACGTATTTATTATTATCTTGCAGTTTATAGGACAGGTAAAGACACCTAACCAGATCCTGCCGTCATCTACATTGACAAGCCATGGAAGGAGATAGAGTGCCAGCATCAGACCCAGTTTTCCTGACACCTGACTGTACAGTGTACTCATGTCTTAAGGGTGACTGCATGGGTTATAGTCTAAGCGTGCATTAGTTTGCTCAGCTGCCATAACAAAATACCACAGACTGGGTGGCTTAAACAACAGAAATTTATTTTCTCACAGTTCTGGAGGCTGGAAGTATAGGCTCAAGGTGCCAGCATGGTCAAGTTCTGGTGAGGGCTGTCTTCCTGGCTTGCCGATGGCTGCCTTCTGGCTGTGTGTTCACAAGAGGGGGCCATTTCTGGAGCGGGATACAAGAGAAAGAGAGAGAGATCTCTCTTCCTCATCTTATAAGGCCACAGTCCTTTCAACTTAGGGCCCCATGCTTGTGACCTCATTTAACCTTATTTCCCTCCTAAAGGCCTTATCCCAGAAACAGTCACATCGTGAGTTAGGGCTTTTACATACTTATTTTGATGGGCTACAATTCAGTCTATAACAAAGTGTCACTAAGGTACCACAGTCTAATGGCCAAAGAGAATGGGACATGATTAAACTTTAACAGGCTTCTAAACTTCAATAGTTTGTTTTCCTGAAGGACCTCCCACATTTTCCCCCTTCTGATGACAGTTACATCTGGTTATGAAGTTTCCCTCTGGGCCTTAGTACCAAGGAGCTCTGATCCCCAGCCCCATCCCAGTAACTAACGTGGTCCTTATTAGTGGAATTGTTGCCGTCTACCCTGTTTTCATTTGTCCCTTTTTGTTAGCCCAACCCCCCGACCCCCAGGCAAAGTAGAAATAAACAAGTAGACAATGATTCCAGTAGTGCTTTTGGTTTCCTTTTCACATACTATAGAGTTTTTGATTGTTTGTTTGTTTTGTTTTATTTTTGAGATAGGGTCTCACTCTGTCACCCTGGCTGGAGTACAGTGGCGTGATCTTGGCTCACTGCAGCCTCTGCCTCCCAGGCTCAAGCGATCCTCCTGCCTCCCGCCTCAGCCTCCTAAGTAGCTGGGATCACAGGCATGTGCCACCACACCTGGATAATTTTTGTACTTGTGGTAGACAGGGTCTCACCATGTTACCCAGGCTGGTTTTGAACTCCTGAGCTCAAGCAATCTGCCTGCCTCAGTCTCCCAAGGTGCTGGGATTACAGATGTGAGCCACAGTGCCTGGCCTTACATACCACCAGTTTATGGTGGTACTGTATGTATTTTTCACAGAAACATATTGTACTCAACAAAGAAACAGAGGCTGAACAATGTTTGTTCCCAATAGGGGCTTAATAGTTTCCCCATATAATAATATATTACTCTGTATGGGAGGATTTTCTCTTTTCTAACATTTAAATTACCTTAAGTACTGGTTAAGTTTTATCAAACTTCAAACATTCATATTTCTTGAGTGAGAGACCAATATAAAAATAATTAATTCACCAAAAGAGAATGTGGAACTAAGTTAGATTGTAAGGTCCTGAAAATGCTGGATTATAATAAAAATATCTCCTTAACCATGACAGCAGTGGTTAAAATTTAATGAGACATTAACAGTGAAGTATGGTTCTTCAGTCTCTGCATTTGCTTTGTGAAAGTTCAGCAAAGATTTATGCTCCAAACAGACTCTGTATTCATGGAAATATACAGCTTAATTTTTAAATATCCCTAGCACATAAAAAGGTCATTTGCTTTGTTTTATGTAATTCATATATCTATTGGTTTGTAATAATAACCATGACCTTCAGAGGCTGGACATTTGCTGGGAGCTAATGATCTGTCAGGGTTAGAGACCCAAAGCTTCATGCTGAGACCATTAATCAGCCCACCAGCCCATAACTTATGGGCAATACCGTCTTGCGTCAGTCATTGTGACTCAGGTCCTCCAGGCCAGAGCATGAACTTTGGAATGCTTACACTGTTGGCCAGCTTCACTGAATACCACAGTACACTGAAAATCATACCCATGTAAACCAGTGTCAGAAATTTCACACTGCAGTGGACATATCTTCTATGATTGCCACCCTTCCAAGGCCATGAGCCTGTATCTCAAAAGATGAGAACACTGGACAGATCATTATTAACTCCCTTTTGGAAGCCATTGGTCAAGTACTATTAAAAATATTTCAAAATATTTTCATACAAATGAACTTTATTAAATTAACTTTATTTATTTATTTATTTATTTATTTATTTATTTAAGACGGAGTCTCACTGTCGCCTGGCCAGGCTGGAGAGCAGTGGCACGATCTCGGCTCCCTGCTACCTCTGCCTCCTGGGTTCAAGTGATTCTCCTGCCTCAGCCTCCCGAGTATCTGGGATTACAGGTGTGCACCACCATGCCCGGCTAATTTTTTTGTATTATTGGTAGAGATTGGTTTTCACCATGTTGGCTAGGCTGGTCTTGAACTCCTGACCTCAGGTGATCTGCCTGACTCAGCCTCCCAAAGTGCTGGGATTATAGGCGTGAGCCAGCATGCCCAGCCTCCAGTGGCCTCTTTAGAGCTCTCATCCTCCGCGACTTCTCCGTGACCTGTTGAGCACCTCCCTCCTAGGGACACGGCTCCACCTTGCATTCAGCAAGTCGTTATCCTGCAACTACGATGCACCAGGTGCGGGCGTCTCGCTTGGCGTCTTTGCTGTCTTCCTTCTTCCATCTCTCCGACTTCTCTCCTCCTTTCCTGTTGTCTCATTGTCTACTTATCCTTGGTGTTCCCAGGATTCCCTTTTGTTCCTCTTCCCTTTTATAATAATTATTATTTGCAGTGTATTGAGGTATACTCAGCCTACCACAGAAATCACCCATTTTTAAGTGTACACTTTAATGAGTTTGGGTAAATGTGCACTGGGGATGTGTACAACCTCCATCACAATCAAGTTTTGGAATAGTTCCATTGCTCCAAAAAGTTCCTTTCTGCCCCATCTCTGGTCCTAGGCAACTTCTACTCTGTTTTCTGTCACTAGAGTTTTGCCTTTCCTAGATGTTCATATAAATGGAATTCGTGTGTTCTCTTTTGTGTCTGGCTTCTTTCACATAGCATGGTGTTTTTGAGATTGATCCATGTTACTGAGTGCATCAGTAGTTTATTTCTTTTTGTTGTTGAATAGTATTCCATTGTATGGATACACCACATTTTATTTTTAAAAAGTCTTAAACTTTTTTTTTTTTTTTGAGTCTCACTCTGTCTCCCAGGCTGGAGTGCAGTGGCGCGATCTCGGCTCACTGCAAGCTCTGCCTCCCGGGTTCACGCCATTCTCTTGCCTCAGCCTCCGGAGTAGCTGGGACTACAGGCGCCCGCCACCACGCCTGGATAATTTTTTGTGTTTTTAGTAGAGACAGGGTTTCACCGTGTTAGGCAGGATGGTCTCAATCTTCTGACCTCGTGATCCGCCCGCCTCGGCCCCGCAACGTGCTGGGATTACAGGCGTGAGCCACCGCGCCCAGCCAAAAGTCTTAAACTCTTTAACCACCCTATGTCTCAGTCTCCCAATTATAAAATAAGCACAATACTGGTAACTTAACGTTTATGTGTAGAACACTTAGGACAGAGCCTGGCACCTGGTAGATAACTGCACGTTAGTTCATATTGTTACATGTGATTGTCCACGCACTAATAATGATGAGGCTCCCTGCGCCGGTGGACTGGGAGGGTGGGAAAGCGTGGGGCACCTGGGAGTGCAGGACAGCACAGGACAGGGGGCGTGGCTTAGCAGGTGGGGCTGCTCTGGTGCGGATGCGTGGGAGGAAAGGGGTAGGGGCAGGAACTTGTGGAAGAGCGGACAGCAAGGGGAGTGGCCAAACGGAGGCGGGGCCTGGAAGGAGGGCGTGGCTTGCGGGCCTCCTGGCCGCCCGGCCTCTTTAGGTGCCGCAGCGGAAGGCCTGGAGCAGAGGCTGCTTCTTCGCCCGAGCGCTCCCTGGGTGAGTCCATACCCCTGGCGCGAGTACGATCATCTCCTCCAGGGAAGGCCGGGTCCCTCGCTGGAGTTCGACCCAACTCTTCCCCTCTACCCCTTTCTCCTTGTTCTACACCTAGCGAGCCCAGGCCCTCCCGAGGAGCAGAGAATGGAAGGAAACTAAGTTCTGTCCTGCGAGTCCTCGCCCTCTGCAGGAAGAGGATGTGGTGAGGCTAGCTTTTCCATATGCAGTTAGGCATCGAAGGGAAGATCTGCTGTACCTAAGTGGGGTGGGCATTTCATTTTTAGGGACCGTCTTTGTTAAAATAGTAAGTGGAATAGATATAGCCAAAGCCACTTCTTAAAATACACAGAAAGTATTTAGATGATGTTAATTAATAAGGCCCTCCAGCGAAAGGGGTGCTGAGCTGGGAACCGAGATAGTCCTTTCTCTATCACTGCGGTCCTCTGTCATCTCGAATGAGTCAGTTAACTTTCTGGGCTTCCTTCATTCTGTCACCCATAAAAGGAATGCTCCCCAAGACTTCCGTCCTGCAAGTCTGTAAAGGGCAGTCTGGTGAAGTTGCACAGCTTCAGCTCCGGTATCCTTAATCACAGGATCGTGGCTGCAAACTTCCCAGCCCTTCAGCACCAAACAGGTGTTAAGGCAAAGAGAATGAAGGCAAGATCCTCGGGATTCTCCGGGAAAGGAGGCAAGCTGCTCTGTGTTCTGGCGCTCCCAGTCCGCAGGGAGACTGGTGAAGCACACAATTTCTTTCCAAGCCCTCAGGGTCCAAGAGACTGGATACTAGATGTGTAGTGGCTGGGTATCTGGGCAGAGAGAGAAGTCTATCGTTCTGAGGAGCAGGAAGGACTGGGAAGAGGGTACCCAGTGTACAAGAGCCAGGCTGATGTGGTTGGAGGGTGGGGGGCAATGTCAGGGTAGGAAACACTTTTGCCTTTCCGGGGAATAAACAACTATTCTGGCGCCAGGTCAAGCTCATCTTCTGTGGGTACTTTATGCCCGACCAGTTATTCTAAAAGAAGACTCAAATAAGACTGCCTCATCCAAAGCCCCATGTGATTGTAATGCACACGGGGTGAGGACAATGGGCAGGCAATGGTATGTGGACTTTTTCAAGGCTGTATCTTATTCATTTGTTTCTTCAAAAATCCCCAGCAGAGAACCTTGAAAGCCAACTCTCATTTTTATTTTTAAAAAATTTAATTCCAGAATCACAGAATGAAAAGCATGGTGAAACCCTCCTTCCTACTCCCATATGAAAAAACCCTCTGATAACACAACAACAACAACAACACAAACCCTTCTCTTGTTTTTGTGATCCTTGGTTCTTGAAGGCTCAGTTTTTTCAACAGTGGACAAAGGCTTTCCTTCCATATACAGGCCATTCTTGCAATATTGTGTTCTATTCTGGGTGACATTTTTGAACAGGGACTTTGTTGAACTGCAACATGTTCAAGAGAGGATGACCAATATGGTTAGGAGCCTATAAATCCTGTCCTATGAGGGGCATTTAGGCATATTTAAACTGCAGGAACATAGCACTTGGTGGGGAGGACAGCTGCCTTCAAACAAAGTGAAAGGCTGCCAGGAGGAGAAGGACTTGTTTTATGTTTCTCAAGTGAGGAGAAACTGTAGGGGGCTAATTTTGGCTAGCACGACTGAGAAGATTTTAATGATTAGAACAATCCAGAAATGGAATGAGCTGCCCCAGGAGGCCTTGATTTACAGTCAGGGAACGTGTTTACTCAGAGTCTGGGCTCCATGTGTAGGAATTATTATAAGAGAATTGATGCAGAGGGCGAAACATTAGGGAGAAAAAGACTTCTAAGTTCATTTCTGGACATCTGATTCAATGTGTTAAGTTCTGGTTAGGAATATCTGACCTCAACTGATTCACACTGCAGATCTTTTCCTGTTTCTAAGGCCTGGAAGTGGGGAGTGTGAATGGTTGGGGTTGGAGTGGGGAGGACCAGAGAAAATAGGAGGATAGACAGAAAGAGTCTAAGAAAGGAGTGACTCCTAAAGGAAGGTCGCCTTAGACCACTTCACTTAACAGGTTTTTTTTTGTTGTTGTTTTCTGGGATCAGTTCTGTTTACCTTTGTATAGAGTGATTCCACCTGGCTTAGTATGTTGGTGCATAGCTTTTCTCTCTCTCCTTCCTGCTAGGTTCTTTTTGTAAATCACACTTTATTTGTTGCCAACCCTGATGAGTTGGAGTGGCCGATTTAAAGGTGAAATTATAAGCAATTTAGATTAACTGGTGGAACCAGACTTATGTTCTACTTTTATTCCTTCCTTGGTACTATGTAGGTCAGTGGTTAGAAGTGTGATTCAAATCATATCAGGATATGCTTCTCTTGCCTTGTCTTTTAATTGGTCTTGTCAGCCTTGTTTGATTTTTGTTTTGATTGGAACCCAGCTTCATAGTCTGAGGTTTATCTTCACAAAGCACAACGTGGCAAAGACAGAGCTATCCTGAACTGCAACCACTGCCTAATGGTCCAGACATTTTCCCCCTCGATTTGCACTACAGCTGCATCTGGCACACTGCACAACATTCTTTTTCATTTATTGGTATGGAATGTGAAAACATTTTGAAAGCAGAAACACACTATACAAATGTAAATTGCTATTATGGATAATATGCAGTTCTTAGGGAAAAGTTTATGTAGATATTTACTTGTACCTTATCAGCAGAACATGGCTTTGTTGGTTTTATGATATGTTATTAGATAGATACAGCTGCTATTGTAAATTGGCTTCTTTAATTTTTCGTGACTTGTGTCTGTAGTTTTAAAATGGTTTTTCTCCTAGACACATAGTCCCTAGATGACGTTTCATAATTGATTCTCTGCTTTCCTACTCAAAACATTATATACCTTTTTGATGAGATGATATTCTCATCAAACAAGTATTCTCTTCTTTAAAATTCACTAAGTCGGCAACTTGGCAACAGAAACTTAAAAAAAAAATCTGCTTAAAAGTCAAATCGTAAGCCGTTTATGATTTGACTGTGGTACATGCCTGTACTTCCCAGCTACGCGGGAAGCTGAGGTGGGTGGATTGCTTGAGCCCAGCCAGCAATATAGTGAGACACCCTCTGTAAAAGAAAAAAAAATCAAATCACATTCTGTACTTTGGGGAACATATGCTTAAGAAAGTTACCATTTCTAACTAAAGTACATCTTGTCACTCCTAGTTACAGCTGAATCATCTTACGGTTTCACTAGACATATCCAATTCTACTTGTATTACAGTCAAATTGTTGCACTATGCGTAATGTTACTAAAATAATATAGATTTACTTTTAGTTATAGCCATCTTTGATCTGACCACCTGTTATGTAATTGCTGATATATTGCCTTGATTTTTTCTTCCAAGGACCTGTATCTTTCCTTCCCCAACTAAATTCCTTAAGATATTACAATAGATGACATCTAGTGTAGGACTGTGTGCATATAGTGACCACTTAAATGTTTATTATATGGAAGAATTGAGCTTGCTGTAGTCTGTCTTATTTTAAGTATCATCAGTTGCAAGCAGATAAGCACCAGTTTGAAAACTCTGATGTCTGCAAAGAAAAATTAACAAGTTACCATCACATAAAAGATAAAGCTAGAAAATCACATGGATCATCAAAATATGCTTCAGCTGTATAAGAAAAATTAAGACATGACACTATATTCAGAAACATGAATGTTTGGAAAAAATCTCAAACATCCCAATGCCTCATTTTATAAAAATAATAAAACTTCTAAAAACATCCTAAACATGACAAAAAGGATCTAGGCAAAATCAAAGCTACCAAAAAAGACATTCATTGGGATCAAGCTTTTTCTCTTTCATGTTCATTCTTGTCCATTATTGACAAGAAAGAAAAGAAGAAGAGAAAAGCACATTTAAAAAGTTAAGACTCATTGTCAGACTTCACTTGTAAAAGATTTTGCAGAAATCCCATTTCTCTCAAGAAAAGTAAAACCAAGATGAGGCCAAAAGAGCTGTGTATGTATTTATATATGCTTGTCTGCTGCAGTAAAGACAGCGAACACCAGGTAACCAGTATTTCCAGAGATAATTGCAATGAAGATCTTAAAACTGCTTCATACTGTTTTGATGGTGGGATCCTAGCAAATTCCAAAAGCAAAAAAAGGCACACAAGGAAATCATTGTAGGCCTTGTATTAGGAGTTGCCCTCCCTGAAATAAACAGCTGTCCTCATAACATAGAGCCTCCTTTGTCATCCAGTCCATCTGTGCTTGAATTGAAAACATGTAACTCGGAAGATGAATTTTGGGTGGAGAGTCTGACAGATAAGAGGACTTCTCAAGTAGGCTTGATAAGCCCTGAAAAAAATGGACAGCAGTTTTGATCACAGTCAAGAGATTTTTCTAACTCAAAAGCCCCTCTTTTTTTCCCTCTAAAATCAGGGCTTGTTACCAATAGTCACAGTAGTCACTGCAGTTATTTGTCTTTAGCAACTCCCAAATATGTCGGGGTGGAAGTGGAGAAGGAATTCACTATTTCAGTGATTCTGCAGAAGTTGGGCAGAGATCTTAAGTGGAGAAACAGTTTGACAGTACAGCCATCTTCCTCAGAGCAACTTCAGATCCTCTCAGAGAATCAGAAGCCATATGGGCACCCAAGAGGAAGCCAGTCAGGCAGAAGATTTCTTTATTTCTTCAGCCATAGCCACCTCGTTGCTTTTAAGAAAGAGAAATTTGGATGAACAGCCTCTGGGTTTGAGTTTGCCTGGAAGAAGCAGGCCATGGCTGAAAGGGGCTTAGAGTGTATTGTGTAACATGCTGAATGCTGGTGATGAAACTCATGTGACTCCTAAAAATGTTTTGGAGACTGTGAGCCTTATAGAAGACAAAAATGAAGACTCAGTTATAATGACTGCCATTCTTGTGATAATAGCTAGAGGAAAAATATGTTTTTATCAAATCGCAAAAAACAAATGAGATAAAATATATTCAGACAAAATTGAATTCATCCTTTTTCTCAAAAAGTGGACATGATACTAATATTTTTAAAGAGCCTTCAGCAAAAATAAAAGCCAAGACAAAAGAAAGGGTTTAATCATAGAAATTACCCAGGAATATCAGCTAATCTAAATTTTAAAGCAGAGTTTTTCAGTTTTTATAGTTGTATTATTTTGTATTAAGAAAATTAAACAGCACAATGTAAACACACAAGCATACACATACATACATAACTTTGAATTTTAGCATGTATTTTTGTTATAAAATTTAGAAAATATGCTGAGGAAATGGAGAAACATCAGTTTATTATTTTTTTGAAATCACTTTGTAGAGGTATGATTGTCATGTAAAAAGCTGTATATACTTAAGGTATATAACTCAATGAGTTTGCAGATAAGTATTCACTTGTGAAACTATTACCTTTCAAGGCCATAGACATATTCATCTACCTCCTAAAGTTTTATCCAGCCCCCTTTGTAATTATTATTTTTTTGTGTAGTAAGAGCACAACATAAGATAAACCTTCTTAGAAAACTGTATGTATATATTTGCATTTCTCTGATAATTAGTGATGTTGAGCATTTTTTCATGTTTTTTTGTCCACTTGATTGTCTTCTTTTGAAAACTGTCTGTTCATGTCCTTTGCTCATTTTTTGCTGGGGTTGTTTTCTTCCTGTTGAGTTGGTTGGGTTTCTTATAGAGCTTGGATATTAGTCCTTTGTCAGATGCATAGTTTGCAAATATTTTCTCCCATTCTGTAGGTTGTCTCTTTACTCTGTTGATTATTTCTTTTGCTGTGCATTAAGTCCCATTTACCTAATTTTGGGTTTTTTTGCCTTTTTTTTTTTTGCCATTTGCCTATTTTTGTTTTCTTCTCTTTCTGAAAAGCAAGGAGGTAGTTATGGCTGAAGAAATAATTATTTCTTCTCCCATTCCGTAGGTTGTGTCTTTACTCTGTTGATTATTTCTTTTGCTGTGCAGAAGCTTTTTAGTTTAATTAAGCCCCATTTGCTTATTTTTGTTTTTGTTGCATTTGCTTTTGTGGTCTTAGAAATAAATTATTTGCCTAGGCCAATGTCCAGAAGCGTTTTTTCTACATTTTCTTCTAGGATTTTTATAATTTCAGGTCTTACATTTAAGTAATTAATTCATCTTGAGTTAATTTTTGTATATGGTGAAAGATATGGGTCCAGTTTCATTATTCTGCATGTGGCTATTCAATTTTCTCAGCACCATTTATTGAATAGGGTGTTCTTTCCCCTATGGATATTTTTGTTGACTTTGTCAAAGATCAGTTGATTGTAGGTATGTGTCTTCATTTCTGAGTTCTTTATTCTGTTCCACAGATCTGTGTGTCTATTTTTATACCAGTACCATGTTCTTTTGGTTACTGTAGTCTTGTAATATAATTTGAAGTCAGGTAATGTGGTGCCTCTGCTTTGTTCTTTTTGCTTAGAATTGCTTTGGCTATTTGGGCTCTTTTTTGGCTCCATATGAATTTTAGAACTGTCTTTTCTGATTCTGCAAAAAATGACATTGGTAATTTGATAGGAATCACACTGAATCTTCAAGGTCATTTTAGTGAAACCACAATGAGATACTATCTTACATCAATCAGAATGGCTATTATTAAAAAGTCAAAAAAACAACAGATGTTGGCAAGGATGCAGAGAAAATATAACACTTATTCACCATTGGTGAGAATGTAAGTTAGTACACCCTCTGTGGAAAACAGTATGGAGATTTCACAAAGAGCTAAAAATAGAACTACCATTAGCTCTAGCAATTCCACTACAGAGTATCTACCCAAAGGAAAAGAAATCATTGTATAAAAGGACACCCACAATCGTATGTTTATTGCAGCACTATTCACAATAGCAAAGTCATAGAATTAACATAAAGTGTGCATCAACAGAGGATTGGATAAATAAAATGTGGAATATGGAATACTATGTATATAGCATATACACACACACCATGGAATACTACTCAGCCGTGAAAAGAATGAAATCATGTCTTTTGCAGCAACATTAGTGGAAACAGAAAGTAAAATCCCGTGCATTCTCACTTATAAGTGGAAACTAAACAATGTGTACACATGGCCATAGAATGGAATGTAGGGGGTGAGGGATAAAAATTACCTTTTAGGTACAATGTACGCTATGTGGGTGATGGGTACACTGAAAGCTCAAACTTCACAACAAAACAATATATCCATGAAACAAAACTGCACTTCTACCCCCAACTCTGTAAAAATTTTAAAAAAGAAAAAAGAAAATTGTACATATATAATACAGTATTATTGACTATATGCACTATGCTATGTAGTAGATCTCCAGAACTTACTTATCTTGCATAGCCGAAACTTTGTACCCTTTGGCCATCACCTCCTCATTTTCCCCTTTCCACTATGCCCCTGACAGCCACCATTCTACTCCCTGCTTCTATGAGTTTGACTATTTTAGATTCCACATATAAGTGATTGTCTTTCTGCACTTGGCTTATTTCATGTAGCATAATGTTCTCTAGATCCATCCATGTTGCAGCAAATAACAGGCTTGCCTTCTTTTTTCAGGATGAATTGTATTCCTTTATATTTATATACTACATTTTACTTATGTATCCATTGATGAACATTTATATTGTTTCTATATCTCTCGAGGTGTTAACACTGAATTGTCAGCTAATATAGATAAAGCAATGGCAGCTGACCTCCGTTTTGAGTAAAAGTAGAAAATACTAATGTTAGTTGACTACTTTTCTAGAAAAAAAGTTTTTAAGGCCAGGCACGGTGACTCACTCCTGTAATCCCAGCACGTTTGGGAGGTCCAGGTGGGCAGATTGCTTGAGGCCAGGAGTTTCAGACCAGCCTGGACAACATGGCGAAACCCTGTCTCTACTAAAAATACAAAAATTAGTCAGGTGGGTGGCGCATGCCTGTAATCCCAGCTTCTTGGGAGGCTGTCACAAGAATCACTTGAACCTGGGAGGCGGTGGTTGCAGTGAGCTGAGATTGTACCAGTGCACTCTAGCCTGGGCAACAGAGCAAGACTCTGTCTCAGAAAAAAAAAAAAAAAAGTTTTTTAGAAAAGTAATAATCCTCAGTGTGGCTGTGTTTATTTATAGGAAATAGTTAAGTGAATAGTAAAAAAATTGTTCCTTGATAGTTTACAAAGAGGGATTTTTGGCAAATGTGAAAATAACTATGTTTTGGCCAGGCACGGTGGCCCACACCTGTTATCCCAGCACTTTGGGAGCCTGAGGCAGGCGGTTCATGAGGTCAGGAGATCGAGACCATCCCGGCCAATATGGTGAAACCCTGTCTCTGCTAAAAATACAAAAAAAAAAAATAGCTGGGTATGGTGGCACGCACCTTAGTCCCAACTACCTGGGAGGCTGAGGCAGGAGAATTGTTTGAACCCAGGAGGCAGAGGTTGCAGTGAGCCGAGATCGCATCACTGCACTCCAGCCTGGCAACAGAGCGAGACTCTGTCTCAAAAAAAAAAAGGACTATGTTTTAATTTTTTTTCCAAAAGTTTTGGTACCTCTTTCTTTTCTCTTCTCTTTTGTTTCCCTCTTTTCTAAATTGTGTCCATTCATTCATTCCAATACAAAATATTTGCTGAGTGCTTATTATGTGCCGTGGAAGTGGTGCACTATTCTTATCCCCAATTTCTCCCCAATATCTCACAACACAGTAGAAAAAAATATCAGTGTAGTAGGATTTTGACTTGAAATAAAGCTGTCTTCCATTTAGGGGCCAAGTATGCCAGGGCATGTGTGGAGGAGTGGGCTTATCTATTTGCACTAAGGTCTGAGGGAAGGTGTTCATCATAATGGAGATAATTTGGGTCAAAAACACTACCTCATCTGTGTAAAAGAAGAAGCATTTCTGAGTCCAGGATTTTCTTAGATTGTTCATGGACCCAAGCTTACGTCTCTAGGAACACTGAAAACACAAGGGGACATTGCTTTGGAAGAATGTACAACGTGATGTTCTGAAGGCCAGGAGCAAATCCCCTCCAGCCCTGCAGGCAGGTCTTACCTATAATGAGCACACACACTGCTGCAGAGCCAGCCCAGGACCCACCTGTTGTGAAAGGCATGGTTAGCTCACCTGGCATTGTCCGTCTCTGGAAGTGCAATGAATGGAATAGGACTGCTCTGGGGACAAGTCCTGGTACCAACCTGTTCTTGGCGAAGATGGAACTGCTGCCAGTGTGGCTCCAGGACTGATTTCCCAGTTAGCTAAGGACCTTCTCATGGTCTTGTTACCTTAATCTCTCCTTCTGGCCAGCTTCTTATTTAGCTCTGTTATTACTCATTCCTCCCCTGCCTGTTCTTCTTCCACAAAGAGTCCTCAAGTCCTTGGCTCCTCTTTTTGTCCCATCCCACAAGTACTGCTCTGCACATTTTTCTTTGTGCACTCACATGGTTAATTATCTGAGCCACTTCCTTGTCAGAACTCTGGGTTCCCTCACTTTCTCTCAGTTGGCTGGACTCATGCATCAGAAAACTAACTCTGGATGTATGAGACCTCTTTCTTCTCAGCTCCTACTTCTGGGCTGCTGCTGCTGCTGCTGCTAGAAGAAGTGTAGATTACACACTGTGCCACTGCGATTAGCTGCTCCTTCAAGAGCTCATTACTTGCCTTAGCCTTCACCACCTTCCTCAAGCCCTATACCATCCCTGAGTGTTCATTCCTGGCATGTGGTTTTTCCTCCTAAGGACATTGAGGCCATTTCCTTACTTCCTTTCTCCCTTTAATTTGCTCTTATTGAACTTTGTCCTTGCCAATCCCCTGAGATCTCTTTCCATATGCGTTAATAGCATCCATCTTGTAAAATCTGATGGTTGGTTCTCAGTCCTCTTACAACTTGAACTTTTAGTGGTATTTGACATAATTGGTTCCTTTCCCTTTCTTGACCACTTTCTTCATTTGGTTATGGGGACATTGCAGAAGGCTTTGACTTCTTTTCACCCATTCGCTGTTCCATCTTATCTTCTTCCCCAGCTCCTCTTTTTTTTCTGACTTCCAAATATTTGAATGTCTCAGAGCTCACTTCTCAGCCTCATCTCTGCTCTTTCTTACTCAGTAAGAAACCTCTATTCACAATAGCAAAGACTTGGAACCAACCCAAATGTCCAACAATGATAGACTGGATTAAGAAAATGTGGCACATATACACCATGGAATACTATGCAGCCATAAAAAAGGATGAGTTCATGTCCTTTGTAGGGACATGGATGAAATTGGAAACCATCATTCTCAGTAAACTATCGCAAGGACAAAAAACCAAACACCGCATGTTCTCACTCATAGATGGCAATTGAACAATGAGAACACATGGACACAGGAAGGGGAACATCACACTCTGGGGACTGTTGTGGGGTGGGGGGATGGGGGAGGGATAGCATTAGGAGATATACCTAATGCTAAATGGCGAGTTGGTGGGTGCAGCACACCAGCATGGCACATGTATACGTATGTAACTAACCTGCACATTGTGCACATGTACCCTAAAACTTAAAGTATAATAATAATAATAATAATAAAAAGAAATCTCAGCAGGTGTTCTGACTTTAAATGCCACCTATAGGCTGATCATTCTGAAATGTGCATTTCTATATGCAGTTTCTGTCCTGAATTCCAGACTTGTATTTCCAACTGCCTACTTGGCATATTCCCTTAGGTCTCTAGTAGACATCTCAAACTCCACACATCCAAAACAAAGCTCTTGATTTCTGCATGTCAAATTGCTCCTCTTTGGCTTCTCCATCCTTGTTGCCCAAGCCAAAATAGAGAGTCACCCTTGATTCGTCTCTCTCTTACCTTCCACTTTACTCTATCAGAACAGGTCCGTAATCCGTTTACTTTGCTCCAGACCACCATCATTTCTCAATGGAACAACTATCCCTGCTTTCACTATTCCCCTGCCTTCATTTTTCATATAGAAGCCAGGGAGATCACTTAGCAACTTACATTAGATAAGGTAATTCCCTTGATTAAAACCTTCCACCAGCTTCCCATGATACTCAGATAAAATCTAGGTTCCCAAACCTTACTTCCAAAGTCCTGTGTGATCTGGCCTCTGGCCGATCTCTCTGATCTTACCTTATTCCCTTTTCTCCTTTGCCCATTCTATTCCAGCTTCACTGGACTGCTTTGGATTTTTTCAACCTCATAAGCCACTTCTTTCCTTGATTTTCACATGGCCTTAGAAAGTCTAAATGACATCTCCTCAGAGAGGTTTCCCTGACCACTCATTCTAAAGGAGCCCAACCCCTATCACATCACCATATTTTAATTGTCTGCATAACACTTATCTCTGTTGGATATTTTTCTTGTTTATTTGGTATTGTCTGCTCCAACTAGAAGGTCATCAGAAACTTTGCTTTGTTCATTCATGTATTCTCTGCACAACTTGCCATGGGTCATTTACAAGATGATTGTATACATGAGTCCAAGACATGGGAGAATAGGCTGGAGATGCCATAGGCTGACACCTTATGTAATACTTCACCAAGACCTGCTGATTTTACCTCCTAAACATTTTTCTATTCCAGGGCTGTCCCTCCATATAAAAGAGATGGAGAAGGCACAAAGCTGTCATCATTTCTTTATGACTTCAACAGTTTCCATCTGGTCTTCCTGCCTTCAGTCTTATTTTCTCCGATCCATTCTCTGCCACAGTTCCTAAAACATAAGTCTGGCATGTCACTCTCCTGTTTAAAACTCTTCAAAGGCTTTCAGTCATTTGCATGATAAAGTCATTAGCCTAACAGTATATTCTGTGTTGTGATAGGCGGTCTCTCTCTCTATATCCTTCTTGTTTTATTCTCCAAGAATGGCCAACTGCTTGTAGGGCACTGTGAATACTTTGCTTTTCCTGTTTCTGTGTCTTTGCTCAGTGCTCCACTCTGCCTTGGACTGTTTGGCCTTTAGAAGCCATGTGACCTTGGGATATCACTTATTCTTCTGAACCTTAGTTTCCTAATAATCATAATTCTTCACAGGGGCAACGTGAGGGTCAAATGATATCATGTACAGAGAAAAAAGTACAATGCCTGTTGTATAGCATGTGCTCAACAAATTGCAATTGTATTTTTCAACAATGTTAATGTTCACACTAATACTACTAAACCATAATATAGTGGAGCCAGCGTAAGATTTCTGGCACTTTCTTGGGTTGCTTGCCTTGGGAGAAAGTAACCAGATCTGACTAAAAATTTGAACTACCAGCTCTGATTTTCCAGTCCTCCTTCCCTGTCCTTCCTAGAAACCTTGAAATCCACATAATTCTCACCCAAGGATTCTCAAATCTGCAGGGACAAGACAAGCACTTGTTCCTCATTGGGCCCTGGGACCCTCCCTGGCTGTGCTCTCGGGTGAGGGGGTCAGTTGGGATTGTCCAGCATTTCTGTGTCTTGGGACTGGAAATCAAGACTTTGGAGTTTTCCTCCAGTCTTTCGCATAGACTTACTGAACTGCCAGGTTTCAGAGACATGCTGGAGCCCCCTGGTGGTGGCTTCTGGGCACGGTAATAGCCATAACTGCAGGGTGAATGGAACCTGTGAAGTTCAAAGTACTTTGTCACTATGTTATCTTGTTATCACTGCAAGGATGGTTAGGGATCTACCTGGCATCTTGTGGACTGCCATATAAGGGAGGATAATGACATGTTCTAAGCTTCCAGGGTGTGGTGGGGATGATGGGAAAGGGCTTTGGTGCCAGTGGGATGGGTTAGCCTGGAGTGCTCCCCAGGGACAAAAAGCAAGGTTGCTGTACATAATGACAACCTTTGACTGGATCAGAATGAGACCCAGGTGAGCCAGTTCTCCTGGTGATTTTAATCTACTTTCAAGGTTTAGCTGCTCTGAGCTCTGTGAATTTCAGGTAGTCCAATAGTCAGTTTGGCGAATACATTCATTTACTTAGAGACTTAACAAATTAAGCCAATAAATACCTACCATATACTAGGTGTTAAGTGCTGTGGCAAGTGCTATGGCAAATTCTGAGATGAATCATGGCCCCCACCTTCCACAAACTCACAATCTGGTGGGGATTTTAAGACTCATAGACAAATAATTGAATGGAAGAACATTCCATGCTCATGGATAGGAAGAATCAATATCGTGAAAATGACCATACTGCCAGAGGTAATTTATAGATTCAATGCCATCCCCATCAAGCTACCAATGACTTTCTTCACAGAATTGGAAAAAACTACTTTAAAGTTCATATGGAACCAAAAAAGAGCCCGCATTGACAAGACAATCCTAAGCAAAAAGAACAAAGCTGGAGACATCACACTACCTGACTTCAAACTATACTACAAGGCTACAGTAACCAAAACAGCATGGTACTGTTACCAAAACTGAGATATAGACCATTGGAACAGAACAGAGCCCTCAGAAATAATACCACACATCTACAACCATCTGATCATTGACAAACCTGACAAAAGCAATGGGGAAGGGATTCCCTATTTAATAAATGGTGCTGGGAAAACTGGCTAGCCATATGTAGAAAGCTGAAACTGGATCCCTTCCTTACACCTTGTACAAAAATTAATTCAAGATGGATTAAAGACTTAAATGTTAGACCTAAAACCATAAAAACCTTAGAAGAAAACCTAGGCAGTACCATTCAGGACATAGGCATGGGCAAGGACTTCATGTCTAAAACACCAAAAGCAATGGCAACAAAAGCCAAAATAGACAAATAGGATCTAATTAAACTAAAGAGCTTCTGTGAAGCAAAAGAAACTACCATCAGAGTGAACAGGCAACCTACAGAATGGGAGAAAAATTTTGCAATCTACCCATCTAACAAAGGGCTAATATCTAGAATCTACAAAGAACTCAAACAAATTTACCAGAAAAAAAATCAAACAACCCCATCAAAAAGTGTGCAAAGGATATGAACAGACACTTCTCAAAAGAAGACATTTATGCAGCCAACAGACACATGAAAAAATGCTCAGCTTCACTGGCCATCAGAGAAATGCAAATCAAAACCACAATGAGATACCATCTCATGCCAGTTAGAATGGCAATCATTAAAAAGTCAGGAAACAACAGGTGCTGGAGAGGATGTGGAGAAATAGGAACACTTTTACACTGTTGGTGGGACTGTAAACTGGTTCAACCATTGTGGAAGACAGTGTGGCGATTCCTCAAGGATCTAGAACTAGAAATTCCATTTGACCCAGCCATCCCATTACTGGGTATATACCCAAAGGATTATAAATCATGTTACTATAAAGACACATGCACACGTATGTTTATTGCGGCCCTATTCACAATAGCAATGACTTGGAACCAACCCACATGTCCATCAATGATAGATTGGATTAAGAAAATGTGGCACATATACACCATGGAATACTATGCAGCCACAAAAAAGGATGAGTTCATGTCCTTTGTAGGGACATAGCTGAAGCTGGAAACCATCATTCTGAGCAAACTATCGCAATGACAGAAAACCAAACACCACATGTTCTCACTCATAGGTGGGAATTGAACAATGAGAACACATGGACACAGGAAGGGGAACATCACACACCAGGGCCTGTTGTGGGGTGGGGGGCAGGGGGAGGGATAGCACTAGGAGATATACCTACTCTAAATGATGAGTTAATGGGTGCAGCACACCAACATGGCACATGTATACATATGTAACAAACCTGCACATTGTGCACATGTACCCTAGAACTTAAAGTATAATAAAATAAAAACAAAGGAAAACAAGGCAAACAAAAAAAGACTCATAGACAGTTGAATTAGAGAGGGGAAAGTGATAATGATTCAAGTAGAAGTAAAATGTAAAGTGAGTTCAGAAGAGGGAGACATATCCAACAGTAAAATTTTATAGCAGGGAGCCATTTGAACTAAAATTAAAGAATGTGAGTTGCAGAGGGCGTCCCAGATGGAACCATGGCAGGAAAGCCTGGGTGTGTGTGAAACTGCCAGAAGTTTTGTTTGGTGCATGGAGACTGGAAAGATAGATGGAGGCTACATCCAACTGGGTCCTCATCATCTGTTCAAGGAGTTTGGATCTGATTTCTTAGGCAATGAGCATAACCTGATGAGGTGAGTGTTTTAAGAGAATTCAGTGATAGGACATAGGATGGATGGGAGGAAGGAAGGATGAAATGTGGAGAGACAGTAGGTGACTATTAGGATAGTTCAGGCTGGTGGAATGGAGAGGAGAGGGCAACCTAAATAAGTGTTTCATCATTTATCAACATGACTTGGCAACTGATTGGAAAAAGGGGCAATAGACAGAGATGAATTTTTAAAATGCCATGACATTTCCAAACACTGATGGCTGGGAAGATTGTGGAACCCATAGCAGGTACAGTGGCAAAGCATGTTTGAAAGGAAATGGGAGGTGTACCATTTTGGTCAAGAGGAGTTTGAGATATCTGTAGAATGTTCAGGTAGAAATTCAGGCTTGGAGTACAGAAGGGAAATGGCTTTGAGATATAGAATATGAGATCAGTTCCACTGAGAAAAAGATAAACCGGTAGAATTTGGTAAGATTTCAGAGGAGGTTGGGAGATCTCTTATCTGTGCAGAAAAAAGTGAGAGGCAATGTGAAAGTGGCTTTGTGCTCTGAGGGCAGACCTGAGTTTGAATCCTAGCTCTGCCACGTAGTCTTTGTGTGACCTTGAACAAGTTACTTAACCTCTTACTTAGCCTCGGTTTTCTCATCTATAAGACGGGATAGAATATAGCCTTTTCTTTGGAGGGGTTTATGAGGATTAAATCAGATGACATATTTAGAAGGATGCCCAGCATGTGACTGCTTGATAAAAGCTACCATTTTAAAAATTATTACCACTAATAGTGACAATGATTATTAGTAGATAATAGTACAATGAAAATGATTAGTAGTACAATGATAGAAAATTGAGGGCACTGACATTTTGGGGGGGTGGAGGAAAAGAAGTCAGAGAAGATAGAAATAGTGGAAGAGGAGCAATGAACTATAGTTTTGCAGCATTAGGTGAGAATTTCAAGGACTTGGTAGCCACTGTTGTCAACTGAGGTGAGAAGTTAATGTGGATGAATATAGAGAAAATACTGTTACATTTGGAATGGGAGTATATTAGTTTGCTAGGGCTGCTGTAACAAAGTACCACAAACGAGACAGCTTAAACAACAAACATTTATTGTCTTCCAGTTCTGAAGGCTGGAAGTCTTAGATTAAGGTGTCCCAAGGTTGGTTCCTTGTGAGGGCTGTGAGGGAAGGATCTGTTCCATGCTCCTCACCTCACTTCTGGTGGTTTGCCAGCATCTTTGGCTTATAGATGCATTGTCTCAATCTCTGTCTTTATGTTCACATGGCATTTTCGCTGTATGGATGTCTCTGTTCAAATTTTGCCTCTTTATAAAGATACTGGTCATATTAGATTAGGAGCCCGCCCTGCTCCAGTATGACCTTGTCTTAACTAATTATATAATATTTATATTATTATTATAATTTTAGATGTAAAATGATTTTAGATAGAAAATTGAGGGCACTGACATTTTTGGGGGGTGGAGGAAAAGAAGTCAGAGAAGATAGGAAGAAACAGCAGAAGAGGATCAATGAACTATAGTTTTGCAGCATTAGATGATAATTTCAAGAACTGGGTAGGAAGGATCTGTTCCATGCCCCTCACCTCGCTTCTGGTGGTTTGCTGGCATCTTTGCAGATCAGATTATACACAGATTATAATCTGTGGTCAAATTATACCTAGGGTCAGATTATACACAGATCTGTGGTCAGATTATAGACAGATTTTTGTAAAAATCTGATTTCTTCAATTGACTAAGTCTTTTTATTTATTTATTTATTTATTATTTAATGTGCTAAATTTTATTGATAATCAAGGAAATGTAAACTAAAATAGCGATGCTATAACATTACACATTCACTAAATCCACAAAATTTAAAAGATAAATCTGCTGATATTAACTATTGGAGTGAATATAGATCAATGGAAAACTATTAACCTTGCTGAGGGAACTGTAAATTGATACAGCCATTTTGGAAATGAATATGCTCCAGGACTCAGCATTTCTCTTTCTAGATATATCCTAGAGAAACTCTTGTTTATAAACACCACACATGTGCAAAAATGTTCCTAGTGGGGCTATTTGTAATAGAAAAATAATGGCAACATCCCAAATGTCCATCATCATGAGACTAGATAAGTAAAATGAAATGTTATACAGTAGTGAAGATGAACAAATCACAGCTACACAGCTATAGCATGAACAAATCTTAAAACTTAATACTGAATGAAGAAAAGCAGATCACAAAAGACTCCATACAGCACAATGCCATTTGAAAAAAGCAAAGCTTAATTTAGTGTTTAGGAATGCATATATATGGAATAACACTATAAGAAAAGCAAAGGAAAGATAAACACAAAATTTCAGGAGAGTGATTAATTCTGGTGGCGATATGGAAAGAGGCAGAGGAGGGGATAATAAAGGGGCTTGCAGGTTGATATTGGGAATATTCTAGTTCTTAGGCTAGGTGGTAGATTCATAGGGTATTTATTTCATTGTTATGTTTCATAATTTATATATATATATAAAACTTTCTTTTGTACATGCTTGGTATAATATAATTAAAAATCCAATAACCAGAATGATTTATAACTAGGGAAATTTGTAGTTTGTGGCTACTAGGTTGTAAATTCTTCAAAGGTAGCTATTTGGCAAAAACGAAATATTCAACAATAATCGGACTCAACAATGGATGAAGAATGTTGTGATATGTGTATACTGATGCTTCTGGAGTGCTTTTAAATGTACTTAGAAGAGATTGAAGATGGATATCATATGAGTCCCCCTATCATTTTGTCTTTTTTAAAAAATTTAATTTAATTTAATTTTAAGTTCCAGGACTAAGTCTTTTAAATCAAATCAGTCAAAATGATTTCCATTTATAGATTCAGGCTTAATTAGCCTCCAGGGGTGCGATATAGGAGCAGTGGCATGAGGACTAGGGCTGGAAGCAGAAAGACTAGTGTTCAATGCTGGTTCTATAGTAATTATATAATAATTATGTAATTAGTTAAGACAGATATAATTTTTAACTGTGCAGATATAATTTCCAACTGTGACACAGTTCCGCTTATAACAGGGAAGGTGGTCTTTGGGAGAACAGTATCAGCACAGGCCAGATTATACACAGGGCAAGGGAAATAAGAAAGTGGAACCCTGAAATAGAAGGGAAATAGAAGAGCATGGGACAAATGGAAATACACTCACCATAGGGGAAGAGAAGATGTTCAGACTGAGGACAAAGCAAAATGGATGGATGAGCAGTCATCTGTATCCTTGTCTGGATTGCAGCAGGTGGACTTTTCTGCACCCTCCTGTTAGGCTCCGTATTCTTTTGTCTTCTTCTTTTTTTTTTTCTTGGTATAAATTATATGAAGAATTGGTTTATCTCTCCACTTTGCTCATTAAAAAAAATTGTTAAAAATCATCACAGAGCAAGCAAGCAAGCACATGCAAGCAATCCTGGTTGATATTGTACAATAGAAATATAATGAGGGAGGGAGGAAGGGAGTTCTCCTTAGGATACAACCAGAGCATATGTACTTGTAGAATTTCAGGGTTTTTTAAACAATTTTTTTCCCATAGAAGATATGTAGCTTAGCATGAAGACCATTTCCCTTGAGAAAAAGCTTTAAAGATAGTAATAATCTTAATTAAATAGTCTTTTCTATTCAGAAGGGAACAAAATTATAAATGTACATACAATTTTCAAGCATATGTTCTTCTTAATGATATTAATATATCCCTAGAGATAGTAGTAAAGCTTCTTCCTAATTAGGTAGTATTTTATTAAACTGAAAAAAATCTCATGTTAGTTTGAATGCCATTTTCAAGAATTAAATAACATTCAGATTCAGATAGATTTTGTTTCCTCCGTGGAAATGATTGGTGCTGGTCACAAACCAGTTTTAGGATCAAGAAATAATGAATCTGCTTGTTAAATAAGAACTCAAATTTCCCAAGATTTTGCCAAGCATGGATATGTCTTATTGCTGATTCTACTTATGCCAAGACAACTTTTTTTAAAAGTAAAAATAAGAATAATTTGAACTATGTAAAAATCTGATTTCTTCAATTGACTAAGTCTTTTACATCAAATCAGTCAAAATTATTTTGATTCAGCCTTAATTAGCCTCCAAGGTTGTGGTATGGAGCAGTGATGTGAGGACTAGGGCTGGAAGAAGAAAGACTAGACTTCAACACTGGTTCTATGATTAAAGAAAAAAGAGAAAACTATAAAATTAGAAATGATAGAGATAAAAATAATTGTAAGGAGTATTACATGCATCTTTATGGCTATACATTTGAAAACAGATACAATAGTTGGTTTCTCAGCAAAAAATACATCTTCAAAAGGAATAAGCTGAAGTGAAAAATGTGACTACTAATTACCACACAAGATGTTAGAAAAGTCATTACAAAGCTATGATTGAAGAAAACAATAGGACCAGACAGATATACAAGTGAGTTTCATCTCATTTTTAAAGAACAGGTCATTCAAATGTTTTATGCACTATCTGGATCATAAACAATGATGACATGTTATTATAAATGTGAAATTTCTAAATTAAATATTAGCAAGTAGATCCTAGGAATGTATCTAATGGGTATTAAAACAAAAATAGTTTACTTCAAGAATGCAAATATAGTTTAATATTAGGAAATTGACCAACTTTATTTATTTATTTATTTATTTAGTTTTTGAGACAGAGTCTCTCTGTATTGCCCGGCTGGAACGCAGTGGGATCAGCTCAGCTCACTGCCACCTTGGCCTTCCAGGTTCAAGGCATTTTTGTGCCTCAGCCTCCCGAGTAGCTGGAATTACAGTCATGTGCCACCACGGCTGGCTAATTTTTGTATTTTTAGCAGGGACAGGGTTTCACCATGTTGGCCTGGTTGGTTTCGAACTCCTGGCCTCAAGTGATCCGCCCACCTCAGCCTCCCAAAATGCTGGGATTACAGGTGTGAGCCACTGCACCTGGCCTCGACCAGCATAATTTATTAATCAACAAGTTAAACAGGTTAAAGGAGAAAAGTCAACATATAAATTTAAAAAGATATTTGCTTAAATGTAGCAATTATGCATAATAAAAACTCTCAATAAAACAAATATTATTTGCCAAAAATTAATAACAAATATCCTAAATGGTGAAATGGTAAAACAAAGTTAAACCAAGAACTTGACAGGAAGGCCTGCTCTTGCTGTTATTAGTTAACATTCCTTGGAAGTCCTTGCAAATATAATAAATAAATAATCCTTGTAGGGACATGGATGAAATTGGAAATCATCATTCTCAGCAAACTATCGCAAGGACAAAAAACCAAACACCGCATGTTCTCACTCATAGATGGGAATTGAACAATGAGAACACATGGACACAGGAAGGAGAACATCACACTCTGGGGACTGTTGTGGGGTGGGGGGATGGGGGAGGGATAGCATTAGGAGATATACCTAATGCTAAATGGCGAGTTAATGGGTGCAGCACACCAGCATGGCACATGTATACATTGTAACTAACCTGCACATTGTGCACATGTACCCTAAAACTTAAAGTATAATAATAAAAAAAAGTGTAACCAAAAAATAAAAAATAAATAAATAAATAAATAAATAATCCAACTGGTCAAAATCCTGAAAAAGAGGAGAAAAATAATCTTTTTTTCCTGACCATATGGCTATATATATAGAAAATCCAGGACACTATAGTAAAAACCTCCTAGAGGTAAAAAAATTTAGCTAGGTGTATAGATGCACAATAAATATATAAAAATCACTAATTTTCATCTATTATTTAAAAAGCTACAAATGGAAATGTTAACAAGTATTCAATTAATAACAAAATTATAGAACAGAAAGAAATTTAACAAGAAAGGCATAGGACTTACATGAAGCAGATAATTCATTAGAAGTTATATGTCTTATAGCAGGACATAGAACAAGATATAAACAAATAGAAACACTATACTTTTGGATAGGAAGACATTATTAAAAACGGTCGATTCTTCCAAAATTTATATATACATATATATGTTTTATGTAGTTCTTATTAGGATCCTAGTGGCTTTGGTGTGGGGCGATTTGATAAAATGATCTTAAAATTTATATAGAAGAACAAATGCCCACAGATGGCCCCCCAAAACATGATAAAAAGACTAGTGAGAGTTTACAAGGTTTCAGAGCATACTAATAAATATTGTATTGGCATTGGAACAAGTAACTAGATCAGTAGAAGAAAATAAAGACTCTGGAAGTAGATTCTGGAATATATAAGCATCTTGGTAGTTAAGTTCAGTGGGAAAGTATGTTTCTATAATAAATGATACTAGCACAACTGGCTGTCTACTTGGAAGAAAAATTTGGACCCATAAGTTATGCATATTAAAAAATAAGTTAGAGACATATAAACTAAATATAAAATATTAACCAATAATATCTTGCAGGATAATCTGGGGGACTACTTTCCTAGATTTTCTAAGAATGCGAGATGATGGGGGAAGACTCTTTTAACAAGAGGTTAATCACATTTAACCATATAAAAATTCACACCCCTGTATTGCAAAGATATCATAGGCAGAGTCAATAGACAAGCAAGTGATTTGAAAAGAATAACTGTACTGAAGGTGACAGGTAGAATATGTGTAATGAAAATATACTATGAACTCTTACAAATGGCAAGCAAAAGACAAATATCCCAGTAAAAAATGGCCAAGTATTATAAATAGGCACTTTGTGGAAAAGCAAATTCAGTTGTCAACAAACACAGGAAAAGTTGCTCAAATTTATTAGAAGTTAGAGAATGTGGAGTAAAATAATACGGAGATTGTTACCCTGTCAGACTAGTGGGAAGCAGCAGCCATGCCGCCTGCTGGTGAGATGTAGGGAAAAGGTCCTTGCATAATTTTGACCAAGAAAATGTAAATTCTTTCAGTCCTTTTGGAAAGTAATCTGACAACTTCTTTTAAAAATAAAAATGTATCTTTCCTTCCACCCCGCAATCCCTTTCATAGGCTTTCTTTTCTATACATAAACCCAGTCTGATTGAAAGAGATTTCTGTAAGATATTATTCAGTGAGAAAAACAAGATGTCAGGAAATGTGCATAGTATGATTAGATTTTTGTAAGACAATCAATGAAAAGCCTCCCTCAATATGAATGTGAGTATGAGAGATTATATAAATATGGAGAAATATATGGAAGGATACATGCTAGGCTATTGACATGGATTTTCTATGATATAGTGGGGAAGGGAAGAATTATAGACCCAGTATGACTTCTTAAACAATTTTCTATACAATACATTCAAGTGATTTCCTATTTTTCCCAATTTAAAATTTTATTCTACGGAAGTTGTTTCTACTGAGGTCAATTTTTTTCCATATACATTTTTTAAGGCTCAGTAATTAGCATTTTTTCTTATCTTGTTTAATTATTACTTTTACTATTGTGAGTTTTCTTCTTGGCCATTGTTGTTAGCAAGTACAATTCTGGGTAAAATTGACAGGTAAAAATTTGTAAAGAAAATTTTATTTTTTTTAGACATGGTCTTGCTCTGTTGCCCAGGCTAGAATGCAATGGTATGATCTTGGCTCACTGCAGCCTCTACCTCCTGGGCTCAAGCGATTCTCCCACCTCAGCCTCCCAAATAGCTGGTACTACAGGTGTGCACTACCACACCTGGCTAATTTTTGTATTTTTAGTAGAGACAGGGTCGCGTCATGTTCCCCAGGCTGGTCTCGAACTCCTGGGCTCAAGTGACCCACCTGCCTCGGCCTCCCAAAGTGTTGGGATTAAAAATTCTATTCTTTTATACGAAAATTTTTAGTTCAAATTTTCTATTTTCAATATTACCTAAGAGGTGGGATTCTTTTTTTTTTTTTTTTTGGTCAATAACAAATTTTACTGTTTGAAGCTTTTGCCGTTGCTAGTTTTACTTTGAACAGATTCTTTCTGCAAGTAATATTTGTTAAGAATTGGATGAGTTAGGGATTTTATATTTCTTGGCACAGAGAACAAAGCAAATGAGAAGAGCAGCAATGTGAGATTTAAATGTACCATGGAATGAAAATATCTTTGGGGTCAAAAAGTTAGGGTCAAAGTGCTTTCCTCTGTGCCTGGCACAAGCTAAGTAAGTGCTTGGTAATTACTAATTATTAACATTATTACTCGAAGGTGTAAATCATTCTTTTATTCACTCATGCTGCTCTATTTAGCCATCCTAGTCTATGTAACTCTTTGTGCTTTGCTTTAGGGAGACAACAATTTTTGTGGCGCCAGGGCTAGGGCAGAGTAACCTAAGTGAAGCGGGTCAAGGGAAAGATCCGAAAGGGAGTGGTAGGGAGTGTGTCACACTGGGGAGGCCATGCTCAGGCTGAAGGGAGCATTTGCTCTGGCTAGTTGCCGTCATGAAGGAATGCGGATCTTGTGTTGCCATATCTTTAGATTTTACAACATGCTGAAAATATCCACATTTTTAGATGAAATCTGATATTTATGTGCTGGTGGGTAATTTGAATCTTATTAAACACGGTATGGGCCAATATGGTGCAGTTTGAACAAAACATGTCTGCAGGCCGCATGCTCGTTTCGGGCTCCCGGGGCAATTCAGCCCATAGGCTGTCCTCATGTTCCCAATGCTGGGAGCTGTGACCTATTAGGCAGACGTCACACTGTCTGAAAAATACCTCCTGCCAAGGAAATTAGGTTGTGAGTCAACCCCAGGATCCTGTAAGTCAGGGGTGCACTAGGTCTAGATCTGAAGGATGGAGGCCAGGGGGAGTGTGTTAGGGAAGGAAGGATTTGCCTGGATGCATCTGAGATTGTCTCCCATTCGTATCAGGGCATCCCCTTGAAATACCTGTGTGGGTTGTTGGCTGTCCAGCAGGTGGCAGCATTAGAACAGAGATGGGCCAAGTTAGGCCCATAATATTTACAACTCCTTCCTTCCTTATTTGCATATGAATAAGGGAAGAACAGATTACTGCAGATCAGCTTTAGAGGGAAGAAAATTATTTACCATACATTTTTAATTAAAAAATACTTAAGCCCCTACTCTGTGACAGCTACTGCGCTGTGCACTTTCTCAGCCATCATCTTATTGAATCCTCACAACCTGTGATGTAGGCAACCCTTTCACCCATGGTGAAGATGAGGAAATTGAGTTCCAGAAGCTGAAGGAATCTACCCCAGGCAGTACAGTTTCTGAGAAGCAGAGCTGAATCAGTAAGTAGGGCTTTGGTCTTTTCACAGAATCACACCTGATGCTGCAAGCCTTGTGGTCGTGTGGTCGTGTTGCTGTCTCAGTTCTGTTAACATTTGCCTAATGATCCTGAGAAACTTGGTCTCTGTTCTGGGACAGAGAAAGCAGAATGCCATACGTCTATCACATGGCAGGGGACATTTGCTCCAGACACTCAACAAGGTGGCTGTGCCCCAGAGCTGGTAATTGAGAGAAGATGGATCCTATTATGGAGCAGTGCTGCGTATGCAGCCTGAGAGTGGATGTGGACATTTGATATGTTCCTCCTTTTCTAGATAACAACTCCTGTGACAAGGACAGATTGCTGTTTCCTTTATTTCTTACTGTTAAAAGCATTGGCATAGAAAATGAGTTATCTAAGAAGCTGAATGTTTCTTGTGATAAATGTGAGGGGCCAACCATCATTCCAGCCATTCAGTAATTAAGGCTGCAGTATGCTTGCATTACAGACCTACCCCTTGGCTATTTCATACAATGTCAGATTGTGTTTGATTAATAATGATTAATCTCATGATTTTGTATAAATGGCTTAAATCTGTGAAACCATTTGCCAAATAAATTTGATCCACCAGCAAAGTTCAAAATTTCTTCCAGCAGAGGCAGTGTTGGGTAGAGAGCAGATTCATAGCATCCCCACTTCCTATGTGACCTCCTGCAAGTAACTAGTCTCCTAGGGACTCTGTTTCCTCATCCATAAAGTAAGGGGTGGAAAGGATGACATCAAAGGGTCCTGCCTGCTTTGAGAGTCTATGATTTTCTGGAGTCCGAGTGGATCTGCATGTGAACAGAGGAGCTCCAGATATGGGCACCTTCACAGGAACGATCCTGTCACTGGCTAGTTGGAACCAACTAAAAGGACACTGTTAAATGACATTTAGAGAACATGGGTTTGATCAGACAGTTCTGATCCAAATCCTGGCTCTGCCAGTTCCTAACTGTATAATAATCTTCGAAAGTCACTTAAATGCTCTGAACCTCCACTTTCTTAGTAGATAACCCGAAGATGTGCTGTGGGTGCTAAAAAGTCATAGTTATATCCTTGACATGTGTTAGCTGCCTAATGAATGGTAACAATTTTCATTAGTCATTGTTGTGGGTTGAATTGCATCATCTGACAATTCCTGTGTTGAAGTCCTCACCCCCAGTACCCTACTTAGGGAGTGACTTTATTTGGAGATAGGATCTTTATAGAGATAATCAATTTAAAATGAGGTCATTCTGGTGGAGCCTAATCCAATATGACTGGTGTTTTTATAAAAAGGAGAAATTTGGACAGAGACATGCGTGAAGGGAAGACAGTGTGGAGAGACATAGGGAGAAGGCGCCATCATGCCAAAGACACAGGCCTAGAACAGATCCTTCTGCACAGCCCTGAAAAGGAACTCACCTACTGATACCCTAATGTTAGACTTTCAGCCTCCAAACCGTGGACAATGAATTTCTGTTGTTTAAACCAGCAGACCCCAACCTCTTTGGCACCAGGGGCTGGTTTTGTGAAAGATAATTTTTTTCACCAGGGTTGGGGGCTTGCAGGGGAATGGTTTCAGGATGATTCAAGCACATTACATTTTTTATGTACTTTATTTCTATTATTATTACATTTAATATATAATGATAAAATTATACAACTCATCATAAGGTAGAATCAGTGGGAGCCCTGAGCTTGTTTTCCTGCAACTAGATGGTCCCATCTGAGGGTGATAGGAGACAGGGACAGATCATCAGGCATTAGATTCTTTTTTTTTTTTTGGGAGACAGAGTCTCACTCTGTCACTGAGGCTGGAGTGCAGTGGTGTGATCTTGGCTCACTGCAACCTCCGCCTCCCGGGTTCAAGAGATTCTCCTGCCTCAGCCTCCCGAGTAGCTGGGATTACAGGTACGCACCACCACGCCCAGCTAATTTTTGTATTTTCAGTAGAGATGGGGTTTCACCATGTTGGCCAGGATGGTCTCGATTTCCTGACCTCGTGATCCCCCTGCCGCTGCCTCCCAAAGTGCTGAGATTATAGGTGTGAGCCATCATGCCCGGCCTAGATTCTTATAAGGAGCATGTAATTAGAGTGGTACTGGTCTGTGGCCTGGGGGTTGGGGACCCCTGGTTTAAACCACTCAGTTTTTGGACTTTGTTTCAGCAGCCCTAGAAAACTAATATGGTTATTTTCATGCCATTCTGTTGCCACCTTCCCTTGTTCTGGATGTGCCTTGTAACACCTACTAAGTAACTTGTAACACCTAACAAGTCTGTGGTCATGGCTCTATGTTCACTGCCTCAACTGTTCCGGAGTGGTCAGCAGGCCCTTGGGAAGTCATAAAAATAGTATTTATTGATGTTTTCAATACTTTATACACATTTCATTAGATAAACCCTCACAACAACTCTCTGAGAAAAATACTGTTATTTTCTCCATTTTATACCTGAGAAAATTGAGGCACAGATATGTTTAGTAACTTATCTCACAACTATGAAGTGATACAGCCAGGAGGTTAATAGGTCCAGACACTTTGACCCCAGAGTCCTTGACCTTCTTTCTCACAGTGAGCTCTTAGTAGCCCCCATGCAGAGAAGCTTAGAGATGACTGGGGTTGAAGGAATAGTAAGTCTGAATGGCTTACTCATCAGTAGGACTCTTGGCAGCAGGATGAAGCTGAAATCTCCATGCCTCTGCAGTGGCCTCTGAGGATCTACCACATCGCATCACTGGAACATGCTGGACAAAATGCCCCACCCTGCCATCTGTAGATCACTGAGCCCGCCAAGGTGTCTCACTGGTCACAGCTCAGAACTGTTGCTCTCATTTTAGGTTCTGTCCCCTTTATCTTTCAGGCTTTCCCAAAGCTGCCCCTGATGAGTTTTTTGGTTTTCTGCCCACGGAACTGATGTAGAGAACCACTGTGGAGGTGCAGAATGCCATAACAATTAACAGTGTGGGAGGCCGCGGTGGCGCAGTGGCTCACGCCTGTAATCCTAGCACTTTGGGAGGCCGAGGTGGGTGGATCACCTGAGGTCAAGAGATCGAGATCATCCTGGCCAACATGGTGAAACCTAGTTTCTACTAAAAATACAAAAATTAGCCAGGCATGGTGGCAGGTGCCTGTAGTCCTAGCTACTAGGGAGGCTGAGACAGGAGAATCACTTGAACCCGGGAGGTGGAGATTGCAGTGAGCTGAGATTGCACCACTGCACTTCAGCCTGGCGACAGAGTGAGACTCCATCTCAAAAAAAAAAAAAAAAAAAGAAAAGAAAAGAGTGTAGTCCTGATGTTGGATGTCTGGGTTTGGATCCTGGCTCTGTTCCTTCCAGTCTGTGTGAACTCGGTGACTCATTTAACCTCAGATCATCACCTATAAAATGGTGATAACAATGGTACTTATAGGGTTGTTCTGGTGGGGATTTAAACGAACACATGTATGCCTCTTGGACCACACTTGAAGAGTACTTAATACATGTTGACTTTTATTATACAATCAGTGGGATGGGATAGAGTGCCATAATGGTAACTGTCTAGAAGTGCATTTATTCCAGAAAGAGGACTGAACTGTATCCGGTTTATACTAATGAATTCATAAAATTTCAATAACTTGCCATCCATATTACAAAAGAAACACAGAACTTGATATGTATGTAGTTATTTTAGGATATTTACAGTTTGGTAGAAAATGTGCATGGTGTACAGTGGCATATCATAAAGATTTGTTGAATGAATGAGTGAAATGTGAGATGAGGCAAGACATGAGGCATCCTGGTTCCTGGCACTGCAGGAGGCGGGAAGCATAGGCTGGCAGAGAGATGCTTGGGCAGCTATGATAAAAGCGGGAGTGCTCAGTTGTCCAAATCCCCAATTCTGGAGGATGAGGTAGTTCTGACCCAGTCCAGAACAGAAGGTAGAGGAGTGAGAGAGTGGCATGAATCTCAAGAATCTCACCATCATTGTCAGTGGGGGTGCTGGCACCAAGGCTGGTGCTGAGCTGGAGGGAGCAAAGAGAAGAGGGCAGAGCCCTGGTCATTTGGGCTCCAGTCCAAGTGGGGAACTAAAGGGAAAGCCAGGGACCTAGAGCCTGTCAGATAGACAGAAAGACTGTTCTATGGAAATTAGGGATGACCAATGGCTCTGTGCTCATTTAGGGATCCCTGCATCACTCAAGGGATCTCTTGAGATAGTCATGGGGCAGCAGAAGCAGAAACACTGCAAACTCTGATTGCCATGTGAGCCACACCTGACCCCATGTAGGTGAAACCTGATCCTACAGTGATTCCCATGTGACTGAGGCCTGATTCTATGTGAGTGAAGCCTGATTCCATGTGGGTGAAACCTGATCCCATGTGATTGAAGGCTGACTCCATGTGAGTGAAGCCTGATCATCATGTGAATGAAGGCTGATCCCATGTGAGTGGAGGCTGATCCCATGTGAATGAAGGCTGATCCCACATGATGAAGCCTGATTACCATGTGAATGAAGCCTGGTTCCATGTGGGTGAAGCCTGGTTCCATGTGAGTGAAGCCTGATTCCATGTGAGTGAAGCCTGGTTCCATGTGAATGAAGCCTGATTCCATGTGTGTGAAGCCTGATTCCATGTGTGTGAAGCCTGGTTCCATGTGGGTGAAGCCTGATCCCATGTGAGTGAAGCCTGATTACCATGTGAATGAAGGCTGATTCCATGTGAGTGAAGCCTGGTTCCATGTGAATGAAGCCTGATTCCATGTGTGTGAAGCCTGATTCCATGTGTGTGAAGCCTGGTTCCATGTGTGTGAAGCCTGATCCCATGTGAGTGAAGCCTGATCCCATGTGAGTGAAGCCTGGTTCCATGTGTGTGAAGCCTGGTTCCATGTGTATGAAGCCTGATTCCATGTGTGTGAAGCCTGATCCCGTGTGTGTGAAGCCTGATTCCGTGTGTGTGAAGCCTGGTTCCATGTGGGTGAAGCCTGATCCTATGTGAGTGAAGCCTGGTTCCATGTGGGTGAAGCCTGATCTCATGCGAGTGAAGCCTGCTTCTCCGTGAATGAGAACTTATCACCATGCAAGCTGAGCCTGCCTCCTGTGCACTGAGGGCAGGTCCTCACACCTGGCAGCTGGGAGAGGTTGGGGGCACCTGAGCTGAGAGAGCATGCCAAGGACTGGGCTCCAGCTTGCATATCGCAAGACAAAGGGACCACACCCAAGCCCAGTGAGAACAGGCAGTTCCATTCTGAATAGACAGAAGGGACATGCAGCTTGCGTTGGCAACCTTCTGCCTCCTGCATTTCTTAAAGTGGAGTCGATTAATGGCTTTCCAGAAACAAGGGAACGATTTCTACTGTGCTCATCATGAAGAAGTGTAAATTGTTACAATCTTTTCAGAGGGTGATTTTGCAGAATTATCAAAACATAAAAGGTGGTAATTGCAATGTTGTTTGTGGCAGTGAAAAAGTGGAAATGGTCTAAATGCCATCAACAGAGGACTGGTTAAAAAACTGGAAGTATCTTTGTACTATGGAATAATATGCATTAACTAAAGGTGAGGAAGTAAATACGTATGCGTAGACATGGAGAGGTGACCACATTATCACATTATATTAAATGAAAAAAGCAGGTTTCAGAAGAATGCATCAGTATCATCTCATATGTATAAAAAAGAGTTAAATGCATGTAATGTAAATGTCTGAGTAATGCATGGAACAGACCCAAAATGATGCAAACCAAATAAATGGTAGTTAATTCTAGAAAGAGGGATTGATGGGAGATGGGAGGGAGAGGAAAGGAAACAGGGAATTTCACTTTCTATGTAATAGATTCCTGTACTATTTGCTTGTCATGTTTTGTGTTATAATCATGTACTGCACCTTGCTTTTAAAAGATGTAAAAAAGAATCTCAAAATAAAACAAAACTTTGTTATGTTAGTATTGGGGTTTTATGTTTTCTTGGTTGGCTTCAGGTTTAGAGCAAGTTGCTTGTTTAGATAAAATAATATTGTGTGGCTTTTTAAAGACACCAAGAGCCTGTGGAGAGGCTGGCAGTGAGGTTGAGATTTATCAGGAGATCAGAGGGGTGGTCCTAGTTCTCCCTAGCAGGGGGGGTTTGGGCAAGAGAGAACTTCCCAGGTGTGTCACTCACTGGGGTATGAAATCCATTCATTGGCCACCTTGAAGGGCATCCAGTGGGCACTCATTGGGCACTAGGTATTATATTCAGCACAGTGTCAGACCTCATGCTGGGCTTAGCTTGGAGCACTCTGTGGGGAATTGAGCTGAGTATGGCATAGAACTCTTGGCCAGATTGTATGTTTGGGATGGCTGAGGTCATCTCACTGGTCATTGCCCAGGCAGCAGTACCTTATAACTCACTAGGCTGTGGGTGGTCACTGCATAGAGCACTTGAGTGGGTAATGCATTAGGCACTGGATGGAATCCTATGTGCACCACTGCACAGGACACCCTGTAGAATTCTTACTGGATCCTACACAGAATGTGACTTTCAGCATCATAGTTGACACCATGCAAAACTCTGAACTGGTCTGCAGGAAGCACCCTTTCTGGGCACTACCATTACCCCAATAATGGGCATGAGCCGGCAGCTGAAGAGGCTAGTTCTTGTATCCCAGACCCACTCAGTGGACACCTTCCAGGAGCAGAGCCTATTCTATGGAGGAAACTGAGCTGCAGGCCCACCAGGGCAGCCACGTCCCAGGCACTGGGGAAGGGAGGGAAAGCAGTAGAGCCCACTCACATATGCTGCCTCCTTCTTGCTGCCAGAAAGGCTGCAGGGCTTTGAAAAGATTCGTTTGCACAGTGAAACTCTGAGTAAATAGAAGCCACTGTCAATGGTGCATGTACATCCGAGAGGAGCGCGTGGAGTGAAGGCAAACATTTCCCAAAGAGCTTGGAAGGAAAGGGATGCTCTGAGGTAGGTCTGTGCCAGGCTTGCTGCAGCTTGGATGGCAGACCCTTGACTGGGGGTGTGCCTTGGCCTGGGGAAGTTCCCATCCACATGGGTTGCTTTAGTGCCTATTATGTCTCACATAAGAGGCAGTAAAGACAATCAAATATCTCAAGTAGCTCCTGAGACCCTTCCTGAGAGTTGCTGTACCCTCAATGCCAAGATCAAAGCCAGCCCACGGGAGATAAGATGCAGGATGGCTGGTTGCGCACCCTCATTAGTGAAGAGGTGATTCCATGTATTTCAGGTTTACAGAGATTCGGAGTTGCCCCTCAGAAACCAAGAAATAACCACATTTCATAGATCAAGGAATCACTTGGGAATGCTCAAGCAGAATGCTGTGTCTTCTGAATTTAGGAGACCCACAGGAAATGTGGTGTTCACCCCTCCTAACACCAAAATGCAACCAGAGGCATTTTGGACCAGCTAGGGCAGCTCTTTCTGTGATTAAGGAAGGCAGATGTCTGTGCCTGGTAATTCTCTCACTCTAAACTAAGGAAAGTTACTCACACCTTTACCCAAATTCTTCATCTGAGCTGAGAAGAAAATGTTGGCTCTTCGTGCTGTTCCACTTGGCTCAGTCTTCTCATTGTTCCCCAAATATGCTGAGCGTTCCATTTCCCTGGTTTTGTCTCCTCAAACTCTCCTTGCTAATAGCTTTTAAAAATACAGGTAAAATTTGCATAACATAAAATTAACGGTTAACCATTTAAAGTGTACAATTCAGTGGCATTTAGTAATTCAGTAGTTGTGCAACCATCATCTCTGTCTAGTTCCAAGTCATTTTTATCACCCTCAAAGGAAACTGTACCCATTAAGCAGTCATTTGCCTTTCACCGCTCTCCCAGGTCCCTGGCAAACACTGGTCTGCTTTCTGTTTCTATGGATTTACCTACTCTGGATATTTCATATAAATAGAATCATACAATACATGACATTTTGTGCCTGGCTTCTTCTACTTAGCATAATGTTTTTGAGGTTCATCCACTCTGTCTTAGTAGCTTTTTATGGACACTATGTGGTATAGAAAGAATGTAGTCTTCAGAGTCAGATAGACCTGGGTTTTCATTCTGGCTGAGCCATTTACTAGCTGTGTGTTCTGGGAAAGTTATTTACCCTTTCTGAGCTTCAGTTCTCATTCATGAAACGAGAAGAATAATCCCTACCTCATATATAGTTGTGAGGATTAACAGATAATATACGTAAAATCACCTGATGTTGTATCTGGCACATAGTAGGCACTCTCTAAATGTTTGAGGCATAAGAATGAAGTTAAATATGAGAGCACGATGTTCATAGTATGTTAATTCCTTGTCTTTGCCCCTTATTTATGCATATTTTTCTGTGAGCACTTTACTGCGTAGTGGCAGCTTTTTTCTCTGAATTCCTTCACCCGCCCTTCCCCTTATCTGAATAATTTACCTAAATTACTCACTGCCTTGTTCCTTTGTCAAGTAGGTTTATTTTTTTCTTGTGTGTGCATACTATCAACCCAACTAGACTGCACATTTTCTTGAGGTCAGGAGGTATTTTCTTCTTCCAGGGCACATATATTCCAGATTTTCCAGGACAGTCCCATTTTTAAACAATCTCTCTCTCTCTCTTTTTTTTTTTTTTTTTTTTTTGGGACAGAGTCTTGCTCTGTCACCCAGGCTGGAGTGCAGTGGCACTATCCTGGCTCACTGCAACCTCCACCTCTCAGGTTCAAGTGATTCTCCTGCCTCAGCCTCCCAAGTAGCTGGAACTACAGGCACTTGCCACCACACCCAGCTAATTTTTGTATTTTTAGTAGAGACGGGGTTTCGGCATTCGGCACGTTAGCCAGGCTGATCTCCAACTCTTGACCTCTAGCGATCCACCTGCCTTGGCTTCCCAAAGTGCCGGGATTACAGGCATGAGCCATCGCGCTCAGCCAACAATCACTTATGTAGTCCCCCTAAACCATTGGGATATCATAGAAAATCCAATAGTTTGGCATCCAAACCACATCCCCCAGACTGCTTTGGCATGCAGAAGTGGCACAAGTTCCTTCTTTAGGCTAAGTTTGAACAATATAATATCTCTTAATGTTTGGCGAAGGTGTCAGTTTCCCAGAAACGCTATCCCCCACATCCTCATAGAAAGGAAATGGGTGGCAGTCAAGCCTCTATCTCAATTATCAGGCTGTAAAGGTGCAAGTTGGCATTCTTAGGAAGGTGCTTCTTCAAAGGCACTTGCTGCAGAAGCTAAAGTCCAAATTAAAATTGATTCACATTCTCAGAGAAGCATCAGCTATTAGAGAGTAGGTTCTGAAATGGGATGTGTTACCAGAGAATGAGGTCAGTTATGGGCAGGGAAAATGTCTTTCAGTGTTTCAGCATAACTTAGACTCATAGCTGAATTTATATGTTTGGCTTTTACTACAAATAAAATGAATAATGCTCAAAGTGTCCATTTAATGTTGTTGACCTTGTCCTTTTTTATGTAGGAAGTTGGTACTTAGAGAAGGGATAAAAACAGAAACTAAGAGTCAGAAACATTTATGAAGACAACAAATTTCTAGAGCAGTTGTTCCCAACCGTTTTTTGGGTCACAGAGCTCTTTGAGGACTTGATCAAAGTTATAGACCCTCTCCAAGAGAAAGATGCCCAATATACAGACACACAAAATAACGTGTATAATTTTGGGAGGATTTGCACGCCCCCTTGAAGCCCACCTAAGGTCACCATTTTAGAATATCTGTTATAATGACAGTCACCAGTCTCCCAGGTATCCTGTAAAGCACCAAAGGCACAACGATGAGTAAGACGTGGTTTCTGCTTTCAAGGGACTTATACTCAAGTGAGGCAGACCAAACATTTACCCAGACAATGACACCTCAGCTAGTCAATTGCAGAAACTGACTAATACTCTGTACCATCTCTCCTTTTGCTTCCTACTGCCCTAACCCTGGTTTTGTCTCTCATTTTCTGGCTGGTAGCAATAGCTTCCAAGCTGCTGGCCTGCTGCTTATTTCTTCATCCCTCACATGGATAAGCACTGGTTCTCCTAAAGCTCATTCGCTGAGGAAAGATTGGACTGGACCACTCCTCTCTTTGTAAACATGTGCAGGTGGTTTTCCATCCCCTACAGCATAGAGAACCAATTCTTATCACAGCACTCAAGGTCTTCTGGTTGGGTATCATTAGACATTTTCAGCTTCATGTCCCATTCAGCCCTGTGTGAATCCTACTCTATCAGTACCAGAACCATCATTATTCCCTAAATAGAGCTTGCATTTTCAAGCTCCCCTGACTGGCTTATTCTGCACCCTGACCCCAGAATGCCATTTCCCTTAATATTCATCTATTAAATCTTTCTTATCCTCAAGGTCCCAGATGGAATACCTCCTCTGTGAAACTGTTCCCAACTTACCACGTCACCATGTCAGAAGTATGTGGGCTTTCTTGAGCCTGTATTTTGCATGTAGTCAGTTCTGCCTTGTAAGAGCGTATTGCCCATGTCTATCTGATTCCTCTGAGGCAGAGGTGGCACCAAACTTATCTCTGGGGTTTAGAGTCTCTGCCAGAAGGGTGGTCCACTTGAGACTGAATTTGTGCATTTTTCTCTCTTCAGTGAGAAGATGCAGAAAGCTACCTCTGAATCCGAGACTGGCATTCCTTAGAAAGATAGAAGTGGAATCCGTTGGTGGGTCTTCCTTCGAAAGGCACTAAAGATAGATTTTGTTAAAAGAGTAGGTGTAGTATGATTGACACAAAAGGGGGATCCACAATCCCTCATGTGAGAGTTCAAAATAAAAGCTTTTCAGCTCTTGAAGACAGGCTTCAGGAGGGAAGAGGATGGTGACTCTGGGTCTGTGACGTGGAAGATCCCAGAACTGATCCCAGAACAGTTCATTCCTGAGCTGGGCTTCAAATAGAAAGTCACACTGTGTAAAGGCTGTGGCTGGGTTGTCAATTAGGAGCAGAAGATCTGCCTCCTGCTCTGAGCTCCAGGCTGGCAGCTTTGCCAGCATGGACGATACTTTGCCCTCTTGAGGCTCTGGGTTCATCCCATGCTAGAGGGCTGTGCTTTCTTCATGTGGCCTTCACTCCACATTCACGCAGTGCTGGGCAATGGAAAAAGCTACAGTGAGGGTTCTGAGGGTTTGCTGGGCCCTTTAGGATAGCTTCAGGTGAAGAGAACATATCCTAATGTGATAGATCGTCTCGGAGCAGAGGATAGGATGCACCTTCTGTAGTTTGAAGGCAACTCCCCAGTGGGAACTTCTGCTTAGCCATCAGTGCCTATCTCTGAAGTCAGAGCAGTGAGAGTCAAGGTGGTCTGGACTTTACCCTAAATGCTAGGGCCTGCTGACCACATCACCAGGAGAATATTGTTATAGAATTTATGCTATTGTCAGAATGCAACCCGAGGCATCCTAATTGGATCCCAAACAAACAGATTTGCAGAGGAACCTTCTGCACATCTGTAATCTCCAGCATTCAAGCCCTTGTTCACAGCATGGGCACAATAAATGTTCACAGAATTAAAATCCAAGTGCTTCATAGCCAGCTCCGAATATTGATTCTGCTATGCGAACTTTTCTTCCTATTTGCCACCATACCAAACACCACTGTTTTTGTCCCTCTCCAAGGTCTCTCTCTCTAAGCTCTTAATTAGAAAAAGGAAGCTGTAATTATTAAAGTTATTAAAATATGGAATATTGCAAAGGAGCGGATTAGAAGTCTTCATGCTAATCCAAACAAATCGTGCTAATGTTACTTTGATTCTGGCAAACCCAAACCCGCAGAGGAAGATAAAAGCTAGAGCTTGTTTTCTAAGTGGAGGGTTTAGCCTTTTCGCTAAGCCAGGATTCATCAAGCATTCACCGGGAGCTGCAAAGGAGAAGCAGGAGGAGATGAAAAGAAGAAAGATGTGAAAACTATAGAAAAGATGAAGTAGGGAGGGGGAGAGCTGTGTCAAAAGAATCAACCTGGTAGCCATAATTCATCAAGCTCCTTTCACAAGCTCCTCCCTCTTCCAGGAGCTATGATCTGGGGCACAAAAAAGCGCCTTTTCTACCTCACAGTTTCAGTGACTGCATTAATGAAGATGACCGCTCAAGCCTTATGCTCAGTCCAGACGCTTTCGCAGATCTAACTGCCTTAAGTGGACATGGCCACTTAGGGAGAAGGATATATGCTTCAACCAGCACAGACGGCAGAGCTCAAACAGAGTTACACTTTGGACATATTTTGACTGGGAACCCACCTGGCATGGAAGGTACTTACATGCATCTGAAATTCAACAGATACTAGATAGAGCTCAAAATGCATACCCCCCTGTTTTTCCTGTGAGGACCCCATCTCAGCCAATGGAGCCACCACCCACTCCGCACACCTCCAAGTCGCACACCTGAGAGTCATCTTAGATGCTCCTCTTCATTCCTTTGCCAGTGTCTTTGGTTGCCAAGAACTGATGATGCAACCTCAGAGATGTCTTTTATATATTTTTTCCCTCTTCAGCACCACTGCTGTAGTTCATATCCTTAACAACTTTTCCAGTACTGCTTTTCCAATCTCTTCTTCTACCACCTTCCTAACCTACCACCTTCCAGCCAACCCAAACTTCTCAGAATTCCCAAGTCTCTGTGCCTTTGCACATATGGTTCCTCTGCTTGGAGTCCTTAACCTCTGTTGACCACCTGTCAAACTCTTGCCCATTCTCTGAGGCCCAACCTAAGGATTGTCATCTCTGGCTGTCCAGCAGTAGTGTTGGTTCTCTCAGAGCTTTGGGTTTGTGCCATCACAGCCCTGGCCCTATGTCACTGCTACTGTGGATTGGACGGGCCTGTCTCTCTAGAGGCTCAGGGACTGTGCATTGCCTGATTACCTATCCCTGGGGCTTTGCAGAATACTAACTTGCACATGGTAGCACTCAGTATCCCTCTATTGATAGAACACCAGTTCTGGAGAGTGATTAATCCCATAGATTCCTGCCTCTGTGAAGGACAAAGACACTAGTTTGAAAGGAAGAAGCTCCAGAGATACCACAAAGAACTATGTGAAGTCCTGTGACTTGATGAATTATAAGGTGATGTTTGAGGCAAGAAGCAGGTGTCTGAAGGGAAAAGGAGAATAATGAAGAAGTGGCACTTGAGTCCACCGGCTGGGACTTTATTGTATTTCATAAAGTAGTGCTAAAAAATCATTACCATAGTTAGGATTTGAAAGACTTGACATACAGATTTCAATTTAGAATAACTACCACTTATGAACACCCAATATGTCTAGACAGTGTATCTTGCCTACTTTATGTTTAAAGCTGACAACTCTACATATTAGGTATATTTATGCCAGTGTTATAAATGAAGAAATTGAGACTCAGAGAAGTTAAGTAACTCACCTATGGTCACACAGATAGAAAGGGAGTGGAATAATAATTTTTTAAAAGTTGAAACACAGATCTCATTCCCAAATATGATCTCTTCATACTAACCTCAATTTACCCTGAACAATGGACATGTACCACCTCTTCAGGATCTCTGCCATGAATCAATCACATCTTCAACTTCTCTCACCAAAAATACAGTTTAACAATCTCTGATGAAATAGACTGAGGTATGTGCAATTTGTACTCCTTCCCTTCAGTCACTCCTGGTTTGGTAACATGAAGAAAAGAAAATAGGCCCAAAAGGAGCAGACCAAATGAGAAAAAGAAGAGAAACAAAATGCCCAAGTAATCCACAAGTCAGTAATAATATCTTTTGTACTTTTAGAGTGCTTTACAAAAAACATGATTTTGTTTGTTCCTCATCATAAGCCTGGGCTATGTACTATCACTCCCATTTTCTGGGTGAGGAAACTGAAGCTCAAGGAGGTGAGGGGACTTGACTACATCTGAACAACTAGTCAAGGGAAGAGCCAGGACTGAAACTCAGGCGTGCATTCTCCTAGCCCCACACCTGTTCCTTTACACAAGGAATGCCCGTGCCCCAGCTCCTAGCATGGTCCATGGCAACCACTTATGTTTGAATATATGATCTATTGCACTAATAACTTGACAGGTACTCTACAAAATGCATTGCATGAATTATCTCTTTTAATTCTCATAAGAAGCCTATGATGTAGGAACTATTTGTCCCATTTTCTTACAGAGAAAGAAACTGAGGCACAGAGAGATTAAATGACTTGGTTAAGTGGCAGAGCCAGGATTTAATCTGGCTCTGATGACTGCTGAGGCTTTGCTCTTGAAAGTGGTAACATGCGCCTCTCTGTCTTCTAATCATGGAGTGTTGTTCAATTATCTTCTCTCTCAGAGAAGGCCAATGATAGCTTCATTTAGGGCTGGGCTCAGTTGAATAAATTTTACATGGCAGGCCTCTTCAAAAGTCTTTTATTACAGATTTTGAAAAGAAGTAAAAACAGTCCCCTTGGAAGATGGCAGAGAAAGATAGTTGGTTGCTGGCTGACTTTCATCAGTATTAATTAATATCACCTTTTGAAAGCCCCAGGGCTAAGGGGTGAATATTTCCTTGTACTTCATTTGAATTATTTACTGAATTGAATTCTGAAATGAAACTCTATGCAAGCAATGACCCATGCAGACACTGCAGGTGCTACTTTCATCCTGTTAATGGGTTTTACTAGCTAAAGACAGTCCTTTTAGGGTTTTTGTCTCAGTTTCAGGAAAAGGAATTTGGAGAGATAGTGATGAGAATACCACAGAGTCCCCAGGTCATGGTTTCGTCCCCTCCCTCACTTCATGTTTTTAGCTTTTGAAGGCCCACAGCTTCATCCTCCTTATCTGCTTAGCTCTTTAATGGCTAGTTTTCTCATCTGTCAAATTGGGCTGTGTGGGGGATAATAATCATAGCTGCCCTAACTCTGATTTCTGTTGAATTTCTTGCTCCTTATAAGACTGGGCCTAGCCCCCATTGCATCTCAGTAGATAGCCAATAGACTCCCCAAGATTTTAGTGCATTCCCTGGATGGGGTGGTTGTTCTTAACCTCATAGTCACCTTGTACTCTAAGCTCCTGCATTTGCAGAATTGGTTCAGTCTTACCTGTCCCTGGCTGCTTCTGAGAGACAAGTCATTTTACTCAATTTGCCTGGTAGCAGCCCTGGTAGACTTCTTTTTACACACGTGTGGCAGCTGGAGTAGTTAACACTGATCTACCAAATAGGGTATAACCTCATGTTCTCCTTTACCTATCTAGTTCTTGAGTCTGCTGTTCCTTCCTTCAAAGTAACAAATAGTGTCACATATTGAGGGCTTATGGTGTGGTAGGCACTGGATCAATTGCCTCCATATATTACCACATTTCATCCTCAAAATAGTCCTGTGAGATGAGTTTTTATTCCCATTTCACAGATGGAGAAATGGCAACTCAGGTCATAACAAGGAAGTGAAGAAACCAGGATTTGAAAAACTGTCTGATCCCAAAGTCTTAACCCTTGCCTCCCTGATACTGCTCTGACGGCTGGAAGTTTGCTGTGCTCTGGCCTAGCTTCTGGGCCAGGGGAGGAGTTGAAGTAGATGCTCTTGTTTGGTACCATCTCTTCTTGTGCTGGGTATTCTGGTAGGGCACTGGGCTTTTTCAGTGGAGTCTGAGGACTATGCTCTTTGCAGGGAAGACAGAGGCCTTTATCCCTTTCTTCCAAATCTTCCATCTCTTCTTGAGTTCTCTCCACAAGACTGTGCTCCTCCAGGTGCCCACAGGTCTCCTGAGCCTGCCTTCCTCGGGCATGACTGTTGCCATAACACAGTGACTGGTGAGAAGGAAGGAAACTCTCCCATCATCTCCAAGCCACGATTTGTATTGTGTATTGGTATATTTTAGTGTATTTAATATGGAGTAACCCATTCTCTACCTCATGGTCCTGACAACATATGTCTCATATATCTGACAAGGTATATCTCAGCTCAAATGTTGGTCTTTCTCAGAAAGTTTTCTTCCACTGTCCCAAATAAGGGACTGTCCCAAATAAGCAGGAGTCCTTTTCCTGCTCCAGTAGCTCTGTCACATCTCTCTGATTCACTGGAATCATATTTATCTCAAATTGAAGTTACTGGAATGACTCCATTTCTATGAAGTGCCCAGAAAAGGCAAATTTATAGAGACTGAAAGTAGATTAGTGGTGGCCTGGGGCTGGGGGTGGGAACAGGGATTAACTATAAATGGACCTGAGGGATCTTACCAGGGGGATGAAAATGTTCTAAAACTTATCTATAGTGATTGTTGTACCACTCAGTAAATTTACTAAAAGTCATTGAATTGTACACTGAAAATGAGTGAATTTTATGATATGTAAAACTTACCTTACTAAAGCTTTTAAAAAAGGAAATTACCCTGTTCATTTTCCTCTTTATTACTGTCTTACATTCTGGTTAGAATGTAAGCCTATGATGGCAAGGATCTTGTCTGTCTTGTTCACCAATATGTTCCCAGCACCTAGAACAGCACCTGGCACATAAAAAGAGCTCAGCTAGTATTCAGAGAATACATGAATAAATAAGCTAGCAGTCTCTTGCCATTTTGTAAACACTCAGGATAAGCCTGTGAAAAGAGACATACTCAATACAGAATCAATAACAAACTTCAAATTTAAAAATCACACATTAAGGATAAAAGAAATCACGAACCCTCCATTCTCAATGGGTGCCAGATTGTTTGCTGTTGATTCAGCATTTTCTCTACCTCCTTCTACATCATCTTCATCATTACATCATCATTATAGAGAAATCTGCAATTACATTACCCAGAATTCCTTTACCGGATGGTTCCCTGTTAGATTCTGTAAACTCTTGTGAAAGTTGAAGCAGAAGCCATTATTCTCTGACAGCAATGGTGGGCAGATGGGAAGCGGGAGAAAGGTGAGGTTTGCAGAGCTGTCAGGTTAGTTCCTATGAATCATCTGCTTCAATGCTACAGGTAGCTGAGATTGTAGCTTTCCTGCAATATCTGAAGTTTGCAGCACCTCTGGCCCTAATCTTTGCTGCCCAATTCTTTCCAATGGTTATGGTTGTGTAAGTGTGTAATTCCTTATATTAAAATCTTTCCTGTTTGGAAAACCTGGAGGGGGTCTGGTCTCTTTTTCTGATTAAACTCTAACTAATTCAATGGGTATAGAGTATAATTTTTAAAAACTCAGGGTTGAATGATGGTGAGGAGAAGGAAGGGAAGAGCTTCTTTGCGACATTTTCTAGGCTTCAGTTGGCCTTAGGAGGAGCATTCTTAATCTCTGGACACCATGGATCTTGAGGGAATGAGCCTTTTTTCCTATTCCCATCAGACTTCTGTCATCTCTTTCTCTTACTCTCTGTGCCATGGTCATTGTGAGTAGTTTCTTTCCTTTATTTTGTCTTCACCATCTTCCAGAAGCCCCCAGTGTACCTTTTCCCAGAGCACTGATTTATGGAACTTGGGCACCTTTCCTGCTTTTTCATTCTTGATAAAATCACCCAGTTGCCTGGTTACATCAAGGGAGTAGAGCTGACACTGGGCAAAATTCTCCAAAACAAGACACATCTAGCTTACTCACCAACCTTCCCAAACCTTCTGCCAGACAGTTATGGAGCCAAGAACTTGGATTTGCTGCCTAGAAAAAGACATTGTATAACCTGCTACTTTCCTTCAAATCATACCAAAGAAATGAAATTAGGCTAAGATCATCTTTAAATAATTATTCTGTCAGACTACACTGTCTTGGTTCAATTGGAGCCTGAATGACTGTGTTTCTGAACCTTCTGTAGAAACAGGCTGGGCAAAATCTGTAGGCTCTTTGCTACGTGTTTTAGCCTCACTCAGCTCCTCTTATCTGTGCAGATCTGGGACCTCATAAAGCCTCCAGCCATTCCTGATCAGGACATAGCTTACAACAGCAGCCTGGTGCCCATAACCTGGACAGCCTGGAGTGAAGTCACACTCCCAGACTTGATGTTCTAATGACAAGAATGAACTCTGACTATTTGAGTGCCCCACAGTCCTGGGACTTCCTGACTCAGGATGAGACTTTGCCAAACTGGGCATTTGCTACCATCTCTGCCCTGTGGTGGCCTGCTGATTACGCCTTGCATTATACTTTCTTTCTCTATGAATGGGTTCTAACTTGAACTCTATCTCTGTGGTTGGGACTTACACTCAGGTCAGTTTCTTTCTTCCATGCTGGGATGGTGGTGGGGAAGTACTGAAATCTCCTACTTGAACTCAGTCCTCTCAAGTTACTGGTTGAGGTCCTGCTAAGAATGAATGCATCACTAGAATTACCATCATCTGACTATATGTATATACATCTCTCCCAATACCCGAGCTTTTCCCTTTTCAGTACTCCACCATCCCCTTTCTTCTGTCTCCCACCCACCGCACCCTACCAGTAGCCTTGCCTTGCCTAAATCAGTACAGAACAAACTGTACCTGTCAGACTTTGTGTCTTGAGCCATCCAGTTGTCTTTGCTGGAAGCAGCCTCTTCAGTTGAGCTAGTTGAAATTCAGTAAGCATTCATGGATCTTCTGTTATGTGCTAGGGGACAGAGAGCCAAGTATGCCTCAGTTCCTACTTCTAGGAGTCCACAGCATTGCCTAGAAAAATGTCCCTCTGCTGGCTGGTGCACATCACTCGTGGCCCACTGTGTATCACATCTAAGTCCGTATTCCAGTGTGGCAGAATTTCTCACAGCTGGAGGCAAGATTGAATGCAATGTAGGATGAAATCTTCTTGTTAGTTCAGGCAGAAGCAACACTGGGTCCATTTGTCTGGGGGAAATCGATGGAGCTTTTCTGCTTACAAAGGTAGAGGGAGTTGGTCAGATTACTGGATAGGCAGTCTGATAGAAATATGCGATAATGCTAATATAAGATTCATTCTATGTGTGTGCCGATAACTTAGGGAGGGCCTTGAAGGCTGTGAATTTTTGATGGTTTGTTGCTTTAGGCAAAACCAGTGCCTAACCTAACAGTGATGACAATGATAATGATAAAGTTGTAAAGAAAGTTAAGAAAAAAAAAGGGGCATTCATTATGCTTCTGACATATTCCAGTCCTTGTGGAAATGCAATCATCAAATACTAGGAGTATTTCCCATCTACAAATCTCAAAGACCCTGGGCATGGATAGGATGGTGTTTCTTGTAAGGGATATTAGAAAGATTTTTAAAACCACCTCCAGCTTACTTGGAAAATTTTCCTCTTACTTGGAAAAGCTGTAAGCTTTTCATGCTATAAGCTGCCTTTCTTTATAGAACTATGAAATTCTCCTTCGGATACAGTTAAATTTTATGGACAAAATGTAGAAGATACATTGGGAGGTAAACACATTCCTGTATTCATTAAAACACGCACTCCATAAAACTGATTCTACTCTTCATAAACATTTATTCCATCAGCACTGGGAATGGCTGAAAGTGATGGGGAGTATGTATTAGGAAAGGCTACCATATGGACAAAAAATAAGGAGTTAATATATCCAGTTCTTGTTCTTTGTACTGAGATCCCTAAGTTTCTCTACAGGGATTGACCAAGCTAATGATGTGTTAGAGGTGACACTGATTGACATAGTCACAAAGTGTCCTGGACACCTCTGAATGAAGGCATGCTAATTTGAACAGATCCTTTCACCATCAAGCTTTAAAAATGGCAGCAAACACTGGGCTCTGAGGACTCAAGGTTATTTTAAACCAAAAGTATATTATCAACATAGCTTGCAAACAGTAACTTTCGGTCCCAGAAGAGTCTGCAGGCATTGCTAAGGTGCTTTACTGGTAGAAGTCCTCTGATTTCATTTTCACTCTGGATACCAGTTTCATATTTAAGGTCCATAAGCAGCAGTAAAGGGCTTCTGTATGGAGTATTTTCTCTGCATCTGATAGTCCAAGACTGTCTGTAAATGAACAATACAATTTTCAGGCCAGAGGGGTGGACTGGAAGCTGCTCAGATAGGATTCTAAGGAGCTGGATAAAGGGAATCCATTCATTTGGCTAAGGAAATCTGTCACTTCAGAAAAATTAGTGATATTTTCCAAATCACATCAATGCCAAGGAGCTAACAGAACTTCTTGGACATAAAATAGTCATGTTTTTCAGAGAAACTTGATCGCTATTTGGAATTCTATTGTTACCTTGTTCAATCTCTCTTATGTATTAATAAATGCTTTTTATAGCAGAAACATTCTTTCTAATGTAAGAATTTAGGTTCCAACCAAAAGAATACATATGAGTCCGGAAATCAATTAGAGTCTTTCTCCTCAGGAAAGTTTATACACAGTGAGCCCCCCAGAAAGTGTAGATCTGTCTTGGGAAGGTCTAGAGCCAGGAAATCTCACAGTGAAGCCAAATGGTGGCTCATTCAACTGAGTGACTCTTTTGGTCTTTTGCATAGGAACTTCTTTCACTGCAGACCAGCGGGTAGCTTTTCAGCAACTGAAAAGCTCAAGGCTCCCTCCAGCACTGCCATCTTCATTTAGTATCCTCAGGGACCAGCCCATCCAGAGGCAGGACCTTGACTGTTCTCTATGTACTCTTATGTTTTTGTTTTTGACTGTTTGATTCCATCTACATAAACAACTTTTTAAAATTGACAAATAAAAAGTATGTTTGTGGTATACAACAAGCTATTTCGATATCGGTATCTATTATGAAATGGCTAAATCAAGCTAATTACCATATCCATCACCTGACATCCTTATCATTTTTGTAATGAGATTTTTTTTTCTTTTTTTTTGAGATGGAGTCTCGCTCTGTCACCCAGGCTGGAGTGCGGTGGCGCGATCTCGGCTCGCTGCAAGCTCCACCTCCCGGGTTCATGCCATTCTCCTGCCTCAGCCTCCGAAGTAGCTGGGACTACAGGCGCCTGCCACTACGCCCAGCTGATGTTTTTGTATTTTTTTTAGTAGAGATGGGGTTTCACCATGTTAGCCAGGATGGTCTCAATCTCCTGATCTCGTGATCTGTCCATCCCGGCCTCCCAAAGTGCTGGGATTACAGGCATGAGCCACCGTGCCCGGCCTGTAATGAGAATATTTAAAATCTACTCTCTTAGCAATTTTCAAGTAACAATAATTAACTATAGTCACCATGCTGTACAACAGATCTCTAGAACTTATTCCTCCTATTTAACTGAAACTTGTACTTTTTGACCAGCATCTCCCCAAATCCCCACCCCCCAGTCAGTGGTAACCATCATTCTACTCTCTGCTTCTCTGAATTTGACTTTTTTAGATTTCACATATAAGTGAGATCATGTGGTATTTGTCTTTCTGTGCCTGGCTTATTTTACTTAACATCATGTCCTCTAGGTTAATCCATGTTGCCATAAATGACAGAATTTCCTTCTTTTTTAAGGCTGAGTAGTGTTCCATTGTGTATATATACCACATTTTCTTGATCCATTCATCCATTTGTGGACATGTAGGTTGATTCCATGTTTTAGCTATTGTGAATAATACCACAGTGAAAGTGGATATACAGTTATCTCTTCAACATACTGATTTCTCCTCCTTTGGGTATATACCCAGAAGTGGGATTGCTGAATCACTTGGTAGTTCTATTTTTAGTTTTTTAGGGATCTTACTTTTTTCCATACTGGCTGTACTAATTTACATTCCCATCAATAGTATACAAGGGTTTCCTTTACTCCATATCCTTGCCAATGCTTGTTATCTTTTCTCTTTTTGATAAAAGCCATTCTTACTGGTATGAGGTGATACCCCATTGTGGTATTAATGGTCAGTAATGTTGTACTGATGGTCAGTAATGTTGAGCACCATTTCATATACCTGTTGGCCTTTTGTATATCATCTTTTGATAAATGTTATTCAGGTCTTTCACCTGTTTTAAAATCAGGCTCACACCTGTAATCCCAGCACTTTGGGAGGCCGAGGCAGAATTGATAGCTTGAGCCCAGGGGTTAGAGACCTGCCTGGGCAACATAGTGAGACTCTGTCTCTACAAAAAATAAAAAAAAAAATTTAGCTGGGCTTAGTGGCTTACTCCTGTAGTCCCAGCTATTTGGGAGGCTGAAACAAGAGGATTGCTTGAGCTTGGAGGTTGAGGCTGCAGTGTGCAGTGATCACACCATAGCACTCCAGCCCGGGTGACAGAGTAAGACCCTGTCCCAAAATAAATGTGTAAATAAATACATAAAATTAGGTTATTTGTTTTATAGCTGTTGAGTTGTACAAGTTCCTTATATACGTTTTGGATTTAGCTTCTTATGAGACATATGGTTTACAACCTTTTTTTTCCATTCTGTAGGTTTTCTCTTCACTTGTTGATTGTTTTTCAAGGCAATCCCATTGCCCATTTTTGCTTTTCCTGTTTGTACTTTGGGAGTGATATCCAAAAAAATCTTTGCCAAGACCAATGTGAAGACTTTTCCCCCTATATTTTCTTCTAGTAGTTTACAGTTTTAAGTCTTACATTTAAGTCATTAATCTATGTATATGCACTCCTAACCAACAGCTCATGCAGTGGACTTCAGGTGACTTAGCAACAATAGCAACAATGACAAGAGTAAAATAGTTAACACTGATGAAGCACCCTCTATGTACCAGGTGTTGGGAAAAGTACTTTTTTTTTTTTTTTTTTTTTGAGACGGAGTCTCACTCTGTTGCCCAGGCTGGAGTGCAGTGGTGCAATCCTGGCTCACTGCAAGCTCCGCCTCCTGGGTTCATGCCATTCTTCTGCCTCAGCCTCTCAAGTAGCTGGGACTACAGGCACCCGCTACCACGCCTGGCTAGTTTTTTGTATTTTTAGTAGAGATGGGGTTTCACCATTTTAGCCAGGATGGTCTCGATCTCCTGACTTCATGATCCGCCCGCCTTGGCCTCCCAAGGTGCTGGGATTACAGGCGTAAGCCACTGTGCCCAGCCAGGAAAAGTACTTTTTATACTTTATCTCACTGAATCCTCACAATGACAATGTGAAGTAGATATTATTACTCACACTGTACAAAAGAGGAAATGGAGGCACAGAGATATAAAACAATTAACCTTGTTGCACTGCTGGTAAGACAGCAAAGCTGGGATTCAAACTCAAGTCTATTTGAGCCTGAGTCCCAACCACTGCTACCCTACACTATTTTCTCTAAAATGTTGTCACTGTTTGTAGAAGAATTTTTTTTTTAAAGTTTACTTTTTCTGTTTGGGAAATTTATATTAATTATTAAAAAATTGAAAACTCAAGTAACATAGAAAGTAGAGAAAAATTATCACCAATAGTCTTACTATTCAGACAATCTGTGGTTAATATTCAGTTACATTTCTACGAAGCATTTTCCTCATACAGTTTTCATAGGATTGTGATAATTCTCTAGGGAAGACCTCACAGACTGTACTTCTCCATTTTAGAAACATTATAAATGTCACTTATAACTGCTACATATTATCATAGCTAATGAATGCAACATGATCTTCTTGACTCTTCCTCTCTTGATGGACATTTAGAATCTTTTCTTGCTTTTTTTCAGTATTTCAGATCTTTTTTTTAAAGAAAGATACTCTTGGCTTTCTAGAGTTAAATGAGGATATCCAGGAAGGGGACAAGGAGAGAAAAAGGAGATATCTTCATGGTACTGCCTATTTTCCACAAGAAATAATCCCATGAGGAGTGGGGGCAGGGTTAGGGACTTTGCCCTGCCATCACCATGCATGGAAACATCACTCCCACATCTTGACAGGCTGCTCTTCACCACTACCACTTTCTCTTACTCCTCCCCAGGCTCTGAGTATGAAGCTTAGAGAGGAGGATATGAGGATCTATGGGGAAAGATCCTCCTCTTCTTTCCTAGAGATGAGAGGTCCTCATCTCCAAAAGGCTCATGGCCATTTCAGGAGTATCACATTTTCTTGGGCTTGCAGGAAAACAGACCAGCTAGTCATCTCTCCTAGGCAGTGACTATACCCAGTGGAGGCAGGTGCTGGTTGGGTTCTCTCGCATTTGGAGAAGCAGTGAGGATTGGCAGCTGGATCGTCACGGACTGAACCCACAGCCCCTCCTCACCTGCCTTTCAAGCAATGAGGGTGAATTCCTCCTCTCCTGGTAGCAAGTCATTTATGTTCCAGCTGTGAAAATTTGATCAAAAAAGGATGAACTTATTTCAGTGGGTTGGAGTTCATTGCATATATAGTCCATCATCTGGAAATTTTTATACTAACTAAAAATGAAAACAGATTTTCTATTATGTATTTTTTTTCCTAGAAAGGATTTAGCCAAGCTTCAAGGGCCAAACCATCTGAATTAACTCTGATTCCCAACTCCAGATTTGAGATCTTTGAGTTTTGAAAATATCTCAAGGGGTATCATGACATCTACAGCATTTGCAAAAAAAAAAAAGAAAGAAAGAAAGTGTAATTAATTGAAAAAACATAATCACCTTGATGATTACATATTATATACATGTATCAAAATATCACATGTACCCCCAAACATGTACCAGTATATGAATAAAATAAAAAAATTAAAATGAAAAAACACAAGAATTTTGAAAGTATTTAAAAAAAATCATTGCTAGCTGGGCATGGTGGTTCACACCTGTAATTCCAGTACTTTGGGAGGCTGAGGTGGGAAGACTGCTTGAGCCCAGGAGTTCAAGACCAGCGTGGGCAACATAGCGAGACCCTATCTCAATTATTTAAAAAAAAAAACAAAACATCATCACCTATAATACTTATGTTTAGAAAGGCAGGAGGTAGCTTAGGGGAGAGCTTGATGGGGGTGGCAGGAGCACCGAAGTGGGATAGTGAAGGCCAGAGTTAAATAAAGTGTCTTCTGGTTACCACCCATGTCATTTTTGGAAGCCAGCCTCTCTGAGCCTCAGTTTTTCATCTGAATATGGCAGGGCAGCAGCTAAAATTCAAGCACATACTTCTGTTCGAGACAGCTCCTGCCAGGGCCACAGGGAGCCCGCAAGGAGACCCCGAGATGACATTTGCTATGTGGGATGGGATATTCTCCCAGTGTCTCCTGAGATGCCAGTTACCCAGTAGAGCCCAGGACCTGCTCAATGTTACCCTGTTGACTTGCCCTAAGATATAGAACAAAGAGTCAGTATGAGGCAGATCTTTTAAAGAGGCATTCACTAAACCTGCCCCATGGAAAAGAGGAATGTTCTAAGGCAAACTTGTTCCCAGATTCAGTCCTGGAAATCCCCGTGCTTCTGGCCCACCTTCCCACTATGACCTGTCCTGCATGCCTGTGTGTCTCCTCTGTCCTTTCTCAGGAATGAGAATCTGGTCACACACTGGCCCCATTCTGCTCCTTCCATTTGGCGCCTGATTTTGGTTTTGGACTTCGACTACCCTTTAGCTTCTTTCTCTGATGTCCTGCCCTTTACAGCACATAATTACCCAGAGTTTGGAGTATTCCAAGCCCATAGAAGCCCTTTAATTTAAGTCAGGTTCCTTGGGCCCAAAGTGTGTTAGGAAGAACCCTGAGCTGGAGGTTAGAAGACCTGTGTTCTTGTGGCACTTACTCTGGTAAGTTTCTCAATGTGATATTGTGATATAATACATATATGTTTGGTCTCTGCTCCTGGTTCCTGGCATAGAGCTCCTGCAATTCTTGTAATTTCCTAACTGATGGGGTGCCAAGGAAATCTTTTGTTCTAATACTTGGTGTTTGACCCTGGATATTGACATAGAGTTCCTAATCTCTTAGAATGTCCTGGGTAATAGGAGTGTCTTTTGTTCTAATGAGGTGACTGTCAGTGGGCTTCTGGATGGGGGCTGCTCACCAGAAAGATCAAGATATGATTAGAAGCTTGGAAAGCTTTCAGCTCCCCCATCCCACTATCCTTAGGAAAGGGCAGAAGGGCTGGAGACTGAGCTGATAATCAGTCAAGCCTACGTGATGAAGCCTCCATAAAAATCCCTAAAGCACAGGGTTCAGAGAGCTGCTAGATCACAACACGTGGAGGTTCTGGAAGGTGGTGCCCAGAGAGGGCATGGAAACTCTGGGGTCTTCCCACATACCTTGCCTTCTGCATCTCTTCATCTGTCTGTTCATCTACCTCCTTTATCTTATACTTTATTAATATAACAAGTGGTAAACATATCTAAGACTTCCCTGAGTTCTGTAAGCTGTTTTAGCAAATTAATCAAACCAGAGGAGGGGGGTCATAGGAACCCACGAGTTATAGCTGGTGGATCAGAAGTAGAGGTCAAAACCTGAGACTTGCGACTGGCCTCTGATGTGGATAGCAGTCTTGTGGGACCAAGCCCTTAACCTGTGGGATGGGATCTGATGTGATCTCCAGGTAGATGGCATCAGAATTTAATTGAGTTATGGGATGCCCAGTGTCTGCTGGAGAATTAGTGTGTGTGGAACAGATCCTACACATCTGGGCACAGAAGTGCTCTGTGATGTGTTGAGCATTGAGTGTGTGAGAGCACGAAGTGTGTGAGAGTGGGAAATGATTTGGGTTTCCTATTCCTTCCACTTAACATCTCTAGGCCTTAGTCTCTTTGTATCAAACTTTAAGGAAGAAAGTGTGAGTGGATGGGTACAATCTCCCTTGTCCCAGAATTCTGTGATTGAGCAGTGGGAAGTTCTGAGCTTGTTAGAAAAAGAGAATGTTATAAAAAATCAAAAAGCATGGGGGAAAGGAGAGGATGGGTCAGTGTGAGACTACAGCATTATCAAACTCCAACCCCGAGTGAGTGTGCAGAAAAACAGGAGAGTGGAGAGTTGTGCTATGAAGCCCCCTAAGTAAGAAGATTCCTTCTTGACACACAAGGCTGTAACTCACTCAAAATTGTATTAAGGCTATAAACTGCAAAGAGCTCTTCTTGAAGAATTTATGAGGGGCCTGAAAGCTGTATATTTTCTCTAGAGACATCTATTGTTTGTTTATAATGTGTGCATGTTTAATTTGCAATAAAACCAGAGGCACTACTATACAAATAGCAACTCATCCACCCTCAAGTGCTGTCTTGGAAGAAGGAGGAAGGGAGGTGAGGGTGTTGGAGGGAATTCAAGGAAAATTTATCACTTTGCCCTGTGAGCAGAAAAAATTTGAATTGTTGCCTAATTGCAAAAAAAGCTGTCCTGATGTGCTTATAGAATAGGTGACTGTCCTGGAGGTCACCTGGAGGGTGGAGAGGGAGGTGGTGGTGGTTGGCGTGGCCCTTGAATATCTCCTTGTCTCAAATATTTTCTTAACAGAGTTCTGCACCACATGACTTCTCCCTCAGGTGATTCGTCCTGACATATGGGGTCTGCAGGTGAGTTACGGGGACTCACAGACCGGTGATCTGAAGGGAACTTCAGGTCCTGATTGTTACTGGAGGACAGCAGCTGGGAAATGGGAGTTTGGATGAGACAAGTACTAGCCTAGTAGGAGAAGAAACCCTGTGCGGGTGCTCTAGAAGAATATACGGGTACTGGGTCGGCGGAGGGGAGAAGGAAACTCAGCCCAGAGAGGGAGGGCAAGGCTCTGAAATTTAGTGAGAGTCTCTTATGCCAGGTTGGGGGCAAGTGCTTTAAATACAGGACTTCTTTCAATGTACTCAGAAACTCAGGGAGATTGGGATTATTATTCTCATTTTGTACAAGGGGAAACTGAGGCACACAGTCAGTAAGTAGTGGAATCAAGCTGTCTGACTCTGAAGGTCAGTGCTTTGAGCCAATGTGACGTATGGCCTTGTTGTGCTTGGCCTCATGAGAGGACCAGCTTCTTTGTGGATCCGGATGGGAGACTCATCTTTTCTCCCCAGGAGGGTTCATAGGATGTGGTATTGGAAAGATAGATTCTTGGTAGGGGATGGAGGGTCTTCATGTTTTTACCAGGAGCCCTTGATTCTTCAAACATGGGCCTGCTATAGCCCTCTTTATAGAAAGGCATGGTGCTCAGGTTCCATTTTATTAGTCAAAGTCATGGAGGGGATTCTGAGCCCCCTATGTAATGATGGTGAGCATCTGTGTCCCAGATTCAGTCACATATTAGTGGAACAATGTGTTCTGATATACCCATAGGTGAACGTTTTCCCCTCCTCCCCTCTTAGGAAGGTAAGCTTCGTGACATCAAAGACCATCTCTACCTTTTAACCCTCGGTTTCCTTGCATCTCTTACAATGTCTGCCTCTAACTTAATTAATATTGTAGAATGTATTATTTGATGAATAAAGATTTGGAGACATAGTTCTTTTGGAAAGCAGAGACTTGCTGTGCCAGGCATGGTTTAACAGTGGTTCTCTAGGTTTCAATGCTGGGACTGCAGATGCTACATTTTATACATCACTTATCACACTAGAAATTCTTTTTTCAAAATTGCATTGTAGGCCTTTGGATTGGAGTAGTCTCCTTTGTGGCCGCTGGAAAAGGGGACAGAGACCCCCATGGCTTGTCCCTCACTGTCAGGGCTGGCATTCCTCACTGGATTGTTCCTGCAGCACACTTGTACAGAGCTTGTGCCTGTTGCTGCTGCCCTCCGGAGTACCACCTGAGGATCGAGCCAGGTGCAGTAGAACTCGGAAAGCATTTGGAAGAGCTGGGATCCCTAGGAAGTAGGGGCTGGCTCTTGTGGTGGTGTCCCTGCAAGGCAGAACAGTGGAGGAATTGACAGATTTGCAGAGGGAGCCTTCTGCTTAGTGTTCAGTGCGGCTGCGGGTGATGACTTAATGCCCTGGCTGTCCGCCATCTTGGGTCTGAATGAGAGTCCTTACCAAGGAGGCATTTTCTTCCTGACCATGCACTTCCTTACAGCTTACTCTTTTAAGACACCAATGGTTGCTTTCACAACCAAAATGGATCTCTCCAATATACAGCAATGGTAGCATCTGCTTCTATACCCTGTGTCTCAGTGGTCTCCAGCACTAACAGTGTCCAAGTTCTCTTACCCATCTGTTCTCTGCTCTGCAACCCCAACCCTGCCGACCCTCTGGTGTGTAGAGACAAGGCTGACAGAGAGGATTACATATCCTTTTTCGGTTATGTTTGCATTGTGGCTTCCCCAGACAGCCCTAGATGGTACAATGGACTGGCAAGATTAGACCCAGTAATAGGCTCTGCCAATACCTTGGAGGTTTTACAGGAGATATTATCCAAGAGAAACTACCCAGGCAGAGAAGTCCCTTGCTTGAAGCTCTGAGTTGTTGGTTATTTACCTGATGCTACAAGCTGTTCACACAGAGCTCTCTGCTCTGCGAACGCACAAGTTCATCACTTTCTGTAGCTTTTGCATGTTGGTGCCACTCTTGGCCATTGCGGTTTTGATTTCACTTATTTGATGCCACGTCAGTTGCTGCTGTTACTTAACGATACAGAGGCCTCCTAGTTACAACTGGAGTTCATCTAGACTCATCTACTTAACTCTTCGAAGCCCAAGGACCCTCTGTGCTTCTTCTGCTTGGCTGCACACAGGTGGTACCTCCTCACCCAGGACACCCCACAGGGATCTCCGCTTGGTCCCCTCACTATGAGCCCTTTGCCTTTTAGAACTGAACACCATCCTGGTGTGCCCAGGGGAGAATCTGGAGAGTTTCCCTCAAAGCCCAGTCTGCTGCAGACTCACATCTGCAAGCATCCAGCTCATCCTGGGAGGCTCTCAGGGAGCCAGAACAGGGGTGCCGGGAAGTGAAGGGGTTTGCTCCTGCCAGCTCCCACCTCGCTTTATCTGCAGTGCTGTCATGCTGGCCTTTGTCCCCTCACACAAGCTCTTAGCCCCCACTTCCCAAAAAATTGCATGATGCTGTAGCTGGGTGAGAAATGGGAGTTCCTTTGAGATGCATTTAGGAGCACCAGCTGTGGCTGAGGGACTAATCTCTGCAGGCCGGTCAGAGCCTGATTACCCTAGGCTGGACCTGGCTTGGAAAGACTCAAAAGAATCCCAGAGGGCTGGATTCTTGTCAACACCGCCTTGCATTTTATGGCTGCACATCCCACTCTAGTACCCAATTCCTTCTCTCCCAGTGGCTGAATCTGCCTCTGTCTCTAGGCAGGGCTAGGCACTGTCTAGGAGGAGGAGCTGCTTCTTGTTCACAGTGGACTCCAGGTGGCTGGCAGTGCTGCTGCTGCTGCTGCATCCACAGAGCCCTGCTGCTCTCACAACCTCTTGTTTGTGGCTGGTGGCTCATTAATTAATCAATTAATTAAGCAAAATTTATTGAATATCTACCCAGTGCCAGGTCCCATGCATTGGTGCAGGTTCTTTAATTGTACCTATCAAAATATAATTAAAACTATTTAACATATAAGGGAGTTTGTCATAAGGATGCAGGGGTGTTTCATAGAATCCAAGGACAGGAATGGAGTCAAACCTCAGGAAGGGACTGGAAAAAATCACCAGACAGTCTCTGAAAAACCATCATGAACCCAGAGGTGCTCTCATCTGGTCCCTAGTCTCTGCTTGAACACCTCTTTCATTCTTATTTCTTGGAAGACTGGTTTTCTTTGCTGTTGGTTCGTGTAATAGGTACAAGAGGCTGCTCCCAGTGCTGATTTCTTCCATTCTAAAGAACAGGCCTGGCTGTCGTAAAGTCTATCAGTCCCACTTCCAACAGGAGAGAGAATCTGATCGGTCGAGTTTGAATTAGGTATCTACCTTTTGTCCAACAAACTATGCTCAAAGGACCACGGCTATGAAAGACAAACCTCCTGAGAACACCAGGTCAATTTAAGTGGCCATTGTGAGTTGAAGGGTTTCTACAGTGTGCCACTAGGCTTGGGGATTATAGAGGTGAGTACAACATGGCCTTGCCTTTAAGGAGCTGACAGGTAATGGTATTTTAAATGCAATAAAATAAAGCCGTAGTTCTCAACTGCGGGTGGATCATTTTGTCCTCTGGAGACATTTGGAAATGTCTGGAGACAGTTTTGGCTGTCACAACTGGTTGTGTGTGTGTGTGTGTGTGTGTGTGTGTGTGTGGTGGGGGACGGGGGGTTGCTACTGACATTTAGTGGATTGAAGCTGGGGATGCTGCTAAACATCCCATGATACACAGGATGGCCTCACAATAAGGAATTATCTGGCCCAGAATGTGGATGGTGTAGCGGTTGAAAACTATAAAATAAAGTAAATGTATAACATGTAAAGACAGGTTTAAATCTGTGGCTATGGCCTGCCCACCTTTCTCCAAAACACCTTCACCATTTCTCCCTGAGAGCATAAGATATCTAAGGAAGTGGGCCCCTGACTAGCCTGACTTCTCAGAGTGAGGCGCATATGCAGATTAGATACTTCCTCCCCCAAGCACAACCATCTGCCTTGGCCTCTTACTAGTGAAAAGCCCTTATTGCCATTGTCATTGCGGGACACAAGTCTGGACTCTGGAGGAGGGCTGTCTTGGGAGTACAGATGTTCTCCATCCTGCCTGCACAGTACAGTCCCCTAGGAAGCTGTGGGCATGTCCAGTGTACACCCCGGTCCAGAACTTTTGGTTTAGTTGGTGATGGCTTTTATTTGCCAGTAGAAGAAACTGAGAGATCTTAGGAAAGCTGGGTCAGGCCATCCATAGAGCTCTTTGACTTTGGCAAGGCTCTCACTGAGCCTTTGTTTTCTCATCTATTAAGTGGGAAAACACCTGCTTCTAAGGATTATTGAAAGACTCAACAGAGGTAGTGAACGTGGAAGTGTTCTGCAAATCTAAAGCTCTAGACAGGTATTTCCCCTAATATTAGAGCGGGCTCTTGACAACGCACTGTGAAGGTTTTCATTAAGTGTAAGAAATGATAGCCTGGAAATGACATGACTCACCTTACAGGGTGATGGACTGCCGAATCTGAATGCATTTAAGAAACGGGAGGGAACCCAGGTCCCAGGGTCTTAACTAGGTAGGGACTGTATAGCCACAGAGCTAGTCTGCTCCCTGTCCACCTTTAAATGCAAAGTACTTATTTACGGAAAAAGTGGGAGAATGTTCAGGAAAATTGGAATCTCTTAAATAGCATGTGAATGAGGGCAGCAGCAGCAGACCTTGGAAATAAAGCAACTCCATGGGGTTCTATTTTTAGAGCACACAGGTCCATGACTGTATTTCATCAGCAAAATGGTGCTGCTTCAAGGCCAGGGCCTGCCATGGGCAGGGCAAAGTCTCGTGCTTTCTCTTGGGAAGTGTCTGTCAGAAGCATTCATTTTATTCCACGGATGTGTCTTTGGAAGTAAAAGAGGATTTCACACAAAATGAAAACAAAGTATCTTTCTGACAGACAGGTAAATGCCCCTTTGCAAAGGCAGTAATAACACATTTGTCGGGGAGGCGAGGAATCTCGAACTTATTTTTGATATAGATTCAATTGCTCCTTTAATCCCAAATAACCACTCCATAAATGTATGAAACAGAGCAGCCTAAGGATAATTGCTGAAATGGGAAAGAGGCAAACCCACTGCTTTCTATCTTGAAAAGATTTTGCCTGCCTTTCAAAAGTGGTGTATGTAAGAACTGCTACAACTAGCATAATGCCTCCCTGGCTTCTCCCCGCTGCAGACATGCTGGGAAACCAGCCCTTTCTCACATGCCCAGGAGAGAATGGGAAGTACTCTTTTGTAATCACCACTATTACTCCCAAAGTACACAGATTGAAACATCAAAAATCCATGGAATAATAGATGTCAAAGATGGAAAAGAGGCACTGGGGTCATGGATCCTGTCTCCAGTGGTCCAGACAGCAGAAATAATGATTGTCCCTGACTCAGACAGCAGCTTGCACTTGCCTCACCGCCGAGGCAGCACAGACTGCTTGCACATCCTTTTTAGAGGGAGGACGTCTTTTCTTCCAAAGCCTATCTCTGATTGGTGTTCAGGCTGTATTTACTCAAATACTTCCCTTTACCTCTTCTTTACATACTTCCTCTAGGATTGGAGACTCCAGGGCTGAGTAGAGACAAGTCCAGGTCAATATTAGAACCACCTGAGTATAAAGGTGGTTTAGTTCATGGTAAGGGTAATGGGTAAAGGCCAACAGCAGAAAACCACCAGGATTCTTTTGTTTGTTTGTTTTGAGACGAAGTCTCACTCTGTCACCCAGGCTGGAGTGCTGTGGCGCGATCTTGGCTCACTGCAAGCTCCGCCTCCTGGGTTCATGCCATTCTCCTGCCTCAGCCTCCCGAGTAGCTGGGACGGCTTCCACTGTGCTAGCCAGGATGGTCTCGATCTCCTGAAGGAAGACAGCGTACGCAGGTGAGGGCCACTGAGAAGGGGCTCTCTAGTGTTAGCTCTAAACTGGCTATAGAATGTCTGTATCCTCCATAAAATACAGGGGATTGCCAATCGATGGTATCCTGGGAGGTAGCAGCTCTGTAGCAGTTCTCCTGCTGTGTGGTATGGGAGCAGGGAAAGAAAATCACTGTTATGAATATTGGGGCAGACAGGACCTTAGACAACCTACTGGCTTTCCTGCTGCCCCAAGAAGTATGGGAGAGCACTTGAGCTTACTTGTGGTCCTGAGACTGGAGTGGGAGTTAGCTGAGAGAGTATCAGAGACCCAGAGGGTGCCTCTTAGCTAAGACAGAAAAAGTGCTTTGCATACTTTTGTTCACTCATGCCCATTCATATCCATTTTGCCAAAGCAAGTCGCGTGGATGAACCCAAGTTGGGGCAGAATAAGGTCTTTTCGCAGGCGTATTCTTTGCTTTTTTTAGTAGGAGTGAAGTAGGAGATCAGCAGGACTTGTTTTCTGTTCATGAACCCAAACGAGATCTGGTCAAAGCAGGATGCAATAAAGAAACTGGCTGAAACCAGCTAGGACAAAGGTAGTGGTGAAAGTGACCTCTAGTAACTCTCACTGCTCATTTGCAGTTGCATGCTGTAAGACATACCTGCCACCACTGTTTACAAATGCTGGCATGGCAACATCTAGAGATTAACTTATATGATACCGGAAATGCCCCACCCCTTTTCCAGAAAGTTCATGACTAATCTGCCCATCAATTAGCATATAATTTAGATTGGGTATAAATATAGCCAGCCAGCAATCCAAAAATTCCACTCTGGGCAACTCTGCATATGGGATAGCCCTCCTCTGTCTATGGAGCAGCCATTTTGCTATACACTTTTGCTCTAATAAACATGCTTTATTTCACTGTTGGCTTTCTCTTGAATTCTTTCCTGAGTGAAGCCAAGAATCCTCTAGGGCTAAGCCCCAATTTTTGGGTATGTCTGCATCAGGAGGAACAGGAAAGTCACAATAAAAGGGGATGGATCCAGAGATGGTGAAGAATTGGAGCTATTAATATCATCTAGCACAGCAGGTGAGAAGAGGGTCAAAACTGGGTATTGCAGGAGCCGTGTTAAAGCTATGATGTACCACTTGGATGCCAGGCTTAGAGCTCAGCATGGAGCAGAAATGTTTCAGGAAAAGGGTGGAGCAGAATTTGAAGGGGATGGCAGATATACACATGGCCACACATCTGGCTTTCTCTTGAATTTCTTAATACCTTTGGATAACTGCTGACATGATTGCCCAAGTTTGAAAATCTTGCATAAAGTTGCTTAAATAATGGATTCATGTTTACCAACCTAGGTAATTCAAAAGATACTAGCTGCAATTCAGTTTTCCAAATCCATTTATCTTGTATGGCAGAAGAATGATCAGCCAATCTACTGAAAGCCACATTAAGGTACTTTTGGGTACTGAAAGATATATAAGCCATTTATATTTAGATGCTCTTTTATTGGCTATATTTCTTGCTGAGATATGTCCTCTTTGGATCAATTCACTAAGTAGAATCAATGTGGTGGTCAGCATAAATTAAGAGCCTGGAATTCCATAGTAGCCTTAGCCTTCTGTAAAGCCTCATTCTTTTCATCCTCTAATTTCCAACTCCTTCAAGCTGCTACTTTCTGTGGACTCAGGCCCACTGCATTTCTTAGCCAATTCTGATAGCAGGAAGCACACTGGCCCCACTCTGGATGGAGTTCCTTAATAACCTGTTGTGGCAGAACTACTATTCCAGGGTGATAGCTTGACGGGGAGCACCTGAGCCATAGCATTTTCTACCCTGGTCCTCTTAATACTTGCCTAGTGGGAGCCTTTCATTTCAAGACTCTGTTCATGAGCTGGGCAGTATGATGTCAAACAGCAAGTAAAAGGATTTGGCACTTGTGTTATCAAAAGTTATTTTTAAGCTGCCCCACTCCATATCCATGCCTGTTCTCCAACCTCTCACATCACTGCAGTATCTTTTCCTTCCAGTCCATTTCTTCCAGTGTGGCCATGCCCAGTTTCTCCTGGCCCTCAGCTGGTCTCCTCCTGATTGACTTAAGCATGGCTCAGATGAACTTGGCATCTTGGCCTTTGTTCTAGGGCCCTCACTCATGAAACACTCCATGAACTGCTCCATGAGAATGAGTCCTTGGTAAGGCATGTGTGCCAGTATGTGTGTGGGGCACGGGGGGAGCGGGTGCTCATATCTGTGTGTTGCTTCTCTGACTCCATCCATGGAAGGACCATGGTTAGAAGATACTTAGGCTCCTAACTCAATCGAAGGCTCTGATCTGATCGTTAGCACAGTCAGCTAAATTCATAATGCGTTCAGTTCTTGTCAATTTCTTTTCTCTGGGAATTGGACAGACCACATTCCTTGTGCCCTCCCATGACTGGCTGGAATCTTGTTGTGAAAGACTAGATTGACCATGATTTTGATGCTGTTGCCTACCTGGGCTTCAAGTGTCACCTGCCATCAGAACTTTCTCCTATAAATTTTCTTATTTCCCCAACTAGCGTCCCTTTGAGCTCTGTGTTTTGGGTAATTGAGATATCTCAACTAGACCAACCATTACAGCCAGGTCAGTTCTCCAATGCCTAGCCAAACTAGTCTCCCCATTCTCTGCCTTTACTCTGTTTGTGTTGCCAGTGTTCCTTATGCATCCTCCTCTCCCTCTGCGAGAGGAATGACACTGGAAGAGGGGATGCCCAGGCTGAGGCCATAAAGGATGACATTGCCCCTTTCCATATTCAAACTCACAATTCTATCAATAACAGCAGTGCAAAACCTGAGCAGATGCTTCAGGAAAAGAATCAGAGCTGCAGGTGAAGAGGAAATCTGAAAATAAAATATTGCGAAATATTTTCTTGAAAACTCCAGTCTATAGAAATGATTGCTCTGTAACATTTACCAAAATGTCAGTGTTCTCTAAAGCTCTCAAACACCCATCCTGGTGATTAAGAAATCAATAATTAACATGCAAATATGAAAGCTCTAGGCAAATTGAATATTAATTACTGACTTCATAAGTGGTGGCTGCTCAGCAGTATGAAAATAGTTCAGGATAATTAGGATTTAACAACCTTCAGACATAAAGAAAATAAATACAGGCTTCTTGATGAATGACTTTATTTTTATTTCATTATTGTATTATAAACATTCTTGGTTTTTCAAAGACCAAGGAGAAGAGAGAAAGGGTGGTTTTGAATATTTAGCATATTCATAGTGACAACTCCCTTCCATCTCCTCCACTGAAATCCTTTGGGGATTCTTGAATAGAAGTTAAGTTCTATAGTCTAAGATTGCAAGGTGACCTGAGTTGGTTGGGAACCAAGAAGTATTGCACAGCAGAACTGAAAAATGACTAGGATAAATGGTCAAAACAAGCCACTATTTCAGATTATCTCATCGCTCTATAATACTTGTCTTGGATGTACCTATCCTTGAACACATGGGTACCACTTCCTTCATTTTTAAGTGCATTTCAACTTCTGATCTCATATTTCAGCCACTGTATTTTAGGGACCTTCTGGCTTCATCTCTTCTTGGTCTGGTGTCTTGGCGTTCTTCCCTGGCTCTATCTGCTCTTGGTTCCTGGCACTCTCTCCCAATAAGTTCCTCAGTTCCAGGCATCTTGCCCCTTGGGTGGTTGGTATTTTCTGGTGCTCTCCTTAAGGCAATCTATACCTAAAATTTTCAGCCCCCTTTGTGTATTATATTTGTTGATCATTATCAGTTTTCAAATTTAACTTTTAAATAGAGTTTTTGTTGGAAGATAACATTCATATAGAAAAGCACATAAATCATAAGTGTGCTCTGTGTATTTCCATCAAGGGAATACACCCATGTAACCACTAACCAGGTAGAGAAATAGAACATTAGCAACACCCCTGCAGATACCCATTACCCCCTCTCAGTCATTATCCCCACTCTCCTTCTCTAAGGTAAACATAACCTTAGCATCACAGATTTTTAAAAACTTGTTTTGAACTCTATAACTGTATAAATAAAATCACTCAGTGTTTTTGGTGCCTTGCTTCTTTGACTCAATGTTATGCTGTGGAATCAACCATGATATTGCCCATATTAGGTTGGGGCAAAGGTAATTGCGGTTTTTGCCATTAAAAGTAATGGCAAATCTAATCAGCTGCCAGCATTGCTGGAATAAAGCAGACTTACTGAGTCTTCAAGCCATCATCTTTCTCCTGTGCTGATGCTTCCTGCCCTTGAACATCAGACTTCAAGTTCTGCAGCTTTTGGACTCTTGTACTTATACCAGTGATTTGCCAGGGGCTCTTGGGCCTTCAGCCACAGACTGAAGGCTGCCAACTGTCAGCTTCCCTACTTTTGTGGTTTTGGGACTCAGACTGGCTTCTTTATTCCTCAGTTTGCAGACAGCCTATTGTGGGTCTTCACCTTGTGATGGTGTCAGTCAATACTCCTTAATAAAATCCCCTTCATGTATATATCCATCCTATTAGTTCTGTCCCTCTAGAGAATCCTGGCTAATACAGAGGACATTTAGATGGTTTCTATTTTTTGATAAAATTGCTAAGTGATGAATTATAAAATTGCTAAGTGATGAGTTATGATGAGTAAAATTGCTAAGTGATGAGTACTACGGTTAACTTTAGTAGATACTGCCAAACAGCTTTCTACAGTGGTTGTAGAAATTTACACTCCACACAGCAAGATCTGAAAGTTCCAGTTGCCCCACCTCCTTGCCAATATTGATACTGTTTTTTTCATTTTAGCCATTATGTTTGGTGGGCAATGGTATTTAACGGTGGTTTTTAATTGGCATTTCCTTGAAGAACGTCTTTTCATATGTTTATTAGTGATTTGGAAATTCTTTTTGATTGGATTATCTGTCTTTCTTACTGTGTTTTAGACATTCTCTTTATATTCTTGATATAGTTCTTTGTGGGTTATATATACACACTGCAAACATACTTCATCAGTCTAAGGCCCTTAGACTTTCATGCCTGCCCTTAAACCTCTAAGTCTGTGTCCTAACTTTTCATAAATAAAATCTATTAATTTTAATGTAGTCTAATTTGTCAATCATTTTCTTTGTTAGTAGTAATTTTTGTGTCCTGTTGAAGACCTCACTGGCGATCTCAAGGTCATAAAGATATTTCTCTATGTTCTCTTCTAGAAGAATTATTACACTACCCTTTACTTTTAGATGTACGATCCATTCAGAATTAGTTTTGGGGGAGTATGATGTGAGATAGTGGTCAGCATAAAATTTTCCATATGTGTATTTGTGATGGCTTTTGATGTGTGAACTTGGCTTGGTTGAACTATAATTCTCCAGAATTTCCTCTGTGGTATGCTCCCAATTATGGTGGACTACCAAGGAAACTTGGGGCACAGAAAGAAGGCAGTGGCCACTTTGTAGTATTTTTCTACTTACATTTTCCCAGTTATTCAATCAAATGTAAAACTATAAAACTTTTAGAAAAAAAAAATAGGTCCTGAAAATCTCCTCCTGTTTCTTCTAAAAGTTTTAGAGTTTTACATTTAAATTCATGATTCATTTCAAGTTAATTTTTATATAAGGTGTGAGGTTTTAGGTGGACTTCCTTCCCTTCCTTCCTTTCTTCCTTCCTTCCTTCCTTCTTTCCTTCTTTCCTTCCCTCCCTCCCTCCCTGCTTCCCTCCATCCCTCCCTTTCTTTCTTCCTTCTTTCCTTCCTTTGCCTATGAATATCCAATTTCTCTAGAATTATTTGTTGAAAATACCTTTGTCAAAATCAGTTGGGTGTATTTATTTCTGCGGGTCTATTTCTGGGTTCTATGTTCTGTTCTATTGATCTATGTGACTATTCCTTTGCTAATACCATGCAGTCCTGATTACTGTTGCTGTATAATAAGTATTCAAATTGGGTAGAGTGATTTCTCCCTTATTCATCTTTTTCAAAATCTTTCTAGCCATTTTAATACCTTTGACTTTCCATATAAATTTTGGAATGAGCTTGTTTATATCCTCCAAATCCTTATGAGGATTTTAAACTGTATTAATCCTATGTATCATTTTGGGGAGAACTGACTTCTTTACTACATTGAGTTTTCTAATCCGTGACTACAGTATGTCTCCTCATTTATTTAGATCTCCTTTTCAGAGTTTTAAGCCTTCAGCATAAAAGTCCTTTACATGTTTTATACCTAAGTATTTTATTGTACTTTTTAGTGATTGTAAATGGCATTTTATTTTAAATTCATTTTCTACATTTTTACTGCTAGTATATAGAAATACAATTGACTTCTGTATTTTGGTCTTGTATCCTGTGACCTTGTTGACCTCTTACCTGTTCTAGAATTTTCTTTGTGTTTAGATTTCTTGAGATTTTCTATGTAAACCATCATGTTATTTGAAAATAGGGATACATTTCTTCCTTTCCATTCTTTATATTTTAATTTATTTTTCCTTTTAACTCTTTTTCTTGGCTTATTGTTCTGGATAGGACTTCCAGTACTGTGGTAAGAATGGTAAGAGTGGACATCCTTGCTTTCTTCCCAGTTTTAGGGAGAAAGCATTCAGTCTTTCACCATTTAGAATAAATAGTGTAAGAGGTTTTTTTTTTTAGTTGTTTTTTAATCAACTTGTGGAAATTCCCTTCTATTCTTAGTTATGTAAGAGCTTTTTTTTTATTTTAAATCATGCATGGATGTTAAATTTTGTCACATGATTTTTTCTGAATCCATTACTATGATCACATGATTTTTTTTTTCCTTTGGCTGTTAATATGATGGATGACACTGATTGATTCTGACTCTTTTGAATATTGTCCAGTTTTGTATCCCTGGAATGAATTTTCTTGATCATGGTATATAATTTTAAAATGTTGAATTTTATTTCCTAATATTTTGTTAATAATTTTTATGTCTATTTCATGAGGAATATTGTTTTTTGTTTTATTTTTTGTATTGTTTTTGTCTAGTTTTGGCATCAGGGTAACCTTGGCCTCTTAAAAGGAGTTTAGAAGTAGTCCCTTCTCTTCTGTTCTCTACAAAGATTGTGTAGAATTATGTTAAATTTTCTTCAAATGTTCACTAGAATTATCCAGTGAAACCATTTGGGCCTGTAGGTTTCTCTTGACGGCATTGTAAAATTACAAATTCATTTTCTTTAGTAGTTACAAGGTTATTCAAATTGTCTATTTCGTATTAGGTGAGTTGTGGTAGTTATAATGTTTTTAATGGCTATATAATTTGTAGTGATGTCCCTTATTTATTTCTGCTCTAGTTATTAGTGTTTTCTTTTCTTCTTTTTGTCTTTTTGGTTTTTTTGGAGACAGGGTCTCGCTCTGTCATCCTGGCTGGAGTGCAGTGGCATGATCTCAGCTCACTGCAGCTTTGACCTCCTGGGCTCAGGTGATGCTTCCACCTCAGCCTCCCGAGTAGCTGAGACCACAGTCATGTGCCGCCATTCTTGGCTAATTTTCGTATTTTTTGAGACGCGATGTCACCATGTTGCCCAGGCTGGTCTCAAACCCCTGGGCTCAAGCAATCTGCCTGCCTCGGCCTCCCAAAGTGCTGGGATTACAGGCGTGAGCCACTGCACCCAGCCTCTTCTTATTTTTTGATCAGTTTGATAGGGATTTATCAAGTTTGTTAGCCTTTTGAAAGAACCAACTTTTGGCTCTATATCAATAGAGGTGATCCTCTCTATTATGTTTATTTATTCCTTTTTTTTTTTCCCCTATTTTTGTTACAGTTTAAGTTCTGAGATACATGTGCAGAACGTGCAGGTTTGTTACACAGGTATACATGTGCCATGGTGATTTGCTGCACCCATCAACCCGTCGTCTACATTAGGTATTTCACCTCATGCTATCCCTCCCCTAGCCCCCTATCGCCCAACAGGCCCCGGTGTGTGATGTTCCCCTCCCTGTGTCCATGTGTTCTCACTGTTGAGCTCCCACATGCGGTGTTTGGTTTTCTGTTCTTATGTTAGTTTGCTGAGAATGATGGTTTCCAGCTTCATCCATGTCCCTGCAAAGGACATGAACTCATCCTTTTTTATGGCTGCATAGTTATATGTTTATTTCTTTAGTTATCATCTTTAAATAATTTTCTTCCTTCTTCTTTATTTTTGGTACTTATTTTGTTGTTGTTCCCCTCCAGCCACCAACTCTTGAAATAAATGTTTAGATTATTCAAATTTATTTTTCTAATGTATACATTGTAAGGCTATAATTTCTCTCTACAGTTTTAGCTACATCCCACTGGTTTTGTTACATCAGATGCATTCATTTAGTTTAAAGTGTTTAAACTTTCCATTATGATTTCTGACTAATCAGTTTTTATTAATTTAAAAATTTATTAATTTCGCTTATAATTTTAGAAGATATTTTTGCTGTTTATAGAATCTAGGCTGGCAATTATTTTATTCAGCACTTTAGTAAAGCATTTCATTATCTTGTAATTTCCATTGCTCAGCATAATGTTTTTGAGATTCATCTATGTTTTTGTGTATATTAGTTGTTTATTCTTTTCATTTTTGAGTAATATCTCATTGTATGAATGTATCATAGTTTGATATCTATTTATCCATTTATGAACAATTGGGTTGTTTCCAGCTTTTGACTATTAGTAATAAGGCTGCACAAATCTTGTAATGACGTGTTTTCACTTTTCTTGTATAAATGTCTAGGAATAGATTGGTACCTTATATGGTAGAGTATGTTGAGCATTATAAGAAACTACCAAACTATGCTCCAAGTGGTTGTACCATTTTGCACTCTCACCAGCACATGTGTGAGTTCCAGTTGGTCCACACCCTTGTCAACACTTGGTTTTGTCAATCTTTTACATTTTATTCATTCTAATATATTATAATATAATCAGTCATTACCTTCCCCAGCATTAGTGTCTGAGGATTCCAATTCCTCCACATCCTCTTATTATCTTGTTATTATGCGGTTTTTAAAAATTATAGCCATCCTAGTGGATATAAAGTGTTTCTTGTTATGGTTTTGATTTGTATTTCCCTGATGACTAATGATGTTATACATGCTTTTATGTGCTTATGGCCATTTATGTATCTTCTTTTGTGAAGTGGCTGTTCAAATCTTTTGCTCATCAAATTTAATTTTACATTCATTTTGGCACTAAGAAAAATGAACCGCAGAAAGGTGAGTAATTCTTTGGAGACTGTATGACAGTTAGGGCACTTGGTGGTCAAACTTTCACATGCCCTTGCTGTTGGAACTGGCAGTCGTAGACTCTGAGCCTGTTTCTCCTGTTGGTGACAGTGACAGTATTATTCTTTCTGAAGGCCCAAATATCTTTCTCCTAAAACCTGCTTCTTGGTACCATATGCTCAGTCTCCAGCACCACGGACCTGAGAGTTATCCCAGATCCTCCCCACTCCCTCCTGCTCCATATACAATAGGCTGGTTCAACCTGTTTCGTTTCTCTTGTCTTTTTATTTTTATTTTCACCCCTGTTGTCATTACCTCTGATCAAAGTCAATCTCTGAATATTTTATACCTTGGATTTATATATATTTTTTTTTCACAGAGTGATATTTCTAAAATGCCAATCAGACCCTTTGCCTTCCCTGTTTAAAAATCAGTGTGCAGGTTCCTTATTGCCTAGAGAAGGAAACTTAAAGTCAGCAAGGCAATCAAGACCCTTCTTAACCAGATCTTGCTTTCTCATCTCCTCATTCCCCATTCTCTCTCTTATACTCTACATTTCTGCAAAACCAAATTGTGTGCAGCTTCCTGAACATTCTATATTGTTTCACATTTTTCTGCATTTGACTATCTCGCATCTAATTTCATTTTTCTAGAGTGTCAATTCATTTATTTATTTAACTCTCTTTTTTTTTCCTTTTTTTTTAGAGCAAGCTGTATTTTGGCCACTGTTCTAGGTACTGAGCATAGAGAGAGCCAAGTGTCCAAGTCGGCTGAACCACAAAATCAATGCATCCCTTGATTTCTCCTCTCCGTCCCCTTCCTCATAGCTGCCCCCAGGAGGATTCTCATGTGTGACTAATCAGAGTTTTAAAGCTGGGGCTGCAAAAAGAACCAAGACTTCATTAATAGAGCAAATCACAGAGGCCACCCTGTCTGCACACCTAGGATTGAGGTTGGCCTTTTGGCCTTGTGGATGGAAGATGCAAGATCAGGGAAAAGGCTGGGGTCACATTGGTCCAGCTTGGTTGTTACCCTGAACAAGTGAATGAGACTTTGACCCATGGGGCATGCATGGAGTGGTGCACAGCGTGGCAAGTCCTGCAAACACGTAACCCCCATTGGCCCTGGCCTGCAGAGTTAGCCTCATACTATAACCAGAGAAAGAAATGGAGGAAAGTAATAGCCACAAGAAGCTGAACAGCTGGTCCTTGTTTTTGCACCTATGCCTGTCCTTGTTTTTGCACCTATGCCTTTTAATCCTTAGTGCAACTGGACAGGCAGTTTCTTTTATCCGCTCATTCTTAAAAAAAAAAAAAAAATTAACTTTAAAACATGAGACAACAGAATTTGGCGAGGTCGGGGGAAGAAAGTGTTAAGTAGCTTCCCCTAGGTCACACAGCTAAGAAGTGGCAGAGCCAGAACTCAAACCCAAGCCTGAATATCTGAAGCCCAGGACCTTGCTGCCAAACTTGCTCTGGTTGGCGTGTACTGTGACCCGGTAGCTAAACTAGCATTCGGCTTTATTCCATCCTTCTGATTCCTCAGGCTGTTAAAAACATCTTAAGAAGGTGGGGAGGGCAGTACCTCCCTGCAATTCGGGGAATCTGGCTGAGTCGGTCACTGGGACAGAGTGGAGCCCCCAAGTGGAGTCCTGCTCCTGAGTGGAGTCCTGCCACATCTGCAGGACACACGAGCTTGTACTGTGTCTAACGGGATAATATTGCAGGAGAAGGAATAGTGCCCCTCTCTGTGTGTTTCCTTATCTGATGAATGATTTAGAGAGATGTCTTATCTCAGAGAGGCCCACTTCAATTACGTGCAAGAAAGAGGAGCCACTGAAAGTGCCTCTTTTGGATTATTTATGAAGATGGAGAGGAAAGAGGCTTCCAAATAAAGACCTGTAGAGAAAAGGAACCTGATGATGCAAAAGGAAAGAAGAGAGAAAGGGATTGGGGAGGGGGAGGAGAGAAAGAGGCAAGGGCTATTGTTACTGGTGGGGTACAGGTGGGGTCATCAGTAAGGGTGGGGGAGAACGCAGCCTGGGAGATGCCAAGTGAATGATGTAGGCTGCTGTCTGTCATGGTTACAAACCCTGGACTTGGGATCACAGCTTCTGCTGAACCGACACCCACTTCTATTGATGGTCACATTCAAGTTGTCCCCAGCTGGAAAATTGAATGGCCTTCTACATACCCTTCTGGTTCCAGCAGAGGAGAATCCTGCGAGGTAAACCTAACCTGACACTGTCAGCTATGATGTGTAAAAGACACCTTTCACCCTGCAGGAGGTTATCCGTCTTAAATGACCTTCCATGTCCCTCCTCTGGGACCTCTTTCACCCGTCATCTTTTCCCTCTTTTATATTTTAGCTGTCCTCTCTCTTCAGGCATCTTCTTTCTCAATTTATGAATAAAACTCTCTTTTCCTTAACCTTGCTTGATCTCTTTAAGCTTTGCTTTGCTCAGATGTCAGAATGGGGACAGTGTCAACTACTTTGCTGAGCATTGGTGAGGTGGGATAAATAAGGTAGTATAGGAGAGCGTGGCCTACTCACAGGGTTTTGATTAGCTAGTGTGCCTTTCCTGCCTTTATTTTTTTTTTCAGTTTTCCTTCTAGAACTGTGTTGTCCAATATGCTAGCCATTAGCCACATGTAGCTATTAACACTATGTGACAGGCATCGTGATTGCATATGAACACCTGCAAGCCTCATTATTTGCTTTGGAAACTCTTGCTCTAGGCTCACGTCTACATCCCCCATTTGTTTTCTCCATCTCCATCATCTTGATTCATATTGCATGTCCCTATTCCTGAAACACCCCTATAGTGATTTCAATATGCCATATGGTGTACATATAGACACACAGACGGGCACACAGATATATGTGTATATTCACATATATATTTAGGATAATAACTTTATTGAGATATAATTTACATACCATAAAACTCGTCCTTTTAAAGTATACAATTCAGTGGTTTTTAGTATATTGAGAAGGTTGTGCAACCATCACCACCATCTAATTTCAGAACATTTTCATCAGCCCAAAAAGAAATCCTGTACCCATTCTCCCCTCCCCCAGCCCCTGGCAATCACAGATCTATTTTTTGTCTCTGTGAATTTGCCTATTCTGAATGTTTCATAGGAATAGAATCATACAATGTGTGGCTTTTTCACGTGGTTTGTATTTTATGTGAGTCTGGCCCAATTATAATCTCCACATCTGGTGAGGATCCAGTCAGCCAAGTTTGTATGATGCAGGCACAAACAAGCACATGGAAACTTAATTTTATCTATATCCATGTAACCCTGACGACCACTTCAGAAAATGGATATTGTAGCCATTTCACAGGCAACGAACCTAAAGCACAGAGGGGTCATAGAGCTGGCCTAAGGTCACATATCCATTAAGTCAAAGAACTGGGATGTAAGCCCATGTTGCTTCATTTTTTAAAAAACTCCAGTGTTTTAAAACACTTCTAACTTTTTCAACTTCTTCTCTTCTCTGAACCAAGCAGAGTATCTGATGCTCATGCATGTGTTGTGAAATGGTTGAATGATCCCAGCAATTAATCAGCTGAATTATCGGTGGCGGCGGGGAAGGGAGTGGCCCTGAACCCCAGGTATTAGCCTGCCAGCCCTAAGGCTGGCCCATGCAGTTGCTGACACTGAGCAGTAACATGGGCCCAGCAGGCCTCTCCACCCATGCAGTGCTGTCTGGCTGCCCTGGAGATGCTCTGCCTCCAATCCTGGCGTTCCTCCTCACCGAACCATTAGTGTGTCACTGGGGTGCAGCAGCAAAGCCTCCCAGGGCATTTTTAGGGGGCTTCACGCTCCAGGAGGACAACTTCCTACAAATCAGGATAGATGGCAATAGGAACCCAGTGGTGACTGGGGTCACCTGCAGTAATTTAAAGTATAAACTGATTTCTCAGCTGGAGGCAGTGTTGATGTCCTGCTTCTTATTTGTGCTTCATTGTGCATATCCCCTCATGTGGAAAATTAACAGGCAAATTAACCCTCTGCACAGCTGGACTGGAGGAATAGACAGGGCTCCTGCATGTAATGCAAACTCTCCAGGTAAGAAGGAGGCTGGTGACAGCGTCAGAGGAAGGGGGGAGGCCCATGTCCCAGGTATCTGGGAACATCACCAGTCTGCACATGGGCCACATCAGCCCTACAGGCTCTGGAAAGGGAAGGTTACGCCACTCACTGAGATGTGACTTTGTGGTGGCCGTGGTGTAACACTGGGGAAAGGGTAAATTGGACACAAAGAAGCCAGATTAATCAGAACTCCATTCACAGGGAAGGGTACCCCCCTTTCTCTGAGAATTCTGGGAGCAGCTTACTTTTCCACTGTTTCTGACTGCCTCTTCCAAATTGCTTGTGGTGTCATCTTCTGGATTTTGATCAATGTCACTTGCTTATATCCCTTTAGTGCAAAAGGTCCTAATGACTCTAACCCTGCCTGCACATGCTCTCCATGCCCCCACCATGCCTCCACCATGTCTCCACCATGCCCCCCTTCAGCTCATCTTGTATTGTTCTCTTCATTCTCTACATTGTAAGCACAATGACCTTCCTTTAGTCCTTCCTTGTTTCTGCTGCCTCAGAGTCTTTGTATATACAGTTTCTTCTGCCTGGAATACACTTTCCTTACCTTTTCTCTGGGCTAAACCACTTACCTTTTCTCTGGGCTAAACTTCCCCATTTCCTTGGGGAAGCATTTTCTGATTTCACACCTCCCACCTTGCATCATTACCTGGGCTCATCCTCCTGTATTTTTTGGTTAACAGCATTCGTCAAAGTTGTAATTAAATAATTAGTCTGTAATTAGTTGCAAAATGACAACCTTTCCCACTATACTGTTGGATCTAGAGAGCAGAGACTGCATCAGTCTTCTTCATTGTTGTACATCCAGTGTCGAGTACATTGCCTGGAATATACGTCCTCAAAAAGTGTATGAGATGAGTGAACATCATTCTTTCCGAGACTTTAAACTTGGCATTTCCAGTATAAACTTGCTGAGCTCTAAGTATATTTAGTTCTGAGGATCACATTATAACCCATATAAGTCCAGGTACCACATGGTCTAGTCTTGGTGCAATATCACATGCAAAGAAGCACAGTTCAACATCCACAGGAAAGTTCCCTTCCATTTTTAGCTCATTTTCTCTCTCATCCTGCCCCCTTACTCCCAACATTGTATTTGGTGGATTGACTTAACTCTCTGGCTGTTTGATTGAGCTAGTGGTAAAATGATCCCTAACTGTCAGGACCTTTTAGGTAGATTAGTTAGGAGGTTCTTGCTGTGGTTCAGGTAAGAGATTATGATAACCTAGAAACCAGTAAGGCGGACACATTTAAAGATATTTTTTAAGAGTTAAAATTGTTAAGGATGTTAAGGACATTGGGTTTAGTATCCCACATCAGTCTCAATCCAGATGATCAGTCGAAGTTACTCATGTTAATTTCATCATACTATTTTATAGGGATTAATTTTAAATGATCATTTGTCTCAATTATATTCTAGTCTGAGATATGAGAAGAAGTCTAATAGGGGCTTTTGGGGAAAAAAAATCCCCCTCACAGAGAGAACCATGGAGGGAAACAGTATCACTCCATTGCTGGATGTGAACATGGAAGTTGCTCTCTGACTGCTGTATCTCTGATGACTACTGCCACAAGGCTGGAGGGGGACAGCCCCAGAAAGGACATCAAGGCAGAAATGTGGAAATAACCTGAGCCTTTGCTGACATCACTGAGTTGCTGGTTGTAGTGGGCTCTGGACAGAAAATTCAACAAAATGGCTTAAAATACTGGAAAAAGTTCATCTCATTCCGGATATATGAGATGAACTTTTTCCAGTATTTTAAGCCATTTTGTTGAATTTTCTGTCACTTGCAGCAGAGATCATTTTGACTAATGTAAGAGGGACAGTGGTAGTTCAGTGGGCACAGGAGTGCCTCTGGCTTGTAGGAGGCTCTCCAGTCACAGGGACCACGGGCAGGCAGCGTCATGTTTCTCAGTGACTGTGTAGGGCACTGGGGCTCCCAGGTTCCCTTCTGACCTGCTCAGGATGGAGCTGAGGCAGCAGGTGGGGGCCTCAGTTGGGAAAAGGCAGAAAGTGACACAAACATTAAATGGTGAATCCTTCTTTTGAGCTTTCAATTTGCATTAAAATGGGAAGGTAATTACTACTGATTTTTTTAAAAATCAGCTTAAATTTTACTCTTGCTCTTCTTAGATAATATATTTTGAGGAATATTTTTTCTCCCACAGAAATACTGTACTGCAGTAACAGTAATAGAAATCAACATATAGGAAAGGGGGGGGAAAAAAGAATCTCCTATTATCCTACAACCAACACAATCAAATTATTTTCTTTGCCCATGCTTCCTTGAAATTTCTTGTTCATATTCATTCAAAAGTGTACAGAATGGTAATCATAGCCCAGGAATCATTATTATTATTATTATTATTATTATTATTATTTTTACTGGTGTATGACATTCCATGTTGGGAAGTACCCAAATCTATCAAGCTGTAGCTTGATGATTTTTCAGTTGTTCACTCTTGTAACCACCCTGTCGTTCAAGATATAAAACATTTGCCTGGGTATCATTTTGGTAGTTTGCTCTTTAAATTTAATGTCATCTCAGCAGCATGTTACCCTGCTGTGTATCCTAAGAATTTTTTAGTGTGCTACATGGTATTTATACTGCTCACTATTAAAGGCTTTAAAAATTTAATCAGATGGCTGCAGCACAGATATCGGAACCAACCCACATCACTGGACATTAAGGTTGGTTAAAATTCTTCCAAATCATAAATAATGCTTCAGTGATCTGTACAGTAGAGGTCAACAGTTGGCAGCCTGTAGGCTGGATTCTGCCCACACACCCATTTAGCTAAGCTTGCATGGTGTTGGCACTCAGTATTTTAAAGAATATTTGAGTTTTGTTGCAGATTTTAAAACTTATATGGAAATCTGTCTGGATTTCTTACTTCCTTGATAAAGCAGAAGATCTGGCCACATGGGCCACATTCCCAGCAGTGGCAGTCATGTGGGGCTGAGTAGGGGCTGACCTCCTTGGAAGGGGCTTGTGCCCTTCAGCTTCCCACAGTTGCTATGACTCCTAATTTTCTTCTGTCAGGACTATACATTAATTTACAGCATCTGCCTGGGCCCAGTAGGCATTTGAGTTTGCCATTCCTGGGATATAGCTGCTTTTTTCCTGATGCCTATAGATAAGTCATTTATGCATGAGGTTGCTGATAACCCCTAGGAAATAATAAATACAAGCACATTCAGAAAAGCATAGCGAAAAGGAGCACAACTATGTGTCCAGTGTACCCCAGTGGTGATCACTGCTCATGACTTTAGCCAAGCCACGTCTTCTGTGAGCCTTGATTTTCCCAGGCTTCAAGTGAGAACAGCAACACCCACTTCATGCGGTAATTGTAAAGATTTAATAGTGTTTGGCACACAGTAGGTAATCAACAAATTATAGCTAAGTAAAAAAGAATATTGAAAATTGTTCTTTATGGTCAATTTATCCAATTATAGTTCTTGGATGGCAAAATTTATTTTCATGAAAGTAAGATTTAATTTCCTCTAAATTTGCCATTCATTCAAATACTCTCCAGAGATACCTATAAAGTTTTAATAAGAGCAACAATAATAATCATTAGTGGATAGGATTTAATAATGTTGTGCCTGAGTGTCTAAAGAGTGACCTTAATATTATGATTTGAGAGGATAAATTAAAATGTGCTGCATTCCTCAACCATACGAAGAACATTAAGATGGCAGAGAGTTGGTCTTTAACATTGTTGTTTGAACTGATATTTGGGCTTTTTCAGTTGTTAACAGATCCAGAGATTCTTTGGAGAGCATCTCTAGTAGTACATAGATGCAAATCTACAGGAAATTCTCTCCCACGTTTTTCATGGGATTAGACAATCCTTCAATTTCATGAAGGATTAGACAATCCTTCAGTAAGTCTGTAATAATTCTGTGAGTAAGGAGGTCTGTAAATAATTCTTCCTAAATGTCTCTCAAGTCAATGTACTTCTCTCTATCTAGACTGACACCTTCCATGGCTGATCCTCAATGCATTCTCCACACAGCAGCCAGGGTGGTCTTCCAAAAACTCAACTTGTATCATACAATTCTGCCTTTTAAAATTCTTCCACAACTCTCATTTCACTTCAAATACAACCTAAACTTCTTGCGATAGTACACAAGGCTCTGCATGATCTGTCCCTACCTCCTCTTCAACTTCATCTCACACAACATTCCCTCTTGCACACTGTACTCCAGCAACACTGATTATCTTCATGTCGAATTGTTTCCCAACCCGTAGGCCCTGCATATGCCTCACCTCTGCCTGAATCCGTGCCCCAACCCCATGGTCCCTCTCTCTTTGTAAGGTTGGCTTCTTCAGGTCTGAGGTTAAATGTCATGTTTCCACCCTGTCTAAGGAGGTCCTCTACCCTTTCTGGCAGTGTCCTATGCCTTCACACCCTCCCCCACACACCCTGTAGGATCAGGCTTCACTCACATGGTAATTAGGCTTCACTCACGGTAACTGGGCTTCATTCACATGGAATCAGGTTTCACCCACATGGGATCAGGCTTCATTCTGCAGTGATTTTGTTTGTTTCCTTGTTGGTAGTTTGTCTCCCTACTCTAGCTAAGTTTTATAAGACCTGAGGCCACACTTCTCTCATTTGCCAGTTACCTCCCCAGCTGCTAGCACATTGCTGGGCATATAGTAGGCAATAAGTATTTATTGATTAAAAGAATGAATAGATGGATGTAACTGCTGTGGGAAAATTCGGGGTAGACTTAGGAAGGTTTCCTTATACTCTGACAGCTAGAAAGAGCTTTAACCTAACTAGCTACATTGGCATGTAGTATGTTGTTGGTATTACTCACAAAGAGAAGTGTTTCAAAGGGCCTAGAGAAATTGAGAGCCAAAGGCCAAGATATGGTCAGTTTGTCTCTAGCACTGCCCAGGGGAGGACCTGGGTTCCAGACAAGTTAGCACTTACATTTTTCTCTGGATATTAAAGGCTCAGCATTTGATTTATTAATCAGTGTCTTCTGAGTTTGGTTAGCATGAAGTAGAGCCCTTGAACCCAATCAGTTTTGAGAAAGCTGATGAATTGAATCAGCTGAGGGCCCGATGTACCATTGTCTCCCACTGGTGCTCAGCCTGGTGGTTGACCAACTGTTTGCCTCTGACACGGCTCTCATTGTCCTCTCCCTTAAGATACTCAACTCTGGTCTTGCCTACCCTCCTAACTACCTCCTGACCTTGGCTCTTCTTCCCCTCAGCTTCACTTCTACCATCTCCCTTCTCCCTGTTGAATACCCTGAGATAGTAAACTCAGTGCATAGATTTCAAACTTAAGAACCAGTAAGCCAGGGCACATCTTTATATTAATAAGCAGAAATTAACTTATGTTTAGGTTTGGCATGATTATGGGCTGATCGATAGCTCCTACTGATGAAGTGTGATATTCTAACCCAGCTCTGCTGGGTGCTATAAGTGTCCAGGAAATAAAAAAGGAAGGAAGCAAAATTCTGGGCCCTGTGACTTGGGACTTAGGACTTCCCAGACGTGGAAGAACACTAATCTGTTGAAGAGAAGTACAAGATATAGTTAAGACAATGAGAAATCAGCAAAAGGGAAGTAAACTTCTAAGTGTGGGGAGTTTTCCTCTCAGGGTCAGGGCCAACTAGTTTCCTTCCATTATTCTGGGAAAATATGGAGAAAGCTACTCTTTCCGGTCTCCATTTTAAAATCCCTGGTCTGGGTTGAGTCATTATTCCAACACCAGAGGAACCTTCTACTGGGAGAGTTTGCTGAGATCTGATAACTTGTGATTCATGAGAATAAGAGTGCTCAGAACCGTAGATCACATGAGTCTGTGGCTCGGATTGTTGCTGGCCACCCCCTAATCCCTGCAGCATAAGCATAATCTTAGGTAAAGTTATGAAGTTGAACATGTGTCTTATCTATGAACTTACACTGTCTTGTCTGCAACATACACAACTCTCAGAACCTCCACCAGTTCCTCTTCCCTTAGGCCCACTACTCTCATATTTATAAAAAGAACAAGATAGAAATAAGTGGTAGTAACAATAATAATGGTGGTATCCATCAGGATTCACCCAGGAAAAAAGAAATCACAACAACCTGCGTTCAGATCCCAGCTTTTCCGCTTATTACTTGCGTATCTCTCTGAGGTTTATTTTTTCTCTTAGCAATAAAATTGCAAGGTCATTGTGAAGATTCAATAAATGTATGCAGAGTGACTTTTGAACTCAATAAACATTCTTTTTTTCCCCTTCTCAAGCATATTAACATGTTTTAAAATCATCTGGAGGGGTGAGGATTAAAACCAAGAAATGCTGCTTTAATGGTGTAATTTCAGGCAGTGGGTGGCATAGATATTTTTGGATTTTGGCTCCTCCATGTGCTCCTGACATAATAATATGGAGGTGACTTTCTACTCTGCCTACATATAATGGCATCTGGGCTTTGCCACTATGATTTCTGTAATGAGCATTCCTGGTCCTTGGTTCTGTCCTGAACTGATAATTGATCCAGTTCAAAGGTTTGATAGGAAAGACATTCTTTGATTAAGTTCTGTTCAGTTCTATTAAATATTTCTTGAATGTCTTCCTTTCTCTCCAGCCCTGTCACCACTGTCATGGTTCAGGGGCTCATCATCCCCTGCATGCATCACTGTGTCGGCACCCTAATGGGTCTCCCCACTGCTGAGCTCTTCCTCTCCGCTCCATCCTTCACACAGCAGGCAGAGTGATCTTTCAGAAACATGCATATGATCCTGTCAAGACTTCGCTGAAAAGCCTTCAGTGTCAATGTGCTTTCTAACCGCAGTGGTTCTCCGCCTCTGGTGTCATGACATGCTTGTTTGCCATATCAATCCTAAGGCAGATTCATCCATCCACCCATTCAACAACTATTTATTGAACACCTACTCTGTGTCAGTTATTGTTGTAGGTGTTTGGGGGTACTCCAGTAAACAAACAAACAAAAATCTCTGCATATTGCCAGAAACTTGATACTAGCAAGAGTTAAAGTCCTAAAGATTGTGAATAATTTGACTATTACGGTGGATGCATTTTATTTCTATAATAAAATTATCCTAAATCACTTGTATGGTGAGCTGCTTCTTGATGGGGGATAGAAGAGGGGATTTAGAGCTAGCAGTAGGGGAATTTTGCATCAATCTCTGTATTCCTTTGGCAGTGTGCATGTGAACAATATGATCACTTGTCTGAAGAAGAAACGTTAAATATTGCCACTTGTCTGAGATATGATACGAACCCTTTAGCTGTCATTGTCTGGCATCTGCTTACCCCATCAGCCCCATTCTCTGCCACTCCTGGCCTTGTACCTTATACTCTCTGATCCTTTCCTCTCAATTTCATAGCGGTTTAATTTCTCACAGATAAGTGTTTTGAGGAAAGATAACTGAAATGTATAAATCATTTCTTCCAAGGCCAGAGGTCCTATCCTTGTGGGAGAAGACACTAAGTTTATCTTGTGAACTGAAAATAAGTAGTGAAAGGGAAATTTGATGGGACCATCAGAATACCGCTAATAAGTCGCATTTATAGTATTTTAGAAAAATAGATTTGGCATTTGATGAAAATAGACACAGTCATATGAAATAATGAAAATATGTATTGGTATTGGTATATTGTGATTCATTCAAAAATACATAACAAACACTTTGGAGGACGGAATAGCTTTGGAAGATAAGAAAGAATAAAACTTTATATAGGTATTAGTCTCATTTTGTCCATGTGTAAGAAAGAAATGGACAAAAATAAACAGGAGGAAAAGACCTTTACTATGTATACGGTGTGAGAAAACTCTCAAGAAATGCCAGCGGAATCTAGGTCTGATGGATTCCTACAATCAGAATTGCTTTTACACCACAAAGTGGACCTCCAGTTGACTCATTGTTTATAGCCTTAACTGAGCCGCGTGCCCAAGTTATCTCATGCTCTGAGTACATATTTTCTCCCAGTTCTTTCAACTTCTGATGTTGGGACTTGTCTTCCCATTTATGATATCAAAGTGATGCCTGGCACAACTGTGGCGTGTTGAAGAGGCAGAAAGTAAAGTATCACAAAAGCTGCTTTTGCCTAGGTTTTAATAGAAAAGTGTGAAAACAGAAAACTTTAAGTTAGCACAGATATGGCTTGTTGAAAATGGTCTAGCCTGGAGTCAACAGATTGTGTTTGTATGGAGCCTCTTCCCCTACACTGTTTTTTCCTAGGACATTAAGTATGGCTGGTTGGTGGTTCATCAGGGCACGATCCTCTCAGAGGTGTGGGAGAATTGAGTAATATCTAAGACATCCCTAGGATGTATTGAAGTATCTTGAAGCAAGAAACAGAAGTAGTGACTCAAAGGCATGAGTCACTCAGGAGGCTCTAAGGAGGAAGAGTACAGCAAGCAGGCATAGGAAGGCTTGTGATTCTTCTGGGGTAACTTTGGGGAATTGTTTTACAAGGTCCGCAGGGACAGGACATGTTAGAAAGCTCTGCCCCCAACCATGCTGAGAATTGCAGCGCTCAGCAGTTCTCTCTCCAAAAGGGCCACTGCAAATTATTTTGAACCTTACAGCCAAGGCTTTGGTGCCTGGCTTCTCTCCAACAGTGGATGAAATGCGGTGAGGGTTGTTCCTAGGGTGACCCTCACTTTGTAATTAACCCTCCTCATTAGCAGCTCACTTGCTTCCAATGGGCAGTGCACACATGTTTGTGGTTATGTAACTGCCGAACAGGGCTGGGCCAGCCATTTGTTGGCATCCTAATTGTCTCCAATCACAGGGAAATGAATTGCAGTGAGAAAAGTAATGAGAAGTGGAGTACCCTGGCAGCTGGCCAAGGCCTTGAAACTGTCAGTTGCAAAGCCTAGGAATCTGCCATCAAAGCAAGACACTGGAGGTGGACTTGGGCTAGGGAATCCAGAAGACACATACCAAGCTGCTCAGGGAAGGTGGCAGGGGTTCGGGGAGGGAGTTGGGAACAGGGAAAGAGAGCACTTGAGTGAAGGAGAGAAGAGGAGAGATTCAGGTACTTTTCCTTCTTTGTGACCTCTCTTTTCTCCCTCTTCTCATCCTCTACTCTCTTCTGATCCTCAACAGCCTCCAATACCACCCTAGCAGATGTATTAGTCAGGTCTCCAGAGAAACAGAACCAATAGGAGAATCTATCTATATTACACACACACACACACACACACACACACACACACACATCAGAGAGAGAATGAAAGATTTGGGATGAAAAGTCCCACAATCTCCCATCTGCAAGCTGGAGACCCAGAAAAGCTGGTGGTGTCATTTGAAGGCCTGAGAAGAACCAGGAGTACTGGGGGCAGGAGAAGATGGTTGTCCCAGCTCAAGCAGTGAGGCAGAGAGCAAATTCAGGCTTCCTCTGTGTTTTCATTCTATCCAGGCCCTCAGTGGACTTGATAATGCACACTCACATTGGGGAGGGCCATCTGCTTTACTTAGTCCACCAATTCAAATGTTAGTCTCTTTCAGAAAGACTTTCACAGAAACAGACAGAGTTAATGTTTCACTAGCTATCTGGGCATCCCATGGCCCAGTTAAGTTGACACGAAAAATTACCATCATGGCAGTGATCTTGAGAGCACAGGAAGAAAAGAGAACACAGGAAGGGAGTCGATAAGCAGAGTCTGCACAGGTTTAAATAATGAAGAGAAAACAAAGATTGCAATGAACTTCTCTTCTCCATTCCACTGTGAGTCTGCTGCTGTTACTGCTGGTGTGAGCATAGGGCTGTTATGGGTTCTAGCCCCACTGTGGTTGGTGCAGTTGCTGCTGCTGCTGTAGTTATTTCAAAGATGGGGATTTCAATGACGAGTGACAACAGACATTGAAACCCTACAGCTTTAAGTCTAGATTACCTTCTACAAGTGAAATTAGAAAGAATAAAAATGTCATTGAATGAGATCAGCTCTCTATAGAAATGTCCCAAGAGTTAATAAAATGGGCAGTTAGTAAAAGGCAGTCAGTAAAAAGGAGTTTAGGAGTTCCAAGTCTATCAAGTCTCAGTCAAGCTGGAGAATCTCACATCTTTATGTGCATTTACTTGGCTGTAGCTGAAAGCTAACCATGGTCTATGCCTGAGGGAGATTTGCTAATAGAGATAGCTGGCCTGCAATGAGCTTGCAAGGTGGATCCTGATGGCCAGATTTGTCAGTGAGTACCCAGCATTGTCCAGAGAAGAGGGCCTGAAGATTAGGCAGAGTATTTTTGACATAGAGAAATCCTCCTGTTGTAGGCAAGGGTGTTTCACGGGGGCTCGTAACGGTTGGGTGAAATGTTCTTCAGGACTATACAACTTCCTCTGATGTACTGACTCATTAATTCATTCCATAAATATTTATTTGGCACCAACTGTATGATAGACACTTTGCTAGTCACTGGGAATAGAGCAATGAACAAAATACAGCCCTGTCCTCATTAAGCTTTTAGTTGAGCAGAAAATAGAGTTATACAAGAAAGTCACTAGGAGAGAGAGCATGGTGTGTTACAGGAATTGAGGGAGGGAGAGTGATAGGAGATGAAACTGATCAAGAAGGTGGGTCCTAGGGCCTTTATGGTATGCTAAGGGGTTTGGAACCTATGCTGCAGACAACTGTGTTCACCAGAATGTTTTTGGTTGCAAGTGAAAGAAACTCTGCTTGAATAACTTAAGGTCAAAAGGGAAATTTATTTGTCTGGAATCCAAGGAAGGGATGAACACCACACACTGATAGAAGGCCAGAGATGAGATTGGGCTCAGGACACTAGGGAATTAGCAGCTTGGACATGGTTTAGGACTTTCCCTGCCTCTCCCCACATCTGGCTTCCGTCTCTCTTCCTACATACTTTCTCAAATAGTGGAGAAAATGGACACCTATAGCTTCTGAGTTAGCTGCACCACTGGAGGATTCACAGTCCTTTCTCCTGTCCCAGGCGAATCATTCTGGGGAGGAGGCTTATTGGCCCATTTGGGTTAAGTGTCCGCACAGAACCAATCGGCTGTGTCTAGAAGGTGGAGCAAATGAAAGAACTCAGCAACTCCCTGAGGAGCTATATAAATTGCACAGGGTGAGGTAGGGATACTAGATTAGATATTCCATGGATATCCACTATGGCAGTACCCACTGAGCAACCACTGGACTTCTAAATCAGGTTTACAAAGTAATCCGATTCCAGAACACATTCAAATACTAGTCACAGGAACATGCTATAACACTTGAGAATACTTAGGAATTCTGATTTGGCAAGAGTCAGTCCCAAGAAATTAATTAATGGGGATAATATATATAAAGAACTTAGAGCAGTGCTTGGCACATAGTAATACTGTTAGAAATATGATTATTATTATGATAGTGATGATGATGATGATTCAACTCCTTTGGGTATATGGGCTTAATCGGTTCTGGACCTATACAGCTAACAGCCAGGGTTAAGTTGATCCACCAAAATAAGAACAATCTGAGCCACCAGCCAATACCATCCACATCTCTATCTCATTTCCTTATAGCTTCACCTCCAGTGATAGCAATTTTGATGGATGCCAGGGCTTCCCTACTAGGAAGTAATGGCAAGTCTCCCGCAGGAACATCCAGAAGCACATTTTCCTTCTGCCATTCACTGCAAACACATGGCGCATGCTCAATAAACACCCAATACAGATAAAATGGACTAGGGAATTCTTCTTGTCTGTGTGCCTCTATTTGAACAAAGTAGGGTTTTCCAGCACACTTTTTATTATGAGCAGAATCTCAATGGATCCTCTAATAACAACCCTGACAGGCAAAGCTCCAAACAAGAATTAATTAAGTCTGTTAACATCCTTGTAAATCAGTGTGTGCCATATGGCAATTATTTAAAAAAAAAAGAATAATTTTAAGGAGCAAGAAATTTAAAAATGATTGTTTATCATAACAGAGAGATCATTTACATACACTCAGAAACGAATATTTAAAACCATAGGTGAGATAGACATGCTTGGCTAATATCTCATGAACCATAATCAGCTGTCCCTCAAAAGGACAGTTGATCCAGGGAATACTGGGGACAAGATTTCTTGGAATGCTAGGTCAGCCTTCCCAAGGGCAAAGATATATGCATTCTCTACTTTGCATCCCCAATTCAGATGCCTTGTCCTTGACCAACACTGTCTAATAGAACTTTCTGTGAAGAGGGGAATATTCTATATCAGCACTATCCAATATGGAAGCCACTAATGGCTCATACAACTGAGGAAATACAATTTTAATTTATTTAATTTTAATTAACTTAAATAGCACATGTGGCTAGCAGTCATCATACTGGACATTGCAATCTTAGACTATGGTTCATCAATTTGAAAACTTATTGTAAATTGGAAGAGGATATACAAGAGCTGTTAATATATTGTTAATCAGGGTGCAGGAATTTTCATAATAAGAATATTATTCATTATCTCAATTATCACCAGTCTTTCATTCATTCAAACAACATATTGAACATCCACTAAATGGCTCTGTACTGAGCCAAGAGATACAAATGAAGACTAGTCATTGTCCTGGTTTAGAGATGAGTGGGGGAAAGGAGCAGATTAACAGGTAGATGTAAAAGTTTGTGACAAGTGTTGTTTATATTGGGGTAAGTATATGAACAGTGGGAATATGGACACGGGGCAACTTATTCAACCCGGGGGTATATGCAGTCAGGTGGGTAGGTCACACATGCTTCTCAGGCAAGGGGGCTCTGCAGTTCATTCTTAAATGGCCAGCAAAGATTCTCCCAGGTGATGAATATGGGCATTGCTGCACATAGAGTGACTGGCACAGGTGAGGGCATGATGGTCCCAGACAGCATGGGCCTTTGGGCGAACTTCCGGATGTGTGGGTTGTATAGTACAGGGTACACGTAGAAAGGCTATACTCTCCACATGTACCCTTCCACGTGTACCCTGTATTACTTTTCCATAAGCCCTCTTCCTGGGCTCAGCCACGGCCCCAGGTAGAGGGCAGAGATGGTAGAAAGGAGCTTGTTCAAGGAGTTTGGATTTTACCCTGAAGGTAGTGAACACTCATGCAAGGGCTTTATAAAAGTAGGGGAATAACAGGATCAGATCTGTGTTCCAGAAAGGCCCCTTTAATGGCAGTGTGAAGAATGATTTAGGGAGAATAAGAATGGAGATAGAGAGTCCCTCAAGAAGACAAACTTTTTTTCGGTGAGGGTGAGAGACCCTGAAGTCCCATATCAAGTAGTAAAGGTGCTGCAGGCCAGAGGTAAATGGAACTGCTCGTTTCTGAGAAGCGGTTGTATGTTTGGGGTACAGGGTGCTAGAAGTTCTGAAGTTGGTCTCAGGGAGATGAAAGAGTCTGGCACGGTACCAGCCAAAGTGCAACCATCTTTTGGAGAGAGAGATGTATTTGCTCAAGTGACCTTTGCTGCTTTCCTTCATGTGCAAGAACTTCTTTCTGGGTTGCCTGCCTTGAGCAAATGGCTAGGTTTGAGGCTTGGTACAAGCATTTGGACTTTTTTTTTTTTTTTGAGATGGAGTCTTGCTCAGTCACCCAGGCTGGGGTGCAGTGGCATGATCTCAGCTCACTGCAAGCTCCACCTCCCAGGTTTACGCCATTCTCTTTCTTCAGCCTCCTGAGTACCTGGGACTACAGGCGCCCACCACTACGCCCGGCTAATTTTTTTGTATTTTTAGTAGAGATGGGGTTTCACCGTGTTAGTCAGGATGATCTCGCTCTCTTGACCCCGTGATCCACCCACCTCAGTCTCCCAACGTGCTGGGATTACAGGCGTGAGCCACCACACCCAGCCTGGACTTCTTAAAGGTATATGCAGAGTTTGCCTCCACTTAGTGTCTGGGATCTTTCATAAAACCTAGACAGGAGCAGAAGCCTTCTGATTCCAGATATTAATACATAGTTAATACCCTAATTCCTGCAGAGTTGGGGCAGGGTCCTAGACCCAGACCCAACCTCCGAGGCTAGGCTTGGAAGAGATTTATTCTTCCCTTGTGGATTTGCCTTTCTCATCACACATTTCTCATTCAGAAAGCAAGAGGTCTATATTCTATGAAGGTGCACATCTCATTGGCCAAGAAGATATGAATCCAGAAGAGACTGAGTGGTTAGGAGACATCAGCCTGGGATGTGAGTTGCTTGCACTTACCTGTCATTCTGAAAGTGGTGGCTCCCAAAGGCAGAACCAGGGCCAAGAAAGGAAGAAAGATTGGGAATTACTATTAGGATACACTTTCAATTATTCAGCAATAAGATGACAGTCTTGAAAGGTAGTAGGTTCTTTATTGTCTAAGGTATGAAGATAGAGGCTGGGTCACAATTTGGTGAGAATGATGTAGGGGTACAACAGCACTGAATGAGGGATTAGACTGTGACAACGACAGATAGAATAGACCATGGGTCAGGACATTTAAATCTAACTTCCCTGCCTCACCATCTAAGTAAACAGATGATTACGATACAGTGCTCCGTGGGGGACATCCAGGGTCCATGGAGAGCACACCAGAGGACATGGACCCCACACTTCAGGACAGCTGGGAAGACCAGACAGACAAAATGATGATTCAACAAAACCTGAAAGATGACTGGGATTTAGCCAGGGGAATGGGGTTGGGACTGAGGCATGCAGACCACACCGCTTGTGATTCTTACAAAGAATTATTTGGCCCCAAATGTCGGCAGTGCTGATGTTCAGAAACCTTGACCTAGAGTCAATTTGGATTTCTCGTCTTGTGAGAGATGGCACGTCTCTTGATACTTTAAGCTATTTGACTGAAGTCTTTTGCTTCCTTATTTTAAATGTGATCTAGAGCTATCAAATGTTACCATTTTTGACAGGGCTTAAGACATAGTAATGTAGAAAAGAAAGCAGGGCCCTTCTTTGTGATACTGAATTCTTTGTAATACTGTAAGTCCTGGAGAGGCAGCTGGGGAAGTGTGGGTGATACAATGAAACATATCCATGAACAATAAACCGCAGAAACCCTGCCTCTTCCACCTCCTGGTACCTTCTGGGGATGACGCTGCCTGGTCATCAGTCAAGACAAAGCTCCAGCTCACCTGGACACCTTGTGATTCCCCCAGTTTCTCCAGGCTGTCAGGACTCTGAAAGGCATAGGCTGAGCCTGCACAATTTAAATGGGAAGAGAGTGGAGAATGAGAAACATTTATGGGAGGCATTAAACACCTCTGGGCATTTTGGGGGGAAAAATGGAATCTTAACCTGGTTTCCACAGCCAAATTCCAAGAATATGCTTACAAGTTTGGACTCTCTCTCTGGGGTAATATACCCGTTTTTTGTTGTTGTTCAGTTAAATGTTCAGAGAACTGAAGCTCAGTTTTATGATTAACCAAGCCTTACTTTATTTATCATAATCTTTTATATTCAGATTTTATGGTCACATCCAAAACCCTCTTCTTTGCAGTTGTTTAAAATGTATATGGCTTCAAGATGCTGGGGAGATAGCACGAGGCAAAAAATGAGCATGGAATTTAAAGACACATTATGAATCCCAGTGCCCGCTTAATTAGCTGTGTGACCGAGGTCAATTATAGAATATATCTGAGTGTGTTTCCTCATTTAAAATTTAGGGAAACATCTGTCTCACAGAAAATGGCAGGTACAATGCCTAACACATAATAGGTGCTCAGTTGATGCTTACTTCCATCTTTAAATTTTATTGTATATATTTAAAGCATACAACATGATGTTTAGATAGATAGAGATACAGAATAGACTAGAGATAGTTGCTATAATCAAGCAAATTGACATATACCACTTAATGACCCATTTTTTGTGATAAAATCACCTAAAATCTAATTTTTTAGAAAAATCCTAAATACAAGACAGTATTAACTATCATTCTCATGTTGTACGTTAGATCTCAAGACTCATCGTCTACATAACGGCTACTGTGGACCTTTGCCCTACATATCCCTATTTTCTCCTATTCCCCACTCCCATTTTCCTTTTCCTAATGCATAGCTCTTCTTTTTTTCTATGCTGTGATGTGTTAGACCTCATGGACATCTATTATACTTGATGAATCTAAATCATATTTAAAATGAGGAAGAAAAACTCTTAGTCACATAGCTTATAGTATCAGGAGGTGTGCTGTATCTCATGAGACAGGAATTCTAAATTAACTCCAGATAGAAGGTACTTTTTGTCAGTTTTCAACACCCATTTCCTTTTAAAGATTTGTGTAAGGATGTAGGAATAGGAGACATGTTTAAACAGTCGCATTACTGACCAACCCTGAAAATGTTCAGTTATGCAAACTTCTTATTTTGAATAATTTTGATTTAAAAAATCATGGTATAGATACCATTTTTCCATACACAGTTCAGAACCACCTCAGTAAAATGTGGTAGGCTCTTTAGGCTAGAATAGCCATTTTTTTTTTAAAAGTTGGGTTCTCCCTCTGATACCCAGGATGAGTGTAGCAGCAAGATCATGGATCACTGCAACCTCAAACTCCTGGGCTTAAGTGATCCTCCTGCCTTAGCCTCCCAACCAGCTGGGACCATAGTCATGCACCACCATACCAGCTGCAGAAATCTTTTTTTTTTTTTTTTTGAGACAGAGTCTCGCTCTGTCGGCCAGGCTGGAGTGCAGTGGCGTGATCCCGAGAGGCTCACTGCAAGCTCCGCCTCCCAGGTTCATGCCATTCTCCTGCCTCAGCCTCCCGAGTAGCTGGGACTACAGGTGCCTGCCACCACACCCGGCTAATTTTTTGTATTTTTAGTAGAGACGGGGTTTCACCATGTTAGCCAGGATGCTCTCGATCGCCTGACCTTGTGATCCGCCCGCCTCGGCCTCCCAAAGTGCTGGGATTACAGGCGTGAGCTACCGTGCCTGGCCAGAAATCTTAAGAATCATCTGTAATAAATATATGTGACAGTGCCACAGGCCTTGATCAGGTATGGTAGTTGTCTCTATAAACTAGTCTGGATAAAGGAACTCATTGAGTAGAAGTGGCTTGCTTAAGGTGTAGCAACAGAGTTAGTGACAGGAACATTGTATTGGTCTGCTCAAGGCTCCCCTCCACATGGCACTTCGAGGTCACCTGCCTCTCTCTTGACCAATTGGCAGCAGCAGGGTATACAGGGAATTTGGCTTCTCTGGCCCCTGACCTTTCCACTGTGCCCTCTGGTGGTGACCTAGATTCACCTGCCCCAGTGCAGCTAGAGTGATAGATTGAGTTGACCATATCTACCAAGTGACCATATCTATCTCTTTAGTGGAAAAGGATCTGGCACAGATGGAAAGTGTGAGCAGAGGACTATCCTGGTGGGGCTCAAACATGACAGGGGCTGGGTCAGGCGAGGCAACACAGCAAGGGAGGGAACTATAGATGTCTCTTGAAACAGGCTCAGCTGGAAGGTAATTGAAGGTCGGTACAGTACAGCAGCCACTGAGACTTGTCACTCAAAGCACTGCGGTTACCTTGACAAAGCATAGCTGATTGGAAATTAAAATGCATGGAATTGTGTAGGGAGTGTTTTCAAGAAGAAACAGAATCAACTTAGTGGCACCATTGAGGCTCTTACAGCTGAACACCAGATGCAAGGATTTTTTTAAAAGAAAATTGCAAGCCTCTCTTCTTTCTAGAAGCAGGGGTTTAGTGCTTAGTTAGAATACAGCTATTTCAGGAGACATTGCCAAAGCCTGAGAAAGGAGGTGTCAGAGAGCCATGTTATAATTGATATAAACCTAGCCCTGGGGCTAGTTTGGACAAACAGCCCATTGATTCTCTCTGGATCTGTTTGTCTGACCCAATGGAGTATGGGGAGGGGGCTCTTTAAGTCATCCCGCAGTTTTAAATCAAGTATCTGCTGTGCTGTGCTGTGCTGTGCTGTGCTGTGCTGTGCTATGCTGGGGGGCCCATGGGACCTGCCGGTCTATGAAGCCCCTGCTTATTTTCTAACCCTGCTGTACCAGGCTAGATCAGTAATTCCCAAACCGTATGGATAGACATGACACCTGAATCTCCTGCTCCCTGGACCCCTTATCTTCTGGGCAGGAGGCTCAGTCAATTCCTTTTTCTTAAGCTCAGATTCCTGCCATTAAAAAAAGTATATGTAGGCTGGGTGGGTGGCTCATGCCCATAATCCCAGCATATTGGGAGGCTGAGGTGGGGGATCACTTGAGCCCAGGAGTTTGACACCAGCCAGGGCAAAATGGTGAGACCCTGTCTCTACAAAAAATACAAAAATTAGCTGGGTACAGTGGCACATGACTGTAGTCTCAGCTATTTGGAAAGCTGAGGTGGGAGGGTGAGACCAGGAGATCAAGGCTACGGTGAGATGTGATTTAGCCACTGCACTCCAGGCTAGGTGACAGAGTAAGACTCTGTCTCAAAAAAAAAAAAATGTATGTATAGAAATATAGTTTCATCTAATGCGCTATTGATCAGTATGCATTTTGTATGTGTGTCATGATTAATATATCTGCTATAGCTTGAATGTCCCCTTCAAATATGTTGAAATTTAATTGCCATTGTGACAGTATTAAAAGGTGGGACCTTTAAAAGGTGATTAGGTCATGAGGGGTCTGCCCTCATAAATGGATTAATGCTGTTATCACAGGAGTGGGTTACTTGTCTCAGAAGTATGCCCCAATAAAAGGATGAGTTTGGCCCAATTTCCTCTCTCTGTCTCATGCGCACATTTTCTTGCCATGTGATGACCTTCCACCATGTTATGAGGCAGCAAGAAGTTCCTCACCAGATGGCTGAGCAGATGCTGTTGCTATGCCTTTGAACTTCTCAGCCTCCAGAACCATGAACCAAATAAATCACCTTTCTTTATAAATTCCCTGATCTGTGATATTCTGTCAAGGCAGCAGAAAATGGAAGAGGACAATATCTAACTTCCTCCATTAGATGTTTAAGGTAGGCCAGGCACAGTGGCTCATGGCTGTAATCCCCACAGTTTGGGAGGCTGAGGCAGGCAGATCACCTGAGATCAGTAGTTCAACACCAGCCTGGCTAACATGGCAAAACCCCATCTCTACTAAAAATACAACAATTAGCTGGGCGTGGTGGCAGATGCCTGTAGTCTCAGCTACTCAGGAGGCTGAGGCAGAAGAATCACTTGAACCCAGGAGGTGGAGGTTGCAGTCAGCTAAGAACGCACCACTGCACGCCAGGCTGGGCAACAGAGTAAGACTCCGTCTCAAAAAAAAAAAGTATTTAAAGTATGTGTTTGTATATATGTGTGTGTATGTATATACATACATACACACACACGCATGCATGGTAAACAGAACAATGGCCCCCCAAAGATGTGCACATCCTAATCCCTGGAACCTGTGACTATGTCACCCTACATGGAAAAAGGAAATTTGCAGATGTGATTAATTTAAGGATCCTGAGATAGAGAGATTATCCTGGACTATCTGGGTAGGCCCAACATAATACAAGGCCCTTACAAGAGAGAAATGGGAGCAGACTGAGTCAGAAAAAGAAAAAATAGTGACTGAACTAGATGTTGGAAACTGTGCTTTGAAGATAGAGGAAGGGACCAGGAGTCAAGGAATGCAAGCGGCTTCTAGAAGCTGGAAAGAGCAAGGAAATGAATGCTCTCTTAAAGCCTCCAGAAGGGATGCAGCCCTGACAATGCTTTGGCTTTAGATTCCTTTAGAGCTCCATAACTGTGGAAAATAAAGTTTTATTGTTTCAAGCCCTAAATTTGTGGCAATTTATTATAGCAGCTATAGGAAACTAATGCTACATATACATACACATATATGTAATATATATTCTAAGTTATAAAATTCAAAGATTTTGAAACTTACATATATTTGAACATATTACATAAAGTGAAATAGCAAGAACTTACACTTAGAGTAGTGATAATGATGTAAGACTGTGGTTTCTGGAGCCAGCTCTGCCCCTTTCAGGTACGGGGACCTTGGCAAGTCAGTTAATCTCTCTGTATCTCAGTTTCCTCATTTCTAAAATAGGGATATGATCTTACCTCATAGGGCTGAAGTGTGGATGAAATGAGGTAATATATCTAAAATACTTATAAGAGTGCCTGGCACTTAGTAAGTACCATATTATATATCCCAATTTTTCAGAGGAGAAAACGGAGGTTGACTTTCCCATGGCTATGCAGCTCTGAAGTGACACAGGGGGCATTGGAACCTAGCTGGTTCAGCTCCAGCATGGCTCCCATACCATACTTCCTCATCATACAAAGGCAAAGTATCCTTTCCTAGCCCTCAATTCCAATCCATGACCAAGCAATCCTATTAACTATTTGGTATTTACCCTTCCAGACACACGTATACATGTGCATATGCTCACACATACACGTGTGTGTAAAAAATATGTAATAATTTTAAAAATAAAATAAATATAATTACGCAATTTTGAAGCTTACATAATATATCAGGAACACATTTTTTGTTAAATTTGCTTTAGTTATAGAGTAATACACAGATGAATTTTTTTTAAAAGTTAGAATATTGTAGGTAAATCTAAAGTCCCCTTTGACCACCACCTTTAATCCTGGTCTTCCCTATGCTTTGAGATAACTACTCTTTGAATATAGTGCATATCCTTCCAGACCTTACTTTGCACACATGCACCCATAATAAATGGATAGCATTGTTTATTTTTTATGTCTATGTTCTTACATACATACATTGTATCATACTACAAGAATTGTTCTAAAACTTGGCATTGTATTTCTGAGGTCTAACTACACTTATGAACATAGATTTGGTTTAGTCCTCTTAATCACTGAATTGCATTCTGCCACATTATATTTTTCCATTCCATTATTGATGGCCCTTTAGGTTATTTTCAATTTCTTGCTATTTGAATGCTTCAGATAGCTTTCTTATCCAGTCTTCTTGGATGCGTGTGAAAGTGGTTCCCCGGGTATGGCTCTAGACGAGGAAATGCTGGGTCACAGGATAAGCACATTTGCAGGTTTAATAGACTCTGCCAAAGAACCTTCTGAAGTGATTGTCTTCATTTATATTTCTTCCAACAGTGTATAAGGGTATTCTTTCCTCTACAGTATCCTCAACACTTGATTCTATCAGTGTTTTAGTTTTTGTAGATATGATGAATGAAAATAGGATCTTTTTGTTTTCGTTTGCTTTTGGAAAGTTTATCAATTAGACAGATGAGCAACTTTTCAAACTGCTTATTTGAATTTCCTCTTTTATGAGTGGCTTGTTCGTATTCCTTCCCCAATTTTTACCGCATTGTTTGTCTTTTTCTTATGATTTGTAGGAGTGCTTGTGGATATCTTTCTGTCTAGATACTATAGGTGTACTTGATTTTTAAAAAAATGGTTGCATAGTATTCAGCCATATATGTGAAACCCTGAGGCCAGATCTGGTCCTCCATCTGTTTCTGTAAAAAAAAAAAAATTTTTTTTGAGATGCAGTCATATGCATTTTTTTGTATGTTGTATATGGCTGATTTAGTGCTACAACAGCAGAGCTGAGTAGCTATGACATAGACCATATGGCCCACAAAGCCTTAAAATATTTACTCTCTGGCTCTTTAGAGAAAAAGTTCACCCTGATATAGATAAATCATAATTTCTTTAGCCATTCTTCTTTTGATGAATATGTAAGTTGTTTTCCATTATCCAATATTATGAACAATTCTGTAATTAATATTTTTGTACACACTCATAACTTTGTCTGTAGAAGTGAGTGTTTCTGTAGGCTGGATTCCTGAAAGTGGACTTGCTGGCTTATCAGATTTCTGTATTTAGTGGAACTTGCTCATCAGTAATATTTGAATTGGAGGATATTTTTAAGAAGTGAGGTTATTTCCTAGGAATAGTGATAGCTTCCTATTATTTAGCACCTGCTAAGTACCAGACACCGTACTAGGTGTCTTATATATATTCTCTCATTTAATCTTTCCAATAAGCCAGAAATTGGTATTAATAAGAGCTTTTTATATGAGGAATTTGAGGTTCAGTGAAGTTAAATGGCTTGTCCAAAACAACAGAGCTGGTGCATGGGAGAGCCAGGATTTGAACCCATTTCTCTGACTTCGAAGCTCCTATATTTTCTACTACACAATGTTGTCTCTCAATGAAAAACTAGGTGATGCAAACAATTGGCGTTACATAGCTTTGCGAGTAGCAATTATGCATATTTGTCTCTGTTAAATGAACAGGTAACAACATTCGTAATTAATGCAGTAAGTTTCTGTAGACAGATGAGTTAGATTAAAGTAATTTTATAGACTCTTTAAAACCGTTGGCTTTCTTAAGCAAGCTAAACATTTCTTTTGCAATCTTATTTATGTTTCTATAAATAAATGCGCAGCTGTGATGTAGTAGAAAGAACACTGGATTTAGAAATCCAAATTTGGGGAAAAAACCCAACATAGTTTCTGCCTTCTTGGAAGGTTGCTGTGTGACTGTGGGCAAGTTTCCTACCTTCTCTATGCTCTAGTTTGTTCACAAGAGTTGTGAGAAATCAGTGTGAATGATCATGAGGTACTTGTCCCAGTGCCTGGTATGTAGCAAAGGTGTAATCCGTGATGGTCCTTGTTCCTGAGGATATTTCCAGAAAGAGTGTTCAATCTGATAAACGCTGGGTACACTTCAGTGAGCTTGCTTCAAGACTCAAGCTCTGCCTTGCTCTGAAGCCACACCTAATGCCACTCCCTTGGCCTGATAGTAACCAAGAGATGCCAGAACCATCCATTGCCAAGAATGTACGTAATGCCTGTGGTATACAGAAATGAGAGGACAGGTTATGACATGTCTTGGCATTTAAATATTGCTGTACTGGGGCGGTTCCAAGATGGCCGAATAGGAAAAGCTCCAGTCTACAGCTCCCAGCGTGAGCGATGCAGAAGACGGATGATTTCTGCATTTCCAACTGAGGTACCGGGTTCATCTCACTGGGGCGTGCCGGACAGTGGGTGCAGGACAGTGGGTGCAGCGCGCTGAGCGTGAGTCAAAGCAGGGTGAGGCATCGCCTCACCCGGGAATCGCAAGGGGTCAGGGAATTCCCTTTCCTAGCCAAAGAAAGGGGTGACAGATGGCACCTGAAAATTGAGTTACTCCCACCCTAATACTGCGCTTTTCTGACAGTCTTAGCAAATGACACACCAGGAGATTATATCCCACGCCTGGCTTGGAGGGTCCTATGCCCACAGAGCCTCGCTCATTGCTAGCACAGCAGTTTGAGATCAAACTGCAAGGCGGCAGCGAGGCTGGGGGAGGGGCGCGCGCCATTGCTGAGGCTTGAGCAGGTAAACAAAGCAGCCGGGAAGCTCGAACTGGGTGGAGCCCACTATAGCTCAAGGAGGCCTGCCTCTATAGACTCCACCTCTGGGGGCAGGGCATAGCCAAACGAAGGGCAGCAGAAACCTCTGCAGACTTAAATGTCCCTGTCTGACAGCTTGGAAGAGAGTAGTGGTTCTCCCAGCATGCAGCTTGAGATCTGAGAATGGACAGACGGCTTCTTCAAGTGGGTCCCTGACCCCTGAGTAGCCTAACTGGGAGGCATCCCCCAGTAGGGGCAGACTGACACCTCACACAGCTGGGTATCCCTCTGAGACAAAACTTCCAGAGGAACGATCAGGCAGCAACACTTGCTGTTCACCAATATTCGCTGTTCTGCAGCCTCTGCTGCTGATACCCAGACAAACAGGGTCTGGAGTGGACCTCTGGCAAACTCCAACAGACCTGCAGCTGAGGGTCCTGACTGTTAGAAGGAAAACTAACAAGAAGAAAGGACATCCACACTAAAACCCCACCTGTACATCACCATTATCAAAGACCAAAGGTAGATAAAACCACAAAGATGGGGAAAAAACAGCAGAAAAACTGGAAATTCTAAAAATCAGAGCACCTCTCCTCCTCCAAAGGAACGCAGCTCCTCACCAGCAATGGAACAAAGCTGGACGGAGAATGAATTTGAGAGTTGAGAGAAGAAGGCTTCAGATGATCAAACTTCTCCGAGCTAAAGGAGGAAGTTTGAACACGGCAAATAAGTTAAAAACCTTGAAAAAAGATTAGACGAATGGCTAACTAGAATAACTAGTGTAGAGAAGTCCTTAAAGGACCTGATGGAGCTGAAAACCATGGCAGGAGAACTATGTGACGAATGCACAAGCTTCAGTAGCTGATGCGATCAGCTGGAAGAAAGGGTATCAGTGATGGAAGATCATATGAATGAAATGAAGTGAGAAGAGAAGTTTAGAGAAAAAAAAAAAAAAAGAAATGAACAAAGCCTCCAAGAAGTATGGGACTATGTGAAAAGACCAAATCTACGTCTGATTGGTGTACCTGAAAGTGACAGGGAGAACGGAACCAAGTTGGAAAACACTCTGCAGGATATTATCAAGGAGAACTTCCCCAATCTAGCAAGACAGGCCAACATTCAAATTCAGGAAATACAGAGAACGCCACAAAGATACTCCTCGAGAAGAGCAACTCCAAGACACATAATTGTCAGATTCACCAAAGTTGAAATGAAGGAAAAAATATTAAGGGCAGCCAGAGAGAAAGGTCAGGTTATCCACAAAAGGAAGCCCATCAGACAAACAGCTGATCTCTCCGCAGAAACTCTACGAGCCAGAAGAGAGTGGGGGCCAATATTCAACATTCTTAAAGAAAAGAATTTTCAACCCAGAATTTCATGTCCAGCCAAACTAAGCTTCATAAGTGAAGGAGAAATAAAATACTTTACAGACAAGCAAATGCTGAGAGATTTTGTCACCACCAGGCCTGCCCTAAAAGAGCTCCTGAAGGAAGCGCTAAACATGGAAACGCACAACCGGTACTAGCCGCTGCAAAATCATGCCAAATTGTCAAGACCATTGAGGCTAGAAAGAAACTGCATCAACTAACAAGCAAAATAACCACCTAACATCATAATGACAGGATCAAATTCACACATAACAATATTAACCTTAAATGTAAATGGGCTAAATTCCCCAATTAAAAGACACAGACTGGCAAATTGGATAAAGAGTCAAGACCCATCAGTGTGCTGTATTCAGGAAACCCATCTCACATGCAGAGACACACATAGGCTCAAAATAAAGGGATGGAGGAAGATCTACCAAGCAAATGGAAAACAAAAAAAGGCAGGGGTTGCAATCCTAGTCTCTGATAAAACAGACCTTAAACCAACAAAGATCAAAAGAGACAAAGGAGGCCATTACATAATGGTAAAGAGATCAATTCAACAAGAAGAGCTAACTATCCTAAATATATATGCACCCAATACAGGAGCACCCAGATTCATAAAGCAAGTCCTTAGAGACCTACAAAGAGACTTAGACTCCCACGCAATAATAATGGGAGACTTTAACACCCCACTGTCAACATTAGACAGATCAATGAGACAGAAAGTTAACAAGGATATCCAGGAATTGAACTCAGTTCTGCAACAAGCGGACCTAATAGACATCTACAGAACTCTCCACCCCAAATCAACAGAATATACATTCTTCTCAGCACCACACCGCACTTAATCCAAAATTGACCACATAGTTGGAAGTAAAGCACTCCTTAGTAAATGTAAAAGAACAGAAATTATAACAAACTGTCTCTCAGACCACAGTGCAATCAAACTAGAACTCAGGATTAAGAAACTCACTCAAAACTGCTCAACTACATGGAAACTGAACAACCTGCTCCTGAATGACTACTGGGTACATAACGAAATGAAGACAGAAATAAAGATGTTCTTTGAAACCAACGAGAACAAAGACACAACATACCAGAATTTCTGGGACACATTTAAAGCAGTGTGTAGAGGGAAATTTATAGCACTAAATGCCCACAAGAGAAAGCAGGAAAGATCTAAAATTGACACCCTAACATCACAATTAAAAGAACTGGAGAAGTGAGAGCAAACACATTAAAAAGCTAGCAGAAGGCAAGAAATAACTAAGATCAGAGCAGAACTGAAAGAGATAGAGACACAAAAAACCCTTCAAAAAATCAATGAATCCAGGAGCTGGTTTTTTGAAAAGATCAACAAAATTGATAGACCGCTAGCAAGACTAATAAAGAAGAAAAGAGGGAAGAATCAAATAGATGCAATAAAAAATGATAAAGGGGATATCACCACCAATCCCACAGAAATACAAACTACCATCAGAGAATACTATAAACACCTCTATGCAAATAAACTAGAAAATCTAGAAGAAATGGATAGATTCCTGGACACATATACCCTCCCAAGACTAAACCAGGAAGAAGTTGACTCTCTGAATAGACCAATAACAGGCTCTGAAATTGAGGCAATAATTAATACCTTATCAACCAAAAAAAGTGCAGGACCAGATGGATTCACAGCTGAGTTCTACTACAGGTACAAGGAGGAGCTGGTACTATTCCTTCTGAAACTATTCCAATCAATAGAAAAAGGTGGAATCCTCCCTAACTCATTTTATGAGGCCAACATCATCCTGATACCAAAGCTGGGCAGAGACACAACAAAAAAAGAGAATTTTAGACCAATATCCCTGATGAACGTCGATGCAAAAATCCTCAATAAAATACTGGCAAACCGAACCCAGCAGCACATCAAAAAGCTTATCCATCATGATCAAGTGGGCTTTATCCCTGGGATGCAAGTCTGGTTCAACATATGCAAATAAATAAACGTAATCCAGCATATAAAGAGAACCAATGACAAAAACCACATGATTATCCCAATAGATGCAGAAAAGGCATTTGACAAAATTCAACAGCCCTTCATGCGAAAAACTCTCAATAAATTAGGTATTGATGGGACATATCTCAAAATAATAAGAGCTGTCTATGACAAACCCACAGCCAATATCATACCGAATGGGCAAAAACTGGAAGCATTCCCTTTGAAAACTGGGATGCTCTCTCTCACCACTCCTATTCAACATAGTGTTGGAAGTTCTGGCCAGGGCAATCAGGCAGGAGAAGGAAATAAAGGGTATTCAATTAGGAAAAGAGGAAGTTAAATTGTTCCTGTTTGCAGATGACATGATTGTATATCTAGAAAACCCCATTGTCTCAGCCCAAAATCTCCTTAAGCTGATAAGCAACTTCAGCAAAGTCTCAGGATACAAAATCAATGTACAAAAATCACAAGCATTCTTATACACCAATAACAGACAGAGAGACAAATCATGAGTCAACTCCCATTCACAATTGCTTCAAAGAGAATAAAATACCTAGGAATCCAACTTACAAGCGATGTGAAGGACCTCTTCAAGGAGAACTACAAACCACTGCTCAACGAAATAAAAGAGGATAGAAACAAATGGAAGAACATTCCATGCTCATGGGTAGGAAGAATCAATATCGTGAAAATGGCCATACTGCCAGAGGTAATTTGTAGATTCAATGCCATCCCCATCAAGCTACCAATGATTTTCTTCACAGAATTGGAAAAAACTACTTTAAAGTTCATATGGAACCAAAAAGGAGCCCGCATTGCCAAGTCAATCCTAAGCCAAAAGAACAAAGCTGGAGGCATCACGCTACCTGACTTCAAACTATACTACAAGGCTACAGTAACCAAAACAGCATGGTACTGGTAGCAAAACAGAGAGAGGGACCAATGGAACAGAACAGAGGCCTCAGAAACAACGCCACACATCTACGACCATCTGATCTTTGACAAACCTGACAAAAACAAGAAATGAGGAAATCATTCCCTATTTAATAAATGGTGCTGGGAAAACTGGCTAGACATATGTAGAAAGCTGAAACTGGGACCCTTCTTTACACCTTATACAAGAATTATTTCAAGATGGATTAAAGACTTAAATGTTAGATCTGAAACCATAAAAACCCTAGAAGAAAACCCAGGCAATACCATTCAGGACATAGGCATGGGCAAGGACTTCATGACTAAAACACCAAAAGCAATGGCAACAAAAGCCAAAATTGACAAATGGGATCTAATTAAACTAAAGAGCTTCTGCATGGCAAAAGAAACTACCATCAGAGTGAACAGGCAACTTACAGAATGGGAGAAAATTTTTGCAATCTACCCATCTGACAAAGGGCTAATATCCAGAATCTACAAAGAACTCAAACAAATTTACAAGAAAAAACAAACAACCCCATCAAAAAGTGGGCAAAGGATATGAACAGACATTTCTTAAAAGAAGACATCTATGCAGCCAACAGACACATGAAAAAATCCTCATAATCACTGTTCATCAGAGAAATGCAAATCAAAACCACAGTGAGATACCATCTCACACCAGTTAGAATGGCGATCATTAAAAAGTCAGGAAACAACAGGTGCTGGAGAGGATGTGGAGAAATAGGAACACTTTTACACTGTTGATGGGACTGTAAACTAGTTCAACCATTGTGGAAGTCAGTGTGGCGATTCCTCAGGGATCTAGAACTAGAAATACCATTCGACCCAGCCATCCCATTACTGGGTATATACCCAAAGGATTATAAATCATGCTGCTATAAAGACACATGCACATGTATGTTTATTGCAGCACTATTCACAATAGCAAAGACTTGGAACCAACCCACATGTCCAACAATGATAGACTGGATTAAGAAAATGTGGCACATATACACCATGGAATACTATGCAGCCATAAAAAATGATGAGTTCCTGTCCTTTGTAGGGACATGGATGAAGCTGGAAACCATCATTCTCAGCAAACTATCGCAAAGACAAAAAACCAAACACCACATGTTCTCACTCATAGGTGGGAATTGAACAATGAGAACATTTGGACACAGGAAGGGGAACATCACACACCGGGGCCTGTTGTGGGGTGGGGGAAAGGGGGAGGGATAGTATTGGGAGATATACCTAATGTTAATGATGAGTTAATGGGTGCAGCACACCAACATGGCAGATGTATACAAACCTGCACGTTGTGCACATGTACCCTAAAACTTAAAGTATAATAAAAATAAATAAATAAATAAATAAATAAATATTGCTGTACTGTGTCCATGCTCTTTTGCATGCTGAGAACCTTAATAATAACAGCTAACAGTTATTGAACACTTACTCCATGCCAGAGACTGTGACAAGTTATCTCATTTAATTCTCACCATAATGCTGCTTGACCAGTAGTCCTTCTATTCCTATGCAGCATAGAATAGATGAATAAATGAAAACCTTGGGAGGTTGAAAAGAAGCATGTAGTCAGTAGGTGGAAAACCTAGGATTTGAGTCCATACCTTTTTAAACACTTAAACCTGAACATTAAGTGGTTACTGTGTTATACTTTCTTCTTCTGTTGGGTAGCTTTCAATAGGAGGATTCCTTGCTAGGACTAGTTATGTGCTTATTTCCAGCTTCAAGCTTCCGTGGGGGAAGATCTGCCTCCTTGGGCACACAGTGCATTAGGCTTGGGCTGTGGTACACGCTAACTGGTAATCTTTTAACATCTAGAGGGGAGCATTGCCTTTCTTGGCCATCTGGTGCCACGATTCAACACGTCTGCCTTAGACGTGCTGATTTTGCCTGAAATCTCAGGGAAACCTCCCAAACATTAGAAAGCAAGAGCTGATGGCTGACTATTTTGCTTTTATCACTGCCTTTCTCCTGTCAACAAAGAAGCCCCTTTCACCCTGAATTGCTGCCTTGCATCCATCCATGTCAGAACCAGATAAATTTGTCTGTGCCATTCTGGTTTTTTGTTTTTTTTTTTTTTTTTTTTTTTGGTTTTAGCTGCCTCCCGGACCATCTTGTTCGCAATATAAGCTCTAAATGGCCTGGAACTCGTCTTTTATGGCCTCTGCCAGATTAAACATTTAGAACATAATACACCCAGCTTCAAAAACAATTGTGCAGTCTTCCAGCCAACCAGCATATTGATTTTAATTTAGGCAATTGCACAGGTTTGTAGGTCTTTGGAGGCACTCTGGGACTTCAGACTGCCAGTGGCTCACGGTCCTTCTCCTCCTCGTCCCAGCTCTCTTCCTGGGATTGGAGAAACCTAGAGATCATGGGTGATAAGCATGGGCCTCCTTCAACATACCATATTTTCTCTTTTGGAATTGAGAAGATCACAGTGTCAGTTCTAAAACTGCTATGAAATATAAAGGCAGCAAGGTAATGTATGAATAGTGTGGGCTGAACTGTGTTCAGATCTGTGCCTTACTGCTGAATGACACATGACCTTGGGCAAATCATTTCACTCTTTGGACCTCAGGCTTCTCACTAGTAAATGGGGCAATGAGGAAATTTAACTCACAAGGCAGATAGATGTTAAGATTATTCAAGTGCTAGAAGATCCTCAATAAAAATTTAATGCAAAAAGTGGACTAGTCTGCCAAGATATATAATGGTTTTTTGGTGAATGATTAACCAGGGCAGAATATTTTAATGCCCAAGAAGGGTTTCTTTCAAGCCCAAGGGGGCAACCGCTCAACAGCCACTGCGTGGAGACAATGGGGCCTGCTGCAGTTTGAGTTTTGGTAGAAAGAGCGACTGATGGTGTATAGCTTATCTATTAGTCAGTTCCAGAGACTCAGACATTAGTACCAGATCCCAGTGCAGCTTCTGCTTGCTCATTGAACAAACATTTGCAGAGTTCTCATCCACGGCAGACTGTGCTAGGTGCTGCTACATCTGTCAATGAGTCAATTTGCCTTCAAGGAACTCACCATTCAGGGCAGAAGACACACACACACATAAATGTAATTTTAATGCAGCACTCTGGTGACTGTTCCCAAAGAAATATCTTCCAAGGCAGGGGAAGGCTGTCTAGGTCTCTTATTTTCCACTGTCCCAGGGAGGAATCACAGTGGCACAGCTATTAGGAACTGAAACTTAAATACAGTGGTTTAAACACATTATCAAGTGCACGCCTGTAATCCCTGGAGGCTGAGGCAGCAGAATTGCTTGAACCCAGGAGGCAGAGGTTGCAGTGAACCGAGACCATGCCACTACACTCCAGCCTAAGCAACACAGCAAGACTACGTCTCAAAAAAAAAAAAAAAAAAAAAAGGAAAAAAAAAAAAAAAAAAGGAAAAAAAAAAAAAAAAAGAAAGAAGCCTAGAGGTCAGCAATCTATGGCTGAGAAGCTCCAGCTGTCACATCGACATGCCAGCAGGAACGAAAGGTGTTCACTCTCAGCTGAATCAGACCTCTTTAAAGTGTTTTCCTAGAATCACTGACCACTTACATCTTGTGGAGACCCCTCATGTCTGTTAGCTGGGCACTTTGCTGCCTTCTACAAAATAGGAAGGGAGGGTGGTTATTGGATAGACAACTAGGGGTCATTGCAACATCCACTCAGTAGAACTTAAGATTTTTCTACCACTTTGAGATTGCCAACATCTCTTTAAAAATAAATGGATGAGGGAGATGTTAGGCTGAGTGAATAATGAAGTTTTGTGGTCCAAGGTGGGATACCATGCACATTCAATGACATGCTTAATGTTGATTTGTGTTCCTGGTGGGATGAGCGGGGACTAAACAGGTGAAGGATGAAGATGAAGTGGAACAGTGGCACTGACTTGGAGGCTGACGTAGAAGGGAGTGGCTTCCTTAGGGCAGGGTTTGGGCAGGGAGCCAGTGGACCCCTGCATTTCCTACATTCAGAAAAGCTGGTTTTCCTGTCTGTAACTGAGATGGGGAAAGCTATAAAGAACACCAGGAAGTAGTTGGTATTCTGGGGCTGTTATTTTGGCTAAGATGTCCTGACCTGAATCTATAGCAGCAGTAAAAGGAGTTTTGCTTCTTCAGCAACATGCCTGAGAGGGCTCTATCTGCTAGAATAAGTTGCAGCTCTCAAAAGTGAGCCTGGAAGTCATGCTTTTGGCCTCTTGCATTCTTAAGCTGACCTGTCATTGATGGTATGAAGCAATTGTGTCTTTCAGATCAAAATAACTTTACATCTTTAAAAAGCTTCTAACCCAGATTGCAGAGAAATTAAATTAGAATAACAAATAGAGTTTGATAAGTGGAAATTTAACTCTGTCCATCTGTAGAGAAATAGCTGAATGCCAGCTAAAAATGAATGTTGCAGTACCTTGGAGATTTTGATAAACGGTAGATACTGATAACCCATGTTGTGGAGAGGTGCTTAGAAGTATGGGGAGAGATAGGTAATGGGGCCTATTGCAGCACTCATTCTTCCCCTTCTACCCCATAATGCTCCCACAAAACTGTTGACCACACTGCCATCGTGGAAGCCCACCTGTCCAATAGCCTGTCCTGCATCTCCACCGGGGGCCTCACAGACACCCCAAACTCAGCATGTTCAAAACTCACTTTATCATTCCCCCTCCCAGGATATTTTCCATCCAGATTAGACTCTGGGTGGCATTTTTGACTTCATGATCCCAATTCTAACTAAGCACCAAGTCCCACTAATTCAAATGCCAGAATTTTTCTCAAGTCCATTTTTTCCTTTCCACCTTCACTCCAATGACCCTGGTTCAGATTTTTCTTTCTCTTATTCTACTACTGGTCTTCCAGTGGATATTCCTGCCCTCTCAAATCTTTCACCTCAATTCCTTCTTTATATACATGTGATGGGAACAATCTCTGGTATAAGATTCTTCAGTGGTTCCCTGATAACATCCAATCTTTTAAAATATGGCTTCCTCCAGTAATCCATCATAAAAAGTAGTGGAACATGGTGGTTAAAACCGTATGCTCTGCTGGGCGCGGTGGCTACCTGTAATCCCAGCACTTTGAGAGGCTGAGGTGGGCGGATCACCTGAGGTCAGGAGTTCAAGACCAGCCTGGCCAACAATATGAGGAAACCCCATCTCTACTAAAAGTATAAAAATTAGCTGGGCATGGTGGTGCATGACTATAGACCCAGCTACTTGGGAAGCTGAGGCAGGAGAATTGCTTGAACCAGCGAGGTGGAGGTTGCAGTGAGCTGAGATTGCGCCACTGCACTCCAGCCTGGGTAACAGAGTGAGATTCCATCTCAAAAAAAAAAAAAAAAAAGAAGAAGAAGAAAAAAGAGTGTGTACTCTCTGGAGCTATCCTGCCTTGGTATGAATCCTAGCTTTGCCATTTGCTGTCTAATTTTGGGCCGTCACTCTCCCTATGACTCGGCTGTCTCATCTGTAAAATGGGGCTGACCATCTGATCTCCTTAGGTTGCTATGAGAACTAAGTGAATGAATATATGTATAAGTGAATGAATGAAGACACTTAGAACAGTGCCAGCCACAGAGTAAACCCTGTATAAGCATTTGCTCTGCTGGCCCTTTCCCCTACACTATGCTTCACAACAGCTTGTGTTTTTTCTCTCAGTGCAGTTTCCTTCTGCAGTCAGGCCATCCCTCCTGTTTGTTAAACCAGCCTCTGTTCACATTGACCCCTCTGCCCCACAAGTCCTCCCTGTCTCCATTTCACCAGCTCCCAGCTATCCTCTGATGCTTAGTCTAGATATATCCTTCCAGCCTCCCACGACACCTTGAGAACATCCTTGGCCTCACATTTTCACCTCTGTGGACAATGGTCTGTTGACCGGCCTATTTCCCTCACTGGCTCCTGGAGAGGAGAGCTTGCATTTTATTCATTTAAAAAAATGTCCTGCCCTGAGCTCAGTGACTGGTATTTAGAGGAAATGCAGTAAAAGTTTGTGGACTGGAAGATATTGTAGTACTAATAAAAACCCCACTGTCAGAGCTATCTTTGTAAGTGTGGATCTGATGACAACTTTTCCCGACTCAAAAATGTTTATTCTGAAACAATGGGGATTTTATTCAGAATAAACCACAAGACTTGTGGTTCATTTCTTAACTTGCAGGACCAGGGAGAACCTGGGTAGAGAGCTGTCCCTGAGAAAGCTTTGACCTACCTTAGGTGGCCTAAGGTAGTGTTGCCAGAAGGAAAACAGAAACTAAGAGGAAGGGGAAGCAAAGACCCAGCTAGATGGCCATCCTGCTTTGATCTCTCACTTCCCGATGGAATGACTGCCTTTGCTCCTCCCCGAGATGAATCAGCTTTGCCTACTCAATCCCACGTGCTTGTGGGGAGCCTCCTGGAGGCACTTCAGAACTTATTATGTCTCAGGTGTTACCTGATCTTAGTAGCTCAGGCACTGGTGCTCAGGCAGCCAGAGAAGCTGTGGGCTTCTTCTCCCTGTCAGGTGACAATGATCTCGGGTGACAGAGCTGGCAGTCACATCCCCAGTAAAAACCTGGATGAGCAAGTCCCACAGTAGGGCAGTCACAGTTCCAGCTGTCCACTAGAATCCCCTGGGGAGCCCCCGAACATGACCATGGCAGGCAATACCTCTGACTAATTGAATACGAAGGCCTCGTGGTGGGACTCCAGGGTCAGGAATTTTAAAAACTGTCCAGGTAATTCCAGTGTGCAGCAAGGTGGACAGCCATTGCCTGCAGGGCTAGGCATGGTGCTGGGCTGGATGGGGAGAAAGAAGTAAACCTGTATTTCTTCTAGGTCTGGCATGCTTCTTTTAAATGAAGGGTTGCAGATTAAGCTACTTTCCCATTCCTACATTCCGCTGTCCAGGTAGGCAGACACGCAGAAAGTTTATCCTCTGACTATAGGTAATTTAACCTTTTTTCAAGATCATTTCATAAGCAGGGGATCACATAATGGGGTCTGCTGGGTAGAGGTCTCCAAACCAGTTCATGGCGCTCATTTTCCAGTGAGAAAATTAGGATCAGAGGAGGTTTGTACCATTATTCTAAGATTCCTCAAGGAGGGCAACAGAAACAAACGGGAATCTCCAACCCAGGTGTAGCACGGGTAGGTCCACGCAGCCCAGCTTCCTGCTCTCCCTGGGTTTGAGCACAAGCTATTGAGTGCTTGTTCTTAGGGGAGCCTGGGAGCAGCTGATACATCTAAACAAAACTAACTCCAGCAGGAGGCCCGGCTAATTGCTGATTCTTTCCTTCTTCTCTTCCTCCCTCCCTCCCTCCCTCCCTCCCTCCCTCCCTTCCTTCCTTCCTTCCTTCCCTCCTTCCTTCCCCCCTCCCTCCCTCCCTTCCTACCTCCCTCCCTTCCTTCCTCCCTTCCTTCCTCCCTTCCTCCCTTCTTTCCATACTTATTGAGCATGCAATATGTGCTAGGTGCTGTTCAAGACACTGAATAGACCATACAGTGTGAACAAAATAGACACAATTCCATGTATCATGGAGTTGACAGTCGAGTAGGGGAGATAGACGATAAATATGATATTATAAATTATGAAAAGTTCTATGGAGAAAAAGAACAGGGTGCCGTATGAAAAAATAACATGTTTTATGTTGGGTTTATGAGGAGGTAAAAGCTGACACCTATGGAATAACAAGGAGCCAGTCACTTGGAATGATGGGAAGAACATTCCTAGGCTGAGGGAACAGTATGTGCTAAGGCTCCATGACAGGAAAATGCTTGATGTTTCCACTTCAATTCAACATCTTCCATAAACATTCTCTGACTGCCTACTCTGTGGCAGGCTGTGTGCTAGGGGCTAAGAAGAGAGATGAACAAGGCATGGTCTCTACATTTAAGGGACTTATAGCTCAGTGGAAAGATAGTGTATGAAGAAATAGATTGTAACAAACAAAGTTTAGCAGGACCCCCGAGGGAGCAAATTTAATTTTGCCCAGTGTATAAAAGGGTGTATATGTATGGGGTGATCAGAGGCCTCTGCAGAGATTCAGAATTTGAATGATGACAGATGCTCTCTTTGACATCTGGAAGTAGACAGTGGAGAAAGTGCCACAGTTGCCAGGAACCACATGTGTAAAGGTGTGGAGGCATCAGAGTGCTTGGCATGCTTGGGGGATAAAGAGTTCCATGTGTCTGGGGCCTCAGATGGGGGCATGCACTATGATGGGGCTGTAGCTGAAGATAGTGTGGAACTGACAAATGAATGACTCTAGGGGCTCTCTCTGGGTTGCCTGGCAATGGAGTAGCTCAGATGGACAATTCTCTGCTCCCCAAAGAGGCTGCAATTCGCATAGGACCTAGATAGGCTCCAATCCTTCCTCAGTCAGAGTTAACTGTGCCTGAATTTAATTTTCCAAGGAGTGGCAGCTCCCAGGGCCTCTAGGTGCTAGTCAGCTGGCATTTATCAGCAATCCCCTATACACCCGGCACTTCAGCCTAGAGCCCTTGGTGCCTGAGTTCTAAATGTTTATTATTTCCCCACTTTCTGGGGCAAAGCCACTTTCACATTTGTTCCACATAAATAAAGAACAAAAAGGGGTATAGAGCCCTCTGATGACATATATACACAGACACAGCTGTGCTGCAGCCCAAACATTCCTCTCTGCAGGGTGCCTAGAGAACTAGAGGCCAGATACACCTGTTGATTCTTTTTCCTGTGAGTTCCAGATGCACTAAGTGATGCTTGCTTTGTCTTTCTCTTCTCATCCCAAATGGGACAGCAGGACAGGGGAGAAGGTGAAGATGAGTCTCTATGTGTTGGCGAGGCTAGGTTTAGAGGGTCTTGTGGACAATGCTTAGGAACTTGAACTTCATCCTTGGAAGATGAGGAGCCGGAGGAGGACTTCTGGTACGGGTGAACCGTGATCAGATCTGTGTTTTTGAAAGATTTTATTGTTGGCTAACATGGAGGATGGATTATAAAAAAGAGATATTAAATGCTGGAGTTTACAGGAACATTGGTGTCCTGAGGGCCAGGGGATTTCTGTCTTTTGTTCACTACTTTATTCCCAGGGTCTAGAACAGTGCTTTCATGGTTAGTACTCAATACATATTTGACAAATGGGTAAGACAAGTCAGGACGCTTTTGCCCTGGAACAGGTGAGAGATGATGCTTTGACTTGGTCAGTGGCCTAGGGATGGAGATGAGTTAGCAATATTGAGACAATTTGGAGGAAAGGCTTGGGATGGAGGAGCACAGCTGGAATATCAGCTAAAATTGGTTTACTTCTTCAGCCCAGTACCAAGCACAGAGAATTCATCAGCCAGGCACAGAGGTCAGGACTCCTGGGTGACTTGAGATTCTTTATTTTCCATGCTGGGTTCAGGCTCCTAGCCCAGGGAGTTGTTGGCTCCATGATGAGCATCTTTCCAGGAAATCTGGGTTGAGTACTCCTCCCCTTGGTGAACTCTGTTGCACTATGGCTCCCTGGTGCAGCCACCTGATGAAATTGTTAAGTTTGCTGTAGTGCAGGCTAGAAGAGCTACATTCAGAATTTCTTTCTCTGACATATTTATTATTATTTTTTATTATTATTATGTTATGAGGCAGGGTCTCGCTCTGTCACTTAGGCTGGAGTGCAGCTCAGTGCAACCTCAACCTTCCAGGCTCAAGCGATCCTCCCACCTCAGCCTCTTGAGTGGCTGGGACCACAGGCATATGCCACCAGCCTGGGTAATTTTTGAATTTTTTGTAGAAATGGGATTTTGCTATGTTGCCCAGGCTGGTCTCAAACTCCTTAGCTCAAGCAATCCACCTGCCTTGGCCTCCCAAATTGCTGGGATGACAGACATGAGCCACTGTACCTGGCTTATTTTTTTCTATTTAAAATTGAAAGCCATATTGTTAAAACATTCTTCCTGAGGGGAACATCACACTCTGGGGACTGTTGTGGGGTGGGGGGAGGGGGGAGAGATAGCATTAGGAGATATACCTAATGCTAAATGACGAATTAATGGGTGCAGCACACCAGCATGGCACATGTATACATATGTAACTAACCTGCACATTGCGCACATGTACCCTAAAACTTAAAGTATAATAATAATAAAAACAAAACAAAACAAAAATTCTTCCTGGATGCTTCTAAAACTCAACCTCTCATCCTGCAAATGTACCTTTATAATCCATGCGAAAGAATCTCCAAATCTAGTCTTTGTGTAGGCAGACTGTTATTCTAGGTTTTACTCATCTGTTTGGTTTTTGTGTTTTTCAGAGTGATTTTGGCTGGTCACTACCGTCATGGCTTAGAGCATAGTATCCATCTTAGATAGCGTCTCAGTCAGGTTCTTAGTTGCAAGCAGCAGAAATAAATTTTGGTTAATATAAACAGAAAAGGGATTTTTAAAATATTGTTTATTGTGGTAAAATACACATAACATAAAATTTGCAATTTAGCCATTTTTAAATGTATAATTCATTGGCATTAATTATATTCATAATGTTGTACAACCATCAACACTGTTTTCAAAAAGTGTTTTATTAATCCAACAGAAACTGTACCAATTAAAAAGTAATTTCCCATGCCCCCATACCCTCATCCACTGGTAACCTATCTTCTACTCTATGACTTTTTCTATGGCTTACTTAGCATAATGTCTTCAAGGTTTATCTACGTTAAAGCATGTATCAAAACTTCATTCCTTTCAATGACTGAATAATATTCCATTGTATGTGTATACCACATTTCTTTTTTATCTCAGAAAGGGAATTTTTAAAAGGCTATTTAGTAGGTTCTGGAGAAGGAATCCTGGAGCCTATATAGCCAGTGTGGGGCTGTGAGTGGTATGGGGGATCTGGAATTCCAGCTGCACCCCCTACTGTGCGATCTTGGGTAAATTACTCTAAGCCTCAGTCTCTCATCTGTAAAATAGGGATAAAGAATGTTGTGCAGATTCTTTATTTATTGAGATAATTTATGGAAATAACTTAGCATAAATTATGGCACCTGAACTAAAAAAGTGCTTATAAATGTTACCTATTATTATGGCTTGTAAAAGTCATTGTTTATGCTTCTATTTTCTAATACAAAATCAGACAAGCAGAACTTTTTCGAAAACATCTCCTGACGGTAAAAATAAAACTAAGTTTCTTTTTTGAAAGTGTTTTCAATCGATTTTTTTTTTCTTGGAGTTGGAACTTCTGAGGAAAGGAAAAAAGTTCTTCACCTGACTAAAGAGTGAAACTACCCAGGCCAGTCTAGCCTTATGCCCTCTTTAGACTGGGGGCAGCCTTAGGGCTTCCCTTTCCAAGTACAAACCCACATTCTGGAAACACAGAAAGGCCAGGTGGCTGAAGGCAAGGATTGATTAAAGAGAATAAGATATAGTTCCTTTTGCACACAAAGTCCTGTTGACTCTAACTGGATCCCTGAGGGTCTGGGCCCTTGTAGTGGGAGCCAATTATAGACTGGGAAGGTGTTATGATCCTTTGGAAGTAGATGGACCTGGACTCCAGTCCTGGCTCTGCCATTTACAGGTCGAGGTTCCCATTTTATGGGACTGAGAAAGGTGAGCTGTGGTAGCTGCAGAGGAGTGGGTAGCACAGAGGAGGGCCATGTCTGAGGGCACTGTGGACAGAAGGGCCTATGTGAAGCCTGGAGCAAAACTGGCATACCAGACTGCAGTGCTATTTCTGGATAGTTTGTTCCTCCCTCTGGCTCTGCATGAATCAGCTCATGCATACTTTCGTGTGGTCTTTCAGCGTCATCCTCAGCAAGGAAGGAGCAGGACAATTTTTCATTCATTACAGGCTGAGATCCAGTAACTCCGGGTAGAGTCTCAGGCTCAGTAGAGCAACCTTGAAATGTAGTTCTGCCTTCCGATTCTCAAAAATGTTTTATTTATTTGTGAAATTGATTTTTTTTTTTTGGTGTAAACCTTGTTATAACAAAATGATCTTCACCCACAATTCAGATGCCCAACAAATCACACGTGTGTGTTGCATTTCAACTTTGCTGTTGCCACTGACCAGCAAGGCTGTGGGGGTGCTGGCAGTACAGTTATAAGGCGTTTTCTGAGGCTTATGGTGGGTACTCCTAATGGTTCTTACAGGATTAATTGTAATAGGACTTATAGGGCTGAGTTGTAATTATGACTATAAGAATGATGTTCTCTTATGCCATACAGATCACTTGACTGCATCACTTAATTCGTTCTTTTCAAAAACATTTCGTGTCTGTCATGTGAAAGATTAGCCCCTATTTTACAAATGTGGACACTGGAACCCAGACATTGATTGGCTAACAGACTGTCCATTTTGGGTCAGAATCCACATCTTCTGCCTTCTGATCCAGTGGTCTATTTATTTCTCCACTGTGAGCTGGGCAATGTGGGAATTCCAGATTTTTTTGATTTAGTAGTTTGTGATATGGTCCCAGAGAGGTCACTTGTCCTCCCTCCACCAGAAAAGGAGCAAATCTGTTGTCAATCTCTTGCTGTCTTCAAATTTCCAAAGAAGAAGTAACTCAGCCAGAGTAGGAGCTTGAGTCTGGTTTGTCAGCAGTGGAGTGCACAGGTGGCTCCTTGCCTTGTGCCCCAGGGTAGCAGTAAATTGATATTTGCTAGTCTCCAAGCCTCTGGCAGAGACGGGAGAGGAGGGTTGGGAAAGTGACACTTTCTGTAAATAACCACACCTGGGTCTAAGAGCAGACGGATTGGCATGTCCCTGTAGCCTCATCAATTACCATCAAACTTTTGCAAAGGGAGCCCCAGAGGAGAAAATCTCTTCACAGTCTTATGATTATTTATAGACACCTCACCTTGTCCACACTCTGCGGGGGAGTATGGTTTGCTTGGCAGCAGCCTCCTTCCAGATGTGTTTATATTCTTACAGGCCCAGTGGAATGCATCCTTCTGCCCCTCCATTACATGGAACAGAGGGGATGGCAGACACTGGGATATAGTGAAGATATGGAAGGGAAGGCATGAGGCAGGATACCCGAATTTCTCAGTTATGTGCATATATCTCCCAGTAAACACTGATTGAATAGCCACTTTGCAGCTAAAGAAGGCAATTCAGTGTAGCAGTTAAATAAACATACTTTGCAAGTAGATGGGCCTGGATTCAAATCCCAGCTCTTTCATTTATGAGCTGTGTGGCTTCAGTTAAGTTAATTAATGTTTTAATTTGCCTCCGTTTCCTTATATGTAAAATGGGATAATAATACAGCCTCTTAGGGTTATTGTGAGGTTTGAATGCAAAGGCCTTAGCAGTGCCTGACACGTAGTAGATTATTAGTATTATATGATGGCTATTCTTACAAGATGCCACTAGGTACTCTGTGGTGTGTGTGTGTGTGTGTGTGTGTGTGTGTGTGTGTGTGATTTTGATAAAAACAGGCCTGGAGAACAGAGATGATTCAGGAAGTTCAGGCAGGGAATGTTCAGTGAAAAAGTCACTATTAAAACCTAGAGAAGGAGAGCTCTCCATGGACTAGATAGGCCAGGTCAGAGGGGGCAGGTAAGAGGAAGGAAAGGTGACTGAGCTGCCTGAGTGTTTGAGGGATGTTATTGAACACGTCGGCAGGGTTCTCACTACCTTCAACCCAGCCATCATGACTGGGAGTTAGCAGAATGCCCTCGACTAGCTTTAGGAAAAGCCGTTTTAGCTTGGACTATCAGTGTTCAGCGGAAAGGTGTAGTAGCATGCTCTCCAGAAGGAGAGTTTGTTGATGTGCCACACTCTGAGGGGGGCATATGTTTAATAGCTAATCTGGCCCCTTGCAAAAATGAGGCTGCCCAAAGTGACTAAAGAAAAAGATACATTTTGGGATGAGTGATCAGTGCTTAATGGATTTTCCTGCTCATTTATTTGCTTTCAAAGGTCTACTATTATTTATACCTGAAGCATCATGATTACTCACTCTATGAATCTCTTGCTTTAGAAATTTTAAAGATAAATTTAAAAATTCACAAAATTTTAAGAAAATAGTATGATGAACCCCCACGTGCCCATAACCCAGCCAAAACAATAAACTCACAGCTACTTTTGTTTTATCTACACTCTCCACCAGATTAATTGAAACACCTCCACAATGACATGTCATTTCACTTGTGAATATTTGTGTGCATTTCTAAAAGAAAAGGATGGTAAAAAAATCATAATAACATTATCACAATGAAAAAAAGGACAATAATGTTTTATATCATTAAATGTCCAGTGTTCAAATTTCTACAATATCTCATATTTTTTTTCAGTTGGCTTCTTTGAATCAGGGTTTACATAAGATTCACACACTGTAATTGGTTGATATTTCTTAGTCTCTTCAATGTATAGGTTCCTCAGCCCTGTTTTTGTCCCCTTGTAATTCATTTGTTGAAGAGAGCAGGTCATTTTTTATTTTCTAGATAAGATTGCATCTCTATGGTGCCCTTTACCATGCTCCTTTGTGCTCTATATTTCCTATATAATGGTAGCTAGATCTAGTGACTTGGTGTGATTCAGCTGTATTTGTTTATTTGTAAGTCTACATTACAGGTATTATCATATACTTCCATCCACCAGCCTATAATCACTGTTTGTCTCATTTTGTAGTGGGACAGGCATTGATAATCATTGCCAAGAGCCATCAATTCTATCATCCCTTCTTCATTTATTATATAGAATAGTTCTATAGAAATACTTTTTTTCTCTGACCAACCATCTGCTACTTTATGATATAATTTAATCAGGTTAAATGTTTGATTCTTTCCCTGTATTTACCAGTATTTGGATTAGTGGGTTGGTTCCCTTCCAACCTCCAGAAATGATATTTGAAATTTTTCTGTTTTATGGTATCATTAGGAACTCATGAATGTGAACGTATTTGATGTGTTTCAGTTGCAGTTATTATCCTTTTTGATGCTCAGATTTTCCCATGTCTGGCCAGCGGGAGCCTCTTTCCTGAGTTGCTTCCTGAGTCCTGACATGACCCTGACCCTGGTAATCATTGACAGGTTTCCTGCTTTCTGGAAAGAAAAGATGTCCAGGCTTGGATATAGAAATACTTTTAAAAGAGAAAATATATTATGAATTTATAGTGATATTTTTAATTCAAATTTAGGATTACAAGGCTTTGCTTAACTTTGATTTGATTTGGAATTTTTTCCTCTTATGCAGAGAATCTTGGTTCTTAATGACAAGAACATAGTTGCTTATTTGCTTTATTCTGTTATGTATGCATGTATTTAGAAATAACACCAATACTATCATCACTAAAAATAGTTACTATTTCTATTATTTGCAGTTCTTAGGTATATCTCACTAGAGATTACAATAGAGTTACTGTATTTTCCAAGCATTTAAAAGAGTACGCTTCTGCATCATTAAACAGTCAACTCAATGCACAGTTAGGTTAATTTATTCTATATACCCAAAGGATTATAAATTAGGATTGCTGGGTCAAATGGTATTTCTAGTTCTAGATCCTTGAGGAATCGCCACACTGCCTTCCACAATGGTTGAACTAATTTACACTCCCACCAACAGTGTAAAAGTGTTCCTATTTCTCCACATCCTCTCCAGCACCTGTTGTTTCCTGACTTTTTAATGATTGCCATTCTAACTGGTGTGAGATGGTATCTCACTGTGGTTTTGATTTGCATTTCTCTGATGAACAGTGATTATGAGCATTTTTTCATGTGTCTGTTGGCTGCATAGACGTCTTCTTTTAAGAATGTCTGTTCATATCCTTTGCCCACTTTTTGATGGGTTTGTTTGTTTTTTCTTGTAAATTTGTTTGAGTTCTTTGTAGATTCTGGATATTAGCCCTTTGTCAGATGGGTAGATTGCAAAAATTTTCTCCCATTCTGTAAGTTGCCTGTTCACTCTGATGGTAGTTTCTTTTGCCATGCAGAAGCTCTTTAGTTTAATTAGATCCCATTTGTCAATTTTGGCTTTTGTTGCCATTGCTTTTGGTGTTTTAGTCATGAAGTCCTTGCCCATGCCTATGTCCTGAATGGTATTGCCTAGGTTTTCTTCTAGGGTTTTTATGGTTTCAGATCAAACATTTAAGTCTTTAATCCATCTTGAAATAATTCTTGTATAAGGTGTAAAGAAGGGTCCCAGTTTCAGCTTTCTACATATGTCTAGCCAGTTTTCCCAGCACCATTTATTAAATAGGGAATGATTTCCTCATTTCTTGTTTTTGTCAGGTTTGTCAAAGATCAGATGGTCGTAGATGTGTGGCGTTGTTTCTGAGGCCTCTGTTCTGTTCCATTGGTCCCTCTCTCTGTTTTGCTACCAGTACCATGCTGTTTTGGTTACTGTAGCCTTGTAGTATAGTTTGAAGTCAGGTAGTGTGATGCCTCCAGCTTTGTTCTTTTGGCTTAGGATTGACTTGGCGATGTGGGCTCTTTTTTGATTCCATATGAACTTTAAAGTAGTTTTTTCCAATTCTGTGAAGAAAGTCATTGGTAGCTTGATGGGGATGGCATTCAATCTATAAATTATCTCGGACAGTATGGCCATTTTCACGATATTGATTCTTCCTATTCATGAGCATGGAATGTTCTTCCATTTGTTTGTGTCCTCTTTTATTTCATTGAGCAGTGGTTTGTAGTTCTTGAAGAGGTCCTTCACGTCCCTTGTAAGTTGGATTCCTAGGTATTTTATTGTCTTTGAAGCAATTGTGAATGGGAGTTCACTCATGATTTGGCTCTCTGTTTTTCTGTTATTGGTGTATAGGAATGCTTGTGAATTTTGTACATTGATTTTGTATCCTGAGACTTTGCTGAAGTTGCTTATCAGCTTACGGAAATATTGGGCTGAGATGATGGGGTTTTCTAAATATGCAATCGTGTCATCTGCAAAGAGGGACAATTTGACTTCCTCTTTTCCTAATTGAATACCCTTTATTTCTTTCTCTTGCCTGACTGCACTCACCAGAACTTCCAACACTATGTTGAATAGGAGTGGTGAGACAGGGCATCCTTGTCTTGTGCCAGTTTTCAAAGGGAATGCTTCCAGTTTTTGCCCATTCAGTATGATATTGGCTGTACTTATTATTTTGAGCTCTTATTATAGCTCATTATTTTGAGACACGTTCCATCAATACCTAGTTTATTAAGAGTTTTTTGCATGAAGGGCTGTTGAATTTTGTCGAAGGCCTTTTCTACATCGATTGGGATAATCATGTGGTTTTTGTCATTGGTTCTGTTTATGTGATGGATTATGTTTATTGATTTGCGTATGTTGAACCAGCCTTGCATCCCAGGGATGAAGCCGATCTGATTGTGGTAGATAAGCTTTTGGATGTGCTGCTGGATTCGGTTTGCCAGTATTTTATTGAGGATATTTGCATCAATGTTCATCAAGGATATTGGTCTAAAATTCTCTTTTTTTGTTGTGTCTCTGCCCGGCTTTGGTATCAGGATGATGTTGGCTTCATAAAATGAGTTAGGGAGGATTTCCTCTTTTTCTATTGATTGGAATAGTTTCAGAAGGAATGGTACCAGCTCCTCTTTGTACCTCTCATTGAATTTTGCTGTGAATCCATCTGGTCCTGGACATTTTTTGGTTGGTAGGCTATTAATTATTGCCTCAATTTCAGGGCCTGTTATTGGTCTACTCAGAGATTCAACTTCTTCCTGGTTTAGTCTTGGGAGGTTGTAGGTTTCCAGGAATTTATCCATTTCTTCTAGATTTTCTAGTTTATTTGTGTAGAGATGTTTATAGTATTCTCTGATGGTAGTTTGTATTTCTGTGGGATTGGTGGTGATATCCCCTTTATCATTTTTTATTGCATCTACTTGATTCCTCTTGCTTTTCTTCCTTATTATTCTTGCTAGCAGTCTATCAATTTTGTTGATCTTTTCAAAAAAACCAGCTCCTGGATTCATTGATTTTTTGAAGGGTTTTTTGTGTCTCTCTTTTATTTCTGCTCTAATCTTAGTTATTTCTTGCCTTCTGCTAGCTTTTGAATTTGTTTGCTCTTGCTTCTCTAGTTCTTTTTTTTTTTGAAGGAGTTTTGCTCTGTCTCCCAAGCTGGAGTGCAGTGGTGCGATCTCGGCTCACTGCAAACTCTGCCTCCTGGGTTCATGCCATTCTCCTGCCTCAGCTTCCCAAGTAGCTGGGACTACAGGTTGCCACCATCATGCCTGGCTAATTTTTTGTATTTTTAGTAGAGATGGGGTTTCATCATGTTAGCCAGGATGGTGTTGATCTCCTGACCTTGTGATCTGCCCGCCTCAGCCTCTGAAAGTGCTAAGATTACAGGCATGATCCACTGTGCCCGGCCCTCTCTAGTTCTTTTAATTGTGATATTAGGTTGTTGATTTTAGATCTTTCCTGCTTTCTCTTGTGGGCATTTAGTGCTATAAATTTCCCTCTACACACTGCTTTAAATGTGTCCCAGAGATTCTGGTACATTGTGTCTTTGTTCTCATTGGTTTCAAAGAACATCTTTTATTTTATTTTATTTTATTTATTTATTTATTTATTATTATTATACTTCAGGTTTTAGGGTACATGTACGCAATGTGCAAGTTGGTTACATATGTATACATGTGCCATGCTGGTGCGCTGCACCCACTAACTCGTCATCTAGCATTAGGTATATCTCCCAGTGCTATCCCTCCCCCCTCCCCCCACTCCACAACAGTCCCCAGAGTGTGATGTTCCCCTTCGTGTGTCCATGTGTTCTCATTGTTCAATTCCCACCTATGAGTGAGAATATGTGGTGTTTGGTTTTTTGTTCTTGCGATAGTTTACTGAGAATGATGATTTCCAATTTCATCCATGTCCCTACAAAGGACATGAACTTATCATTTTTTATGGCTGCATAGTATTCCATGGTGTATATGTGCCACATTTTCTTAATCCAGTCTATAATTGTTGGATGTTTGGGTTGGTTCCAAGTCTTTCCTATTGTCAATAATGCCACAATAAACATATGTGTGCATGTGTCTTTATAGCAGCATGATTTATAGTCCTTTGGGTATATACCCAGTAATGGGATGGCTGGGTCAAATGGTATTTCTAGTTCTACATCCCTGAGGAATCGCCACACTGACTTCCACAAGGGTTGAACTAGTTTACAGTCCCACCAACAGTGTAAAAGTGTTCCTATTTCTCCACATCCTCTCCAGCACCTGTTGTTTCCTGACTTTTTAATGATTGCCATTCTAACTGGTGTGAGATGGTATCTCATTGTGGTTTTGATTTGCATTTCTCTGATGGCCAGTGATGGTGAGCATTTTTTCATGTGTCTTTTGGCTGCATAAATGTCTTCTTTTGAGAAGCGTCTGTTCATGTCCTTCGCCCACTTTTTGATGGGGTTGTTTGTTTTTTTCTTGTAAATTTGTTTGAGTTCATTGTAGATTCTGGATATTAGCCCTTTGTCAGATGAGTAGGTTGCGAAAATTTTCTCCCATTTTGTAGGTTGCCTGTTCACTCTGATGGTAGTTTCTTTTGCTGTGCAGAAGCTCTTTAGTTTAATTAGATCCCATTTGTCAATTTTGGCTTTTGTTGCCATTGCTTTTGGTGTTTTAGACATGAAGTCCTTGCCCATGCCTATGTCCTGAATGGTAATGCCTAGGTTTTCTTCTAGGGTTTTTATGGTTTTAGGTCTAACGTTTAAGTCTTTAATCCATCTCGAATTGATTTTTTATAAGGTGTAAGGAAGGGATCCAGTTTCAGCTTTCTACGTATGTCTAGCCAGTTTTCCCAGCACCATTTATTAAATAGGGAATCCTTTCCCCATTGCTTGTTTTTCTCAGGTTTGTCAAAGATCAGATAGTTGTAGATATGTGGCGTTATTTCTGAGGGCTCTGTTCTGTTCCATTGATCTATATCTCTGTTTTGGTACCAGTACCATGCTGTTTTGGTTACTGTAGCCTTGTAGTCTAGTTTGAAGTCAGGTAGTGTGATGCCTCCAGCTTTGTTCTTTTGGCTTAGGATTGACTTGGCGATGCGGGCTCTTTTTTGGTTCCATATGAACTTTAAAGTAGTTTTTTCCAATTCTGTGAAGAAAGTCATTGGTAGCTTGATGGGGATGGCATTGAATCTATAAATTACCTTGGGCAGTATGGCCATTTTCACGATATTGATTCTTCCTACCCATGAGCATGGAATGTTCTTCCATTTGTTCGTATCCTCTTTTATTTCGTTGAGCAGTGGTTTGTAGTTCTCCTTGAAGAGGTCCTTCACATCCCTTGTAAGTTGGATTCCTAGGTATTTTATTCTCTTTGAAGCAATTGTGAATGGGAGTTCACTCATGATTTGGCTCTCTGTCTGTTGTTGGTGTATAAGAATGCTTGTGATTTTTGTACATTGATTTTGTATCCTGAGACGTTGCTAAAGTTGCTTATCAGCTTAAGGAGATTTTGGGCTGAGACAATGGGGTTTTCTAGATATACAATCATGTTGTCTGCAAACAGGGACAATTTGACTTCCTCTTTTCCTAATTGAATACCCTTTATTTCCTTCTCCTGCCTAATTGCCCTGGCCAGAACTTCCAACACTATGTTGAATAGGAGTGGTGAGAGAGGGCATCCCTGTCTTGTGCCAATTTTCAAAGGGAATGCTTCCAGTTTTTGCCCATTCAGTATGATATTGGCTGTGGGTTTATCATGGATAGCTCTTATTATTTTGAGATACGTCACATCAATACCTAATTTATTGAGAGTTTTTAGCATGAAACATTGTTGAATTTTGTCAAAGGCCTTTTCTGCATCTATTGAGATAATCATGTGGTTTTTGTCTTTGGTTCTGTTTATATGCTGGATTACATTTATTGATTTGCGTATATTGAACCAGCCTTGCATCCCAGGGATGAAGCCCACTTGATCATGGTGGATAAGCTTTTTGATGTGCTGCTGGATTCTGTTTGCCAGTATTTTATTGAGGATTTTTGCATCAATGTTCATCAAGGATATTGGTCTAAAATTCTCTTTTTTGGTTGTGTCTCTGCCCGGCTTTGGTATCAGGATGATGCTGGCCTCATAAAATGAGTGAGGGAGGATTCTCTCTTTTTCTATTGATTGGAATAGTTTCAGAAGGAATGGTACCAGTTCCTCCTTGTACCTCTGGTAGAATTCGGCTGTGAATCCATCTGGTCCTGCACTTTTTTTGGTTGGTAAGCTATTGATTATTGCCGCAATTTCAGCTCCTGTTATTGGTCTATTCAGAGAGTCAACTTCTTCCTGGTTTAGTCTTGGGAGAGTGTATGTGTCAAGGAATTTATCCATTTCTTCTAGATTTTCTAGTTTATTTGCGTAGAGGTGTTTGTAGTATTCTCTGATGGTAGTTTGTATTTCTGTGGGATTGGTGGTGATATCCCCTTTATCATTTTTTATTGCATCTATTTGATTCTTCTCTCTTTTTTTCTTTATTAATCTTGCTAGCAGTCTATCAATTTTGTTGATCCTTTCAAAAAACCAGCTCCTGGATTCATTAATTTTTTGAAGGGTTTTTTGTGTCTCTATTTCCTTCAGTTCTGTTCTGATTTTAGTTATTTCTTGCCTTCTGCTAGCTTTGGAATGTGTTTGCTCTTGCTTTTCTAGTTCTGTTAATTGTGATATTAGGGTGTCAATTTTGGATCTTTCCTGCTTTCTCTTGTGGGCATTTAGTGCTATAAATTTCGCTCTACACACTGCTTTGAATGCATCCCAGAGATTCTGGTATGTTGTGTCTTGGTTCTCGTTGGTTTCAAAGAACATCTTTATTTCTGCCTTCATTTCGTTATGTACCCAGTAGTCATTCAGGAGCAGGTTGTTAAGTTTCCATGTAGTTGAGTGGTTTTGAGTGAGATTCTTAATCCTGAGTTCTAGTTTGATTGCACTGTGATCTGAGAGATAGTTTGTTATTATTTCTGTTCTTTTACATTTACTGAGGAGAGCTTTACTTTCAAGTATGTGGTCAATTTTGGAATAGGTGTGGTGCTGAAAAAAATGTATGTTCTGTTGATTTGGGGTGGAGAGTTCTGTAGATGTCTATGAGGTCTTCTTGGTGCAGAGCTGAGTTCAATTCCTGGGTATCCTTGTTGACTTTCTGTCTCGTTGATCTGTCTAATGTTGACAGTGGGGTGTTAAAGTCTCCCATTATTAATGTGTGGGAGTCTAAGTGTCTTTGTAGGTCTCTAAGGACTTGCTTTATGAATCTGGGTGCTCCTGTATTGGGTGCATATATATTTAGGATAGTTAGCTCTTCTTGTTGAATTGATCCCTTTACCATTATGTAATGGCCTTCTTTGTCTCTTTTGATCTTTGTTGGTTTAAAGTCTGTTTTATCAGAGACTAGGATTGCAACCCTTGCCTTTTTTTGTTTTCCATTTGCTTGGTAGATCTTCCTCCATCCTTTTATTTTGAGCCTATGTGTGTCTCTGAATGTGAGATGGGTTTCCTGAATACAGCACACTGATGGGTCTTGACTCTTTATCTAATGTGCCAATCTGTGTCTTTTAATTGGAGCGTTTAGTCCATTTACATTTAAAGTTAACATTGTTATGTGTGAATTTGATCCTGTCATTATGATGTTAGCTGGCTATTTTGCTCGTTAGTTGATGCAGTCTCTTCCTAGTCTCGACGGTCTTTACATTTTGGCATGATTTTGCAGCGGCTGGTACCGGTTGTGCCTTTCCATGTTTAGCGCTTCCTTCAGGAGCTCTTTTAGAGCAGGCCTGGTGGTGACAAAATCTCTCAGCATTTGCTTGTCTGTAAAGTATTTTATTTCTCCTTCACTTATGAAGCTTAGTTTGGCTGGATATGAAATTCTGGGTTGAAAATTCTTTCCTTTAAGAATGTTGAATATTGGCCCCCACTCTCTTCTGGCTTATAGAGTTTCTGCCGAGAGATCCGCTGTTAGTCTGATGGGCTTCCTTTTGTGGATAACCTGACCTTTCTCTCTGGCTGCCCTTAACATTTTTTCCTTCATTTCAACTTTGGTGAATCTGACAATTATGTGTCTTGGAGTTGCTCTTCTCGAGGAGTATCTTTGTGGTGTTCTCTGTATTTCCTGAATCTGAATGTTGGCCTCCCTTGCTAGGTTGGGGAAGTTCTCCTTGATAATATCCTGCAGAGTGTTTTCCATCTTGGTTCCATTCTCCCCGTCACTTTCAGGTACACCAATCAGACGTAGATTTGGTCTTTTCACATAGTCCCATATTTCTTGGAGGCTTTGCTCATTTCTTTTTATTCTTTTTTCTCTAAACTTCCCTTCTTGCTTCATTTCATTCATTTCATCTTCCATCGCTGATACCCTTTCTTCCATTTGATCACATCGGCTCCTGAGGCTTCTGCATTCTTCATGTTGCTCTCGAGCCTTGGTTTTCAGCTCCATCAGCTCCTTTAAGCACTTCTCTGTATTGGTTATTCTAGTTATACATTCCTCTAAATTTTTTTCAAAGTTTTCAACTTCTTTGCCTTTGGTTTGAATATCCTCCCATAGCTCGGAGTAATTTGATCGTCTGAAGCCTTCTTCTCTTAGCTCGTCAAAGTCATTCTCCGTCCAGCTTTGTTCCGTTGCTGGTGAGGAACTGTGTTCCTTTGGAGGAGGAGAGGCGCTCTGCTTTTTAGAGTTTCCAGTTTTTCTGCTCTGTTTTTTCCCCATCTTTGTGGTTTTATCTACTCTTGGTCTTTGATGATGGTGATGTACAGATGGGTTTTTGGTGTGGATGTCCTTTCTGTTTGTTAGTTTTCCTTCTAACAGACAGGACCGTCAGCTGCAGGGCTGTTGGAGTACCCGGCCGGCCGTGTGAGGTGTCAGTGTGCCCCTGCTGGGGGGTGCCTCCCAGTTAGGCTGCTCAGGAGTCAGGGGTCAGGGACCCACTTGAGGAGGCAGTCTGCCCTTTCTCAGATCTCCAGCTGCGTGCTGGGAGAACCACTGCTCTCTTCAAAGCTGTCAGACAGGGACATTTAAGTCTGCAGAGGTTACTGCTGTCTTTTTGTTTGTCTGTGCCCTGCTCCCAGAGGTGGAGCCTACAGAGGCAGGCAGGCCTCCTTGAGCTGTGGTGGGCTCCACCCAGTTCGAGCTTCCCGGGCTGCTTTGTTTACCTAAGCAAGCCTGGGTAATGGCAGGCGCCCCTCCCCCAGCTTCGCTGCCGCCTTACAGTTTGATCTCAGACTGCTGTGCTAGCAATCAGCGAGACTCCGTGGGCGTAGGACCCTCTGAGCCAGGTGCGGGATATTAATCTCCTGGTGCACCGTTTTTTAAGCCCGTCGGAAAAGCGCAGTATTTGGGTGGGAGTGACCCAATTTTCCAGGTGCCTTCTGTCACCCCTTTCTTTGACTAGGAAAGGGAACTCCCTGACCCCTTGCGCTTCCCGAGTGAGGCAATGCCTCGCCCTTCTTCGGCTCGCGCACAGTGCGCGCACCCACTGACCTGCGCCCACTGTCTGGCACTCCCTAGTGAGAAGAACCCGGTACCTCAGATGGAAATGCAGAAATCACCCGTCTTCTGCGTCGCTCACGCTAGGAGCTGTAGACCAGAGCTGTTCCTATTCGGCCATCTTGGCTCCTCCCGAACATCTTTATTTCTGCCTTAATTTCAATATTTACCTAGTAGTCATTCAAGAGCAAGTTGTTCAGTTTCCATGTAGTTGTGTGGTTTTGAGTGAGTTTCTTAATCCTGAATTCTAATTTGATTGCACTGTGGTCTGAGAGACAGTTTTTTGTGATTTCTGTTCTTTTACATTTGCTGAGGTGTGCTTTACTTCCAATTATTGGTCAATTTTAGAATAAGTGCAATGTGGTGCTAAGAAGAATGTATATTTTGTTGATTTGGGGTGGAGAGTTCTGTAGATGTCTATTAGGTTTGGTTGGTGCAGAGCTGAGTTCAAGTCCTGGATATGCTTGTTAACCTTCTGTCTCATTGATCTGTTTAATATTGACAGTGGGATGTTAAAGTCTCCCATTAATATTTTTTGGGATTCTAAGTCTCTTCGTAGGTCTCTAAGGACTTGCTTTATGAAGCTGGGTGCTCGTGTATTGGGTACATATATATTTAGGATAGTTAGCTCTTCTTGTTGAATTGATCTCTTTACCATTATATAATAGCCTTCTTTGTCTCTTTTGATCTTTGTTGGTTTAAAGTCTGTTTTATCAGTGACTAGGATTGCATCCCCTACTTTTTTTTCTTTTGCTTTCTATTTGCTTGGTAGATCTTCCTTCATCCCTTTATTTTGAGCCTGTGTGTATCTTTGCATGTGAAATGGGTCTCCTGAATGCAGCACACTGATGAGTCTTGACTCTATCCAATTTGCCAGTCTGTGTGTTTTAATTGGAGCATTTAGCCCCTTTACATTTAAGGTTAAATATGTGTGAATTTGATCCTGTCATGATGATGTTAGCTGGTTATTTTGCCCATTAATTGATGCAGTTTCTTCATAGCATCGATGGTCTTTACAATTTGGCATGTGTTTGCAGTGGCTGGTACTGGTTTTTTCTTTCCATTAGTGCGTCCTTCAGGAGCTCTTGTAAGGCAGGCCTGGTGATGACAAAATCTCTCAGCATTTGCTTGTCTGTAAAGTATTTTATTTCTCCTTCACTTATGAAGCTTAGTTTGGCTGGATATGAAATTCTGGGTTGAAAATTCTTTTCTTTAAGAATGTTGAATATTGGCCCGCACTCTCTTCTGGCTTGTAGGGTTTCTGCTGAGATCCGCTGTTAGTCTGATGGGCTTCCCTTTTTGTGTAACCTGACCTTCCTCTCTGGCTGCCCTTAACATTTTTTCCTTCATTTCAACCTTGGTGAATCTGACAATTATATGTCTTGGGGTTACTCTTCTCAACGAGTATCTTTGTGGTGTTCTCTGTATTTCCTGAATTTGAATGTTGGCCTACCTTGCTAGGTTGGGGAAGTTTTCCTGGATAATATCCTGAAGAGTGTTTTCCAACTGGTTCCATTCTCCCCATCACTTTCAGGTACACTAATCAAATGTAGATTTGGTCTTTTCACATAGTCCCATATTTCTTGGAGGCTTTATTCATTTCTTTTTACTCTTTTTCTCTAACCTTGTCTTCTTGCTTTATTTCATTAATTTGATCTTCAATCACTGATATCCTTTCTTCCACTTGATCAAATCGGCTACTGAAACTTGTGCAGGCATCACGAAGTTCTTGTGCCATGGTTTTCAGCTCCATCAGGTCATTTAAGGTCTTCTCTACAGTGTTTATTCTAGTTAGCCATTCATCTAACCTTTTTTTCAAGGTTTTTAGCTTCCTTGCAATGGGTTCGAACATGCTCCTTTAGCTTGGAGAAGTTTGTTATTTCCGACCTTCTGAAGCCTACTTCTGTTAACTCATCAAAGTCATTCTCCACCCAGCTTTGTTCCATTGCTACCGAGGAGCTGCAATCCTTTGGAGGAGGAGAGGTGCTCTGATTTTTAGAATTTTCAGCTTTTCTGCTCTGGTTTCTCCCCATCTTTGTGGTTTTTTCTACCTTTGGTCTTTGATGTTGGTCACCTAGAGATGGGGTTTTGTGTAGATGTCCTTTTTGTTGATGTTGATGCTATTCCTTTCTGTTTGTTAGTTTTCCTTCTAACAGTCAGGTCCCTTAGTTGCATGTCTGTTGGAGTTTGCTGGAGGTCCACTCCAGACTCTGTTTGCTTGGGTATCACCAGCATAGGCTGCAGAACAGCACATATTGCAGAACAGCAAATATTGCTGCCTGATCCTTCTTCTGGAAGCTTTGTCCCAGAGGGGCACCCGCCTATATGAGGTGTCAGTCAGCCCCTACTGGGAGGTGTCTCCCAGTTAGGCTATACCGGGGTCAGGGACCCACTTGAGGAGGCAGTCTGTCTGTTCTCAGAGCTCAGACGCTGTGTTGGGAGAGCCACTGCTGTCTTCAGAGCTGTCAGACAGGGACGTTTAAGTCTGCAGAATTGTCTGCTGCCTTTTGTCCAGCTAAGCCCTGCCCACAGAGATGGAGTCTAGAGACAGTAGGCCTTGTTGAGCTGTGGTGGGCTCTGCCCAGTTTGAGCTTCCCAGCTGCTTTGTTTACCTACTAAAGCCTCAACAATTATGGATGCCCCTCCGCCAGCCAGGCTGCTGCCTCACAGTCCAATCTCAGACTGCTGTGCTAGCAGTGAGCAAGGCTCCGTGGGCGTGGGAGCCACAGAGCCAGGCACGGGAGAGAATCTCGTCTGCCGGTTGCTAAGACCTTGGAAAAAGTGCAGTATTTGGGTGGGAGTGTCCCATTTTTTCCAGGTACAGTCTGTCACGGCATCCCTTGGCTAGGAAAGGGAAATCCCCCAACCCCTTGTGCTTCCCGGGTGAGGCAATGCCCTGCCCTGCTTCAGCTCACCCTCCCTGGGCTGCACCCCCTGTCCAACCAGTCCCAGTGAAATGAACCAGGTACCTCAGATGGAAATGCAGAAATCACCTGTCTTCTGCGTTGATCAAGCTGGGAGCTGCAGACCGCAGCTGTTCCTATTTGGCCATCTTGGAACTGATCCCTGTCTTTTCTATCAGTGTTTCTTTAGGACAGGTTCCTGGAAGTGGGCTTCCTGGATCAAAAGGTCAGAGTGCATATGTTATTTTGCTACGTATTGCCAAATTCTCCTTCATAGGACTTGTACTTTTCTTGTTCCTTCCAGCAATGACAGGAGTGCCTGTTTTCTCAAAGCCTTGTCAAAAGAGTGTATTGCCAACCTTTTAAATTTTCATCATTGATTGGCAAAAAATGGTAGATCACTATATTTTTAATTTGCCTTTTTCTTGTTATGTGCAGATTTGAGATCTTTTTATATAAATGAGGGGCATTTGTATTTTGTTTTCAGTCAATTGTCTGTGCATACCCATAGTCTTTTTTTCCTTCTTCTATAATGATCTTTATCTTTTAAAAAATCTTTATATATTGGAAATATTAACTCTTTGTCTATGGTAAAACTTGCAATATTTCCCCCATTTTGACATTTGTCCCTTTACTTTCCTTATGGCACTTTTGTAGGTAAAAGTTTATTTTTTTATTTTCTTATTTTTATGTAAGTAAATTCATCCATCTTCCTCTTGTGGCTTGTGGATATTGAGTCAGACAGAGGTAGGAAAGTTTTCCCCACTCTCAAATTACAGAATAATTCAGACTTGGTTTTTTTCTATCCTCGTATGGACTCATTTAATATGTGTAATTTTCTCATTCACTTGGAATTTAACTTGATATATGGTGTGGGAAATGAATATAATTTTATCTCTTCACATCTGGCTATTCAGTTATCCCCATGTCTTTGATTATAAAGACCACCATTTACTCCGCTAATTAGTGATTCTACTTTTGTAATATAGTTACAGTATTAGTATATTAGTTTAATATATTATAAAAGTTATAGTATACCAAATAATATATAAATATTATATTTATAATATAATATATAAATGTCCAAATTTAGTATAGGATAGCTTTTTATCTTTTATTTTGTTCCCATTGGTCTATACATGCACCAACACTACATTCTTAATTACAGCAACATTATATGTTTTTGTATCTGACAGGGCTATCCTTCTCTCATTTTTTTCCTCTCTTTTTTCTTTTTCAAGCTATTGACACATAATAGTTGTATGACTTTATGGGATACAATATGATGTTCTGAGAATATATACATTGTGGAATGGTTATATCAAGCTAATTAACATATCTACAACTCCAAGATTTTTTTTAAGCCTTCCTGTCCCCACTGACTTTTCTTGCTTATCTCTTCTTCCACATAAATTTTATAATAAACTTAGCTAGCTCTAGATAGAAACTTAGGTATATTTTTATTGGATTACATTATTAATTATATAAAATTATATTAAATTAAACTTTATAAGCTTATGAATTAATTTAGAGAGACCTGAAATCTTTGATATTAGTCTTTCTATCCAAGAATATGGTATATTTTTCCACATGTATGTTTTAAAATTGTGTTATAGCTTTTCTTCATGTAAGTTTTGGACATGTCTTATTAAATTTATGCCTAGATATTTCATTTTATTTGGCTTTCACAAAGGGGTTCTTCTCTTCCAACATAAACAAATTTTTGTTTGTATATATGAAGACTCCTGATTTTTGTGTATTGATTTTGTAAACTACTTTACTAAATTCTTTTGTTTGTAGTAGTTTTCCATTGAATCTTTTGGAGCTTCTAGTTACTTACTTATATTAATTCTTTGCTCTATTACTGTAATGAATAATAGTAGTGGATTTTAGTATATTGAATTACTCTTCCTTTATTTGCAATAAGCACTACTTCCTCATGATGAATTTTCTAATGTGCTATTGGATTCTAATTGATAATAATTAATTAGTATTTTTATTATGATATTTATTTATAAGTGATATTAATCTAGTTTCATTTTGTTGATACAATCATTTTCATATTGAGATTGATGTTACAGTTATTTTATATTTTTAATAGTCTTTTTTTTTTTTTAGATAGGGTCTCACTCTGTCACCTAGGCTGCAGTTCAGTGGCACATTCATTGCTCACTGCAGGCTTGACCTCCAAGGTTCAAGTGATCCTCCCACCTCAGCCTCCTGAGTAGCTGGGACTACAGGTGTGTGCCACCCCACCTGGCTAATTTTTGTATTTTTTGTAGAGATGGTTTTATTATTTTGCTCAGGCTTGTCTCGAACTCCTGGGGTCAATTGATCCACCCACCTCAGCCTCCCAAAGCACTGGGAATACAGGTGTGTGCTACTGTGCCTGGCCACACTCATTTTATAAAATGATTTTTAGAAATAAAATTTTTCCAAGAAACAATCTGAGCCTTGTGCATTTTTGTGGGAAGGTTCTATACTACTTCGTCTATTTTTTCTTATTTTACATGTTAGACTCTCTGTTTCTACTGGGGTTGAATTTGATAAGTTATGTTTTTCTAGAAAATTATTAACTTCACCTACTTTTTCAAATTTATTTGCAAAGAATTTTACAAAGTAGACTCTTATGATTTTTAAAAAATTGCTAAGCTTTGATGATTATTTCCTTCTTGTCATTTCTAAGTTTATGTGCATGGTTTCCCCCATTTCTCCTTAATTATTAATATGTTAGCTAGTACACTGTTCATTATGTTTGTTTTTCCAAATAATTAATTTTTAGATTTATTAGTTTTATTTTTTGTTTCTAATGCAGTATCTTTCTTGAGGCATAATTTACTCACTCTAAAATATATTATGTGTACAGTTGGAAGATTTTGACAAATTCATACTGTACAACAAAATACTAATCAAGATTGGAAAACAATTCTATCACTCCAGAAATTTCTTTCATCCTCCTTTCCAGACAGACTCCTACTCTACCCCAGAGGTACACAGCATTCTAATATCTATCACCATAGTTTAGTTTTGCCGGTTTCAAACATCGTGTAAATGGATTTATTAGTCCGTTTTCATGCTGCCAATAGAGACATACCTGAGATTGGGATGAAATGAGGTTTAATTTACAGTTCCACATGGCTGGGGAGGCCTCAGAATCATGGTGGGAGGCAAAAGGCACTTCTTACAGGTGAAAGGCGGCAAGAGAAAATGAGGAAGATGCAAAAGTGGAAACCTCTGATAAACCCTTCAGATCTCATGAGACTTATTCACTACCACCAGAACAGTATGGGGAAAACCGCCCCCATGATTCAAATTATCTCCCATCAGGTCCCTCCCACAACATGTGGGAATTATGGTAGTACAATTCAAGATGAGATTTGGGTGGGGACACAGAGCCAAACCATATCATTCTGCCCCTGGCCTCTCCAAATCTCATGTACTCACATTTCAAAACCAATCATGCCTTCCCAACAGTTCCCTAAAGTCTTAACTCATTTCAGCATTAACTGAAAAGTCCACAGTCCAAAGTCTTATCTGAGACAAGGCAAGTCCCTTCCACCTGTGAGCCTGTAAAATCAAAAGTAAGCTAGTAACTTCCTAGATACAATGGGGATACAGGTATTGGGTAAATACAGCCATTCCAAATGGCAGAAATTGGCCAAAACAAAGGGGTTACAGGCCCATGCAAGTCTGAAATCCAGCAGGGCAGTCAAATTTTAAAGATCCAAAATGATTTCCTTTGACTCTAGATCTCATATCCAGGTCACGCTGATGCAAGAGGTGGGTTCCCATGATCTTGGGCAGCTCTGCCTCTTGGCTTTGCAGGGTATAGCCTCTCTCCCAGCTGCTTTCATGGGCTGGCATTGAGTGTCTGTGGCTTTTCCAGGTGGACGGTGCAACCTGTAGCTGGATCTACCATTCTAGGGTCTGGAGGATGGTGGTTCTCTTCTCACAGCTCCACTAGGCAGTGCCCCAGTAGGGACTCTGTGTGGGGGCTCCAACCCCACATTTCCCTTCCACACTGCCCCAGCAGAAGTTCTCCATGAGCACACTGCCGCTATAGCAAACTTCTGCCTGGGCATCCAGGCATTTCCATACATCTTCTGAAATCTAGATGGAGGTTCCTAAACCTCAATTCTTTACTTCTATGCACTTGCACATTCAACACCACGTGGAAGCTGCCAAGGCTTGGGGGCATGCACCCTCTGAAGCACAGCCTGAGCTCTACATTGGGCCCCTTCAGCCATGGCTGGTGCAGCTGGGATGCAGGGCAAGTTCCTAGGCTGCACACAGCACTGGGACCCTGGGCCCAGCCCATGAAACCATTTTCTCCTAGGCCTCCGGGCCTGTGATGGGAGGGGCTGCCGTGAAGACCTCTGACATGCCCTGGAGACATTTTCCCCACTTTCTTGGGGATTAACATTTGGGTCCCCATTACTTATGCAAATTCCTGCAGCTGGCTTTAATTTCTCCTCAGAAAATGAGTTTTTCTTTTCTATCGCATTGTCAGGCTGCAAATTTTCTAAACTTTTATGCTCTGTTTCCCTTTTAAAAGTGAATGCTTTTATATGTCTATTTATTCAATATCTGTCATATAATATCTATTTGGAAGAAGAAACTTTCTCTTGTAGTGCCTCTTGACAAAGCACAATTTCCCGCCTTTTTTTGTGTGTGTGAAATGAAAAAAACAAATTGTGTTTTATTGTGGTATCAACAATGTGAATAAGGATTAACATATTGTAAATGTTCTTTTTTCCATGTAAATCAACTATCTTTGTTATCGCTAAGTGATAATTAATTTTTAACTTATGTGCATTGTTAGGCTGTTAGAATTTTTTGGTTGTTAAAATAAATGCATTCAATTAAAAAAAAAAAAGTGAATGCTTTTAACAGCACCCAAGTCACCTCTTGAATGCTTTGCTGTTTAGAAATTTTTTCTGCCAGTTACCCTAAATTATCTCTCTCAAGTGTGAAGTTCCACAAATCTCTAGAGCAGGGGCAAAATGCTGCTGGCCTAAAATATAACAAGAGTCATCTTTGCTTCAGTTCCCAATGAGTTCCTCATCTCCATCTGAAACACCTCAGCCTGGACCTAATTGTTCATGTCACTATCAGCATTTGTGTCAAAGCCATTCAACAAGTCTCTAGGAAGTTCCAAACTTTCCCACATTTTCCTGTCTTCTTCTGAGCACTCCAAACTATTCCAACCTCTGCCTGTTACCCAGTTGCAATGTCGCTTCCACATTTTCAGGTATCTTCTCAGCAATGGCCCACTTCCAGTACCAATTTACTGTATTTGTCCATTTTCATGCTGCTGATAAAGACATGCCTGAGACTGGGAAGAAAAAGAAGTTTAATTGCACTTACAGTTCCACATGGCTGGGGAGGCTTCAGAATCATGGTGGGAGGCAAAAGACACTTCTTACCTGGTGACAGCAAGAGAAAATGAGGAAGATACAAACGCAGAAACCCCTGATAAGCCCATCAGATCTCATGAGGCTTATTCACTACCATCAGAGCAATATGGGGGACCCATCCCCATGATTCAGATTATCTCCAGTTGGTCCCTCCTACAACATATGGGAATTATGGGAGTGTAATTCAAAATGAGATTTGGGTGGGGACACAGAGCCATACCATGTCATTGGGATCATACAGAATGTACTATTTTATATCTGACTTCTTGTATTTGGCATACATTTTGAGATTCATAAGTGTTCTTGAGTGCATAATTTCTTTTCATTTCTGAGTTGTATTCCATAATAGATATACCATAGCTTATTTACTCATCTGTTGATGGATTTGGATTATACTAGTTTGGAGCTATAAAGAACAAAGCTACTATCTATATTGTTTTACAATGTTTATTGTTGCACAAAGCTGCTATAAACATTGTTGTACAATGGTTTCATTTTACTTGGGTGAATACCTAGAATTAGAATAGTTGGCTCACAATATAATAAATCAGCAACTGTTTTTCCAAAGTGTTGTATGATTAAGAATCCACCAACAATGTATTACTTGCTCCATAATTGTGTCCAGTTGCTCTGTATCCTCACTGGCAATTGTTATTATGTCTTTTTAATTTTAGTCATTCTAATGGGTATGGAGTGATATCTCATTATGGTTTTAATTTTAATTTATATAATGACTAATGATGTCATGCATCTTTTCATGTGCTTATTAGCCAATTATATATGTTCTTTTGTGATGCTTATTTTGAAGCATTTTACTCTTTTTATTGAGTTTTTTTGTTATTGATTTATAGAAGTTCTTTATGTAATTTGGAAACTATTGCTTTGTCGGATATGTTTTGCAAATATTTTCTCTCAGTCTGTGACTTGCCTTTTCTCTTTCTTAACTGTATCTTTTGATGATGAACAGGAGACATTAGTTTTGGCAGAGTCCAACTTGTCAATTTTTAAAAGTATATAGTGCATTTTGTGTTCTCTCTAGGAAAAATTTGCCTGTCCCTAGGTCATAAAGATATTTTCTTAAGTTTTCTTCTAGTAGTTTTATTATTTTAGCTTTTACATTTAATTCTAGTTTCTATCTTGAATTGATCATTGTATATGGTGTATTTTTTTAATGGTTATACAGTTGTTTCATTTATTGAAAAGTCTTTTCTTTCCTCATTGAACTGCTTTCATACCTGTGTTGAAAATCAACTGACTATATATATGTGGGTCCTTCCTTCCTTCCTTCCTTCCTTCCCTCCCATTCCCTTCTCCATCCTCCCTCCCTCTCCCTCCCTCCCTCCTTTCTGCCTGCCTTCCTTCCTTCTTTCCTTTCTCTCTCCTTTCTTCCTTCCTTTCTCTCTCCTTCCTTCCTTCTTTTCTTCTTTCCTTCCTTCCTTTCTCTCTCCTTCCTTCCCTCCTTTTCTCCTTCTTTATTTCTCTTTCTTTCTTTTCTTTTTTCACAGGATTTTGCTGTCACCCAGCTTAGAGTGCACTGGTGTGATCATGGCTCACTACAGCCTTGACCTCCGGGGCTCAAGCGATCCTCCCACCTCAGCCTCCCACATAGCTGGGACTACAGGCATGTGCCACCATGCCTGGCTATTTTTTTCTTTTTGTATTTTTTGTAGAGACAGGGTTTTGCCATGTTGCCCAGGCTGGGCTTGAATTCCTGGACTCAAGTGATCCACCTGCCTCAGCCTTCCAAAGTGCTGGGTTTACAGGTATGAGCCACTATGCCTAGTCCATGTAGGTCTATTTCTATCTCTTTTAGACAGTTCCATTGATCTATTTGTCTATCCTTACATTGGTACCATACTGCCTTGATTACTGTAACTTTATAATAAGTCTTGAAATCAGATAATTTAAGCCCTATGATATAAAACTTTTTTTTGATAAGACTTGTGGCTATTCTATGCATGCCCTTTGCCTTTCCATTTTTATTTATTTGGTTGATAAACTAAAATTGTATATATTTATGGTATATAATAGATTTTGATATATGTATACATGTAGAATGGCTAAATCAAGCTAATTAACGCATGCATTGCCTTGTATATTTATCATTTTTGTGATGAGAACATTTAAAATCTACTTTCTTCACAATTTTTTAGAATCAAATTTATTTTTATTAACCATAGTCACCACGATATACAGTAGATCTCTTGAATTTATTCCTCCTGTCTAATTGAAATTTTGTATTCTTTGACCAATATCTCCCTAATCCTCCAGCCCCTAGAGGTAACCATCATTCTACCCTCTGCTTCTATGAGTTTGCCTTTTAAAGATTCCATTATAAATAAGATTATGTGATATTTGTTTTTCTGTGCCTGGCTTATTTTACTTAACATAATGTCCTCCTGGATGATGATTGTTGTCACAATAACATGTTTTCATTCTTTTTTTAATGGCTGAATAGTTTTCCATTGTGTGTATGTACCACATTTTCTTTATTCATTCATCCATTGATGGACATGTAGGATGATTTCTTATCCTGGCTATTGTAAATAATGCTGCAGTGAACATGAGAGTGCAGATATGTCTTTGACATATTGATTTCATTTCCTTTGGATGTATACCCAGTAGTGGGATTGCTGGGTTACATAATAGTTCTGTATTTATTTTTCTGAGGAACTTCCACACTGTTTTCCATGATGGCTGCAGCAGTTTGTATATATACCAACAGTGTATGAGTTCCCTTTTCTCCACATCCTCTTCAACACTTGTTTTAGTTTGTCTTTTTTATAATAGCCATTCTAACAAGTGTAAGGTGACATCTCATTGCAATCTTAATTTGTATTTCTGTGGTGATAAGTGATATTGAGCATTTTTTCATATGTCTGTTGGCTATTTTGTGTCACTTTTAGAGAAATAACTATTTATGTCCTTTGCCTATTTGTATTATTTATTTAAATCTTCAGCTTGAAACAAGTGTTCATTTATTGACTATTTACAGTACATGATTTTGTATCTTAGTTGGTAATCTAAGATGATGGGGTATTAGTCCATTCTCATGCCACTAATAGAGACATACCCAAGACTGGGTAATTTATAAAGAAAAGAGGTTTAAGGGACTCACAGTTCTTCATGGCTGAGGAGGCCTCACAATCACGGCAGAAGGCAAAGGAGAAGCAAAGGCATGGTGGCAGGCAAGAGAAAGTGTGCAGGATAACTGCCCTTTGTAAAACCATCAGATCATATGAGAGCTTACTCAGTCACGAGAATAGCATGGAGGTAACCGCTCCCATGATTCAATTATCTCTCACTGGGTTCCTTCCACAACATGTGGGGATTATGGGAACTACAATTCAAGATGAGATTTGGGTGGGGACATAGCAAAACCATATCAGATGGTTATACACTAAGTGAAAGATGACTTAACCTCCCTTCCAGATATTATCTTTCAAAGGGAATATTTAATTTTAAGAACCAGAATTGCATCTCATGGTGATAGTCATCACTCGGAGAACAAGGACAACCTTGCCCATTTTAAAATCAAGTTATTTGTTATTTTTGCTATTGAGTTCTTTACATATTTTGGATATAAACCCCTAAACAAATATATGATTTGCAAATATTTTCTCCCATTGTCTCTTTAGTCTATTAATTGTTTCCTTTGCTGCACAGAAGCTTTTCAGTTTGATGTAATCCCATTTGTCTATTTTTGCTGTTGTTGCTTGTGCTTTTAGGGCCATATTCAAAAACATCATTGCCAGATCAATGTGTTGGAGCTCATCCTTTATATTTTCTTCTAGTAGTTTTACAGTTCCAGGTCTTAAGTTTAAGTCTTTAATCCACTTTGAGTTGATTTTTGTGTATGGTGTGAAATAAAGGTCTGATTCTAGTCTTCTGCATGTGGATATCCAGCCTTCCTAATTGAAGAGATTGTCTTTTCCCCATTGTGTGTTCTTGGCACCTTTGTGTATTCTATTTAAGTTTTAAAAACAGGCTGTCAACTTCTAAAAAAAAAGCCTTCTGCAATTTTGATTGGGATTTATATTATTTTGCCAGGGTGGCCATAACAAACTACCACAGACTGAGTGGTTTAAACAATGGAAATTTATAGTCTCACAGTTCTGTAGCTTAAAGTCCAAAATCAAGGTATTGGCAGGTAGTGTTTCTTTTGCGGCCTCATTGGCTTGCAGATGGCTATCTTCTCACTGTGTTCTCCATGGTCCTTCCTCTGTAAATGTGTATCTTTGGTGTCTCTATGTTTAAATTTCTTCCTCTGTAAGGACAACAGTCAGACTGGATTAGGACTTCCTTTTTAGTTTAGGCTTCATTTGAGTTTAATCACCCCATCTCCAAAAATAGTCACTTTCTGAGGTACTGAGGGTTAGGGCTTCAATATGTAAAACTTAGTGGGACTTAGTTCACACCATAACAGGATGGTATTGAATCTATGTCAATTTTGAGACAATTGATATCTTAACAACTTAACCCTTCCATTCCAAGAGCATGGTCTGTCTCTTCACATATCCAAGTCTTCTTTAACTTTCCAGAGATATTTTAGAGTTTTCAGTGTAGAGGACTTGCATATACTTTGTTAAGTGTATCCCTAGATGTTTTCTGTTTTGTGAGGCTGTTGTAAATGGTATTTTTTCCCTCAAATTTTATCAACACCCTGTAACAGAACTAGGTGGCTATGCAAATGCACCTTTCAGATTTCCAGCTCTGGGGGCATAATGACAACAGCCCTAGCAGCTGCATTCTGAAATCCATCACTGTATTTGTACTGCAGTCACGCATCCCAAAGACTTCTCCCAGCCAATGCCTAGGAGACTTGGGATTCCTCTGGTGGGTGACTTTGGCTTGAAGATGCCCTGATGGTCTTGACTAACTCTCTTAGAGCTGCACTGAGGTTCAGATGCTTCTGCACCGACTACCTTCTTCTCCTCTCTCTTTCACCTGGACTCAGATCTGTATCATCATCTAACAACTCATCTTCCCTCAAGCCTTCTCTTCATTTTTTTCATAGCATCTCCTTTAATGAATCTTCTGCAAGCCTAATCCTATCTCGGTGTCTACTTTTCAGAGGACACCTACTAACAAAGAGATTGAAGAATTTTTTCTGTTGTTGAGAAGTGTTTTTTTTTTTTTAGACAGATTTCGCTCTTGTTGCCCAGGCTGGGATGCAATGGTGTGATCTCGGCTCACCACAACCTCTGCCCCCTGGGTTCAAGTGATTCTTCTGCCTCAGCCTCTCGAGTAGCTGGGATTACAGGCATCTGCTACCATGCCCGGCTAATTTTGTATTTTTAGTAGAGACGGGGTTTCTCCATGTTGGTCAGGTTGGTCTCGAACTCCTGACCTCAGGTGATCCACCTGCCTTGGCCTCCCAGTGCTGGGGTTACAGGTGTTAGCCACCGCGCCCAGCTCCTCCCTCCTTTTTTTTTTTTTTTTTTTTTTTTTTATGAACAGGTATTGAATTTTATGAGAAGATTTTTTTCTGCATTCACTGAAATGATCATATGTTTTTTCTATTAGTACAGTTACATGGATTGCTTTTCAAAAGTTACATTATGCTGGGCGCTGTGGCTCATGCCTGTAATGCCAGCACTTTGGGAGGTTGAGGTGGGCAGGTTGCTTGAGCCCAGGAGTTCCAGACCAGCCTAAGCGACATGGTGAAACTCCATCTCTACACAAAATACAAAATCTAACTAGGCATGGTGGCATGCACCTGTGGTCCCAGCTACTGGAGAGGCTGAGGTGGGAGGATCACTTGAGTCTGGGAGATCGCCATGATCACACCACTGCACTCCAGCCTGAGTGACTGAGTGAGACCCTGTATCAAAAAAGAAAAAAAAAATTATGATAACCTTGTCTTCCTCAGATAAGCCCTATTTGGTCATGATGTTTTATCTTTTCAATATATTTTTGTATGTTATTTGCTAGTATTTTAAAGAGCTTTTATCTGTAGTTACAGAAGATATTAATCTGTAATGTCTAATGCCTTTGTAGAGTTTTGGTACCAGTGTTATTCTGGTCTTATAAAATGAGTTTGAAAAAGTGTTCCCTATCTTCTATTTTCTAAAAGAGTTTTTCAAAGATTGGCATTATTTATTTTAATTTTTTGAATAGAATTCACTCGGGGAAACCATTTGGGTCTGGAATTTTCTTTGTTTTTTTTTCTTTGCATTTTTATTCTTTATGTCTGGCATAGTTTATCTGCTCATGATTCTCTTTCTTTCTTTTTTTTTTTTTTTTTTTTTTTGAGATGGAGTTTCGCTCTTGTTGCCCAGGCTGGAGTGGAATGGCATGATTTTGGTTCACTGCAACCTCTGCCTCCTGGGTTCAAGTGATTCTCCTGTCTTAGCCTGCCGAGCAGCTGGGACCACAGGCGCATGCCACCACACCTGGCTAATTTTTTGTATTTTAGTAGAGACAGGGTTTCATCATATTGCCCAGGCTGGTCTCAAACTCCCGAGCTCAGGCAATTCACCTGCCTTGGCCTCCCAAAGTGCTAGGATTACAGGTGAGAACCACTGTGCCCGGCTCTCTTTTTTTCTTAAAGTACCTTAGTGTAGGATTCAGTCACAATCCCTTTTTGTTGTTGCTTAAAGGGCATGAGTTCTCCTATTCCCTTTGAAGGAGAGAGTAGGCCAGGGTTGTTTCCCTGGCTTCATAGCACTAGAATTCTGTTCTAGAACTATTCTGGAATTCTGTTATATAGAATCGTGTTCTAGAACTATCTAGTACCATTCATAGAGCTATTCTGTTGTTATTACAAAGTGTCCAAAAATGTATCTTATGTATTCTAAGATTTGCTAGCTGGGTTACCTTTCCTTATTTTTATCAGAAACTTTTCTTTCCCTTGCCCTTAATGTCCTGTCCTGCTTAAATTTGATTTTACTCCCAGTAACTTCTATTCAGCGCAGACCTTCATCCTGGAAGGGAGAGCTGCTTAGTTCTAAGGATTTATAGAACCTAGACTGCTACAGCTCCCTCTGATCTTGTACTCACACACTGAAGTCTACAAGGCCCCTGCTAATTATGGCTGTTTTCCCCAGTTTGTGTTCCTTTCTCTTGGGAGCATCCACTGGCAATTTTGCATTGGCTCTCAAGTTCAACATAAATCGTGTTGTCTCTCCTTGGTTCCCTCCTGCATACTTGCTGATACCATGTGGTCTTCATGACACAGTGATATTTTTTCTCACTTGCTCATATTTGAGGGCTGGTGGTAATTCCTTGTTTTGCCATAGATGTCTGCAAGATTTTGGTTTTGCTGTCTTAATCTCTATTTTCTTGGGTGATTCAAAAAGATTAAAAATTACATCATTATTGCTACCACCTTTCTAGAACCACCGAACATCTTTGGAAATTTGATGTTGGAGGTGGGGGGAAAGATGTCAAATTCTATGCCTGCTGTAGTTGCTTAGGCACTCTATGCAGACCACCAAAAGCCCTATTTGAATGTGAAAGTATTAGGACTCCTGTGAGAAACCACAAAGAACCTTTAATATTGATGGTGGTGGGCTCCAAACACTGAAATTAATACTTGTAAAATAAAGGTGGAAAGAAAAATTATCTGCCTCTTATTGAGTTCTTTCTGATACAAGGTACTGTGTGAAGTCTTTGATGTGAACTTTTCTCAGTTAAGCCTTAAGCCCCTACATGGTGGCACTGTTACCACCTCTCCTTTACAATGTTGAAAAGGAGGAATGGTGATGCTTTGTCACTTTCCACAGTCACTCTCAAGGTCTCTCAAACTACAAAGCTGGTGGTCATAGCCATGCTGTGATACTGCCCCTGCCCTTGGTGGTGGACCCAGCCTTCTCTACTGATGCCAGGCAAAGGTGAATCCTAGCTGAGGGGTTGAGCTGCGCCTTTGCTCCCAGCCTGCCTTCTCTGTGGTGGGCTGATAGCTGGCTTTTAGGTGGTAGGCTTCAGGAGGCAGACATCTGAGACAAAGCTGAGATTGTAGTTGTTAAGCTTCCCAGGTAACTGTCACTATGTGCTTTTATGCCCCAGGAGAAATGTGTGTAATGTGTTTGGTGCCCTCTTTGGGGTTTTAGGAGGAAATGGACTAGGGAAAAGTCACAATGTCTCAAGAAAGACAATGCCACACATACCTCACCACAACGTCGCGTTGCAAGATTACAAAGCCAGAACACAGCAAAGCCACCATGACCCTAAGCCACTGTGGCAAGTGGGCATCGGGATGCTGTGACATAATTACAAGACAAAGAAACAGAGCTCTGCAACAGCACATGACCAGAGCCTCCACCACCACAAAATGGGACTTGACACCAACACAACTCTACACTGTGAGGTTACAACCTGGCTCTACAAAGGACAACACTGCATGACACCACCACACCATAACAGTAAGATTAGAATATGACAGTGCAGTGCAGTACCCCCACTGCACCTTATCATGATGTCATCACTTGTATATGACAATATTGCAATGCCCCAAGAATATACCAGCATATTACAAAGTCCTAACCCCATCGCCTCTGTTTTGATCAAATTCTATTATTGAATCTCATTGGCTCAGAGTTCAGATGTTTCGGGGGCTTTAAGCTCAGCTCGGAAACTCCGCAGATATAAACATTGAAAGGAATTCCCTTTGCTAGCCTTGTGCTGTTTGTAGGCACGCCTGTTCCTCCACTGGGGTGACGACAGGCAGCATTTATTTCTCACCTTGTATCTCTCGGCACATACAGTAGAGGCTGGCTCAGAGTGAGTATAAATAAGGAAAAGTCTATTTAGTGGATATGGGGTCGAGCCAAAGAAATCAGCTGACCTTGAGGGATTGTTGTATAAATCACACAATCATAGGCCTGAAAGGTATCTTTGACTCCATGTTTTCTGGAGTTTATTCGTTTCTGTATTTGTTTTTGCCACATTCATGTATTATCTGTTATTAGCTCAATATTTTTAAGTCAACTCATCTGTTAAAAAAATGGATATATAATTCTGTATGTATGTATGTATGTATGTATATGAGACGGAGTCTTGCTCTTTTGCACAGCTAGAGTGCAGTGGTGCGATCTCAGCTCACTATAACCTCCATCTCCTGGGTTCAAGTGATGGAGATATAATTCTTAAAAAGAAGAAAGAAAGCCAAAAGTATAGACAGGTATTGCCCCCACCTGGCCCCAGTCTCCCTGCAGGAGTCATCCAGACGTTGGCCTCCAGGCTCTGCTTGCTGTGCTGGGGCTGCATTCTAGATGCTGCAAGACAGCCAGGTGGTGTCCGACATAATCCATGCTCTTGCAGAATGGAGGGCTCTATGCTTTGGTGGCATCAGCCTAAGCCAGGCAGGGGGCTTTGGGCTGTGTGTGACTCGAGCTAGGGAGTGTTTCTTTGGGGAAACCATGAGACTTAAATCTGCTTCCTTGGGTACTTCCTGAACAAACAGAAGGGATAGAGGACTGGGGCTCTTGCAATTTTGCTGGCAGTGACTGCAGTCCTGGAACTATTCATTGTTAATACCATCCTAGCCAACATTTACTGAGCATTTACACTGAAATATCTTACCTTCCTTGCTTAATTTTCACAGCAGTTATATGAGGTTGGTACTTTTTACTTTTCCCAGTTTAACATTTGAGAAATTGAGCCTGAGTGGTTAAGTGACGTGTACAAAATCATACAGTTAGAAAGAAGTGGAGCCAGAGTTCAACCACAGGCCAGAAGCTCTCTGGTTCCAGAGTCTGGCTCTGAACAATTATATTCAACTCTTTCTCTGACTTATTTTTCCTGATTTCTACTTGTCTGGCTAGCGTGACTGGAACACGGGTAGCGGTGGATCATTATATTTGGATGATGTCTTGCTCACTGCCTTTGCTATTCTTTGACGGTTTGGAGAAGCCGGTTCATGAGCCTTAAAGCACCTGGGAGCCCATGGTCAGCTGAGCTGTGTGACGCTCCATCTCTGCAGATGTCTGCGGACCCGGCCAGAGCTGCAACCTATGAGAAGCTAGAGACACAAATGGAAATTACTCTCAGGCAAAAATAATAAATAGCATGAGAATATATGATGCGGCTGGTTTTATTGCCATCATTTTGCTTAATTAAATAAAATTTGCAGGGATGTGTAGCAGGGGTTACTCCTCTGTCATGTGCCCTTTTTCTCCTGGTTATTTTGATCCTGGAACCCACCTATAACCCAAGCCCTATCATGACTGGTTATTTTCAAATCTGCAATCATTTCTTCTTGCTGACTTGCTGAGACTTTGCCCTATTTTGGAGCACAGAAAGTTGGCTCCTAAAAGTGGGGTCCACAGATGGAGGCCTGGAGAGAGTGAGCACAGATATTCAAATGCAAGCTCATTAATATTACATGGGAGTCAGACACATAGACACATGTCCACAATAGCATTATTCACAATAACAAAAAGGTAGAAACAACCCAAATGTTCATCAGTGAACGAATGGATAAATACACTGTGGTGTGTACATGTAATAGAACATTATTCTATCACAAAGAGAAATGATGTACTGACACATGCTGCAATGTGGATGAACCCTGAAAATATGCTAAGAAGCTAGACTGAAAAGTCACGTATTGTATGATTCCATTTATACGAAATAGCCAGAAGAGGTAAATCCACAGAGACAATGCAGATTGGTAGTTGGCAGGGTCTTGGGGTAGAAGGGAATGGGAATAGCTGATGCAGATTTGGAAATACTTTGGAACTAGATAAAGGTTGTGGCTGCATGACACAGTGAATGTAATAAATGCCACTGAACCATTCACTTTAAAATGGTTAATTTCATATATGAATCTCAGGTGAGGCCAAATTTTATTTATTTTTATTATACTTTAAGTTCTATGGTACATGTGCACAATGTGCAGGTTTGTTACATAGGCATACATGTGCCATGTTGGTGTGCTCCACCCATCAGCTCGTCATTTACATTAGGTATATCTCCTAATGCTGTCCGTCCCTGCTCCCCGAACCCCATGACAGGCCCCGGTGTGTGATGTTCCCCTTCCTGTGTCCATGTGTTCTCATTGTTCAATTCCCACCTATGAGTGAGAACATGCGGTGTTTGGTTTTTTGTCCTTGCGATAGTTTGCTGAGAATGATGGTTTCCAGCTTCATCCATGTCCCTACAAAGGACGTGAACTCATCCTTTCTTATGGCTGCATAGTATTCCATGGTGTATGTGTGTCACATTTTCTTAATCCAGTCTATCATTGTTGGACATTTGGGTTAGTTCCAAGTCTTTGCTATTGTGAATAGTGCCACAATAAACATACCTGTGCATGTGTCTTTATAGCAGCATGATTTATAATCCTTTGGGTATATACCCAGTAATGGGATGGTTGGGTCAGATGGTATTTTTAGTTCTAGATCCTTGAGGAACCGAAGTGAGGCCAAGTTTTAAAAAGTGCTACAAGGAGAGATTTGTTCAAAGCATTTAATAGTTGTAAAGCACTTAAGCCATGCCAACAATGACTTTGCCCTTCAATGGAAGCAGTATATGTATTTTTCCATCCTTGCACATTCCAAGTGGACAGCAAATTTCCCTCGCTGGCAGGAGGGGAGGCAGCCTCTGGGAAGGCTGCCGGGAAAACGATGTGAATGAGAAGAAGTGCTGGGGAAGGGAGAAGAGCCCAGGCTGGAAAGTTAGACTCAACATCTAGATCTTCCACCTGAGATATGGGAGTGGGGAGGAGACCTATTTTTTAACTCAGGTTTTCTGTGACCTACACCTCCCCCCAAAAAAAATCAATCAGAGGACATGTAATTAAATAGCAATATATTTTTACAGAAATGGAAAATGTTCTACTCATAACTTTTTTCCTTGAAGTTTATTGTTTTACTTAATTATAGGAGTAACACAATATTTATAGATTGGGAAGAACAGAAAAGCATGAAGAAAAACCGGGGAAAACCACTTATTATCTTACCATATAGAAGTAGCTACTTTTACAGTGTCATATATTTTTTCCAGCATTTTATCTTTGCCCTTTATTCACATAGTTAAAATCACATGATATACACAAATTTTTCACTGACTTATTTTCCCCATCATATAGAATAAGCATTCCTCTGCTGTACTAAAACTGCCTGGCGTATATCATTGTGTTTGGTTGCACAAAATTCCAGTGGAAAGAGGCATAGTTTATTTAACCAATCCCGATCATTGGACATTCTGGTTGTTCTCTAAGAGCTAAATCTTAACCTCTGCGCAACACAAGTCATAGATACAGGGACCCAGGGAATCCCGTGGGACTGTGACTGTGTGACTGGGAATACACAAACCTTCAGTCAAGGTGCCTGGGTATAATCTTGGGAAGGTAATGCTAGTGTATGATTATAATTTAGTAGTAGGAAACTAACTCACAGCAGTATCTACGCTATTTAAAGAATCAATAGAAGGCTGATGTCAGCACACAGCCTGAAAAAGAAAGAACCTGAGTTGGCAGGCCCACCCCAGCACTGCCCAGGGAGAATGGAGCCCTGGCCCAGCAATTTACATATTTTACATCTTAAGTAAACAGTTTCTGAGCACCCTCTCTATGGCAGGCAAAGGGGATGTACCAGGAATAAGGCACCCTCCATATCTCAAAGGAGTGCAATGTCTAGCAAGGCAGGTAGACTCCTAAGTGTGACTGTGGACTGTTGAGGCAGTGTGGTCAGCACTGTGTGGGACTGTGTGTTGAGGGCACAGAAGGGGTGTGCTGGGCATAGTTTTGGTAGCAGAGATGAGGGTGGGGACCCCAAGGATGCTTCCCATAGGTGACTCTGGAGTCGAGACTCAATAAATGAACTGGAATTAGAGAGTCCTCTGAGCTCTAGTGTGGATTCTCCATTGACTGAACCCTTCTGATTCCATATTCAGCTGCAGCTGTTTTTGAACAGCTTGGCTTCCAGCATCCAGATAGAGAGATACTGCATTGTTCAGGCCCATGTGATGGTGCATTTCTCATTGCCATGGCCATGGAAAGATCTGGTCTTGAGCTTGGTTCACATAAGTCTATCCCTGAGAAATAGGTCTGCTCTTTGTTCTGCCCTGCAGTTTTCTGAACCTGCAAGGCTAAGGATGCCGGGCTCTGAGGCATGGTGCATTTGCCCAGATGAGCCATGTCCCCCAGGAATCCCTCCGCAGAAACTTCAAAGCTCCGTGCATCTTGTTTCTTTCAAAAGCAAAAGCTCCCTCTTAAGGGTGTTGTGAAGATTAGAGATGATGTGGCAATAGGCCTGGCTCAGAATTGGTGCTTGGAAGTCTAATCTTGTCTTCCTCCCTCGCAGCGCTCTTGCTTCGGATCGGGGTAGCTGATAGGTGGAGATGATGAGTCACAGAGTTCGCTGACACCCTCAAGCTAGTTCTCCCAATTCATTAACCAAGCCGTCAGTCAATTCAGCTATAATTGTTATTTTTTGAGATAAATGTTTAAAATATCATCTCCTATGACAAGATTCTCTAAAAGCTCAAGGATGTGTTGGGGGTGGTAGGGGAAGATAACACGCATGCACAGAGCAATCAGAAAAGAAAACTGGAAATGATGTGACTGCCAAGGCTCCCCGCTCCGGGCACGGGCTGGTATGTGCCAGCACGGACAGCCTGGTTCTTATGGTCAGTGTCAATCTGACTGGCCAGTGCCCATGTGTAACCACTCCACCTCAAGGCTCAGTGTAAGGGCTGACTTCTCCTTTTTCTCTTTCTCCTCCACTTTACACTTGCCAGCTGGGGCACCAGTCAACGTCACATCTGTGTGGAGGACAGATCCTGTCCATCCCTGCATCTCCGTGACTCAGTGGTGTTCCTGGAGATGACCCTGTGGAAAAGCCTGTGGTGGGCTCCACCTAGAAGCAAGAAAAGGCCCTGCAGTCCTTCCTCTGGTGAAGTGAGAGCTAAGGGAGGTTGACTGAGCAAGGCGGAGGTACATGGGGAGCAGAGAAATGGAGGGCAGGCGGGTGCTGTGCTTCTTAGGTGGTAGAAGTGAGGTCAGCAAAGAATGCAAGGAATGCAAAGCTATAGCCTTAGGCTACAGCTACCGTAATTTCCGTAGGCCTCAGTGAGGCTTTCAGGAACTTCCACAGATGCCCAAGGTAGTCTTGGAATTGAACTTGAGTCCTTGAAAGTGGCCATGGGTCAACTCCTGGCCAAGGTAGCCAGGTTCTAGATGGACTGAGCCAAGACCACAGCCTTGGGGATGTCCGTCAGTGTAGTTTTGGGGTCTCCCCCAGCAATGCATCCCACTCCACACACCCTTTGCTTCCCCCTATTATCTATGTTTCCAAATCCTCTGAAAACATTTCATCTGTGTGAGCCCTGAAGTTGCCATGCTACAACGGAGGGGAGGAGTTGCCACTGAGGCCCTTACCCTACTCAGGGCTTGAGGTTGGTCACCTTTGGCTGGATGACATGGCCTCTCACCCCTATGGGGCCACATAGACCCTCATATCACAGTTCATGAGCCTTCATACACCCCATTTGTAGCAAGGGACTTGTCCCCCCACTGCTGCTCCTGACCCTAGCCCTGTGGGATACTTGCCGGCCACATTGCTGTGTGGCTGAAAACATGGCTCTGAGTGTCTAACTTAGACTGGCATCCAGGAATAAATCCCCTTTTTGAAGGATGAAACTAGTAAGTGATAACCAACCAACCAACAAACAAACAACCCCATACCATCACTCAAAAAAGAACAAGAAAGGAAAAAAAGCTGATTCCAGAGCCCAGTTCCAAATGCAACACTCACACCCATCGTCTCTCATCCTCCCACCCAAGCGCTGCTTCAGTTTCCTTTAGAGGTTCTAAGGGCTCAGGCCTACCCCTGTGCTCATGCATGAAGGAGAAGTCTGAGTACAGCTCACAGGCCAAGAGAAAACATTCTGGGGCTGGGATGGTTACGTTTAAATCCTGGCTCAGCAGATTACTAGCTGTTTGACCTTGGGCTAGTTATTACCTGCTCCATGCCTCAGTTTCCCCATATATAGCATAAGGAGGATAATATTATTATACCAACCTCAGAGTTGTTGTGAGAATTCAATACATAAAGCACTTAAAATAGTACCAGAACATGGTAAGTGCTATGTAAGCATTTGCTGTTAGAAGGCTGCAGGTGGTCACTGGCTTTCTAGCCCAGGCAGAAACAATCTGCACTAAAGGGGTCTCTGCTTTGCACTTTGATTCTCACCTGTGCTTTGAGCAAGGGATCTGCCATTTTCAATAAAAGATGATGGTTATTGCAAGGGACTCAGTTAGTGGGTTGTTGGTATTTACTCCCCGAAACAACTAAAAATATTTTAAAATAACATCTTACTCAAAGAAACCGTCTTAGCATAGCAGCTCAGCTGAAAGACACAGGAGCCATCTTGCAGCAGCAGCCAAAGTCTTTGAACCCACCCTCATATACTCCTGACTCTCAACCTTGTCTTTCTCTCTCCCAGTTTCTGGAGTGGAGTCACGCGTCAAGCATATATCGCAGGTGTGGGGCTCTCTCGGTAGCGCCAGGCAGTTCCCTCTGCCCTCTGTGTGCAGGCAGCAGCATTAAAGCCCACCTCTGGCTTTCAAAAATAGAAATGCTGCCCCCGTAGAACTGTGTTGGCTGCTCCGCCACATTAGAGCCGAAGTCTCTGATATTGTTGTTGATCTCCCTGGAGTTCTTAAAGTGTCCTAGACACTCAGGAATTTCTGGTCGGCATTTGTGGATTTAGACAGAGAGAAGCATACGCTCTTTGGTAAAATTCTCAACTCCCGAAAAAGCTGTTCCTTGACAGTATATCAACATGTGTTTGGAAGAAGTTTCTAGATGACCTGAAGCTCAAAGCAGCCCACCTCCTTTTTCCCAGTGTAGAGTTTTTGTTTGATGAATTATGTCTTTGCCTGGCCTTTCAATGACTGATGATAGCAATAATAATTAAATGTATTTAGCACTTACTGAGAGCTTTCATGTCTTATATCACTTAATTCTTAAAATTAACCTTGGAGGTAGGTACTATTATTATTCTGATTTACAGATTCATGCACTGAAGTTCAGAGAGGCAAAGTGATTTGCCCAAGGTCACACAGCTAGTAAATGACAAAGCTGATTCAAATCTAGATCTGTCTGTCTGACTCTCAGAGCCTGTGTTTTTGCCTGCTGTGTGTGGTATCTTCATGTATGGTAGGTGGACAGAAAGGTCATGGACTTTGGTGTCAGATAAGCACGGGTTCAAAACTTGGCTCTGCCTTACAAGCTGTGCAAACTTGGAGAGACCATTTAGTCTCTGAATAATAATAATAGCAGCAGTGGTAATGATAATAGCTAATACTTATATGGGACTTGCTAGGAGCCAGGCAAGCTTTACTATATTAACTTGTTTAACTTGCTATGACCCTATGAGGTTGATACTATTATTTTGTCAGAGAATTAATAACAGTGACCTCAATATGAGCTCATGAAGACTGAAGATTAAATGAGACACTATTTATGTAAACATGTGGCCTGGCACAGAGTAAGAGCTAAATATTAGGTCGTGTGGGTGACTGCACCTCTGGGAAAAATGCACAAGGCCAGCATCTTCTGTTTGTGAGAAGAGACAATCCTGCTCTCTGATTCTCACCGCTACATGGAGCTGATTTGTTTCACAAGCTGCTGACCCCGCTGCCTTCTGCTCCCATGCTGAGCCTGTGCATAGAGCAGAGCCTAACACAGACCAGGCACTCCATAAATGTCTGTTTAACGAATGAGACAAGGGGACCAGGTCCAGCCACTTGCAGCTGATTTTGTCATTCTGTATTCCAGAAGAGAAAACACATTTTCTCGAGAAAGCTGATCTCTGAGAGAAGGCATAGGGCTACTCATAAGTCTCATGTGCATTCGTGTGGTGTTTGGGGGCATTCTGCTTTTGGTCATTAAAGAAAAGAGGAAACATCTGCATGGCTCACCATCCATCACACTCCCAATAGGACAGCCCATGATTCTCAACACAGTTCCTAGGATTTGTTCCTGGGGGTAGGAGGTGGGATGGGGTCAGGAGTGGGGGAGAAGGAGCAGTCACTGCACTGGCTGGGAAAAAGCACTCTCTGGCCATAGGAAAAGTGAAAGAGCACTTTCTCATTTAGGGGAACTGGGAACCTACTACCGGGAGCCCTGGCCTGGACAGAGGCATCCCTGGGAGCTCAGAAGACCTGTCTTCCTGGCAACAGCCTGAATGCACTCAAGGTGTTTGCTGCAGTTCCTGTAACAGCCCATTTCCACCTTGACGGGAAGAATTTTTCCTTTTTATCTAACCTGAGCATCTCCTCCTACAGAATGTAAACTCATTTCCTTTGGCCCCGTGCTCTGAGCAGAGAGGGACCAGCTGGTCACCAATTTCTATCTAATAACTCTTCGGAGCCTCAAAAGCTGTTATTAAATTGCTCCTCAGCTGCCTCTTCTCCCACTACATCTTGCTCCTGCTTTTCTCCACGGGTCCAGTTTTTCCACTCTGTGAAGCCTCGGTTGAAGCCCCTCCATCTTCCCCATGGGCCCAGAGAACTTGGAAGCCGAGGGGTGAGACAGTTATAGAGGCCGCTTGCTGGCTGCAGGATTGGGGCAAAGTCAGCCTGGGGGCTGCCCAAGTAGCTATTTGTTGCCCCTGATCAACACCAGGCACAGTCCCAGCATTTCTCCTTGCTCTTCTGCCCACAGGTGAAAAGAAGAAAGATGTTTTTATTTTCCACCCCATGACAGCCTGGGCACCCAGCTTTTCTCCCCTTCCTCTTGTTTCCAGTTCTGCCCATCTCCACACTATAGCCAGCCAGCACCCTCCGTGGGCTCAGATGTACAGGGGAGATAAGCTGGAGAGCTGAAACAAGCAAGCCAGCACACAAAACCAACAAGAACAGCAGTGGGCACCATCCACGAGCTGCCAGCTAACTGCATGCTTTATCTTGTTAGCTCCTCAGACAACCCTATTGTCCTCATTTTACACGAGAAGATTCTAAAGCTCAGTGGTATAGCCCATAAGTAACTTGTCTGAGACCACACCTACAGGAGTGGGTACAGCCAGAATTGAAATCCAGGCAGTGGGACTTCAGTGCCAGCGCTTTTAACACCTACTGTCTCACCCTATTTATTGTGCAGGAAGTGAATCAGGGATGGAAAAAGAGCCCACAGTGGGTACCTTAGGAGCAGGTTACTGCTGTGGACAGTTGGAGCTAAAGGCAGAGACTTAGAGGGGAAAATCAGAGAAGTGGGAGAGCCAGAAGGGAGTGATTCAAGCGTGAGGACGACCTGTGTCAAATGCTCAGAAGGGTTGAATATAATTCTTTCTTATATATCTTTAATCCAGGCCCAAGCTGTCATGGCAATGGATCCATTTTCTATCTGTGTCCCAGGCCTGTTCCCTGATTGCATAGAGGCCACTGACCCTCCTCTCCAAGCTTCTGTAGCCCCAAGAATCCAAACTCCTCCCATCTACCTCTTACATACTAGTTTCTGAATGGGAACTCTCTTAGGAGGTCTGATTCTCCATCTTCTCCCCGGATCCAGCTCTCCTGTTCTCTTATTTACAGAGTCTGGCCTCTGACTGTACCACCAGCACGTGCCTGTTCCCCAATTTCTGTCTCTCTTTCCTCCCTTCCATAACATGAGTAGAAAAGGGATCTTAACTCCCTTTTTAAAGTAATGTTTTCCACCGCAACCAACTGGGTGTGGTTGGCTGAAAATAGCTCCCCCAAAAGATATCTAATCCCGAGGACCTAAGAATGTTATATTATATGGCAAAAATCGGGGGAGGGGGATGTCTTTTGCATGTGTGATTAAGTTAAGGATTTGGGGATGGAGGATTATCCTAGATTATCTGGGTGGGTCTGAAATGCAATCACATGTATTCTTATAAAGAGGAAGGCAGAGGGAGATGTGACATCCTCTGGTGTCAAAGGTGGAGAAGTGAAGGAGATGGGAAGATGGAGCAGAGAGAGATTTGGGGATGTTAGCCCAAGATTGGAGTGATGTGGCCATCAGCCAAGGAATGCTAGCAGCCAAGGAAGTAGTAGGAGAAGCTAAGGAGTAGATTTTCTCCTAGACCTCTGGAGGGAGCTCTGCTAACACCCTGATTCTGGCCCAGTGATGCTGACTATGAACTTGTGACCTCCAGAACTGCGAGAGAATAAATTTCTGTTCTTTTAGGCTACTGAGTTTGTGATAATTTACTTCAACAACCACACACACGAGAAAATGAATACATGAGCATCACCAGTACACATTTGCAGATTAAAGGCTACCACCATTTAAAAGTTCTTGGACCCCTTATTTACAATGCCTAGGGGTGGGATAAGTGTAAGGGAGTAACTCAAAATTCAAACCCATTGTTTTAGGTAGGCAGTGTTTTCCTACCATTCCCTCAAACTTCCCACCTCCATCCCTCCATGCTCAAGGCATTAAAGACCGGAAGCTTCACCTACGGGATATGAGAAGAGCTCGTTGAACTTGTTCATTTGTTCCTTCTCAAGGATCCTTGCATTTTAAAAGGAATCCCACCTCCACATCTCTGCAAAATTCCGTTTTTAATCTTGTGCTTTCCCTAGGCTCTGTAGGTACCCACTTGGAGAAAGAGCAGTGAATGCACTGCGTGAACTCTAGAGCCCTAAACAATTCTAAGGCATAACAAATTTGAAGGCTGTTTCTGTTGTTCCCTTTCAAATATGCCCAGATATTACATTTTTTGAATGGTCGAAAGCACAGTTCTCACACTAACACATTTCTGCACAACAATGAGAAGATACATATTCTTTCCCATAGGATTCAAGAGAGCTATTTTCATTTTGAATGTGAAAAATAAATTCATAAATATTTAATAACCTTCCAAACCCACCATGTTAGTCTGTGCGAAAAATAAAAATGTAGCTCTCCACTGGTTTAGGACACAAATGTCAGCAGCATTATTTGTGCATCAGAGACGTCCTCTTTGTCCCAACAATGGAACTTCCTTTAGTACCTTCCTTCTTTATCCAGCTTTTGGTTGTCCTATATTCTGAAGAATCATTTCTTCAAAAAGACCTCAGAATTTTTTTGTGCGTTCTTTTGCTCTTGAATTTCTGCTGGCCACTCTGAGAAGTTTGGGTCTGGCTCTGGGCTGATAGTTGGTGGTTGTACTAAGTCAGCCATCTGTAAGGCTCCAGGTTTCTCAGCTCTGTCCCCTGAGCTCACATGGTTGCAAGTGACACATTTTGGGAAGTATTTGTTAAAGGATGCAACATTTTAATGGAAATGCCTAAAATGCCAATGTAACAGTAGCCCACCTGCTAGGAGAAGGAATTCATTACCACCCAATCTTTGGCAGTGCATACTAAATCTGTTTGATGCAAGACAGGCAAGCCCCAAAATTGGGACTTAGCCTGGGAGGGTTGTTGGCTTCACCCAGGAAAGAATTCAAGGGCCAGCGGGTGGTGTTAGACAGCAACTTTTGTTGAAGCAGCAGTGTATGGCAGCAGAGGTACTGCTCCTTGTGGAGTGGTGCTACTCCATAGGCAGTGTGCCAAGAATAGCAGCTCAGAGGCAGTTTTGCAGTCATATTTATACCCACTTTTAATATATGAAGACCAAGGGGTAGTTTTGTGGAAATTTCTAGGATGAGGGTGGTAATTTCCAGGTCATTGGGTCATTGCTGTGGAAAGGGGCAGTAACTTATGGATGTTGCCATGACAATAGTAATCTGACATGGCACACTGGTGGGTGTGTCTTATGGAAAACTGCTTCCATCCAGATCCTGTTTTAGCTATTCCTCAGTTTGGTCCCATGTCCAAGCCCTGCCTCCAGAGTAGAGTCCTGCCTCCTGTGTCACCTTCATACTGAAGGAGCACTTAGAGCAAAAGTCTACCCCGTGAGGACAGCATTCTGGGAGCTTCCATCACTGCCTCCCCATCCCTCAGGCCACAGGCATTATTTTTCTTTTCCACAGCTGGGAAGTTTTTCCTGTCACCTTGGTGTGAATTCACTATCCAGGAGCTCACCTTGGAAGTGTATCACTTCTCACTCCTGAGAAAGGTCAGGAGGACCATTTGCCAGGGGTCTCTTCAGCCCATGGGTCTCACACACAGAAGCAGTTCCTGGCTGGAGGTAAGGAGCAGAGCCTTCTTCCAGCAGGACTTATTTTGCCAGAATTTGGGGACCGATGGCATTGCTGAGACTGAGAGAAGCCTTACCTCCTGGGCCCCCAGATGAAAAAAAAAATCTTGTTTTCCTCATGCTCAATAATGGAGGAGGGCACCGGAAGTTGCCTGTAAAAACTAGGTATTTGACACAATTGTTGAGGCTGAGAAACACCTAACCTTGGGCAAAAAGGAGAGTAAGCTACAGTTTCCTTGGTACATGTGGGAGAGCTGGTCTCTGAGGTGTTAAGGGAGGGGACACATTCATGTGTCTAGGGTGATTTGGAGGGTGGCAGGGTGGAATCAGAGCCCAGAGGGAGGCTAAGCCACATATAGGTAAACATTTGCCAGTAGATGGACCATGCCTCCAATCCCGGGTCTGCCACTTCAATGGCCAAAGAATGGAGAAGAGGAGCTTGTTCTCTAAAGGCACCTCCCCTGAGTGATGCGAAGACAGGGAGTTTGAAGAGGTAAATGGGGGAGGGCAAGTTGGGATGCACAGGGTGGAACTCCAGACGCACAGGCACAGTCCCTGAACGTGCTTCTTTATCTAGCACGTGTACACCAAATGGCAGCAGTCTTCTTTTGGGGAGGGGAGTTTAGAGCTGTAATGATATATTCATGACCTAAAGGTAACTGGAGGTCACCTATTCTGGTCTGTACCGGTTTCTTTTGGGTCTTAACTCCTGGCATTCTGCAAGGGGTCACGAGACTCTTGTGGCATCTGGGCTATCTGATTTCTTTAAGCAGCTGTGTCTATAGATAAAGATGCTAAAGAAGATCTGTTAAAAGTTTTTCCAATTGCTTGGATGAGGCTGGGGCTATCCCAGTGACACGGCCACCCTCTTTGGGCCATGGTGGGGTTTTCATGAGGGACCATGTGTGAAGCATGCGGCACTAGTATGGAACTAGCTGTCATTGATGCTGTTGCTGTGACTTTTGAGCTCACATTGCTGTGGGTTGGCACAGAGGGGGAGGTCGCAGTAAAGTCTCCTGGCTTTATGTCACCACAAATCCTTAAGCACCTCTGAATGGTCCTGAAATGTGAGGGGATGGCTGCCCGTCCCACCTGTAATAGAGGCAGAGAGCTCGTCTTTCTTGTATCTGGAAAGCATTGCAGAGCCTCAGATAGCTGAGCTTTGAGATACTGTTCAGCTCCTTTTGCCACCCCTTTTTGGCCAGCCTCATGGGCAGAGTGAGATCCCCAGTCCTATCTGGCTGGTCACTGCTCCCTCTCCTCCTAGAATGTTCATTAGTTCTTTCATCAACTGGGAGTATTGCTTCTCAACTTTTTTCTCCCTTCTCTGCTTTCTTTAGTGGCCTCTCCTTTCAATTGAGCTCCTCCTGGCCACCTTTGCATACCTTTGATTATTCATAAAGGATTGTCATTGAAAAGGACCCATCCCCCTCGGGAGGCAGATGTGCTTATAAATTGCACCTCCCCTCCCTGCATATTCAAAACCAGGAGGATTTCTTAACCTTAACCCGTTTGTTGAAGAAGGGCAAGAAAATGTGTTCCAGTCACAGGAAGATGCTTCCTCCCAAGCTGAGCGAGAAAAAAGAGGTAAGAGCCATCTGTCCAGAGCCCCAGGCCTCCCTTTCCAGTCTGGAGAATGGACTGGCCAGGCTGGCTCCATTCTTTGAGTGCACCATGTGTTTGGAACCAGCCTCAGGGCCTCGCATTCTGCACACAGGGCTGCGTCTGTCATTAGGCACATCCACTCACTGCCTCGGACTAATGAGCCTGGGCGACAGGTGGCGAAGTGCAATATTCTAGGCTGAGGGCTTCAGCAGGAGGCCAACACTCACGCTGACCAGGCAGGGGAAGAGCCGGCACCACCCTGAAAATCATAGCACTGCCATTTGCTTCTCCTCTGTCCTACCATATCATAAGAGCAGATTAAATCCGCCCTGGTTGTTGCTGTTTCCTCCTGAAGAGCAGGAGGTTGACAGCCTTCTTTTTCTAACATTTACTGAGAGCTTACTCCGCTAAGTGCCCTATCTGCATGGGCTGTCTCCACTGGTCTACATGATAATTCTATGGTAGATATTTCATTTCATAGATGAAGGCGCAGGCATGGAGGAGATAAAGTCACTTATCCAAGGTCGCAGAGTTAAACGGCTCCAGTGCCTGCTCAAGTCACTCCTCATGATGGGATCTCTGATTTCTTCCTAAGAAAAGGAGGAATCGAACACTTTTGGGCATAAGCTATGGGCCTGGTGGTTCCACACGATGTTACCCTTTCTAATTCTCACTGCACAGCTCCCAGGTATTATTAGCCCCCTTTTCCAGAAGAGGAAACCAAGTCTTAAAGAGAGAATCATCAGAAGTCATGTCATGATTCTGGCCGCAGCCATCCTGCTTGTTGTCACTCACAGGGCAGCCACTCTGAGTTAAGCTGACTCCAGGCTCTGCCTGCCAAGTGTGGATGTTAGTGGGAACCCCATCCAGCTGTGCTGGCCCATGGTCTCCAGGCCTCCCCAGCTGGCAGCTTTCAGCACTAGCCACCGTTGGGCTCAGTCCTGCTTAGGCTCTGTGCCCATGGGAGCCTGGTCTGTCACAGTGTAAATTCCCTCCCCATCAGAGAGTGACTTCTGGGGCTGGCCAGCATGCTGCCTCATGAGACCAGGTTGTTCAGAACCAGTGAGCAGAGCAGGAGGTGGTTGCAGGAGCACTGAGCTGCAGCCTCCCTTCCTGACTCCCCCGCCAGCCTGGCCTGATGCCAGGACACCACTGCAATTCAATTCCTACATTACTAGGGCTTAGTGGGCCTGGAGACTGACCCTGCCTCTGCCTTTGATCAGGAGCTTTGATTGGATTTGAACGTATCTCAGTTAAGCAAGATGCCTGTCTATACAGGTTGGATACAAACAAAATCCCCAGCTCACCCATTCCCATTGCATTCCAGAATGCAGTGTTTCAATACTGTATTAGTTAGGCTTCTTCAGGAGATATGCATATATATATATATATATGTGTATATATATACGTATATATACACGTATATATATGTATATATATATACACGTATATATATATGTATATATATATATACACGTATATATATATGTATATATATATACACGTATATATATATGTATATATATATACACGTATATATATATGTATATATATACGTATATATATATGTATATATATATACACGTATATATATATGTATATATATATATACACGTATATATATATGTATATATATATATACACGTATATATATGTATATATATATACACATATATATGTATATATATATACACGTATATATATATGTATATATATATACACGTATATATATGTATATATATACACGTATATATATATGTATATATATATATACACGTATATATATATGTATATATATATATACACGTATATATATATGTATATATATATATACACGTATATATATACACACACACACACAGAGTTTGATTTATTTGAAGGAATTGGCTCACATGATTGTAAGAGCCGACAAATCAGAGATCTATAGGCCTATAGGGCAGGCTGGCAGCCTGGAGACTCAGAGAAGAGTAGATGCTGCAGTTATGAGTCTGAATTCCACAGGGCAGCAGGCTGGAAACTCAGATAGGGTTTCTCTGTTGCAATCTTGAAGAGAATCCCTTCTTTGAGAAACCCCAGTCTTTGCTGTTTAGGCCTTCACCTGATTGGATGAGGCCCATCTCTATTAGGGAGGGTAATCTGCTCCACTCAAAGTCTATGATTTAAATGTAAATCACATTGAGAAACAAACACCCTTCACTGCAACATCTAGACTGGTATTTGACCAAATAACTAGGTACCATAGCCTAGTCATGCTGACATGTAAAATTAACTGTCACAAGTACCCATCTGTGACTAGCAGCAGCCGGTCCAGAAGTCCAATCTGTTCCCTCCAAAGCTCCTTGAGATGCATTAGGGATGGCCTAATGCACAAAAGCTCCCCCAGTGGCCACACACAGATGTCACTGTAAATAGCAGTAGTGGCTCTCCCCAAACATTATGCTTGGGTTGAGGGTACCTGGTCAAACAGATCAGGGCTGTCTGGATTAAAGATCTGAAAATTCCCAGGCCTAAGGAGGTGAATTTTGCCATGGCATACCTGTGAAACTAGAAGCACAATGTCACTGGCTGTGTACAATGTCATTTAGGAATTAAACAGTTGAGCCTCACCAGCAGAAAGCAGATCAACAATCCTGAGGTGACATCTAGTGCAGCAGTGGCAGTGAGGACCTCTACCCTGGCTGCCACCTCAGCCAGCAATCTATGACATTGGGTTCCACTATGGGGTCCTGCTCTCATGGGCTCAACTCCAAGGGGAGAGCACTGTTGGGTTTTGATGCTTCAGCTCCTGGTTCTAACTGTAGCAAGGTGCCCTTCCAGAAAGTGTTTTATCTCCTTGTCTATGAAAGAAGCTGGCTGCTGCTCTCTGCACAGGCGGTGGTAAAATGTCACATTTCTTAATATAGGTGACCTGAAGGAGCGGATTGTCACAAACGAGAATATAACTGGCAAGCCCTAATTGTCCCCCACAATTGTGGGGACCAGGGAAACAGCACAAATGGAGGACCACAGACCATATGTTTAAATATTTAAGCATCATAAGTCATGCTAACATACTGTTGAATAAAATATGTTCTGTCCTCCTACCTGGACACATATACCTGCATAAGCACCTGGAAGGCTGGTTTTAATTTAGAATCCTCATTCTCCTCTGAGTTCTGAGAATACGCATTGCAGAGAGAGCGAGTGTATGGTCCCCAGACTCCGGACTGCCTCACTTTCTCTTCCTGCTCCTGGCTCCAACCCATGGAGGCTTTGCAAGGGGCCAGTGCATGCACACAGGTAGACCTCTCAGCTTGCATGTCAAAGCTTTGCCTATAGGTCCTGCAAGCAGCTGCTTCTTGCCCACTTCAAGCCTAGACATGTGCACACTATTGGAGTGGTCTAATTTTTGAAGGATAAGTCCAAGGAAGAGGCCATCAAAAGTCTGGGAAGCAGACTCAAACTGTTTGGGCAAAGAATTTAATCCAGGATACCCAGAGTGTAGTTGGATGGAGGGTGTGGTGGAAGGGACAAATGGGATGGGCTCATGATGTTGGCTCCATGACCTTGCTTCATGGAGAGGGGCATGGCCTGAAAGGGCCAAAGCAGGACTCTCTAAAATCTGGGGGCCAGGGCAGGGACCCCTCTGGCCTAAAAGTGGCCTTTTATATTGGACTAATCCCTTAGATGCTAGATCAGGATGTGCTTCTTGCTTTCTGAGTATTTTTTGTGATTTGATGTTCAATATCTGTTTCCATGGTTATCGCCTCCTCTCTCATCCTTCTCAGCTCCTGTTTTCTTTCATCACTAATCCTGGAGATTTTCCTAAATGTGCTCTCTATATTGCAGATGATATTTTTTTGGAGGGTCAATTTTGCTAATCATTGTCATTTATTGTCCTTTAGGGCTATTTAAAATGTTTTGCTACTTTATTTTTATTCCATTGTAACTTTATATCTTTTAAATTTCATCCAGTTCCCTTTGTTTTCCAATTTTTAACTCAGCTGAGTCTTTATTTGTGATTCTTTTAGTCTACCTTACAGAGACCAAGAATCTTTCGTAATATTCAAACATCAAGCAGGTTTCTAAAAATTTATTCTGTCTCTGATGGTAAATAGTTTTTTGAAGAAGATAATTTTGATTTTTCTTTTTATTTATTTCTATTTTTTTAGAGACAGGGTCTCACTCTGTTGCCCAGGCTGGAGTGCAATGGTGTGATTATATAGCTCACTACAGCCTTGAACTCCTGGGCTCCAGATCTTCCTGCCTCAGCCTGCTGAGTAGCTGAGATTACAGGTGGGCACCACTGGACCTGGCTTAGTCATTCATTTTTGAGAGGAAGTTAAACAGACTTTCTTTCATTTTGCTGACAGTTTAGTCCCTCTAGGGTCCTGGCATCTCGCCCTCACACATCTTGACATGCTGGGTGGCCTGAAGAGTGTGGTCTCTGCTCTAGTGTGCAGAGACATGGCACCCAGGGGCCCTGGCTTCCCTGGGTCACTATGCAGATGGCTCAATGTGAGCCGTTCTTGGTCTCTTTCAGAATTCTTTCTTGCGCTGCTAGTAAGGAAACAGGTGCTTTCCTCCTGGGCTGGCTGGAGCACTCCCTGTTTTCTGAGCTGGATAGCTGTCATGGCCACATGTCATGTAGACCCTTCCTGGAACACAACACAAACTCGGTGACCTAAATCAACAGATATTTACTGTCTCACAGTTCTGGAGGCAGAAATCCAAAATTGAGGTGATAGCAGGATCACGTTCCTTCTGAAACCTGTAGGAGAGAATCTTTCTTTGCCTCTTCCCAGCTTCTGGTGCTTTGCCAGCAATCCTTGGCATTCCTTGGCTTGGAGCTGCATACCTCAGTCTCTGCCTCTGTTGTCACATGGTATTCTTCCCTTGTGTACCTGAGTCTCTGCAGCTCTTCTCTTCTTACAAGGACACCAACCATATTGGACTAAGGGCCTACCCTACTCCAGTATGACTCGTTTTAAGAAATTACATCTGCAATGACCCAATTTCCAAATAAGGTCACATTCTGAAGTATTGGGGGTTAGGACTTCAATATATCTTTTTTGGGGACCCAACTCGATTTATAATAAGTAATGTTGTAGTGGGTGTCAAAATGAAGGTTTGGGGATATCATTAAGTAGGTAGGGCTAATTCATGGGGAATTTACAGTGCATTTAACCAGGAATCCTGGTAGGTTGTTGGGTGGTTGAGGAGTCAAAGTGAGCTTTGGGTTCTGCTATAATGACATGATGGCCAGGAACACAGGCCTGCCTGGATGCCAACCCTTCTTCCCACTAGATTATTCTCTAAGGAAGGTACCCACAAGGAACAATGGTCAAATAGGAAACAAAACACCACCTACAAAACTGATCAAGCCTATTAGTAAAATATGGTCCATTGATTGTTTGGGTTCTGACCAATCATGTTACACTGTTTTCTCCCTTAGACAGAGCTGGTGACGTGAGAGGCAGAAAAAGGCCCATGGTGGGGACGCCCTGATGTGAGAAGGTTGGGGGCAGGCAGGAGAACTCTAGCCACTAGTTTGAGGGTCTCCACTTTATGGAAGTATAGGTCTGAGAAAGGGGTTCTAGGTGATGATAGCCCCATTCTTTGAACCAAGGTACCACATGAAGTTTCAATCTGGGCACAGGGATGGGTTCAGAGGTGCTCAGTACTGTATGCTGAATCTGCATCTGTAAGTCAGAGGAGACCAAGACTTACCTCCAGAAGCTGGGCTGGGAGCTGATTAAATGTCTCTTCCAGCCTGCAGTTAGAATAGAGAGAGGCATAGATCTATCCAAATGCAGTGTGTGTGGTTGTGGGGAGATGGAAGGGAAGGGAAGCCCAGATCCAGAGACTGGAAATCGAGTGAGAACCTGCGCTTTTGTCAACATGTTCCTTCTGTCGCGCATTCTTTATATGGTCCACAGTTTTCATCACTTGTTCAGTCATTCTGTGTCTCTCTCTATAGCTGTCATACTCACTTGGCAAAACTCCAAGCTGAATGTACTCAACCCATTACCTGCCATAATTTGAGCAACTGTATGTTGCTGGAGAAAATCCACAAGCTGAGAAGCTTCTTTTTAAATGCATAATCTCAACCCACCACTTGGTATTCAACCTGTAATTAATAAACTTGCTTTTCCATCATTTAGGATGCTATTTCCTACCTTTGCCTATCTTCTCAAATTCCCTACTCCATCCCTGCACCCTTCACTCTGATCTAATTATCCTGTTTCAATTGTATTTAATTAAAAAAATTAGAACCATCAGCCATAAATGCCCCTAGCTTACATCTGAATTCATTTGGGTCTTCTGCCTCCGGTCCTTCTGGTATAAAGGTGAAAACATGCTGTTCCCACCCCAGTTCCTGGAGCTGGATACTCCTGGAGTTCTAGATCCTGTGCTTTCTTACCTTCTCGAGGTTTTACTCCTCTGGCTATTTCTTATTCATCCTAAATTACCAATGCTACCCTTTTCTCTAGGGCTAGTCTCTTGAGTCCACAAACATGATTGACATTCCCTTAAGCCTAAAAGTCCTTCTTTGATTCCTTCATCCCTCTTCAGCTACTGCCCATTTCTCTGCATCTCTTCACAGTTTAACGTCTCAAAATAGCTGTTTACATACTTGTTCCATGGTTTAAGCCTTTAATTAGTTTTCAGACCCTCGAGTTGGGTCTCTGACTTTAACACTTCACCCAAACTTCTTGTGTCAAGGTTACCAACAATCTCCAGGTTGCCAAATCCAATGGAAAATTTATACTCTCATTTTACTCAGTTTCTCAGTTGAGTTGTATCCCAGTGGCCACTCCTTTATTTGACAGTCCGCCTTTGGTTTTCTTTCTATCTCTAGATCTCTGACAATTTCATCCCAGTCTCTTTTATAGGTGCTCTTCCTGTACCAATGTCTACATATTGATTTTTTTTTACAGTGCTTGTTCTTTCTATACTCTCTTCCTAAATGATTTATTTTCATGGCCCAAGATATCATCTACATGTTGATGATGTCTAAATTTATATATCCAGATCAATTTCTCCTTTGACCTTTAGATATACATATCCAACTTTCTACCTGAGTTTTTTAGTTGGATATGTCATAGGCATCTAAGCCTAAATATGCCCAAAACAAAAATCTTTAAAAATTTTTGAATTGTTTTTTCTTCAATTTTTTTCTTCAACTTTTGTTTTAGATTCAGGGAGTACAAGTGCAGCTTTGTTACAAGGGTATAGTGCATGATGCTGAGGTTTGGAGGTATGATTGAACTCACCACCCAGTTACTGAGCACAGTACCTAATAGGTATTTTTCAGCCCTTGCTGCCCTCCCTCCCTCCTCTTTCTTGTGGTCCTCAACGTCTATTGTTCATATCTTTATATTCATGTGTTTTCAATGCCGGAACAGAACTCCTGATTTTCTTTCCCCTGTATCTTCAACCAGCTCCTCTCATAGTTTAACCTATTCATTTTAGTAAATGGCAAGACTCTCCACCCACTTGCTCAAGCCAAAAATGTAAGTGTTATCCTTTATTTCTTCATTTTGTGTTTTTTTGTGTTTGTTTTTGTTTTTGAGACAGAATCTCTCTCTGTTGTCCAGGCTGGAGTGCAGTGGTGCTATCATAATTCACTGCAACCTTGACCTCCTGGGCTCAAGAGATCCACCCACCTCAGTCTGCTAAGTAGCTTGGACTACAGGTGCACACCACCCTGCCTGGCTAATTCATTTTTTTTTTTTTTTTGTAGAGAGGGGTTCTTGCTATGTTGCCTAGGCTGGTCTCAAACTCCTGGGTTCAAGTGATTCTTATACCTCATCTTTTTAAAAAATCAATAAATCCTGTCATTTCTACCTCCTAAGTATATCTTAAGTCTATCTATTGGCTTCTGTTATTCCTCACTAGTTTAAGCCTTCAGAATCTTTTTCTTCGACTGTGGCATTAACCCCTTTACTGGTCACCCTACTTGTTCTTAAGTTCCCTTCAAATTTATTTTCACAAAGTGATCTGAGGAATCTGTAAAAAACAAATCAAATTACATCTTTTCCTTACTTTGAAAACTCTTCAGCAACTTCCCATTACACTTTTAATATTGAAATATAATTTATATACTATAAAATGTGCAAATCTTATTTTGTCTATTCAATGAGTTTTCATGATTATATACACCCAAGTAGGCATTAGTGAACACAAGGCTGTCTTGTAATAGTAGTCTGTTCCTTTTTTATTTGCCTAGCAGTAATCCATTTTATGGACATACTACTATTTATTTGTCCATGCTCTTATTGATGGACAATTAATTTTTCTTCCAATCTTGGACTATTATAAATAATGCTGCTATGAATGTTCATGTATAAGGCTTTGTGTAAACATATGTTTTCATTTCTTTTGGGTAAATAGTAGTGGAATTCCTGGGCTATGTCGTAAATTTATATTTAACTTTTAAAGAAACCGTCACATTGTTTTCCAAAGTGACTATATTTTCACTATGTTTAATGTAAAATCCAAACTCTGTACATGGCCCCAACTCTCTTTTCCCCCTCATCTCTCTTCTCCATTTCCCTGCTCCACTTAGTTCGTTAAACACATGAACCTCTTTCCTACCTCCAGGTCTCATCTATGCTATTCCATCCAGCTGGATGTACCACTCACTCCTTATCCTTCAGGCCTCAGAGAGCCTCGTCTGCCTTCTCTCATTTGAGAAGTTTCCCTCCTATTATTGCCTATCATTGTTTCCTGTTCATTTCTTTCATAGCACTAATCACTCATTTATGATTATTTTTGAGTTTATTGACTTATTTTCTTCTCTCTTCTCTATTACATTGTGTCATCTTTGAAGGTAGGGCTATGTCTGTTTTCCTCACCACTGTGTACCCAGCTCTCAGCACAGTGCCCGGTGTGGAGAGGTGCTCAACAACTATTGGCAAAATGAACTGATATCTATTGGTTGGTCTTTAGATTGCCTTATAAATGCCCCTCAATTGGGCAAGGATATCCTCCAGGACTGTTACCCACTTTAAGAAATTAGTGCCAAGGAAAGAACATAAAATTTCATTCTAAGAAATCTGAAAACATTTCAAATGAATGTGCTTATTCATTTATATAATTGTATAGAGCTCTTTCCAAAAGCTCTCATTCTAAGTACTTCAGTAAAATAGAATAATGAGTCAGAGCATTGAGAGGAGATAAATGCCTTGGAACTTAAGGTCTTGGGAGAATCAAGAACAACACCCTCACTAAGGCTTCTCTATGAAGATGGGTGCTGATCCAAGGGGAGAGTGTGGGTCCATCATCAGAAACTGGGACACCAGGCATAAGCCAGAGAGATACCCTGTTAGGTTGAATATAGGCCCTTCATACACAAGGAATGAAGTCTGTTTTATATTGCTGTAAAAAGGGTTCTTTGGCTAAGTGAAGGTAGCTTCTGTTTGTCTGGGTTCCCAAATATACATACCTTCTTTAAGGAATCATGTTCCTGACTGTTTCTCTCAGAGATAGCCTAAGAAGGTGGGAATGAAGTTGAATATAAAAACAAGACAGAACCCATGGTGCTTCTTGCATAAAAGGCAGCCCAGAAGGTTGGATCAGGAGTAGAGCAACTGATTGATAAAGGAATATTTTATTTGTTTCAAAGATAGTATGTTTTTGTTCTTTCCAAAAAGAAGGACTTATTCTAGTTATTCTAAATGGGCAGGGGAGAAACTGGCCTCCCTGGGAACCAAGTTACATCAAAGAGAATTTTAAGTCTAGAAGTAATAGAAATTGACTATAAGTACTTAAACAAGAAATGGAGATTTATTGAAAGGATAGTCAACAATCCTAGGATTGAAGAAAGAGCTGGAAATCAGACCCCTGGAAGGCTAGAAACCAGGGGAGCTCCAAGGATCTCAGCTGCAGAAACTTATCAACCTTTTTTTAAGGAACTACTATCTAATGACTTATATTAAAAATTCCTGCATGGGAGAGACTGACCTGTATTGTGGGTTGTATTCCTATTTCATTGGGCTGGAGGGTGGAAGCCCGGGATTCGTAATCCCACCAGAGCCACAGTGAGTAGAGAAAAAGCCATTTCACAAAGGAATTAATGTAGAGGAGGCAAAACAAACTATTTGCTATTCTGGTGGTGGTAGAGGTATAAGTAACCAGATTAATTAATTCATTATTATCTCTATCAACATTTGTGTAATTCAGTCATGCTACCATGAGCTGGGTTACACAGATGAAATAAAACACACCGCTTACCCTTAAAGAAGTTACTGTGCAACATTGAGAGACAATTAAGAAGACACTCGCAATTGTTCAAGTTATGGCTCCTTTGGTTGCAAGAAAACAGAAGTCTTTCAAAGTTACTCAAGTAAAGAAGCGTGCTTATTGCAAGGATATAGAGCTCTCACAGAATGAAAGGACAAGAAATCAGGGCAGCTGAACACCAGGGGAGATGAGAGAAACAGAAGCAGCTGGCTACTACCTCTATTTCCCTCTCCTGGGCCAAAGGCTCGTCTCTCCCCTCTACTTATTGTCAGCTCCACTTTCCTTTTTCTGAAGAACAGCTTCCTCCCTTTACTCATCAACTTGAAAATGGCTGTCATTACTTTCAATATACAGGACCTTCTCACCACCAACTGTCGGCAATCTCATGTCTTAAATCAAGTTCTCAAGATAGAATCTGTTCAGCCCTGCTCATCTCTTGATGCAAGGTCACACAAGATCAGATTTCTAGTCAACTGACATTGGCTACTTTTGGGTCAGGTGGTCATCACTACTTCAATTCATTCCTAGCTGTGTGTGTGCACATTTCTTTGGGTGGAGGTTGGTTAGAAGGGGATATGTATATGAAGCTGTAGATGGGGAAGGCTCTATGGAACATTTATTTTACAACATATACTTACAACAAATTGAAGGAGATGCATGCCTGATGTTGAAGTAGAGACAGGCCTGTTGCATCCATGCTTTGGATGGTGTTTAACAAAGAGGAGAAGGGGAGAGTTGGGATGGAAACTTGGTGAGGTAATAGAACAGAGGGGAGGTGTATTGAGCATCTGTTGCATTTGCCACTCAAACATCCCTTCTGTTTTTGACTTGCAATGTATTGTATTTTACCTTTGGTGTTCACCATGTCCAGAGTGTTCATCATGGTGTCCAGTTTCCCTGACCACAGGCTGGCTAGATTACTCCACCCACGAAGGTCATGATTGGATGAAAGGTGAGCAAGTGGGACAAACAGATTCTTCTCTAAATTTTGAGATAAGCTTCTTATTAATTAAAGGTTCTTTCTCTTGCCTGAGGTTGGGAGCTGTAATAATAGTATAAGCCACACCCATTTGTGGCCATTGTCTTCAGCACCTGGAGAAGCATTCGTTATTCTGGGAGAATGAAACCAACAAGCGAATAAAAGCAGACTCAAGACACAGAGAAAGGATATAATTACATTGGTTGAATGCTTGTATTTTCTTGGAACTGGACTTCTCAACTGTGTGAGTATCCATGTTTGAATAAGGTTTCTGTTACTTACAACCGAAGAGGCCTGCCTAATACATCTTGCCATTTTATTCAATCTGACAATCTCTGCTTTTAATTGCAGTGTTTAAATAATTTACATTTAATGTAGTTATTGATATGACTGGGTTTAAATCTACTGTGTTATTTATTTTCCTATTTCCTACCTATTTGTTATTCCTTCTTTTTTGCTTTTCTTACATTATTTTCATGATTCCATTTGATTTTTTTATTGGTTTATTAGCTATACCTCTACTTTATTTTGCTGTTAATTGCACTAAAGTTTATAATATATATCATTAACTTATCACAGTCTACCTTCAAATAATATTATACCACTTCATGTATAGTACAAGAACCTTCTCCCATATTTTATACTATTGTCACATTTTACTGCTATATATGATATAAATCCCATGACATGCTAGTATTATTTTTGTTTTAAATAGCCAATTTTCTTTTGAAGAGATTCAATGATGAAAAAGTGTTTTTATATTAGCCCACATATTTCTCATTAATGGCACTCTTGATTCCAAATTTAGACACAAATTTCTATTTGGTATCATGTTCCTTCTGCCTGAAGAATTTTCTTTACAATTTCTTATAGTAAAGCTCTGCTGGTAACACACTTTTTTCAGATATTGTTTGTCAGAGAAAGTATCTATTTCATCTTTCATTTTTGAAATATACTTTTGCTGGGCATAAAAATTTATTTGAGTTTTATTGTCTTCTGATTTGTACACTTTCTGACATGAAATCTCCTTTCATTCATATATTTGTTTCTGTGTACATAGTGTGTCTTTTTCTCTATTTGTAAGAATTTTTTATTAGCATTTATAGCAATTTGATTATAAAGATATAAAGTGGCCTGTTGAATTTTTTAAAGTTTATTCTCCTTGATGTCATTTTACACATGCTTATAATTTATAGTTATAAAATTTGGAAAGTTTTTCACCATTATTTCTTTAAATATTTTTCTATCCCCCTTCCTTTTCCAGAATGCCAATTACACATTGTTAAACCACAATAGAATGGATAGAAATGGTTCCAAAGGTCACAGAGACACTGCTCATTTTTTCCCAATATTTTTACTCTCTGTGCTTCAGTGTGGATAGTTTCTATTGCTATGTCTTTTTCTTCTGCATTGTCTAATCTATTCTCAGTCTCACCCAATGATATTTTTAAAAAATTAAATCTTTTTTTATATTTGGAAGTTTCATTTGGATCTTTTATATATTTGTTAGTTCTCTCTCTGTCATGGTCATGTTTTCTTCTACCTTCCTGAACATATAAAGCAGTTTGGAATAGCCATTTTAATATCCTTGCTTGCTATTTCTATCATCTCAGTCATTCTTGGGTTTATTGGCATTGATTTTTCTCTGGTAATGGGCCGTATTATCATACTTCTCTTCACATCTGGTGATTTTTGATTGAATGACAGACATTGTGACTTTTACATCATTGAGTATAGGATTTCATTGTATTTTAAAAAAATGATGTTGGGCTTACTTTTTTCTGGCATGCAGTTATATTTCTTGGAAGTAGATCCTTTTCAGGTCTGATATTAAGCTCTGTTAAGGTAGATTCAGGGCAGCCTTTAGAATAGGGTTAATTTAGGCGATAGCCTTCTGAAGACTCTAGCTGATGTCTTTTGCATTTTGAGGTCTTTCTACTGTGGCTGGTAGCAACATGAACTATTCTCAGCCCTGGGTGAGCTTTGAGAGTTGTTAGCCTACTGCTTTCTGGTGGCTCTTTCACCAGCATCGGGCAGTTTCATGTTATGCATGTGCAGTTTAGTACCCAGCCAAAGACAGAAGGGACCTTCACTGCAGATCTCTGGAAAACTGTCTAAGCAACTTCCTTCTCTCTGATGCTGTCTCCACCAAATTCTAGACAAAGTGGACTTTCTGAACTCTGATTTTTGTCTTCTCCACTAATCAAGGCCACCAGGCTCTGTTTGGGATCCTTGTCTTTGCATGCAGCCAGGAAGCAGCCTTTGGCAGTGTGCTAGGGCAATTGTGGGGCTCAGCATATTTGTTTCTCTTCTCACAGAGGTCATGGTCTTGTGTTGCCTTTTGTCCAATGTCTGAAAATTGCTGTTTCATATATTTTTTTCTGGTTTTATGGTGTTCAAAGTTAGGTGGTAAATTCAATCCCTGTGACTGAATCATATCTGGAAGTGAATTTTCTATATAATCATTTTTAATTAAAAATACTTTACCAGTAAATAATATATGTGTATAATTTGAAACATTAAATATAGCCAAGAGATTTAAGATAAAAGAAAAAACACTCCCTTACTCCAGGCCTCTCCACCTCAGCCCCACTATGTAGAAATAACCCCTTTTTAATTAATTAGCTTTTTTTTGTAGCTAATTCCAAATTTTTAAATACAGTTGATCTTCAAACAACATGGAGGTTAGGGTGCTGACCCCCTGTGGAGTCACAAATCTGTGTATAGCTTCTGACTCTCCCCAAACTTAACTACTAATAGCTTACTGTTGATTGGAAGCTTTACCAGACACATAAACAGTCAATTAACACATATTTTGAATGTTATATGTATTGTATCCTGTATTCTTACAATAAAGTAAGCTAGAGAAAAGAAAATGTTATGAGAACCATAAGGAAGAGAAACATATTTCCTATTCATTAAGTGGAAGTGGATAATCACACAGGTCTTCATGTTTGTTGTCTTCATGTTGAGTAGGCTAGGGAGGAAGAAGAAGAGGAGGGGTTAGTCTTGCTGTCTCAGGGGTGGCAGAGGCAAAAGAGATGAAGGAGGCAGAAGGGGAGGCGGGAGAGGCAGGCACATTGATGTAAGTTTTATTGAAAAAAATCCATGTATAAATGGACCCACATGGTTTAAACCTGTGTTGTTCAAGGGTCAACTGTAATATGCCTCTAGTGATACTTTCTATTTATTTGTTTTTGACATTATCTATTGGTTTCTTTTTATGTTAGAAAAGGATTTAGCTCTTTTACACCACTTTCCAATTTTCCATCCTTCACCCTCCTAATGTAATTGTACTACCATTTTTACATGATAAATAATCAGCTGTATATCATTATGACTGTGCAAATATTGTTTATTTCAGAGCCTAATAAAATACTATGATTTCATTTTATTTCTTATTCTGTTTTTTATTATTCTTAGGATTTATAATTGCTTAATTTAAAAAAAATGCATACTTTGCCATTCATGTGTTCTTAATATTTTCCAAATACTTTACTTTTAAAGATATTCTATTGAGACCCCATCTCTTTGTTTTTATTAGAGGTGGCACTCCTGGGGTCCTCTGTGATGCTGGAAAGTTACACATTTGTAACCTTGGAATCTCCCAACACCACTTTCCTAAGTTGTATCCATTGCCTCCTCTTTCCCATGCCTTCATCTTTCTTGATTTGCTCTCTCTTTTTGCTGGAGTATATCTTCAAGTAGCTTCCTAACAAATGGAGGTAATTTTTTTGAGTCATTCCTCAAATTTGAAATGCCTCAAACATTTTAGTTCTTCTGTTAAACTTGATGGATAGTTTGATGATGTGTAAAATTTTAAGTTAAAAAAGTTTTCTATTAGAATTTTGAAGACCTTGGTCCATAGGCTTCTATCATCCAGTGTTACTAAGAAAAAGCCTGAAGTCATTTTAATTCTTATTCCATCTTTGTGACTTTTTATTTTTTCATTTTAGAATATCGTATAATCCTTTCTTGATCCTTTGTTCTCTGACATTTAATATTCATGAACTTTTAACGTAGCTCTTTTTTCACTTTTGTGCTGGACATCCTGTGCGTCCTTTCAATATGAAGACTTGTCTTGAGAAAATAACAATACCCTCCTTCTAGTCCCATTTCCACAACTTTCTCTGTTCTTTCTATAGCCATTATAATATGTATGACAGAGTTCTTGGGTTTACCTTCTATTTAAATGTTTTTTCCCTTCCCATTGGTCATCTTTTTGTCTTTTTGTTCTCTTTCCCTTCAGATTTTCTTGACTTGCTTTTTCAGGCATCCAGTTCAAGTTTCTAAGGCATGTCAATTTCCAAAAGTTCTTTCTTAGTCTCTGAGTTTTTTCTTTCTTAGTTTCCTGCTGCTTATCATATGCATTTTTTCATATGTAACTGAGGACAATAATCAGGGGGAACTATTTCCTTCTGTCTTGCATTATCTCTGATAAATAAAGATCTTTATTTCCTGTTTGTTTTGATTTCTCACATGAAAACTTTTCATGTTAGGGCTTTTCTCAATTATTTGTTTAATCTTAGTTGTCTGTTCATATTTAAGATGCTAAAATGTGTGTGTGTGTGTGTAAAAATGTGTGTGGGTTTGGGTGGAAGGTGGTGGTATTTTTCAACTGATGGCTTCACTTCAAGGAAACTGGACTTTTCCTTGAAGTCACCTCTTTTGTCGCCTCTGAAAACCCTGAGTTTTTCCAGTTAATTTTGCTAGAGAAGAAAATGCAGATCTCCTGCCTGGAGAAGAGGTGAGTGGGTTGAGTACCAAATGCTTTCTGATTCTGGTGTTCTGATTTCTCTGCATGCTTAGCCTTTCCAGGGTTACATGGAGCAAACTGGTTTTCTTTCATGTTCCTCCTCTGGTGTCTTCCATCTTGCCAAATCAGTAACTGTTCCTCCAACGACTTTTAATCTTCTAAAAATTTGTTGAAATCTGTCATATGCCGATGTCTCCTTTCTCATTCTCTATGTGTGTGTGTATGTTTTAAATTATTCTTTTTATCATATTAGTGGGAACACAGAAAGAAGAAGCAATAAGCACATGCTAGCAAACTGCCATCTTTAATCAGAATTCTAGGTTATATAATTTTTATTGATATTGCTATAATGAACACTTTTTTGTGCCTGTAGCATTTTTCTCCTTTTGCATTTATGGATTAGTGTAGGATCAAAAGCACAAGTAAGAAATTAGATTTAAATAGTTAGAAGGAGACTTTATCCCACATTTCTGAAGCTGGGAAGAGTTGTAAGGAGAATTCAAGGCTAATGGGAATGGAGATGAAGAGCTTTGTGTCATATGTTTTTATTTCTTAAATGAGATTATTTGTAGAGTGATGGGATTATAAATGCTTTTGACTCTTTAAGTAAATGGGGGATGGGGAGGGCATCTAGAGCACTTTTGTTTGAGAAGTAAGGTGTTATACAAGAGCAACTTCTCCATCCTCAGCTTTTTGCCTGAGGCAGCCCCTGTTGTCAGCCTAAATGACTTAACGTCTCAAAGAAATAAAATTTTCCCTGGGAAATAAAAGGCATTAGTTCTGAGGGCCAGATATCTTCCAGGGATTGTGTCTGGGTGTGCTCAAGTCCTCTGCTTCTTCCATATTCCAGCCCCATTGAGCCATGGGTATGTGGAGATCCCAGATAATAAAGAAAAAGCTTGCAGGTAGAAGCTAGCAGGTAGAAGTTGCTCCATGAGTGCTCCGTCCTATGGTTTGAATGTGTTTCCCAAAAGTTCATGTGTTGGTAACTTAATCCCTATGCCCTTGAGAATAGATTAATAGCTTAATGAGGGCTTTTCTCTCATGAGTGGATTAATGTCACTATCACAACAGTGGGTTTGTTGTTTTGGTGGTGGGTGTCTTATAAAAGTGAGTTCTCTCTTGCTTTCTTGCTCTTAGCTTCTTGCCATGTGATGCCCTCCACCATGTTATGATGCACCAAGAAGGCCCTCACCAGATGCTGGTGCCACGCTCTTGGGCTTCTCAGTTTCCAGAACTGTAAGCCAAATAAGTTCATTTTCTTCATAAATTATCCAGTCTGTGGTATTCTGTTACAGCAACAGAAAATGAACTAAGACACTCTGTATCAGGAATGGAACCAGCTACCTGATAAAGCTTCCCCCAGAAGAAAGGTCCTTCTCTTTAGTTGGTTAACTTTGGATTCTGGGTGTCAACTCACTGAACTGTGATCTGTCCCAGGAGGCTCACTGCCCATTCTCAGCAGTACCTGGTCCCTCAGTGCCTAGGGCCAAACCAGGTACAGGTGGGCTTATAGACCAGAGTACAAACTGAATGAATTGACTTATTCCCTCCTAGTCTCTCATTTGAACCATGAACTCTTCCAAGATTTTATTTCTTACATTTCTCCAACAAGGACTCATGTAACAAAGTGAGCATAGAAGAGGCACTAATAAAAATCCCTGTTATCTAAAAAATTAGTCTAAAGAGGAGTGTGGCAAATGACAGCTCCACCCATTTGCGCAGCATTTTACAGTTTTCACAGCCCTGTTTTTCTGCATTGTCTCATTTGTCCTCACCACAACCCTGGGGGGTTCTCAAGATAGTGGACAGCATCTTTCTTTTACAGGTGGTGTGATTGAGGCCCAGTAAATTCCATGGCTTATGCAAGGTCATGCAGCTAATATGTGTCAACAGAAGGTCTTTGTTCCAGGTCTTCTGACTTCAAGACCAAAGTTATTTCCAAAGTATCATATGGTTTTGGAAAAATAATAACAATAATGAGACTTTTAAATCACCCACATAGAAATGTCCATGAAATAATAGCATATTTTACCAGACACCTGAGTCTGCTTTCAAGAGATTTTTATACTTTGGGGTCTATCTATTATTTGATTGACTGTCTAATATTCAAGTTGTTTTAACTCCAAATCATTCATTCATTCATTTATTCACTTGCTTAGAAAAACATCCACTGGTTGCTTAATTTGTGTCCAGTACTATTTGGTAGCTAGAAAAAAAAAAATACTGACTATAGTCTATCACATCCAACAGTTTAGCATAAAAGTGTAGGATATAACAGGCAGCATATGAATTTCCTATTGTTGCTGTAAGAAATTGCCATAAATATAGTAGCTTAGAACAACTCAAATTTATTTTCTTATAGCTCTAGAGGTCAGAAGTTTGAAGAGTCTCATTAGGCTAAAATCAACATGTTGGCAGGGCTGTCTCCTTTCTGGAGGCTGTAGGGAAGAATCTGTTTTCTTCCCCTTCCCAGCTTCTAGAGACCTCCTAGAAGGTGATCTCGTTCATCTTCAAACCCAGCAATACCTAGTTGAGTCCTTATGACAATGCTATATTTCTAGTTATGGCTCTTCTGCCCCTGCTCTTCTTCATTTAAGGGCTCTTTTGATTATATTGGACTTTCCTGGATAACCCAGGATAATCTCCCTATCATAAGGTTAGCTGGCTAGCAACCTTAATTCCCTCTGCTACTGTAATTCCCCCTCACCATGTAACATAATATTTTTTCAAGTTCTAGGGATTATAATGTAGACATCTTCAAGGGCTCATTATTCTGTCTACCACAGAGAGTAAGTGATCTCATCTGGAAATAACAATAAGATTGTAATTCCAGGTATTGCATACGTGGTGCCAAATGAGTATTACAGACCACAAATGCAGAAAGCAAGAAGGAACGTCCTCTTCTGAGTGATCAAGAAACTCTTCATATTAGACAAGTGCTATGGTTTAAATATTTGTTCCCTCTGAGACTTATGTTGAAACTTAATCCCCATTGTAACAGTATTATCAGGTGGGGCCTCTAAGAGGTGACTGGGTCATGAGGGCTCTGCTCTCATGACTGGATCAATTCATGCATGGATTAATGGGTTAATGGATTGATGGGCTATCATAGGAGTAGGTTAGTTATCACGATAGTGGGTCTGTTACAAAAGCCAGTTTGACTCTCAGTGCACCCCTCTTGTCCTGTGATGCCTTTCGCCATGTTATGATGCAGCACGAGTTCCTCACCAGAACTCACCAGACCAGAGGCAGCTCCTCAACCTTGGACTTTTTAGCCTCCAGAACTGTAAGAAATAATATTTTCTTCTTTACAAATTACCCAGTCTTCGATATTCTGTTATAGCAACAGAAAATGGACTTAGATAGCAAGGAAACTGAATAAGCAAAGTTTCTTGAGTAGAATGAACATGGCCACAGGGAGTCACAAGAGATTTTTTTAAGCAGGGAGAATGTAATAAAGGCAGTTTTGAGTAGATGAATCTGGTGTTTGGTTATATATGAACCTCATTAGAATATTACTGGCTCTGTCCCTCTCTGTTTCATAGAAGGAAAACCTGAAGTCTAGGGAATATGGATGTCTCATGAGAAAGTCAGCTGACAAAGCCACTGGCCAGATGGTAAGGGGGTTTTTCACAGTTCTGGAGAGAGAAGGAGGCTCTAACTTTTGCCACTGCTCATGACTGTTCTCAATAAAACAAAATCTGTTTGGAATTATTCCCAGAATACCACTAAAATTAGTTCTTTCTGTCTTTACTTCTGGTCATCTTCTCTTACGGGGTATGCATTCTGCAGAACCTGCTGCTCTGTGTCCCTATTCAGTTGTAATTGAGGGATGGGAGGAAGGAACATAGGTTGGGATAAGAGGTATTTTCTTGAAACATTTTGGGAAGTCTTTTTTCCAGTACTCCCATTAAAGTCACGTTGGGTTATCAACTCTGGGCCCTTACCTAAAGCTTCAGCTCCATTTTTTTGCTGCTCTTTCATTAAATGTGAGGCAGCACAGTGCAGAGGAAAAGCACAGGGAAGAGAAGCAGAAGAGCTGGCTCCTAGCTCTCTTTTGTGAGCTAGCTCCGGGACCACAGGCAGGTCACTTTTCCTAGTCTTATTTCTCCACCTGTTAAATGGGTTGGCTTGACATGACAGTGGTCTTCAGGTTCATTTGAGTTCTGAGCCTCTGTAATTATGATTCTATGACTTAGCATCAATGGAGCTCCCACTTGTGGAGGTCAAAGGTGGATCTACTTCTACCACTCATGTGTCCACCTTCCCATTTCCCTGACTTACTTTATGCTTCATGTTCATTACCTGTTTGGTGTCTTTCTCATCTTGGTTTGGCAACCCTTTCATGAAGATGTCCCAGAATGTGTGTCATTGGGTGTCACTTATTCTCTGATCCTTCCATTCATTCATCCAACAATTAAGCACCTATTTGTGCAAGGTGAGGCAGCTCCATCTTTCTAAGCTTTCCTGTTAGGTAGGAAGGAAGTGCAATCCAGGCTTTTCAAATCATGGACGTCAGAGAATGTCTGAGTTGGAAGGACATTTAGAAACCATGATTCAATAGCCTTCCTTTCACAAACAAGGAAACAAAAGCCTAAAGAGATGAAGTGATTTGCCTAAAATCACATGACTGAACTGGGAATGTCAGAACTGGGACTGGAGTCAATTTTCCAGTTTTCCAGCCCAGTTCTGCCTTCTCCCTCCATTATCCACCATATTCTATTAACTGCTTTGAAAACAAAACTGTAATGAGCCCTAAATTATTTTCTCCTTTAGCACAAAGAATTTTTAATTGGGGAAGGATGTGCCCAAATTTGTGATGAGAAACAATGAACACAGCCTCAGTGGAATTACTGGGCCATGGCCCATTGTTTCAGCAAAGGCATCCTATAATGGAAGGAAAAAGAAGATGAGGAAGGAGAGAATGCAGACCTTCTTTGTTCTTAAACCTTTTGTCTCTCTATTAGGCTGTGTTTGTTTGCCAAACATGAGCCTGGCAAATTGCATGCCCCAAGTAATCCCAACCGTCTACTCCAACTCCTCAATGCTGAGCTTGGCAGCTGATAGCTCAGCTTGTTTCATTGCCAAGCTGGATGAATAGACCTCAGCCAAGTTCTGGCTGTGAAAAGAGGCCTTGGGCACAAGGGCCCCATGCTTTTTGTGATCCAGTGGGGACAGGTCACTGCCTGGCTTATTTGTCTTCAAACCAGGCCAACCCACTCCACACCACGTGGGGCCAAAACGAGAGGCCAGCCTCGTAGCAGCAACAGGGCAATTGCCTTTGACCTCTCTCTTCACTCCCGCTCTGGTGTTGTACTCTCTACCCCAATCTGGTTTCTACCAGCTCCCCAAATTTTTAGCGTCTAAAAGCTTGTCTTCTATTCCTAGCTCCATCAAGTTAATACTTTAACTTATCCACCAGATTTATTTGGCTTAACTCTTGGTTCTTCCCTGAGTGATGGATTATACTTATCTTTCAGCTCATCCCACTCCTGGTCACTTTGGGTTAAAACCCAGCTCAATTTTCATGAGATCTGGTCCCCAGAAACTCCTTTTCTTTACCCCAGGGAGTGAATTACTCTAGTGGGCTTGTTCCTATTGGCTTGCCTTAGTTTTCTACATCTAAGCCATTGTGCCTGTCTCTAGGACTCACTGAGTGCTCTCCTCCAGAAACTGCCTGCATCTGCCACTCTTATGTTCACCTCCTCGTCTTCCTGTCTTTATGCTTCACTTTCAGAACCTGCTTTGGCTGTCTTCCTCATCTTGGTTCTCCCACCATAGCAACTTACCAGCTCTGGGCTCTGATTTGGCATCACTGGTGCCATTAGATAAGAGACTTCCCTCTTGTCTCCTGTAGATCCCTTACTTACTGGGTGAAATCTCAGCTCCTTCATTCCCATGCCTTGGTTCCACTACCAAGGAAGAAATATTTAGAAATGACCAGTGGTTTTCCTGCGGTACTTTTAGCTGAATGTTTTGAATCTCTTGTATACACTGGAATTTGAAATTAACCACAGACTCCTATGGTTAAAAACAGCTGAAAGATCAAGCCTAAACATTTCTCAAATTGTGGTTCTGTGACCATCTCCATCAGAGTCCCTTATTAAAAATATAGATTCCAGGCCATCGCCTCAGATCAAATGAATTAGAAACTTGGTGGGGGCTTTAGGGGGAGATTATTAGGTTGATTATTAGATACCAGAAAATTTGATAACTATTGATTTAATTTATCTCCCAGGTTTCAGTTGGTATCTTATTTAAGCTATCCATAGCAACCCCTCTGGTCTAGGTGGTTCTTGAAAAAGGGAGATTTCAGAAGCCACCAGACTATTAAAGAAACACTGATATTATGTGTATTCACTATATTAAAAAATCAGTAAGTTTATTAGAAATCTTTCTTACATAGACTTCTGAGCAGGCACAGTGGGGGATACTAGTTGACTAAAACACTCAGACTAGCTATAATTCTAAAGTAAAGGCACATTTTCATTTGCATCTCAGGGAAACAGAGACAGTATGAGGACAGCTTGCAAAAAGTCTCCACCTTGTCAGAGTGGAGCTGTCAACTTTGGCAGGTAAGTCTGTTCTGATGGTTGTGATAAGTGAAAGTACATGTGGTGAAGAAAAAGTGGGTCATCATTTTGAGATCCAAAAATTGGCATAAAATTGTACGTGAAAGTAAATCTCTGTGAGAGATAATTATCAAATTAACAGAAGCTTATGGAGAGAAAATAAAGTCAAAATACGTAAAGATGATAGGGAAGATAGCTGGAGTGCTGGAAGGATCTGTATAGAACCATAGATTTCTGACTGGAAGGGGCCTCAAAAATCACATTGATTGAGAGTTTCAAATTCTTTTAAGCTCTTGGACTCTTCTATCAAACAAAATCTTATGCAGAAAGCTAACATGTAAAACAAATACAGAGTTGCTCTGGTTGGGGAGAATGAGAGAGAGACAGACAGAATATGTTAATTAGGATAGGCTACGTTATGTGCAGTAACAAATAATCCAAACATTTTATCAGCTGTTATAACAACAAAGGCTTTTCCAGTTCATGCTATATGTCTATCATGGACGGACTCAGTCAACTCTACAGTTCCTTGCTTCAGGTCCCAAGCTGATGAAGCAGCTCCTATTTTGATCACTGATGGTTACCATGATGAAAGAAAAGTACAACTCTGACAAATGTTGCATTGGCAATTAAATGCTCCAGTTTAAAAGTGACACAGAGTACTTCTACCCAGGTTGCCCTGATCAACATCAGTCACATGGCCCTACATAACCACAAAGAAGCCAAGAAGCACAATCCTACCATATGCCCAGAAGCTATTTTCTACTGAAAATATTTAGTGAACACCACTGTTGACTAGCATTGTGAGTGTGTGTGTGTGTGTGTGTGTGAGCTTTCACTCATTCCCAGTGTTATCCCTAGGTACCTGCAAGAAACTCTTAGGCTCCATGAAAACTGATTTGGAAACTACTAAATTAGCTCCCTTATTTCATAAATGAAGAAAACTGAGGTCAATTTACTTACTTAAGGTAAGATAATATCAAAACCTAGGCCAGAATGGAGGTTTTCTTTGCTCTCAGTCCAAGGCTCCTCCCATTTTTGCTCTGAATGTGGTGTGTGTGTGTGTGTGTATGTGTGTGTGTGTATGAGAGAGAGAGAGAGAATGGTGACTCAAGAGTTAAATGTAGAACATACCAGTTCTGAAAGGAAATGTGAACCTGAGGAAATTTTCCGTGAAGGCTCCCCATGCATTCCAAGTGACAAATAGATGCAGTAAAGACATTATATTTGTTCTGATTACCCAAAGGATGCTGGGCAACATAAAGAGTTTCTGAAGAGAACAGCAACTGATGATGAAGCGTGGTGCTCCTAATGGAGTGAAGAAACCAAGCAGCAATCACCAACTTTGCAGGGACCTGGGGGAAATGTTCATGTTGAGATCACAAGTAAGGAGGGCATCAACTGTTTTCATTCAAGGCAAGGGCATTGTACAGGGAGCATTTATCCCACAGGATTAAGCAGTTCCATTGGGTTCAATAAACATTAGCAATCACCCACTCTGCTCCAAGCACAGTGTTAGGTGCCAGGAAGCCGAAGACAAATAGCACATGGTGAAAAGAAGAAATAGTCAGACCTGGAGTTAGTGCTAGGGAGGAAGCCACAGGACTTTGAGACTATTCGTATGTGTGCGTTGAGGGGTGGGTCATGACGAAAGAAAAGAATTTCTAGACTGACTCCTAAGTTTCTCTTCTTCTAGAGTTTATCAATGGGCATTCAGAGCAAGACAATTTATTGGGCAGGTCTATCCCATATATAGCACCATATGTAATGTTTCTGCACTTGTGCTCCATTCTTTGTCATTCATTGTGAACACACACACACACACACACACACACACACACACACACACATCTCTATATGTCCCTGGAGGGGCAGTACAGGCACTGGTAGGAATGTGGCTTTGCAGTCAGCCTCACCAGGTTCCCACCCAGTTTCTGCTACTTTCTAGTTACAGGGCCTTTGTGTTCGGCCGTTCTTGCGTTGCTGTAAGAAAATACCTGAGACTGGTTAATTTATAAAGAAAAGAGGTTTAATTGACTCACAGTTCAGCAGGCTGTACAAATGTGGTGCTGATGTCTGCTCAGCTTCTGGAGAGGCCTCAGGGAGTTTTTACTCATGGCAGAAGGCAAAGTGGGAGCAGGCACATCACATGGCAAGAGTAGGAGCAAGAGAGAGAGTGGGAGAGAAGTGCCACATGCTTTTAAACAAATGGATCTCATGAGAATTTACTATTGCAAGGACAGCATTACCAAGCATGTTTAGAACTGGTGTGTTCTGATCCATAGCTTGCCACCACTCTGGCACTTAGTAGCTGCTCATTAGTTAGTGATTTCACCTTGCATTGCAAGGTGAATTATTTCTTTAGTGAGCTTGTGAGTAACATGGAGGTAGGGATCCAAAGTCTGTGTAAGTCAGGGATCTTCTGATGGCAAGGATGCCCATTCATTGGAACTCAACTGCGGTAGGGGAATCTCATGAAATGCAACCGTAGGACTGTAGAGAGCTCTCTGTCTCTCTGTGTGTCTCTCTTTCTTTCTCTCACATGACTTTCTGTTTCTGCCTTCCCTCAGCACTTCTCCTTTTTTCTTCTCTCTTCAACTGGTTTCTTGGCTTCTCTGTTTACCCATCTGCTTGCATATAGTCCACCATTGCTGCCCTAAAATGGTGGTCTTACCTCCTTGCTCTGTACTACTGTCTTCCTTTCCTCACCATTGCTAATAGATTTAGTCATTTGTGTCTCAGCCACAAATTCCTGGGCTAGCTTCTGGCTGAGAGGCTTCCATTTCCTGTCCAATCAGCTTCGCCAGGACCGAGACTCAGGGTGGTGGGAGAAGCAGGTGGCAAAATGCATAGCACTGCCCCTGCCAGGGCTGACAGTTTCTCTAAGAGGAGAGTGTGGGTAGGAAGGAGATAGCAAATGTCTCTGGGACAGTGTCCTGTCCATCAGGCTTTGTATTATTTCCGTGTTCAGTGAAAGAGAGATGAACAAAGAGAGAAAGACAGGATTTGGTGGCAGAGCAAAAGTGGCCATCATGCTGACTCGCTTAATTTTTGTTTTTTCTGGCCACTGCACTGCTGACTTCCTTGTTTTGTTATTGTTTTGACTGTTTGCAATTCCTTCTGTGGTGCCTCCAGGAACACCATCTCAGTTTTGATGAGCTCCAAGGAAGTCTTGTCACTTGCCCTATTGTGTATGTACACCCCCTCCACTCTGGTCTGCTCAGGATCAATCCCTTGAGGGTAGTCAGAATAAACCTTAAAGCAGAGCTTAACTGATCAAAAATACTTGAAGAAAGTGAAGTTATAGATGTCAGTAACATCTAAGACAAGGAGGACCCTCCTTCCCTTCCTATGACTCTCAATAGTGGAATCCCCTAACTCTTCTTAACCCCATTACTGACTATGTAAATCACACCTTAATGTGTCTGATGGCCCTGAATTGACGATCATGTCAGGAGGGCGTCTGATCTGACACAGGCAGTTTAGGAGGCTGTGGTAGAAATGGGTTCTCCACTGGGGGTCTGGGAAGTGCAGGGTTAATGTGGAGGAGGAGAGGAGCTGAAGTACTGTAAGCAGGAACACGAAGAAGGGAGAGGAGCTTGTGCAGGCCTGCAAGATCATTAGCCAGAAAGGTCAGGGACAGGGACTCGTGAGGAGGATAAGGTGGTACCATCTAAAAGTGTCAATGTGAAGGGTAAGCATTCTCTGCTGCTTCTTGTTTGCTCACTTTCTCAGATGCCCCAATCACAAAATATTTCTGGTTCCATTTTTTTTTTTTTTTCTTCAACAGACAACCTGATGCCATCATGGAGGCTGAAAATCCTCACACCTTTCATTCTGTCTAGGGCTGACTGGAACCATAGCTGGCTGGGCCCGTCAGCTGTCAGGCTGCTCTTTAGCGAGGCTTGGAAAGTTCCAGCAAAAGCCCTGCCTTTGAACCGGAATCACTCTGCCACCATCTGCACATGGATCCTTTGTAGTGGAGACAGTGATCTTTGTTCTGTATAAAAACAGACTGGAACTCTTCTTGGGACTGTCCTTCGGCTGACAATTCCAAGTAACGCTTTATCATCCCCAAGTGCATTGCGTTGCTTTAATATCTGGCAGAGCGTGAATTGTAAACACATCATTAGACTTAAAGGCTGCCCTGAGCTGGTGGCTGGAGGAGAACGGAGCCTGAAGAAAAGAGGAATTTGGCTGAAAATGAGCTGCTGAATAATTTATCATGAATTGAAATGCCAATACCTTAAGTGAGGCATGGTGAAGCTTCAGAACTCGGAGGTAAACACTGTGAGGATGTAATTCTGGAGAGAACATTATCAAAAGCCGTGGCTCTTTGGAAGGAGCAGGAGGCAGAGAGACCCTGGCTGGGTGTGGGTTGAGTCTGATGAGGAGGTGGGGGGTGGGGAGGGGGTACAAAAAGGAGAAGCGGAGCAGAGCTTGCCTTGGAGCTGCACCATCTGAGCTGCAGGAGAGGTGAAGCCAGAAAGGAATTGGGGAAAGTTAAGAACGAAGTGAGAGCTGTTAAGTAGGAGTGTCAAGAAGACCTGACCAGTGGGCCCAGGAAAGCTTCTTGGAGAAGGGAGGACCCAGGATTTGATGAAGGGAGATGAAGTGGAGAGAATTTCATTAGATGTGCTATTAAGGGGTAGCAGGAGAGAAGTTAAGAAGGCTGGTGGTGGGTGCAGGTTGAAGAACACTGTGCAGAAGAATGGGAATTTGTTGAAGTTGAAATGAGAGCTCCTGCAGATCTTTTCACAGGAAATTGACATTCATTCAGCAAGTATTCAACATATAATTGAGTAGCTATGTTCCAGATTCTGTGCTGGTGCTGCACACAGGTCTCTGGCCTCAAAGAACTTATATTCTAGTGAGGGAGACAGATAACCAAAAAATAGCCATCACATTTGTTTTCCTGAGTGTTTGACTTGCATCTTATTCTCTGCCACACGGTTAGGAAGTAGGTGAAATAATTATCTCCATTTTACAGATGAGGAAACTGAGGCTTAAAGAGGGTAAGTAATTTTCCCAAGGCAATTCAACTAGTAAATGGTAGAGCTAGAACTCTATCATGCAATTACGCAGTTATAATTTGGGCTAAATGTTTGGATGGGGAAGTATATGAAGCTGTGGACCAGTGTTGGACACATGACTGTTCAGGGGGCCAGGGAAATTTTACTGAGAAAGGAATTAAGATGAAACCTGATGAGCTGGGGTGATGTGGTGGGGTAAGAGTGGCTTGTACAAGGTCCAGAAATGGGAGGAAGATGGTAGAGGTGAGATCTGGCAGGTCTTTGGAGGTCTCTCAAGGAGGCTAGACTTCATTCCAATGGCAATGAGAAGCCACTGAAGGGTTCTAAGAGGGGAAGGATGAAGAGAGTATGTGTGACAGAGTCAATTTTGCATTTTTGAAAGATTGCTCAGGCTGCTTTGTGGAGAATTGATTGGTGGGGCCAGAAGTGCAAGCTGCTAGAACAGTGAGGAAGTTGAGAAGCAGGAAATAAGTAAACCAATAAATGCGTCAACCTCTTGAGTATTTATAAGAGGGTCCCTCAGTCCCTCGCTCCAAGCGTTTTTTCCCTCATTTACATCCAATTCTAATAATTCAGGTGCTTGTTTTCTCAATTTATAGCAGATTAAGAGTCACGATTTAGAAAAGAATTTGGGAATGCAGTGAGTGTTGAAGGGGGAAAGACACTAGCAATGATGAAAAGTGACAGTTTGATTTTAAGGAAAGACACACATGAAAAACATTTAAAATATTAAAACAAACAAGCTGCACAGCAGGGTAGGACTATTCAGTGGAAAGGCAAATGACCCTATTCAATGTCATCCTCCCATTTCAGGCTAATATTTGATATCTTCAGTGATTAATTTGAGACAACAACAACAAAATGAGTCAACAAAAAGTGTGATGTTCAATAACCTCTGTTTAAAAAGACAGGAACAAAAAAGAGCGACTGCACATTTCCAGTGGCCTTTCAGAGTGTGGGTGGGAATGATCCCAAGATGGCTGTGAGACCTGGAGCCGTGCGTTCCCCCTTCAGTCTCCAAGGCCAGCTGTCTCCCGCTGTGTGAGGGGTTGCTGAAGCGGGGGGAATGGAGCTTGGTCAAAATCTCCAGCCCCTCATCAGTGAGCCCGGAATATGAGCTGAGGCAAAACCACCACAGCAACCATGGCGGCTCTGGGCCTCCTTCGGAAGCTGGGCTGGAAAATTCTGTAGGCCACTGCAGGCTTTTAGGGCTTTAGAAAGGTCCCTGCTGCTAGAGGGCTTCCAAAGAGAAGCAGAGGGAGTAAACCAGGGGTCCCAAAACCTAGTGCCTTTTAGGAACCGGGCTGCAGGGCAGGAGGTGAGCTGCCATGAGTGAGCATGACCGCCTGAGCTCTGCCTCCTGTCAGATCAGCTGCAGTGTTAGATTCTCGTAGGAGCGTGAAGTCTATTGTGAACTGCGTCTGCCAGGGATCTAGGTTGTGCACTCCTTATGAAAATCTAATGCCTGATGATCTGAGGTGGAACAGTTTCATCCCAAAACCATCTCCTCTCTATCCCGCCCACAAACCAGTCCCAAAAAGGTTGGGAACTGCAAGAGTAAATCTTTCTGTGCGGGACTCTGGATCTGACCATCTGGGGGGTGGCACAGTCCCCTTCCCTGGTCTCCTCCCTCGCTGTTGTTTTTCGTGTGTGTCTTTCCTTGAAATCAAACTGTAATTGCCAGTGTCTTTCCCCCTTGAACACTCACTGCATTCCCAAATTCTTTTCTAAATTGTTACTCTTCTTCTGTTATAAATTGGGAAAACAAGCACCTGAATTATTAGAATTGGATGTAAATGAGGGAAAAAAAGGCTTTGAGCAAGGGGCTGAGGGACCGTCTTATGAATAAAGTATTCAAGGGGTTGACACATTTATTGGTTCACTTATTTCCTGTGGAGGAACTGTTGCTCTCGTGTGCAGGTAGGGGTCTAACTGTACCTGCCTGCAGCCAGCCCAGGGCAGGATTTTGGGCTGTGGGAGCCACCCGACCTTGGCCTGCCACCGCAGACTTCAGCTGCCAGCTCCCCCAGCTCCTCCCTGCTAAATGAATAAATAAATGAATGTCAATTTCCTGTCAAAATATCTGCAGGGGCTCTCATAGGCTGGAGCGTGCTGGACTCCCAGCCTGACACCATCAGCACCCATGTAATCAGACATGCAGGCACGAACCAGCCCCGCTCAGAGACATCCTCAATCCTTCACAGCTGGGGGCATCGGGCCCCAGCCCCAGGCTGCATCTGGTTTCCTCAGTTATCTGACTGGGATGGTTACAAGTGTGATCAGGAATTGGACCAATGGAAGACACCCATGCAACTGCTCCTACTTCAGGGGCCTTATTTTGTTGCTTTTGTAAGTATAGTAAACAGACTAAAAAGTAAAGTTTTTGTGTTATTTGGTTAAGATCTAGGAAGCTGAAGTAGGAAAACAAAATACTGTCTGAAGAGTGGGGAGGCTTTTGGGGCCTCAATTCTGTACAGATTTAGATGCATTTATTGCCTCCTCCAACAATCCTGGAATGTCAGTCTCCACTGATTTACCCCAGACCTTAGAATTCCACCTGGGAAGCCAATTAAGATGAAAATCTTCAATAGAAGACAACTGAGAAGGTCTGAGAGGCTTGTTACCCAGTTATACCATTCCAGTTGGGAACTATGACCATTGGAAGGATAACTGCTGCAGCCGTGATGTCTCTTGCACAACTTTTTCTAACTTGAATTTTAAGTATATTTTTTGTTGCTGTGTAAATATATTTTTTAGTTGTTTTCAAATTGTTTGTTGGAGTGTAAAAAAGCAATTGATTTTTCATATATGATTAATAATATAACCAGCAATTTGTTAAACTACCTTATCAATTATAATAAATTGACACTTATTTGGAGTTCTCTAAATATCATCTGATCATAATGACAGTTTGATTTTTTTTTTTTTTTGAGATGAAGTCTCACTCTTGTCCCCCAGGCTGGAGTGCAATGGCACAATATTGGCTCACTGCAACCTTCACCTCCCGAGTTCAAGCAATTCTCCTGCCTCAGCCTCCCGAGTAGCTGGGATTACAGGCTCCTGCCACCATGCCCGGCTAATTTTTGTATTTTTAGTAGAAATGGGGTTTCACCATTTTGGCCAGCCTGGTCTTGAACTCCTGACCTCAGGTGATCCAGCCACCTCGGCCTCCCAAAGTGCTGGGATTACAGGTGTGAGCCACTGCGCCCAGCTGACAGTTTGATTTTATCTTTTTTTTTTTTTTTAAGTTATTCAAGGAAGATTGTTACCCAAACTGAAATAAAAAGGAGCAGAAAAAGAAATTGAGTTCAAATTATCTGGAAATTCTTCTTATATGTAGGATTTATTGTTCTCTGACACTATTAGATAATATATAATTTAAGTAAAATAAATCATCATTATTATTTTTTAGAGAAAGTATCTCATTCTTTTACCCAGGCTGGAGTGCAGTAGTACGATCATAGCTCATTGCAGCCTTGAACTCCTGGGCACAAGAGATCCTCCCACTTCAGCCTCCCGAGTAGCTACATGCCTACACGTCCTCTAGTTTTTAAAACTTTTGTGTAGAGATAGGGTCTCACTGTGTTGCCAAGACTGTTCTCCAACTTCAGGCCTCAAGTGATCCTCTTGCCTTCGTCTCCCAATTCTTAAGTATATTATTCATTAATTTATTAAATAATTATATGGTACTATAGTAGGCTCTGAGGTTTTTATTGTGAGTAAAACTCAGAGATCCATCTCTGACCTCCTAGAGTCAATAGACTAAGGTTGTTTTCCACTTAGTCGTCAGGTGAGAGATGAAGGCAGGTTGTAGTAGAGATGTGGATATATTTGTGATGTAATTAGTAGCTAAAACCAGTACAGCCTGGTCATGGATTAGAAATAAGGCACAAAGGAGAAGGAACTGTCAAGAATAACTTCTGGACTTCTGGTTGGCACAACTGAAGGGAGATGTTGTCATTTATCGAGATTGGAACATTGAAAAAGGATCAGATTTGGAGGGGTAGGGAGGAGAGGAATGACTTTGGTTTTGCTATTTTGATTTTGAGATGCTTTTGAGTCATATGAGGAGGGATAGTAGCAGGCAATTGGATATACTGGTCTGGACTTTGGAGGAGAAACCTGATTGGAATCATCTGTTTATACAGAGTAATTGATGGTTTGGATGTAGATGAAATTGGCTAGGCCTGGGGAGAGCAGATTAAGAAGAAGAGAGAGAGTTGGATGGAATCTTGAGCTTCAATTCTGATTGGCCAGGTAGAAGAGGATAGGTTGGTAGTGGGAAGAGCCAAGAGGTGGGATCCAGGAGAGCATACTGTCCTAGAAGGTAAAATAATTGAAAGTTTTGAGAAAGAAGAGAAAGTTAATGTTCAAAGCTGCTGGAAGGTTACATAAGGTGAGGACTGAGAAATGTCATTGGATTCAACTACATTGTGGTAATTGGCAACATTATTGAGAGCTATTTTGGAGAGGATTATTATGGTTGAAGAGTGAGTGGGAAGTGAGAAATGTTTTGAAAATGTATTAGAAAATAAATGAATCTGTATTGTATTTCGGTTTTAGAATACACATCACAAATAAGAATGTTACTAAGGCTTATGGTAAGTTTTATTGAGCACAATCTTAAAATGCTGGATCAACCTATTTAGTAGTTGCTGGAGACCCTGCAATGAAGTTAGGGTGGGATGGCGAGGATATGGCATGTCTGTCAAACTACTTGGGGACATGGAGTCTTAAACCCTCTATTCTGAAGTCTGTCACCTCTCTCATCATGCTTGCAGATGCCTAGATAAGACAGCCTATGCACAGTGGAGAATTATTAGCAAATACCTACACACAATGGGTTTGGGCCGTGTTAGGAGAGTGATTATATTGGTCTCTGGAAATACGTCGTGCGACATCAGCCTATTCGTTGGCACCTGCTGAAGCTGTTTTATCTGGAATCATTCGAGTACTTTGTACTTTTGTGCATCTGCCGTTTGTCTTGAAACTAAGTTTATACAAGTCCTTTGATGACAAATTCCACTGCTCTCTGAGGAAGGGCTCTGGGCCCGCTGCAAATGCAAGCTGTCCCAAGCTTTGGTCTTTGGCTCTGTCAGAAGAAGCAGATTGTCGACCAACTCCCAGCTGCTTCTTGCCACTTGCAATTTGTGCTTTCTACAGAAATCACTCTGTTCTGAACAAGCCAGTCACCTCACTATTGTGAGAGGTTTGTGTGTCTGCTGAATATTTTATTTACCATCTGGCTGGTCGTGATGCGTGGAGAACATACTTATGGGCCAATAATGTCCTGGACCAGTGTATACCAACCCTGAAAAGGTCACTTGCTTCTCCCCATGCCTGGCAGGCACCTGCAGTCCCTCACACAGGGCCCTTGCTATTTATTTGAGGCTCTAGGAATGGGAGATGTAAGGCAGTGGAGGGAGCTTTCTGCCCTTTTTACCCAGGCATCAAGGTGGTCACCAGGTGTTTTCCTAAGAAGAGGGGCATTTCAGCATCCAGCTCCTCTTGCCTTCCTGAAACTCACATACAAGTTTTTAGGGAAGCACCTTCCATGAGTCTGAGGAAATCTGTGACTATTTCTGCTATCAGTAGGGGCTAAAGAAATCGCCATTCCTTTGCCCCTATTTCACCAACCAGATTCTCTCTTTTGAAAGGGAGGAATTTAATAGCACTTTTCCTTGTTCGGAGGACAATATCTAATTAGGGCTTGAAAGTGCTTCTGTTTTTAACAATCTCCTTTGCAGATGCAAATAATTCCAAGAGGCCTCTCCCTTTTTGCATCTTAATTCCCTCATTGAAGATAGATGTTCCTTAACAGCTACTCAGGAGGGAGGCGGTAAATAGAAAGAGTACTGGACTTGAAGTCAGGAGTGCTCTATTCTTTTTACTCATCAATGCTTGCCGCTAGATACAGTTTGCTCATCTATCAATTGGGCATATTACTAATTTACCTTGTAAGTTTATTTTGAAAATCAAGACGTGTGAACAGTGCTTCATGGATTGCCTGTGTACTGGCATGCCCAGTTTCTATTGCATAGGAAACTGATAATGCTTTAAGTAATAAAACATTTAAAAATACATATGTAACCCCTAGGCCACATATATATGCTGTGTAATATGTATAATTGTGGATTGAGAATAAAAAATGCTGTATGTTAAGTCCTATTAAAACTAACGTTTGTTGAATGCTTACCACAACTTAGTGCCAAGCTCTATAAATTTCATTTCATAATCGTCACAACAACCCTATAAGGAAGATGCTACATTTTGCAGATGAGGAAATTGAGATTCAAGAACTTAACTAACTTGCCCAGACTCACAGACTCGCAGAATCAGTAAATAGCAGATCCAGAATTCGAACCCAAGTCTTTTTGTTTACATGTGTGCAGCCTCAGGGCTCTACTGCATTCCTCCTCAACATCTTATCTCCTACACAACATCCTTTTAAAGAAAAGGAAGCCAAACTCTTATAAAATGTTTCACTGCATCTGAATAAGCAGACAACCCTATAAAAATGCTATATAAGGCCAGGCATGGTGGCTCATACCTGTCATCCCAGTACTTTGGGAGGCCAAGGTGGGAGGATCACTCGAGTCCAGGAGTTCATGACCAATCTGGGCAATATAGCAAGACTTCATCTCTACAGAAGATTTTAAAAGATTAGCAGGGCATGGTGGTGTGTGCCTGTAGTCCCAGCTACTTGTGAGGGTGAGGCGGGAGGATCACTTTCAGGCTGCAGTGAGATATGATGGCACCATTGCACTCCAGCCTGGGCGACAGATTGAAATCCTGTCTAGAAAAGAAAAAAAGTTATGTACAAATACATGAAACCAAACCATGGCTCTGAGTGAGGAAGTGGTGGCTGATAACATCCCTGTTCTCACTACATGGTGAAAATGGTTATATACCTTGATGATTTATTTTATGTTTCAATGGGAAACACTTCTCTGGGCAGCATAAGTAGCTCAAGAATCTTGTATGTTGTGTGCGTTATGTGTGCATGTGTATCTGTTCCCTTTGGTGAAATCTTCTTCCCACAGTATTTTTCTCTCCTCTATGGCCATAAAGCATAAAGAATGGCCATTTTCCTAACAATAAGAATTGTCATTACAAATGTCAAATGTTGAGTTGTGCTTGGTGTGATGTGCTGAAAGCCCATTGGTGTGTAAGGCTGGACTGGTTTATTTGCTAGGTGTGGATTATTATCCCTATTTTGCAGGTGAGCAAACAGGCTTAAAATAGTACAAGACTAACTCAAGTCACAAAGCAGGGTTGCAACCAATGCAAAGCAGATTTCACTACAACCAGAAGAATCGCTTTTGAAATAAAAAAAAATTCTAATTTCAAAAGCATTACATTAAGAAATATTTGTTGTAAAAATTCAGAATTACAGTTGAACATGATAAAAAGTTCAGAAGTTCGTCACTACCTCTAATCCTGGTTCTTTTTCCAAGGAAAGCCTATGGTTAACAATTTCATACATATTGCTTCTCAGATTATAATGCATATTTAAATCACCTGGACATTTTGTTAAAATGCAGATTCTGACTCAGTAGGTGTGTAATGGGCCTGACCTACTGACTCTCTAATAAGCACTCAAGTGATGCTGATGCCAGTGGTCCATGGACCATGCTATGAGTACAAGGTCATAGGGCAATGTGCATTTTTATTTTCATTGTTACTGCCAAATTACATTCCGAAGCAACAGTATCAATTACCAACAGAATATGGGAGTAGTACTTATTTCCCACATGTTTTCTCCAACTCTTGGAAATTTCCCTATTAATTTGTTTTTCTCAATTTGATAGGTGAACTATGATATCTATGTTTTTAAAATGTATTTTTATTTTTTAACAAGTTTTTTCACTCTTTTATACGTTCATTGGTTATTTATACATTCTCTACTTGTCTGTTCATATTCTTGACTCATTTTTCCATTTGGATATTCTTGCCCCTCTGTTTTAGTGGTTTATATGAATTCTTTATATATTTTGGTTTTCAATCCTTGGTCTGTTAACTATCTTGCAAATATTTTCCTCTGGGTCTAAAGAAGACATTTTTACCCAGCAGCGTTGTCCAGTGACTGAATGGAAGTGAAGCTGTTCAGAAGTTGCATAACCACTTGCTAGGGAGGAATTTGGTACCTCCCTTGACTTCTTGTGCCTTCTTTCTCATATTAATAGAATATCTCAGAAAAGAGTTTATCCTACTGTATTACGGTTGTTTATTTTTTGGCCTCATCCATTCAACAGTGATCTCTTTGAGGGCAGGGGTGAGGGTCTGTGAGTCACCTCTGTATCGCCAGTACCCAGCTTTGGGTCTAGTACAGAGCAGGCACTCAGAAAATATTTAGTGGATGAATCAATGGACAGAGGGTTAGATGGGTCTTGTTGCTGGATTCCGGCCAGGGTTTGCCCTGTAACTCAGCTAGGAGTTGTTTTGGATCCTTAATAGGGTGACAGAAGAGGAGCAAGAGGACCCTTTGCCCCTAGTTAGAGGAAAGTGCCCTCTGGGTGGCTTGTCTTCCCTCCATTCATTTGCATGTTAGATACTCTGGTGCTCAGAGACAGAATAATGACAATAGCCAATACATGTAGTGCCTTTAGTGTGCTTTGTATACATTAATTCATGGAATTCTCACAACTTCTCCATGAGGTAAGCAGTATCAGTATTATCTCCATGTACAGATGAAGAAACTGAGGCACAGGGTGGTTAAGGAATTTTCCCAAGATCATACAGCTAATAAATGGCAGAATTGAGATATGAACCCAGCTGCCTGGCTCCGTAATCTGTGCCCAAGAGAGAACATGAAAAACACTAGGCCTGGTACAAAGTAGGCACCAAACAAACGTTTCTCTCTTCATTTACCATCCCTCCCCAAGAAGTGTGCCTTTTTTGTTAATGATATCTCAGACCTGTAGCTTGGCAAAATCCAATCTTGGCCCTACTTTTCCTCTGTAGCTTTTGTCTCTGAACCATACATCCATCCTTCCTGGAAGTGCCAACAATCCCTGTTCTCCTAGGAACCTGTCAACCCCAATTCCCATGCAGCCAGCACAGGGATTGAGGCTTTTCATGATCCGGGCCTGTTTTTATCCTTTAGCCCCCCCCAAATCCTGACACTCTGGCCCTAAGGCTTTGCATGGTGCTGCCATCTGGAAGGTAGAGATGACCACTGACAACTGTCTCTGAAGAGTGAACGGCCATTGGCCAAGACTGGTTCACTGTTCCTCTTTAAACCTCAGGTCAGGGTACCCTATGCAGAATGTAATCAGTTGGTGGCTGAATTCCATTAGTGACTGGCCTTCTCTAATTCTAGTATCAAAGGTATTTTGAATGAAGGCTTAGTGTTGGGGGAGTCATAGTGTGGTGGTACTTATGGGTAGGAAGTCCTATTTAGCTCGCCCTCAGTTACATCAAGAGAAGAGCTGCCTACCCAATGTAAAAGATGGGTGAAATCCAGAGGCTGTAGTAGATAAGCCCTATCAAGAATCTTCAGCCCCATTGTATATGCCTCAAGGCACTCACTCTCCTCTTGTGGCAGGAGTTAAAGGAGACCCTAGATTCTAACTCTAAGGATAAGTTTGAAGAACTACATTGTACTGGAGTCTCTGGTAGGCCTGCTTACACCTATTATCTGATTAACTCCTCACAATGATCCTCAGCAGGAGGCAGGATTTATTTAAAGTAAAGGAGAGGAAACACTTAGGAGTTAGATAAATGACCAAACTTGAGAATCAGAAACATCCTTACAATCCAAGGATGATTTTTAGCAGCTTCCTGAGCTCAGAAAAGAGGCCCATATTGACACAAGGAAATTCAGATTGGATCTACCTATCTGGAGCAAAATGGGCAGAGTCTAGGACAACTGGTCATTTACACAAAACCTCAGGAGCACAACTATTACTTGTAGGATTGGATGTATGGTAACTGAATTCAGGACTAAAGGTATGAATTGCTACCCAGGTATTGTTTACGAGGGAGCTTGCAAAGGGACTTTTTTCTGACCTGTGACTGCAAAATCTTTGTGAGCAAAGCCTTTATGCCCCCTCCCACTTCCTTTGTTTATAACCAAGGGATTAGGGGTCTTGAGTGGAAAGTTGAAGGTACTGGGGGTGACCAGTACCTGGAAGAAACCAGCCTTTCATTTTGAATATTTTGTCAGCCTATGCAGATCATTGTACTACTGATGGTGAAGACAGACATTATGAATAGAAAGCCAATGTGCTGGAGCCCAGCTAGCCATGATGAGATGATCCCCTTGGTGCTCATAGCTTTAGTTCCTGTTAGCTTCCCTTAGGGGAGACAGGGCTGATACTGGTAGGTAGAGAAACCAAGTATTGCTAAACAGCAGGATGGAGGTCATGGAGCTGAGCTCTGGCCTGGAAAGGGAGTGACCATATCTGGAAGGAAACTCACATGATCCTAACCACTCACTATGTGTCCTGCACTAATTAAAGCCCTTTCTGGAACATTCTCTCAGTTAATTTTCACAACCTGTCCTCAGTCAGGTATTGTCTACCTACATTTGATACATGGGAGAAATTGAGCCCTACTGGCTTTTTGAAATGTGTCCAGGCTCTCATAACTAATACATGGTGGATCTGGGATTAGAACCCTGTAGTCTGCCTGCACCTCCAGAGAAAATTCTTTGAACTGGTCAACCCAAACCTGTGACTTTTCGGAGAGGAGAACCTGTTCAGCATTCTTCTTTTGTTGTATTCATCCCCTCTACAGTTACACATTATCTTAGAGGATCAGCTGTACAAAATTTAGGATCACACAATTCACTTTGTTTTCTTCTTGACTCTCATTTTTTTAAACTTGGGTTTTAATTTTTTTCCATCAAGAATGTGAAAAGAATGACTATTGCCTCCTCTTTCTAGTCCTGTGGTGGTTTAGGAAGATCCCAAGAAGGGCTGAACTTCTAGGGCTCCTCCTGGGAGAGGGGGCAGAACAAAAGGAAAGATTACACCTTAGCCTGAACTCAAGGGCATTGCTTGTAAGTCTGTCCAACCAGAAGAAAGTTCAGATCCTTTATCTGTGAGCTGGATTATACCTCTGGAAGAGGAAAAAGGGAGAAACAAGTTTTACTCCCTCCTAGAGGCAGATTTCTCTACCTTGATTTTTTCAGAAATTGTGTACATTCTCTCCTCTCATGTATGTATCTCCTACATACCATACACACAATTTTTCTCCCCCTCCTATACCCCAGCCCATCCCAACCCACACCCACTGTTCTCTCTTCCAGCTATGGATCAAGGGAAATCTTCCAGGGTCCCTAGTTGGTATCTATTTTCATAGCATCTTTGGGGAGGTTTTGTAAACAAAGCATTGGTAGAAGGGCCCTTAGCTGATGGGGCCATAAAGTGTCCTTTCTTTGGTTTTGTGCTCTCCCTCTCTTGTGGGGCCAGTTATTTGAATCCAGAAGATATCCCAGGATGGAGCTGCCCCGAGTATTTCTGTGGCTGGTTGGAAGGCTGGCACACAACAAAGTGGGCATGCAGCAGGCTGCCTCCCTGGCTTAGGCCAAAAAAATAAAGCAACTCAGAGATGGAGAAGAGGCGGGAAATCTGTGTTGTAAAAAGTCTTTGTTTAAAGGAATTCTGTTCAGGTGCTGAGAACGGGGTGTTCAGCAGAAGAAGATAATATGAGTAAACATTGGCACTAAGAACAAACACAGCAGTATCACTCTGCGTCTGGCCTCCTCCTGTGCTCAGTCACAGGTCTCTCCCACCGCCCTCTCTGATAGCAATCACAAACAACATGTAGAAGGGCTTTACAGTTCAGAGAGACCTTAATTCCCCCCAGCGGCATTTCCTTGCAGGGTTTCCTTATGCACTGGATGACCCTGGTTCCACATAAATGAAAACTGGGCTTAAAGGACACATCCATGTCCTGGGAGCTGTATAGACTTAAAGAAAAACCTAGATAGGGGCAAAAATTGGGGCAGGCGGTGGGGGTGGGGAAGAAGTGGTAGAAAGAGTCATCTAATAGGTCACCAATGTTGCTTCTGGGAGATTCCCGGAGGGTTGGCTCCTTTCAGCCAGGTGTAGGGCCAGGTCTGGACACAAGCAGGGGGCCGGTGGCTGAAGGGCAGAGGGCAGGGTGGAGGCCCAAGTGAGGCCAAGGAAGGAGTGGATGACCCTGGGGCTGGCACTTCCTTGGCTTCTCAGCGTCCTGGCAACCAAGAAAAGATTCCGGGAGTCGACTGGTGGCACCAATGCGAGAAGCCCCGGGCGGATGAAAGAAGCTGACCCGTGCGACCCCTCAAAAACCAGGAGATTCCTGCCCAAGAGCAAGAGATGGAATTTCCCTAACGGAGGAAGCTGCCGACCTAAGGGCTGGGACTGGCAGCGCGCCCTCTCCGGGAGCTTCGGGTCTGGGGCAGCCTGTGCAGGCGCGGGTGGAGGCCCGGGCGCGTCCCTGGGGGCGGGAGCCAGGGGCGGCCAGCAGGTGGGGCCTGGGGGCTGGACTCCGCCCCCCGCTCCCGCCCCGTTGGTCCGCTGCCGCCCAGCACCGGCCCCTCTCCCGAGCCGGAGCGCGATTGGTGGCGGTGCTTGTCGCTCGGAGGGGGCCGGGCCGCGCTGCTTCGCGGCTCTCCCCGCCGCCGCTGCCGCTGCCGCGGTTCTCCTAGCAGCGCGGGCCGGTCAGACCGCCAAGGCAGCCGGCGCTGGCGATGGGGAGCGGCGTGGCCGCCGACACAGGCAGTGGCAAAGTTTCCCAGACGTACACATCTGGACGCGCGGCTGCTGGCTACCCGTGACCCCTCTAGGAAGGGCTCAGGGATTTTTAATTTGGAAAAAAATCCACCTGGTTTCCTTTGTCAAGGTCTTTCCGGGTGGCCAGCGGCAGGAGCTGCAAACTTGGGCACGGCGGCTTCACCCGCAGCGGACCGGGCTTTGGAGAACCTTGGGACTCAGGTGCTGAGGTGCCCAGCGGCTCCGGACGTGCCCAGCGGCTCCGGACGTGCTACGGGGTGTGAGCGCGGGGGAGTTCGGGGCGCACGACAAGGAAGGGCCCCCGGGAGCTCTATATGGAGGAAGGAGCCCAGAATGGTGTGCACCAGGAAGACCAAAACTTTGGTGTCCACTTGCGTGATCCTGAGCGGCATGACTAACATCATCTGCCTGCTCTACGTGGGCTGGGTCACCAACTACATCGCCAGCGTGTATGTGCGGGGGCAGGAGCCGGCGCCCGACAAGAAGCTGGAGGAAGACAAAGGGGACACTCTGAAGATTATTGAGCGGCTGGACCACCTGGAGAATGTCATCAAGCAGCACATTCAAGGTACGGGCGCCCCGGAAACTTGGGTCGCCCATGAGGCGCGGGATGCCCTGGGGCTGGTGGGCATCAACTCAGCCACGGCGGGGCTCTGGGGCCTCAGATGCGTGGTAGTCGTGGGGCCTGCGTGTGAGCTCCTGCCTGCGTTCGGGACCCTCTGTCTGCGGCCGTGCGCGCTTCCCCGGGGCACACGTGTGTGCGCAGGGCTGCACGAGCGGATATGTGCAGCTAGCTGGCGGTATGGGGGCGCGCTGCGCACGTGTCCAAATGTGCGTGTGACTCTGGGCTGGTTGCTCGCGGGCTCTCGGGATCGCACACAAGTCCGGCTCAGAGTGTGTGTGCATATGAATGTCTGTGTGTGTACAAGAGGGGACGCGCGGGCAAACGAGCTTTTTTGGCCACTGTAGGCGTCAGGCGAGATGCCCGCGCGGCGGCCCTGACTATTGGCAGTTAAGACCCGCAGGCTGCCGGACAAGCGAGGCTAGGAAAATTGCGTTGTATCAGCGCCAGCCCCAGTCTTGCTGTGATCCCGTTGGTAGGCGATGGGGAATGCAAGGAGCCTCTGTGGTTGGAGAGCCGCTTGAACCTATAGCAGTCCCTACCCCCACCACAGCCCGCGGGTCCAGGACCCTCTCCAGGAGCAGGTGTCAACGCCGGGAAGTAGCGCTGGAGTCTCTGTCCACTGTGGTGATGCCTCCGCCCAAGACTGCAAGAACACGCCCTGGGCTGCGCCTTCCCCGCGGAGCCGCCCGGGACCGGGTGAAGGCCGATCCCTACAGTAGCTCCACTCTCAGGCCCCGGGAGCAGCCGGGGCTGAGCAGACAGACCTACCTGGGTTGGGTCTGAAGTGTAAGGTTACGCTGGTTGGGTGCGCTCCAGACCAGCGCGGGGGTCCAAAGGGAGGGTGGGGGCTGCAGGGCGCTCTGCCGAGGCGACCTAGTCAATGAGCTGTCATGGGAGGGGATGGAGTTCCGGGCGCCAGGAGCACTGGTGCCGGGAGTGCACACACACACACACACACACACACACACACACACGCGCGCGCGCGCGCTCACGTTCACACTTCTTCGCCTCCCCGCGCCCCTTGCTTTCTTCCAGGTGTGTGAGCTTCTTAAGGGCAGGGCCGAGCCTGGTTCCCCTGTAAACCTAGCAGGCCCACCAGGCTCAGGGGCCAGTGCATGGCAGACCTTGGCAAAATCGAATTGAACTGAAGGCTTACCCCCCGCCCCCCGCCAGGAGCACTCCCTTTTGTTTACACGTGGATGTCTGAATTCCAGTCCTTGCACCTGCTGCCCTTGCCAGAGTAGAGATGGCTCCTCCGTCTGAATTTGGTGTTTCCCCAGGTGTCCAGAATAGTTCCTTCCCAGGAGGGGAAGGTTCAGGGAGGTTCAGGTGAGTGCAGGAGAGGCATCCACACCCATAGTGCTTCCTGACTAATGACTTCAAAACAAGCCCATGGCTTCGGCACCTTCCCAGAAGAGAGGGACATTGACAGCTTCTTCTTCAGACCTGCCTCTGCCTCTCAACCTGGCACTGGGCTTGAAAACCAATTTACCTATCTGTGGTTGCCAGTTGTTGTTATTTCTTATATGTCCTTTTCCATCCCATAGGTCTTGATTGACTATTAATCAGCAATAGAAGTACAGTGTTTCCCCCAGGGTGATTCAGAATGTTCCCCAGGAGACACAAAGCCATGCCTTACTTTGACATTTCTAGTTTGCCGACAGATTTTGAGATTTTCATTCACAGATTGTGTGTGTGTGTGTGTGTTCCTGGAAAATGATTCTCTTGTGCTTTTCTTTCTGGTCAGGCAGGAGGTGAGCAAGGTACTGCTTTGGGGATGCTTTCAGGGGATGCCATTAACCCCTGAGCCTGTCACGGAGTGGGTGCCTGTCATGTGGAATGTGGACTATGTCACATGATTTCTAAGGTTCCACATGGAAACAAGCATGATGTTGAAGTTGAAAGGAAGCATTGTGATTTTTCTCCCCAGAAACTTTATAATTATGTGTTGTTCAGCACTTTCAAATCTATACCTGAAAAATTGGAGAATATAGGTTAAAAAAATAGGAGGCAGGGTCCCTAAAACACGTGTTGTTCCACTTGTACATGTGCAATGACCCCTGTGGGTATTCAGAAATAACCACAGTCTCGACAGAGGGCCAAAGCTGCAACCTATAGGAAGGTAGGGAAGGGTCAGTGACTTGGAAAGACTGGAAATGAGGCAGGCAGGGGCAGAGGTTACCTGGTTGGCTGTGCCATGATGGTGTAGCAATGACCAACAGCTCCCTTTGCCACGCTGGGGCCATCCTGAGCTGGGATTTAGGAAACAGAGGTAAAGGGCCTATAAAATTTGGGGCTGGTCAAGTGCAGCTCTCTGAAGGCAGAGGGTGGTAAAGGACAATAAGATCAAGCTCTTGTGCTTGATGGTACAAGCTGTTTATGTGTAACCCACTGTCAAGTTCCCTCTAGTCAGCATAGCCCTTTGAACAATCCAGTTTTCTTTGCTGAACCGGAGGGAATAAGGGGTAATGATAAGAGCTAAAATAACATAGCACCTAGGATATGTCAGGCCCTATTCTAAACACTTTACATATATTGAATTATTTAATCTTCACAACCTTATGAAGTAGGTAATATTTGCTCCATTTTACAGATATGGAAACTGAGGCAGGGAGAGGCTATATGATTTGTCCAGGGTCACACACTGGTATATGGTAGTATAGGGATGTAAGCTCAGCTAGTGTGGCTTCAGAAGTCTAAGTTCTTACCCATGTACTAAACTATCTCCCAGGAGGGCCCCAGGGTCCCTTGGAGTCTGTTGACATTGGTGGAAGTGGGTGTCAGAGGAAGAGACCTCAGAGGATGGCTGAGGGGTGAGGGAGTCAGCAGCCTTCCCACTTGGAAACTCCATAGATAAACTCAGGTTTTGCTTTGTTTCATGCCAAGAGGCAGAGATTCCAGTCCTTTAACTAATGTTTACTGAACATGCAGGACAGTCCCTGGCACATTCTACAGAAAGTAGCTGTGGGGTGGAAGCCTGGGTGAATGGATGAGTGCTGATGCCTATGGCCATGTTGGTCATTAATGAAAGTGTTACCACTCTCCAAAAAAGATGTTTTGCTTTGGAGTCTTGTCCAGGCTCCTCTTTTCTTTAGAAGGAAAGTCTCCTGGAAGCTGCAAATGTCACAAAATGTTCTGTAGGATGTTCCATAGGACTTGCAATTAGAAGAGGCTTTGGAGCATCACCCCAGAGGTCTGTTCTAGTCATGACTGAAAAGTTTATTTTCGTCTTGGGAGTTGCAGTGATATTTCCTTTTAATTTGTTTTCTGATTGAATGATTTAATTAGATGGTGTTTGGGAATCTCTTGGGAATATAAATTGCAGTTTTGAGAAGTTTTTTGACCAAATAGACGTCAAATGAGAGGGTGGATAACTTATGAGTTTTTAAAAAAAAGCATCCTGGGGGTTTAGAAACACAAAGTAAGTGTTAGTAAGTGTTAATAAGGGTCAGGTTTCCTCCATCTTAGGAGTAGAAAGATCTGATGGCTTGACATGGTGAGGCGGATGAAGCAAGAATTTGCTAAAGGAGTTCTCAATGTTGGAGAGTGCAGGAAATGGAACTGTTGATTCAGTTCTTATTTTGGAAATTCAGTAAAAATAAAGATAGCTTTCTTCTTTTCTTAGTAGCTTTCTGAATATGGAAAAGAATGTGCCAATGTTTAAGAAAATATTTAAAAATGCATAAAATTGCCCATAATTCATTCTACCCTAAAAATCAGTTTGCATTTTGAGCATTTCCTTCTGGATTTGTTCATTTGCCTCCATATTTCAAAATGAAGGTGTAGTCATGATTTACATGTAATTTTATATTCTGCTTTGTTCACTTTCTTTTTGTTAACGAAGCACTATTTTTTCCATATTTGCTACATAGTTTATTGGTTCAACATTTATCTGTTGGAGACCTAATGTGTGCCAGGCACTGCACTGGGAAAGTGATTGGGGATTACAGTGGTGAACTGTACACTAAAGAGACTCTACAAGAGTATGGGCACTCTTGGTCCTTGTCATAGCGGACTTGTTTTCAAAGGACAAAGAATCCCTCTTAGTCAACGTGGTCAGGGCTTGAGTTAGTTAATAGAAAAATCGGTTAAAGAGGAGAGTACAACAAAATATTACATACATGCAATTACATATTTTTATTTTAGTGTTATCCAAAATGTACATTCATTTGCTAGACTTTTGATATCAGGCCAAAGTTTTGTCTTTGGGATGCATCTGCCAATTGGCGTTCTGTTCATCTTCCTTGCACAAACCACCCCCATAATGTCCTGTTTACAAAGTTTGACTTCTAGTTCTGTTTTCTTTAAAATTCATTGGAAACTTAAAGGTGCTTATGAAGTAGTCTCAGTGTAGTAGCCTAAATTGTTATGATTTTTGTCTGATCTTTTGCAATGATTTTGCTCACATGTAATTTGATTGCTATTCTTTAACTGACTACCCTTTATAAAGCCTTTGCAAAGCACTTAGAACTTAAAGTAATTTTCTTAGAAACAACACTCATCTTTTTAGCAGTCCTATTTCATTGGTTTTTATAATACGTGATTAGGTTATGCCATTACAGTGACAAGTACAAATAGTGTAAACACGTTTGAGAACAAACCCAGTGGACCACTGGTAAGTGTACAACTCAACTATTTGCAGGAGCTGTGGGCAGTGGTACTAGAGACAAATAGGGTTTGTTACAGAGGGAGTGGCAAGCATAGTTAATCTGGAGAATTGATTAAATGGAGAGTTTCTAAAGAGAACTTTTACTGTATTTTTAATGACTGCATAGTATTCTGTCATCAGTATACCATTATTGATTCAACCACTTTCCTATTATTGGACATTTGTTTTGCTATTATAATTAGAGCAGAAATGAACATCTTCACCTCACTGTTTTTTGAATTATGTTTAAGGATGTCTTTCCAGAAGTGGGATTAGTACTGACTCAAAGAGTCTGAACATTTTTATGAAAGATTGTTTTTTCAAAAGGAAAGCCTTTCTTTACAGCCACCAACAGTGTATTATTGTACCAAAGTCATGGAGCCTGGCCAGCATTGGGTGTTATCATTCAAATTTTTCCAAGTAAATGTAATCCCTGTCAAATGCTCTATTCTTTTGATTTGTACTCCTTTGATTACTCTAGAACTTAATATCCTCCCCCACCCCTGGTGTTTGTTTTATCTTGTGGGACTATTTGTGTCCTTGCTCATTGTTCTCTAAGACTATCAATGTTTGGCCAGGCGTGGTGGCTCATGCCTATAATCCCAGCACTTTAGGAGGCCAAGGTGGGAGGATCACTTGAGCCCAGGAGTTCAAGACCAACCTGGACAACATGATGAGACCCCCATCTCTACAAAGAAAAAAAAAAGAAGAAGAAAAAAAGACTATCAGTGTTTGTGATTTGTGTATTTTACGAATTTTTTTGATAAATATTTTGCCGGTATTATATGTTACGTACATAATTTTAGTTTTACATAGATGCCTTAGGGCAGTGGTCTTCAAACTGTGTCCCCAGGAGCCCTAAACTTGTAGAAGGTTTGATCTGGGGCCTGAGAATTAAAAGGGTTAAGTGGGGTCTCCCAGACTCTGCCTGTAGGTACTCCCTCCCCTCCCTGCAAACAACAAAACTCCACTGTCTTCTGTTTTCTATTTGGCATTCTATAAAATATTTCATTTTATAAAAAGGTTCTACTTTAAAAAAAAAAAGTTGAAAATAACTGTTTCAGGAAAAGAGGAAAGATCAGACTGTTACATTTTTGCGAGGGATGATGGTGGTATAAACAAATTCAGGAGAGTAAATAAATCTAAAAGGAAATTGAATTCCTGGGTGGTGTTCTTGTAACATCTATTTACCCTTCTGAATACCATGATTAATAATGTATTACATTATGTGACTAATTTCTAAATCCATTATCTTACTTCATTGAGTCAAGATCATCTCAACAATGGAGAAATGGGTTATTAACTGCATTTTGTTTCCTGAAAGTTTATTAGTCATATCATGTGCATATTAATGTACACCAGGTCAGTAACAGCAGGTTGTTCGCCATGACTACAAATCATTTATGGTCCCTAAGAATCAGCAGATGTCCTGGGCTTGGATGTTTTTCTGTCTCCTATAGCTTATGGATGTTACTTAGAATTGGCTCGTGTTCTTCTCATCTGATTTTTGACTTGGCAGCGTTTGTGAAGAAGAGGATATGATGTTTGCTGAGTGCTTGGAGTTTATTTGAGGAAGGAGTGTCATTTAAATAGTAAAGCTATTTGTCCCCTGGAATGAACTGTTGCATGTGAAATTATATTAGTAACAGTGATTGACATTTTGAGAGAGTTCAATAGCAGGACTTAGGAGTTGAGCCTAATTACCTTTGTTAATAGTTCAGAACCACAGCTTTATGAAGAAGAAAAACCTTGCCAAAGGACACAACTTTTCCCCATGACCAAAGAATCTTCATTTTTAGCCAGAAGTGTGTAGGCTGTAAAATAAATGAATTCCACATTCTTTCCCACTCATTTGACATAAATTGTTATTTGCCCTTGATAAGTAGGTTGGTGGAGAATCTCAAGGAGAATTCAGAATGAAAAGTGTCAGAGAGCCACGTCTGGTTTTGTCATTTATGAGGGCCTTGAAGGTCAGCTTTAGTCACTTGGGTTAGGCTGGCCTATGTTTTCCCAAAGGTATTTATGGGATTCAGAGTCACATACAAGGTTACTGGAGCTTCTTCATTACCATCGTATAGGATTTCTGACCTCACTTCACTTGAATAGCTGAATGTGCTTGATATGCTTTGAATGTTTGTCCCCTCCAAATCTCATGTTGAAATGTGGTCCCCAGTATTTGAGGTGGGGCCTGGTGGGAGGTGTTTGTGTGAATGGCTTGGTGCTGTCTTCCTGGTAATGAATGAGTTCTTGCTGTATTTGTTCATGCAAGAGCTGGTTGTTTAAAGAGCCTTGCTCCTCCTTCTCCCTCCTCCTCCTCCTCCTCCTCCTCCTCCTCCTCCTCCTCCTCCTCCTCCACCTCCCCTCCCCCTCCCCTCCCCCTCCCCCCTCCCCCCCTCCCCCTCCCCCTCCCCCTCCCCCCTCCTCCTCCTCCTCCTCCTCCTCCTCCCTCCCCCCCCCGCCTCTCTCTCTCACTATGTGACATACCTGCTTCCCTGTTACCTTTTGCCATGATTGTAAGCTTCCTGAAGTCTTCCCAGGAGCCTAGCAGATGCTGGACTTTGAACAGCTTGCAGAACTATGAGCCAAATTATAAATTTATAATTTTATAAATTACCAAGCCTCAGGTACTCTTTTATAGCAACGCAAAATGGACTAATACAAAGCTATTGTCTTGATTTGGGTCTTGAGGGTCTCCTTTGGTTTGTGGCAGAAAGCCAAGCCTGGCTTTTTGTTAGCTGGGTTCTATCTAGGAGATGGGGACAGACAGGCTGCCCTGTGGAGAAGCACATTGCCGAGCAGTCCAGCTGGAGGTGATGTTACACAGAAAGTTCCTGGAGGAAAAACCTGGCTGAATGTGAGTGATAAATATAACCAGAAGGCAGCGTGGTAGGCTTTGGGGAGAGATGGAATTATGCATGAAGCAGAAGGGCAGAAGCCATACAGGTGGGATGACACTCAAGTCAGGAGCAAGAGGCAGAGTAACTGAGGTCCACTGGTGGCTAAGCCACCATTAATGAATGGTGGGCCATGCTGTTTATGCTGGCCTGGAATGTCTCTTGAAGGGTGGAGCTTCTGCCTTGGATTTGGCAGGGATGTGGTCATTTCGTGGCTCCTACAATTGTTACTGAATCTCACTTGCCTTTGGGGTTAGAGTCAGCTCCATCTGTAATGCAATGCTTGAGCCCAGGGGTCCTTGATGTTTCCCCCTTCCTCATACATATGCCTACATACAGGGCATGTGCCCTAGGGCAGGGCTAGGAGGATGCACCTCCTAACACATTGCATTCATTCTTACTCCACCTTTTCTTTTCCTACTTGAGAAAGCATATTAGTATGCAAGGGAATGTAACAACCTTGAAATCCCTTTAATTTATTAGAGTTAAAGCTAATCATTCATAAGCTTTGGTACTTAAATTATTGTTATTCACTAATTACCTCACAACTGTTCCACAGCACGGTATGTTGTGGCAGTGACTGGGAATGACTGCTGTTCTGGAATCTTATCTGTGGATCTGTATGCCTTTTATAGACCCCTGTTGTTCCAGTGCAGCCAACTGGAACTTTAAGCCAAAGGATTCCTGGTTATGTGAACACTTAAGCTTTGGTGGTTTTTCTGACTACATAATTATGGATTAAAATATGTTGCTAGATAGTTCATCCCAGTGGGGATGCAGTTTTGAGATGTAGTTCTCTTTCACTGCCTGACATTCAATTTCAGTTTTGGGAAGGTTTATTTTTGGGAGATGAAGCTGTCCTTAATGATGCTAGTGGAAACCCCTGAGTGTCCAGCCACAATAAACATTCAGTGGCTTCCCTTACGGAGCCACTGCTAAAATGGTTTTAGAGCCAACAGGCATACTTTGCTGGGCTACTTCCCATTGCCACCATCCTTTAAGAGCTCACAGAAATACAGTGTTTGGGAAGATCCAGAGAAGTGGCATCTGCACTCATCACCTTGAGACAGGTGAGAACAATGAAAAACGAGGCCTACAAGGAGGCTTGTGGCCAGTTCCTTAGCATGAATAGGTTCATTCTACAAATGCGCTGAGTTTAAGTCTCAGAGCAGAGTTCCCTGATCAAGATTGTTGAGTGCTGCATCTTAACAAGCTCTGGTGCTTTGTTGGGTTTCACCAGCCTGACTTGTGCATCCATCTCTGTCCCCTGGGAACTTGGAGTTAAAGGCCATTGAGATCCCAGAAGAGCAGGAAGGTAATTCAGGGACTCTGGCAAGACAGGATTCGAAGCTTGGCTTAATAAATGTTGTGCTAATGGCATCTGGGGATTTAGGAGAACAGTAACAAAATTGCTTAGGCCAATGGATATGAGAGTTAGAAAGCTAAGGAGAGATTTGAAGCGACAAATGAGAATCCTAGCTAAACCCTTGATTTATTTTAAGAGCAACAGGCATATAGAGAATTAAAGATTGATTGTATCAAGGGAATGGAGAAAGAGAGCTACGGTACTCCCGTAGGTCAGGGACTGGCCCAGGTGCTGCCCAGGCATGATTACTTATTTATTTATTTCAATGAACAAATAAAATTGTAATTTTTAAAATTAGTGATTCCTTTTCATCTTTACAACATGGTAAGGTTACCTTTTTTCTTACCTTTTTAGAGGTAAGAAAATGAAGACTTAGAGAGTTTGTTCAAGGTAGGTCACAGGGCTGATGGGTGGTAGAGCCAAGAAGGGAAACTGGCTACAAAACCAATGCTCTCTACAGAATAGGAAGGAGGATGAATGTTTCTCGTAGAGAGGAATGGGAGATCATCTTATCAAACATGGTGTTTGAGTGTAAGCTCAGAGGCCTCAGGTCAAGTGGGGGGCCAGGCAGGGTCTTGGTTTACATTTGTGTCTACAAGGAACCTGGAGGGTAGGGTGGGCAGCAGTAGAAGGCCCTGGTCTGGAAGGGTGAGGGAGCGGCCACCACAAAGCTGTGGACAGCCTTTTCTCCTAGCTCACTGTGGGGCCTCCAGGAACTGGTCCTTGTAAAAAAAGCAGAGTGTTCCAGCTGCCGACTAGAGCTCTTTCAGATTCATTGTGACTTTTGAGCACCCAAAATGTCCCAGGCACCAGGCTGAGTGCTTTCCTGTGCCCTGGCATAGTCACGTGTCTTTCAGGGTGACCAGCTTATCCTGATGTGCCTCACACTTTCCCTGTTTTAAAACTGAAAGTCCCAGGTCCAGGGAAGCCCCCAATTCCCTGGGCAAACCTGGATGGTTGGTCATCTGAGGCTTCTCACAGTGGTGAATTCTATTCCGTGATAACTCCTAGCACCGGGGTAAAAATAGCCTTTCTGATGGTGCCGCATCCGGTCTTCGCTGTCTGCTCGTGAATGCTGATTTGCTTGAAGGTTACAAAGAAGAAGGTGAGGATCCACAGCCCCTTCCCCATTTTCCTTGCCCACACAGGCTGCCTCCTCTCTTCTTTGTTATTCCTTCCACTTTGGCATTCTCTGGTTTTCAACTGTCTGAGCCTCTCAGGATTTGGAAAGGAAGAAACAATTGCTGTAAAGGAAAGCTCTAATAAAGTGGTTTGGGCACAAAACATCAGCAGCTGTTTATTTGCCCAAAACAGTAGGAGTCCCTATTAATAACCTTGTGAGTTATATGCTGGGAAGTTAAAAGTAAGCAAAAATCTTACTCAAGACCCACAAATGTAACTTTATTCCTTTATTGAACTAATCTCTCTTCCTGTTTATGCTGGTGACATTTTCTATTATCCATGTAGAAGATCCTTTTTGATCTTCCCTTACAGATTTATTTAGCTATGCCTTGGTTAGCATCCCAAGGCAGAGGGGTTTTCTGGTTTCTCTATTGCAGTTATAATGCTTTGTGTTTATATGGTTCATGCCTCAAAGGATTTCAACAAGCGGGACAGGCTTTGTCTAATTAATCATCATATTTTCCTGATGGGAGAGAAGGAGCTGCAGAGGAAGGGAGGGTCTCGAGAAGGCTTCAGACCTGTCAGCTCATGGGCTTGGAGAAGTGAGTCTTTTAACATTTTGGTTTCTTCCACTTCTAAATCTCATTTTTAATAATAAATGGATCCTCTGATTTGCATTAGTTTCTAAGAGTAAATGGAGGAAGGTATAACATCTGGGAATTATGACATAGAATGTCCAACTCGATAATTGGGCCAGGGCTTTTATTTTATTTTATGAGAACCTGGGGATTTATATTAGAAGAAGAATCCAATGGAAAGTATATAGAAGAGATCAATCAATCAAGAATGGGAAAAAGAAACCAGTGAGGAAGGACTATAGAAAAATAGGTCTGAATTCATCTGGAGAAGAAATGGGAAGAGGAAGAGAATTAATGTTTGCTGAGCACCTGTGATGTGCTAAATACTTTACACCTGTCACCTCATCTTAACCGCATAAGCAGGCCTGTGGGATGGTGTTATTATCCCCATTTCACAGATGAAGAAATCGAGGCTCAGTGACTGTAATGAGCTTATCCCAGGTTCAGCAGCTAGTAACAGATAAAAGCCCATTACTACTCTTAAGCTCCTTAGCAAGGGGCTAAGGGCCCTCTTGTTTTTCTGCTCCAATAATGTTGATCAAGAGAAAATAGGCTCAATCCTTTCTTTTAGCAGAAATGTTGAGACTGGAAGAAAACTTTTTGAGAGTTGTGAAGCCCTGAGGTGGGTTACCAAGTGATTATTTTGGCAGCCTCCTTTCCTGGAGAGGCAGGAAGATGACTATGCCAGGAGCTGACCTGGGCTCAGCTCTCTGGAAGACTGAGAGAAACTCTAGGTATGGCATTTTGCAGCCAGCTGCATCATTTTTCCCCCAGGAGCAGGCTTAGCATCAATAAGATCATCTCCTCCACTCACTCAGGCCATAGCTTTATTTTGGGGGTCCTCTAGGCTCAGGGCATGGGGTGGGGTAGGGGACCATAAAAGGGGGACTGGTCTACACAAAGTCAATAGCAGACATGGCCAGGCCTTCCAGGAACTTCCCATTTAATTGAGGGAATGGAATATTTGGAGTTAAACGTACGAAATGGTGGGCCCCTAGCTATGTGGGCAGTTGTAGGAGGTGGACACCAAGGCTGGCATTGTTTATTGTGGTGTGGGAATGGGAGGAAATAAAACCACCATGAGGAGTTGGGAGAAATCGCAGATGTGCTTTCAAGTTCCTACTCTCCTCAGTGTTGGCTGGAAGTTTGACAGTGGTCTGGGGTGTACTGCTGCCTTCTTTTGGTACGTGCTCAGATTCTTCCCTTCCTTCACTGAACAGCGTTTATTGAGCACCTGTGCTGGGGATGTATCAGTGGAATCAGGGCAAAAATACGAGAGACTACAATTAAACGAGGAGGTGGTCAGGGGCTCTGCTATAAGCAAAGACTTGAAGAAGGTGAGGTGTGCGCCATGTGTATTTTAGAGGAAGAGAGTGCCAGGTGGAAGGAACAGCCAGTGCAAAGCCCCTGTGGCAGGAGTGTGCCTGAAGTGTTTGAGAAATAGTGGCCAGTGTGGCTAGAGCAGGGTGATGGTGGGAAAAGGAGGTAGGGGAAGAAGCCAGAGAGGGGCTGGTTGGGAAGCTGGTTGTGCAGCCTCAAAGGCCACTGCAGATGGAATGCTCTGGAAGGACAGGGGAGCTACCAGAGCAGGTGAGCAGAGAGGCATCAATGCAAGCTGTTCTGTGGCTGCTTCCTGGGTACGTCTCTTGGGCTTGGCATTGTGCCAGGTATGGTGGGAAATGATAAAACACATGCGACACGCTCCTTTTCTTTGAAGAGCTCATAATTGGGCTGACAAGACAAAACAAGAAACAGTTAAGGATCTTTTGCAAGCTAACTCATGTAATGAGGGTTAAAATTGAATTCCAGAAGAGCGAATTGTCAGAATAGACTTCATGGAGGAATAGGGACTAATGACACATCTTTGAAGAATGAGGAGGATTTAAGGGAGTGGAGTAAGAAAGATTTGGATAGGGCAAGTTTAGTTATGAAATAAAACCAACAATTACCTTCAAGAGGGAAGCCTGAGTGTCTCAGCGAGTGTGGTGGAAAAGAGTGTGCAGGCAGTCATGAGAATCAGTGCTGCTATTTACAGTTTGGGTGACCTTGGGCAAGTCTCTGCACTTGCAGTGCCTCAGTTTCCCCAAGCATAGAAATGAAGACAATTGGCCAGGTGCTGTGGCTCACGCCTGTAATCCCAGTACTTTGGGAGGCCGAGGCGGGTGGATCATGAGGTCAGGAGTTTGAGACCGACCTGACCAACATGGTGAAATCCTGTCTCTACTAAAAAAATACAAAAATTAGCTGGGCCTGGTGGCAGGCGCCTGTAATCCTGGCTACTCAGGAGGCTGAGGCAGGAAAATTGCTTGAACCTGGGAGGCGGAGGTTGCAGTGAGCCGAGATTGTGCCATTGTACTCAAGCCTGGGGGACAGAGCAAGACTCTGTCTACAAAAAAAAAAAAAAAAAAGACAGGCAAGCACCCCCACCCTGTGTATCAGGTAGGAGCTACTGGGGACAACGTGTTCCCTTTTTCAGTCTTCCTTCATTCCCTTTCCTTCATCCTTGTTGAAGCTCACATAGAAAATATGGTCAGAAATATATTTTCTGGTTGTAACACCTAGTATATCAGATTTAGCCCCATTTCATTGCAATTAGTTGGGACTTTCCCACGTAAGTCAAGCCTGAGATGGTCATAAGTTAGGCTCCAGGGGAGCCCAGACTAATGCTGGTCACATCTCAGCTGAGGCATGTTGGAAGATCTGCTCCAGGGCATCTTGGTGTCACTGACCGCTGCTCTGAAGTTCTGAGCCCTCCAGACTGGGGGCCTGCCCTTGTTTGTGGAGAAATATTTGTTTTGTAAAACCTTTACAGATTTGTAAAACCTTTTGTAGAAACTTGGCATTGCAGTGGGCAGCAGACAATGCCAGGAATGTGCTGTGTTGGTTGAAACCTTGGCTGGTGGAAGAGTCATGCAGGGTGTCCGGTTACCTGGTGGGTTAGTCTCATTTCCTAGCTCCTTGGTGGAGAGTGTCTTCTTGAGGAGAGATTTTTCCCTCTCTTCCAACTCAACTTTCAAACCAAATTGAAGCCACATCAGCCTATCTTCCTGCCAGGATGAATTTGATTTAACTCAAAGCAATGTGACTTATAATTTCAATTGCAGGCAGGAAGGTGTGATTTAAGACAATTGTCAGGAAGATTCAATTTAATCTTTTCTTTCTTCCCCCTCTACAACATGTGCATTTTGTTGCATGATATAATTTTGATATACATTCTTTACAATTCAGAGATAGATGTAGTTCACATTGGGAAGGTACATTCCATACTTTTTTATAGTACTTATCTATTTAAAGTGTTTTTTAAAAAGATTTCTTTCTAATGATAGCAGAAAACTGAGGGATGGTTTTGCTTCTTTACTAGAGAGAATTGTGGCAAATCATTCTGAAACTTCCCAGGCAATAAACTATTTCTTGATTAACAGGGGTTATTTTGGTCACTTGTTAAGATACTTGTCTTAATGAAACAATAAAAATAATTATTTTATTTACCAAAATGGAGCAATTGTGAGTTTTGCTTATTTTTCAACAAGAGCCAGCTGTTTTTAGCAAAATAGGCATAAGTATTTTTGAGTTTGTAATTACTTTAGAAACACAGAAAGTATGCATTGATTTTTGTAAATAGAAAATTAAATGTCTTCTTTCACTCTAGTCAATAGTGGAAACTTCTAGTATTGTGTTGCGCAGCTCAGTGCAGTTGCTTTCTCTTTCCTCATATATCAGCAAAGAAGGGTAAACCTTCCTACTTTTGCAGTTCTCACATCATATCCCACTGGTGAAGGCTCTTGTCTGAAGGCTCTCTAGTTAGAACATGTTAGAGTTGCAAATAACATCAGCATCCTCACCCTCAAACTGTTTGCTGAAGGATCCAAGACCTAGTGCAACTTGATGTCTACCCTGAGGACCCTCTACTGGGTCCTGGAGGACCTGGATAGGGTCTAGGGATCCTGATTTGAAGTCTAGACAATTTTCCTCTACATCCAGTTACTTCCCTCAACTTCAGGAGAAACGTGTGCACCAGGGAAGAAAATCCTTACTTGTTTGTTCTCAGATGAAACCAGGTGCTTATGGGACAAAGAGGTGGGCAGCTTTTCAGGGTCTCCCTTGGATGGGGTCTCCTCTCCCTGGCCTGCTGACTAGAGCCTGACTTTGGGTCCAACAGCTCCTAGTGATGCTGCCTCCGTATCTGGGAACAGAGCTTCTTCTCAGCCCCTCAAACCAGAGTGATGATTCGGATAGAGGAGGGGCAGATATTTTATGTCAAGGAGAGGAAAAAAGAGAGAAAATTCACATTTATCAGCCATGTACCAGAGGTTTAGCACTGTTTAATCCACTTCATATTATTTAATCCTTAAAATAAGGCTGTGAGATAATGAGCCCCATTTTACAGATGAGAAAATCATACTGTCCTGTAATTATTAGTCTGCTTTTCTCATTAGACTGTGGGTTACTTAAAGGTGGAGACTGGGTCCTGTTTTTCCTGTTTTACAGTTTGTCACACAGTGCCAGGTATACAGTAGGGGCTAGGTAGAAGTTTGTTGAGTGAACACATGAATAAATAAACCAGCTGCCTAAAACCTCTCAGTAAGAGGTGGTGCTAGGATTCACATCCAGACCTCTGGCTTTAAGGCTGCCTGGAAGGGAAGCCCAGGGACAGAAGAGCTGGTTTTCATTCTGGCTTTGGGGATGGCTTCTGAGAGGCTGTTCTATGCTATGCTTTTGGGTCAGGGACAGGAACGCTCATGCTTCTGCTTCTGGGGTCTCTCTCATAGCACCTCATAGCTGACACTACTATGTCAAGATTTAATCAAAGGGAAGCTGAAGCTCAGCGGTGTGTATGTGCGCACGAGCGTGTGTGCAGTGTGCTTTCCACACTGAGCTCTCCCAGGGATCAGCTGATGAGAGAAGCCTGAAGCCTTCAAGGGACCCTCGACGTCTTCATTTTAATAAAGCTGTCACTTGTGGTCACTTTCAAACTAAAACAATCTAGTGGGTGCAGAAGGTAAAAAGTAAACTGCACGAAAAGCAGAGAATAATGCTAGGAAAGATGCAGGTAAGCAGGGCATTTCTGCTTCAAGAGGACAGACAGCATTGAAGTCATTTTAATTGACACCTGAAGAGTCACTAGAAAGGAGAAAACATAGCTTCATTTCCAAGAAAGGAAACAGAGTGCTTGGGACCCCAGACGTAAAGGGAAGTTGGCCTCTGGCTTTCCCTCTGAAGCAGAAACAGAGGGCCTCCTGTTCACCCCGAGGTCTGTGAAAACCTCAGAATGGACTCCACAACCTGTGTCTTCAGGGTGGCAGTGACTGGTGGCCTGGCAAGTTAGGACTTGCTGTTTTGCACTCAGGAGAGAGGTGTCAGGAAAGGTCTGCAGTGAGGAGAGGGAGCTGAGAGAGGGCAACCCGGAGGTCAGAAGAGGGTGTTTCTTGCTTGCCTGTGGAAATCCCTTGAGGAGATGGCCCAGGTGTCAAGCTGGGCAGCCTGGAACTCCAAGTTCTCTGCTGGACACCTGGGGAATCACCCACCCATGGATGTGGGTCTGAGTTTGGCACCGCAGGACCTTCTCCACTTTCCCCAGGCAGGAAACGGACACAGTAAAAGCTCCTCCTCAGACTCTGCCTGTCGGGACAGCACAGCCCATTAGCTGGAGCCTCAGACAACTATGATTTTTCTTTTCCTATTATTCTCTGATATTTTCAATTTGAAAAGAGTCATTTAGGCAGTAGGGTGGAAGAGGGCATAGTAGACATAGGGGAAAAATTGAAAATGTCATTTAAAAAGGACTATTCCATTCTTTTTTTTTTTTTACCTCAGCAGACAGATGGCTGTCTCACCTTTTGCTCACAGCCAGGAGCAATAGCCAGTGGGTCAACCGAGGAGAGCAGTGATTTTATTTTCCTTTTCATTTCAAACAGATTGTGTAGCCTTTGGGGTGTGGGGGACCAGTGGAATGAAGCTATGGGCTGGGAAACTAATTATGCCTCCCTGCATGGCTGAGCTACTTAATACCAAACTGTCACTGAGGCTGATTCTTCCCTGGGGCAGAAAATCTTCCCAAATTCCTTATCCCTTTCTCTTTGCCTTTTGGGTTTTGCCAGTTTGAGAAAACAGGAGCAAAATCCAGGAAGCTTCTCAAAGCTCTGAAATGGTGTTCTGCATTCTGGTTGCTAAGGCTGCATTCTGATCCACATCACCCTTCCCTCTGCCATGCAGACTTGGTGCCAGGCGGGGTCTGGAGTCACTTGGATTTGCCTCAAATCCTGGTGCTGCCTCTTACTGGTGTTGCCAGAAGCTGCTTGGGTGTCTAGGGCTGGATGCAGATTGCTTGTCCACCCTGTCCTTCTCCACTCTCCAGCAGTGTGGGAGCAGGAATGGGCTATCTGAATAGTAAGCCTGCCTCACTTCACTGATTCTGAAACTGAGACCCAGCTGCGTGGATGGCATGGTCAGCACAGTGCCACTGATGGACACCATGCACAATGAAGGAGAATAAGACATTCAATAATACTCTTAATGGATTTTTAACTTACTAACCAAACCAACACAATCTTTGAAAAGTGATATCTTAGTCTATTTGGGCTGCTATAACAAAATACCATAAACTGTGTGGTGTATTAATAACAGACACTTATTTCCTCACAATTCTGGAGGCTGGGAAGTCCAAAATTAAGGCATAGCAGATTCTATGTTTGGTGAGGGCCCAATTTCTTGCTCATAGATGGCACCTTTGTGTTTCACATGGTAGAATAGACAAGACAGCTTTCTGAGGTTCCTTTCATAAGAACAGTAATCCCACTCATGAGGGTCCGCCCTCATGGCCTTATCGCCTCCCAAAGGCCCTACCTCCTAATTCCATCAACTTAGTGGTTAGGATTTCAACATATGGATTTGGGGAAGGGATACAGACATTTAGATCATGGCAAGTGGTTACACATACATGCATAAGACACATTTATTTATGATAGCAAATGTTATGCTTTGCAATAACTCTGATTTCAGTAATTGCTGTCCCCCTTTTCCCCTCTCGGGAGACCTTAGTCCATGTAGTCCCCAGCTAGCCAGATGTCTCAAATAACACTGGATCCAATAAAATCCATAGATCTTTTTAAGGAGAGAAAATGAGTTTTAAATATGGAATGGAAACATTTAAAAATATAGCCTTTGTGACAACATGAAGATTATGAATATTCAGTTTGGACACAATCTCAAGCAATTAGGCAGATGCATATTTCCAGGGAGGGTAGGTTGCTCTGATGGTTGAGGGGGTGGGTGCTGTGTATCATTTCAAAACTGGATTTCCTTGGAGACTTCAAAGTTTGATTTTAGGAATATATGGGAATGAAGTCTCAGAGAAAGCCCCATACATTCCCCCACCTTTGGCAGGCCACACTCCCTTTGGCCACATCCATACAGTTAGGCTTTAGCTGAGAAATCTGCTCAGATCTAGCAAACTCTCTAGATTCTGAATGCTGAGGTGGTAACTGAGCCAGTGTTGGAGCAAAACAGTCTGTTTACAGCCTTGGAGGATGGTTCTTATGTGGCAACACTTAGTCTTGGCTGTTGGGTATTATTTGTTTACAGCCCAGTTTTCTCCATGTTGAATTCTCATTAGAATTAAAGTGTCTTGGGAGAAGCACCAAACACAAATTGAAATAGTTGATGGGAAGACATAACTTAGAACTGCCTCCTTTCAAAGAAGACTTTGTACCAGCCAATAGTCTGTTTGAACTTTTCAGGATAACCAGAGTTTTTAGCAATTTAATATTCTCAGGTTATATGGGACAACCCAATTTTAAATATTCTGATCTATTTTCCCTAGAAACCATGTAAATGAATCATAAATTCTAGTATTTCCAAAGTTTACCACCCATTTTGACTCCTGTACCTGGAAGCAGCACAAAGCTCTTGCCAGACCACACACCCTTATTTTTAATTCAGAAAATATGGTCAAAGTGAAGTAAACAGAGTACTGATCAATAGAGCCAGCTGTTCTCTAAATGATTCTCTCTTTTTTTGCCGTGCAAATCCCAGGGGGTTAGGGAAGAACTGGAATGGCAGCGTGAGGAGCTCTGTGGGTCCTTTGCCCAGTGAAACAACGTAACTGGTAAAAATTATTAAAAAATACCCATCTAAAGTCCCTGGAAATTGCCCTGATGACATACATAAAATGAAGAAACACTTATTCAAGAAAATCTACGAAATTTTAGTAATAACAAGAGTCTGGGACATTTGAGCCATGATCGCCCTTCCTCCCCCAATTCCAGGTCAATAAAACAGAAACTGTCCTCTGGACAGATATGGACAAGAAGATGGGGTGCTTCTTTCCCACAACTTCCACTCTAGGGCTATATTTTTCTCTCAGAAGGGCCAGGCCACCAGGATTTCTCATGTCTCCCAGCTCTGTGTTGCAGAGCATGGTTGAGTGGTCTGGGGCTGCCCCTACTTACAGAGTGGAAGTTTTACCCTATGTTGAGAATACTAGGCCCTGATTTCCCCTATCCCTGGCTCACATGTAGGGTGGAGGTTTCATAACAGGAGAGACAATTCAAGAGGATCAGTGACTACCATCTCCACCCAGCACCCCACTCATACAGCAGGGATGTCACTCTGAGAGAAAGAATTAGGTTGCTATTCCTACTCACAACTCCAGAGCAGTGGTGTAGATATTCTGCCCAGGGATAGGGGCAGGCTGTAGGAACACAGAGATTTGTAGCTTTTGACTTTATTTGGAATGGAGTATGAGGAGGTCCAAGCATAAAAGCAATTTCTGAGCATTTAAGAGGAGGTTAGTAGCTCCATAATAGCAACAAAACAAACGGAGTAGGCCAGCTAGACGACCTAGCACAGTAAGTTCTCCTATCAACACAGTAACACTGTTGATAGGTTCTTAGAAACTGTGACTTTAAGCAAATCAGGCAGGTCCTCAAATAACGTCATTTCCTTCAATGTTGTTTTGTTATAACATTGATGAGAAAAAAACAGGTTTTGTTATATGTTATATTTTGCTTACAGTCACAGTTTCCAAGAATCTATTGATGATGTTAAGTGAGGACTTACTGTAGTTTAACAGACATAATCAAAGAAAGAGACATTTCCTATGGTCAAAGAAAGCCTCAAAAACTGGCCTCAAAGAAAATTCCTGCCAAAAAACCCCCAAACCCAAATTTAATTGGATCAGACTGTGGAGCAATTTATGCCTAAAGGCACTGTTGAAAACAATAGAGCAATCAGGTAGTAACTAGTGGAGGCTAACAGCTGGAGGTGAAACTAATCGGGCAGTCCAGCCAGAAATGTAACAGGGAGATAAGCAATAGAGACAGTTAAAAGGAGCTCTGCTAAAATCACTGTCATCCTAGGGGGTTCGATAGGGAGAATCAGGACATTGTGCACATGCCTAAGGTTTCACCTTCAGAGACTATACACTGTTGGAGGAAAAGGACTTCATTGAAGTAGCCCATCCAATGCGGTAAACAAGTAAACAAGTATACAGTGCAACAAGAAGAAGTCCTTGGGTGGGGGATTAATCAGTATTCAAAGTGTCTAAAATATAGTATCTAAAATGTCTGGTTTTCAACAGAAATTTAAGAGACATCAAAGCAGAACATAGAAATTGTCTTTCAGGGGACCTGGATGTGAGACTTACCAGAAAAAGACAGCCAAGTAGCTATTATGTATTTGTTCAAAGAACTAAAGGAAACTATCCTGAAAAAATTAAAGGCATCATGAAAATGTCTTACCAATAGGTAATAACAATAAAAAGAAGTTATGAAAATAGTTAAATGGAAATTCTGGACTTGAAATGTATAAGAAATGAAAAGAAAAAATCACTGGGGCACTTAAAAATATATTTGAGTTGGCAGAAGAAAGTATCAGCAAATTTGAAGATAGATCAATAGAGATTACCACATCTGAAAAAAAGAGAGAAAGAGAATGAATAAAAATATGCAGAGCTTTAGAAAAACATGGAACACCATCAAATACAGCAATGTTATGTTTAATGGGAATACTTGAATGAAAGAAGAAAGAAGCCAAAAAATATATGAAGAAATAATAGCCAAATACTCCCCAAATTTGAGAAAGAATATTAATCTTTATATCCAAGAAGCTCAACAAGGTTCGTATAGGATAAAAACAAAGCCACATCCAGACACATCATAGTTGAAATTTTGAAAGCTAAAGAGAGAGAAAATCTTGGAAGCAGTAACAGAAAGACCACTTATCACCTACAAGAGAATACTGATAAGATTAGCAGCTGAATTCTCATCAGAAACAATGGAGGACAAAAGGCAGTGGGATGATATATTCAAAAGTGTTGAAAGAAAAAAAAAGTTAACCAAGAATCATTACACAGCAAAACTATTCTTCAAAAGAATAGTTGAAGACAAAATGAATACAAAATAAAGTCATTACCAGAAAAACAAAAACAGAATTTGTTGTTATCAGGTCCACCTTACAAGAAATACTACAGATTGTTCTTCAGGCTGAACGTGAGTCACACAGGACAGTAATTCAAATTCACAGAAGAGACAAAGAGCACCACTAAAGGTAATTATATAAGCCATTATAAAAAACAATGTATTTGTGTATTTCTCCTCCTTTCTTCTCTTAACTGATTTAGAAAGGAATTGCATAAAAAATGCAAATTATTGTACTGCTGAGCTTATATATTAAGAGGAAGCACAAAAATATGGAGGAGGGAATAGAATTATATAGGACTAAATTTTCTATATTTCACTAGAATTAAGTTAATGGACTTGGATGAGTTAAGAGGTATATTGTAAGCTTCAGACCAACCACTAAGAAAATAACTCAAGAAGTAGAGTAAAAGATATTCTAAATGTTCTTATCACAAAAAAGATAAGTATGTGAGGTGATGAGTATGTTAAGTTGATTGAATCACTTTACAATGTATTCATATATCAAAACATCACATCATACACTGTAAATATATATAATTTTTATTGGTAAATTCTACTTTAGTAAAGCTGGGAAAAAAGAAATGTTAAAAATTATTAAGGAAATTAAAATGTTGTACAAGAAAATATTGACTTAGTGCACAAGAAAGTAAAGGAGGAAAGGAGGAACAAAAATATATGAGATATAGAAAACAAAAAGTAAAATTTCAGATATAAACCCAACTATATTAATATTAACATTAAATATGAATGGATTAAATGATCCAATTCGAATGTTGAAATTGTCAGATTGGATGAAAACACAAGATGCAACTACACACTGTCTACAGGAGACACACTTTTGATTCAAAGATATAAATAATTTGAAAGAGAAAGGATGAAGAAAGAGACACAATGCAAACAGTAATTGTAAGAAATCTGGAGTGGCTATATTTAATATCAGACAAAACTGACGTTAAAACACCAAAAAGTTACTAGAGATAAAGAGCAAAATTTTATAATGATAAAAGGATCAATCCATAAGGAGGATATAGAAATTATAAACACATATGCACCTTAACCACAGACCCCTAAAATACATGAAGCAAAAAATGGAAAAACTTAACAGAGAAATAGACAATTCAACATTAATAGTTGGAGACTTCCATACTTTCTTTAAATAATGGGTAGAACAATTAGGCAGATGTACTACTGATGATATAGAAGACCTGAACAAAAGTATAAACCAATTAGACCTAATAGACACTTATAATTCACTCCATTTAATAACAGCAGAATATACATTTTTTTCAAGCATATATGGAAAATTATCCAGAATAGACCATACACTAGGCCATAAAACAAACCTGAATAAATTTCAAAGGACTGAACTCATCCTTTAAAATGAACAAAGTACATTCTCTGGCCACATGAAATGTAATTAGAACCAATAACAATAGGAAATCTAGAAAATTAAAAAATACGTGAATATTAGATAACATACTCCTAAATAACCAAGGGATAGAAGAAGAAATTAAAAGGGAAATTACAAACTATTTTGAGGTGAATGAAAATGAAAACACAACATACAAAACTTATGCAGATAAAGCAGTATTTAAAGGGAAATGTATAACTATGAATGTCTATATTGAAAAAGAAAAAATATCTTAATAACCTAGTTGTGATAGGTTGACAAAAGTTCCTCCAAAAGATATCCGTGTTCCAATGCCTGGAACTAGTAAATATTTTATTTGAAAAAAGACTCCTTGCTAATGTGAATTAGTTAAGGTTTTGAGATGATGGGTTTATCCTGGATTATTCAGATGGGCCCTAAATTTGATCATCAGTAACCTCCTAAGAGAGAAGCAGAGGAAGGTTACACACACATGAAAATGAAGGCTGATTTTGGAGTGATGCAATCACAAATCAAGGAATGCTGGCAGCTACCAGGAGCTGGAAGAAGCAAGGAACAGATTCTCCTCTAGAGCCTGCAAAGAAGTATAGCCCTGCTGACACCTTGATTTTGCCTCAAGAAAGACTGATTTTGGACTTCTGGCCTCCAGAATTGTTAGAGAATAAGTTTCTGTTGTTTTAAGCCATTAGGTCTCTAATAATTTGTTATAGATTACAGTTATAATTTGTTATAGATTATTATAGATTATAGTAATTTATTATAGATTATAGTGATTTGTTATAGATTACTGCAACCTTAAGAAACTGCAAAAAGAAGAGCAAACTAAACCTAAAGCATGTGGAAGAAAGGTAAGGATTAGCACTGAAATAAATGGAGAATAGAAAGCCAATAGAGAAGATCAACAAAACCAAAAGTTGGTTCTTTGAAAAGGTCAATAAAATGGACAGAACTTTAGATAGACTGACTAAGGCAAAAAGAATACTCAAATTATTGGTCAGGCGCGGTGGCTCACGCCTGTAATCCCAGCACTTTGGGAGGCCGAGGCGGGTGGATCATGAGATCAGGAGGTCGAGACCATCCTGGCTAACACGGTGAAACTCCGTCTCTACTAAAAATACAAAAAATTAGCCGGGCGTGGTGGCAGGAGCCTGTAGTCCCAGCTACTCAGGAGGCTGAGGCAGGAGAATGCTATGAACCCGGGAGGTGGAGCTTGCAGTGAGCCGAGATCATGCCACTGCACTCCAGCCTGGGCGACAGGGTGAGATTCCGTCTCAAAAAAAAAAAAAAAAAAAAAATCAAATTATTAAAATTAGGGATGAAAGGGAGGACATTGCAACTGACCTTAGAAATAAAGAAGGATTATAATAAAATGATATACCAAAAAAATTATTAGGCAACTTAAATGAAATGGACCAATTCTTAGACTGACGCAAACTACCAAAGTAAACAACAGAAGAAATAGAACATATAAATAGGCCTCTTAACAAGTAAAGAGATTGATTAGTGATTTAAAAAATTCTCCCAAAGAAAAGCCCAGGTCCAAATGGCTTTACTGGGTAACTTCTACTAAATATTTAAGGAAGAATCAATACCAGTTCTTCATAAACTCTTCTGAAAGATAGAAAATGAACACTTGTCAACTCATTTTATGAAGCCAGTGTAACTCTGATATCAAAACCAGACAAAAATGTCATAATGAAAGAAAACCTCAGACCGTATCTCCTATGAATATAGAAACAAGAATCTACAACAAAGCAGTAGCAAACTGAATTCAGCAACATATAATCAGGACGATGCACCATAATGAGTGGAATTTATTCCAAGAATTCCTGGTTGGTTTAACATCTAAAAATTAGTGTTACACATAAAATATTGATGAAGTATAAAAACCACATGATCATCTCAAAAGGTGCAGAAAAAGCATTTGACAAAATCTACCCTGTCTGGATGAAAACACTCAATAAACTAGGAATTGAAGATAATTTCAACAACCTGATGAAGAACATCTACAGAAAAACCCACAACTAACATCATACTTAATGGTCAAAGACTGAATGACCATTAAGATCATTCAATCTCAGGAACAACAGAAGCATATCTGCTGTCATCACTCCTATTTAATATTATACCAGACGTTTTAAAGAAAGTGAAGCTATCTCTGTTTGCAGATGACATAATCATGTATCCTAGGGAATCCACTAAAAATCAGTTAGAACTAGTAAGTGAGTTCAGTGAGGTTACAGGATACAAGATCAATATAAAAAAACAAATTGTATTTCTATCACTATCAGTGGGCGATCTGAAAACAAACTATAAAAAATCATGTATAATAGAATCAAAAAGAATAAAACGCTTAGGAAGAAATTAAGAAAAAAGTGCAGAACTTGTACTCTGAAAACTACAAAACATTATGTTGTTGAAAAAGTTAAAGAAGACCTAAATAAATGGGAAGACATCTCATGTTCATGGACTGCAAGACTTAATATTGTTAAGATGGCAATACTTCAGATATCTTTATCAAAATCCCAGCTGGCTTTTACACGGAAATTGACAGGCTTATCTTAAAATTCTGATGGAAATTTAAGGTATACAGGCTAGCCAAATAATCTTGAAAAACAAAAACAAAATGGACAACTCACATTTTTTTGATCTGAAAATGTACTGTGAAGCTACAGTAATTAAGGCAGTGTGATACAGGCATGAGGACAGACACATTGATCAACAGAATAGAATTGAGAGTCCAGAATTAAGTGCTTACATTTATGGTCAATTTTATTTTGATAAGGATGCTCAAACAATTTAAAGGGGGGAAAGAATCGTCTTTTAACACATGGTGCTGGAACAACTGTATATCTACATGTTAAGGATAAAGTTGTCCCCCATCTCACTCTATCCACAAAAACTAACTCAAAATGGATCATAGAACTAAATATAAGAGATAAAATCATAAAACTCTTAGAAGAAGACAAACCTAAATCTTTGTGACTTTAGGTTAGGCAAAGGCCACTTAGGTATGACACCAAAAGCACAGTGACAAAAAAAAAATGGATAAATTGGATTTGATCAAATTTAAAACTTTGTATATCAGAGAATACTATTCAACGAGTATTCTCTTGAAATGATAATCCAATGAACTGGGGACAATATTTGGGAGTCATTTATCTGGTAAGGGGTTAATATCCAGAATTTACAAAAACTCATAATTCAATAGTAAAGGTGATAAATGACGCAATTAAAAAATAGGCAAAACATATCAATAGACAAATTCTCTGAAGAAGATATACAAATTTTCAATAACCACATGAAAAGATGCTGGACATAATTAGCCATTTGGGAAATGTAAATCAAAACCACAATGAGATATGGCTTCACACCCACTAGGATAATGAGTGTTGGTGAGGATGTGGAGAAGTTGGAATCCTCATACACTGCTGAAGAGAATGTGTCTTAGTTCATCTTGGCTGCCATAACAAAATAAACAAAACTGGGTAGCTTTTAAACAATAGAAATTTCTCACAGTTTTGGAGGGTGGGAAGTCCAAGATCAGGGTGCCAGCTTGATGGGGTTCTGTCTGGTGAAGTCTCTCTTCTGGGTTGCAGCCTCCTGACTTCTTGCTGTGTCCTCACATGGTAAAAGGGGCTAACTAGCTCCCTGAGCCCTCTTTATAAAAAGGCTCTAATTCCATTCATGAGGACAAAGGCCTCATGACCTATTCACCTCCCTAGGGCCCCACCGTCTAAAGACATCACCTTGGTGATTAGATTTCAACATACGAATTTTGGGGCAAAATAAACATTCAGATCATAGCAAAATGTAAAATGGTGTCATCACTTTGGAAAACATTTTGGGACTTAAAATTTTAAGCATAAAGTTTATGTGACCAGGTAATTTCAATTCTAGGAATGAATATATATGTATATATTCATTCTTGGAGATTTTATATATATATATATATACACACACACACACACACACGTATATTTTGTGTATATATACACATATATATTCATTCTTGGAGATTTTATATATATATATATATATACACACACATGCATATTTTGTATCTGTGTGTATATGTATATAGATTTTATATATATATATATTTATGTGTACATATATATATGCCCAAGATAATTGAAAACACATATCTACACAAAAACTTGTACACAAATGGTTATAGCAATATTATTTATAATGGCAAAAAGTGAAAATAATCCAAATGTCTATCAACTGATGAATGGATAAACAAAATATGGTATATCTATGGAATGATATATTTATTCAGCCATAAAAAGGAACAAAATACTGGCACATGCTACAACATGGATAAATCTTGAAAACATTACAGTAAGTGAAAGAAGTCAGACAAAAAATATTGTATCATTTGATTTGTATGAACAGAGAAGTCTATAGAGACAGAAAGTAGATTAGAGGTTGCCTAGGGCTGGGTCTGAGTGTGGGGATGGGAAATAGGGAATGACTGCTAGTGGGTACAGGGTTTCTTTTGGGAGTGATGAAAATGTTCTAAAATTAGATTGTGGTAATGAGTGCACAGGTCTGTGAATCAACTAAAAACCATTGAATTGTACCTTTTAAATGCGTCGCTGTTATGGTATGAAAATTATATATCAATAAAGCTTAAAAAATAATGTGTGGTTGTTAATGTTAAGAACTGACTCAGGCTAGAGCTTTTCCAACTTTAGTGGAGGAAAGCATTTCTGCATTTAAGACTTCTGGAATGAGGTCCCTCTGAACAGGAAGCACTGATACCAACGAACTGTGGCCACCTGGACCTGACATTCTTCTAAAAAAATACTGTGCTTTCTCCTCTCTCTCATGTATAGATACACAAATGCACATACACAGAGTCTGGCATGGAGTGAAAACTACTTTCAATTCCAAAACGGAGAATCTTCTATGTAGCCTAGCAAAGCAGAGAGGAGCTGAAAAGCAAGAGAAAAGCATCCTTCATCTAAATCTCTATGAATCCACAAAGTACAAACATGAAGACCAATTCTTTGAAAAGCCAAATGCAAGGCAGGGGAATCATGTTCCAATGAGCATGAGGCTCATGTGAAAATTTTATGTTCCAAGGGTCATCTTGGAACTTGACAGTGCAATTGAGAAAGTCTGGAAATTTTTATTTTATTTTACTTTATTTTATTGTTTTGGTAGAAATGGGGTCTTGCTATGTTACCCAGGCTGGTCTCAAACTCCTGGCCTCAAGCCATTCTCCTGCCTCTGCCTCACAAAGCACTGGGATTAGGGGCATGAGGCACCACGTTGGGCTCAAGCCTGGAAATTTTTAAACGGTGACGATCACTTATAAGAAGCCTCTGGAAATGGTAGAAAAAAAAATTAGATGTGGTCTGGCTATAAAGCATCTTGCTAACATTTGGACATGTGGACAAAAAGGAACAAAGTTCCTCACGCATCTTATAGCCCCTTTGTTAACATCAGTGTCTGTTTGCAGAGAAGGAAGGCCAAGCTTCATAGTACCTTTCAGAAATTGGGAAAACTGAGGAAAGGATTTAGTATGGGCTTCTCACCTCATAGATTTTTTTAGACTCATGAGCTGACAAAGTACCAAGAATGGCTTGAGACCCTCTATTCCACGGTCCACAAACTCAAATGCTAGGCAGGCAACGTAAATGGGTGGTATGGATTTGTTATGATAGAACAGGGCACAGTTATAACCTGTAGAGAAGTAAAGACTGTACGTCTTGCCTAAAGGGAGCTGCATTGGACAGACTTAAAACGAAGCGGGAGGCCGAGGCGGGCGGATCAGAAGGTCAGGATATCGAGACCATCCTGGCTAACACGGTGAAACCCCGTCTCCACTAAAAATACAAAAAATTAGCCGAGCGTTGGGGGGTGCCTGTAGTCCCAGCTACTCAGGAGGCTGAGGCAGGAGAATGGCGTGAACCCGGGAGGCGGAGCTTGCAGTGAGCCGAGATTGCGCCACTGCACTCCAGCCTGGGAGACACAGACAAAAACAAAAAACAAAACAAAAAAAAACAACGCGAAGCATGGGCGTCCTCTGTTCTGGTCTGACCCTTAGCATTTTATCTACAAGAAAGGTAACCAGAGGCCTTAAGAAGGAAATGACTTGGTTAAATTGACAGAATATCTTGCCTTCTCTTTATACTTTGAAGATAGGTCAAAAAATTTTCAGTATGGGCCCCAGACTGCCTAATAAATCAGCCCCTTTCCTGTTTTTTGGCTTTTCAAAGAGTTGGAACTCCCAAATGTGCTTTGGGGAGTGGTGGGATTTTTACATGAAGGATGTTCCCACTGTTTCTCACCATCTTTCTGGTTTTCTAAGAAGGAACTGTGGTTTATACCCTTTTTTGTAACTGAAAGTTGTTTTGAGCTTGTGCCAGACCCAGGGCGTGTGCTGTGTGTAGGGGTAAGGTGAGGGAGCATGGTTCTTCCAGGGAGCCATGGTAGGAACTTGAGGGAGTGAACCCCTTATTTGGCTGGAGGTATTATTTGCCTGGAAAGTGGAGGACAGTTGCGGGAAGGATGAATTGCTCGAACATTATCTAGAAAACTCAGTCCACTTCCTTGCAGGAACAGCATGTCAATATGTTTTTGTCTGCTGGACAATGTGTGGGAAGCATCTTTGATTTTTTTTTCATAACCGTGCATATAATTTCTTAGCATTTCACTTCCGGGCATTGATTAAAGCTTTTCTGTCTCTTTAGAGTCATTAAACAGAAAAATGCCTGCCAGAGACAGATTGACGATGTTTCTAGGGACTCGCTTAGAGAAATAGGAATCTCCTTAACTTGCTGAAAAGTTTTTCTGGTTTGTGCCAAATAGCTAGCATTTATTGAGTTTTATTACATGCCAGGTACCATGCTAAATGCTATGCACAAATTATCTCACTTTATCTTCACAGCAACAAACTGAGATATGCTATTATTATCCCCTTTTTCTATTATAAAATTGAGGCACAGAGACATTAAATCATGTATCTGGGGTCACTCAGTCAGCATGTGTTGGGATAGGAATTGACTCTATGTGGTCTGATCTTGAGGACTGTGTTACATCAAACTCAAAGCCCTTAAATCTTCATAACATCTAATCACAGCTGGGTATTGGCTTTCAAGATTATAGGTGTGTTCTCAGGACCCAAACCTCCTAATGTATGTATTTTTGTCCCTTCAAAGGGTATGGGAGCACAACTGTATGGCTGGGCTCATTGTATTTCCATCTGGCACTAAAGAAAATGCACTTCTATTACTATCTCAGCCTCCTTTAACCACATACATTCACCCAGGAGGGAGCATTTCCATAAAGTTGATTTAAAATGACAGCAGGACTCACTGGGGGGCTGCTTTCCTTGTGGGCAGAATGACTGTAGTTGGAGATGTAAAGTAGGAAGAGAAATGGAGGCTGTCGTGGTCTCCCTCCCCACTTGCCTATAAAATTGGAAGGATGTGATTGTAATAATTTGCATTTACAAATGAGGAGCCTGAGAAGCATGGATGAGAAGAAATGCAGTGAGGCTCATCCAGTAAAGTCAACCATGAGCCAAGGATTGTGCTAGATGCTTTACCTATACAGTCATGTATCACATAATGATGGGGATATGTTCTGAGAAATGCATTGTTACCACAGTATTATCGTTGTGCAAACTTCATAAAGTTTGCACAACGATAATATTGCCTAATAATATGTGTACATGTGTCTTAGCTTTTAAGCCTTACGAAGTCTTAAAAAGGCCTTAAAAAGGCTTAAAAACTAACACACACACACACACACATACACACACACACACACACACACACACGCTAGCCTAGGCCTACAGAGTCAGGATCATCAATATCACTGTCTTCCACCTCCACGTCTTGTCCCATTGGGCAATAACATGCATAGAGCTGTCATCTGCTATGATGATAATGCCTTCTTCTGGAATATCTCAGGAAGGACCTGCCTGAGACTGTCTTACAGTTAACTTAAAAAAAATTATGTAGAAGGAATATATTCTAAAATAATAATAAAAATATAGTAAATACATAAACCAGTAACATAGTTGTTGATTATCATTATCAATGATTATGTACTGTACATAATCGTATGTTCTATACTTTTATATGACCGGCAGTGCAGTAGGTTTGTTTACATAAGCATCACCACAAACACCTGAGGAATGCATTGTTATGTGACATAAGGATGGCTGTGATGTTACTAGGCAATAGGAATTTTTGGGCTCCATTGTAATCTTACAGGACCACCATTGTACATGTGTTCTGTCATTGACCGAACATCATTATGCGGTGGGTGACTGTACAAGATTCCAGTCAATCTTCACAGCATCCTTGCTGAGCAGACAGTAACGTGCTCATTTTATCAATGAGGAAACAGATTCAAAAGCAAGTTGGGAGTGATATCTCACTAGTATATCCCTGTTGCACTGATGCAGCAGAACAGCCGGTGTCCTTCTGATTGGTTGCTGCCTAATATAGGTAGAGTAAGGAAAGTTAACTTTAATGTCAACTTCCAAACCAGTGGCTTTAACTAGTACAATGAAAATATCCCTCACTTACCCAACAAGCAATATGGAAGTTCCTTGTGGGCCTGCAGTCTTCCTTCCATCCAAGGACACAGGCTTGGGCCCTGTCACTTTCTGTGTGACCCCTTGCGTGCAATCGGCAGATACGGGGAGAGAGAGAACATGGAAAGAGCATGGAGGTGCCCGTGAGCCAGGACTAGATATGGAGCACCTAATTTCCACCACATTTTTTCACAGAATCAGCCATGTAGCAGCCCCTGACTGCAAGGGAAGCTGGGAAATGTAGTCTACCTGGTTTCCCTGGAAGAAAGGGAGGTGGTCTTAGTGAACACACAACAGTGTCTGCCACATGACCATGCTGCATTGGTTATTACATATTTGAATATCACCCCTAGGTGAAGTCAAAGGTAGCAAGTGGCAGAGCCAGGAGTAGGACCTAGGTCTGTGTAACCTCAGATCTGGATTCTTTGCAGGGCCTCTCATACTCCTTTAATGGCTGGCTCAGGTTCTGCACCTCTGGATGCAGTGGGTGTTGTGATTGCCTATGCAGACTCTCTTTCCAGGCACCGACAATTCTATAAAACATGTGACTGCTCTCCCTTTCCCTTCCATGGACTATCTGGGCTACAAATTTGAGAGTAGGTTGTTGGGAATTTTTGTGAGCAGCCAACTCAAGATCAGGTCTGTGAAGCTCCTGGCTTATGTGGTGCTCAGTAGCTCTCTTGGGAGTGAGGGGCGATAGACAAACTGTGTCACTCTCCCCAGGAGGGCTGGGCTGTCATTAGCATTCAGCAAGGCTGTGAGTCTTGTTGTACAAATCAGCTGTTTAAAGGCCTTAAAAAAAAACCCTAAAACTGCTGAATGCCTCTCGTGGTTGAAGCTCTTATGAGTGTGGAGCTAACAGTTTCCTACGCCTGCTGAACGGCAAAAGGGGAGCCATGGTGTAGTGTTTTCCTTTTGATTCATATTTGGGAGTCATTTTTAGCAATATGGCAAAATGTGAAGATGCTCTTGGAATGTGGGCATTTGTTACCTTTGGCAAAGGAGATTGCTTGTATTTTTGTTTGTCTGTTTTGGTTTTTTTCTTTACAGCTCTTGATCTTGTTTATTCAGAGAAGCAAGAAGGATCTGTTGGTTTCATAAATGTGCTTCTATTCTTGAAAAAATGCTAGAGTTAGCCACTTCTCCCCCCACTTCCTCACTGGTCTGTGGCAGGAGACTCAAGTTGCAAAGTAACGCAGCCCCCTTTCCTTCCTGGCTTCTCCCTCCACTCCTATGGGGGTCATCAGGGGGAGGGGCAGAGAGCTAACCAGCAGAGTCCAAACACATTATCCCTTTTGTCTGGGTTTCAGAGTCAGTTTATTTTCTTCTATCAGTTGGGAAGGTGATTCTGTGCATAGGGATTCCTTGTGTGCAGTCTTTCCCAAAATAGGGCTTAGTGTATTGTGCCAGCTTTGACTTCAGTCACTCTGCTTGCTGGTGCAACTGACCCTGCTTCATCAGACCTGGGCAAAAACAGGCCTTTTTAGTAGAGTTCTAATGGGCACTGCTTGTTTGATGGTAATTAACTGGGTATTGGGAATTTCCTCAGTTCCAGATGTCTGGGAGTTAGAAGCAAATAACATCTGTTCTCATCAAAAGATAGAGTGGCAAAGTACAAATCACAAGTCACTCTCAATAAATGCAGGAGCTGGTGTTTGAGATCCACAGTGGAGCCAGATTACCTGTTTGCAGTACTCCTCTATGGATAGAGGAAACAGAGCTAAACATTTCCTCTGAGCCTGGAGCTGACCTGGATAAGCCTCTTCTTGCTTAACAGCATCCCTGAGTCTTCATCCAGATTTGGGAAGAGGATGAGGTTGGTTAGGATGCTGAGTGATAAGGAGGAAAAGGATACTATGGAGCCCAGCATCTATCTGATCTAGGGAGAGAATTCATGACTAGTAGACAGAGGCAAGAATTGACTCACTTCACAGGAATCAAGGCGTAACATTATTCCTTCCCTCCCTCCTACTCTTCCTTTCTTCTTTCCATTTGTCCATGCATCCATTGGTTTAGTCAACAGACATTTAAACAGTACTCACTAAATGCCAGATTCTTTGCTAGGTGACTGGAGGCGTGCAAAGGGGGAGATGTAGTTCTGCCTACAAAAAGCTCACAGTCCAATAGGGGAGTGAAGACATGGACAGAAGTAATCCATTCCCAAGGTGAAAAGTGACTGGTGCCATAAGAAAAGGACAAGAAAGTGTGATGGAAGGTTGGTGGGGATGAAACCAGGAAGGGGATATGGCTCACTTCCAGCTGAGCAGATGGGTGTGTAGGTTTGGGGAAGTTTTCATGGAGAAAGAAGTATTTGAACTGAGCACTGAAAGATGGGGTAGATTTCAACTGCAGAAAGTTGGGGAAAGGGTTAGGAGCCTCAAGCAGAAGGACTTGTGTGTATAAAAGTGTGGAATTTGGAAACAGCATGCCTATTTTGTAATTTATTGGTAGAGACTTGCCACTCTTAGTGAATTAGTAGAAAGGCTTCCTTTCTCCCCCTGCCTCTCTCTTTCCTTTCAGATTTCTATATTTTGCATTCTTATTATTCTTTGGACCATAGAAGAGGTTCATGAAATGAAAGGGTGGGGGCTAGAGATGGGGTGGGCTTTACCAACCATTGACTTTTCCCTCTTCTTTAAGTTTGAGCACCTACCAGGGGAAGTCAAGGGGAAATATTGCCTGTTAATTTTCCTTGTTATAGGTTGGTTTTGGTGTTGATGACTGGTATTACTTCTCTAGGATGTAACTTTTGAAACAGCATTGGTGAGGGCATTCCATGTAAAACATCAACTTCAGCTTTTCCTGTTGTAGGGTATTTTCCATGCTTGACTATTGATGGTCCTGCAAAGCTCCTGTATTCAAATCCTAGGCTGAGCTCCAGAGTGCTTCCTCCTAGATCGAGGCTTTGGATATGCTCACTGCTCATTAGCAACCTGCAGAAAAGCTGGGATGCAGTCTTCACTGATTTGGTGTGTAATGAATTCCTTGGAGGGAAGCCTGCTTTGCTGATGGGGTCAGCCTACGTGGCATACTGACATGGGAATCATGGCATTTCCAGCCAGTGCTCAACTCTGTGGAATGCTTCCCCTTTCAGCCCAAGTCTCAAATTGCCTCCAAGTTTTCTCATTTCTGAGAAAGTGAGCCAGTGAAGGTTGATATTCAAATATATAAACAGCTAACATGGCATTTGGCAGTGTCCAATCAGAACCAGTCATATAGTGCTAGAGCAAAGTGCTATGCCAGGCAGTAACTGTTTCGTTGCTGGCTCTTGGGGAAGGTTTGGATACTGGGGGAGGGGTCAGGATAATGGGTGCTGGAAGCATCTCTCAAATAACTTGGGAAAGCAGCTTTTTCTAAAATGGGAGGAAATTTGAGTTTATTTATTTATTTATTTATTTTGAGATGGGGTTTCACTCTTGTTGCCCAGGCTGGAGTGCTTTGGCACAATCTCGGCTCACTGCACCCTCTGCCTGCCGGGTTCAAGTGATGCTCCTGCCTCAGCCTCCTGAGTAGCTGGGATTACAGATGCCTGCCACCACACCTGGCTTTTTTTTTTTTTTTTTTTTTTTTTTTTTTTTTTGTATTTTTAGTAGAGATGGTGTTTAACCATGTTGGCCAGGCTGGTCTCAAACTCCTGACCTCAGGTGATCTGCCCGCCTCGGCCTCCCAAAGTGCTGTGATTACAGGCATGAGCTACCATGCCCGGCCTATTTCAGTATTTTAAGGACTGATATGGTAGAACCAGTGCATACCAGCTAAATATAAATGCTGAAACATTTTATTTTTTTTAAAAGATCAACTGTGTCCTGACTACAGCCTAAGCAAAAGGGTTCCTGGTGGTTTCTGCCTGTCAACAGGGAAGATCTCACTTCACAGAGGCTGAAACTGGGTCTAGTTATGGATGCTGGGTCCTGAACAAGTAGAATTTCCTATCTTTTAGCTATAGTTTAAGCCAGAAGTTTTCAAACTTTTTAGTCTTAGGACTCCTTTATGCTTGTAAAAAATTATTGAAAACCCCAAGGGAGCTTTTGTTGCTGTAGGTTATATCAGTTAATATTTGCCACAATAGAAATTTAAACTGAGAAAATTTCAAAATAATTATTTATTTTATTTAACAATGGCAATAATAAACCCGATTACATAAATTAACATAAGTAGCATACTTTTTGTGAAAAAGAACTACAGACTCTTGGTACAATTTATTTTAGTCCATTCAGACTGCTATAATAAAATACCCTAGATGGCATGGCTTATAAACAATAGAAATTTATTTTTCACAGTTCTGGAGGCCGGAAAGTCCAAGATCAAGGGGCCAGCAGGTTCAGCGTTTGGTAAGGGCCCACTGCCGGGTTCACAGACCACCATCTTCTTGTTCCATCCTAACATGGTGGAAGAGATAAGAAAGCTCTCTGGACTCTCTTTCATAAGGATACAAATCCCACCCATGAGGGCTCTACCCTCATGACCAAATCACCTCCCTAAGGCCCCACCTCCCTGGGTTAGGATTTTAGCATGTGACTTTTTTTGTGTGTGGGTGGGGGGCCACAAACATTCAGCCTATTGCAGTTTCCAAAGCAACAGCAAAAAAAAAACTTATTGAGAAGAGTGGCCTTGTTTTCTGTTTTCACAAATCTTTTTGATACCTGGTTTGATAGAAGAAAAATGGAGTCTCACATTTACTTCTAGATTCAGCCTGTTGTGATATGTTGTTTTGGTTGAAGTATGAAAAAGATTTTTCGGCCGAGCACGGTGGCTCATGCCTGTAATCCCAGCACTTTGGGAGGCCGAGGTGGGTGGATCACCTGAGGTTGGGAGTTCGAGACCAGCCTGACCAACATGGAAGAAACCCCATCTCTACTAAAAATGCAAAATTAGCCAGGCGTGGTGGCGCATGCCTGTAATCCCAGCTACTCCGGAGGCTGAGGCAGGAAAATCGTTTGCACCTGGGAGACAGAGGCTGTGGTGAGCCGAGATCATGCCATTGTACTCCAGCCTGGGCAATAAGAGCAAAACTCCATCTCGGAAAAAAAAAAAAAAAAAAAAAGATTTTTCTTCACAGAGCTATGTAGATGGAAAAAGAAGGATTATTTTAATATTTTCAGATAATTATGGATATTCTTCTTTGATGCTACACCCAAACTGGACAAGTGATAAGTTTTTGGAAGTTAGAGTGAAATCTGAAACCACATCAGTAAATGTTTTGTATTCTGTTACATCAAAATCTGTGGTCTGCCTTGTACTTTGCTTGTATCTTTTATCCAAGCATGATTTTGTAATATTATACATTAGTCATTTGGAAAGGATAGGCTCAGAGTTAGGCAGATCTTCTAAATGTGGACACATTTTATTATACAGTGTGAAAAATCACTTCCATTAATATTACCATTGATATCATCAGAAGTCTTTAGGTGTTGGGAAGCCGTCAAGCTCATAGTGGTAGAGGCAAGTTTTCCATAATTATAACTTTTGCTTAAGAGCTTGAATTTTATCACTGAGGAAAAATATTATCAGTTATTTTCCTTGGAGTGACAAGACTTTGAGAAAAGTTCACCAAATTCCCAAGTATGAATAATTATGATTTGTTCATCAGTTGTTCTTTTAAGTGAAAATAGTGTTTCATGAAAAAAGTACATAGTTCATTGTCCACCTCAATTGTATAAGCTCTTTCTCTTGAGACAACCATCATACTTCAGTCTGCAGCAGAAGTGCTTTATGTGTATGTGTGCTTATAAGATAGTGCTGACTAATAGGAATAATTTACACTGTGACTCATTGGGTTTGCTTCTTTGCTCTCCACACTCCTCAGGAATCTCAAGGGGCAAACGGCTCTCTGTGGGTGTTTCACTGAAGACTCGCCTCTCTGTCCTTACATGTTCAGGCGTGCTCCTCTGAGCTCTGCCTACATCATTCACTGCTGAGAATATGGCCAGTTGAAATGCACTGGAGAACAGGAACCTGTTTCTCTTACGGCATCTCCCATCAGCTTTCCATCAGTAACCTGATGGCTCCAAGGTTCCTGTTTACTTTGATTTACTTTTCCAAGACTCTAAAATACAAACTGTCCCCTTGTGTTTGCAAGGTGTTATTTATTTATTTTTCTTCTTCCCTGGACATAACTTCCAGGCCTTTTCTGGCATAGGTCAGTATCTATCCTCGAGCTTCCTGTCCCCAGCTGCTGGAAGGACACTTTGCTTTAATTTTATTGCCGCTGGCCCACTTGTCCTACAGTTTGGAACCAAGTTCCCTGGAATCTCAGGGGCCGCTTCTTCTACTTCTGCTTTTTACTTCTCTCCGTATGTCCTCTTATCTCTTTTCTGCTTGGCCACAGTTTTCAAAGCTTAAATCTGTCTCCAGCCAGCCCAGCTCATGATGCCATTCCTTTTCAAATTCCTGTGTCCTCACGAGAACTCGGTTCATCTCTGTTTCATTGAGTGTGACCTTGTGCTTTCATCTTGTGGGGAGCCGTTGACTTGTCTAAGACCATAATTCATTTATTTGGGCCTTATAATGATATTGAGATCATCTGCTCCTTGCAGACAGGGCTGTTTCTTTATTTTTCCCTCCTAGCCCGGTGAATGCCTTGCACATCATGTGAGCTTAACCATTACTGGCCGATAGTGCTGTAAGTCTCTGGTTTGATTTTTGCTTTTCTAAAAGGAGCTGAAGCTTTAAGCATTTTCCCTGACCACGTATGTGGTCAGGGCTTTGGAAATATCTTGGTGTGTGTTCTTCAAAATGTCTGCATTTGAAGAAGTGGCGTCTCATAGGACCTCTGGTCTTTTGATGTCCTACATTTGGGGAATGAGATGTAAATGTGTCCTTTGCTGGGGCCAGGTGGAGAGGAATTTAGTAGCTACAACTCTTATTTATTGATTAATCTCAGCTTTCATGCACTTTCCAGCCAGAAACAGAGCTAGAAACCTTTTTACCCCATGGATTTTATCTTCACCTATGGATTCAGATGGTCTACATTTCTTCATTCATTCAGAATGTATGAATCGAGCTCCTCCTATGTACTTGGCACTGGTGAGCTGCTCTGGAGGACCCAAAGGCATCTGATAGGGCACCATCCATTATGAGATATAAGTGTGCACACAAAGGGCTAGCATCTAGAAGGACCAGCTGCCTTGAGAAGTAGCCCCAGGATGGTCTTGCCAGAAATAGGAGACCAGGGTGGAATTGGCTTTGTCTTCCCTGACCAGTAACTCAACAGGAGACTGGTTCTGTGCTGCTGTGGAAAAACTTCATTAAAGGGACAAATTGAGTATAACTTCTCAGGAAAGAGCTGGAAAGCACAGGCTTTGCTGGCCCTCATGGTTTTTATGGAAGAGCACATGAATGACCTTCCTGAGTTGAGTGTTGGCAGGACTTAAGAGTTCCATGCCTCTCAGTTTGGGATATAAAAATAGCATGGGGGATAATAGGATGGTTCAGGGAAATCTTAGATCTTCCTCTCTGCAGGACCATGACAACCACTTCTGTGGGGTGTGTGTGGCAGTGGCTGTGCTCTGTGGCTGTGGTGAGGAGTTGGAGAAAGAGGTGCAGCTGATGTGGGTCCATTCTTCACTCAACAACTAGAGTAGTCTTTTAAAAATGCTTACTTCTCAAAGCCCTGTAATGATTATTAATTGTAGGAAGAATAAGTTGCATCACCTTTGATGAGGGCTGAAAGGCTGTGTTGGTTAGTTTCTGCTGGGTTATGCTGGAGCAACATCACAAAGGCTTTTAGCCCTCAATGTGTATTTCTAGTGCACATTGAAAGTCTGTGCTGCTTCACACGATATCTACAATCCAGGATCTGGGCTGAGGGAGCAGCTATTGTTTCCATCTTGTGGCAGAGGAAAAGAGAACAATAGCTGTAAGTCATAATGGCTCTTAAAGCTTCTTCTCAAATTGGTGCATGTTTATCACTTCTGCTCCTATTCCAGTGGTCCAAGCAAGTGAGACAGTCACTCATTGTCACTGTGGGATGGGACACAGAATCCCCCACTGGATAGCACTGCAAGCCACAGGGCAACGGACAGGCATGCATAGCCCTCTTACAGGGAGGGGCAGTGAATGATTGGGAACAAAGGCCCTTTGCCTCCTGGCCATGCCCAGCTCCCTGCCCTTTTCTCCCTCCACTCTCTGAAGCCTCTCATTCTGCTCTGACCCATCAGCTTGTGCTGTTCTCAAACACATCAGCTTTGTTCCTGCTTCAGAGCCTTTCCCTGCTCTTTCCTCTTTTGGGAATGCCCTCTTTGCTTTGTTCAGCCCTCTTCCCCAGATGTCACCTCTCCAGGGAGGCTTTCCCTAGCAGCCCATTCTACTCTTGCGCACTGCCTCTGCTTGGTTTTTCCTAATACACAGTATACATGGAACCACATGTATACTAGGAAATTACTAGATTACTCATTTGTTGTCTTTCTCTTCCAGTAAACTATAAACATCCTGGGGGCAGGGACTTTGTCCTCTTTAGCTCCTTATCTGGTATACCAGATGCCTGACATCTGGTGGCCTTTCAATAATTAGATGTTGAATGTGAATGGCTGGTCACCTGTGGGTCTCAAAGAAAAGAGGCTCCCAGCATGTGGAGAGCGACCACCCTTTTAGGAATAAGCACAACCTCTCCCTGCCTGGCTGCTTCTGTCCTGCTAAAGATGAAACAGCCCCATGCATTCTCTTTAGGCCCCTGGATGGAGAATTTCTCTTCATCTGTGAGCTTAGCCAGGAGTGGGTAGCAGGAGCCAGGTGGGATAAAGTGCCCACTCGGCAGCCCCTGTTGAATTAATAACAAGCTGCGCCCTTCAGCAGCCCTGTTCTGTGAGTGCAGCAGGTGACTGAGTCCTGCCAAGGGCTGGGGGTGTCATGGGGAGGAGGCAGGGGAGTAGGAGGGGAGGTCAGCTGAGGTCTCACTGTAGTATGTCCCTGTCCTTGCTTGGATCAGTGTTTACCTCAAAAATAGCAGGAAATGCAGCAGCTATTACAGGTGGGCGAGGGAAGCAGAAAATCCTGGCAGGCATCCCCAGAAGGCGGGAATCACACGTGACCAGCACCTGGCTCCGTTTAGAGTTTTTTTGTACCTGGATGAAAATGAATCTGTCACATTGGCCAGAGCCAGTGCTCCTTGGTGATTCTGTGAGTCCTGCCTGTTGTACTGGCCTCCTCTTCTACTCTGTGCTTATACTCATCAACACTAGCATGGACAGTGCTGTCTGGGCCCCTACTCCAGCCCTGCCCCACCTCAGGCCTTAGGGCACTTTTGTCTCATGTCTTTGGAAGCCTCTCTGGCTGTTGCAGCCTTGGCTCAGCAAGCCAGCTTCCCTCGGGACACCAGCAAATAGACAAAACACATGCAGCACATAAATTGTCCTTATCGACACACACTGTCTCCCTCTCTCCAACGGCCCAGGGAGCTGTGAAGCAGGCTTCAGGGTGGCACCGTGGAGTATGACACAGTCCTTGGCAACCTTTCACTAAAGTGCCCTTGTGCCGGAGGAGGGTGGAGATTACAAAAGTCACAATGCCATTGCCCAGTCCAGGGTAGGTTAGAAATAACTCTGGATCCTGTGGCTACAGAGCTGCCCTTGGAGATGCTTCACAGCAGGTAAAGAGCTGTCCACCCTCTGCCCTAATCCCTGCTGAGCCCAGGAGTGAGTTAGGGATGGAGACAGCCCTGCTATGGTGTGATGACCCTTGGTGTGGGCAGGGCCAATGGTCACTGGAACATGCCGGCATGGCCATATGGGCTGTCTTGACCAACATCTGTTCAGATTGGTTGGGTGTTCTGCCTGGGCAGTGCCCATCTGTTCCAGTTGTTAAGTATTTTGAATAGTATTTCTGTGTGGAGGTCTCATTAATCTACAACTCCAGTGGCTGAGCTACCTGGCCACAAAACTGTAGACATTTGCACTGGAAAAATGAGGAAGAAGAGTTCAGTAGCAGGATGCGGAAGGGAGGGATTTTAAGTGGAGGAACAGTCTGGGCAAAAGCCGAGAAACATGAGAAGCCTGGGATGTTCGCGGCTACGTCTCGGGGACGGTCTTACGAAAGCAAATTTGATGAGGAGGACCCAGGATTAGTCTTTGGGGGTGGCGGGAGGGAGAAGGAATAAGATGGCACCTTCCTTGCTGTGGGATTGAGAACACATGAGGTTTGCCCTGGGTCTGCCGAGGTATTTCACCAAGGGGTTTGCATCTCGGGAAAAGACTGGGAAACCTGGACCCAAACATGGAATATGACAGGCCAAAGGTCACAATGGTGAGTTAGTGGCAACCCCAGGGTCAAAATGATTGTGAAAGAGAGTCTGTCTCACAGAGATATCTGTCTGTCTCTTAAACTCAATTTCCATTTTGCTTTTTTGTCTGAAGTTGAATAATACAGAACTTTCCACCGTCCAGACTCCCTCCACCTGGCCTTCCTCTCATCCTATAGGAAGCCACCACACTGAGGGGTTGGGCCACATCTTTTGTTGAGTTTTCAGGTTTTGTGAAGGCATTTTATAGGTGAACTCACTGAGTCACAACTCAGAGGTTGACTAAAGGATGTTCAAGTCACATTCTTCACAACCCCTGCTCCCAGGGCTCTCTCCTCACTGAAATAGAGTGAAAATGTGGAAATTCGCTCTTGAGCATTCCAGGGCTTAGCACATTGACTTATACAATTGTCTGTTGGCATGGCCTCAGAGCACACAGGAATGGGCTTAATCGTTTATTCAGAAAGAGACAGGTTATCAGTTAATCTTAATCATACCTGCTCTTTCACTGCCCCTCCTCACAGGGAGCTCCGGGTGTCAGTCCCAAAGCCCAGGTCTAATCTTCACCATTTCTGATGATGGCCTGCCATGCCCATGGGGTACCCTGGCAGGGTTCCAGAGGCTAGAGGCCTGATGGGTAGGACAGGGATAGAAACTCCCACCTCAACCCCCACCTAATCCAGAGCAGCTCCATTCCATCTGTATTATATATTGAGGTTTGCATAGGAGTTTATTTGGACACACATTAAATGACGGAATTTGAAAATCACTACTTGAAGTGAGCAAGCCATATAGCCCAGCCGAGTAGCCTGCTGTCTGTCATCTTCTAGTCCTGGTCAAACCTAGAGTATGGTGACAGGTGGGCCTCGACTCAGGGCTCCCTAGATCCAGCAGACCAGGGTGGCTCAGTAAGCTCCTGTGAGCTGGCCCCATGCCACAGCTGCAGGGCTGGAGCCTTCCTTTGCCATCACCGCCACTCAGCTAAACAAATGTCCAGATTCACATTTTTCTCCAGCGGGATTGTGTCTGCCCACAGCCAGTAACCAGCCAAACCTATGTGTCTGCTGGGGTGCTGCTGGCCAGGAAACCCGAGCTGCCCTCTTGGCTGGCTTTGATTTTCCCTGGCTGCCCTGTAATGCTGCCCTTCCTTCTTTCCTTCCTTCCTTCCTTCCTGAAGCCAGGGGGCAAGAGAGGCCACCTCATCCCTTTTGGGTTTCCAGGGAGCCAGCTGGTCCAAGCCTCAAGTTCTTTGCTGCTGACATAGCCCTTTCCATTTCTAACAAGGCACAAGGCATCAGAAGGTGGTTTTTAGGAAAGAGCTGTTAGGGAAAGGTTGGCTGGGATTGCGCCTCCCTTTCTTCTCCCTTCATTGACTTTGCTAATGCAGCAGGAGTCCCGAAGGAAGGCAGCAGCCTGCAAGGGACCATGGTGCCCATTTGTCCTGCGCACAGGAGGCCCGGCTGCTGCGACGCACAGCCTTGACATCCCGCCTCATCTCCTGACCTGGGAGGTGGTGTCTCTTACGAAGATGCCTTGTTGCTTTTTGCTTTTTCTCTTCTTTCTGTAAAAGCCAAGCAATACATTCATCCTGGTGAAGGAAAGATAAAAGGGAAACCTCTTCTTAATTGGCTTAAGGCCATTGCACACATTACCAGGTGCACTCAAACTGCAATTTACTTTTTAATTAAAATTCTTTTTACCTGCAGGAAAGCTGAACATTGGGCCAGTGTTCTCTACTTGAAAAGGGTGTTTTCGGGACCGGTTAAAAGAAGAAAGTGTGGGGATTACTTGGCTTATTGAGTTTGATTTTTGTTTAGTTCTTTTTATGTTTTTCAGCTCCTTCTCATGGCTAGGTCTTTTGCTAGCCAGTGACCTGCAGGAGCGTCAGCCCCGGATCCTTGTACAAACCTGATGGCTGCTGGGGTTCTCATGACTCATCTCCTCCCTGTCCTTATGCCATGGGACATTGTCAGCCTTCATGGGAGCTCAGCACCTTTTGGGGCACATGTCACAGTCTCCTCTGTGTCTGGCTGAGGCTTGTGTGCCTGTGGGCCATGTTTTGCCCCAGGTCAATGCTGGCAAGAAAACCATTTCCTCCCGCAGTTCTGGATGAGACATTCAGAGCACTTTCATTTTAGGGAAGATTTGAAGGGTCCTGGGGACAGTCACATGTCAGAGCTGAGGCTGGCTTTCTCCTTCTCCTATCAAATTGCTTCTTGCCCTTTTCCTGCCAAATGCCCCTGCCGATCTGTATTCCTCTCTCTCATTATATGAAACAGTTTCTTCTTCCTGGAAGCCTTGGACACACCAATAACCACCCACGCCCTGTCTTCTCAATTCTGTTTAATCACTTCCCAAACCAATAATCTTCCTAATGAAGATGCTGTCTCCCTCAAAGTGCCAGCCAGGAGTTTGTCTGCCTCCTCTTGACAAGAAGATGAGAGGTTCCCTCTTTCCTAGGGCCTGGTCCCGAATCCTCCAGCCCTTCTGAATCGATTTGGGGTGTTGAGCCTGGGATTCTATGCTTCTTCAAAAGCTCCAGCCCAGCTTCTCTGGGCTTTACTTAGGCCCCCTTGTTTAGGGGTGAGAGAGTGGATGCAGGCCCTCACCAGTAACATTCTCTCTAACAAAACAGAAATTGGAGGAGTGGGGTTTTTGCACTATGCAGTGTATGAGTGGCTTCCTTTCTGGCACACAGTGGTGACTCAGCTGCTGATATACTAGGCAGTTTTCAGAGAGTGGGTGGAGGAGGTTCAGAGCTGGCCTGCCCAGAAGCAGGGTTGGACAGCAGGGCTGCTCCAGCTGGTGCCAGGTTCCATTCTGGGGCCTAGGGCAATTCAGTGGCTCCCACAGTGGTCGTCTCTGCTCATCTGCTGAGTCCACCAGGGTCTGGTGGGTGTGAAGTTGAAAGATGATGACAATAATCAGAATAATGGCTACCATTACTGAGCCCCTGGAATGGGCCAGGTACTTGCTGAATGAGCACATACATTATTTCATTTCATCCCCACTGCAGATGTGTGAGGTAAGTATCATCATCCCCCTTTCACAGATGAGGAAACTGAGCTCAGGGCACCCAGCCAGCCAGCGCTGCAGATATGTGAGCTTGCATTGAGGTGACAGTCTGACAGTCTCAAAGGCAGGAAAAAGAGTTAGACAACTGCTGAAGTCTGAGTTTTGGCCTCCATCTTGTCCTGAACAGTCGTGAAGACCTGCCTTCAGCCAGCCACCCCATCTGCTCTGTCTCTGTGGCACTAAGGGTGTGCATTCACACCATGAAACTGGCCCTCGGGCCTTGGCCAAAGGAGAGAAATTTGTTCTGTGCAAAAGCAAAAACAAAAAAGTGATTGTTTAGAGTTCAGTTTATAAAAGCACATTCTCATGTCAGATAATGTGGGCCCCACACGCAGACCCCGATCTCATTAGTGCCATGCACTAACCCAGCTAAGGGAACAGGCCCAGCCCCTAGCCCAAGCTTCAGAGTTGGGTGGGTCTAGGGTGGAGTCCCAGCTTCATTTCCTTCCAGCTGTGTGGCCTCAATTTCCTAATCTGTGGAATGGGATAATCATCTTTCCTCCTATGGTCATTATGAAACTTACACAAAAGTCGCACATTCAGAGTGCCTGGGATGACCTAGAGTACATGCCTGCATGTTGTAGGTGAACATTTCAACAAATGTTAATACCTCCTTACCCCTGCTCCAACCCCACAGTCCTCTCTTATATCTGCACCTGGTTAAACCCACGTCTTGTGGCTGATCTCTTTGGGGCAATTACTGTAGCTGGAATGATATGATACTCTGTCATTTAGATGTTTCTTTTAATCAGCCTAAACCCAGGCTGTGAAGCCAAGATTGCTCTGCCTGGAGCCACAGCCTGGTGAGCAGCGATGAGGGTCTGACCAAGGTCCTGCCCTGGAGTCAGTGCTTGGGAACCTGGTCAGGTGCAGTTGGTGCAGGAGGAGGACTCTGGCTAGAGAAGGGCAGCCTGGGCTCCCTTATGCCCTAGGGATTTCACACATGCCAGGCTGCTTCTGCCTTCTGGAAACAAATTTACAATAGGTAGCCCAGTGGTTCCATGGAAGTGCCTGAAACCCTGGCTCTGTCTCTTTCTATGTGACCTTGAGTTTGTTGCTGCACCTCTCTGAACCAGTTTCTTCTTCTGTGAAATTGGGGATCAGGTCACCTCCCCTCCCCAGCAGTGAGGTTGTGACTATTGTAAGTCTTCCATATATATGGTTATTATTTTCAATATTTAAGGCAGATGTCACATTTCGTCCTCAAAGGAGTGGCCATGATGATAATTTGTTTTGTCTAGAATGGTCGATGACTTATCAGTCAGGTACTCACTTATAGCTGAGTGGCTCCCCTCCTTCCTCCCTTCTTTTCCTCTTCTTTCCTTTCTCCTCCCTTTCATCTTTTCACAGCATTTGCTGTTTTTCAGACACACTGTGCTGGGTTCTGGGGAGGATGTGAGGAAGGGGAGCAGCTTACATCCTCATGGAACTCATGGCCTCATATAACAGAAAACAGAGAGCAGGAGTTCCAAGGCATGGGAACTCAGTTCAACGTTTGCCTGAAAGGAATTTTGAAGTCATCTTATCCAAATGAAGAGACTGAGGTTCCAAAGGGAGGAGGGCCTGGGCCCAGGGTCTGCAGGCTCACATCCAGCCTCCTTGCCTACCCTCCTTCGTAGCTCCCTTTGTAGGCTTCCTCCTGAGAGGTCAGAGGGTGGGCCTTGCCTTGGATGATCAGGAAAGCTTTAGTGGGCCTAAAGCTGTTTAGTTTGGGAAGAGAAAGATGTAGGGGGTAGGAAGGGGGTGCCAGGAGGAAGGAATAGCTTGATCAAAGATGTGGCAGCCTCAAAGCAGAGGCTGAATCGGGGATGGCAGGCTCTGGAGTGGGAGAAAGGTGCCTTGGTCCTCTTCCCATCCCCACACCCCACCCACAGAGACTGTGACCATTCAGTGGCTTACAGATGCAATGGACTGGCTTCCACTGCCCCATACCCTGCCAGGAATTAGTTGTGTTCATGGTAATGAGCTTGGACCCTGGATGCTCTAGACTGGCTTAAATAAACCTCTCTTAAATGTTGGATTTATGATGCATTTTGCATAATAGTAGCAGTACTCAGCCAGGCACATGCTAGATAGATGAACCCAAATACTTAAAGAAACCTGGTCCAAGAACACCAATGAAAAATACCTCTTGATAAATCATGGCTATTAATTTGCATGCTTTGGGTCTAAGAGGCTGGAGCAAACAATTCTTTAGCCTCCGGGGAGTGTTGAGCAGCGAGCCTTTATGAACACTCAGAGTACTTTATACTAATGCTTCTGCTCTGTCCTTACTTTCCTAATACGACTCCTTTGCTGGGAGAGATATTAAATTTGCTCCATCTGTTTTGTGTGGATCTCTTAGTTGTCCTGCAGAAGGGATTCCCCTTGACGTCAGCTCCTGCCTGCACCCAGAGTGTCTTTTGCTTCCTTTTAGCAGTCTGGTAGGTGCTGGTAGATGGACTTTCATGATAGGAAACAGGCCTCAAACCTAAATAAACCTCATGTGACATCATGATGGCCATGATGCTGTGGATTCCTTTAAGTGGATGAAAGCCCAAGCTAGAAGCCAGGTGTGATGCTTCTTCCTGGAAGATAGGACATCATGTGGCATAGCCAGAATTTGGATGTAGTTAAGAATTGAGGGAGGTTCTTATGTTTTGATATCAAAATCAGGTCTTTAAGTCCAGACCAGGGAGAATGGTTCACCCATGGTACCTATCCAGCCCTCAGGTTCTCTACTCCCCCAGTCTAAGGAGCAGATTTGACCAGATTTCTGGTCTGAGCAGGGCTGGGATTCATTTGTAGCCTTCAGAAGCCATCTACTTTCTCCAGTGCCATCTATAAAGTATAGTTCCAGTTTTTTGGGTCTGACCTAGTGTGCAATTGTCCTATAGGCAACCTCAGGGAATGGTAACCTGTCTGTCACTCATGTACTGATAGAACTTCTTATAAGGCAGTATGTACCCTTCCTCTCCCATGAGGCATGGGGAGCCACACACCTACAATAATTGACTTGCTTAGATTGTCCTCTGATTGTTGAAAGATGCTACAGTGTCATGTGAAAAGCTCAGGCTCAGGGGCCTAGGTTTGAATGTCAGCTCTTTCTCGGAGTAGTTGGGTGACCTTGGGGAGCCATCCTAATTTCTCTGAACTCTGCCTTCTATAATGAGATGTTAATAGAATGAATGACTCCTCAAAATGCACCAAATGAAGATGGTGCACAGCGCTCAGCACCCCGCCTTCTGCAGTGGGAAGGATCACCGTCCAGCCTCGGGAAGTCACTGTCGACGCTCTTGCATGGGCGTCTTCCAAGTGGGTTTATTGAGACCATGATGAGGATACAATATAGGAGATAGGACATCCCCTTCCATCTCATGAAGCTTTTGGCTGGAGAGAAATTCTTTCTCTCCTCGGAGATCCTGCTGTTTTCTAAAGATTTGTTTATAGCAGCTTCTTGTTCTCCACCAGCCTCTTGCTGATCCAGCTGGCACCTCTTCCTGGGTGGATCGAGGCTCCTGCTATCCTTTCCCCTTTGCTGGGCATCAGGTTCTGCATCTGTAAAATAAGGAAAATAAGACCTAGTCTTGCATGGTTGTTGTAAAATTTTAATGATATTGTCTATGAGCAAGTTCCTGGCACCAAGTAAGTGCTCAGTTAATTGTGGCTTTTCTCCTTGGCTTGGCTGATACATAGGTGGGCACATGTACCTTAGCGTAAGAGAAGAAGCAGGCAGAAATTCCTTTTATTTCAGTCTGCCCAGCCTTCCCACAGGCGCTGTGATGCTGTGGCCCCACCCGGGGACAGAGAGCTCCATCTTCAGTATTGAAAGCTGTGTGTAGGGAATCTCTGGGACATCCATGTCAAGTATGAGTCAAGGCCGCCCACCATAATGAACATGAACATGCTCTCTGGAGGGGCGCTGTGGCTTAGAAAGGCAGGGTTTTGGAACCAGTTCAATGTGAATTCAGACCCAGTGTCCACTCCTTGCTGGCCCTGGGACACTTTCATTAGTATCTGTGAGACCCAGGTTTCTCATCTGTAAAATGGGCTAAGATAATGTCCTCCTTCATGGGGCTACTGTGAGGGCTAAGAGAAGTGACCACTTGAAAGAGTTTTGCACAGAGTAGGTGCTCAGTAAATGGTAAGCACCCTCTCCTCTTTGTCAAATGGACAAATTTAAGGGGCCATTGTTTTAAGACTTCTCAATATTTTTGGCCTCCAGCCTTGGCAATTCAAAATGGCAACTCATGCCCCAATTGGAGTTGTTACTGCCATTGTGTTTTTCTTCTTTCCTGTGAGCAGAAGCTGGCGCCTGCTTCTGCATCCTAATAGTTGGCAGGAAGGTGAGGGTTGCAAGGGCCATCTGTTCCTTGTCTTCCTCAGAAGGGCACCGGGCAGCCATGTTGAATGTTCAGGGGTCCTCCTGCACCATTGCTCTGTGTAGAACTTCACATCCCAATGCTGTCAGAGAGGGACATAGCAGGAAAGCTGAATCTAAGACAGCTTCTCACACAGACACAGCACTGGCCAGGAGCAACTGTAGCAGAGCCGGGGCCCTGACTCATGCCCAAGTTCACATCCCAAGCTGGGTGTCTTTGGATTAGCTGCCTAAACTCTGTCTCAGTTATTTACCTTTAAAACAGAAATAACAACAGTAACACACTCATACAATTTTCATGAAGACTAAGTTATTCAGGCAAAGTGCTTCATCTGGTGCTGACAGTTAATAAATGTTAATTCTTGTTATTATTTTACTCATACCACCTCCCTTGATCCCTGAAAGCCACCCAAGGGGCAAGCAGGCTGTGTATTTGTGTACCCCTCTTCTAGATAAAGAAACTGAGGCCGAGTGGTTACGTGGTCAAGGATCCCACAGAAAGGAGTGGCTAGGCCTGGATCCCAGCAAGACACTACATGCCAACAGCATCCACACCACTACTCGACGATGCCCACACCCTGCTGCACAGGCCTGCTTGCACAGGGAGAGCTGGAGAACCAGGAAAACACAGAGTCCTGTGCCACACCTCAGGTCTGCTGAATCATGCTCTTCAGTGGGGGAGCCTGGAAATCTGTATTTGTAAAGTGCTTCCCAGGGAATTCCTATGCCCAGTTAGTGTGGGGTCTGTGGTATACATTGCTGGGCATACAGCTCACTGTGTTTTCCCAGGGCAGAGGGACAGGAAAGGGACTCTGGAATGAATAACACCTTCACAGACTGCAGCCAGCCAGATACTGTCGTCAGTAAGTTTTAGAGAAGCTCGTGGAAATGCAGACGTAGGGTAACTTTAACACACACCAATTTTTTTTTTCCAGGTCATTGACTATCTTTCTAGATAAAATAACCTCATTACGTATTATGGGATTTGTGGAGAAAGTCTATTTAAATGGGATTGAAACATTCTTTGTCAAGATATTCTTGTCAATTAGCCTACACATGGCTAATTGACAAGAGGTGGCCAAAGCCACCTCAGCCCATTGCAAGGGCTCCTGGGCATGCGGTTGATCTGCACAGTGGGCCTCACTACCCAAGAAGAGGCGTGTCCCGCCAGAAAGCCGGTGTTCCCTGGGAACTCTGACTTTGATCTGACCTAGTCATTAGAGGACTAGAGCCTTGGGGGGCTTCTGGAAGCACAGGCACCCGGACTCAGAGAGCAGAGCTAATTTTGAAGAGTTAGATTTATCACCAAATAACCTCATTTCCCAGCCTGCTGAGGCACCCATTGCAGACTCATTGGTTTTCTGTTTCCACCACACAGAGTCAGGGGTTGATTCTCCAAAGACATGCCCTTGGGACCTTTTCCTTTTGTGTCTGAAGGTAGCTACACACACAGCCCAAGGGTCAGGCTGCCTGGATTGAAATCCTGGTCCTGACACTGACTAGCCAGGAGCTCTTGTATAAACTGCTAAGTTAATCTTAAACCTTGATTTTTTCATCTGTAAAATGGAAAGAATAAGACTGACCTCATTAGGTTGCTGTGAGGGTTAAATGAAGGCAAGAAAGGAAGCAGGCAACAAATTAGGAGGTTCTTAGGGTGGCCCGTGGTGACTCAGTTTAGCATGTTGAATCACACACAGTGTGCTCAACCCAGGAAAACTTGGGGCCCATGAAAAACACTCGGTGGATGTTAACTGTTACTAATACCTCATGTCTTTAATATAGCATGGGTTTAACTGGTTGGTAAGAGGGAAGATGTGGGGATAATTTGGAGAGTAACTCTTTACAGTCAAGTAAATTACCTGTTCATTCCATTATTCAACAGTGTGCTGAGCCCTGAATGTGCCAGGGACTGTGCTCGTGCTGGGGATGCAATGGAGACCTGAGATCATTGCCTTCTCACAGCACTTGGGCTGAAGCCAGATAGTAAATGGGTCAGTACACATTGCAAGAAGTGCGGTCAAGGCAAAAAATGGAGCGTGTGAGAGAAACAATGTGTAAGTAGGGAAATAAATCCTTCCTGAGCTGGGGTGGCCAGGGGGAGCTTTGAGACTGTGATCTGAAAGAAAGAAGAGCTGGTTAGGTGAATTGTGGAAAAAAGCTTTCTAGGCAGAGGGCAGGGTCCCCCAGGAGGAAAAGAAAGTATGCTCTGGTGTGTCCAAGAAACCTAGGAAGGCCAGTTAAGGGCAGGGCAGGGGCCGGATGGCCGGATGAGGATTGGGTCGTGCGCAGAGGCTAGATCATGTGAGGGCTGGTGGGCTAGCTGTAAGGAGAGGGAAGCAGATATGCACAGTGCAAGCCCAGCCAGGGCGTCTAAGAAGGGAGGAGACACAGGTCTGCAGTGCTATCAGGTTGTTCTGGCCACGGCATGGAGAACAGATGGGGTGGAGGGCAAGAAAGGAAGCAGGCAACAAATTGGGAGGCTCTTGGGGTGGCCCATGGTGACTCACTTTAGCACGTTGAATCCCACACGGTGTGCTCAGCCCAGTGCTCAGCTCTCCAGGGCAAACCATGGTTCCTGAGATGGAGTTCTCTTTTCCAGCCAGTCCGGGGCTCCGCCTTCTGGACACTCCCAGCCTGGCTGAGCTCCCTCACATCTCTGCTTGCAGAGGAAACAGGCTCTTTCTGTGTGTTTTCCCAGCCAGGAAAAGTCCAAGCCACATTCCCTCACTTCCTGAGTGGCCTGCTCTGCTTCTGTCCCTCTTTATAAATGTCCCCGAACCAAAGTTCCTCTCTTTCCTGAGATTTTCCTGTCTCCATGGACTGGCCTCTCTCTCTGTTTCAGTTCCCTTTCTCCTATGGCTACCCCAAAGATCTCATGCCCTGTTTTGTGATCCCCATGTCTCATCTCTTCCCTGCTTGCCTACTTACCAGCAACTTGGACGTAGGTCATAGTCACCCCTAGTCCTGCTGTGGGGTCCCATGGTTAGTGCTGGGTGGAAGAATGGATGGATTCCTGTCATATTGGGTATTGTTCAGCCATTTCAGGAAGGACAGTTTGCCCAGGCAGATGGGACATAGCCCTTGGTTTAGTGAACTTGGCCTTGTTCTCCTATGCTAGAATGTGGGTCCACCCAAACGAGGCTTTGGGAAACCAAAAGCTCCCAGTCCCTTGGGCAGAGGTTCCATGGTCTGCAAGCCCTCTGAGATCAGAATTTCTTAGAAGAATTCCCAGAGAATGTGAGAAACATGAGATTGTTTCCAGGACACTTTGGCTGTATTTAGTGATCTAAAAGTATGAATCTCACTCCAAAGAACCTTTTTCTAGCTTGGGGTATTTGGGGAAAGTGGGGTGGGGGAAAGTGGTGGTCTTACCCAGATACTCAAGGCAGAAGATAAACCACAAGTAGAAAGCTAAAACCTTGAGCTCACTTACTTGATGGTGTCTCTGAACTGTTTTTTTTTTTCCCTTCAGCCTTCCAAAGTCTAATCACCTTGGAGAAATAGAGGCAGCTGTTTTATAACTCTTGGTTGAGTTGTTGTGAATCTACCTTGTTACATTCTTGCTTGTCAGTCATTCACGACTGGGTGCCCTCTGGGTGTTAGTAAATCCTTGACTACAATGGCAAGAAGTGGGTGGCCACAGAATATATAAGAAGTCAGGCATCAGGGAGGATCAGCATGTGTCAGATCTGGAAAGGCCCTCAGAGATCACCTGATCAGTGATTTTGAAATGCATTTAGCTATAGGATTCTTGGCTAAGCAAAATCTTACCTAGAAACCGAATTTGCACAGTAGATCAAAACAGAACCCATCTGGCAGAAGCAGGGGATGAGGTTATATTGGCCACAGGCTTCTTCTCATCTCAGCTATCAGCTGAGACATCTCCAAGGAAACCAATGCCGGGTTTGAAAACCACTGATCAGTTTAGACAGAGGGAATGACTTGTACAAGGTCACCCAGGCCCTTAGAGACTCCGTGGTTTTAAGGGGGTCACATGGCCCAGTGACTTAGCCTGAATCCAAATCCAGAACTCCAGACTCCTAGTCCAGTGCCCTCTCCTGTACATCTTGCTCTCTATCTTAGACAGTGAGTATCCATTGGCTCTTGGTGTAGAGCCTCCCCAGAAGAGGAAAAGGGGGTGATTTTTACTCTGAGATCTCCAGTGGTGTTGCTGAAACATTAAACCTACCTTTTTCTTCCCTTAACCAGAGTCACTGGCAGGATGAGTCATGAACTAAGGGTGTTTCAGGAAAGACTCACTTCTTAAGGAGCCTAGGGTATAAATGGATGGAAAATGAGTCATGGTGAAAATAGAACTAGGCCTGGGCTTTGTTAGGTGGGTTATAGGAGCCATCGGATATAGGTGCAAAGAGCTGGCCAACTCCCCAGAGCTACCTGCTACTCCTGTATTAGAGGGTAATTAGTCAGTTGTCGCGAAGTCTGGCTGCGTAACAAACAACTTCAACTCTCAGTGGCTTGCAAAGCAAAAGTTTCTTTCTTCCTTATGTTACCTGGGCTGTGCGTTGGCTGTAGTTCTGCTCCATATACTTTCTCATTTTGTGACCTGCCTGTTTTATTGTGGTTGACAACAGCAAGAGGCTGAGCCAAATTGTACAGTCACATTTACAACTTCTGTTCAGACCTGGCATCCTTCATGTCTGCTCACACTGTTGGCCAAAATCAGTCACGTGGCAATGCCTGGCAGTGGGGCCAGGCCTTTGTGAGTCACAAGGCAAGGGAGATGGGTTGTATAGTTCTCTTAAAGACAGGGTGAGGGTGGTAACTGCTGAAAAATGCATTGTACCAGAATGGGTGTTTTGGGGCAATTGATGGAAAATATATAGGGTGCTTATCTCCATAGGACATAGTCTTTGGAGACAAAGACTTTTTAAGAATTCTGGATCCTAAGTCTTAGAGACATTGAGGAAGTCAGATCCTTGATTCCCAAACAATGCCATCTATCACTTGTGGGTAACTTCTGTTTGCATTTTTCTCCTCCGTAAGAGGATATGCATAAGCTGGCTTGCAGAAGCAGTGATGGGCATCTCCTGGTGGGGCTGGCTGAGTTTGGGGCCCAGAGGGGCCCAAGAAGCTCCACTGACTAACAATGCTTTAAGACTATGCTTTTCAGGGAAGCAGGAGTGTAGGAGTGCCGGAACAGTCATTCCTACTACCCTCCCCTCACCCCTTGCCAGAAATTGTATGTGTTGTACATTATGGTATTACTTTGACAGATGAAAAATCAAAACTGAATCTCTTTAAGATACCGAGCCTCCAAACGCCTCCACCTTCCCAATGGAAATCAATGGATGCCTACTTTAATGGAGATGTTAGTATTTTTGATGGTATTGATTACTATTAAGTCAAGAGTCAGGAAATCCCACTCTGTGGGATCATTAGAGATTTGGATCTAGGTTACTAGGAAAAGTGTTGCTGCCAACCTTTGTCAGCAGCTCCTGGCTCAGCAGAAAGCTTCACATAAATCACCTATGGGCTTCCAGGTGGCCTTTGATCAGACAAATGCCACTTAAGAACTTGCTTTTGCTCCTGGCTGCTCTTGAGTCTACCTCCTGCAGGAAATTCCATACTGGCTGGCTGCTTGTTCTTCCATAGCTTCTGAGGCCGGAATGTCAAAAGGAAGCTGTCCTCCAGGCTGTTGGATGAGGAGAGCAGGAATTCAGGCAAAAAGAGGCCTAAGCAGGATCCAGGAAGCTGCACTCATTTTCGCATTCAAATGACCTTCTCTGGTAGTGCACAACTAATCACGGAAGGTGGAACATGTAATCAAAAGTGTACCCACATTCACTCTGCAGAAAGACAAGCCTGTGCTAGGTTGCTTCAGAGGGATCTGAAGGATGGAAGGGGTTCAAAGTGGTCTGTTCATCAGGACCTTTTGTTCCTCTGAATTTTCTCAAGTTTCAATTTTTTCCAAATTTTTTATTTCAAAAGATTTCAAGTTTACAAAAAAGTTGCAAGAATAATGCAAGGAACATCTGTATATCCTTCACCTAGACTCACCATTGTTAACATTTTGCCATATTTCTCTTATCTCTCTTTCTATATATACTTGTTATCTCCCTGAACCATTTGAGAATTAGTTACAGCCATTATGCCCTCTAAGCACTTCTGCAGATCGAAGACACCTCTCAAGAAAGACATCTTCCAAGAGCAGAGATATTCTTCTGCAGAACCAAAATATATTTATCACACTCAGGGGAATTAATGTCAATACAATAGTGTTACTTACAATCCTCAGTCAGATTTGCCTGCTGATCCCAAGCATGTTCTTCATAGTGGGGCTTGGCTACTTGGGCCAAATCCTGCTCCCTGCTTGTTTTCATAAATAAAGTTTTGTTGGAGCACAGTCCCACTCATTGATTTACATATTGTCTCTGGTTGCTTCTGCACTACAGCTGCAGAGTTGAATATTTGGGAGAAAGGCTGTATATTCCTCAAAGTCTAAAATATTTTACTATTTGACTCTTTAAGAAAAAGTTTCCCAACCTGTGCATTAACATTTGTGTAATCCAGTATCTAATCAAGGCTCATGCTTTGCATATGTTTTTAATTAAAAAAAATATGTGATCCCTAACTTATGAGCATTCTTTACATACAAATGACAACAGGTTTCCTGTATTCTGTGTGCTCCGTCCATATCTCTCATCAATTCCCTGTAAGGTCCCAACTGTATGGAACTACCTGGTGACATGAGTATTTAGGTGCCATATCCTTGTTCTTTGTTCCTGTAGTTTCTTTTGCTCAAAACACTTCTCTACACTGTCTTAAAGATTTAGTGCAAGCACCATCTCTTGGAAACCTCCAAAACATTTTTAACTTCCTGTTCTCAAGACCCCTTTACCCACCATCTGGTTGTCTAAGCTCCCAAGACCGACTGGATTTTCTGATGTTGTAGTACTGACCACACAAGTGCATTGATCTATTTTGTGTTAGTCTCACCCACTAGTTTGTGGAGGCCTTGAGGGCAGGGTCCATGTTTTATTCATCTGTGTCTCCTTGGTGCCTAATATAAGGTCCTAAAATGCTCAGCCATTGTTTACTGAATGAATGAATGGATTTCTCCATGGTGCAGGGGCTCCTCTCCTATTCTTAGGACCATCTTGTGGGATTTCCAGCCTCCTCTTTCTTCTGCTCCTTCCCTTCCCAGTGCTTGCATTTGGGGCACTTACCCTCATGCTTAGAGGCCTTAGATCAATCTAATGCAGGGACCAAAATGAGAGATGGAAGAAAGCAGGGTGGGCTACTGAAGCCACAGGCATACCAGAGCCCTTCCCACCACTGCCCCTCTGCCACTGCCAGTCCTGTTTCAGCCCTTCACCACTCTGTTCCAGACTGTGGTAATTGGTGATTGCTTAGAGTTGGGGATCCCAGCCACCTGTATGTGGCAGATAGCATTAGCAGGCGACAGAAGGAGCACTGAGTGTGCTGAGCATCATCTCACTTGACCCTCATAGACCTCTGGGAACAGGGCACTGTCCTCATGCTCCAGATGAGGCAGTGGAGGCACACAGTGATGGTCTTATGGTTAGGAAGTGTCAGAGCCAGTGTACAGACTGGGAGCTGGTGATTCCACAGCCCCTTTCCAGTCACTTGCAGTGTTCTCTAATATCCCTTGGGAGTAGTGGTGTATCCCTGGCACCCCGAGTTTAACCTTTGAAGGAATGTATTATCTTCTGCAGTGTTGGAGTTTGGGGTTAGAGTCTAGATCAGGGCTTTCCAATAGAGCAAGCATTCTGTGGTAAGGGGGATGTTCTAGATCTATTCTGTTCACTATGGTATCCAGCAGCCTCAGGCCACTTATGAACACTTGAAATGTAGCTAGTTTGACTTATTTAATTGCAATTAACATATTTAATTTAAATAGCCACGTGTGGCTAGTACCTACCAACAGCACAACCTAGAGTAAAGGTTGACCAGGGTTAGTCTAGGTAAATGTGCTGTGTGGGTTGGCTGGCTGGATACTTCTCGGGTTAGCAGGGTTTTCATAGATAAGTTGGTATTAAATTCCAACCAACCTCATTAGCTACCAATATGTTCTGGAATTGGGGACCGCCTGCATTGCCACCATGCTGATGGGCTCTGACAGTTTTCAGGTTTGCATTTGAGGCAAATGACTCTTTCAGCCCTCAAATAAGGCAGATGAAATGCATAGGGCCGCGGGGAAGAAAAGAAGGGAGGCATGGATGAGAAGACCCAGGGGACCTCATGTGATGGAGCTGTTTTATGTGCATTCTAGTTCTGCTCTTCTGAGTGAGCACTTGCCTGGAATCCTTCTGGGGATTTGGGTTCCCAGCTGGAGTTGCCAGCAGAGTGTAGACTCCCAGGGATGTGCCTGTCATCCTAGGACCTGAACTGGAGGCTTGACAGAGAGACAGGTGCATATCTCTTAAGATGAGCCTCCAGGTGAAGGCACTATAGCACAGTGGTTATGGACCCAGGACTTGCAGTCACACATTCTAGCGTGGAAGCTTATAAACTCTCTGGCCTTGGGAAAGTTGTTCTACCTCTCTATGCTCAAGTTCCTTCAACTGTAAAGTGGGGTTAAGATCAGTACCTAACTCACTGGGCTCTTGTAAGAGTTAAACAAGCTGACATTAATTTAGCATGGTGCCTCACTAGTAATCAGCATCTAGTTGATTGTTGCTGGTTTTTAGGGCGTTGGAGCAAGCCATCATGTCAGATCAGCATAGCTCTTTATATCCTGCTCTCTGCATTTTTCCCCTATCAACAGTTTCTTGCTTTCAGAACTCAAAATGCTTTGGGGAGCTTTGCAAAAATTTGCTCCCAAATCTTGGGAAAGGATATCTGTTTTCTCATCTCGTCTCCCTCTCTCTGGATATTTATAGTTCTGGATAGAAAAGAGCTGCTTTGATTTCTCAGAATAGTTTCCACAAAAGTGTGGTGCTAGGGAGGCAGGGCTGGGAGAAGAGAGTGTTAGACTTGGTGTTGGGAAGCCTGGGTTTGAATCCCACTTGCCGGCTGTGGGGGCCCCACCAGCGACCACAAGCTAGCCTTAGGCTTTGAGCCTTAGTTTCCTCACTTGTAACATGAGGGTGGAGTGATAGTCAGATGAGATGATACAGCCCTCTGCTTGCATCTAGAAGACACTGTAAATGTCAGTTAAATGTGAGCATTTAAATCCTTTTTCAGCTTAAGTGTTCAAACTCACAAGTTGGAAACTACTTGGGGCCCTTCATGGTGAGACTCCCAGCTGGAAGTCATCCACAAGCCATCTTCAGGTAATGCAGTTAAAGGCAACAGACCTTGTCTGTCCAGATCTCGGCTGTTCCTCTACCAACAGGCCTTACTTAGATGACTGGAGCAAAGCTTCCGGAAAGAAAAGACTGTAGGCGGAGCTGAAGTTGCCCTATGAGAACAAAGCCAGGAAGAGCCAAGTCTCTTGATCCGGGGAGGCGCAAGGTGAACAGCCACATTCTGGCTTGGGGAGGACACATTTGGACTGCGCCAGGCAGCTGGGCCCACTGCAAACAGCTGCTCCTCCACTGCTCGAGGGCACTCTAGGGTGTGGTGGGGGGTCACCTCCTGGGTTGGAGGAGTCTTGTTTGCAGGGTTGGGGTGGAGGTATATAGGGAAGCCGTGAAGCACAAAACGTCAGGACCAAGTTGGCAAATTGTAGAAGGCACGGAGAGAAAGAGCACATGCTGGAAGCATGTGGTTCCTGGGAGTCTCTTCCGATCTGTGAATGTGAGGGCTGTGGGGGTGCTGAATGAAGCCTGAGGTGGGGTGATGGGAAGGGAAAGCCCAGGCCTCAAGCTAGGCAGACCTCAGTTCAAGTCTTTTTTGCCACTTTCCTCCATGTGACCTGGGTTAAATAGCCTCTCTCAGCCTTGAGGTAGCATCATTAAAATGGGGATTGAAGGCAGAGCACTTTGTGTTTGGAGGAACTTAATGCGTGATTGAGCCTTTCTCCCTCCGGAATTTCGTAATATGTAATACTTTGTTTGCTCCTCTGCTGACTTGCTTTGCTATTTGCAGATGTCCATGTGGGGCCTTGAAATTGTGCTGTGCCATGGGGTTGCTGGGGTAGGAGGCAGGTTTGATGGTGATGGTGGTGGTGGTGGTGGGTGTTGCTAGGACAACTCCTGAAGCCCCAGTTCTGTGTACTTGAAGATCCAGTATCTAGGGGAGTATTATGGGTTGAATCATGTCTCCCCTAAAACGATATTTGGAGTCCTCACCCCTAATACCTGAGAATGTAACCTTATTTGGAGATAGAAACTTTATAGAACAAATCAAGTGAAAATGAGGTCATTGGGGTGGGCCCCAATCCAATATGACTGGTGTGCATATCTAAAGGGGAAACATGGACACGCGGACAGACACACACTGGGGGCATATGAAGTGAAGAGACACAAGAAGACAGCCAGCCAGAAGCCAAAGAGAGAGCCTGGAACAGATCCTTCCTCACAGCCCACAGAAGGAACCAATCTTGCTGGCACCTTGATTGTGGACGTCTAGCTCCCAGAACTGTGAGAGAATGAGTATCTGTTGTTGAAGGCACCCAGTCTGTGCTACTTAGTTAGGACAGCACTAGCAAACTAATGCAGGGAGCAATCCCACACCTCTAGTAAAGAGAAGGGGTTAGGAATGTGGTTTATGGAAGTGCTCGGAAGGCCTGGCTAGAGCCCTGCCCTGCATTCACTCGCTGTGTGACAGTGGGCAGGTCCCTTCACCCCTGTGAGCCACAGCTACTTGGTCAGGGTGCAGAGGTAATAATACCTGTCCTCCTGTGGATCTGTGGTGAGGTGAAATGGGAGGGTGTGTGATGGTCATTACTATTAATTCCCGTGCCTGGTTCTCGTCTTTGCTTTCCAAGTAGGCAGCCTGCCCCTTGTTGGCTCTGCCCAATGGGCCACTCCCTGCCTCACTGCTTGGGAACCTAGGATTTCTGGAGACAGGACCTGTTTCCCTGGGAAACCACACCCATGACACCTGCAAGACTTTGGGGAAGATCGCTGGGCACAGTTCTGCACTAAAACTGGACCAGAAAGGGTTTCCTCAGCTGTACACTTTTGGGATGAATTAATGAAGTTAACCAGCCTTTCCGGGACATCTATTTTTTAGCTGACTCTGCTAGGCATTTTCACATTTGCTTTCTCACTCAATCCTTACCACAATCCTGTGAGGCAGGCATTATTATACCCATTTCGCAGACTGGAAAACTGAGTGTCACAATGCTTAAGTAACTTCCCCAGGTCACCTGGCTTATACGTGGTAATTCAGCATTTGAATCCAAAATTATATGATTTCACATTCCTTCCTTTCCCTACAGCATAGTGCTTCATTTGGAGAAGTGTTGGTTTTCTGTTCTGGAATATGGATTTGCCTGGGTGGTGTTGCGAGTGGAAGGTAGGGAAAGGCCTCCTGGATTTCTATTAAGAGAAGGTGGCTAGGCTCAGAGGGAGTTTACTTCCCTTTTCCCTCTCCTCCCTTCTCAGCTCCCTGAAAAAGGCACCTCGCAGTTTCTGCGGCTGCTGTTTCTCATGGATTTTTAATAAAGATGATGAATGAACCAAGAATTGATAAGAAAAGGCAAATGGTATTTGGGTTATTCATTGTTCTAGTAAAATATATTTTTCACTGCAGGTCTTAAGTGACTTTTTCATTAAAATGCCATCAAAGAAAGAAAAGGTTAAATAAAATGAGTTTTCCATGGCAGAAGTGTGAACCAAGGGGCCTCTGCAGGACAAGACCCTGGGGCAGCCAAGCAGTAGGCTTTGCCACTCCCCAGTGGCAGAGTTGTGGCAATTCTGCCAAACAACACCTTTCTCCCAGAAAGAGGGCTAGAAGAGCATTTCCTCAAAAAGGGTTTGGCAGGAATCTCAGTAATTCTGCTCCCTGGAGGCCCAGTGGGGTCTGAGGGCCCAAGAAAATGGTCTGTTTCAGCCCTGGTAAGGCAGGCAGGCATACAGAGCTACCCATGACTGCTGGGCTGGGGTCGGTACCCTGTGTGGTGAGCTGCCCTCCTTATCCTGCACAACCACACCTGCCATGATGCCTGTAGCCAGAGGGGCTGTGTCTAGAGCTGTGTGGGGACAGAGCCCTTCCAGCTGAGCTCCTTGCCAGCTCTGAAGGAGGCTTCTTCCATAGGCAGGACTCAGAGAGCTTGCACTGGTCTGATGTCACCAGGGAGATCTGCACGTTCCCAGCCTTACAGACACTGGGCACCAATGGGTGAATTGCCTTCCACATTAAGGATATTTTTGTCTTTCTGAATCTGCTTTGAGCAAGTATCTCTATTGTGATTTGAAGAGATCTTGTCACAACTATTCTGATTCATTCCATCACCTCCCATCTCATCCCACCCCATCCTATCATATCCTGTTCTATTGAATCCCAACCTATCCCATCATATCTCATTTTATTCCATCCCATCCCATCATACCTCATTCTATTCCATCCCATCCCATCATATCCCATTCTATTCTAACTCACCCATCCCATATCTCATTCTATCCCATCCCATCCATCCCATCATATCCCATTCTATTCCACCCCATCCCACTATATCTCCTTCTATTCCACCCCATCCCATCATATCTCCTTCTATTCCACCCCATCCCATCATATCCCATTCTGTTCCACCCCATCCCACCATATCTCATTCTATTCCACCCCATCCCATCATATCCCATTCTGTTCCACCCCATCCCATCATATCTCCTTCTATTCCACCCCATCCCATCATGTCTCCTTCTATTCCACCCCATCCCACCATATCTCATTCTATTCCACCCCATCCCATCATATCCCATTCTGTTCCACCCCATCCCATCATATCTCATTCTATTCCATCCTATCCCATCGTATCCCATTCTATTCTATCCCATCCCATCCCATTGTATCTTATTCTATTCCATTCCATCCCTCCCATCATATCCCATTCTATTCCATCCCATCCTATCCCATCCCATCCCATCCTATCCTATCCCATTCCATCATATCCCATTCTATTCCACCCCATCCCATCATATCTCATTCTGTTCCATCCCATCCCATCATATCCTATTCTATTCTATCCCATCCCATCCCATTGTATCTCATTCTATTCCATCCCATCCATCCCATCCCATCCCATCCCATCCCATCCCATCCCATCCCATCCCATCCCATCCCATCCCATCCCATCCCATCCCATCCCATCATATCCCATTCTATTCCACCCCATCCCATCATATCATTCTATTTCACCCCATCCCATCATATCTCATTCTATTCCACCTCATCATATCTCATTCTATTCCATCCTATCCCATCATATCCCATTCTGTTCCATCCTATCCCATCCCACCCCATCATATCCCATTCTATTCCATCGTATCTCATCATATCTCATTCTATTCCATTCCATCCCATCATATCCCATTCTATTCTATCCCATCCCATCCCATCCCATCATATATCATTCTATTCCATCCCATCCCATCCTATCCCATCATATCCCATTTTATTCTATCCTATCCCATCCCATCCCATCATATCCCATTCTATTCTATCCCATCCTATCCCATCCCTCTCCATGCCTTAAACACTCATGAGATTGTAGATGGTGTCAGGTCCTGTTCTAAGCACTGGGGAAACAGAGATGACCAAGACTCAGCCCTGCTATTATAAAGCTCCCTGTCTAACAAGAGAAAGAAGCAGACACTCGGGGCGTGATGCAAACAATAGATGGAGAGACTAGGCACCCCTCTCCCCTTTCCCCCAAGCTCACCCCCACATATTTACCTAGGGAAGAGAGGTGGCTAGAGGAGAATGTAATAGTGGAGGGGGTGATCAGAAGAGGCTTCTTGGAGGTGACTATTGGATTGAATTTTCAAAGAGTGGATAGTAGTTTTCCAGGCAAACAGCAAATCTCCATACTCGCACTTAAATACAACTTGATAGGTGCTGGGCCACATTCCTAGAATTTCACATATATTAACTCATCTACTTCCCTCTTAACAGCCTGTGAGGGAGGTGCTGTTATTTATTACCTCCATTTTCCAAATGAGGAAGCAGAGGCATGGTGAAACACTGTTTCTGAAGTGGTTGAGTTGGGGCTGGAGTTCTGGCGGGCTATGGTGCTCACTCCTGTGCTGTGCAGCCTTTCTGGCAAGGTGGGGAGAAACTCTAGACTAGAGGTGAGAAGTGGTGCTGTCCTTGATCATCAGGGCAGTAAGGGGGGACTCCAGTAACCACTCCTCCTGGAGTGCAGATATTATTTTCTCTATAAACAAAGTCCCTTGAGCTAAGCTCTTACCCTCTGAGACCCAAGATGAAGAGACAGGAAGGGTTGCCACTTTCCCCCACCTCCAAAGTGCTTTCCTGGCCAGGGAAGCTGGGGAAATCCAGCAGTGCGTCAGAAGAGGGGAGCTTCATCCCAGCCCTCTGGCTGCAGGGGCTCCCAGCCAGGAAACTCTGAGCCTGGGCTGGACTTTCCATCCCTGATGCTTCTAAAGAAGGGTGGAAACGCTGCCTGACGCCAAGCATGTAGCAGGGCTATTCCTGTGCAGCTTGCCTCAGGCCTTGGGTACACCCAGGCTCCACCTGCAGGGACAAGTGCTGTGCCCTCCGCAGAGCCCAGCCTCACCCTGCCTGACACCTTGCGCAAGTGTGAAGCACGCACGCTGAGGCATTTGCAAACATTCAGCAGTAGGACTTTAGCCATTTTTTTCCTCACTTGTCTTTTTCTAGAGAAAATCAAGGATCCCATTGCATCTATTACAAGGTATTGCCTTTTCTCTATTGCAAGAGTTGTCATTGATTTAATCATCATTTTTCAGAGGGGGAAAAAAACCACTACCACATTAAGAGTACACCTTGATCGTAAGATTCACCATCAATCACCATTTCAAAAACATTAAAATGTAAAAAAGAAATGGGGATCTGAGAATCCAGGGGCGATGGTATTTTCTAAGTATCTTGTGGCAGAAGGAGGATATGTGTGTGGGGAGCTTATCCAGGAAGGTTGGCCCTGACTGACACTGGTGAGGGCAGGTGGCAGAGATGCACGTCCATCCACCCCTGCCTCACTGCCTTCGGTTTCTATCATACAGTTTCACTTTGGGGACATTTCTAGTAGCTCAGAAACACTCACAGCTGAATTCGTTCTTCAGTTGAGTTTGACAAATAATCAGCTTCTGCTTCAAGCTGGGGAGATGTCAACTCAGTGGATATACATGGATCAGCTGTGATCACCAGGTATGTTGGAGCATCCTCTTGGTGGCTAGATGGTAATGAGTGCCAGCCATGTGGCATGAGAGCACCTTGCTCAGAGTCAAAGGAACTGGGCTGTAATTCCAGCAACCTCAGATGCTATTGCTTTGCTTCTCTGGGTCCCCAATTCCCCTTCCATATAGTACGGATGCAAACTGATAGCCATAGCAGTTGACAGTTACCGAGTGCTCAGCGTGTGCCATAGAGCGTTCTGTGTGTTTTTAAAGTACAACTCATCTGATCCTCACAACACCCCTAGGAGGGAGATATTTTTATCCCTGTTTTTCAGATGAGGAAACTGAGGCACAGGGTTGGGTCCAGAGCTGTGTGGGGACAGGGCCCTTCCAGCTGAGTTCCCTGACAGCTCTGAAGGAGGCTTCTTCCATAGGCAGGACCCAGAGAAATTAGGTAATTTAAGACATTGAGTAATTTCCCCAAGGTCACACAGCCAATAAGTGGCTGAGACAAAAGTTGAATTCAAGCTCTCTAATTGTAGGGTTTATGCTTTTAAAAATGCAGGTACTACCTTAGAGCAATAATTATTGCATTTAAAAAACCCACCATAACCATTTAAAAATGAATATAACATAGAACTCCAATACTAATCATTAAATGGCAATCTTCCTGTTAAACAGGAATGAGGCTTAAAGACTCTCCTACTTGCATGAATCTGGAGGCACCTCTTTGACACCCTGGAGTTCCTTAAAACAGTGTAAAGACAGCTAGACTGAACAACCTCATAGGGCCATTCAGTGTCCAGTGTCCTGTGTCCTGAGACTGTCTAGGAAAGACCCAAGGCCTGGCATGGGAGCCTCACTGAGACCCATGGGCCTCCTGGGCAGACTAATGTTATGGCACCTCTTCTATCTAATATTCTTGAGATATTTGTTCAACATTTTCAACATTTATTTGTTGAAGACAGAAAAATGGATTTTCTAGTAATAGGATCTGTACACCTTTAAAAAATGTTCTATAGGCTATCATATGCACTGAGCATAACATTCGAACTTGTTTGGGATTGTAGTTTACTGCACATTTTTCTATTGCTCATAATTGGATAGCATTAGCCACTCCTGTTAGCTAAAGATAATGGTAGTGTACATTGACACATCATGAAATGTTTGTTTCCTGCAAAAAGCGCTGTATCCTGCTTTCCTGTTTTCAGAATTTTAGCCAGCAGCTGGCATCATGCAAGTTTGGTTTGCAGTTGCATGGCCTGTAGTTGCGTGGCACAACTTCATTTGCAATGCAAAAATACTCAACAGAGGTAGGAAACTGAAGCCAGTGAGAAGTTAGATTTTTGTATTTAGTTTTACTTTTACTCAAGGGCACAATCTTGCACAGAAGTGAGACTAACTCACTTTTTGCGAGTTTTGTCTATTGCATAATTGCCCCTGGAAACCTGAGTTACTGGTGCCATGTTGGCGACTTACCCCAGTGACATTTTTGCAATCCCTAAACGTGGCACTTCAGGCTACTGTCGGGGCTGCCCGGTATAGGGCACAGGGTGTGTTCTACACAATTCTAGGGGTGCACTACAATATGAATGGTACCTCATAGAGTTTTCCAAGCTGCACAGCCCTGATGGCTGACTCCTTAATCAAGCGATAGAGTTTGACCTTCACTCCTTATGTTTACCCTAACTTCACGTAGTGGGAACCCTGAACCCATTTCTGCTTCCACCTTGTGGCGTGTATTTGGGCAACTAATACCTCCCTTTTCTGGGTCTTAGTTTCCTCCATGAAACCTGAATTGTTTATACAAGGTCCCACCAGTTCCATGCGATTGTTTTGCTTTATCCGTGAACTTGGCGCTGATGGTCTGTTGATTTCTGGTGTTGACTTAAGTCTGGTCTAGGTTAGAGGACTCAGAGGAAATAAGGGAAAGCAAACCAGATCAACGTCCAGATGATCCTGCTCTGCATTCTCATGAGACCCCAGCCTGTTTCCTGATATGTGCTGGAGGTCTTTGGAGAAGATTCCATGTCTTTGAGACAGAGTCCACTTGGTCTGGTAGAGATGCATCCCCAGCCAGGCTGTTCCACCTGGTCATGGGCTTACCTGAGGAGGCCCCTGATCTGAGGAGGTTCTGGCTGAGGGAGGTGCACCCTTGCAGGAAGTCTTGACCATTACTTGCTTCCCTGGTAATTCTGTTAAGGAAATGAGGAAAGTCTGGCAGGACATGTCTTTAGTGGGTGTTTCAATTTCCTAGGGTTCTATAATAAAGTACCACATAGTGGGTGGCTTAAAACAACAGGAATTTATTCTCTCATAGTTCTGGAGATTAGAAGTCTAAAGCCAGGGCATTCAAAGCCAGGTTAAAGTCAGTAGCCAGGATCCAGGAGAACTTTGTCACAAGAGACTCACGCCAGACCTGTGTTTTAAGCTGCACGCCTGCTGGCACGTGGCCACTCCTGGGCTGATGCTATTGCAGTCTGAGCTCCTAAGCACTGGAGCGTGGATTAAGCTGAGGTTGGGGAAGATAAGTCTGTTTCTGGCAAATGTTTACACTGTGTCAGGAAAATGCTCTCAAGCTAGATCTCCTGAAAACAGAGAACCCTGCAGCCTGTTGGCTGCCAGAGAGGGGCTGGGTCCTTGGCAGCTTGACTGGCATGAATGGTGGGGTGGGGATAGGCACCCCCACCCTGAGCAGCCCATCAGGGATCCTGAGCACGACTCATCATTCAGAGTCCTTAGTTCAAGTCCCGATGACTCCGAATTTCTTAGCCTCTTTGAGTGTCGATTTCCACAACTGTAGAATGGCAGTAATGACAGACACTTTATTGGGTTGTTGGGTAATGATAGACACTTTATTGGGTTGTTGGTAAGATTTAATGAGACCACAATCTCAAAGTGCAAGGAAGGTGCCTGCAAGAGTAGGTTCAGAGATTCTGTGTTTCCTTCCCAGGAGGCTGCACAGGACCAGCACTGTTATCCCGCTCTGCCAGTCTGCTCCCTCTGGGACCCTCACCCCCTGCTCGGGGACCCTGGGCTCAGACAGACGCTGTCAGAAACAGGCCCTGCAGTCCTGGAATCTGGATTCTCTTGCCTCTCCCCTGACACGTTCCGTAAGTAGAGTGTCTAGGGGAGAGCTGGCTGTGTGTGAGCCATGTGAGGGAATCAGCTACACTTCTTCCAACATAGCTGGTGAGACAGCATCAGTTCCCAAAAGATGTTCCATGGAACATCAGTTCCATGCCGGGCTCTGGGGAATAGAGTTCTGTGAACAAATGCATTTGAAAATCTGTATCAGGTATGACCTAAATACATTAATCACACTAAAGGCTTGAAGACACCTTATAGTAAGAAAGTCTGGTTAACTTTCAGGGTGTCTTAAATGAATTTCATCTCAGAAGTTTAGCTCCCCATCCCTCCCCCTCATTTTTTCTTTCATGTAACACTTGCTGACAAGCACAGGTAATGTCTTTCAAGAAAGACATGCTGAAAGACACGCTGGAGACAGATTACAGGTGTCCCTGAGGCTACCTGTGCCTCCCCCTCATGGTGGTCCCCCACTTCTGTCTGTACCCCCTCTCCATGCAGTGATAATGCTTCTTCCAGAGCCAGTGGCTCCTGGAAAAGAGGGCCAGGCTGTGGCAAAGGGGAACAAGCCCACTGAGGTGTAAGGAAGGGCATTGGCAGGACTAGGAGGTCACAGCCATGGCTCCAGAAACGTTGCTGTCCTCACAGGTGCATGGGTGCTTGGTACTAACGGGTCTGCTGAGCTGAGTTGGGAAGAAGCTGCCAGTCGGCGGAGGGTGTGGTGACTGCCTGGGAGGACGCATCACTCAACAGAAGATTGATTCCCCTTGCCTGTAACTGGCAAACCCTTTTGTAGTTAGGAAGTGCCGCGCGGGGGGCCAGCAGTGCAGAAGGGGAGCAGTAATCGATGTATAATTATGGAAGTATCAGGCAGGCAGAGCCCGAGCCGCTCGTGTCCTGTGTGGCAAATTCTCCGGCACTGCCTTGGGGATGTGCCCATGCATTTTCTAAGAGTTAAATGGATTTCTCAGCTACACTGTGGACTTGCAATCAGGGACATGGCAGGCGACCTTGGCACCCAGCTGTGGGTGACTCGGCTCAGCGGGAAGTGAAACTTAAAAAGAGGACCACTTGGAAGGGCTCCTGGGGGCAGCTGGTTAGTAGTGTCTGCCGTCGGGTGGGAATTGTGTGGGTGCTGGCGGGGAGCTTGGTGCTTCTCAGTCCTCTCCACACTTCTCCTTTCCATAAAGGGCCTTCCCAGGGGCTCTCCCATTTCTCCTTCAGTGAGTTTTGAAGGCATTTTCCCTCCTCTGACTGCCCCTCCATGGAGGCAGGACCCAGATCTTGGATTCCTTCTGGCCTGTGGAACTCTGGGAGAGGCAGGCAGGGAGGGGGTGACAGAGGCCTGGGTCCGTCCATGCCCTGGGACAAGGCAGGAGCTGTGGAGGTGGGCTTTGGAGGGGCAGCCTTGCTGCCTGGCAGTGCCTTGGTTCCAGTCGTGGCTGGCCCCAGGTGCTTGACTGGGAAAGCAAAGTATACATAGATGGGTCTTCTGAAATCCTGCAGCAGGTGGGAAGGTTTACTCTGGACCTCAGTGCCCTGGGGGCATGGGAAGATACTAATCTGGAAGCAGGAAGGGGTGAGATAAAGAAAGGAAAACTAGGCCAAACTTCAGAGTGGTTCTCAAACTTGAGAGTAGGTGGGAGTCACCCGGAGGGCTTGCTACAATGTGGATTGCTGGGCCCCACACCCCAGAGTTTCTGCTTCAGTGGGTGTATCATTTGGGCCCCAGAATGCATATCTCACAGGTTCCCAGGAGACACTAATTCTGTTGGTCCTGGGTGAATAGCTTGAAAACTACTGATCTAGATTAAACTCACCCAAGTAAGCAAAGCCCAGGACTGTGACCCTTGGATGGGAAGCTGTGGCTCCTGGCAAACTGCTGATCTCAGTCTGGAGTGGCTCAGGAATGTGGGTGGGGGTGTCAGCGGCTGGGCGTGGAGCAGAGACCTGGAGGTGAGGTGAGGCTGGGACCTGGTTATTTAATAAAGCAGGCTCTTGTCTTTCTTGAGAAAGGCTGACAGAACCATGCAGAAGCTAGAATGCTGGATTTAGCCTCTGGTCAAAGACAAGTCCTTTGCATAAGGGTGTGGGGTCTGTGGGACTCACTCTGTTCTTAGCAGGGTTACAGTATATCCCTGCTTTGTCCACAGTATGCCCCTGCTGTTGAGCCCTTACAAGGGCTCTAGGCTGACCCTGAAATGCTTTCTCATATTTATTTATTTATTTATGTTTGTTTGTTTGTTTGTTTGTTTTGAGACGGAGTCTCACTCTGTCGCCCAGGCTGGAGTGCAGTGGCGCGATCTCGGCTCACTGCAAGCTCCGCCTCCCGGGTTCACGCCATTCTCCTGCCTCAGCCTCCCCAGCAGCTGGGACTACAGGCACCTGCCACCACACCCAGCTAATTTTTTTTTTGTTTGTATTTTTAGTAGAGACGGGGTTTCATCGTGGTCTCGATCTCCTGACCCTGTGATCCGCCCGCCTCGGCCTCCCAAAGTGCTGGGATTACAGGCGTGAGCCACCGCGCCCGGCGCTTTCTCATATTTAATTCCAACTCTGAGGCTGAGGTTAAGTAACTTGCCCAGCGTTTCATGGCCCATAGGAAGCTGGGCTGGGATTTGAAAACTATGCTGCCCATATGCTGTTTGCATTTACTCAGTAGCCAATTGTCACAACTGTTGTCCCCCAGGCCCCGTGCTGGGAGGTATCAAACCAGGGCCTGCCTTCCAGAAGCTCTTGGTCTTTTTGAGAAGGTAAAGGCACAAAGATAACTTTGATACAACATGATGAGTGATAATGTGGATGTCTGAAAGAATGGGGTGGGGGGACAGCTGGAGGAGTTTCTAGCTTTTCTGGGGTTCTGGGCTCCTTTCCACATTTTGGCCCTGGCCGGTGAGGGGTAGGTGACCACAATTCTCACATGCATGGCTCACTGCCTGGAAACCCTGCCTCATGTTGAAGACTTGCATCTCCAGAGGGCCTATGGCTGCTTTCTCCTTTTCCTTCTTTTCAGTGAATACATTATCATTTTTATCAGGCCTCTGAGCCCAAGCTAAGCCATCATATGCCCTATGACCTCACGTATACATCCAGATGGCCTGAAGCAACTGAAGATCCACAAAAGAAGTGAAAATAGCCTGAACTGATGACATTCCACCATCGTGATTTGTTTCTGCCCACCCTAACTGATCAATGTACTTTGTAATCTCCCCCACCCTTAAGAAGGTTCTTTGTAATTCTCCCCACCCTTGAGAATGTACTTTGTGAGATCCACCCCCTGCCCGCAAAACATTGCTCCTAACTCCACCGCCTATCCCAAAACCTATAAGAACTAATGATAATCCGCCACTCTTTGCTGACTCTCTTTTTGGACTCAGCCTGCCTGCACTCTGGTGAAATAAACAGCCATGTTCCTCACACAAAGCCTGTTTGGTGGTCTCTTCACATGGACACGTGAGACAATTTTCCTTTCTAAAGTTCTTATTGCAGCCCAGGAAATGGGCAGTTACCTGGTGGCTCTCCCAGTTGGCTCTCACCAAGTTTCCCAAAGCCTTCACCCTGCCTTGTTCTCTCCAAGGGAGTAAGCTATCACAGCCACCCAGTCTGAAATTAAGGCCACTGCACCCTTGATTTCAAAGAAGCTCAAAGATGCCAAAGTTCTTGGAAATTTCTGGGCTTTGGGAATCTGTTTCCGCTCCATGACTTCAGAGATGACCTCAAGCACTAGAGGTTCTAATGGTGGAAGGGAAGTCATGAGGTTTGAAGAGGGCAGGCTAAGGCAGTTGTCTTAACATCAACTTGTCTGTTTTCCTTCAGGGGAGGGTGAAGAACACCTTGTTCTATGACAGACCTCTGTTGTATAAGAAAAAAAAATCAGGTTTGGCCCACATATAAGTGGATATCAACTTTATTTAGTTTACTTTTCCTCAGAGAGAAATATAGAGTATTGAGCTGACCCACTTAAAAGAAGTTTATTCTTTATATAAATAAAGTGAACTTGTTATAGAGTATCTGAAAAATGTTTTTGGTTATTTTCTTTTGGGCTTTTTTTTTTTTGGTCCTGTATAGAGTTTCAGTTTTATATCCAAAGTTGGATCACCCACTAAAATGTGACTGTTTCAGAGTGATGTTCCCTCTCCCCCAGGAAAGGTGAAATTCCCCCATTGCACACCTCACTCTGTGTTGCTCTTCCTCTCCATGCTGCTTATTGCAATAACAATTAAATCTCTATTAAGACAACTATTGGCTTATTTGTGTAACTCCCCTGGAACTACAGTATTCAAGATGGTAGCCACTAGACACATGTGGCTGTTTACATTTAAATTAAGTGAAATTAAAGAAAATTAACACTTAGCGCCTCTGTTGCAATAGCCACATTTCAAGAGCCACATATGGCTGGGTGGCTGCCATCTTGGACAGCGCAGATCTAGACCATTTCCATTGCGGAAAGTTCTGTTGGATAATGCTGCTCCAGATGGTACTCCCATGGCATGGGACTCCTGTGGTCCTTACCTGTCTGTGTCAATGAGTATCCTATGCACTCGTAGTCTGAGAATCTAGGGAAACTTCGGAAATGCTTTATTTCTAAATTATGGCCAATTAGAAAGAAAGAGGCAGGTGGTGAGGAGAGAAAAGAAAGTCTTTCAGAAGAGCCCTGTCTGATAATGGATGGGGACGGGGGTTACACAGTTCTGGGCCTCACATGGCACAAGGATTGGCCAAGTTTCCCCAACTGCAGAGTGCTAAAAAATCAATGTGTCCAGTTGGAAAACTGTGGGAATGGGACTGCCTTGAGATCCCCTTGCATCATTTTCTGAGAGGTCCAAAGCATGGAAGCCTTTGGGGAAGAGGTGTTAGCAACCTGCTCATCCAGGAGACTAGATCCCAGGGTCGGCTAGAAGCTATCATTGTGGTCTAGACACTGTACCCTGTGTTTCCACCTGGACTGGGACAGCTGGTGCCTGTTTTCTGCAGGAGCTCAGAGCTGAGCAGTTCCTGCCCCTGTGTCTTGCCTGCTGGATGCATTGGTTTGTAACACCCTGTAATGCTGCTTGATTCTCTGCTCTCTAGGGCTGCCATCAGAGTCCTGTCCTGGAGGCACAGGCTGCCTTTTCAATGGCATCTGCCACTGTATAATGTGAGCCTTCCTCAGCTCCAGTGAGGTCCAGTGGCCAGAGCTGGCTGGCTGGCAGCTTGGCTTTTTGAGAAAGCAAATCAACCAGGACAGGCCCTTGACTTTGTTTCCCCAGCATGCCTTCCTCCCCTCCTCCACCCTTCTTCAGATGTAGGCTGAATAAGGAAGGGAGCAAGTCTACAAGGATATTTGCGTGGGTTAGGCTCTCCTCCAGTGTGTCAGGGCAGGGGAGGTCAATGCTTAGGGTCCCAGCCCAGCCACTAGGGTTGTAGCTACAACAGTTCAAAGAAGGTTACCTGGAAACCACTACTTGAAATAAACACCACCTGTATGCAATGTTGGAGAGGAAATGGGGATAATGGGAAAGAGTTGTAGGCCAGAAAAGCTAGCCAGTAGAAATCAGACTGGAAGGTCAGGCCAGATAGAAGGGTGGAGAAGGACTTAAGGACCAAGGTGGCCTGTGCCAGTGCCAACTTCTTATGAAGGACTGGGGCCAATTATTCCATTTGGATGGAAGCAGCCCCTTAAAGAGGCCCAAGCATGTGGGACAGAATGGTCTCATGAGCAGTGTTTGGCACTGATATAGATGAAGATGCCTAGAAGTGCAGACCAAGCCTTTTTAGGTCATCTGCCAATCAGTTAGAATTAGATTTAGCAGCAGGGACAGTATAATGGTGGCTTAAGCAAGATAGAAGTGTATTTCTCTCTCAAATTCAAGAAGTCTGGAGTTAAGCAGTCTGGGACTGGTCTAGCTCTTCCAGGATCACAGGCCTGGGCCCTTTTTGGCTTGTTGCTGTCATCCTCAACCTGAGCTTTCTGATTTGTGGTCTGAAATGGCTGCTGCAGCTCCAGTCATTATGTGTGCATTCTAGCCAGCAGGAAGGAGAATGGAGAAGCATATATCCCTTCTCTTTAAGGACAATTCTGAGAAGTTACATATACCACTTTCTCTTATATCCTACTGTCCATACTATAGTTACATAGGCACGCCTAAATTTAAGGGAAGCTGGGAAACGTAGTCTTCTCTCTGGGAAGCCATGTGTCCAGCCATAATTTGAGTGTTCTAACTAGCAGCCTCTGCCACAACAGCTAATATAAAGTACATTAGTATGAGTGAAAGTGTAGATGAAGCATCTGTTGTTCACCAGGAAAACATCTATTGTGATTAGCAAAGAAGATTTGTATTTGTGTTGAATTTTCTGCCATCAGCATAGAGATCTGTTCATTGAATTTACATGTACTGCCTTGGATAAGAAACTTTTAGCCTGCAAAAGTGGAGTTGGTCAAGCTGGGAAAAGTGATAAATTGTGCATGTGTTTATTTTTGTGTGCCTGAGGCTTACTGCATTCAGAACTTGTTTAGATGTGCAAAGTAATTATTGATGGAGAGGAGTGAATGATTTTGTGCAGATGGGCAGGAGGCTTTCAGAGGCCTTCCCTCTGGCAAATGGGGAGGGTCTGGCCCAGGGACCCCAGGAGGTCCAGATGTCAGAGGACGTGGAGGCCATGGAGAGGTTCCTATGAGCGCAGTGGCAGGGGTCAGAAGCTAGCTGGGACAAGTAGGTCTTTGTGTTGGATGGAGCAGTTTTGTCTTAGTGCTTGGTGCCTTCTGAATGGGTGTTGGAAAGATGTTTCCTTGTGGCTTGGGATGACAGAGGCTGCCTCTCTCTTTTTTCTGCCTACTGCAGTCTCACTAGGGTGTTCCATGCAGTGCACTGGAACTGAAGGCAAGGACAAGATTGATTAGAAATGTCAGCCTGTGCTCACTTTTGCAGCTGAGCCATTCAAACTTTTGGAGATGCAGATTGCAGCCTGTGCTGGCTTTATTCATGCAACCATTGGCCGTTCACAGTGTCACACAGTGATATGAAATGATGGCAAATTTAGAAAATCTGGGAAATGAAAAATGGTAAAGGTCTGTCCTGGCATCTTGCATCATGAGGTAGGGCTGTTCTGGAATCCCCAAGCCCTTTCCACCAAAGAAGTTTGGAATTCAGAGTCAGAAGATAGGACCTGGAGTCCTGGCTCAGCCATTTACTCTCTGAGCAACTTGGGAGTTCCAGGCAGAGGGAATGGCACATGCAAGGGCCTGTCAGTTTGAAGGAGCATGGTACGTTCCAGGAATGGTAGACAGAGCGTACATAAGGGCAGGCTGAGAGGCTGGAAGGGCTGCCTTGAATGCCAGGCTAAGGAATTTGGACTTCCTAAGGAAGCACGGAATGAATTTTAGGCTGGGGAGGGATAGGATCAGATCTATGTTAATACTGCTCACCCCAGTTGCAGAGTAGAGGATGGGATAGAAGGGAATGTATTGGTTCAGGGAGATGGCTTAGAACCCTAAGATTCATGGTAGCAGGGTCTCGAGCAGGGGCTTGCTTGGGCAAGCACGTCCTGTGGAGCAGGTTTGTCTTAACTCTCGTTGTCTTTCCGAATGGGTATCAAAGAGGGGCTTCCTGCAGCCTGGATGACCGGGGCTGCCTTCCTTTGTTTGTGGGGAGGGACGCATGCCTGGCAACTTCATAGAGGCCCAGGCCATGGGCATTGCCAGAGGCTGAGCAGACCATGCTGAAGAGAGCCACCCCGAGTGCCTGGTCCCACAGGCCTTATTATCTGTAGCTGGCTTTGAATGCTCTTTGCATCATTCACTGTCTAGGGGCCTTGCCTGAGCCTGAAGTTGCACAAAGTAGGTCAGGAGCTTCTCTGTGGCTGCCTCCACCCCCACCCTTCACTCCAGCCTTCAGGAAAGATCTGTCTCACCCAGAACTAGGAGAAGCTAGAGGACCTGCGTCCTGCCCACTGGAAGGCAAAGGAATGCACATGTTATTAGGAACTTGTTCCAACAGCAGTGGCTGTCATTTATTGTGCACGTACTATGTGTATGCACAAGGCTAAATACTTTCTGTACGTTTCTCATTTAATCCTCACAGCAGCTCTTCAACATAGGCATTATTATTTTCATCCTTCATATTAATCAGTTTAAAAGTAGTAGCCAAGCTGCCTTTGTGTTTGAAAATGTCTGGTCAGGCTGTCTGCCTCCCAGAGAGGCATCAGATGAAAATGGCAAGAGTTAAAAAAAAAAAAAAAGAAGACTCCATATCCATCCACCTACCCATCTATCCATTCATCCATACACATCTCCCACCCATTTACTCATCTGCCCACCCACACACCCAACCCACCCATCCATCCATCTGACCGAAAATTGATCTGAGTGCCTGCTCTGTGCCAGGTCCTCAGATAATTTATAAGATGGAAGGATGAGAAACCTGGAAGACATCATCAACATTTGGGGTATCTACTGCAGTAGATACCAAGGCCTGTTTGCGGAATAGGTGTATTTGTATGGTTAGAGGTCAGAGTATGTGGACAGTAGATAACACCAGTAGGTTGGCTGGATCTGGGTTGGGAAAGGCTTTGAAGGCGCAGTCAAGATTTTGGGTTTATCCAGTGAGCAATGGGAGCCATGATACCTTTTACAGCACTGCAGTGGCAGAATTTGATTTGTAGAGGACTATAGAGATGGGATTGTAGGTTCTGAGATGATAAGCACTGGGATGTCCTCAAGTACAGGCAAGAGATGATATGATAGAGCCTCAGGCAGCAGGTTGGTGTGGTTGGCACAGAGAGTGGAAGGCAGAAATGGAGCGAATAAAGAGGCAGCAGTGGCAGGATCTAGTGCATGGGGAGGATATGACAGGGAGTCCCGATGGCTTCAGGTCCTGGCTGGGTTGACAGGGGTGTGGAGGTGGAGTGGGTGTCCACGAAGACAGATGGGATGGTTGGGTCTCCTCCCTGTGTACCCTATCTTCCAAATATGATGTGGCTCAAGGGTAGCTCAAACAACTGGCTCACTTTGGGCTTGTAAGCCTTCTTAGGGATACCAGGGCTCAGACTGTGTCACAGACACCTGGGAAAGGAATTACAGTGGCAACTTGGCTGAGGGGCTGGGGAGAAGAGGGGCCTAATCCTGCTTGTTTGCCAATGTTCTAAAGCTGGGAACCTCCCCAGGGTGTCTCAGCTCCTGGAGAAGTTAGCTCTGTTCTTTTCTGGTGTGCTGTGATGTGCTCCCCACCCCATCTTTTTCCTTGCATGCTAGTTGATGCTCTGCACCGAAGTGTTTGTCATTTTGATGCAGGCAAAATGACCACATCCCCCCTGGGATCCAGGCCTTCCCTTGGGCACTGCATTTCTGCAGGTAGCTCAGGACAATGCAGAATTTCAAATACCATCCCCCAGGGAGCTTCTTCAGCCTTCCCTTCTGTTCCTTCCCCTGGCTTGGCTGTCCCCTGAGTGAAGGACTGACCTTTACACATGCACACCAGCTGCTAAAACCTCTTTTGATGGGAAAACCCTTTTTAGTGGTTTTTCTTGGTCCTGTGGCAACTGCTGGTTGGGATGGCGGAAGACCACTTGCCAACAAGGTGATTTTTTTCTGAGGGATGAGCCAGGATTTTAAGGAATGTGGCTTGGATACACTGTACACACGCTTATCTGAATGTGGCCTGCATACCTGCCACAGGTGGGCATGGTTGGCATATATATCCGCATGGCTGCACAAGGACACGCAGCTTGGAATTTCCCATCATGGGGTTTGGCTCCTGGGGGCACAGGTGACCCAGAGCCCATGGGAGAAGGAAGCCCTCTTTCCTGAGTCCTTGCCTGCTAGCAGGATATCTGCACTTTTTTCTTCTGTTTAGGCTAAGGCTGGTTTCAGTTGTTGCTTTTTCCATCTCGTTGCTCTTTACCTTTATGAAAGAGCATTCAAAGAAGCAGCATGGAACGTTGGAAAAAGCAGAAGCTGTGCAACTGGTCAAGTCTGACTTGGAATCTTGGCATTGAGGCCTGCTATTCATGTGAACTTGTGCAAGTTACTTTAACTCTCTGAGCTCCCTTTTATCATCTGTAAAATGGGATGACAGTCATGCTTTCTACCTCACGTGGTTAGGTAGTTGGAAAGATAGCACAGCAATGGAATGATCTGACACTCGTAAATACTGCTCTAATTATTTGGGTGAGGTTCAGGAAGGTAGGGTAGTGTAGTAATTAAGAGCTTTGCCTCGGAACCAGGTAGAGCAGGGATCCTATCCCAACTGTGCCCCTTACAAGTTGTGTGGTCTAGTGCAAGTTACTTAGCCTCTCTGGACTTTAGTTTCCTCATCTGAGCAAAGTAATAGATTTCTTCCATAGCACCAGACCAGTGTTTCTGAGTGTGAATTAGAGATGGGGCACTTAAAGGAAAGTGAAGATTCTGTTTGGAGGGTGTGGCCAGGTGATTTTCATAGCATGCACACCCAAGTTCAAGAATTGTGATGCGTTTAGGACAAATACCTAATGCATGCGAGGCTTAAAACCTAGATGAAGGGTTGATGGGTGCAGCAAACCACCATGGCACATGTATACCTATGTAACAAACCTGCACATTCTGCACATGTATCCTAGAACTTAAAAATAAAAAAGAATTGTGTTGCTTGACTGTTCACTTTCTAAGAGCAGGAGTCATGTCTGTGTGCTTCCCACTGTACCCCAGTGCACAGTATAGCTTCTGGCGTCTACCAAGTGCTCACTGATTTTTGTTTGAATAAACTAATTATATGACTTAATGCACCCAAAATGCTTAGCATATTGACTGGCACAGAACTAGCACAGAAGGCACTTAGCAGGTATCAGAGTGTTTCATTATTAATAATAGGGAAGGCCTGTTTCTGAATATAAGTCAGCAGGACCTGGCAGTCCTGGCTTCCAGAGCACATTTGCTCCCACTTGTGTGTACTGAAGGTTGGGTCCCCTCAATGTCCATTACAATGTGCTTGGTTTCCACTGTAGCTACCATCCAGAGTTAGGCCTAATTTATACCCTCTTGAACAAAGGGGACCAGATCTCCCACACCTATGGTGTCCTGGGGTCCTGGCTAGACCCATCTGCCATTGGTTTCTTGCCTCTGGAGGGGCTGGCACAGCCTGGGGACCTTCAGTGCTGATGAAGAAGCCTTGTGTGCACTATTGCAGGGCCCAAAAATCCATTTTTATTAAGTTTGTAGGCAATTGTGACAGAGGACTGGAATGGCTTTTTATTGTTCAGGTTTCTTGGCTTGGGCCTGGAGTGAGGAAGTCACTTAGGAAAGGCCTTTCCTGTGTGAGGAAGAGCAAATATTACCAGAAGCCATTGGAGCCCAGAGTGCCAGAAGAAGAAATGGGAGCAATAACCACACCCACCCACTGTGGCACATTCAGGGCCCCAGTCACATCACGGAGCCATGGGATGTAGGAGTCAGTGATCTCAGCTGGCCCCTCACTTTGCAGTTGTAAAAGCCTAGGTCCTAGGGATGGATGGGATTTGCATCAGGTCAGTAGGTGGCGAGGGGAGGAGCAGAGGCTCTGATGTGCTGGGCACTGAAGCCAGGCCCTTTCTGCCGTTCCATGCAGCCCCACCCTTCCCCACACCTCTGGCTCCTGGCATGCTGTGGGAAAGACTCCAGCAGCACTTGGTGAATGGTGTCTTGTGCAGAAGCCAGGCCCTTGGTGGGTGATGGGGATGGTGGGGACAGGGTAGCAGAGAAGGGACATCCCCGACCTAAAATGGGTGGCATATCCAGTTCCCGAGTGGGTCTCCATCGAGGCTCCTTTGTCCTCACCACGTCCCCATCACTCCAGCTGAGGTGGCCTACTAAGGATTCCTGCCATGAGAGAATGAAGCCAAGACAGTGGACACCTATGCCACAAATTCTACTTACTCTCAAGGACCCAACAACTTGCAATGATCACAGATCAGCCTGGCTGGAATTAACAACTTTCTGAAATGAGGCTCTAGAAACATCCAAGACATTATATCCATTTGGCAGGCTCTATTCCCTAAGTGGCAGAGGTAGAAAGACCCGAGAAGCCGGCGCCTTCTTAATAATAGTAACTAACACTGACCAAGCATTTTCCATGCACCAGATCCTTCCCAAATACTTTAGACACACTGGTGCATTTAGTGCCTGCAACAACCTTGTGAGGAAGGTCATATCATTCACTCTTTCTCCACACAGTAGAAAAGGCTGCAGGGGTTCCATGCACCCTGCTCCTCACCCACGAACGAACTAATGGATCCTTCTCAACCACTGAAACTTAGTTACTGACCATTAAACACTTTGCCCAAAGGCTGTGCCTGAGTCTTAGAAAGCAAAGCAAAGCAAAACAAAACAAAACCTTAGCACCAAAGTGTTGGAAAGTGCTGTCAAAAGCAGATCGATCAGAAATAACGAAGAAAGGGGCTCTTAGACTATAAAGGAACTCAAAGGCAAACTGAAATTTGCTTTACACAAATGTGATACACGCAGAGAGGTGACCAAGATTACACAACTAGAAAGTAGCCGAGATTTGAACCCATGCTGCCTAAGTCCAGAATCAATGCTCTTGACCTCTTTACATTCTCTTTTTGACACCTAGTTCCTTCTTCTTTGAGCTTGGTATGACTGTTTTCTGGAAGAAGGACGTGGTAGGAATTATTCTTTGCATGTGAAAAGTGAGAAGCACGTGATGATTTCTTTATTCATTCATTGAAGAATTGCGTGTGCCAGCACTGTGGCCTTTGCTGGGATGGGTGGTACAGGGTGGAGACAGATATATAAAGAAACATGCAGACAACATGGAAGTAGGAGTGATCTGGAGAGGAGGTCCAGGTTGCTATGGTAGCATGGAGGCGTCTGTCCATGGCTTGCTCTATCTGGTAGGGAGAGGGGCTGAGGGAAAGGCCAGATCTACAAGGAGGAGAGCTCTGAGTGAGATGACAGGCTGTTCCCACAGTTTTGTTTTGCTTTGCTTTCTAAGACCCAGCCACAGCCTTTGGGCAAAGTCTTTAATGGTCAGTAAATAAGCTTAAGTGATTGAGAGGAACCCACTAGCTTGTAGGTGAGGAGCAGGGTGTGTGGAACCCTCTGCAGCCTCCCCAGTGGGCAGTTTCCCTCTGCGTTCCCAGCAATCCAACATCGTGGTTGGTTGGCTCCTTCATATTTACAGCAGGGTCTCTGGGGTCTTCCGAAGGGTGGGGGTGAAACTCCTCCTGGGTTTGGCTCGTGTCTATACTTGTCTTGCCTGTGGTTCTCCTGCAGGAGGTTGTAGCCAGTGAGGTGTGTAAGGACAGCTCTTTGGAAGGGTGGCCAGGCTGAGGGAAAGCTCACTCTTCGGGAGAGGTTTCTGGGCTTGGCTTGTGCTCTAGGCTCACATGGAAAGTTCCAGAAGAGGGTAGTCTGAGCATCTTTCTCTGGGAGGCTTGGCTGAAGGGAGGAATCCCCAAGGCTACTAGCCACGCTTTGGGGCAATAGACGTGTGGGGTCTGGGAAGGGGGCCTTACTGGCATCAGGCCCTTGAGAAGGAGCCTTGGATATCAGATCTGAGGGCAGAGATGCGTTTGTGGGTGGGGCCCGGGTGCCAGTCCAGGAAGGCTTTATATGTCAGACTAATGGATTAAGACTGGATCCTGCAAGCCTTGGAGAGCCATGGAAGAATTTTAAGTAGAAAGTGGCATGACGAGGTTTGTGGTCTAGAAAGATCACCCCAACTGCAGGTGGAAGGTGGATGGGAGGGATGAGGCTGAAGGCAGGGAGACTGGCTGGGAGACCACTTGAAGAGCCGGGGAGAGGTACTGAAGGCGGAGATTATTATCATAACGGTGGTGATCTAGGTGGAGTTTGAGGAAGCCCTGGTGTCCAGTTGGCTATGGGAGGGGAGAGAGGTGGAGGAGTTTGGATGATTTTGGGTCTAAAGTGTTCATGAAAACACAGACGATTATTCGCATGGCACTGGGCTGACCCTGATTCGTGAGGGAGGGTGAAAGAACTTGTAGGTACAGAGTTGGGCAGTGAGAAACATCAGCAGCCACAGTGTCATCCCCATTAATCTCAGCCAGTGGGGAACACTATGGTCTGAGAAGTGGATGTGGGACATGCAGGGAAGTGTATTGTTTGCCCCTGTTTTAACAGGAGCAAGGGAGCATCACTTTAAGTAATTCTATTTCTGTTTTCCGAAGTATCCACCATCAAAGAAAAGAGAATCATAACATTGCACAAATCTTTTAGCAATTTGGATGCAGTTTACAGGGCTAATATAGGCTGGGAGGATTTTCTAACCCATTTTCCTTCTGACAACCCAGTGTCTGAATAGACAGCACCACCACCATCTACCTTCCTGCCAATTACCTGTTTCTGTCTGGGTTCTTGAAGACCTGGTGCCTGACACACATTTCCGCTGAGTCTAATGTGTTGCTGTGATCAGAGAGTCATACAGGGATGAAGTTGTATCATTCAGTGCTTGTTGAGGGTGCCTTTTTGAAGTGCATATCTCATTAGAGGTGGCAGGAAAAATCACAAAGCATCACCCCCAAATCGCAGGGCAGGCCAGGGGAAACTCGCAGAGGCAAGATCAGGGATCAGTTTTCAGGGTCAAAGGGTGCTCTAATTCTGGGAGCCCCTCAGTGCAGCCTCAGTATTACTTATATGATTGCCATGATTCCAAAGTTTCTAATGAAACTTGGTCATGAAATGAGGAACAGCCGTGTCTCCTATTGGCAAGGTATCACCTGCAGCTCTGCCAGCCCTTCAGTACACACAGTGTGGGTATGGACAAAACAAACCCAAATCACCCAGGGCTCTTGGCATGCTATTGTCCTAGCATCAGGGATGTAGGAGTCACAAGTTTCCATGGCAACGAGGAAGAAAAACATTTATCCTGCACCTTCCAGGGCCCTTCAACAAAGTTCCAAGGACGCCTTCTAAGCCCTTGAGAAGACGGCTTGCTAAGGAGACAGAACTGACTATCTCTGTTTTGAAAATATTGACATGGAGGTGAGAAGAGGTTTTAGAACCATAAAATATGTTTAGAATAACCCAGTCCAATGCCTTAAGTTTTTAGAAAAAGAAACTGAGGCCCAGAGAGGTGGTGGTGGGTGGGGCTGGGGTGCCAGCCCAGAGGCCAGGCTGCAAGTGCCGGACTGGCATCGGAGTCCCCTGTGCAGCTCCCTCTCGCCTCATTTCCCATTGGTACTGGAAATCCAGGTGCCCTTTACCCCTGCAAGGCACTGTGTCTGGAAACTGTATATCACATTCATGTAAAGCAAATTCCAGTTTGCCTTTGAGTTCCTTTGTTGTCTAAGAGCCCCTTTCTTCTTTATTTCTGATCGATCTGCTTTTGACAGCAGTTTCCAACACTTTGGTGTTAAGGTTTTGTTTTGTTTTCCTTTGCTTTCTAAGACCCAGCCACAGCCTTTTTTCCAGTCTTTGGGCGAAGTCTTTAATGGCCAGTAAATAAACTTAAGTGATTGAGATGGACCCATTAGCTCGCAGGTGAGGAGCGGGTTGCATGGAACCCTCCGCAGCCTCCCAAGTGGGCAGTTTCCCTCTGCGTTCCCAGCAAGTCAACATCATGGTTGTTTGGCTATTTCACATTCACAGTGGGGTCTCTGGGGTCTTCTGAAGGGCAGGGGTGAAGCTCCTCCTGGGTTTGGCTTGTGTCTATACTTGCCTTCCCTGTGGTTTTCCTGTAGGAGGTTGTGGGCAGCAAGGTGTGTCAGGACAGCTCTCTGGAAGGGTGGCCAGGCCAAAGGAAAGCAACCTGCTGACTCTTCAGGAGAGGCCTCTGGGCTTGGCTTGTGCCCTAGGCTCACATAGAAAGTTGCAGAAGGAGAGGGTGGTCTGAGCATCTTTCTCTGGGAGGCTTGGCTGAAGGGAAGACTGTGGGGAGGCAGTGTGGCAGTGCTGGGAAGGGGGCCTTACTGGCATCAGGCCGTTGAGAGGGAGCCTTGGATATCAGATCTGAGGGCAGAGCCCTGTGCTCCAGATGCGTTTGTCCTCAGCACTGGACCTGCACAAAGCAAGTGCACAATTCCCATTTGTTCAGTGACTGAATTAACTCATTCAGCAGACATTAGTGCCTGCTCCCTGCCAGGCACTCCTCTAGCCCAAAGATGTCACAGAGAACAAGATATTTAGGTCCCTGCTCTGGATATGCCCACATCCTGGGACTGAGTGAACAGGGAGGCCCACAGCACCCAGGGATCTGGGGGGCACCTCTGTTGACAAAGCATCTTTTACTGGGATCTCTGAAGGTTGGAGTGGGAGGCCAGGCAGTGCTGTGCAGATGGGAACCACAGCCGTGAAATTAAAGGAGGCAGCAGCAGGAGTAAGAAGGGAGATCAGCAGGCCTGCGATGTGCAGGCCCTGGGGCCAGGTGCTTCCCAGATGGCGCCTCACTTAATCCTTCCAAAGACCCAGTGAGGCCCTGTTAAGGTCCCCATTTACAGACCGGGAAATCAGAGCTCCGGGAGGCACCTCTAGGAAGGGAGGACTCACTCTCAGGTCAGCCTGTGCTTCATCCCCAGAGAGGAGCTGCTGACGAGGCCCCTGAGAGGAGTGCTGCAAGCTCCAGGGCTATCGGGTTGTTGGTGCAAGCAGGGAAAAGTTCACCCTAGTTGCTGAGGCCACAGGATGCTCGTGGTATGCTGGTCTCTCCCACCCTGCAGTCCCAGGCCTCTGGGAGCTGGAGTCAGCCCAGCATGTTGGCTGGTGTCCACGTCTGGGGACAGACACCCCTGGTGGCTCAGCTGAAATGAACATGCGGCAGAAAGAGCAGCCCTCCTCCAGCTGCTCCCTGCCAAGTAAAGGACACCCTGGCCTTAGTGAGTGGCCTTCCCAGCTCCATCATAGCCCTGGGGATGGTGGTGGCAGGGCGGGCTGCCCGCAACACTGACCTTGAGCTCAGAGCCAGAAAGGTCAAGGTGTTAGATTGCGTTTGAATTCTGTCTCTGCTGCTTGCTTTTTGTGTAATCCTGAGCTAGTCACCCACTCTTCCAGCCTGAATTTCACCCTCTGCAAAACAAGGTCGATGATAACTCCAGCACAGGGGTGTGATAAGAGTTCACATAAATAAGATTAGTAAAACACTCAGCAGTGTCTGGCATGTAGTAAATGCTCAGTAATTGGTAGTTATCATTATTGTTGTTATTATATTATAGTTGTATTAGATTAAAATCGGTCATGGAACTGGGCTGGGCTGTAACTCATCCTTTATTCGGAGGCCGGGTCATATTTCCCAAGGATGCCTAGTGCACAGATTCTCACAGCAAACAAAGCTGTCAGATTTTTAGGGCAGAGAATTCCAAACTTCGTTGTAATCAAAACATCTGAGAAGCTTGTTAAAAATTCAGGGTTTTGAGTTATGCTCCCTTTTATTCCTTCCTGAGAGATTCTGATCATACGTCCAGGGTGAGGTCCTAAATCAACATTTTAAATAAAATCCTGAGATGGTTCTGTTGTGGGAAGTCCAAGGACTGGGTTTTGGGAAACAGTGTTTTATAACCTGCTTCCTCCAGACCCAGTCAGCTTAGGGATGACTTTCTCCACGGCTGGGCTATTTCTGTCTAATCACTAGGGCCTGCAGTCTTCAGTGAAGCTCCTGTTCTCTGGGCAGCCCTGGAGACACACGGACATATCCTTTCTTCTCAGCTCCCTGTCTAGACACCATGCAGACCTACAAAATCTTTTCTCCTTATAAGACATGATTGCCTGTATCCTGGTGACCACATTTTCTAAATTCTCCAAAGAATTATGGTTAAAGGATTTTTTCCCCTGACTTGTGAATTCGTCTTAAAAGCCTTACAAAGGTAAAGCAATATATTTCTCTTTATTTGTATATTGAACAGATTCCTAGGAAATGCAGAGTAGGGTAGCACAGTGGTTAAAAATGCAGACTGACTCGCAGCTCCACCCCTGATTAGCTGTGTGACCTTAGGCAAGCTGTATGACCTCTCAGTGCCTCGGTTCCGTCATGTTTGGAGCAGGACTAACAGCAGTGCCTCTCCCATAGAATTATTATGAAGATCAGCAGAGTTGATCTGGATAAAGCACTTGCAACAGTGTCTGATCCATAGTGAGCAGTATATTCATTTTTATATAAAACATAAAACATTCTGCTCACTGTACAGAGTAAAAATGTAACTGCATGAGATGGCCTGGACAAATCCAGGAAGAACCAGCACCACACACATTTCAGGAAATTAAATAAGAAACTTAGGTAGTGGTGCTGCCTGGCTTTGGCCAACCCCTGTTCTTTTTTGCCTTAACATTCTGCCTTGAAGCACCACTTTGTGAAGCTCTGGTCATTGTTTTTGCAAAGCAGGAACGCACAAGGCATAACAATGGTGTGCACCTACCACATGTGAAGCTGCATGTCATTTTGCTAAACCCAATTAGCAGAGTCTGTAAGTCCTTCTCTTTAGAGACTCATTCTAGCTGTGATCTATGTAAGTGGCATGCAGGGACCCGGAGCCTTTTTTTTGGTCTCAATTTTCATTTCTAAGATACGGAGTTGCTGAAGGTCTTGGCGGGTTTCATCGACTACAGAGCTGTAGAGGAAGAAGCTGATGTCAGGAAGGGAGAAGTTATCAGAGGCCAGAACAGCAGCATCTGATCAGATCCTAGTGAGGCGTAAGGATGGGAAGCCCTGGTTTCCTCCCTCTTGTCTTCCTCTGTGGGTCCAGAGCCACCTTGACTGTCTTGGGAGGCAGGATAGAAACCTGGCTTAGCACTGGGGCTTTAGAGCAGACAGACCTAGTTGAAGAGCCTGGCCATGGACCTACCAGTTATGTAATCTTGGGAACTTTGTTTGCTAACCAGTCCAGTCCTATTCTGTAAAATACAGACAATGATAGTACCTATGTCACTGAGCTGTTGGATTGAGTTCAGTGAGGAAATGTATACAAAGTGCCTGGAGCTCAATAAATGAAATATTTTATTATTAGTATTGCTGAGTGGTCTTTTCCATGTGTCCAGTTTAGCCCAAGGTCTTGATAATTTCATGTCATTTCCTGTACAGTCCCCTTAAAAGTATAGTCAGGAATAGCTGGAGAGAGAACCTAGGTTGAAAGATCTGCTTGCTTAGACTAAACCATGAATTACTGTGTATATGTTTGGATAGGAAATGGGTGGAGGACTTGGACCTCCGTGGATAAGGACCACCCTCTACATGGGAAAGGCCCTCCTTGTGATTTCACACAGCCCTTCTGGGGGCTCCAGAGGCAGTTACAGGAAGTGAGGAACAGGCAGGAAAGCACGTCTAGCCAGCAGGCCACTGTGAGGCCCCAGGGAGCAGGACAAGCATGGCATACAACAGTCCCCAGGGCAGATGCAGGAGGAAGGTGGGAGCCTGGCAGGAAATGCGTTTACTGGGTAGGCTGCAGCTGAAAGCACCAGCACTCCCTGGAGAAAGTCACAGGATCTGGGCAGGCGGGCAAACCTAGCAGGGATTGGCTGTGGAAGCTCGGCTGGCTGAGTGGTCAGAAGGTCTGGCCAATGGCATCTGAGCCCAGCCTGTGGGCTGGGGACAGGGCAGGGTTCTCTTCCCTGGGAAGGAGCTGGCATGAGCTTGGTAGCCCTTTTGTGGAAAATGGAGCCCATGAGAACCAGGAGTCAGCCCTAGGACATCAGAACTTGGCCTCCATGGACAATAAGGGCAGCACAGAAAAGAGTAATACTGGAGGTTGCATCTATTGCTTTGCTATGTGCTTCAAATCACATTATTTCAAATAATCTTCACACCAACTCAATGCAGAAAATATTATCACCATGTTACTGTGTAAACTGAGGCTCATCTAAGTTAACTGACTTGCCTTGTGTTGCAGAGCTGCTCAGTGGCAGAACCAGGGGTCACCATGTCTGCTCATTCAGTATCTCACGCTTTTACCCATGGTACCAGAGTGCCCTGCTCTCCAACTGGCTGGGGGCCAGGGTCTGCCTCACCAGCAGCTGTTCACACTCATTCTTTTTGTGTTATGTAAAAAGCACTGCACTGTGGGCTGAGAGCCATGCAGATACTCCATGGGACTTTGGAAGGGATCTGATGAAGCTTCTTATTCAATTTCCTCAATTTAAAGACAAGGAAATGGTGGTTCAGAGAGGCTAACAGCTTTGCCTGTGGTCACTCAGCAAGACAGTAGTGGAGCCAGGACCTGAACAAGGTCTGCTGGCTCCCTGCCCCTTGGCGTCCCCACTGCATTGTGCTGTTTTCCTCCCGTGCTGCAGGGGACATGAGCAGGCTGCTGCATGCCGCATGTACTGCTGCTACTGCACAAGGAACATCAACAGAATCCAGCATTTAAAGGCCGCCAGCATACCTCGCAGGACAGGTGGCAGGAGAAATTTGTGTCTGCAGTTGTATTTGTAAACACAGTGTGGAGAATATATCAAGAACCCAGCAAGAACTGCACAGGTTCTATTTGTCTGCTAATTAGAATGAAGTAAGTGCCAATGGAAAATGGATTGAGGAAAAGGTGGAAGTTTTCAAGTCACATAGAATGGCAGGAGGGGTGGTAATCTGATGTCTTGGGCAAGGATAGACCTGTATCTCAGTGTGTATGTCTGTGGCTTTGGCTCAGCTATTGCTCTCTCATCTGTCTCCCTGGCTGACTAAGCATCTTGAGGACAAGACTGTGTTATATTCACTTTTGCATCAGCAGCATCCAGCACAGGGTCTGGCATGGAGTTGGCATTGAGCAAATGTTTGTTGACTAATTGAAACCCATTGCTCAAGATAAGAGTGAGACAAAATGACTGGTGAGTAGCTCATTCTCCTTTCATATTATGCCTACCATGGGCTAATACTTCCTCCTTTAGAGGGTTCTGGCAGATCTCATGGTCATTGTGTGTCTCTTTGAATATCAGCCTCCCTCAGGGGCCATCAGGTTGGTGATAGGAGTCACCATTGGAGTTTGTTAGTTCTGACCAGCTGTGGTCAAAGGCCTGAACCAATTGCCCATGGCTAAGGGCCTGGACAACAAAGTCTGGTTGCCCTAGTTCAAGTCTTGGCTTCATCACTTTCCATGACCTTGGGCAAGCCACTTGACCTCTATAAGCCTCAGTTTCCTGATCTGTAACATAGGGGTGCTATCATGGGGTGTGATGAGGCTGCATGAGATGATGCATAATGCTGGCACATAGCAACACAGTTCAATCCATGTTAGGTCTTGTACTATAATTCCCCGAGGGGCTGGGGTACATGACAGACCCAGCCCTACTCCATCTGCCAGGCAGGCAGTAAGCAAGTCATGGCCCCGTGCCACATCACCTTTGTTTAGAAGCACAAAGGAGAGCAGGAGATAATGAGGCAGAGAAAAGAGGCATCTATTCGGAATGGTACTGGGAGAAAATATCAGATACACAGACATGCACCAGGGCAGGCCAATGATTGGATAACATTTTCATTCTGTTTCTTTTATCCATAACTTAGTTATTTAAAGTGCAGGAAAAAAAAGCCAGAATACACTGTTTCATTTGTACAAATAAGGATTATAAATAGCTGTTGTGGAGAGGAGGTAGAGTAGGAGGCAGTGTGGAGAGAGTGGGGTGCCACGGTGAGCCCTGACTCAGTGCTGTAGGGGCCCGGGTCCTGTTGATCTGGAGACGGTACATGTGTCTGTCTCTGAGCGAACATCGCCTCACTCCTGGTGGCTCCTTAGGGAGACCTATGTGGATAAAGAGCACTGTGGCATTGGAACAGGCTTGGAGGGTGTTAACATCAGTAGGTATGGCAAAGACAGTAGAATTTGGAACAAGGCAGACCGGGGTACTTGGGTTTGGATCCTGGCTTCCTCATTGACTAGCTATGAGACTGCTGGCAAGTTGGATGAGCTCAGCTGCTTCTCTGTAGCCTGCAGGTGATGACAGATCACTAATAGGGTGCCCTGAGGATGAAACAAGCTAAAGAAGCTACCTCATTCCTGGTAGCAGTTCAACAGAACAGGAATTCATTGCCAGCTTTGGCACAATAGGCAGTTATCTCTGAGGCCAGACAGCTGTAACATTTTCTGGGTTCTGGAGATTACCTAAGGGCTGGGGAGTAGCATGAATGGGGTGGGCAGGGCAATGCACTGGTTACTGTGAGGGGGCAGGTGTGCCCAGACCCCACTTTGAGCTCTGAACAGGTCTCAAACTTTGAGCCATCTGACCTTCCAAAGAATTAGGACAGTAATTATTATTATGGCAATTATTTAGCACCCTTATTGCCATCCAGTTAATTACCTGGCATTTTAGTTTCCATCAGCAGCATAGACTGTCTGCAAATTATCTGCTGTTGAGTGCTTGCCCTGGCCTTGCCAAGAGAGTAGGCTGAGGGATGTGCTAGCAGCTCAGTCTTTCTGAGGCTCCAATTCTCAACCATGCGTCAGTCAGAAAGCCCTTGTCCTGGAATTTAATATCATGCATGGCTTTGACCAAGGGCCAGCCTTGAAGCAGCTCAGCGGGAAGCCCTCTGTGTTTTTCCAGGACTGCGGCCATAGACATATTCCATTATGTTGTTCAAGATGATCTGAGCACAGGCATTGACCAGCTTGGCTCTCTTCATGACTGGTGAGCTTTGTCTTTGTATTTAAGAATGCCATTGGATTTTCTTCTTAGCTTCAGTTCGGTTTTATGAGCATTGATTGAGTGCCCACCGTGTGGCCATGACTATGTTCTGGGTAAGGGAGACCGAGAAATAGCACAGGGGAGTGGAAAGGGCCAGGGCTTGGACTCACCTGTGGCTGAACGCCTCTCACTGCTCATTAGCTGTGTGCCTTCAGGATAGTTATCCGAAGACTCTGAGCCCTGGTTTCTTACTTGTAAAAAGAGATGAACGATGGTCGACTTGGTTTTTAGAATGGAGAAGTGGTTGTAAAGTCCGTGCTGCAGCTCAGGTACTCAATGAATGATAGTCATCTTTTCCTGTTGTTCCTCTCTCCTCTCTGCTCCCTTCCTCTTCCTTGCTTTCTCCTACGTTTTTTTCCCTTGTCCTCCAGGAGCTTAGTGTTGAGCTGTTGGGCCAGGTAGAGACCTAGGCTAATCATTTCAAAATCGTATCAGAATGGGAGAAAATGGGGCACTCGGATTCAGAGATGGATGCTCGAAGATAGCTTTCTTGCTGTCAGCCTTGAAAGTTCAGGGAAAGGTGTGTCCTATGCATGTGTTCATGACACACGCACATACACAGCTGCAGGTGTGTAGAGACTGTGGTGTATAGTACCTGCACTCACACACACACGTGCATCCATACATAAAACACATATCAGAAGGGGCCTGGCCCGAAGCAGAATATACCCCAATTGTTTACATGAGAGGATCACAAGAGATCGAGGCAGAGTTAAGGGAGCAAGTAAGAGAGGGTGAGAGACCCAGAGACTCACAGCAGGAGGGAGCTCTTGTTACACCTAGGGCTGGCTGGACAAGGGGAGAAATAGTGCTACCAAGGTAAGGTAGGAACCAGTGCTTTGGAAGCGATGCTGCCTGGTGCAAGATACAGTCCCTGTGGAGACGTGGGCTCAAAGTACTGCAGGAGGGGAGGAAATACCCTGACCACTCTGCTACCCTGTGATCCCCTATGGATGGCTTCCCTTGGCTGAGCCTTACTGAGGAGGCTGGGTGCTGCATAGGCAGGGGCCTCCTTCCTGGGCACAGAGCCTGGCAGAGAAAGGGGGAGAGTAACCAGCCTGATGCGTATGCACTTGCATACACTCATGTATAGGCAAGCACAGGTTGTCTGAGCTTCTTCCTCCGGGACACTCAGGACTGGGGAAGGATGAGGGGAACAGGCAGGGGTGGTACAACTGGCAAGACTTCCAAGCCCCTCCCACATGTCTGCAATGCTGGCAGGGTTCCTAGCCCTGTGCTGTGGACGGGGCTTCCTGCAGGATTTTCTCAAAGCCTGTATACTGTGCTGCCTCAGTTGCTTATGAGAAACCATGATTGGCTTCTACCCTGCCTGGTTGTTGCTGAAGGCAGCTATGGATTTACACATATTCAGAATAAATCCCCATGTAGTGTCTTTCTCTTTCTACTCCAGCAGCACACTCAGGAGGAGGGCGAGGTACAGTGAAGGCAGCAGGCAAAGGCCTGTAGCAGGCAGGGGGCTTGTCCTCAGATCAGGCCTCAGCCTGGGTACAGGCATGGCGTCACAGTGTTGTCCTCAGTGAGTGCCTTGTTCTTGCCTTTGTCTCCTTGAGGCCCCCAGAGGCTCTGGTAGGCTCTCTCCCACTTGACCCTACCTCCTTGGCTCTGCTCTTTTCCAATTCTGCTAGTCTCAGTAGGACTTTTGCCAGGAAGTGGGAGCTGGTGGCTCCATGCTGAGCTTCTGTGGGGCACCCAGTGGACAGTACATCTGTGGTGCTGGTTGACAAGAGAATTCTGTGCTCTCCACCCAGCAGCACAGCTGACCAGAGTGGCTGTGGGTTGTGAACACTGAAGGGCTCCACAGGTGACTTTGTCTAAGTGCTGGGCAGGTAGAATGGAGGTCAGGAGCTTGGCCTCCAGTCCCAGCTCTATGTGGTCTGGGAGGTCTGGAGAACTCCTTAGTCTTTTGCCTGCCTTTCCTTTTCCTCTGGAGGATGCCTATGGCATGCCTGTTTGGGTCTGATGGACTTCCAGAAGGGTTAATTGAAAAATGCACTCCAGATCACAAAGCTCACGGGCCTGTCCTACCCACTGGCATTTTGAGCAGGGTCTGCCCAGAGTGCTGTGTGGATTCAGGTCCAGTTGACGTTGCCCTAATGACTGCTGACAGCACCCACAGCTTGAAGGTGTCTCCTGGGGGCAGAGACAGGGCCCCGTCAGCAGCCCAGCGAAGAGGATTGCCTTCCTGTTTGCTGTGGACAGAGGGCATTTGTTCACTTAAAAAAAGATTGCCTTAAGTTATTAAGTGCATGCTGAAGATGGCAGGAATCCAGGGGCCACTTCTCCACTCTGTTTGAGTTGCTTTAGGGCTGGAATTTGCTTGCTCCAGCCTCCCCTCCTCTCTGGCTGGCCTGTCCTCCTTACTAGAGGCATCACAAGCCCGTGCATGTGAATGAGCCTGTGTTTGGAAGGAGGGGATGGAGGGCCTGGCCCTGGGGCACAATTAAGGCCTTGACTTCAAGCAAAGCTGCTAGGTGGGACGTCAGTATGTCTGTGACACCTGAGCTGTCTCCCAGCTGCCTTGCTCAAGCACCCTTCAGTGCTGAGGACCAGACTCTGAAGAACTTCAGAAAGATGCAGGAATGTTTCTGTAGAATAATTCATACTGAGTATGAAAGCCAAGGAGACTTAAACCTGGGTAAAGACATACAGTCATGTACACACTCACACACATACACACTCATACATATGTAGTCAATCTCTAAGACACTCACAGACATACACACATTCACACATAGGTATGCATGCATACGTAGGTACACACTCATATACAGTCTCTCTCTCCTTCTTCCCTCTAACTTGCACGTGCACACATGCAGCAAACATGATCTGCATAATGTCTCTGTGTGTGTGTGTGTGTGTATAAGGAGATTATTATAAAGAATTGGCTTACACTATTATTGAGGTGGAGAAGCCCCAAGATCTGCATTTGGTAAGCTGGAGGTCTATGGGAGGCCATGGTGTAGTTCTGAGTCTGAAAGCCTGAGAATAAGGAGAGCAGATGGTGTAAGTTCCAGTCCAAAAGCTGGCGGGCTTGAGACCCAAGAAGAACAAATGTTCATTTCAAGTCTGAAAGCAGGAAGAGACCAGTGTTCCAGCCCAAACAGTCAGGTAGGAGGGGTTCACTCATTCACAGAAGGGTCAGCCTTTTGTTCTATTCAGGTAGGTCTTCAACAGATTGGATGAAGGCCACCCACATATAGTCAGTCTACTAATTCAAATGTTCATCTCATCCAAAAACACCCTCAAGCATATCCAGAATAATGTTTGACCAAATATCTGGGCACCCCATGGCCCAGACAAGTTGACACATGAAATCACATCTGGTACCTGGTGACCTCATGCATCAGTGGGTATCCTGGTGAAACACAGGGCAGGCACTAGTAGTACCTCCTGGAACTTTTGGTCAACCCCTGCAATACAGAAGAGGCTGTTCTCTTTGATGGACCCTTTAGTCATTCAACCATAGAGCTATCAAGGTGTCTTAGCCAAGACCCACACTAGCCCTGAGGGCCTCTCATAGTAGCAGAATGTCAAAGCTCTGCCCATCAGCTTGCCTGAAATGACGCTTCTTATCTTTCACTCCTCCACTCCCTGGGTTTAACAGCAATTTTTGCCCCATAGTTTGCACCAAAAGCTTGGGCATTATCTTTGAAACTCCCATGCCCTCTTCCCCTATATCCTTTTTGAATTGAGTCCTGCTAGTTTCTTCCTTTTTAATATTCCATTCTCAAATCTATCACTTTTCTCTCTCTACCCATTGGTGTCACCCAGGTCCTAGCTCCCATCATGTCTTTCTATTTTCCTGCATCTACCTCCTTGGTGGTTCCCTTGTTCTCAGTCTTGCCCTGCATAGCCCATCATCCACATGCTTGTCAGGGAGATTTGTTAACAAAAAGATCTGACAGTATCAGTCTCTGATTAATTCCCCTTATCAGCTTCTCATTGCCTTGTAGAGTTTGCAAGCTGATTCCCTAAAGGCCAAATTCAGCTCACACTTAAAGAATCTGATTGCCTTTACAGCCGAAGGTGTGTACCTTCTGGTTTGCCACAGTCCTCACAACTCCTTACTGTCTTACACCTGCCCACTTCTCTCCTTGGTTGCTTGTCTAGTCTCTGAAGTCAGAAGCCCAAACTCTTCCACACCGCATTTGAGTTCCGTCACAATTTGGCCTTAGCTGACCTTCCTAGTTGGAATTTTAGGCAATTCTACCTAAGTACTCTGTGCTTTAGCCTTCCTAGTCTATACCCTTCCACAAACACACAATATTATTCTGCATTTCCATGCCTTTATCCATGCCATTCAGTTTGCTTGGGTGGCCTTCCTCTTTTGAACTCCTGCATAATTTCCAATTATCCTCTAAGACTCTATTCATATGTCACCTACTCTCTGCTGTCTTTCCATAACATTCTGTAGGACTCAGTTTCCTCCTTTGTAAAATGGGGGTAATCATAGGACCTATGTGATGGAGTTGTTATGAGGATTAAATAAGATAACCCATGCTAAGTGCTTAGCACAGTATCTGGTATATCAGAAATGCTCAGCAAATATCCAGCTGCCAGCCTGCCTGGCATCTAGAGGTGTTGATGGTTTGGGCAGTGGCAGGGCCTCTGCTGTTTGTCTCCTGCTAGGGTGCCTGAGTTTAACAGTCTCTTACTATTCACAGTTTAAGAAAATAGAGAATAATTGGTGTCCATCAGGCAATGAATAGAAAACAGCTCATTGCAGATGCCTGGCTTTGATGGGCTCTTTAAGACTGAGGGGAGGAATTTGTTATGCCCAGAGAGCTCTGTTCTAGAAAGCAGAACATGGAAAATAAAATCTGGCTTTATAAATACATTTAGACTTAGGGTTTTAAAAATGTATAAATATATATTTAATTTTGAAGAATTTTAAATATTTCATGGGCCATTGCTCATGGCTTGGTACCTCTAATTGGTGAACCTTGGTGGCAGAGACACTGCTTTGTGGCATCTGTTTACAGTTCTGTAGAATAAAGCTCATGTGGACATTTACTTAGGAAAAATCTGTGAATTGCAGAACCACATAAGAATAATAATTATTGTCCCTGTTTTGGTACCAGAATGAGCTGACTGCATCAGCCCAGAGACTTGAAAGGCAAACAAGTATTTGCAGGGGTAAAAAGAAACACCCCAGTCCAACAGCAGACCATGGGGACATTTGATCAAAAAAGTGTCTTAGATAGGGAAACATAGGTTCTGTGCCAGATTTTCTTTTTCTTCATGCAGAGAAAAGCTACTGTAGAAGCAGAAGCAGATGCTCCTCATCTCCATCCTTAGTCCAGAGTTGGCAGGAGACAGGGGTTGGGGGGTGCCTTCAAGACAATGAAGACTTTTGGAAGGATCACTACGCAGGGAGTACGGGCCTAGACAGGAAACATTCCTGGCCAGGAATGCCAAGGTCATTGGCAATCTGGTGTCAAGGCCTGGAGAAATGCATTTATAAATGAGAAAGCATCATCCCTGTGTTGTACTCCTTCAGGAGAGGGTGCCCACATCAGATGATCATTGTCATACTCTAGGTGCAAGACTCCAACAGACATTGAGGAACCTGTCCATCTTAGGGTGTGGCGTGGACTCGACTGGATTGCTGTTCACTGACAGCTGCTATGCTCCTGCGGGAGAGTAATATTCCCCACTTTCCCTGGATTTCACACTTGGCCATGTGACTTATTTTGGCTAAATAAATGTGAGCAAAACTGACATGTCACTTTCAGGTGGAAAATTTAAGAGCCAATATATGCTCAATGGCCAATGGTACAGGTATTCTAGCAGCTCTTTTCCCAATGTAAGGGTGACAATGATGACACAGGAGCAGAGACACTGGGTGACCCTGATGGATGTGTAGCCTGAGATGTAGCCTTTGTGATATAAGCCACTGGTATTTGGGGTGTTTTTGTTACTGCAATATAACCAGCTCTCTCCTGGCCAATACACTATATTTTTAAAAGAAATATATTTTTAAAAGAAAGAATGATGTATTTATTACTTCCATGAATAACTACATATGTTCTGATTTTTGTAGCAGAAAGACAATGAAAGAAGTAACTATACATGCCAGAAAGGGACCAGCGCTGCATTTTTAAAGGAACATCAAAGACTCCAGGAGTCTACTTGTGAGAGTCTACGAATTTATTCACAAAGTCGTGCTATTCTACCATCACGCAAACACTCTGTCACTCACAGAAATGTTTGATCCATGGCCAGGCCCATGGCTTGCGGGAAATTGTTACATGGAAAAGCCGACACTGGCTTCCCTCCCTCCACCCACATCTAACTCCCTGTTCTTCCCTGATGACATCCTGCCTTTATACATCCTTTATACATATGGCTTTATACATCCCTGACTGCCTGCCTAAAATGCCATTGCTCTCTTTTCTTCCAACATCCTGTCCCCGAGAATGCCTAGCATACTTATAGCAAATGTCCACACTGCCTCTGGAGCCTTTCTCATACCTTTCCCCCACTCCAGGCAGATGGAAGTTTCTTTCATGTCTTTCAGTTGCCAACTGGTCACCCCCATTAGCATGTTGCAGTGACACCTCAAATGTGATATGCATGGCTGGGCACGGTGGCTCATGCCTGTAATCCCAGCACTTTAGGAGACTGAGGCAGGCGGATCACCTGAGGTTGGGAGTTTGAGACCAGCCTGACCAACATGGAGAAACCCTGTCTCTACTAAAATTACAAAATTAGCTGGGCGTGGTGGCGGGTGCCTGTAATCCCAGCTACTTGGGAGACTGAGGCAGGAGAATTGCTTGAACCCAGCAGGCGGATGTTGCAGTGAGCCGAGATCATGTCATTGCACTTCAGCCTGGGCAACAAAAGCGAAAAACTCCATCTCAAAAAAAAAAAAAAGTAATATGCACAACACCAGATCATCAGCTTTCTTCAAGCCTGTTCCCCTTCCTACCTCCTCCATATCCACAACTGACTCCACCCTCCATTTAGATGAAATCAGTAGCCCTGTATTCTGTGTATTACTCATTCTTCCCTGTCTCAAACCTCATCCAATCAAGTCTTACCGATTTCACCACTGAAATGTTTCCTGAACTTTTTTGCTCTTACTATTGCTGTTTCAGATAAGGACCTTATCATCTGGCACTGGTTTTCATCTAACAGTCTTTCTTATTCATTGAGCTCCCTGCTTCTCATTCACCTCCATGCTACCACTTCTAGGGTAATCTTTCTATTACCCTAGAAGGAAAGGATCCAGTGGAAACTTTCAGTCATTTGTGTTTCCTTGAGAGTGATGTTTAAATTGCTAGGATGGCGTTCTGGGCCTTTCGAAATCTCCTCCATTTCGTTGTTTTTCCTACCACTCCTCCTCCCCACCCTGTCTATATTCCGGCAACACCAGAATGTATTCATGCATATATATGTATTTTTTTTCTTGCACCTCTCTGAATTTGTATATTGGTTTTTCTGCATGAAATCCTCTCCTTTCTCTTCAACCTTCTCTGATAACCCTGGACTTAGTCTTCAAGATTCAATCTGAGTTTCGCATCCTCTGGGAGCCTCCTGGAAACCCCAGGCAGAATCTCTCTCCTTTCCTATTGCTTCTCAGAGCTTGTGTTTATGCTTCCTTTAAAACACTTCCACTCTCTGCCAGCTATGATTCAAGAATGACACAGACAAATGTCGTGAAGGCAGAGACTGAGTCCTATTTACTTATATATTTCCTTTGTTCACTAGACAATGGTATGGAGTGGTTCTCCATAAATGTGTATCAGTCTGTTTTATTGTAACAAACAGCTTCCCGCCCCCAAATCAGTGACTTAGAATAAGGAACACTTATTTCTATGCTCACATTAAAGTTGGAGACTGTGTGAGTCAGTTGTGGCTGCCACAGCTCTGCTAGGTTCTGTTCCATGTGTCTTCCCATTCTGAGGCACAGGCTGAAGGACCAAGCCCTATTTGGAACACGCCATTTTCCTGGAAGAGAAAACAAAAGTGAGAGCCTCCGTATGCAATGGCTCCTAAAGCTTCTGCTAGGGCCTAGTTTACATCATATCCCATTGATCACAGCAAGTTACAGGTTCAAGCTCAGTGTCATTGAGAAACCATTCTCCCATAGGATGGAGGGATACTGCAAGGCAATGGTAATAAATAACCAATAACCATGTGTAATATTTCACAGAGAAGGGGGGCAGATAAATGAGAATTATAATATACTCTACTGCAATCCGTTAAATTAAATAGACTCATGCTGCTGAAAAGGATCTTGAAGAACTCCAATTTCCTCATTTGTTGGACATTTGTCATTTTGGGCCACCTAGCATCTAAGCCCACTTCTTATGTTTGGGAAATTCCCTACTTTTTAAGTCTTGGTAGGAAGAGAGGCTGATCAGAACAGGCTTCTTCTACTAGATAAGTGATTTCCAGCCTTTCTTGGATTTAGGGCCAGGTCTATGACTTGGGCTACATCAATCACAAGTATTTGATTTAAGACTTTGAATCAAGAGCTGGTACCTCGCACTAGCTAAAGTGCCAGGAGCCTTGAGTTCTTGGGGCCCTGGTAGCTGCAATGCAGTGCCCAGTATCTACAGTATTGGCAGTGCCCAGAGGGTCCTCTACTGAAGTAAGATTTGGGGTGCTGTTCTTGGTGACCTGAGAGCCTGGTTCACTACCTCTCTTGGCAATTCCATGAGCTTCCCAGTGTCCTTTAATTAATTCACTTCTGACCCATGTTAGCCAGTGCTGTTGCTGTTGCTTACAGCCATGTGTCACACCTCCTTGCCCAGGGAGGCAGGGTGTAAGATTTTTTTTTTTTTTTTGAGATGGAGTCTCGCTCTGTTGCCCAGGCTGGAGTGCAGTGGTGTGATCTCAGCTCACTGCAACCTCTGCCTCCCGAGTTCTCACCATTCTCCTGCCTTAGCCTCCCAAGTAGCTGGGACTACAGGCGCCCACAAACACGCTTGGCTAATTTTTTGTATTTTTAGTAGAGACGGGGTTTCACTGTGTTAGCCAGGATGGTCTCGATCTCCTGACCTCGTGATCCACCCGCCTCGGCCTCCCAAAGTGGCAGGGTGTAAGATTTTTAAGAGCATTAACTTTGAAACCAGACTTCTTGAGTTTGAAGACCTCTAGAGGTAGCTCTAGGTTACCTCTGTACAGAGCAAGCAAGCTACTTAACTTCCATGAGCCTCCATTTCCTCACCTGTAATGTGAGAGTGATAATATTTGCCTCAAACAGCTGTTGTATTAAAAGAGATGCTGCACTTGGAGGGAATGCAGGACCTATTCTGATTGCAGTTCTTTGAAAGAAAGCGAAATGACTTTCTCAAGTTCATAATGTCTGTGGGTGGCAAAACTGGAAGGCAGACCTCTTGGCTCAAAATAGCACTGTAGACCTTCACTCAGATGGAATTGATCTTGTGGACATAATGAAAGGGCTTGTAATAAGAAAAAGCATGTAAATTGCTACTTTCTTGGCAAGCAGTTTGTAAGGGAGAGCCTCTGCCTGAATTGTTAGTGGGCTGCACTGCGCTCAGTCTCTTACTTCACTCTCATCTGCCTAATCTGAGGACAGGGGAAGAAGTTTCATGTTTGGTGCTCCAAGAGAATTTCAGAGTAAGGGTGGGGAGACTGTAAACCCAGATTTGAATAGGAAGCTAGTCTAACCCATGCTGTCCGTGTGGCAAATGTGTGCTCCAGACTTCTGAAACAGGTGGCACAGATTGTGCACAGCTAGCTGTGTGACAAGTGTCTTTATCGGTGGAGAAGGAGCCACCACACTGAGACTGTTAGATATCTTGAGTTCTGTGGATACAGTGGACTGTTTTGTTTTTGTGTTTCAACATCCAGAAAAAAATCCAGTCACAGTAGCTTGTATCAGGATTCTAGCAGGCTCTGAGCTCTTCTGCAGCGGTCCCAAGGAGCGTGTCATGTGGCGTGGACCAGTCAGAGGTCTTCCCTCTGCTTTTTGAGCTGAGTGGTGGTGGGACAGCTGACGCAGGGCTGCGTGTTTCTGTGGGCATGATTCTTTGTCTCTTGTCTGTGCTATGTGGCAGGGCTTTGGGTCAGAAACAACTACAAAAAAATCAAGGGACACTCTCATCCCCTCCTCCCCTCTGATGGGAGGACCCTGAAGCCTGGCCCCATTCCTGTTCTTAGCCTTAAGTCCTGTCGGCCACTGGAAGTTGTGTGGAAAGAGGGATGGGATGCAGGGAAGCTTAAGAACTTCCAGTTTGGGCAGCCCTCTTGGAGGTGGGGCATAGAGTTTGTAGGACAGGGACCGATGTGTGTCTGACCTGATGGTTACTCCCCAGAATGAGGAGAGCTCATGTGGAGGTAGGAGGAGAGTAGCACCTCAGGGGGAGGACTCTTGGGAGAGAAGAGGCCTGGGGCCTCCTAGGGCCTTCCTTCCTTCCTAGGGCGGGTAGCAGTTGTCCCGCCCCAGCGTGGCTGACATGGCTCTAGGGTCTTCTCCATTTGTAAGTCACTTCTTGTCCCTGATATTTGATTCTTCCCTTTTCTTGGGCCGCAGGAAAGTGTTCTTGACAATGGTGTCTCTGGGGTCAGCTGGTCCCTGTGCCTCCTCTATGGGGTTAAAGCGAGAAAGTCCCTGTAGGGCCAGCATTACTGCAGCAACAGACGCAGCCACCCATTTGGCTCTGGCTGCCCTGGGACTCTGTGGTGAAGTGCCTGTTGGCTTCCTTTCCTGGCCAAAGGTGTGTGGGCCAGGCCTCTGAGTGGGCTCGCCTGAGTCACCTCCGTTCCCTTCACATGAGCTGCGTTGGAAGTGACTGTCATTGTACTGTAAATTATGTTTAGGAAGAAGGTGGCTTGAGCAATTTTTGTTCTCCTGCCACTGTAATCTTCTCTGCCATTTTCTGATAGTGAATAAGAAGACTGAGCAGTTCAGGAATGAAGGTGGAGCTCAGGAAAGTGGCTGCCTCGCCTCGAGTTTCCTCCGTGGTGTAATCAGAGCTCTCTCTGGCCTCCTGAGCATCTGTTTTGCTCTTCACAAGGCTTGCAGAGTCCCAAGAACTGGAGAGCAAGTCACTATGAAGGGACTTAGAGAGTCACTGACTTGGATTAAAGGACGAGGGATGAGGAGTGAGTCCAGCTGGTGGCCAGAGAGTGGGCTGAGCATTCTAGCAGGTGGGGCTTAGACTGTAAGTCACCAGAGCTCGGGACAGACTTTCCAAGGTTTTACCTTTCTTGTAATTTAAAAATGATTGCTAGTTTGTACCCCTGTTTGTATCCAGATAGTGGTGATCTTTAAGATCCTTAGCTCGCCAGTGAGGTGGATGTGTCAACTAATTCAGGGCTCATTATGGGGCACAAAAGAGAGCCAGGAAGTGGTGGGCCTTGGGTGGAAAGGAAGAGGATACGAGATTCCTAAATCTTCCCTCCCTGAGGAATTGCCAGCCTGTGACTGCTGTCAGCCCCAATGAGAGATGTGTTCTGGAGGATACAGCCAGGTAGCCAGGAACAAGGGCACCGGGAGCCTTCCTAGACAGCAGCGGAAGGCCAGCCAGGGGCTCTAATACTCCCTACAGTGGACCCTGCGATGTGCTTCCCAGATCCCCGCCAGGAATGCAGGACTAGTTTCCCCACATGCTGGTGTAGGGCCTGCAAAAGACTCAGCTGCCTATGGGGTGCTCCTGCTGAGGGGACTGCCTTGCCTGGCCCATGCCCCCTCCCCAGACTGATCTGCAGGAAATGCCTGACCAGGAAGGGGTTCCTTCACTCCAGCCCATGACAGCTGTGCAGGCCACCCCATCTTTAGCACTCCCATCATGGTCAGCACTGCGCTGCAGCCTGGCTCTCCCTCTGCCCCATCTAGCTTTCCCCTGCTCCCGGAGGTGTGGGTCCCCAGAGCTCTCCCTACTCAGCCTCCTGCTGCCCTTCTCTGTCTCAGAGGCTGCCTCACAGGAAGCCAGCCCACAACATCCCCTTGCACGCTACACAGGCCCTAGGTCATCTCTGGGACTGTTCAGGTCTGCTCGGTGAGTGGCATGGAACATCTTTTCAGAGATGTCTGACATGCTGGGGCAGGGGAACGGGAAGAAGGTTGCTTCCCAGGGGCTGTGTCTGTGGCTGACAGGGGTGCAGTGGGCATGCTCACACTGGCTCAGCAGGCCAGAGAACACACCCAGGCACCACGCTGCTTGCCCTTGAATCTTGCTCTACCGTTTGCTCCCTGGGTGATCTGGCAGGTTATTTAAGTCCTCTGTGCCTCAGTTTTCCTATCTTTAAAATGGAGAAAATAATTGGACCTCCCTCGTGGTGTTCTTTTGAGGATTAAATGGGGGAAATCTCTGTAAAGCCTTCGGAACAGTGCCTGCAGGGCATGCAGTAAGCGCTACAGGCTTGTTGGTTAAAAACATCGCCCAAGGGCACTGGCCAGGGACTCTCTCCAGGGACCTACCCACAGGGGAGGAAGGCGGTTGTGCTCCTGCTCCCCAGTGCCAGCTGTTTGCACCCTGGCTGCCTCTAGCTCTTGGACCCCTCCTTTGGTGACTTCTGCCATGTCTTTGGCTGGCAGACCTGATCCAGTGTCGCTCCTTGGACATAAAAACTCACCTCTGTCAGGCACTGGGAACAGTCACTGGCTGCTTGCACTGTGGTCATGGCCCATCCTTACCCACAGACTTTATATGCCTGCTAGGAGCAAGAGTAGGAGTGGGTGGGTTCCCAGAACAGGCCTCCAGGTTTTCCTACTTGCAATCTCATGGATGGGCTCCAGTCCCTCCTTCCCCTGGTTGCTCCTGCAGTCAGGGCGAGATAGGGGGCTGAGACAGGGGAATGCAAGAGTGCCTGGAGGGTGGTGGCAGCAGTGGGACCATGAGAGCTCTCCAAGGGGAGATGAGGCAGTTGATGGGGAGTGAAAGAAAGATGCAAATCAGGCTTTCCCTGGCTGGCCCATACGGAGAATGGTCCCAGAAGGCTGATCTCTATGGACTGCATCAAACAGGCTTCCATGCCTCTGGCTTACAGGCGGGCGTGGCCGTGGAGGCATCTGGCAGTGGCCGTGCTCTTCCATGAACAATGCTTCCAGCCACGGCTCTTGCTGGGCTCCTGGAAGAACTCTCTCCTTTGACCCCTTCGGGCCTAATGTGGTAATGGCTTCCCCCTTTTGCTAGCCGAGAGTGCCTCTACCTCTGTGGACTTTCCTTAACGCTGTCTGCTTTTGTAAATAGTTTTTAAATTAAACTCAGTTGGAAATTTCATGCTGGGGCCCTGACAGATCCATACTCCTCTGGGCTGATGCATCCCCTGGGCTTATGGCCTGGTGAGCAGGGTGTGGGCTAGATTGCAGCCTCCCTCATCCCCAGGTGCCCAGATGCAGGGCACAGTCTATGCGATTGCACCTAGTGCTGCTGGGTGGACTGAGTGATCTTTCTTCCTTATGTGTGGCATCTCCATTGCCAGAGAAGATCTGGGTTTGGTTCCATCAAGGAGGCTGGCATGATCTTTTAGCTGCCACAGCATCATCCTTAGAGTGGAAAGGGGACAGAAGAAGCCTGGCAGTGCTGGCATAGCCACAGCCAGGAGAGGAGGCACCAGGATGTTCTGAGGACCATGGCCCTGGGGCCTCTTCCTATTTTTTCTGTTCTGTACTTAGAGAAGCTGGTGGGTCCAGTGTTCCCTCCCCATCTTCTATGACTAACACTTTGCTCCTGGATAATTGATCTACTGGTTCTGACTTACCTCTCAACTAGAGTCCTTTCTTAGTGAAAAGCCACAGACCACAGGGGCCCCAAATCTGTCTTTTTCTATGTCCGTGTGTTTTCAAGAATTTGCATCTTTGTGTCTTTCTAACTTTTGGGAAGACCAAGAGCGACCCTCACTGTTTTGGTTTAGATGCCAGGATCTGGCATGCCCTGCACTCCACTCTTAGATTTTTTAGTAGAAAACCAACCCTGGTAACCACGACACCTAAAGTTACATCATCTCTACTAGGAAGGATTCAGAGCACTGGGAAAGCCCTAGAAATCCCAGATCCAATTAATAATTCCATAGGACAATTCATTAGAATGCACAAGTGCTTAACTAAACAAAACCATAATCGAACTTGTCAGAAGTGATCCACGGTTGTGTTAAAATTTTCTGATTCGCACATCATTTCCTCTACAATTTAGTTAGATAACAAACACTACTTATCCCATCACTGGCTTTTTCAGCCATGAAATGCAGTTTGTGTCTGTATTGGGCTCACACCAGAGAAAGGGCTTTCAGCTGGCTGGTAAGAGGGAACTCAGCTTAGGAACAGGCAGGTCTTGTGCAGCCAAGCCCAAAGTCAGCCTGGTGTCCTGTGAAGTTCTCTGCAGCCTGGTTTTATGTTTGAGGATGACACTTTTCTGCTGGTATCTTTAGGGCTCTGCCACCTTGGAGACTGCTGGAGGATGACAGCTCTACCTTTGGGACAGAACATTTTAACCAGGTCAGGGTGGGCAATGGCATAGAGAAAGCCTGCTTTTCCCAGGATGACTTACAATGCACCATTATTGCTTCATTCCTTTAGCTGAAGCTGGTAATAATGGGAAATTGCGGATTTCTTTTCTGAGGGGCATGATTTTGGAGGGTTATCAGTGTTCTTACTTTGGTTAGAATAGTTTGTCAAGCCTTCTTCTGAGTAGGTTTTGAAGCTTGGGGGCTGGGGCAGGGACACGGGGGTGAGAAGAGATGGTCTTAGATGGCTTAGCAAGGACAGGACACCGGGACTGAGCATTGTGGCACGGGCCCTATTTCTGCAGCCTCATCTATGTAGCTAGTCTCACAAGGGGTAAAGAGGGGAGTAACCACTCGTTTTTAAATATTATTTAGGACAGGCCAGATCTGTACAGCCCCAGAGCAGGGATGCCAGGGCTAAATGTGAGGGTCTCTTTAGTTTTCTGGGGATAACTAACACATCACAAATATGCATTTCAATTGATTAAATTAAGTCCGTATATGTGCATGTGTGGATGTATATATTCCTATGCATCCTCTTTTTTCCCCCTCTTTATTTTTTCCCAGGAGGAAAAAAGTATTTGTACTTACAGCAATTAAAAGATATTTTAGTCCTAACAGAGTTCAGAATCCCAGTAGGTTTGGGTGGGTGGAGGCTGAATCTTGGATCTCACTTGAGCTGTCTAATTGCCTTTACAGTATAATGACGTCCACCTGGCCTGTTTTACACAGCTGACCTTCTCTGGGTGTCTTAGTCTGTTCAGGCTGCTATAAATAAGACACTGTAGACTGGGTGGCTTATAAACAAAAGAATTTGTTTTTTTTATAGTTCTGGAGGCTGGAAGTCCAAGATCAAAGCCCCAGCAGGTTCAGTGTCTGGTGAGGGTCCTCTTCCCGGTTCATAGACAGCCATCTTCTCACCATGTCCTCACATGGCTGAAGGGACAAGAGAGCTCTCTGGGATCCCTTTTATAAGGGCAATAATTTCATTGATGAGGGCTCTACCCTCATAAACTAATCACTCCCCTCCCTCCTAGTATAGCACCACCTTGGGGGTTAGGATTTCACCGTATGAACTTTATGGGTTCATACACATTCAGTCCATTGCACAGGACATATTGCAGCTCAGTCAGCTAGCATCAGCTGTGGCCGTGATTTACCCCTTAGCTTTAGCACATCCATATGCCCTAATAGTAGTGGGAACAGCGACCAATAGTAGAGAACCTACTATGTGCCAGCACGTTCTGGGTGTTTGGCCCTGTCTAGGCGCAACAGTGCCCCTGCAGCATGGATCTTATTAATGATGAGGAAAGGCGAACTCTGAGGGGTTACATGACTTTTCTTTTTTCTGTTTGTTTTTGTTTTGAGATGGAGTTTCACTCTGTTGCCCAGGCTGGAGTTCAGTGGCGTGATCTGGGCTCACTGCAACCTCTGCCTCCCAGGTTCAAGTGATTCTTCTGCCTCAGCCTCCCGAGCAGCTGGGACTACAGATACGCTCCACCACATCCAGCTATTGTATTGTATTGTAAAAATACAAATACTTTGTATTTTTAGTAGAGATGGGGTTTCACCATATTGGCCAAGCTGGTCTCGAATTCCCGACCTCAGGTGATCTTCCCACTTCGGCCTCCCAAAGTGCTGGGATTATAGGTGTGAGCCACTGCGCCCAACCAGGACTTTTCTAAGGCCACTTAGTGCTGAGACGAGAATTTAAGTCCAGGCCTCCTTTGCTCCAACATTCCAGGGATGGGCTATTTGGGAGAAATACCTTTGAGTTTCAGGGTGTCTAAGGGTGTTTGCTCTTCAGTGTTTTACATTGTATAGATGACCGTGCTCCCTGTCCTTATACATCCTTCCCTTCCAGCTGGGCCCACTTAGCAGCTCTGAGGGTCCTGTGCCTGATCAGGGGCTAGAAGGCGGCTGTGGTGAGGGCCCATCTCACTGCTGTCCCTGTCACACTCAGGGCCCAGCCCCATGTACTCCTGGACTGCTTCCCTGCTGTTTATCCCAGCTCCTCAGGGACCTCACCTGTCACTTATCCTGCAGGTGACTGGGCCCCCCAGAAACTTTGATCCTCCAGCTCTGCATGGGCTCCTTGCTGAGTTGCCTCTCTCCTGTTGAGGGACCCACCTCTCCTCCCACTACCTCCCTCCCTCATGGGGCTCTGCCACCTGGCCTTTCAGGGTGCTTCCTTCCTGCCCAGTGATCTGCTCCCACGAGGGGTTCTGCATTTGCTCTTCCTGCTCCTGGGGATGCTCTTCCTCCCAGACAGCCACAAGGCTTCCTTCCTTTCTCATGTTCAGATCTTTGCTTAGGTTTCAGCTGGTCAGAGAGGCTTTCCCTGCCCACCGCCATCAGATAGCCTGTGGCCCATCCCTCTCCATCTCCCAACCCAACTCCATTTCTCTGTGTCACTTGTCACCCACCTGACTCATCTCATCATTGTGGGTTTATTTGTTTTGTTGTCCCTCTCTGCCCACACACTAGAACATAAGCCCCACGAGGGCAGGGGCTATGTAGTTTTGCTTATTGAGGCTGACAGGTAGGCAGCATATAGAGAGAGCAGGGGGAATTGGGGCACACAGAGACTTAGGTTCCAACCTGTCTCTGCCACTCACAGGTGTGTGACCTAGGGTGTATCCAAACCTCCAGGAATTCCCCATCCCCCCCTGCCCTTTTTTGTAAAACAGGAGTATTAATCTATTTGTCTATAACATGGGACTATCACTTCCTGGCTCTTGGATTGTGAAGATTCATATTAATAGCCCGCATTCACTGAGTACGGGTCATGTGCTGTGCCTAGTACCAAGCCCTTTGCAGGGTGACCTCATATTATTCTCATGGTATCTTAGCAGAGGCCCCTATTCTCAGTTTACAGAGTGCTCGGCTGAGCCAACTGAAAAGTGAAGTGACTTGCTCAAAGACCCGCAGCTAGGAAGTTGCAGATTCAAAACTTGAATGCAGGCTCTGGATCTGGCCTCTGTAATGCCTCTCATTTGGACCACACAAGCATAGTGCACAGTTGACTCTCAATAAATAATGGCTGTTCCCCTTCATAGGATCTGTCTTTTCCCATGGCTGAATTGTCTCCTGGTTTCGGTCCACTTTTGGATTCCTGGTCCTTCATCCTCCCATGAGCCACCAAACCTCTGCCTCCTGGTCCATATCCTTCGCTTGCCCTCACTCTTGGGATCTTCTCAGGCTCTAGGCTCCAGCCTGCTCTGCTCTGGTTGCGCCTGCCTCTGCTGCCACTCAGTTGAGTCTGTCATGGTGCCATCAGCCTCTTCTGTAACCTCCAGTCCCTCTACCAGCAGCCAGATGGAAGCAGCTGCGAGCACAGGTCAGCTGGCAGGCCAAAGGTAGAAGTCTATTTGAACTACTGATGGTTTCCTTGAGTTTTCCATTTGTAGGGCAAGAGTAGGAAGGAGTCACAGGACTAGTGGCTTGTGGCTGCAATCCGATGGGTGACAAGCAATGGGAAATGTGAAATTTCACATTTAGAAAACTGATTCCTCTGTGTGACAGCTGTTCTTATTCACACTCAGAGATGCCAGGATTGGTGACCCTTGGCCACAAGAGAGGCCTGCCATCCATTATCATTACAAGGGGAGTGCTCAGGGAGGCTGCTTCCTTGGAGGTGGCTTCAGGAATACTGCTGTGTAAAGGAAAGCATTTCTGCCATTCCAAGTGGGGAGCCTCTGCCTGCAACTCGGAGGGGATTTCCATGCAGGGCCAGCCTGGGGCAGGCAACTGCAAGCATGGGCTTTGGAGCTCTAGAACCTAGATGTAGTTTAAGCATAGGCCCCAACACTTACTCCCTGTGTGACTTAGGTAAGTGACTCCCTGTTTATGAGCCTCAGTTTCCTGATCTGTGATGTGGGAATCATTGTTTGGGTCCAAGTTTCTTGTTAAGTGAGCGTATTTTAGAAAGCTCCCTTCTCTGTTCCAAACTCCTCCTCTGTAATCACAAGGCATCTCGCAGGAACAGGGTCCCCTCACTCCCATTGGCTTCTCCTGGCCCTTGGAGGAACCAGCACTCAGGGTCTGAGCTGCTCACCAGTAGTTTGCCCCATTTTCCATCCGTGACCCATTCAAGCCTTGTGCCTTTTTTCTAGAAGTCCCATCACAGTGAGTTCCCTGGAGCTGCTAAGAAACACATTTCAGTCCCACTTACAACAAAAGAACAACCACCTTTAGAGCTTAAAAAAAAAAAATTATGTTCCCCCTGTACAGTCCCAGAAGAAATGTCACTGGAGACATAAAACTGTTTTACTGTGACCTATGTAAACGTCCCAGGAAATAAACTGACTTCTCATTCCATAAAACCCTCTTGTCCTTTGTCTTGAACAAAACAGATTGGATTACTTGAAACACAGGAGCTTGAAGCTTGACAGAGAAGACAAAGTTCAGTCATAATGCAGAGGTATGGGGCAAGGCTTTCCATTGTGGGAAGCACAGTATTATTAGTTTTATTGCCTAAGTCCTCTTTGAGATGTGCCAATCTCAGCCTCTTGTGGGATGTGGAAGGATAACCCACATCTTTGAAAGAGATAGACCCTGTGGCCAATGGAGGGTTGAAAAACCAGAGTCAGATTCTCCCTCAAATGATTCAATCAGGAGTTGCTCAGAACAGAGCAAGGGACAGGAAGTCAACTGATGTTTATCAACCCTCAGCAATGTACCAAGCACTGTGCTAATTCTTTTTCTTCAAGCCTCATATCTGTTGCTCCCAGCCTTTGGAGGGAGGTTTATGATTCCCATATTACAGAAGAAGAAATGAGGCTCAGAGACATGCAGTGCCTTCCCTAAGGTCACACAGGGAGTGGGCACTCAAGTTTGGACTTGAGCCCAGGTCTGAGTGTCCGTGACTCCACACTACATGCTCATCTTCATCCAGCTGCCCTTTTCTCCTCTAGACGTATTTCTATGGTCCAGAAGGGAGGGGTGCCTGTTGTTCTGGGTCTGTCTGTTGGGAAATCTATATGGAGTCCCATCTGTATTTAATATCCAGTGCCTTTTCTGTTTTCATGCCTGGATGTGTAAGTACACAGATGCACATGCACAGGTACCGCACGCACACAGACACACACAGATCACACACACGGGCCACCTGAGTGATGAGAGGAGTTAGTGTCATTATGGGACTTTGTCGAGAGTCATCCTTTTTCTAGGCAACAGCCGTGTGTCCTGGTGTCCATGTGATAGATGGGTTAGGAGAGTAGCAGAGCATGGTAATACCACTGTGTTAAGGCACATAACGAGCCCAGGCCTCAGGTGCCACCAGACTCTCCGTGGCACCTTCTAAACACAGTCCCTGTGCAAACTGCCAATTTGGATGAAGAATCTGTCACTAAAATTAGGTTGGATAAGGTCTGAGCTGGGCTGAGCTATCCTGAAGGTATGGCTAATTTACTGTCACAGCACTGGGCTCAGAAAGAAACTGTATGTGTGTATGTACCTGTGTGTGTCCCCACATATGTGAGAATAAGGGTCAGACCCCCTTTGACATCTTGTTCCTAATTCATTGCCGCACTCAGAATGAAGAATTTCCACAGGATCGGATGCCTTCCTCCATCTCTGAGTGAAATCCAGAGAGAATCTGTAAATGACAAGCACCATGAACTATTTCCACAAAGAAAAACAGTCTGTCCTCCTGGCGGATCTGGGTCAGTCGGAGCCTGACAGCTCTGAGATGGGGTCAAGAGTGCCAGGCCATGAGACAGACTGCTCTCCACACTGTGTGTGAGGTCTCATGCCACTTGGACCTAGGGCTAAATTCACCCTTTACTCCTGCCCAGGAGTCACAGCTCAGCCCTGAACCCATGGCGGCAGGCGGTTTCAGATGGAAAAATTGGCTTTCGTCTTTGGTGACTTTAATAAAGAATTCTTAACTTAGACTTCTGGATGGGCTTTACGGAATCAGTGAATGTGTAAAAATTATGGGAGTAACTCTGTGTATGTATATGTATATATGTAAACTTGTGTGTATATATGTAGATGTGTATATACATATGATGGTATGCATACATATACATATGTACATGTGTTGGTCAGTTTGAGCTGCTGTAACAAAGCACCATAGAGTGGATGGCTTACAAACAACAGAAATTGATTTTTCATAGTTCTGGAGGCTGGAAGTCCAAGATCAGGGTACCAGTGTGGTCCGGGTCTGGTGAGGGCCCTCTTCTGGGTTGTTTACTGCCAACTTCTCATTGTATCCTTACATGGCAAAAAGAGACTGGGAGAGCTTTCTGGCCTCTTCTTAGAAGGGCACTAATTCCATTGATGAGGGCTCCACCCTTATGATCCAATCACCTCCCAAAGGCCCTACCTTTAAACATCATCACATTGGGGATTAGGTTCCAACCTATCAATTTTAGTGGGAACAGAAGCTTTCATTCCATAACACAGTGTGCACGTGTATGCATTTTCTGAAGAGATAGTCCAAGCCTTTTCTCAGATTTTCTGAGGGGTGTGTGGCTCAGAAGTAAAGAACCACTGCATTAGCCAGGTCTCCTCAGGATTGTCTGGGGCCTGTTCTGGGGATCACGTGTGTGGGGTCGCTCTGTTAGCTGTAGGGGACTGGCTAGGTCATGCTTCAGCCTTGGCTGCGGGGACACAGCAACCTTGAGCTGTAGCTCTTTGTAGACCAGTGTGTAAGGTTTGAGACCAGGGCCTGGTGGCAGTAGTTAGCTTCAAGGAGCCCTCCCTGCGTGGAGCTGGACAGCTGGTTCCTTCAGTCTTCAGCAGATTCTTTGGGTGGGATTCCATGATTCAGCTCCTGAATGCAGCCCTTGGATACTTCAATGCCGTTATTCACAGCGAGAAACCTCATTCAGTCCAAAAGGAGGGGCAGCCTGTTTTTATAACCCCCAGGAGAGAAGGCCTTCAGCTGCAGCCTGGGCCTCTCCTGCATCACCTGGCAGGATGCATGTCTTTGTCAGGAGTCAAGTGGAAGGCGGTACCAGCTGCACACCCCGCCAAGAGGAAAGAGTGCCGGTGTGTCTGTCCAGGCACCATCCTCATGTTAGAGCTACAGAGAGGCGTGTAGAGGTGGTACACAGAAGTCTGGGTCAGGAAGGCCTGCAGCCTGAAAGCCTGAGGGTGGAGCTCAGCGAGTGCATATACAGGGCTGAGCTCTGGGACTGTCCACTATCACAGAAGCCTGGCTTTGAAATGATGTTGCAATGTGCTTAGCCCTGAGATTTGCCTTGGAGTCACAGAGATCCCATTTTCTAAAGAAGATCACAGCCTAGAAGAAAAGATAGATGGGCCAATAGGTCACACAAGATGGTATGAAAAGTGGCACAATAGCTGGATAACTCCTTAAAGGCAGGCACCTTCATTTCTATTTCTTGCACTGAGCCCCAGGTTAGACCCAGGAAATGCATCTCTGGAAGGCAGCTATGCTCACCACTATACCACCAATGCAGGGAATGCATCTCTAAAGGCATGAGGGCCTTGCATGTAGTTTGTGTTCTAAGGGATTTTCTGCATGCCCAGTGCCTGGTACAAGGCCTAGAAATGAGCTGTACTCATGGAAGGTTTGCACAAGTCACCTGAATAGAGGTTGGAACATGGTGAGGCCTTATCACAGAGATGACCCAGGGTAGGGAGCTTTACCTGGTTTCATATTTAATGCTTCTGACCTGCCTATCTCACAGGGCTCCTGGGAGAGTATACTGAGACAGCAGATGTTAAAATAGTTTGTGTACTTTAGTGCTAGGCAAAATATGGGCTGCCATTAAAGGTGGTTTTCCTATTGTGAGGCTTTCCACACCCTTCACCTCACATTGCCTTGTGTGAATCTTGGGTGCTTCAGATCCATCAGCGTGGTCTCTGTGATTTGGTGGTAATGCTCCTTTTGGGCTGCAGCTGAGTCTTCCCTTGTGCTGAGTTTTCCATGCTGTGGCCAGCATCTGCAAGTAGTTGGTACTCACTGGGCCATAGTGAAGTGTCTGGAGTGTTCTGATGCTGTAACCAAGGACCTTGGGGGCTCTGCTGGAAGGTCCTGCCCTCAGAAGGCTTCTCAGAGGATGTGACCACCAATGCTGTGTCTTATACCAATACTCTTTCTGAGTGGTGCTGGGAGTGACCCCAGATATAGCCAAAGAAGGGAGATTGCTCTCCAATTGTCACCATGAACAGGATCTTTCAATTTCCCACAGAGGATGGAGTAGCGCATGTGTTAATCACAGGGCAGTGAAGGTCTTGAATTCAGATATGCCAGCATGTGGCCAAAGGCCAGTGGCCAGTCCTCTGCTCTCTGCCAGTGGCTAGGCACAAAGGGCTGAGGCCTCTATTTATTTCTGATGAGATGTGCTGAGGGAGAAATGGCTGGAGGCATGGAGAGGGGGGAAAGTCATTCCGTCTTCAAAGGAGCACAAACAATTGGTGTGACTCCAAGCTTTCTCTCCTTGTTCAGTAACTACTTATTGAGCAGTTACCATGCATAGCACATGATGCTAGGCCTGGGGCTAGGGGAGAAACAATACCAATTCTGTTCTTAGAGTTTTCACCCAAGGCTAGATTAAGATGTATTGGGTCCTAAGAATCATAGTACTCCCTTCCCCTCTTTCCTGAATGTAACGCAAAATAAAAATATATTAAATTATGAATATATAAAAACAATTCCAGCAGTTCTAGTTGTTCCCATGATAACTACTTAAATGTTTAAAAAAATCTTTCTTTGGATATCAAATTGTTTCAAAAATATTTTGGTATTAGAACTTCACTGATGTTCTGAAAACAAGCTCAGTGTACCATTTAGATACCAAGGGCCCTAACTGTCACAGATTAAGAGAACTCAGAAAAGGAGGAAGCTTTTTTTTTTCTTTTCTTTAGCAAACACTTGTGAAAGATGAGAATCAGGGCATTCAAGACAGAGGATTCAGAATGGGCAAGGGAAAAGCATGGGGGTGTAGAAGAAGAAGAGAAAAGCTCAGTTTGGTCCGAGAGGTAGGGAAGTCATGGGAGAGGGATGGGAGCTGGGGCCAGATCTGGTTGAGCCTGAGTGCCAGATAAGGAGTTTGGGTTGTATCAGGTAGTTCTTGGGAGCCATCAAAGATTTCTGAGCCTCTCTTTGTTATTGTAAACCAATTTCCACATTCAGGATATTCAAAACCACCCTTGCATGGCATTTAAGAGTATCTACAGTGATGGATTGAAGCTGGAGTAATTGAGTATCGGTAATTGCTTTCACTGTGCTTTGGTGGAATGCATTTTAGAAATGGAGTTCTATCCTGTAAGTGCATCTATAGGAAAAAAGTGCCAAAGGCTTCATTATCATTAACCAGTGCCAAATGGGATTTGCAGAGAGAGTGAAGTGAATGAAGACCATGCCTCTGTCTTCTGATTACTACTTGAATCTGTAAGGGAGGGATTACAATAATTGCAGCGATTAAAAAACAACAACAATTTGGGGAAGCAGATATTCACATGGCCTTGGAGTAACACCCACACATTACTTATTAATTACAAATGAATGAAGTATTTTTACAATGGAGAAATATGGCCGATGCCACCGTAATCAAGTGACCACACTTAGAATTACCAATAATGGGACAAACTGACATTATGTGGCTTTTGATGGAGTGCAGTGGGATGAGCACGACATCACTTATGTAGTATTTGCCAAACATCTTTGACTTGAATCTAATAAAGAGATATTAATCAGACACATTCACATTATAAGATCTCCTACCTCAAATAGCGTATCCTCTAAAAATGTCAATGATTTAAAAAACTAAAAAGGGTATATGTGTGTGGGGGAATGTTCCAGACCAAAGGAGACCAAAAAGATATATAACAAGCAAATGCAATGCTTGAGCTCAGATTGGATTATGAATCAGAAAATGAACAAAGAGCTATAAAGGACATGATTGGGATAATTGGGAAAATTTAAACATGGAATGTATATTAGATAATAGGTCCATCAATGTTAAATTTCTTGGGTATCATATGGTATTATTGTAATATACAATAATGCTGTCATATGTAATCTATTTAGAGTTGAAGTGAGAGAAAGAAGAATGGGGAGAGAGGGAAGCAAGGAGTGGGGAGAGAGAGAGAACTTAAATGTGGTAAGATGTTAATAATTGATTATTCTAAATGAAAATTATACAGATGTTCATTGTGCAACTCTTACAACTTTTGTATAGGGTTGAATTTTTAGAATTAACATGCTAAAACAAAGCAACAGCAACTCTTAGTGTAGCAATATAGAACAATGTATGTGCTTAGAACTATGAACTCAAATTGGCATGAAGTTAACTTCACATGCTGTTAAGCTACCCTGGGCCAAATGTACATATCCCTTGCTTAATAAAAGAGAAGTGTGCTATAAATTGGCTGTAAAGAGGATTTTGGTAGTTGATCCTATTTCTTACTGGTTTCCATTAAAAAGTGGAGAATAAGCTCTAATAGATAGAGGTGAAAAGGTTTGCTAAGAGAAGGGTTTCCCATGAACTGTCGCTCTATGGCATCCCTGGGGGTATATGTTCAAGAGTTTTAGGTAGACGTTTTCTTGGTTACATACTTTGATTCCCTTAGTGTTTTCTTCACTTTCCTCTTGCTAAGGTAATGTGTTCTGCTGTGCTTTAACACTCCCTACGTCTGAAGCTTCAGGGTCTAGAGAAGATATCAGTAATTTACTTTATCAATCCTGTGAACTAAAATTCATTTAAGGTATTTAAAACCAAAGGATACTTTTAGAGAAATTAATATTCTGGGTCTTTCACATTGCACCCATAGGTGACACCTCAAATGGCTCTGGATTATTCAAAAACAATATTGGAAACTAGAAAAAGATAGAGCAATGACTTTAACATTCTGAGGGAATGTTAAATTCAGTTTGGGATGTTTAAATTCAGTTTGGGATTCTATACCCTCCTAGATTATTAAGTGTGAATGTGGAATAAAGTTATTGTTTTAAATGCACAGCAGAAGATGGGTGGGGAGGAGAGGCAAAATACATTTGTGAAAGAGAGTTAAACCTTTACCTTCTGTAAGAGAAAGTCAATAGAAAATGCTTACAACTGAAAAAAAAAAAAATCGGGAAGAAGTAACATAGAGACATAGCAGTAAATACCAAGAGAAAAAACTAAAAGAGGTGAAAGCAATTGCCCCAGAGTGGAAATTGGGAGTTAGGAGTGGAGGTTGGATGAGTCAGGGTTCTCTAGAGGGACAGAACTAATAGGATCGGTGTATATAAAGAGGGGAGTGTATTAAGGAGTACTGACTAGCGTGATCACAAGGAGAGGTCCCACAATAGGCCCTCTGCAAGCTGAGGAGCAAGGAAGCCAGTCTGAGTCCCAATACCTCAAAAGTAGGGAAGCTAACAGTGCAGCCTTCAGTCTGTGGTCGAAGATCCAAGAGTAGAACTTGGAGTCCAATGTTCAAGGGCAGGAAGCATCCAGCATGGGAGAAAGATGTAGGCTGAGATACTAAGCCAGTGTAGTCTTTCCACGTTCTTCTGCTGCTTTTATTCTGACCACACCGGCAGCTGATTAGATGGGGCCCACCAAGATTGAGGGTGGGTCTACCTTTCCCAGTCCACTGACTCAAATGTTAATCTCCTTTGGCAATGCCCTCACAGACACACCCAGGATCAACACTTTGCATCCTTCAATCTAATCAAGTTAACACGAAATATTAACCATCACAGAGGTGGAGCAAGATACTCCTATAGAAAGGGAATATATATGTTTTATAAGGTTTGTAGAAATATTTCACACTTTAATCTTTATGTATATAAAGCTTGGGTATATATAAGAACTAAAAAGTTAGGGAAGGGGAAGAAGAAAGAGGAAGGGGAGAAGGAAAAGGAAGAGATTAAAGCAGAGGAAGAGTGGGAGGAAAAGAAAGAGGAGGGAGAGGAGGAAGAAGAGAAAGAGGAGGAAAAATAAAAAGGAAAATGCACTGGGGCTTGTGTTTGGGAGACTGACTCAGTTCAGAATTTTCCTCTGAGACTCAGCTTCCATGTTTCTAAGATAGGGAAAATCGTATCTCCTTTGTGGGTTTTTATGATAATTAAGTATTCCTGATATAAAATAAGTCTTCAGTCAATATTTGTTTCAATGATTTCTCCTTTTGTTTAGAATGAATGAGAGACTTAAAAAGTGGAAATTCTAACAGTAGAAAAAGTCATTTATTAATTCACTTCTTATTCACTTAACACTAGTGTCCAAGTGATGATCCTGAATAACAATGCCAAGGAAGCCAACCAACTCACAGATCACTTTCACCTCTGTTTGTTTGCTCACATTTTCAGGTTCCTAGTGTACAAGGAACATGTTCTGCCAGAGAGTAGCTTTCTTGCAGGTGCTCTTTCTATTGGGAGTGACCCTGAAGGGTTTTGTCCTGTACTTTTTCTTGTCTGGGGCATCTAGTGTGGAAGATGAAAGAAAATGTGGTTTGGGAAGGGACGTAGGGTTATCTGAGAGAGGACAGGCTGGCCATTTTCCATGGCCAACTCTCTACCCTCCTCAGCAGCTGCACATTTTCCAGGATACCAGGGCTCTACCTTCCTTGGGTCTTTGGAGTTATTTTCTTGCCCATTGACTGGAAGTTTTGTCCCCTCGGTATCTGGAAGCAGCATAGTCTTCAGAGTTATTTCACATGCCTTCACTTTTCTAATAACACAGTTCTTTCTCATAGTCCTTTTTTAATTAACCTAAGACAAATACCCCACTTTCTACCAGAAAATAGCAATGACGGGAATCAATAGTTCTGGTTGATGCATGGCCAGCACTACTCCAGGAAGCCTGAGCCTGGGATGAGCACTGTCTTTAGTGCAAGTGCTCTGGGAAGTCGCCCTGCACACCAAACGCTTGAACCACCGGTTGCTTTTCCTTGTCCCCCTCGTAGCTATTTGGGGGAAGTATAGTCATCTGGACAGGGTCTAGATGATGTATTTGACATCCTTGCCTGACTATCCTGGGTCTGAAGTCATCCCACTTCAGGAAAAAAGAAGCCACCTGTGAAGTGAACACATATTAAATATTTTGTGGTGGTTTCTCTTTTGCAAAATACATGAATAGCTCAGACCTAGCAAAACCGTGTGGGGTTTTATGGTGTGTATGCATGTACTGGTTGTACATTTTTTATATTCACTTGCCAGAGGAGCTGTATGCTGGAGTTCTAGGGACATAGATTGTTTGAAATCAATAAATAAATTCTAAATTTTATTTTCACTGGTAGCTTCACCCTCTTGCTTGGCTGCGCCTTTTATCACTGAGGCTCCCGAGGACTAAAGCAGCCAGATGGTTCTGGGCATTACAAGTTGCTGCAGGGTGACCGCAGGAAACCTCAATAATACATAATTTTGTCCCTGAAAGCTGAGCTGAGCTTTAAATGCTTGCTAACCTGTACCGATAAGGAAGGCCGTAGGGGAGGATGACTTCCTTTCAGAGGAGTGAGGATGGATGGCTGGCTTTTCTGACTCTGAGATTAGATCAGTAAGGCCTGGGCTAGGGGATTTACTGTGGAAAAAGTCGAGATGTGAAACAGTGGGAAAAAAGCATAGACAGAACTTGAAGGCATGCAAATGAAGGAGAGAGAGCAGGTACACTGGATTTATGGAGGAGGCAGAAAGAGTTTGCAGGAGGAAACGAGTGTGGTATTAAATCAGAATGGGGACTTCTGAATCTGGTGAGGAGGAAGGCAATGGAAATCTTAGTGAGAACGCTTTCAATGGGGTGTTGGAGACTGAATCCAGATGATGTGGCATTGATGAGGGAGGAGATGATAAGGCAATGGAAGCTGTAATATGCAACCCAGGATGATGCCAACTTCTATTACTTTGTGATGATGGCCTAGAGCTCTTTGCTGAGCAGATTGTTTCTGGGTGACTCTGGAGAGAGTGCTGTGATTGATTACTTGGATCTGCTGTGGGCATAGGAGTCAGTGTTGGTATGTATGCCATCTGCATGCCATCCTTCATAGAGATTCAAGAATCTGGTAACTCACACTGTTATCTTAGTGTGGCCTGTCCTTTCCTGTCTTCTTGTTTTTACTTAAGGTTGATATTAGTAATATCTCACAACCAATCCATGACTAATCATAGCAGACACTGGCTATAAACAACCAGTTGCCTGGAGTGTTTGTACTACAAAATATCATGCCATTTACTCTGCCTGGAGCATCCTTTCCCTGTGTTCATCTACTGAACTCCACTCATTCTTCAAGCCCTCTTCAAATGTCATCTCCTCAAGGTGGCATTTTCTTTAAACTTTGCTCCTTTTCCTATGTTCCCATGGCACTTTGTACATATCTGGGTTCTAGCACTTCCAACACTTTAATGCTGCAGTTGTGTGTTTATGTGCTTGTAGCTTTCTTTAGCTGGGAAGCTACTTGTGAGCAGCAAGGGTGCCTCCCCAGATGAGGCAGTCAATAAATGGAAAAAGGACAGGGATCTTAGGAACTTGGTTCATCTCTGAGTCATCCAAGGCAAACAGAATGCCCAGCACATAATTGGCACTCAGTAAATTGCCCCTCTTGCCTAGCAAGCATAGGCTCTCATTAAATGTTTCATAACCCGATATATATATATATGTGTGTGTATATATATATATGTGTGTGTGTGTGTGTATATATATATATATATATATATATTTTTTTTTTTTTTTTTGAGATCGGGTCTTGCTCTGTCACCCAGGCCAAAGTGCAGTGGCATGATCATGGTTCACGGCAACCTCCACCTTCCAGGCTCAGGTGATCCTCCTACCTCAGCCTCCTGAGTAGCTGGGACTACAGGTGCACACCACCATGCCTGGCTAATTTTTTGTATTTTTTATAGAAGTGGGGTTTTGCCATGTTGCCCTGGCTGGTCTGGAACTCCTGGGCTCAAGCAATCCACCTGCCTCAGCCTCCCAAAGTGCAGGGATTACACACATGAGCCATCACGCCTGGTGATGACCTAATTTATTTGTGATCAGGTTTTTTTTTCTTTTCAATAAGAAAAATATGAATATGTTTGAGGGCAGAATAAAATGCTTGTTACTCAATAGAACTTCAGTGAGTCAGGAGTGTGCCCAGGGCTATTCAGTCCAGAGGGGCAGAATTACCTGGAAAAGAGGTCTTTGCTCTGCAATTCCTTCTCAGATCTTGTGCACTGTACTCTCTGCCCTGCAGCTGTTGGCTCTGATCCTGCCTTTGCTGGGGTGTATGGAGGGATCCTGTCATCATTCATTTACTTAGCACATACTTACTGAGCACTTACTATGTGCAGGCTCTGTGGCACATGCCCTGGCCCTCAGGAGCTCAACAGAAAAGAAAACTGTGTAAAGGCAGAACTTCATGATATAGAAGGAAACCTATTCAGTGTTTGCTTTTATATGCTCAGGCTGGGAGAGAGAAGAACCCAGTACAAATCATTTTTTTAAAAGATAATGTCAAAATGGTAAAACAGACTAAATGAACCTATGCTGTTAGAATTCAGCGTCATGGTTACACTTGGTTGAGTAGTGGTGGAAGGGAGAACAAGGGGTTTCTGGAGTGCTGGCAATGATTTGACCAGGGAGATTGCTGTATGGGGGTGCTAAGCTTGAGAAAATTCATCAGGTTGTACACATGTATTTGGTGCACTTTTCTGTATGTACATTTACGTCAACAAAAAGGGTAAAAAAGATGATGCCTGAAAATACAGTTGGAACTGTCACAGAAGGTGGTGAAACTTTCTCATAATCCACAGGGAATACTGTTGCATTGTAGTAGTTTTGACTTAAAATTAGGAAATCTTTTCTTACTGTCAAACTCACACTCAAGTGAACTCAGCTTCTTGGGAGCTTATTTTATTAGCGTCTGAACACATAGTGCCTAGCACAGGGCCTGGCCTGAGCAGGCGCCACGGAGTCTTTGTGAAATGATGGGATGGATGAACACCTGCAGGCTGTAGCATCCCTGCAAGGATTCAGGTACAGGTAAAACTGGAAATTGCAGTGGAGGTGGGCACCTGATTAGACTGTCTTTGATAATGATCAGAGCAATAGCTATTCTCTGTCAAGCAACAACAGTGAGCCAGGCCCTTCAGATCGTCATTTCTAGGCTTCATAGCAGCCCACCTTAACCCTGAGGAAACAGGCTCAGAGAAGTGAAATAATGTATCCAAGACCACTCAGCTAATAAGTGTGGGAAAGCTGGCTCTGGAAATTAGGCTTCTCTGACTCCAAAATCTCACTGTTCCTCCTAAAGCATATTACCTCCAATGCCTTCACTATCTGGTCCCCACTCAGGATTCTTTGTACTAAAATCCGTCTACTTCCTCAGGGGTGGCTTTGGAGAAGAGGAATCTATTTTTCTCCATCCTAAGGACAGAGGTCTGACTGTCAGTATGTGTATGAGTTGGGCAGGAAGCCCTCTTCTCCCATGAGATGCTTGCCTGGTGTATATATTACAAACATTTTGATGGGAACTGCAATCTGGGCCAATGTGTCTGTATGGGGCAGACCAATATCCCAAGAAAATGAGTGACAGTGCTTCCTTCTCAACTATTTTGTGTCTTGGGCTGGAAAGTGCCCTTCGTTCGGAGAGCGTTAAGGACTGGAGCTGGGAAGGAATTCAGTCGTAAATTTATCTGAGGATACGCTATGCGTCTCATGACTGGCAACTTGTTACAAATGTCACAACTTATCTGCAGCTGGAAGGATAATTTAGCAAAGTCTGCGTCTGCCAAATGAGGATGTTTGCATTTCATACAGGCATGCTGTTCATGTGCTAACAGAAGCGATCAGGGGAAGAGGCCTCGATCAAACAAATGATTAACCTTAAAAACAGACACATAAACAGACCCACAATGGATGAATTATGCAGCAGACCATCTCTGCTGCTGACACTGGCCCACATCTGGTTTCTCTACTCAGGCTGTTCCTGTAAATGACTTTCCTTCTCTGTTTGCTTCCTGGCTCTCTCTACCTGTTTTCCTTTGCACAGAAGCCAACAGAGTATGGCGAAGGCCTCTTGTCTGTGTTTCTGAGCAGTCCTTCCCCAGAGGGAACCAGGGCCTCTCAAAGGCCACACATGCTCCTGCCTGCCTGCCCAGCCTAGGCGTACCCCAGACAAACACAAGACGCAGTCTTAGGAGCCACGTCAGATGGTACACAGAAGGGAAGGAGAGGCAGGTACTGTTGGTTTAAGCTTGTTTGCAAGGGCCCCCAGGAGCACATAAATTCTGCAAGCCTCACTTCGCCTTAGAGATACATCTTATTTATGCCGTCTGGGCCTCGCTTTATGAGGTGCTGAGCTGAGCTCAGAGGTGGGCACTTTATCCTCAGATGAGCTCTACACTCAGCGCTGTGGGTGTGTTCTTGCAGACTTCCTGCTTTGGGCCAGACAGGCATTTGGCAACATTGAAGGCTGGCTTTTGGCTCCTTCCAACTGAGAGCCTTGTCCTCAGAGGCCCCTACAGATCTTCTTGCAAGGCAGTGGGCAAAGGAGCAAACAAGATAGAAGCAAGATCTCAGGCCTCCCTGAAGCTGCATTTGCTGCAAGAGGGAAGTGTCTTCCTGTGCTGTGTCAGCTAAGAGGGCAGAACCTCCCCAGGCGAGGCAGTCAATAAGTGGAAAAAGGACAGGCATCTTAGCAACTTGGAGTCCGGCACCCAGAAGCACAAAGTCAAGTGTCTTCCTGTGCTGTGTCCTGTGCTGTGTCGGCTAAGAGGGCAGAACCTCCCCGGATGAGACAGTCAATAAATGGAAAAAGGACAGGCATCTTTGCAACTTGGAGTCCGGCACCCAGAAGCACAAAGCCAAGCTTGATTTCTTCTACCTCCCAGGAATTTGAAATTTATGAAATTATGATGGCTAATATGAGTAATAGAGGCCAACATTTGTTCCAGGCCTTCTGGTTGTCAAGGCACTTTCCCTTGCATTTTCTCACAAACTCAGGCAAGGTAGAAACAGGCCTTATTGAATTTAGGAATGAGAACCAAGTGGCTTTACTTGGGCCATCTCTAGGGAAGACACATTATTATATAATATAGGCAAATTGTGTCTTGGAATAGTTTGCTCACGAAAGAGTAGGATTTTAAAAATACTGTGCTTCAGAAACTCAAGGAATCACCTCTGATGCCTTAGTAAACAGAGAGTGAATAATGGAATAATATTAACTTTGACCACTTTATCAGCTATTTTCACCATTTAAAATGAGGCTGGTCAGATCCGAGATTCTGTGAGATTTAAACATTTCCTTCCCTCTGTGACTTATTCATTCCCATCGATGTCTTGGTTAAATAGTTACAGATTTTGAAAAGTAATAACACTGAATTTTTTTTCTAACACAAACCATGAGAGTGCTGTGCACACCAAAGCATGAAACCAATGTTTGTTGAATAATTGAGTGAATTACTGAATAAATGAATTCTGACTTTTACCTTCTGAATATGGGATTGCTGTCAAGTCTGGGGAAAATGGCACACTTAAACAGTTCAATAGGAGGGTCATTTTTAATCTCCGTGAGTGGAAACGAGAGGGAGTCTCAGAGGCACTGCCCAGGCTCGGCTGTCTCTCTGCAGTCAGCCTCCTTGGAGTTGCTGTTCTGCCCAGTTTCCAGTCTGCGACAGCTGTTGCCCCAAGGCCTCTGTGCTGGTCAGCTAGCAAATTGGCCTGAGGTGCATCCCTGCTGTGCACCTGGCTGCCCGCTCAGCACGGCTCTGCAAGAAGATAGGGAAGGAAAGGAACTCCCAGGTTTGGGGAGAGCCTGGTGCTGTGCCGGGCTCTTTACCTCCTTTATTTGTACAGAAAATACATGAAAAGGAGATCCTTGACTCTTTACCTGATGCAATTCACTATCCATAAAGAGAAGTAAGGAGAGGAGGGGTTGTGGGTGCTAAAACATGCTGAGCCCGACTCTGTGCTGTGGATGGGAAGGACTTCTCTAGCTTGGCACTGTCACCATTTTGCACTGGATCCTTCTTTGTCATGGGGGGTGTCCTGTATCCTGCAGGATGATGACCAGTGCTTACCAGCATCCCTGCTGGCTTCTACTGAGAGATGCCCATGGCGCACCTCCATCCACCCACCACGATGTGACAACCAAAAACATCTCCAGACATGGCTGCTGATCTGGGTATTGGCCTGAACTCATTTAAGCCTCCACAATCCTGTGAGGTAGGTGTTACCATCACCACTTTCCATGTGAGGAAATGAAGCCTCAGAAAGGTTCAGACATGTACCTAAAGCCACTCAAGAAAGAAGTGAAGAAATTGGGATTTGAAACCCATCTCTGTCCGCCAGTATTAGGGACTCCCGGGAGGCCAGCCTCCTGCAGGTTCTTGGAAGTGAACGCTAACTGTCCGGATCTACACTTTTCTAGAACCCTGTGCTGTGACTTTCTCCCTATAGGCTCCTATTTCCTTATCACTTGCTTTGAGATCCTATTTGAGGTTGCTAATTAAGTCTTTTCGTAGAAGGAAATGGGATGAGAATATTAAATGTGGGAAGATGCCATGTTTTAACAACGCTTGGCCTCTCTTTTTGATTTTGCTCTCTTTCTCTTGATCTTTTTTCTTTCTCTGTGTCTCTAGGACTGCATCTTTCTCTTTGATAATTGGAACCAGTAAGTCCTTTGAATTTAAGGGTCATTGGTAGTTAAGTTCTATGGTCAATGGGAGGGTTTTATCTATCTGAAGCTGCCACCAGAATTTTGCTGGTACCTGGTGTTGGAGACCCTCTTCCCATCCACATTACCCATCACCTGTGAGCCACCCCAACACCAACAATTTCCTGTGCTGTGTCAGTACTAAATTGGGTCAGCAGAGGTCTGAATCTTTCTTGAGTCACCAGGAAGAGGTGTGGCTAGGGCACCATGTAGAACACAGGGTAAACAGAGGCCAGGCCATGCCATGGGTTGTACTTCTTGGAGGGCAAGGCAGAGGCCTGGGGTTCCTGGAGGTCAGGACTGGAACAGGGCAGAAGCACAGGTGGGCAGATAGAGGGGACGGAGACACAGACAGCAGAGGGCAGAGCAAGAAGGAAGTCCACAGTCCAGGAAGGGAAGCGAGATAGGGCAATACAGGCACAGGCTCTAGAGGGCAAATGCTGATGAAGCTACATCTGTCCCAGGTCTGAGAGTCTTGAGCCCACAGGTGGGGGAGGGAGGTAACAGGCTGCAGTCAGCGGTGGGAGGGCAGTGGGGAAGGCCGGAACAGATGAGGAAAGACTTAGTTTCTAATCAACTCACAAAATAGAGGACATGACAGTGATATAAAGGAGGATTTGGTCAGCACTGATGGCTCACTGACTTGATGTCCTGCCAGCTGATGGAAATACTGACTACATTTGGTGGCTTTTAGACCAGAGGAGGGAATACAGTATTGGGATAGAGAACTGGTCTTAAATGTTGACCATCATAAGTGAACACAGTCATACAGTTCTAAGTCTGGCTGATCATATAATGAAGGTGATTATCAGTTTGCTGAGTGACCACGAGGACTCGAGGTACCATATGTAAGTTGCTGGCATAAAGCAGGGGCTCTAGAAATAGTAACTGTCAGCAATTTGTATCCTTTGACTCAGCCAAGAGCACAATTTGCTCTGTTTTTGTGAAATATTATTAATGGACATTGTCAAAATTTGAAAGACATAGGAAAGTGTTAAGAATATAACAGTCTTCCAGAGAAAACATTTTGGCATATTTCCATTTAATCTTCTCTGACTGTAACTACAATTACTGTTATTACCATCATAGAATCTCTCTTAACCCACTTCCTTTCTTTTATTTATTTATTTTTTTGAGAGGGAGTCTCACTCTGTTGCCCAGGCTGGAGTGCAGTGGCATGATCTTGGCTCACTGCAACCTCTGCCTCCCGGGTTCAAGCAATTCTCCTGTCTCAGCCTCCCCAGTAGCTGGGACTACAGGTGCATGCCACCACACCCAGCTAATTTTTTTGTATTTTAGTAGAGATGAGGTTTCACCGCGTTGCCTAGGCTGGTTGCGAGCTCCTGAACTCAGGCAATCTGCCCGCCTCAGCCTCCCAAAGTGCTGGGATTACAGGCATTAGCCACCATGCCTGGCCAACCCACTTCTTAACCAAGTCACAAATTCATGAGTTTTCTCGACTCTTCCTTCTACAGAAGCCACTGACTGAAGTCCACAGCCTGCTGGGCACTCATAGCTGGCATGGAACCCATAGTATTTCTTTGAGTGCCCCCATTTCCTCTGCACTTGGGTGAATGCTTACCAAGGGTCACAGAGCTGGGTTTCTTCCCAGTCCTTCCTGTGCTTGCTGGGCTTGTTATTGTACTAACATAATCTAATTAAATATTGAGTGACCCAGTAAAATATGAGCGAAAAGAGAATTGCTTCTTAGAAAAAATCAAGTTGCATGCATTGAATGACTTGATAAAAGTCAATTACTAGCAATGATGGCTGTCAAATTAGTTGTAGGCAGGGCAGCTGATAAAGATTAGAAGACATATGTACATAATCCTAGAAGAATTTTGCTCTCAATTAGTTTCAAATATGAGTTTAAATTCCTTCTCCATTTTTTAAGGCGAGTTCTCCAGTTTTTAAGTTTAGTTCTTTATTTTAAGCCAAATTTGGAAATCATAGATGATATAAAAGTCTTATTTTTTTACCAGCTGAACAAGGCCTGAAAAATGAATTATAATTTTTAAAAAGGGAAAACAAAGATGTGGAACTCCAATCTGGAGACACAGCTCAAATAGAAGCCTTGGCCCTACACCAAAAGATTAGCATGACATGTTTTAAGTTGAAATAGTGTTTATGGTTTGTGTGTATGTGTGTGTGTGTATATATATATATATATAGAAAATATGTGTATGCACGTACACATTTATCTGCATAATTTCAGTGATTCCTGCTTTAAACTTTTTGCTTACCCTATTAGCTGCTCCTGACCATGTCAGATAAGAGAGTTGTTACTGGAAATACTGTGTGTTAGGTGCTTATTTGGTGCCATGCCTCCACAAAATTCTTTATAGATAATAATCTCATTTCATTCATACGAGAACCTTTTGGAGTATTCTTTCATCCAGCACAAATTTATTAATCAGCTATTTTGTGCCTAACACTGTTCCAGGTTCTGGAGGTGCAGGTGAACAGGCCCTGCATAAGAGCAGGGACCCATAAAGTCTTGCTTCATAAGACCCATAAAGTCCCTGCTCTTAAGGAGCCCCATTCTAAGGGGTGTGTGTGTGTGTGTGTGTGTGTGTGTTGGAGACAGGAGGTAAAATATAAATAATAAGTAGGATAATTTTACGTAGTGGTATGTGCTATGAGGAAAACAGGACACAAGGCTTTGGTAGAGGGACTGACAAGGGTCAGTTGAGGGTGCTGATGTTGGCTGGTTGGGGAAGGTTGTCCTGTGGCAAGCAATGATTGAGCTGAGACTTGCATGACAAGAAGGGTCTGGCCCTGGGTCACAGCATCCCATACTGAAGAAACAGCAGGTGCAAAGGCCCTGAGGTGGGAATGAGCCTGGAAGCAGGAAGGCCCATGTGGCTGGAGCAGAGTGAGCAAGAGAAGGGTGGGATGAGCAGGACCAGTGAGGCCCTTGGAAACCAGGGTGGAGTATTTGGGTGCTCTACCAAGTGAGAAGGGAGGCAGTTGCTGCATTTTAAGTGAGGTGTGATGTGATCTGATTTATGTTTCTAGAAGTCCACTCTGGTTACTGTGGTTGATGGGTGGCAGGGGGTGAGGGAACTGTCATAGAAATGGTTGATTAGGTGGGAGGCCATTGGAGAGACCCAGAAATGGAGGGAGTTCAGACCACTGCAGTGGGGATAGCAGAAGCAGCCAGGTGGGTGGATTCAGAGTAGTGGGGGATCCTCACAAGGAAACTGGGGCTCAGTGTTTCCCATCAGCTTACCCTGCAGGTCCTGCCCTTCCTTTCTGGTGCAGTCTTTCCTTCTTCCCACCCTCTGTGTGGTAGCCCTTCATCTACTTCTCTGCAGTGTTGATTAGAACCTACTGAGAGATAGCGAGCTGCTTGTTCTTCAGAAAAGTAGAATTGATGAAGAGGAAATCTCTTCCTAAGAACCATCTTCTGTTTTATTTTTCCAGCATGCCCCATTATTGGAGTTGATAGCAATGTACTGCTGGGTAAGTTTGGGCTAAACCCGGGGGGCTACTAGTTGGGTTCAACTGAGTCAGGCAAGAGCTGACCCTCCTTCCCTGTAATTGGACCCAGTTTGCAGTATGGCAGCATGTGGAGTGTTGCTGATGCTAGGGTTTTTGGTGATAGGTGAACCACAGAAGAGGGGTCTGTCATTTTTCAGGCAGAGGGTTGCAGTCAAATGAAGTCAGCATATAATCAAAACTCTATTGCTATATTCTAAACCAGCCCTCTAAGTTGGTGGAGAAATGTTTGCAAGAGACGCTTTCTCCATATTTGTTCATTCATTCATTCAACAAACACACAATAAGCTCCTGGCTCTTATTCTTTGCTGTGTGTCCTTAGACAAGTTACTTGTTCTTCCTGAGCCGCAGTTGCTTTAGCCATGTAACAGGGATGCTGATAGCACATATGTTTTAGGATTAGGGTTATGAAGTTATAATGAAAGAATGGATGTAATACTCTTTGCAAAGGGTCTGGTGCATCATCAAGTTGGGAGTCTTAGAGAAGGTGGCAGAGGACTGCCTTGAGAGGAGAACCTGCCCATCTCTTGGTCGCAGCCTTTTATGGTGCTACCCTTTCTGCTCTGGCATGTTTCTAGCAGAAGTTCCCAGTACCAAGGGACTTCTGAGAGCCTCTGCTACCTCTTCCATAACCAGGATTGCCTTAACTCAGGTTTCACAAGGGCTTTCTGGCTTGTTCCTGGTGGGTCTTCACGTTTTCTATGTAATTTTTGTTTTGGTGCTTTTGGGCACTGGTCTTTTCTTTCTGGGTGCTACTGCTTGCTCTCTGATGTTTTTAAAGTCTGCTTGAATGGAGGCTGCCACACGTGACTTTCTGTCATAACTACTTCATCTTAGATTCCACTTATGGCTCTTTGTTCCTAATGAGCAAATGAATATGGCTGCTTAAGAGTGGAGCTCATTTGGTTTCCTCTGGAGGACCAACAACGCTGTTTTTGCAGGTTCCTTGAACCCCTGACTTGATGGGTCTTGATATGTCCTACAAGTCATCCCTTTCTAAATGTTCAATTCATTTTGGGGGAAGTTTGTGTACCCAAACCCCTGTTGGAGAGTCACATTCATTATTAGCATAGTGAACGCTCTGAGAAGTACCTTCGGAAAGAAATATGTTTAGCTTTGTTTAACCTAACATTCCTGTATACACCATGCAAAAATGCTGCTCTTCATCTTACTTTGTTGAGTGGACTTTAGGAAACAAAGTTGGAAACCTAAGGTTCGAAACCCCGAGTCCAGGCCCTCCGCTCAGAACTTCAAATTGCTGACAAAATGCTGGCCTGATTTCAAATACTTTTTGATTCACATCTCATGGGCTGGATTGGATTTTTTATTTAAGATGTAATTTCAGATTTTTTTTTTTTTTTTTGAGACACTCCTCAACCTTCCCATTCCCTAGGCAAAACCAGGATGCTCTTGAAGATTCATGCTGGGCTTCTACATTTATATGCTCAAACCACAGAGCACATGATTGGCTTATAACTCCATGTTATTGCATTTTCCTTTGGTGGAATTTGGCATCTGATTTGCAACACTCCCAGATGATCATGGTTGGAGCTGTAAGATTAAAATCCTTCCCCTCCAATGAGAACATTAGTCTTACACCAGCTTTGAATAATAGCACGATGGGCCGGATTCATCTCTCTGATTTGGCTATAGTGGAAATGCCCCAGGATGAGGAGTGTGTGTACTGACAGAATGGAAGAGGAACTGCTGTCAAATCCACCCCAGTCCTCTGCACTTAAAAGCAAAAAAGGCTGAGGCTGTGTAGAAATTCATGTGTAGCAGATAGCGGTGGAAAGAAGGGGAGCTGCAGTGAATTGTGAGGCATGACTCTGCATTCAGCTCACCTGCAAGGGGTCTTTCATATGGCTGAGTCACGTCTAGGTGGCAGTCAGTGCTGTGGAAGAGATGGCGAGTTTGAGCTGAGCTTTGCAGGACACAAAGATAGTGTGAAACCTCTTGGATGTGGCAGTCCTGGGCATGGCCCCTTGAAGTAGGTTGTCATTCTCAGACAAGATGGCCACTGGCAAATATAGACTGGGGAAGCAGGCTCTCAGGGTCACATGGGATCCTAGACGGGAAGCATTGGGGAAGGGACCCAGTTTCTAGGCTCAAGTGTCTAGCTTGTTTATGCTGCTGCTTAGCACTGCTTGTTTTCTGCTGGAGACTTGAATTCATCTTCCTTTGTTTAGCTCCTATTCCTGGGACTGTATTCCTTTCATCTTATCTTATTCCTGATGTTGATAATAATTCTGATATCTAACATTCATTAAGCATTTCCTATATGCAAGGTACTGTGCTAAGTTCTTTATATGCATGGCTTCTCTAAATTCTTGCAGCAGCACTCTGAGCTACTTTTACAATCCCATTTTATAGATGAGAAAACAGAGGCACTGACGAGTTAGGTAACGTGTGCTCCTGGGATCTGAACCTAGGCAGTCTGATTCTAGAGCCAGGTTCTGGACCATTATGCCGTGGTCTCTGTGACAGCTCCCCATGGCTGTGGTCTCTGCTGCCACATGCTGGGACAGGAGTGGGTTGGTGAAGGAGAGGGGGGAAATTCCTATGATCAAAGGGACAACTGGCTCAAGCCACAAACAGACAAAAGCACAAGGATGGAAATAAATCTCTGTTCTGAAGTTCCAGAGCAGAAAGGCCATGACTTTCCAATTTCTTGGGCCTTAGCAGGGCCTCCTACTTATCTAGTCACCAACTGGGAGGCTCAGCGGTGGGTGTACTTCATGGCTTTTTTTCCAAAAAATCTTGAGATGTAGATAACATCATTTCTATTTTGTAATCAACAATCACTTACTGAGCATCACTGTGTGCTGGAGACTTACTAAACACTCACAATGTTATCCCTAATTCTCTTAACAATTCCTCAATATTGGCTAATATTATTCACACTCACAGATGGGAAAACTGAGCCTTCTAGAGATCAAGGAACTTATCAAGCTTATGTAGGAAGGTTGAGCTGGTCACGAAACCAGGAGGTTTTCATGAATGGGAGATGTTGTTTCTTGAGTAGTCTCTAGCTTTAGGCTGTGAAGAGAAGCTGCCCAGAAAGATCCACCCAATTGAGGAAAAGCTGCCCTACTGAGGTCCAAGAAATTTTTTTTTGTTTGTTTGTTTCAGATGAAGGATGGAGTCTCACTCTGTCGCCCAGGCTGGAGTGCAGTGGCACAATCTTGGCTCACTTCAACCTCCGCCTCCCAGGTTCAAGTGATTCTCCTGCCTCAGCCTCCTGAGTAGCTGGGACTACAGGCACCCACCACCATGCCTGGCTAATTTTTGTATTTTTAGTAGAGACAGGGTTTCACCATATTGGCCAGGTTGGTCTTGAACCTGACCTTGTGATCCGCCTGCCTCAGCCTCCCAAAGTGCTGGGATTACAGGTGTGAGCCACCACGTCCAGCCCAAGAAATTTTAAAGTCTTGGCCTTTCTGCTCTGGAACTTCAGAATGCAGATCCATTTCTTTTATTTATTTATTTATTTTTTACTGTAAGTTCTGGGATACATATGCAGAACGTGGTTTGTTACATAGGTATACATGTGCCATGGTGGTTTTCTGGAGCTCTCAACCCCTCATCTAGGTTTTAGGCCCCACATACATTAGGTATTTGTCCTAATGCTCTCCCTCCCCTTGCCCCCCACACCCCGAAAGGCCTCAGTATATGATGTTCCCCTCTGTGTGTCCATGTGTTCTCACTGTTCAACTCCCACCTGTGAGTGAGAACATGCGGTGTTTGGTTTTCTGTTCCTGTGTTAATTTGCTGAGAATGATGGTTTCCAGCTTCATTCATGTCCCTTCAAAGGACATGAACTCATTCTTTTTTATGGCTGTACAATATTCCGTGGCATATATGTACCACATTTTCTTTATCCAGTCTATCATTGATGGGCATTTGGATTGGTTCCAAGTCTTTGCTATTGTAAATAGTGCAGAATGCACATCTATTCTAACCCTGTGCTTTTCTCTGTTGTGGCTTGAGCCAGTTCTTCTCTCTGTTAGCAGCATTCTCAGCTTCTATGGCACTGTTGTTGTTGATTTCTAAACAGGCAGCTGCCAGGTACCAGAGATGTTCCTTGTGAGGCCACAATGAGTAGAACAGTGACCCAGAAGGCAGCACCTGGTGTCTCCTCATTTCTGTATGCCTATTGCCTGGCACTAAGCTGGCAGCACATCAGTATGAGTAACTGTTGGATGAAATGCTGGCCTTTGCCTGATACCAGGATGCCTGGGTGACTTAAACATGAGGATAGAATTTGGAGTGATTTCCCCCGCCCTGAAGAACCTTTTTTTTCCTTTTTTCTTTCTTTTTTCATTTACTCATTAATTCTGATTGGGCCAATAAAACAGCATCCCACATTCTTCATTTTAGAATTTGAAAATCAAAATTTGAGTCAATGCTAAATGAATCATAGGTACTCTTCCTTTCTATGAGGGATGAGCTTTTCATTACTGATTTTGTCCATCTGAATCTCCTGTAATGGGTAGGCTTTCTTTGTTCCTTGGGCTCTGCTTGGCTGTGGATGCCAAGTGAGATTGTCTTGCTTCTGGAGGGGAGTGACTGTCTCAGAGGTCCCTGTCCACACCTCTGTGGTGTGGTGTAGACTGTGCCAGCCAACTCGGCCTGGTCCATCCAATCTGCTGCCCCAGCACTTCGCTGCTGACCTTCCCAGGGTACAGATTCCACGGTGAAAGGGTGAAGTGAAATTGTGTTGAATGATTAAATGAATATGCATCAGAAAAATGCCTGGCAAGTGCTTTGAAACATAGAGATTATCAGCAGACTCTGTGCATAGCCATATGAAAACCAAATCCATAGGGAGGTTTTAGATCTGCTTTAGGAAATGCAGAGAAATGGCTCAGCAGGAAGAGCCCCTGCAGCCAGGAGTTTGCTCCTTTGAGCGAATCAATCGGCTTTTTAAAACCCAGGCTTTAATTGGTTATGCCCTGGGAGAGGGTTTTTGATACATGCCCCACCTGGCAGGACTAATTGTTCTTTGCTTTCAGTGACTAGATTGGTGCTCTGAACCTGGGAAGAAGGCCTGGAAGGTGTTTATGCCTGTCAATGTCTTTGCTCATGGCTCTTGGATGATAGTATGTCTTTTTTGACACCTGTTTCTTGCAAATGATTCATAGGACATGTCTTATAAGTGAGCAGCTGCCACAGAGCTTCTGAAATGGCAGAGAGTTGAGGTGCCCTTGTATGTCCAGGGCATGTGATGGAGAGCCACCTCATGTTGCTTGTCTGGCTTCTGACTCCCTACTGACAATGACCCCACCTGGACCAGGGAGAGAAGCGATTTGGACTGGAAATGACCACCTCTCTCTGCGCACTTGCTAGACCTAGATCTGGCCTCTGTGGCTATCTCACTCTGCTTCAGTGCACACCCTGCCTCTGTCACCTTGCCACCCACACCTCCGCTATCTACCAGAGCCCACCTTTGAGTACGGGGCTTTCAGGGCTGGGAGTGTGGCTGTGCCAGAATAATAGTGCATTTAGGTTGCATTATCCAGTCCTAAATGTGCCAGACAAACCTCTGACAATCCGTGTTGGAGTTTCATTAGGGAGACCCAGGCCCAGCCCTGCATGATTTGGAGAGAACACAAGTCAAATGCAGCACAGGGCTTATTGGTTGTATCTGCCGGGACAGACCTCCTGGGCACACCTTCTGGACCTTCTGGGCTGTCTCTGACACACAAGTCAGAGATGCTCCCACAGAAGACTTACATTTCCTTGTAACTCTGGTCACACCATTGGCCATTTGAAAACAATAGTACCTGTCCCTATAGGCCCCTGGACTGGGCTGAGTGCTCTATCACCGAGCCTCCATTCATTTCTTATGTGTTTAATATTTATCATATTTGGCATGTATTATATACTGTTATTATACATGTGAGACACTGCATACACATTACATAGATATCTTATTTAATTCCTAACAGCCTTATGAGGTAAGGCATTTTCTTAGTCTATTTTGTGCGCTGTAACAGAATACTTGACACTGGAGAATTTATAATGAACAGAGATTTATTGGCTCATAGTTCTGAAGGCTGGGAAGTCCAAGATGGAGGGGCCAACATCCGGTAAGGGCCTTTTTGCTGCATTATCCCATGGTGGAAGGAGTGTGTGTGTGTGTGTGTGAGTGAGAGAGAGAGAGAGAATGAGTGAAGGAGAAGAGGCCAAACTTGCCCTTTTATAAGAAACCCACTCCCATGATAATGGACCTGCTCCTGCAACAATGAACCTTCTCCCATGATAAAGGCATTAATGCATTCATGAAGTGAATGTCCCCAGGATGCAAACACCTATCATTGGCCACCACTTTCCAACACTTTCACATTGGAGGTGAAGTTTCCAACGCAGGCTTTTTGGGGGACACATTCAAATCATGGCAGCCATGTTGTGAGGCAGTATAGAGTAGCGGTCGGACCCCTGAGGCTAGAGCCAGACTCTAAGTATTTAAATCCCAGTTCTGACCACCGTTGGCTCTGTGACCTTCAGCAGATTGTTTAATATAAACTTTCTGTGCTTCAGTTTCCTATTTGTAAAACAGGATAACATTAATACCTATCTCATTGAGTTGCTACAAGGAATAAGAGTTAACACATATGCTCATTGACAAGGACCTTGCACTTGGTAAACACCTATGTAAGTGTTTGCTATTATTAATATCAACATCATCTGATAAATGGGAAGTCTAAGCACAGAGAAATTAAGAACATTCCCTAAGGTCACCGGTGTTTTCATGGCAGAGCTGGCATTAAAACCAGGCCCAACTCCCAAGCTCTGCCTGCTAAACTGGGTGGAAGTGATTATATCTTCTCTCTAGGGAGCGACCTGCCAAGGAGATTCCATCTTCACGTGGACTGGTATGGACAGTGGTGGGCACAGGTGGACATTTTCCTCCTTGTGAAAGGCCCTTGCCTCACTCCTCTTGCTCACACTATTATCTCAGGGAGGTTCAGCTCAGATGAATAGGTTTAAATGTAATGTGTACTAGTCCTCTCCCAGCACCACATCCTTGAGACCTGCCAAGTCACAGGATGGAACTTCAGGGATCCCACATCTCTCAGCTATCAGTTTGCTAACAGCAAGCTATTTCCACCCATGTGTGAGTGCCTGCTCATTTCACTCTCATAATAATGCTCCCCCATTCATACTCCTGTGGGGATGGAATAAGATAAACTCCATAAAGCTTTTCATTCAGGGCTGGGCATGTAGGAAGTACTCCAAAAATGTTAGCTAGTGATGCTATTATTATTACCAAGTCACTTTCTTTCCATGTTTGGGGCACACTTCACCGTGCCTGGATCATACTCCGCAGCAGTGGGCTCTAATGTTGCTCCTTAATTTCTATGGCTGACTAAGCCCTTCTTTTTATTCTTCATTCCATCACTAAAGGCCACGTGGGTCAAGGGCAAGGTCATGTTTGGGCCTTGGGGTCTACTGTAGAGCTTTCCTTGTGAAGAGCAAAGAGGTTAAAGCTCTTGGCTTTTCGGGTGGGCCATCTTTGGACCTTACTCATATTTCTGGTAAGCATGGCCTTTTAGGAATCCATGTGGTGAGTTGGGTCCATAGTTATCACCCACTTGGAAGTGGCCCTCTCACTCTTATAGGGACCTCAGTTGGGTCCAGGAGAAAAGAAGCTTGGATCAAATAGACCAGACTGGCTCCCCCATGTACTTTGCTGCCAAGGGCCAGGAGTTCACACAAGGATTTGGAACCAAATACAGAAATTTCCAACAGTTAAAGAGCACTTATGTGCCATGTATTGTTCACTTGATTCTCCAAACAACCCTATGTGGCAGGAAGGATGATGGCCCCCAAAGAGGTCCACATCCTAATCTCCAGAATCTGAATACAGTTTATTCCATGGCAAGAGGGAATTCGGTTTGCTAATCAGCTGACCTTGAGTTGGGAAGGTTATCCTGGATTGTCTGCAAGGGTCTTAACAAGGAAAAGAGGCAGGCTGGAGAGTCACAGTGATTCAATGCAAGAAGGATTCGATCCACCTGGGCTGACTGTGCAGATGGAGGAAGACGACCCTGAGTCAAGGAATGCGGGAAGCTTATAGAAGCTGAAAAAGGAAAGAAAATGGATTCTCCCCTAGAGCCTGCAGGAGGAGTACAGCCCTGCTGACCCTTTGATTTTAGCCCAGCGAAACCCATTGCAGATTTTTAACCTGAGAACTGAAAAATAATAAATTTGTGTCATTTACATCACTAAGTTTGTAGTAATTTGTTACCACAACAATAGGAAAGTAATATACTCTATAAAATAGGCACAGCTATTATCCCCTGAAGTTTAGGAAGCTTGTACAATGTCATAGATAGTAAGGCTTGGACCTAGGACCCATACCCAGCTGTTCAGTTACGGAGCTTGGGCTTATAACCACCTTTGTCCTGCTCCCTCACCCAAGCCATTATTTTCATCAGCTTATTCACTGTGCACTTTTCCTGCAGGAATTTGCACTGGGGGCAGGCAGCGTTCAAGAAGTCAGGATTCAGCTCTTGGTCGTCTCTGTCTTTCCATCAGAAAAGTGAGCTCAGTGTGCAGTAGAAACGAGGACAGAGTCCCAGCTTGCAGGAAGTGCTGTGTGGACTGGCCAGCTCTGGTCATACCTGGAGCTCTTGCATGGCACTGCCTCAGATATTGTGGATGGAGTTTCTGAGCAATGATTGGGGCTTCCACTGTCCTTATTAGTAATCAACGTGTGGAAACCTTCAAGCTCAGCTGCTGAGGAAAACCTGTGCAGGGACTCGAATGAGAAGAGAGAAAAATAATTTTGATTTATAAAACAGCTGAAAGGATGCACAGATGAATAAGTATTTTCAGTGAGTCTCAAAACTTACATACTCACTGGATGTAGTTTATTTGTACTAGCATTTCCTAATACTAAATAATGTTGATGCAATATAAAACTATTTTTTATTTTATTTTTTACATTTTTTATTTCTAGTTTTTGGGGGAACACGTGGTATTTGGTTAACATGAGTAAGTTCTTTAATAGTGATTTGTGAGATTTTGGTGCACCCATTACCCAAGCAGTATATATTGAATCCAATTTGTAGTCTTTCATCCTTCACCCCTTCGTACCCTTTCTCCCTGAGCCCCCAAAATCCATTGTGTCATTCTTATGCCTTGATGCAATATAAAATGATTTTTATAATAATATTATAATAATATTGTGAAGACAACCTTTCACAGAAAAAAGGAAGTGGAATGGTTAAATAAAGGGGGAGGGGAGATGAGTGGGGAAGATTCAGAGCATTAATTGAGTAGCTTACGGATGCAAAGGAAAGAAGGTCGAAGAAGAATGAGCAAAGGCTCAGAGTTTGGGGGCATATTTACTTATTGGGGGATGATGGGTGGTCATTCCTGGAGAGGAGTGTGGTGGCTGGGGAAACCACAGTGAGGGGCCTTGGCCATCATACCAGGTCAAGTGGTGGGGGAGATGGCAGGAACATTTATTTATTCCTTCCCTCACATACACAGCTCTCATCTAGCTCCCTTTACATTTGGGCTTTGGCCACTTTTAGTACATGGGGGTCTTGGCTATGCTGGGGGAGGAGCCATCAGCTTGAACAAAGCCATCCCAGGACTGGTCTTTTTCACTAAGATTTACCTTGGCTTTTGAGGGTCCTGGTAGCAGAGCACAGCTCAGCTCCCTGAAGCCAAACCCCATGCTAGAAGGCAGAGAAAAGGCAGGGACTGCTGTTGGCTGTCAGACATATCTTCATGGAGGGAGTGGAGATTTATTGACTGTTAAATGTCAGTATGGATGTAATAAAGATAGTACACTGTAAGTAATAAGCACTTTCCAGGTGAGGAACCATTTTTAATAAGTTGTCAACCTGTCTAGTACTATGAATTATTTTTTTTTAAAAGTAGAAGAAGAAGAAAACCCATTTGGAGAGATTTAACTTTCAGATCTACTCCTCATCTCTGCCCCTTCTTGACAGGGGTGCAAGTGTCCTGGGGTGCCCAAAGACCATGGGGCTTGCACACCCTTCATTTCACAGAAACCCAGTATTCCTTTTGTTTTATTTCCTAAGATGGGGATAGTCCTGATGCAGCATGGGCTTCTGACTTTCAGAGCACACTGTGACAGGCAGAGAAGTTTGAGGAAATGAATATAGGGAAGAAGGCAAGAAGGGTGGGAGGTACAAGGACCTGGGATGGTGCCAAGCCTCTGACAAGGATGGCCCAGGTGCCAGCAGGCCCACTCCCCCCTCAAAGATATACGCATAATTTCAGATAATCTCACAGCTTCCAGCATGCTGAGTCCTTCTTGTAGATTCCCACTCACTCCCAGGGACTCGAGGTGGCCTCTGCCTCCTGGGTGTCCATCTCCCCACCAACCATCTCTGTGATGCTCTCACTGTGCTGATAGTCTGCAGGTTCCACCAAGAGAATTCACTCATCTGCAAGGTTCAGGCTCACAATAGGCCTTCCTAGAGAAGATTATATAGGGCAGCAACTTTAACTGGCTCCAGAAGCCTCCAAGTCTGAGAGCATCTTCTGGCCCCTTTACCACACAAGGTTTCCCTGTCCCACAGTTCATTCTAGGCTCATGTCAGCTTGCTGGCCTGACACTTGTGGTTCTCCCTTCTCTTTGTCAGAAGCAAGCCCCCTGTTCTTCACACTGGCCCATGAAGGTCAACTCCTCCCCTCTTTTGCTGTCTGGGCCACAGTTGGTATACAGTTGGTACCCTGGTCCTGGGTATGTGTATGTGTGTGTTTGTATGCCCACCTGCCACCCAGCACTCACGAAATTGGTCTTGCAAAGACTTATCCCTAAAAGGAATTCTGTCTGCCCATTGTGATATTATGAAATGCATAGTTGGTCTTCATCCCCATTTCTGGCAAAAAGCTCTTGGAGGTGGAGCACCCTTCTCCCATGCCTTACGCCATGCATTTCTTCCATCTGGCTGTTTATCTATATCCTTTATAATATTCTTTATAATAAACTGGTAAACATAAGTAGTGTGTTTCCCTGAGTTCTGTGAGCCACTCTAGCAGATTAATCATACCGAGGAGGGGGTCATAGGAATCTCTGATTTATAGTGGGTCATCAAAAAGATAGGTAACCACCTGCTACTTGCAAATGGCATCTAAAGTGGAGGCAGTCTTGTGGGACTTAGCCCTCAACCAATGGTAGATGGTGTCAGAATGGAATTGAATTAGAGAACACCCAGGTGGTGTCTGCTGGAGAACTGATTGTCAAAATGTTGTGTTGGGTGGTTTGTGAGAATAAGAGGAAACCCTTTTTTTTCCTTTAGCCATTAACTTAATAAACATGTTGTCCCTACATTATCTTCTGACAGGTTCTCTTCCAGATTGGCATGATGATCACATGTCACTGATGGCTTGGAAATGTTGAGTGACTTGCCCAAGGTCTCATAGAGCCCTGACTCTAGAAGCAGAGCTAGGATTAATCATGGGCATGGCAGATGCTGAGGCTCATGTTGCGGCTGCCTGGCCCTGGCTGCTCCCAGCTACAGGCCCTGAGGCCTCTTCTTTTAGTCTCAGTGCACTGATTTGTGGGCTCCACTCCTTGGGGACCTGGAAGACCTAGCTATTCAGTTTCTCCTCACCTGTTTTGGACCTTTGGCAGGGCTGCTAAGTCCCCCCATAACTTGGGTTCTGTTCTTCTAGTCCCTGGGACTCTCGTTTTTGTAAACCATGTGACTTTCTGCATGCTCCATCTAGTGTCCATTCCATCATTTGAAGGCAGCAGAGAGACCCTTGGGGGCTTTTTTTATTAACATTTCATTTGGGTATTTTTTTTTTTTGAGACAGAGTTTTGCTCTTTTTGCCCAGGCTGGAGTGTAATGGCACGATCTCAGCTCACCACAACCTCCACCTCCTGGGTTCAAGCAATTCTCCTGCCTTAGCCTCCTAAGTAGCTGGGATTATAGGAGTGTGCCACCATACTTGGCTAATTTTGTATTTTTAGTAGAAGTGGGGTTTCTCCATGTTGGTCAGGCTGGTCTTGAACTCCCGAACTCAGGTGATCCGCCTGCCTCGGCCTCCCAAACTGCTGGGATTACAGGCGTGAGCCACCGTGCCCGGCCTCACCTGGCTATTTTTGAAATGAAGCAAATTGCTCAGAACTAGCTTAGGTCTCTGGTGGTCAGCAGTAGGCTTGTTGCATTTTGCAAGAGCTCTGCCCTACAAACAGGTTCGGATGGGCAGCCTGACTCCAGCACTCAGCAGCTAGGCGAATTTTGATAATCCTTTCTTTTTAACTGCTCAGAGCTTCTGTTTCCTTATTTGTAAAATGCATATAATAACAGTAATCTCACTGAGCTCTTGACAAGATGAATGAGAAATGCATGGAGAGTCCCCCACACAGAGTAGGTGCTGTGTCCTTCCGGGGAGGCGGTTACACATTGGACCCCCATGTCCCATGATCGAACTTTGCTCGGGGCCTTCATTTCAGTCTGCATCTGCCCACACACAGCTCACGGCTTCTCTTTTACAGCTGCATTAATCATCCATCCAAAAACACACGGAAAGGAGCCTAAATACCAACTCGCCCACGGATATTGAGCTCATTATTTATTGAAGTAACGTCTGTGCATCCTGAAGGCACAGTCCCCATCACAGCCCCCATCACCTGCCCTCCCACAGCTCATTAGTGTCACCAAGGGCTGCCTTTAGAGCCTTCAGCCATTCAGGGTCTTGCCTCAATCGGAAGAAGAACAGTGTGTGGATTTCAGAATGGTCTTATGAAGTTGGCGTGCTGACCCTTCCTGAACCCTCCTCAGGCCTTAGCTCCCAGAAGCTCTGTGTGGACGGCCAGGAGCAGGCTGGGCCAGGGTAGAGGGCACATTTTCAGATCCATCTGCCATTGGCTCCTCCAGAATGAATGGGCTCTTTTACCTTCAGAATAATGTCCAGTGGACATCCTTTCCTCTTCGACCAAGACGCTTCAAGTGTCCGTGGCGGCAGTTGGTTATATAGAGCTGACCACATAGTTCCCCATGTGATGAGACTTCAGAGCTGCACGGTCTGATGAAAGCTATGCTGTGACTGAGGACAGAGTCATAGCATAGACTCATGGGAGACCAGAGGAGGACTTCTTACAGCCCGGGGAATCAGGGGAAGCTGCCCAGAAGGGAGCCCTAGAGCTGAATTTTAGCAGGCTAAGAATGGAGCTGGCAAAGGAGGGCAGTCTAGGCACAGGGAGCAGCAGGCGTAGAGCCAAGGAGGCAAGACAGTCCCTCTCTTAGGCACGGCAGTGGGCATCCGATTGGACCAAGGGGAAGGTGCTCAGGATTTCAGACTGGCAAACCCATAGCTTCTTATGATTTAAAGGGGAGAATCCTGAGCAAATGGAGTGAATCTGAGCAAAGGCTGAACTTCGCAGATTTTAATGTCCATATGAATCAGTTGGGGATTTGTTCAAATGCAGATTATGATGAGGTAGGTCTGGGCTGGGGTCCAAGAGCCTGCATTTCTGACATGCTCCTCAGTGATGCCCATGCTGCTGGGCCATGGAATACACTTTGTAGAGCAAGGGATAGCTTTGTAGCAGGCAGGACAAGCCCTGTGCATCTGACCTTGGAGGGTTTATTTCCATTTTCCATGTGCTTGGAAGTTTGGCTTTAGCTAATTTCATAAGATTGCTGAAGAACTGATGTACAAACCCATCACTTTAGTGTGCCTGGGATACTAATTTGCTTTTTTCTTCTTCTTCACACGTTTGCAATCAGTAGCCATGTTTCTGATTTCCCACCGGCACAGGGCAGGGGCCTCCAAGAGGAAGACAGACTATCCTGTATATGGGAATCCAAGCTGGTGTGACTGTCCTCACGGCTTCTGTATAACCATAAAGGGCTGGGTCTTGCTCCTGGGAGAGGATGGCCTCCCTCTCTCAGTGAGCCCAGGATGCCACCCCTCATTCTCCCTGCCTCTGTACATTTCCCCTCATTGCAGAACAGTCCAAGCTGACCCATCTGCCCAGAGGCCTCATTCCCTTGCCTTCTGGCTCCAGGGGTCTGTGGGCCAGGGTGGAGGGCTTTCATAAATGGGGCCTGGGATCAGTGTGAAGAGCACAGCTCTAGGGCAGAGCCAAATGCCCAGTGAGGGCGTGCCCACTGCATGGGCTGGCAATCAGTAGCCATGTTTCTGATTTCCCGCCAGCACAGGGCAGGGGCCTCCAAGAGGAAGACAGACTATCCTGTGTATGGGAATCCAAGCTGGGGCTGGCACAGCTGGGGGAGGGTGGCAGTCCCCTCTGACTGCACATGGGCTTCCCAGCAGACAGGCTGGAGCTGAATGTTCTTTCTCACCCTGAGTACTCCACACCAAAGGCCCCAGTGGAACTAGCTCCATGCAGTCCAGGAGCTGCATGTTAAGCTCCTGCTATGGGCCTCGGCCCTGGGAGACAAGGGTCCTGCTCAGGAGGCCCACAGCCCAGTAGGGAAACAGACAAGGATGACAGCAATCATAATTCAGTGTGGCTAGAGGGGAGCAAAGAGGGATGTAGGGACTTAGACGGGGATGATTAATTCTGTGGAATGGGGTAGGTAATTCAAAGAAATGTATTTAAGCTATGCTTTGAAGGATCTGCCATTCAACAATACTGTGGGGCCTGACACTGAGCTATGCACTGGGGATACAACTGTGATAATTCAAACAAGGTCTGTGCCTCCTGAAGGGCCTGTTAGGGTAGGAGGGGTGATGACATCCTCAGAGGTGCAGCAGGTGCTATCGTGCTATCTGTGCTTTGCCCGTTTCCCCCCATTCTACTCCTTTAGTGCACACTGATCCAAATTCCAACCACCAGCACCTGAGTTTCTTTGCCTGTGTGCTTTCTCTTTCCATTGGTGTCTACTACACTAGGGCAGGCCAGAGTGCTGGGAAATTCACAGTCCTGCCTTCCACACAGCATGAGCTGATGACTGCCGGGAGATAGTGTATAAATACCCCAGTTCCCTTGCCCCTTGGGAAAGTCAGCTCTGAGGCATGTGCTCTACACTGAGTGTCACCATCAGGATTTGGTCCTAATCTCCCAGCGTGCTGGCTGCATAAAGCACCTTTACTGGCTGCCTTCCCTTCTTGTCTCATGTTTCCCCCTTACCAGGTTTTCTTCATCTCCTTCTTGAGCTCAAATGCTTGCCCAAGAGTCAGCTTCTGGGGGGAACCTAAGCTAAGACCAGCAAGAAGTAGGGATCCATTCTTTAGGGAGCACAGGGCATGTACAGGTGTAGCTGTAGCCAGGGCAAGGGGTGGCAAAGACTGCCTTCTCATGGGAATTTGCAGACAAATCGCCTAGTGGAGTTCAGGGGGCTGTTTGGGTGGCTCAGCTGCTCTCTCAGTCCTGAGCTTACTCACCAGCTATGTACAGCCACCCAGACCCATAGAGACCTCCTGCCAGGATTCCATTGGAGTTTCCCTCTGGAAGCAGTTTGAGCAAATTCCGTTAGATTGGAAAGTCGGTGCTGAGGAACTTGGAGAAGATTATGGAAGACAGCATTTCCTATAGCACATCAGTCCTGGGATGTGTCCACAAAGAAGGGCTCCCCAGTCACATGAGGTTGCCCAGGGCTGTAGATACATTTCACTCTTGGAGGTTCTCAAGAAAGGCCTGAGAAGTCCTGAGTCAGGAATCGTTTTCCCCTAACCAGGATTAAGCAGTAATTCCCTTAGTCATTTGACCACAGAACCTTGTATCACGTAGCACTTAATAACTCTGCACAGAACTAGGGTTCTGTAGAGCACGCTGTGAGAAGTGCTGATACAGGGATGAAGGGACTTGTCTGGAGAGTCAGGGAAGACTCTGGAGGCTGAAGCCAGCCCCCCAATGTCACTTCTCTTCTCTCAGTGATCCCCAGTAGGAAGGTGCCACTGCATTACAGAATCAGATCTCAAAACCAGTCCTGGGACCGGGTGGTGACCAGAGACTGCTCAGAGCCTCTTTCTACCAGAGACTAGAAGCAGAGTGTCTGATATGTTCATAATGTGCTTCATAGACCGCTGCAGCTCAGAAGGCAGTGTGAGAGATAAGAGAAACCACTACCTGGAACCAATTCAGACCATTAGGCCAGAGGAAGATGGACAGATAACTGAGAATGAATAGATTTCACCATGATCCAAGGGGCAGAGTAGAACTCAGAATGAGATGCCCCAAAAGAACAAATAACAGAGACTGAGGGTCAGTTATTGGGATATGACTGAGGTGGGGGGGAGGGGATGGGGGAGAGAGAGAGAGACAGAGAAAGAGAGAGAGAGAAAGGAAGAAGGAGAGAAAGGAAGAAGGAAAGAAAGAAAGAGAAAGAAAGAGAGAAAGAAAGAAAGAGAAAGAAAGAGAGAAAGAAAGAAAGATTGAGCCCTTCTTTTAGTTTATTTTGTGGCCACCACCCATGACTTGTTCTGGGAGATGATGTTTCAGATAGGAGGTTATTGAATAAAAGGAAGTTGAAGCTCAAGGTAGGGAAGGTGACAAATAGCAGTATTTCCTGCCTCCTGTACCCGCTCCCCGCTCTAAGATCTACAAACTCTCCTGTCTCTCTTCTCTAGCCTCCTAGTGGGGCTTGGGGTAGCAGCCTTGCTCCTCTCTCCTCATCTTCTCTATCACTCCTGGATCTGGGAGGTAGAGCATCTAGGTAACTTACCTCTCCACAGTGCAATTTGAGTTTAGGGACATTGATGAGAGCATAGCTATTTTAAATGAGTTCATGTTTCTGGCCTGGATTTTACTAGATGAGGCTTCCAGAAGATGAATTTGCAGAAGAAAACATTGGTCCACCAGCCACAAGCTTCAGAGTGTGGGATAGAGAGGGACTGGGGCCAGAGGCCATAGATGAATCAATGACCTGACTTCCACATGGGGCAGAGGTCAGCTTTGCAAACTGTAGGTTAGTGAGTTTAATGTCATCCCTCAGCAAACCACTGAAATAAATCATTATTTTTAGATTATTTTTTGAATTGTATCAAAGTAATCCTTTACATAGTTCAAAAACGTCAAATAGTATCCATAATAAAATAAAATAGTTCCCTGCTTCACCACAGTCATCTTCCCAGCCCTGATCCCCAGAGAAGCACTATTGAACCCCTTAGCTATTTCATCTCATATTTGCTACCATATTTCTAAATAATATACTGGCACCACTGTTTTCTGATTCAATAGTATTAGACATTATGTATTGATTTCTTATTATAGTCGATAAGGATTTGGCTGCCTTATATTTTCTATCTCCTCAAAACACATACCTCCTCTTCCTCAATCCTCAAACTTTGGGTTAAAACGATAGACAGTATTAACATTATGTACTGTGAAAATATTGTTCCCTGTTAAGGAGACTTCCATGATGTAAACTTTATTTTTCCTAGTTGAATCACTGTCCAATTAGGAAAACATTAATCATTAAGCATTTTAGGCAGAATTTAAGGAATGGGTTATACAAGTAATGGAAGAATTGGGAAGCCAAACAGAGGCAGTCAAGGCAACCAGAACTTAGGCACAGCAGGAAGCTGCCACCACCAGGCCTAGGGCTAGAGAGCCAAGGGCATGGACAGTTTTTCCAGAGCCCAAGATGCAGGGCCATTGGCAGAAGGTGGAACCAGGGCAGTCCTTTCTGAGAAGAGTCAGCCCTGAGGAGGTGCCACCTCCACGGGAGATGCCACAACAGACAGACAGCCAGGGGCGGAAACACCTAGGCTTCTCCCCTCCCCCCCCGCCCCCATCTCTCTTCAGTGCCTCCTGTTGGCCAAATTCACATAGAAGCCAATTGAGGAACGCGGCTTGCAGGAGTCAGCCTGCTCTGCTCGCTTCAACTCCCATGAAACAGAATGGGCCAGAGAAGAGCAAGGAATGAAAATAAGGTCAAACAGGCCAATCCCAGACACAGTCATATTAATATTTGCCCTTTTATAAAGAAAATTAAATAAGCATTTAGCATTGATTTTTTTGTATATGCTCTATCAAATCTGTTTTATGAATGTTTGAAAATATATATATATATATATTCCATTCATTTCATTTGGTTTCCAGGAGTGCTCCATCTTTCTGCTGCATCTGGGCTGTTTGCTCAGGCCTTGCCTCGGTGCTGCCGTTTGGGGCATGAGGACGGCTTCATCTCAGGGAGTCCCTTATCCTGCTCCTGGGCTGAACCCCCTGCGTTAATCCCTTATCTTCCTTTTTCTTGGTTTACTCCCTTTTTATAGGAACATGTCTTCCAGTAGCTTCCCAAGAAAGAGGCCGTGGGAAATAAATATTTTGCCTTTGCATGTCTGAAAATGTCTTTATTCTACGCTCACATTTGATTGGCATGTTAGCTAGCTTTAGAACTCTAGGTTGGAAACAAGTTTCCCTGGAATTTTGAAGGTGCTGATTCATTGCCTTCCAGCTCCCAGTGTTGCTTCTGTGGTCTGATACTATCCAGGTTTTGCTCCTATGTGACCTGTTTTGTTTTCTTTTCTCTTTGTATGTTCTTAGAATCTTCCTTATATCCTCAAATTATCTTTGCAAATCTAGACAAACAACCCCAAATATAGATTTGTTTTGCTGAGAGCATAAAGCCCCTCCCTCCACAGTCAGGAAAATATTACGACCCAGTGGATTTGAAGCTTTTGATCTTAGATAAAGCCTGATGTCCCAAAGGGATCAGTTCCTAATTGTAGGACTTTCTGGCAAAATTAGCCATGGATGATCAAATAAAGCCTCTCCTTGATGCTCTGACTTGGTACATCCGGTACTTTGAATAAACAAGACTCCTGGGGTATAATTACAGAAGCATCTGTATCTTTGTTATCACTGTCCTTTTAAATGTGCTCAGTAAAGGTAAGTCTTCTGCTATAGGGTGAAAATTCAGACAAGACCATGACTTTCTTTGTCATAAGTCGTATATAAATTTACACCAAAACACAGTCTTAAGAGGGTCCAGTGCTATTTAATCAGCAAAACTTAAACTCGCTGTTAATGCTGCTAGAGGATCTGTAGTCCAAGGAGAGGAATGGGCTCCTGCTTCTCTCTCCCAGCTCTTCCTCCCTATTTGCCAGCTGTGATCTCTCACCATCGAGAAAGGAGGAGGGAGAGGAAAGGTGTGGAGGGCAGGAGGCTTCCCACTTGACTGATACTGTCTTGAAGTGGCCTTGTGCCTGCAGGCCCAGGCAGATATTTAAGATGACTCTTCTATTGTGATTGTGTGAGTTCTCTGGAGATGCCCCTGCTGGGCCAGGTGACTGCAGCTTCTTTGATAGAGCCAGGGCCTCAGCTTCAGCTGGCTGCTCCCAACCCTTCCATGGTTCCTGCCCCTTTGGTCCCTCATAGTGGCTTATTGAGGGATCCCATGCCCTGGAAAGATGCCTTCCTGGGCAGGATGCCTACTAAAACAATTGCAGGCTGGCGTTCCCTCCATGGGTTCTGGGTTTGGCCACCTTCATCCTGCCATTGGAGGAGGTGTTAGTGGCCTCTCTAGCTTTCTCCACTATGAGTCAGGCACAGATGCCTATGTTCTCCAACTTCAGGGAACCCAAATCTATTCTGTAGGTGGTTCCACTGAAGCCTCTCCCACTAAGTGTAGGGTGGGAGGTCGGTCATCCAGCTTTTCCCTCGGGGATGGGTGGACCCCAACTCAGAAATCCTCTTCATAGACCCTCTTAATCTTCAACAATGCAGTCCTTTGTCCCTCAATCTAAGTGAATCACTAATTAATTTTCAGTCACCTTCTTTGAAGTGTCATGCACTGATTTGTCTGAGAACTTGCTTGGGCATCTGGTATCCATTGCATCTTGGTGCCTTAGTGAAAATTCCCAGCTTAACTTTCTTGTTATGGGGGCATCTCCCAGAATCTGTCTTCTCCTTGCACCTGTCACATCATGCCCAAGTTGCTATGAAATAGCCATCTCAAATATCTAAGTGCCTGTGAGCAATCGCTCCTGAAAAGAGACAGTGGGGGCTGGAAATTTGATTCCTTCAGAAAAAGAGTTTCCTGAGAACAGGACATTCCAATTAGTGAGCTGATAGCTCATCCTTGTCACCGGAGCTGTCCATAGCAGAACAAGAGTGCTGGGCAAGCTTTATGAGCCGATAAAGAAAGCACCTCCAGAGTCCTAGGAAACACATTTTATTTGCTTATTTATTGCCTTTAATTTTATAGGCTATAGGAGAAATTCCTCCCTTCTGAATGTGTCCAACTAGCTCTGTTCACCTGAGAAATCACATTCCCCAGCTCTGGGTACCCCTGAATAACCACAGGAGAACAGAACTCTATTTCTCTCTTTGTGTATGTGTCTGTGTGTGTGTGTGTGTGTCCCTGGTCTGAACAGTTTCAGGCCCTGATAAGTCAGCTATTGCAAGGTAAGAGTCTGGAATCCTGGGAGACATGATGATGAGGGGTCACTTCTCTATGCTGTTATTAATGTTTGGATGTCTCCCAATTTCACTGCTACTCATAAGAACCTTATCAGCTGGTACGGGAAAAGACTGAACTAATTGATTTCTGATTTCCAGGGGGACCTGGCTGGAAGATATGAAGGAAAAATATCATTCTTGAACTAATAAGTTGAGAGATCACAGCCTCCAGGGGACCAGAAGGGAAGGCTGAACAGAGACGGGCACTTTCATGTTCGCCATGTCCATTTTTCTATCATCATGAGCCATCTCACCTTACAGGCAGGGAAGTTTTGAGCTTAGAGAATGGGATGGGTCAAGAAAACCATGGCTCCCCTAGCTCTGTTCCTGGATTCAGTGCCTGTTGTTTCATCCTGTGTAGACTGGAGTCAGGGTCTACACAGTTGGAATTCTATGGAGCCAAGATGCTGTGTGGCAGATGAATGTGGACTCCAACTGTGACAATCCAAAAGGCCTTGGGGACTTGTTTCATGCACAGCTCCCTGTAGGATCTCTGTTGGGGTGGGGGATTCTAGGGGCATCTCTGCAGTTTTCTTCTGAAAACAAAATGAATACATGTTGGGCAGGTGCAACAACTGTGCATGCAGTCGCCTCCCAGGGCTGGTTAGCAGTATTGTTGGGTACCGTAAGCACTTAGCATTGTTAAGTGAGCGTAAGTAACAAGATGCAACAGCCTCTGGTCAAGTTTTGAAGATTTTGTTTTAAAGTATGCTTTTAGATTTTAACATTCATTATGATTAAAAGGAACAAAACTCAATTTGGGGTCTCAAGAGCCACAATTCTAGACTTCTAGGATGTCAGGAGCCATGCTCTTAAGCTTCTCACCCTGCTGTTTTAATGAGATTAATGATTATTTTCCACTGACCACCTACCTGTGATGTTCATAAAAAAGTGAAATAAATGACTCACATGGAGATTTGGAAGGATGTCACTGTGGAAAGTAGATGTTAACAGCCTCTAGAAATATGATGATTATCAGCTATTTGAGATGCAGTCACTGTAATATGATAACAAGATGTGTTATGCAAGTAGAAAGCATGGAGAGAAATGGCACAAAGAAGAGTTATAAGAAAAAAGAAAGAAGAGATCTTGTTTGTTTATTCACTTTATTGTGATAAAATTGAAATGGGAGAAAGTTGAAATCTACATACTGAAATTTACATGGTATTCAGTAGCCCCTCTCTGTTCATTTGTGGAATGAGCATGATATTTTCCCCTAAAAGGTGCCCACCCTGTGCTAGGCAGGAGGCCTGGGTGTGCCAGGAGGCTGTCAGACTCAGGGACATTTTGCTCATCTAGGTGCCCATTTTTATATTGACATTCCCACTCTGGGGAAAGGCAGGTCAGGGCATTTTAGACAGCTGTGCAGTAAACACTGTCTCTCATGTCCTCTAGGATGTTTTCTAGAACATACTAAATATATACATACATGTTATCTCATCTATGGTGAATTTGAGGCATCCCTGCTTGCACTGCAGCGACTTTTCCCATGGTTAGGAGCCTCTGCAGTCCTAAATCATTGTTGATACAGTGAGGAATAAATCCTTGGCCTTCAGATTTCTTGATCTCCAATGATTGTTGAATGAATGAATCCACCTTTACTTAACTTTAAAGCCCAGTGTTTCTACTTCCAAAATATACTTTAAATACTTCTCTCCATATCCAATACTACTAGCGTCATCCAAGCCACTTCTTTCCTGGACTACTCAATAGCTACGACTGGCCTCCTTCCATTCATTCTTTTGAACTTTCAATTATGTTAATCAGATTCTGTTCCTCCTTTGCTGAAAACCCTTCCAAGTTTTCCCATTGCTATTAGAACAAGAGCCACACTCCTCACAAAGGCTCACAGGTCCTGTACGATCTTTCCCCAGCCTTATACCTTACCTATCTTTACCACTCTCAGCCAATCACACTGGTGCCATTTTGGTTCTTTGAGCCCCCTGAGTTCTTTCTGGCCACAAGTCTTTTACACTTGCTGTCTCCTTAGTTCTATGGCTGGCTCATTTTCATCTTTGGATACCACTTCAAATGTGTCCTTCCTATGACCTGTGTTGACCACTCTATCTAAAGCAGCACCTCTCCTCCAAGTTTCTCTTACTATTTCACAATCTGTAATGACCTGGGTTCTTGGTTTATTTTACTTAATATCTTGGTTTGTTTTATTAACGTCTGTTTTGTTGTTTTTTGTTTTGTTTTGAGACGGAGTCTTACTCTGTCACCCAGGCTGGAGTGCAGTGTCGTGATCTCGGCTCACTACAACCTCTGCCTCCCAGGTTCAAGCCATTCTCCTGCCCCAGCCTCCCAAGTAGCTGGGATTACAGGCATGCACCAATATACCCAGCTAATTTTTGTATTTTTAGTAGAGACGAGGTATCACCATGTTGGCCAGGCTGGTCTTGAACTCCTGACCTCAAGTAATCTGCCCACTTAGGCCTCCCAAAGTGCTGGGATTACAGACATGAGCCACTGCACCTGGCTTTGGTCTATTTTATTAAAGTCTCAATGTCTGCCAGGTGCCTGACAGGTAATAGGTGTTCAGTTAGCTTAACAAACTTACTGACTTGGAAGTGAACTTGCTTCTCTCTCCCGCTACGTGCATACACACTTTGGCTTTGCAAAAAAGACAGCCCTGCTGCTGCCCTCAAGCCTTCCTTCTGAGAAGGCACTCAGGATGCTGAAAGTGAAGCTCACATATTTCACTCTGCACCGTCTGCACACTCTGCCGTCTTTAGGCCCGAAATGAGCCTTCTAGAATCCTCAGGCTTTCTAAATGCTAAATATACAGCATTAATCGGATCTTGCATCTGTATTGAATAACTAAGACACCTTTATGTTGAAATGCAGATTCTCCATTGAAAGGCAAATCTTTCATTTCGAATGTTTGAATGAGACTGGGTTTGTATTTATAAAATAAGTTGTATAGAAGAGCATATTCTGGGCCTGGAGTGCTTTCATTTGATTGCTCAATAAATACGTTTTCACTCATCCAAAGCTCTTGCCTTGAAGTATTTTGCACTGAAGAAGTCAAATAAGTGACAGTAGCCCTATTGAATTCTATTTAATTTTACTTAATAATGTGCTGTTTAGTTCCAGGGTATTTCTGGGCCTGTATGTACCAGGGATGGGTTGAGAGTGCCTTGTTTAGAGGGAGGTGGGTTTGGGGCTGTAGTAAGAGCAGTAAGCAGGATAGGGAAGAGTGAGGTGGGTGCTGTGGATGGCACCCCTGCCTCCTGCTTGCTGTAGAATCTTTTTTATTTATTTTTTTGAGACAGGGTCTCACTCTTTCGTCCAGGCTGGAGTGCCATGGCATGATCATGGCTCACTGCAACCTCAACCTTCTCAGCTCAGGTGATCTTCTCACCTCAGCCTCCTGAGTAGCTGGGACTACAGGTGGGAGCCACTGCACCCGGCCCATATATAGTCTTTCTAAGACATTTCTTTGAGTTTCTATTTCCTTGTATACAAAATGAGGATGGTAATACCTATCCCATGGTTTATTCTGAAAATGAAATAATATAATGAAGATAGAAATACTTAACATACTGTCTGGCACTTATTTGTGTTTTTATAAACATAGCATAGCTGATTTCAAGGTAGGTAAACATTGTAATCATTAGTTTTATTACTCTAACTAGACTCAATGTATAAGAGTCTGTATCTTTGTTTCACTCTGTACATTCAGAAGGGGCTCCATAAGCACTTAACTTGTCATTTGTTACTGATTTCTCATTACAGAATGAATAATTATCATCAATTGCACAACCCAGAAAGAACTACCAACATTTTAGTGTATTCTCTGCCTCCCCCTCTCTCTGAATATACCCATCTTGAATTGACTTTGATTTACTGGGGGCAGAAAAGGGAAGCTCTGAGAAATACATGAAGTCAGGGAGAGAGTGAGGAAATGACTGTCCTTGCGGTACCCCTGTCCCCGTGTGACCCCTCTTACCCTTCCAGCCCCAGACCTGTCCTGAGCCAGGGAACCTGATAGCCAGGCACTGGCACCGGGCCCTGCAAATCCCTCTTTCTGCTCCAGCCAGGCAGTGCAGAACAGTGGGAGACATGGCCCCCATCCAAGTAGTGGAGCCCCTGTCCTGTCATGAGAATTGGTTGCTATCAGCTGTGCCTAGTGTGAGATAGATCATTTGATCTTTCCTGGCTGCACACTCTGCACACTCCAAAGAAACCTACTTATCTTGCAAGCAATCCCTAAATAAAACCCAAATTGTTTCCTGCAAGTGGCTTTCTGCTGAGTCTGGTCTTGCTGTCCTCCTTGACTCAGCCATGTCCCCATCACTCTCTGACCAGCTCTTCGCCAGGCCCTTCATGGCCCCCAGACAACTGTGCTGCTGATGGGGAGGGCCAGGCTGCAAAGCTGTTTTATTTGTCAAACAGACATCCAGTCAGGTCCTGGGCAGGGCAGGAGCCAAGGGGATTGACTTATGGCCCCACTGGTCAGGAGATGATATCAGAAAAGTACTACAGAATTTCTATCCTGCCTACCTTATTTTCTTGCCGAGTACCCCCAGGCAGGTAACAACATTTATCTGAGCCTCAGTTTCCTTGCTTAGTATGCTTCTACAAGGGTTCTTATTTTTACTTTGTGTGCCAAGCCCTGTGCTATGGACTTTATATACATCACCTCTATTAGGCTAAAAATTTCATGGTGGAGCTGGTGCGTGCCAAAAAGCAGGAGGAAAGGGGGAAGCATTGAAAGAGACCTGGGGAATCACAGCAAGAAGAATCTTGCCTGCGATTTGCATTGCCACCAGCACCATGATTAGCCGCCAGTCCCCACCTACCTGTCATGATGCCACGGAGATGGAAGTCCCAGAAAAATACCATGCCAGGGCTGGACCAGTCCTACATGACTCACTGCTTTATAGGTAGCAAATTGAGGCCTAAAACGGGGCATGACTTATTGAGTGGGTTTATTTGTTCTTTCATTTATTTACCAAACATCTCTTGTGCATCTATTAGGTGCTGAGCCCCACGCCATGTTCTGAATGCAAAGTCCTGCCCTTGGGGAACTGCTGCAACTATGAGAGAGGTAGAAAGCCAACCATAAGGACGGATGGAGAGGAGGAAGCCAGTGTAGACCTCTTAAAAAAGGAGTGGAATGGAAGCAAGTGGGGGAAATGAGAGGCTAGGATGAGAGTGACACAGAAAAGGTTTTCTTAGATGAGGGAGACTGAAGCACATGGATGATGGAAGAAAATGGTCACAAGGAAAGGCAGGGAAGGAAGATACAGGAGAAAGAGGGATATTGATGTGCCCGGGCCCCTGAGTATGAATGGGGAGAAATCAAGAAGCCATTTGGCAGGACATTTGACTCTCAGGCAAAGGTTTTTAGGAGGGGGACCTGGAGGGGGAAAACATCCCACTGAGCACAGTAGTGTCCTGGGGCCACAGATGGTCAGAGGCTAAGGATGCAGCATGGACACACCATGGCACCTGCACTTCCTGGCAGTCCTTCCTGGTCTGTGGTCTGGGGAGACGCTGCCCAGCACAGGGCTCACAGGGGCAGGAAGAAGCTCTCTGGAAGGAAGGGGTCTGAGAATTTGCCAAGAGACCCAGCTAGTGGAGCCTGAAAGGGGTCTTTCAGTCAATCCCCTGACTCTGCCAATATCTCAGCTAGCTTAGTAGTAGACAGGAATCATATACAGATCAAAAGATCAAAATTAGCTAGTGATTAGTCATCCTATCACTATCCCCAAGCCTCTAGTGTAGGAATAATGGGTTCTACAGCATGTTCACTTGCCTAGCCGACTGCGTGGAGGATAGCGCCTTCCTCACACACTGATGACAGAGAGAAAGTGAGATAAATGGAGAAGGATAGGGGGCTTCTTCTTGTCTTCTAAGATGGAAATTCCCATCCATAGATCAAGATATGAATGTAGGGCATGACCGTACAATTTCCTCCATGCCCGCAACAGGACTATGTACAGACAGAATGTGGATATCCCTTGGTGCCTGGGTCTTAACCTTAGGGCCTGAGGACTGAAGACCTGGCCTTGAAACTGGTGGTCCAGGGTCTCTGCCCTTAGTGACACAATGAAAGTACCAGCTGTGGTCAAGCATGGATGAGGGCTGACTGTGAGACTTCTCAAGGCAGGGAAACATCTTGGTCACAGCTTCAAAACCATCCCCATCCAAGTGTCCCTGTCAAGTGGCAAAAGTAACCTGAGAGGCAGAAGCAGATTGGAGGGACAGTCTTTCGCTAAAGGTTCCTATGGGAAGCAGTTACAAAGGCAAGCAAACAGGACTTCAATTCATTCAAAGAACAAAATCCACTTGGAGACCTGTGATGTTTTGGAAAGACTGTGACTAGGGGCCCTGTTCTGGGGGCCTGATGGAATGACTATGTCCTTAAATATGCACTTCTCCAATGGAGCCTAGTGGAAGACAGGCTGAGGGGGTCCTTGGAAAAGGCATCATGTCTAACTGCCACCTGAGCCACTAAATACCTTTGGAAAAGTCTGCAAGAGGAAGCTGAAAACACCTAAGGGAGCCTATGCTCGTTCCCCAATAACCAATTCACAGTCCACCTTTTAGCAAATCTGCTTAATACCATCCATGTAGCCAGCCCTGAGACCCTAAGCTGACAAGGGCATGGATGATCCTTGCTTTCAGAGAGCTCACAGCCTATGTGAGGAGCCTTAAATGGCCCTCATGGGTCAAACTGAAAACAACTCAGAGGTTGATCACCAAGATGCAGATCCAGTGAGGTTTAGAGAAGAAGTGAATTGGGGTCAGGGGACCAGGGATTGCTTTCTAGAGGACAGGGGCTTCTGTTGAGCCCTGCAGCAGCCTGTCTCTGCCATGGAGATCTGTACTGGACCCTGTAAAAGACATAGCCATAACAACAAACTTGACGAGGACTGCTTATTGCTGTGAAGCTTGGAAGCGCTTATAATGAGGGGCAGGCTTTCAGCGCTGTCTCCATGCCTTTCATCTGCTCCCTCTGTGAAATCCCTGGAAACAGTCTGGTACCATGGTTTGGGGCCTTCGTTAGTTCTGCACTGTCTGAGACATTCACAGAAGCAAGGAAGCAGACGGGCTTCTTTATGTTTATAGCAACTCAGACTGCTTTTCTTGGCTACCGGGATCCAAAAAATAATATCCTCAGAGCTGGCTGATTCACAGTGACGTGGTTAAAGAGTGCTGTGTCCTGGTGGCCTCATCTCAAGAGGCAGTGGTTGTGCCCGACACACTGTCCCTACCAAACCCTGGCAACCACTGTATGGCCATCTGTCTATAGGACTGTCCATCTGTCCAGCCAGCCAGCCAGCCCCATGTGCAATGATGGTCCACCAGCAATACTCATTCACCCATCCATCTCACGCTGGAGAACAAAGGTCGCTGAAGGCAGGGAGCCTGTTGGACTCCTGTATCCTCCTTTCGGTGGTTTATAACGTTTTCTCCATCACCAGCCCCTGTAGAATCTGCCACACCCCATCAGTGACAGCTGCTCACAAAGCTGGTCATCCTTGAAGTGGAGTGGTAGACCAGCATTAGTGAGCATCCTGTTTGAAAAAGCCCCCAGACCCGAGAATCTTAACTACAAGTGACTCAGGAAAGTGGGGCTCAATGAAGAGTCCCCGAGATCCTCAGTCCTGCAACCTGGCCTGGCTTTGACTCCCAGCAACCTCCCTGCAGCCCCAGCCTCACCTGCCCTTGCAGCAAGGGCTGGTTGGAAGCTTTTTTTTTAATCTGTTTCTCCAAGTGTATGCTAGGGAGCACTGCTTCAGAAACACATGAGAAGTTTGTGGTATGGAGAAAAGACTCAGAATCTTAAAACAAGACTTGGCTGTTTCTTAGAGCTGCATGGCAGGCAGGAAGGAGGGGAGCACTCACCAGTGGGGGCCTGGGGACCACCACAGCCTGTGTCCTTGACAGACTTCTCTTTCTACACCTGAGTATATTCAGGAGCCCTCAACAACTTGCCTTGGGGAGATGGGTCTTTCCATGCTCAGGCAGGGAAGATGAAACATTATGATGTTCAGATGAGGAAAATAGACCTTGCAGTCTTAAGTTTTAAACTTCCAAAGGCTGTGGGACAGAGGAGAATGATAACATATTACTACATCTGAAAGAAGGCATGGTATTTTACCAGTACAAAATTTATGATATATAAAGGGATTACAGTATTTTTCTCAGAGGATAAGACAGGAAGACTTGCTTTGTTATTTGAGATTTGAGATGTTTCTAGTTGACCTGAAGTTCTGCTGATTAGGGAGGGGCTAATTTCTTATGACTTCTTAGTAATTATCCTGACCCAGACCTTCTTCCCTAGAATCTCTTGGGATGGAACATCTTGGGGTGATCTGTAGTCTTAACAAACTTGCCAGGTGGATTCTTGTATACACACTGAAGTTTGGAAACCACTATCTTTAATCTAGTGGTTCCAAATCTTGGCTGCATATTGGAATCACCTGGAGAGTTTAGAAAACAATGAAAGGAAATACTACAAAAGAGATACCCCGAACCCCACCTCCAGAGATTTTGACTCAACCAGGGTTGGGCCTGGGCATTCTTAATTTGATGTGATTATCTCATTCCCAGTTGACTTAATGTGTAGCCAGGGTTGAGAACTCGGGTTAAACTGTGTTCTCAGCCGTGGTGCCTGTCTGTGCCCTGAATGTGCACAATGCATGAGTGTGTGGGCGTGTCTCCTGGGCTGATTCCAACCCTTGGGGACATTTATGGCTGGGACCTGAGCTTGCTCTGGCAAACAGCGTGGTTCCCTTTAAATGCCTCCATCTGGCCATCAGACTGGCATAGCACCTCTGCTGTGTTCAGAGGATGTTGATGGAAGCTGGGAGAAAAGCCTCTGCCATATCACCTCTTTCACCTGGCTCTGGGTAAGAAAGGGCTCTGTGAAGGGGCAGGGGTGGCAGCTGCAGCAGAACCAGTGGCACTGGGAAGATTTCTGGCCATGGAGCCATGGGTGACCTAGGTTGGGGCAGCAGCACCTGATGTAGTAGTTGCTATAGAGCTATGAGCCCTGATCCTCAGTGTGGCTTCTGCATGTCAGTGTGGAGAGACAGCAGAGCCCTCCTGCCTGCCATGGGCACACGCAGCATATGCAGCCAGTAGGCACACACGGTGATGTCTATCTTCTCCCCATTAAGGGCCTCCTGCCTCCCAGGCCCCAGGTTCGGAAGACGTTCTCCTCCGCACATACTGCCTGTGTGCAGAGATGATCAGTTCATTTTCCATCTTTTATTAATCAAAGACACATGTAGCTGTTAATCAGGGCTTCTAACTCCCAGTAGGTAAGAAGGTTTTCTACTCTGAGCCTTCTAGAAATTGCACATAAGCCAAATAATCGGGTCCTTTCATTGATCTGCGTGTGTCCTACTGCCAGGCCTTTTGGAAGCAGTTTGAAGAGCTCAAGAACACCCTGCCCAGGTCTCCCTTCTGTCTTGCTTCCCCCTCATTCCTGCCCCAACTTTACCTCTCTGTGTCATCTTTAGCAAGTCCCCCAACCTCTCTGATAGAACAAATGCCTTGGCCTCATCCTTTTCCCTGAGAAAGGAGACAGATGAACTCATTAGCTTTCATGGTTCAAAGCACCCTCTTTAGCCACAGACCCTTTCTTTAAAGGGTTTCTTATGCAAAATCCTAATAGGTAAACAGACTGAATTAGAGCTATTCTGGCAAAGGGGAAAAGAGGGGTCTCAGACTCCCCTCACCCCCCGTCAGGGTCCACTTTCCCCAAAGGGGCTCCACAGACTCTTTTGGAAACCTCAGTCGTAAATAAGTTATTTTCAATGGGGGATCATCCCTCCTTTCCTTGGTGTCCATATCAAAATCTTGGGAAAGTCAAGTGGCACATGTACTTTGAAAAATCATATTTCAAAATGGCCATTGTTTTTATTTGTTTTCAATTGTGATACCTAATTTATTTTCAAATTTCAAGTAACATGAAAGGAGGGTAGAGATTTCAACATTCATATAAAGGTGGCATTGGTTTATAAAGGTTGCAGTCCGTTGATCTACATCAGTGTTTTGCAAAATGCAGTCACAACCCACCCAGCAGGCCATGAAATCAATTTACTAGGTCATGAACAGCATTCCTTCTTAATAGAATATTACAGAATAAAATAGAATGTGTCAGAGTTAATCACACATAGTCATGCTAAAGATTGTTTTGTAACCTCGTTTCCCTTATATGTGTTTGCATATAATGGCTGAAATGCAAAAAATACAGTTTTGTAGGTTATGATTGAGAAGGGCTGAGAAGCACTGGTCTGGATGGATGCCTCCTGTGGTTCCTTTGGGCCCTGACTTTGGCTCACATCCACATCTGGGAGACCTTCCTACCCTCTATGCTGAGCAGAGCACTGGTGAGCCATGCAATGAGGCCAGGGAAGAAGGCAGAACTGCTCAGCAGTACGACAGTACGAGCCCCTCTCCTAGAGATAGCTGAGTACCCTACATAAATATTGTCCAGTAATTCCACATCCTCCTGGGGCCTGGCAGAGGAGAAGAGGTTAATATGGAGCCAGCTGACCTTGCCCAGGTCCATGGTCCAGGAGCTAACCATGGTATGTCTTATACAGGTGGGTGAAGCGAGTGTATGAAGTGGTCTAGGCACTCCATTTCTCTACCCCGATCAGTCCCAACAGCAGAGAAGCTTGTCATCTCCCGGCCTCTCTGGTTCCCGGAGGCCATTCTCAAGACCCTTCCTAAGCTGTGCTTCCTGACCTCATGGCCAGGTGGCTTTGGTTTCTGTGGCTACTGAGCTGCCATGGATACGGATCATGAGCCCCAGGATCAGAGGGCAGCGTGACACCATCCATGCAGCCTGGAGGAGCAGCTCTCAAGCTTTGAGTAATCCTTGGTGTTTTCCTGTACAGTGACAGCTCCATAAGGTGGGAATCTCCGCTTCCTAGCCCTGGGCTACACAGTGTGATGGATGACCCTGGCCACCCAACTCCCCAGTCTCAGGGGAAATCAATCTAAATACAGACCCTCCTACTGTGGCATTCAGCTCCCGGTGCCAATGTGGCCTCCTTGACATCCCTTCCTCCCCTGACCTCAGCAGGAATGGGGCTGAGGATCCAGGAACAGACCTTTCTCAGGCATCCCAAGGCACCTCGCCCAGGGTACCAGTGGGATCTGTATTCTCTCTGTCCTCGTAGAGAGGATAGAGAAGTTGCCTTGTGTTCTAAGTTACTCTGTGTACTTGACGCTGGTGGGGAAGACAAGAAATAATAAGCAGCCACCCCAACAACTCCCCACTGCTCCTAATTCCATCCTCACCTCCCAGCCCAGCACCTGACCAGTAACAATAATAGTAACAACAGCCAGTGTTTATGTTGCCCATAGAACGTGAAAGACTCTGTTATTAACTTATTCAGTCCTCACAATAACCCCACAAGGAAGTAGGTAATATGATTATCCCCAATTTTCCACATTAGTAAATGGAGGCACAGAGAAGTTAAGTGACTTGCAGAAGGTCACACAGCTAGTGAGTAGTGAAGCCAAGCTCCAAACTCAGGCAGTGTGACTCAGAGGGTTGGCACTTCCTGCTAGGCTATGCTGCTCTCTGCACAGCTGTATCTTGATGCATATTAATCGAATAAATGAATTTCATTTTATTTATAATGCCAAATTCATGGACTTTAATTTTCACTTCTCTGTGGGTACTCAGAAAAAAGTAGGGCAAGCCAATGTGTCTTCCTCAGTGTGCCAGGGCCCACGAGGGAGCTTCTTTCTGAGCCACCCACCAGGAGGAAATAGCATTAGATCTGGGCCCATGCCTTCTTCCTGAAGAGGAGATGTTCATGGGACCAAGACAGGTTGTGCATCAGGGTGCCCTCTCTGGGTGCCCACCAACTTTAAGGCATGGTATGGAGGAGGAACTTCAGGGCTGCAGGGCCTCTGAGCAGAGTCCTCCTTAGATCTGAGCCTAGGAGACCTCGAGTCTCCTGGGAAGGCTGGCTTGGCCTCTCAAGATCTTTCTGGGCATAGGCTTTTTTGTCCACTTTAAAAATCCATTTGTGGAGCAAAAACTCATGATTATGGAAGAAAGTTTAGACTTTGTGGAAAATCCTGAGACCCACTGAAGAAGCCTTGCCTGACCTTGTACAAGAGCTATCAGTGTGGATGCTTTTCAAAGCCCATGGCTGACAGAGATAGATAAGCTTGGGACCCCGTTCACTACACCTTGGACGTGCAGTTTCTTTATCCAAAACCTTTGCTTATTTTGTCTGGCTGCAGGCCAGGACTGCCTCCTTCCTCTGCCTCAGGTGCTCACAGAGCAAGACTGGGTTGGTAAATTAAGAATTTGCCAGATGGAAAGGACTAATTTTTCCCCCTTTCAAAATCATGAGCATGACGGTTTTTGCACACATTCTGCCGGACACATACTGCATTCATAATACAGAGCGTCGAGACATCATAAAGGTTTCACATCTTTCATGTGATAAATATTTTTACTGTCATGCTCAAGAAATGGATTTTGTTTGAAAATGGCCTATTTCCTTTGATGGCTTCTTTGACGTGGATTCAAAGCCTTTCCCAATCCTGCCAGGGCCTGGGGTTGGGAGGGCCTGTTTGTTCATTTTTTTCGAAGGACAAATCCACTTCTCCCTGATGAAATACAGCTGTGACTGCTGGGGGTGAGAGATTTACGACTTAGGACAGTAATGAAAAGACCTCCAGTGAGCCGAGAGCTGCTGGGAGTGATGGCACGCTCAGCCCTGGGGCCACCACAGCTGGGGCTCCCAAGGGCATGTGAGTAGACCTCAACCTCGCAGGGGCCCTGGCTCGTATTTATCCTTGTGCTCTGTACACTACATTTAAAGAATCAGATGTGGGCTAGTTAACTGAATAATATTTCTTCTCACAAGTTCGTTTTTACAAGTGTTCTTTTCTCATCTTTGAAATGACACTTTTTTAATGCTTTTGCTATAAGCAGTGAGCAACCGCTTGGGACTAGAAGAATCTGTTTTCAGGATGAGCTTTTGTAGGCTGCTGCGAGCTTCTGGAACTCTCTGTGTGTGTGTGTGTGTGTGTGTGTGTGTGTGTGTCTGTCTGTCTGTCTGTCTGTCTGTCTGTCTGTGTATGTCCATGTGTGAGGATACAGCCAGTGATAACTGAGGGAAACAGGAACCCTGTTCTCTTGTGGGAGACTGGACTAATAGTTCCAGGGTCTTGTGATTGATATCCTCTCTCTCCACACTGCAGAGCACTGCTTACCGTCCCACCTGCCTGTCCTGCAGGGGCAGGTGCACGCTGTACATCTAGACCCAGGTACCAACACAGGTAAGGGGTCTCTGAGAGAGGAGGTTTGCTGGTGTGCCCAGGGCTCAGGCTCTGGGGTTTGGCTGATACCCCAAATACTTGTTCTTTGAGCAGGTTGCCTTTCCCCATAGCCATTTTGCAGGACCCCTCCTAGGTGGTGGAGGGAGCACTGAGCAGGAATGAGGGCATTAATACCCTTTTTTACTTCTCAGTCCTAGAATCAGCTGCAGCCTGGCTGTGTGACTTCAGGTGGTTCCATTGAACACTCTGCTTCTGAGTGAAAGCCACCAGGCCCTGTGTAAGCCACAATCAGTGATCTGAGCACCTTAGAATTGTGACGTTTTAGGGCATGAAGGGATCTTAGGGATCACCTTGTGTTTACTGATGAGAAAAGGACAGCCTAAAGAAAAGGAAGGGCCGGGTGCGGTGGCTTATGCCTGAAATCCCAGGACTTTGGGAGGCTGAGGCGGGTGGATCACTTGAGGTTAAGAGTTTGAGACCAGCCTGGCCAACATGGTGAAACCCCACCACTACTAAAAAAATAAAAAATAAATAAATAAAAAATTAGCCAGGTGTGGTGGCAGGAGCCTGTAACCCCAGCTACAAGGCAGGCTGAGGTGGGAGGATCGCTTGGACCCAGGAAGTGGAGGTTGCAGTGAGCCAAGATCATGCCACTGCACTCCAGCCTAGGCAACAGAGCAAGACTCCATTGCAAAGAAAAAAAAAAAAGAAAAGACTTTGCCACAGCCACACACTGAATGTACTGAGAGCCAAGACTAGGAAGCCCCTCCTCTACAGCTGAGATTTTCAGAGTGGGGACCGTGGACCGGCAGCCTTAGCATCCTCTCATAACTTGCTAGAAATGCACAATCTCAGGCCTCCCCTCAGATTGCTGAATGAGAAACTCTGGGGTGGGACCCCACGATCTGTAATCTGACTGCCCTCTGGGTGAAGTCTGATGCTTGCTGCTGTTCCTACAGCACCCCGCTTCCTTTTGAGACCAGAAGAAAGAAACTGGAAACAGGCAGGCTTCCTAGGAGAGGCTGTTTGAGACAGGGGAGCACGTGATAGAGTAATATTACAGAGGAAAGGTACATATGATTTTTGCAGCTTCATTCAGGCTGCAGGTTTCCCAAAGCAAGGACTCTTGTAGCAGAGCCTTGAAAGGAGTCATGGCTGCAGTAGGCGTCTGGCGTTGTTCTGGGCTGCAGGCTGTCCTACTGGCAAGGGCCACACTGCTTTCTCCCTGTCCAGCCCAGCTGTTCCTATCTGTGTGTCTGTGTCAGGGAAGCATGCCTCTTTAACATTAGCAGGGTTGGTCCGGCTTGTTCATTCCAATAGATTGATGTGTGGAAACACTGGGAACACTGTTTTATGTGTGAACAGTGCAGTGTATATTTAGAAGTCCGGGTGTCAGCTCCAGGCTGTCAGCTTGGTGGCGGGTGGAGTGGGGCGGGGGGGATAACGGTATGTGCTTCAGAGTTTATTATATTTCTCCTAGGCAGAATTCTAGCTTTAAAGGGTTGCTTTAAAGTAGCAAGTAATGGCACATATAAATTCTGGTTCCTAAGATACAGACATTTGTCACTTTCTAAAATGAGTTTTTTTACATGTACTTTATATAGTTGGCATGGAGTGTAAAAACTTGACCCTTTAATAGCAGCTTTCATTCTGCATAATTTCTAATCAAGGCTATTTCCACTTCTGTGAGTGTGTGTGCACACGCTGAGCCCTGCTGCTCCTACCTGTACCAGCCATCCCAGCCGCACACTCAGACACACCCAGGCCCAGAAGTCCCCCTTGCAGGGGAGGAAAGACCCAGCAGTGCCAGCCCGTCAGGAGTGGAGTGGGATTTTTCTGACTGAGAGAGATCATCCTGTAGTATCTGGCCTAAGCTTGCAGAGTCAGATGTCTTCCTGTCCTCTGCCTGCCATGTCAGCCCAGACTGAACTGACTCTGGTCTTTTGCTGGGACCCACCACCCTTCCTGAGTCCTAGCCCACCTAGCTGGAGTTGCCTTGCCTAACTCTTGCCAGTACCTCCCAGGGTGCAGGGCCAAATTCCTGTATCCCTGGCTGTCTTAATCTGTTTTGCATTGCTATAAAAGAATACTTGAGACTGGGTAGTTTATAAAGAAAAACAATTTTAACATTTTTTCTCAGAGCGTTCTGAATCTCCCTCCCCAAATAAAAGCAACAACAAGCTAACAACAGAACTGCAGCTTTGGGGAGTTTTGAAAGCCATACTTAGAGTTGCCAAATACCAACACCTAAGTCCAAAGAACAGTAGCAGGAAGCCAGTTGGACACTGTAATGATTCCGTCTGTGGGTCAAGAAGAAACAGGGAGGCAGGAGGGCGACTGCTTCAGTCCCTGCCTTGCACCAGCTAGGGCTCTCCTTTCTTCCTTGTTAGTGAGTGTACGAGGGAGCAAAGGCCAAAAGCACTTCAAGGTCAGGGAGGAGTGGGCAGAGCTAAGGCCCCTTCACAGCTCATGGCCATGTGCAGCCCTCAGGTGCGCTGCACCTTTGGAGAACCTGGATGACAGCCCTGCCCGGATTGTACGGGGTGTGTTCACACTCAGTGAGTGTTGGGGTGGACAGAGCCATTTTGCTCAGACTAGTGTTGGACATGGTAGGTTCTTTACAAATGTCAGCTATTGGTATTTCGCCTCACTATAACCCTGTGAGTGAAGTATTAGAATCTCTTTTTAATAGATGGGAAAAGCCACACAATGATTGGACTCTTGCTGTGGTAGCAGAATAATGGCCCTTCAAAGATGTACACATCCTAATCCCTGGAACCTGTGACTGTGTTACCTTACATGGCAAAAGGGAACTAAGGTTGCATAGGGAATTAAGGTTGTGAATTCAGCTGACTTTTAAAGAGGGAAAGTAGCCTGTATTGCCCACGTGTGCCTAATGCAACCACAGGGGTCCTTGAATGTGGCAGAGGGGGCTGAAGAGAAGATCAGAGTGCTGCGATGTGGGATGGACTTGACCCACTGTGGTGGGCTTTGAAGACGGAGGAAGAGGCCATAAGCCAAGGAATGCAGGCAGCCTCTGGAAACTGGGAAGAGCATGGAAATAGAATCTCTCCTCCAGAGCTTCCAGAAAGGAGAATGGCCCTACCAACACCTTGATTTTAGCCCGATGAGATGCCTGTCAGACTTCTTACTTTCAGAACTGTAAGATAGCACGTTTGCATTGTCAAGCTACTAAGTTTGTGGTTGTTTGCTAGAGCGCCATAGGAAACTATTAATACACTTTACCACCTATCTGATGGTTTGCTAAGCACTTTCCAGGTGTCCATCATCTCACTTAATCTTTGCAACAAGCTTAGACATAGACATTATTATCCACATTCAACAGCAAGCTGAGCTTCAGAGAGGTTTAAGAGCTTGATGAGGATCACACAGCCAATCCAGGGCAGAGGTGCCTCCAGAGCTCCTCAGTCTGGTGGGCTCAGCCCCTAATGGAGTCTGCACTTGGCCTTGCAGTGGGGCATCTCTTGGATGGTGGACCCCACCCTACTTTGGGTTGAGGCACCCTGGAGAAGCCTCTCTTCTTCCCTGCAACACTGTTCAGGTGTCAGAGGAAGCCATCCTGGATTTGCCTTTGCCATGCTGAATAAAGTCCTTGCGCAGAGGATTTTAGTAGTGTTGGACCTGAGACTGTCAGGGCTCCTTCCTCCTGATTAGTTCCAAGCTCTTTGCTGTCAGATTCCACTTCGTTCTTTTGGCAGCTCTGAGGATTCCAGGAAGAGAAAGCCTAATTGTGGAGGTCGTTGGCAAAGGACCTTCGGCTCATGTTTGAATGCAACTCTAGAAACAGAGAAGAAGGGAAGCCCTCCATCAACAGAATAGTGCATTTACTTACCATTATTAGGGCACTTGACATATTCAAGGATGTTTTCAAAAATCTGAAAATTGTCCTTTGGGAGCCTAATCACAAGCAGAGGCATAACATCTTGCTTTGCTGGGTATAAGAAGAGTACCGGTATGATGTGCCGAAGTCCCCTTTCTCTCTCAAGTAAAGCGCAAACACTGGCTCCATCTTACAGAAGAGAAGCAGGGCCCAGGGAGCTGGGGATTTGCCCAGTGTTGGAGATGAGGTTAGGCCGAGGCTTCCTGTCTCCCAGACCAGCCAGCTTTCCACAGGTCTCAGTGCCTGGCTTTGGCTGGGACCAGGCACAAAGGCTGAGATTTGGATCTCAAGGCTGGGTGTTTGGAAGACAGGAGTGGGCAGGCCCGCAGGCTGTGAAGGCGACGCAGCAGATGGCAAGCTGAAGGCAGCCGAGGCTGAACACTGCTGTTCCGGCTGTTTATGATGTGACCCCTCTCCATGGTGGTGTGAGTCCTGCCCTCATTAGCAGTGCTTGGGTGAACTGGGCTTTGATGCTCTGCAAACATGGTCTGGGCTTCTCAGGCAAGGCCCAAGCATCAAGCTCTTTAATGGGAATAATGGCGACTTCTCATCATTGGAAGTCAGCAGGCAGGAGTTTACTGAAAGCCGACAAGAGAAATGTACATTTCTGAACATTCAATTAGCCCTCTTCTTTTTAACCCAAAATAAAGCATGCAACAATGCACTGCAGGAGTGGAAGAAAAGTTTTTTAAAAAATCATTGAATTGTACATTTAAAATGGGTGAATTTTATGGTGTATAAATTATACCTCAATAAAGCTGTTTTTAAAATGGGGAGTGGAAGAAAAGGAAAACATTCTTTATGAATTCTTATCTGGGATATTCAGCAATGCTTGCTGCATTATTTGATGCTTAGCTTTCATCTTTCCCAAAGCTGACTTCACAGTGACCTCTGACAGTCAGTTTCCATCTTGCAAGTGAAGAAAGTGAAGGCTTGAAGGGACTCTGGGTCTTTCCCAAAGAGAGCGAATAGCAGACCCAGAAGCGGGGAGAGAAAGGGTCCCCAGTGCACTCTGAGAGCAGGACCAGGAGACAGGACCATCTGGGTCTGCACCCCAAAGTGCACTTCAGACACAGGGTCTCGGGGCCCATGGCAGACACATACCTGGCACCCCAACCTGCCTGTCCTAGTTTCTCCTGCCTCCTCTCACTGGGTTCTGGATCTTATCACCAAACAACCAGAGCTTTGCTATGAGCATGGCCTGAGGGCAAAAACAGGAATAGCAGTGGCTACAGAACTGGCTGCAGGGCAAAAGCTAGCCCCCACTCCCCACCCACCCTCAAAGCCTTCTCAGCGATCCCCTCTGCCTGAGAGAGGGACACAGTAAACTGAGTAAACCACAAGAAACAAGAAGGCTCCAGTGGTTTCCTGGGAGCACATCCCTAGGTGCACAAACCGAGGGACAAGAAGCAGAGCTGCCGCTCCCAGAGAGTGCACAGACCAGCTTGGGCAGCGGGCCAGGAGTCCTCAGCCAGGTGAGCTGCGTCCTGGGTGGCTCTGTCTGACCCTTCAGTAGGACTTGACCATTCCTGCGGTCCAACCTTGAGGTGGGAGCCCTAAACCACTTTGACCTCCAGCAGTAACCATGCCATTTGACTCCTCCAATTCCCTTGTCCTCCAATCCAAGGAGCAGATATGAGTGCTAGATTCTTGCTTAGGAAGAGGTCCAGGCTACAGCCTCTCCTGCAGTTCCTCCAAAAAGCCACCGGCACCTCAGAATTTCTATCTCCAGCGATGGCAAGAGCTGGCAAAATGACTCAGCTTCAGCAGAAGGGGATCTGCAGGGATCTGGTCCTAGAAGGTGAGGCAGTCAGACCTAGACAGGGCTGGGCAGCATTACAATACCCCTTTCACTCTGAAGCCCGTTTCCTCCCCACTCCATTGTGCAGTCTCAGTACCACCACAATCTTGGAGCACAAGCCAGTGGAGCCGGTGCTTTGTGTGGACTGCCCACTGAAGCAGAACTCGTCATGCGGGAATTCCTACTTTCAGCATCACTGGCTTCAGGAGCCTCAATAGCCTTGGCAGGGCCTCCAGATGTGCTCCTCTTGCTTGGCCAATTAGCCCATGCACAACGCTCAGAGCTGTGCCTTTTGTTGCATTCACTGCTCAAAGCTTTGCAAGTTCTTTCGTGCCCCACTTCCCACCTGTCTCCATGAATTAGCATGGACCTGTCAGGATGTATCTGTAAGCTCCACTCATCAACAGGCTGTGTGTCAGGCACTGTGGGCATATCACTGAGACCACATTATGGCATTTCCCAGGTGCCCTATGTGATCATTGGTAGAACTTTTTGAAAAACAAGTCATGCACAATAAAGACTGGGTATGACCATGGGGAAGCAAATGACCTGAGTAAGTGGGTCTCTAGAAACCCATCACTCTCATTCACAGGGGCCCACCTAGGAAGGACTCAAGCAATTGGTAGTCAAAATATACTTGGCAAACAACTGGCAAGGGACAGTACTAACCAATTGACAGGAATGCTCAACAAAGCCTAGAGCAGGATCCTGGGGTTCTTGGCTGGGCCTTTGAGTTGCTGATTGGTGAAAATAACTGGAGCATTCCAAGAAAAGGGCCAGAGCACCTGGGGTTGCAGGGGTGCCTGGAGGTATTTTAGGCGGCAGCTGTTTGCCACCGCTAGGAAGGTATTTCAATAGTTTAACAACTAGTTTGAACCAGTACAGACCAAGTGAGTAGCCTCCTGGGGACTAAAGTATCTCCAGTCCTCAAGTCAGACAACAATTCTTGGCGCATAATTTGCAGGTAGGGCTGTGATCAGGACTGTGAGCTCAGCAATAAGCCCCTTAATGTCTCCAGCTGCAGTTTTCTCTTATCTATGATGAGATTGATTAAACCTACATTCTAGGAGAGGTAGGTGCAGTGCAATGGAATTGGGGTACACTGTACTGGGGAATCAGCTCCAGGGATAAAGCTTTTAGAGTAGACACCCAAGATCAGCCTGCAGTTGGACCCCAAATAATGTACTTTGCCATTTTGTGGTTTGTTTATTTTGTTTGAGACAGGGTCTTGCTCTGTTAGGCTGGAGTGCGGTGGCAAAGCTCACTGCAGCCTCGACCTCCTGGGCTCAAGTGATCCTCCTGCCTCAACCTCCTGAGTAGCTGGAGCTACAGGTGTATACCACCATGCTTGGCTAATTTTTGTATTTTTAGTAGAGATGGGGTTTCTGCATGTTACCCAGGCTGGTCTTAAACTCCTGGGCTCAAGCAATATGCCCACCTTGGCCTCGCAAAGTGCCGAGTTTATAGGCATGAGTCACTGCACCTAGTGCCACTTTAGAGAGTACCTTTTTGTGATGCTTACCATGCTGGGCTTTGGGATACTTGCTTGTAGGTTCAGAAACTATCTCCAAATAATAACACTAATCCCAAGGCTTTCAGTCTTGCAGTCTTCACTGTGGTTCTTCCTGCCCCCATCCATGGGCTACCCCCAGTCTGCTGAGGTTCTGGATGCTCTGGGTCTGGCTTCTTGGTTTCAGATCTGTACAGCCACCTGTCTAGCAGCTTTGAGCCCCACAGAGTGCTCTTTCCTCCTCCTGCATCCTGGTTCTTCTTGGCCTCTACTTTGGGGTGTACTTCCCTGGAGTGAGCTTGAGGATAGCACTTATTCTTCAATTGAAGCATCTTTTCCTTTAGGAAGCCTTCCCTCTGCCCCATTTCCCCTCACTTCAAGCATCCTTTCCTTTAGGAAGCCTTCCCTCTGCCCCATTTCCCCTCACCTGCAGGGACCCAATGGCATCTTATACACCCTTGATCAGAGCATTGATTACATTCTCCATGTATTTGCTTTTCCCACTAAGTTGGATGCTATATGAGGATAGGGAACACATCTGAGTAATCTTAATATTTCAATACCCAAGCAATAAGCTTGTCATAGAATAAATTTGCTTAAATATTTGTTGCTTAGCTGATAAAACGGGTTAACACCCATTGTGGGCAAAGCTGACAGTGAGCTCCAAGGCCCAGCAAACAAAGGGAGCACAGCCATCAGGGAGCCTCTCTGAATAGGGCTGGCCAAGCTGCAGCTCCCTGCACCCTGGGGATGAGCAGGAATGACTGCTTGCCGGGTCCCTCAGGGAGAATTTCAATGTCAACATTGAGGAAGGAGTCAGCCTGTTTGCCTGTTAATGTCAGAAATGTCATGCTTTGCACAGACCCATCAACTGTACCTTTCTCTTCAAGGGTGGAGTGATTAGTGTCCTCTGGAGGGAATCGTCCCCTCAGGGCTTGATGGTGAGGATTTCTGTAATGAGCACCTTGGAGACTGAGGAGAGTCAGGAGGGAAGACAGGTATCAACGTGTCTGCCAGAGCTTTGGGGACACCGTGGGCTGGGTTTCAAGGAAGGAAGAGAACTCCTGGCCTGACTCTCTGGCTGTCTGTGGTTCTGTGGTTTGAGCTGGACACTTCCTAAGGGCATCTTAAGTCAGTTTTCTAGAGTCTCTGGGTCTTCCCACCTCATTGCCCTTTGTGCCTGGGTTTCTGGGAGGAGGGATGTTTGGACCCTTCAGTGGAATCTTTTTGATTTTGAGCCTTACTTGGTGAGATTTGAAAGAGAGAGAGAGAGAGAGAGGCAAGAAGAAGACACAGCCTCCTCTCCCTGCCTCCCTCCTTATCTTCCTTCTCCCTATATTTTGGGGGTAATTACTCCATGCACAGTCCTATTCTGGATACTTGGGAGAGAAGCCTGGTAATTCTCTGGTATAAGAGATTTACAGAGGAGTCCTGGGAGAGCAGTGGAGATTGCTTACCAGTGACCATATTTTGTGGAACTACCTGAGAAGGTCTTAAACGTGCCCTGTCAGTCTGTGTAACTGGGCACAATCATTTGCTTAAGTGAACTGGGGAGGAATTAACTGCACACAGCTGGAATTTGCCCTGGCCATGCCTTCACTGGCTTTGTGCTCCTACCTGTTGGCACAGGACTGCAGCCCTGTTTCTACTCCCTCTGAAAGATTTGGGGAATCTCTAGTAGGCAGGGAGTTTTCTGACCTCACCACGACCCACTGCTAATGCCCTATTCGTTCATTTTACTGGTATTGGTTGAGCACCTACTAGGTGCCAGATGCTGTTCTGAGTCTGAGGGACTCAACAGAGAACAAAGCAAATGCCTGACCTCACAGAGCCACGTTCCAGTCAGGGAAACAAACAACAAGCAAAATGAATGGAGACTGTATTAGTCTGTTCTCATGCTGCTAAGAAAGACATAAGTGAGACTGGGTAATTTATAAAGAAAAGGAGGCTTAATGGATTCACAGTTCCACATGACTGGGAGGGCTCACAATCATGGTGGAAGGTGAAAGAGGAGCAAAAGCATGTCTTACATGGTGGCAGGGAAGAGAGCGTGTGCAGGGAAGCTCCCCTTTATAAAACCATCAGATCTCTTGAGGGTTATTCACTATCGTGAGAACAGCATGGGAAAGACTTGCCCCCATGATTCAATTACCTCCACCGGGTCCCTCCCACAACACGTGGGAATTATAGGAGCTACAATTCAACATGAGATTTGGGTGGGGATGTAGCCAAACCATATCAGAGACTATATATGTAAAAACTGGGGAGAGGGCTGGATGCTCAGGATAGGATTTGCTGAGAAAGTGACTTTTGAGTAAAGACATAGAAATGAGGGAACTGGCCAGGAGGATGTGCAGGGAAATGCTGGAGCTGAGGCACTCAGGTGAGATGTGCCTGGTGAGTCTGATGAGTGGCCGGTGTGGCTGGAGAGGAGAAAACCAGGGGCAGAGATGGGAGGTGAGTGCTGGGCCTTGCAGGTGTTTAACAAGAAGGTGGAGGAAGGCCCTTGGAGGGTTCTGATCAGAGAAGGACATGGCATGGTAATGTTTCCCCTGGCCCAGGGGTCTCCTCAGGCCATACTTGGGGTTCCCCAACCTGCCCTAATCACATCATCCCTTTCCTTCCGCCTTCCCTGACTCAAGCACCGCTTGGTCCCCAAGCATGGCTGTCTGGTGAAGCAGCCCCTTCACTTTCCCTTTCATCCTATTTCTCCCTGGGACCCAGACAAGCACTCAGGGCTGGGTGAGGGCAGGGGGTGAGTAACAGCCTCTGTGTTGTGCTCAGAATCCTCCAAATACTCTCCTTCACATGCTCTGGCTTTGCAACTCACAGAGTTCATTGTGCCCTGCTCAATCTCTGCCTCGAGTGGGCCATCCTGAGGAGTCCTCAGCCCCTGGAGATGTGCTTCTCTTAAGTCACCTCATCAGTTGGTCAGACATGCCCAGGTAGGTCTGAATCCCTGCAGGGGCTTCAGCCAGAGTCCAATCCTGGAAGGTGCCTCATCCCTAGATGCCAGACATCAGAGGGTCTGGGTATCACTAGATAGGCCAAACACCCCAGGACCCCTGTAGAAGACCCAGCCCAGACACTTCTCCGAGGCCTCTTTGCCTGTCCCCCTTATGTCAAAGGTGGTCCCCTTTGCTGGATGACCATGTAGGCCTGCTTTCTCACTGGAGACGGGAGTGGAGTCTAGGTCTGGTTAAGCATAGACCACTTGTCTATGGACACGGAAAGCCTTCACGTGGGGCTGGATGGTGTCAGCATCTTCTAGAGCTGGAGACCTTGGCAAGGTCACCTTCCCGTCCTAACTCCAGCGGCCTGATAGGGCTGTGGGCTTTGTGGGGGCTTCAGCAGTGTTTATGGAGAGCTTACTGTGTGCCAGGCACTGTGCCAAGCTCCTTACCTGACCATCTCATTTATCCTCACACATGTTCTATGAAGAAAGCACTATTATTATCAACCCCATTTTCCAGAAGAGGAAACTGAGGCTCAAGGTGAGGTGACCAAACTGGCAAATGGTAGAGCTGGAGGATAAACCCTAGGATTCTGACTCCACAGCCGTGTTCTTAACCAACTCTTTGGAAGTAAAGAAAATTAAATAGAGTTCAGAGAGGCAAGGCCTCCTTACCTCAGGAGAGTCAACTCTAAGGTACAGGGCAGACAGGGCTGGAGAAAGGGTTGGGGGTGGCACACTTTTTTTTTGTTTTTAAAGAATCAGATAGTGTTTTCAGATTCTTGGGTCATATCATCTCTGTCATACATACTCAACTCTGCTCTTCAGCTCCAAAGATAATATGTTAACAAGTGGATGTGACTGTGTTCATAAAACTTTATTTACAAAAACAAGTGGTGGCCCTTGGACCATGGTTTGCCACCCCTGGTATAGAGAAAAGAATGTGGAGTTTGGAGGAGCCAGGCCTTTATTCGATGTCACTGACACACTGGGTGGCCTTGGATTAGACATTTAACCTTTTCACTTTTGGTTTCATCTTGTCTAACCACTATGGGTTACTTATTAACTGATGTATTTTGAAATGATCGATTGAGTCCCTTGTAAGAAGCAGTTACTGTGCTAGGAGCTGGCAGTCCAGCAGGGGTCAAGTCAGATGTGGTCCTGCTCTGTGGAGTTGCACCAGTGAGGAGGAAGAGCGGCAACATTTGATAAGGAAATGACCTATCACAGTGCTTGACTCTTGGCAGAAATTCAACAAATATTACATCTTTCCTGCTGTAGGCCCCCCACCTCATCTTTCAGGACTCACTGGCTTTGAATTTGTCATCCTTCGTGTCCATACTGAGTGAAAAGGTAGGACCATGTGGTGTCACCAGGACTTTAATATGTTTATAATTTATTATTATGCAATGCAGGCCTAATTTTGGATCATAATTTTCCATTAACTGATCTCATTTTACTTGATAATAGCCACTTAGGTATTCGAGAGCAATAAAACTACATTTCTTTTAAATATTATATAATTCAGTTGGTTCACCGATGTAGATTTTTACTACCCCCCATTCCAAACGAATGAGTCATACATCTTTTTAGAGATAACAAGGACCTTCAAGATCATGCATGCTTGTGCTACCCTTCAAGCATGCCTAGTAGGGGAGAAGAATGAGCAAGTTCTGGGATGGAGCTTTGGGCAGGCCACTGCAATCCTGACAATGCTGTGTCTTAGAAGAGTTTGCATAGTTTGCATTTTATTCTTCAATATATCCTAATCTGTTTAATTTTCTGACTTTGCTTTTACATCTTTAAGGAAAATCAGTCACCGAGATGGTATGCCATGTTTGTCTTTGTACTTCACGTACTTTAGCAGCTCATTGCCTTATAGAGGCTGTATAGCATAGTGGGAGGACCACTGCCTGGGAAGAGCCTTCCCAGGATTGAAATCCAGCTACTGCACTTCCTTCTGTGTGAACCTGGACAAGTTTTTTATTCTCTCTATGCCTCACTTTCTTTATATATAAAATGAAGATGACAACAATTCCTACCTTATAGGGTGAGATGAGTTGATAAGAGAAAATGCTTAGGACAGAGCCTGGCTCATGGTAGGAGTGAGCACTCATCAAGTGTTAGCTCTGATGTTTATCCCAGGAGTTACAGGGGTGTCCCATTTGGAGGACGTGGCCCGGAGAGGTACCTTATGCATGTGCACCCAGTGAGTTCAGCACCTGGGAGTTCATTTACAGATCTTTTTGCATCCTCACACTGAGGTCTTGGCATCTCTGCTTTCAGGATCGTGGGCTTGCTAAGTCCCTTTCTGCTCTTGATAGCCTCTGCCTGCTTCCGGTGATGGAGGCTTCCTGCCACTGGAGCACCCCTTCCATGGTAGGAGGAGCCTATGTTTTGGAAGCCTCCCTCTTTTGTTCCCAGGCAGTTTCCTTTCTCTCAGGTGGGCTTTTAGGAGAGCACCGCGAGAGGAGGTGGCAGTCCATAGCCCCAACTCTCCAGCTTTGAAGACTTCAGAACCCTAGCTCCTTGCTCATCTCCAGCCTGTACTTAGGTGTGTCATACACCCATTGGCTCCATACAAGCCAACAAGGGGATGTGGGCAGGTGTCCCAAGCCTGCCTCCCCTGCCTGCCTCTCCTGTCCCTGACCTGCTTCTGTTTTTTCTGATCACTGTCTCATTCCAGACTCCTGGCTCCATCTCTTACTTCCCTCATGAATCTGTGAGCATAGAAGACCCTGTCCAGTGGGCTTGCCAACTCTGTCCAATTTCTCTGATTTCTGACCTCAAATGATTCACCTGATGGCCTGTCCCAGGGAAGTAATTCCAAAGTCCTGGACTATCAACCCATGTCCTGGCAAGATCTATCTTTTAGCCCCCATCAAAAAGAGATTTCAATAACCTTCCCTTGCTATAATAATCCGAATTGCCATTGGCCGTGCACTTGTTCTGAGACATAAACTGATCTAAATGCTTTATACATTTTATTTAATGGAATCCTCACAGTCTCTGGAGGGTGGTTGGATGTTATTATCTCTGCATTCTAGGTGGGGGAATTTTGGCATTGGGAGGTTGACTGTGCTATGGTCATGTAGCCAGGACGTGGTGGAGCACTGACTGGAATACACGACTGTGTGACTTCAAAGCCTCTGCTCTTACAGTTAGTGATTCCCCTCCATTTTTCTGGGAAATTCTTGAGAAACCATGTGCTGGCCTTGAGCTGCCTCCGCCAAGTCCACCAGGGCTCCCATGAGCAGGGCCCGGAGCACAGGGCAGGCTGGGTGTGGCTTGGCTGTCACCTGTGTCATGGATTTGCTATTCTGGTGGGCAGTGTCTGGAAGCAGCAGGAGGCAGTCTGGCTGGGGTGCTGACAGCCAGGTGAATGTCACGTGGTGCACCAGGCAACTCACTGCAGGACCAGACGGTGAAGAGGGAGAAGAGCTGGCAAGAACTGGGTGGAGGAGTAGACTCCCAGCTTGGGTGCCTCAATGTGGGGTGGGCTTGGGAATTGCAGGAAATGGGGGTACAGGCTAGGGACAGAGAAGCAGATGCCCAGTTTGAGGGCTGGGGCCAACATCTCTGGCAGGGAGGCAGACTGGAGAAAAAGGGGGTCCTGACTTGAAGCCATGGGGCATCAGGGTCACATCCATCAGCTTCTCAGCAGACCCTGTCAGGTGTATTTCTCTATCTCCTGTGCCTGGTGGTTGTGGGTTAGATGAATGGATGGATTCATGGATGAATGGGTCTTTGGAAAGCATGAAAACCCAAGTCAGCCCCGACTCCTGAAAGAAGGGGCTAAGATTGTTTTACCAAAGGCTGTTTGTGAGGAAGGGAAAGGGACTGTCATGGCACATGCAGGGGTGCACTCTGACCCACTGTCTCCTGTTCCTTCTTTCTCCAGAGGCTCCTGCCAAGCCTGAGGAGGCAGAGGCCGAGCCCTTCACAGACTCCTCTCTGTTTGCACACTGGGGCCAGGAGCTCAGCCCCGAAGGCCGGCGCGTGGCCCTGAAGCAATTCCAGTACTACGGCTACAACGCCTACCTCAGCGACCGCCTGCCCCTGGACCGGCCCCTGCCTGACCTCAGACCCAGTGGGTGAGCAGAGTCAGTGACCGGGCCCTTGTTGACCTGCCTGTGGGGAGATGGGGTCCCCAGAGTGCTGGGAACAGAGCCAGGACTGGGCGCCTGGATTCTTGGGTCCCTTTCCTGCTTCAGCCAGGGCCTGTCCCCTCGGCTTGCGTTAGGCAATCACTCTCCTCTTCCCTCAGCCTCAGTTTCTCCATTAGCTGAGTAGGGGCAAAGCTTTCTTCCAGTAGAGATTTTGAGGATTAACAACTTAATTTACTCCTTAAGGACACTACAATCATCTCACATTCCTGTTAATACGTCATTTTAACCCAATTAGTTGCATTTTATGCAGAATCTTTTTTCTGTAAATTAGTTTTTAAAGTACATCCATCTTGCGGGGCTAACAAGTCATTACATCTGACAGAGAAGTCTGTCTTGACTTCTCTCTTTGTTACAGAAGGATGTTCCTTTAAGGTTCAGTGAGAATTCTTATTACTCCCAATTATTAAAAATGTGGGCACGTACCTCAGCCGAGAAAATCTCATTAGTTTTTGTGAGCTTCCCCCACAGTGTTTTCCCCCTTTTCTCCTCATTTTTACATTTTTTTAAAAGCTGCAAACCATAGTGAGCCTATATCTGGAGTCTTTGAGAAAGATCTTGCTGCTGGGTTTGGAGGCTGTGTTCTTTTAGGGAGAAGATTCAGTTCAGCTCCACGGACATTCATTGAACACCTGCTGTATACTCTATAATTGGGTATGGTTGTTTGTGGCTCAGGGAGAACCTGGCTGGGCTAGGATGAAAGAGTAGCTGAGGATGTCCAAAGGGAGAGAAGAATGTGCTTTCACTTGCAGGTCATTTATTAAGCACTTCTGTGCCAGCATAGTCTAGATACAGGGATGATACAGTTTGGCTGTGTCTCCACCCAAATCTCATCTTGAATTGTAGTTCCCATAATCCCCACGTATTGTGGGAGGGACCAGGTAGGAGGTAACTGAATCATGGGGGTGGTTTCCCCCATACTGTTCTCATGATAGTGAGTAAGTTCTCATGAGATCTGATGGTTTTATAAGCGTCTGGCATTTTCCCTGCTGGCTGTCATTCTCTCTCCTGCCACCCTGTGAAGAGGTGCCTTCCACCATGATTGTAAGTTTCCTGAGGCCTCCCCAGCCATGCAGAAACTGTGAGTCAATTGAACCTCTTTCCTTTATAAATTACCCAGTCACAGGTATTTCTTCATAGCAGCATGAGAATGGACTAATACAAGGGACAAAGCAGTGAACAAAACATACAGAAACCCCTGCTTCACAGAACTGGCATTCTAGTTGGGTGGAGAGAGACAGTAAACAAAACGAAGAAGTCAAATATGCAGTATGTTAGATGGTGGTGAGTGCTATGGAGAAATATAAAGTTTGAGAGAGAGAGAGACACCTGGGACAAGAGTGGGGAGCTGCAATTTTTCCTGGGTGGTCAGAGAAGACCTCAGTAAGAGGTGACATTTGAGCAAAAACCTGGAGGAGAAGAGGAAGCAAGCCATGGGGGTACTGTTGGAGGATGGGGGGAGTACCTTTCAGGCAGAGGAAGTGACAAGTGCAAAGGCCCTGAGGCAGAAGCATGCATGCCATGTCATGTTTGAAGAAGAGGAAGGAGGCCCCTGTGGCTGGAATGGGGTGTGCAAGGGGGCAGTAGTTGGAGATGAGGACAGAGGAGCAACAGGAAGCAGATCATTAGGGCAGTGGTTCTCAACCTTGCTGCACATCCTACACATCAAGGGAGCCTTAAAAAACAATCCTGATGCCAAGGCCACACCCCAGACCAATTAGATAAGTGTTTCTGGGGTGGCACTCAGCTTCAGTATTGTTTAGAGCTCCTGGGTGATTCCGACGTGCAGTCAAGGTGAATCCCAGGAGAAGGGCTTCATAGACTTTTGCAAGGAGTGCGACATTTTCCATGGGAAGGGCTTGAGCAGATTAGCAATATGCTAATTGTCACTTGCAAAGGTGCCTGTGGCTGCTATGCTGAGAACAGACTGAGGGGGCAAGGCTGGGACCATGGAGACCAGTTAAGAGGCTTTCAGATGAGAGGCAGTGGTGGCTTGGACCATGATGGCAGCAGGGGAGGTGCTGAGATAGTGTTGGATTCTGGAAATATCGTGACGGTGACCTCAGCTAAGTGTCACGGGGCCTCAGTCCACAGAGGAGCTGCAGAGACCACTCCTGGGTCTGGAGAGGAGCTGGTCTGATGGGGGCAGCACACAGGGGCTCTGGAGAAGGGTCATCAGGAATAGGGCCCTCTAATTCTGCAGGGGACTTGGCCATGACCTTGGCCAGAAGAAGAGCCATGGACTTTTCAGTCATTCTGTTACAAAACACAGGCACAGCTCAATCCATATTTGTTCAAAATTAAAGGGAAAAGGAAAAGGAAGCCAAGGAAAGGGTGGATTTTACAGATTGTAACCTGGTTATAACAACAACTGGGATTCCCACAGTGCTGGACGTGCCGATAATGCCCTTCCCATTTGGACAACAGTAACACTGCAGTGAAGGTACGCCAGGCAATGGTAGATTCTTCCCGTTTGAGTTGAGGAAACTGAAGAGCAGAAAGAGTGTTGTCTGAGGTCACACAGTCAGATAAGCAGCTGAGCTGAGCCTTGAGCCCGTGTCTCAGATGCCGGATCGTGGCTTTGACATCGGCCCACCATTGTTTATTTGACTGTGCACAATCCTGCACAATGAGAGCGCATGCGGGAGCCCTTCATCTTTGACTGAGAGAAGTGCCCCACCCACTCTCACCTGTGGGAGGAATTTGCCTGAGAGGGAGGAACTCTGAAGGACTTTAGGTGGGCAGCATTCTACAGTTTTCTTCTGAGCTGCTGGAGAGGAGCAATCGTCCTTATAGAAAGACCTTCCCTCTGCACAGAACTTTACAGTCTGTGGAGCTTCCACACCTCCCCCGTGGCACCAAGCAACTTCTGTCAGCCCCTTTCTCTAGACAGAAAAACAGAATCTCTGATAAAAGGCAGAGCAGAGCCTCCTCACTCCTCAGGGAGGGCTCTGTGAAAGTGGCTTTAACAGTGGAGGGTTCTCTTTGCACATGTACTTGGAAGGCTCTGTCTAGCTCTATTTCAGCTCACGTGCCAGACGCACGCCCAAGATTGGAGAGCTGTTGGTGGACCACACAAAACAAGTATGTGCTTAGGTAAAACAGTGCTTCCTTTTGTCTGTTAATTTCCATAAAAACATCCCTGCCTTGTAACAAGGCCATTGCTTGGCTCATCCTGCTTAATTCATTTTGGAAACATCTTTTCAAAATTTTACTCTCATCCTATTTCAAACGACACTGGCAAACATTTATATAGGATGAGCCATGTTTTCAGGCATACGTTTGTCACTTAATGTATAAGAACTCCTTGAGTCTTCACAGTAAAACCTTCTGAGGTAGGTCCTATGATTAGCCTCCATCTTACAGAAGAGGAAACTGAGGCATGGGGAGATGATATCTCCTGCCCAAGGTCACTAGTGGCAGAGCTGGGGCAGGTGGAATGGCAACAGAATTTGTGCATGTAACCGCTGTCCTACACTGCCTTGAGGCATCCATTTGTGTCACTCTAATGGGAGTGGCAGGCCCGCTTTAACAATATAGCACTGAGCATTTGCTGATCAGTTTTGGAGGGAGGACGGTCGCGTCCACATGTTGGAAAAAACTGTTTTAGTGAACATGAAACCAAGGCTTGTTGCCAAGGCTCAGCATGATGCCTGGGCTCTGGCTAATGTTGGGATTTGGACTGAGGGGATGTGGGTCAGCATGTGGAGAGGAAGCCCACAGTCACTGCAGTCTCTGGAAGATTCATGCTGTGTGGCTCTTGCCATAGCCAGAGCCCCTGTGCCTCTTGTGAATTCCGGTTTGCTCTTCGGGACTTCTGTTCCTGCTGCTTGTATTCCACACTTTGCTCTTGGTATTCTTGGCTCTAGTCTTCCAAATTCTAACCCTGATGTTATTCTTGGCTTCATTCCTAGATCAGAAAGTGAGCGTTCAGAATCCTGCCCACCCTCCTTTCTCTCACCTCTAGCTAGTCACTTACTTTGTCTCCTTTTTTTCTTGGTGCTGAAAGATGTAATCTGACCCAGCTTGTCATGTGGCTGAGATAGGACCACGCTGCGCTCAGTGCCTTATACACAAGACAGGACACAACTAGAAGGAAAAACATCGGTCCAGCCAGTTGCTAGACCTCATTTATTTTTTTATCCAGCCAACATTTACTGAGCACTCATCATGTGCCAGGCACCCAACAAAGCGTCGGACGGATGTCTCCTGGAGTTTACACTGAGATGGGAACCCAGACAGAGGTTGGTGGGAGGGTGAGTCTGCTGACCGTTTCCCAGGCTCCATGGCGGGGAGGACTTGTCCTCGCAGGCTTTTAGTAAGGCAGTGGCCTGGATGTGATGGCCACAGAAGCACTGTCCCTCTGGTGCCTCTGTGGCAGGGAGGCAGGGCCTGGAGGGTGGCATCTGCAAGGCACCTCCCTGTGCTGACTTCCCTGGGGAGAGTTGTTTTAACAGTCCAGACTCTAGAGAGACATCTGGGATCTTTGAATTTTGGGGGGTCCTGGCTTCATGGATAGGCAGAATAATGGCCTCCCAAAGATGTCCACATCCTAATCCCCCACACCTATGAATATGTAATAGGCATAGGAAGTGTGCCGGTTTTTCCAACCTCATCTGCACAAAGAGGGGACAAACTTCCTCAAGGATCCAGGCCCCTTGGCTCCTGGGGAAATCAAAATGCCATTCATCCTCCTTGCAGTGTTGTAGCAGCAGTAGAGCAGACCCCTCAGCCATGCAGGTGGGAAGACCTGGGGGAGACAGGACACTTCAGACTCTTCTGGTGAAGCCTCCTGGACCTCATCCATGTGGGGCCTTGGCCAGGGCTGGGCAGGGGTTCACTTGCTTCCTTCCTGGTCTGGGAAGATACCTAGTCTCAGGGTTGAAGGGCAGAAAGTCTTCATCCCAGCCTGGCTGGACCCAGCTCCATCCCCCATGGCCCCAGCTGCAGGCTCCAGATGTCCTATGGCTTTCTCTGTGTGCTTCCTCCTGCCTCTCGGTGTCCACCCTCTTTCTCCTTATTGGTAGGCTCCAAAATAATCTAGGAGGGGCAAGAAGAGAAAAAGGAAACATCAAGTCTCAATTGGGGTGTGGACTACAGAGGCGTACACACGCCAAAACTCATTGAACTATACACTGAAGCTCTGTGCATTTTACTGTGTGTAAGTGAAACATCATTTCTTTTTGAAAAATGGAGATGTGAGAAAGCGACTGAGGAAGTCCTTTGCCCAAGGAGTGGAGAGGTAGGAGGAGGGGACATCTTTTGGGAGGTCACTGAAAAGATGGGTGTGAGTTGTGGAGAAGGAGGATGGTACAAGGTTGAAGTGAGCTAGCCAGTGTGAGGTGGTTCAGGAAGGCAGGCTTCTCACCCCAGCGACAGCCAGGCCAGGCAGGTGGCATATGTGTGCTCTCCAGTTCTGCAGCTTTGGTCTCAGACTCATGTCACATTCTTTTCTGCAAGAAGTGGCTGTTTCCAAACAAGGGGCGCAAGGAAGTCTAAGGGATCATGGGTGTGGATAGGAGAAGTGGGGGCTCTGGTCTCAAGCTCCGGGGTTGTTGTGTTTCCATGGCAACTCTATGGCCTCCCTCCAAGGCAGCTCAGGGCAGAGCCTCTGGCAGGCACTGCCTCCTGCCTCTTGCCAGCAGATCTTCAGAGGCTCCTAAGCCTTATCAATAATGACTTTGCCCTTCTCACCAGTGTCCCCTGAGGCCCATGTCCCTCCCTCCCAGGGGTTAGGATGGACTGACTGGCTCTTGGGTTTGACAGGTGGGTTAGGGCTTGGGGCTAGGACAGGAGGGGTTGGCAAAGGCGGTCAGAATAAGTTCTGCAGCCCTAGGTGGGGATAATTGGGACAGATCCACACGCAGGCTCACAAAAGAGCCCTGGGTCTTTTTTGTAAATTAGGGATGGTACTGCAAAGTTTGTGTAATGTTTGTAGTGCTCACGGGCCACTGCCTGACACATAGGAACTGCTATTTAACTTTTAGTCACTTTTATTATCTGGGTCTCTGACTTGTAAAAGAGAAGACTTGGGGGAACATGTTCATGACTTTAACAACCTGAAGGACTGCTATGTGGACAAGGAGCACATGGGACAGGGCACTGCCCTGGCAGTAGATGAGAGCAGGGCCAGACAGGCACTGCAGGACAGGTTACACAGAAGTCCCTGGGGGAGTGATTTCTCTCCAGCCCCAGAGTTCTGGGCATCAGAGGCCGAGCCCTGAGCCAGGCTTTGCTAGAGAGCAAAGTTGCCCCATTCTTCCTTAGAATCTGCCTTCCCCTGCCCTGGCAGATCTATCAGGACCTGCCTTTCCCTGCCCCAGCAGATCTGCTCTGCCCCACCTTCCTCAGCTGTAGATGCTACGGGCCTGGCCTGCTCACTGACAAACCCACCACATAGAGTATCCCTAATGTGGCTTTTCCATCAGAGCCAGCTGGCTTTTGTTCCCTGGGTGGCTGTTCATTCAGCCCAGGGATCCCACATTCCCCAGATCTCTAAGATGTCTTGGGGACAAATGGTATCCCTGCTTCCTGTTGGTTGCTTACATTGTAAATGATTCTCTTTCCTGATTTCCTATTTTCCGTCTACATTTTACATAGCAGGGCCTTTCTCTAAATTGGTAAATTCACCTGAAAGGATGATGGTTGAACTTCTGCCTCTGGATGAAAGTTGGATGTTTTGATGATCACATATACTTAGCAGTTTACTCATCAGCAATTCCTGCACCCAATTCTGCTCTTAGATGCAGGCCTGGCCGATTTCTCTTGCATCGCAGAACTCCCAGTTCGCAGATGTCCATTGTCTCTTCCATATCTGGGCCAGATGTAGTGTCTTGCCAAATCTCTGAAGTCCTGGATATACTTAGTATCCCCACCCTGCCTCCATCATCCTGTTCTTCACCCCTTTGGCTTGTGGGATGATCTAGTCTTATTGCTGCAGTCAGGCAGGGAGTAAATGTACAACTCAGTGATTCCATTCCCATCAGGTCATGGTGGAATTCCCATCCACAGAGCACTTATGGACCTGAATTCTTTCTGCTGTTCATTTATTCATGTGTTCATTCAGCCCATCACCAGGTGCATTCTGAATTTCTACTCTATGCTGAACTTCATACCCGGTATTAGGGATACCTGATGAGCAAAGCAGACACGGCCCTAACCTTGTGCAGCTTATAATCTAGTGGAGACACTGACGTTTGTTAAATGATCACATATAAAAACATGTTGCAATAGCATGTACATGGCATGAAAGAAAAGCAGAATCTGTGAGAGTCTCACAGGGCACTGGACTCCAGCCCAGGAAGGGAATTGGTCTTTCTCTGCTGGGTTATGTACGTGTTCTCAGGGAGCAAGGAACCAAACCTATGCAGGTGACCACAGGTGGTTGGGATTTTTTTGAAGGCTGACGAAGGCCTACAATCACACAATCAGAAGCCACACAGGCAGGCTCTGGAGGAGGCAGCGTAGTTCAAGACATCCTGGACAGCTCTAGCCTGCCATCCTCTTTGCCCCACTTCTGCTGTGTTTCTAACAGTGACTTCATGTCCACGTCTACGGTTCACTCACTGACAACGCCCTTCTTCCTGTTCATCATTTCTGCTCCCCTGGGCCTCACTTATCACCTTCTTAGGATCTCCTACATTCAACCCCTCCATGAGAAAGGCTGGACAGGGCCACTGGTCATTCTTTAAAATTACTAGATCCAGCTACGCAGAGCTTCTGTGCTAGGCTGCCTCATAGGCCTGCAGCTAGCTCTTTGATGGCTGTTTGGGGCTCAGGAAATCAGTCACTGGTCCTGTTAATTTTGAGTCAAATGGAGATGCCACACAACAGAAGACACAGCAGCCTCGGTGCAAGCAGTCACCGGGACTGTACATCTCAGAGGCAGGAGTGTCACAGGAAGACCATGTTGGGCTTCAAAGGCTCGGTAGTGTTGATCGTATTTGTCCATGTCATCCTGCTAGACAGAATACAGCCTCTCCATTCTTCATGCAGATTTGGCATCCTGGGAACAACTCCTTCATTTCGCCCCTCCTCAAGGTCTCTGGGTTGCCAGTGACACAAGACCACTGTCTCACTATCGGCACTTCCGGGTGGGTATAGAAAGGAAGATATAGAAACCATCATTCAGCAGGGTTATGAAGACAAGCTTTGGAATCAAATGAGCCCAGGTTTAAAACCTGGAAGATAACTTACCATCTCGACTCTATTTCCCTCAACTGTTAAGTGGGGGATAATAATGCCATTTACCATACAGAATTGTAGAAAGGAATAAAATGGGGAAAATAGTAAAAACATCTGAACAAGTCTCAGCATGGTTTCTGGCATATGGTAAACAGTAAATGGAAGTTTTTAGTATTATTTCTGAGTATTCCGCATGGGGCAGCCAACACCCTGCAGTCTCTTAGCCCCAGAGGCTATGGGGATACAGATACCAGCCAGAAGGAGGGACAGTCTTGATTGTTCACTTGGCCAATGGGAACCTCCACACTGCCCTCATCCTCTGGTTTTATTATGTCCTGCAATCTGGGAGCTGACAGGCCTGGGAATCTAATCTGGAAAGATCTGGAAGAAGCTAGATGTATCTGAGTAAGGCCAGAGGATAATCAAGCTAGTCCCATGGGTACAGGTAGGAGACAGAGGCTGGAGTGAGGCCATCGGCAAGAAGACAGTGCCGATCCTGGGGCCAGACCCTCTCCCTGGGTGTACGTCCCAGGGGGTTAGTGAGCCTGAACCCTTGTATGCTGACTATAGCTGAGAGGGGAGGGACTCTCCAGGAAAAGCCTGGGGAGAAAGCAGGACCAGGAAGATCCCCTCAGGGGAGTGGTTGCCTGGAGTTCCACCGTCTCACTTGCTTTGTCAGGTGGTCCCCGCCTCCACTCCCAGAACCCTGGCATAGCTGGATGCTGTTCCTAGTGTGTCTTGGCAGACAGACCCCAGTTCACAGTCTACTTTGATCTTCATTCTAGAACGGGCCTGCTCACTCTTCCCACCCCCCACCCCCAGGTCAAGCAGCCTCTATGAACAATTCACTCTGATAGACTAGGACCTTGCAGACTTGCTGAGGTCAAAGAGGGGAGGGTCTGCCAATCCAAGATGGAGGTGTCCGGCTATAGCACATGAGGTCTGGCCACCATCCCGGGTCTTATCTGGTGGCCGAGAGCCGGGCTTTACCTCACTTATTCCTCCACTGCTTCCCCGCCTCTCACATGATCGTACAGCACTGCAGCCCTTGATGTAAATTTGCCTCATACATATCTCCAAACAGTCCTGGCGGATCTCTGCAGAGAAGCCCCCTAAGTTGTTGCTCCCCATCCCTGCATCTCCTTCTGTGTGCAGAGCTCGATAGCATGGAGTCTGTCATGACCATCAGTTCCGGCTTGTTAGACAACCATATCCCTCCGCTCTCAGAAATGCCTTGTTTTTTTTTATCTCTAGTGGAAAATGGCTCAGCTTTGAACAAGAATAAAAGTAAAAAGGGAGGTTTTCATGGCTTAATTTTACAGGAAAATATGCCTGTTCTCAAAATGAGCATGGGCTCGGTCTTGTGCAGTTGTGAGTTCTCAAGGAGCTTAAACACGGAAGGGCTGGTCCCAGAGTGTGACTCCCAGAGCTCTGTGTCCTCAGCCCTTCTCTGCAGAGGTGAGCAGAGAGGCAAGTGCAGAGGCAGACATCAGGGCAGAGGGGAGGGAGGCTCTGGGCTAGTAGGCAGGGTCCCAGCTGCGGCACGACTGGAGCAGAGTGTGTGGGTGGCCCAATTCTGGAAAATCCAGGTGCTCTGGGAGGGCATCTTAGCAGTACAGATTTGGGAGCAAAGGCCACCGGGTCAGTGCTGGGTTGCCAGGCCAAGAAAGTGGCTGGACTCTGGAGCAAAAGCTCTGGGCTTGGGTCCAGAGCAGTCCTCTCCCATGCAGCTCTTGGAGGTGTGTTCTTTTCAAGGTGACTTGGACTACAGCACAAAGCCCTCTGTCGTGAGTTCAGTGTCTGCAGTGATGAGGATGGCATGACCAGGAAGGATGTAGATGTCTTGCTTGAGATGTTCTTCTTCCCTCTTTTTGCCCCTGCCCTTCAGCAATGTACATTCTGCTTCAGTGTTGAGGTGAAGATACTAACTACAGACCGTGTCATGATGTGGCATGCACGTGTGTTTTGTGGAACCTGAAAGGGAATTTATTCAACAAACGCCAACGGAAGACCTGCTGCTTGCATCATGGTGTGTGGCAGTGGGCAGGAGGCTGTGAGCAAGGCCAGTCTGTGCTCTCAGAGCTGGTGGTGTAGGCATGGAGGACCGTCTGACCTGGTGTGCCTAGGACTTTCAGTGCTGAAACTGGGAAGGTCCTGGGCAAACTGGGATGAGCTTGTCACCCTATGTAGTCACGATGGTGGCAAGGGGATGTGTCCTGTGGCATTTGTGGGTTGGGAGGGAGGGGAAGTTGGAAAACATGTAAGATAGAAGAGCCTCAATCTTGCGGAGAGAAGCCATCTGAGTGATCCTTTCTTCCCATGTCCTTATTCTGTGACCAAGACATAGAGCAGAGAGGGAAGGTGGCTCGTTCATGGTCACACAGCAAGGTGGGGCAGAGCTGGGAATAGCACCTGGGTGACTTCATCCCCTTCAAACGCTTTCCCTAAAATGATCCCCCCATATCATCTTCCTTATCCTGCTCACCCCTCGCCTCTCTGCTCACCCAGGGCCACATTAAGTCAGGTGTGGAGGAACTGAAGGCCGAGGGAAGGTGTCTCCTGATGCCAAGAGAGAGGCCACACAGCAGCATGGCTGTCGCCAGGAGGCCCCGGCAGTCCCAGGAGAGAAGAGAAAAGAAGGATTTAAGGAGGTCAGGGAGTTTGGCCTGAAGGGATTACAGTGTAAAGAAACTGAGCACTTCTGGAGACTGTGAATATGAGGAATTGGGGCCATTCATGCAGGAGGAGGGGGGGACAGGAGAACAGGAGCCTGCTGGCAGGGGGGAGGACCGGGACCTGACTCTCCTTCCAAGGGAGGAGGTTTGTAAGAAAAAGGAGCAGTCCGACATCAGCGGCAGGCACTCAAAATGTAGGCCGTAGATAAAACAAGCAAGCTGTTAGGTTCGTTTCATTCCAAAAACATTCATGGAGTGCCTACTAAGTGCCAGACTGTGGTCCAAGGTTGGGAGACAGCACAGTCCGAAAGCAAAGTTGCTGCTCTCAGGGGGCTTCATTCTAGTAGAGCGGGGCAGACAATAAACAGGTTCGAATGTGATGCCGTAGAGAATGTGTTCAGCTATGTTCAAATGAGTTTTCCTATGAAAACTTTATGTTCAAAACTCTTTCTTGTGAAAATCGTGATCAGCAGGGCTTAACTTATTATACAAATACAGCATTTCATTCTGCGTGGAGAAAGACCATCAGGAGACCAGCTTCCGGAGACTGGCCGCTCAAACCATCGGGGCTGCTACTGGGAGGAGTTAAAATTGGTCTCCTCAGAAGGGGGAGACTGGGCACTACGTTCAGAATTAAGAAGGGAAGAGAGTGGGGGGAAGTAGTTAACCCCCATCTCTGAACACCCTGGAAATTTGGATACTGAGGCTCTGGGAACGCAGAGCAGACCCCCTGGGGAAGTGCAGAGAGATACAGAAGCAAAGTCTTCATGGCTGGTGGAGTTTAGTAGGGAGGACAGTGAACTTGTGCCAATCCATTGGCCTTCTTAGGAGCTGTCTATTATACTTTATATAAAAGAAGAATTCATGTACTATTTGTTTGGCCACAGATGGTATTACTTTTTAAATGCAATTAGCAAGTGGTGTGTGTGTTAATACTCATCTCTGTCAGTTTCCACGCCTAGGGAAAGCCCAACTGCTGGTCTTGATCACCATAAATAAATACTAGATAGAGGACTTATTTGACTGTCAACCACAAATCTTTTAATTGCTGTTCTAAAAATTGTATTCACATTTTTCTTTTCCAAAAAACTGAAAAAGATCCGATGAGCTTCAGAAGGTATGCCAGTCTTTCTCCTTCATTCAAGTTCCTCCCCTCACCTCCCTATTCCTTTCATTCTTTCACCATGGTTAAATCAGCTGGTTCCCTCCTCTCCAGCCACAGCACTGGTTCCCTTGGATCCACAGAACCCTTGCACGACTCACTTTTGCATGCTATTTAAGTTTCTGATCCAATCTCTCTTCCTCAGAGAGGCCTTCCTGACCACCCCTTCTACAACAGCTGCCAGGGCATCATCTCATTCTCCTGCCTAGAGTTTCTTTTCATCTTAGCACTTATATGAAATGGCATTTTTTCTTCCATATTTATCTGTTTTTCTGTCAAAGCATAAGCTCCATAAGGACAGGGACTGTGGGACTGTGTCCACTTCCTGCTGTACCCTCAGTGCCTGTAACACTACCTGCCTAGTGGAAGATACTCAATAAATATTTATTCCATTAAATGCAAGAACAAATGAATTCTACACCAATCTATTAACTTGGTTTTATTAAAATCACAAGTACGAAGTAGATTTGGGAAAAGGCTCAACTCTTTCTTTCCCCCATTCCTCTCTGGCGAGAGAGAAGGAGAGCTGCAAATAGAATGGGAAAAGTTTCTGTAAATTTCTGGTAACCATAGAGATGCTGATCTTAGTTTATTAATCTCATGCTCTTAAGCAGGCTGGGGCCCCATGGTGATTTCTCCAAATTGCTCAGTGCTGGTTATCCTGAAGCCTTCCTCATTAAGGAAGAGCAGGCCCATTCCTATTCTGCAACACTTTTTTCTGCAACTGCAATTACCGACAAGCAGAAGCCCCGTGCAATTATGCTCATTATTGCATGTTCTGACCTGGTTGCACCTCCCACTCTGGAGCAGTGGAACATGGTCACCAGCCCTAAAGCCCTGGAGCCTTCAGTGTGAACCCTCCCCTCCAAACCCAGGGCCTGGGACAGGGCTGTGATTGCTGCCCCATTCTTTCATTCATCTACACAGAAAATGGGAGCTTAGTGCCTTCTAGAACAGCATTTAATATCAGGCAGGGAAGGGCCCCAGCAGTGTTCTCCTGCCCATAAAGACTATGCTTGCAGAGGAGGGAACTACCCTCAGGAGCCATGACACTTTTCATTGTCTGGCCTCTCATGGGATCTGATTTCAGAACTGTGTGTTCCTCTTCATGTGGGGAATACCTCAAGTCCTCAAGAGACCACCAAATGGCTTCAGGATTTCAGCAGAGCTGGGGGAAATGGGCCAGTTAGGGGCATTCTCTTTCTTGGCCGTTTCTGCTTCTAGGAGAGATCCTGGTGCAGGTGTCAGAGGACTAGAGTTGGGATTCTGTCATGGTAGCTGACTCAGAGTGCAGTCATAGGTGGGAACTCAACCTCTTTGAGCCTCATGCTCCCCGTCTGTGAAATGAGACTGGACCTGGTCCTTCTACCTTTTCCTCATGTTGAGACTGTTTCTAGCTCCAACCCTGATCTAGAAACTGGATTTCTGTGATGAGTGAGAAGCAGGAGAAGTTGCAGGCAGTATGCCTTCTGGAGTAAAGGGAAGTAGATTTTGGCAGAAGTCTCTGGGAGGAGGCGTCTTTGTCTCTTGAGGCTGGATGCCTGAGGTCTGGCCTCACCTAGGTGTTGGTTACCATTTTGGAAATACTATGAATTTACTTTGGTTGCATTTCCCATTCTACTGGATTTAGAAACATTGAGTCATTCTTCCAGTAAACAATCAGGGACTACCTGCCAGCTGCCATGTGCTGTCCTAAGTGCTCATGGCATTACTGTTCAGCTGGCATAGTCACTGACAACTTCAACTCAGGTGTGGGGTGAACTGGTTTCAATGCTTGTGGGCCTTTCTGCTGGACATTTAGGGCTCATCTTAAGTGCATCAAAGAAGGGGCCCTTGGAAGAATCTGGACTCCTGAGCCCTCCAGCAAAGCTGGAGCCAGGACATGGGCTGGGTCAGCTCCTGAGGTGACTCCAGCTGAGTCACAAATCTAAGCACTTGGCTGTTCTTTGCAGGTGCCGTAACCTATCATTTCCTGACAGCCTGCCAGAGGTGAGCATCGTGTTCATCTTCGTCAATGAAGCGCTTTCAGTGCTGCTGCGCTCCATCCACTCGGCCATTGAACGCACGCCCCCACATCTGCTCAAGGAGATCATTCTGGTGGATGACAACAGCAGTAACGGTGAGTGTTGGAGCTTCCCAGGGCCCAGGCCCTACTTCCTGGCTGACATCTAAGCCGATGGTTCAGCATCATGGTTCACATTTGCTCAAGGCTGTCTGTGGCTGCTCTTTCTCTGGAGTATAGATGAGAAATTCATGGTGGCCACTGCTTCAGAAAGTTCACTCTGTCTGAGCATGGCCTCTGCATCCCAGAGGGGTCTGGTCCTTAGGCTTTTTCTCCTGGCTGACTACTCTCCCCTCCCATATTCCAGTGCAATATGATAAGATAGAAGGCCCTGACCTCCTACCCTACCATGTACACCGTGAACATGTCCAGTGACTCTTTTCCATAATGCATCATTTCACCTAGTAGGGTTCCGCAGCCTCTGCCTGGAAGGTTGTTCACTGGTGTTATGTTAGCAGTGGCGGTGGTGATGATGGTGCTGGTGGTGATGGAGGTTGTAGTGGTGGTGATGATGGGGATGGCAGTGAGCATGTAACTCAATGACAGCAACAGACTTGTTGAATGTCTAGCCTCTTTGCTGGATCCCCTGTTCCCTGTTCCATCTGTCCCTAGCCAGACCCTGGGTGGCCTGCAAACACCTTGTTGAAGCCATCATATCACTAACTCTCTTTCTCCAGCACTACCAGCCACCTCTTTTCCCTGGTGCACATTTCTTGGTCTCTGATTCTTTGCACTCCCATGTGCCATCATATACCATTCCAGACTGAAAGACCACATTTTGAGACAGCTGAAAAACCAGTGTTCTTAATAGGACCATTTATATGAATGTACTTCTGATAATGCATGATTTCTCAAAATAGACTGCTGGGTCACTATATCATAGAAACACTGAGCTTGTGTTATCTTTTGAGCTTTCTCTGCTGTAAGGTAGTAAATTTCCTAGTGAATCAGTTGCTGTAATGAGAAGTTCAGATGGGCAATTTGTGATTTGTTATCAATTAAAGCTGAAACACATCGGATAATTGAAATGTATTTAATCTGAGAAAGCGAATCTTCATTTTCATTTTATCATCATGTGGTAGGAAGTGTGGGAACAGTGCTGTGAGGGGATTTTAGAAATTTCTGAAGGGCTTTGCTGGAGAATCATTTGACTCTCATTGTTCCACGGACATGAAGAAAGGAAAAGGCATCGAGGATGCAAATAGGCAACATAGTCTTAAAGGTAATTGTCTATCACGAGGGAGACAGGAAGGGCTCAACTCCCATCTCTGATGGCTGCCTACCGTCATCTAGCCTGGGACCCAAAAAACGTGTGCCTAAGAAAACTCCCATTCCCTAGTGACTAACGCCAGACAGCCTGACTAGCCTGCCCCACACACTCCATCCCTGGACTTCACCTAGGCCTGCTGATCCTCGTCACCTCTTACATTGTAAGGAGGCACAGGATGGAAGAACCAGCATTCAAGGATGAAAACATCCCCCAAGCAACAGGCACAACTCCTCACATAACAAGAGAGAAGAGAATGGAGCACTAGGAGGAAGAAATCTCGGAGCCTTTCATTTCTTTCCTGTAGTGAGAACCTTTTCTTGTCCTTAAGGATGCCATTTGGACTCCAAGTCATATGGACAAAGCTGATATTGAGTCTGAGAAATTTAGATAAGGAAAGTGAATCAGATACAGAGGATTTCCTATTTGAACTTAAAGAGTTTGAACTCTATTTTGCAAATGGCAATAACTATCTAAAGCTTTTGGTCAGAGGAATGACGGGGTCAGAGCTGGGCAATGGAGGAATTTGGCCATGCTTTATTTATTATATTGGCTGGGGAAAAGGGCATCTTGAAGAAGGGAAATGGATGAGAAGGCTATTGCAGCAGTAGAGAGAGAAGTCAAGAGGCCTGGAGTCAGGGACAAGTTATAGGCCTGAGAGGTATTATGAAGGAAAAATCTGTTGGACCATTTGGCTGAGAAGCCATGGGCAGGCGGGCTCACAGAGGGGAGGTCAATGATGGCTCAGAGTTTCAAGCCAGGGTGATTCAGAGGATGGCGGTGCATTGCCCCAGAAGAGGCAGGCAGCAGGAGCAATGCCCTGGGGCAGTAGTCCGTCATCAGGGATGCAGACAAGCAGCACCTGAGAGCTTTCAAAACCAAAGCTCTAGAGCATTATGGTGATGGTTCAGTAAAGTATCTTGATTGTGGTGTTGGTTACACAAAGCTGTGTCATCACAACTGCATTGAGCTGTATATGCACACCCAAACCAGTGCCTGCTTGTATAAGGAGAGATCTGAACAAGCTCTGTGGATGGTAGCCGTGTCAGTGGCCTGGTTTTGATATTGTGCTGTGGTTGTGTACAATGTTACCATTGGGGAATACTGGGTGAGGGGCACATGAAACCTTCTTGTACACTTTTGTGAATCTATAATTACTTCAAAATATTAAGTTAAAACAAAAAGCTCTCCTAGGAGATTCTAATTCAGTGAGTTTGAAGAGAGTTCTAGACATCGCTGTTTTAAAAAGCATTCTTTATTTTGATTTTTGTTTTGAGACAGGGTGTTGCTCTGTTGCCCAGGCTGGAATGCAGTGGCATGATCACAGCTCACTGCAGCCTCGACCTCCCAGGCTCAAGCAACCCTCCCACCTTAGCCTCCTGAGTAGCTGGGACTACAGGTGCATCGACCATGCCCGGCTAATGTTTTGTAATTTTTGTAGAGATGGAGTCTCACTATGTTGGGCAGCCAGGTCTCAAACTCCTGGACTCAAGCAATCCTCCTGCCTCGCCCTCCCAAATTGTTGGGATTACAGGCGTGAGCCACTGAGACCAGCCTTAAAAAGCATTCCTAATGATTCACAGCTCTGATAGAGAACCTTTAGTTTCAGGAATAACATGTGGCTTCACTTTTGAACATATTTGGTGTCCAGTGCATGGTGTGAAGGGCCAGAGCTCTGGACTAAAGCCTGAAGTCATAGATTCTGGAACCCTCACCACCATGGATAACTGACCGTGGAAAAGTCCCTCAGTCTTTCAGAGTCTGTTTCTCTCTCTCTGGAAAATGGAGATGATAAATCCTTCTTTGCTTGCCTCACTTGCCTGCAGTGGTCACATCATGTGTGACTGTGAATTGATCCCTGCCACTATTACCCTTCCTGAGTTCTACCCCATTTCCAGGAGGCAGGCACATAAGCCAGCAAACTGCACGGCAGGAGCCCCAGAAGGGAAATGTGGGAACACGGATTTGGAGTCTCATGCGTTGAGTAATTAAAGCCATTGACTGGAAGGAGAGGAGGTCAAAAGGGAAGAGGAAAGAACAGAAAGTTAGAAGCTTGAGAGAATACTGAGGGTAAGATATGTAGGCGTCGGGAGGAAGAGCGTTAGCAGGTGAGAGAGGAGGAACGCTCGGGAGAATCTGGAAGACAGCACAGTCTCCGTGGGCAGAGAGAATTTCAGGAATAAGAGAACCGTCTATTCACATGAAACTACAGACAGGTGGAAGGACGAGGAACCTGAGCAGAAGCCACTGGGTGTGGAAGGGACAGACCTGGGAAACCTCAGTGAGAAGCTTTAGTGGAATGTTGGAGATGGGGGCTGTCGAAGCCAGATGAAGATAAAGAGCAGGCAGTGAGGGGAGATTTTTCCTCGAGGATTCTTGACTGTAGAGGAGAATCACAAGCTCAGGCAGGAACTGGAGCAATGTTTTCCAAAAATAAAAATTAAAAATTACCATCCTCTACAGCAAGAAATAAAGTTACATCATGACCCAGGATGACACACCCACTCACACCCATACACACATGATGGGAACACGACTTTTAAGAAACAATACTTACCCTTATAATGTGCAAAGCACTCTGCTATTTTCTATTATATTCTGTTCTGTTCAATTCAATTCTATTGTATTTTATTGTGTTCTAGTTCTCTTTTCTTAAAGGTAGGTTGTTCTCGAGACCCTGAGTGCATATTAGAATCACTTGGAGGGCTTTTAAGAAATTCAGGGCCCAGGTTTTACCTCTAGTGATTTAATGGGTCTGGGGAGATGGGCACCTGAGGCCAGAGTTTGGAGCAGGGCCTTTGAGGAGGAAGATGGGATCCAAGGCACAGAAGCAAGAGTTGCCTCCGAAAATAAAGGACTTGTCTTTCTCCTGCCCTGTGAGGGAACAGGGAGGCAGCAGGAGGCAACGTGGCTGTGGTGATGGGTACCCAGAGTCAAGCGCAGCTGCATGCTCAGTGGCCTGATGGCCGACAGGGCCAGAGCGGAGGCTAGACGTGGGAAGGGGCCTGGCCCTGGCTAGAGTTCCCATGTGGAATGGGACAAGGAGGTAACCAGGAATGGGATTCCTTGCCCCCAGGCTGAGCTGAACCCTCAAAAGGGGAAGAAGAGACGCTAGAGTGAGCTCCTAGAGGAAGTGGCCCCTCTCTAGCCTTAGGACATGGCTAAAGGCTCTTCGGATCTCAGCCTGACTTGGAGGAAAGTGGCTATGGCCAGACCCTGTGCAGGCTCCATGCAGGGAGCTGCTTCTCTTGGGCCTCTCACTCAGCGCAAGACTTTCATGTTTTTCAAATCAGGCCAACTCAGCTCGGTTCAACCAAGATTTCTGTAGTACCAGCCTGGGCCAATGGAAGGAAGAGGGTGATGGATCAGACCTAGTCACTGCCATGGGGAGTTCGTCAGATAAGTCTAAAGTGGGGATGAAATGTTCTAGGACTTGGTTTCCAGGCTCGGTTCTGCTGCTTTCTGGCCATGGGTCTCTGGGCATAGGTTTTCTTATGTGCCACGACGGGGACATCAGGCCCTGCCTTGCCCTGTGTGCCTCACAGAGGCACTGGGGATGAGGTGAGGGAATCGGAGTGAAAGTTCCCTGTAAGCTTCTGGGTGCCAAGGGTGACTTAAAATGACAGTGACAAAAATAACAACAGTAACAATAATCATGACAACAGCTGACAAGTAGCCACTGTTGAAAGACAGCTGTTTTGGTGGGAAGAGCGCAGAATTTGGCATTGGGCCAGCTTTTCCATTCCAGCTCTTTCTGACTTTGTGCTAGCTGTGTGTACTTAACCTCTGCGAACCCTATTTTCCTTATCTGTAAAACTGAGATGTATAATTCCCACCTCAGGGGTTGCTGGGAGGCTTGAATGAGATAACACGATGGAAGGGATGTTGGTGTTTAAAACTCTAAATTATGCAGCCGTGCAGAGCCATCGGAATGTCTTCCTCACTAAGCCTTCCTTCCCAGGCTTCTATTACTGGTTCCGTGCATGCCGGAGCCTCGTGTCTCCCCAAGCTCTCTTTGGCCACACCTTTGCTTTGGGTCGGGCCTGGGCTTCCTCAAACACAGGAACAGGGCAGTCAGTCACTGCTTTCTTCTTTCAAGCTTCTCTAGACCTTTAGCTCTCGCTCAGAAGCCAGGGACTGAAGGCTCTGTAAGTGGCCGTTATGTAGGAGCCTGAATCCCTGTTCTCTGTCTCCTTAGCAACTTCCTCAACAAGCTCCACTTTTTCAGGGGCTGGCTCCGATCTATCATGCTGTCACTCCACTGCAGCAGTCTCAAACTTCAGCGTTTGAGTTTGGTTAAAAATATGGACATTTGGCAGTGTGTGATGTCTCATGCCTGTAATCCCAGCACTTTGGTAGGCCAAGGCAGGAGGATCACTTGAGCCCAGGAGTTCAAGACCAGCCTGTACAACATAGCAAGACTCCGTCTGTATATTATCAAAATTTTATTTTTTGAATAATATGGAGATTCATACCAGGCATGCCGCTGCCTCAGGACATTTGCATTTGCTGTTTTTTCCACCTGGAATGTTCTTTCTACCCCCTCCCCTCCACCCTGCTCCATATCTGCACAACTTGCTCCTTTTCCTCTTTAGGCCTTTACTCAAAAGCCTCCTTCTCACTAGGGCTGTCAGTGAATCACTCCGTTTAAAGGGCAACACTCCTCCCTGTCACTCCTCACCCCACCCCTTGTTTCTTTTCCTCTGTATCTCCAACTGCCTTCTGACGTACTGTGCTCACTAATTTACTCTCTCCTAATTATTTGCACATTTCCCTCCCCCAGTGTGTAAACTCCATGAAGATAGGGGCATTTATTTTGCCACGTGAAGTATCTCCAGCACCTAGAATAGTGCCTGGTATTTGTAGTTGTTCAATAAATATGGATTTAATGAAAGAATTTTGAATCTGTAGATCTGGGGCAGGGCCTGAAACCTGCATTTTCGCATGGCTCCAGGGCACTCTGATTCTTTGTGAGTCACTGTTCTAATTGTTGTCCTCCATCTGTGCTGCAGCTGAGAGCCTGGGACAGCTGCCTCCACCCCAGCTCCCCCAGAGCTAGCCTCTGGCTGCAGGCACCACTGGGTGGAGTATTTCTTCCTGGGCCAGGGTCCTTGGGGCTTCCCTGTTGCATCCCAGGGATATGGCATGAATGTGGGGTGGAGTGCAGAGGAGAAGGTAAGTTTCTCTTGCTGGCCTGAACTCACTTCCCATCTTCGGAGTCAGAAGATCAACACTGAGCCTCCCTGTGACCATGTTATCCAACCTCTGCAAGCATTCCTGACAGTAGTGACCAGGCTCTGCCTGCTCTGCAGCTCGAAGGCCATGTTTCCCGTCCCCTCCTTATCCTCCTTGTCAAATCAAAAAAATGGTGGGAGCACAGCTCTGAGCCTGCTGGTTTCAATTACCAGACTTTTCAGCAAATACCAATGGACCAATGTCTTTAGCTGGGACTGCATGATTCAATCTCTACAGACTTCCAGAGGGAGAGAAGCAACAGGATTTTCAGTCAATAGAGGCATCTCTGCCTTTGACTCTTGGCATTCATTGCTTCATTCTTTCAGTCCTTCAACAGGTTTTTGGTGGCCACGTGTTTTGTGCTGAGTGCCTGGCTAAGCACTTTGGGGGCTTGTTCATGTGACACAGGTATTCCAGTACCTGGCACAGAGCAAGTGCCCAAGGAATGTGAACTCTTTCAGGTTCCCTCGCCAGCTGTCCCAGCTGTTCCCTCGCCCCATCCCACAATTCAGCCACTTCCACTTCTGGAAAAAAAAAAAAAGTTTTCTTTGCTGTAGTCAGTTTCTGTTTCCTTTTTGAACTCATGTCCTCTTTTGATAAACATAAAAATCACATACCCTTCTTTCATGCCACTTGAAATTTCAAAGTTAATTTGAATTTGTGATTAAAAGCACATCAAAGCAATGGTAATATCAAATATTCTTTTAAGAATCCCATGCCCTGGAGATGTCTGTCTGCTCTGGGTTGGCAGTGCCTTGCCCAACCTGAATCCAACCCATCACTTGTCTCCTGCTGCCGCTTTCAAGCAAGGCAATGGCTGGTTCCCACCACTTCATGTGCTTGAAGGCTGGATTGAATCTTCTCTCTCTCCCAGGTCAGGGATCTCCTTTGCTCATGGACCCGGTCTTCATGCTGGCCACGTTTGCTAGAAACCTCGCATATCTGTTGCCAGGAGAAGGCATACAACTCAGCGGGCCTCAAGAGATGGGCAGAAGGAAACTGTCCCTCCTGACAACAGTGTCAGATGGGCAGAACCCAAGGTGAGCCAATTAATCCTAGCTGGCTCTTGGGAGGAAACTGCGGACCTACATTGGGCAGAAACCTGCCAGTGTGCCACTTCTTTGCATGGCAGAGCTGAGCTAGGGCCCGGGTCTTCTGACTCCCACAGAAGACCACATCCTCCAGCACAGGCAGTCTCATCGCTTTGTCCAGCGTGCACTTCTTCCTGCTTGTCTGCACTGTATGTGGGCATGGTGGCCCATAGCCAGACCGTCCTGGTTTGCTCCCTTTGCTGGGAATGAATGTCCTCTGCTACCCCACCCACTTTGCTTAGCTCCAGACTTCCAAAGTCAGCTTTGCTACCACTGTTTCCAGAAACTCCTCCATGGCTCTGCCCCCAGCACCGCCCCAGCTGGTTTAGGGGGTTGGCCTCAGTGCTCCCATGCACCCTGGCTCCTCCTTATCCTACTGTATTTTACCTGGTTATTGACTCACTAAATTACAGTGAGTAGTTTAGGTCAGACTAGCCAAGGCGACCAGTGTGACAGGAACATGATCCTGGCCATCTCAAGACCCCAACAACAACTAGCCCAGTGTGCTGCTCATCGTAGTCATTCTATCAATTTTGTTGACAAAAGAATAGTCATGATCTCCCAGGGAAGTAAATGTGGTCACCATCTCCACTTCGTAGATGAGGCAGCTAAGCCTCCGAGAGTCTAAAAAAGAAAAAAGGGACAGGCTCAAGACCACATAGCCAGGAAGTGCTAGGACAGGAATTCAAATCCAGGCCTGCTGGCCCTGGACCTCGTGTCTCCTCTACTTTCCGCTCCTGGAAGCCTGGGAGGCATCGACATAGGCATCTCCTCTCTGGTTCTCTCCTGATGGCCAGCCCACCCCATTGCTTCTTAGGGAGGGCAGACCAGAGCCAGGACGACCGCCACATGCACTAAAATGGCAGGTCCAACATAGGTGAGCCTCCCTGGTCCTCTCTTGGGTGCAGGTGATGGCTGGGGTCCCGCATCTACTTTGTTGGGGGCAGCAGGCAGGCTTGGCCAGAAAGGGTTCCCCAGGCTGGTTTTCAGGCTTCCAGCTAGGCACCACCCAGCTAGCTGCCTCTGGCCAGGGCTGGAGTTTGACCCCCACTTCTCCAGGCCTGGGCCTGAGACTCAAGTGACTCCTAGTGCCCCTAGATAGAAAGAGTCCTGACCAGGCGCCCCCAGCTCATTGAGCACTTAGTATGTGCCAGAGCTATTTTAAGTACTTCACCATAAATTAATCAGTGTCATATGATGGTGGTATGAACCATTACCAGTGTCACCTGATGTAACAGGGAGGCAGACCCAGCGAAGTTAAGGAACTTGTCCAGAGTTACAGAGGTGTGATTTGACTGGTTTCAGAGCCTACACCCTTTACCATTAAACAGACTGCTTGCCTCTGGTGCACCATGAGTCTCTGATTCCAAACAACTTATTTGAATTTTGTCCTTATCCCTTTTCTCCATTCCCTCTGGAGGGAGAGATATTGGGCAGCAGGACCAGTGAAGTAGGAGACAAAAAGGGAACTTCAGAGAAGGGTGTGTCTGTGTCCTAGCCTCGAGCTTTGCTTGGAGATTTGCCTGCGGTTTCAGTAAGGAGAGATGGGTTGCATAGAGGCTTCCTGGCTTCTGTTGGGTGAGAGGTAATTGAACAGTTGGCAGCCATGCTTTAGGTCACCTTGTGAGAAGGGGCCAGCTTCCTATTCTCTTTGAAATAGGGAGAAGTTGGCATGCCTGTGTGAAGGTGCATGTATGTGCATGTGTATGTCTGTACATCTTTATACATGTATATGCAAGTACTCTTCATGTATGCACACGCACGTTTGTTGTGTACATGTGTATTGTGTTACATGCATATAACACATGTTTGTGTGTGTGCCTTGCATGCATATCCATGTGTTCATATTCATGCATACAAGTGTGTGTGTGCATGTGTGCACACATGTATGTGTTACTGCATCCATGTGAGCACTGTGTTTGTGTGTGTATTGTGTGTCTGTGTGTGAGTGTGCTTGTGGGTGGATGCGGACCTGTGTTTGTGCACTTATGCAGTAGTGTGCATGCATAAGCAGCATATACAGGCACATGGGCATGTGGGCTTGTGTGTGCTTGTGTGAGCAGTGGTGTTTCAGTCCCCACTAACAATGGGTTGAGCCTCTTTCATGAGCCTCTTTCACCACCCACTGCTACCTGGAGCCACCTTCAAAATCCTGATGAATGACAAATAATTGCACAACTGTGAATCATTGTTATTTTTAATTGTTGGTAAGAATGTCAATGTAGTGATGAAATAGAAACAGAGCTCCCCAGATTGCTTGCCACCAGCTGCTGGGTCTTTCCCCACCCCCTGCAGAACCCCCATTATCCCTTGGCCCAGAGCCTGCCTAATCATTGTTTAATGTTTCAAAGATTCTGTCCTACACAAGAGATACTCATTCCAGGCTGTAAAACTACCAACAGCTTTGCATGCAGCTGGAATAATTGCGAAAGTTAAAAAAAAAAACAGAGGAAAAGAATGGTCCAACAGTGTTGTGCTTTATGGAGCTTAAAGAATCCCATGTAGCTAATCGAATTACAACCAAGACTCAGGCAGCTTAAAGGTGTTTACACAGCCAGGCACATGGGCTGTCAGCCCGTTCAGCCAAAGGCTCCTTGCCACTGCCCGCCTCTATGGCTTTGACCAGTGCAACTAGGCTGGCTCACCCTCAAGACTGGCAGCAAATACCTGGCAACCTTGGGGTGCATACCACCCAGTACCACCTGAGTCCTGGGTTCTCCTATCATTGCTCCTTACTGCCTGGGGTTGCCTCTACCTGCCACATCCTATACCAAGCCTGAGAGTTCCTCTTGGGCATGGCCACTGCTACGTCTCCTCTGGTGGTGTCCAGCAGCACTTTGCCAAGCTCTTACTGTCATGACTTATATGACTCCTGAGTTTCTGGCTACTCTGAGTATTGAATGCTCATCTCTCCCTGTTGATTCAAGCCCTGACCCCAGGCCTGAGCCCTGCTTTGGCCAGTTTCTGTGAAAGTAAAGTTTCTCTCTAGATATAGATATAGATATAGATATAGATATAGATATAGATATAGATATAGATATAGATATAGAAGATATAGATATCTGACAGATTCAACTGATTCAACTGTGTCCATTTCTGAACCTACCTCTCAGCTGCCACACATGATTCTATGCCAGGACACCCAGGCCAGGGGCACATAAGGGCTAATATAAAGTCTGTGCTGTCTATTTGCTAAATTATACATCCTGGTATGAGTCTGTCTCCAAAGTGCCTTTTCTAACTGCATAGTCCAGAGAAGGCACCTTTTGGCCAAGTACATCAAGGTGCTGTGTGCTAGCAGCACGGCCAGTCCTGACCTCTGCAGAGACTCTGCAGAGAAGTATTGTTTCTTCCCAGTGGGTGGCCTTGACTTAACAGCGGTGCAGCAGCCTGGGATGACTTCCCTGTACCTGCTGGCCAGCAACCCCAGCTTTCCTGAACCTTCTCTGCGTTGGTTCTGCGTTTGGCCTGCCTCTGTTTCCTGTCAACTTGCTGTTCTCTGGTGGAATGGAATCTTGCTCTGATGCCTGCCTCATCCCCTTAGCTGGGCCCCAGCTTCCCAGCTAGCCCTGGTCAATCCTCTTCCTTGAGGGGCTAGACTCTGTTCTCTGTACACCAAACTGGGGCCCTGCTCCCATGGTTCGATCCACCTGGCTTCCTACGTCATGGGGGCTGGGACTTCCCACTGATAAGCTCCTCCTGAAATGAGCATCCTTAGTGATGCCTAAGTATATCAGCTCTTGAGTCACCTGCCTCTTTGTGGACCAGTCCCAGGGCTCAGTCCGTTTCTCCAGCTCTAGTCCTGCATGTTGCCAGCCTCTTCTCTGCTCTCACCAGCCACTCTGCCGAGGTCCCAGCATGCTGCACCACTGAAGCTGCCTGAGCCTGGCAGTGGTGTGGGTAGCTCATCACTCCTCTTGGCCCCTTTACTTGATACAGGAAACTGTCAGAGAATCAAGAACTCCCCAGCATGCTACCCTGCTGACCAAGGACAGCACCTGGGAGGGCAAAGGACCTTCTTTTTTTGCTCATGAGCTCCCTGTAGCAATCTACAGCGAGAGGGCTTTGTACCATTTTGCTTTATGGACTAGCCAAGGTGACCAGTTTTTGATAAATGAAGCTGGCAGGAATCAAATACAAAAAAAAAAAAAGGCCTTCTTCCCCTGGTCAGTTGTGTGACCATCTGTCAACGGGGAAATTCCCAAAACTGGAGCTGAGTGTTGGGGGTGAATCAGGAGGGGTGTCTCTTGCCCTCTGAGGGGCCCTGTTGCCAGCCACTGGGATCAAGCTGTCTCTAGAAAGGGCCAGGGAACATTACTCAGGACCACGGTGCAGCCAGCAGGAAAGGTCTCCTTGTTCATTCTTGGCACCCAGCCTATCTTTCTCAGCAGCTTGAAAAGACAAACTCAGGTGCAGACAATAGTTACAGCTGTACACAGGGCACTCCTTGTATGCCAGGGTCCTCCTTCTGCTTTCCTGAATAGTTAAAACAGTTCAAAACTCAACAAATCAAATGCTTCCTACTGATATTAAATCTTTGGAGTATGGAATACCTTCTGATGGAATTGATTTCCTGAAAGGCTGCCCCAAACCATGCAGTGACCCAAGTGGCCTCCAGTAGCTTCAGAGTCTCAGTGCTCGGCAAAAAGTGGAGCATGTGGATGAGAGTTAAGTGCTGTAGCCACCCCAGCTGCTGCCCATATCTGTCCTGCATAATTATCTTTCAGAAGATGAGCACCTCCTTGTTGGATGGTGAAGGCGAGAGGTGGTGCTAGAGACAGCACTAGGAGTTGGGGAAGCTGGTGCAAATGACTGGGTCTGAGGGTCCAACAGCAGGTACGGGCTCCACTATGCTGCATAGCAACAGAAATCTGCTCTCTCCCATGGTGGCTGGGAAGCCAGTTTTGGTGAGGGAGGTTTGTTTGTTCTGTTTTTTGTTTTTTCTTCTTTCAAAAATGAGAGCCCTAATCGATTCTCAGGAGACCTAAATTGGGAAACCAATTCAATTTTTTTCAGGAACTGTCTCTCTTCTCTGCTCAAGCCCACAGGGACTTGCACCCCTTCTGCTCTTACAGTCATGCATTCATTTAACAAATCGAGTACCAGGCCCAAGGCTCTGCAAGAGGGAGGCAGCAGGGAACCAGATGTGGTTCCTGCCATCAGAGAATGATAGCAGGCAAGTAGAGAGGCGTTCCAGCCCTCATTTGGCACAGATGCAGACTCCCCAGGTTCTAGTTGATTTTAGGAGCTCATGTCCCAAGAGCTCATGGCATAAGTAGAATTTTAGGGAGGAGAGGCAAGGGCAGCCTGTGGCAGGGTGTTCTAGTTAGGCCTGGTCTTGGGGTGGCTGCCATGAGAGAAATCCTGAGAATCATATTGACACAAAGATTCTTATTGCACTTGTATTTTTTATATTAAAGTTTGCACGGTTTTGTTTCTTTTCTTTCTTTTTTTTTTTTTTTTTTTTTGAGACAGGGTCTTGCTTTGCTGCCCAGGCTAGAGTACAGTGGCATGATCTCAGCTCACTGCAACCTCCGCCTCCTGGGTTCAAGCAACTCTCATGCCTCAGCCTCCTGAGTAGCTGGGATTACAGGCGTGTGCTACCATGCCTGGCTAATTTTTGTATTTTCAGTAGAGACAAGGTTTCGCCATGTTGGCCAGGCTGGTCTTGAACTCCTGACCTCAAGTGATCCACCCACCTTGGCCTCCCAGAGTGCTGAGATTACAGGCGTGAGCCACCATGCCTGGCCAGTTTGCATGGTTTCTAATAAAGGATTGAAACAGAAAAAAAGCACGAAACAAAGAAATATCAGACTAGTGAGGAGGAAGGCTTTTTACCAGCAACCACTAACAGAAGGCTAGTTTTTCCGGATGGCCCCATGGTTGACTCTGACCCCTTCTGTGCTGCTAGACTAGAGACTTGATTTGTAGCCAACCAAAGAGGGCATGGCCTGCGTGCAGAGATATGTGATTCTCTTTGTGTTTTCCATCGCTGGTCCCCATACCGTGACTTCCAGTGGCCTTCTCCAGTGGCTCAGGTGGTTCTCCACTGAGCACCTGACCTACAATTGGGGTAGTGACCTGGTTCACAGTGTAGGTCCCTCCCACTCTAATGGGCTTCCCTTAAGGGGCATTGGGCAATTTGGGGCAGGCAGCCCTAAAAACTAATCCAACATCCTCATTTGACTGGAGAGAAAACTGAGATCCAGAGAAGTTAAGTGAATTTCCCAATATCACACACCTAGTTCATGGCAATGCCTAGAGACCAGCCCTGGTCCAGTGCTTTGCTAGCTGGACTCATTCATTCAACAGACATTCACAGAGTGCATTCTCAAGTGTCAGCCATCATGCTCAGCACACCAGTCCAAAGATGGATGAGAAACAGTTTCTGTCCCCAGCAAGCTGGCAGCCGAGTGCAGATGGTAACACACAAATAAGCAAAGCACACAAAGCAAAGTGCTGAGTGCCATGAGCCACAGGTGAAGGCAAACTGCTGGAGAAGCCCAGAGGAGAGATCTCAGTCACTCTGGGAGGGCTTCTTGGAAGAGTTGGCATTTGAGCTGGGCCTTGGTGATTGAATGGATTTGGGTAAATGGAGACGATGATGGAAAAAGACAGAACCTGCCTTTGTTTTTGAATCTTCTTAATTAGGGAAGGAATCAACATGATAATTTATTAGGTACCTGCTGTGTTCCAAGCACTGTGCTAGACATTTTTACATAAGGCTTCTTTAATTTTTTCAGTATTTCTCCCCATCTTATAGATGAGGAAACTGAGATTCAGAAGTAACTTAATCCTAAATAGAGACAACTTCTTTGATTCCTTCTTCTCTCTTTCCTACAAAGCCTCACCCAATGCTGTATGCCCCATGAGGGCGCAGTGAATGACTCTGAGGACTGAAGGGAAACAGAGACAGAAACATGGGGATAGAAGAATTTTCAAAGTCATAGGGGAAGGCAGCACTCCTCTTCCTTAAACAATACATGGCTGAGCACAGAGCCATTTAGTATTTCTATCATCAGAATACATGTCTTCCTCGCAGGTATATACACTCCGCCTTCAGGCTGGTATATTAACCTAAGTGAATACAGACAAGAGCTATTTGTTTTAGCTAAGCATCTTTCATGTGTTAGCTCATTTTGCCCTAAGGACATTCATAGGAGATACATCTTAGTATTATTAATACCATGTTCATTTCACAGATGAGAATGCTGAGGCTCAGAGAAGCTGCAGGTTACACAGCTGGGAATGGCAGACCCAGCATTTGAGCCCTAGTTGGATCCAGCTGCAGAGACTGAGTCCTTAACCTTGTTCTATGCTCAGGGGTCCTAAACTCAGTTGCCTAACAAAGGCTAGACAGTGCGAATATGGGAGTTGAGCCGATGCAAGGCAATAAGGAGTGGTGGAAACTGGTGAACAAAAGAATGAGCCCAAGCTCTGCCCAGAGGGGCAGCCAGCACTGCCTCCAGCCTATTGCTGGCCTGCGGGACTGACAAGTTTTCTCAAGTTGGAAATTCACACTTTTATGCTTGGTGGGCTGAACAAGACACATGGGCAGATCAGATATGGCCCTAGTCTGTCTGTCTGCAGCTTCTGCCATATTGACTGCCACTTTGAGAAGCAGAAGCTTCTCTTGAAATGCTTTTTATCTCAGGCATCCCTGTTGAAAACCACCTCTTGCACTTTTTCCTCCTTTCTCTCCGTCTCTCTCGTAATTACTTGTTCTTCACATCTCAGAAAGCAGCCACTCCAGATAGGCTGAATTAGCCACTCCTCTGTACAACTTTCCTTCACCATGTGCACAATTTGAGGGCATCATCATTAGCTATATGGTTTAGTTCCACTGATTCAGGGAGGCCCCTTCTGAGCTGAACAGCCCTTTCAGAAAGGCACATGGTTTCGCAATGGTGGTGTGGATTCTGTCCCTGGGTTGTAGACTCAGATGCCATCCTGGGTGAGTCACTTCCCTGAATCTTGAGACATTGGAAGGAACTTGAATCAAGTTCCCTGGTCCAAGTCAGGAGTAGGAATAGATGTGGCCAGTGCCTGAGAAAGCTGACCAGGCTGCAGAGGAGTCAGATAGAGCAAGGGTCACTTAGGACAGCTTGTCAGTCAGGTAGGGCTCATCTCAGCAGGATTCCGCCCAGGAGCAAGGACTGGCGAAGGAAATGGGGCAGGGCTCAGTCCTACTCATGGGTTGGCTCAGGGTTTGGGCTGCTATCATTTTGAGGTGCCATGGCTTGCCAAGCTGCCCTAGCTTCCCTAATTCCCTTCCCCTGTGTGGCTTCCTCTTCCTGCACTGCCTGTGACCCGCTACCCTGGAGGATGGTTGTGGAGTGTGTCTGTGGTGGCTGTGGTTGGTGTGGTGGCGGCTGCCATCTGGGAGTAAATAACCACAGCACGTCAGAGCTGAACAAAACCCAGGAATAGATCTCGGGCCCCGTGCTTCCCTCATCCAGGGAAAGGAATGTGAGTTGGAGCTTTACAAAAGCAAATCTTTAAACCTTTCCTCACCTGATGAATTTGATGGGGTGACAGAAACGAATTAGAAATTAAGTAGGGGCTCAGAATTTACATGAGCTCCATGCCGAATGGAAATTGAAAAGAGCATCTCCAACAGAGTTAATGGTGAAGGTCAGGTTCCCAGCATACTTGGCAGGGTGTCCCGACCCTGGTCTCGGGAGGAAATTGACTGAAGGATCCTGCTGATGAGATCAGGAGGTGCAGAGAGGGTTCTCCACCAGACAGTGGGAAGGAATTAACTTGTCACCAAATGACACTCAGTGATATGACAGAAAATTCCAGCAATGCAGGGACAATTTTAATGCCAGGCTACACAGTGGCAGCATTGACTCTCCACATTTCCCTAAGGAGCTTAGACATTGAAGAAAGGAATGTGTCTCTGCATTGGACGAGGCCTCTGGCTAAGTCACAGGCCCACTTCCTGTGGACTGTGTCTGCGAGCTTCTCTGTGTTGTCAAATTTCATTTGGCTTAAAAATAAGAACTAATGCAGAGAATCAAAGAAAACAAAGTTGTTTGCTGAGTGTTCCTGACCAGGGCTGCTCAATCATGAGGCTGAGATATTGGCTGAAGTGATTTTATTTTCTCTGAAAAGAACATTCAAGATTGCTGTTTAATCTTTCTGGAGTGAGTTCCCACAGTCTTAGGTGCCCAACTGCTGCCCTCTAGACCTGTGTACTCCATATTCCTATGACATGTGAGTCCAACAGTGGAGAGCGTTGCTGCTTGCTGAATTCCTGAATTCTACTTGGCAGGAAAAACCCTCCTCCCTCCCACCCTCCTGCTTTGCAAATGAGATGAGTGGATGGATGCATGGATGCATGGATGCATGGGTGGGAGGACGCATAGGTGTGGGTGGGAGATAGATTCTGTCTTTTCTATTCTATGTTTTAGGGTTTTTATGCCCACTTTAGAGATGAAGGGACTGAGAATCAGAGGAGCTGAGTCACCAAAGTTCTCCCTGCAAGATGGTGGCCAAGCTAGGGTTTGTACCCACATTTCCCAGCTCCAGGTTCAATATGGCTCTCCTCTCCTTTCTCATATTTCCCACTAGACTCTTTTTATTTTTACTTATGTATTTCTTTAACTGCCTTGTATCTAGAGACAGACTCACATGAACTTGGAGGACCTACTTATACAAGTAGGTGGCTACAAGGACACATTATTTTCTCATTCGGCAACTATTTATTGATCACTGTGTGGGCAGAATTCTAAGTCATCCCCCACCCTTCCCAGCCCTGATTCCTGGGAAGTGGTGTATATTCACTTCGCCGAGTTATTCAAGCAAATACTAATCTGAGTCCTGCTGTGAGGGGAATTGGCTGACGTAATTAAGGTCCCCAATCAGTTGGTTGGGCCTGACCTAATCACATGAACCTTCTGAAAGCAGAGTGTTCTCTAGCTGATGGCAGAAGGGGAAGTCACAGAGATGTACTCTGCTGGCCTGAGTAGAGACCCATGCGGTAAACTGTCCATGGGGCAAGGTGACGGGGCAGCCTCTTGTTGCGAAGAGCATTCCCCAGATGACAGCCAGCAGGAAAGCAGGGACCTCAGTCCTACAACTGCAAGGAAATGAATTGTGCCAACAATGAGTCAATCTCAAAGAGGACCCTAAGCCCCAGTTGAGAACTACAGGGCTGGCCAACACCTTGATTTCAGCCCAATGAAACCCTGAGCAGAGAATCCAGGTTCATTGTACCTGGACTTCTGACCTATAAAACTATGAGATAATAAATTTGTGTTGTTTCAAGCTGCTCAGTTTACAGTATTTTGTTATGCAGCAATAGAAAACAAATCCATCACTAACCATGTGCAAGGCCAGTGTGCTGTACACTGGGAATATGAGATTGACCTAGTCCCTGCTCTTACAGAGCTCCCAGCCTAGTATGGGAGACAGACAAGAAACAAATGAAATTATTATAGGCCATAATAAATGCCTTAAAAGACATAAAAAGAATGATATGAAATAAATCTAATGTGGGGTGGGGAGCATGCTTCAGGTTAGATGATTGGAGAAGGCCCCTCTGAGCTTAAAAGGATGGTAGGAGAGAGCCATGTGAAGAGCACGGAAAAGTGTTCCAGGCAGAGGGAACAGCACATGCAAAGGCCCCGAGGCAGGAGGTAACATGGTCTCAGAGCCACAAGAAGTCCAGTGTGGCTGGAGGGTGGTAAGGAAGCGGGAGGATGGCTTGAGATGGTATTGAAGAATTAGGCAGTGGCCTTGTCGTGTGGGACTTTTTAGAATATTACCTTCAGTGCAATACACAATGCTGATGAGCTTTCAACAAACAAAAGTATGCAAATGGGCATTTTTGAAGCTCTCTCTGGCTACTGTGTAATGAATAATTTGGGTATGGGTAAGAGTAGCCACAGGAAAATCATCTGGGAGGCTATTGCGATGCTTCAGGCAAGACATGATAATTGTCTAGGCTGTAATGGCTGTAGGGAGAGAAAAGTGGGTGCATCCGAGATCTATTTGGACTTGCTGATGAATGTAGGGGATGAAGGAAAGGAAAGAATGGAAGATGCAGCTCAGGTTTCTAGCTTGAGTGACGGGGCGAAGGACAGTGCAGTTTGCAAGATGGGCCAGACAGAATTAGAGGAAGAACAGGTTTGGTGAGTAAGATCCAGAGTGAAGTGCTGAATGTGCCAAATGTGGCCTGCCTGTGAGACAGCTGAGGGATGATCTTTAGGGGGCATTTGGATAGATGGGCACTGCTGAGCAGAGCGGATACCCAGGCTCTCGGAAGAGGTCAGGACAGGCTGAGCCTGGCTTGGCTGCATAGCTAGCTCCACAGTCATCCTCTTGAAGAACGGTGGAATACCCTAGTTATAACACAGCAAGGCTTCAAAGAACCAGGGCCTGGACCCCTGGAGTAGTCAACTTCCCAGACTCCCTCTTCTCCATGCTGGGGCCCCGGGTGCAGCCACAGACCCAGAGTGGAGGCTTCTGGGAAGGAGTGGCTCTGATATGAGCTGACACCTCAGTGAGTTACTTCAATTGTTCTGGGCTAGTGGTAAGGTGCATTAAGCACCAAATTGTATAAACCTGAAATTGCAGTCTAATGTTGTTAAGGGGCCTGAGGGAGCTGGAGAAGAATGAACGTGAATAAGGAATCGTCTGTAGGATGATCAAATCCCTGATTAAAATCACCTCCCCAGATCAAATGGCCTCCAGAGAAAGTAGAGAGTGCCTCTGAATCCTAATGGGGCATCTGCACCTCCAGAGGGTTGTTTGGCCAGACTATTGCTTCCCCTCCAGGCCCACTCAGTGCAGAAGAGCTTCCCACCGGGGTCCTCAGGCATGCACAGCAGCCAGCTAAACAGGGCCTGAGCTACATAGTGCAGGGCTTGTCCCAGCTTCTCTAGCTTCTCCTTGGAGAGGCTGTTCCCCCAGAAGCAGACTCTGAGACACAGATTCAACTGCATGCAGTTTATTCAGGAAGTTCAAGATGTGCCAGTGGGGTAGGGAGATAAGAAAAGGAAGGGAGACCACCAATAAGAGCTGCCAGGCACCACTGTGGGAAGAGCTTAATCCTATTGGGACACTCTGGGAAACAGGTGTAAAATTCAGGCCTTAGAATGATCCCCCATGAGAGAGGAGAGAGCCGGCGTATTTATCCACTAGCTCCCTTTCATCATTGGTTGAGAGTTGCTTTCTGGGAGTGTTAATTTCTAGCACTTCAGCCTTCCACATGCTGGGGCAGAGCAGCCTTCTGTGCATTTGAGTGAAGCCCATGGGCAAAAGTTCTGATAATTAAATGTGGTGAGAAGGGAGTAGGGAGGATGGTTAGCAGGGAGCACTTTGAAGAAAGGAGGCTCCAAGGATATCAGTTGGGCATCAACAGCATCTGCTACAAGGGCCATGCACATATGTTTTGATACTTTTAAAAACTGCATTTCTAAAAGCCTTGGGATATTGACTGTGTCCAAATCTACACAGGCCAACTGCAAGGCATGCTGGAACCTCTGCAGGTCATGCAGAGACCAGGGTTAGACCTTGTAAAGCAAGACTGTGGTTTGAGCACCTCCTGCCCACAGTGCTTAGAACCTGGGGCTCCATTTAGTTTTGTGACTGTGCAGAGTAGGACCATCTGATGATGGACAGTGCACCTGTGTGAAGCGATGCCTTGGGTTATATAAGACTCAGTCAGGCTGGGGTAGGGATCGGGGATCCAAAGCTTCAGCAGTTTTGAAGTATAGTCCAAACCAGGTCTGGGGGAGCAAGGGTAAGTTTCCATCTCTGGGAAACACTTTGGCAAATTCTAGTAGGGGTCTAGTAGGGCCCTAGCTAACAAGGGTTTCGGGTCAGTCCTGAGAATGCAAACCAGAAAACTGCAGTGGAGCCACACGTATAAGGCCTAGGTACACTTTGGGGAAGTGGGATGGAAGCATGGCTGGCAATGGTGTTGAAGGCACTCCCTTGGCACCCCACATACTAGCTGGAGCCACGTTACTATAGTGGATGCTCTTGGTGTTCCATCCAGATCCCTTTTGCTGGCCAGTTCACCTATCCCCAGGTGCTATGAGTGTTGGTGGCCAGAAGCTCCAAGCCCTACTTTTTTTGAAATTTCTCTCTGTTTCTAGGGATGCCTCACCCCAAAATGCCTGGGATATGAGGTCCGACTCCCCAGTATGACCCAGAACCAGTGGCTGCTTGATATGGGTGTCTAAAAATTCCAGCCTCGCCTCGGATGAGACAACTCTGAGATGCGCTTTATGCCCCAGGGCTCCCCGTGGGGTCAGAGCGAGGCTAGACTTGAACGGTGCAGCTGTTTGCTCAGCCTCTTCTCCTGCCCTGACCTCCTTCCCTCACTTGCTGGTCAGGATTCCTCAAGGGCCCTTCCTCGGCAAAGTGTTTATTTAAGAATCAAGAATCTCCATCTCATGTTCCACCTTGAGAGAGCATCTCTAATATTGTCCCATGCCAAGATAATGTGAGCAGTTCCAGGCTGAGCAGGTGAGAGATTTGCTGTAGAAGGATGGCCGTCTGCCCCAGCTGGCCTTTCAGTGCCAAAACAGGCACCATTCTGAGCAGACCAAGAAGATGGGTCACCCTGTGTATCAGCATCTCAATCAGGATGCATTGAGCTCCCGTGGAGCCCAGAGCTGTACTAGATTCTGTGCGAGCCTAAAAGAAGCAGGAAGATGTGTCTTTCATGAAATTCAAGGCTTATAATAAGCAAGGGCTTATTTCGGCAAGGCTTGCCCTCTGTTGTGGGGATTTCAGTTCTAGTATGTTCAGATCACTCCTCATGTATAGACAGCGGGAAAAAAATGTTGTCCAGGCTGGAAGGCAGTGGTGACCACGGCTCACGGCAACCTAGATCTCCTGGGCTCAAATGGTCCTCTTACCTCAGTCTCCAGAGTAGCTGGGATTACAGGCATGCACCACCACACCTGGCTAATTTATTTTTGTTTATTTAGAAACAGGGTCTTGCTATGTCGCCCAGGCTGATCTCTAACTTCTGGGCTTAAGTGATCCTCCCTCCTCAGCTTCCCAAAATGCTGGGAATACAGGCATGAGCCACTGCACCCAGCCTCCACTAAGTTCTATGAACCTACCAAGGGCTGTGGCACCCAGGAGGCATTGACAGAGTCAAGCCAGGACCCCACTGTCTCTAACATGTCCTAGCAGGAAGCTGTCTTGGAGGGTGCCAGTGTATAATTCCCTGTGTATACTGGGGAGGGCTTGAGAAATGTTGTCTCAGTGACAGCTAACAGCCTGGGTTAAGTGAGGGTCACCCAGGCCTTTTCACTTGAAGCATCAAGTGCTGCTGCATTTCTGGAGACACAGTAAGACAGGAGGCAGGAGCCGCCAGTTCTGAGCTGTAAAATTAGACAGCCATCGTTCAACCAAAATTCCAGACCCAGGGGAAAATGCCTCTTAGTGTGCATATTATCTGCAGCAAAGCAAAGCAGACTTTCAGGTGTGTCATTGAAAACTGCAGGGGTGAGAAATCTTGAGAAAGTTTTAGCAAGCAAAGGATGGTAAGTGGAAATTAATTATACAGTGCCCCTGATTGCTCATTTAAGACATGTAAAAATACCACCGATGTGCCCTTGATTTCATTTGCTGTCTTTATTATTTGAGTATAATGAACATAAAAATGTGTTAGGGCTTTTCCTAGGTTTGCTTCTGAACTCACTTCCCTGCCCCCCAGTTTTCCACACAATCTTCAATCCCCCGACCACAGGATCTGATGGCAGGGTGCTGGCAAGGAGCAGGTGGCACTCTCAAAGTGGGTAATTTGAGCAGAGTTTCATGAAGAGATGAGTGTAGAGGTGTGAGCAGGATGTAGGGAAGCTGCCAGGAGGGACAGCACAAGACCCTGGGGCTAGAAACAGCAGGAATCCCTCCTACTCCAGGCCTGAAGGGAGAGAGGACACAGGGGAACAGGAGCCAACACAGGGAGTCCCTGACAGGGAGAGGCTGGGAGATTAAACACCCTCTGAGTTTCCCACTGTCTCTGATCCTCCCCTGTGGGAGGGCCAGGGAGCCCGGTCCAGAGAGAAAAAGAAGGGTGGGGAGAGGCGGAGGGTGCCCAGCCCATGTTGTTGTCTTAGCTGATAGTGCTGCAGGGCATAACCCTGGTAGTGCAGGGAGCTTTGAGTTGACTTCTAGTTGCTCCGATGGGGTTTAAGGTTTAGCTGTGGACTTATCACTGTGTGTTAATCTTTGTTTACATAGATAGCGGGGTTAGAGGTGACCTCAGACAAGACAGATGGAAGTCAGCCCACAGAGGAAAGAAGACCTGAGACTCACATAGCAGAGGGGACTCAGGACTTGGTCCAGTCCCCTTATTAGTTCCCTGTTCCAGCTCACATAGTAATTTGGGGACAAAGCTAGAACCAAGGACAGCATTGAATAAAATGTGGGGCACAATGACTGTCTTTAGAAAGGGCTGAGATCAGAGATTCCTGCATGGAGCTGCCTCTAGTGACTGGGGAGAGCATGGAGCTGGGGTGGGGGTGGGCAGAAAGGATACGGGGAGTTATCTGGGTACAGATGTATCATGGGGCTTCACTTTGGGGAACCGGGGTTCCCTAGAGGACCTGGCTGAGCACAGGAAGGCTGGCTTGTGGTGAAGAGAGAGAGCTGACGAGTCCCAGGACTGTGGCCGGGTGGAGTCCCGAGCTCTCTCCAGGCCTTGCCCTTTAGCCAGACCAGACTGTGCAGAGAGCAGAGGCGGCTTTGATTCTAGGACCTGCTGGGCCTGCCCTCTGGGAGGACAGGGATACAGACTGCCTTTAGGGAGTTCACGCATTAGGAACCCAGACACTGACTGAGTTTCCTTCCCAGGATTTGAGCTGCTGACCCTGAGCAGGGAGCTGGGGAGAAGAGCATCCTGGCTGCCCCCCATGAGCCGGTAGCTAGAAGCAGGTGGGCAGAAAGCCACCAGCCACCAGCCTCCCACGCCTCAGCAGGGAGTGGCATCTGTTGGTAGCATTTGGAAGGAAATGCTGGTTTCACCTCTAGCCTGTGGTACCAGGTCTGTTTTTAATTAAAGACACATTCCCTTGAAAAATACATTGTGACACCTCAATGCCTCTCCACCAGGTCAAAGTTGGAGGAGTTGGTGATAGGACACACATGTGTCTGTGGGCTGCTGCTGTTTTGCCTTTTGGAGTCTGATCATCTGGGTTCACATGTCAGCCTTGAGAACAGCCTAGGAATCTGGTTTTTCACTGACCCAAATCAAGTGGTCCCTTTGCAGAGCACTGCTCCGACCCTGGCCCTGTGCCACTTTCTTGGTCATATATACCCATCCTGTGTCTTCAAGGAACTTATGGTCAGGGGTGAGGGTGGAGGCTCCAGATGCCATGGAAACTGACTTGGGCCCAGTAGGGGCTGTTAGCATGTCAGACCAGCACTGGGTCATAGCAAAAATAGACCTTCTCTCCTGCCTACGATGCATGTGTGGGTGCCTTGCCAGCTCCCCACAGAGACTGAGGGGACAGCCTCTTTTCCTTTATATAAGAAATATTAGTTTAAGTGGGAGAGTAGGAATCACAACAGGTGACCCCAAAGAGATGGCGACTCTTGGAAGGCAGGAGTGCGACTTGGTGTACATATTATGCCTCCTCTGCCCGACTCACGTTCTTCCAGAGTCTTCTCCACATAAATCTTGGGTACTCTCTGATCTGTTCATTGAGAGGAACATTCCCCTAGGCCACATGGCGGTATATTCCTTTTTTGTTGTTGTTGTTGTTGAGATGAAGTCTTGCTCTGTCACTCAGGCTGGAGTGCTGTGCCACGATCTTGGCTCACTGCAGCCTCTACCTCCCGGCAAGCAATTCTGCCTCAGCCTCCCAAGTAGCTGGGATTACAGGCACCCGACACCACACCTGGCTAATTTTTGTATTTTTTAGTAGAGATGGGATTTCACCAAGTTGACCAGGCTGGTTCAAACTCCTGATCTCAAGTGATCTGCCCACCTTGGCCTCCCAAAGTGCTTGGATTATAGGCATGAGCCACCACGCCTGGCCGGTAGTATATACTTTTTAATGTATGGTTTTCTGATTACTGTTTTGTATAATTTCTCACTCTGGACAGCTCCATTGTAAACTCCTCAGGGAGAGGGCTACATCTTAGACACAATGTTTCTTAGAGGGCGCTCAGGACACACTGCTTCAGAGAGTGAATGGCTGCGGGTGGGGCCTCCACTCGGTGCATCCAGCAAGCAGCTGGGAGCTCTGCCCTGGCCTCCCTCCCTCTCTTCTCTGGAGAGCCATGGCTTGCTGCTCTTTACTCCTGCTGCTCGTAAACCCAGGGGATCTGGTCCCTTTTCCTTTAGCTTTCCAAACCTTTGTTTGGCCATGCTCCCTCTTCTCCTTGGCCTTCGTTTTAGGTTTATTAAGTTCAGTGGCCAAATAAAGTTATGCACCTCCCTTGTCCTGCAGTGCCTCCTGACTGTCTGGAATAACACAGTCACTGGGAATATCTCCTCTCCTGTACCCTAAATCATCTGGCAGCATTGGCTGGCTACATCATGCAGCTGTCTTTGAGAACACTCCGCAGTGCTATTTCTGAATAATAATAAATGGGGCCAAAGCCCAGTGGCCTTTGCTATTTAGCTCTGGCTCTGCAGAACAGAGACGTGTGTGCTGAAGTGGCACAGGCTGTGTCTCAGCGGTGGTGGCTCTCTCGGGGGAAGGCAGCTTCCCTAATTGCCTCTTCATTGCAGAAGTGGCCTGGTCTGTTTCCTCAAGGGAACGTTTGCTAATCTGATTGGAGGGTGCTTTCAGCGATTCAGCACCAGCCCTTTGCCTGGTCTGTCAGAAAGCCGCACGATTGCAAAGAAGGATGACTGTCAGCTGGACACGCCAGCCTTTAAAACCAGCCCCTGCCATCCACAGCCATCCTCAGGCACTCCTCCCCTTTATGGCCTTGGCCTGAACACATTGTCTCTGCCTATGACGTGTAAAATCCCAGCTTGTTCCCAAGTCCTGGGCTTGGCAGTCTGCTGGTTTGCATCCATTGGGCTCAGCACTTTGGCAATGAGCTTGCTTCCTCCCTGAACTGAGTAGGTTCTTTCTCCACTTAGGCTATTCTAAGCTGTCCTAAGGAAGGCCTCCTCCTGGTCCAACCTGGCCCCGAGACCCTCACCTCAGTGCAAACCCTCCAGGGATAATATTCCTCCCGGCCTCACCCTCCTGCGAAGAACCTGAAGACCCACACCTATGGGGCAAGGCCTTGGGCTTTCTTCCAAAAAGGCAGGGACAGGAACATCCACTGGCCAAGGACATGACCCTGGACTATATTTGACTTTGATATTTCCCATGTCCTTTCTGTTCTGCTGGCTTTTATCTCAGGCATCTCCCGTGTATTCTGATTATCATATTTGTTTTGATGATTGTGATTCCAGAATATGCTTTGGCCACATTTTGAAATTATTTCGGTATACTGCCCCGACTTGTATGGCATTTTAACCCTCTGGGTCCCTGGTGTTCAACTTTGCCTTTATTGTACTGCAGTGGCAGCTGGGAACCATCCCTTCCTTTCAACATGGCTGAAATAGTACATAAATGTTGAACCATTTCTGTAAGTGACTTTGGAGGTAGACAGGGGGCTGGAAATATCGGCGTTCCGTGATACTTACCAGCTTTCAGTTCATTTCATATAAGGGGGGAGGGATAGCATTAGGAGATATACCTAATGCTAAATGATGAGTTAATGGGTGCAGCACACCAACATGGCACATGTATACATATGTAACAAACCTGCACGTTGTGCACATGTACCCTAAAACTTAAAGTATAATAATTAAAAAAAAGCCCTATGGAGACAGAATATTTCAACCTTTAACTGTAATTTTATAGGTGTCACCAGGTGCCAAGGTGGAAAACCAGAAAAGGTACAATAAATAGCTGAGCTGAGTCATTACAACAGACTCTTATCTTGTAGAAACTGCAGACATTATGATGATTATCCTCCTACCTACCAAAGGAGGGTTTTCTACAACAGCCCTGGCAGCCACCAATCCAGACTATATGCTTAGCCCATAGTAGGTGCTTGGAAAATATGGCTATTATTTTAAAATTCAATGATGTACAATTGCTCTCACAGATATATTTTTATTAAGATGATGATATAAGTTACACAGTTCACAAGGAGAAAATCACAATAGGGAGAAACACTGTGGGGGAATGTTTATCCTCACATGGCTGTTTGGGACTGTCCAATCTCTCTGCTATGAACCCCCGTGGGATGAGATGTGAGGCTTCTGGTCCAGCAGGACTGCCGACACTTTGCTTATTGTAGAGGACCATGTTGAAGGTGTTAAAAATCAAATTAGGACTAGTGCAGTAGTAAGGCTGCCTGCAGCAAGAAAGACAGACATGCAGCATACAGGCATAGCATGGAAGGGATCACATACCCATATGTCCTCCTTGCCACATAGAACTCTTACCCATTGCTGCATGAGTAATCTTGACTTTTTTCACTCTCAGGAAACGTGAGCTTGCTCTCTTCCATGTGATAGCTTCTAGGCATTGAAAAGATATCTCCCAGCTTGCAGATTGGACAAAAGACGCCCTCAGAGGGCCCCCACTTGTGGTCTGCATTCGCGCATCTCTCTAACTTTCCTAAGGAGAAAATGTGATCCTTTCCTGTGTTCTGAGACTTGCCCCCGACAAAGAGCCCTCTAGCTTCTATGTGGTTCTCTTTGCTCTAAATCCAAAAGCCCATGGAAGAAGAGACCTTGAACCCCAGACTCATGTGCACAAGTATCCTCCTCCTCCAAGTCAGTGAAAATCTGCGACACCCTTCCACCTCCATCTGATTCCTTCCAAAGTCTAGCCACTTCAAATTCACTTTGAAAAGGATTGATTTAACTAGTCTCTGTGGAGGAGATAACCATAGTCTTAACTTTGTCTTAAAAACAATTTAAGTGTAGTGGGAATAAAACCAAATGATTTTTAACAGTGATGCAGTGGTTTTCTCATGGGTCTCCTTCATAGCCTAGAAATCTAAAACTAAGGAAGGGAAGAGGAGCTGGTCTCTTGTATCCACCTTGCCCTGACCACCCACACCCACACTACCTCCCATTACCCAGCACAGAGTGGAGAGAAATAAGAGTGGAGGCCATTGACTCAGGTCTGCCACGGCCGGGGCTCAAGGCACAGAAGTGTCAGGTAACTGAGTCTGACTTCTCTAAGGTACAGGAAGGTGTCTGGCCACCTGACATACAGTTATGTGGGAGAATAGGAAGGAAAAACACAGAGCACAGCAAAGCAGCTCTGTTGCTTCATCTGTTCCCCTATGACAGGTGGGATCCCTTTCATGCTCTGCTCTAGGAAACATGATTGGCCTGGGCGGCCATGGGCTGGAAGTGGAGTCCGGGTCTGCTGAGGTCTGGGTTAGGTGTGGCTGGGGCATGTTCAAGCTGAGGCTAGGCGGTGGTGAAATCATAGCTGATGGAGTTGCCAGGGTATGGTCAGGGTCTGTGCAGGGCTGGAGCTGGGATGAAGGTTGGGGTCAAAAGGATGTTAAGGTTGAGATGAAGTCAGAGTTAGGTTGAAATGAGAGTTGAGACAGATAGAGTCCCATTTGAATGAGAATATGGTTGTGGGCAGTAAAGCTTGAGAGGAATTCCAGAACTCAGGGTGGGATGGAGGGCTTAGGTTTGGATGAAGCCGTGGTTCAGATACACTCAGACATTTTCCTTCCACATGACTCTCCTTACTTCTATAACATGGAATGTTTGGCCCACTCCCTGGGTGCTGTTTGATCCTTAACTCCTTCCAGGCCAGGGCTTACATCAGCCTTTGAGTGCTTCAGCTCCTGCTCCTGCTCCTCTTGCCTTTCTAAATTTCATGGGCATTTGCTTTCCCTAGGGAGGGTGAGAGAATAAAAGCAGCCGAAGTTGAATCCAACTAATATACCCACTTGTCTTACCCCTATTCACAGATGGATGGTAAGGCAGAGGCATTGGCACTGAAGCCCAGGACTCCCCTGGGGAATTCAGTGATCAATGCCATCCCCATTTCCTGGAGCAGCGATAATTGGCTCCATGCTGTGCACGCATGAACTCCTCTAGACACTCACTCCTTTATGGAAGAGAAAGCCCATTTCATGGGGAGCCCATGAGACATGGGAATGCTCTCCTCCTGCTGCCAGCAAGTGGCGGGGCATTCGCTCATCATTTGCCTGGTATCTCTGGGCACAGTTCCCTCAGAAGAGCCAGGCTGCCTGGATCCTGCCCACTGCACATGACTCCTCTGGAATAGGGGCCAGGAATTGAGGACAGAGATCCTCTGACCATCTAAGGGGGAGCAGTTACAGCTGCTGGCAGCAGGGCTGGGTTTCCTCTCTACCATCCACAGCAATGAAACTGAAGGACAAGGAGCAACCTCACCCTCTTCAGCAGCATCATGGAGCACTGTGTCCTCCAGCCCACAGACCATCAGCACGTTCTCCTGCACCTGGCCAGGGGGAGACTCAGCACAGCAGTTAGCAGAGTTCACAGCACAGTTGAGGGTGAGACAAGGCTACTGTCTGCCAAGGAACCTGTCCTCCCCGGGTGATAGGCACTGGCTTGGATCAAAGCCTCTCTCTCCCATGGCAGAAAAACAGGGGAGGAGAGAGTATAGCCCTGGACTAAGACCCCTTGGGGACTTTCAGCAGGAGAAGTTCCAGAGGGAAGAAAATGTGATCTGACCTCCCAGAGACAAAGAATGACACATGAGGATGGTTAAAGGATCTAGAAGTACAGTATTCAGTTTCCAGAAGGGAAGACTTGGGATGCCCAAAGCAGCTTCTCAAATCAGGACTGGCTGGTAGCAGAGTTCCCCTGGGCAAAAACTTGGAAACAGTGAGTGGATGTGACTTCAGAGTAGATTTCTTATATACTTGAGAAAGACTTTTCTCTCACCCACAGCCATTCAACAGGAGAATTAGCTGCTTTATAAGGTAGTGAGTTCCCCATGCCAGGAGATAATCAAGCAGGGCATGGACCCCATATCAGAAATGTGATGTGGAGGATTCACACATTGCTGAAGGGTTGGATAAACTAACTGTGGAAGGCCCTTCCTGTGGGAGGCTTTGAGAAGGATGCCTCAAGTTCAAGGTCAAGTGTTTGGTTACAGGTATTGCTTGGCTTTCTGCATACCCCTCCGCTGTACAGACCCTTGCTTTGTTCCCTGTCTGTGTCCTATCATCCCCTCCACACCACGTTGGAGTGTCATTCCTTCTGCCCTAAGGAGAGCATGATTCTTTCTAAAGGATCATTTTTCTTTCCCAGTTATGAGGCTCACTTTCCTCAGGGGAATGCCTGGGGCAGAGAAGAAAGAAGCACCCACTTTCTAGAGCTGTGCTAACTCCAAAGAGAAACAAGCATTACACCATCTCTGGGGCCCGTGGGGACACCTGAGGCTCCTTGTCGGATGCCAACAGCACTACAAGAGGCCATTTGTATTTTTATATCTTCCTATTTCCCTCCTGCAGACGCTGTTCTTACCCACAGCTGCAAGGCAGGTGCATTAAAATGCTACACTTTAGATTTGGAAAATGACTGGGATTTATAGTTCCCTAAAGAGTTTTTGGGACACTGGCTCTATCCATGAAAAAGAGGACTTATGCCTTGAGATAATGAAGTTTGAGGACAGAAAGCCATGCCATGTGCAATCCTTCTCTCCAAGAGCTGTGGCTGATGTCCTCAGTGTCACATAACTCCATGCCCTGAGCAGAGGCCTATGGGCACCTTGACAAAAGAAGCTCATCATTTTGCTTTTTGTTGCTGAAAAGTTCTGCCAAGCATGGCAGCAGATCAGAGGAAGCTGCCCACCATCAAAGCCTGGTTCAATAAAATAAAAGCAGTTTATGATTGAAGACAAGCTGTCATCATGGATTAAAACATGTCTACGCCCCCAATGACAACAGTTATTTTTTCTGAGAACATTGGATGAGTTGCTTACATTTCATAAATGAAGAGGAAAGAAATCTAATTCCACCAGGCTGGATCGTTTAAGACAATCTCTGTTCTATAAACACTCTGAAGGGTAGCGTTCCCAAGGTGATAGAAAATAAACCATGATTGCGTGATTCTTCTGGTGCCTTACTATTTGCTTTCTAGCCTTTCTGCCTTTATGTGAAGAATTCTGTGCCAGCCGTCTGTGATTACCTTGAATTCACCTAATAATATGTAAGCCTACTTCATCTCTTCTTGCTTTGGTACATACTATTCCTCTAACTAGAAGGATTTGTCTCACCTTTGTCCACTTGGCAAACTTTTCTTTATTCCTTAAGGCCCAGCCAAAATGCCAGTGCTTCTGTAAAGCCCTTCCTTACTCTCAACAAGAGTTAGTTGTTGGGAATTCCCTTAGCTATTTGTACACACCTCTATGGTAGCACTCACCATTTAGAATGGAGCTTATGGATCTATTGTTGTATCTGCCTTCCCTTTGGCTAGGAACTCTTTGAGACAAGGGACTGTGTCTCTTTAATGTTTAGAACAGAGCCTGGCACACAGACATTCTAAGGTTCTAAGTAAAAGTTTGCCGAATGTGCATTGTGTACTGTATACACAGCAACCTGGCCCTTCTTGTTTATGACTTTGAATGATAATATTAAATATGCGAAAGTGAAATGTTTGATCAGAGCAACAGAAGGGGCTATTCCCTAGTAGAGGAATCCCAGTATCCTTGTTCCTAGAAGATGAGTGTATGCTCAGAATGTCAAAGGGGTACTCGGAATGGCCCCCTCAGCATCTGCATGCATTACAGGAGGCAGGGCAGTGGGGCCAAGGCGTGAGCCTCTAGGATCGAGTGCTGGGAACAGGCCAGCTCAACCATGCTGCCCAGCAGCAAATCATGCAGTGAGCTCATCAGAGCTGAAGTCACACAATAGCCTAAGTCCTTGTGAAGGATCACATTTACTGGCTACCTCCAGGAGGCTGATCATGAGTTTGTGTGTTGATTTGTTGATTCCCCATTTAGGAAAGGAGATAAATTTTCTATGCTCTGAACTCTCAGACCTGGAATGTCTGAGGTTGAACACATCATGATTTCCTGATTCTCTTCTGGGTTTGCAGATCCAGAAGCATCCTTTTTCCTGACAGAATGGGGTTTGGGGACCTGCAGTGGGTCAGATGGAGACCCTTTGAGAGACTCTAGCCTGGCGTTTTGTGTCCTCCATGATTGGAATCCAGTCTTCCCCTGGTCTCGTCTCACTACTGCCCTCCTGTGTCCCGTATCCAAGCACTGCCTACATTCCTGCCCAGGCCGACCCTCAGCCATTGAAGATCGGGGCACTTAGCCCTGCTCCTGGCACTAGAATCAATTCTGTTCACAGTTGGGAAAATTTAACACTCTTTAGATCAGTAACTCAGTGGTGCATACTCATAGCATGGTCCCAATAGAAAGAGATTGGCAGGAAATGGAACAAGAGCTAGACACCAACTCCATCACCATCCAGCCAATTAGAGTCGAGACAGGATTAGCCTGGGGACAGCACAGACTTTCCTGGTGACATCAAAGCTGGGAGTGAGAAGCATATTTAAGAATGGAAACAAAGTGAAAGGAACCCTAGAGAGCTCCTTTGCCTCTTTTGCCATGTGAGGACACAGCAAGAAGACAGTGGTTGATGAGCCAGGAAGAGTGCCCTCGCCAGACACTGGATCTGCTGGCATCTTGATCTAGAACTCCCCAGCCTTCAGAACTGCGAGAAATAAATTTCTGTTGTTCTTAAGTCACTCAGTCCATGGTATTCTGTTGTAGCAGCCAGAAAAAAGAAAGACACCTTCGTTAGACAGGGCATACATTCTCTGGTTTGCCACAGTCCTTGATTACTCACATTTTGAGTTTGCAACCTTCCTCAAGGATATGAAGGAACACTTTGTCTAATGATCATTGTGTTAGCTATCTATTGCATCTATTGCCATGTAACAAATTATACCAGTCTTAACAGGTTAAAGCAACAAATGCATGTTACTGCACACAATTTTGAGTGTCAGGAATCCAGGCGTGTCAGCTGGGTGGGTTTGGATCATGAGGTTGTAGTAAAGATGTTGGTTAGGGCTGCAGTCATCAGAAGGCTTGACTGGGGCTGGATGATCTGTGTGGATCTTTTCTCATGACATGGCAGCTGGCTTCCTCCATAGTGAGTGATCCAAGAGAGAGTGTCCAAGCTGGAATGGTTTTTATGGTTTAGTCTCAGAAGTGACATATCACCACTTCCACTGCTGCCATATTCTATTTTTTAGGAGCAGGTAACTAAATCCAGCCCACACTCAATTAAATAGAAATAAAGCTTCATTTTTGAAGATAAAAATATTTTAAAAACCTGTGTATATAACCACCACAATCATTAAATTGGATAATGCATGTAAAATCTTTATTGCTATATACTTAACATATAGTAAGTGCTCAATAAATGTTACTTGCAATACTAAGAGCTAGCACCTATTGAGTATTCAGTACCTGCCGGGCACTCTTCTAAAAGCTTTACCTGCATTAACTCTTTAATAACTCGGTGAGTTGTTCTATTATTGTTCGTAATTTATAACATAAATCATACACCCAGTGAGGCAGAATAAATTGTCCAAGTGCATACATTGTAAGTGGGGTTGAGATTTAAACCCTGTTAGTGAAGCCCTCAAAATCTGTCCATTTAACCATTATACTGCACTGACTCTCAAAGTTTTATATCGTTACTGTTTGTAGTCATTCTTGCTGTTGTTGTTGTTTACATGTGTTCCTGACCTGCAGCCCTAGCCTGTTAAAAAAATGTGATGTATTTATTGACTTGTTCTGATAAAAACTATGCTGGGCTGAAGAATCACCATTTTTTGACACAGGCACTCAAAACCCACCCTTTTCAATCTTGATCCTTGCTCTTTGAATAAAGGTGAACCTCTTAAAGATGGCTTTCAGGGTCTTACTTTGGGCTACTATAACAAACTACAATAGACTGGGTGGCTTAACAACAGACATCTGTTTCTCAAAGTACTGGAGGTTCTGTGATCAGGGTGCCAGCATAGTCAGGGTGTGGTGAGGGTCCTCTTCCCTGTTGCAGAAAGCACCTTCTCATATCTTCACATGATGGAGAGAGAAAGAGAGACAGAAGAAGCTCTCTCATGACTCTTATAAGGGCACTAATCCCATTCATGACCTCATGAATTCTAACTACCTCTCAAAGGTCTCACCTTCTATTACTACCGCATTGCAAGAGTAGACTTTCAACAGATGAATTTTGGGGGAGCATGTTTGTCCATATCAGGCCCTTTCTTTAGGGTTGGCTCCACCTTCCCTTCAGCTCCAGCTCCATCTCACTCCTATGCACCTGCTATCCTCTGCCCTGGCTGCAGAGGCTTCCTTCAGCTTCTCTTAAGCACCTCCCTCTGTCCATTTTCAGGATACTTGTACATGCTGTTTTCATGTGCCTGGGACATTGTTCTTCCGCTCTTAAGAAATCTTGCCTATGCTTGAGTTAAGGCCCATTGTCTATAGCATAAATAATCATTTTCCTCTCATTGGGTTAAAATCCCATGCATCCATCTGGTTTTCCAACCTTTTCTTCTCCATATCAAAACTTCCTATTAGTTCAGTGATAACCCAATGTCCTGTGTTGTGGTCACCTGGGCTGGGAAACTGGAGCTTCTTGGGATCAGTCAGGCACTCTGTTTGTGTTCATTTTTAGCAGAGTAGTTAATTGCCCAGAGCTGAAGCCCGACTGCCTGAGTTCATATCCTGGTTCTGCCACTTATGAGCTGGTGACTTACCATAAAGCCTCTGAATTTGGTTTTCTCATCTTTAAAAGAGTGGGGATTAAAGGCTCTTTCCTATAAGCTTGTTGAGAGGAGTAAATGAACTAGTGAAAAGTGCTTAGAAAGTGCTTGCTGCCTCACAGCCAGTGTTTCCTATGGTGACTATTTAACCCTTTCCTCTACTTTACCAGCTACCCAGTGAGCTCAGGCAGAGCTAGCCCAAGGTAGTAATGCCCAGAGCACAGGTTTATCCTAGGACCTCTAAGATTTAGACAGAGAGGCAGTGGACACAGAAGGAACACACTTTGGAAAAAGACATTTACAGATTTGAATCAAGCCTCTGCTACTTATTAAGTATGCAATCTTTAACACGTTGCTTAACATCCCAGTTTTCTCATCTATAAAATGCAAATACCAATAGCTCCTCTCAGGGTTGTTTTGAAGATTAAATAATGCCTATAATGTGTGAAGCACTTTAGTGAGGGAACATAGCAGTTATTTAATAAATGTTAATTTCCTTCCTCTTCCCTTCAAATCGCACGTTAGTCTCCCAGGCATGGATGCAAGCAGCTGAATGGAAGCTGAGGGGCTGCACTTTCTCTCTGGCATCTCATACAATATGCCATTGGCCCCAGTCAGTGGACCCTTCTTGCTCATCTTCTTAACTCTGTTCTTACAGAACCCAATCAACTGCAGTTTTGAATCTCCTTTCTATTTTCTTTCTATGCCCTTTTAAAAATATAAGCCCTTGTGGGCTGGGTGTGGTGCCTCATGCCTGTAATCCCAGCACTTTCAGAGGCTGAAGCAGGTGGATCACTTGAGCCCAGGAGTTCAAGAACAGCCTGGCCAACATGATGAAACTCCGTCTCTACTAAAAATACAAAAACAATTATCCGGGCATGGTGGCAGGTGGGTGCCTGTAGTCCCAGCTACTTGGGAGGCTGAGGCATGAGAATCACTTGAACCGGGGAGGTGGAAGTTGCAGTGAGCTGAGATGGTGCCATTGCACTCCAGCTTAGGCAACAGAGTGAACCCCGTCTCAAAAAAAAAAAAAAAAAAAAAAAGTCCTCAAGAGTTCTCCAGGTCCTAATTATTCTGGGTTTCCTCCCTTTTTCTTCCTGCTTTGGATCATCACTGGTTATACAAGCAGAATTTTGGTTTCGAGAACCTCCTCCCAAAGCCTACAATCCACAGATTTCTTTCCCATTCACTCTTTGACATCTGTCTACTAAAACCCAGGCTCTGTGAATACCTGGCCTCCCCTTCTCTCTCAAGCAGGCACTGTGAAAAGACACGGGCATTTCCCTTACAGTTCCCAACACTCCACTTCACCACTCAGTTCTTTGTGGGTGATAGGAGTTGATAAGCCCAGAATACCAAAAGGCTTTGAATAGAGCCTGCCTGCAGAGTCCTGGCAGAACCATGGATGGTCTCTGAAGACCTCCTAAATACCCCGAAAAAGGCAAAAGGGGGTCTGTGTATGTAGGTGTGTGTGTGTCTGCACACATTTGCCATGGGGGTGCATTTGTTCACAGGAAAAGACTCCTAGGTTTCCTCTGACTCTCAGAGACCCCCAAGATGCACAGGGGAGAGAACCATGGCATCATTCTCTCCAGCCACTGGGAGAGGAAGTTGTTAGCTCAGCAAGTTGTCAAGCACCCTGCTTTGACTGGAATGAAAGCCTTTCCTCTGGCAGCCAAGACCCTTCCTATTTGCCTCCCCACTGATGCTGCAGTGCCGGCCAGAAATACAGCCTCTCTCTCCCTCCATCTGGTTAGAGCGCCAACTGCAGATTAGAGATCCAGAGCTCTCACCTCTGTTCTTCTTCCCTTTTGACCTCACCAAACACTTTCACCCTTAGATTAGGTGGTGTTAATCCCTGCTGCCCCCAACCACACTATTGCCCCAGACTGGAGTCCCGTGTGCAAATTTTTGCAATTGCTGTGAGATCATCCCCACGCTTGGCTTCCATTTTCTTTGTTTGTTACCAAGCTGTCCGTGTTGCTATGTAGACTTCTGAGGAGGGAAGTTTTGTTTTCAGCTCCCATCTGGATAGTTTCCTCGTCTGACTCATCGGTACCTCCCACACGTGAATTCTTTCTCCATCGTCCCTGCAGCTCTCCATAGTAACCCGTTTCAGGCATTTCTCCTCCCCCTCCCCACTGCTGATGACATCATTTAATCTCTAAGCAAACTCTCTCTTCCTCACCTCTCGAAATGTTGCCCTTTTTGATCCGTCTCTTGTGGATCCCAGGCCAGGATCGAGAAAGCCAAACACTGTTTGCGAACACCACTGACAGACCCAGCCGCTGTCGTGCCAGTTCTTTGCTCCTTCAAATTCGGTGAGAAAAAAGCGGTGAATGTATCACGCAGCTATCCGAGTTCCTCGGTTTCCTGCCCAGACTTTAAAGACTTTTCTCTCTAACTCTGTGGGACTGTTCAGCCCCATGGGGATCAACAACAGAGGGAAGTGGTTGTTGCTGGGTAAGGCTCAGCTGTACCCCAGGAAAGTGGCACCTCTCGCACCTGGCTGTGTCCCCCCTCCCTCTCCCCTCCCCATCTCCACCACTTGGCAGTAGCCAGGAACAGCTGTCCTTGTGCCCACTGGTTCTGAGAGTCTCTTTTTAATTAGTTGACATTTGCATCGCGGTCATGGCCAGTGTGCTTTGCCTACAGAAGGTCTAGCTTTCCCTTCCTGTTTCCCCAGCGTTTCAGAGCCTGCTCTCCATCCTTCGTGCCATCTTCCTTCATCCAGAGTGAGGTCCCCTTTCTTCATTTCGGCTCTGCTGCCTGTTTCTGTCCTGCTGGTCTTTCTCCCACTGGGCCTCCTTCCTTCTCTCTTTTCTTTGCATCATTCCCTCTACTCTGCAGGGAGATACCTTGTTGAAAGTAGTTTTTTAGGTTCATTCACCTCCCCTTCAAGTGCAGTGGCCACTTCTATTTGCCACACATCAATTGGCCCTTGCCTCACGCAGGAACACCTAAAGCTCCCTGAGATCCCTGACATTGCCTCCTCACCATCCTTATAGGCTCTGGGTCTCAGTTTCCCCATGTCATGGGATCATTGTGAAGACTAAATGAGCAAATGTGGGTGAAGCCCCTAGCACAGGCCCTGCTACATATGCAGATTAAATGAGCTGATGCAGACGAAGCACAGGCCCTACCACACAGTGGGCACTGAAGCAGGCCAAGGCCACCTGTCTCCTTTCCTTCTTCCTGTTTCCTCTTGGCTCCTCTGCTCCTGGTTGGACACAATCACTTCATTACCAATCACCAGGCTGTCCTCTGTGGCTCTCTTGGGCCAGCAGCATTGTAAACTTGTCATAGAGGCATGGGGACCCCAGCCGTGCCCAACATTCCAACTGTGGAACCTCACAAGGCCCAGGTTGACAGGGCCTGAACCTTACTTAAGGATGGCAGCCTGGCACTGTGTCATCCACATTTTTGCTGAATGAGTGAATGAATATTCAGGAAAGATGATAACGCCAGTTCTGAAGCTGGAGATCAACTCTGCCTAATACTGCAGGGCTGAGTCTGTGTGCTGAGTTGTCTTCAGACTGGGTCCCTAACAGCATGTCAGACCCTGCTCCCTGGCTGAGCCAGCCCAGCCTCTCACCTGGGTGGTCTATGAGTCATTTCCATGGTGAGAGTATCAGGCCTGGCTACTCTAACTCAAAATGTTCAGGGGAAGTGAGGAACCCATTACAGTGCCAGGGAAAGCCAGGATGTAGTCAGGAAGGGATCAAGAATCAGGGCAGAGGACCAGACCCAGCCTGTCGGTACCACCTCTAATTGCATCTATCCCTGTCCTGGATGCTGTCTTGAGCAATGGGCCAGGGCCCTTGTTAGAGACCTAGTGAGGCCATGATTGAGGCTTGGAGCTTAGTGAGGAGCCCATGACTTGTGTTATTTGGGGGGAAACAACATAAAACAAAAACCTCACCTCCTTAGGTTTCTAGAGTGGGCCAGTTCCTTCTGCTGCTACAGTAGAGTTTTTAATTAAAAAATTGATGAAAAGTTCTTCCTGACATTTCAGTTCATCTCTTGGAGACCTTTAGGTGGGAGGAATCCAAACAAAGCTTCCTTATGACTTCCTAATGTTTTTTGGCCCATCTTCTAAGACCCTCACAATCTCTCTACCACTCACTTATCCAACCTCCTCTCCCAAATTGAATTCGTATTCCTACACTCAGCCATAGCCCACATCTGTTACTCCTTCCCAAGCATGCCATGCACATTCATGCTTCTAGCCTTTATGCATTCTGTTTTTCTAGCTGTGATGGTTTTTTAATGCCCCCTTTATCCTCCTAGGAAAGCCCCTTCATCCATCCATTGAGACAAATGCAAATAACATTCTGTAAAACTTGCCCTGAACCCCCTGCAGAGGTTGTCACATCCTGCACTGTATTTTCATAGCACCTTGTGACAACCACTTTTAGAACATATTTCAATGCATTCAAGTTACTGGTTTAATTCTTTCTTCCCACTAAACTGTGAGTTTCTTAAGAGGTGGATACTGACTTACTCCCCTTCTCCACCACTTAGCATCAGGCCTGCCGCACACCCAGTGCTTAGTAAATATCCGCCAGTTGAACACATGAATGAAAGGAACACAAACAGGACATGAAGTGAGAAGGAGCAATATTTTTGATATTTGGGGGCATGTCTATCAGTGAAGTAATATTTCTTGAGTTTTCTAAAGTAAATCTCATGAGAGGACTATGATGATGTATGTTCCTGAAATAGAGCGATCTGGAAAAAATCAATAATGCTGAAAGGCACAGTGAGAAGATGGGCTGATAGTCTTTGGCAGTCTTTGGAGGGCAGCTCCTGGGCAAGGTTGTCCTTCCCACCTGTCCTGGTGTCTCTGAGCTAGCTGTTGATGTTCCTCTACTGGCAGCCCATGTCTGGCATTCTGATAGCATTTCAAGGACCCGGGTCTCTGCCTTTGATGGCTTTAAAGGAAGAGAAAAGCATATGCAAGGAGAGCAAGGAAGCTCACATGGCCTGGGCCAGGGCCTAGAAACAGGCTGATGTTGGCAGTTCATGCTGAAAGCTGGCAAGGGCATGCCTTTAGCCTTAGACTCTGTGCTTAAAAGCAAACAAACAAACAAACAGAAAAATACACAAGGTTTCCAGAAGTCATTTGTTTTTCTACATTTGGGATCTAGCAGCAGCCTAACCAGACTCAAGCAGTTAGTAAACTCAGCCCACTTAGGAGCCCAGGAACATGGACAGTGGCCCACCTGGGACCAAAGCCTGGATTTAAGAGTCTCCCTCAATACCAATCCCTTCCAGTCCCATCAGCAACCCCAGGGCTGATAAGAAAGGTTTTGTCCTGGGGGGCAGTGCTGGCCCACCCCACACCCAGACCCCATGGGTGCTGTTTCAAGTCTGAGGCTGGGCGTCCCCAAACTGAGGGTCGGCCCCACCCACTTTGCTGCTGAACTGCCTGCTCCCATTGTCTGGACATGCCCTGCCCTGCCTTCCTACGCTTTCTACTGTTGGTTTCAGCGACCCTCCAGGGGACTGAGCATGCAGAGGTTCTAAGAAAGGTCGGCATGGACCTTTAGGAGGAAAGATGGCAAAGTCTGACTGACCTGCCCCATGATCCCTGGGATGGAGCCTACTGTTCCTTAGCTATATGACTTTAGGAAAAAATCTTAGCATTGCTGAGCCTCCATTTCCTTATGTTAGAATGGCTATAGTATCCATAATAATTAAAAATAAAATTTAAAAAAATGGCTGTAATGCTGTTGAACTTACAGAGTCCCAAAAGGATTGAATGGGGATTGTGTGTGAAACAAACCTGGTGAGCCCATGTTCACCTTGTGTCAGAACCTGTGCCAAGTGCTAAAAACTTCAGAAAGAAGGTTCCACATAAACAGTGACTTTTTTTCTTTTTTCTTTTTGAGAAGGAGTTTCGCTTTTGTTGCCCAGGCTGGAGTGCGATGGCGCGATCTCGGCTTACCACGACCTCCGCCTCCCAGGTTCAAGCGATTCTCCTGCCTCAGCCTCCTGAGTAGCTGGGATTACAGGCGTGCGCCACCACGCCCGGCTAATTTTGTATTTTTAGTAGAGACGGGGTTTCTCCGTGTTGGTCAGGCTGGTCTTGAACTCCCGACCTCAGGTGATCTGCCTGCCTCGGCCTCCCAAAGTGCTGGGATTACAGGCTAAATGGTGACTCTTTAACTCCAAGGTAGTTCTGAGGCTTACCAGCGGGCCCATCAGCTTTTTTCTGGGTATTTTCCAGAGAGGTCCTCAAAAGCTTTATATGAGGATTTCTGTCCCATGTGCCATGAATCCATGTAGTCAATAAACCTCTACTGAATGCCAGGCTCCGGCTGGGCTCTCTGGATACAGAGAAGGGTAAAACCGTAGGTCCCTCCTTAAGGAGCTCACAGTCCAGTGGAACATTCAATGCACAATGAGGGATACAGGGCCAAAGGGCAGAGGAAACCAAAGAAAAACAGTACTAAAGTCTTCCTGGAGGAGTATAAATGTTGGTCATTAGAAAGCATTGAGCCAAGACATGACTCATGCACTCATTCATTCTTGCAATGCATGTTTATGAAAACGAAACACACGCCTGTGGCACCTCTGCCACGTGCCAGGCTCGGCGTAGCAGATCTGTCAGGGCTGGGGTGTGGCTCCGACCTTACCTCTTAGGTGTGCACAGCACTTCCAGTTGCCCAGATGCCTGCTTCTCTTTATCTGGGGGCTTTCTTCAAAGCCCTGGAAGGTTGCTCTGCCTTGCACAGGACAGGCTGGATGTTCTGGAACTTAACCTGCCCCTGGAGCAGTCCTTAACCAATGACTGCTGGGATCAATATATAAATACCCTGGCCCCCTCTTCCTAGCCTCATTTTGCGCATTTGTAAGATGGGCCTAAGAGTATAAAGGTTCCTGCCTCAGGGGATTGCAGTGAATGAGAAAAAAGATAGCATTAGCCTTCCTTTATTTTTTCATCTGCCTTAAATCAGAAAGTGAGGCTGGCAAGACATTTGTTAAGGGCCTAGCACAAAGCCTGGGTGGATGCTCATTAAATGCACCCTCTTGCCCTTGGTCCCATAGACAGAAAATGTATTAAGAGCATGGAATTTGGAGCCAAAGTGCTGAACTTAGAATGTGGACTCTACCACTTGCTAATTATTTAACCATGCCTCAGTTTTCTCATCTATAAAATGGGTTACTAGTAGTACTTACCTAATAAAGTGATCATAAGGGCTAAGTGGCAATACAAATAAAGATCTTAGGAGTACTCTGCACATAGAAATCACTGTTAAGGGGTTGTTAAATAAATAGATGCAGGTTGAGATGGGAAGGGGTTGGAAATTGAATCGGAGTGGCTAGGTGGTAAGTGGCCCTTGAAGAGCAGCAACTGTGTCCTGCACCTGGGGAAGTCCCAGGGCAGTTTGCTGCAGGGCTGGCTTTCTCAGAAATGCAGGACAGAGGGTGAGAGCTTGCACCCAGCCTAGGGACCTTCCTTTGGAAAGGAGGAAGGGAGCAAAGGAGTTCAGACTGATGAGTAGGTAATGGCACCAGCTGTGAAGCATTCACAACATGCCAGGCATTGTCTTGTGGATTTCCACAGCGACCCAAAGAGGTAGAAGAGAGAACTGAGGCTCAGAGAGTTTAAGTCTTGTGCCCAAAGTCACGGTAAATGGCAGAGCTGGGGATTAAATTGAGGTCCATCTCTCCCTAAGCCTCTGTTCCTACTGTTCTACTTGACATATTTCAATAAAGAAATAAAAACGGGAAGGCCAGGAGAACACTTGGGTTCTGCTTTGTCACTGGTCCTTCATGGGACCCCTCCCTTTGAGAATACATTGCTGGAAGGTGTTCTGAAGCAGAGAAAAAGGGCCTTCCACCTCCCTACTGACAAGATCAGGCTAGGTGTAAATACATGTGTGAAGCCCGCTGGGTCTCCTGAGTCGTGAATCAGCCAGGCTGAGGCTCCTGGTCACACAGCCTGAGGAGCAGTGATTTGCAGAAGTATGGAGCTGACATACAGCCTGTGGGAGCCTTAACTCTTCCCCCAGAGGATGCTCGGAGCTGCCCTGGAAGGAGCTGGAGCTCAGGGCCTGAGGTTGGCCCTCACTGGTTGCCTGGTGTATGTTTTCTAGTCCCCTGTGTCTGTGCCCCAAGGAAAAACCCATCCCCTTCTAGAGCTGCAGGTGAGGAAAAGCTTCCTATAGAAGCTGAGCTGGGACAGGGGAGGCGAGAAGAATGTTCCAGGTGGAGGTAGCAGGTAGTGCAAGGGCACTCTGGCATGACTGAGCTTAGTGCATTTGGGAAAATGACGAGCACACAGTCTTGCAGAGAAGGCTGGACCAGGATGTTTAACCTTGTAAGCCATCAACAATTGGTGGTGGGGACTGGGAGTAGGATGGTGGTGAGCACAGCCTAGAGTGATTACTCTGGCATTTACAGGAGCTTAGACTCATGGGATCTCAGAATCCTGGGAGTTAGTATTTAAGAATCAGAGACTAAAAATTTCAGAATTTTAAAATTTTGGATTCAGAATCATAAACTCTTGGGCTCTCAATCATGAGATTTTAGGATCATCAAATTTTTGAGTTCGGCAGCACTCTAAACTCTAAGCCTTGCACAAAAGGAGAAGCCAGCACCAAAATTCAAGTTGGCCTCTGGCTTAACTGCTAAGGGCACTGGACCTTCCTGAGTGCTCACACATAGGGTAGGAGGACCTGGACCTGGGCCTCCTGGGATTCCCTTTGCACAGTGGGACGTCCACACAGCTCGTTCTCAGCTCTGATATCACCTGCTATTAAACACTATCTGCCAGCAATTCCCAAGGCTTTGAGTTCTTGGCACGCCCTCCCTAGAAGCTCATGGGAGGACTCTTCTCAGTACTCCTAAGCTGGAGGAGCTGGGGCTGGAGCAGCGTCCACTCCCGCCTGGACACGGCTGACATCAGTCACCTATCATGGCATTTTTAATAAGTCCTGTGATTCCTGCTGCATACCCTCCTCAGAGTAGCAGGAGTAGTTCCTGCTCTGTAAGTAGTTTCACAGTGTTTGGTCCATTGCCCCACCTTTACTTTACAGGAGTTTCCTCCTCACACAGCCCCAGGAAGTACAAAGGCGAGCTGGCCCTTTGCCAAGGTCATTTAGTCAGCAAAGACACTGACTTCTATTAGTTCATTATTCTCATTCCCACCTGCTAAATTACTCAAGGTGGACAAATAGAGAGCACGGAGTTATGGCCCTAGGGGAAGAGCTTCTGTTGAGCCTACAAAGCTGACTCCTTCAGAAGGCTGCTGGACAGACTGGAAAAGAGCCAAGTCTTCAGAGGCAGGCAGGCCTGAGTTCGAATCCTGCTCCTTCCTTACCTTCTGTGTTACTTGGAATATGTTCTTTAAAGTCTCTCATCTTTGATTTTTCCCATTTGCCATTTGAAGATAATAATGAGGTTATTATCTTCAGGTTGCCTGGGTTTGCTTTTCAGCTCTGCCATCTTCTAGCTCTGTGACACCGAGCAAATCCTTTAGCCTCTCTGGGCTGTGTTTCCTAATCTATGGAACAGAAATAGTCATGCTACCTACCTACCTTGAGTAGCATTATGGTTGCTGAGAGTTCTGAATGAGTAATATATGAAGCAGGTTTAGAACAGTCCCTAGCACTTGATAAATTAAATAAATAAGCATTAGCTATAAATATTGTTTGCAGGGTGGTAACGAGGTGAGGCTCTTAAGTGGTGCACATCATATGTGCATAATATATCATTGTTGAGTGAATGAATAAAGGATGGATTGATTTGAAGTGCTGAGCACGGTGCACATTACGTGGTGTAGGGGAAGGGCCACAGAACCGCAGCCTTTTGGCCCTGAGCATTAGACCAGCGCTGGGGCTGACCTGGACTAGCCGAGCTCATCGTGCACATCCTCACCCGACTCTGCACGTCTCTTCCCAGCTCAGACTCAGTGGCGTCAGGCTGGTAGCCTGAAATCAGCAATGGTGGAAGCATTTATAGCACAGGCAGTGGCAAACATTAGAACTTAAGGTGTTTTGTTTGTTTTATTTTGTCTTAATTCGAGAGAGAGAGGAAGAAAGGGAGACTGTGTTAAACTTTGGTTAGAACACAACACATTCCTAACTGGCCAGGTAAACATTTTTCTAGAACCTGCCACAGTTATCTTCAGAAACCAGTTTTGACCATTTTTTACAAGATATAACATCTTAGGGAGAATAAGCCATTTTGGCACTGATAAGAAGGTGTTTGTGGGTTTTGAGAGCCTGGCTTTGGAGACCCCGCTGAGTTTAGAGTGCATATTCCTTGTGGGTTTTGGTGGCCACGAATGCCCTACTGTGACACCAAAGAGTAGACTTTAAAACAGATGGGTGGGGCCTATTAGGTGGTAAATCTGGGACTTTCTGTAACTTGATAAGGCTGAATTAATGTTTGCAGCTTCCCAGGAAGATTGTAACACTGTGTGCCTGAACCCTGTAGCCTGAGTAAGGGAACTATTTAAGGCCATTCCAAATCTCCTTTAGTATCAATCGACTTTGAAGAAGTGCAGCTATTAAATGAGCTGGACAGAAGTGCAGCTGTTAAGTGTAGCAGACATAAGAATGAACCTCGGGGAAAGCATTTGTAAACTGCCCAGGGTTTGAAAGCTTGTCTGGAGTAATCTTCAAGACAGAGAAATACACATAGCAATGCTGCCCGGAGCTCTCCTTGATCCCAGCTGCCCAAGCCAGGCTCACCATCATTCATCAGCAGGACCATCTGAGTCCTGAGCCCCCACTCCAGATTCTCCATGGAGGTGGGGACAGTGACATCTGTCTTTATTTAATTTTTAGCTTCCCATGTGATGTGATGTGGATGATCAGCTAGGTTTGACAACCATTGCATCCTTATAAATAATCTCTCTTTTAAAATGTGTTGACATAGCATTTGTGTTTCAATGGCCTTAAATGGCTTCAGAGGAAAGCCAGTTAATCTTCTGATCTGAAGAAGACAAGCCACTTTTCACTTAAAAAGGAATAAACACACTTTTAATCTTTAAATTAGCGCCATTGGAGACAAGCAATTAATTGCATTTGTCAGTGGGAGGTGGATTAGTGGGGGCGTGGGTGGGGTGTTCACACTCCCCTCCTGGGCAACTGGAGGGTTGGGGTGGCAAAGCTATAATACAGGCTGGGCTTTGAGGAACAGCACTGAGCTAGGAAGGAGGAGTGTGGCCGGAGTGGGACACAAAGCTGTGGCCTCTGCAGAAGGCAGCTGGGAAATGACAGGGGACAGTCCAAAACATCAGACCCAAAGATGGCCCTGTAGAGAAACGAAAAGCAGCTGGAAAGGGAAGGACACTCAACTGAGGGCAGCAAGATGGAGCCAGTGGGTTTGGAAGAATGAAGAGTAAAACTACCTGCACAGGTATGAGGGAGCCGTTTTTAGACTGCGTTTATGTCCTTCTGTTAAGGGCTGGAACCACACATATTCGGCAGGAGGTGCCTTTTTCTACTCTGTTATAAAGCCCACCTTTTTATTTCAGTTGTAACTAAGGTTGGCCTCTCCATCAGAATCTCACCGGGAGAGTCTTGTTTGAAATTCAGATTCTCTGGTCCCACCCCAGGTCTATTGAATCAGACTGTTTGGTGGGATGGTACTCAGGAGCCTGTGATTTAAACAAGCTGATTCTTATGCAGGCCAGTTTCTTATTCTTGGGAGGCAGGATAGAGTATAGAGGTGGAGAGTATGGACTCTGGGGACAGCCTAGTTGGATTTAAATCCTGTCTCCACAACTTGCTACCTGGATCACTTTGTGCCTTAATTTCCTTGTCTTCAAAATAGAACGATAATAATAGGAGCATATCCTAGGGTTGTTGAAATGATTAAATGAGATAACATATACCAAATACTTTAGAATAATGGATAGTATACTATATTTACTGTTTTTTCTTTTATCCAATTAATGCAGAGATTGAGAGAAGAGAGAAATAGGGTCAATATTTTGAATTTAAGCCATCATACACACATCCATACACATTATGCGTATAGGTCAAGAGTTGAAAATTTAAATGCTTCCAAGAACCAGGCAAGTGTGAAGCAATTGGTGGGGCCCATGGTGACTTGGAATGTACAACTGTCTTAGTTTGGCTTTCCCAGAAGCCAGGGAGATCCTGAGACAAGATTTGGGGCCAAGTCATTTATCTGGTAGATGACCCTGGAAAACTGATGAGGAAGTGGGGATGGGAGACAGAAGAGAAGAAAGCTAATACCATGGGCATCAATGAACATGGTACTGCTGTGGGGACCTGGACTCTATCATCCTGGGAACCACCAGGAGACTTGGAGACTCTGCAATGTCATCCCACCTGATAAGTGAGGAAGCTGGGTTATACTCATTTCCTATGTCTGTTGTAATGAAAGTATCACCATCTGGGTGGCTTAACCAACAGACATTGTCTCATACTTCTGGAGGCTAGAAGTCTGAAATCAAGGTGCCAGCAGGACTATGAGGGGGAATCTGTTGCATGCCCCTCTCCTAGCTTCTGGTGCTTTGCTGGCCATCTTTGGCAGGCCTTGGTTTAGAGATGCATCACTCCAGTCTCTGCCTTCCTCTTCACATGACTTCCTCCCTCAGTCTGCATCCAGATCTACTCTTTTGTTAAGAATACCAGTCATACTGGATTAGGATCCTATGCCACTCCTGTATGATCTCATCTTAACTAATTATATCTGCAATGACCCTATTTCTAAATAAGGTCTCATTCAGAGGTATTAGGGTTTAAGATTTCAGCATATGAATTTAAGGGGATACAATTCAGCTCACCCATGGGGTATTCATGCCCCAATTCCTCCCCCTAATTGATTGACAACTACTTCTGTAGATGGTAACTCCACAGCATTTCCTGCTTACTCTCCCTTTCTGCTGTAATTTGGATGTTTGTCCCCTCCAAATCTCATGTTAAAATTTGATCCCCAATAGGCCGGGCATGGTGGCTCACACCTGTAATCCCAGCACTTTGGGAGGCCGAGGCGGGTGGATCACAAGGTCAGGAGAGCGAGACCATCCTGGCTAATATGGTGAAACCCCATCTCTACTAAAAATACAAAAATTAGCTGGATGTGGTGGTGGGCGCCTGTAGTCCCAGCTGCTGGGGAGGCTGAGGCAGGAGAATGGCATGAACCCGGGAGGCGGAGCTTGCAGTGAGCTGAGATCGCACCACTGCACTCCATCCTGGGCAACAGAGCGAGACTCCGTCTCAAAAAAAAAAAAAAAAAAAAAAATTTGATCCCCAATAGTGGAGGTGGGGCCTAATGGGAGGCGTTTGGGTCATGGGAGTGGATCCCTCATTAATAGATTAATGCCCTCCCTGGGGTGGTGGGGAGAATGAGTGAGTTTTCCCTCTACTAGTTCCCATGACAGCTGATATAAAGAGCCCGGTGCCTCCCCACTCTCTCTTGCCTCCTTGCTCACCATGTAATCTCTGTACACCCTGGTTCCCCTTCCCCTTCCACCATGAGTGGAAGCAGCCTGAGGCCCTCACCTGAAGTGAATGCTGACACTACACTTCTTATAAAGCCAAATAAACCTCTTTTCTTTGTAAATTACCTAGCCTCAGGTATTCGTTTATAGCTACACAAATGGACCAATATGCTCTTCCTGTGTCTCTTCTACCACATGCCTTTTAAACATCCAGTAGCATGGAAATTCCGTAAGGGTTGTGTCTTAGTCTGAGCTGCTATAACAAAGTCCCATGGACTGAGTGGCTTATAAACCACAGACATTTATTTCTCTCAGTTCCAGAGGCTGGGGGTCTGAGATCAGGGTGTCAGCATGGTGGGGTCCTGGTGAGGGCCCTCTTCCAGGTCACAGATTGCTCACATCTCATCCTCACATGGCAGAAAGAGGAAAAAAGCACTCTCTGGAGCCCCTTTTATAAGTGCACTAATCCCATTTATGAGGGCTGCTGTGGTTCGAGAATTTCCCCTGCAAAATTTAGGTGTTACCAGTGTGAAAGCATGAAGAGGTGTGGCCTTTTCAGAGGTGAATAAGTCATGAGGGCTGCTTCCTTGTTCATGAGATTAAGGCTCTTTAAAAAAAGGATTCTTGAAGCTTTAGGCTACCTTGCCCTTCTGCCTGCTGCCACTTGAGAACACAGCAAGAAGGCCCTCACCAGACACCAAATGCGAGCATCTTGATCTTGGGCTTCCCAGGCTCCAGAACTGTGAAGAAATAAATTTCTGTTCTTTACAAAGTACTCAGTGTCAGGTATTCTTAGTTACAGCAGTAAAAAACAGGCTAATAAAATAGGTCCACCCTCATGACCTAATTAATCTCCCAGAGGCCCTACCTGCTAATACCGTCACATTGGGGGTTAGGATTTCAACATAATCAATTTGGGGAATAAATAAACACTCAGTCTATTGCAGACTGTCTTGTTTACAGTTATAATCACAGCAACTAGATCAGTACCCAATAGTAAGTGTGTTAGTCTATTCTCGCACTGCTATAAAGAACTACCTGGGACTGGGCAATTTATAAAGAAAAAAGGTTTAATTGATTCACAGTTCCACATGGCTGGGGAGGCCTCAGGAAACTTACAATTATGGCAGAAGGTGAAGGAGAAACAGTCACCTTCTTCACAGTGTGGCAGGAGAGAGAGAGAGAGAGAGACAGAGACAGAGGAAGTGCCACACTTTTAAACCATCAGATCTCATGAGAACTCACTCACTATCATGAGAACAGCATGGGGGAAACTGCCCCCATGATGCAATCACCTTAACATGTGGGGATTACAATTCAAGATGAGATTTGGGTGGGGACACAGAGTCAAATCATATCAGTAAGTGCTCAATATTTGTTGAATGAATGAATGAATGGGTGAACTCTGCCTTCATTTCTATGTCCCCAAAACCTAGAGAAGATGTGGGAAATGCTCATCTGAACCTTGAGGGAGAGATGAGGAGCTCTGCCCGGTTCTCCACAGCAAGCCTATAGGAAGGCAGTTTTACAAAATGCCTGTGCACCTGCCTTCCAAAGAGCAAAGCCCCATTAGGCATCAACTTTCAGATCCTTTAGTTTCCTTTATGCATGAGATCGGAGTGTCCCATTAAGTACTTAAATCAGATTAACAGCCTCCATGCCAGACCCTTCCGGCTCAGCCTGCTAGTGGTTGTGGAGCCAACCACTTCTTATAGAAGCAGTGGAAAGGGTTAGATGAGGAAGGGAGAAGGGCTCTGTTTGACCAGGCTGGTGAATCCCCTGTGTTTCCTTGGCGTCTAAGTCTGAAGAAATGAGAGCTGGCAAGCAGCCTGCCCTGAGCAGGCCCTGAGAGGAGGCTCCCCGTGTGGATGTGGAGAGTGGCCTGTGTCCTCCCAGGAGTAAGTGGTGTTTCATCACTGCTTCTGATAGTGCTGGTTTACAGAGGTCCCTCCAATGTCAGGAGATCAGGGATTTGTGGACAGTAGGAGAGAGCTGAAGTAGCAACATAAGCAGGATGACACCTGGCCCCATGCAGGGTGCAAATTATATTTCTCTGTCAACATGGGCTATCGACAGCTCCACATTGACTCTAGATCTGGCAGAGTCACAGCAAGCAGACTCCCTGCCTCCTCTTTCTCCAACACATTAAAACAAGCACAAAATATAACTTCCCTTTTCCTTCCACAATTATACTCCTGTCCTAACCCACCAAGACACTTTATTAAATGTTATTTATAGAAATTTCAAAAAAAAATTAAAGATAGCTTGCATAGGGAATAAAAGGTAAAAGTCAATCAGCTTTTAAATTTGAACCAGAAAATCAAAGGTTTAGCAAAGATAGGGCAGCAAAAATCCTGATAAAATCTTTGTGATCAGTCATTATATTTGTCTTTGACCTTCCTGGCAGCCTTAGCGAGAAGGCAAATATGATGGGCTGGGTACTTGTGTTTGGCTGTAAGAAAAAACACAAGTTCAACTCCAAAAACACAATCTTTGGAACCAAGAAGTTCTGAGAGATATTATATGTGAACATGTATGTGTGTGTGTTTATGTGTATATAAAATAGTTAATAGTCAATATATATAATATGCAATGGACAATGTCTTGGAAAACAGTTTTCCAGCCAATACAGAAGTACTTTTGAGATAGTTCTTTCTTGCTTTGGCACTTAACAAAGATTGAAAGAAAACATGAAAACCTAATTAAGTAAAAGTACTTTGCAAAGACAGAGCCAGTATCATCTAGGGTATTTCAAGGCATTTTGTTTCTTCTTTATTGTCTTTTTTGGATAGCAGTTGTTTGGCCGGCGCTAAGAGAATTCCCTCTTCTAATCAGCAGCACATGTTTGGGATGCAGCTAACTGGGGATGGAATTTTTTTACTATCTGGTCCACCAGAAGCCTTTACTCTAGCTCAGTGTTAACAGCTCACAGGTACAAAGGGGCAAGTAGCTCCTGTAGGAAGCAAAGCTTTCCATCTCTTACTGCCACCCCTCAAAGCTCATTCTTCCTCTGACTGCATTTCCTGTGCACCAGGAGTTCACAATCTTATTTTAACCCCAGCACCAGACCAGAACAATAGACAATGTTTATTATAGCCATTGTGTATAACAAACCATTCCAGAAGTTATGGTGTGAATCAGCAACCATCCATTGGCCCAGAATCCTGCAATAAAGGCTGGGATCACTGGGCAGCCTGTCTCTGCTCTACACAATGGCTCTCCCTGTCATTTGCAATCAGCTGGTGGCCCGACTGGGGCTGAAGGATCCACGAGGGCCTCATTCACCTGTCTGGGGCCTTTGTGGGGTGGCCTAAATGACTGGGCTGGGGAGGAGGCTGGCTGGAGCTTCCTTAGTTAGGGCAGCAAGAAAGCAAAAGCAAAAGGCCTGGAACTTGCGCAGGGTCCCTCCTGCTGTGTCCTGCTGTGTCACGGTCCAGCCCAGACTCAGTGTGTGAGGCAGCCACACAAGGATGTGAATTCAGAGAGGTGAAATTCATAGGAGACCATTTGATAGCAATCATCCTCAGCCTCCTCCCATCAATACCTTAGTCACAGTAGGTATTGGCAAGAGTCAATTGGCAGGAGTCTCACCTGAGGGTTGAGGAGGGAGAGAAAGGGACAGGTATCCCTTTCATGGGAAAGGGAGGGGATTTGTATCAGGCCATTTGGTACTAGCCCAGTTCTCACTCCAAGTTCTGTGCACTCAACACTTAGCTGCTACCATCAAAAGCCCAGATATCAGACTTTATGAGCTCTATTTAAATTTTTCAAAAAGGATATATGAGAAATGGACCTTGGAAGTGATAAAACAGTAAATGTTTTAAGAAGCCTCCTGGCAACGGTGCTTGAAGACCTTGTAAGTGTGAGACATATTGAGTTATGCTGCTCCATGGCCAACGTCCTGACATTTGTGGGACAGTGACCTCCCCAGGCAGCTGTAGCAATTGGAGATCTTGAGGTCATTTCCGTATGGACTGCAGTGAGATATACAGCATGTCAGTGGCAGCCCAGAAGTCAGTCGAGTTTTCTCCAGGCTGGAATGAGGACACTGACAGCCCCCACCAGCCCTAGCTTAGGACGGGGGTCACACTGTTTAAAAGGATCACTTGAATGACAAGAAAGGCCATATGCTCATCACTTTTCCAGAAGCTGGAAACCTAGAAGGGCTGGATAAGAAAGACATTGGGTAATGAAATCGGGGGCAAAAACACTTTGACATCCAAAGAAATAGTGGAAATCTTTAGAAAGGCTGATTAAATAAAAGTAAACATAAGATTCTTTGTTTTGACTCAAAGCAGGCACCCATATGTGCACACACACACAAGCACCTGCACGTGCACCCTCATCCGCAGAGATGGGATGGAGGAGGCCTGACTTAGTAGCACCATGTAAAAATAATTTGTAAGTATATGTTAGCAGTAAGCTTAATTTGAGACAAAAGCAATCAAAGTTGTTGTGACTTTAGGTTATATTAATAGCATAGATTCTAGATTAAGGGAGGTGATTTGTTTCTTCTATTCTGTATAGCCCAGTTTACTTTAGAAGTATTAGGTCAACTTCTGCATAATATGAAAGGGTTCAAGAAAAACTAACTTAATTAGAGGGAAGTTCAACATGATTAGAGAATTTGAAATCATGAAATATGCGGAAACACAAGGAGGAACTGAAGATATTTGACCTAGAGAAGTCCTTAGCAAGGACTTAAGAATGGGTTTCAGTTGTTATGTGGAAAGAGGGACTTGATCTGTCTTCTATGGCTCCAAAATAGGTCCCATTGGACTCATGAATGTAAGATTGAGGGACCCTGGCATTTGGAGGTCAGAAGAAGGAAGAACATCTAATAGTTGAAGAGGCCCTCTAAGGAATGGATTGCATGGATTTCCCTTTTACTGCAGGGGCTGGATGATCACTCATCAGGGCAGACAGAGGGAATTCACACCTTGGGATGGATGCTTGGTTCAAAAGGAACTTTAGAATCCTGTCCAACCAACTATGAGGGCTGTCATGGGCTCTTGCCTTAGCTGCTATGGAAAATGTAATGAATGCAGCGGCTGTGCCCTCTCTTGCTGAGGGTTCAGGGGGCTGCTTCTGAGGCCTGTTTCTATTGCTGTAGGCCCGGTTTACAGTTATGAAGAAGCAGAGGCATCAAATGCTTAGCCAGGTCCAGGACCACAGGCAGCAAACCAACACCAGCTACTCACATGGGCACAGCTCCTGGCCATCCACTTCCTGGAAAGATGGAGATCCAGGCAGAGAGTGGATCCTGGGCTGGGGTCTTGGCCGAGGGATCTTCCCCTGGGGATTATAGGAGCACCCATGGAGATGGAGACCACTAGGAAGGAGGTAGCTGCACTGATGATGGCTTTTCAGGTCACTAGGCCTGGTTTAAAAGTGGACTGTGCCACTCACAAGCTGCATGATGCTGGAGAACTTGATAAACACTTTTGAGCTACCATTTTCCCATTGGCTTGTTGTGAAGATTAAATAGACCATGTGTGCGGTGTATGTGACCCTGTGCATTGCTGGACCTCAGAAAAATACTGAAAATACAGGAAATATTCCCATCTATTTTTTCCCTTCAAAACTGAGCTGTGCTGGCCACTGCGGGGACCACTGAAGAAGACCCAGGGAGGGGAATGGGCCCCCCAGCCTTTCTCTGGGGGTCAGTTCACCCTAAAAGAGTGACTGTTGTGATTGCCCCTTCTGCTTCCTGACCTCCCTCCCATGCTAAGGCTGCATTTTCTCCCTGACAGAGGAACTGAAGGAGAAGCTGACCGAATATGTGGACAAGGTGAATAGCCAGAAGCCAGGCTTCATCAAAGTCGTGCGTCACAGCAAGCAGGAAGGCCTCATCCGCTCCAGGGTCAGTGGCTGGAGGGCCGCCACTGCACCTGTGGTGGCACTCTTTGATGCCCACGTGGAGTTCAATGTGGGCTGGTAAGTGCCCCTTGGGAGAGGAGGAGGAATCCCAGTGGGATCTGGGGTTTCAGCTCCAATAGTGCAAAGCATGCTAGGATCTTGGTCATAGCCTAAGGGAAAGGAGATAATTCTGGGAATGGGTGAGATGTAGGTGTGTGAGTAAGCCAGGCAACAAGGCTGGACCTTTAGGGTTCGAGGTGTGGTAGAGGGGAGGGGGTAGCCAGGGGTCAACAGGTCAGCACACAGTGCCTAATATGCATGGTGACATCACATGTGACTCTGGCTGGCAGGGTCATCAGGGAGAAGGGTACATGCTAAGGGCAAAGCAGAGAGTGCCTGGCTAAGGACAGGGTTCCAACACCTAGGAAAGGAGAGCTGGGCCAGACATGAGGCAGAAGCCCAGCCTCACAGCCAGGTCCAACACCAAGTGGGCAAAGGTGGGGGAAGGTTGCCCGATGTTGTCACAGGTGCCCTGGGCTTTCCCACTGCCAGGTTGGAGGTAGCACGTAATCTCAGATTCTCCCTATGGTGAATTTGTCTAAGAACATCTTTCTTTCTCTGATCAGAGCTGCTCAGATGCTGGGGGGAAAGGGACCAGACAGAAGGCCCCAGTGGCTGCAGCCAGCCAGGAATAGAGTGGCAGATGCAGACCTCCCTGCAGGGCTGGAGGGCACAGGGCCACCTGCTGTGTGTAACTTTGCCTGGGCCTGGGAGACACAGGCTCTGGCGATGACCATAAGTAGCTGGGGCAAGTAGGTGGCCACCCTTTTATCAATATGCCTGTTGTCACTGGGGTCTGCTCTCCTCCCCAGACTCCACAGTGCCAACCTCTACCCCCGGGGAGTGGGAGACAAGGGCACTTCAGCAGGAAGGAACAGCAGGGCGTGCACACAGCCTGGCCTGGATGCTGCCATAGCAGGCCCAAATTAAGGCTGCAACACAGCCATTTTTTATAGTTGAAGTCCCTGCTTGCCACTTGTGACTATTTAAACAGCATTTTCTTTGGATTTATGGCCAGGATAGGAGAGGGACACTTACTATTTCAAGCTGATTTGAATAAACAATTATACACCAAATGTATTATTAATGAGAAGCTTATTCCTGTCTGCAAACACATTACTCGCCTGGTGCCTGCAGGGGCCTCCCGGCTCCTTGGGAAAGCCCAAATGCCCCACCCCTCCTTGGGTGGTTGGGAAACGCTTTGGGGGGTGGATGTGGCACAGCTGGCATTCCAAGGCAGCATCGCATGGCTGGTGGATGTAGGTTTGTTCTCACCTCCTAGTCTGTGCCATTCTCATCTGTCTTTTCCTCCAGGTTGATACATAGAATTTAGCAAAATCAAAGCCCAAGGTGAAAGCTTCTTCTGGAGCCTCAGATCTGTTTCTTTCTTCTTTTTCTTCTTTTTTAAGTCTTGATTTTTTTTTTTTCTTCTAAGAAAGGGAAAGCGAGCAGGCACAAGGTTGGCTGGAATAAGAATCTCTCAGCTCAGCTCTGGATATGCCGATGGAGTGGTGGAGCCTCTTGCCATTCCGGAAATCCTCAGGGAGCGGGAACTTGAATAGGGACTCCTTCCCAGAAGGCAGTGCACCTCTCCATCAGAGGAGATGGGCAGGCCTTCCTTCCTCTTTCTGCTGGGGAAGGACCTTCAGGAGATGCTACTCTGGATTTTTCCACCTTGGAAATGGTTACCCTCTCTGGCTGTCTCCTCTGCCCAGGGCTGAACCTGTACTCACCCGCATCAAGGAGAACCGGAAGCGGATCATCTCACCATCCTTTGATAACATCAAATATGACAACTTTGAGATAGAAGAGTACCCGCTGGCTGCCCAGGGCTTTGACTGGGAGCTGTGGTGCCGCTACCTAAATCCCCCCAAGGCCTGGTGGAAGCTGGAGAACTCCACAGCCCCAATCAGGTAAAGCAAACCTTTACCTGTGGGTCTCTCTGCTTTGACCTCCAGGCTAGGGACCCCCTACTGGCCCAATGCTTATTCTCCAACTTGAGCCCCATCGTGGGGATGACAGGGGTGGGCAGGGTTGAAAGGAACAGCAGTCTGATCTTCATTCACTGCCACAGGCTCTGAAGATCTCAGAATCCATTCACAGCCTCAAAGTGACCTATTTTCACACATCACTGTGAGACATCTGCTGGGCGCCAACCACTGTGCTCCAGGTTGGGGATCCAGAGTGATGAAGATTTGGTTCCCACTGCCAAAAGCCTGGAGTCTAGTGAAGACAGACAAAATCATTGGAATAGGAACATTATCCTACCATGAAGGCAGAAGCTGCATTGAAAGTGGGGAAATGCTTTTCAGAGGGTAGCATTTTCACTGGTTTTTGAAGACGAGTAGAAGATGGCTAGGTTGGGGAATGGACACCCATATGCAAAGTTCATGAACACAGAGAAGGTTCAAAGTGACTAGAAGTGGGAAGTGAGCCAGCAGCCTCCGGCAGTGAGGGTGGAGGGGCTGAGAGGCAAGATCGGAACCCACAGGACAGTGTATACCTTGATGATATTTGAGTGTTATTCTGTAAGACTCAGACAAAAGTGACTTCATACTGCATTTCAAAGGTCCCAAGTTCTTTCCTGCCTTTGCTGCCATCTTCCTAGACTCATGAATGACTCCCCTGTGGTCTCGGCTTTTAAGGTTCAGGACTCCTCTAACAGCTGTCCCCACTAGTTTTTATTTCTGTCTGTGTTTGTTTTTGTTTTTGAGACGGAGTCTCACTCTGTCTCCCAGGCTGGAGGGCAATGGCGTGATCTCGGCTCACTGAAACCTCTGCCCCACTGGGTTCAAGTGATTCTCCTGCCTCAGCCTCCCAAGTAGCTGGGATTACAGGCACCTGCCACTGCGCCTGGCTGATGTTTGTATTTTTTAGTAGAGACAGGGTTTCACCATGTTGGCCAGGCTGGTCTTGAACTCCTGACCTCGTGATCCACCCACCTCGGCTTCCCAAAGTGCTGGGATTACAGGCATGAGCCACTGTGCCTGGCCTATTTCTGTCTATGTTGATGATACGGTGGGTGTCTTTATGCTCCCTGCAAAGTCCTGCCTGTTACAAAACAGAAGGCACTAGAAGGTGGGCTAGGGTACAGTTTTTGAAGTGAAAGAGATTAGAAGCTCATGTTGTTTTGTATTATATGAGGGAGAAAGGGTATGAAAAATTTAACTGAAAGTCAGTGATTATTACTTAAGATCACATTTTTCCTTGCCAGAATAAAAAATATATACTTATACTTAAAACAGGATAGAAGAAAACACCACCTAACTTTCCCGAAGTTACCTGTTACCTACTCTGCTCGGCCCCTGCCACAATTTTGTGTCGTTAAACATTTGCTGACAGTCTGCTATGTACAAGGGTCTTTTACACGCATTGGCTCGTTTGATCATCATCACAACCTGTTGACCGCTCATGTCTCATCCCTGTTTTACAAGAGGAGGAGAGTAAGACTGAGACAGGCGAATGGCCCTGCCAAAAGCTCTGGGCGGTAGAGCCAGGATCGACCCAGAGAAGCTAGACTCAGTGGCTAGTTTTCATCCCTCTTACTGTCCACTGTTGAGCTCAGAACTGGTGTAGCTGTTTTCTGCTCCTAGGCCTGATGAATACTATTGTAAGGAAATATGCCCCCATGCAATGAGCATTCCTGCAGAAGACTACATTGACAGTAACTGTTTCTGTTCTGCTCATCTCTAACTGTATTGGTCCAGTCTTAATCAGCAAGCCTGCATTCCAGGTCCTTGCCAGACAATGTCATCTCAACCTCAAATTTTCTATCACCCAATTTTTATCAAAAAACTTGGTTGAGGGAAATAACTTTTATGGAAGATTTTTGGAAGAACATTCCTGGTTTTATTCCCAGATGAAGACAGCTCCACAGAAAGCTGTGATTTATACAAATGTATCTTGCCCATCCGAGCTCCCTTTTCTTTCAAGCTATACTTGAGTGCTTTGCCCACACATGGTGTAAGTCATAAAAAGAGCCCAGCAATATCTTCTAGTGTATTCTAAAGGGATGTCTTTGCGATGGCTGTTCGCTAAGTCACCAGGTGACCCCATTAAGAAAATCCATGTGAGAAATTTCTTTCAAACTGACTGCCAGTCAAAGAAAGCCTTGCTATCCCCAGGGAATCAATTAATATGACATTTTCACATGAGAACTGTACATTTTGTTTCTAAGACCATGTGTGTTCATTTTCACTTTGACCAACAGGAAACTCAAAGGCAAGCTTTCATGTCTGCTTTAAGAACAATTGAGAGAGGACCTTGGTCTGCACATGCATTCCAATTTGTTGCAATCTTTAGGTCTGTGCAGACATTTATCTATTTATGGTTTTCTATGTATTTTAAATTTTCTCATAAGCTATTTCTAATCCTTTCAGGAATGAGGCAAGGTGTAAATCAATAACCCTTTCATGCTGATAGAATCCATTTAATACCCTAGCCGGTTAATAATAAACCACTGAGGTGGCCTGTGCTCATCTCAGAGTAACTGTTTCAGATTCTGTTCATTACCTGGCTTGAACTATCAGTTTGAGGAAGGTCCCTTCCCATGTGTCCTGAAAGCATTTTTCTAGAGTGCCCTGTCCTGTCCAACACTTAGGAATGCAGAGGCAAATGCCGAGACCCCACTCTGCCAGGCTGATGTTTCTGAATCATCACGTATTTAAAGAGGGGATCTTCTAGACTTAGTGCACGATTGCATCTTTTTACCTTTTTAAATGACCTTTTGAGTGCCAGTTATGATCCAGAGGCTCTCAAGTACTTTAATTTAGTCCATGTGAGGTTAGAATGGATCCTATGTTACAGATATGGAATCGGAGGCTCAGAGAGGCTAGGGAACTTCTCTTGGAGACACGCACCCAGAAGGGGGATTTTTCCCAGAGAGATTACCTCGAAGGCCTGGGTTCAGCTACCTCCACCACAGGAGGGTCTCAGTCTGCTTTAGGAGTGGTGGATTAGCTTCCCAGGATGCCTGCAGGTCTATGAGGGTGAAGCCATTTAGAATAAAATGCAGTGATTTGAAAGGAAGAGAAACAGTGGCTCCAGGGTGCCAGTCTCTGCCTGAGAAGTCTCCTGTATCTGCATTCCCCAGGGAAATGGCCTGCAAAATCGTCTTTCTCCACCTTGATAAGTTTCCATTTTCAAAGACGGGTTCATTTACATGTGATTGACTGACAGTTTTCTCATCCCTGAGGAGCCTTCATTTCTCCTTTTATTCCCCCACTGCCACCAAGTCCTCCAGCCAGGCAAGGGCTAGAAATGGTAGCAATAAGCAGTAGAACAATTCAACATCACTGCATAAGCAGGGCTCTCAGCAGAGAAGCAGCCCAGTGCTCTCACGCTGACTCACCTCATGTGAATCGTTCTCTGTGAGGTGCTGCACTGGGTGTCTTCACAGAGCTGGTGAGACCCAAGCTTACAGCCCTCAAGGAAGGAAAAGCCTTCCAGCTCCTGGACCCCGTAGATGTTGGCAGGTTGTTCCAGCCTAAGACCCCTGTTGAATTCCAGACCCAGGCCACGTACCTAAGCTCTGCCTGTTGGCTATCTCCTCCTGTGTCACACAGGTACCTTAAGGTCAGGTTTTCCACCACCAATGCTTCTTTCTTTTGAAACCAGCTTCTTCTCCTGTGCCCCTGTATTGATGAGTGGCCCCCAACCCACTGTCACCCGAGCCAGAAAGCCAGATGGCATCCAGTTTCCTCTCCCTTTCTCACCCTTGTGTAGTTCATCTGTTTTGAAGTTGGGCTGATTTTACATCAAAATATGTCTTTAAACAATTCCTGTCTCTGTTCCTGATACTCTGAGTCAGCTCTCCATCATTTTTCACCTGGATACAGCAATGAGCTTCCCAGCTGGGCCCCTCAATTCCCACCCCTTCCCCTCTGGTCACTCACCCACAGCTGCCTAACTATTCTTTTGAAAAAACACAGATCTGCTCACATCACTGTCCTGCTTAAAATTCCTCATGGACACCTATTTACCTGCAGATAAAATTCAAATTTTTTACCCTGCTACCCAAAACCCTTTGCAACCTGGTCCCAGCTAATCTTTCTAAGTGGACCAAGGATGACATACAGATTCCAAGTTGGGGAAGGGTAAGAAAGCTGGTATGCATTCCTAAGCAGGAACAGAGACTGGCTGTGCAGAGATCAGGGTCAGGGCAGCTAGAGATACAGTCAACCTAGACTGGCAGGCTGAGCACCAGTTCTCAAAGCTAACACACACACAAGCACCACCCCACTAATAGCTGATCCCAGGATGGCAGCTGTCTACCCACTGCCCGGATGAAACAGCCTTTCTGGAGTGGTTGGGTGAGGCCAGACCCAGGGGCCACTCCAAGAACAAGGCTCACAATGGCTCTGGCAGCAAAGGAAGGAAGAGAACCAGACCCTCCTGATAGGAAGGCCTTACTGCTCTTATTCCTTGGACAGCTGCACCAGACAGCCCTTCTGCTCTCCCCTGCCCCTGCAGGAGCCCTGCCCTCATTGGCTGCTTCATTGTGGACCGGCAGTATTTCCAGGAGATCGGCCTGCTGGACGAAGGCATGGAAGTCTACGGGGGCGAGAATGTGGAGCTTGGGATCAGGGTGAGTGGGGTTTCTCACTCAAACTGCTCGGCTCAGCTCCCACCAGGGTGAATGAGTCTGGGGGTGGAGAAATGGGGTTTAAGGTTGAGGGTCACAGACTGATTCTGAATGTCCAGTCCTGAACCCTGTGTGTGACTGGGATTGGGAAGTCAAGGGTGGAGCCTCTTGACTTTTCAGGAAGAAGAGGACTTCAGAACCTGCTTGGCTGGGGGAGGGAGCATGGGAGAGGTTGAGCTGCCAACTCAAGGAAACAGCCTCTTTTAAAATCAAACTGAGGCCCATCAGAGTGAGCAAAGGTGTGCTCCAGGAAGCAATAACAGGCATCGAGGGTGGCTGGACAAGAGTGACCCTGAGTCAGCTCCCCTTGGGATTTCTCACTTTGACACTCTCTGTCTTCTCCACAGTGGCCCATAGAACATTCCCAAAGACTTTGTTAAGAGATAGCCCAGGCAAATAAACTCAGGGTGTATAAACAGCTAGATGCAGCCAGGCTCACTGCAGGCTGCTTTCTGACCCCAGGCGCTAGCCAGACCCACAGCCCATTCTTGCCTCACGCCGTTCTCCTGCCCCAAAGTACAGGGTTTTTTCCAGCAATCAGCTCGTGGCATGGATCCCCAAGAGGCTGTATGTTATTTCTCATCCTACGGGAACATTTCCTAGGCTTTCTGGCTCTTCTCCCTTGGCCGGTGAAAACATAAATCTATGACGAAGCCCTCTTTCCTATCTGAGGTTCCTGTTAGGTCCCCTGGTGTTAGGCAGGAATGTGATGATGGATACAATGAAGGATCTTGTCCTAGAAGGAAGCCTGCCCACCTCTAGGACCAGGGAGTATCCTTGGCAGACCCAGTATTGGAGCTGCAGGGTGTCCTCCCCACGATGGCCCCCACTGTCTTCTCCGTGGGGAACTCTCAGCAGCCAGCCACCCCCACATGCTACAGGCTTGCCGATGCTTGGAGAGAACTCTGTGCCTACCAGTGTCCATAGGGATTATCTGAGATGCTGCACCTCACTGCCAGCCTATTCACACATCCATGCAGACCCATCTGTCTGGTTCCACCTACTGGCCCTACTCTGGCATCTTTGGCCTTAGTGTCTGCATCTGGTGTCTCCAATTCCCAGTACTCAATTCCCACTGAAGGATTGCAGCATGGATGCACCCTCCTCTCACCTCTAACCTCCTTCAATCTCCCACCCCACCAGGCAGGCAACTGGCCCTGGACAGCCCTTGCCCCTGACCTAAAGGGGAGATTGGGCACCCACAATGAGCATCTCACAATGCCTGCAATGACCTGACAGGTACTGTGTGGGGCCCGACTCACCACCCAGACTTAATGCTAGGGCTTTGAGGACTGGCAACATGAACAGTCTGTCTGAAGCTGAGCTTAGAAAACACTTCCAGACATCTGTATTCATTAAAACCCTGAGAAATTGCTTTGGAAGCAGTCAAAATGCGTGGGCTTATTGGGGAGCTAATGTATTCATAGAGGACAGCCCCTGCATAATCACCCTCGTTTCTGCAGCTCTCTCTACGTCGGCCATTTATTCCCCATTTGTGTCCTCGCCATCTCATTTCAGCACTGCTCCTGGATAAACGCTCACCCCAAACATAATATTTTTCACGAGGAGCTGCTGTCAGGAATTGTCTGAGTGGGTTGGACCGCCTCCATTCGCTTGTGTTCTCTGGGTAAAAATGTGCAGGAATGGAGAAAGGAATTAGATTTGTGAACTCTGCTTCCAACATGTGTGTGAGTCAGTCACAGAGTGGAGATTTCTGGCTTTTCCTTCCTTAGATTATAAAGTTATAAAGCTATTCTGGAGTGTGGGTCTGGGTGAGGCTCTCAAATGCAAGTTAAAATGTCTCTGGGTGGTTTCGTGTACAGAGTTTTAAATACAGTTTGCAATGATATCAGTTTTTTTTTTCCCTCCATCTCTTCTCTCTCAGTTGACAGAAATGAAGTGTCATTGGAGTTGAAGAAAGGGTGGCATTTAAAACAGAGAAACAACAAGCTGTTAACTGGCAAAACTGAGTACAAACGGGAGGGATGAGTTCATTTGAATTTCAGTTCCCCCTTTAAGGGTAACAGAACCACTGATCGTCAGCAAAACAGATTTTCTCCTTTTGTTTGGTTGTTAATATTTGTCTTTCTTTCATGTTTGATGAGTTAACTTTTCAATGGTTCGGTTTCCTCTATAAAGTAGCACACCTGCCCTAATTACACCATAGGATTGTGTATCAATATGAAAGACATCACTTGTCACCCTTCGCTTAAGCAGAGGCAAATTATTCAAAGTCCTTACCTATCTGGAACACAGAAAGAAAGTTGTTTGCGCAATTACTAAATGCCTTCTTTGTGCCATGGGTTATACTGGCACTTATGTCATCCATCTACGAAACACCCTAAAAAGATTATTATTGTAATGGTGTTTTTTTTTTTTCCAGATGATACTGTGAAATTAGGGGCTTACATATATCTCAAGGTCATGTGCCTCTTAAGAGGTAGAGAAAGGATTCAGCCCCAGATCTTTATGATTCAAGGACTAGACAGATATATCACAGTGATCTAGGGATAAAAGTACTTTGAGCACCGTCTCAAAAAAGATATTGCAACAGCCATGCAGTAATTATCTTCTACTTTATTCACAATTATGTCTACTAAGTCCCTATTTAAAGCCTTCTTATTTCATGCTCTTTTTTTTTTCTGATTTGTAAGTCGGCAACACAATGAGAAAAAGGAAGGAGCTACTATGGCCAAGCACAATGAAATGAGTGAGAAATAAGAGCTGTTGAATAGAAAACAGAAAGATTTTATAAATGATAACTGTAAAAGTGCTAGAATGCATAAGAAAACATTTAAGGGCTGGCAAGGGATTGAAATTGTTGGAGACTGTTATGGTTTGAATTGAGTGCCCCCAGCCCCAATATATCCTAACCTCTTGTGAATGTGATCTCATTTGGAAACGGGGTCCTTGCAGATGTAATCAATTTAAGATAAAATTGTGCTGGATTAGGGTAGGCCCTAATCCAAGGAGACTGATGTCCTTATAAGAAGAGGAAAATTTGGTCACAGAAGACATAAAGGAAAGACAGCCATGAGAAGGTGGAGGTAGAGATTGGAGTTATGATGTCAAAAGCTCAGGAACACCTGGGGCTATCGAAAGCTGGAACAGGCAAAGAAGGATCCTTCCCTAGAGGGTTGGGAGGGAACACAGCCCAGTCAATATGTTGATTTCAGACTTCTGGCCTCCAGAGCTGTGAGAGAATAAATTTATGCTGTTTTAGGTGATCCAGATTGTGATACTTTGTTATGAGAGCCCCGGGAAACCAACACGGGGACCAAAAAAGTAAGCCAAAGTCGGAACCTGGAGAAAGGTTGAGGCTATTCTACATGGAGAATCTGGTGACACTTAAGTTTATGTTTTCTCAACTTCATAGAACACAGAGAACAGAAAGCCTAAGGCTTGCCTTACTTCCCCTAAAGCTGGGACTCTAAAGGCCTGTTTTCTCAGTATAAAATAGAAATCCTCTCTGGAGAAAGAGCCTTTTAACCCAGGCCACACAATTCCCACAGGGAGAGTTTTAAGGAATATGAATTCACAGTTTTAAAAACATCACAAAACAGACAAGGGAAAAAGAAAGCAACAAGAGGAAACAACAGCAAAATCAGTGGACAGCCAAACCTGACCCACAAAGTCTCCAGCTGTTGAATCCATCAGACATGGAATATAAAGTAGGTCGTATTATACACTTAGAAAAAGAAGAGATTGAAAATATGAATAAGAAGCAAGACACTATAAAAATAATCCATCATAGTAGGATAAAAATGGAATTTCAAACATGAAAAATGTAAAAATGGCAATTAAAAGCTCAGCAGATGGGCAGAATAACTACATGAACATTATTAAAGGAATAAAATTAAGAAACTGGAAAATAGATCTAAAGAAATCACTCAAAATCAGCCCAAAGGGCCCAGAAAAAAATTGTGAAAAAATGTTGAAAGACATGTAGAATTGAGATTGTGGATTTAGTATCTTATAATTCCAAATGGAGATGATCCTCTTTCTCCAGAGAGGATTTCTATTTTCTGAGAAAACAGTATGGAGGGTTAGGCAAAAAACATATTTAAATAAATGATGGCTTAAAATTTTCCCAAACTGATAAAAGACACCAATCCTCAGATTTAAGAAGTCATGCCATCCAAACTGAGGTAAATATAAAGATATCCCCATTTAGATATACCGTAGAGGAACTACAGAATATCAAAGACAAATAAAAGATCTTACAGCAGTCAAAGAGAAAAGATAGATGACCTAAGTCAATAATAATTAGAATAACAGCTGACTTTTCAACTGTAAAAATGGGACCCAGAAGACTATAATATAATGTCTTCAATACACTGAGAGAAAATAATTGTCAATCTATAAGTGTATGCCCAATAAAAACATCCTTCAAAAACTATTTGAACCTAAAGACTACAGAATAGGTTACAGGTGTCCAGCAGCCCAGCAGCTTGTATCTCTTTCTTCTAGAGCTAAACATTCAGGCAGATCCTAGGTTTATAGCACAACACAGTACGGCACAGTTGTTAATGATATTAATAACAGTCCCGAGTCATAAAAAAAGTCTCCATTGTATGCTGTATGCTTATTCAATAAGACAAAAAGTACATACATGTATGCAAAGATTTCTGTGGAAAATGTAAGACTTGTTAAATTTCTGGTACTGAAATAGGCAACTTTTCAGTTGTATGGAATGGACATGGAGAAACTGATTAGAAAGCCTAGCCTATTTATTATGCTTTAAATTCAATTCACTTCTTTAATATGAATCTTGGCTGTCTTCACCTTTCTGGAATGGAAACCAAAGAAGTAGGGGGTGGTGGGGAAGAATGCCACTACAACCACAGCCAGTGCCCCACCCATGGTGTCCAGAGCAGGCAACCAGAGAAAAGACCCCTCTCCTCTCCATCTTGCCCCAGCTGCAAATGACTCCTGACTGAATTGAGCTGTTAGAAATGTATTACAGAGAAGAGAGTCTCCCAGAAAGGACTTGCTGTTGGAAAGACACCCACTTGAACATATCTGCAAGTCACTGACTCCTTCTCTGAATATCTAAGCTTTACCCACTTGGGGTTTCTTACTGGCATTTTAGAGTCTCTATCTTGGGATATTCATAATCATTTGCCTCTTTAGAATATGGTCTGCTATTACAATGACACTTACACAGATTTTTCATCCTCCAGGATGACCTTTTACTGTCTGCTCCTAAGACTGGATGATTGTTGTTATTCTTCATTCCCTAGTGCCAGCTTGCCCCTTTTAACTGCTTCTTCTAAACCTCATCACAAGATCTGATTGGGAGTAGAATCCCTCGCTGTGAGTGATTCTGTCCCTCTCCCTGTGTAGCTGAGTAACGTCTAGGACAGGAGGAAGTGAAGCTGACTGGCTCCACTTTGGGCCTTGGGAGCACCAAGGAATCATTTAAGGTTTCCTTATCTGGCTAGCCTTATAGAATAGCTTATTAAAGCAGAAATATGCATCTGAGATTTCTCAGTACCTTGGACAGTGACTTTATTCTAAACTCATTAAGTCTTTCTGTTGTCCTAGTCTGCCAGTTTTCATCCCCTCTCCTAGGTTTTTTCCTCAATCATGGAGAAGCTAATACCTATACATGCCCTGACAAAATACCAATGGCTGTTCCACAGAGCATGAGGGATGAAAGAAGCAAAGAAGGTGTGGACACAATAGAAGGAGTATATACTTCGCAAATTACAAAGTCACTAGATATCAAAAATCCCCTTACCCCCTACACTGGGTTTGTCTGCTGCTTCTATATCAGCTAAATAACAATGGCAGTACCTTTCATCTGTATTTTCAAAATTCTTTCCCTACAATTATCCTATTTATTGCACACAGCAATCAAATGCTGAAGGCCAGCCAGAGAGTATTATCCGAATAGTGTTATATAATTAAAAATGTTTATGTTGGTCAAAGAGTTAATTCATTCTTATGCTTTATTATCTCATTATTCTAATCATTATTTTTAACAGTAAAGATAACAAGAAAAAATTAATTTAAGTACTTCATACAGTTCTCTATACAAGCATATCATCATATCTATTATACATGTAGACACATATGTGCATAAAAATACTACCACACATTTTATATAGTGCTTTTTTTTAAAGGCACACATTAATTTATATGTATTATCGCCGTGCTTAGCTTTTTATTCAAATGACACTCAGGAATCTGTGTTGCAAGCTAAGAAAACTGACTCAACCTAACTTAAAGAGAAAAGAAATTTATTGGAAGGACATGGGTATCTCAAAGAATTAATTTGCTTTTCAAAGAAGCAGATTCAGAAAACAAGCAAAAGCCAAGAGAGGCTAAACAGCAGAAACTACAGCCAAGGCCACATGGTCATAATAGCGTATTTGGGACAATACCGCTGACCCTACTGCCATGACTAGATGGTCCTACCACTGGGTACTGGACACTGTTGCTTGGGTTTTGGTGACATTCACAAAGATTGGAAGTCCTGAGTGATAGCACACGATTAGCTAAATCTAGGTTTATGTACATACCTTTGCTTCGAGGGGACAGCAATAGATCATATAGCTCTTTTCAGTTTCTACAGTTCCAAGAATTACACATGACAGAGTTCCTCTTCTGGGAAATGGAGTTTGAACCTGGGTTTGTCTGTCCTCTAAAACAAGTAATATACTATGTAGATATTGTTCTTCATATTCCAGATACTTTATCATAAATGAGACTTGAAAAAACTCTTTATTGAAATGCAAATCAAAACCACAATGAGATACCATCTCACACCAGTCAGAATGGTGATTATTAAAAAGTCAGGAAACAATAGATGCTTGTGAGGCTGTGGAGAAACAGGAATGCTTATACACTGGGAATGTAAATTAGTTCAACCATTGTGGAAGACAGTATGGTGATTCCTTGAGGATTTAGAACCAGAAACACCATTTGATCCAGCAATCTCATTACTGAGCATATACCCAAAGGAATATAAATCTTTCTACTATAAAGACACATGTACATGTATGTTTATTGCAGCACTATTTACAATAACAAAGACATGGAACCAACCCAAATGCCCGTCAATGATAGCCTGGATAAAGAAAATGTGGTACATATACACCATGGAATACTATGCAGCCATAAAAAGGAGGGAGAACCTGTCCTTTGCGGGGACATGGATGAAGCTGGAAGCCATCATCCTCAGCAAACTAACACAGGAACAGAAAACCAAACACCATATGTTCTCACTCATAAGTGGAAGTTGAACACTGAGAACACATAGACACAGAGAAGGGAACAACACACACCAAGGCCTGTTGGGGGTTGGGGGTTGAGGGAAGGGAACTTAAAGGATGGGTCAATAGGTGCAGCAAACCACCATGGCACATGTATACCTATGGAACAAACCTGCACGTTCTGCACTTGTATCCCATTTTTAGAAGAAATAATGAAAAAAAATTAAGGAAAAAAGAGAAAAAACTCTTTATTATGGACAATATCGAATATATACAAAAACAGAGAGATAGTAAAATAAATCCCATTGCAGTTGTTACCTTGTTTCAATATTGTCAACTTATGGCCAATTTGGTTTCATCTTTACCTCTGTCTAATCCCCCACCTAACTCTAGTTATTTTTAGGGAAATCCCAGACATCATATCATTTCATCAAAAATATTTCAGTATGCGTCCAAAGTAGATAAGGACTTTTAAAGAACCATGGCCACAATGCTATTTTCAGTCCTAAAAGAGTTGAAAAGAATACTGTAATACTGTCAAATATTCGAGTATATACATTTTTCTAATTCTCTCATAAGTTTTTGTTTTGTTCTACAATTTGTTTGCTTGAATCAAGATTCAGTTGGTTAATTTGTCTTTCCAGTCTCCATAATCTACTGAATATCTTTCTCCATCTCTTTTTTTTTTCTCCCTCTTGTAATTTCGTTTTTGAAGAGATCGGGTCATTTTTCCTGCAGAGATTCTCACAGCTTAGATTTTCTTGATTACATTCCCCTGATGTCATTTAACAGGTCCTTCTGTCCCATATATTTCATCTAAATTGGTAGTTAAATCTAGAGATTTAGGTTCAATTTTGTAGCAAGAATATTTCATAGACAGTATGTGTGTACTTCCATCATGAGGTATATGTCTACTGGTGTTCCCATTTGTGATGCTAACCATCATTGCTGATTATTGCCTAGATTCAGTAATTCCTTAGGGCTTACCAAATAGTAATATTTTAATTTTATTTCTCTTTCCTCATTTATTAGCTGAAATACTTCTTGTAGAGACATTTACAATAATCCATTCCTTGGTTGCCCAGAAGTACAAATAAATTCATTTGGAAAAGTCAGGATAAATAGTTCTTTCTATAATAGTTTTCAAAATAATGAATTGATTCTCAACCACCCTCCAAAGGGGACCAATTAGTTTTTTAGTATCCCTGTGAACTTATGGGTTTAAACATATTTGATGCATTTCAATTAATTATCCTTACATACATTTAATATCCTTGTTGACTTGCAAATTTTCCACCTTTGTCCATTGGGAGCCTGTTGACATTTGTCCATGGGTCCTTTCGACTCTTTAATGGCTTCCCTGCCACGAGGAGGGTTCCAGGCTCATCTTACACATTTCCTGCTCCAGACTTGTAATTAGCTACTTCCCTAAGGAACCCAGCTTACTGTTAGTGAGAAATGGTATTTAAAACCACAATCTGGGCACTGGGCATGCTCATTGCTACTGGGTTGGTCCATGTTTCTAGGTCTTTTCAGTAGTCAGAGCTAGAAATTATTATTATTATTATTATTATAGAGCTAAAATATTTCAGGCATTCATGATGATCTTTCTCATTCAAACTTAGGACAACAGAATTTTACTTCATCAATTTTACATCTTGATTTCGTTTCTTTCATGCCAAAATTTCTGGTTCTTAATGACAACAACATAGGTACCTGTTTATTTTATTCCCCAGAATGCACAAGACTGTTTCAGCATATTAATGACAATGCTACCACCAATGATATGATAAATTAAATGGTTTAATTTATTTTGCATTTCTTCTTTAGACTTTATTCCACTAGGATGTACCGTCAAATTACTATTATCCACAGTTATCTAAAAGTGTTCCTTTCTGTACGGTTGTCCTACCAACCTAAGAAGCATGATCAGTTGTTTCATTTTGCTTCTGACTTTTATATTTAAATGTTTATAGTCATATAAATTTATATTTAGTTTATAAAAATGAGGTAAATATACAGTCCAAAGTCAAATCTACAAAATAAGGAACTTTCAGCGTTGTTCTCTTCATCCTGTTTTCTCACTATTTCCAATGTAAACATTTATTTTTGTTTGTTTTACTTAATACTTTGAAAAAAGGCAAGAAAATGTGAATATATATTCACAGGTCCCCTTTCTTAGATAAATGGTAGTATACTGTGCACATTTTTATTGTCTCTTTTTTTCTGAAGATTGTTCTATAACAGTATATAGAGATATTCCTCATTCCTTTCTTACGGTTGCATACTACTCAAATGCATAAACACTTTACAGTTTATTCTACCAATTTCCTTTTGAGAGCATAGTGCTATAATTAATAGTCTTTCGCATACTTTTTTCATATTTTTATTGGTTATCTTTTGGATAGATTCCTAGAAATGGAATTGTGAAGTCAAAGGGTAAATGCATATGTAACTTTGCTAGACATCATCAAATATCCCTCCAGAGGGGTAGTATTTCAGAGGGGTAATATTTTTCCCACCAGGAATGATGAAGGTGCCTGTCTTCTCACAGCCATACCAACAAAGTATGTTGTGGAATGTTTTTTTTTAACCAATCTGACAGATGAGAAAGGCCTTTCAGGGTAGTTTTAATTTGCATTTCTCTTATTAAGAACTAGGTTGAAAAGATTTTCATATGATTAAGGCTATTTGCATTTCTTTTTTCTGTAAGCTGTTCGTATCTTTGGCCCACTTTCCTATAGGGTTGTTAGTCTTCTCTCTATTTTTTGAATATGTTTACACATTAGAGATGGTAATACTTTGCCCATCATACAAATTGCAAGTATTTTCTCCCAGTTTGTTACTTGTCTTGATTTTACTTCTCATGTTTGTTTGTTTGTTTGTTCTGCCATCCAAAGGCTGCTTTTTTCGTGTTTCTTCTGTTTAATGTAAGCAAACTTTTTTTCTTCTTGCTTCCAGATTTTAATCATAGAAAATCTTACCCACTCTCAGGTTATAAAGAAATTCACTTATGTTTTCTTCTAATACTTATATGACTGTATTTTTTACATTTTACTCTCCGATTCATTCAGAATTGATCTTGCAGTTTGGTGTGAGGAATGGATCCAATGTCTTATTTTTCTATATGGTCAACTAGTTATCCTAACACCTTCTATTCAAAATAATATCTTTCCTCACTGCTTTGCAAAACTGCCTTTATTGTACAATAAATTGCCACATACTTTTGGGTCATACTATTTTGGTTTCATTGATCTGTTGGTCTATTTATGTACTAATATCACACAATTTCATTTTTATAGGCTTTATGTTTGTAAGTCCACAGGGTGAATTTAGCCTAGCAAACTAATGCAGAAAGGTCTTGGATTCAAAGGAGGGGAAGACCTAGGCAAGACACAAATGTCGTCTTTCCCTCTTCTTTCCTGCTGGACTTTAAAACACGTGATGTCAGGATTTATGGCTGGTTAATTTTCATAACGGTGCTTGGAGCCTAGTATGTGCCGAAAGAGCAGGCTTTGAATTTATAGACCAGTCACATATAAGAAAATATATTCTATATGCCTAGAAAGTCAGAGCTATGAACAGTGAGTATAAGCTGTAAGAGATGTAGTTACTCAATATCAGAAACATAAATTAGAACCATAAAAAAAAGATGCTAATGATACAGTGAGCTCCCTATGTTAGGACATCTTCAAATATCACTAGAAAGAGAGATAGCAAGATAGATAAACTTTATGACCATAATACTAATGATTAATAGTAATATGTCAAGTATTATATGTGAGCTACTGTTGTAAGTGCTTTACATGTATTAATTCACTTAATCCTTGCAGTACCTTGAAATGTAGGTACTATTACTGTCTCCACTTACAGATGGATATACTGAAGCACAGAGAGAGGGGATATAACTTGCTCAAGGTTACATGACTGGTAAGTGGTAAAGATGCAATTTGAACCCAAGAAAGATGGCTTCAGAAGCCATTTATGCCTGGTCTAAGAAGGCATAGCATTGTGGTCTTCTGTAAGAAATCTGACAAAATTTCTCATCACTTCCAGGTGGGTTCGTTATTTATTCATTCATTCATCCTTCAAACATTCACTTTCCCCCTGCTGGGAAATTGGAGATGAATGACAGCCCCTGCCTTTGAGTGGCTCTCAGCCTAGCTGGAGAGACAACTACCTTACCATGTTCTGAGTACTCATCTCTGATTGTAGAAAAAGTCATGAGCTTAAACAGAATGTTTGACCCCTCCCTCCATTTTGACTTTGAGGACTTTCTGTGTTCTTTGATCTACCAATGGCAACAGTAACAAGTACACAACTCAACCTGCTACACTTTTTATGTGCTATTTTTTTAGAAATTGTTATTTAAAAATCAAAAAATGCAAACAATTACTTTTTTTTTCCAGTCAATGAGTAATGGTAAAGACAATCAACTCAAGCTAAAGCAACAAATAAAAATGAGCATAGCAAAAACTATAAAAGCTAAAAAGTTTCCTGAAGAAATGAATATTAACGTGACTTACATTTGCAAAATTTGATTCAGGAAAACTAAACTTGGTGGAAATCATTACCACCAAGAAAAACCCTGTGATGGAGGCCATAATTATAAAATGTGTTATGGGTAAAAGCATACTGATAGAAGAACCCTATCTTAGTTGTAAAATCAATGCAAAAAAGTGTTAACCCCAGTGAAAATAATTCTGCTAAAATAAAACTAGAAAATTAGTATAGACGGAAATATTTTAATTTTGTCTATAGAAAATCTATGAAGAGAATTAAATTGGCTTAGTGACATTTACTCAAAAAAGAGTTTCTGAGTGAAAATTCATCACTGAGCATAATTCAGGTTAATATGCTAAACAGGGCACAACCTGCTCGGGGTCAAAACAGTGAGGCTGAAAGATCCTGATGCATTGCGAGAGCACCAGGAGGGAGCAACCACTCCACCTGCGGAAGTTAGGTGGGGCTTCACAAGGGAGGTGGCATTGAGGCAGACTCCTGAGGAAGGACTGAGCATCCTGAAGATTGGGATTTGACCTGTCAACATTGACCTGTCAAGGTCTGGGACATCTGAGATTTGGTGTAGTGATGTACACTCTTGGGCAACAGAAGCAGGTGCTTTATTCCATAAAGCAGACCCATTGTTGTACGGTGGAGTTAAGTGTTTATGTGGTCTTAATATATATGTTTATCTATGTGGTCTTCTGAGGCCAAGAATTTCATCCGAAAAGAACTTCCATTTATTGTATGCTATTTGGCAATCACTTGTATATACTATTAATTGTTGTATGATCCCTGTGAGGTCCATGCTGTTATCCCTATTTTGTAAATTAGAAACCTGGAGGAAATTAGATTAAATAACTCCCTCCTTACCCAGGACCACTCAAGATTAGAACCAGCCTGACTGGTTTTAAAATGAATGCCTTAATCACTATGTCGTGTTATTTTTCCATCTCTATCTTCAGGGTTTAAAATCACTGATGGCATAAAGGTTAATTTCAAGGGTTAACTCCGGCCACCATTGCTTTGGAAAATGACCACCGTACCATTTCAGTGCTCAGCTCTCAGGAGTGCTGGGGCCTAAATCAGATGATACTACACAATGTTCTCACTGGACATGGCAGGAGACTTCAGAACTGGAGGGGTAACAGTCCAGGGCTGAGCCAGAGTCCACAGAGTCAGGAAGGAGACAGATGGGGGATTACTAAATGAGAGGAGCCAGAACAGAGAGGAAGTCAGAAATCTGGGCTCAGGGGAGCAGAGACAAAGAGGAGGAAGAGAAAGCAAGGAAGGGTCCCTGGCAATTGCCTAGAACAGGCATCACCGCTATTTGAGACTTTAAAAAATATGTATCCACGGTTAAAGGGCTGGAGACTTTGCTAAAATTACCAGTGAAGGCAGTCCAGGTAGGTTAATGTGCACAGGTTAATGTGTGTTATTGAAGCACATGATAGACTGGGTATGTGGTTCTCCCCAAAGGCCTTGGACCCAGAGGTCTGAGTAATCTCACCTCACTGTTAGTATCATGGCTATTCTCAGCTAGCCATAAGGAAATTAATTAAAAACATTGGACACCACAGTTTCGGGTAAAGCAACCTCGTCTTTGCCCACACAGTTAGAGAGATGTGAGGAGAAAGGGGTCTGGGGACCAGCATTTTTCCTCTGCTGAAAAGGTCTCAGAAAACCACCAGATGCAACATCTCGCAGAAAAGCTGCAAGCAGATTCTTTTATTTCCCATCCCTGGAGACAGAGAAAATTAAACACCTTAAATTGGATTGTAGTTTCTAGTTGCTTCTAAATGTTATGGTTGGCTCAAGCCAGCTGGAGTTCAGAATAACCTGAGAGCTTGGGATAACATGTCTGTGTGCATGTGTGTGTGTGTGTGCGCTTGTGTGTTTTGTGTGGATTGGGGCTGTGAGCTTTGCCACTGTTTTGTATCATTTTGTCATGAATTGGAATCCCTTTAGCATTGTCCTTCAGCTGCTGTGGTGGGGTAACACCTAGAGAAGGCTGACAGTTGTATGGTGGTGTAAGTGTTTATCTATGTGGTCTTCTGAGACCAAGAATTTCAAAAGACACCAAACAGATTTCAAGCTTGCAGGCCTTTGTGCTTCCAAAGGGAATTTTCCCAATGACCCAAAGCCTTAGCTAAGTCATTGCCCATCTGTTCCCTTAGAATTGTTTTGGATTTTAATAATTTGAATGATTATTAGAAGTCAAGACTTAGTCTTTCCTAGTTCTTATAAATGAGTTATTAAATGTCCAACAAAGGTGGCATTGATATTTCAAACTCAGATGATGGGAGGTTTGAGGGTGCCATTGGCTAAAGGAGACTTTGAGATAGTTTGAGGGGGAAAATGTGGCAAGGTTGGCATTAGAAATAACAGTGGAAATAACCAAAAAGCTTGCATTATTCATCTGTCTATTCATTCATACAGTGAACATGTATTATATTCCTTGTAACGTATAGTTGGTGTTAAGATAGAGAGAAATATAATACCTGGATTCAACAGAAAGCCAAAACTATAAAACTAAGGTAAAAAGAAAGAAAAAACTTTGAAGTAAGACAATGGGATCAGGTACCCTCTATGTGACCATTTCTGAAAAGAGAAGAGATTTTAGAATTGGACATGGGCATAGGAGATGGAGGCGGGGACAGTGTGATCCCACAGTCACAGAGAAGAATCAGCCAGAAAGATAGGAGCTGTATTGGTGGAAAATCACAGATGTTAGGGGAAGGCAGCGTTTCAGAACTCAAACAGGCAGGCAAACATGAATACTAATGATAATAGCTACCATTTGTTGAACATTTATTTTGTATTTAGTTCATTTATTCAATAATTATTTATAAAGCACTTACCATTCTAGATGCTGTGCCAAGCACTGGATATGCAGTGATGAATGAGATAACTTAGGTTTGCCCTCATAGAACTTATATTCTAGTGAGTTTTATGCTGTATGTCATTTACCCGTCGTCCCAAGAATCACAGGAAACCAGAATTACTGTCACCATTTTACAGATGAGATCACTGAGGCTCAGAGTTAAGGAATTTGCCCTTGTCCCAAGAGAAAAAGTGGAGGAGTCTGGATTTAAACACAGTTCTGTCCAAAGCCTGTGAACCAACAGCCTATGCTCTGAGAAAGCAAGTGGAGAAAAGGCATTAGATACAGCCATAAGAAGGCTTTGGAGGGAATAGTTGGAGTCAAGGGGAAGTGATAGAAGACAGATTTCAAAGGGCTAAGGAGGGAGTGGGTGGAGATTGATGGAAGGCAGAGAGGTTAGAGATTGTATTTGACCAGAAAGGGAGGCAGAGGGACTCCTTGGAGATTGTATTTGACCAGAAAAGGAGGGAGAGGGACTCCTTGAAGACTGGGAATCTAGTGCCTGCTTGTAGGCAGAGGGCAAGTGCCTGAGCCTTGAGAAAGTACAGACTTGACCTTGAGAGAGTAGTTGAAATTTTGTTGCCTTCTAGATGGTCAGCTGTAGATAGACCTTCTCCTGAGACCTGTAGGGCCTGAAATTCCCAAGGCCTTTGAGGTCGGAGCAACCTGAGGCCTCTGAGGCCAAAGCATCTGGGATTTGAGGGTGTTTCCTAGCTGGTGATCTCCATATATAAGGACATTTCGGTACCCCAAGCAGCCAGTCTAGAACTGATTGGTCTGTCCCATACCCAGCGGCTCCAGGAAGGCATCTGAAAACATGGAGCAGGAAGCTCCGTGGCCATTGCGTGTTATCTCCTAGCACACCAGCCAGCCGTGGAGTGACCTTTGCAATTACAAACCAGCAGCTGAGTAGACGCAGTTTAAAAGTACATTGTAAAAGTTTTATGGTTAGTGAAGATAAGTGCAAAATTAATCCGTACATAATGAAGCGATTAGCTAGAAATGGTGGGGAGCAGAAGGAGAGTGCCCATGAACAATTTTACTCAGGAGTGGTCTTCCCACTTAGGTTTTTTCAATTGCGTTCAATGAGGGAGCTGTATAAAAGAGAGATTAATAACATGCACAAACAAGGTAACAATTGATAAAGGATTTGGGGAGTCAACCCGAAGGAAATTTTTACCTTCTTAAAAAGTTGGGATGAAGGGGAAAAATAGCTATAAAGGCTTTGATTGGGACAATTGGTGAACTTTGATTATAGACTGGGGATTTGATAATAGTCATGTATCAATGTTTAATTTCCTGAATTTTGGAAAAAAGCAAAAACAAAAGCCAAAGAAACCTGGAAGCTCACAATGTATGTTAAAGCTCCCCAGAGTCATTTTCTGTCTCCCTTTTGTTTCCATTTTTGTTCTTTGTTCTTCTTTAGCTGAGTCTGCATGCTGGTTTGTATCAGACCCTGGAAGGTAGCTTCTTGGCCACCATTACATTGTTATTCTAGTTTTCCTGAAGAGACCACCAAGCAAGGCCAGAATCAGTTCCTCAGAAGAACTGCCACAAACTGAGCAAGCGTTCCTTCTCCTTCTCCTCTGACACTGCTATGGTTTTCCTTGGACAAGACCTGAAATTCATAAATCTGAAGTTGCAGAAGGAGGGGTCAGGGGCATCTCCAAATACAAATGTTCTTGGCTTTGTAAAGCAATGCAAGGGGCAGGGTACTTGTGAGCACATTTTTTTCTAGTGCTGTGGGTGCTGGTATTCAGAAATTACCCTTGCACACAAGTTTTTCTATAAAGTCTGGTATCCAGAAATTACCCCTGCGCACAAGTTTTTCTATAAAACAAGGCCTACCTGTATGTAAAGTCAGTCCTGAAAATAAAGAGTTAACCTGTGGTGTAAATGGCCCAGGAACACCATTTACTCCTTTAGGTCCTGTCTCTCTCTCTCTCTCTCTGTCTGTCTAGTTTGGGAAAGTTCAAGAGACAGGGCTCTGGTCTCTATCCTGGCTTGGAGCACTGAATGGTGGGGTGCTCTATTTTATTCCTCAGGCCTGCTTCAAATGCTGCACATCAGTAGGTGAGGGTCTTGATGACTTGCTTAATTTTCACCGCACTAGGATTGTAGTAATATAGAGAAATCATGGACTAGGGCAGGGAAAAGATTAGTAAGACCATGATTTTAAGACAGATACTTATTTGGGATTTCAGTGTTTCTAAAATCAGGTTGGACCTTATACATTTGGCGTATATAAATAAATAATAAATATGTAAATAAATTTTAATTTACTGTCCAAACTAGAAGGTTTTGAGAGTGAAAGGGGGTGCTACTAATAACAGTGGAACACTAGGTATAAACCAGTATTGTCCCCGGCAAACCAGAACATATGGTCATTCTACTAAAAATTTTTTGTGCATGTTTAATCACCTCCTTAAATGCCCCATCTCCAATATAGTCACATGGGGAGTTACAGCCTCAGCATACGGATTTGAGGAAGGGGGAGACAATTCAGTCCACAGGAAGTGCTGTAACAGAAAAAACACAGTGTAAGTATCAGAAAGTCAGGATTTTTTATATTTTGTTCTGTGATAAGATTCCCATCTCCTACAACAAAGACTGGCACATAGTAAGTGCTCAGTAAATAATTGCTGAACTGCATTAAAGCAGAGGAGGGACATGCTCTGATGCATAATTTTAAAAAGTGGATTGGAGGGCAATATGGATTGAAGGGCAACACGACAACACAGAAAGACCAGGGAAGAGGCTCTGGATGGAGATGCCCACACAAAAATAATAGGGACTTGGACCAGGATGTTGGCTGTGCAGATGGACAGAAGTGATTAAATTCAAGCTATATTTAGGAGGTAGAACTGTCTGCTTTTGCTGATGTATTGGATGTGGAGAGGGAGGAAGAAGACGTTGCTACAGATGAATTACAGGTTACAGGCTTCGGCTATTAGATGGATGAGGGGCAGACTAAGGGACAGATGGGGAGGCAGGGAAGAAAATCAGGAACTTCGTTTTGGACCTGGTAAGCTTGAGATGCCTGAGACACATGAGAGTGAAGGTGAGACGTAGGCACTTGGGTATATAAATCTTGAGCTCAGAGGAATGTAGTGTGTTTTCTCCTGCCCTGAAAAGCTGTGGTATAGCAATAATGAATCTTATAATCGATGGAATATTATAGTGATAATAATTATAGCTAATATTTAGGGAGCTCTAAACTTCTTCCAGGTGATGAAATAAACTGTCTCTGTGTATTACCTCATTTAATTCTCACAACAACTATCTTTGGAATTTATCACTTTTATCTCCATTTCATAGACATGGAAACTGAGTGTTGGAAGGTGAAGTGAATTGCCTAAAGTCACCAGTTCAGCAAATGGGAAATGTAGGACTTGACACCAAGACTGTTTGGCCCCAGAGGCTATGCTCTGAACCATAATGACTTCCTGTCTTCCAAAAGGCAGGCTCTTGGATCCATATCTTACTGTGCTTCTAAATTATCCTGTGACCCTGAACCTTAGTTTGCTCACCTGGGAAATGATGGGAGGTCCTGGTTAGGTTCCCTTCAGTTCTGCTCTATTGCAGTATGCTGATCTCTTTTGTAAATCTGTATTAAATGAGAGTTTGCTATCGGTGACTTTCAGAGACGACACCAGTGATGATGCCCATGCTGACGATTCATTCTGATTTCTATGAAAAGGGCAAATCCTTTAAGAGAAGATGTAGCATACCAGCATTTATAATCTGAGTTTCCTTTGATTAAGAGGGGAAGCTCTTTAGAACAAATATCATTTCTGAGTGAGAGAATGTTCAGCATCTCAGTCTCATTTGTATCATTTGATAAAAGGGCCCCACTGAGCCAAGTGTGAGGATGATGCTTGAGCCAGACACATAGACACCAGACATTCCTCTGATGTCTGTTCCCAGGCTTGGCCACATTGCCTCCCACCAACCCCATCTCAATGACACATCCATTACCTGTCATCAGTTGGCTCCATGGTGCTGGGAATGACAGTGTATCTACCCTGGATTTCAGAAAGGACTCTCCTGGCTTATCATGGCAACACCCTTTGGACACTGGTTTAAAGAGTCCTTCTTTGGGCCAGTGTCATCCTTTTGGGGGCATCTGGTATGGACGGCCAATTTGAATCTGACTGGGACATGCTAATGAGCCATTCATATGTGTGGGATTTGTTTCTGATTCAATTAAGCTTCAGAGAGAGGAAAGAAACAGCCACTGATTAGAGACATAAAAAAAGAAATACTTTAAATGAGTAAGTGGTTCAACTTCATATAGCAAAGTATAAATTCAACATGGTCCAGGAGATGCGCTTTGAATAGCAGCTGGATAGCACAAGCACGTCCACAAGGAGACGGTGCCTCACAGCAATTGAAAGGGACTTAACCCCCAAAAAGGGCTCTGAACATGCTGAGTGAACAGATGAGCCCAGTTAGCTAATAAAAGTGACTCTCAGATTAGAGATGGGAAGGTTTTTATTTGGATTTTAGGAAATTGCTCCCCAAATCCCTATGACATTTAAGCTCATTGTCATTCTCTGGCAGCACCAGTGACAATAATGGGGGCCAGAGATCTTATTTCAAAACAAAGAAGTGATTACAGTAGATAGCGCAGGTGTCAATGGGACCCTGATTTGGAACTTGCTAATACTTCTGTCTCTGAGTTTGGGGCTTCTATAGGGTTTTGGTTCCATAGATATGCCTGGACTTGAACTAGCTTACCTTCCCAGCCTTGTGCATTGGGAAGCTGTGAGGGTCAGCTTCTTCTAGATTTTGTGTGCCCTGACAAGTGTTGGAAGAGTGTGGCTGCAGCCCTGGCCTCACCAGCTGGCTCCCTCTTGCATAAGTGGAGTTGCCACAGGGCTTCTGTCTGTGACTTTCCAAGGAACCTGGAGCTATATGTCATCTTCAAACCTGGACCTTTCCTCTACCACTCTGGCTAGCTTCACCCTTGGTTTTCTGCCCTCTGCTCTGGTTCTGAGTTTGAACCAAACTCTCATGGCAGCCCGATGTGCAGGAGTCCTAATGTCCTGCCTGCCCCTTGCAGCTCCCTCTCTCACCCCTTGGGCTAGATCTGCTCCCTGCATCCTCAGCCTCTAGTGGGGTCCTGCTTTGATTGAACTCATCAGCTGGAATTGGGAAGCAGTCACCTTCCAGACACTCCATCTGTCCCTATGCCTGGAGCTTTCTCATATGAGCCCCACACAATAAATTGAACCTCTGGCAACTGGTGCCTGCAGGGACCATGCCTCTTTGGTCACCTTGCCTCTTTACATACTGGCAGCATCACAGACTGAAACAGCAGCTCTCAGAACTGCTGGAAATAGAGATTACCCAGGAAATGTCCTATTTTGCTCACACAGTCCCCTGAAGGCTGGCTGGGAGGCTCTCCTGTACAGCTTTTCTCCAAGTAGTGACGTGGGGACTCTGATTGCTTCTCTTGTGGGTTCAGCATCTTTGAACTTCAAGTTCACCCTGGCTTAAACATCCAGCAGATGGTGGGGTGGGGAGTAGAAGTGCACCTAAGGAGACACACTGGATAGTCACCCACCTTCCCCGGGAAGTGGCAGAGGCCATGTCCTCTCTCATCTCATCGATTTGCACCCTCCTGACTGCAAGGGGTGCAGGGAAATATGGAGGAGCACCCAGGTGTCAGTGAGCAATAGGGGTCTCTGCCACACCTTTGGAGACCACCCTACTCCTGGCTCAGTTTCCCAACCGCTGTATGTCAGAGCCTGACGCCTTCCTTTTTCCAACTTGTCTTGAGTCCCATCTGGCCTGAGTTTGAACAATAGTAATCAGGCCGGTTGGCTGATATGAGATTTGAGGTAACCACGAATAAGCCCTTCTTGGTCAGAACCATTAAAGATACCTTCTAGTCTCAATGACCACACATTTGCAAAGCAGTCCTCCTGGAATGTCCTTCCCTGAACTCCTGTGGCCCAATCATTATAGGCAGAGCATTGGGGTCCAAGGAAAAGCCAGGCCCCCTGTATGGGATGGGCCAGTTTGCTGAGAATGACACATTACTGTTGCCCCTCTAACTTGACCCTGGGTTTCCTGTGGGTAAGCAGCTATTTCAGCAAACCAGAGATTCCTGCAAAATAGTCTTTTAAGTTTTTCTTCATGGGAAGCTTCCAGACATTCCAGCCCAGCTTGTCTCTCCTTGGAATTCTGCCCAATGAATCCTGCTGCCTCTCATAGTTATGAGGGATCCCTTTCAAACAGAGGAACTGCTTCAAGTGTTTGTTGGGGCTAACCCAAATGTTCAGACCCCTTCAGGGACACTTTCCAAGAAAAAGCATCATTTTTTTTTTCCAAGCAGCAATTCCACACAGAGGACTCTTCGGAAGTGTTTATTGCAAGAAGAGGGCTTGGGAGACCATATCCTCAGGGAGTGTTTCTCTGCAGGCTCTGATGAAAGGAATAAGCATTGTCAGATTTTTTAAATGTTCCCTTACACTTTAAAATAACTAAATATGTACCCCAGGAAACCTGGGAGAGCACCAAGTAAAGTGCACTGAGGATAACGCAGAACTAAAACCCAGCTCTAGTTCCTTCATTCGTGCAATTTATATTTTTTTGAGCACCTCTCATGTGCCAGCCCTGTTTAGTGTCTTGATGAGGACAAAGTTGACATGAGCCTCCTCTCAGAGTTCGGTATTGTGGGCGCATAAACAACAAAAAACCTCTGTCTCACTAGTAATCAGGGGAGGTTGCAAATTAAAACTGCAGTGAGGGAGAATTTTATGCCCATCAGATTGGCAAAAATTTTAAAGTTGGACAATGTCAAATGTTGGCAAGGATGGGAAGCAATGTGAGCCTCACTCGTGCTGGTGGGAGTATAATGTGATCCACATTATTTGGAACAGTGTCACTTTTCCTAGGAAAGTTGAACATGTGTATATAACCTATGCTCCAGAAATTTCACTGTGAGATAAATACATGGAGGCCTGCCCACTCTCATGCACCAGGAGACACATACAAGCGTGTTCCGAGGAGCACCATCCGTAATACTGAAAACAAGACTGTCAACCAACAAAAGAGAGCATAAATAAATTACTGCATATTTATACAATGGAACACTATTGTGATGAAAATAAATGAAGCAAAAAGCAAGTTGCAGGATGTGTACAATCTGGTTCCATTTATATAGCGTTCACAAACAGGCAAAACTAAATAATGTGCAGTATAGGTTTATGGCAAGGAAATTATTAACAAAATTCAGGATAATGAGTTACCTCTGGGGGTAAGGAAAAGCACTCAGAGGTTTCTAAGGTACTGCCAAAGCATTGCTTCTTAAGGGGGGTGGCAGGTCAACAGTTGTTCCTTGTACTATGTGTCTTTAAGCTGCACACACACAGAGTTATCACACATACTGTGCAAGAGGACGTACAGGTGATATAGGAATGCATAGCCAAGGCATGAGCCAAAACTAGGGCAGCCAGGGAAGGTAGGTGGGAATTAGCAAGGGAAATAAGTGTATATGTGGTGGGGGCATGGGAATTTCCAGTAAAGAGAATGGCAGAAAGAGGGGATAGAAACCCAAGAATGTGATCCACCTATGTCCATGGCATAACTGGACATAACTAGATGGCGTGAGAGATGAGGCTGCAGGAAATAGACAGGGCCAGTTCTCAGAGGGCTTGCAAACTATGTTAGGGAATGTGCTCTTATCTGGAGACTAAAGGTTGCCAGCGTGGGAGTGAGATATTTTGGAGGGAGGTTATCTCCACACTGACATTGTCTTCATCCTGGCTGCTCTGTTGCACGCCCTGACCCTGACTTGCTGATGGCATCTGGCTTTTGTGTTGGCCTTGTCCAGATTTGACCTCTCTTCCTTTTTTTTTTTTTTTTTCTGAGACAAAGTCTTGCTCTTGTCGCCCAGGCTGGAGTGCAATGGCACGATCTTGGCTCACTGCAATCTCCACCTCCTGGGTTCAAGCGATTCTCCTGCCTGAGCCTCCCGAGTAGCTGGGATTACAGGCACCCACCACCATGCCCAGCTAATTTTTGTATTTTTAGTGGAGATGGGGTTTCACCATGTTGGCCAGGCTGGTCTCAAACTCCTGACCTCAGGTAATCCACCTGCCTCAGCCTCCCAAAGTGCTGGGATTACAGGCGTGAGCCACCATGCCCAGCCCTCTCTTCTCTTTCTTATTCCCATGCAGAGCCAGGATAGAGTGAGGTGAGTGAAATGCCCAGGGTACAAAATTGGAGGATGCCTGGAGCGTCAGTGTCCTGCCCACCGCTATTGTTTGCCTACACCTCTGACCGTTCGGCCACTCTGCAAGTGACTTTCTGGTCTTCTGCCAGCTCTCCCCAGGCCTCAGCCTCAGCCTGCATCCACCTCGTCTTCCTCCCCATAGCCTGCTGGTTTTGGCTTTTCACTCTTGTCTCTGCTTTTGCAGCCAAGTTAGGCGAGACAGTTACATGTAAAAAGATAATTAACCACGTGAGCCAAGAAATAAGGACCACATGAGTCGTACAAGTCATGAGTTCCAAGAGTTTGGAGGAGCTGGGCCAAGCCGGCTTTGGAGGGATGTGGAGAGCAGGAAGGAGGCTTTCTGGGCTAAGAGAACAGTGGGAACAGTTTGCCAAGAGCAAAGAGCTCGTTAAAAGTCATAAGAAGATGAAAGCTGCACAGTATCTGGGATCTGATCTTGTGGATGTGGCTATGAATTACAAGGCTGAAGTGCCACCAACCCCAGTCCCTTACCCATGGTAACCGTAATGAATAAATTGTGGCATGCTTCTCCAGAGACTGGAGAGAGCCTCAGAATTCTTCCCAACACAGTACTTCAGAAGGATATTAACAAGCAAATGGATTTCACACAGGAGTGTAAACTCATTTGCCGTCCCTGTCTTAGACTATGGAGTGGTCATGAGTCTTGGAGTAGAAGAGATTATCAAACTACATCCTGTTGCTTTGTCTACTATGTGTCCCCATTTTAACTCAATTTACAACTCTCAGTTGTGTCTCAAGTACTGGGCATCATTTGAGGCACTGCCTAGAAAATGCAAAATCACAGAATACAAAAAGTAGAGGGGATCTAAGACAACATTGAGTCCAGCTCCCCCATTTGGCAGCTGGGGGAAATTGAGGCTTGGGAGCAGGAGGCTTGTTTGTGTGAGTGGCCAATACAAGATGTAACCCTGACCTTGTACCAGTGGCTCCTCAGCCTGGGAAAAGAAAGTGATCTGAGCCTCCCTGAGAACCCACTACATGCCCTCCTTTGCTTGTGGGAGCTTGTCATATACAGCATCTCTTTTAAACCTCGGGAATCATTATTCCCAAGAAAAAGCTGACATCCAAAGACAGGTCCAAGTCAAAGACTAATATATGACAGAGCCGGGATTTAAACCCTTTCCACCAGCCCCTAAGACCTCCATGCTTTCTCGTAGTTCTGGGTGGGTGTTTCAAGCCTCTTCAGAAGCGATAACAGGACTAGGGTTTTCTAGGAAGGGCCGGTGGTGAGTGTGATTTTGCTCTGCCCCAGGTAACTGTTCTCTACAATCCACTTTAGGTTCTTGGCCACATGTGGGAGGTGGTCCCAGCAGCTCCTCTGTAGGCATATCTGAGCATCTTGTGAGGTTGGAGCCTTTCTCTCCAGTGAGTTCATGGTTCCACAAGAGGAAGCTGCCTGCTATCCCCTGTGCTCATTTGATGACTTCCTAGGTTTTACGACATTAATTTAAGCTCTGCAGCCCAAGTAACTCTCTTTGGTTGCAGCAGTATGCACTTAAATGTGAGAGCTTTGCTGAAAAACCACTTGAGTTTGAAGAAAGTCATTGTGTTCAGTAAAATCTAGCCACATTTTATGTTTATGGCCTTTATTAGGGCATCCCGCTGAGCTAGTTAAAACCATGCCTCTATAGTCAGTGAAAGCCCAGGACTCTCAGATTCCTGGATTCACTCATTCAAATAATAGTTATTGAATATAGACTAAGTGGCAGGTGTTGATGTATACAGTGGTAAACATACAGACACGATCCTGTTTCCATGGCGCTTATAGTCCAGTGAAGGGAGACAGACATTCAAAGAATCAATACAGAAGTAAAAGTATTTTGAGTAAGGGTCATGAAGAAAAAGGCAGGGCACTAAAGGTATTCAGAGGGGATCTAATTTACACTGGGCAAATCAAAAGAGGTAGTATTTGAGCTGGGTCATAAGTGGGGGAGAAATTATTCAGGACGTGCGATAGCAGGTGCAAAGGCACAGAGACAGGAAAGAACTTAGTGTAGTCAAGAAACGTGTTGCTCAGTGCCCGTCAGAAGCCTCAGGACCCAGCCTTGTGCTGATGTGCCGTCAGGTATGCCCGGTGCCTGCAAGACTCAGCACATGCCCTCGCCATCGTATGTGGAAATTAGGTTCTACATCTTGGTGGTTGCTTCCTGTGCCCTGTTCCCTGTGACCACACCTGCCTTCTCTGTTTCCAACCCTTGGTGTTCATTTCTCAGGCACCCCTTCGGTACCCAGCTACCTGCCCTCTCTCCCTAGGCATCTCTACCCACCAGAGCTCACAATGCCAAGCCATCCCTGTACCCACACCTCATCCCCTGTCCAGCTGCCCTGCTTCCCCAGCACAGGCCTTCCTGTGTATATCCTCCCTCTGGTTTGGGGGCTTGCTCTATCGTGCCAATTGTGAATTGGACATTTAATGTGCCAGGCCCAGCTCCCTTTCTGTCCCTTCCTTATCCCCTGCCCCTCCCAATCCTCCATAGAAGCTCCATGATGTCATTCTCCATGAGGTCCAAATGCCAGTGACTTCCTTTCCTATCCTTTGTCTACCATCCCAGAGGGCCTCTGAGATGAGCTGTGGGTATGACTTTTGAAATTCTCTCTTGGGTCAAGCCATTGGTCAGTGGAGCCACTTATCTCCCAGGGGTCAGCCAGCACAGGCTTTCCCTTGTTTGCTTCAGTGCCATTGGGCAGGGTCCAGAAGTGGCGGGGTAAACATGCTGAGTCCACATCTTCTGGCTGCAAAGCCCAGATGCTGCCAAGAACCCAAATGCCGTGGCCAAGGCAAAAGCTGTTACCCTCTCCATAGATGAGTGCCCTTTCATAGAAGGGAGGAGACTGGAAATGTTGACCAGTGCTCCCTGTCTCTGAGAAGGAAGCCTTGTCTACCCCTCTGCTGGGCTAGGCATTTGGGAAGAACCCTGTCTTCTGTGGCCTGTTTGCTCCCCAAAGGTGGGTGTACAGGACAGTCCAAATAGCAGCAACGTAATAATTATTAAATTATTATAAAATAATAATAGGTACACACACAGACTGAGGGCTTCCAGTATCCTGAGCACTTCAGCAGGGGCTCCCTGAGCCCACAGCCTGGTGTGGTATCCATTGTCATGGGTGTTTGTTGCACAAGAGGTTACATAGCCCAACACCACTCCACAAGCACTCGGTGAGGCCAGATCTGGCCCAGATGACCTGTCCCCATGTCCAGAGTGTCTTTGCTTCCTTGACCGCCATCCACATAGTGCTCACACTGAGGTAGGCTCAATGTTAAACACTTACCCACACTTCATCCCCTCACCCACAGGGCAGAAATGAGGCTTGGGAGGGAAGTAACCTGCCAAAGGTGACATAGCAGCAGGTGGCAGAGGACAAATGTGAATCCAGTTCCCACAGACTCCAAAGCTGTGCTTTCAAGTGCGACATGCTACTCCCACCTGGGCCAGATGCCCCACCTCCCCTGGAACCCAGGATCTCTTTTGAGCACCATTTAGCACGTGTCTAAGGGACAATTTGGTGACAAGTTTGAGAACATTTTGCAAGAGGGAAGGAGGTGATTAAATAAGCAATTGCAATGGTGTTAGATCAGGGAACAAGGCAGGACCACACAGCACGCCAGGTAAACTTAGCGGAAGGGGGCGCAGCAAAGTGACAGTGAACTGAGGCTTGGAGGATGAGTCAGGGAGGCAGGCAGGGTTGGGTACGTAATTGCCTGTGCAGAAGTCTGAGGTGAGAGAAAAAAAACCCACGTGAGAGGAAGTAAAAAAAATAGTGTGGCTACAGCATAGAGGATGCAGCATAAAGTGTACTGGGGAGCACAAGGTCAGGGTTGGAGGGGTGGTGGGGGGCAAGCCCAGATCAGGGGCTGTGCCAGGGGCATGGTGCAGGAGAGGGAGTGGTCCAGCTTACACCTTCAATCACTCCAGCTGCTGAGTGGAGAAGAGTTTGGAGAAGGAATATAGGAAGAGGGAGGTCAGGTGTTTGGAGTCTGTGGCAGAGTCCAAATGAGAGATGATGACGGTGGCCTGGACAAGGGAGGTGGCTGCAGGGGTGGGAAGAGGGGAGTGAATTCAGGTGCTAGACAGTCATGCCACTTCTTGTACTGTGTCTAAAGGCACGATGGGAGGAGCCGCACCACCATTCTGATTAGAATGATGTCAGATGTGCCCACTCTAAGGTGAAATGGTGAACCTACTCTTTAAGAAGCAGGTCTTGTAATAAAAAAGTTTTGTTACCACTCATGCTCTGTGTTGTATTGTTGAAATATGTCAAGCAATAGCCTCTGTTCCAGTGGCAAAAAGAATCATTACCCTGACTCTTCGTGTTGTCAATAACTTCTTCATGGGATTCACAGGCTTTCATAGAGAACCTGAGCAAAATGAATTGGAAATCAGCACTGTCCCCAGAATGTACAGGTCTTGGGAATGGAGGCGCACAGCCTGGGACCTTCACCGCCACCCTCTCATGATCCTCAGAACCATTCCTGGATGTGGGAACTCCTTTCAAAGCTTAATCATCATGGGGGAAGTGTTGGCTCTTCGTTGAGCTTCTTTGGGATCAGACAGATCCTTTTGTCTTAAATATCAGCTGTGTGTTCTTCAGCAAGGGACCTTCCTTTTTTTATTATTATTTTTTATTTTTTTATTTTTTGAGACAGGGTCTCACTCTGTTGCCTAGGCTGGAGTGCAGTGTGACACGATCAGGGCTCACTGCAGCTTCCACCTCCTGGGCTCAAGCGATCCTCCTGCCTCAACCCTCCAAGTTGCTAGGACTGCAGGCACGTGCCACCAGGTCCATGTAACTTTTTTTGAAATTTTCAGCAGAGATGAGGTCTCACCATGTTACCCAAGCTGGTCTCAAACTCCCGAGCTCAAGTGATCCACCCACCTCAGCCTCCCAAAGTGCTGGGATTACATGCGTGAGCCACCGCGACTGGCAAGGGACGTTCTTTAGTTTCCACTTCCTCACTTGGAATTGGGCATAATAACTGCCTCACAGGGTGATTCTAAAGATTCCGCTGTTCAGCTTGATAGTAATAGCTAAGAATGACCACGTGCTTATTATGCACCAGGCATTTTTTAAGCATGTTGCCTGTAATTGCTTTAATTTTCTCAGTGACCTTCTGATATAGGTACTCATGATCCCCATGGAGAGGAGGAAACAAAAGCACAATGAGATCAAGTGGCTTGCCCAAGGTCACATAGCAGGCATGGAGCAGAGCCAGGATGTGAACCTGAGTAGTCTCATGGCCAGCCCTGCTCATAACCCACACACCATGTTTTGCTGCCTTCCTGAATGTACAGTCCAGTGCCTGGCACATAGGAGATGCTCAATGAGGATGTTAGTTTCCTTTCTATTGGTCCTAAGTTATAAACTCAAGGCAAAACAAGCTTAAGTGAGTGATAAATCAGTAAGCCACCTTCCAACTCCAACAGCCTAGAGCCTATAGGGGCCAACTGGTGTGACATGGATGGGTGGAAGGGAAGGCATTCCCTTCCTAACTAACACAGGGAAAATAAGCTAAATCCAAATCTGGCTTTATCCCAGACTTATTGTTGTTGATGGGTACATGTTATATATCTGAACTTCATCTACCAAGTTCATGGTGATGTTGACAGGATCTGGCAAGTAATATCTACTGTCCACCAGGAGATCTTGATTACTTTCCCTCAGAAGCCACGTTCATCAGCTCTAACCAGGTATTTCAGATTCACCTGAAATTCAGTAAATGTCAGCCATTTATACATTGATTGATTGACTGATGAAGCATCAATCATTTATTTATTCAGCAAGTACTTACAAAGTACTTCTATGTACTTGGCCTTTTGTTAGGTGAGTGAGTGAGATATAGGTTTTGCCCTCCAGGAATACACCATCAGTGAGTGAGGCTGACCTATAAGCAGGTAAGTTGTGATATCAAGGGCTGCGGGGGCCAGAGGAGGGAGAAATTGACTCTACTCTGAAAATCGAGCGAAGACTCCACAATGTTGGGGCCATATAATCAAGGTTTTTTTTTTTTAATTTTTTTAATGTTTTAGGGACAGGATCTCACGATGTTACCCAGGCTTGTCTCAAACTCCTGGGCTCAAGCGATTCTCCCACCTTAGCCTCCCAAGGTGCTGAGATTACAGGCATGAGCCACTGTGCCCAGCCTGATCAAGGTCTTGAGAGGTGAATTTTTTCAGCTGAAGAAGGAGTTGGGGGCAGGGGGGCATTCTAAAATTACCAGCAGAATGGACCAAAGCCTAGAAGCACAAAAGAGTGCAAGTTCAGGAACATTGAAAGGTCAGGGTGGCTGGAAAGATTGTAGCGAGAGCTTTGAGATGCTGCCCATTAACACTTAGAATGCAAAGGTTTATCTTTGAAAATCTAATTGCATTCGGATCAATCTCCTATTCACCAAGGTTGCTAAGAAGTTTAATATCATTTCCTTCTTTGCAGCGCTCTCCCTCAGATTCAGTCAGAACCCAGAGCCTGGGAAAGATGCAGTAGAAGAAGGGTGTCTGGTGACACCCTTCTCTGTGGTGATCACTAATTCTTGTCCAGGCCCATGTGGTCCATTTGAAGAGGTTGTCTCTGCTGGGAGTCTTGCTGGTTCTCCTCTATGTCATGCACTGCTGCAGACTATCATCAAGGGTTTTGTTAACTTCTCCCCCAAGTGCAAAGAGAATTCAGATCTTTGGAACAAAATGTCTGGTCTCTTTTTTTGGTGTGGTAGGGCTCACACGTGGAGAGAAAAAGTGCATTCATTTTTTTTGTTGGTAAATCCACAGCAATAAGAACCAATATATGAATTAATGACTCCATAGCCATCCTGCTGCTGTAGGAGTAGAAATCAGGTATGGCCTACTCCCTCACAGAGAGTGATCTGGGGAGTCAAGGTGAAGGGGCTGACTTTCTTCCTGCTCATGTCAAGTGGCTGCCTGAGACCTGGTGTAGAAAGGTAGAGCCAGGCAGTCTCTGACAAGTGGCTCCATGTCTTCTGCAGGTGTGGCAGTGTGGTGGGAGTGTGGAGGTCCTGCCCTGCTCACGGATTGCCCACATTGAGCGAGCCCACAAGCCCTACACAGAGGACCTCACCGCCCATGTCCGCAGGAACGCTCTCAGGGTGGCTGAAGTCTGGATGGATGAATTTAAAAGCCACGTCTACATGGCATGGAACATACCCCAGGAGGTAGGGATCTCCGGTAGGGATGAGTTTCTCGGGGATTGGTGGAAAACAAACAAAACAAGATATGGGACCGAACCCTTCTTCCTATGGGTCAGCCAGAGTCCTGTTTTGCCATGCAAGAATGGACTCTCAACCCCAAAAATATTATTTGCTGAAGAAAAGGGGCCGTGAGGCTTTAAGCCATTTATTATCCTGCTACCCTAATCCCTAGTCAGCATGCTTGACGAGGACTTCTCTCTGGATCTTAGTGTCCTAATTTTAAATGAGAAAGTTGGACAGGTAGCTCAAGTTTCCTTCATGCTCCCAGGTCCTCAGCATCTCTGACATTAGATGTTTCATGGTCCTGGATTACAAATATACCAGTAACTACAAAAATTTACAAAAAGCATCTTAATCTTCCTATAGATTAGGTTCAAACTTCTCCATTGAACCTTTGACCAGAGTTATAAAGATCCATATGCCTTTCAGATTTCTTGAGCCACATGGATGGGGATGGAGGCACACCTACAGGGACCCTCACTAGGAGATGGGAGTTATTCTGGGCAGTTTTTAGACAGTGTTTAACCTTCACAGAGCCTCATCATTGCCTGCCACTGTCCTCTATCCCTCTAGTCACCTGTACTTAAGAAATGCCAGAGAAAAAGCAATGTTTCTCTGGTAGTTTTGTTTAGCCCTGCCATGTGTCAAGGTGAAACATGTGGAAATGACCTTGGACTACTGAGTTGAGAGAACCCAGCTCTACTACTGAGTTGAGAGATGCCAGCCACATGATTCCAACCCACTTACCAGCCTGTCTGCTTGGAGTTCATTGCTTGTGTTGCATTCTGTGTGAGACAGAGCTATCAGAGCTATTGACTACGTGACCTCATTCTTTCCTCCCAAGGCCATGGCAATCCCTTTGGAGTCCTTTAGGAAGCCTCTAATGGGGAAGTGATTGATCTTCACTCAAAGTGATCATATGAAAGCCCTGTTACCTAAACTCTACACCAAGCTAATCTTGCTCTGGTTAAATGATTGAGGAAGTTGACTGGTTCATGGGTGGGAGCTTTTAGCCCACCTCCCAGCCACACCACCACCGTAGGAGAGGGAAACTTGAGTTGGGTTGCATACTCCCATAATCAGTGAGGTTTCAGCAGTTGGGAGCAAGAATGAGGAGCAGAGAAATATCAGCCAGAGTGCAGCCAACTCTAATGTACCAGCCCGGGATTGCATTCCTGACAGTAAGAGTGTTTCTGGGGAACTGCAGTACCTTCTGGACTCATCATCAGGATTGAATCATGGTATTCTGCATGGGGTGCCAAGCCCTGTGGTAGGTGTCCTGTGATGGCAAAATATTAAGAACACTTGGAAACTCCCCAGGAGCTCACCAGTGAGGCATAGCAGGTCCCCAGGCTCTGCTTAGGACTGATGAGTGAGCATACTCTTACTGCCTTCTGTCTGTACCCCAGAGCTGCAAACCTTCTAGCCCTCTCCCCCTTGCAGCTGACAGGTGCTGAAATGCCCAGCAACCCAATGAATGGTAGAGAACTGAGTGAGTGAAAATAATCAAAAAATGATGAAATTCAGTGTCTGTCTGTGACTCCTCAAGGCAGTAGTTCAAATCAAATGGGTAGGGGGAAGTGAACACAAGACAGGTGAGAGGTGGAATTGCCCAGAATAAAGCCTTAGGTGGAGAAGGAAAGGATCAGTGTGTTTCCTAAAATAATTCTCTTTCCTCTCCTGTTCCCTGTGTCCAAATGTCCTCTCCTTCCTCTTATCAAACTTGTACAGAGTCAATATTTCTTCATCTCCCAATCCTTCTCCCAAGCTATATCCTGATACTTCATCAAGACTGCTTTGTCAAGGTCAACATGGGCCTCCCAACTGCCTAATTTAATGGACATTTTAAGGTCTTTAACCTATAGGATTTCACCTTTTCCTTGAATCTCTGTAGTTCCTTGGGTCCACGATTCCACACCCTGGAATCTCATCTCTCTCCAATTATTCCTAACTCTTCAAGGGCTCCTCTTACCTTCACTGGGTGCTTACATGCTCCGTGGGGGATCCATCCTCAGCAGACTGCTCTCATTATTCCCCATCTCCCTGGGTGATATCATCTACTCTTGCATTGGACTCCCACCCATATGCTGCCTCCCTAATTAATATCTCTACCCCTGACTTCTGCCTTCACTTTCAGACTCACATCTACGAATGCCAGCTGGACATCTCCTCTTGGCCATTCCCACAGGCACTCAGACTGAATCTGACCAGCCAAACCCACCTTCTTCCTCCAGATCTGCTCCTGTTCTCATTCTGTCTCAGTTCATGGTGCCACCATCTTCCAGACACATGAGTTTGAAAATGACATCATCCTTCAATCTTCCTCTCTCTCAATGCCCTGTCCCAGTCAATCACAAGCCCTCCTTCCCACCCCGACCTCCTCTCATGTCTGCATTCAGGCCCTGTTTTTTTCTCTGCCACAAGCTTCAGCTGGTTTTCCTGGCTCAAGTCTTTATCTCCTTCAAATCTATCCTCTACAATACCCAAAGTTATCTTTAAAACACTCACAGCAACCATGCCATCGCTCTGCTTAAAATCTTTAAATGAGGCCAGGCGCAGTGGCTCATGCCTGTAATGCCAGCACTTTGGGAGGCTGAGGTGGGTGGATCACTTGGGGTCAGGGGTTCAAGAACAGCCTGGCCAACATGGTGAAACCCCATCTCTACTAAAAATACAAAAATTAGCCAGGCTTGGTGGCACGTGCCTGTAATCCCAGCTACTCAGGAGGCTGAGGCAAGAGAATCATTTTAACCTGGGAGGCGGAGGTCCCAGTGAGCCGAGATCGTGCCACTGCCCTCACTCCAGCCTGGGTGACAGAGCGAGACTGTCTCAAAAAAAAAAAAAAACTTTAAATGACTCCTGCTATGTACAAAATCAAGCACAAAGCCCAGTGTTTGGCATGGCATCAAAGGTTCCCATGCTTTCTCCTCTGCCTATATTTTAACACCACTGCCCACCACTCCCTGTTTTGAAGTCTGCGTAGGTTGCGTGGACTATGGGAACTGCCCATTACACACCGTCCATGCCATGCTGTTTCCCACGACTCGGTGCTTGCTCGTCCTGCTTGGAATTCCCTACCTCTACCTCTTCCTGTATGACCACCCGTACTAAATCTTCCCCATCCTTTGAGACTCAGCTCCAGGGGTCCCTCCTCTAGAAAGCCAGCTCCAACTGGGGAAAGAGCTCCCCCTCCTAAATATCTCTCTGTCGTTGCATGACCAGCCTGTGAAAGAGTGTTCTGTTATCTAAAAGTCTCCCTCTCATTAGAACAGTGGCTTTCAATCTGGCTGAACTTCAAAATCAGTTGGGTTCCACCCCCACAGATTATGACTTAATTGGTTTGGAAGGGGCCCGTGGGATCTGCTTTTTGGGAAAGTTCTTCAGAACCACGGAGAACCACCACAATACACCGTGGGCTCTCTGAGGACAGACTGCTTTATTCATTTTTGTTTCATTATATCTAGCACAAGGCAGGGCGCATGGTAAGAGCTTGGTGGCGCCTTGCTAACGCTTATTAATGAGTGAGTTTGCTGGCAGTGTGAGTAATCCCTCTCTCCCTTGGTTGGTGACTCCTAAAAGCAGATCTTCAGACCAACTGCATCAGAATCGCTTGAAGAACTTTTAAAAAAATACTCATCTGGGTCTCATCCTCAGAGAGGATTTTGAGCGGTAGGTGCCAGAATCTATAAAAAGCCCTCCAGATGAGAGTTTAGGGTGGCCAGGTTTGGGTAACACCCATTTATCTAGTCCTTCTCATTTTTCCAAACCCACAAGTGTTGCTTACTCCAGGAAGCCCTCTTTGACTGTTTACCTCCTCCTTTGCCCCCAATCCTGGCCTCCACACAATGTAAGAAGAATGAGGCCCCTCTTCTATTCTCTCTTTCACTTCCTCTTCCTTTCTGTGCCTCACATTTGTTCACAAAGAGTATGTTTACTTGTCTGAAACTCCCAGACTCTCGTTTCAGGCCGAGAGTGTGACGTATTCCTATTTGTATACACAGTGTTTACGATAGTGTCTGACACATAATAAACACGTGCTTGGTAAAGGTCAGTTGGAAAAGAAGGAGGATGCATGGATGCTATATGCTTCACACAGTTTCCCTAGCAGGTTTACCCCCTGCCCCTGAGATAGCTATGCCCCAATCCCTTTTCCTCAGCGGCAAGCACATCTGTTCCCAATTTACTTAACCTTTCGTCTACAGCATCCCAGCTGCAAATATGGAGCTGGAGCCCTTCAACCCTGCCCAGGTGGCTGCCTTGAGAATTAAATAAGTTAATACACGTAAAGACTTTGATCAGTGCTTGGCACACAGCGCTAGATAAGTGTTAACTCTTGTCGGTGATGTGATCGTTTATGCCCTGTACTTTCCTTCCACAGTTTTAAAATGATCATGCTGGGCAGACATCCTCTGCTTGTTGCCTTCTAAGCTGAGGCCTCCTCGGAGCTGTGCACTGAGCAGAACTGGCCCTCTCACCTGCTCCCTTAGCAGGTCCAGTCCCCAGCTTTTGAAAGGCCAAAGAGCCTCCACCTCTTGCATCCTGCTACTTTAATTGAAAATCAGTTTGTTTATCAATAAACAGAAAGTCAGTCTGCAGCAAAACATCAATATTTTCTTAAGCAGGGTTCAGGAGCTCTAGACTGCTTCTCTTGCCCAAAGACAGGCTGAGAGCCAGGGATGGCTTGTCATGTGCTTCAGTGATAGCCCTCCTTTAAGTCTGACTACAAGGAATTTTGTGACTATGTGGCTGCAATACTGGGCAGTTTTTATGTGGCTAAGTTAATATATTTGTTTCCTAGGGCTATGGTAACAAATTACCATGAACTTGGGGGCTTCAAACAACAGAAATTTATTCTCTCCCAGTTCTGGAAGCCAGAAGTCTAACATCCAGGTGCCAGCAGAGCTGTGCCCCCTCCAGCGTCTTGAGGGGAGAGTCCTTCCTTGCCTCGGCCAGCTTCTGGTGGCCCTGAGGGGTCCCTGGTTGTGGATGTATCACCTTAGTCTCAGCCTCTGTCTTCACATGGCCTTCTCCTCTTTGTCTCTATGTGTGTCCAGACCACTCTTTTTTCCTCTTATAAAGATATCAGTCATTTTAGTCATATATAGTCACATACAGTCATAATTTAGGCAAGCCCTAAACGCAGGATGATTTCATTTTGAGATCCTGAATTAATTATATCTGCAAAGACCCTGGTTCCAAATAAAGTCCCATTTAGAGGTTCTGGGTAGACATGAATTTTAGAGGAGGCCACAATTCAACTCACTACACCAAGTACTTGGCAAAAGAGGAAGATGCATTTATTGTTTTCTAATAAGGGCCAAGGTGACCTTCTCAGAGAAGGTTTACTTTCTTCTCAATATATGCCTCCTGCTTTGAAGATGGGTTTGATGAAATTTACAGTAAACACACAGTGCAGATATGCTGAACTATTAAAATGGAAAGGCAAAAGTCAATTAATACACAGGAAGGGGAAGGGGACTTGATGTTCAGAAAGATAAGCTGAACAAAGGACTAGTTCTTGAGCTTCCTAGCAGGAGACGGCCACCTGGTGGATTGTACCTATCTCATCTTTTACTCGATCATATGGAGGGAGGCAAACTTTGCCCTGTTCCTAAGTGCAGAAAGAAACTTTTCCTATGGGAACCCAGAAGTTTAGGAAAACACAGAGGCCTTTGTGAGAAGGTTCTTCTACTGGCTCCCTATAAAACAGACACAGTGTTACATTTAGTCACATAAAGGCAATTATAACATGAAGGGAGAAGGAATGAATGGGTCCTGGGACACAGTTTTCTGATGTAAGGAGAAAGTACCATGGAGTGTAAAGGGTTAATACTTAATGAATGCTCTAGGGTCGGAGTGGAAGGTAGATTACATCTACTGCCAGTTCCTGTGTTCACCACTTAATAAATATTTTCTTCACCCAGCAATGTAGCTCATGCTCAGTGCTAGGCCTGGGGGCACAGAGGTGAGTCTGATGGAAGTTTCCCGACCTTAAGGAGCCGGAGTCCAGCAGAGAAAGGCTTGGATAACAGTTGCAGAGAAGGCTCTGGGCAGGAGTGTGCAGCAGACAAGTCATGGATGAGGTCATTAAGAAGTACTAGGAAGCTGAAATAGCTCCTCATCGTTCTAGAACTTTAACCTACAGGCTGTAGCAGGTTCAAATTTTTATATTGCCTGAACTCTTGTGGGCAAAAAGGAATCTACCTCTTTTATATCTAAATTGTGTTTTGTTTTGTTTTTTCCAGAGACGGAGTCTTGCTCTGTCGCCCAGGCTGGAGTGCAATGGCGCAATCTCGGCTCATTGCAAGCTCCGCCTCCTGGGTTCATGCCATTCTCCTGCCTCAGCCTCCCATGTAGCTGGGACTACAGGCACCCGCCACCATCCCCAGCTAATTTTTTTGTATTTTTAGTAGAGATGGGGTTTCACCGTGTTCGGCAGGATGGTCTTGAACTCCTGACCTTACTCGGCCTCCCAAAGTGCTGGGATTACAGGTGTGAGCCACCACGCCCGGCCCCTAAATTGTGTTTTTACTCAAGCCCACATTGTCTGATGTCAAAAATTTGCCCTGTTCATGTCCAGATAAATGGAGCCATTTTTGTGATCTTTCTCAGATATTTTAGACAAAATCTGCCCAACCTCAGTAGCTCAATCCCTGGAGCTGATGTTTGAACGAGGGATTCACACAGAGAGCATATGGACCACAGTGTCGGTGAGAGAGAGCTCCACTTCATCTGCCCTCCACTCTGGGCTGGCGTCTTATGGGATACCACATGCCCCATCTGCTTGCTGGCCTTCATCCCTGCCATGGTGTCATCTTCTGAGATGCACTGGGTCTTCATCAAATCCCCAGAGGATGGATCCCTCGGCAGGCTCTGCTTTTGCATCAGCTTTTTCTCAGCCAATTCTGTGCCCCATTCAACAGCTGGTATGCAGGCCAAGGAATTCTTAGTGCTGCCCAACTCTGCTCTACAAGCAATATGAGGAGGGGGGCTTCTCTAGCCTTTTCACTCCTGGACACAATCATGTGTCACTTCTGCTCCCTGGCTGATGCACCGTGGTGGCTCAGGGGCCACCTCTCTGATGCTCCTGAGAAAGGAGGGAAACAAGTACTCTAGATGCCAAGACTCCCAGGCTTAAAGAGAGAGTCTGCTTCTCCTGCAAGGACTTGGTCCGGGGAGGCAGAAGGACGGGATCTTCCAAACACGTAGAGTAACATTAAAAGCAGAAACTCTAGACCCAGGTTAATTGGGTTCAATTCTCAGTTCCACCATTTATTAGTTGTGGAGCCTTGGGCAAGTTACCAAGGAGGTTACTGAACCTCTCTTTGTCTCAACTCATCATCCGTAAAGGAGGATTATGTAGTGCTACTTTATAAGCATGAACGGGACAAAATACAGACATATAAATAAAAGTAAATAAATATATATTGCATGTCTCATTCAGAATACAGCCTAGCACTTTGGAAATGTTTAAGCCTTAGCTGTTATGATTCTTAGGAATAGTATTATTAATACTATAGAATTAGCATCATTTCATCTCAATGCTTTTTTCTTCCCCTCTCTCACCTTAAAGCTCAGAATCTCTCATCTTGCCTCTTGAGGTAGGGAAAAGTTTTATTCAGATGGATTCTTCCCATTTCTTTCATCTACACCCAGACTATAGCTTTTTTTTTTTTTCTTTAAGGATTTGGCATCTTTATTTTCAATGGCCTTTGGTGACAAGGCCCGGCAATGCTGACCTCGTGTTTCATAGCCTAAATGAGGATGGTTATGGGGTTAAGGTACCCGTGGGAAAATGCAAGAGTTAATGTGCCACATGGTCCCTTCCCCAGTCTCTAGGAATCTTGGTTGGGGGCACAAGGTCATGCCAAAGCAGAGTTTGGGGAGAAGCTGCAACCTGGGAGTGGCTTCATCTCTGCTTCCGCGTCCCTGTGCAGGACTCAGGAATTGACATCGGGGACATCACCGCAAGGAAGGCTCTGAGGAAACAGCTGCAGTGCAAGACCTTCCGGTGGTACCTGGTCACCGTGTACCCAGAGATGAGGATGTACTCAGACATCATTGCCTATGGAGTGGTAAGGAGCTGACCTCCTCTAGGTTTCATTCAGACACAGACAGAAAGAAGCATAGTGAAGAAAGGGAGAGGAGGGAAAGAGCCTCTCGGCTGCTCACGTGAAGAACAACAGTAGGCCTGGGGACTGGGTGCTGGGTTCTGCACCTGCAAGACAGCCTTTACTTTTATAACCTAAATCCCTCCAGTCCCTTGAGAGAGGTACTTGTCTCCCCTTTATAGTCCTAAGCAATTCAGCTCTGGCCCCACACCTGCATATTCCGCTTAATAAAACACATAATAAAGCAGTTAGCTTAAGATTAAAATGTAAGATAACAAACACCTGCTGTTCTTCCAGCTGGGGTGCCTGAGGGTCTATGAGTCACCCTGTGTGCCTCCCTGACCAAGGAGCTGATGCCTTCCATTCACATGCAGAGCCTCCCTGAGAAGACATCTAGAAACAGAGCCATCTTGAGTTTATTGTATTTGCTGTATTTTTAGTACTGCTTGTTGATGGGCACAGAGCAGTTCTCCCTGATGGGAGGGAGCAAGATGGAGGGGGCAGAGCATAGGGTTTGGAGTCAGACAGACCTGGTTCAAATCTTAACCAGGCTGCTTCCCAGGTAAGTGTCTTAATGTCAAGGGCTTCAGTTTCTTCATCTGTTAAATGGGGGTAATTCAATACTATCCCCATAGAGTAAAAGAAAATCTAAGATTTGTAGATATGTAACCTTAGGCAAAAATGTATTTTCTGTCTAAGGTTAAAATACTTCGAATATGATAAACTCTCCCATTTTCTCAATATTCCCTGGACCATACAGGTCAAATGCCGTAAGGTATTTTAAATGGTATTTTGATTGATTTTTGGCTATCTTGCCTGGCTTTTGCTGACTTACAGTCTGAACACATAAACTTTTGCCATGACAACCCCCCAAAACTACTCTGTGTAGGATTAGCTATATCATCTCCATGTCACAGGTGGGGAAACAGAGTCAAAGAGTGATTTTCACAAGCTCACATAATCAGCAGTGAAACCAAGTCTAAAAAACCAGCTTCTGATATCACTCTGATTCCTCCCTTTGGAGAGTGTCCCCTCAGACCTTTTTTGATATCTCAGGATGAAAACTTGAAGGAAGAACTGAGGTCTCTTCTTTTGATTAGCTGTGGTTAGAGCTGAGTTCAAAGCCTGCCCCAGATGGGAATGTATTGAACAGGACAATTGCCTATGAGGGGGAAGAATCTGCTGAGAGATGGGGCTCAGTGCTTCCTATGTGCCCCGCAACTCTTATATCATATACATCCTAGGATTCCAAAGCAGACAGAACTGGAATCCTAGACCCATGCCCTCTGCCCCCAGGGTCTCTATTATCCAGAAGGCCAGCTTGTAGGAGACAGTCTTATCCTCCCATGAGTGTCCCCATGGCATGGTTGACATATCCCAAGAGAACCATGCGGTGACCTCTCACCTCTCCACTTCTCAGGCTGGTGCAATTCACATCTCAGCAAACACCTCAGCCAGTGCTGCTCAGGTAGTACCTGAGACTCCAGATCCTGTTGTCACCACGGAAACATATTGCACTGTAAGGTGCCTATCTGTCCCATTCACCTCCCCAGAACCATCCTGAGGACACAGCTGCCTTTTATGCCCCACACTCCACCCATAGCAAGCTATGTGTGCTGCTTGGCCATGGTTGAACCCAATCCTAAAAGGAGAGTTATGCTGCTGTGGCTCCAGAGAAACTATTGGCCCCAAGCCTCTGTGACCCAGGGCAAGCTTCTGGATTCATATTCTCAGCAGGCTGTCAGCTGTGGCTGAGTAGGATTAGCCAAACTCACCCAGAGAGGCAGGAGAAGCAATAACAGTAGAGGTGTGTACATGTGGCCACTGCAATTCCGGGTCTTGGCCAAAGGCATTCTCATCCTCCAAGCAAAAGCATCTCATCTTATACACATGTGCAACAGGTTTAACATGTGGCCCCTCCATGCCACCCCCAGAAACATTTGGTTTGTCAAATAGTAAGTGGCAAATAGAGTTGTGATCTAGATCTGTCTGAGTCCAGAGCTGGGCCTATGTTTACTGTCACACTGAAAACCATACACTTGCCATCCCAAACGGCTGAACTGTGTTAGCCATCCCTGTGGCTGGCAGAGGGCTCTGACCCCCTGCACATTCATCAGCCCACCACTGCTCAGGGCCCAGCCAGCCTCCCCTCTCTCCTGCCTCCTCCACAGGCCAAGCCCCTACATGAGCAGAGACATGCCTGCTTGTCAAAAGCATAATGAACTCTTAATGGGGGCAACTGGCTGAAGATGGGCAAAGTGGGATGCAGCCACAATAGCAAGAGTATTTGCTGGGTCTAAATCATTCTTCCTGGTAATTATTTTTATCCTAAAATGAAGAGATGAGATGTCTTTTCAGGGGCATAATCTTTTTCCTTTTTCTGTTCCAACTCATGCCCAAATGACATTGTTCAGGACAAATGACTTCTGGGACTCTGAGTTGAGCCAGTATCAAGTCTATAGCCCAGCCCATTAATCCACTAATAGGTCCCATTAATGACTCCTGCAGGCCTAAGGACCTGTGGGCCCCATCGTGTGGGCATAAGTTTCCCCTGGATCATTGAGCTTCATGTCCAGGAGATGGGGTAGCTTTGGATTAATCACAGCTCTGGTGCTGAGAGTAGAGATGGAGGGGCATCTGGAAACAGACATGCCTGGCTTCTGAATGTTAGCTTTGCCCCTTAATGGCTATGTAAACTTGACAATGTGCAAAACCTTAGTGGTCACAGTAATGCCATTTCATAGGGCATATTTTACAGCCTCAGGATTATAGCCATTTGCATTACGGGAAGAGCTTGGGTTTTGGAGTCTGACAGAGACCAGCTCTATCACTTGTCCAACTATGATTCCATTCATTTGGGAATGCCAGTCATTTACTCATGTTTTTCATGTGCCCACTCACTCACCCACTCAACAAGTGTTGACTATCTCCTTTGTGCCTGGCCTGTATGATATACAGTGAGACTGAGACCCAGTCTGATGACTAACAGGGGAGACAAACAAGTGAAGAAGGAGCAAGAATGCAACCTGCTATGTGCTGCCCTAAGAGAAATGGGGTGCTAGTGAAGCACAGCGCAGTGGTCTCATACCAGACTTGCGTCAGGAAAGGCTTCCAGAGTGGCAGATAAGCTGAGAGCCAAGGGAAGAGGCAAAGAGGAGGCCAAGACCAAGGGCGATATGGGGAAGTGTCCACACAGGCTGAATAGCACTATAGACAGGGAGGAGAGTGGAGCTTGTTACTACACCACAGTTCCTTCATCCTTAAAAGAGATACTATCTCTGGGCTGGCTAGTCATTATGAGAATTAGGTGAGACATATGTGGAAAGCACTTCACATGGTACCTGACACATAGATGCATTCCTAAAAGCTGATTTCCCTGAATGGCTTTGAGGAAGGTTACAGCAATAATAATAGCAGCCAACAATTACTGCAACATTTGTTATTTGCCAGGCCCTATGCTAAGAACTTGCAGATATTATTTCACTTAATCCTCGTAACAGCCTTATGAGGTAGACACTATTATTATTCCTATTTTAGAGGGAAGAAAACAAACAGGAAGGAGTTACATTGCTTTATTCAAGACCCCTCAGCTGGAGCCAGGTTTCCATCCCAGCCTGTTGCTTCTAGCTGCTTCAGCGGACTACCTGCCTAAGGGATGGTGGGGGGCGGGGGGAGGAATGGCACAGAGCCAGGGAGGACTTTATCAAAAGACACCCACCCTCTCACCGAAGCACTGGCATTAAGAACCCAGGGAAAAGCCAAGTCTAACATCAGGGCTCTCCAGGCCTTCCTCTTTGCAACAGCAGTTAGCAGATTTTCCTAGTGGGTTACAGTGCTTGGCTTTAGATATGACACCCACCTCTTCGTGAGCTGTAGGACAAGAACAAAGTGTGTTTACATACGCTCTTCCCACTAAGGCAAACCAAGCAATTGGTTTATAATGGAGGATTTGCTGCAGAAATGCTACTGGGGGCTCTGCCTGAGACACACGTTCATGCAGTATTTCTTCAGAATCTCTGAACTGTGAGTTTGGGATTAAGGTGCTACCACCCAGTAGAGGAAAGGAAGTTCAAAAGAAAAGAATTCAACTCTGTTCCTTGTCCCCTGTTAGGAACAGGGTATGCATGGAACACACGTGGGCCTCTGGTTATCAGCTCCATCTCATGCCTCTTCATTGGCTTCATTTCACTCCTGCCACAAACCGTCAGGAGTACAAAGGCCCTGCTACCGTCTCTGGCCTCCCCCCAGATAGATGGCCTCCCTGTGGTCTCTTGTCCTTGACTTCCCTGGATTCTGATCTCCAGGCCCCTGTTCTAGGCAGAGTGTTTTGATTGCTAAGGAGAGAACCCAGTCAAGCCAGCTCAAGTTAAGGTGAGGGGGGTGAAGGTACCACAAACTCTTACAGGAGTAGGACACTCCAGCTGGGAAGCCACTGAAGCCGCTGCAGGGGCAAGATGGTCTCCCTTGTCTCTCATTCTGTCTGCCTCGTGCATCATCACATCCTTGATCACAACTGGCTTTCTCTGCTTGCACATGGCCATGGCCAACAGAACACTCCATGCCCAGTTTAAACAGCCTTGCAATTCTAGTGGCCACCACCCACCAATCACAGTCTCTGGGTTCTGTTTAGGTTCCTAAGACAGGATAAGAGAGCAATGAGATGGGGAGGAGAGAGAGGGAGAGAAAGAGAGTGATTAATTCTGAAGTGTGGGTTGGTGGCCACCATGGTCCACTCAGTTGTGGCCAGTGAGCAGGGCCATGAGGTCTATGGGCTGCCCTTCTGAGGGCTGAGAGTGGGTATAAGCAAGAAAGTGACATTGAATATAAGCTGTTTTACCCAGACATGTGTTAATTGCCAAGACTGGATCCATCCACCTGTAGGTGAGGGTAAGAGATGCCGCTCTCTTCTCCTGCTCCCACCCTGGCCCCCTCCTCTCTTATTCTCCCACCCGACCTCCAACTCTGGAAGACCCTAAGCAGGTGGGCCACCAAGAGGCTGGCCAAGCCACTGCTGGGTCTGCAGGAGGCAGAGAGCATCTGGTCCCAGGGGACCTCTGAGGCCTGAAAATAGCTAAGATATTGCCCATTTCCCCCAACACTAAAGAGCAAAGATTTCTCTCAGGGACACTTGAAGGCCGTTGTCCCACCCCTGAGGAAGTGGAGGGGCTGAAGAACAAGCACCATCTTGTGTGTGCACATGCATGCGCATCTCCTGTTTTTGCCCAGACTGTCTCAACTCCCAGAACCCAGCTCACTGTTTAATGACATGTAAGTGTTTCTCCTTCAAAGGAGGCTGGTCTCCTCTCAGCACCATTATGCAAGGCAAAAGCTGGTGCTTGTTGGTTCTATAGTGTTCAAGGGCCTTGGGCTGATTATGGAAATGAAATCTGTCTCAGCAGAATACTTGTTTCTCCAGAGTTAATTCATTTGTTCTCTCTCTTCCTCTCTCTTTGGTGTGGCCATCTGTTCTCTGATGTTCAGCTGCAGAATTCTCTGAAGACTGATTTGTGTCTTGACCAGGGGCCAGATACAGAGAATGTCCCCATCATGTACATCTGCCATGGGATGACACCTCAGGTGAGTCCTCTAAGAGATTCCTGTGCCAGGAGTGTGCATATGAGTGCCTGGCATGGGGAAGGAGAGCTAGGCTCTGTCATGGCAGCTCTGGGACCAGGGGCCTCTGGGGCTTTTCGTTAGGGCACATCCTCATGAGCTGAAGAGGATGGATCACACCTGCCTTGCCTGGAAGGAAGCTGGGGGAGTGGATACTATGACTCCAGGATCCTCCAGGATGAGGAGGAGGAAAGGGGTTACATTTCTAAAGAGAAACACCTGCTTCCTTTGGGGAAACTATGGGTATATCACAGTTCTGGTTCTGACAACCAAGCTGCTCCCTAGCAAGAGTGGGAGGTTCTCCCAAGCCCCCTGAAATGTCAAAGTCCCTTCAGAGTGCCATGGCATGGTCTTCAGCTCTGCTCTTTAGTAGATCATAGCTGGGGCCAAAATTTATAGCCACGGGCCTTCTTTCCAGCTCTTCTTCTGACCTTCTCCTGGTGGAGAATGAAGGGCAGCTACCGGGAAAATAAGTTATTCTTACAAATTCCCCATTCATAGTCTGAGCTTCAGATACTCAAAGAGGATGCCAAGACACAGGCAAGATAAATGGTTCGTTGAACAAAGTACAGCAGACAACCCTTGACCAAAAATGTCATAGGCTGACCTGTTCTGAATTGATAACATTCCCAGAGTTTACTTATCTCCAGAAGTACACATCCCAGCACTTTGGGAGGCCGAGGCGGGCGGATCACGAGGTCAGATCGAGACCATCTTGGCTAACATGGTGAAACCCCATCTCTACTAAAAATACAAAAAATTAGCCAGATGCGGTGGCAGGCACTTGTAGTCCCAGCTACTCAGGAGGCTGAGGCAGGAGAATGGCGTGAACCCGGGAGGCAGAGCTTGCAGTGAGCCGAGATAGTGCCACTGCAGTCTGGCCTGGGTGAAAGAGCAAGACTCCATCTCAAAAAAAAAAAAAAAAAAAAAAAAAAGATATTTTAGCATATAAGATATGCCTATGTGTGCAATTACAATGAAAAGGGTGTTTAAAAGAGCTGTTGCCTACTGAAACACACAAGTGAAGGACATCATGACATGTATGTCACTCTGTGTGTGAATGATGAGCCCTCCCAGGGGATTGTCCATTGTGACCTCTACCATCTTGTCCTTTTTGGGGACTGAGTTGCTGTGACATTACTGGCTGGTTAATTGCAGGCCAGCAAATCAGGCTATGCCCACACGACCCAGTATGGCAACACATTCCTCATTGTTACAATGGTGTGGCATTTTTAATGAGTGACTATCTTTTTAAACATTGTATTGAAGTAAAACATATATAGAGGGAATAAATGAATTATAAGTGTACAGCTTAATCAATTTCCTAAGTGAACACACCCAGATCAAAAATAAGAGTATTGCTGCCTGATTTTGAATTCTATATAAATAGGACTATATAGTATATATTTTCTTATGTTGACTTCTTTCATAATTATATTTTTTTAATTTTTATTTTTATTTCAATGGTTTTTGAGATTCAGGTGGTTTTTGGTTACATGGATACTTGGATAAGTCCTTTAGTGGTGATTTCTGAAATTTTAGTACACCCATCACCCAAGCAGCATACACTGTACCCAGTATGTACTCTTTTATTCCTCACCCCTCCTCCCAACCTTCCCTGCCAAGTCCCCAAAATCCATTATGTCATTCTTATGCCTTTGCATCCTCATAGCTTAGCTCCCACTTATATAAAAGTGAAAACATACGATATTTGGTTTTTCATTCCTGGATTACTTCACTTAGAATAATGGCCTCCAGCTTCATCCAAGTTACTGCAAAAGATATTATTTTATTTCTTTTTATGGCTGATTAGTATTCCATGATGAATATATACCACATTTCCTTTATCCACTCATTGGTTGATGGGCACTTAGGTTGGTTCCATATTTTTACAATTGTGAATTGTGCCACTATAAACATGCATGTGCATGCATCTTTTTCATATAATGACTTCTTTTCCTTTGGGTAGATACCCAGTAGTGGGATTGCTGGATCAAATGGTAGTTCTACTTTCAGTTATTGAAGGAATATCAATACTGTTTTCCATAGTGGTTGTACTAATTTATATTCCCACCAGCAGTGTAAAAGTGTTCCACACAGCAAAAGAAATCATTAAACAGACAACCCACAGTGTGGGAGAAAATATTCACAAACTATGCATCCAACAAAGGATAAATATCCAGAATCTACAAGGAACTCAACAAATCAACAAGAAAAAAAATAAAAACAACACATAATCTCATCAAAAAGTGGGCAAAGGACATGAATAGACAATTCTCAAAAGAAATATACAAACAGCTAACAAACATATGAAAAAATGCTCTACATCACTAATCATCAGGGAAATGCAAATTAAAACAACAATGAGATACCACCTTACTCCTGCAAGAATGGCCTAATTAAAAAGTCAAAAACCAATATATGTTGGCATGGATGTGGTGAAAAGGGAACACTTTCATCATTACATTTCTGAGATTCATCCCTGCTATTACATGTAGTTGTAATTTGTTCATTTTTACTACTATGTAGTATTCCATTTTATAAACATACCATAATTCATGATCTATTCAACTGCTGATGGACACTTGGACTATGGCTAGTTTGGAAGTATCATGAATACTGCTGCTATGAACAGCCTTGATCATGTCATTTGGTGTACATATATGCTCACTTCTTTTGGTTTTATGCCCAGGAACAGAGTTGCTGAGTCATAGGGTTGAAATATGTTCACTTTTAGTAGACATTGCCTGTATTAGTCTGCTCAGGTTGCCAAAACAAAATATCACAGGCCTTAAACCACATAAACTTATTTTCTCACAGTTCTGGAGGCTGGGAAGCCCAAGATCAGAGTGCTGGCCAATTCAGTTTCTGGTGAGGGCTCCCTTCTTGTCTTGAAGATGTCCACCTTCTTGCTGTGTCCTCACATGGGAGAGACAGACAGCACAGAACAATGAGCTCTCTGGTGTCTATTCTTATAAGGATGTTAATCCTATCAGGTCAGGGCTGTATCCCTGTGACCTCACTTAACCTTAACTTAAAGATTTGAAGAATTATCAGCCTATCCATGTTGCAAAAAACTGAGAAAGCTCTTTCTGAAAAAAACACTAAGGTGTGGCTCATGATAAAGAGAACATGAGTTTGACTTAGGTGGACTTTGCCAGTCATTTCAACAGAAGCCAGGAAAAGAGATGAAATTACACCTGTAGAGAGACTGCCAGTTTGAACTAAAGGGGACAGAGAAAGTGGGATAGAATGAAAGAATGCTGTTGGACTTGGAGTCCATAGGACTGTAGGGACCATAGAGCTATTTGGCTGTGAATGTGCTCTATTCCTCAAGAAAAGGAAGAATGATGCAAAAGGCATTTTTAGGGATCATCAGGGCTGCCACTCCCACCACAAGGCCAGGAGAAGGGCTGGTGCCCTGTCTAGCCTAAGGGCCAGGGCCACCCCACACAGCCACAGTAGTGATGCTGGCACCCCAGTGGGCCTGGAGGGCAGAGCGTTGAGCCAAAGAGAGTTATTCTCAAGCCTTAAGAGCTAATGGAATTTGACTTGCTAAAATTTTGGACTTGCTTGGGACTCATCACTCTTTCCTTCATTCTGATTTCTCCTTCTGGAATGAGAATATCTATTCTATGCCTTTTCCACAGTTGTGTTTTGGAACCACATGACTTATCTAATTCCACAGGCTCACATTCAAAGAGAAATTTTGCCTTGGGATGAATTGTACTTGGAGTCTCATTTGTCTGATGTAGAAGATATTTAGATGAGACTTTGGACTTTAGAGTTGATGCTAGAATGAGTTAAGACCTTTGGGGCTGTTGGGGTGGAATGATGTATTTTGCATGCCTTAAAAACATGCATTTGGGGAAGCCAGGGGCAGAATGTTATGGACTACATTGTGCCCCTCCTTGAAAATCATATGTTGAAACCCTGACCCTGGTAGTATTTCAAGGGAGGAAGTAATTAAGGTCAAGTCAGGTCATAAGGGTGGTGCCCTAATCTGATAGGATTACTGTCCTTACAAGAGTAGACATCAAAGAGCTTGATCACTAGCTTTCTTTTCTCTCTGCCATGAAAGACACAGTGATACAGCAGCTGTCTGCAAGCCAGGAAGTAGTTCCTCAGCAGAAACTGAATTGGCCAGCATCTTGATCTTGGACTTCCCGGCCTCCAGAACTGTGAGAAAATAAATTTGTTATTTATGCCACCTAGTCTGTGGTACTTTGTGACAGCCTGAGCCAACTAATAAACTGCCAAACAATTTTCCAAAATTGTACCAATTTTTACTTCTCCCAGCTTTATATTAGAGTTCTAGTTGCTCTACATCCTTGCCAACATTTGGTATTACCCATATTTTTAATTATAGCCATTGTAGTGGGTGTATAGTACTATCACTCTGTGGTTTTAATTTGCAGTTCTCTGATTACTAATGAAGTTGGGCACCTGGGTTTTCAGCATAGAATATCTTCATGTTATCCTTGAATGTGGGCCAAGGTAGCCAGGTCACAAGTAGTTGGTCTTTCTGTAAATTCTTGCTCTGCTTTCTGATACTTATGATCTTATCTGGACCACTGGACAAATGTTGAATGTTTTGTCTGTGTGATGGTAGGTGTTGGCCTGAGCAGAGGCTGCCAGTTCTCTACCAGCTGCAGATGATACAATATGGGACAGTATCTGTTATAGTTACAGTGTGGATTCTGGAGCCAGATTGCCTGAATCTAAATACCAGCTTTGAACCTTTCTAGTTGTAAAATCTTGGCAAGGTTTTAAAATCTAGGCCTATTTTTTAAATTTGTAAAATGTGGACTAACAATGGTAGATACACCAAAAAGGTTGTTGTGAGGATTTAACACATGTAAAATATTTAAAACAATACCTGGTATGTAGTAAGTCCTCAATAAATGTTATCTATTAGTATTTCTATAAGGATGGTGTTACCATTATTACTCCACTTTAACCCTGACTCCTGTTCAGTGTAAATACCCTCAAGGTTCTAGCTGCAGCCAACCCTGGACTGACTTTCCTTGACCCCATGGTGCCATCTGCCATGGGGGCCTGCCTTGGTCAAAACCTACCCATAGGCCAGGTGTGGTGGCTCACGCCTATAATCCCAGCACTTTGGGAGGCCAAGGCTGGCAGATCACCTGAGGTCAGGAGTCCGAGACCAGCCTAGCCAACATGGCGAAACCCTGTCTCTACTAAAAATATAAAAAAATTAGCCAGGCATGGTGGCACACACCTGTAATTCCAGCTACTCAGAAGGCTGAGGCTGGAGAATCACTTGAACCTGGCAGGCAGAGGTTGCAGTGAGCTGAGATTGCGCCACTGCCCTCCAGCCTGAGCGACAGCGTGAGATTCCATCTCAAAAAAACAAAACAAAACAGAAAACCTACCCATAAACTATTGGAGCATCACTGAGTGACTGTGGCACCAAAAATGTAAGGGAGTTAGGAAAGGACAGTGAAGTGGGCACTGGGATGCCTGAGTTCAAGGGTTTGTCTTGCCACACAATTGCAACATCATCTTAATCTTCTCTGGGCCTTTATTTTGTTTTACTATTTTATTGAGGTAGAATTTTATGCTAAAATACACGAATCTTAAGTGCACAATTCTTAACTTTGTGTACACTGTACAGTCACCATTAAGTTCAAACCCATCATTCCAGAAGGCTTCCTAATTTGTCCTCTTGGTCATACCTCCACCCAAAGGTAAGGATTGTTCTGACCACTCTCACCATTGATGAGTTTCATCTGAGCCTGTATTTCTGTCTGCAGATAATGAAGCTGGATTGGGCTTCTTTAGGCTCAACACTCCCAGCTCTGACAATCTGCTTATCTCTAATTCCTTTGTTTTGAAATTCAGTTGGCCTGGGAAACTGTGAATTTGTGCTTGCCAGGAATGCTGGGAGCTGCCTTTGTAAATAAGCTTCTTGATGTGAAGCTGCAGCAAGTCTCAAAGACTTGGGTCTCCCTTCCCCATCCCCCAAAGCCGCAGAACACTCATGTAGCTGGGCTGTACAGGGAGCTCTTGGTGTCCAGGTGACCTTTCATGCCAGGTCATGCTCAGATGCACAACTGGCAGTGCTGTGTAGGGAGGTTTGGGACCAGCCTCAGATTACACACATTTCCCAGGAAAGGGTAGGGGTGCTGCTGTGGCAGGACTCTGTTGAGGCTGTGGCCTGCCCAGTGAGCTGGGAGAGCTGGAAAGGACAAGGTTATCTTGGGGACGGGCTGGGTATTCCCAACGTGAGCTCCTACATCCACCCCTGATGAATGCAGGGGCAGGAGATGAGTGAAGGGCAAGGGGCTGCTGTCTGGCAAGGCTTCCCAAAGGCATCTTCCAGCCCGCAAGAAGTTCATTGCTCATGGAAGAGTAAGAAAAGGGGTACTCTAGGATGTGTTACCTGAGGATGAAGTCAGGGTACATCTCAGGAGACTGTGGACAAGTGAGGACCCCAAAGATCCTCTGAATCCTGCAGACTTGGTCCAAATCAAACATTCAACATGCATTTCCAGGGATGTCACCCCCTCCTACTGGCAGCTCTCAGCAAAATCTTTCTTGTTACCATGGCCACATAGGACAAGGAGAGCTTTGGGAAGGTCATGTATGCACGGATGGAACTGTCACATGCCATCATGCAGGTTGTGCACTGTACAACTGCAGGAGATGGAGGTGGCACTTTACATTGTTGCCTGGGGAATATAGACCAAGCCAGGGTAATGGTATTTCTGACCTCTCCTATGAAACCTTACATATTCCTCCCTAAGCATCACACTTGATAGGAAGCCTGAAAATGCTGAAAGACAATTTCTGAGGCAATATATAGTGATTAAGAACCAGAATATATGGGTTCAAATCCCAGCCTTGCCACTTACTGAGTCTCTTAGGTGAGTGTCTCCTCATGCCTCAATTTTATTGCCTGTGATGAAATTGGCTGGTGGTTGGTGGTCCCTTGACTTGTAGCAGCATAAGAGAGAATATAGTAGCACTAACTTTGTGGAGTTGTTATAAGGATTAAATAAATCAATGCACACAAAGCGTTTAGAGAACAAAATCTGGTACACAGTCATTGCTTACTAAATGTTGGCTAGTATTATTATTACCAGATTGGTAAAGACACTCTAGACCATGTCCTTGAGTTAATAGAGTAGGAATTGTCTAGCTTAAAAAGAGAACAGATTTAAGGGGGACGTTAAAACTCCTTCCAAATTATAAGGACACAGATTTTTGGCTGAGCATGAGGAAACTCTTCCCAATCATTGGCTCAGGTTATTTTGACATCTCCGTCATCAGCACTGAGCCATGTTTGGCAGGCTCCGGGGACATTCTGAAGGATTTTTATATCATGTAGGCTCTTAAGCTAAGAAATTCCTAAGGGCTCTTGCACCCTGGTATTCTATGACTTTTTAATTCATTACCTTGTCCAAATCAAGGTAACAGCTTGTAGCAGCATAACTCCACCCTTCACATGACATTCTCCATGTGTGCATCTGTGTCCAAATTGCTCCTTTTTTATGAACAGCATTCATGTGCCAGATACTGTTCTTGGCCCTGGGAAATGGATGAACCAGAAAAAAAGTGACTGTCCTTATGAAGCTATATTCTGGTGCTAGAAACAGACTATTCTCTATTTTCTAATCTTCAAATCTTCACCACAGCCAAGATTTGAACTTGTTTCTCTCTTGAGCATTGCATATGGGGCAACATTTGAGCTTCATGACTTGGATTTCAGCCAGCAATGGCCAAGAATGGTGAAAGTGTAAGAAGGGCAAGAAGGCAGGACTGCAGGCTGGCCCCGTTCATCTTGCTGACTTTGTAAGACGGTTAAGCAGGTACTGAGTGCATTTGAGGAACTGAGTATCTGTAGGCATTTTCTAAAGAAAAATGTTAAAATGGAGAGATTAAATGCAAAAGTGGTTCATGTCCTATAGGGAAATAAAATTATAGCCTTTCATGTGATCTTTTCTACACAGACAGAAATCTAGGAGTTAGCATACAACTTCATAGTGTCTGAGTGAGAATCAAAAGGTAAATAGCAAAGTCAAACATGAGTACATTCTCTTGGAAAATTACATACTCTTGGGTGGGCCTGTTAATGTCCCAGGATATTAAAAGGACAGGCCACTTCCCCTCTTTGTTTTTGCCTTATTTCTAGTTTTCAGGTATTTTTCTTACTCTTTTCACAAAGTTTGTTGAAGGTCGAGGGACACTCCAGGCCACTAGTGACTCAGTGACTCTTATGGGTCACAGCCTGACCATCTGACCTTTTCCCCTGCAGAAGTTTCCCGGGGTTGCCATAACAAAGTACCACAAGCTGCGAGACTTAAACGACAGAAAATTATTGTCTCACAATTCTGCAGCCTAGAAGTTCGAGATTGGTCTCAGTAAGGCCAAGCTCCCTCTGAAGGCCTAGGAAAGATTCTACTCCAGGCACTCTCCTAACTTCTGCTGGTCCCTTGGCTTGTAGCAGTTTAACATCACCCTTCACATGGCATTATCGGTACGTGTGTCTGTGTCCAAATTGCCCCTTTTTATAAGGACACTACTCATGTTGGATTAAAGGTCCATTCTACTTCTGTGTGACCTCATGCAAACTTAATTATATCTGCAATGACTCTATTTCCAAATAAGATTACCTTATGAGGTACTGGGGGTTAGGACTTTAACATATGAATTTTGGGGTGACACAATCCAACCCAGTTTACCTCCAAATGGGAAGAGTGGAAATGGAAACCTGACTCTCACTTTCTAGGCCAAAAATATCTCCCATCACTTCCTCTCTCATTTCTTTGGCCAGACCTGGTAAAATAGCCCTGCCTGACTCAGAGGGGTAGCAAGTTGTGGTTTTCTGTGTGTCCAGGAGGTCTTGTGTTTGTCACAAAAACTTAGATTATTTTCTAAGTCAATGTCACCTCTGACAAATAAAAAAAAAATAAGAAAAATGGCATCCAGGATGTGAATTGACTTGCCGGAAGTCACACTGCAAGTTACTGGCAAAGATGGGACTAGGAAGGATGACAGTATTTTGACTTCCATTTCCTCCTTCATTGTTTCTTTCATTCGTTCATCAAACATATGATAGATTGTCTTTTATGAAGTCCTCATGTTTTAGAAAGTTTCATTTTCCTTGAAGAAGAAGCTTGGTCGGGCAATAAAAAACAAAAATTGACAAGTGGAACCTAAAGAGTTTCTGCATAGCAAAAGAAACTATTAACAGAGTAAGTAGACAACCTACAGAATGGGAGAAAATATTCACAAACTATGCATCTGATAAAGATCTGCTATCCGGAATCTATAAGGAACTTAAACAACTCAACAAGCAAAAACAAATACCCCATTAAGAATGGGCAAAGGACATGAACACACTCCTCAAAGGAAGACATACAAGCAGCCAACAAACAATGAAAAAATGCTCATCATTACTAATCATCAGAGAAATGCAAATCAAAACCACCATGAGATACCACCTCACACTAGTCAAAATGGCTGTTATTAAAAAGCGATAGGAATAGTTTGGTAGAGCAACTTATAGTGGGACCCAGTGGGGCCCAGAAATATTGGAGACCCAAAGACAGTTTGGGCTGGACAAAGGGACAGGTTTCACATCTGTGTTTAAACCTTTTGAGAGACTGTGCTTCAATGCCATTTAAAAAGTTCACTCTGTTGTCGTTGTGATATTCCCAGGTCTCAGAGAAGGCCTTGGATAGGAGAAAGCAGAGTGTAACTAATCAAATTAGTGAGGTGAAGCTGCTGAGAACCATGCTAATTGGTTAATCCGTAAACGTAACCATTTTATTTAAATTAGCAATCCTCAAAATAACTGAGAATATTAGCCCTGATTAGTGTAACAGCCTGGAAAATTTCTTCTGGTGGGAAACATACGATAGTGAGGTCTCCCCACCAGGTCTTTATTCAATCAATCACTCATTCATTTGTTCATTCAACAAACATGTGTTGAGTATTATTTTATGTCAGGCATTGTAAGACAAAAAGGCAGCTTTGCCCAAGTCCCTGCCCTGGAGGAGTTCCTGTCTGGAGAGGGAGGCAGGAACTTAGATGATCACAGTTTATACAATGAAATCTTGCAACCTACTGCTCCACACTCCCTTCCCACTAGCCCACAAAAAGAGAGAGCAGGAATAAAACCAGGTCTGGGGATTTCTCCCATTCTTTCTGCCTAAATTTACTAGACCGTAAAAGACACAGGGTTTTCAGGGGAGTGCTTTTTCTATGGAAAGGTAAATTCTTGGTTATAGGAGAAGAAAGATGAAAGCGACTTTAATTCCTTCTGACGTTTTTGAAATACTAAAGCTGCCACATTTATGCTTCAGGAAGTGCTTTGACTCAAGGTTTAAAGATTAGAGTTGAGATGAAAGAAGTACTCTATTTTAAACCTGGAGATGAATTCCATGAAGCCATCACCTCTCCCCTGAGTGGTATTGGCCCCAGTGTCTGCAGGGGTATTAAAGACCTCTCATGGATTGTGCTTGCACCCCCAGACCTTTCACGTCACATCTCAGAGACAATTGCAAAAGTTTTCCTTTGTGGGCCAAGAATTTAAATGTCTAGCCACTTCTCTGTGGCCTTTGGCAAATTTCTCCAGTTTTCTATGATTTTTGTCTATAAATAAATAAGAATACCAGGTGCTGGGTGGCTGTGCAGTTTGGAAAAACCCCTGAGTTGATTTCATGTGCCATCTATGACTCCGTGGCATGTGGTTCCATTGCTCAGGTGTCTGCTAGTGAATGGTATTGGGGAACCCCAACCAGGTAATGTTCAGGGGAGTCTTGCACACTCCTGCAGCTTTTTCTGGTCACCTCCAGCTCTGCATTATTTAGGGACTAATCCAGTTAGGGTTAACTGGGTCTCTGTATTTATTGTCCTCTGAGCTGTCACCTTGCACGGTTCCAGGGGCCACCATTCATGTCAGTACAGAGTGATGCAGGGACTGGCCCTGTGAGGCTCACTCTCGGCAGCCACCCTCAGCTTCTGCTTGTCACACGTTCAGTTTCTCGGTGCAGGGTGGTTGTTTGAGGGGGTGCAGGGTAGTGGTGGATGTGCAATGTGGTAGAAAGAGTGTGGACATGAGGTCAGATAAGGGCTGGGGTCCAGGCCCAGTTCTGCCCATACCACATGTGTGACGGGGGCAAGTGATCTGATCTTTCTAACCTGTTAGGTTCATAATCTGTAAAGTTGGGATGTAACTTGCACGTCACTGAATGATTGTGAGGGATGTGATGGCCTGTATGCCATGGTGCCTGGCCCAGTGCCCCACATGTGATGGTGATGGTGGGTGTTACTATGCCTCACCCAAGAGCAAACTCTACACGGGTGAAGAGAGGGGACATCAGAGGCTAAGAGTTGGGCTGAAAACCTGCGGTTATCCCCACTCCAGAGTCCCTGGGCTGGGGTGGCTCCCTTCATTCCAGCAGCCCTTTGAGAATCCATGAAGAGCCATGCCTAACGTATCCTTGCCTGTGTTCCAGAGCTCAGGAACGTGCTGTTCTGTCTGTCTGCTCATTGGTAAGTGATGACGGAGTGAGTTGTTTCATTAATCCAGCCTGCAGTCTCACCCTTTCCTGATGGTACCACTGAAAGGAAGGGAATGGACCTTGCTAGGTCCACCTGGCTGTGAATCTCAGCTCCGCCACTGGTTAGCTTCTGACCTGGAACTGAATACATAATTTCTCTTTACCTCAAGTATCTGTAACTTAAAGCTTAGTTCATAGGAAATACCATTTAACTGTGGGTTATATTATTTTTATGTCTTAATATAGAATATTTATATATGTGTTTATGCATTTACTTCTGTATGTGCATATATATATACACACATACACACACACACACACACACACACATATAATTAGTATGCGTCCATCTCTGCTAGACACTTTCAGTATGTCAGTTGATGTAATTTAAAACCACCTTGCCAGCTTATCCTCATTTGGCTCAAACATGTAAAGATATCCCTAGGCCTCACCACCAATAGTTGAGTGTGTAGGCCATAAGTCCTAGAACATGATTCTAGGTTTTACTATGTCACAGCCAGGAGCAACTGCTCCCACGGCGAAAGCTGGGAAGAGGAGGGCTACCGCCCAGCAGCGCTGCTTTCTCTACCAGCACTGCCTCCTTAGAATCCACGGCCTCCACAGGGCATGGCCCAAAGGACTTTCACGGCTGCCCACTGGAACCTGCCTGCAGTTATCCCTGATTGTCAGGCCACCCAGAGCTGTTGCCCATTCTCTGGGTGAGGTGAACACCCAGCCAGCTTCCCACCCTGCTTTTAGAAAGAACCTTATTTCCATTTCTCTTGTGGTAGTTGCAAAAGAGAGGCAGACCAGCCATCTCCTGCCTGGACACATTGGCTTAGTGTCAGGGGAGCAGGCAGACAGAGAGGGAGCCAACGGATGTTATAGGCACACAGATGTTAGTGCCGCAGTGTTAACCTTCTGTGCACCGAGTGATGGTGAACTCTGGGCTGCTCCTGCAGATTCCATGCTAAAAAAAAGGAGCTGCTTGATTTGTTATTCATTCCACATAATATGTTCTTCACTTCATGTCCAAACTCCACGATTAGAGTTGTAAACAGTGAGTTTTGCATGACTTTTATTAAACTCCTGCAGGCTGGGGAGAAGCAGTCATTAGCAGCTCCACAGTGGGCCAGTGTTCAGACTCACTAACCAGAGAGGGGCTGAGTCTCTTGCCCTCCACCCACCATTCTTTGGACAGTCTTGCTTCCCAGGCCTCTCTGGCCTTGGGGACAGGTCACCAAACCCAGTGACAGAGGAGCTAATTTTAGATCCGGCGTTGGCTCTGTGCTCTCTGCCAAGTCACGTTACCTCACTGAGCCTTCCTAATCAGTAAAATGGGGGCGGGAGCTGTTAAATAAAGTAACAAACCTGCATGTGCCTAGCACCAAATCAGGCACAGAACTGGGCTCAGTAATATTGGTCTCTCGTTCAAACTGGAGTAATCTCTCAACAAACATTCATGATTATTAAAGGTAGCTTGCATTTGTTGCTTACTGTTTCTAGGCATCTTTCTAAGTGCTTTGTGTATGTAAGCTCAATTAATACTCTCAACGGCCCTTTGAAGTAGGCACTGCTATTCTTTACAGGTGAGAAAACTGGGGCTTAAGCCAGGTATGTAACTTGCTCAAGGTTACACAATTACCGAGTGGTAGAACCTGGTTTGGAACCCAGGTTGCCTAACTTCAGACCCCATGCTCAGAGCCATGACTCAGTACTGTCTCCCTAGTTTAGTTAAACATGTGGCCCCTGCTCTCAGGAAGTTCTCTAGACAGAGACAGAACAATAAGCCATCACAGGGTGGTGTGATGCCAGCTTGGCACACAGGCAACGTGCAGTGCACACTTGCTCATGAGTGAAGGTTGCAGTGAGAATATGGGATGGACTTCCTGATTAGTCAACTACCCAGGCATATTCCTCTCCTTAGGATCTAAAGGAAAACTGAATCTAATTTGCAGTTTTCTCCCTGACCGTACTGATGGCAGGTTTCTAAGATATGGTTGGAGGAGATTTGAAAATATCACTCAATCAGCGCTACCCTTCCCCATCCACCCTGGGCTTGAACACAGGCCACAGGCTCATCAGCTTCCTCCTGGATTGTGAGGGCTGTCTGCACATGCCTCCTGCCTTTAAGGTTCTCCACTTTCTCTAAGGAATTGGGGTACCCATCTCCCCATTGGGAGATATCTAATCTCAGCATTCCAGGGCCCGAGCATTAGAGCCAAAGCCCCCCACTTCCCTTCTCCCCTTTCTTATCCCTCAAGCCTCAGCCCAAAGCCTGCTGCTTTAGGGCAGTCTTTCCTGACCATCCCATCTAAGGTGCCCTCACTTGTTATTCTTAGATCTCTGTACCTTGTCTGATTTTTTCACAGCTCTTGGATTTGGTGATTCTTTGTGAATTGTTACACCTGATGGTCTTTCTCCACCACTAGATGGTGAGTTCCTCCAGGGAGAGGCCTTTGTTTTATTCTCCAGGTATCCCCTTGTTCCTAGTGCACCACCTGGCACAGGGAAGCCACTCAGTGCACCTCTGTTTCCTAAATGAATGTTAAGAAAGTTGTTGATTTTTCATGTAAATGAAAGCTTAGCCAGTCTTCCTCACAGAGCCCTCCTAGCAGCCTGCAGACACACAGCCTTTGAAAATTCCCAGCCTTAATCTGAAGCCTGTTTTTTCATCTGTAAAATGGGGTTAAGGCCATCTACCTTGTAGAGGCTTTGTGAAGATTAAGGGGAGGGATACAATTGACCCTTGAACAACATGGGTTTGAACTGCGTGGATCCACTTAGATACAAATTTTCTTCTGCCTCTGCCACAGCAAGACAACCCCTCCTCTTCCTCCTCCTCAGCCTGCTGAACACAAAGACACCCTCCACCCACCATTCTTTGGAAAGTGAAGAACTTTATGATGGTCCATTTCTGCTTAGTAAATAGTAACTGTATTTTCTCGTCCTTGTGATTTCCTATTTCTATTTTCTTTTCTCTAGCTTACTTTATTGTAAGAATTCCGTATATAATACACATAAAACACAAAATATGTGTTAACTGTTTATGTTATCCGTAAGGCTTCTGGTCAACAGTAGGCTGTTAGTAGTTAAGTTTTGGGGGAGTCAAAAGTTATACATGGGCCAGGTGCGGTGGCTCACGACTGTAATCCCAGCACTTTGGGAGGCCGAGGTGGGCAGATCATAAAGTCAGGAGACCATTCTGGCTAACACAGTGAAACCCCGTCTCTACTAAATATACAAAAAATTAGCTGGGCGTGGTGGCGGGCACCTATAGTCCCAGCTACTCAGGAGTCTGAGACAGGAGAACGGCGTGAACCTGGGAGGTGGAACTTGCAGTGAGCCAAGATTGCACCACTGCACTCCAGCCTGGGCAACAGAGCGAGACTCTGTCTCAAAAAAAAAAGAAACTTACATATGGATTTCCAACGGCATGGGGAGTCAGCACTCCTAACCCCTGCATTGTTCAGGATCAGCAGTAAATAGGATGCTTGGCACCATGGCTGGCATACATGAAACCCTCAATCAACCAGGTAATCACTGTTATTGCTAGTATTAGTATTAGTTGTTATTAGTCAAGATAAGAGCTGGCAGAATCTGTATCTGTTTATCACATTCAGTATATTTTTATGGAGACCTGGGATGGGAGCTTGAGAGATGTGCCCTCCCCTACTGGGATAGAAGCCAGCCCCTGGTTATCTTTCTTGATGATGGGCCAGTTGCTATGGTTGGCAGGAGCAGGGGACACCTCTTTCTATCAGTGTCTCTCCTGCCACCAAGTCATGCTAGCACATGAAGCTGACCTGCCTTTCCATTTGACTCAACCCCCAGGCAGGAAACATGTAAACTCATCAGACCCCAAGGATTGGCAGGGCTGCTTTCACTAACATTTCCCCTTGCAGCTTTCTATAATTCATTCCCCCATTCAAAATGGTCTTGCAGAACCACACCCAGGAGAGTCCAGGATATGAACAGCAAGCCAGTGACAGAGTATAAGTTGCAAGAGTTCCATCTCCCTAATGGCATGCGTACTGTGCCCTCCCCGAAGGCACTTCCTCTTTCATTTGAAGCAGGAAGTGGGGAGGTTTTCATATGATGTCCCTTGCACCAAGTGTAGAAGTAGACCTTCAAGAAGTTGAGTACTTGAGTTGCCGCTCTTTGGTCCCGTTTCTTAGTAGGGTGTCACCAACTTTTTAGGTGGGGCAGTTCTTTACTGGATGGGACTGTCCTATTCAATGTACGATGCTTACCATTCTTTGACCCTGACACCAGCAGTGTCCATATAAGACCAAAACATCCCCATACACCTCCAAAAGGCCCCTGGAGGAGGTGGTACCACTCCTGGCTGAGAATCTGAGAAGGGAGAGTAAATAAAGAAGCTCTGGGATTTGGGAATGGCTGGTGGCATTGAGTGTGGGTATCTGAATAATGTTTATATCAGGGCAACTTAAGGAAATGCTTGTCTATTTCAAGACAGTTCCTAAGGAGATGTGTTCAGAATATATCACGGGCATAAATGGATTCTTATATTTGATTTTCCCAAGTAACCCAATTGTTACAACGTTGCCTTTGTCCCAGATGCTTTTTCTGAAATTGGTTTGTTGCTCTGCATTAGCCCTGCCTGGGTAGAGCTTTGGTGGAGTCCGTGAGGTTAGCACTGTCTTAATATACTGGGAATTTAAGCAGAGCTGGGCCCTCTAAATCAATCACCAGAACAGCTTTAGTTTTTTTCTTGCTCAAAAATGCACTATTAAATGCAGAAACACGTGTGGGAGTGGAGGTTGGCTTGGGTGAAGGACACGTTTTAAAAGAAAAATTTTATAACAATTTTTTCTGCAGGAAAAAGGACTTGCTGGTCTTGCTTCTTGTACAACTGGGCTACAGAATAGATTTACATTGCCGCAGCATTTTTAGCATCCTTGGAATATGCTGGGTTGTTCAGAAGTCACCTGATCATATTTTCTTGGGGCACTCCAGGTGTTTAACAAATACGTGTTGAACAAAGGAATAACTAAATTAATGGAAAATTAACTAAAGCTTTTTAAGTGGTGATTACAAAATGGAATGAGCCAGTGTTCCCCTTCTCGCCCCCTGTGGGGGCTTCTAGGGTGGCAAGGTTCACGCTGTCCTTGGGACCTGTGGACAGTTGAATCCAAGGGAGCATTTCATCCCTCATAATGCGTGCCTTGGTTGTGGAATGTCTGGGAGGACATGGCAGTGAGAAAACCTCTATCTGAGGAAGCAAATGTGGAAGTGGAGCCAGCAAGTGTAGGCTTTTCTTGCTCAGAGTTTGCTGTGAAGGGATGGGGGCCCTGGCCATCAGAAGGGATGTGGGGTTGAAAGGAGGTGTGCATTTGGATTTGCTTTTTAAAGAAAGCAATAAGGGAACATGTTTTGAGACTGAAGGGAAGAAATAAGTAGAGAGAGAGAGATCTATTTAGGGGGGCAATTAACAAAGCAATATCCCTGGGGGTGGGGACAGGGTGAGGAGAGGTGGGATGGTCCTAGAGGACAGGAAATGAACTTCTGCTGAGGCCCAGGAGGAACAAGTTTGCAGGCTGTCTTGCAACTGAAGCATAAGGGGATCTGGGTATGGGAGAGAATGGAGAAGGTTTAGAAACCCTGCAGAGTGAAAGTGGCTCAGCTGCTGAGCAGGTACCCAAAGAAGTAATACTAGGTTGTGTTGAAGTACCTGGTTGAGGTTAAAGATCATAAGTTTGTGGTGGATTTAATTTACCCAGTTCCACGAATTTTCTCTGGTAGTGCTAGCATCCAGGGAACAGGTGTGGAGAAGGTGAACAAGGCTATAGAGGTGGGGTTTACAGGGTTTAAAAGGCAGAAAAAGTACGGAATTTAAAAATTGAAGCTGCTAGCAAGAGTGTCATTATTGAAAATTGGGTGCAGCATTTCTAGGGAGAGGTCAGGAAAGAGTGGTGAGTATAGAAGGAAAGAAAGAAAATTATTATTCCAAAGGCCTCAATTAGGTTGATGAGCAGGCATTGGGAAGTAAGAGAGTGGGTAATCAAGATTAATAGGTGTGTCATTTTGTGTTGCTATAACCTGAGGCTGAGAAATTTATAATGAACAGAAATTCATCAGCTCATGGCTATGGAAGCTGGGAAGGCCAATATCAAGGGACCAGCATCCGGTGAGGGCCATGGTGTCATCCCATGGTGTCATGGGATGGAAGTCATCCCATGGTGTCATCCCATGGTGGAAGAGTAGAAAGAAGGGCTAGAGAGGGGACTAAACTTGTCCTTTTACAAGGAACCCATTCCCTCGATAATGGCACTAATACATTCATGAGGGCAGTGCCCCAGTGATCCAAACACCTTCCACTAGGCCCCACCTCCCAGCACCACCACATTGAGGATCAAGTTTTCAACACATGAACTTTGGGGGACACAGTCAAATGCAGCAAGGTGATTGGGCAAAAGTAGGGCAATGGAGTATTAGACTTCAGAGGTAAAGTAGTTTGGGGCACTAAGAGAGGGGTCTAGGTGTGGGTGGGCTAAAGTGGAACACAGCATACCACCCCAGAATTGAGGCCACAGTGCAATGTGAATGCTGCCCAGTGTGATGTAGAGGAAGCTGTGAGCCTGGTGCCAAAGACCTTGATGGACGTAGCTGACTGCCTGGCGCTTAAGTGAGAAGAACAACATGGGCAGAGGGCAATGGTGTCTGATGTCTGATTCTTACAGAGGAGATGTTTTTTATACTAGGATGGAAGAGTGGAGGTATAGAAGAGGCACCAGGGGAGAGGAGAGTGTCAACTCCACCTTGAATCCTGATTAGAGACTCAGCAGATTCAAAAACACATGAATAAGCATCCTCCAGGAAGAGCCTTGTTTGGTGGGAAAGGAAGGTTTGTTTTGTTGGAAAGCGCCATCCTGGAATGATACTGGGGGTTTGATAGAGGCTTCAGAAGGCTCAAGAGAAGGCTTAGGAGGGAGGGCAAGGAAGTCAAGGTCAACTGGGGACGAAGCACAGAGCATATCAGGGGTGGAGTGAGGATAAGAAACCCCCACAAAGACAAAAATTAAATCTCATGTAGGGACATATTTAGTGAATTGCCTTTATTGAAAGCAACATATCTTCGTGAAAATAGACAATGAAATGAATATCTGAGACTGGTTTCATCCAGGAAATCTGTGCTATGTGATTTCCACCATCGCTTACATGGCAAGGTTCTTCCTGTCAGGCCAGGAAGTGGTGAGTAGAGTGGTATATGGAGATAGAACCATTGAAGATTTTTCTTCCAGGGAGTCTTCATGATCCATCTTCCACTGGAGTTTCCTCTAAGGAATTCCCTGTGGCTAAGGTAAAGCCATAAGGAAGTTCCATGAGAACTGGGAGGATTGGAGGAAGTGGGTATCTGAATCAGATTGAGAGAAACCACATCTCCTTGTACTGCAGCCACTGTTGTCACCCTTGGCCCCCAGCTTTTGTGCTCAGGACAAAGCGCCCACTTCCAAAACTCTCTCTGTCCTCGTGGCAACTGAACTTTGTTCCCATCACATTGCTCCAGTATTTCACGCTACATTCCGTCCAGGACCATCAGGGCTGTGTGGAGTTTCCGCTGTGCCAAAGGAAGGGATCAGCATCCCAGCTGCCATGAAGAAAAGAGGGCTGGGAGTAGTGACCTTGGGGGGTCAAGGATGCCTTCCTGAAGAGCTGCTTCTGGACCTTAAAGGAAGAAAGAGTGGGATGTGCACCAGCAAAAGCAGAGAAGAACACTTCAAAAGTGGGAGCCACATGTGGAAAGGGGTAGCATCAGAAACTTTCCTTCTTTCCTCTTGAAGAAGCAGGGCATTGTGATGGTTGAGGTGGGCTTTAGGGCCAGATGACTTGAGTTCAGATCCCAGCCCTGCCAGTTTTCCTGTTTGATAGCAAATTGTTGCTATCCAATAATGTACCTCTCTTTCATTCTTTTTTCTCATCTAAAATTGGACATGCCCTCATCTCTTCCCCAGGATTATTTAAATAAGTATGTATAAAGCATTTAGCATCCCTGACATATAGTGTGAACTCATTAAATTAGAAATATTATCATTATAATAATTTTTGTCCATCAGGAGGGGATAAAATGAATGCAATTTGCTTGTGTGCCATATACTTTACAAACACCTGTAAAAATGAGGTACCCATATCAGAACAATTTACCATATAACAAACTACCCCAAAATGTAGTAGATTGAGACACATCCATTTTTTTTTTTCCTGAGAGCAGGCAATTTGGGCTGGGCTAGACTGGCCCTCTTTTGCTAGTCTCAGCTGGGCTGACTCAGGCATCTGTGGTCAACTGCTGGTCAGCTAGTTGACTCTGCTTCTGGAGACTGGCTGACAGTCGGCTGGAGTGAGAGGCTTCTGGGCCATGTGTGTGTTATCATCTCACAGGCTAGGCCAGGCTTCTACACATGGTGGCAGGCACAGGGCAGCAAGAGAAGGCCAGCACCAATGCACGAGTGCTCATCAGGTCTATGCTTGTGTCACATAGGTGATGCACATTTCACTGGCCCAAAGTAAGACACAGCACAGCCCAGACTCAATAAAGGGAGAAATGAAGTGAAGGGAAGAGCTGCGCAGTCACATTGCAAAGTAGTTTGTATGCAAGGATGGGAAAAATCTGTGGTCATTTGTATAACATCACAATGCCTCATCATGTTCACTTTGTATTATTTTATTCATTTGTTCACTCATTCAAAAATATTGAGTGCTCATCTTGTGGTATGGCAAGAAAAGGGATCCCCAATATGAATGGCCTTAGTTTTGTGACACTTTCTCTGTCATAGTGCAATCCATCTGGCATTGCTATCTGAGGTCTGTAACATCCAATAAAGACATGAGCTGGAGGAAAGCAGGTTATATTTTCCCCAGGGACAAGGAAAATGGAGATGGAGATGGTGTTGGAGCAAGTGAAATAGAGATTTATATCTGCAGATTAAAATCAGCCACCATTATTTTATCCACATGAACTCCATTTTTTTTTTCTGGGCTAATATCTCCCTACTGGATCTTAACCTGCATATTTTATTGCTATGTTCTTTCCTACATCCTTCTGATCACCAAGATTGCTAGTGAGTCCAGATACCACATTGACCATATGTTATCTGTGCATACTCGTGCACATGCACGCACACACACACATGCACACACAGACACACACACATTCCACAACTCTCACTGGGAATATTCTAAGTTCTGCTTAATGCTGTGCGAAATAACTATTGTATGCTAAAAAGGTATTGAGCCTCCTCATTTCTCAGGAGGACCAGGTAAGGTCTAGACATGGCATAGACTATGTCCTGGGGAGAGACCCCATTCTATCCAAGTCATTAATCCACTGGGCTATATGGAGAGTGATGTCCAAGGTCCAAAACTGGCCAGAGAGCAGCTTAGAGGAGTTTTGGAGTAAGGGGTACGAGGCAGGCACCAGGAAGTACACCTGCATGAATTTCTGGAGTCCAAATGTCCCTGGAATAATTTATTAATACATTAATTGATTCAATTAATATGTTTTGAGTGTATGTCATGTAACAAGCAGGAGGTTCATTAATAGAGATATAAGGGTGGGCAAGACAAACATGGTGTCTGCCCTCAGGGAACTTGGAATCTAAAGGGAGTGACTGCTGTTACAGTAGCATCCCTGACAGCTAACACCAAGCACAAATCCTTCTATGTAATTCTGCCAACATCCTCGGAGGCTGGCAGCATTTTTATCCTGTTTCCACTGATGAGTAAATTGAGGGGATGAATGGCTGCATAAACTGTCTCTAGTCACATAGCTCGTGGGTAGTGGGGGCAGGGACTTGAGTTGAGGCAGTTTGGATCCAGACTCAGTCTTTCTTGAATCACCCCTCCCCCCCACCCACATTGGATCAAGTCTCCTTGGTATCTATGTTCAAAGTTTCTTGTACTTTTCCTTAAGAGCATGCATTGCATTTAGAAGTTCTATTTTGGTGTGATTATTTGGGGAGGAAGCTGTCCGTCAGTTCAGTCTTCCTTATGCTCCAGTAGTATATGACCTCAAAATCTCAATGGCTTACTGCGCCCTACTGCGTGTCTGTTTCTTCCCTGACCTTATCTCTCTTTTGCAGAATCTTGTCAAAAGCAGCTGATACTAAAAAGGCACACTCTGCATCTAAGCATGGGCTCACTTGCAATGTTAGCAGTCTACCAAGATATTGCAGGCCAACTAAGATATTTGTATCTTACCAAGATATTTCACCAACCGTCTCATGGTTGCATAGATGAGGTCACCATGTTTCCAGCCTCCAGTGGTGGTTTACTCATCATCTACCTCTGGCCTTAAAGTCAGTGCCCATATTTTAAGGTTTGGCAGTACCCCTCCTCTAGTGTCGGTTTCTTTATCAGTCATCTTAGGCTGATGTCCCCACATCTCAGTGGCTTACAACAAAATGTGTTTATTTCTTACTCATGCTACTCAGTTGTCATCATTCAGCTTCAGCTCTGTCATCTCAACTTTTTCTAGGGCCAAAGGGGCAGCTCCTTTTCAGGATGCTGCAGGTCCAGTGGCAGAGAGCAAAAAGACAGTCAGTGTATCACATGATTGCTCTTGAAGCTTCTGATTGGGAATGACATCTGTCACTCCCACTCACATTCCAGCTAGACATGTGGCCATGTCTGGCATTAATGATGTGGGGATGTACAATAGCTCAGTAGGGAGGGGAATACAGGAAGAAGCATCATAGGAGAGGGCAGAGACTTTCGAACAAGAAATCAATCTGTATTTAAGAAGTATGAATTGACTGTCACAAGTTGATGCAGAGTGGGCAGACTGTTGTTTGTGAAAAGAGTGTCAGGGGAAGTATTCCTCAGTGCATACAATATGCACCCTCTTTGCTGTTTGTGAGTGAGTAGGCACAGCTTATAGCAGACAAGCAGACACAGCTATGAAGTGTTTTGAGCAGTACCTTCCAAAATAGGGCCCAGTAGTCAGATATCAGATGTTTGAGATTTCTTGAACATAGAGAACTTACTAATGAACAAGCTAACTGTATTTGTTAATTTGAGGGGAGGGGGTCATTATCAACAACAAATAAAACAAATTTGGGTAGCTTAAGGTAAAGACAAAGGGTGAATGTTATTAGAGAAAACCTAGGGTGCTTCCTTTTTATAGACTCAGAGGAAAGGTTGACCGGGAAAGGCAGGAACTAGGACAGCTCCAGGGGCCTCAGCAGTAAAAGTTCATGGGTCTTCCCTAGAGAGTTGCCCTAAATGTGTCTTAGCTTCAGGGCTACTTTGTCTGTGTCTTTTCCTTTTCAGGTTTTAAATTCCTGGGAGAAGTCTTCTTGGCTCTTTGTAACAGCTCCATTCTCACTGATGGGCAGGGGGCAGAGTCCCAGAGCATAGACCATTTGGGCCAAGCCCTGGGCAGAGCCATCTTCAGAGGAAATGGGTCACTGTCAGCCAGGCAGCCCCTCCAAGGGGTGTGTGCTAGATTACCAGAGGCAGGTACTTCCTGAGGGTCAAAGCGAGGATGAAATGTGCTTTTTACCAAAGGTGTCCCTTATCTCCGGGATGACCTCATGGCCTACGGAGAAAGATTGGCAAGATAAGTTTGTGTGATGGTGTCCCATAAACAGTCCCAGGTCAGAAGGGTGCAGCTGTTCCTCAGAGCCCCAGGTCTGCCTTGCAGGGAGCTCAGATGTCATCATGGCTGCTGCACTGAAAGGTGGCCTGTCAGATGTGGAGTCCCCAAAAGGCTCAGGAGCACCAAGTCTGGTGTGTATGAGCCCCACTGCTGAATGAGGTTGCACTAGGGTCCAAGTACAGTGACAGGCTTGAGCTCAGCCTCTATCTAGTATCAGTGCTGAGGACCTGGACAAAATGGCCACAGGTGTAGCTAGCCATGGGCCAGCATTGTCTTGAGTCAGGTTTCTCTAGAAGCAGATCCTGAGACAAGGGTTTGTAACAAGTAATGTATCTGAAAGGCAGTTCTAGAAGCATTAGTAAGGCAGTGGAAACATGAGCCAAAGGAGAAAGAAAGGTCAATTCATGTCATGCGAATGCACAGGTTAGCAGTGTGGGCCGCTGGTGCCAGTGCTGCTGGGGATTTCTGGAGGCCTGTAGGGAATATATCTCCAAATTAACCCAAGAAGCAAGAAGGATGGGTTATTTGTCCACCAGCTTTCATCCATCATTGGTTGGGGCTGCTCCTGGAGCTAGGTACAGGCAAGGCAAGCTCCTGCAGCAAGAAAAGACCCCCAGGCAGAGGGCAGCAGGGGCCAACAAAGGAGGTTGTTCACACGGCCAGGGCTGGGGAGTGCCCAGATGCATGGGTGAAGCACTAACAGTATCCGCTATAGCCACAAACAGGGCTGACACCAGGTTATGCTGTCAAAGTGAATGGGATGGGTTTTCCAGGAGTCACTCGAGCTTTGTCCTATATCCAGGAGAGGCTGAGCCCCGAGGGGGATTGTCACCACACCCTTGCTATGTTCCACATCTGATGATGGTCTTCTCAAGGATTGCTGATGGGCCAGGTGTGTTTTGAAGGACAGCCACTGAGGGCTGTCAGTCTCTCTGCCTTTTAAGGCTGAGTGCAATGACTGCATCTCCAGAGCACTTGAGATATCTGAGTGCAATGTCGCTCCCCATGCCCTTTGCGGCTCTTTGCTGTCTCTGATTTTGTTCTGCCAGCAGCACGCATCCTGTGCATATCCTTTCCCTGAGCCAAGCCCAATTCTTCAACCACTGGGGCCTGGCCTACCACTCTGGCCATTGCTATTGATTGGGCCTCCTCTGTGATCTGTCCCATGGCAGCGTATTTCTGCTTGACGTGGCTTTTGTTTGCAGCTCCCATCTGTGTCAAGGCACTTTGCTGGAGACAGCCACTGAGGCAGGAGCCTGTCCCAGGCAGCCAGGCTGGTCTGGGGGGTGCAGGCAGAGGACAGGAGGAGGAAAGGGAGGAGCAGTGGCAGAAGAATCTGGATGAGGGGCTAGAGCCTAGATCAGGAGAGTTTGCAAGCCCTGGTCCCTAGAGACACACCTGGAGGCTGCAGAAAAAGACTTCACCAGCAATCCCAGTAAAATGGGGCACCCATTCTTTGTCTTATACTCAACCACACCAAGGCACCTCCGGGCCAAGCTTGCTTCCAGGTTCCTTGGATGTTTTTGAGTCAGAAGACTCTTAGAGCCCCTCAGATGTGCTAACAACTGGGGGTACTTACTGATCTGAGTCACAGCTCCCCGGGGGCCAGCGGGGTGCTACCCAGTCTCCTCCCCACCTCATCCCATTGGCACTATCATTTCTTAAATGGCATTGTACTGTCAAGCATCTGTGGCTTGTGTTTGCCTGTTTCCTCTGCTAGAAGTCCCTTGTCCTTGACAAATATTTGGGCAAACTACTCTCTCTTTAGGCTGTTCTCTTTAGACTCATTACTCACTGACAGCCCCAGGTAGAGACTGTTACTCCAGGTCTGGAGCACCCCAGCACGCTGCCCACTCATCTGTTATAAGCCTGGCCATGAGTATATTCTACCCATCCTCCTGCATGTCTGTCTCTCCGCCAGGCTGAGAGTCCCTGAGGGAGTGGCTCCCCCTCTCCTCTGTGCTTTCCCAATGCCCAGGCCAGCCCTGGCACCCGAGAGGCACAAAGGGTGTTTGTTGAATTGAATGGGATCGACTCCTCACTGATGGGCTGAGTTCCAGTTCCAAACTTCTTCCCAAAGAACTGAGGGATTCGTGTGCCTGTGCTCAGCCTCACCTGTTCCCGCTCCACCAGGGAAATAGGTTCACAGAGGAAGCCCTGAGCTAGAAACCCAGCCTTACACGTGTATGTCATCACACTAATGGAGAATGGTGCTTATAAATTCTTCCCATTCCTCACATGGACCTCGTGCTGTGGTTGACGAACATGAGATCATTCTGGAAATGACTCTCCTTCATTTCTGATTTAGCATCTGCGCACTGTGGCCCTCAGCACTGTAGCGAACTTCTGTATCAAGGGGTTAATGACCAATAACCAAACCCTTAAATCAGCCTGCCTGTCTGCAGAGAGGCCTGCAGCTCATTCTTTGAAAAAGAGGAAACAGAGCCCATTTCTAATACACATTCTGGATGTCGAAGCCAGCACTCTGTAAATTGAAATTTAATAAAGCAAGGCTCCCTTCCTTCTTCCCGCCCTCTGTGTCTGGCACCCTGCCTGTTTCCATGACTCTTACCTGCAGACCTATTGATCAGACTCAAGACAGGGGCACAGAGATGAGAGGGTGAGGCATTGCAGCTGGACGGGTAGCCCTCTCCCTCCTGGGTCTTTTCTTGCCCTCCTATGGATACCCTGGTCCCTGCCTACCTTGTCCTTGCCCTGCAGATAGGGATAAGTTCCCCCTTCTCATTGTGGGGGCAAGCTAGATCCCGATCTGCAGGGGCATTGCTTCTAAGCTAGAATCCAGAAGGGTGTGTGCTGCGCCAGCATTTCACTCCTAGGCTTCCCAAACTCTCCTTAACCCAGCTGGTTTTCAACCTTGGTTGCACATTAGAATCACCTGGAATAAATCCCCGTGCCCAGGCCCCAGCCCCTGAGGCTGTGGTTTATAGGTTTTAAAGCTCCCCAGGTGATTCTGCTCTGCAGCCAAGGTGGAGAGCCCTGCCTTAGCTTGATTGCATTTAGGAGTTTGTCCTTGTGATTCTTGTGATTTCATTTGCTCTCAGATATTCCTCCTCTTCCAAGATTCAGCCCACAGCTTGACTGTGCCTTCAATGACCTTTGCCAACCATCCAATCGTAAAAGTTTGCAATCACCCCATTATGTGTGACTCTTAACTCCCTAGACAGTGTCACAATCCCCTGTTATGTCCCCCAGCTCCTCAGAGAGCTGGTCTCTTCATTCCTTGTTGGGCTGCAACCATCCAGAATATGGATAAATATCCAAAGAAATGACTGCAGGGATGCTTGTTCATCCCTTTCCAAAGTAAGTGCCTGGCCAATTCAGTTGTTTTCTCCCTTATGATGGGTTTTAGAACCTCTTGTAAACAGTGTCCCAGTAGAACTCTCCCTTTCTACCCCTCACCACTCTCCAGGCCCAGGACAGTTACAGCAAAAGATGACCACTGTTGCCCCATGCAGGAGGCTCAGTGGGGAGAGTCTAAATGCCCCAAAGATACCTCATTTTTCACGGGCACCTACTTGATAGGCCAGCAGAGTTGCCAAGGAAGGCTCATTTAATGGAAGAAAAACAGCTAGTCCAAATTTACATGACCATCGTTTGGAAGAGAACTCGTACTCCAGTTGTGCCTCGAAAATGTGTGTATTATTAAGTAATGTAACGAACCCTATTTTCCCAATGTTCTAGATTTGCCTGGGAGGCCCTCCTTGACTGTCCCTCTGCCCATCCCATGATTTTTGCATCTCGGTCTTTGTTTAGCTTGGTGAGGGCTCCAGAATTTCTGCAGAGGCATAACATAGGTATTGAGGTCTTGATAGAAGAGGGGATTGGATGATTGAAAAATACACAAATTGTAGTTCCACTTTTAGTTCTTTAAGGAATCTCCGAACCATTTGATCCAGCAATCCCACTCCTGGGTATCTACTCAAAGGAAAAGAAGTCATTCTATGGAAAAGACACTGGCACATGCATGTTTATAGCAGTACAATTCACAATTGCAAAAACATGGAACCAGCTTAAATGCCCATTAACCAATGAGTAAAGAAAATGTGGTATATATACCATAGAACACTACTCAGCCATGAACAGGAATGAGATAATGGCATTTGCAGGAAACTGGATGGAGTTGCAGGCCATTCTAAGTGAAGTAACTCAGGAATGGAAAACCAAACATCGTATGCTCTCACTTAAAGTGCAAGCTATGCTATGAGGATGCAAAGGTGTAAAAATTATATAATGGACTCTGGGGACTTGGAGGAAGAGGTGGGAGGGAAGTGAGGGTTAAAAGATACACAGTGGGGCCAGGCACGGTGGCTATGCCTGTAATCCCAGCACTTTCAGAGGCCGAGGCGAGCAGTTCACCTGAGGTCAGGAGTTCGAGACCAGCCTGGCCAACACGGTGAAACCCTGTCCCTACTAAAAATAAAAAAAAATTAGCTGGGTGTGGTGGTATATGCCTGTAATCCCAGCTACTTGGGAGGCTGAGTCAGGAGACTTGCTTGAACCTGGGAGGCAGAGGTTGCAGTGAGCTGAGATCATGCCACTGCACTCCAGACTGAGCGACAGAGTGAGACTGTCAAAAAATTAAAAAAAAAAAAAAAACCTACCCATTAGGTTGAGTGTCCACTGCTTGGGTGCTGGATGCACCAAAATCTCAGAAACCACTACTAAAGAATTTATGCAACTGAACACCACTTGTTTCCCCAAAACTATTGACATACTCATTTAAAAATAAAAATACGTAGATTGGCCATATCAAAGAATGCAAGGGAGTGGGGCCTGGTGGAGGTTGGAGACAGCAGGTTGAGGTTCTCGTCTGCATGTTTGCAAAGGCTCTTTGGTGGAGTAGAAGCTAACAAAGGCCTATTCATCTGCAACATCCTCCTCCTGGACAGATTCCTCCTGCTTTAGAGAAGCGGTTTTCAAACTTCTTAAAATTCGTCATAACCTGTTGTTCAAAGAAAATGTTATATGAAAGCCAGTTATCCAAAAAACAAAAGAAGATCTGCTGTGGTAGGGCTGGGAGAGGGGCTCTAGAACCCCACCCACAGTGGCCCCTGAGACCCCTTCTTGGAGTCCCCAGAGCTCAGTGTGACAACCTGGTGGGAACGACCCTGGTAGTCCCATCACTGGTTCATGGGTGAGTTCATGGTGGCCCTCGGGACCAAGCTCCCAGGCCTGGGCAGCTGCAGCTGAGGTTCGGGACTGGGCAGAGTTGGTGGCCATCAGTGCAGCCGAGGAGAGCCCATCCAAGGAATGGGTAAGGGGCCACAGGCCCTGAGCTGCCAGAACTCAGCCTTGCTCGGGACTTCTTCCTAGGCAGGGAGGGGAGAGAGCAACTGCCTACCTGAGTGTCTTCACAAGTTTTTAAAACTCTCATAGCCTCAGTTTCTTTATCCTTAAAAATGGCAGTAGCCACGGGCATGGAAAACACCTAGCAGAGGACTGTAGATGCACAAAACTATGTGTGTTTTCTTCTCTTCCTTCCCTTCCTGAGGCTGTGGCAGAGTTTCCATCAGCCAGGTGAGGCTTGACACATGTGAGGGGTGGCTTCTATGGAGGGCTGGAGGCCAGGCTCTGAGACCAGGGTACCCTGCAGGATGGGGGCCCTTGCCCCAAGGTAAGGGACAGAGTCAGGAGAACCTCTGGCCCTGGGGGACGTTACCCAGCCTCAACTCTGTGGCTCTAAAGGCAGTAATGTGCAACCAGAGTTCTGTGGTCTCCCTGGCCAGCTGTTAGCTCTCAGTCACGGCTCCTACCCCTGGCCCAGAGGAGAGGAAAATGCCGCTAGCGTAAGATCCAGGATACGGATGTGTTGATTGTTTTATCTTGCAGGTGATTTTGCTCTTCCTCCTGCAAGCATCAAAATGAAATGCTGGAGATCTGGTTTGCAGCCCTGCTGAGCTGTGTAGGGCTGAGTAGAGAATGAGCCAAATCAATCATTGGCAGCTGAGGAGGAGCTGAGTGGGTGGGGATGATGTTTTTCTGCCCCGGGGGTTTGTAAGACGTCCACAGGCAGGATAACAGCTCACCCCAGCCTCGGACCAGAGTTACAGGAGGGATGCTGCTGTCTCAGAACTTTGTAGCGTCTTTTATTCTAGGCCCCTCCAGCTCTCTGGTACTGTCTTAGTCCAGGCCCCCATCATGGTTGGAAGGGATCACAGTGGAAGCCCTCTCCCAGCTCCCCCCCGCCCCTCCCAGCCTGGAGGCTGGAGCTGGAGTGACCCCAGGGAGGTGGGCGGTCACACTTGTGGCTCAGAAGTTAAACTGCCTCGCTGTAAATCTCACCTACTCACCAACCGTGTGACTTTGGAAACATTGCTTATGGTCTCTGTGCCTCAGCTTCCTCGTCTATAAGGTAAGGGATAATATTAGTACCTGCCTCATGAGTTATTGCTAAGATTAAACAAGATAAAGCATGTAAGTCATTTCATGTCTGGCACAGTGTAAGAGGTAAAAACATGTCAGCTTTTATTATACCTTAAGTTGGGGTATCTCAACAGCGGCACTACTGACATTTTGGCTAGATAATTCTTTGCTGTGGGGGGCTGTCCTGTGCACTTAAGATGTTGAGTGGGATCCCGGACCAGCTACTAGACACCTCCCACCACCCCCACCATCATGACAACCAAAAATGTCTCCAGGCATTCCAAGTAGCCCCTGGTTTATAACGTTCCTCCATTGAGGACCACCATTCTAAGTCACTTTTTGCCTTACGCGTTCCAGAGTCCCCATTGCTCAGAAAGCTTAGCTATGCTTGCTGGGACTGCAGGCACCGAAAGGAGGGCATCTTGTACAAAACTTTTTCCTCTTTTTTGTGTTCGAGCAATTTGTTTATTTAATCCGCTAGGCTGGGCTTCTGAGATGTCCATGTGAGGACTTGAGAGAATCCTCTTTGCCGAACCTCCCTCTGTGATCTGCCAGCCTTGTGATTACGCCAGTCAAGAGGCACTTTGTTGTTTTGTTTTTAAATAACAACTGTCTGCCCCTATTATGATTTTCCCAGACTCTGGAGCAATAAACAGCTCTGATGACAGCTGTACCAGATAGTAAGTGCACACGTCTCTCCCAGCATCTCCCTAAACTCTTCAGAGCAGCTAAGTGGATAAAACTGATTTCAGCTGTTACCTGAGTAGCCGCTTGTGTCTGCCAAGTCTGCTCCAGAGACAAGAACCAGGCTCTGATGACAGAGAAGAAGAAAAACGTGGGAATGACTGGCTCCCTGGCTGTCCTTTTCTCACAGCCCACATCCCCAAACCTCAGGAAATCTGGGTCCTGGCATGCAGGGAGATTAAGAGCTACAGTGTCCTAAGGAGGTCACAGTGCATTCAACCCAAGGGCATAAACAGGTGTGCACCTTTTGATGAGAGGCCCAGGTGGCAGGCTGAGGCCCCACACAGTTGAATATTCAGGGCAGTCTTTCTGGATATGGTGGGTTCTCATTTCTATTTTCAAAGTAGTAAGAGTTGGGGTAGGTGAGTACAAGAAGTAGGGGCACTTCTCATATTCATGTGATTGGGGTCATTATTTCTTGATATGTTGTTTGTTTCCCTAATGTGGCATGGCTTCTCCAGGACAGGGACCATGGCTTTTCTCATTTCTGTACCCCTAGATCCCAACTTAGAGATTACTTGTTAGTTGAATAGAGGTATGGGTGTGGTGCCTAACTCTATGGCTGTTTAATTTTCTACATCCTACCAGTTGCCAAGTTCTCCCTCAACTCCAATGAACTAGAAGCCACAGGACATCAGCTTTCTTCGGTGGTGACCTGGAAATCCAGGCCACACAGTGGACAGTCTCAGGATTCTGATGAGCAAACTGCCTCTTGCCCAGGATAGCTTTGAAGAGGCTCCCCTTGCCTCTTGTTCTGGTTACATTTCCACATCAAAGATGGACATCCTACATTTGGCCTCTGCTCAGAACTTTGGTCACTGTAAATCCTTCACCTTTGTTATAGAAAAACTCAGTCATTTTAGTCATTTTGATGTCAAATTCCATGGATTTGCCAAGCTTGATAACTTGTAAGGTGACCACAGAGAGCAGATCTTAGCTGTAATGAGCATCTTCTGCTCCTCCCTCCAGCCACACTCTCCACCCACCTCCCTCCACCCTGAGAGGCTGACATTATGGAACATTTCAATGGAAATCTCTGGTTTCCAGTTGGGTTCTGCCAGTGGCCTGACCTAGCATGAGATTGAAGTGGGGAGGAAAGAGTGAACTTGGGGTGTTTATTCAGCATCACTTGCCATGACCCCCAAGCCCTCCTCTCAGCTTCCTCTCCATCACTTTTACAGGTTCTGGTGACAGCTCTGTCCTCTCCTTCCACTGGGCATGGGGGTACTAACTGCTTCATGTTACTTTCCACAGGGAACCATCCTATCCCTTGTGGTTCCCTGACACCCTACCCATACCTTTGAAAATGGTGCCTTTATTACACACTCCTCGGGTCTCCCCCTACTAAAGTGGGCCGTCTCTTTCCTGTTGAAGTATTGACTGATACACTGGCCTAAGGGAACACCCTGCCTGCACTCCACCCCCTCCCAAGAGCCTAAAGAGACTTCTGAGCATCAGGAATAATCTGCCGTGAAGGACCGCCCTTACTCACCCTCCTCACCTGCACTGCCTTCTTTCCACTTCTGTCCCTTTTATGGCCTAGCACACAGGTTTAAAACGTACTTGTCAACCACCCTCTTTTACTAAAGCAAGAAATACATCATTTTGCCATTTTGAATTAATCAAAAACATTTGCCAATGAGAATTTTTGAACATATCAAGATAACCGGAGAGAACACCCTGAATATTCTAACCTAAAGTGGCAAAGTGTGGTATTTTGGTTTGTTTCTGGAGCCTAATCAATGGGGCAGGGGGGCACTAATGATGAGGGTGGCAGCATGTTAATGCCTTTAGCAATGTGAGAAGAAGAGTTCACAGAACGCTAAGACTTTTCACTTGAAGCCCTGATTGGGAACCACAGCTCAGGGCTGAGAGAAGTTGCTGAAAACGTTGAAGGCCAAGCGTCACGTGGCCTTCCCCTAGGCCAGGCCCAAACTACAGCCCATGGGAGACTCCTACTTTTGTAAATGATGTGTTAATGAAACACAGACATTTGTTTATGTTTTTTTTCTGGGATGTGTTTGCACTACAGTAGGAGAGTTGAGTTTTCTCCTCTCCTACTGTACGGTCCTCTGTGCAGAAAGGAGTTTGCAGAGCGGGCCTGGCTGCTGTCCTTTGAAAGGCTTGCTTATGAGGTTAGCATCTGAGAGCCTGGGTCTCAGGATTCGCAGCAGAACTGATAAGAGTGGCTCTCTGTGCTTAATCTGATTATACAAACAGCCTAGGTTTACCACCCACTTTCCTTCTGGAAGCCTGGGATTTTGGTGCATACCAGGCAGAGGCTGCCTATGTGACAGCCCCCAGTAAAAACACTGGGTGCTGCGTCTCTAACGTGCTTCTCTGGTAGACAGCATTTCCCATGTGTTGTCACAGCTCAGAGGAATTGAGCATGTCCTGTGCAACTCCCCCGGGAGGGGACCCTTGGAAACTTGGGCCTGGTTTCCCCAGGCTTTGTCCAGGAGCCTTTCTCCTTTTCCTTTTGGGATTATTTTGTATCCTTTTGCTGTCATAAATCATAGCAGTGAGTACAGCTATGTGCTGAGTCCTGTGAGTCCCCATAGAAAATCATTTAGCTGAGGGGTGGTCTTGGGGACTCCCCAGCACACCCACAAAACCAAACATTTGTCATCCTGCCCTTTAAGAAAAAGTTTGCTACCTCCTGCTCCGCACAGTCTTAGTGTGCATGGAAATTATGTGTTACACATCTCCCATCCCACAAGACTCTGCGCTCCCTGAAGGCGCGATCCAGGCTTTTTACTCTGACAAAGCACAGTATCTGACATGAAATATTTATGAAGGGAGGAAATCGGGGAATCTGTAAATAATGGATTTAAGGTGGGCAGATCATGAGGTCAGGAGTTTGAGACCAGCCTGACCAACACGGTAAAACCCCGTTTCTACTAAAAATACAAAAATTAGCCGGGCATGGTGGTACGCACTTGTAATCCCAGCTACTCAGGAGGCGGAGGCAGGAGAATCACTTCAACCTGGGAGACGGAAGGTTGCAGTGAGCTGAGATAGCGCCACTGCACTCCAGGCTGGGCAACAGAGCAAGACTCTGTCTCCAAAAAAAAGAAAAGAAAAATTAAAAAGAAGGGTTTGTAAACTGGGTGAAGAAATCAATTTAAAACGTTATGACCAATGTTTTCCAATGAAAGATTAGAATAGAAATCAGTGTATATTACATATGTAAGGGTATTTTATTTCTTGTAGTTATACAGGTGGACCAGACACTATACCGGATCATAATGTAAAAGGGTTTCTTCTTGTCCATTGCAATAGAAAATAATCTGAAGGCCACTGGATGTGAAGACTCCAGGGTCTTCCCTAACTGTGGCTTCTCTGCCAGCTGCCTGGAAGAATCACCACCTACCCTCCTGTCTCTGTGATCGTTGGCATTTATCCACACTCTCTCCCTCCCTCTGCCCCCAGAACGTGTACTACACGAGCAGTCAGCAGATCCATGTGGGCATTCTGAGCCCCACCGTGGATGACGATGACAACCGATGCCTGGTAGACGTCAACAGCCGACCCCGGCTCATCGAGTGCAGCTACGCCAAAGCCAAGAGGATGAAGCTTCACTGGCAGTTCTCTCAGGTAACAGCCCCAGAGCCCGGGCACAGAGGCAGCCGTGGTGGAAAACCAGGAGAGTGGCCTCAGGGGCCAGGGAGGTGATGGAGGAGAGGGGAAGGGGAAGGAGAGAGAGACTGGCAGTAGTGAGGCTGTGGCTTCAGGCTGCTTTGCTTCTCAGGGATTAACTGATCAAATTACCATGTGCTGTGGGTCTCATGTGTTAATTATTGACCCCTGTGATATTGGCTCTGAGGGAGTTTATTATTGTTGTTTTATTATAATGATTTTATTATTGTACTTAATTTTTAGATATAAGGAAACTGAGGCTCAGAGATAGGAGTCCCCTGCCCAGAGTCTCACAGCTGGGGTGGGGCTGGGATATAAACTCGGGTCTTTCTGACTTTAAACCTTCACGTTTCTCCTATACAAGCCTCTGCTCACGAGATGGAGCCCCCAGTCTCCCAGGTGTAGACAGTGCTGGGTCTCTGATCTGCAACCCCTTCTGCCTTCCACGAAGTATTGGGTCACTCTGGGAGAAGAGGTTTCCTTGCCAGACAGCATCTTGGGGCCATTTGGTGAAAGGCGGTCCCCACACTAGTGACCGTGGGACATTCCTTTATTAAGTCTCTGTTAATTCAGGGGCCCATATTTGACTTCCTGCTCTTTACTGGCCCCTAGTAGCTCCCATTATAGAATGGTGGCCAAGGATCTAGATGCCTAGCTTTGAGGAGAACTTCTGCCTCTGCCCAGAGGTCTCCTAGTCACCAGGGAATCTGCTAAGGTAGGATCCGTTTTCAGCCACAGATAGCGATGCCTGCCTCCCAGGTGGAGCAGGTAAAGTGTTAATAACAGGAAGTGAGGGAGCCCATGGGGTTGTGGAGCCTCAGGGCCGCCTGGGGGCTGTACATGGTGGGACACTCCCAGGGAAGTTCGGGAGGGAACACCTGTATTCATGGACTGAGTGGCAGGAGTCCCTGACTCCAGCCTCCCGGCAAGCTGCTTCTCCCCTGGTGAGGATGGAGGCTGCTGGGGGCACTGCAAGGAGCTTTGGAAGCTGGCTATACCTTGATTCCAATCGTGGCATCCAGTTACTCTCCCTGTAGTAAGGGTGCTGGTAAGGAGAGTCCCAGCTACATCATATTCTATGGGCATAGGGCACCTTTGACTGTGGTCTGGGTGTGCAGAATTAGAGGACTTACAGAGACTCTTAGGTCCTAAATAAACGGTGAATGTCAATACTGAGCTGGAAGTTCAAAACAAGGTCATGGACTTAGGAGCTAGTTAGAAAGCAGAACCAAGAGCCTAAGCCAGGGCTTTGTGAACACAGGAAAGCAGATGGTGGAGAGGAGCCCAGGAGCCAAATGGGAGCATTTCCGAGGGCAGGTGGAGGATGCAGGTGGCAGCTCTGTGAGTCCCAGCTCACCCTGCAAAGTGCGGGGGGTTCAACGAAAGGGAACTCATGCAAAGGACTCATGGCTCCTGCTCCTTCCTGTCTATGTAACCTTTGACATGTGCTGTAAACTATAAAGTTCTATCCCAATAGGAATAACAGCTAACATTCATACAGTACTTAATATGTGTCAGGCATATATTAACTCATTTAATCCTCACCACAACCAGATGTGATAGGTACCACCTGACCTCATAGATGAGGAAACTGAGTCCCAGAGAAGTTAACGAACATGCCCAAGGTGCTCATGTTGGTCATTATTTATGAAATAGTTCAAATTCTCTCTTACTTCTCATCACTGAAGCTATGTTGGAAGTGGCCACGTGGGAGAAGGCCAGAGGTCAGGGCTGAGGCTTGAGACACAGGGTGTTCATCCTCCCACCTCCCTCTCTGTGGAAACACCAGACCCAGCTGGGAGCTGTTGCTGACTCGACACTGTGCCTGGCAGAAGCCTTCGTCACTTTCCTCTGCCAGATTTCCAGCTCAGGGGCCAGAGAATGGGGCTACATTTCCCTCCTTTCCTCCTTCAAGTTGAGAGGCAGAGGGAGGCCTGGGGTGTGTGGTGTGTGGAAGGACAGTTAGGTATATACCCGGTGACGGATGGCTGTTGTTTCTCAAGTCAGGCTAGGTGCAAAGTAGGCTTGCAGGTTGGAGACAACAGGGTCCTGAGTGCATATTCCGGGCTCCGTGGAGGTGAGTGGGACTGACTTTGCTGGGGCTAAATGGGCTTCATGCCTGAGACTGTCTTCAGAGTCTATGGAGGTCACAAGGGACCATTTTCTACTGCCCTCAGCCAGACCTGCTGGACCTCTGGGTTCAGCTTGCCCTGCCATCTGTGAATGGAACGAATGGAACCACGCAGGAAGTTGGTAGTGGTGCAGCTAGGGGTGGGCAGGGCTGGTGGCTTCTCAGGAGACAATGTACTTAACTGGGAATGAATGTTAAGAACCTGGGAGCCTGGTCTCTTTGGAAGGAGTGAAGGGCATTCCAGGGAGAGGAAACAGCATGTGTGAAAGTTGTGACATCGAAAGCAGGCCGTGCTCGGGGAGCTGCCGGGAGTCAGGGGTGGCCGATCCTGGAGGGCACAGTGGGGAGCGGCTGAAGAGTCTGGAGGGCCAACTGGGCCAGGCCTGGAGGCCACAGGGCCTGGGGGATTTGGTTCTGTGGGAGATGAGGATATGTAACCCCAGGTCATGTTTAGGTCTGGGATTTTGAAAGCCCCCTCCGGCAGGGATTGTGAAGCTAGATTAGGAGAGATTCAAAAAAGGAAAGAAGCAGGATGAAGACTTAGCAGGAGATTGAGATGCAGTCTGAAGGTTTAGCCATTTCTTCCTCCATGACTCTGGGGTCTTCATGGCCTGCGTCAGCCCCCAAAGTCTCCTCTTAGCACAGGCTCTAAGGCCAATCCTAGGAGCTCAGCTTTGGTGGTGTGGGCTGGAAATGTTGACAGGCATCACCAGGAGTCCTCTAATCGACAAGAGTACTGCTTCAGATTACTGCAGGAGGAGGATGAGCAGTGGCCTCCGGGCTGTCCTGGAATAGCCCCTGGAGGCCACAGCCCAGCCAGGCACTTGCAGCACTGGGGACTTGGTGTCATCCAGACATGGGTATTCCTGAACTGAAATAAGCATCCAGCCCTCTTCAGACTCCTCTGCCTGTGAGCCTCAGCCTTTCTGTGTTCAGCCTTATACAGTTTGAGGTTAATAGCACAGCAAGCCCACCTCCAATATGAGACATTGAGATGAAGTCACCCTCCAAGATCACATGGCCTGAGAGTGGTAGATTCACTGGCTGAATCTGAAGCCCAGGCTGCTTTGACATCCAAGACCTGCACCCAGACACTTCTACCCTCTTTCCAGCCCTCACAGAATCCTTCTCACCCACGCTCTGAGGTCCCCACTGGAGTAACTCAGCCTCATCTCCTGTGCACACCTAGATGCCTTGGGGCTGTGGCCAGCGCTCCCCACTCCTCCCATCTTGTCTGTCCATCCTGGCTATGGCAGAGAAGGAAACAGTTGTAAAATGGGCTTCCTTGAGGCAAAGTCACCCCAAGTTCCAGCTCCCTCCTTCCGTTATCCCAGGGCATGGCGTGAAAAGGCAGCCCCACACAATTCCTGTTTAAACAGACATAGCAATCAATAAAGCAGGCATCTGTGGCACACGGCTCTTCAGTGACTGGGCAGTTTTCAGCCACTTTGGCATATGTCTAATTAAAACTCCCCAGAGTGCTTTGGCAACCATATATTTGATCCTTCCACAAAAGGGAACTGTTTGGAAATACTATTTTTGAATTCCTAGTTTGCAGACCCAGAGCAGCCACTCTCACTTGCTATTTAATAATTAATATATGTGAAAGTTTTGCTTACTGCAAAATGATCAATATTTATCAGTGACCTGGAATCTCTCCTCAAGCCCTCATTGGTGAGGAGTTGCTGTTGACAAGGCCTGAAGAAGCCAGGAGCCTCTTAAATGATTAAAGTCTTGTGCTTGGGCTAATTTTCTTGCAACAGGTTTTAATCTTTGCAAATTGCATTCAGATCCTACCAACTAGAATGTTCCGGTACTGAAGTTGGGCTGAAAGGAGATTTTACTGGGTGCATTTCAAATCTCCTTTCTGGTTTCACATTATGCACTATTTATTCTCCTGAGGACCACATTTAAGCTCCACAGACACTCAGGCTGAATTAATTTTAAAATAATCTAGTGTGTTTTCCCAGGTTCTCCTACCAAGAAGATAGGCATTTGCATATCTTAGTGTTCCATCTCATACCCTGATTTTCTGCTTAACAAATAAAATACATTTCTTCTAACCCCCGCAAGCTCTTCTGAATTTCCAATACTTCAGGCTGAACCAGGACAGCGTTAGATACTGACACTGAGAAACCACATTTGATGAAAACATCTCTTGGCATCGCTGATGTGCAGGACTCTGATGAGCAATTTTCCAATGATGAACAGTCTTTCCTTTAGTTGTTCATCAAACATTTATTGAGCATGGGGGGTTGGACAGGAGGAATGCAGATATAAATCAGACACAGCCTCTGCCCTCAAGGAGCTCATGGGCATGTAAACACAACAGAACCGAATGATGAGAACAGAAACCGAGGGGTGTGCTGTGTTCTGAGAGCCTGGGATGACCGACTTGGTCTGCAGAACTCAGAGATGGCTTCACGTAGGAGGCTTGTTTGATTTATATCATAAAGGTTGTAGAGACAGTTTCCAAGCATAGAACATCCCAAGTAGAGGCTCACTTGGGCAAAGACATGAAATAGCCGAGCATATTTTAGGAGTAGGAATCCATTGTCTGGTGTGTGCAGAATTTAGAGTTTTTGATGGGACAAATAGGAGATAAGACTTAGAGTCATGTAGAGCAGATAATGGTGGTTGTTGAAAGCCATACCAAGGAGGTAGACTTCACATTAAAAGCAGAAGGACTGTAAACTAGTTCAACCCTTGTGGGGAAGTCAGTGTGGTGATTCCTCAGGGATCTAGAACTAGAAATACCATTTGACCCAGCCATCCCATTACTGGGTATATACCCGAAGGACTATAAATCATGCTGCTGTAAAGACACATGCACACGTATCTTTATTGCAGCACTATTCACAATAGCAAAGACTTGGAACCAACCCAAATGTCCAACAATGATAGGCTGGATTAAGAAAATGTGGCACATATATACCATGGAATACTATACAGCCATAAAAAATGATGAGTTCATGTCCTTTGTAGAGACATGGATGAAATTGGAAATCATCATTCTCAGTAAACTATCACAAGAACAAAAAACCAAACACCGCATATTCTCACTCATAGGTGGGAATTCAACAATGAGAACACATGGACACAGGAAGGGGAACATCACTCTGGGGACTGTTGTGGGGTGAGGGGAGCGGGGAGGGATAGCTTTAGGAGATATACCTAATGCTAAATGACGAGTTAATGGGTGCAGCACACCAGCATGGCACATGTATACATATGTAACCTGCACATTGTGCACATGTACCCTAAAACTTAAAGTATAATAAAAAAATAGATTTTAACCTTAATCTTTAAAAAAAAAAAAAAAAAAAAAACAGAAGGAAGGAATGGGGAAGGTTCTTAAGTAGTAGATTTCCATGGTGGGGTGTGCAAAATCCCCCTGGCAGCTGAAAGCAGGGTGGATCAGAAGGAAAGAGGCTGGAAACAGGGAAACAAGTTAGGGAGGAGACTGTTTCATTGTCCCGGGAAGAGATAGGAGGACTTGGTTGCCACAGGGGTGTGGGGACATACAGCTATCAGGGAGGACTTTGAGAGACATTTCAGCAGGTTATTATTACACAATGATGGATTAGATGATGGTAGTTGGGCGGTGGAGTGATTCTCAATACAGGACCATTGCCAGCCCTATGTTTAAGAACATTTGGTGGGCAGGCAGAATTGCCTCCCTCAAGCTATACACCCTCTCTAAACAGCTGATGTCTCCTGCATCAGCACATGACAAAACTTCATAATATTAGAAGTGGCAGTTGTTGCCTTCAGTGATTTTTTTCCTGTTTGTGATTCCTCCAGGATTAAAGAACTTCTAAAACTAACTACCTACTGGGATGATAAATTCGTATGCATTAAGTATTTGTCTTTCAACCTTCTGAGAGTAGCCTCCATACTGAGATTTGGGGGATTCTGGGATTCAGTGATGGATTTCTGTGAAAAAAGAGGCATTTGGTCAGTGATCCCTGGACCAGTGGAGGGAGAGGGAAGAGGCAAATATCAGGTCATACAGAGAAGAACTCTGTGGCAGGATACTTGTGAAGCAAAGCAGAGGACTAACTCTCAGTAGTAACAAGGCCACCTCTCCTCCTGCAACTACCATCATTCCTTTGAATGGTTTGTAATGGCCTAATGTTAGAGGGAGTCCTCTGTTCAAAGATGTTATTGAGAAGTCTTGCTTTAGGAAGGCTGTTGTTATGTGGTCCTCCAAGCTCCCACTTTCTGAAAGTCCATCTATATGTTTGAATGCATGGCTAAAGGATTGAGGACTATTTAAGACCAGAAATTGCTCAGAAAGGTCAGTGTTCTACCTGCAGATCTCTGAAGGGCTGCCTTGTGCAAGGGCCCAGCAGGGTTGTCCTGTGTAGCCCTGAGGGAGGACCAGCAGGGGGAAATCAGGAGCAATTTATTGAGCTGCTGCTTCATAGAGCTGGCCATGAGGCTGATGGCTTGGGCAGGTGGTGAGTTCAGGGGACCATCAGCAGGTTGTCAAAGGCTCTACAGCTGTCAATGGAGTTGGGCTGGGTGATTTTAAGGGCTTACAGACCCTGAAATTCTGTAATTCTAAGCTCCCGAAGTTAGATGGCAAACCCTGAGAAGGGTTTTTTCCACCTAGAATTCTCACTGGGCCAGCCTGAATACAAAGCATCACAAATTTGAAAATGACACTCTTAATCACACTTTATGGCATCATTTACCCCTTATTTCAACCCATGTCCCTCTCTTCTTCCATCAGCCAACAGACTAGAGGGCAGGACTGTGTCTCACACTTCAGTATCTCCAGCACCTAATGAAAAGCCAGAGACAGAGGCGGCACCCAGCATGCTGTTGATCAAATGAAGGAGTCTTTTTAAAAAATTCACAAATCTTAACCAAAGGCCCCCCTGTGTGCAAGGTCTTGAGCTAGGTTTGTGGGAGCCCCAAAGATGAACAAAATCCTACCTCAGTGACTGTCCTTGGATGCATGCATGCTCACTGAAGAAAATAAAAAGTCATATAACAATATTTCAAAAACATTTCATGTTAATAGTCCAAGGGTCCTGCTTAGCTGGAAAATCCCCAGTTCCTACAGTGAACACTTTTAGGTGGTAGTGCATCCCACCTGTGGTACACAGATATGCATTATGTAGGATACTCAAAGTTACGGCATAAACACGCACTTCTTCCGATCACCTCAGATTTGGAGGAGGGAGGTGGAAATATTTTATACTAAAACATATGCATATTGCATGAAGTGGAATGCAAATTTAAATGAGTATTTTTAAAAACAGGAGGATCTGATGAAATCTCAGGGTGTTGAGACTGTATTTCATGTTGCCCTCAGACTCTGGGTTCTTTGGCGGGAACGTTGGCAAGGCCGAGCTTGGAGTTCAAGGGCATGCAGGGCAGACGCCACACCCCAGCACCCTGCGCTTGCTTCATTCTCAGAGCAGCACTGATGCATTTTCCAAGTGGGGAACATTGCGGATAGCCACAGAAATATCTGTTAATGCCAGGAAAGGAGAAATTTTCAAGACTAGATGAGGCTGCCCGGAAGAGACTGAGCCCCTAGCCAAAGCTGCCTGTCAGGGGACAATTGGCTCTGATTTGTGAGGTCTAATTTGATAATTTGATGCAAGATGAGTAACGCACGCAAAGACGAATCTATTTGCAGAGCCCATTTCCCAGGGAACACCACTAATTCTGCCAAAGAATTTCCCCTTGCTGGAGGAGGAGGAGGAGGAGTCCTTGACTTTCTCCTGCTCCAATCGCCAAGTGCTGTCAGCAAGTCCAACTTCGAGAACCTTTTGTGTTGAAAAGAAAAGACAATAATCGAGTATTTCATTATAGCTCCAGAATAAAACAGCCTTTCATTTCCATGTCATATGAAGGGACAAGTGTAGAACTGTCCAGTTTTGAGGGACTGACAAAGCTTCGTTTAGGCCTTGGATGTGCTATTAGTTATTTTTGGTTTATGGAAGTCAGCACTTCCCTCCTCTCCCTCATCCCACAGATATCAGGGACCGGGACTAGCTGTAACGGCTCAGCTCCCCACTACCCAGACCTGGGTGAGATTTTAAAATGTATTGCTCAAACATTTATATGGTGTTTACTATGTGCCCTGCAGTACTCTGTTTTATAAATGTTACTTAATCCCTATGGTAGTGCTATAAGGTACTTACTATAATTATCCCCAATTTTACAGAGGAGGAAACTGAGGCATGGAGAGATTGAGTCATTTGTCAAAAATCAGATCTGGGAATCCTGCCTCTGGGGTCCATGCTTTAAACCACCATACCATGGTCCCTTGTCCTGCCTCTGGAAAACCAGTGGATTGCTGCAATGGGAGTTTGGGGCTGGGGGCTCCCTGCTGAGCCTATTGCAAATATGTGTGGACTGGCTGGATCCCTACCTCCTCAGCAAACTCCCTCCAGCCATCCTGCTGTCTCCATTACCCCTCTCTACCTGTGCTTTTGCACTTGATGTTCCTGTTACCCCATCTTCAGTCCAAGGGGCCCTTCACACAACAAGCCCCGGGCAGAATCTCACTCAGGCAAAGGTGAGACTAAGAAAGAGAACACCCAAGTACTTAAAAAAAAACAAAAAAACAAAAAAAAAAAAACAAAAATCTTTACTAGTAAATCAGGTGTTGAGTATTCATAATACAAAAAGAGCACTTAACTCTACCAAAAAAAAAAAGACTTAATCTCAGGGTTTCTTTAACTAGCTGTAATGTCCCACACATGCTTTGAAGTATTTGATTACTAATCATTAACTATTTAACCTAGAAACTCCTGAGCTCACCATGCTTAAAGCCAAAGACCCACTGGGCCGCTTGCCCGTGGAAAATTAATTAAAAAGGAAAGTGGAATGGGAATTCTGAAATAAGCAGAGAAGTATTTGGAATACACGAGTTAGTACACACACAGCGTCCTTGTGAACTCCTTGATTACAAAAGTAAGACCAGCCTGAGCTTAACGCAAATACTCCAGATGTTCCACCTCAGGGTGCAAGCGACCAGCTGGGCCCAACCCTTTCCTGAAAGGGGGTCATAGCTTGTGGTCTCAAAGTGTGGTCCCAGACCACCACCACCAATGCAACAGCACCTGGGAACTTTAAAAGGCACATTTTCAGGCCTTATCTCAGACCTAGTGAATCAGAAGTGAGAGGGGCAGTGATCTATAGTTTAACAAGCCCCCAGGTGACTCTAACTCTTACATTCCAGGAGGAACAGGCCAGTCAGTCTGTACTACACATAGGCACCACAGACACACACTTGGGAAACTGAGGCAGAGAGGTGCTTGGCTGTGTAATAACCTGGGATCTGCTCCTTGGTGCCCAAGAGGCTCATGGACTGTGGCTTCCACACGCCCCAGTCTACACACAGTTCTCTATGTTGAGACACAAATTGAGTGCCCCAGCATGCTCTGTCTCCTTTTGCAAGTGAGAAGACTGAAGCCTAGAGTGGCTCAGCCATTTTCCTGGGGTCACGTGGCCAAGGCAGGGCACAGAGTCCTAGGTTCTTTGCTTCTGCTCATGCCTTTCCAGTTCCTATTCCTGAGAGGCCCAGGAGGAGGAGGAATTAGGCTGGGAGGAGGGAACCTGGCTCTAGGAATTGTTATTAGCCTTCGAAATTCTATACATTCGATTTTTTTCTTTTAGCTGCTGTTTCCATATTTAATTTGGTTTTCATTCCAATTAAGTTCTCTGTGTGCTACGGCTTCTCTCCTGCCAGGTTTAATTGCCCTTATTTAAATTCTTTAATTAAAAGTATTGTGTGTTTCCAGATTATGTAGTTGTAGTATTACACAAATAATGTAGATGACAGGGCTGGTGAACCAAGTGACTGTGCCCTCCACAGAGGGAGGGGCCAGCCCAGGTCTCTGCATGAAGCCCCAGCCTAGAGCCATGAGACTGGCCCAGAGGCTGCAGGTTGGACCCTGAGAGTGAGGACAGAAGTCGGCTAACATGTGTCCCTTCTTCCTTCAATGCTCTGTGCCCAACACAGCACCACCCAGAGTGACCTGGTTCACCTGTCAGTCAGATTCTGCAATGGCTGGCCCTGTCATTCAGATTAAAAGCCAAAGTCTTGCTTGTAATTCCAGCACTTTGGGAGGCTGAGGCAGGCAGATCACCTGAGGTCAGGAGTTCGAGACCAGCCTGGCCAACATGGCAAAACCCCATCTCTCCTAAAAATACAAATATTAGCAAGGCATGATGGTGCGTGCCTGTAATCCCAGCTACTTGGGAGACTAAGGCGGGAGAATCACTTGAACCTGGGATTGCACTGAGGCGAGATCCTGCTACTACACTCCAGCCTGTGTGACAGAGTGAGACTCCATGTCAAGAAAACAATAAAAAGCCAAAGTCTGTTCAGTGGCCACAAGGCCCTATTCACTTACCCGCACCTCTTGGACCTCATCTCCTCCCGCTAACCCCAAGCTCGGGGCCCATGACTCCCCCACCTCTGCCCTGGGCCACCTCCTCCCCTCCTCCTTGTCCTTGCTGAGATCTCAATTTTGATTGAGGATTTCCCTGGCCATCTCTTACAATTGCCGTCTGCCTCCAGCTCACCACCACCCCTGAGCCTCTTTTCCTGTCTATATTTTTGTATACAACCTTATCACATTCTCGCATGCTTTGGAATTTATTATTCTGCTTTCCCTCCTAGAATACAGTCTCTACAAAAGCAAAGATCTTTTTCTGTTTAGTCACTGATATATCTCAGTGGCCTAGAATGGTAGGCAGTCATTAAATATTTTTTGAATGGATGGAAGGATTAATGAATAGTGTCTCTGCAGAGGGACCTCAGAGGAAACAGACCTAATTTTGAAGCTGGCTGAGGTGACCCTTCTCCACCCTAGGCATTGGGGCACCACCACTGTGATAGGCAAGGGCTGGGGCTGGCCACCATCCCAGTGAGGAACGTAAAGGGGCAGACCCCCCTGGGTTCCCAGCCTGCCACTACTTATGACTCATTTACTGACCATGTGACCCTGAACAAGTCTCCCAGCCTCTCTGAGCCTCAGTCTCCGAGCCTGTAAAATGGGGACAATTATTCTACCTCTCAGGGCTTTTGTCAGGAAGACCTGGAATTGGGCATGTAAAGCATTTGGCATAGTACTAGGCAAATGGTAAATAAGTGATAGTTGTTATTCCTCTCATCTCAGCTGCAGAACCTGCAGGCAGAAGTACAGTTAGTAAAACACGAGGCTGCTCCCACTGCGCTGAACTTCCCAGGAAAGCACTGAGTGTGGGAAAGGAAGGCTTCTTTGCAATGTTTGTGAATGAAATTTTCCGAGAAGAAGAAGAAAGTCTGTTCAGTGAAAGAGGCTGAGGTCAAGAAGGGGGACAGGAGGAAGACAGTGCTGGTGGCCAGTACTATCTCTGTCTTAAAAGTTTTAAACTTTTTAACCTTTTATAATTTTTGTTAAAGATCTCCAGCATCAAAGGGTGGCCTGGCCCCTCTGTCCATATCCCAGATGTGTTCCCAGGGAGCAGGTTAGGGCTCTGCTCAGCGATGCCCCACCGTGGCCTTACTACCAGTTCTAGAGGACCCTCCCCCTCCCAGCCTCCAGGGAGGGAGCTCTCCTGGCCTCATACTCCACCCTCCCTGACAGGCTCAGATATTCTTACGGAGGTTGTGTCCCATCCACCCACCTCCCCCAACCCCACTCTTGGCCGTGATCCATCCCTCCCTCATCCCTTCAGGCAGCCAATGCCCAGGGTCACCGCACTTCTAGTCTCTAGGGTGCTGAGGCTGTGGCCGGGCCTGGGAAATGTCAGATGGGAGTCTCTGAAGGATGCTTTACGTCTCAGAGACCTCTGCTCCTGCCTTCCTCTCTGGATCTTGGCAAGGTGCCCCTTGGAAGGCAAGCAAAGAAGGGGCTGTAGTGTCTTCTGTGTGGGACGTGTTTCTCCAAGAGTCGGTGGTCTGGGGTCTGCACAGCACCTCGCTGTTGGCAAGGCCTGGGCTGGCCCCAAGGATGAGCTGAGCAGCCAGAATCTTCAGCTGAGTGGGCAGCGGCACTTGGTCCGGGCCCCTGTTTGTTGTGCGCTTTGGTCACAGCCCCCACCCTGATCCTCTGATCCATATGTTTTATAGCTGATAAAGGGATTCCTATCAGTCCTCTGGCTCATCTTTCCAGGAATCAGGACAGAAATGACCATCTGGGCCTGCAGACAATGAAACCAGAAGAGGGGAGAGCCTTGCCCAGGCCACACAGCCGACTGCCAGGAAAGCAGCTGTGTCCTCAGCATCCTAGCTCAGCACTCTTCCCTTTCTGCCTGGCTCCGGAAATGCCAACAGATCTTGCAAATTAGAGAGCGGGGCTGGTTTTGGTCCCCTGCCTGTGTGCTGCTCCCAGCGTGGTGGGGAAGACAAACCACTGGGCTGGCAGGACTGTGGCGGGGCCTGGGAACTGGCCACAGATCTGTTCAAGAAGCATCAGCAACACAGCCCAGCCTGAGTGTGGGCAGCAGATATGCCCAGGCCATAGGGTTTTACACAGAAGCTAAGGAAATGTTGGCCATGGAGCAATGGTCTGGCCTTGCTTGGAGCAACTGGCACAGGGGATGCCACTGGGCCTAAAAGTCTAGCCTCTAAGGGACAGGATGGGCCCCCAAGGTGGACCGCAGTTTGAGAGGACAACTCTAGGCTGTGCTTCACACCCATCAGGAGCACCATGTGGCCCCAAAGTGCCAATTCCTTGGCTATATTGAAGGGGCCTCTTGTCCAGTGTAAATGAGGCAGTGACCCTGGGCACTGTGGTCAGTCCTGAGGGGCAGAAATTAGCCAGGGCTTGTTCAAAGGAGGGCAACCAGTTTGGAAAATTATACAAAATTGTCCCGCCAGGAACTGGGAAAGTTAAACCTGGAAATGCTGGGAAAAACTGGGAGACACAGGCCTCACCTCCTCTGCCAGAAGGGAAGGTGTGGAGGAACAGCAGGCCTCTGGGGAAGCCTCAGGGGAGCTCAAGACAAGGATTTTAGCTCAGTGGGAGGAGCATGCTCCAAGGGTGAGCAGCTGGGAGAAGACTGCATGTTTGGGAGGGGGTGAGATCCTTCTCCCTGGGGGTGCCAAGCAGAGCTGAAGGGCCCCATGGCCACAGAGGCCATTCGGCATGTGAGAGCGAGAGGCTGGCCTTCAAGGTCTCTTTCAGCGTGGGGATTCCAGGGCCCTTCCTAGGCTTCTCCAAGGGCCCCTTTCAGAGGCCGACTTTGAGGCCAAGCCTGCAGGTTTCTCCCTGGCAACCGGTGGGCCCCAGCAGCTGCTGTTTCAGTTTCCCGTTTATTCTTTGGTCTCTGTGCTGTTGAGTACACAATCACTGCTTTCCCCAGGGGGGGCCCTGGGGTGTGGGGCACAGCAGGAGGGATCTTGCTTTATTTGTGTGAATGCTTCTGAATAGGTTTGTGTGATCTGCTGGGCCACCTCCCCAGCACAGGAAGTCGGTAATCCCATATCCCCTCCCAACACACACATACACAGTCCCCTCCACCCGCACCCCCTGCTTCTCAGTCCCTGCCTCCTTCATCTGTGACTCAAAGTCCCTTCTCAGGGAGCTGGATTTTTTATTTCAATTTTTTAATTGAAGAACACGGATACATACAGAAACATGTATAAAATACACACTTTCAACTCCATGGTTTAAAACAAAGCAAATCCCTAGGTTTCCATCACCCAGCTCAAGAAATAGGACTGCCAGCAACACCTTTGTGATTTCCTGCCCGTCACCTTCCCACTCCCTTTTCCCCAGAGCTGACCACCATCCTGACTTTCACATCATGGCTTTATTTTACCTGTTGGGGAAGTTTATATAAATAGAATAATGTTTGTATTTTGTCTGGCTTCTTCTGTTCAACATTGTATTGGTGAGATTTATCCTTATCGAGTATAGCTATAGTTTTTCTTGCTATATAGGATTCCATTATATGAATATACTGTGAGTTGTATGTCTGCTGTACTATTGATGGATGTTTTTCTCCAGGTTAGTTTTATAAATCATGTTCTAGAAAGCATTCACGCACATGTTTTTGGTATAAACGTTTCTGACAGAAGTGTTGGGTCATAGGGTTGTATATGTTAACCATAGTAGGTACTGCCCATTTCAACAGTTGTAAGAACTGAAGTTTTTTTTTTTTAGTCTTAAATTTTTTAAAAAAATTTTTAATTATTATGGATGTGTTAGGCCATTCTTGCATTGCTACAAAGAAATTAAAGAAAAGAGGTATAATTGGCTCATGATTCTTCAGGCTGTACAGGAAGCATGGCTTCTGGTAGGGCCTCAGGAAGCTTTTGCTCATGGCAGAAGATGAATTGGGAGCTTGCAGGTCACAAGATGAAGGCAGGAGAGAGTGTGGTGGGAGGAGGTGCCACACACTTTTAAATGACCAGCTCTCGTGTAGACTCAGAGCTGAGAGAGCTCACTTCTCACCAAGGGGATGGCCCAAGCCCGTCATGAGGGATCCAGCCCCATGATCCAAACACCTCCCACCAGGCCCCACCTGCAACATTGGGGATCACATTCAACAAATATCCAGACTACATCAATGGGTACATAATAGTTGAATATATTTATGGGGTACATGTAATGTTGTCATACAGGCATATAATGTATAATGATCAAATCAGGATAATTGGGTTATCTTTTACCTCAAGCATTTATCATTTCTTTGTGTTAGAAACATTCCAATTCTACTCTTTTATAGTTAAAGTATACAATAAATTATTAATTATAGTTACCCTGTTGCATTACTATTAGAAGGAATAAGCTCTATCAAACTGTATTTTTGTACCTATTAACCATCCTTGCTTTTTCCTCTCCTCCCTACTACCTTTCTTAGCCTCTGGTAACCATCATTCTATCTCCAGGAATTCAATTTTTTTTTAAATTAATTTTTAGCTCCCATATATGAGTAAGAACATGCAAAATTTGTCTTTCTGTGCCTGGTTTATTTCACTTAACATAATGACCTCCAGTTCTATCCATGTTGTTGCAAATAACAATCTCCCTTTTTTTTTAAACTATAAGTTCTGGGGCACATGTGCAGAATGTGCAGGTTTTTTACATAGGTATACACATGCCATGGTGGTTTGCTGCACCCATCAACCCATCATCTACATAAGGTATTTCTCCTAATGCTATCCCTCCCCCAGCCCCCCACCCACCAACAGGCCCCATTGTGTGATGCCCTCCCTGCCGTGTCCATGTGTTCTCGTTGTTCAACTTGGTCCAGAGCTGAGTTCAAGTCCTGGATATCTTTGTTAATTTTCTGTCTCATTGATCTAACATTAGAGGTGGGGTGTTAAAGTCTCCCACCATTATGATGTGGGAGTCTAAGTCTTGCACCCAGATTACTAAAGCAAGTTCTTAGAGACCTAAAATGAGACTTAGACCCCCACACAATAATAGTGGGAGACTTTAACACCCCACCGTCAATAGTAGACAGATCAACGAGGCAAAAGGTTAACAAGGATATCCAGGACTTGAACTCATCTCTGGACCAAGTGAACTTAATAGACATCTACAGAACTCTCCACCCCAAATCAACAGAATATACATTCTTCTCAGCACCTCATCGGATTTATTCCAAAATTTACCACATAATTGGAAGTAAAACACTCCTCAGCAATTGCAAAAGAACGGAAATCATAGCAAACAGTCTCTCAGACCACAGTGTAATCAAATTAGAACTCAGGATTAAGAAACTCCCTCAAAACTACACAACTACATGGAAACTAAACAACTTGCTCCTAAGTTACTACTGGGTAAATAACAAAATGAAGACAGAGTAGAAGATGTTCTTTGAAACCAGTGAGAACAAAGACACAACATACCAGAATCTCTGGGACACATTTAAAGCAGTGTTGTAGAGGGAAATTTATACCACTAAATGCCCACAAGAGAAAGCAGGAAAGATCTAAAATTGACACCCTAACATCAAATTAAAATAACTAGAGAAGCAGCGGCAAACACATTCAAAAGCTAGTAGAAGGCAAGAAATAACTAAGATCAGAGCAGAACTGAAGGAGATGGAGACATGAAAAACCCTTCAAATAATCAATGAATCCAGGGGCTGGTTTTTTGAAAAGATCAACAAAATAGACCACTAGCCAGACCAACAAAAAAAAAAGAGAAGAATCAAATAGATGCAATAAAAAATGATATAGGGGATATTACTACTGATCCCACAGAAATACAAACTATCATCAGAGAATACTATAAACACCTCTACACAAAAAAACTAGAAAATCTAGAAGAAATGGATAAATTCCTGGACACATACACCCTCCCAAGACTAAGCCAGGAAGAAGTTGAATCCCTGAATAGACCAATAACAGTCTCTGAAATTGAGGCAATAATTACTAGCCTACCAACCAAAAAAAGTCCAGGACCAGATGGATTCACAGCTGAATTCTACCAGAGGCACAAAGAGGACCTGGTACCATTCCTTCCAAAACTATTCCAAATAATAGAAAAAGAGGGAATCCTCCCTAACTCATTTTATGAGGCCAGCATCATCCTGATACCAAAACCTGGCAGAGACACAACAAAAAAAGAAAATTTCAGGCCAATATCCCTGATGAACATCAATGTGAAAATCCTCAGTGAAATACTGGCAAACTGAATCCAGCAGCACATCCAAAAGCTTATCCACCACGATCAAGTTGGCTTCATCCCTGGGATGCAAGGCTGGTTCAACATACACAAATCAAGCAACATAATCCATCACATAAACAGAACCAGTGACAAAAACCACATTATTTCAATAGATGCAGAAAAGGCCTTCGGTAAAATTCAACACCCCTTCATGCCAAACACTCTCAATAAGCTGGGTATCGATGGAACATATCTCAAAATAATAAGAGCTATTTATGACAAACCCACAGCCAATATCATACTGAATGGGTGAAAACTGGCACAAGACAGGGATGCCCTCTCTCACCACTCCTATTCAACATAGTATTGGAAGTTCTGGCCAGGGAAGTCAGGCAAGAGAAAGAAATACAGGATATTCAAATAGGAAGAGAGGAAGTCAAATTGCCTGTTTGCAGATGACATGATTGTATATTTAGAAAACCCCATTGTCTCAACCCCAAATCTCCTTAAGCTGATAAGCAACTTCAGCAAAGTCTCAGGATACAAAATCAATGTGCAAAAATCACAAGCATTCCTATACACCAATAACAGACAGCCAAATCATGAGTGAACACCCATTCACAATTGCTACAAAGAGAATAAAATACCTTGGAATCCAACTTACAAGGGATGTGAAGGACCTCTTCAAGGAGAACTACAAACCACTGCTCAAGGACATGAGAGAGGACACAAACAAATGGAAAAACATTCCATGCTCATGGGTGGGAAGAATCAATATCATGAAAACGGCCATACTGCCCAAAGCAATTTATAGATTCAGTGCTATCCCCATCAAGCTACCACTGACTTTCTTCACAGAATTAGAGAAAACTACTTTAAAGTTCATATGGAACCAAAAAAGAGCCTGCATAGCCAAGACAATCCTAAGAAAAAGAACAAAGCTGGATGCATCAGGCTACCTAACTTCAAACTATACTACAAGGCTACAGTAACCAAAACAGCATGGTACTGGTACCAAAACAGAGAGAGAGACCAATGGAACAGAACAGAGCCCTCAGAAATAACACCACACATCTACAACAATCTGATCTTTGACAAACCTGACAGAAACAAGCAATGGGGAAAGGATTCCCTATTTAATAAATGGTGTTGGGGAAACTGGCTAGCCATATGCAGAAAACTGAAGCTGGACCCCTTCCTTACATCTTATACAAAAATCAACTCAAGATGGATAAAAGACTTAAATGTAAGACCTAGGACCATAAAAATCCTAGAAGAAAACCTGGGCAGTACCATTCAGGACATAGGCATGGGCAAACACTTCACGACTAAAACACACAAAGCAATGGCAACAAAAGCCAAAATTGACAAATGGGATCTAATTAAACTAAAGAGCTTCTGCATAGCAAAAGAAACCATCAGAGTGAACAGGCAACTACAGAATGGGAGAAAACTTTGGCAATCTAGCCATCTGACAAAGAGCTAATATCCAGAATCTACAAAGAACAAACAAATTTACAAGAAACAAACAACCCCATCTAAAAGTGGGTAAAGGATATGAACAGACACTTCTCAAAAGAAGACATTTATGCAGGCAACAGACACATGAAAAAATGCTCATTATCTCTGGTCATTAGAGAAATGCAAATCAAAACCACAATGAGATACCATCTCACACCAGTTAGAATGGTGATCATTAAAAAGGAAACAACAAATGCTGGAGAGGATGTGGAGAAATAGGAACACTTTTACACTTGTTGGTGGGACTGTAAACTAGTTCAACCATTGTGGAAGACAGTGTGGCCATTCCTCAAGAATCTAGAACTAGAAATACTATTTGACCCAGTGGTCCCATCACTGGGTATATACCCAAAGGATCATAAATCATTCTATAAAGACACATGCACATGTATGTTTATTGCAGCAGTATTCACAATAGCAAAGACTTGGAACCAACCCAAATATCCATCAATAATAGACTAGATAAAGAAAATGTGTCACATATACACCATGGAACACTATGCAGCCATAAAAAATGAGTGCATGTCCTCTGTAGGGACATGGATGAAGCTGGAAACCATCATCCTCAGTAAACTATCATAAGAACAGCAAAGAACAGAAAACCAAACACCACATATTCTCACTCATAAGTGGGAGTTGGACAATGAGAACACATGGACACAGGGAGGGGAACATCACACACTGGGGCTTGTCAGGGAGTGGAGGGCTAGGGGAGGAATAATATTAGGAGAAATACCTAACGTAGGTGACAGGTTGATGGGTGCAGCAAAGCACCATGGCATGCATATACCTATGTAACAAAACTGCACATTCTGCACATGTACCTCAGAACTTAAAGTACAATAATAAAAAATAAATTTTAAAAACCCACCTACTCAGGCCTCAGCAATGGCGGATGCCCCTCCCCCAACCAAGCCTGAGCATCCCAGGTCGACCTCAGACTGCTGTCCTAGCAGTGAGAATTTCAAGCCAGTGGATCTTAGCTTGCTGGGCTCTGTGGGAGTGGGACACACTGATCCAGACCACTTGGCTCCCTGGCTTCAGCCCCCTTTCCAGGAGAGTGAACGGTTCTGTCTTACTGGCATTCCAGGTGCCACTGGGGTATTGAGAAAAAAACAAACAAACAAAAAACTCCTGCAGCTAGCCCAGTGTCTGCCCAAACAGCCGCCCTGTTTTCTGCTTGAAACCCAGCACCATGGTGGTATAGGCACCTGGTCCTGGTCTGCCAGTTGCAAAGACCATGGGAAAAGCACAGTATCTGGGCCGGAGTGCATTGCTCCTCCAGGTACAGTCTCACAGCTTTCCTTGGCTGGGGGAGGGAAGATCCCCTGACCCCTTGCACTTCCCAGGTGAGGCGATACCCCACCCTGCTTCAGCTTGTCCTCCGTGGGCTACACCCACTGTCCAACCAGTCCAAATGAGATGAACCAGGTACCTCAGTTGGAAATGCAGAAGTCACCCGCCTTCTGCGTCAATCTCTCTTAGAGCTGCAGACCGGAGCTATTCCTATTCAGCCATCTTGACAGTGAAACCAGAATCTCATTCTTTTTAATGGTTAAATATTATTCCATCCTGTGTATATACCACATATTCCTTATTCATTAATCTATTGATGGATACTTAGGTTGATTCCATATGTTGTCTATTGCAAATAGTGCTGCGATAAACATGGGAGTGCAGATATGTCTTCAATATGCTGGTTTCCTTTCTTTTGGGTATATACCCAACAGTGGGATTGCTGGATCATACAGTAGTTTTATTTTCAGTTTTTTGAGGAACCTCCATACTGTTCTCCATAGTAGCTGTACTAATTTTCATTCCCACCAACAATGTATGTACAAGGGTTCCCTCTTCTCTACATCCTCACCAGCATTTATTATTGCCTGTCTTTTGGTTAAAGCCATTTTAACTGGGGTGAGATGATTCATTATAGTTTTTGCTTACATTTCTCCAGTAATTACTGATGTTGAGCATTTTTCCATAACCTGTTTGCCATTTATAAGTCTTTTGTGGAATGTCTGTTCAGATCTTTTGCCCATTTTTTAATTGGATTTTTTACCTTCTTGCTATTGAGTTATTTGAACTTAAGTATCCTGGTTATTAATCCCTTGTCAGAGGGGTAGTTTGCAAATATTTTCTCCAATTCTGTGGGCTGTCTCTTTGTTGATTGTTTCCTTTGCTGTGCAGAAGGTTTTTAACTTGATGTGATCCTATTTGTCCATTTTTGCTTTGGTTGCCTGTACTTTTGAGGTCTGTCTCAAGAAATTGTTGCCCAGATCAATGTCCTGGAGTGTTTCCCACATTCTGGAGTGTTTTAAGTCTTTAATCTATTTTGATTTGTTTTTCATATATAGCAAGAGATAGGGCTCTAGTTTCATTCTTTTGCATTTTCTCAGGCAATTTATTGAAAAGACTGTCCTTCCCCCATTGTGTAGAGAACCAAGTCTTAACACTCTCTTGAGATGTCAGTTGTTGCTATGGGAATGGTCATGGCAGACTTAGATGACATCCTTCGAGGTTTGCCACCTCTCCCTCAGTACACTTCCCACTGTGAGCTGGAAAAGGCACAGAATGAAGAGCACCAGCCCAGCTTGTAGACTGAGGAGGTGGAAGTGGAGGTGAGGCATGGATGGGCAGTAGAGACTTCCTGGAGGAAATGGAGTTGAGCTTTGATACATGGTCGCAGCTTAGCCTGTCATGGGAGCATGGGGAAGAATCCCAAGCAGAGAGCACAGCTTGCTTAAAGTCCAGGAACCCTGAGTTAATGTAAACGGGTTCAGAAAAGTACAAGGGATTTGGTATGGCTGCAGCAAAAGTCGTGGAGCTGGGGAAGGATCAGAGATGAGGCTAGAAAGAAAGGCAGCACTGAGCCATGGAGGCCTTCAGTGCTGCACTAAGGAGCTTGGACTTTGTCCTTTAGGCCAAACATGCATTTTAGAAAGATCAGCATTCCTGCCTCTGGAGGTTGGAAGGGAGATCCATTAGGGAGCTGACCCAGTTGTCCCAGTGAGAGAGAGAAGTTGGTGGCCTGAACCAGGGCAAGTGTGATGGGAAAGGGATAAGGGGACAGTCAGATGACACAAGAGGTAGAATTGCCAGGACTTGAGGCTTAATTGGATGCTGAAAGGATAAATAAATGAAAATGTCCATGTTTCTCACAAATACCTGAGACAGAAACACAGGAGTAGGTTCTGGGGAAAAAGTGAGTTTGACCACATACTCAAGTGCCATTAAGCTACAAGGGGTTCAATTATAAGGACTTCCACCCACCAAAGCAATTCTGCCTGCTTGGGAGGCCAAAGTCTAGTTGAGCACAAGTTTGGTGGTAACTCAGAGATGCTCAGACAGTCCAGGCTGCCACCTCAGACTTGCAGCCAGCAACCTAAAGGGTCCAAGCCCTGAAAGGATTTCACTACAAAAATTGGGGGTCTCCTATTTGCTGCTATAGGGCTGATATGAGGAGCAGAACATCAAGGGGCTTTGGGTCATAAACTGAGTATGAATGGCTACAAACATTCTGGAACATCAGTAGCATGGGGGAAAATCATGCATGTTAGGACTTAGGGAGCCCAATGGCCTAATAGACAGTAACCAAGAAGCTGACTTTGGTTGAAACCAGTACTGATGACTCCAGAGGTCCAATTAGGGGCATGGACCCTAGGAGCAGGAAGCCCCAGGCCTCTGGTGATGCTCAAATGCGGGCCAATGATGGGTTGTCCCAAGAAACTAGGCTTTTCAGAGAGGGGACCCAGCCAATGGCTATGGGGAGCAAGACCCAGCCCCTGGGGTAAGAGCTGTAGGTGCAAACAGGTGTGCCACAGCCCAGCTAGGTAGACAGAACTACCTAGGGGTGGGGAGGTCTCTCTCGTAGCGAAGAACTAGGGCTCTGTGAAGAGAGCTGTGGCACATATTCAGTCTTCCAGAGGAGACCAACATATCAGTGATGGGCGAGCCTGCAGTTTCATGGGAATGCTGACCTCCTGGGATCTGGCCACACAGATAATGTCAGCCCTCACCAGCCACTTGGCCTGAGGCTCCCAAATCTCTGCATGTTGCCTCTATGCCCTCTGACCCCACTGTCTGCCCTGGCCCCTAGGGAGGACCCATCCAGAACCGCAAGTCTAAACGCTGTCTGGAGCTGCAGGAGAATAGCGACCTGGAGTTCGGTTTCCAGCTGGTGTTGCAGAAGTGCTCAGGCCAGCACTGGAGCATCACCAACATCCTGAGGAGCCTGGCGTCCTGACCCACCGGGGCCACTTCCGGCTGCCTCTTTGCTACTGTGTAGCACCTGCTGCAATGTTGCCTGCTGTCCACGTGGGGTTGTTTGGAGTCTGGGGAACCAGGTTAGTGGGCCCCCAAGAAGAGCTTTTTATTTCCTATTCAATTTTCATGGAGTTTATAGAAAGATGCTGATTGGTAGGTGATGGTATGATATCAAACTATTTTGCAGTTGTAAATAGGGGACAAATGGAAAATATTTATAACTGACAATAAAATATTATTAAGAAAACGGTTTTGCAGTCATTTGGTGCTCTGTGGAGATTCATGCCTGGCTCCTTTGAACTTGGAGTTCTTGTAGCCAAAGATGTGTCCCTATGTGCTCCCTTCTGGCTTCTCGTCCTTCAGAAAGGGGGCTTTAATGACCAGCACTCAGGGGGAGCTTGTTGTAGAAGCTGCCAGCTCTCTTCATTAGATCCAAGGCAGCAAGAAGGGCACTGTGACCTCAGGTTCCAACCCAGAGGGACGGTCCCCTCTGCCTCTCCCATGGCAGGTACCCCTCTGGAAGATACCTGCAGCCCTTCATTCCTGAGGAACCACAGTTGCTCACTGGTCACTGGAGTGTCATCTGCTGGGCTTCAGGCCACTGTGCCCTCTCCTGAAGTTGCCAACTCACCTCCTCCTTCACCCCCCAGAGCTGCCCCCGGGCCCAGCCCCTCGCCAGGACACTGCCTGTGTCCATTTGCCAAGACCGCTCAGGCTCCTCCCATGAATCAGGGGTTGTCAGTTTCCTTCAGCTGCCATAACAGATCTCCACACACTGGGTGGCTTACATAACAGAAAATGATCGTCTCAGTTTGGGAGGCTAGGAGTCCAAAATCAAGGTATTGGCAGGGCTGGTTCCTTCTGTGGGCTGGGAGGGGAATCTGCTCCAGGCCTCTCTTCTGGCTCCTGGTAGTCTCAGGCCTTCCCTGGTGGGGCGATGGCCATCTTCTCCCCTGTGTCTTTACGTTGTCTTCCCTCTGTATGTGTCTGTCTCTGGGGCCCAAATTTCCTGTCTTTAGGAGGATCCCAGTCATATTGAATGACGGACCACCCTAACAACCTCATTTAACTTGACTATCTCTGTAAAGATTATCTCCAAACAAGGTCACATTCTGAGGTACTGGGGGTGAGGACCTTACCATATCCTTTTGGGGGACTCAATTCAGCCCTTAGCACCTGGCTCACTCACGCAGGGCTCCAGGTCAGCCCCTCTGGGCCAGCCTCAGGACAGCAGCGACCCCCAGAGTGGAATCATCTTTCTCAGAGCCTGCTGCCCAACTCGCAGTTCTTCCAACACCTTCAGCAGGATGTTCCTTGCTGCAGTCCAGCAGCCCTTCTTCTGGTTGGGGGAAATCCCCTTTTTCTGGTTTGAAGGACTCCCCCCATCCCCCTGCCCAGCACCCCCTCCAGCTCCCTAGCTCACAGCAGAGCAATGACCAATAACAGGTGCTAAGACAGGAAGGACAGGAAGTCCCTTCTGCTCAGGTTTCAGCCCCTCCCCCATCCTCAAGTTCCCTGGGTCCTCTTTCCACAGGGATTCTCCTACTCTGGATCAGTAATTTATAGTTGAAAATTGATGAGCATGGTGGAACCCCCTGTACCTATGGGACCCTCAAGGGAAGAGAGGCCTGTTGTCTCAGGCACTCTAACACACCCAGAAATCTATCCAGCCCAGGGCTCCCCAGGCCATATCATAGACTCCCCTTCAAGTTCACATTTAACTCCCTAAACAGCCCCTTGGGCTCCACTGCAGACCAATGAAAGGACAGCCAGACATTCTCCAGGCTGGCCACACCTAATGGCCACCACCTACCACCCAGGGGTCAACACAGGGAGCAGGAGCCTCAAGAGGAAAGAGGCTCCCCTGGGGTTGCAGGCACTGCCTTTGCCATGCCCTCAAAGCCAGGGCTCCAACATCCTCTTCCCCCGTACTTTCTTCCATACGGAACTCGACTGCACTCATCCCTGTGCTTATTCCAAGGGGCATCTCCCTCTGGCTGTAGCTGTCCCATGCTCCTACATTCACTCTGTTACAGTCTCACTCTACCCAGCTTTCTTCACCTCGAAGCCACCACTTCCATAATCTCCCTTGCATCATGCCCTGCCCCAGTATTCCCAAAGTCCCTAAACTACAGCATCAGCATCATCTGGAAACTTCCTAGAAACGCATGTCTGGGGCCCCATCCCAGACCTCTGGAAGCAGAAAAGATCTGTGGTATAACAAGCCCTCCAGGTGATTCTGATTTCCTGTTGAAGGCTGAGAACCACTGCCCTGCACCCACCCTGGCTCAGGCCACACCACCCTCCCCCTCCTGTGTGCGCCTAGGCCTCTGTCTTCAACAACATCCATTCATGCTACTCTACCTCCTCGTGCCTGCAGCCACCTGCATCACACCTTCACTCCCCACCCCACGTCCATGGTGCAGAGGACTGAGAGTGAATGCTGGAGCCAGACAGCCTGGGTTCAAGTCCCGGCCCTGCCACTTACTAGCTAGGTGACCTTGGGCAGCTGCTTGACCTCTTTGTGCTTCTGCTCCCTCTCTTCAAAAAGTGGGGAAACTAATAGGGTATCTTTTATGGGGTTGTGAAAATTATGAATAAATTTATATGAAACAGAATAGTAATGGGTACATTGTAAGTGGTATAAAGTCTTAGCTATTATTACTTCATCCATTGGCATCCTGACACCCAGTTGCTGTCACTGAGATCCACACCTTGCTACCGTCTACACCCACAATTGGCCATGCCTGTCAATGTCCATATCCCACCTCACCTGTGCTAACACCCACTTGTGTCTCTACCACCTGCCTGGAGGCACCTGTTCTCACTGCTGCCTGTAGTCACATACCTACAAGTTTCACACATCCCTGTCCTCTCACTGCTCTCTGTAGTCACATACCTACAAGTTTCACACATCCCTGTCCTCCTATAAAATGCGCCCAACATCAGCCCACTCCCAACGACATCTACACCCTGAGGGGCCAGCCTAAGAGCAAGCAGCCTCCCCTATAAGCCAACCTGGGGGCAGTTAAAACAGGGCAGGGGAGCAGCTCCCTCCTGAGACAGCAGCTCACCATTTCCCTGGGTCTGGATGCCCAGGGGCAAGAAGAGGTCCCAACATGGCCCCTGAGGACCCTGACCTCCTGGGAGTGGGAACCATATGGCCAGTCCAAGATCTCTACATCTCAGAGGTATAAGAGAAGAAGCAGAGATTCTGGTGGCGCTGGGGCAGAGGCAGGAGGTCAGAGCACAAAGCAGCAAAGAGGGTGAGGAGGCCCCAGTCCACATCCAGCCTGACCCTGTCCCAGCCTCAGCCAGCTGCTGCTGCAAGCTAGTAGTGGCTGTTTAGGGGCTCTCTGAACATGCTGGAGTGAAATTGGTTTTTTCTTAATGATTTGCACATTAAACACCTGTGCTTCCTGCTTCCCCTGCCTTCCCTGATACTGGAAAGGACTCTTTTAGCCTGTGCTGTAAGACTTCCTATTCAGCCACCCCTGCTGCCTGGCCCACCACCCAGTTCCCTAACTCAGCTCCCAACCTCGCCTAGTTCTTGCCCATGGTCCCCTCTGTTATGAGTAATGAAAGAAGAGAATGGGCTCCTCACACCCCCCAGAAGATGGACACAATTGTCAGCAGCAACAATGGCAGAAGCCAGAGTACACTGACTGTATCCTGGCCAGACTCAAAGTCACTGCTGGCCACGCACGGTGGCTCACGCCTGTAATCCCAGCACTTTGGGAGGCCGAGGTGGGTGGATAATCTGAGGTCAGGGGTTCGAGACCAGCCTGGCCAACATGGTGAAACCCAGTCTCTACTAAAAATATAAAAATTGGCTGTACTCCCAGCTACTCGGGAGGGTGAGGCACAAGAATCACTTGAACCCAGGAGTTGAGGAGTTTGAGGCTGCAGTGAGCCAAGGTCATGCCACTGCACTCCAGCCTGGGCAACAGAGTGAGACTCTGTCTCAAAAAAAAAAAAAAAAAAAAAAAAAAAGTCACTGCCAACAGCCATATAGCTCCAGCAGCCCGCATCTCTGCCTGAGGCCTTTCTCTGGCCATAGGCACCTGCTTAGCCCATGCAGGGCAGACTGGAAGTATCAGAGCGCTTAGTTCATAGGAACAACCCCCAGCCAACAAGGGATAGGCTTCCTCACCCTTCAGGGGTGCAAATTGGAAGCCTGATCCTGTAGTCTCTCACAGGCCCTGGAGGGACTGAGCCCCAGTTGCTCCTGAATGCCCCTGGCGTTTTCTCCCTTTCCTGTCTCATATCCCTCACTCCTCTGCACTTGCCCCCAATCACCTCCCAAATGCTTGTCCCTGAGTCTGCTTCTGGGAGAAGCAGCTTATGCCCACTCCTTCGGATTGTCCCCACCTATGGCCCATCTGCACCTGGACACCAGTGATACCCAGATCCACATGTGCACCCCAAAGCTCTCCTCTAAGTTCCAGGCTTGATCTCTCACTGCTGATGGGCCCTGGGCAGGTGTGTGGCCATAATGCAGACAATGATGATCTGAGGGCCCCCATAAAGCCCGGCCCAGGGACCAGGACCAGCACCACCTCCACCAGGTGCTCGAACCAGACACTCCTTGCGACTGAGCTCTTCCTGTCCTCACCCTCCACCACCCCTTCTTGCCCTCAGTACATCATGGCAGTGATGCCTCCGAAACAGTTCTGAAATCTTCCCCAAGCCTCTTCAACACTCACACAGACAGCCTCCCCAACTCATCTGTCCTCCACACTGTGATAGTTACAAAGGTCTTTCTGAAATACAAATATGATCAGATCCCTTCCTGCCTGAAATCTTCAGTGGGTCTCATCAAAAATTTTAAATGACTAGCTCAGGCACCAGCCTTAAAGCTTCCTCCTTTGGTGAATCCAGAGGCTGAGTGTCAGAAGCCCAGTGTCCTGGCTGCCACACACACCTGGTGGCATGGTGTTAGTGCCCCATATCCTCTCCCCTATTTTGAGGAAGTTTTGGGGGAGGTATATTAGTTTGCTAGGGCTGCCATTGCAAAGTGCCACAAACTGGGGAGCTTCAACAACAGAAAGGTATTGGCTCACTGCTCTGGAGGCTGGGAGGCCAAGATCAAGATGTTGGCAGGGGTAGCTCCTTCTGAGGGCTGTGAGGGAAGGATGGCATGGATCAGTTCTGGGTCTTCTCCTTGGCTTGTGCATGGCCTCTTCTCCCTGTGTCTCTTCACATCATCTTCTTTCTATGCATGTTTCTATTTCCAAATCTCTTCTTCTTCTAAGGATGCCAGTCGTATTGGATCAAGACTTACCCAAATGACCTCACACTAACTTCATTCCCTCTGTAAAGACCCTATCTCCAAATGAGATCACATTCTGAAGTACTGGCGGTTAGGACAAATTTGGGGTCAGGTGACACAATTCAGCCTCGAAGCTCCCTCCTTCAAGGAACAGGGACATAGAGAAGGGGTGGTGAGGGCCAGGCCCCCGGAGGCTGCCTACGCTCATCCCGCCTTGCTCAGGCAAGTCCTTCCTTGTTGGGGGACATCCCCATGGTCCTGGCCTCCACAGAGATAAGAGTGGGCACTTCACAGGTGACAGGGAATTTCTGCATACGTATCTGAGGCATTCATCATTGTCCTCCATGTCCACATCTCTTTTAAGGAAAACTATCCCAACCACAGTCCCAGGTGTGACCCTGTTTGTGCCATGACCATAGCTGATTCAGCCTGACCCATGGACAGGTATTTTGTTGGCTGCTGAGTAGGTAATGACTAAGCACAAAATGATCAGCTGGGGCCAATCAAATTTTGCCTTGAATTTGCACCATGACACACAATATTCAGCCAATTGAAGGCGGCCAGGACCAATGGCCATGCACAGGATGTGCCCAGGGAAGAGCCAGCCCCAGAGGACCAAGAAACCAGAGCCCTGTGCAGGCTGGGATCATGGGGAAAACCACAACTAAGCAGAGAAAAGAAAGGAGCTGATGAGCAAAAGGCAGCAAACTGGCCCTGGAGCCGCCTGGGTTTCCTCCTCCCAGACCCAACCCATACACACCCTGATGTTTTTTCTTTTCCCTCAGCTGGTTGACCAGCTCCCTGCTCTTTACAACAAACAAGACTGATAGAAGCAGGATGTAAAGATTTTAGATAGCAGGACCTACTCCCTCACAGCCCCTCGCCCATGGGGGAATGCACACACAATCCCTACAACGGCTGTGCACACATGCAACAGAGGTGCACACGTTTCACCATCTATGTACACATCCATGCACAGGCTAACATAGCCACACACATACCCATATGCACACACATGCAGCAGGTTGGACACATGCAGACATACATGTACATACTCAGATACACAAACGTGCATGAGTGCAAACACACTGACTCCAAAGAGAAAAGGGATTTCTGCTCCTCTCAGAATCTGCTTTTATAAGAATAGGGCTGTCATCATTTGACATGGCCCTTGTGAAGCAAAGGTTGTTGGAAATCAGAGCTCTTTTATTGTTACCATTTCTAATTACAAGCAAGAGATGTAAGGGGGTTCTGAGGCAAGACAGAAGCATTCACTCTCTGCCCTTCAGATTCTATCACCATGGTCACCACACTCTAAAACCCGGTAAAACAAACACAGGATAGTCACCCAAAAACATGTCATCTCTCAGCCATGCTCCTTCTCCTGCCTTCAGCTCCAAACAGGAAGGAGGGGAATGAGGTAGACACCCTAGACCACATCTAGCACCTGACCCCATAAGACCCTCAAGTCCCACTGCCCTGCCCTCTGCCTCAGCCAACCTCTCTACCCACAGTCAGGAATTTTAACCTTCCTTGTTGTTTTGGAAACAAGATTGGGCAGAAAGGGCCTGGAGAGACATTAGCCCTAATGTGGGTGTCTTTTAAAATTATATGGTGTAGCCACATCGTGGAAACCAGGTTTTAAAGATTGTCACCACATAATGTCTCTATGTCCCTGTCCAATTGAGCCAAGTGGTCCAGATCTGCACCCTCTGAGTATCTCTTCCTCCCCATGAGCCCCTCCCATTGCCTTCTGGCTCCTGCCGCTGCCACCCTCTCCACAGCCTCTAGGGGGCACTGTGTCCCTTTGTGCTCCCACCCCTAGGTTCCTTTACGGTCCAGGTGAGGTACGCTAGAATTTCCAAAAGGAACTGAACTACTAAAGGAGGACTCCAAGGAAATGATCCTCAAACCAAAGAGACAGCGTGAGAGTTATTTCTCCCCGGTACTTTCTGCTCCCTTAAGTTGTTCTACTCATGCCTTTCCACGGGCCTGGTCTGTCTTCGGTTTCTAATCATGGAAATGCCCCTGGTAGAACCTGACCCTTTCCCCAACAAGGGGGAAAAAAGCCGCTTCTGTACTCAGGATATGAGTCAGGGCCTCGGATCTGGGGAAGGGGAGATGAAATGAAGAGAGTTTAACAACCGAAGTTCTTCAAAAGCTTGGCTAGGGTAGGGTGACACACCCTGAGACAAGAGCAGAGGCCCTTCCTACCCTTAGAGCTAGAGGGGCAAGGAGAGGGAGGAGTGCCACCAGGCTCACTGGAGGCTGTAGCCAGCAGGACCCACAGCCAAAGGCGGAGGAACCCCCATTACAGAAACCACAGCCGAGCCAAGAGGGAAAAACCACAGCCAAACGAAGGGGGAAAAACCCCTCTTCTCCATCTGCTGTCAGATATTCCACCAAAGCCTCCCACTGGCCAAACCCAGCTGGGGGTGGGGGTTGGGGGAGCCACTGATTCAGCCCACAGGGGTCAATACAGAGCAGGCCAAGAAGAGCAGGGAATGAGTCACCAGTACACGCCACCCTCAGCCTAGCCCTGGTCTGGACGTCACAGGCCACTTGCCCATCCTGTCTTGCCAGCTCGCATCCCTCTCCCAGTCCCTGAATACTCTTACATGGACACTAACCATACCACACCCTTTGACATTTAACCATTCCTTTTATTGATAAGAGAGAGGAGGCAGGAGAGAGATCTCCCCAATTACAGCATGAGCCCCCTGAAGACATCATTGGCACTGCATCCTTCTGTCCGATTCCTCTGGGGTCATTGAGACCCAGACCCCCTCTCATAGGCTCAGTTCCTCCTGATCTCTAAGGAGGGTGGTCATGAACAGCCCCAGCCCCATCAGCATGCAGGGACCTGCAGTTTTGATGCCCTAGATGAGTCTGGAGTGAGTTTTGATCTTGTAGCCTTGGAATCGCAAACAGACTCCATCTGTTTAAGGCCATTCAGTTGGTCCTGGCTGCCTGAAGTGATGTGTTGGGGAGGATTCTGAGGGTCTGGCTTCCATAGGCAGGAATATCAGAGAGGATGAGCAGGAGATGGGTGAAGTGTGTGTGTGTGTTATACATTTGGCCTTTCCATCCTGCCCTTTTTACCCCATCTGCTGTGCTGGCTGAAGATGTCCTTCTCCCAGCAGGAACTGAGTATCCCCAAAAACCTCAGCCCACTGGGTTGGTGCTCTGGAGCTCCACCTTGGCTAGGGTGCTACCACCAAGGGGTCAGACCTATTCATAAGTGCTATGCCCTGCTCCATAGACACAAACCCTTGGTCATGGTCACCTGCCCAAACCATGCGAACCCTCCAGATGCATTTGAGGTGCTGGCCTTTGCTATGGATGCAGTTTCCTCAGCCCTTCCCTCTTTGAACTCTGGCTCCCTTCCCTTTCCATCAGGGAAGGGGTCTCCAGTCTCAGTATATCTGCTCACCTGCTGAGCTCACTGGATTATGTGTGATGTGTAAGAAGATCCTAAAAACGATAGTAACATCAACTAATTGATGACTTCTATGGCCAGGCACTGAGGTGAGTACTTCTATTTTCACATTTAATATTCAATATAACCTTATCACATAGCACTATTATTAGCACCCTGTTTTACAGTTGAGAAAACTAAGGCACAGAAAGGCCAAATCATTCAATAAGGACATATAACTAGCAGAGGCTGGATTTGAACCCAGGGAGGCTGACTGTAGAGCCTTCCCTTTTATCCTCTTCTATACTATTCTGCCTCCATTCTGGACCCTGGGAACTCCACAATAACTTTATGCTGGAAGCTTCCATTGATACCAAAGTGTCCCACCCTGAAGTTCTACCTGGACCAAAGGAGCAATGACAACTAACACCTATAGAAGTGCCAAACCTGGCCCAGTAATATACCAGTGCCCTACCAACTCACTTAAACGCATGTTATCCTACAAGGTGGTTCCAGTACTATCATTTTACCGAAGAACAGACTGAGACACAGAGGTTAAATAGTTTGCCCACAGCTAGCAAGTAGTAGCAGCCAGAATTTGTACTCAAGCTCCCTGCTGCCAATCATCTGTGGTCTTAACCACCATAACCTGCTACCTCCCAGCTACCTGACTGCCTACACACTTGCTGCAGAATCCACAGGAAAACCCCTCTGGGAACCAACTTCCTGTAGCTCCATGTGCTGCCAGGGCTGTAAGCACCGCCCCCTGCTTCAATTCCCTAGCGAGCCTGCCCTTCCAAACGTGACCATGGTGATTAATGAGCCAATTATTTCTGTAGAAGACATCGTACAAAATAAATAGCCCATTTCCCTTCAATTTACTGTTTTAATAAATAAATAGCGCTCCATGCTCTGGTTTTGTTTATTGCTGCTCATACCTGAAAGTTTGTGATGAATCTTCTTGTTGTTCATTTCCAAAATTAATCAGATCTGCCTGATGACTTTGAAATATAGGACTGCATTTGTCCTTCAATGTTAACATCAAGACACCCAGGGCTGGGGGCAGGGGGATGAGGATGGGGAAAGGCAGGTCTGAGGAAAGACTGAGCAGAGGGCAGGATGCCCAGAGCTCTGGATGCATACCATGCACACTGAGGCCTGAGTGCCCACACCCAAGAACTGTGGCCAGGGAGGCTCAGAATGCAGTGTCATGATTTATGGTTCAAGGAAAACCATCAGGAGCGACGAGCACATGAGGAAGAGCAGAAACTCCTCTTTCCTCTGCTTGAAACTTTGGCCAATTGGCCAAACCAGGGATGCTGAACAAAAAGATTCCAACCAAACTTCACCGAATGGGCCAAACTCACAAAGGTGTTTACCTTCTTTCCAGGGGTCACAGCAATTGCATAGTCATTTATTCAACTGGTTCTTTTGTAGACCCCTGGGTATGGGCACAGAGGAAAAGAGCAGAAGTCTGGGTGTCTGTTGTAAGGTGCTTACTATCTGAAAGGATGTCTTGGGAAAATGGTAGCTCCTCAGTGTACAATGTGATCAGAAGTAAAAGAAATTCCACAATTGAATGTCTGTGATGTGCATTTATATTCTATATGCTTTGACATTTATCTTATCAAGTCTTACAATATAGCTCATGAGGTAAATAGTAACTACCCATTTTATAGATGAGGAAAGGAAGAGGTTCAGATGAGATCAATAACTTGCCCAAGTTCTCAGAGCTACTAAGTGAAAGTGAAATAATTCAAATTCGTATCTAGGTCTTCAGACTCGAGGACCAGTGTTGTTTTCATATAGAATGTAGGTTTATTCTGTGTGTGAGTGTGTGTATGTGTGTGAGTGAGTGAGTGAGTGAGAGAGAGAGAGAGAAATCTGGGCTGGGATAGTCCAAGAATGCCACAGAGAAGAGGTGGTCATTATAAACTGGGCTTTTATGGGTGAATAGGAGTTTTCTGAACTGAAAAGGATAAGAGAATGACATGTCAGCTAGAAAGACAACTTAGGTCTGACTTAAAGTAATAGTAAAGGAAGGTGAGGAGATAAATTATCAAGCATGGTGAATGACTGGCTATGAGGTGTGAGAGAGAGAAAGGCATATACTTAGAACATGGTCACTTCCCTTCACCTGGTATCTCTTGGCAGTGAGGGGATCTGTCTTACATCTGCCCCCGATCTTCCCTCAGCTCTCTCCAGGATGCTGCCTCATCCACCAGCTGAGGCTAGAATAGGCCAGCTGCCTCACGTTAATTCTCCATGCCTCCACCACACAAGGCTGTCAGGTAGACCAGACTTCTCTCACATGTTAGTGGTAGCAAAGGCAAATCACAGATGTGGGAGCAGGCCAGGTTTTCCATTCATGCTTGCTTTATAAAGCTTCCTCATAGTTCAAGGGGAAATACACAAATACAAAGGTTAATCCTTCACAGGGTGTCCATCCCCTCATGGACAAAGCTCAGCTCAGAGCCTGAGTCTCTGGTCCTCGGACCTGTCCTCTGGGAGAGTGTCCCCTTCTGCAGTCTCTATGAAGAGACACTGTGTGGCTCTCCTTCCCACCGACATGTCTAGAATTTAAAAGAAGATCACCTCCTACACACCCCAATTATCATTGCAGCCTCCTCTCCTGTCTCCCCTGACTGGTCCTAATCTCCTCCACTCCAGGGTTTCTCAGCATGTGATCCACCCCTACCTGCATCTCCAGCTGGGATCACTGGTGTTTGTAAGATGCAGATTTGGGAGCCCCCTGCTGCAGATCTACCCAATCAGGATCACCCAGCTAACACTTTCTAGTCCTTTGGGATTCAGCTTAAAAGTTACCTCCTCTGAAAACGTCCCTGAGCCTCCAGGGTGAGGCTGGGCCCCCCTCCGTGCCCTTCTGTAATTGGTTATCTGCCCTGCCGGACTGAGCTCTGTGACAGCAATGATTTTGCTTCCTTCCTGTGTTCCGGTACCCACTCCAGCACCTTGAGGAGAGCAGGTAAACCAAAGGAAGGGAGGAAGGGAATGGGATGACCATGCTTGGCTGCCTTCTTCCCAGCGGGTGAGGATTTGGACCAATTCTTCTTACCCTAAACTCAGCCTCTGAGTTTCAGAGTAACCCTGACTTGGAGAGTTCCAGACATGGAACCAGGTAAGTATAGGGAGGACCATCCACTGCGATTCCTGGTTAACAATGCATCTCTAGCAAGGCCACAGCCTTGCTAGACCTGGGTCTGGAATCCCTGTTGGCCTTGCCAGGCCCCTTCCCCTTGGGACTGAACACTTGGTCTGGCTGCAGAATAATCCTTCCCTGGGACTCTGCTCCCACATCGACCTATCCTTAAAATCTTGGGACTCCCACCCCTCTGTAAATAAAAGAAGACCAATATCAGCTTTGCCCTAAGTGAGAGAGTATGTATGTATGTATGTGTGTGTGTGTGTGTGTGTGTATGTGTGTATGAGGGCAGGCATGAAGCGTGAGTGCAGGGTGGTATGCTGGCTTGTGCACATGTGCATATGTGCATAAGGGTGCTGTTATTGTCCCTAAGGATATTTCAGAATATGCTGTGGAATGAGTTTTTTTGTCTGTGATACATGTATATATAGCCAGGGTTTTTTATGTGTGTATGCACAAGGTAGTTTTTCTGACATTGCTATGATTGAGCTTGTTTTTATTTCCTTTATATTTATTTTATCTGCATTCAACAGTTCTTTGCAGAGTCTCCACAGATCTCTTGAAATCATTTGTTTACCTATACTGTCCTTCCTGCTAGGCGATGAGAGCCTTGAAGGCAGAGACATTACTTGATTTGTCTTTGCATCCCCAGCTTCTAGCACAGTGCCTGACATGCCTGCATGTGTTCATTCTTTCATTCCTTCATTCAACATATATGCATCCATCTTCTAACTATGTGCTGTATGTTGGGGACACAACCATGCATGAGGAGACACACAGTCACTGCCCTCATGGAGCTTAAAGTCTAGTGGAAAAGACAAATACTAATCAAATAATTAAACAAATAATGTAAAAGTGCAACTGTAGAAAGTACTAAGAAACGGACATACAGAGGCCAAGCTGGGTGGATCACCTGAGGTCAGGAGTTCGAGACCAGCCTGGCCACATGGTGAAACCCTGCCTCTACTAAAAATGCAAAAATTAGCTGGGCATGGTGGTATGTGCCTGTAATCTCAGCTACTCAGGAGGCTGAGGTGGGAGAATTGCTTGAACCCGGGAGGCAGAGGCTGCAGTGACCTGAGATTGCACCACTGCACTCCAGCCTTGGTGACAGAGCAAGACTCCATCACAAAAAAAGGGGGGGACACACAGAATCCTGACAGGGTATAAAAGGCAGAGTAAACTAGTCAGGGAAGTGAGAGGTGGATTCTGAGGAAATGACACTTAAGCTGACATGCACATGAGAAGGCATGACTGGAGGATAGAGGCATGTCCTTCCATTCTGCATAAATAGTCCATGGAGTGGCAGTGAGAGGGCCTGTAGGAAAGCTCATTGTGGGGAACCAGAGGAGTGAAGGGGCACTAGGGGGAAGATGGGGGTGGAAGGTGGCTGGTACTGTCCCATGCAGGGCCTCTATATGCTTTGTTAAATATAGAGTCCTTCTCTTCCGAGTGAAGGAAGCCACTGAAAAGTTGTAAGCAGGCAGATGACAGGATCAGTTGTATTTGATGGCTAAATAGAGTGGATAGGATGAAGGCAAACCCAATCCGTGGGTAGACCAGGTAGCAGGTAGGAATGGTGGTAACTTGGACTAGGCTCATGGCAGTGAAGATGGAGAGAAGAGTAAATTTCAGAGGCATTTAGGAGGTAGAGTAGATAGATCATAGCAGGGGCTTGAATATGGAACCTGAGGAAGACAGAAGAGTTGAGGACAGAAAAAGGCACATTCCTGGTCTAGAGAACCCTTCAAGAGAACCAGTTTGGAAGGCAAGAGCCTGAACTCATTGTCTTAAACCTATTGAGTTTGGGGGCCCTTTGAGATGTCCAGATGAAATGTCAGAAGAATCTGACAGTAGGATATGTGGGTCTGGAGTGTGAACATGGCAGGCGATTAATAATCGTGTCCTAAATTGATGTTTCCAGCTTCTTGCTCCCTTCTACCATTTCTTTTCATCAAGAGAGAATGATGGTTCTTAGAAAATTTAGAAATGGGCATGACTCACCTTGGATAGAGGCTTCGGAAATGAGAAGGCTCTATAAACCCAAGTCATTACCAACTGCCAGGTGTACAGAGCTTTACAGCTCACAAGGGGCTCTAACTCATTTGAGCTTCACAATAACCTGGGATTATTACATCCATTTGAGGTTACATGGCTTGTCCTGAAAAATCATGTATTGGCTCAAGTGTAAACTACTTTCTTATTATCTGCCTTCTGGAAGAATTGGGACTGCAAAAAGCCTCCCTTACGAGACACATCAATTCAATCCACTTTACATATATCCTTGAGCACAAATTGAAAAGGCAAGGAAGGAGCTTTGGAGGCACATAAGACAGTCCCTGTCCTTGAGGAGATCAGTCTATGGGACAAGAGTCTTCACTGATTATAAGAAACAATGTGGTGAATGCTATATGAACCCCTTTTAAATAATGTTTTCCTGATTATGAAAATAGTAAATGTCTAGTGCAGACAAATGCATACTTAAGCAGGTTTTAGGTGGAGTTTCTGTAATTTGCAATCAAAAGAACCTTGCCCAGCTGCAGTGGCTCACACCTGTAATCCCAGCACTTTGGGAGGCTGAGGCAGGCAGATCACCTGAGGTCAGGAGTTCAAGACCAGCCTGCCCAACATGGCAAAACCCTGTCTCTACTAAAAATACAGAAATTGGTTGGGCATGGTGGTGCATGCCTATAGTCCCGGCTACTCTGGAGGCTGAAGCAGGAGAACTGCTTGAACCTGGGAGGCAGATGTTGTAGTGTGCCGAGATAGTGCAACTGCCTGGGTGACAGAGTGAGACTCCCTCTAGGGGAAAAAAAAAAAAAAAAGAAAAAAAAAAAAACCACTGACTGATGAGGTTATTTTGAGAATTGAATCAATTAAATTCTATGAAGTGCTTAACACAGTACTGTACCTGAAATATAGTAAGTATTTGATTAATGTTAGCAGCTCATATTCTTATTCAATCTATTAGAACGGCGAGGCCAGCCACACAGAAGGCTTTTTACACAAAATGCTGAAAAGCTTTCTAGGAGAAAACTGATGGTAAGGGAAGAGAAATTCAAACACTCAAGACTAGTTCAGTAAGAAAACCTTAGTTGGAGTTTGCCAGTCAGAATGGTCTTCAGCTCAGCTCCATCATAAGGACAGGTTGCCTGCTCTGCGGAGGAGGGGTAGGGTGAGACAGAACAGGGACAAATGCACGTAAAGCCAGAAGTTTCTGACACCACCCTAGAAGATGTTGGGTCACAAAGGGCTTAGGGTGACTGCTAACAGAGCTGAGCCTGGGAAGGAGAGACAGAGAAGGCCTCTATTATTTTGAAAAACACACACACAAAAACACACCATGAACCTTTGTTACTTTGAGGCATCCCACGCTGAAAGTTCAATTAGAACTAGTTTGCTGAGGGGTTCAATACCCCAAAATAAACAAGTTTCATATCTTTACAGCCTTGGTTCTAAGTATTTAATACAGCAGGCCCTGTGCAGGTAGGAAGAGGAATAAAATACAAGTTCTGCCTCAAGGGTTAATCACCTGAATAAAAAGTCTTATTTTTAACTTACCAAAGTATACCAATAGCATCTGTGGTTTCCTCATATTAGAGCTAATGGATCTTCATAAAATTTTAAGCATGACTGAGCTCCTATGACCCATTTTGTTACCCTACTGAGTTAACCAGTGCCTCTATGACATTTTGAGAATTGCCATTTGAGAAAGAACTAAACGTGTTTGAGCTGACACTTGTATAATTTTCTATCTCCCATGTTGGTCTTCATGGGAACAAAGGCCGTAATGAAACCCACTCAAGTTTTAGAAGCCTTTGTTGGAGATGTACTTATTGACCCCTTCTCTTCCAATGGAGACATCCCTTGCCTCGCTCATCTCTGAGTCCTGGACCAAGCACCTCTTTGCAGGGCAGTGGGGGTACAGGCAAGGGCTCTCATTTGTCTGAATCACCTTTCACCTCTTCTCCCTAGTTCTCTCTTGAACCATTAGCAAGAGAATTCAGGTCTCAGCTCTTGACTTTCTTAGCTCTCCCTGCTACCCTGATATCAAACAATCCTTCATCTATGAATAGCCAAAGCATCCCCCCATAATTCCTTGTATAAACTCCTTGTGTCAACCCTTTGTTTCAACCCTGGGTCTGAACAGTTGCATCTCAGACATTTGACAACTCTGAGCATAGCTAGGTTGTCTTAAGCTTCAGAAGGATAACAGTCTGGACAGTACTTAAGAGCAAGGATCAAAAAAAATTGTAAGAGAACAGCATATACAAGTAGATAACAATACTTTTGAAAACCTAGAGAAAGTGCACAATTTTTTAGTAAAATACAAATTTACCTAAATTGACCCAAGAAGAAATCAAAATCCTGGGTGACCATGAGAAAAAATTGGAAAGACTGAAGAACTTGCATTAAAAAATAGCTAAGACCAGGTGGTTTAACACCTGAATTCTATCTAACCTTTAAAAAACAGATAATTTCTGATGTTAAAAATGGGAAAAAAAATCAATTTGTCTTATGAAGTTTATATAAGGTTAGTATTAAAAGTTAGTAATGACAGCACAAAAAGACTAGAGACCAGTCTTACAGATGAATATAAATACAGAAATTATCAATAAAGTATTAATGAATAGAAACCAATGTAACCAAAAAAGTTACAATGACTAAGAAGGCATTACTTGAGGAATGGAAAGTTGTTTCAATATGAGGAAATCTATCAAAGTCATCCACTATGCAAAAAAAAAATTAAAAGATAACCACAGGATTATATAAGTAGATGCTGAAAAGTCATTTAATAAAATCTGGGATAGTCCCAATAAGGACTTGAAAGAAAAAGAAGAAAGAGAAAGAGGAAGAGAAACAAAAGGAAGAGGAAGTTACATAAATAGAAAAGTCTTTTTACCAAAACCCACCAGCAAACATTTTTCTCAACTGGGAAACAGTAAAGACATTGGAATTAATCCATAAAGCCACAGTAATCTAATTTTTGTGAAACACACACACACATACACACACTGCCAGTGGAGTAGGAATGGACTAATAGACCAATGGAGCAGAATAGAGAATTCAGAAACAGATCCTACCATGAGAATTTAAAAGTATGACAAAGATGATACTTTAGTAGGATGTACTTATTGACCCCTTCTCCTCCAATAGAGACATCCCTTGCCTCGCTCATCTCTGAGTCCTGGACAAAGCACCTCTTTGCAGGGCAGTGGGGGTACAGGCAAGGGCTCTCGTGTGTCTGAATCACCTTTCGCCTGTTCTCCCCAGTTCTCTCTTGAACCATCAGCAAGAGAATTCAGGTCTCAGCTCTTGTTGACTTTCTCAGCTCTCCCTGGCACTTAGACTGGCCCAACTGTCTATCCATTTGGAAAATAAATAAGTTGAGCCCTTATGCTCTGTACAAAAATAAATTTCAAACTGGGTCAAAAACTTTTATGTAAAAAATAACAATAATTATAAAAGCCATAGAAGAGAGTTCTTAGAGACTGCATATAGAATCTAGGTGTTGGGTAGACCTTCTTAAGAAAAAGGACATTAATACAAAAAAGAAATTTTTGAAATACAAAAATTTGTAACTTTTATATGGTAAAAAGTATTATAATTGAAACCCATAGACAAAATAACAGATTTGGAAGGAAGTATTTGTGATACAAATAGCACATAAAGTATTAATATCTATAAAATAAATATTCTTAAGAAGAAAGGCAACCCAAAATTAACTGGACAAGCAAATAAATAGGCAAAAAACAGAAGATGAATTAAATTCTGGCAAGTATATAAAATGTTAGAACTCCTTCATGGTCAAGAAATTGAAAACCAAAATAAACAATTAGATACCACTTCACACTCACCAGACTAACAAAATCAAAGCGAGTGTAATGGCTGGTGCAGATGTGGGAAAGAGGTACACTCATGCATTGCTGGTGGAAATGTGAATTGCCACAGCCTTTTTGGAAATCAATTTGGCAATATCTGTTTCAAGTAAAACTACCAAAAACTTCAAATTTGGAAATCTATCCTCTAGAGATAAAAATTCTGGTCAACTGAGACAAATATAACAATATTTATTGCTGCATTGTTGGTAGTGGTAAAAGAAAAACAAAAAATGACCACCTACCATGGAGGGATGGGGAAGAATTTATGATATACCCCTACAGTGAAATATCAGACCTCTGAAAATAGCAATCTAATTGATTTGGAGGGGCTTTATGAGGTCAATTGGAGAATTTCTGTGAGATACTGTGAGCAAGAAAAGATGTCTATACTGTACAATCCATTTCTGATGGAGTGGACTATATGTATGGAGAAAAATGTAGAAGGATCTATCCCAGGTCATTAATCAAGGTTGTGGGGAAGATGGGTGGGGTAATATGGGTAAGGAGGAGGAGAGAGTGAGAAAGAAGTGAACAAAAAGAAAAAGAAGACAGAGAGCATGGCCTCTGGATTTGCACCGTGTGGCAGCCTCTCTGAGGGTTTTCTTCATCTATGAAATGGAGATAACAGTAGGAGTCTCGGCAGAGAGCTGTGATGATTAGTACCCGGCACTCAATAGTTAAACTTGTTATCATCATCATCAGGTCATGGTGGTTATTCCAGAGTCCAGGGGCACCTGACTGTGCCACTCCCATCCGTGGCCAGTCCCAGGCCAGAAATCTCAGGCCTGAGGGGCTCCACCCACCCCTAAGCTGGGTGCCCCTCCTGGAAAGCCCAGCTGCAGAGGGGTTCATGTACTCTCCTCCTTTCTTACATCCCCAAACACAGGCCCACAGGCCCTTGCCCTTTAAGGCTATTATTGCTCCTGATTAGAAGGAAGTTGACAGGAGGTAAGGGGCAGGGAGAAAGCTGGGGCCATGACCAAGGCTCCGAAATCTCATCAATTTTGCCCAATCTCAGCCCCCTAGTCTCCAGTTCTGGACACATTTTTCTAGAGGGTACCTGGAAGCCCCATTAACTACCCTCTGAACTCCTAAGGCAAGCCTCCCTCTGCAGTCTCCCCTGGGTCTGACTGACCTCTCCCCTTCCTGTACTAGAATTTATGCAGATACCTGTCTGCCTCCACCTGGGTGCTATGCTGGACGGACAGCCAGAGGAGTCTTGTGGCTGCCTCTGTGTCCCTTCCGAGATGAAGGGCCTGAGCCAGGGCTTTCCTTCCTAACAGTCCCTGGGTTGGGGCTGTTTTCAGTGAAGCCAGCCTGTAGCCCTGGCCACAGTGGATTGAAAGGGACAACGGGTGCACAAGCAGAGGGCAACGGCTCCTGGGCCAGAGGCTAGCAGGGCCCTTTTCTTGTTTCAGAGTTTCCTCCTGATCGCAGTAGGAAAACTCCCACATAGAACCAATACAGAAAATGCTCTTAATTTAGTGAAAGGGTTTTGTTTTTCTCCAACCACTGCCTTCAACCTTTTGAATCTACCTCTCCAATCTCTTAATAACATCTTGGGCAGAAACTAGAGCCACCTGGGCATTTTGGGTTATCATTTTTGTTTAATCCAGTCTTACGGAGTCTAGTTGAAAGCATTCATCTCATATCCTTCCCCTTCCCTAGCTCAGACCTGCCCCCCGGCCCAGGACACCTGCAGCAGAAGGGGAATGTGGCCATTCTTCCACTCCTCCTCTACCTTTCTCCCCGCCCTCCTTTCCTGTTGAGTCAGGGCTGGGAGAAGCACTGGGGGAAGGGGCCAGTGTCTCTTGCCAACTCGTGCTGCTGTGCACCTTCCTGGAGTCAGCACCCTCTGAGAGGCAGTTACGTGACCAAGTTTGCTCCCTCTCCTCTCCTGCCTGCAGTGACACACCCCACAATCTCTTGGGTGAGGTTTTGGGAAGGTAGCACCAGCCAAGCTGCCTTTTCAGAATCCTCTTGACCCACGGGACCTCTACTTCTTTCCCACACCAAACAGGGTAGTAGGAGCTGCACCTCTTCTACCTCCTCCCTGCCTACCATCTCCCTCCACTCCCCGCCTCCCTTCTCCTGTGAACACAGATGGCTCTGGTGCCCCAGTGTCCTAGTAGGAATCCACTCAGGGCATGAGACAGCAGTCACCCATTTCCTAGGGCCCCACTGTTTTCTTGGAGACCCATTCATTTGACTGGGGGCAGAGTATAGAACACTCCTTCTCTCCTCTCCCAAAAGGAAGAGAAGTCACAGTACTCTGCCTCTATGTTAGCAATTCACAGCCCCAAAGAACTTGTAACTCCTGCTATTGCAGACTGGTAGTGCTGGAGTGATGTCCTGAAAGAATGAATCCTTTGGTCCCATTTAGGAATATGCAGATATATAGCACCTATAGATTTCAATCTTGGTTCTTCCAATTCCAAGAAAATGGGTGGAATCCCATTTAACAAATTATTACCAAGAATAAAAATAAAATAGGTCCTCTGCCTAATATACTGAGTTATGGGTTCTCTAGGAATCTGGTGGCTCAGTCTAGTCTCAGAAATCCTGGGATACAGAGGGAAGTTGTATCAGTTGGGGAGACATCCCAAGCTACTCCATATTCCCATGTACACTCATAACAACACTGCACTGCAGCTTGTCTGTGCCTGTCTCCTCTTGTGACCTCACAAAGCCTAATCCATCCAGGCTCCCCATCCCTGCAGGTGCCCTGCCCTTCACTGATAGCCAAGATCCCTGGGAGGTCGGCCTGGGTGTCAGGGGGTATCTCAGTGCTTCTGGTCTTTGCTCTGGTTAGGGGAACCTTGGAGTCAGCTGTCCCAGATATAAGATGTGACCCTCATGTTCTGGACTCTTTCTGCCTGGGTCCTCAGCACACCAGCTGCCCCAGGCACTCGCCTGCCATCCCCAGAGCAGAAGGCCACACATAAGATGACATCACCAGCAGGTGCAGATGAGGCCTACCAGGCGTGCAGCCAGCCCTGCCTGGGGAAGCCCTACCAGATGGGGGGCTTCTCATCTGTCGCTGTGGCAGTGCTGATGGTACATCTTCAAATGGTATCTCTCTGAAACTAAGAGATGGCCGTTTAGCTGCAATACACAAACCCAATTTGGGAACCCAAATGACACCACCCGAGTCTCCTTGGCAGGAATTATGGCTCTTGAATCAGGCACAATCTGCAGAATAACTGAAATCGTCAACACAGGAAAATGTGTCTGAAAACATGATGTGATCTATAGTTAAAGCTTGTAGATTCTGCATCCACCTCAGAAACATTCTACTTCCAGAGCAATTTCTTCACTAACTAGCTGTCTCTTAAATGGACTGTACGTCTTTTTCATTACGGCATCTGCCCTGCCTCCATTGGCAGCAGTTCCCAGCTGCTGGGCCCGTGGATTCCTCACTCTAAAGCCAGCACTACCCCAGGTCCCTGATCAATTCCCCTGCCTCAGCCCCAAACCACTGAAGGCTCCAAACGAAGCCTTCTCTGACACCCTTAGGATGTGTTGCTCCCGACGATAGCCAGATTGCAGCTACACCTTGGAACCCTGAACCCCAGCTCCTTCCAGCAAGCCCTTATTCCAGATACCCTCTTTAGCCCCAATGTCTGTGCCTGTATTGGCCCCCTAATGCAAACTTCCAGTCCAGTAATTTTGAGTGCTGAGGGCTCAGCATACCTTGCTGGCAACATTATCCCTTGCAACCTGCCATCTAACTGCCATGTGGATTTTTGATCACTACCTACTGGATTCCCCCCATTGTGCCACACTGGGATTCATTCATTAGTTCATGCATTCACTCACTTATGCAAGAAGTACTTCTAGAGCATCTACTAAAGCCATAACTGTGCCCTAAGAGATACTACAAGGTAAACAAAATGACATAATTTCTGCCCTCAAAGGCACTGGGCCAGGACAGCCACACAAGGCTCAGCATGTGACAAGCACAGTGCCCTCAGTTTCTGTGTGTGCAGAATGGGGTAGTGAAACAAAGGTTTGTCATGGGAAAGCCTTCAGCCACCATCTAAGGAAGTGGCTGCCAGTAGAAAGTCAATGTCAACTTGGGTCTCCTGGGACTTGTAATAAGAAAACTGAGGCACACACGGTAAGTGGAAAGAACCTGCTTCTCCCCAGAATTGCTATTGTTTGCAGCAAGAAAGGCAGCTGGAAAACAGTTATTGGAATTCTGCAACAAAACTAAGGCTATATCATCTTCAGGTACTAGTAGGACGTGGGGTGAGGAAGCAGGAAAATTCAGGAATAATACGTGACTTTTTTTGAGATTCTACAGATGATCTAAGCAGCATTCTCAACCTGGGTTACACACTTACAGTCTCCTGAGGATATTTTTTAAATCATGATGCCCACACCAATTTAATCTGAATTTTTCAGGCATGGGATTCAGGCATCAACATTATTTAAAGCCTCCACTGAATAAAGGCAAGACTCCATCCCTTCTGTGGAAAGCTTTATGGCTCCAAGTGAAGGTGAATGTGGCAGTTGAGATGCTCATCAGCCAAATGTTAGCAGCTCATCACAAGTTCTCTCCTCTGGGGCAGGAGCCATCTGGGAAAAGGGGGCACCATCAACTGGCCAATGAGAAGTGTGTGTGACTATTACCAACAAGGTGACGGAACACCTGACCCACCTCCCCTCCAGCCTGGCAGAATTTAAGCTTAGCTTTAAAACCTCAAAGGCAATATTTACAGATAGGAAGCTGAGGGTGTTTGATCCACAGAGAGGTAAAGCAATTTTGAAGACCACAGATGTTGCTGACAATGTAAATGCCTTTGTGGGCAGAACAGAAACACCACAAACAGAGCATGGCCACTGGGACAGAGTCAGCTCATTTGTGCCTGGTGTTGGACAGCAAATATTCTCCTCAGGGTTGCATCATCTATTACAACCACCCCGTGGCTACTCTGCACATGCCTGCAGCCTAATGTCAGGGCAGAAAATAGCAATGCTTTGAAGCAGAAATTCCTGGGATTGAAATCTTTCTTGTCACTCACTAGCTCTGAGTCTAACTACCCCCTCTGGGATTGTCTCTGTAAAAGGGGTTCGTGAATTCATTTAATAAATATGTATTGAGCATCTACCACATGCCAGGCCTTGCTTATGGTACAGGGTTGGAGGACAGAACTACGTAAATGAACACCCCTGTTTTCTTGGGGCATGTATGTTGTTTAGGGGAAACAGACAATAAACAAGTTTTATATATATATATAGAGAGAGAGAGAGCGAGAGCATGTTAGAAGTGCTGTGAAATTATATAAAGTAGGGATGCTGGGGGTGAGCAATTTTATAGGGTGGTCAAGGGATATGTTCCCGAGAACATGACATCTGAGCAACAATCTGAAGGAAAAAAGGTAGCAAGCCAGACAGAGGGTTCAGGCAGAGAGAGCAGCATGTGCAAAGGCCCTAAGGTGAGGAAGTACCTGGGGTGCCGTGCTTGAGAATAAAGTTATCTACCCTCTAGTATTGATAAACACACACATATAGGTATATATATGCATATATGCATACAAATAGATGTATGTACAGTCAGCTCTCCATATCTGTGGGGTCCTCATTTGTGGATTCAACCAACTTTGAGTCAAAAATATCTTTATTATGTATATATTACATATATACTTCAATAGAGATGAGGTCTCACTATGTTGCCCAGGCTGGTCCCACATTCCTGGCCTCAAGTGATCCTCCTGCTTTGGCATCTCAAAGTGTTGAGATTACTGGTGTGAGCCAATGTGCTTGGCCAAAGATATTTAAGAAATCAATGGTTGCATCTATACTGAACATGTAAAGACTTTTTTCTTGTCATTATTCCCTAAACA